>NW_027116821.1:0-2985000 GCF_024137725.1 Prorops nasuta | reverse complement strand
TGGTCGCGAATCCAAAAAGAAGAAGCTGAGAAACCACGGGAATTTTCTTCAAGATTCGTGCCTTAAAAAATTGCCTCATACGCAGTCCCCCTCCTCATTCCGGTCCATGGACTTTGCTATTTTTCACAGCCACACTTTGACACTATTTTTGGCACACTGATACACAGGAACGCGCGCAGGTGTGCACGCGCGCACCCCGGAAAAGCGGAACGACGACTGACCGGACCGACCCGAGTGACTACGGACTGACGTGACTAGCGAGGTCCTACGACGGGCTAAAGAGAAATAGCGTGCCGCCGCGTGTTTTGTGGATTTGCCAGGATTTCGTCCCCCCCCTCCCTTCCAGCAGTAGTTCATCGTGTAGCGCCGGCCAATCAACGCCCGCCCTACCATTTCACAGACACGTCTGGCAGCCCCCCCACTGCCCGCCGGCTCCCACGCCACGGGCCTTCTTCTTGCAAACTCTTTCCTCAACCCTTCACTATACTCTAACTATGACTGTGGAGCGTATGACCTTGATTGCAACCTTGAAAAATTATAACGATCGCTTGTTATATTTTGCGGAAATTGTTTTTTTTTATTTATTTAATTATAGAAAACAAATTTTATGGTGTAAGATGGTTTTTATCGATTGTTATAACGAAGTTGATTAATATCGTTGATTGTAGAATTATTATAATTGTTAATGATAATTTGATAGTGTTTGCTTGGAGAATTGTAAAAAAGATTGAAGAGAGTCGAAGAACTTAAGGGGCTCGGGTTTATTGCACGTATTGACTAATCCGCTGGCCGAAAGAGGTCAAAGGAGTTTCGAGATTACCGTTCTTGAGGATAAAAACTGAAGGAGTTAAGCCGGTAAGTAAAGGGTTGAGGGCACTCGGTAAACGGAAGTTTTGTAACGGGGATGGTAAGCGGTAGAAGGGCAATTGTAAGGGGGGAGGAATAACGGGGCTGAAAAGTTCGATTGTGGAAATCTTCCGGCAGTTGGACGAAATATATAATTTTAAAACGCGTTTACTTTTTAATAGTTTTCATTTTAGTCGTTGATGCATATTTAAGAAAATCCTGCAGATTATTTTTATTAATAATACTGATTTTTATCTGGATAAATATTTTTGGTAAGAGGATTAAATTATTGCCTGAAGAGATCTATTGAATTTAATGGTGTGTATATACTCGTAATTTAGTATATATATTTCGAGGCAAAAATGAGAAAAACATACAGTCCCGAACGAGTTATCGGAATTATTAAATGAGGTTGTCCTTAGTCGATTCAGTTGGTTGGCCGCAAAGGTCACTGCTAGGACTTATATACAAAATATTTCGTAAATCGAAATAGATTTATTTGTCAAAATTCCATATCACGAGTCAATGTCGAATCTCGCGTATATTCCTATCGTTTAATGGCTATTTTAGTAATATATGTTCTCTATCTTGTGGAAATAATTTAACATTGACTTTCGATGCTAAAAATGACTCGGGATTTTCTATTGGCCTTAGAAGAGACGAATATATATATATATATATATATATAAAGGATGGTTGAAATTATGAGAGGTACACCGGATATGAAAACCCCAGGTTAGCTTATTGGCTGATGAATCTGGTAAATTAAACTTGCAGTTTTCTGTGCAACCCAAGGGTAAACCCTTTTATTGCATTTTGTTTTCAGCTTTCCCTGTCTCGTCGTAAATTTTCGCGCGCAACAAACATTTTGCGAACAGCAGTCGACAGTAAATAATCCGATTAGCGATCCATTTCGCCAAAAGTGCCATGCCTTAGAATAAAAATTTGCAGGTATACAGAGATTTTTCTCGACCCCGCTTTCTCAACTAAAATTATGCCACTTTTCGTCATGCCAGGCTAAACTTTTGAATCCCCATTTAATTGGCGCGCAATTTATTTGAATCACGTTGATCGCCGTGCGCCACCTAGTCACCCTGCCAAGTGCCACCCAGCTGGATAGCGTTTACGATTTCGTTACGAAAATGTCGTCGATAGTAAAAACAACAAAAAATATCATTCTTTATAGTTTTTTTTTCTTCCTCCAGAGTTACAGAATCAGTATAGTGATAAGAACACCAACTTGTTAATTTACAATTGCGAGTAAACAATTGTTTATTGTTATACGGAAAGTTAGGTTAGGAAATGAAAGTTGTCGGGTTCGGATTAGTTTGATGAAGGTGATATAGTGCGAGAGGGTGTCTTTATTAAGGGAGTGTGCTGGGACGTTTTTGGGGAAAGGCTTCGTAGTGTACTGTGAAAATTTTGCACCATTTAAGTGCTTGACTACCAATAAAACTGCATCCGAACTTATTTTCTAGATATTCCAGGATTTACGAGGTCTAATTTTTATTGTCGACCCTACGTTGACTTACGTCGAGTACTGTTATATTGGCAACAACGGGGTTAGAGAGGAGAAAGTCGGTTTTTGTGTCAAAATCTTGCCCTTTCGTGCAACGCACCTCTTCGTCCACCGACTCTCGTTCGCTTTAGGCCCCATCGTCGTAAAAGGCTTCGAACATAACCTAACGTAACCCGTTTTTTCTTTCGCTCTCACAATTTTTGCATCTTTTATCACAGGTTCTTTCTTCGCATTTCTCCTAACAGCTTTCAGGGTTTATTATTGAAAAACGAATTTGAATATAAAATGTAGCGGTACAACATAAAGAAGCGTATAGCATAATTGAATTTGATCCTTTAGCATATTAATGGGATTATAACCGTGGGACAATTGCAGAGAGTTGCACGAAAGAAGCCTACCTATTCATAAACAGTTGCGGTTTTTTCCTTGGTGTACTAGCACATTAGCCATTGGTCGTTCGGTAAAGGCTGAAACAATAAAAGTCAATCGAGCCTTCCTTGAAAGCTACCTGCGTCCAGTTTGGGAAAATATCAAATTTTAATCCCCTGACGGGAATAAATGGTGTTTTGTGGAAAAATGGAGTGAACGGTTTAATTCTTACTAAAAGAAGGATAAAATTTACGACTGTGAGTGAAGTTATATGTGAAAATTAAATTGTTACAGAAAATCACGCATGCGATTGTTTATTTTTACTATCATCCCGTTTATCTTGAGTCATCTTTTCAAGCTTAATTTTGTCGAATGCTTTAGAGATTAGGTTAAGTGAGAGTTATACGGAATTGGGCATCAGCGTGGGTGCGTTAAAATTTTGGAAAATATTTCCGTTCTTTTCATTGTTCTGAAGGGACGAAGGGTGAAACAAGGGTTGTTTTCATTTTACTCGAGCGCTCGTAATTTCTGGTCTTCCTATAAATATTCACCCACAAGTCAGAGGATTCCCAGTATTAGATAATTGCGCATTGACACCATTTCCAACTGGATTTATGGCAGCTTTTCCGTTTATACCTGATGAGGGCAGGACGAGAAAATTTCAAGGAAAAAAGATGTAATTTTCTTCATTAATCCCTCATATTTCATTTGCATAAACTGTAACAAACGTTGTTTCAACAGTACTCGGTCGCCGCTGAACCTAACCTATAAATTTATTGAAACAATGCGAAAAATGGGTATAGCTCTCTTTTGTAAACGAGTTGGACCAGCCGAGCATAGGGTCGGTAGAAAAATGATGATTTACGAATAGCAATCACTTATATTGCAAATAAAACCGAAATAGCGTATACATCGAGATTCGGAGATCCCTAACCTAAAAACTCCATTGAAAACACTTTTTATGACATTTTTTCGCCATATATCATCCGTTTCACACGAAATCCTCCAAAACAGATGCATTTTAGGCACAAGCTGGTTAGCACAAAGGGATAGGCTTGCCTTTCTGCTGTGGAAAGGAAAATTTTCACCGTGCGCGCAATCTCGTCACGCGACAATTATTTTACTCCTTGCCCATTAGGCTCTCTGTTTCTTTCGTGCAATTAGCCAAGCTTTCCCACCGTAACGGTACTAATTATTAATCACACGAGTTTTCTCGCTGACGTTTCCCTGAATTTTTACGTCTAATTTCCAGTGGATTTTGGTTCTCCGTTATTGCGAAAGATTAGATTAAACGTCATAATTGGAAATGGTAGATGGCAAATAGAAAAAATCAGGACTATATAAACACTTAGTCACTGTTATTGGGTGTTGTGCGTGAGATAGAGTTGGATAATTTTTTTCTACGCTTTTTCTGTACAAAAAACAAGATCGTAAAATGCAAGGACTCCTGAGGATATTTATGGAAATAGGCGGGGAAGGGAGGAAAATATTTTTCCGACCAAAACTACACTCGACTGGTGGAAAGCAGTGCGAAAGGAGTAGATGCAGCTGTTTAAACGTTCCCTTTCCCCTCTCTCCCCCCTCCCCCCCCCCCCTATCTCACCCACACTTTTCAGGTAAGAGCATTGGTCATGCGTTTCCATCTGAATATCAAAAGCGAAAAGGGTTGAAACTATCAAATTATACCAATCCCCTCGCTACATCTCTACCTCTCAATGAATTTTCCCCATCAAAATAACAAAAAATTTCCACCTCCACCCCTACCTTTCTCACAATACTCCATGGTGAAAAACAATTATATACAATTTTCCTTTTTACTAAATTTCCATTAACAAGGAAAATTCCAAGGAAATTTTTACAATTTTCATAATTATTCTTATGTATGCTACTGTAATTGCTTCATCTTTTACACATTCGGAGAATTAGTGCGGTTTTCCCGGACGGGGAAAATCTTGGGAAAATTTTCTAACAGGATATTTTTCTTTTTTTTTTTTGTAAGACGATTTCGGCATCGTATTGAGAGGGGGTTTCTTTAACGTGAATTTGGGAAAAAAATCGTTGGACGCTGGAGCCGAGGGAGGGGGAATATGTGCGGTAGGATGGGTGTCAGCAGATGAACCATAAGTACGGGTCAACGCAGCACGAGCGTGGGTCAGCTGTCAGTTGTTTGTCCTCGGAGAAAGGGCGCCATTTGTGCCTCCAGCCTGCACTGGCCACTACATCCACTCGATCCGTGTACGCACGCTCACTAACACCAACTACGGACAGTCCAATCTTACAGCTTCCAGCTTTTCTATGGACCCGTTTCACCCGAATGGCACGCGTCCCACTCCCATATTATATAGGTATATATGCATTTTCCGGATTTCCTCTCCATTTCCACTCTCCCATTTTATTTTTCTAGATTCAACTCTACGATTTCATATTTCCATACCTCTCACCCATACATTAAAATAGTGTCTTCCGGTAATCATAATTTTTGTATAAAATCTCCCAACAATTTTCCAATTTTCCAGCAAAAAAGATAGGAATTTTCCAAAACCACGTTAATCCTTAGTCAATGTTTACATTTGGTACAACTTAAGGTATAGTTTTCCCAATTCTGCAATTCTTTATGTCGATCAAACAAAATTTTATTGTGAAAATAATAAAAAAAAATTTTTTTCAGGATGTGAAATGGAAAAAACGAAATTCCCAAAGGAAAAGCGTTGGCGGAAAAAGGAAAATTAGCAAAGGAAACTGGGAGAATACCTGTCGAATGGGTGTGTATATGGTTTTTTCTATGATTTTTTGTAAACCTGTTCCCGCCACTAATCCCCGGGTTCTTTGTGGGTTTTTTTGCGAGTTATGTGCTAGGTGTGTGTGTGTGTGTGTATTTATTGTAACGCCACGCGCAGGGGAAAAAACTCGAGGAGGGGTTCGTATGAGGGGGGAGGGGGGCGTCGGAGGCTGGCAAGACGAAGAAGAGGAAAGTGAAGAGGGAAGGAGAAAGGGAGAAGGGGGGGGGGGTTACGAAAAGACGTTCGTCGTTGGCGAGGGAATCAGGAGAGGGGGGGTCATAAAAAGGAAGAAAAGCAGAGAGGGCTGCGAAAGGCGAGGGGTGAACGCGCGGCTACTGAATATCGAGAGCCCTTCTCGATGTACGGTCGAGGGTGAAAAAAAGTCCGTTTCCACGCGAGATTCAGCCCACTGACCGTCATCTCGGAAACGAGACAAAAAAACTCTCCATCCATGCTAGTCAGCAATTCACTGACTCCGTGTCATTTGACACTGTTTAATAATGTTTTTTTAACAATATACACCTACTTTAAATTATTTTTTATTCTGATTGAAATATGTTGAGGTAAAAAAATATTTAGTTTTCTACGTCATTTACGCTGTGGATCTTCATCTAAAAAATAAGACAAAAAATTCTCCATCGATATTAGTAAAATATCAATGACTCTCGTTCCTTTAAAACCACTCATTATTGTATCAATTATTACTCTCTGCATAAATGTCCAAATAAATTTGTATTATTCTATCAAAAAGCGTCATGGATGAAAAAAAAAACCTACATAATAGGGCCTGCTGAGACTAGTTTTTCAGAAATCAGACGAAAAGAAATCTCCATCGATTCTAGTCAGTGAATCGTTAATTCTAGTGTCCTTTGTTATATCCAGTAACACACTCGTAGAATACTCCCTAAAAATATATAATAAAATTAGTATAATGTCATCGTTTTGAAAAGTAAATTAACTTTTTTGTAGTAATCATGTTTTTTTAGTAATAATAATAAAAAAATTCTTAATCATTAGAATAAAGAATAATAAATTCTTAATTATTGCAAATAATTATACTTCATCGCAAAATTTAAATTGGAAATAAGAGAATGAGAGTTTTCTTTACTAGAAGCAAAGGAATTTGCTATTTTCCTTCCGAGGACCAAACGGACGCGTACCGTTTTATGCGTGGTAACGTAAAACGCTTAATTTCGTTTTTCATTTCCGTGGTCCGGCCTTTGTAGAAAAAAAAAACATCTGGACATCCCGGTCAGCGCAACGTTCATTTTCCAGATTTCGAGTCCTGAACTCCTGAATTTGTCTCCCCCCTCTTTCCATTCTTCACTTCTTCCAGCTTCTTTCAGAGTCTCCCTTGACATTTAAGTAGCTCATTCGGTTTGCCAAATTTATTGGTTTTATAAATCCTTGTTCCTTCTTCGTCGCACTCACACGTATTGCTCCGACACTTTCTTTTTTAACTTTTACTATATTTTATTGAATTTTCATTATTTAATATTGTTTTTTAACGTTGAGACGAAAATAAATTTGTTTAAATTTTTCAATTTAATTCGAATGCGAATATTTAGAAAGACAATTTTTTTTATAATTTCTTTTCTGGCAAGTAAGAGATTTTTTGTTTTGAACTTGGCCAAATTTGGACATTTTAACAGTCAAGGATTATACAGGAAAAGCATTTTCATCGGGTTTATACAAATTTACATTTTTTAGCAACTCTGGAAAAGTTGTTCATAGTCTTGCAATTTTTGTTTATTAATATTAACCCTTAAAGCGCACACTTCCTATTAATATCATAAAACGTACATGGGGTTTAAAAGACCCTAACTTTTTATAATGTCTACAAAACTTGTATTTTCAAGTATTCTATTACGAAAATAATTAATAATGTTTCTTATGAATCGGTTTTCACAATTGACGGTACAAACACAAAACTTTAAATCCTAAAAGTTACAATTAAAGCATATTTTTTCTTTGGGCTACTTTAGACCCCTAGTGCACTTTAATGGTTAAGGAGATCACTTTATGGTGCAGCTTGAATCAGTAGGAATTACAAATGAAAGAAATAAGTAAAGTAGGAGGAATTGTTGTGAAGGGAAATAAAATTAGTGAAATATTTATATAAGAATCATGCACCAAAGTTGATCGTTGTAAAATTCAGGATTATCATTAGCAGCCATGGCAAAATGGTGGTAGAGAAGGGGTTGAAGAGCAAAGACAAAATTTTTTCAAGGTTGTTGCATAAAAATTTAGTCTTATCACTAGCAGCGATAGCAAAATTTATCAGAAAACCGACTGCGGAGTAAAATCTTCAAATATTCCCAAGAATATTTCCTGAGAATTCTGCACCAAAGTTGGTCGTTGTAAAATTCAGGGTTATCATTAGCAGCCATTGCAAAATGGTGGTAGAGAAGGGGCTGGAGATCGAGGGCACTGGTTTGTATCGCTCCGGTAG
This sequence comes from Prorops nasuta, assembly GCF_024137725.1. Taxonomy (NCBI): domain Eukaryota; kingdom Metazoa; phylum Arthropoda; class Insecta; order Hymenoptera; family Bethylidae; genus Prorops; species Prorops nasuta. The sequence continues at coordinate 2,977,034 of NW_027116821.1, read as the reverse complement.
CGAATTTGGATTGGCGGACGGTATTGGTTGATTTCTATAGGGTAAGGTTAGAAGAAGGAGAGGTGGAGGGGGAGGGGGGGGGGGGGGGGGAGTTGAGAGTCCCACGAGTCCACCTCGCGTGTCCATCTAACCCGATAAAAGTCTGAGATGGGGGGGTCACGGTAGCACGAGAGGGGTCAGCTAGGGAACAATGCAGGGGCCACGACCTTTTCGGCCCCTAGGTTAATATGCGGCCTCCTAAACACAGACCGACTGGACAATGCGAGATTTATAGTAAAGTCCGATGACTGGACGCTACGCGTATTCCTCCGCAGTGTGTACGTGACCCTATTGTCACAAATACGTGATTCTAGAATTTCGTCGAGTCTGCAAAACTGCCCTTTCTCTCTTACACACACACAAACACATACACATTTTTTGATAAATTATCAACGCCACTCACATTCCTTTAAAATCAATTTTTCCGTATCTTTATTTCGTATAAAAAAACACATAAATGCAATATTTTTATTGCCTCAAATATCTTCTTTCTTCAACTATATATATATATATATATATATACACATATATATAAGACTAAAGCGTGTCCACCCCAGAAAACTTTGAATCCGCCTCCCTCCCACCACCAATCGACAGACTCTCCTTTCATGGATTTAATGTCGTGCCCCTTAATGACGCAGCCGTGCTAATAAAGCCTCCGCTTGGCGATTTTAGCTGAAAACTCGACGACTCCCCTTTCACCCCGGGCCACGCTGCCTGCGCGCACCTTTTATCCGCCAAATGAGATTTATCGTGTCGTTACATTATGTCCTTCTGTATGGTATACACCGGGCGCACGGATTCTTATATCCTTCGGCCAATTGGGAGCGAAAACATTCAGCGAGGATAATCCACGGAATTTTATCCACGATTCCGCAATTATAGCGCGTGCAGTGGAAAATGATTTTAACGAGGCGTTAGGATTAAGCGCGAAATCCCTTTTGTTGTTGATCTGTAGTAGAGAGTAGCGTAACGTGGTTTATTGTTAAAAATAAATATCTTTCGTATATATTAAGTATAGTGTTTATTATGGATATGAACGTGACAGTGGAAAATCATTTTAATGATGCGTTGGAATTAAGCGAAATCCCTTTTGTTGTTGATCTGTAGTATAGAGTAGAGTAACGTGGTTTATTTTTAAAAATAAATACCGTTGTGTGTGTATATGTATAGCATATTTGTTGGAAATAAGCTAGAAAAAATGGAGTGTCGTGGTATTTAAATATGTCGGACTTTGGGGAAGAAGGAACGGAAGATCAAAAAAGGAGCTAAATATATCGGGACGGGGCAGCTGAGGATGAAGCGGAAATCACGCAGGCGTTCAAGTAACAGAAAGGAAAAAGGAGGAAAAAAACGTCTCTCTATATAGTATACTATATAGTATATAGGAAATAGACGGAAATGTGGAAAAGGAATGAGAAAGGAGAAAAATCGTCAGGCTGTTTGAAAAGTGGCCAGAATTAACGCGTGCGAGATCCAGGGCCCTCAGCGGGGACTCCGACGAGTTTCCCCTATTGCAACACCCTATCCTATTCTTTCCCCTCCTAGCCCCCAGCAGCCCTCGCCGATTCAACACATGGAAACACGACACACGCACGAACACGTATGAACTCGCACAGTCACCCGCAGCCCCGCCCCTTCCCAACCACTCGCAAATGCCCATTCGATACAACAATAAAAAAAGGAGAAATGATCGATAGAATTTCCCGAAAATTTTCACCAGACTCACCCACCCAATTCGACGAAAAACCACCGTTTACGCCAATGGAGAAAAAAATCTACTGTATTCCTACGCCTTTTTAATGCTCTTCCGCTTTTTTCAGACGTCAGAACGCTCGATCCTCCCTTCAAAATATGAATGATCGATGGATGACTCGCAAGCCTCTTGGAAAACTCATTTAATTGTATTGCGATTCTTGGATATTAATATTTTTGTCGTTATATGCTTTGTCAAGCACTCATCTGTTCAAGTTGCATAGGCTTGAACGAGTTCCGAGTATTAAAGATGAAACTGAGCAATGTAAACAAAGGTTGGATTCCTTTGAGGATTTTGAAATCATTGGAATTCTGTTGGATGTTGTTTTGACGAGTTAACTCGTTGATATATTGTGGTTACAGTAAAATTGGTAACAATACACCAGTAGGTAAAAGACTCTCTTGCTTTATATGCTTTAAACATTGTTTAGTTCATTAAAATGACATTTTAATCTCGTTTGCAATTATTACCTGTTACAGAATTTCGCAATTTGACAAGATGGACTGTGCAACTTAAAGTGGTTTTCGAAGAATCGATTTTGATTAAATTTTCATAAATCTAATAAATTAATAGGGAGCTCTCTTCAAAACGATGAAATTGATTTTGAGGTTATAAATACCTGCCCATTGAGAATGGGATAAAAAAAAGAGAAAAGATGGGATAAAAAGCGTTGCTAATAGGCCCATTGAATTTCCCCTTCGTTTCAACTCACCTGTTGAGCAAAAGGGATGTTTTCATCTTCCTTTTTTCAGTCTTGATCCAGGCTCGTATTACCAGCCTACTACACAATGGGTATCAACCTGTTGATAGAAGGGGAGTTTTTTTCTCGCCTCTATTATACGGAACTCCATATATGAAGGGGAAGTCAGTTTTTTTTTTTCAAGATTTTTTGCCCACTTAAAACGTCGAGTCAAGTGCACAGACGAGGAAATTCCAGGAAAATCAGGTTGTTCTTCGAACGTAAACATGGAGTCTTTTTCTCTAAAAGTAAACAAAAACATTGTCATCGAAGATTTGAATGACGGAGCAAGGAGTGCAAATTCGAAACGTACAATAACACAGACTCAGAAAAATTCAATTTCCGGTGAAATCAGAATGGTCCTTATTTTCTATTGGTCCCGGACGTTTCAACAGAAAATATTCCCTCTCTTTCTCTTTTTTTCACTGGACTTCTTGCGAAGCTTTCACTGGTTTTTGCGAGCTCCTTTTTAACCATTTCGGCAATGCATGCTTTGCTGGACGATTTTTTCAATCGGAAGCAACGATCGAAAAGGGACTCACGGAATACACCTTTCCGTGGATTACGGCGTGAAAGAGGATTATCCCGTGTTCGTTTGTCCGCTTTACGGTCGTTAAAAAACTGCGGCCACTCACAATTCGAGACCCTGAATACTTTCCTTTGCTGAAAGAAGTGGCTGAAGAAAGGGTTGAAAAAGCTCAGGTACTCCATCGCTAATCTTTCATGGACCCTCGCCCCCTCCCCTCCTTCCAACCTTTTTTCTATACTTTCCACGAAAATAAGAAAAGCTGTTTTTTCCACGGTAACCACCCTCCTCGGTATTTGAATAAAAAAAGCACCTCTGCGATTCTGAACGTCTTTCTGCAAGGAAGATTAATGAAAAACATTTTATGACTGTAATCGGTTTAGCCAGGTTTTTCCACGGTAAAGCGGAAGTATGTGAGACAAAGAAAAGTTCGCGACTGTTTACAGCGCTATATTCCAATTGGACAAGACAAAAAAAATTCGCCTGTTTGAATCGTATAATAAATATAAAATATAAGTGTACGGAATGAAGGAAGATAACAAATGGATAAAGCTTGTACATTGTGATTATAAAAAAATAATCCTGTATTAAGTTAAAGCGAGGGTTATATTTTTAAAGCTGAACGACGGGTGTCGAGATGAAGGATTTAAAAATAAAAATCAGTGTAATTGTCAGTATGTAAGTAAACAATATATTTATTGTTATAATTATATTACTAAGGCACTTATTACCAATATAAAAATGTACGTCACAAAAGATTGCCAATGAGCATAGTTTTAAATACTGATATAAACAGTTAATTTCTTCTCGTAAATATAATATAATCTCAGATATCATAGATGAGCACTCGCCACCTGAGGGGAGCGTCGAGAAGCTGCGATAATTCGTTTTTTTCTTTTATATATTTATTTAATATATATATTTTTTATTTCATTATAAAAATGAGCCACTTCACAAAAATATTTTACTTATTTTCCAAGGCAACTCCAGTATGTTTGTGTCTTTCACGAAACTCCCCTAGCTTAATCTAAGTTGAGTTTAAACTAAAAGCAAGATACAATGTGGTAATATTAATGTTATCGTTAACTTGCTATTAATAAAATAATACAATTAAACAAATTTTAGCCTGATGCTGGAAGACCTCGCTGCGTAAAACTTAATTAACAATTAAATCAAATTGCGTTATCGGGAATATATTCCTCTCTTGTTATATTTCTATATAAATATAATATATTCAAAATAGAGCGAAGAATTAGTCTTCGCATTCTTCAAAGCATTCCTCTTTCATATAAAATTTTTGTCCCTTTTCTTCTCTCATACAAACATACAGATACACATTCACACACGCACACTCATTCTCTCTTAACGTCTATCTATCTATCTCTTTCTTACATTTGCAAAAAGAAAAACAAAACTTAAAAACTGGAAAACTTTCAAGGCACTTTTTTCAACTAAAATTTAAAACGATCTGCGAAATGCGCTTCCAGTCACCAGTGCAGAATACGGATATAAACGCGAATAACGAATCGAAACGTCATCGTTGGCTCACTTTCTTTTCCTCCTCTGTTTAAAAAATTAATAATAGTGCATATAAATGGGATTCGCCGGGCTTGTGTTTTTTCTCTTTCTCACAAATAAAACGATATTTAGCGTGCAGTCAATGAGAAAGCAGATAACTCACAGGGCTTCCACTCATCCTTTTCTCAATAAGAAAAGTGCGAGGAGCCAAAGATAATGCCTGTTTCCCATTGATACGGATCCGGCTTAAATGACTTTGACGTGACCATGAAAGAACAATTTTTAGCAATCAATTTCCTTAAAAACAACATTTGGATATCACATTCACGTTCAATTCGACGCCGCAACTTAACAATGATCGCACATGGGATAACATACGGACCGTATACTCGATTCTTAAAACTATTACACTAAATTGTACATGTAAAACAACAAGATTAATTCTTTGCGTTAGGCGTTTCACAATTTTCTCTGTGAGTTTACCTATGATATTTAAGATAATAACTTTAAAAATCAAGTGTCAGATAACAAAATTTATCATATCGATCTCGTATTTGCATAATTTGGCTCGAGGAAGAAATTCGTCAGCGCAGGACTTACATTTGCAATATAAATGTTAAAACGGGTAAATCATAAATTTTACACTTATATTCGCAATCGAAATTATTTATGCAGGCCTATTGGCCAAAAGTAGACTCGAACTGAGATGAAAAAAAATTGATTGGCTTGTCAATGTTTCTACTCTATAATCGTTTTGTAGCAGAGCAGTGGTTTAAAAAGGGAAAGAAGAAATCAAGTTAAAATCACTGGTAAAACAATAAATGAATCAATGAAGTTAGTCACGTCGTTTGAAATGAATTGTCTATATGCACCAAGCTGCCACATTTGATTCAACGTAAACTGGAATTTAATGAAATTGCTCCAGGAAAAAATACTGATTACGATTATAGAAAGGTAGCTAGATAAATGTATCCACTCTCCTCTTCTCTCTCTATAATCGTACTGAGAAAATCATTAAATCCAAGTGTACAAGTGTATACATAGATTTAAATACGTTATGAATGATTTACCGAAGGCACTTTGATTATCGATAGATATGCAGTCCTAGTCAATGTAACATTTATAAAAAAGAAACATACAGTCGATCAGAAAATGCTCACGCAAAAACATTCTTGATCGACGGTTCCTCGATTTTCGTACAAAATATCATCTTGCTCCCTTTCCTCTATTCTCCATTATACAACGCAATGGATGTTCAATAAAACAAAAACGAACAAGAGTAGATTTTACAGTCTAAAAAAGGCGCTTCAAAATACCGATATAACTGCGATTCGTTAACAAGTATAGACTTTTTATATATAAAAGTGTATATATTTCTATATATTTATACTCAAATTATAGATGTCCCTGCATTTCGCTATCGTCGAAATGGGATATCTTAAAAAAAATGAAAAGAATATAATATAATAATAATAATAATAACACGATGCCTATTTTAACAATGTTCGCATTAACATTTCGATATGGACGGTTATTGCTTCGACAGGCGAGTTAACTTAGGCGCTCGCCATGAGTTTCCTACTATTTATGTTCCGGGTCTTTATCTCTTTTAAATGATTTACAAAAAAAACCAGGCACTTCTTCATTAGTAAGTCTAATACGATGCTTTGGACGTACGATCCATGGGAAGACCTTTTTCTCGTACCGAGAAAAGACAGACTTACACATATAAATAGAAAGCTCGATTCGACCGATTCCGATCTAATAGTAGAAATGGAAGGCTGCCGTTTTTTTCTTCAATAGAAAAGCGTTAATAGTTGGATAATCAATCAGTAATACGATCCTTCAGAGTCTAGTTCGGCTAATTTCGAGTACCGAAACTCCGTAATTGCACTTGGTACGATTATATTGCATTCGCTGGACATGGAGTTAGGGTAATCCTTGACAGCATCTCCTACTTGGCATCTTATGTGAGTTACGTCGATTCGACAGCTTGATCAATTTGCAGGATTTTCAAGCTTTCAGGATCTAATTAGATTAACCCAACGCTCTTTCTTGTCTTCTGAGGAAAATCGTGCGACAAGTATTTTACGACTATCCACGATGGATCAATCCATCCCATAGATCACACTGATTCAATGGCTTGATCAAACTGCAGGATTCTCAAGCTTCCAAGGTTTGCTTAGATCTACCAAACATTCTTCGTTGGTTTCTCCAAGAAAATTCTAACCGCAAATTTGATGATCAACGCGGTGCACCGATTAATTCAGCAGCTCAATCGAATCTGTTAGATTCCGTGGCTCATTTATTCAATATTCTATTCCTTCTCCCATTTTCCTGCTATAGTCCTAGGAACCTATGTACAATACGTCTGAGCCTGATACAGAAATACCAGCGATTTTTTAACACCGATATTAAGGCGAAAAAGAGAGAAGGCCTCCGAATATGTACAATGTACATTTGCGGTTAATCTTAATATCGCAATTTCTAAAATAGTTACTTTTTAGTTCTGATATCGCGATTTGTACAATATACGCATGCGATTAATTCTATCGCTAATTCTTCAAACTCTTTGAGCATGATTTAAGGCCACGTCGTTGCAACTTGTGTTTTGTTTTTGTAGATCAAGCGCCATAACTGGGTCAGTCCATAAAATATCTTATAGTCTTCGTGAATTCAGGACCCACTCTGGACAGCTCCCATAAGGGGAGTCTATAGCCACGTTAAGACGTTTTCAGGCTTCGTCGTGTTTGGGTTTATCAGCGATTGCACGTCGTCCAGAATATCAGTACTAAATTCTTCTCCCAACTGAAAAGTATTAATTCTTGAATAATTCTGAGATTCATCAAATATCGAAGTTAATAAATAATAGTTTGTTTTTAAGTAACATTACCTGTAATGAGGGAACGAGATCATCTGTAGAGTCAATATTGTCACTGAGAGTAGATAAATCCGGAGTCTCCATAGGCGCACCACCTTCTAAAATGGAATACAAACATTTAAAATGTTCTAATATTTTTTATTATTAGAATGTAGTTTTTGAGCCTCGTCTTACCACTTGTACCATCCATGTTATCGTCGATATTGGCCAAAAAATCTTCTGGTGTGTGTGGCAGGGAGTATGCCGAGCCAAGACCTAAGCCACTATCCGCACTTTCTTGCCGAGCATGCTGGTCACTGATACTGGATAAAAATGGATCCATGGCAGCGTCCGTAGTACTTTGTCTCAGCATCAGCTCTTGCTGCAATTTCCCACAAGAAACAAATAGTACACTCCTTGTGAACTATGATCTATTTTTGGAGCCCAGACACAATCAAAGAAATAAATGATATAAGGCAATAAATCAAGTGATTCATCGTATCTCACTCGTGAAAAGATATTTTTCACAAAACATTAATCATTGAGAAAACTCTTAAATAGTTTTGATTTATTTCTCTAGATTGTGTCTGGGTCTTAACACTATTTTGTACCTCTTGGAAACCAATTATACTTATCGATACCAGAAAACAATCTCATCATTTTAACTCGCACATTTAATTATCCAGCTTTCGGATTTTACCTGGCGCATAATTTCTTGCTGCCGCTGTTTGAGTCTTTCGCGTTCCATTTGAAGCGATTGTAGGCGCAATTTTTGCTGACAAGCTTGTAGACTCTGATTGCTCTGGAGACCAGCGGCTGCTGGCTGCTGAAGCCAGTTCTGCGGCAGCATAGCACCGGAAGTTGGAGCTCTTTGGAGATGGGTCGCTGAGAAAAAGGAGTGAAATGTTTATAACGAAGAAAAGAAATTGTGTGCTTTGTATCAAAGCGTTGATCAGCAAGACTCACGTATTCTGGGGTCGAACCAAGAAGTGGTGCGAGTCTGATGATTGATGAAATATATTTCTCCTTCCGGCGTGCGTGCCTGTTCCCATCCATCTGGCAGTGGACCCAGGGAATTTGTAGATCCTGTTGTATTTTTGCCACTTTCCACGGCAGCGGCTACTGCAGCTACGCTTGCTGCTGCTGCTGTTTTCCTCGGATCCTCCCATGTCGTTGTTCTCGTCAAGTGGCTGTAAAACCAATCAACGATTAATATGTATCAAGAGACACGGTATTGTCTCGATGGCAAGTACATTGGACTACAGTCGAGATATTAGTATATGCAAGTTTTGGTCATTCAATTTATAGATATACGGTAAATACAACTCCTCCCCTTAACCTCCAACCGCTAAAGCCATTCTTGCAACACTAAAGAAACAGTGAGTAGGTCTCGAACGACCATCTTCGAATGTAAACAGACGCGAATAAAAACAACCATGGGTAAGTGTAACGTTACAGAAAATAACGAGAGACAAAATAATAGCGGTCGCAAGCGACATCTGTTTTTTTCCACCCGAAAGTGGAAGGTAGCTTTTTCGTCTTTGTTCGATTCTCAAAGATGCTAATTAGTAATCGGGATTAATTGGGGGGAGAGTTAGCGATGGATTTGTTTATCTAGATGGGAGAAATGGCAATTGGTACGGGGTACTATTCTTGGAGTATGTTTTTGAGAATTCGTCGAATGGAAAAGTGTGACATGCAAAGCGGAGAAGGTAAATATGGGAGAAGAGGCGCGATCAACAATCACAGAGAGCCGGCTATTTTTATCAGATACGACGAAAGCCGCATTTTCGTCGAAACTGAGCACAGGCGAACTAACAACTTTATCTCGACCGAAGGGCCCGGGCGCGTCTTGTATTAATAATATCGCGCTAGACGCCTGTGTGTGTATGAGTGTGTGTATGTATCCACGACGGAATCCTCGCGCTTCCAATTTCCCTCCATACGCTCCATGCGTAAACAGCCAACCTCCTGAACGCATTCTGCAAAACAGAGTTTCTCGAAAATTCTCCGAAATTATTCTCCGCGTTTGTGCGTCCCTAACCTATAACGTCAATTAAACAAAGCTTTTCGAATACAAAGTTTTGGCTTTTTTCCTCGATCGTATACTCGCAAGAGAATCTTGTCGCAAGAATAGGTCTAGGGGGAAAAAACTAGTGAAATAGTAAATTTTGGCCGAACGTGGATTGGTCGTAGAAAATGCGGCTGCCTCAAGTAGAAACCGCGATGGCTCCGGGAGTCTGAAGTTGGCTACCTTCCAGAGGTAAGCTCTCCAATGTAGTGGGGGAGGGGATAGGCGCATTGGGGAATTACAAGAGGATTTCTGTGTGGCATACGGACTACGATGTATTTTTACTCCGGACATCACGGCGCCGGACAACTCGTAAATAGACCGCCATGTCGCTCTTTTGCTCCGCATCTCTCTTTCTCTCTCGTCTCTTCTCACTTTGCTTAAATCTTTCTCTCTATTTCTCTTAGTTCGAACTTCGGTTCCCGCTTTTTTGTTTAACCCCCCCCCCCCCCATCCCGCCCCTCACCCCTATTTCCCTTAAAATCTATCGGAATCCTCTGCAACCTTCGTCACACAGCTTTTCTTTTCATCAACCGAATTCTCCATAATTCTGAGAAAAAAGAACACAGAATCACCCTCCTACCGAGACATTTTCCATGGTCGACAAAAGAGTGCAACTTTTCAGATTATACATCCTGTTCTTCGATTGGCCGTGGGCCTCCCTTCCGTCGATCCTCGGAGTCTAAGCCTGGCCGTTCGTTAATTACTCGTTATTTCTCAAAGATGCCACTCTGCCCGCAATTCCCATTTGTTTTATTAGTCATCTTCACCTTTATTTTCAACGTGGCGCACACAGACACTCCAGTGAAAACACACGCACACTACACCGGATCATTTAATCTTGATTAATACGATTAACACAATATTACAGTATAACAAATTTGACACGTACCGGTGATAAATTCGTATCTTATCGACGGTGTTTTGATATATTGAATTATTTTCAGTGGACGCTCGTCGCTTCTGTGTAAGTGTAAGTAGAATATATAAATTAACCCGTGTACCCGTTGCACTGTTGTTGTTCGTTTACCTGTTTTCATCTCATTGCTATTGTAAGAAAGAGGCAGAGAAAATAATATATATATATATATAGAAAACAATTGAAAGCTTTATGGTTTGCTGTTATTCTATCGCGAATGCCATAATAGGATTTTCGTGAAACGGCGAACAATGGGGATACGGGGAAGCGACGTAAACAGTGGAGTATTGAAGAAAGAAGAGAGGGAAGGGGAAAAAACGATTCCTGTAGACACGTGTAGGAAAGTACGGAAAATTAATTAAGCCCGGCTAGGCGAGTGGAACGAACAAAGTATATAGTTCCTTTTACCTATTAGCATTCACGTTGCACTTTCTGCGTAGGAGAAGAAAAGAACGAGGGATTTCGATTATCCGATAATAATCGCTTACGTAACCAGCCAATAGCCATTTTTGCGTGAAAAATCACATTTACCCAAGATGCGTCACTTCCAACAGTTACGAACTTTTAATGACTTTCCAACGACGCGTTTTACGCGCTAATAGATTGTGTCCACTAGCCATTAACCGTTTCCCAAATTTCCTTACTAATAGCCTCGGCAAAAGCGCGATTTTCTCTGCCTAATTTTGTAACCGTAAGACGAGACACGCAACGAAATATATTCAGACTGTACTCATTGAATTCCGACGATTTTAAAGCCAATTGTTAATTCGACAGAATTATAAATACAAGTAGGAAACGATAAAAGAGTTATGAAATAAATATGGGAAATAATATTCCAGAGAACGCGCCTAAGACGAATAACATAATGTTCGGCAATGGCAAGTGGAGAAGAGATACAAAAGTAGCCGAAGATTCGGGTCAGAGGCAGGTAGACAGGTTGGTGGGTAAGGAAGCTGTTTAAGTAAGGTGCAGGTAGGTTTAGGTGGGAATAAGAAATGGCGTCGAGTGTACAGTGCACGAAAATAATTCTAACCTCAAGATTCGAGAACGACTGATGAAGCGTGTAACGATTCACACAACGTAAAATCTACAATAAAATTTAGAGCAGTCACAATGAGCCATTCTAAAAGAAGTTTCTAGAATTTAGCGGTGTTCACTTATTTCCGATTTAAAAATCGTTCGATTTAGCGGAGAACCGAAGGATGAGAATTTGATTCCGCTTGAATGAGCGAGGGAGAACGTTAGTCGAATAAAAGTTGACGTTTCGTTTGTTGAGCAATTCACTCGGCTGTACGTTCCCACGATGATGAGCTAGGACAGGTAGGTGACACATGGGAAACTTGGAAGTAGCTACAGGTGGACGCGTCGGATTTTAGCCTGCGCAGCGGATAGCAGCAATGTGACCGAGCGTCGGAATCAACGAGAGATAAATAAAAGTAGTAAAAACCGTCGAGAAAACATCCTGATGAATCTTTACTACAGAAATATACAATGCTAGGCACAGTCTCGTGTATGAAAGAAAGCGAGAAGCTCGCGAAGCTCGACCCTGAGAAAATCACTCTGGGCGAATAAAAATGTATTTTAGACACGAAAAGTTGATTCGCCGTAATCTCTGACGCTCGACGATGCTCCTGGCGTCATCAGAAAAGTCGTTGATAAATAGCTGACGTCAGTGAAATTAGGATGAAATGAAAAATGGTGAGTATTGCAGATGTAGGGTAGAGTTTTGTTATTGTGGAGGGTGAGTGGGGAGGAGGCTGCTTACTTGAGAAAGTAAATTTGTCCTTCGGGGGTGCGCGCCTGTTCCCATCCGTGAGGAAGGGGCCCCAGGTCGTCGACCGTGGTGATGACGTCGTAGCTGCGCTGTTTTTGATGATGATGATGCCTTGCGTGAGGCTGGGGCGCGTGTTGGGATGCTTGCTGGGCCGACGCATAGGTCTGTTGCAAGGAAGCCGGGCTGCTGTGTGCTCGAGGATGCGCGACGGTTAAACCGGAAGTGGCCCCTGCATTGCTGTTGTTCGCCGCTGCTGCTGCTGCGGCCGCTGCAGCCGCGGCCGCCGCTGCTGCCGCAGTTCCGGTAACCCCGGCACCTGCCGCACCTCCATTACCGGAACTTCCACTACCGCTACTTCCGGTCCCAGCTCCGACGGCACCGAACGCCGAATCGGCCGAGTTCTCCCTCGAATGCGAGATCGATGGACTCTTACTTCCGGTGGACGGCGGGTTGAAAAAAGAGTCCGGCAAATTTCGCATCCGCAGAGGTACCTGCAGCGGACGCTTCGAATCTGGCTTCAGAACGCTATCGAACAGTGCCTGAAGATCCGATTCTGAGTTCTGATCTATCCTCACTACCAAATTGCCCTTCAACTGATCCACGTCTTGGTTAAGCGCCATTTTGGATAACCACTCTCTCCCTAGAAACACTACGATCGACAATTTCAACTATTTTCTTCGTTCCTCACTCTCTCCCTCTCTTTAGCTCTCCCTTTCTATCGGCGTTCCTTCTTGCACCCAGACTTTGTTTCGCTCCTAAAAAATCTCAGAATTGTCTGTCTCTCCCTCTCTTTACGTGTTACCGTCTTCCTTTTTGTGTTTTGTCCTTGTTTGGTTCAGACCTTTCTTCTACCCGCTTCAAAAGAAGCTCGTTCCTTCTTCCACTTCTCCTCCCTCTTCTTCTTCTCCTCCCCCTCCTCCTCCTCCTCCTCCTCCTCCTCCTCCTCTTCTTCCTTCTCTATTATTCGACTCGATTATTTTCACTTCTGCCCGCCGCTACACCTTTTTGTTTTCCTTTCTCGTCGCCGTCTTCTCCTATTTATCCACCTTCGGATTTATTATTATCTTTGTCGCGTTTCTCCGTTCTCCAGCTTCCAGAATTCATCCAGCCGTCCTTGTCTGGCCGATGCTTCTCCGCGCCTCTCCCTCTCCTTGTCCCGCACTCTGATCAGTTATATCTATCCGTCCTTGTCGCTCGAGCACGTTTTGCCGTTTCCTTTTCTCGTTCCACGACGTGTTTCTATCCCCAGGCCAGTCTCTCTCGCCACTCCTCTTTCTTGACGCGCACGGTACCCTCTCTCTTTCTCTCTCTCTTTCTGTCTCCCTCCCTCACTCCCTCTCTCTCTCTCTCTCTCTCTCTCTCCCTCTGTCTTTACCTTGCTCACTCTTTCCCACCTGCGCACTTCGTGCACACGAGAAAACAAGACAATGCCCTTATCTCGCCCTGCCCTTTTTTTCACCTGATCTACACGAAAACTCGCTCGACTTCACTGCCAGCAGCCCGGTTTCTAGCGATGGGAACGTGTTTGATAATTTTTTTTTGGAAGAAGAGAGGAAGAGGAGGAATAAAGCAGAGGGGCGCTGGCGACAAATCGTGAGTATCTCAACGAAATTCGCAGGCTCCTTGGCACACCCGGGACCCGGACGGATCGTATCAAAAGATACAGGAGGGGGTGGGTGGAGAACTCCGGTAAATCAGTGGATCAATTGGCACTGGTGGGCACCATTGCTGCTGACAGCGACCGCACTTGGCTCGGCCGGATGGCACAGGACGGACATTAAAAACAAACACGGAAAATATCGCACAGCGGCCTCAGGACGAATAGTGCAAAACGATCGACGAAATTCTTGATAAAACACTGATAAACCGGAAGTAGACTATTGGAAGTGTCTCGAAGATGATCCCGGACTGATTTCACGATGCATACGTCGCCGAAGCGCCGAGCCGAGCCAAGGCGAGGCGTGTTGGCCTGTTGCTCCTTCTTGGCAGCTCACTACCATCCGGAACACGATGCCGAGATAGTGGGGGTAACCCGACACCAACTCCGCCTTAACCTCTGTTCACAGCGAACCATCCTCGGCTCTTAAAACTAATCCCCCGTTTCTATTGGTCCTTACCTTTCTCTCCTCTGGCTCCCGAAAACTCATTACCCTCCCCTCTCTTCTCGCTTTCACGACTTAATTTTATACGATAAGTATATTCGTTTTATCAATGAGTACATAATTACTTTAGTTTTTTGCAAAATTATTTTTATCTCTCTTTAGCTATCAAATTGTGATAAAAACTCCCATTTTCGTCTGCTGTGCTGACAATCTCAGGACTTTTAAAGCCGTCATGCGATTGGTCGAAACGTTGTTGAGTTATCAACATTCCTTTTTAGAAAATTGTACTGTATTAATTGTCAATTTTAATTCGTTCGATTATTTTCCAGGTTACTGAGCTATTATTTTTGTCTTGATTGCTGTGAGCGTGTCTTAATTATTGTTTAAAGTATTTTCTGTCCAGTTCTCTTAGTGCGATTGGTTGGATACGGGAATAACGAATGTTTGACTATTTTTTTCATGTAATGCAAGAATTTCTATTGTAATATTAATTATATTATTTGAATTCTTGAAGTTGCTTTAATAAAAAATAAAATGTAAAGAGCTGTGTGTTTATTGTTTTATTCGTTGGGCTGAATTTATCGATCAAGTTTCTGGACTTTTTTTACCGATTGAGGTAATGTGAAAAGAATGGACAATTTATGAACGTGTAGCTGCTAGCAAGTAGCAAGGCTGAAAGCAAGAGCAAGGTCCATGTGTGTTGTTTGTTGTACTGTCTGGTTTATAGGAGTTGTTAAGATTTAGGTTATGATTCAAAATGGCAGACCTAACAACTCCAGGAAAGGTAAACAATAAGAAAAAACGTGGTATTATTTATTTATCAACGATACCCAAGTCTATGAACATCACAAAAATTCGTGAAATATTTTCAGCTTATGGAAAAGTAGGAAGGGTTTATTTGCAGCTGGCTGAAAATGGTAAACATTTTCCAGTGTTTTTATTGTATGTATTTTGATAAATTAGTAATTTTCAATTTATTTTAGACGTAGAACCTGGTAAAAAAAAAAAAAGAAAGGTTCCTGCAAGGCTTTTTACAGAAGGTTGGATAGAGTTTGAAAGCAAAAAAGTGGCAAAATATGTTGCAGCTACATTAAATAATACACAAGTGTCAACAAGGAAGAAAAGTAAATTTTACGATTTAATATGGAATATAAAATATCTAAAGAGGTATTTTGAAATAAAATATTTGTAAATGTATAAGTATTTATAGCTGTGATTACACAAAACTTTTTAACAGATTCAAGTGGATTCATCTCAGTGAGAGATTAGCTTATGAACGTGCGGTTCATAAGCAGAGATTACGCACTGAGATTGCCCAAGCCAAGCGAGAACTAAACTTCTTCTCTCACAATGTGGATAGGAGCAAGAAACTTAAGAAAAAACAAATGGAGGGTGAATCTACAAACTTTGAATTGCCTGAAATTAAACAGAGAGAAACTGATTTTGAAATTAGGAAAAAGAAGAATGGAAATGAAAGCGAAGATAGGACAGAATTCTTAAAATCCCTTTTTGGATAGCAAGAATAAACATTAAACACTGTAAATATTACTTGTAAAAAAATTCATTAGCAAATGTTTATTTGTTTTTTTATGAATTCCAATGTTTCCTGTAAATAAAGCAGCAATTAAAATGTTGGAGATGCATAAAAGTTGGATTTCTGAACAGACCCAAGGTTTTCTCTTTCTCACTAGATTTTTAGTAGTTTCTTTACCAATTATATGTAATTATGTCAGTAAACTTTCTTTAGTGTGAAAAAGTGAGAGAGATATCCTGAAATACAGGTCTCACAGTAATCAGCAGCTGGCAATATTTCTCGTTGAACGTGTTCTTTCATAAGAACAAGAATCTAAAATTATACGCGTTGAAAGTAGACGTGCGTATGGCGCGTTTGATAATCTGAAGAGAACTAAGTTCAAATTTCAAATTTATTATTCTTTCATATCCATTAGAAAACTTTAAGTGATTTCAATAAACAACAGCGTAAACAAGAGAAGATAAACATTTTATGACGGCGTCGATGACGGTGCTCTGTGACTAATTCTGACATTGGCGTGAATAACACACCACAGAGAGACAGAGTGTCACAGTCACTACAGTGTTCACACTGGTTCACACACTCTACCATACTCACCGACACACGGCCAAACTGCCAAAGCTAAACAGTGTTGCTCTGTGCTCCGTCCAAGAGTCTAACGATTTTTATTCTTGGCATTTTAAGTTGATTTCTACTGTGACAGTTTGGTTTAATATAGTCTATAGTATCTAAGTAATTGAAAAATTACAACACAATGGATATTAAGAATCTTCAAGAATTTATGGAGCTAGTCGGACGATTAAAGGTACTACAACGCTTTTCTACTTAATTCATACGTCATCTAAAGTGATAATTTGTTTTTTAAATGAAAAACTAGTCTTTTCAATCGATCGAAGTACTTTCCTTTTTTATCAAAAATTTATATTTGATCCTTGTCGTAACTGAGATCACGAATATATTTTTTCAAATTATATTTTCTATCTTACCTCCTAAGCGTTTTGTGTTTTGGGAAGTTTTGTTTTATTCGTCTAATTAATATAAAAAAGACAAAGAGATTAAAAAAAAATATATACAAGTCTTTAAGATCTATTTGTTGCCCAACAAAATCGTGTTTCCCTGACAAATAATCTGTAACGAAGTTTACGAAATTTTTACTAAACGTTATTTTTTGATAAAATATCTGTAAAATTAAATACTTTTGAGCGAGTTATATAAGAAAGATTTTCTCCTTTTTTTCCGGGTTATTTCAGATTGCTTTGTATTTTTAGAATTGAACAGTTTTTAGCTGTCAATGTTGAATGCTATAAATACCGTAACGTAATTAAGGTAACATTGGAAGATTTGACGAAAAAATCATTTTTGATTAAAAATGGACGATAAAAATAACTAGGGCAGTTTCACGTGCTCGTGAATAACTGTATTTTTCAATTTAAATTTAAACACCGTTGCACCTCGTGAATAGCATTTATAGTATGTTATTATACATCCCACTCGCGTCATTTTTGCGTATATATGACTTATAAGCATACACCTATGATATTTGCTTATTGTTTGAAAAAAACTTTTATATTATTGTAAGTGTGACATTGATCGTGAATTCGGAGACCTGCATTGGTCTGTATTGAATGTATCTCTATCTTTTTATTATTAATATGAAAGCAGAAGAAAGAGATATTCTCAGTGCACACTAGTGCAGGTACTCGAATTCACGCGATAAGATTATTCATTTTCTAGAACAAACTTCACGACTTTAGTATTAAGTTTATTCAATTTAACTTACCTATTGAATATATTTAATTTTATTAAATTGTCCTTTTAGCACATGAAACGAACAGGGTGGGTTCTTCGTAACATTTCTGAGCCTGAAACTATAGCTGGTCATATGTACAGAATGGCGATATTATCATTTTTATGTGATAATGAGAATTTAGATAAAACAAAGTGAGTTTAATGAAGAAAATGTGTAAAATGATAAAGTAAGCATTTTAAAAAATTTGTTTTTTTGCTTAGAATAATGCAAATGACCTTAGTTCATGACTTGGCTGAGTGTATAGTCGGAGACATCACCCCATATTGTGGCATTCCAAAGGATGAAAAGCATAGACTTGAAGACGAAGCAATGACTGAAATCTGTAGCCTGCTGGGAGATAAGGGGCCAGTAATTCTACAAATTTTCAGAGTATGATATCAATTATAATGCTAAAATTTAAATCTAAAATTAAAAATTGATTAAATAAATTCAAGACTTTTATTCCCAGGAATATGAAAAACAAGAATCCCCAGAAGCATTATATGTCAAGGATCTTGATATACTTGATCTAATAATGCAGGCATATGAATATGAAAAGAGGGATAATAATTTTGGAAAATTAGAAGAATTCTTTACTAATACAAATGGAAAGATTAAACATCCATTTATAAATCAAGTAGTAGACAGAATTAATGCAGAGAGGCAAGCTACTTTAGACAAAGTAAATCAAGAAAAATAGTGAATTTAAATATAAGCTTAATATTATTTTAAGACTAAGTAATAGGAGATATTAACACGTTGGCTAAAGAATTAGTAGTGTAATTATCTTTTTTACTTATTTAAAAATTCACATAATATTCATCTTTTTACTACAATTGTAAAATACTCTTTGCTAGTTTTTAAGCAATCAACGTGTTGATGCACAAAAACTTCTATGAAAAAAGTTAATAAAAAGACTAAAGTGTAACAGCAATAAGCAGTGATTAACCCAAAGAATTCTCTAATTATTTAGCTATTTACATTATTTAATTAAATTGAAAGATCAGGACAAATGTAGGTTTTCCTAATTACGTTAAAAAAAATGCAGTATTTTGATACTTTTATGCATGATAAATGCATCTTTACTGAACGATTGTAAAAAATATTGTAAAGTAATTTTTATAATTTACGCAAATTTTTACAAAATTAGGAAAATTTTTGTAACTCAATCAGATGTAAAGTAGATAGAGGGAAATTGATTTCTGTGTGATTCTACTACCTACACTCTGTACTTTATATAAAAATTAATATATTATACTATTGACTGTACCACAAATAAATCAATTTCCCACAGAATAACTTTTTCTCACTTGTAAAAATAGCTACACTCGCCTTTGGCTTATGTTTCAACCTTCCTACTTGTGTGGAAAAGTACTACTTTTTTTATGCCCTTATGTCATAATTAAGTTTTTATGATATAGTAAAAATAGAGAGAAGGACATAATATTTATTCGTTTTATTAGGTTTATAATTTAAACATAGAGATATCGCTCATCGACTACAACAATGGCACAACTCATCAAAATTTCGGTAACGTTAGACCGAAGTTAATAACAAATATCTGTACGTTTAACGATAAATGTATATCTATATGTACATCGTATTTGGTCCATACCAACACTGAAAATTTTCGTTAAAGTTACAGAATATGGGATCAGATCGTATAACACTAGCACAAATGCTATTGCAATAAAATATACAACAATAATTGTTTTTATAATCTAACTCGCAGTTGTGTAAAGTTAATCATCTTGAAATTACTTAATATCTCAAAACAAAAATTTTTATTGTGCCCTCATTGCAGCTAATGAGCAATATATTAGCCTAAAAAGTTCTTTAATAAAAAAATATATCCTTAATTGTGGGATAAATAGATGTCATTTTTAATTACATCCACTATTCCTATCTATTTATAGTTTTTGTCAGTTTTCATTAATAGTTGGAGGCAGATGCAATTAAATTTTGGGACCTGTTAGTTTTATCGATAACTGGTAACATGTGAAATGAAAGTGTGAGGGGAAAAAAGGGGGAGCTCTGCTCTTTAAGTGGGGAGAAATTACTGTAAATGGAGAGAAACTTCCAAACGATCAATAAAACGGCAAATCACTCTTCAGGAACTGTAAGTGCGATATAAAATTCGAATACAGAGGATACACATTTATTTGCACTGCAGCGAAGAAAGAATTAACGGAAGCAAATATGTGCTGATAAAAATACGCAAAAAGATACGATATTCTGTAGGCATTTTTCATCGTTTCTTGCACGTTTTTGCAATTTTTAGTATACGCATATATATATATATATTTATATGTTTCCCGTGACGCTTTATGTATATTGTTTACAAAAAATGTGAGTAGTAAAAACAGGTATAGTAGGATTATTCGTTTCAACTGAATTTGTTAAATTTTTTGCATTTTTCACGGTGTCCTTTACACGAAGAATAAATAAATATGTGACAATAGTGCAAATATTATGTAAACATAGCTAAAATGGATAAATCTTTCAATTTATTTGATTGCAAGGAGAGAAACATTATAGTACACATATTCAGTTTTGGGTAAAATTGATAATTCGACTCGGTCGGTAAGAATAGAGAGAGTTTTTGAAAATCTAGCATTAAAACTGATTTTATACTATATTTAAAAATATATTTGTAAATTCATATGTAAATTGAATGATTCTTTAAGCATGAGTGTGTCGTGTCTTTTACCGAAATCAATATTATGCAACTGTTATAAATTTAGTTTGCGTTTCGTCAGTTCGTTATTGGATGTTGAAGGCCAAAGGTAGAATAGACACTGAAAAAGGTTTAATTTAGCGTGGCCGATAATAGGCGAGCGATTATCTCTTGCCGGAAGTGGAAGAATCAAATGGGGATAAGGATGAATTGTATCGCAGGTAAAGCGTATCGCCATTGAATTTTAAAATTGGACAATGGTGGGGAAGAAAAGAACAGAGGCAAAAGGTCTTCGAACATTTCAACTTCAACCAGTGTGGTTGCAACATCGAACTTTCATCCTTCGAGTAAAAAATATTTTAATTTGATCTCTCTCTCTCTCTCTCGTTCAGCATTTTACATTTAAGTTAATCGTCGAAACCTTACCGACCGAGAAACATGAATTTTGAGATTCCTGTCGATAAAAACTTAGTCGAATCATTACCGTTCGAAGAAGAATCGACCAGTTATCAAAAGTTCCTCTTGGTATGTTCGGAGATCTTTGGAGCTACTAAACCCGAGGAAAAGGAATGTTTATTTAAAATTTTTCAATTCTTCGATGTGGATAATGATGGTGTACTGAATTCTCAAGAGTGGTCCAGGTGAAGTTTTTGGTTAAAGGACGATTACATTACTATTATGTTGAAACAATAAATGTGAAAAATTGTTTTGCCAATAAGTATGATTGTTTTATGTAGATTGGATGAAAGTTGGCTTCAGCCAACACTAAACCCTAAAAACGCATTGATAATTGTGGACGTACAAAACGATTTTATAGATGGAAGTTTGAGCTTACGGGATTGTCCAGCAGGCCAGGATTCCAAAGACGTTATAAATCCGATTAATCGCCTGATAAGAAAAGGTAAATGGGACAAAATAATTTACACTTTGGATTGGCATCCGGAAAATCACATCAGCTTTTACGAGAATTTACATTCATGGGAAATTCATCCGGATTCAAAGGTAAACTAAATTTGAAAGCCTTGAAGTAAGTTTAAGTAATAATTGATAAAAAATATTGCAGTTTTCCAAGGAAGTGGCAAAACCATTCGGCAAGATTTTATTCAAACAAGAATCGCAGGAAATACGGATTTGGCCGAAGCACTGCATCAAGGACACCTGGGGCGCACAATTACACAAAGACCTTCTGGTTCTTCCAGGATCAGAAAAAGTAATTATATCCAAATAATCGATCCATCTCAATAAATTTAGTCCACTCAATAAGAATAAGCTGAATTTGATTGCACTTTGCGGTAAATTTGTTCAAAATGAACGATCTTTTATTTATTATGGAAAACAAATTAGGTGCTGAAGGGCGAAAATGCTGGTCAAGAAGCTTACTCGGCATTTCTGGATACGGGTAACAATAAAGCGACGAATATAAACGATATTCTTATAAAATCGAAGGTCACCAATGTTTACATTTGTGGTGTTGCCTATGACGTTTGCGTAAAGGAGACCAGTTTGGACGCTTTGAAGTTTGGATATCGAGTGGCTGTCATAGACGACTGTTGCAGAGGCACGAATGTTCCGGACATCCAAATAGCGAAAAACTTGATAACCGAAAATAGTGGTTTAATCGCCGATAGCGAGGAAATTCTCTCTATTGTTAACGGGAACAAATTTAATTTCACAATGGCATACCAGGGTTTCAAAAGTCTTGTCTCAAAAATTTCTTCTTAGTAAAAAATGCCGAAAATAATTTTCGCAGAATTTATTGTAAGTTTTTAACAACAATTCGTCAGATCTTTATTTAATTTGCAAAATAGATATAAGACCATATTCAAAACAGTATACATAATATAGCTAAGAAAAGAAAAATTGTAAATGTACATGTATTTACATTGTATTAAGAATCACAAAAAGATTCCTTTAAGAATCTCTAGAGAGGAACCTAGTTCACTGATTTTGCATTTGTATTGAAACAAGTTGGTTTAAAACTTGTGTATTTACACGTCGAGATGATTGCATTTGTATTAGAGAATTTTGCTATTAAAATAAAGGAGGAAAAAATTAGTCGATTGTAATGTTTACACTCCAGATTAGAACAAAAACGATATGTGAATTAAATATAGTAAATTTCATATATTAATACTCTTGATAGATAATATTTTTAAATATTATAAATTAAATTAAATAAATTGCAGTCTTGGTAAGAAGGATATCATAATCGTAAAATTAATGTTATTAATTTTACTTTGGGATCTTTTAAATCATTTCTATGGTTGATTCTTTTTATCCAGTAAAATCCTCGCTGTTCTATCTATTTTATTTGCTGCTTCGTCATCCGTAGATAATTCGCAAATATACCTGTGCCTGGAGGCACAGTCCTCTCCTCTGTACCCATACAATCTCGATGCTGGGTGATAAGCCAGTTTTAAACATCTGCAATGATTCAAATCATTGTAATTTATTTTGTAATATATATTTTTAACTTTAAAACTGTCTTTGATGTTTAGTTTGCTTAAAGAGAGTACGATACAATGCGATAAGATTTATTATTTACTTATTAACGATAAAATAAATCATTCACCTCCCATCGCCAACTACTGTTTGTTTGGTATCCTGATGAACAGGTCTGGCACTTCCTGCCCATATCCAGATTAGTCCAGGGTTCAAACCACCAACCCAGAAATTCTTCCCGTGCAACTTCTTATCGGTCTGCAAAATCGCTACCACATCTTGATTTTCTACCACTGACTCAAACTCCGCCAGTTGACCGCCCAAACCTCGACAAAGACTTGCCGATGATTTCCAATCGTATTCTCGATTACTGAAGTGATAACAATTCTTGCCCACCCTTGTATAATTTTGTGGACAAGGCTCTGAAAACCCCAGAAAACTCATGTTAAATGTATATATACTCAAAATAATAATTTTATATATCCTTATTAACATTATAATGATTTATTTAACAAATTTTTAATTGCTAATTTCTTGGAGTAAGCTAAATATCGTGTCCACGTTAATTTAAATATTATCTTATTTACAATTAACCATACCACATGAAAATTTATCCAATAATCAACTCAAGAAACATTACCAAAACTCATCAACCAACTGTTTTTAACTAATTATAATCAATTAATTATTATTATCATTGTTTACTGTACCTTTTTGATTATTGTTACCAGAAATTAAGTAGTACAAAAGTTCCTCAGCCCTCCTCAGTCTTTTTTCCAGATAATCCACTCGATACACCAGTTTTTCAATCGCACCTATCATGATTATTATTATTTTACAGAAAATTGTTTAATCGTTTAATTAATAATTACGTGTTATTACCAAGTAAATAGAGGTCCGTTTCAGTGACGTCACGCTTGTTCGGCGAATTTCCTGCGTTGGTGACAGTCAATGCTTTGTCCCCGAATTTCATCACTCTAGATTCTCGAGTATGGCTGGAGTTCCCGGAACCGGAAACGACCCAAGTCTCCAAGAGGTCGCTCCAAGGACCGATGCTTCGGCCCAAAGATACATGCTCTATCGATGACCATTCTCAATTCTCAACAATTCTACACTCTTTTTTTTTTATTATATTTTGTACAGCTAACAAAAAAAACTCACCAGGGACGTATAATCTCTCTGCCAAAATTTTCGTTCCCAAGATACTGAAAATGCACAAGCAAATCGAGCATCTCATCGTCTGAAAAATTACAAGTTTTTCGTTAAATCTTAACGCGGAGATTTGTTCGAATCACGCTTTACTCTCACTGTCAACGATACTCAGCGAACGTAACTTTCTCCAGGAAATTCCAAGTTTCGCAATTGAAATATAGGCAAGGGAGAGAGAGGTTTAGAAATGTATGGTGACACACGCAGATGAACGTGAAAGATTATTGCAACTCGTCAACCAAATCCGAATGAGACGCGTAAATTTTGTTTAACGATCCAACAGTCATTCACTGATGATCGTAGGACGTTTTAACGCTAGTTTATAAATCATTGATAGGTTATGTTTGGTGTTACAATCAGAGTTAAAAGAATAATGCAGCGAACATTCGTGATAGATGAATTTTAGAATTAAATTCGGGGTTTGTAATATTTTTATTATATATATATATATTGGCAAAATTGCAGTATTTTGAGAAATAAAAAAATTTTTTAGTACTTTTTTATTGGATCGAAAAAATTTGACAAAATAAATTGTTGAAAAATTTATGTAAATTGTATATAAGATGAGAGAGGAAAAATGAAAATTCCAGCCGGATGCCGGATAACGTTGAAAGTGAAAATGGGGTGCTACAGATCAGTAATTATAGATATTAGGGAAAATCTTTGAATTATTAGTTTTTACGTGGAAATGAAATTTTAATACTTTGTTTACAAGATTAATAAAAATTGACGAATGAATTAAAGAAAAATTGTTGTAAATAAAATTATAATTTGAGAGAGAAAAGTAGAAATATCTTAAAGAGACTTGACGATGAATGTGAAATTAAGGGAAAACACTGACAAGTTGAAAGAAAATCGTGGAATTTTGAGATATTTTTAAACAATTAAAACGTTTAATTCTTATTTCTTTATTAACAAAAATCGACGAATTAATTAAACAAAAATTTCTGTAGATTGTCCACTGAAAAAAGAAATATAAACCCGAGAAAGAGATACGACAATGAAAGTGAAATCAGGGAAAAATACTTACAGTTTGAAGAAAAACTGTGGAATTTTGAGAAATGGCGTGGAAATGAATTTTTAATGGAACTTGACGGTGAGTGGTGAATGATTGACGTAGTTTTAATTAAAGACGATCGATAAGAGGTTGAACCGTGCACGCGAGAACC
This sequence comes from Prorops nasuta, assembly GCF_024137725.1. Classification (NCBI taxonomy): domain Eukaryota; kingdom Metazoa; phylum Arthropoda; class Insecta; order Hymenoptera; family Bethylidae; genus Prorops; species Prorops nasuta. The sequence goes on along the minus strand of NW_027116821.1, from coordinate 2,951,910 downwards.
TGAGGAGGCCAAGGTGAGTTAGAGTTCGACTGAGTAAATGATAAAAGATCCGCGCTACATAACTTCTCTGGGCCACTTTCTCCCCACTATTGGAGGAGGCAACACTTTCTTTTATACGTCAATCCAATGGAGATTCCCGAATCGCAGATAAGAGGCAACCACCTCTAGGTCGAATATCAATTAAAATTTTCCACCCCTACAACTTTAGCTCTTTTCCCACTCACTAATGCTGGACAATGCAGGTTTCAACGATCTAAATATTATCTGGAAAACTAATTAACATGACTACCAATTTTTTATTTAATTAATTAACGCGTTTAATATAAGGGTTTTTTATGTTAAAAAATAAAAAAGTTTTGCTTTGTAACAGATATATAATAATTTATAAGATACGGTATCAGACAGGATGTAGCATTTCTACTATTTCAATGTATCCAGCTTGAAAACATTTTTGTCTGCATCTTAAATAGGCATAATCTCGTTTCAGTAAGAGGGATTTAAATTTTTCTATTATACCTATACCGTGGATATTTTTTGACGCAATTAAAAAATTCCCAATGAATGAATGTTTCTTCTGTATATGGCATTCAGTATCCTGGTTAGAAATTGCTTTTATATTCTACTTTAATTTATTTTATATCGTAGATCCTGGATCCAACCTGGCGTTAAATATGAGATGAAAGTGATTTTTCTTACTGAATTAACTTTTGTTTTTTAACATTGACCCACTAGCCTGATTACTCGTGGGCGGATTGGAGACTGCTGAAAGAGAGAAAAAATGAGGATTTGATGTCTCTGGAAAAGTAACGCTCGGTCGAAGTAATTTGAAAATTGCTACAAAATATGACACCTTGTAAAAACGTTCCACGTTCCCTTAGCAATATAAATAAATGTTTCTGCTGCAACAGATAACATTGAGTTAAGAAAAATTAATTTAAAAATTACTTGAATCTACGCAATGTTAATTGTAAAAATTATCCAAATTTAAACTTCGATTTAAATTAATAAACAAGACACTTCATGGTAAATTAGATTTAATACTGCACGTTGGATACAATTGAAAATAAATTCTTCGTTTCTTCTGGAAGTATAGAGTAGGCAGTGGAGGACGCTTAGAAATAAACGGTGAGATTTAATCTTTCGTTGGCTGCTTGGCTGCTAGTCGCTCTCGTTTCTGCAGTTACCTCGACGCTGTCGACTGTCTAAAAAAAAAAAATTCATTGCAATCTAATAAAATATAAAATATAACACAATTAAACAAACTTCGATATATTTAATATAGTTACTGAGATATAAATATAAACATTTTCTTACGTACGCGTTTTTAGGCGTTTTAAATGGTGGATCATATCAACATCGAATAAAAAACATTTGACAAGCTACCCTCCGAAAAAAACCTTACGAGATCTCTCAGTAACTTACAAAAATTACAGTTCTTTATGCGATCAATATGAATAAAACATAGGCTTTGTTATGATACAGAAATTAAATCACATGTCCTTACTCTATCATCGTCGTCCCAGGATAATTTTTTGATTCTTCGAGAAATTGAATTCATGGGCCAGACAGGTGGTACGAGAGAGTCCGGTGGATCTGTGGAATAATTGGACGAATTATTGGACCCATTATCGAGGTTCGTCTTAGAACTCAAGTCATTCATGTTCTGCACGAGGCCACCCGCGTTTGGAATATTTGAAGTGGCTGATAGTGCAGGAGGATTGGGTGGTGCTGGAGCCACCTTGTGCCTGGAATATAATGGCAACTGCCTGGCAGACATCACGCCTAAAAATTTACAGGAAAAAATACTGACTGTGACAATAACAGATGTGATTCGATAATTTAAACTCATCCTAATTACTTTTAATAGTAGCTCCATAAGAAGATGTATCGTTTTCTTCTCCAAATACAGGATTGTCAATGTCGTTCTCCTCGGGTCTACGATCCGTGCAGGAATTTTCCAGGGTATCTTGAAGGGAGCTCACAGCCAGTACTTGAGGCGTTGGGCTGAGAGCAGAGGGTACTGGCGATTTTTCCCTATATCCTGTTCCCACTGAACTCACGGATCCTCCACTTTTTGGCCGTTTGCTGTCAAAATACAAACGGTTACATTCAATATACCTGATAAATTAAACGTAATACAGAATTTCACAAAGGTTACAAACTGCTTGTAAATGTAGAGTATAAGAATTAAAATGACAACACCAAGGAGACCAAGAACAGCACCAAAAACTGCAATTAATAATACACTGCTGCCCAACCAGGCAGGTGCAGCTCTTGCTGCTATTGGCAAAGATCCTGTTTGTGGCATGTGCACAATTATTGGAATCATACTGGATCTATAAAATAAAATAATGATTATTTATTACTACATTATTCTATTATGTTTATCTTTAATTTGTCACAGGGTTGTTATTTGTATTTTAATTCTATAGTTCACCTTGGAGGTTGTCCTGAATCCGAAGCAACAGCCACCAGTCTTGCCAATGACCCATTGAAAGGTCCTGGATACCTCAATATTAACTCTCCATTATCCTTAATTTCGAACGATCTATAATTAAACGTTTCTCGTTAGTGAAATTATATTTGTACTTATATTAATATTTATTTTCATTTTATTTGTATTCTTATTTATTTTATTGTTTACCTGGCATCAGGTCCTCGCAACGATAAACTAATCTTATCTCCTCTGTCCCCATCAGCAGCTTCAAGTTTTCCTACAATTTTTCATCGAAACTTTAAACTTTATAATTATATTAGGTTATACTTTCAATGTAAATTATTTTTACCTATGAGAGATCCTTCTCTAATATTTCTTGCATGAAATTCGTATCTAGGGTGCCTGAATCTCGGTTCCCACTCGTTCACGTCCTCCACGGAAATATTTACTCGAGCTGTGTCATTCTGAAAAAAAAAACAAAGATTTTGTTTCTTATTTGTAAATCATATTCCAGTTTAAGAAACTGAATTAAATTAAAAAGTGGTTTAATTTTTACATAATAATCGTCGGTTACTCTTGCAAGGAAGCTGTGAGATATTCTTCTTTCGTAATCCAAAGCACCTTTCAGTATCAGCTCACCAGAATTTGTTATGGAAAACCTTTCTACATCCTCCATAGCTCCCACAAGCATAAATTTTAAAGCCTAAAATTTTTATTAATTCTCTTTATTACAAATATCAAATTCTCTGTTTTTTTATGGTTAATGTTTGTTACCTGTTCAACATTATTCACGCTCATGGTTAAAAGGACACTTCCTGCTGGAGTGTTTTCTGGTACACTTGTCTGGTAATCCTTCTGAACGAATTTCACAGGTATCCTTCCGCCTAAAAAATAAATAGAAACGGTACATTTTTCTTCAATTTTCATCTGTATTAATTTTTGTTGTGTACGTTTCTAATTTTTCAATTAATATTATAAAGGGCGTAGCACAGTGGTCGCCACGATTTTTTAAGGCTTTTTCCGTGGTCTTAAAAAAAACTTTATACAAAAGCTTTATATTTTCAAAGAGCAGATACCTGGTAATATTGGTTTGAATGTTTGGTTTCTTAACTACATAACGAATTAATTAAAAAAACAAAGATTTACCAGATATTGAGCCTGATGCATCAGTTCCTTCACGCGAAACGACGATCGTGGAAAGTGCATATCTATCAGGATTATCCAGCTGAGTGGCCTGAAAAGAAAAAATGATAAATTGGTATTGTTAAAATAATTTTTCAAGTAAAAATAAAGAAACACTGTCCAGCTCTATCTTTAAAAGAGTAAGAGTATGTGTTCAAATATATCCAAAGACTCTTCTTTACAGCTCAAGATCATACTAGCATTTACCTTGATAACTATAGTGGCAGGAGATAACAATTCATTGTCCTGCAAGGGACGAATGAGAAAAATATCAGCCGTTTCTGGATGCATTATCAGAAAAGGTAGAATTCCACCCTGGAAACTGTACCTGACTGGGGCATTGATCCCCACATCCTGATCAACTGCTTTTATCGGTTCTGGTTCTATCCTCAAAATTTTTCTCTATGGACAAAACATCAAATCAAGAAATTATTTGCATTATTCAAACAATTCATTGTTAAAGAATATTAATAAAAAATAGTACAATTACAGTTTTAATATCTGGAGGAACATTAACTTTATATTGATCCTTAAGAAATGCAGGATTTTGATCATCAGCATCTATCACGTTCACATACAAAGTCGTGACAGTGGATTGTGCTGGACTGCCTTGATCCTAAACACCAAAAATATGAAAATTAAAAAATCGAAAACGTCTCTTAGTCTGTTAACAATAACTTTTATTATCCCAAAACTTAAAAGAATTTCGGCAAAATTTTGAACCACTCAGGGCAATATTATAGTAGTCCGAGCTTTGTTCAATTTTTCCAATGAAGTATGTAGAATCAGTTGAAAGCTATAAACTGTGCTGTGCCTCACCTGAGCTCGAATATTGACGGAAAAATTACTGAGATTTTCATAGTCCAAGGATTTACGTAAGACCAGAGTTCCCTCCAGAGCATTCACAAATACGAAATAATCCTGAAAATTATTTTTTTTTTATTTTTAGATAACAATGAAAACCGCCTCTTAATTCAAATAAGCAGCCGTACATTGATCTGTTTTGAATTCAATCTTAACTATGCATTTCCTTTACACCTACGAGTCCTAGTTTTAGTTTTATTCTTAAGTTACTATAATGTATATACTATAGTGAATGTAGTTTATATTTTGATATTGTTTTGCAGTGCACTTGTACTTAGTGCTGTTTCTTATGTAAAGTCTCGTGTGGTCTTATGTTCTCAATGCATAATAAATTACTGTACTTTACTTTTTCTTATTGACACTACTTGTTTACCGAGTGGGGTCCTGGAAGAACCGCGTATTGCACGGTGGAGTAGGGACCAGGCTGATCAGCATCCACAGCTCTGACCCCCTGAAGAACCCTTGTACCTATCACAGTAACCTGAAAAAAATTGATGAATCAAGAAAAATCTAAAGCACAATTGCATAGAACAAGATTCATACCTCAGATATATTTAGGACGTAAGGTGCGTTGATGAATTTTGGCGCGTTGTCATTTGCATCTGTCACTCTGATATTGACAGGAATAACAAAGCCCTGAAATGCAATAAATCAGTTGAATTGTAATGAAATTATTTCTACCTTTTGGATTAATTTCTAGTTGTGCATTATTAATGGTATGTATAGTTTATATTAAGTTATTTGTACAATAAAAGCTCTTTATGTGTGAATATAACATTTTGAACGCACTAAATTGAATATATACATATATATATATACTGGTACTGATTAAATCGTCGGTTTTTGAAAAGAGAAATTAAGTAGATAATAGCGAAATAAATTTGTATTGCTATTACAGGGTCAATGGTGCGTTTTCTCTCGCAGATAACGTTGATGTAGACGCTGGCCGGTCCATCGACGCCTTCCTTGTCGAGAGTTCTGGTGAGAGTGAGATTTTTCGAGAATGGAGAAAACGTCACAGGACTGTCGCGTTCCTGTAAAGTAAGCTCGATATCTCCTTGTGGTCCTGGGTCCCCTAGGACACCCACTACACCGATAGTGTCTCCAACTCGATGATCCTCGCTTACGAATAAATGATCCGCTGTTGCTCCGTTTTCCAAAAAGCATCGTGAGTCCCGAATCACTAAAATTTTTAAATTAAAGCTATTAAAATTTTTGTTTTTTAATTTTAATGATCTTTTGTATATTGTAATAAGTTTTAATTGATCTTGCTTTATGTTCTGTTTATTACACAATATTTTAGAATGCCCTGTACAAAATTTAATAATGATTATATCAGCATAAATTTAAAACGTCAGATTATAAATATTTCTACAAACTGGAAAAAAATCGATCCATCAAAGGTTTTAATTATTATTATGGGCTGCTCTTTTTATTACAGGTAACTCACCCTACACAGTAACTTGCGTTTAGATGAATCGAAAGAATCACCATTTGGGTCATCATAGGGTATATCATGTGAAGAAATCGTGGGATCGAAAGTTTAGGGTTAACGTAATTTCTCTTCTACCTGCATCATAACCGTCGATATGTGGTTTACTTTCAAAACCTCATAACTTTTTTTCTTTGTTTGTATTTTATTTTCCTGCTGAGATGACGCACATCCGTTCCCGGCTTTTCGGGTTTTCGACCATCCGGCATAACCGGTTCTTTGAGAACCGCTGTATGTAACTATTTAAGTACAACACAACATTCGAAAAACACGTGTATATGTGTAACATGCGTAAATACATGAGCATAAATCAAAAGCAGTAACATCTATGAGAAAATCGGTAAAGAAACATGTTTCGCACCGTAACCTCCCGAAGAAGGCGTCTCAAATTTTTGGTCAAGATTTCCGGCGGGAATCTTGAGGTTATGCGAAAAAAGGCTTCTTCGCGGTTTCCGATATTCCGAGGTTAAAGCCATAAAGCCTTGCATGCATAATTTAACGGAGAATCTATGTTCTTCACTCCCCTCCATTGTTATTCCCACACGCAAGAGCTCATCCAAAGATTTTCCCTTCTGAATTTGTCCATGGAAAAACGTGTTACTTTATTCCACATATCGCAAATGTCACGATCCGTGAAAAATCTGTCGAAGAATCTACGATGAATAATAGAGTTAATTGTGAACTGGGAAAAAACTAAATGAGAATCACTGGCAATAAGCTCGTACGAACGAAGACAGGTTGAGTGACAATAAAAATTGTTGAACTAGGGCGTGTGTGTGGCGAGCGTGAAGCTCATTTTCATAAAGTCCTTGAATAAGTGTGCGTTGGCCCAAACACAAGCAAACAAGGAGTTACGAATAAGCACTACGCGCACCATCAAAGTTTATTTACATTCCGAACACACGAATATAACGGCTTTGGTCAGAAATGAGAACTACGTGGAATGTGAGAGAAAGAAAATATAAATAGAATGTGAAAAAGAAAAGTGCATAGGTGGAAGGAGAATGATATTGTATGGAATATACATCGTGTTTGATTGTGTAAGTTAGGTTAAGGTCGTGTGAGAGGATAAATCGAGGTAACGCACACATCGAAGAGCTAATAGGAAGAATCTATAGCGAAGAATCGAGTATGAACTGCAACGAGCACCTGTAAACTCTATGCGAGGGTAGATATCTCGCTTCCCTGGAGCGAAGTTCCGCTCTGTTCTAGCAGAAGTTAAGCCTCGCCACACAGCGACACAGACTACAGACTTATTTATACAGCCCCGTTCCTCGTTCCCGTTTCTTTCCTCTGCTTCGCCGTTTTCACCTAGCCCACTAGAAACCTCAAACTTTATTACCTGGACCCTCCTCCTCCACGTTATTTACAAAATTGCTTAAAATAATGAATTTGCCCGAAGATTGACTAAGATATACATAGCCCACGTAGTATCGAAAGCATTGTTGAAATGTTACAATGTACCGAATTCAGTTCGAGAATGTTTGAGGTACGTTCCACGATTGTTGTTGACACTTTTTTATAACCTTGTAGCTTAATTAGAATACAGGTTAATAAATGTGAAAAATTCAACATTTTATACAGAAAATAGCACTTTTCATACAAAATTGGTGTAGTTTATGAAAATTGAGGGAGCAAGAGAAATTTTCTTGTTTAATAATTGGAGGAATGAAACCGGAAGCTAGAGTTCTGACATAGATGGGTGAGATTGTAATGAGAGGTTGTAGTTACTGGATGAATTGGGTGAATTAAGGGCTCCGGGTAAGAGCGTTTACTCATGTCAGAGAATATTCCAGTTTTCTCGCCGAATAAAGATTAGCATTTCTCAGCACGAGACACGCGATCAACTTAACCTGTTAAGTAAACGCTACTGTTTGAACACCAGTAAGTGTGCACCAAGATCCAGCTAAATGAGCCTCTTGGCTCGTGACATCGTCAAACAAAGAGACTTTTTCTCTCGTGAGAATGTTGAAATAGAAATTACTTCCAGTTTTCCACCTTTCTATCTACTTCGTGCCATGCCCCATTAATTTTCTCACATTTTCTTAATTACCCGGCAAATCTAACCTCTATTCTTACTTTGGTCCTATCCTTCCTCATTTCGTTCACACTTTTTTCTCGCATATTCTATTTATGTTTTCATTGCAGTATTCATCGTTATTTCTTATTGTTACAAATTAAGAGACTTTAAGGAATTAAGTGTAAAGGTGTTTATATGTAGGGAAAGAAATGAAATTCTACTGTAAGAGGTATAATTGAATGATTCATTATAAAATATTTATAATCAGTTAATTATCCATGGAAAATAAAATATATCACAAATGAATAGCTATTTTTAACATTCCTGTTATGAATCACCCAATATTACGATATCAAAAACTCCTTTTTTCATACAAAATGCTCCTCTGACTACAATAAGAAGAATTCTTTGGACAAATGCATCAAAACAGAGAAGATAACTTTTTTTTTCTGATTTCACTATTTCTAGTGACTTTCCAGGGTTTGTAGCGAAGTTAACTACTGGAGAAGAATCGAAAATGTTAGTTCCCTTTTTCGCAGGTAGAGTCCCGATAAGGGGAAGATCTATCGAACATTCACGGGAAATGAGATCAGGAAGATGCATTAAATTAATAAAGTTAAATTTCCTTTCGAATACCGTTAGCGAGCAGCATCAATTCACGATTCTAAGCCACTTCTGCGGACCGTGAATAACAATAAGGGGTCACGGTAGAGTGCAATTGTGCAAATTTTTCTTTATTTACGGTTACTGGGAAATAAGATCTGATAAACATTTCATTGAAAATGAAGGCAATTACGATGGCATTCCTGTATTCTTGCACAATTTCTCGTCCATGGTGAGTGGGGACAAAATTTTCTTACATAATTAGCTATTGGTTTAATGGCACTCACGTTGTCCAGTGCTGGCGGAGATTGCGTAGAAAAGGAGAAACAGTAGATTTAATATGCTGTTCCCCATAGTGATTTACCATCACCGCTCGTTCCTTCGTACATTGCCCGGTGCATCTGGAAAACAATAACAATTATAATAATTGATTAACAATATTATAATTATTGTAATCGCTACGATTAATTGCTTTGTCTCCTTAATATAATTTACAGTAAATTGATTTACTCTCGCGATTATAATTGAAGAAAACTTTGTTGTTATTCTACTATTTACTCTTTAAAAAATTTCTAATCAGAGCGTTTCTTTGTCTTCCAGATTTAGATAGCACAATTTCGGCCGGAAGTACTTGATATTTCCGGATTTCCCGGTGTCAGTGGTGAAAGGGGAGGAAGGATGATTTGCCCAGACGGTGTAAAGCGATAAAATCCTTAGCCAAGCGATGTTTGCGGGCAAGCATAACGCGTGTCTAGAAAGCATAAGGAGAAACTCTTTGATTACGTGAGAGATGCACTTGTGTGGAACCAAAAAATTTATTGGAAGACACGAAACGTAAGACAGAATTTTAGACTTCGATGCACCGCTAATCGCAAGATTTCTGTGCAATGACATTTAATAACTATTTGCAGGTAATTCATTGATAAGGAATACAACGGTTATCGGTATGAGGAAATATTTTTTAAGCAAAATTCTTCAATTAAAATAACGAGGAAATATTATGGAAAATGAATCATGGTGGACTTCAATTATTTAGGAGGGATATATATGTACACTCGATTATTTTGAAAGGATTGTTACAGGACTCGAATAACTGGGGCAGGATAAGCGAGCCTAAGATTCGCCAAGCGTAAACGACGATCACTCAACTTGAAAAAATACTATTAATGGCTATGAGTATAAGTTTACGAGCATCTGCAATTACTATTTTTTTTTTTAATTATTTTTCAAAGAATGGTCATTTCATGAAATTTATCCACTCTTAGGCCTCAGGTTGCATGAGTTGTGGAGCATGGAGGCTTTTCGTGAAGGGAAGCCGGGCTGTGATTGGCACGAATTCACTGCATGACTCATAATTTGATTTTCGTTCTTTCTCCCTTTTCCTTTACCAAAACTAAACTACGTTACACGCAATATGAAAATTACAGCTTCTTCTTGTAAATGGAAAGCAAAACAAAGGTCTTAAATATCGTTAAGAGGTGTCGAAATGAATAGAAAAAAATTGTTTACAAACCACGAACAATATCTGTTGGGAGCTGCATTGGTTTTCTCTAGAAAGAATTCCATAAAATCCACCGGAATTTTTAACCATTCAAACAATTTCACTGAAAAACAATCTTGTCATATTTTTTCCACACACTCTCATTTAGATGGAGAAAAGTTACAGAGCAACCACGAGGAGCACAGTACTTTGTTTATAAACTTTCGGAGACAAAAGCTTATTTGTTCGACGCACTGTTTGTCAATATTACAATAATGTCAAGTAAAACAAAAACAAAGAGACCTTTTTTTTTCTTGGAAATTATTAAAAATGTTCTGATTGGAAACACTTCAGAGGTTTTGGAAACAAAGAAAAAATAGAGAAAGAAAGAGAGAGAGAGAGAGAGAGAGAGAGAGAGAGAGAGAGGGAGAGAGGCTGAGGGTTGAATACAATGTGTGGGTGATTGATTGACCGGTATAGTTAGACTGATGATGAAACAGCGTATGGAGTATGGAGTAGTATGGATACTAAATAAAAAGAGTTTGAAGTTGTCGAGTCGATCGACTAAAGTGAACTGAGCTGGACGTGCAGCTGTCGAGTTGAACGGCACTCGGGAAGTGGCCGTTGTGCCCTCCATTGTCGATTGTCGGCCCTCCGAAGTCCGACTACAAGAGGGGACACCTCGAATAAGCAACGAACAGGTGCAGCCTCGGTCTACAAGACACTCACAAAAACTACGCTTTCCCTCATAACGCACCACTCAACCCCTTTAAGTTTGCAGAAGACCCCCCAACCTTGAACATTATTATCAAGGAATTAATACAATTTCATTACAGTTTATCCTTACATATGATACATATCGCCATCATTTGAATTTTTTGTATTCGAAGGATCCTCTCATGCTTCTTAGGGTGATAACATTACTCTTATCTAGATTCTCAGGTAGACACATATTGGACAAGAATTTTAATTTAATCGTTTATCCTTTGTGCAGATGTTCTTCAGGACCCTTTGACCTTGCAGATCATCGAGAAATGAAGCGAGTGCCTTTATAAGTATTTTACACACCAGTGCATGGTATTTCTCATCTGAATTTCTATAAATTTATATAAATGTTTATTTTATCCTCAATTGGATTGATTTGGAGTTCCACGGCTCAGGGCGTAAAAGTTTCGGTTCTCACGACCCTGATATGGCGAGGCAAGATCGTTTCACAGACCGATGATCCGTGGCGATTCACGCTGGGAAATTGATCTTCGATGACTCGGTTATCCTTTTCGCTATCGTATCCAAGGAGAAAGAGTTGAAAATAAAGAAATTTTGCACAGTGTTTAGCGACAATAAGAAAACAGATCTGTGAACCTTATACAAACACTTATCTTTATTTTAATCGGTAAATTAGTTGATGACTCGTAACAACAATGACTTATAATGAGAATTTATTCAAAATCTTCGTTCAAAGCACCGGTGCACCGCTCCATTGAATCTTTGCATCCTGCCATCTGAAAAGTAATTATGTAAATCAATCCTTGACGGTAATATTATACAAATATTTATAGGTAATAATTATTAATAATTCAAGATGTACTTGGATCTAATTAATTTTTCCAAAGGTGTAGCAGCCATATCGACGCATTCTTTATTCCCGGAAATGTCGGTTCTGGATCCATTCTCGTTGGCTCTGGTATCCACTATTAGTGTCGCATGACTACCGCCACATGTGTAATATTGTACCTCGAATCTGGTACAGTTTTTGATTATTTCTTAAGGTTTTCTTCTTGAGCGCTTGATCAATAAGAACAGGTTAAATAATTATATTTATAGTACCTTCTTTCAGCATGATAATTCCTCAGCAATTCTCTGTTTGTGTTGAAGAGTACTCCATGGTGTCCAACACATAAAGTGACCCAAATTGGTAAACTGGGCGTCTTCAGTCTTGAACCAGGCTGCCTATTGTCACGATTGTCCCCCTCGTATACCAAGAAACCAATTTCGCTTCGAATCAAGATGCCCCATTGAGCGACAGCCTTCAATTCATTTTATACCACCAAATGTGATCAATTGTTAATTATTATTGGTGGAAGTAATGATAAATAAGCTTTTATTTTAAAACGATGCTTAATAATTATCTATCGCACATATTATGGATAAAATGTCAAAAATATCTCCAAAGTTTGATGACTATATTTTACAGAATATAAATTGGAACCATTAGAAGCTTTTTCTAAATTTTCAATCTTTAAAACCAGAAATATCATTCTCTGCTGTAACACCCCTTGAAACACATCTTAATCAAAACTATTGCAAGGGTATTTTACAGTACAAATAGTGTCAGAAACATATTTGGAACGTTCTTGAACTGGATTTGACACGTTTGATCATTTTAATATTGTAATTTGCAAATTTATTATTTATAAAATATTGGAAAATGAGTAAAAAAATGTAAAATTATATTAGTGAGATCTTTAACGTTCTATCCAGTTTGGTCCTTTCTTACGTAAGTGTCTTCATCGCCAACGTGAAGAACTCCGTTGTGAAGATAAGGAGACGCTCTGCCAGTGAGCATCAAGGTCACCACACAAATAGGGCCTTCCTCGGAACAACCACCCAGTACAGAAGTCTTGGATTCCTCTAGATCACCCTTAACCCTAAAAATCAGTATGCACAGTATTTATTTTTAAACAAAACATCATTATTTCTCATTCTTACTTTGCCAATCCTCTAGACATAATAGCACTGTACAAAAGCAAAATGGCACCTGGACCACCCTCATCTTGGAACTAAAAAATACCAATGTAGTCTTTATTTTTCAGATTGAAATACTCTAAATTGTAGCTTACCAAGTACAAATATCTTTTAATAAATATTTCCAGATCCTCCAGGGACGTAAACTCAAAAATATGTAGCTTAAAAGAGATTGATCAATATACAAAATTAATACTGTAATATTCTTAAATTAAAACATCATATGTTTTACAGATATTTACGGTTTCCGTAAGTCCGTCCTGGAAGTACTGAGTGCAATGTTGAACGTACTGTATTTTTTGAGGAAGAACCACAATGGCTTTTGGTGGCTGATCGTTGACCTTATCACTGACCTTTGCACTGTAGGAGCTAGGAGTGGCTTGAGAAAACCCACCGGCACATCTCCAAATCACCTCGGAAATTGCAGATACCAAAACTTCGATTTGTCTGTCGTAGCAAGGCTTTAGAAGGCTTGTTAAGAAATTCCAGAGAATGTTGAATTATTGAAACAAAATTTCATTATGAAAAAGAGCAGAAGCTTACGTGTCAGGTAAACAGCTGGTATTTTCTTGTTTTTTTATCTTGAATAAGAAATGTTTGAGCATAATGGCCTGAACAGCTGTGACCATGCCTCTTGTCGTGTTCCTCGCTGCTCTCAAGCCAAAAGCCAAACTCTGTCCATATGGGCGAAGCGTCAAACCAGTTCTGGACCATTCGGCACGAGGTGGATTCGTACAGTTGCCAAAGACCAAACTTCTAAGAGCCTGAATCAGCAGTCCAATATTTAATAATTACTTTTTCAATATATCAGCTGCTTTCATCCATCATGCAACTTTTGTACCGTGCAGGTTTCTTCGTTTATTGGTGTTCCTCCTGTAACAACAGTTTTAGCCAGTGTCCTTGTATTCCTTGGATAGATGATTCTCTCTGAAACAGAAGAATGGAACACCAAAATGTTATTTTTTTCAATGGTAAATTAATATACATTTTTAATTTCTCAGAATAGAGTCTGTTTGTGGACCATTCCACCTGGATAAAGCTCATCCGGTTCAGCCATCAATGCTGCACACCTCGCAGCCCTTGTGGATAAAAGCATATCTCCCGGAAAGTTTGAAAGACAATTTTTCCGCCGCGTAAAATGATCGAGGAAGCAAGTGTGGAGAGTCCTCGATAGAAATTGGGTATTCTCAGAAGTTCACCGATTGGGTATCGGCCATCAATTGACTATCATTCGAAAATTTGGAGGGTTTATATAGGTATGTCAGCTGTCATCCGTGCAAACTTCTCACAAAGTTGTGACAGCCGGCACGAAACGTGTCAATTCGACTGTCCGAAAGACAAACGGCACCAAAGGATACTACAATAACACATGATATTCCGATTCGCCATAAATTCAACTTTGACAACCACCGATACTTCAAATTTGAGCTCATCGATGTAAAAGATATAAAGTAGCAGGACTAAAAATAAATTAAATCGATATTCCAGGCCTCTGCACAATTTTTGTACAAACCTTATTTATTTGTAAAATTTCAATATACAGAGACAGTATTTATATAATTAGAAGAGTGAAAGTATGAAATGTTAAATGTTGAAGGATCAACCCAAATTAATTGAATACTGGAGAAGAAAAAAATTTTGGTATGCGTGTTGTGAATTGGATAGACGTTTGGTGGGATAAAGAGTGGGGAAAAGGATGGGTATACTGTGAAAGAAAAGGAAGACATAACACGAAAACACGTAGTTTTGCTTTTGCATGCACGTAGGTGGAAAGTAGAGTGAATAAATAGTTCCATTCGATCGAGCTAAGTCGTGTGGATTATATAAATGTATATGTGGATCAGGTTTGCATAATTTGTTTGTATGTGTATTAATCGTATCATCTATCATTCGAAAGTCTCGCTTTTCGGGGTGGCTCAGACGCCTGTATACGATGTGTCTGACACGGCCAATTCTCAATGCGAATTGCGTGATCAACTTTAATCAAGATATAGTCGTTTATGAATTGTAGGGAGCCAACACGTGCACCAACCGATTTGCCAAAATTCGCTTGTATATATGTTTTATTAAATTCTACCCGAAGGAAAATTTGATCACATTAACTTCATTCACAGAAAAGTTCTGGTTATAGGTTCGTTTCAACAATTTTCCACAAGGTCTTAAATAATAATTGTTGACTTTGCAGGAGGGACTTGATTTAGAAATGTGTCTTAAAAACTGGACGATCATTTTCTAATTAATTTACCTCGATCGCGAAGATAAACAGGTTTCTCCTTTCGAACCTCACTGCATTTTCCAAGTTTGGCGGGTTTTTCCGAATTTGCATCGAATCCGGCCGCCTCGCTCATTCTTCACACGAAACACACAATAACCTAAGGGGATCGACGAAAACTTATCTAGCAAAATGTGAACGCTATTTCGAGAGCTATTTAACACCACACGAAATCGATCTGACACGCTTTTCCTACCGTACCTTCTCCACTGTCGTTATAAACAAAAGAAATTTTCATCCAAAAACTCTCTCCACTCCACAGTCACTAATTTTACTTTGTTTCATTTGAACTCGCCAAAAATCGTTATTTCCTTCGAAAACTTGTTTTGAAGGTTATAGTTGAGAAGTATTGTTGAACAGCTGGCGATCGTATAAAATTTGATAATTATCAATAATCGATAAACAGTTTCGTAGGATCAGCAATAATTCAAGATGGCCGCCCATTTTGGAAAAACTCACTAGAAGTGCACTAGCGCCACCAAACCCGCTGATTGGATGGAAAAAAGTTGCAACGAAAATTTCTATTGGCGGTGCAGCGTTTATTCGAGCTGGTTTTGAGGGTGTTTCGAGTAATTGTTACACACGTGTACTGACATTGCTCGCGTAGACTCGGCAGCTTTTATAGTTGCGTATACAATGAGCTTTCCGTCGGTTTCTACAATACTGCAGCGGCCAAAGGCCCCTAATCTCACTCCTGTTATCGCCTTCGCTTTATTATCCTTGCCTATATCCATTACAAGCCCAACTACTGACTTGCCAGCCATCCTAACCTCGCTTCTAATCGTAGTTCTAACCTTTCTTACCCGAAATCGAGTTATTCCAACCAATTTTACCGATACCATCGGCCAACATCCGATAAGAACAGATCAAATTACACAATATCGACTAGATGAGGTAATATTAGCAAATATCGACCAAAACGTACAGTTATTAAATAATATTGGATCAGATCGATTATTAAAATTACCTTTGTATTGAATAAATTTAAATGTTTTAAGTGCAGTAAATTTAGTTTTTTTCAGCGAGATACATTGTTGAGATAATTTTCCAAGTTTGTAGGAACTACTAGTTAGAATCTTATTGAGTATGTAATACAAGTGCGAGAACACGCGAAATCGAATTCTTAGTAGTGTTATGTGCGAATGCGTGTACATTAGTGCCAGTGTGAGTAAATAAAGGATTGAAAGAGCACGCGAGAGCAGTGGAATTCCACAGTCCACACGATCCCCATGAAGTTGGCAGTAAGGACTGAATAAAATAACGTTACAAAAGTTTTTTACTTAGAACCAGATCTCTTAAGGTTCCAGCTTGACAACGACTTTTAACACTTTGTTGACCGGTGACGAGTTAACTCGTCTTTTCATACATATACGTTGTATAATTGGCGGTCAACAAGGTGATATCTTGTATACTTTTGTAGGGAGTCGAAAATTGGCTGCTCCGTCACTGTAGGGGCAGGTACAAGTTGTGTTCGCTTGGCTCAAGTTCGCCTTAGGAATTAATAGACTTTGCTTGGCCAAGACCCAAGGTGTTAAAGGATTCTGGAAATATAGACGAATATTTCATATTCGACTTGAAAGGGTGGCGTAGTACCAGGAACGAGCCACCTCCGAACTTGTGTTATACGAATAACGAATACAGACATTTTTCCACTCGAGTATTTTACTGACATATCGAGGAACCCTCCCCCCCCCATCTTCCCCATTATTAACCTACTCCTCCACCCTTTCCCTTTTATACTAGATCGACATCATCCGACAGATTTTTCATCAATGCTAAAAATACAAAAACAATATGGACAGAGAATACATTGGAATCCTAGTAAAATTTAATTATTGATTGGGTTCGCGTGCTGTTACATCAAATTTTGCCATCGATCGAATTCAGTTTAATTAAAACCACTATTTTCGCTTCCAAGCGAAAAATGATCTTGTCAATTGGTTTTATCATCTGTTTACTAATTTCTACGAAGATCTGTAAATGAAAATAAATTTATTGGTATGTTTTTTTTTATTTTATAATATTGTTTTTGGTTGAAAATGTTTGTAAATTTAATTTTCTTCTTACCACAGGATCTGTACTGGCATGAGAAACAGGTTGCCACAACTTTTGCAATAGTGCTGAATCTCTTCATTGGATTTTGCATTGCTTCATCCTTCCTATTTTCTTGCAAATGATATTTTACCTTTTACGCTTCGCAGCTTTACAATCATGCAAATTACGAGCTTTCGCATAAATTAACAATACACGAAAATCCAGCTATCTTCACAGCATTAATCACGCTGGGGGCTAATATATAATCGAAGCCTTTGGAAATAAATGTACGAGAGGAATAATTTTCTTTCAATCGTGAATTATTTAAACTGCAAAATGGTAAATTAATTAATTTATCGTTGAAAATAACACAATTGAATTTTTACTGTTTATCGGTCACTTAGTAGTAGGTAAATGGATACGCGGTTTGAATCTTTTGGCGTGAAGGATTAAAATCAGTCGAATGGACATCGCACTTACTTAACGAAGAATGTGAGGCCAAATACACTTTAGCTTTAGTTTCCACTCTGCTTTCGTGACGCAAACCAATATAAGCACCCGCCGTTTCCAGAATTTCATACCATTACTTATAGTCCCGTTTCACGAGAATGGTGTTTGCACACCCACCAAGAATAATTTGTTTCCTTCGCAAATTATTTCCGTTATGTTATTGACCCATATCCGCCAAAAGATTTACGCCAAACGCAATCGAATAACAAGCATTCACGAATCTCTATTGTACAAAGTAATGCTTTTCTTTTTTTACTACATGTGCTTTTTATTTCCCTATAAAACTTTTTACCTTCATTAATGTGTTTAACTTTTAACTTATAATTGTATCTTTCTTTCTAATTATTCAAGTTTAAGTTAAAAACTAGCTAGTACAGTTCATTTTATAATTTTTGAGAATTCAAAATTTCAAAATAAGGGATGAAATGATATAGCAGCGGCCTCTTTAGATTTTAGTTTAGAGTTATCAGTCGGTAAGACGCAGTAAGACGGTAAGGTTAGGCAGATTGTCGGTAAAATGACTCTGTCAGTTCGACAAGGCAAACATAACCTTCAATAATCATTGTTGAACTAGTAGAAGCAGTAAAAAACTATAGCTGTTAATTGCATGATGTACTGTATTAATACAAAAATTGAATCAAACTAATTAAATTCAGATAGAATGGCGGAAATAGAATGGCCTTGGCAATACAGCTTTCCACCTTTTTACACGTGAGTATCAGTTTTAAAAATCTGTAATAATTTATTGTTAATGATTATTTATTTTTTTCACAAAATATGTTTTGTTGTTAGTTTGCAGCCACATGCAGAGACTAAGGAGAAGCAGCTGACAGCTTGGAAGAGTCTTGTTTTGGAATATTATCGCTGTACAAAACAATCTATTGTAGACATTAGAGAGATTCATTCCACTCCATTATTCAATAATACTTCAATTAATCGAAAACTACCTTCTGAAGTTGTTTTATTAGTACTGGAAGAATTAGCTAGATCAGGTAATGCCAGTCCTCTTGATAAAACAAAACAAAGGTGGCTAGTATATTGGCATACTTTGGAGGAATGGGGAGATATAATATACACTTGGGCTCAGGAAAATGGATTCATTGGATCTGTATGTACCTTTTATGAATTAACTCAAGGTGATGACACAACTGAGCAAGGTATGAGCATATTATTTTTCCTATAAGTATCATGTTCATTATTGTACTATTGTATACTCCTTTATTTATAGAGTTCCATGGACTTGACACAGAAGTATTGATAAGATCATTGAGAACACTAGAAGCTAGCAAGAAAGTTGAATTAATGTTATTTGATGAGAACCAAGGTGTTAAATTTTTCTAGAGTTACAAAGAAGTAAATAATATCTACACAAAAAAGCTTAAGAATTGATTCAGTTTGTTATTTGATAAATACACATTTATATATATATATATATATATATATATATATATATATTAAAACGTGGTTTTATTACATCTTTTAAGTAACATACAGATATTTTATGTACAGTTTTAAGTTCAAAGTAACTTTTGTTGTTTTATGTTAAATCAATATAAATATTTTCTACGACATATTCAACATTTTCGTGCGGTAAAATTCTAATAAATAAGTACGGATGATTAAGTATTGTATGGTGATCCAAAAATATTTCTCAGAGTCAATAAACGTATGTAGATTTATATATAGAAAATGACCAACCGTTGAGATATATATTATTGTCGTCGAGATTAATGAATGAAGCTCAATTTGATATCTCAGTCTTTTATATTTGCGTAAGATCGATAGCTTCATTTTGTTCATCTGCCTTTTCTTTTTCAATATTCTCAATCTCGCCTCTGCTCATGTGTTCAATTATACAGGCCCCAAGGGCATCGCACATCACGTTCACAGTTGTTCTAAATCTGTCTCTGCATATATACAAAAATTAGAACCAATTATGTTAAGTAAAATAAACATATGAGTAAAAATTTAATATTTGATGAGAGAACTTACAGTAGCCAATCAACTGCGATAATCAGAGTCACATCTTCAGCAGGTAGACCAACTGTATCCAAGACCATCACCATTGTAACAAGACCAGCTTGAGGGATTCCAGCAGCACCTATACTAGCTGCTGTTGCAGTGAGACTAAAAATAATTTTAATTTATTCATGGAATCTTCATTCGTCGAGATATTAATTGAAATTTTTAATTTCATCTATCTAACAAGTTTTTACCTGATACCAATCACATTGCTCAGTGTGAGCTGGATTCCCCTGACCTGAGCAATGAAAATAGCTGCTACAGCCTCATAAAGTGCGGTACCATCCATATTGATAGTTGCTCCTATTGGAACGACAAATCTGGTGATTCTGGGATCAGCTCCCATATTATCCAAACATTGTAGGGTGACTGGCAAAGTTGCAGAACTGAATTTTATTCAATATCAGATAATTAAACGTTGGTTTTTCCTCTTCTCATCTGTCATCCTTAATCATAACATTACCTGGAGGCGGTTCCAAATGCTGTCACCAGTACTTGACCCATTTTTCCAATATTCTTAAATGGTAGTTCTCTGGTGCAGACAAAATAAATGACCGAAAGAGTTCCAAATCCATGAAGAAACAGACCAATCAGCACTGTAAGGAAGTATAGGCCCAACTGGCCTACTATGGCACCGAAATCTTCAATCTCCAGAAGCTTTGCAGCTACCAAAAATAATACACCTATGGGAGACACCCTCAAAACAAAAAAATTAACAATTAAACTTGTATGAAAGTTTTGTAAAATTTTAACAAAATAAGATATAACTGAGATATCACAGTGAAATTTATAATGAAATTCGTACCAGATGACCCAGTTGGTAATGATCATCATAGCTTCAGACAAAGAATTAAAGAAATCCAATAATGGTTTTCCAGATTCTCCCATTTTTCCTAATGTGATTCCAATGACTATTCCAAAGATCACCAATCCCAGGGTGTTTGTTCCATCGGCATAAACATGGGATATATCCCAATCATTTATACTGTGTACTGTAAGTAACAAAGGATCAGTTACTTCTTCTCCAATTCTTCATTTAAATTAAAATCTGAAATTACCATTTGTCATGTTTTTTGGTTCAGTTAATTTAGTTCGATACTGAAAACAGGAAAAATTCACATTTTATTAAATTTGTAATCGTCGAGCTCGCGATGATTTATACTGATATTCATTTTTACAGCTTGAAAAAAAAAACAAAAATAGGATAAAAGAATCGACGTAGGAAAAGAGATAACAATTATTTTTGATAATGAGAGACTGGGGTGTTCTTCGACTGGAATAGATAAATTGTCGATTCCAGCGTTAACTTCAGTTTTGGTTTTATTCAGTTTTTACTGGAATTTGACGAACTCTTATCGAAGATTCCCCTTTTGCCTTTTTTTGTTATGTCTGACCTACATACACGCGCAACACGTATAATAGGTTTCTTTATACCTACTTGGGCCAGGCAAGCCTGGATTAGATTCGGTGGGAAAACGTTCCTGCAAAAAAAATGTCAGTCATTCACATGACTTCTAATATTGATTTTTATTTGTTTATTGTCTTATCTGCCAGACAATTAAGGTCTTATCAAGACTCGCAAATACCCGTGCGATTAAGCAAGAAGAAACATTTCCTTTTACTCTTATTTTTAAATTTGTACGACAACCGTGATTTATGTAATTTCAGAATGTTTTTGCAAGATAGCTATAACATTAAAACGCGAAACTTAAAAGGAGTGACATAAAGTTTCTCAATTAAATTAACAAGAACTTGTAAAAAAGATATTCAAGACTTTTATTAAAATTGCAATAAATATGCCGTTGATTGAGTTTCTTGCTAATTACCGGGTGTTATCTTAGGTATGGAGACTTAATTATCAGGATTGATAAATACCTGACTAGATCCAATAGTGTATCAACAGTGGTTACATTTCTGGGAGGTGCCAGGTCTTCATTTGCAACAAACGAATGGCCACTGATCTCACCTGGCCTGATTATCAATACAAGGATTATGCCAAGTATCACGGCACTTATCGTTGTCGTTCCATAATAATACAATGATCTCATACCAATTTTTCCTGTAAACAGTTTATTATTATTTTGTTTTGTTTAACTAATGCATTTTGAAATTACAACAAAGACGATAGAGAAGGAACGAAAACAATAATTATTTGTATCGTTACACTCCTGTAACGAGTTAGGGCAGGAAAATTCAATAACTATTCTGTTTCAACTTACTGCAGCAGAAAAAAATTCAAAATTTACCTGATAAACTAAGATCCAGACTTCCAATCGCACTAACGATACTAGCCACGATGAGGGGCAGAATTAAAGCTTTGAGCATCCGCAGAAAAATATCTCCAACAAACTGAATATACATAATTTCCCTCTTGGTCCATTCCTCTTCTTTCGAGGATCTTAAAATAAATCCCAGAGCGACACCTCCAAGTACTCCGAAAATCGTCAACACGGTCAACGCGTTCTCCGACATGCAATTCTTCCATTTTTTCACCTTGTGGTTCACCATGTTTTTATTTTGATTTTCCTGTTTCGTTGACACTCCTGCAACCTGCAACAAAAATTGAGAGTATTTATATACAAAGGGTAGAAAGGTAGAGACTTCTATTCACCCTTCAGAATAAAAGAGAGTAAACATTAAACTTCAATTCACAGAAACCGTATTATAATCCTCCTATTGTATCAACCTTTGATTCCTTCCATAAACAAGTTTTTATTCGCGCTGTTTAGCGTTTGCCTGAGAATTCGTTTTACCCCGTCTTTTCCAGGTAAGTATCCTTCACAACAACTCAGTTTTTCTTTGTTGACCTGTAAATCCAGGCCCTGTTCCTCCGTTCCTCCCCTCTATGCTTCTTTGCACGAGACGAATTTCCCCTTATCGCATATCTTGGAAAATATTGCCGTATATTGGGAGCTCAGTTATTATGTGTGTATATATAATATGTACGTAATGTTCATCCAGTACAAACCTGTTAAAACTACATTAATCTTTTATTTCTGTCGAGATGTGCCGGATGAGCTAATCAAGAAATTAGGAATTAACATGATGAATTTGTGCTGGCCAACCTTTTCGATAATTTCGTCGATAAGGCATCCGGTAACGTGTCTGTGGCAACAGAAATCCTTCGCTCTTATTGATGCTGATTAATAATATAGATTCATCCCGATCGTTTTTGTCGACAAAAAATTCTTTACCGAGAAAACTAATTTGGGACGTAGACAAGACGTTGTGAGAGAAAAAACTTGAATATTTGGTAGAGGCTGGAGTGTAAACTGATTCATCGAGTTACAGGAAGGAATTCAGAGGGACAATTCGTTCATTGTTGGGATTAATTAACCCAAAGCAGATTATACTAGCTGGGACCGCTCAGATATTTATACTTCCGGTTTTAATTGCATTAAATTCCCGCAAATTCATCGCTATGCTTCACCGAATTGACGAGCAACGCGCGAAAGACCTTGGTCCACGGGAAAAAACGTCTCAGCGTTACAGAAAAAAAGGAAACAACATGGGAGCTGTCCAATTTACAAGCCAGCTCGTGTCATCCTTATTAGGGTCATTGCCAAACTTTTCTTTTTTGTTTGGTCCATGCATCATCAAAACGTTTGACCGCGTTGAGAAAAGTATTGAGCAAGAGGCGTCCTTGATTGTATGGAAAAAATTCATCGAGTGGAAAATGTGGGACGCAATGAGAGGATATTAAAAATAATATATTACTATTTTACGCTGGGTGCTGATATAATAATAGGAAATTTGAAAATCAATGCTTCGGCTCTGTTACAATCAGGCGTTGTTTCATTGAAAATTATTAATATATGTAATTGATCGCTTTAGTCTAAATTTCGAGAGTGCTCAATTTTGCGATTAAAAGATATGTCGCGAAATGGGATCTTAAAGCGGCACGCTGTAGCCAATTGCTTATCTTGTAAAGAAGATAAAGGAGAGATATACTTATGGTTATTTATTTAAAGGTAAAAGATCACACCAAGCACTGGCATAAGTGAATAGACGTTATTGAATGTGTTTATTTTGAGAAAAAATCAGTGAATGGCTAGTTAATCCTGCATCATCCTGCAGAAGTGTTACCTCTACATCATAAAAAAATTGTAAGACGTGCAACGTTCTCCCATGCTTTTCCGTGCCATGCGAGAATGTAATGTAAAAGCCGGGTACAACGCAACACGCGTTGCTAACTATAGCAAATGCGCGACGTCGTAACGGGAAAACTCCTCGGTACAACGGGAAACATTGCAAAACGCACGATCCTCGCTAAAATCCACTCAAAACCGTGAAAATTTGCAACGACGGTTAAGACAAAGACCAACGAGAAAATATTGACTTTTGCTCGTTAGCAAAATAAGCGGGAAAAGGAACAGCTGGTAAGAGATTCATTATAGCGTATCAATGTTAACAGGTTACAGGCTGTGATTGCATCGAAAGTCTCGTTAAATTTTTTTTTGGAAAAGTTGGAAAATCTTACCTCGAAAAGTGGAAAAATCTGAAAATATCAGCTAGACAGTGGAGAATTCGCGAGAACCAATAAGTACCTCGGTACTAGTTGTATATATTTTTATTATTTTTCTCCGGGAAACTAAGAAAAATTTTCCAGTAATCTGGAAAATGAAGTGAGAGGTACTGCGTGAATTTTTTTGAATTTCGTCCGAGCACGATCACCGTCAGTTTCCGACTGCGTGGAATTTTGTACATGAACAGGGAGCCCTTCGACCCACTGTGTGTAAGTTAAGTTGTTCGGTAAATGCGTTTAAGCGTGTGTTAGTCCATGAACGAGTGAGAGTATCAGAGATCAGCCGTCCCTCTTCTTCACTCTTATAATAAGTCCCTCCCTGCCTCTTTATTCCGTCTCTTCTCTTTCCCCTCCATTGCTGAGTGAGTGCCAGCAATTCCCCCCTTTTTATTCCCGTCTCACTCCTTTTTTCTTATTTTCATCTCTACTTTCTCTTCCATGCTATCCTCCACCATTTCCCACTCCTCCTTTATTCAAGCACAATCATATTAAGGAAAACGAAGAAAACAGTTCTAACACTGATAAGTGACATTTTTTCAAAAAGCATCCCTAGTTTAGTAATATAAACAATATAGTGATTATTTTTAAAATTATTATAGTTCAAACGTGCGAAACTAATGAGATTTAATAGCTTCAGTGATAAGACGAGCGGAACCAATTTAGATTCGGAAACGTCCCCGTGAATACATAAAACTTTACTGTCGTTTAATTCATTTTAATTTCATCGTGCGCTTGTTACACCAACACGAGCATTCGAACGTATTATCAATTTCTATCACATGCAAAATTCTTACACAATAGCCCAAGTCTCCTCCTACGGGGCCCAAATTCAGCCCCGCCCAGATCCCCCCACCGTCTTTATTACTTAACATTTCTGCATACATATTTACCCATTATTCCCCCAACCCCAACGCTGATTATTGTCCTCGCTGCTGGCATTTATTTAGCGACGCACGTGCGTAAATGGGAATCACGCAAATCGCTCGAAAAACGACAAATGAACTTACATGACAGTTCTCTTTGTTCCAATTAAAACAATTCTTCGTTTCGGCCAATATACCACTTATCAAATTACTTAAAATTTCTCTCTAAGCTCCCTCCTAACAATTAACATGCTTGATTGTCGTGAGAAATAATGACAGAGAGATTTGCAATAAAAACAAACTTTATTTATACACTAGCATATTTTATATTTTCTCAAAATAGAAAATCGACATGCTTGAAATTTTTGTTCCTTTTGAGAATTGAAACAAATCAATATTTGTAGTGACTTTTATTATTTAAATATGCTTGATTCACAATAAAAAAATAGATATTTTTTTACCACTATAGTATATTTACATTTTCTCAAGATAGGCGGTTTGTAATTATTTATTCTAGAGCTATTCGAAGGCAAGAGTTGTTTATTGGAAAAATAAAATTTCTCATACCACGTAAAGAAAAAGACAGGATTATTGTTTATCTGCCTTTTCTTTCCTACCTCTCGTTTATATTATTGAAATTGGTAACATATCACAACTTGACAGCTTTTGGTTCATTTGTCATTAATGCAAGGTGATGCTAGTGCTTTTGTTAAACTTAAACACACAGTCATACAGTCAGCATAAAAAAAACCTTACAGACGAATAACACATAATGGAAGTGTTCTTACAAGGCACTGATAATTAGAAGACTTTTTTCAGTTGCTTCATTAGCTTAACCCATTTAGTTTTTAATGAAACTCATCGCCAAGGTTTCAATTACAATTTAATGAAATGCACATAAAACTAAAATAATCTATAGACATATGTACAGGATACTTCTTTGACATTGTTTCAAATGACAGTTTGAAGTAAAGGTTGTATATGAGGTGAGAAGAGCGCAGCTATGCTACAATGACAGCTCTTTGTTTTCTCTAAAAAGTGCTGTATTACAATTGTCAAACAGCAATGCCAGCATAGTTGTAAGAAAATCAGAAAGATGTTACTAAATTCTTCATTGTAAGTATAGCCAAAGATCCTGTAAGATATATATCGCTATAATTTCCTATGAGACTTTTACTAACATAAAGAATAAAATTTTATAAAAGCAAGTTTTTACTTGTCTATACTAAAAATTATTGGAATGAAATAATTTATCATCCACTTTAAAAATCTTACTAGTGGATTGTATACTTATGGCTATAAGTTAATATGAATTATCTGCTATCTTAGCTGAGCTCTTCTATAATAATACTAACAATGATTTTAAAAGTTATACAGATGATAACATTACAACTGTTTACTTCTCAGGTGGTGGATTGGTTCTTTTTCGTTTGAACAGCAAAATATGTGGCTCTGAAAATAAAATGCAATTATTTAAGTAAATTGCTTTGATTGAGCAATGATATTTTTTATTATTAGAAATAATAATATACCAGGTTTATGAAACATGTAGTGAACCCATCCTTGGCTTTGTTGTACACCTAGTGCTCTCCATTCCTGTTCAGACATAAGATGAGTCTTTGGTACCAGTTTTTCCATCTCTTTTGGGAGAACAACATGCCTGGAAAAAGCATCATATCACCTCACTTTTTCCATGATTCTTTCAGGAAGAAATATAAAAAATACTATTGTCAAGCCTTTCTATAGTGTTTTTGAAAGTAACTTAAAATAAACAAATGAATTAGTCTTGGATCAAAATAACGATGACGCGGAGTTTGTGGTGAATAAACTGCATAAATTCGGATAAAAATTAAAGGAAAGAAAAAAAGCAAGACAAAGCCGGCCATTTAAAATTTAAACAGCTTTGTCCATATATCATGCATAATTTTTGTCTCAATCATATATGAATAAAAGTGTGGAAAAAATGGGAAAAGCATATTCTAAACAATCAATCTCCATCGCTTTCAGTGAGAGAATAGATCGATAGCAATCATTTTTCTTAATCATCAGCATTTCTTAGAACGGAAGAACAAAGGGATGAAGAAAACAAGGACAGAACGAGAGGAAAATTTGAGAATATCGTGAAAACCAACCTGTACTCGTATTGGTCGTCATAGTATTTATTAGAGTAATACATTTCAGACATTTTCGTTGATTTGTTAATCTAGAATTCTTTAGAAAAATGCTTGAATCACGAGCGGACACTTTCTTAACTGTTCAGGAAATTTCGAAAATTCGTCTCTCGACTCGTATGTATGGCGTATGACGGCGTATGTTTGATTTGAAAGTTAACGGATGTTAATTTGTAGAGTGGGGGTAAAACTATCCTAATCAATAGAGAGACTTTAGGTCTGTAATAATTACTAACTTCTCCGGGAATATTTTTATTTTTTTCTGTTCATTTTGTTTCTATTCGCTATGTGCACGCCTACACGTTGGCAGTCAGGTAAGAATGTGTAGCAATATACATAAACAAAAAAAGTCCGGCAAAAATGACAAAATTTACCGACAGTCAGCGCTGATATTATGCATATGCATCACTACACATTCTTACCTGACTACCAATGTGTAGGTGTGCACATAGCGAATAAATAACTTTGTTGACAATTTTTGCTCAATTTTGTTGCGGCTATTAAAATAAATTGCTATAATTTAATAAGAAATTGAAGATTGACTTGACTCGAGTTGTTAATTTTTCAAAATGGCGAAACTGCAAGTACAAACAATAGATTAGGTTGGGTTAGGTACAAGGTACACTGCGTACACACCGTACACACAAGACAGGTCTGGAGCGAGGCGACCCGAGAATCCCGAGAATCCTAACTAAACTGTCCTGGAGTCTGGATTCTGGAGTCTGGACTGGACTGGACCGCTCACACAACACACCTCCGATTCCCAAACAGTAAAGTTTGATTTTTGAGGTTAGAATTGGAAAGTTTTGTACATTTCAAAAAATGGGTAGACATTCGCACAGATCGAGTAGAACGAGATCTAATAAGGATGAAGAGCTTGACAATATCTCATCAAGACATAAATCAGAACGGAGATCCAGAAAATCCTCGTTTAGTACTAGAAAAGAAAGAAATAGACGATCCTCTACATCTAGAGACTCAAAGAAAAAATCATCAAAACATAAAAATAGGAGAAGGTAACATTTTTTATTTTGTACCATTTTCAGGAAAATAATTTTTACTTTGCAAATATTCATTTATAGATCTTCCTCATCATCCAGTACCTCCTCAAATTCAGACACTTCTTCTTCTTCGTCCTCAAGTAAAAGTTCGTCAGATTCAATGAAATTACTGATGAAACTGCAGAAACAAAGGCAAAAGCAGCTTGAAGAGAAAAAGAAGCAAAAGGAGTTAATGAAAGCCACTGAGACTCCAGAAGAAAAGCGAATAAGAAGGTTAAAGAAAAAAGAAGCCAAGGAACGTAAAAGGAAAGAAAGAATGGGGTGGGACAATGATTATTTACATTATACAAATTTAGATAATCCATTTGGAGATGCAAAATTGCTAACTAGCTTTGTCTGGAATAAAAAAAATGAAAAAGAAGGTCTTGATAGAATTAGCAGAGAAGAACGTGATCTTATGAAGTGGCAACAACAGGAAGAGAGTAGGAAGGAACTAGAAAAGGTGAAGAAACGAAGGCAAGAAAGAGAACTAGAAAGACAACGTCGTGAAGAAGAAATGGCTTTGTTACAAAGAGGAAGAGAAGCTGCACAGTTAGAGCAGTGGAGTAAACAGGAAGACCAGTTTCATCTTGAACAAGCTAGACTACGTTCCAAAATTAGAATTCAAGATGGACGCGCTAAGCCTATTGATCTACTTGCAAAATATATCAGTGCAGAGAAAGAGGTTGATGCAGTTGAAATGCATGAACCCTATACATATTTACGTGGCTTACAAATCAAAGATTTAGAAGATTTGATAGAAGACATTAAAGTTTACAAAGAATTGGAGAAAAGTAATGAAAATTTAGACTACTGGAATGACATCACTGTTATTGTAGAAGATGAATTACATAAGCTAAGGAAACTAGACAGATCAGAATACGAAGCTGGTAAGTTTGATAAAATATTTGTTTATATGATTTTTACATAAACAAATTTTTTTACTAATAATATATGTATCTGTATTTACAGCTGTTGGCAGAAGGGAAGGTATTCACGAATCTGTAGCAAAAGAAGTAACAGCTGAGATTAAAAGTAAAACAGCAGATCAACTGAAAGATTTGCAACTAAAGATAGAATTAAAAATAGCTGGTAAGCCAGAGGGTATTGACATCGGTTATTGGGAAAGTCTGTTGTCACAACTGAAAGCGCACATGGCTAGAGCACGTTTACGAGATCGACATCAAGAAAATTTGCGTAAGAAGTTGCAAGATCTTAGAGCTGAGCAAGGAGTGGCAAGGGGTGAAAACGATACAGAGGGACCTCAAGCTATAAACGAATCCTCGAAAAATCATGCTGAACCCTCGACCTCCTCCGTTCCAGATAAATCTGAAGAAAGTCATACTGAGTAAGTAAAAGAGTTATCTTACAAATGGAATAATTCGCATGTAGTAAATCTGAATAAGAAATACATTGTTTTAAATTCTTAGGGAGGAGAAAGAGACTACAAAAGCAGCAGACAATTTGACAGCAGAGTCATTTAGCGAATGCGAGTCTGGAAATTATTCGCCGAAGTATATTC
This sequence comes from Prorops nasuta, assembly GCF_024137725.1. Classification (NCBI taxonomy): domain Eukaryota; kingdom Metazoa; phylum Arthropoda; class Insecta; order Hymenoptera; family Bethylidae; genus Prorops; species Prorops nasuta. The sequence goes on along the minus strand of NW_027116821.1, from coordinate 2,922,128 downwards.
CTTACTCGCAGCTGGAGCCCGGGACTTTAGTGATTCTTGAGGAGGAAGATATTCAACGCTTGGAATATGCTAGAAGTCAAGTGCTAAGTACTGGTAGAAAAATTCAAAATGTTTTAACTGCGGAGGAACAGGCCATGCATAGAGAAGCCAGGAAAAATATGGGGTCAGACGAGGTCCAGTTCAGTGTAGAATCCGCTTTAGAAGCACAGGTTTATTTGTGGTCAGATAAATACAGGCCTAGAAAGCCTAGGTATTTCAACAGGGTCCACACAGGATTTGAATGGAACAAATACAATCAGACTCACTACGATATGGACAACCCCCCACCCAAAATCGTCCAAGGATACAAATTTAATATTTTCTATCCTGACTTGATTGACAAGAGCTCCACTCCGGAATATTTCATCACCAACTGTGCGGATAATAAAGACTTTGCTATTTTGAGATTTCACGCTGGTCCACCTTACGAGGACATTGCTTTTAAAATTGTCAATCGGGAATGGGAGTATTCCTATAAACGTGGGTTCAGATGTCAGTTTCACAACAACATCTTCCAGTTGTGGTTTCATTTCAAAAGATATAGATATCGTCGTTAACATATCTTGTACATTTTTAGTAAATATGATAAATATTGTACATATTATTTTCTTAATTGAAAATTATTTGAACATTCTTGAGTTTTTCAATGTATCTCATAAGCTTCCAAATTTTCTAAAATTGCGATTTCCATATCGAATTTTTGATCCTGCTTGAATTAAAAGAAGAACATAATATTTGTTTAATATCTATGGATATCTGTTTCTTTCTGTTTTGTATAAAATTCATACTGTGCAATCGATCGTTTTCCATAAAATGAAAGATCTCACGTGTGGCATTATAATGTCTGCTTTTGTGTTTTGCAATCTACAAAGTTTCATTGGTTACATCGCGATAACTTTGTGCAGTAGGATATTGATGTTTTTCACGTTCATATGCTTCGTGGCGTTACTAAGTTACTTCCCGCTAAGTTTCGTGACCACACCCTCCCTTTTCCATTCTAAATATCGAATTTTACACTTACACGTTTTAGCTTTATCTACGCTGAATAACGAGTATTTTTACTGTCAGGTAGTGGTTAAATCGATTTTTCAGCCACCTGGGCTCCTATACACACTTGACCACAAGCGAAAACAGCAAAGCAATGGCAAGGTAAACTAAAGCCCCCTCGCTCGAGACTCGCAGCAGAGCGACCAAGACCATCAGTTAGTTAGCAAGCAGAGTGCTAGTGTTCCAAGCTGCTTCCTACCAACAAGCTCACTTCACTCGATTCATCAAAATTTTCCTACCTAATTTCTACACAGTTTCAGCAAATCTAACTCATGTATACAAAAACTTGACAGTTGCTCCATCCGACTAATTTGTTTTACTAACAATGTCAAAAAATGACTTTGAATATCAGTGAAAATTATGTGGCGAAGACCCTGCAGTTATATTTTAAGCGAGATCTCAAGATTGTCAAGTTGGTGCAAAGTATCGAAATGAAATTTCAGTTTATCAATGTTTGATCGTTACATGAAGAAATAAGCGTGACAAAATTTTGCAGTAAATCACTTATCGCAGCTAAATTGTGCTACGTGTGGTAAAATTTTATGTGTATTATTATAATTTTATTATTTCAATGCTGACACAAGGTGATAAATTTTAGCAATCGATCTGTGTAAAGAGATTGGTTCTGAAAAGAGTGAAATTAAATTCTAAACAAAATGAAATGGAAGAGCAGTCCGACGGAACTTCTGTCCGAGAAAACTTTTCTCGTCATCAAGGATGATACTCCAAATCTTGCAGGTATAAAAATGATACGTTTTATTGTAATTTTTTGTCTTTGGTTAAAATTGTTCATGTATAATGAGAATTTTCGTCCAATAACTGAGTTTTAAATGAATTTTATTTTTCTCTCTTCGTGAATAATGCATAATAGACATTAATGTGACAAAGAACTAAATTAGAAACTAGTTTTTAACCAGTTTTGTCTGACTTTCAGTAAAATAAATAAATAATTTAGAATTTTTTATTCGTTTAATTAGCATATATTACAGAAGCGAGGCCAAATTAAATTTGTATAACGTTACTTTTAAAATAGTAGTTTAAAAGAATATTTTGACATCTGATTATATTTTTAATTTTAATATTAATGCACATTGCAAAATTAGAATATTATAGGAGAAATAATTAAATTTTGTGTGTATAGTATTTTAACTGTAGAATTTTTCAGGAACGGGGAAAGAAAAGCGAAGTACGCGACCGAAATCAAAGTCAGCGGCGGAAACTGGTACTTGGCCGCCGAAGATGAAGAGAACGAAAAAGTTGGACGATAGTCCGGAGCGCCCAAAAACGGCGAATCTCGAAAGGCCAAGCGTTTTGGACCCAAAATTGCGGGATAAGCTAGACATGTCTTTATTAAGCAAGGAATTATTTTGCGATTCCTTGACTCGTTACCACAGAGGAAGTTATGAAGCTAGGGAGCATCCGGCTAGCGATGGCGAGGCCATTTCCGGTCTCCTACGACGTCACATTCGCCACAACAAACGACGCAGCATCCAGCACTTGCCGGACGTGGGTAGTTCTCTCCCAGAAGCCCTAGCTACCCCTAGAATCCTCAGACAGCCTAGAATACCGGGCATTCGGGAAGAGTTAAAAAAAATTGATGATAATAATAACAGGTATGCTATTCTTACCTACGTTTTTATTATATCTCTTTATTTTTAGCAAATTTTTGTATTTTTTTAGTATTCGAAAGAAATCAGAAATCTTTATTTATTGTAGTTTATCGTGTATATTCCATCATCGACTTTTAATACAAAATTTGTATGTTGTGATCCTGTAGCGGTTTCGGAAAAATATTATTATATTTGTTTTTTCATTATTTTTTATATTCGATAAAAATCAAAGAAATCTTTAGTTATTATACATTATCGTATATATTCCCTATCGATTTCTAATTTAAAATTGTTATTTTATGATCCTGTAGCGGTTCTGGAAAAATATCGCCGCTTTCAGTGTTGAAAAAGAAGAAGGCGTCGAAGAGGTCAGTGACCTCTGATGTGGAGGTGTTCACGGTGCCATCGAGGCAGGCTCCAGAGGCTTGCAAGGCCTGTGGTAGGTCGGATCAGCCCGAGCGTCTGCACAGTCATCCAAAAGGAACGACTGTGAAGCTGAAGGAAAATCCGATTTTCACCGTTCCATTACCGAAATCCGTCCAGAAACCGGTACCGCTTCATTTCCGTAGCGACAGGACGAAGAAAATCGATGAGGAAGCCAAAACTCAAACCCGCTCTGCAAACTCTCCCCCCTTTTCCAAACCGATTCCCGAGAAGAGCGTTGCTACTCCTACTTCCGGTACCAAAACAACTACCGGTTTAACCAAAAAAGGTCCCAGAACCATCACTTGCTATATTTGCGCCAGGGAATACGGCACAGCCAGTTTTGCCATTCACGAACCAATTTGTTTGCAGGTATAAAGAAATTTTTTATCGATTGGTCTCTCTTTTTTATTATTCATCAATCGTCATTGATGAAACAACTCGGGTTTTTTCCCCGCTTGAACTTGACAGAAATTCGATATAAGTGCATTCGTTATTGTAAGCTGGCGCGACAGGAAGTGCAACTTTATGTAGATTTCTCTTTTCTTTTTATCTAAGCGTTGAGAAATTATGTATCAAGGCCTTTTGGGGAATCGATGCGACCCGCACGTAAAGATGACATCGCGCAAAGGTTCGTGCATAGATGGGAAATAATGCGTTGCAAATTATCGAGACTCTATCACTTATAATTCTCTTTGGAGTGATCTCGGCGCAAGTGAATTATTGATTAAACGTTTTGCTAATACGCCATTTGAGGGTTTGGTAATTTTAACATAACTCCTGCCTATTTTGTTCGTATTTACTCAATTTTATATTTTTAATATTTATTATAAGCTACTTAACTATTTTAGTAATTTTTTGTTGTTGTTATTCTATCATTTTATTTATTTTTTATTTTTTTTTCAGAAATGGGAGAGGGAAAACAGTTCTTTGCCATTATCACAACGAAGACCGCGACCCCAGAGGCCGAGCTCAAATAATGCATCAGATTGGAATGAAGCAGCCTGGAAAGAGTGTCAGGTATAAAAAAGAAAAAACCAGATAAGGAAAATCGTTAAGAATTTCTTTATACTGTCGTTGCATTATAATCAATTACGCGTTTAAAGAAAACTATAAGATAATATTATTTTCTTTTTCATCATTTGCATCAGGCTATTTTTGTTCATTAGGCCAAATGCTGCATTTGTCAAAGTTATTTTTAAAAAGCAATCGCGTGACTTTGTTCAATTAGAACACATTGGCCAAGCCTGAACGTCTTTGTACTTGTGCAATCTTGAATCTTGGTTTGCACTGCTTTAGTATCCAATGTCACGCACCCTTTGCGATTCGATTCAACCTTTGCCACAAACCATTGGCCCACATTCCTCCCACGTTAAATTCCTTAATTCAGAATTCAGTGTGCAGCTGAAATAAATCCACCAATCAATTATGCTCCTAATACTAAAAATACTTTCCCACCTTCCTTACAGAGGTCGTGATCTAATTATATTTCTTTCGTCTCTTATTTGTTATTTTAATAATCGAACAATAAGTTTCCTAATGACATTTTAATAATATCGTTAGTTTTTATTTTTCAATAATTTATATTGATTTTTTTTTTCATAGGCACAGTTATTACCATGCTCCAAATGTGGAAGAACTTTCTTGCCTGAAAGATTGTTTGTGCATCGTAAAAGCTGTAAGGTCACAGCTAAGGTGAATAAGAGCGATTTGTTTCTCGAATTATACATAGAATTCCTAGTAACAAAATGGGTCCCAGTGACGTCATATATTTTATGTTAACGCAATTAATATTTTTAATAGGAACGTAAACAGAACAAGGTGGAAGTTTCGGTAAAATCCACGGCAAGCTCCTCTCACGTTAGTCCACTGACGTTTACCTGTCACACATATGGAAATAATTTTGGCACGAAAAGCATAAAAATCCACGAGGCCCAGTGTATAAAACGACAAGTGCAAAATGACTCTCAATTTGATAAGAAGAAAGATACCACGAAGATAAAACCTACATCTGCTTCGTTTACTTCCGGAACCAGTCCGACTTCTGGCTCCCTCAGGGTGAGTCGTCAGCGAAGATATGATCAGCTTACCAATCGCTAAACTAATGCTCAAACTCACAAATTATCATATGCTATTCATAAATTTGGTTATAATTTATCATAATTTATTACACATATACTTTTATCCGCAATTTGTATGGTTTGTCAATTCACAAATGTTAATTTATTATAATTAAACTCACAAATTGTATAATACATTCACTTGAAAATTATTGTAATAAATCTTAACTGACTATTTATATGGCGCCTCCATTCACAAATAATTGTAATTATTAGATTTACAGATAATCTTATTCGATTTTATGTAAGAATTAATTCAGTTTTTAATAATGCAAAAATGCATTGATATACTAGCCGCATCCAAAATCCTAATGTCGTGGTTGGTCAAATTGATTCAATTGACCAATCAAGATATAACGCTAATAGTAGGTAGCTTTCAGCAGATACTACTGTTGACAGAGCAATGTGTTATTGACTATTACTTTTATATCCTACAATTTTATCTAATAGTAATAGATTTTTAAAAAGAACTGCTAGACAGTTACATAACTTGTTTCTACTGAATGGTACCATCGTTTAATTTATAAAAGTTTGACGTCACAAGTTTTACGCGTTCATTTCATCAAATACAAATTTTATCGTTGCAAAAATTTACACAGCACTTCAAGCCTATAATCGGTGCTTTCCTATTAGTTTAAAAATAGATACAATCAAATTTGATCAGACACAGACATAAGGGTTGTGTACTATTTCTATCTAATTGTGTCGTTTTTTTAGCTAGCTGGAAAGAACCTAATATATTTTAAGAATTAGAATGGTTATTTTTTATTAGAATATTCTAAACTTGATGTAGGAAATTCCAGTGAAAAGAACAATCACTTGTTATATTTGTGGGAGAGATTTTGGATCAACTAGTATTAAAATCCATGAGCCACAGTGTATGAAAAGGTGGCAGGCTGAAAATGATACTTTACCGCTTAGCCAAAGGAGATCTGAACCTAAAAGACCAGAAACTTTTTATACAAGTAATTGTAATTTACTTATACCAGTATTTTTTTACACTTACAGTATATTAATGTATAAAAGTTACTTTATTAATATTTGATATAACACATTTTAATTTTATTATTAGGCCATCCTGAAACAGGAGAAGATATAATTGACCTTGAGGCAATTAATGAAGCAAACTGGAAGACTCATTTGGGTCAATTAATCCCATGCAAACACTGTGGAAGAACTTTCAATCCAGATCGTGTTGCCATTCATGAGAACTGCTGTAAAGGCAATCGTTAAAATATATAAACGTTTACACCAGTCATCATACAATATAATTTTGTGATTGTATGTTTTTATAAATGAATGTTAATTTGTCTGTCCATCAGTTTACATATCAATTAAATATCTCACAATTTTTAATTGTAAATCTATTATTTAATAAACATCTTTACTGAATATATTCTTAAATTTCAATTTTTTGAATAAAAATCTACTTTTAAGATTTTACTTAATTTTGTATTAATTTCAATTCAATGATAAAAAATTTTAGAACAATGAAGTGTCGAGTGAGTAGTGGGGACGATTTTTCGCTGTTTCAGAAATCAATTTTTCTTTTTTCAGAAGCAATTCATTACTTTTAATACATATATGTTTTCTTTATCAATAAATACTTATATATAATTAAATACTCATCAAAGTAGATGCTATAAACTGTAATTTTAAGTGGAAACGTTATTAAAAAAAGTACCACTTTTGTTTTTAGCGGTTTAAAAAGTCATAGGCTGATAGGGCCAAGCGGCTAAACGTTAATTGGTTGTTGGGTTATGTGCGGTGGTTGGTGACTGGCGTGGTGGCGTGGTGCAAGAAAACAGGAAAAGCGACCTCTGGTGTAAGTAGACGGTTCTTTGGTGTCTCTGGCAATACTCCTGTTCTTTCCGAGGGAGTCCGCCATTGTTGGTGCACGTATATTTCTAACCAGGCCAACGGAAATCGGGCAACATCCAAGATGGTACGTAAAATCTCCATTAAAAATCCTTTTCAAATTAAATTCCGTAAACCATTAGCCACGAGGTTTGCAATATTTTCCATCCTGCTTTTCATACTTTCCCTGGAAATGGGCAAAATCTTAGTGTTACCTCGGATTGCGCAACTTCTTGTGAAGACGAGTTTCGAGGACCTCTAAAACGATTTTTTATATTTCAAGAGCTTTGTGCAATTTCGTAGATAACTCTGACGAAAAATTTTGGTATAAAACACCAATGTTTTCCAGGATCGAGGAAAAATATGTTTGGGTCCGCGATGCGTGAAGCAACGTGTCATGCCAGCTTTTCCTTCCCTTTACCAAGCTAGCCCTTAAAATGTCCCTCTTTTAAGGAATAAACCTCTTTAACTCCATCTGAAATTTGAAAAATTAATCTGTTAATGATTATAGAATCCCACAAACACGCGAAATTTCAAATTATTACTTCATGCAACATTTACTCTGCTAATCAAACAGATTTCCACACATGCATGGATGCAGTTTCAATTTCTTATGTAAAACCATTTTTTGCATTTGTTTTGAAAATTTTCTTCTACACAATTTGTTTTATAACGTTTCTCTAAGATATAAATATTTTTGTGTTTGTTTCCAATATGGTTAGTACTAAGCATTGTTAGTCTATTTATAAACAGTTTAATAATTTTTACAACAATATATGGTTTAAAGATTAAAGGATAAGAAATAAGATGTTTTATACATTAATTATGAAACTTCTATAATCAATTTTTGTTTTTAAGGTGAACTTCACAGTAGACGAGATCCGGGGGATGATGGACAAGAAGAAGAATATCAGGAACATGTCTGTCATTGCCCATGTAGATCATGGAAAATCAACTTTGACCGACTCCCTTGTATCAAAAGCTGGTATTATAGCCGGTGCTAAGGCTGGAGAGACCAGATTCACTGATACCCGTAAGGATGAACAAGAAAGATGCATCACCATTAAATCAACGTAAATATTTAAAAGGAGACTGTAACTTATTATTATAGAAGCCTTTAACTAATTGAATATTTTATTTTTCCAGTGCTATTTCTATGTTCTTTGAGCTTGAAGAGAAGGATTTGGTTTTTATTACAAACCCTGACCAACGTGACAAAGAAGAAAAGGGTTTCTTAATTAATTTGATTGATTCCCCTGGACATGTTGACTTTTCCAGTGAAGTAACAGCTGCTCTTCGTGTTACTGATGGAGCTCTTGTTGTAGTAGACTGTGTATCAGGTGAATATAAATTTCTGTTATACAACTTAAATTCCTTCCAGCACATCAAGTGTCACTCTGTAGTGTACCAGTTGACTTTCAGTTGCCTGGTGCACAGGGACAGTGTTGATTGTGCATCAATGGAAGGAGAGTAAAGAAATCTGTGTTTAAACGCTGCTAGTGAACCTCTATCTTTATGTTCAAAACTAGCAAGCTACGACTCAAGTTCCACAATCAAAATTTAATAACTATAGTTATTTAGTATAAATAAAATTGTAATGGGAACAAAGCTTTTAATTGTATTCAATTTTTGCAAGGTGTGTGTGTACAAACTGAAACTGTATTGCGTCAGGCTATTGCTGAAAGGATAAAGCCTGTTTTATTCATGAACAAGATGGACCGTGCATTACTAGAGCTCCAGTTGGACAGCGAGGATCTTTATCAAACTTTCCAACGTATTGTTGAAAACGTCAATGTTATTATTGCAACATATTCTGATGACGATGGTCCTATGGGAGAAGTCAGAGTAAGTTGGCCTTCTTGTCTTTTTGGATTAGTTCAGATTTAGTAATATTAAATTTAGATTCTTGATCTATCTACTACAGGTTGACCCCAGTAAAGGATCTGTTGGTTTTGGCTCTGGTCTCCATGGATGGGCCTTCACCCTCAAGCAATTTTCTGAAATGTATGCCGAAAAATTCAAAATCGACGTTGTAAAACTTATGAATAGATTATGGGGAGAATCATTTTTCAATCCCAAGACAAAGAAGTGGAGCAAACAAAAGGAGGCTGACAACAAAAGATCTTTCTGCATGTATATCCTTGACCCTATCTACAAAGTAAGTCAGTGGTTACATTTTTAATTTAGTTATTCTATTTGTTGTTAAGTTAAATGATGATCTATACACAGACCTGTACTGAAAAATGTATGAACGACATTATTTTTTATATACTGATATTATTCTTTAACCCAAGAGTTATTTATACCTCCATGTATTCCGATAATTAACAATATATTTATATCATAGGTCTTTGATAGTATCATGAACTACAAAAAAGACGAAGCAGACAATCTTATGCAGAAATTGGGAATTACCTTGAAGCCTGAAGATAAAGAGAAGGATGGAAAAGCCTTACTTAAGGTATTTGATAAATTTAAATTGATACAAAATTGAATACAAATTATTATAATGATGATATACATGTACACCATTTCTGACACCTCTTCTGATTTATAGTGAAGATTATTGCATTTTTATCTGAAATTAAATTTACAAAACTAAATATATTTGTGATTGTTATTTTGTTTTATTAATGGGACTTATTTTCATTTTTAGGTTGTTATGAGAACGTGGTTACCAGCTGGAGAAGCATTGCTTCAAATGATAGCCATTCATTTGCCATCACCAGTAACTGCTCAAAAATACCGTATGGAAATGTTGTACGAAGGACCACATGATGACGAAGCTGCCGTCGGTATTAAGGTAATTTTGTATAAAACAAAACTTAAGAATTAAGAGCTTAAAATAAAATTTTTAACTTGATGATTCAAATGATACCAGAACTGATTTTCAGTGAGGAAAACGAACGGCCAACTGACAAAGACATTAACCCCTTAATTTGTTGTGGATAATATTCAGTATAATTAAGAATGTATTTTATTTTACAGAACTGCGATCCTAATGGACCATTAATGATGTATGTTTCAAAAATGGTACCGACATCGGACAAAGGCCGTTTCTATGCTTTTGGACGAGTATTTTCTGGAAAGGTATCTACTGGAATGAAGGCCCGTATTATGGGACCGAACTTCACACCAGGAAAGAAAGAAGATCTTTACGAAAAGGCCATTCAACGTACAATTTTGATGATGGGTCGTTACGTAGAAGCCATAGAAGACGTGCCTTCCGGTAATATCTGTGGTCTCGTTGGTGTCGACCAGTTCCTCGTTAAAACTGGTACCATCACCACTTTTAAAGAAGCTCACAACATGAAGGTCATGAAATTCTCCGTATCTCCCGTCGTGCGCGTTGCTGTTGAGCCCAAGAACCCAGCTGATTTGCCAAAATTAGCCGAAGGTGATTATATTAACGCTGCAACCGATTTTTACATTAATTTCAATGTATTTTAAAATGATGAAACAATTTTTAGAGCATTGGGTTATGAAATTCCGTGATTCTTTGTTGACACCTGAATTTATTGTCAAGAAGAGTCTCATGGATTATAAATGACTTAGGTGATATTGATTAGTAATTTTAATTTTAGGTCTGAAACGTTTGGCCAAATCCGATCCTATGGTCCAATGTATTATCGAAGAATCTGGTGAATATATCATCGCTGGTGCTGGTGAACTTCATCTTGAAATCTGCTTGAAAGATTTGGAAGAAGATCACGCTTGCATCCCGATTAAGAAATCTGACCCAGTCGTATCGTACAGAGAAACAATCTCCGAGCAATCCAATCAAATGTGCTTATCCAAATCTCCTAACAAACATAATCGTTTGTTCATGATGGCTTGCCCAATGCCTGATGGACTTGCTGAGGACATTGACAACGTACGTTTAATCATTATAATTAAACTTCATGAATAAGATACAAAACATTGAAGTCATTCAAATCGTGTATGTAATAGATTTAACAAAATATAAAACTTTTAGGGTGATGTTAATCCCAGAGACGACTTCAAAGTTCGTGCACGTTATTTGAGCGAAAAGTATGATTATGACGTAACCGAGGCTAGGAAGATCTGGTGCTTCGGCCCTGACGGAACTGGTCCCAATATTCTTGTTGACTGCACGAAAGGAGTTCAATATCTTAACGAAGTTAAGGACTCTGTTGTTGCTGGATTCCAATGGGCCACGAAAGAGGTAACGTTATTGCTTAAATTGAATTTTGTATATTTAGTTTATTTCAATACAAACTGACTTTTAGAAAACATAAATTATTATCATGTTTAATTTTTTAGGGTGTTCTTTCTGAAGAAAATTTAAGAGCAGTTCGTTTCAACATTCATGATGTTACGTTACATGCTGATGCCATTCATAGAGGAGGTGGTCAGATTATTCCAACCACAAGACGTTGTCTGTACGCATGTCTTCTCACTGCTTCCCCTCGTCTTATGGAACCAGTTTATTTGTGTGAAATTCAGGTAACTTATGAGAGCGAATTACTCTTATTCCTAATCAAATTAAGTGACTTGCTAATTAATTTCTATGGAAACTCATTTTATTATGTTGAATTACCGATACAATTTCTGTTTACACAAAAAATAGTAGCGAAATGGTTATGGTACATGTAAAAGATAATTTCGTATTTTGTTACCAAACGATGTTATCGGCAATTGGAATTACATTGTAGTTTAATTTACCTGTATTTTATATACTCTATAACATTACAGTCTCGATAATCATAATTCGATTTTAGTGTCCAGAAGTAGCTGTCGGTGGTATCTACGGAGTACTCAACCGTAGGAGAGGTCACGTGTTTGAGGAACAACAGGTTGCTGGTACACCTATGTTTGTAGTTAAGGCTTATCTTCCCGTCAACGAATCCTTTGGATTCACTGCTGATTTGAGATCTAACACTGGTGGTCAAGCTTTCCCGCAGTGCGTGTTTGACCACTGGCAAATTCTTCCTGGTGACCCAATGGAGCAAGGCACAAGGCCCTTCCAAGTTGTCCAGGTAAAAATCACATTTCTTTTATTTTCTACTTCCTACTTATTTTCGAGTTACTGACCACGAACATAACTGATGACTGTGCAATTTTCCGCACTGTCATTTTTAATCTCGTGGAAAAGAGACCGTTTTTTAGTTTTGGTATACCGGTTAATTCTGCCGGTTCACCTGAATAGGGAAACGTACAGTTTCACTTTAAAAATTCTTCGTGTTTCTGTAATCTTCCTATTATTTTTTGAGATTGAACATATTTTTATCTTTACAGGATACGCGCAAGAGGAAGGGATTGAAGGAAGGTCTCCCAGATCTAAATTCATACCTTGATAAACTGTAACCTGAAATTCGAGCTCTGTATTTAAATATGTATTTAAATATTGTAATTCAAATAATATCACACAAAGCGTATAGACCTTCATCGGTTGATTATAAACTTTGTTTTGCGCAGAGATCCGTGAAAATACACGATTATAAATATGATGCAAAATGGGTAATAAATTGTAATTATATAACACTGAAAACAAGAAAAACTACTGAACTCTGGTACGGGATGTAATGTTTTATACATTTATTTAATTACGCACCACGGGGCTCATGCTTCTGGTGGCTTCAACGTTTTAATGTATGAGAATTTGAGGGAAAGTAATAAACGTGATTGTTATTTTTTATTATGATTATGGGTCCCATCGCGCCCGATATATTTCATGTCGAGAAGTTAATGTCATTTTTTACATTGCTTTTTTACTCTACTACTGAACCATGGACTTTTCTGTTAATTCATTTGATCGATTGGATGAGGATTTCCAATGTTACTGATTACAAAAAAAGAATAAATAAAAAAAATTGCCTCAACGATTATGTAATCTTGCAACAGAAAGAATACCAAGAAATTAAAAAAAATGAAATTTAGAAAAAACAACTAAGTCTCGTTCATTTCCTTTTTTATTAGGACTAATTTTTATCTGGATTAAGTAGATTTACTAAAGCACATTTTTTACATAAGTTATATATATATATATATATTTATATATTTATATTTTAATACAATTAATAAGTCTTACAATATTTGATAAATACCAATTTGGTAAAAAAATTTATATTCACGCCAAGTGAATGGGATTTTTTGATTGTATTACAAATATTAACTCGTACCTAACAAATTAAATTCGAATTATCATTCTGTGAAAAGCGTACATTGTAGAAATTGAATTTATATACAAAGAAATGCCTTTTGATTCACACCAAAAGTTGGCATCACACAGGATTTATGGTATTTTTATAGATTCCAGCAAGAGACTGAACTGCTAGGTGAATTATATCTCTTCTAGATATTCCAGTAAGCGCATGATGCCATTCGTTGGGATTCACCTAAAAATTTCTGAGAGTTATCCTCCACAAAAATCTTTGCTATACTTTATCAACAAATATCAATTTGATTGTTTTAACTAGAAATTGGTGTGCGAAGTATCGTAGTAGATAGTTTGTTCAAACCTGCAAACTGTTTGCCATCAAACTGCCGATTGTTACAGCTAATCCAGACCACTTAAGAGGATAATCTTCAGGTGTTGCTTGCTGCGCCATAGTAACAATCTGACTCGGCACTGGAGTCATTTGTGTAAATGTTTGAAGATTTACGTTGTTCTTTGGATCGTTTAGAACAATTACTCCTATATCGTACCATTTCTCCTCACCAACTTCCAATAAGAAATTCTCTATTGCGATCACGGGCACTTCCTTAGAGACTGATGAATTATTTCGCGCAGAATTAATTCTTTCCTCTGCTCCTTTCACACCAGCAGCAAATCCAACAGGCTGTGCAGCAACTGCTGAATTGTCCACAGCAACTCCACTGAAACATTTTCCTATTGTTAATGTTGTTATCTGTATTGATTATTATCAAATTGATATTATTACAATCACTTAATTATTTTCACTTGTTTCATGACTTAATCAATACTGATACAGCATTATCAATATTTTTTTAATTACTCACGTTACTGTTGCCTTACCAAACACTGTTTGGAAGGCTTGACGAACAGGACTAATCTTGATATCCTTATCTGAAGCAACTATAATCTCCACATCACCACCAGAATCTGAAATATACATTTGCAATAGGGCATTGGTATATGGATAAATATTAACTAACATATCTTGCAACACCATTAAGTTTTACAACTGACAACTTAAAATGACTACTTTCTGTCAGCAGCACAAGTTCAATAAAACTATATCTGGGCCATCCAAAAATAGTAGATTGCACATACTATATATCCTGTGCAATGATCTACTTACATAATCGAGCACATATATATTTCTTTAAGCTTTGGTAAGACTTAATACTTTAACATTCTGGATAATTAATGACTAAGTTTATTATGTCCTTAATGTGCGTTGCAGTTAATGAGCTCTTACTTACAAATAAACTCACGCATCTGTGGGTCTAAAGTTGTAATCATGGTGTTCATACTATTCTTGGCCTTTTCAGCAACTTTGCTTAAGACATTGCTATTAGCTACAGTTTCCCTGACCCAAGAAAATAAACCACTGCCAACAAGTCCCAAATCCTGTGTCTCATATTCAGTAGGTTCTATTAACTGTATAGGTTGATCAGGATTTATTGGTGATTTAACTTTCATGGAATGGGACTCTGGTTTAGTTTGTGAAACCACATGAGACAAAGGCTGCTGATTAACATTGGTCTCACCCAATTTTTGTTCCAAAGAATTTTTATTTAGAACAGAAGGCTCTGTTAACTTTGCAGTAACATTGGAGATAAAACTAGGCAAGGCAATTGGAGGAGCAATATTGGAAAGGAGATTTCCAGCAGATGTAGAGGCTCCCAATGGAGTTAAAAGTGAAGCTGATGACGACAGGCTACTAAGTGAATCTGTGGATTAAAATATTGTATCTTAATATTCCAAGAATTTTGTTTTTTACAGTATATTGTTTAACATATGATATTTCTCTTGTTTGAACATTTACTCTTTATTAAAGATTTGACCAAAATGCTAAAATTGATAATAAGCCACTAATATTTTTTTCACGAATTTAGTTTGAAAATTAAATAGAGCTTAATGTACCGATTAATAATTTTAATAATTTAAACTTTTTAATTTCAATTAAATTTTAAATTCAGTCAGTAGAAATGGATATAAGAGAATTAAAAAAATGAAAATATTACTTTAATATAATCAGAAAAAAATATTTTCTCCAACAAGATATTTAGAAAACGAGATTGTTTGTATTCAATGTACAGCTGTTAATTAGCAGATTTGTCTACTGATTAAATTCAATTAGCTTGGATAATATTTTAGTTTTGAAAGCTATTTGTTCAGAAGAGGTTGACAGTTACGTGTATAAGTGGTTTTGTTTTCATTACCAGTTTTCGATATTTCACCCGAAATAAATGGCTCATCAGTTTTTTTCTCCACAAATTCAAAAGTGGACTCGCCATTGGATTCGTCGGTCATTGTAGACTCGTTTCTAAAAGACTTGACAATTTTAACAGAATGTCCGAAAGAGTTGCTGTCACGAAGTTAATATGATCAAAAATTCTGTTTTTTGTGCCGTTACACGATTAATACGATTTGCAGCTCAAGAGAAAAACAATTTCGATAATCGCCACGTGATACGTGGCGCTGCTGTATGTTGACACTTTGTGGTTTTTAATTCTTTGACACTCTAAAAAAAATAAGAAATAAATATTATTGTGCTTATTATATTGCTACTCTGTGTGTGTTAGGTTCCCTGCTATTTTAATAACTACACTTTTTAAACTTAACTATGCAAAGAATAAATTATTTAATTCGATATATAGGATGAGCTACACTTTTTTTTGAAGTTATAGACTCATGGCTAGACAAAATAAAAGGGAAAAGTGTTAAATTTGACAAATGGTGTTAAAATTTTAGAAAGAAAGTCGTAAGGCAAAACAGCTGTCCACTATTGAAGCCCAGCAGCTGGCGTCATCGTGCGAGAAAAATAAAAAATATTCTGTTTTAAATCGACACATAGCTAAACTGCGCTAAGTTAGCGATCGCTGACTGTAAGCAAAAACTGATAACTGGAAATAAGCGCTTATCAATATAACAACGAGAAGTACATACGAGAATGACCATCTGTAACTTTTAACGAAAATTTTCGGTATCGGTAAGGACCGAAAACGACGGATATTAGTTGTTAACTTCGACTTAATGATGCCGAAATTTGTTGGAAACGTCGAGTTACAGATATTAGTCTACATGAAGAATGAACTCAGTGTAAGGAAAGGAGATAATGCGATTATGCGAATTAAGTGGATAACGACTTTATGGCTATTGCTGCTGGTTCTCCTAAGTTCTAAATAAAAAACCTGAATGGAAATTGCGTTACGCAATTCAGCAATCAGGGACTGCTAACTTAGGTCAGTTAGCGCTGTGCTGACTAAACACACCAGTGCGCCGTGTCAAACGGACATTATGCATTCCTAATCATAATGTGAAGCAAAGTGCACCGATAAATATATGGCTACGTTTTAAGTTTTAAGCACTTTATGCGCGCAATATGTAAATTAGAATGCAGCCCGGGCTCGAGTCAATAAAGAAAATCAGCAAAATAACTCCTGCCTAGAAGAGGGGGGAGGTACTACCTTTCCTAAAGGCATTTAAAAAGTATCATGACTATACTGTGCCCTTATCTTGAGGTTTAATACACAAACTATACAATTTAACACATCTACAGATATCTACACCACGGATCTACACACAATCTCATGTTTCATTTTGAACTGTTTTGAACCATATATTCTACCTCTTCCATATACTTATGTTCTTCCCTTACATTCTTTTATGTTAGTTAAATGAGTCAGAAGAATTATGATACAGAATGAAAACAAAAATATGTAAAAATTATGTGTGTGGATTAAATGATTATGGAATGGTTTTAATATGTGCTATTGTTGGTGGGGGCGGAAGTAGTTGATCGATGATTTCTCTATGCACTTTGATGTACTTCGGTGATAGCGAAGATGGAAAGACTGTTAAAGACTGTGTGTTAGAAGAATAGGAAAAAATACAATTTTCAAAGTAGAATATCCGTGCATTTAATTCAGTATAAAAAGTGATGGTGGTTAGATAATTTGTAAGAATTAAACGTTTCGATAAGCGGTTATCTGTCATGCACTTGACAATTTACTACATTGCGCCCATTCCGAAGGGCTTAGGTGGATGTTTGTCAAGGGCTAAGAAATCATTGACATTCACTCGGTTATTCCATCCTCAAGAACAATATCCTCTCCGTAGTTTTAAAGCTGCGGTGCAATATAAATAATGAATTATTAAACATTAATGGAAATTGTGCAATTCGTTGATGTTTTTTTTATACACCTGAGGGTTTAACTAAAAATGTCCATAAGCACAAAAGATAATGTTTTAAATTTTGCGTTACATTAACGTAGTAGGCGAAAGTTGGTAATATTATTCCAGTGGAAGCATGTGATGATTAAGGGTGTATTCTATATAAATTGCAATACCACTAACTAGTGATGTGGAAAAACTACATATTTTCATAAATATTTGTGCAGAAGTGGTACATAGCAAATTACTTTGCATCTATGCCAGTGAACACAATTTATGTGTCTAACTGGCAAAAAACTTGAAGACCATTATCAGGGGATGCCTAGCCTACATTCGCTCGTCGTAGGACGAGCTCTCCTGATGGATATGGGTACAGCAACTAGTTCTGTAACATCAGTGAATCCACCAGCTAAAGTTACCAATAATCAGAAAAAGGTGGACAAGCCTAATAAACTTAGTGGTATTAAACTACCACTCTTAAAAAAAGATTCAAGTGCTGTCAACTTATCACTAACGGGAAGAACCTTGCCATCAAAAGCAGTAGATGCACCGCTTCTTAGACCAGAAAGTAGTGCCAGCTTGGATATTCGTGACGGTAGCTGGATGAACTTAGGTCAAGGTGCACTTAGAAAATGTGAAACTGCCGTAGGACTTAGCACTTCAGCTTTAGAAGGTCGACCTATCAATCGTAGTAGAGTTTGCTCACGCTGTACTAGTTTATTATCTTTAGCATCTAGCTCAAGATATAGTTTAGCTGCTGGGAATTTTGTACCTGCAGGATCCCAGCAAACACTTTCGAGAATTTTTTGTAAGGTTTGTCTTGCTGATACATCACTTTCAAAAACATTCAAAATTGAAGGCTGTGGCTGTTCCTATTGTAAAGATGTAAGTATTACTTATATCCTATAGGAAAGTAAATTTATTGCAGCATAATTTTGATCCTCATCTTTTATTTATAAGTTTGTAAAAACTATTTAAATAATATTTTTTTTTGTTTCTGTATTTAGTGTATGAGAGCATATGTTGAATTTGAAATTGAAGAAGGGGCATACGAGATTAGCTGCCCTGATGCTCAGTGTGATCAAGGAGCTATACTTTCTTTGAAAGAGATAGCAGGTTTAGTTTCCCCTGAACTAATGGAGAAACATCGTACATTTCGTCTGAATAGAGGTAATGACTTCAGCAATTTAATTAAAAGTGGCTTTAAGTGCTATTATTGATTCTAACAATTAAATTATATTAATTTAGATGTGTCCATGGATAAAGGGCGTGCTTGGTGTCCACGTGCAGGTTGTGAGACTATTTGTTCTATTAATAATGGTGGAGCAAATGGAACAGCACCTGAGCCTGTCCATTGCCCTAATTGCTCTACAAATTTTTGTTCCATATGTCGAGAATCTTGGCATACTGGGCCATGTCCCGATCTTCCACTAGGTATTCCATTTGACAATGAGCATATTAAGTGTTGTCCTATGTGTTCAGTACCTATTGAAAAAGATGATGGCTGTGCACAAATGATGTGCAAGAGATGTAAACATGTCTTCTGTTGGTACTGTTTAGCTTCATTAGATGTATGTACATTCAATATTATGTTATTATTAATAAAATATTGAAAATGTTAGAATTTTTACAGTTTTTTATTATTTCTAGGATGATTTTTTGTTACGGCATTATGACAAGGGACCATGCAAAAATAAATTAGGTCATTCACGTGCTTCTGTCATATGGCATCGAACTCAAGTGATTGGAATTTTTGCTGGATTTGGATTACTTTTACTCGTAGCGTCACCCCTATTATTGTTAGCTGCTCCTTGTATAGTATGTTGCAAATGCCGTGTTTGTGGCTCTTCCAGACTTGAGCAGGAAGATGGTGATACTGCAACATAAAAGTCTGTAAATTTTTCAAGTACATATAACTTAAATATTTTCATAATATATAAAAGAAACTTTTAAATTACTTTTAGTAATATGTGCGTTGTTTAATCTGCTGCTTACAATAATATGTATTACATATGATGCCTCAATACAAGGAATACTGCAAAAAAACGAAATCGTAAAAAATATTTTAAAGATTACAATCAGAATAGTCATTTATTTCAATTGTTGCTGTGACTAGCTTATTTTTTATTATTTTATAAGTAGCTAATGAATTCTCTTTGATTTTAATATGGTATTAACACAATCTAAATTAAATATCCACTTTAGGATAAACTCTAAGGGTTTACTTAAAGCGTAAAAATTAAAGTATTAAACAAGCATCATTATGCAGCTGTTCAATATTGAATAGTAGCTCACGAAACGGGGTTTTAAAAAAATAATTCTCTTACAATAGAGTTTATACAATAACTGTTTAATTCTGATATTAACACACTAAATTGGACAATGAATACTCACATTAATAGAACATTCCAGAAAGTTAATTTTCGTGTACCATATTGCGTGAATAATTTACTGCCAATTTTCGTGACTCCTGTAATACAAGTTGTCTACTTTTTTTATAATTTATATGACTTTTTTCACAAGACGCTAAAGAAATATAAAGTAAAACTTTCTCTTTTTTACTTTAATATATAATAAGCAAGAGAAAAATATAATATATAGATTTTCCCGTCCCTTTTTCTAGCAGTACCGAAATAACGTTGAAACTGATGCTTCAGTAATTTTGAAAAGCGCACATATGAATACTATTAAATTAGTTTTTAAAGTATATTCTTCAAATTGATAAAGTTACAGCATTGTAAAAACTGTAGTCTAAAGTTTTAGACGTTATATTTTATTATTGAATATTTTAGTTTTTTCTGCACTAATGGTTTTTAAACTATATATAAAATGATTTCTAATCATCTATATAAAGCTGATAAATAAGTTGATGGTTGTTGATCTTGGTGAATATACTATATGTAGAATTGTCCGCGCGATCTACTTAAATAGAAGCTGAGATGGCAGCAATTGATACATAAGTATATATAATATATGCATATACTATAAATTTGTTGATGTAGGTTGTTGGTACGCACGCAAAATAAAAAAAATGAGCCATACTTTTGGCGCAAAAATAGATTTATTCTATTTATAAAAAAGCCAAAAATTTTATTCTTTTATTAGAACGAATGAGAAATGTAATGTTTGAAGCACAGCTTACATAGGTGGTGTGTGACAATATATGGAGTCTACTTTTGTTCCATTATTAATCTTGATTATTACGCGTACTTACGTATGTGGAAAAGCGTGTTCTACAGCATCTCACAATTTCGATAAATACAGAGCTCTCGAACTATTAGAGATTTTACAGAATAAGCGAAAATGAACTAAAACGAATAAATAGGCCCTGACAGATAATATTAAATTATTAGGCTGAACAAACGATTTTACACAAAGTGAGCGTTAGCCATTACTCGAATAATGTTACTTCAGATAAGTTAACTAATATTAACAAAATTTAAAGCTATTTTCTAAACATGTCTTAAACGAGTTTATTAATTACTGCTAATAGCTTATTTGTTCTATTATTGATAATA
Source organism: Prorops nasuta (assembly GCF_024137725.1). Classification (NCBI taxonomy): domain Eukaryota; kingdom Metazoa; phylum Arthropoda; class Insecta; order Hymenoptera; family Bethylidae; genus Prorops; species Prorops nasuta. Next base: position 2,901,187 of record NW_027116821.1, on the reverse strand, counting down.
ATTACATAATTTTAAAGGCACAAAGTAAATAAAAAAAAATAGTCATAAATAAAAATGTTACAGAAATACTTTAGTGATTTAAGTGGATTTAATATTTAATGAAAAAAATGAAAAATTATGTGAAAAGAAAATCTTATTTGTCTTTAATCTTTAAGTATGTCAAGGTCAAGAAACTATCCTAGCTTATTAATATAAAGTGATGAACTATGTAAATATTTTACCAGTCGAATTTGAGTGTAATATTCTACGTATTTTTGTTTCTATTCTATGATATTTGTAAATGAAATAATTTATATTATCGTTGTTGAGAATATGGTAATCTCTCCGTTAAAAAATATATTTACGTTATGAATAAAGTTTAACATTTAAACAAAGGTTGTTATATTATATATAAAATAATTAATACTCCATAAATGGCAAACATATTGCATTCACAGATTTCAGTAAAGGGAAAGACAAATGCTGTAATATAATTTCCTCATTATTACTTTTATCGTATTTCGCGTGGTTTCATGAAATTTACTCATTGGACGATGCACTTCAAGTAGAAATAAAAATTCTTAACTTGATAATTTATAACAGATCTTACGAAATAGGTATATGTATAAGAATAATGGAACTAGAATCTCTATTAAAGATAAGTATTTTTGTTAAGTGAAGAAATTGTATGGAAATCGGGTGAATAATTTAGCAAAATATTTAATTCTACAAGAAATATATTGTAATATTTGAATCTTTTTTGACCCAATTTGAAAGGAGAAACCACTTTTTTATCCTAGTTTTCAGAGTTGCTTTTTTTAGTGTAATTCGTAAGAAAAACACCGACGTCGACTTAAAAATTGGACAAAAAAATAAAATATAAATGCTGCAGTTCAGTTTTTATAAGAAATATCAAATTTTAAACAATGTTAAAAATCCCATGTTTGCAATATTTAACGTTGTCTGTGTAAGTTGTTAAATATTTTGATATACGATATTTCCTCTTGTCAGAGTTTTGCTTCTTTGCAAAGGTTCTAGAACCTTCGATGACAAGTAAACGAAAAAAAATATTGTTAACTTCAAGAAAACAGCCATTTCTTTTGTTTTATAAAAATTAAATTTTTAACACCAATTACCTATCTTCTTAAAATGTCCCAGAGTTCATTTTACATATTTTTAAGCAAAAAATATCACAAAAATTTCATCTGAAGATAATAATAGTGTACCCTCTAAATTTGAGAAATTATTTAAATTATTTTTATCATAAAAAATATTTCTAAGGAGTTCTATGCTATGGTATTGTTTTACAGTTTTTAAATAAACAATAAATGTCCAAGACCAGGTTTTTCGCAGGAAAAAAAATTGCTGGGTTATTAAATAGTGTTCTGTCTATTAAAAATGATTTGGTTTATTAGTTTTGTGGTCATGTTTCAGTGTGCATGACTGATTTAGACTTTATGCGTAGAACACGGCCTCGTTTAGTCACTATACATCAATCAAGGTGGCAATTAATTTTAAAAAGCCACCGAAATACAGACATCTTTTAGGTGAAATTTAATACTCCAATTTTTTTATTCATTTTAAAATAAACAACAGTTTAGTTTACTGGAGACTCAATATACATCATACAATGAAAGAAAATCGTATAACTACAGCAAACTTTTAATCCTGGAAATCAAAATTTAAATTATTATTAACTTTTATTAAATTGCTAGTAACACATTTTACATACATATTAAATTTTTTATTGATATAGGGCACAAATTTTACTACCATTTTAATAAACAGCAATACTAATGTAAAATTCGTTTTTCTCGATTAGTTGATTACTGTTGACACAACTTTCTTCCATTGTATAACATTATAATAATAATATGTATATATATTTCAATATAACTACAGCTGGATTATGTAAACCTATAATTCGTCAAGGTAAGATAAAATATAAATTTATTTTGAAGTTGGAACGGTTGAAGTTGCTGTAAAATTTCATAGTACTGTTCGATATTATGTGCCGAGCTGTTTTAACGAATATTTATTAAGATTTGTCTTGGATTTGAGGTAATGGAATATAGTGGTTCAAGATAAAACAATTTATTTTCATAATAACCTATTTATTTCTATTTTAGTGATACAATATTTTCTGCAAGAAAATATGGTAATCAAGTAGGTTAAAATGATTCGGAATGAAAAGATTCGCATCGAATAAGCTACATAATCCTTGTAATCATTTCCACTAATGAAGGATTCAATGTTATTTCAACTTAAAATCTTATTAGCGAAAAATCAACAATTTCATATGGATATACTTTATTAATAATCTTAGCGAATTGCCAGAAAATGAAGAGTGTTATCCAAAGATTACATTACATGACGAACGGCCCTGTGCTCCCATAATAGTTGCGACTTAGCACATAATTATATATTTAACAAAATATTATTAATATTGAGAGAAACAATATACTAAGTACAATATATAATAATAAAAAGTATTAGTTAATTCATAAAAAGAGTTAAAATAGTTTAAATGATCAATTAATGAATAAATGGATTATTTCAGAAGGCCTTTCGCTTTGAACAGGTCTCTCATCAAGCCTTTCAAGTATCCTATCTCACGTTGCAGATCCTTAACCTTATTTTGTAGCTGTTCATTGTGATCGGTCAATTCACGCTCCTCTCCTATAATTTCTTTAATTTCTTGCTTCTTCTTTTGACGATAGCGAGTGGCTGCATTTTTGTTTTGCTCCTTTTTCCTAACTTTCTTGTCTTCTACAGATGGGCGAGAATACGGTTTGTAACGATTTTTACTCGTGTTGTACGATGACTTTTTATTGTTTTCTAAAATCCAATCCGGGTCGTCAATGGAATCTTCTGAGGAGGCGCAGCTTCCTGCACTGGTACTCGTGCACGGACTGGATGGTGATAGATCCGTAGCATAAGAACGTACGAACTCATCCACTACAGCCAACTCATTGGCAACATCGTTATTTATTGGATCCAATGGCACGTTTTCAGTATTCCACTGTCCAGGTACTTGTCCTAAATATAAAGATTTGTCATCGTTGCCAACTGCGCATGTAACCTGCTGCCCTTGTAATTGATACAAGGGCATAACAGGTTGTAATGTAACTAGTAATTGGGTATCTATATTCAATATCTTATTCGGTGGAGGGGTTTGCGGTGGAGTAAGAGTGGTGCATGTCTGGGGGACTTGGTGGCAAGCTTCGACGTCCTCCAAAACGGTTTCGAATTCTTGCAATAGGGTCTGGGTGCTTTCCTGCTGGTGAGTCTTGAGGATTCCGGGGTAAACTAGAGGCTTGTTTTGGCCGCATATTGGTGATGGCAATTCTTCGAAGATTGGCAAGTCGATTTTTTCTTCTAGCCAATCGGAGAAAGGCTCTGCAAAAAAACAAACAATGAATTATTATTTATTTTACATGAATTTATCATAAAAGAAAAATGTGCAAGGTCCGACACTTAAAAAATCAAAGAAAATAGCTACAATAAAACATGTATCTCCGTAATTAGCTCCCTATAAGAGATATCAAGTGTTTGTATACGACTTTTACTAAACCTCTTAAAATTTGCATTCAAAGAAATCTTATGTAAAATTTATATGTATTTAATAGTTACAGAAATAAATATAAAAGTTTTCGTGCATGTGCCTTGGAACGTTTTAAGTGTCGGATCCTTTTCATTTCTATTTAACAAAATTCTTAATAATTTGTATTATAACTGAAATTAATAACTATAAATTAATTGCTAATTTAACAAATAATATTGAAAATTCTTACGAATTTAAACAATAAAATTTAGTATAGAACGTGGTAGATAGACAATGCATTTATTGCTGTTTCTTGTATGAACAATAAGTGGGAGTGGTGCATTGATGTATATATAATCTCATGGACGATACCGGTTTAGCAAGAAAAACAGGTAAACTCGTTTGTAGTTTCCTCCTGCATAAATTAGTTCAATATTTCAGGATTTCTATAAGGTTTTAAATATACTTCTCTCTTATTAATCTTTACAGTAAATTGAGATAAAATGTTAATGTGTGAAGTACATATGTACTTTATGAAATGCTACCAATTTTTATCATTTTAACAGCATTGTACTGATTGGAATAAGTCTTTGTTAGCTATAAATATTATAATTTTACATATACCAGGTGTCTCTCTAACGATGGCATATAGGAGGTTTCGCGTTATTTCACTATAGTACTATTGACTTTAGCAAAGTTATTATATCTCGTATAATTTAAGTATTAAACATAGTGAGTGAGATTATATAGTTGAGAAGAAATTAAAATAATTAAACTATAATAGAGTTATTAAAAACGAATGCTCTAACATTGTATTTTTTATAATAATATATAGTAAACGTATAAGTGCTATAGTCAAATAACACAATTCTATATTACATCGTTAAAAAAACGCCCTATAATATAAATTCATCGACTGAGGTCATCCTCGTTTCTACATTGAAAGTGGAAGTTTTAATAAAGTAAACGATAATTACAATAATCTGCAGTTTATCTAGCTTATCTCCGTACGTTTATATTACAATGATTTCTTTTAGTTAAAAATAGGAGCAATTATACTTGAACGCTTTACTCTAATTTCACAAAGGAAAACTTTCAATCGTTAGCTCAATAATATTGCTTATCTTTAACCAAACGCAGAAAATTATCTTTAGCGCATATATGACTAGTTTATGCGATCTTTATTGATCGAGATCCTATTATTTGGATTTTTAGTAAACTAGCCCTGACCTACTTTCCTAGGAAACTTTGATCATCGACTATTCCACAGCGTTTTAGTTATCTGCATATAAATGCAGAGGGCAGAGGGTTAGATAAGAATATTATAGTATGACAGATATATGCTTAACTCCGTTCGTAGATCAAAGCATATACCTTTGTATCTCTTTTGTTAGGGAAATTAACTTGCAGTCATTATACTTTAGCATAGGAGATTATTATGCTTCATGATATACGTGAATGTATGTATAGTTTCGAAATAAGATTAATTAGCCAAGAGGAGGATAAATTAGAAACCAATGATAACATATATTATTTATCTAAAATAATTTGGAAAACACGTATAGGTCTCAATTTAAAGACGCTAATGATATAGAAAGTGAAAGCTTATATCTCCATATACAAGTGTCTGTATACGCCTAACGTGTTATTGATTATGTATAGCTATTTCTAAAGTGTCTCATAATATCAATTTGTACCAATATGGTAGAACTAATAAATTAAATCAAGGTTCCTCTGCTCTTCGTTTTGCAACTAAACTATTCTGTTTTAGCTGTAAATGCTCATGAGGCAAGTAGCGAGAATGCAAATACGCCATATGAGAAATATTAAAAATGCAAATGAAATTTACTTGATATTACAAGCAACGACTCAATGCGATTCCTTTTTACAATATCTCCTCGATTTTAATTGTGGAATAAATATGTTTGGTGACATAGAAGTATGATAAACGCTATTAAAAGATATGAAAGCAAAGCTGGCAATATAGAATAGGGGTGTGGCGGTTTTTCGCTATGTGGATTCTACTCGCAATCATGTATTTTGATTTACTAGCGCAAACTATTTACGCCCCTTCTCGATGTGGAAATCAACCAGTCTATCGAAACTTTTGCGCATTTTGCTTGAAATTCTATTACAGCTCGGAGCTTTTAATCAGAAAGTAAAGTGTTTACTACCCGCGCAAAAGAGTAGTATAAACGGTTATTTTTGGGCAAACTGTTTTCGTTAGATCTACAAGAAGTTAAGCAATATCTTAATTTCCTTATCATTTTTCAGCATACATATGTGCCAAAGTTTGCATGTTTCTTATCAAAATGAGCCACCTGGAAAGAGTAGGCTTTGACGTAAATGATTCATGCGTGGTATATTCATAAATTTTCGCCTATCTTTGAACATTCGTTTACTTAAAAAAAGCACCATGGCAATTGGGCCAGAACTAGCGTATTCATCGCTCAGTCGTTTGAATATTAATTAAGCAGCGACAATGAGCCGACATACTTGAGATATATTTTTGTCTCGTGAATGTTTGCGCAGGGGGAGAAATCAGTAAAGCGAAAGGAAACCTACCACTGTAACATATTGCAGCCATTATTATCACGCTTGGTTAATCGCTTCGAGTCTTTAACAAAGTGCACGAAAAGTTTATTATAGCCAAAGAATTGAGCTTTTTTTGCACTAATTGTCGCTTTCTAGTTCTTCTTCTATCGACGTGGGCGACGAGCGTGTTGTTGAGGGACGAAATGACTCCACCAGCAGGATGCCGATTGTTGCGTTGATTCAACGTCTTTTTACTAATTTTTGGGAATTGACAATGATCTCTCGATTCCACGTGTAGCGATATGCGAACTGCATGCTATTATATAACATTAGTACGCTCCAACATCGAGACGCCGGGTCTTGCACTTGTGTCACTTTTACAGTTGCCAGTATTAAGGCAAGCAGAAGATGAGTCCTCGAGTTTCTTATAGTCCAGGTACCATGAAATTGTGCGCCTTATCAAGAACTTCCAGACGTTTTCGTATCCACCAGAAAAATTCTCGGCTGCTTTCCTTTTTACTCTTCAGCGTTAAAAATCAACGCAAACAGCTACCACGTCGACTGCTGCTCCGATCGGGAACCTGTTGGAAATCCTTTAAATATTTTAATTGCCTATACTTTTGGCCACTTTTACCTCCAAACCGTCAACTATTCACAGAATTTAGCACACTATAGTCTTTACGGTGAAAAAACTGAGAGCTCGAAAATGTTGCTAATCGAGTGGAGTGGTGTCCACCAAGAATAAACACCTCTCACTTTGCAGAGATTTTGACTGAGCAAAATGGACTTTCGGACCGACGAGCGAGCGAGCGAACGAGCGAGTGCCTATGCTTGTGTGCTCTACCAAACTACTGGGAGCAAAGCACGCACAAACACGCACGCACAATAAAAAGGCAGAAACTGGAAGTGGAAATGGACGTGGAGGAAGGGAGAAAGAAAAAACTGAGAGTAAAAGAGAAAGATGTTGGATACTTCGGATGGGAATTTTGGCAAAAGATCAAAAAGAAACGTGGTTGTGAGAGAAAATAAAGTGGTGGTATTGGGTCGAGCGAAGAAAAGCGATCGTGTGAACCGTATGGTTGGCCTGCATACTGTTGAGAGTGTCGCTCCTGCTTATCTTTGGACTTTCCCCCCTTGACGCTTCTACTCCTTCGTCACCAACCCACACCACGTCATCTCTCTACATCGGCCTCCCTGTAAAGTCGTTTGCGTAGAGGTTAACCAGTTTGTCCCACTCTCTTTCTTAGAAAAAAGAAGCGGGGCTGCCTCCGTTTTATCGAAGCAGCAGACACAGTCGTGTTGGCGAAATATCCGATGTCCGATCCGGCCATCGAACAGGCGAGAGGCATGCGAAGGGGGGCTAAAACAGCCAATTGTCTACATGTGTGGAGATCAAGAAGGCAGCACGCGCGCGCACTCCAGTAATATGCGTTCTGCGCATTTTTTTCTCCAAAGCCAGCGGCCTGGGGAAAAGTTCTCTGCGCGTTTAACACTTATACCACTGTCCATTAATTCACGCATACCGTTTGGAAATCGAAAGTTTCCCGACGTCCTTAAGCCACCTGTTCCTCGACAGCCATGTTTCCACAATTTATTATGTATGCATATGTTACACTATGCACCATTATAATTGCGATTCTCGATAAGCCTTCGATGCACCTTAGGTCTCGCTGATCCATGTGATGATAAATGTCATTTCTATGATAACTTCTTCCCTTTTCTCTCTCTTCTTCTCTTGTACGTTTTTCCTCTACCAACCAGATACCACTCTCGAGCCTCCAGTTCTTCCATCGTTTCACGGAACGTAAAACTGTTCACAATGAATACGTGAATTTTCAGATTAGAAATTTTTGAATTGGATAAAATGCCATGTTCCACTTTGAGAAGGAAAAGTTTCTCGACAAAAATTCTCACGTTACATGCGTAAACAGCTATTAATATGCTAATGCTCCCGTCGTGATAAAGATAGGAAAAAATTTTCTCTATATTTCCTTGTAGATTCATTCCATTTTTTTCCAGATGCAATTGGATGATTTTCTTCATGATTTTTCCATTCTTATGTTGCACTGTGTAACTAAATAGATGTTTTTGAATATAGGTGTTAAACATATGAAACGAATAAGTTATAAAAAAATATATAAATTACAGACCTTTGACAGAGAGAAAGGTGTTAATTCTTGTAGCTTATAAATATTTAGATGATATACTTGCTTAAACGATTCTTATGCTAATCATTAATTAACAAAAATTAATTATTTTGTATTCGAATGTCTAATGTAGATTAATCTAACAGTGTAATGCTCCTAAAAAATCATCAAAAACTATTGATTTGATGCATTTAACGTTCACTTAGTATAAAACAAGCTATTATCTGTTTTTTAGGTTTTGGGGTCTACAAAGCTTCCTCCACGTTTTCTTTGTAAGCTGAGAGTCTTATCTGAGTGATAAAATTGTCTATATATGTATACAGTATACTTAGTAGGAATTACAAACATCAATTTCATTTTAATCCTTCAACTTTCAATGATAATTTTCTAATAAATAGCTTTTATAATGCTTGGGCAACTTATCTAAAAATGCAAAGACAACAGCAATATCTATACTGTTACAAATTTATTATTACCAAACTATATCTTTGCAATAGTGTTAATAAATTTTATGAATTGTTGAAAATTTCAGTAATTAAATAAATTCGTTACCTTCTTTAATCCATTCGTCCAATTCTTCCAAAAGTTTTGTAGCAGCTTGTGCACGGGTAGGTGGTTCATCATACATAAGAGGTTCAGCAGCATTGTCTATGGGATCTATAGGCTTATCGTCAATCAATAACCAATCATCATCGATATCCAGTGGTGGAGTCCCACTAGGGGACACTGGCTCGAACTTCCACATTTCCTGGCTTGACTTGGATGTCATCGTTGATGCGAATCCAATCAGTAGATATTAAAACTTGGTAAAAACAAATTTTTGTCGTCGTAGCGACGTAGCTGGCGTTTTGCGCCATGTTGGCACTAAAAAAATAGGAAAAGATTATTAATACCTTGAAATATTGTTACATTTGAACATATATTTAAATATTATTCAAAATATCTAAACTATTACAGTTATCTGGAAGATTTTATATTACGTTCATTCAACTTGCATAGAATTTATCATTATATTCTTTATCATTCCACATATATTTAAAAAGTGGAAATTCCAAATGTTCTAAGTGTAAATTTTTACTAAAAATTGCAATTTTGTCTTAGATATTTTTTATGTGCCATAACTAATAGTCCAGAAAATTCTGTCTAAAAACCAAACACATTTAAATGTTGCTCGTAGCATTCCTAAATATATGGTGTTACCACTTAAGTTAACTTAATTTTATTGCTTTCTTAAACAAAGTAGCAAAAAGAACATAAAATGTTTGGAGTTTTCTTTCTCCAATAACAATTATATTTGAAGGAAAGGTATAAATGTAGAAGTTTTTGTTTCAATTACAAATAAATATATTTTAAATAAATTTAAGGAGATGTGACAGTGAATTTATTTGTTTAAAGTTAAACAAGTTTATATTTACAAGCAACAAAATTCTGTTATTACAATAGAAAAATTCATGATCTAATATTTAAAAACAGCTACACAATAATAGAAAGCAAAAATATATTTCACTAATATATTGGCACTAAATGTAATTTTACTTTTCTTCATTTTAATGTTATTTCTTTTGATACAAAACTTCTATTTTCACTTAATTTTAATTAAAGAGGTATATTGTCAGTTATTGAACTATATTCGATAAGTTCACTGAAATAAATTTTCTTATTTAATTACACAAACAAAAAGAAAAATTCATTTGTAGTAATTAAATTTTTTTATGGTACAAAACAGATTCCATTAATATTTCTTTTATAATATTGATTCAGTTAACTTTTAGAGCATACTTGAACCATTAATAATGTTGCTTATAAACTAAAATTAAGATCAAAGATAAATATTTTGCATTAAAAAAAGAAGTGTAAAGAGTAAATTGAAAAATGTAGGAATTAAAAAACCATGCAGGGTTTATATATATATATATTATCTTTTTTTCTATTGCTGCTTATATAGTTGCTTCTAAATATTTTTTCATAGGTCATTTGATTATAATAATAGTATTTTGTTTCTTTTTAAAACAAAATTCGTCTAATAGTAAGTAGAAAAATCCAATGTCAAACCTCTTTAAGGAACACTAATATATACTTTACAAATTAAAAATTTAATACAAAATTAAATTAATGATTTGGCAAATTATTATTAAGACTTAGTAATATGGTGCAATTGGCCAAACAGCTTTAACCATTAGAAATTAGTCATATTTATAAGGTTTTATGTAATTTACAAAATTAAGCAATTTCATTGAAGAGCTCCAATGAAAAAGGAGCAATTTAAATCTGTGTCATTCCATGACGCAATACTACACTGTATAAGCATATCGTACAGTGTCTCGATTTAAAAAGAATAAAATTATTGTTGAGCCTGACTACAAATGCGATTGAAAATGTAAATTCGGTTTTTGAATATCGTTTGTAAGCAAGCATTGCGCAGAAGTAGAAAATCCCAAAAATTTCTGTCTCTTGAAGACAGACAACGCGATGACTCACAAAATGGCAGCATGAGAGAAAGAGGTGGCTGAATAATCTTTAGATTTTGCCTAAGGAATAGTAATTTAATTACAAGGAATAAGATTTGTACTTACTGCATGATTACTTTATGGGACTGGCACACTTGCGTGTGCAAAACACTTTTCCACTAGTTACTCATCTTAACCGTTTGGTTAGACGGGGCGAAAAAAGTGATATCCGTTTTACAAGATTCATTGAGGAAGAGTGAGTGAGCGCCGACGCTTTGTGAAATTTCGGTCAGCGTGGTCACGTGACTTCGACCCCTTCTCTCATTCTTCATTCCTTCTCAATAATCTCCCTTTTAAAATTTATAATTGTCATAAATTCAATTAATCTAGCTACTTCAAAATTTGTTATTACATAATATAAAATATAAAGCCGCATTATTTTTCAATATTCAACAAACGGGAATTTTATCGCAGTTTTGTAGACTAGAAAAAAATCATGTATACACAGAAGATTAAAAAATGTAAATTACATCTTTTTTAGACAAAGTCGCACATATTTATTGGGCGTTAATTTATTTCTATTCTTGGATAAATATTCATTATTTTTTTCCCACTGCCTTCGCAGTTTTTCTCTACCCTGCTAACTTTATATTTAAACTAAAGACATATTTATTAATTTGTACAATTATATAGACTTGGATTTAAAATTTTCGTTTCATTACTGTAAAAAATTTAATTTGATTAACTTTATAAAAGTATGTTCTAATTATGTATATTCTACGGATTATTAATTTTTTTAACTGTTCCTGTTAAACGATGAATTTTCCAAGAATTTCTTTGCAACTTTGCACTACACGAGCCAAGTTACAATCTGTTACATGTTACAATAAAGGCGCTTATCTAGCTATAGCTTATGACCTATGACCGATGTGTAGCAACTTGGCGTCACTCATTTTAGTTTTTTGATTTATACTGATTTATACTAATTTCATTGTATGTATAGCGATAATAGCGATATATACAAACATGAAATGGAGGAAGTAGCGATGAAGTGGATATATAGATTTTATTAAATCTATCATTATGTTAAGATGACAAGGAATGATACTGAAACAAAGATAAGATTTTTTTTTTTATTAAATTTGTGGAAATGGCCCAGAAGTACCGGTTATTAATGATCGGTGTTGTAGTACGTATATGGAATAGAATATTTTTATATTTGTAAAAGTTTATAAATACTTAAGATATATAGCTTTTTTTAATATATTGAATAAAAATGACAAATTTTATTTTGCAGTTATATTTTTAATCAAATTTAAAATTTAAAATCAGTAAATCTAGAGTTTGAAAGAAAAATCATGCAGGGTTTAATGTGCTTGATTAGAGAGTGCAATGCTATTCGCTATTCATCATATAGAACAGCTGCAAAATTAGAGATATTGTATAATGAGCTATACAGTAAGTATTTTTTATTGCTTTATCTTTAATTTAATTCATATATAGATTTTAATTATATTGTAATGCTTTTAGTGAGATATATACACTTAGAATTAATAGCTGGAGTATTTGAACGACACAAATTGTCTGTCACAGAAAATGTAGTAAGCTTAGATACAAGTGAAATTGAAGATGTAATTTCAGACATATATTTTGCTGCACGTAAGGAAGCTAATATAGACTTTGATGTTGATAAAGCTACAAAACTTGGGGTAAATTATGTCCTAAGCATTTTTGATAAGTATGTCATATATCCTTTTTGTTGATGTACATAACTGTTAAAATAACCATGATGTAATAACTTGTCTATAAATTTTCAGAAATTCCAATGATAATATTTTAGTATTTTCTGTAAAATTGGCACTGATTTTAATTTGTTCTGCAAAATTGCAAGAAAAATATGGATATTTATATAAGCAATTGGCTGACCACAATGCTTGTTTGTCTAAAGCAAGCTTATTCACATTTCTATCAAATATTTGTAAGATAATGGAAATGCTTGGAGAAACAACTGCTTATGGACACCATCATATTCAACCACATATAGATAGTTGTTTTATAAATGTAATAGAATTATATAGAAGCTATTGTTTTATTTTAGTTTTTTATCATTAAAAAAATACTAATATTTATTATTGATATACAGTCACAAGGCTGTCTCGGAGTTACAGAAACTGAATTTGCTGCTTGGATAATGCAAGATCCACCTTTATTAACGTGGCTGACCACATTTAACAGAATCAGTTGTGCAGAAAACAGTAAGAGATAATAGCTTTTCTGATACTAGAATACATATTTTATTTATATGTGATATTACAAAATTTTAATCTGTTATTAGTTTTTCACAATGTAAGATGTTCAACATGTAAGGTTACTCCTATACAAGGACCTCGATATTCATGTTTAAAATGTCCAGGGTACCATCAATGCAAACTATGCTTTTTCTTTGGTAAAATATCTAATAAACATAAATTAAAGCATCCTGTAAGGGAATATTGTATAAAGGTAGTTTATTAATTTATCATAATTAACTTCAAAGTGAAGTAGTAAATATGCATTTTATTTAATTCTTTTAATTTCAGACAACTAATCGTGATATAACAAAACTCATCATTGAATTGATCAGAAATAAGTTGAGGTTGTGTCCAACTAGAACAATTGCAGTGAATTCAGATGACCCACCATCCTCTGGTTTAGGGTATATATGGATATATTAATAAAAAAACATTTATGCCATATAACTATATTTTATTATTATGTTTTAGTAATGAAACAGTTACTACAGAGTACACATCAATTAGAAGTACTGCTAAAAGAAGAATTCTTAGTGATCCTCAAAGAGAATTGCAAAGTATTATTAATCATTTGGAGGAAGAAAATAAACAGTTACAGGTTGAACTGCTAGATATAAGGGGAACCAAAGCTGAGAGGCTACAACGTCATAGAGCTACTATCGAATCTCAATTGCAGCGATTGAAATTATTAAAGGTATGGTTATATGTACAATTGTTGAAAAAAGTAGTAATAAAATAAATTTAATTTTTAGAAATACTTATTTACGAGTGAGGCTGCTTATCCGCAAACTATGACACGAATGCAGAGCACGCCAATGTTGCATGGTCCATTATCAAGAATTGCAGTATTACCTATAGATTTTGAATTAAGTCCTATAATTAGTCAGGAGGCGACTGAGGGACAATCAAATTCGAATAATAGAAAAGAATTAGCTGCATTGAAGAGTTTTAATGCAACTTTAGGTATGGAGACTATAAATGAAGTTGATAAATCTAATAATCTCAGCTGCACTGATACAGCATCTGCTAGCTCTGGATTTGGTAATATGTCTCAAAATACGCATATTGAGCTAAGTACATGGATCGGGGGTAATTAAAATAATTTCTGAACACAACATACTCTTATATGTGATTTAATACTTTTATTTGATTATTATAATCTATTTCAGGAGCAAATAGATCTAATTTTCATACATCAGACAGTGGATTCTCTCAGTGGTTGGGTCATTCAGAGTCTAATTCTAATGGGAATAAATTTTTAGGAAACCCTAGTGGTTCAAATAATGATTCAAATGAACCGATAATTATAGATTCTCATTCTCCAATTGGATATAATAGAGATAATACTCCTTCTTCTTTGCAAAGGCCTGATAAACATTCACAGCATAGTAGTTTACAAAATATTCAAGGAGATCTTAATGATATTCTTGATAGATTACAAAATATGGTAGCCAATGATTGTTTATTAGAGGGTAAGATTTCTCTTTATGTGCTATAATTTTGAATCTCATGAGTAGAAGAATCCATAATTTTAATATTTTATCTTTTTATAGAATCCTACGTCGGTAATGATAACTGCAAGTTGAAACGCGCAACAACAGAAATGGAAGACCTCTTAACTGGCCTTATTGAAGGTATGGAATCTCGTAAGAGTAAACTCACTACCATAGTTTGATAACTGAATTAATCATGCGCAATAAACTCCGTCCATAGAAGTTAAAATATATTATAAGCATACGCATATGTGCAAGTATTAAATACATATGTTGACATTATTAGATATGTATTATTGTATTCAAAGTATATTTTATTACTTTTTTATATTAGATATCAACATAATATTGATTTTTATTAGTTATACTATTAAAATACTATGTATCGATTTTTATACGAAATACATAAAATAATTATTTAATTTTCTATAAATATTTAGTTATTATATAAGTAGCAGTTTCCTATATTTTTATATAAAATTATAAGTAACTTAATCATAATAATACAAATATGATTAGTAAATTGGATAAAAGACTAGAATAAGAAAGAAAATACATCTGCTTCATGATAATGACAGATTTGAAATGCAGATTTTTGCATTAAATAATAGATAAATATTGCATATCATTGCTTTGCTTCTGTCTTTTCAGCGAGCAATGTATCAGTAAGGTATGTTACTTTAAGAAGATTAGAAAAATGAAGTTTCTCTGATGGTCGATTCACTGTCCAGGCCATTACTCGAACATTTCGATCATACCATTCTTTCACAACTCGTCTAAAACGATTTGTTAGTTAATATTTTTATGCATATTATATTTTATAAAGAAACTTGGAAAAAATCTTACTGATTCACAGTATCTTTGTGTAATAAAATTGTGGAGATACCCAAAATGTAATAAACAAACCGTGGTAAGGCCCATTCATAAAATGTGTCCAATAAGCAAGCTAACACATGCTTAAATGGATTACTATATCTAACAGGCCCCGGTCCATCGAGACTTAAATATGATTCTCTAGAAAAATAATCAGGTCTCCATGCAAGGCTTCCAATAATTCGAGGTTCTTTTCTTCTAATCTAAAAGAAATAAACCAAAGATTTTAATGTTTTGAAAATTGTAACATTCACAGGATAATTCTTAATTATTGTGTTACCATATAGATAACAGTTGGATAAAAACTGGATACAACAGCTCTTTCGTAAAGCTTTGGATATTTCTTGAAAGTATCCAAAATTATTTGCACCATTTCTGTACATGTCTCTTTTATGTCTAATATTATTCGCTGTTCATTTTTTAAGCATTCTTCTACAGCCTCATGTAATTGTAAAATTTTTTCTCCATCCTCAAATTTACTCCTAAAAGAAGTTTTTTTTAATGACTATATTCAAGTTTTGAGAGAAATATTTAAATATATGGAAATTGACAATACTTGAGTAAATGAGTTTCAGAAATATCTAACTCTTTCAGTTGTTCCCATGTCATTTCTCTTATTGTTCCAATTTTTCCTGTAAGTCTTTCTATGGTATCATCATGGAACATTATTGGAATGTTATCTTTCGTTAAAGCTACATCGCATTCAATAGCATGGCAACCTTTACTTTTACTCTGAAAAAGCAAAATTTATTGTTAACATAGATTCAAAAAATAATAAAAAAATAAAGATTTCTTTGATAATGTTATAATTAATTAATTTTAGGACTTCAGAATAATCATGAGGAACACACAACAAAAGTCAGGTATTTTTATAACAAATAAAATGCAATAAATTTTCCTAATAAGCATTAAGGCAATTAGTAACTACTTAATTAGTAGTTAGTGGGAATGAAATATCACAGGCAATATTTCATGTTTCTATTACTGGCTTCTAAAATTCCAACCAAATTTGATTAAACAACAATACTTGCTGTTTTATTTTTGTTGAATTATATTTTCTTTATTCCAAGTATAACTGTTGACTTCTTTTTTGGTATTTAATATAAATAAATAAGAAATTATCCAAGATATTTTAAACTGTAATAACTACATGAATAGTTTAAAATTAAGTAAATAATTTATTATTACTATTAATTATGTTAATTTACGTTTCGAAAGGCAGATAAGCTGTTTTCAGGGTAATCAAATCCTCCACCACGGTGAGCCACCACTCGCATGCAGAATTTCTCTCCATTACCCTTATTCTCTGTTGTTGAATTATTTTTATCCAGTGTAAGTGGATTCACACCAATGACTTCATCTATAATAGTTGAGTCAGGTGGTTTTACTCTTATAAGTCTTAATCCAATGAATATAACTAAAGTGCCCCATAATATCCAGGGAACAGAAAATTCATATATTGCACTTATTAGATTATACCATATGACTTGTAAAAATATCCATAGTAGTGAGCAATTAAAAAATAATTCAAAAAATGTGATGAAGTTCATAATAATATTTTTGTTTTTTTACTTTAATATATAGCCTTAATCCATTCAATCTAGCTATAATATTGACTACTAGTTTTGTCAAAGGACAACTTAAAAATGATTGAATAATATTTTCATAATTGTAATATGTATTCAAATTTATTATGATCTGTAACCAAAATATGTTAAATAAATAATTTAACAATGCAATTTTACTTTAAATAAAAAATATTTTTTAATGTACTTACCAAAATTAGTTTTTTGTTTTTACTTTTACCATAGTTTTATGTATTGAAAACAGTTTATAAAAGAAATTTTAATGTCAAATCTGAAATATCAAATTTAAATACAACATGTTTGTATTTTCAGGTTTACAATAAGACTTTTTAATCATTTTGGCAGATAAGTTAGTGATGAGAAATATTTAATCTTAAATTTGTATCTACTATCATCAGTTTCTAACCAATGTCTACATGTTTCAATAACATACTGAGTGTAGCTTACCAGGTACCTTTAGCCAGAAGAGAACTTAGCAGCAATTAAAATGAATAAAAGCCGTCAATAAGCTTTAATACCGAGTCTGAGTTCTGAGTCTTAACTTAAACACGAATGCTTGTGAATACTACACATTCGTATACTGCGGGAAATTGATTTGATTACATTTCAGCTAAATTCACTCTGTAATTTCTCGGCAAAATTGATATATCTCTGTATATATACTACAGTAAGAAGAGAATAGTTCAATTTTCATTGACATTTCTAAGATGAATCTTTTTTGTATGGATATCAATTAATATCAATGATCTTGATGACGTTTGGAGTAGCTGCATCAATGTGAATAATAATCTATATATATATTATTATTACTATTACTACTACCACTGAACTACTGTAGTACATATATATACATAGTACAACGTGACTACACGTCTGCACACACTTGACAAGTTGACATATATGTATGTATGGATATATGTACACACAAAGCCAACGAAGGGCCGTGATTGCTTAAATTTGAATTCTCTAGTTGGCTAGACCTAAACCCCACTTGTCAATACAAAACATGTTAGCGAACTCACCCTAAAACTTCAAACTGCTAATTGCTTCTAATGTTCATTCATTGATGGGGCCCTTAAAAACGAACTGATCACAGTTTAGATACCGTCAAAATTTTTAACTGTGTTGGTTTATTTTCATCTTACTACTATACAATCACTACTTGTAATGTTACTTAAATATGTGGCATATGATTCGGATATTGCATCACTTTGCATTAGTGCGCACTGCGCAGCGCTATTTTTTTTCATTGCACTATCAATAAATTTAAGGAAGTAGAGACGCGCACTAGTACATATTTCTAAATTCGTTATTAGTTTATTTTATTATGCATTCGGCAAAATCTTAAACAAACAATTGATATTTCTTTGTATTATAATTACAAAAATAAAAAAAATTCCAGGCTCTTGCCATTTTATCTATGACAGATCCTGTATACAATTGGCTTTTACGTCACAATGAAGATTGTGAACAATGTGAACTAGCCTTAAATGGGCGCGTCACTTCAGGAATTAAAGGGTATGGCCAATTGCGGTTATGTTTGGCTAGCTTAGGTAACGTTCGAATTTACAGACCTATAATATTTAAAAATATTAACAATTAGATCGAAATTAATTAAGCAAGAAGGTTTTAATTGTTTTTGAAGTAAGTTCATTTTGTTTTTATTATTAATTATGATTTTATTTAAAAATGTCTTCAATTGTTCCATTTATTAGTTAATTTTTTTTAATAAATTATGCGAGAATTTAATTTTTTTTAAATCCTATTAATTTGCGTAATATAGTAAATTAATTTGCACTTTTTGAAATAACTGAGAAACTTTAATGGTTTTGGATTGCCACGCCTTAAACTGTGAACCATAAGAATATTAGATTGAAATGAGATAATTTAATTGTGGTATTAATAAATTAAAGTATATACTGAAAAGACAATTCTTTTCCATCTCTTTTCAGAAGGTATCCAACCTTCAGATTTATAAAATGTCGATTTTAGAAGAACGCGATGAATATTTGAAGAATCCATATTTTACCAAACATGAATACGGAGATTATACACCATTCTATGTTGCTATCACTATCTGTTCTGTGATAGGTGGGTTTCTCTTCATCTTGAACATTGCATTCTGCTGTTCACGCCATCGAAGTTACTGGCAAAACCGTCATACTGGTAAGAAATATTTAATAGACTATTCTTAATAGTAATTATAAATGAATTATTAACAATTTTCTTACTTTGCATTTAGGTAACCGGTGGATACAATCTTTATGGACAGTTCTGCCAAACAAAGTACCTCCTCTTGACCTATCTGAGCTGGAATCTGGAAAACTGAAATTCCCTCACTTTAGACAGGAAACTGTACAGTATCATCATCCAGAATCTCAGCCAGGCACACCACAGCCACTGGAATATATGGAAATGCAAAAAAGGGAGAGTGAAATCTGATTCAAAAACCATTTTATACTTACCAAAAGATATTTTTTATAACAAGTTTACTCAACACACTGAGCATACCTGCCATTTTAAAATTTTAAGAATTCAGTTGCTAAAGTAGTAGTAACATACTACGTCAAGTACAAATTAAGAGTAGGTGAACCTGAAAGAAAAATGAGTTTACATGTCTTTTGGCCAGCTACAGCTTGTCTGACACTGTTTGTAGTATGTGTCATAATGGTTTTATTACGTTATGGTCCGCGTCTCTGTAAAGTGAGACATGAACCACTTCCATCTGAACAAGACTGGGAGGGGAAAGCCTATTCTCGTAAAATATCAATTTCAATGGCATAAAAAAAGGATAAAAAAAGATATGATCCCGTCCAATTTTTATACAAAAATTATTTATAGTTCTAAGCTTTTACAAATGCACTTTATGCAAGCAAATATGCTCTTTGCAATGCTACATTGAAATTTTTAAGCAACATACAATTTTTATAAATTATAGCAATGTATTAGAATTCCGTCCATTAGAGTTTATTGTATTTGTAGTGTTTCATTAACACTTATTTTAAGCATTTATTCTTGCTACTAATATTTGACTGAAAAAAAGTTATAAAATGATTTGTGTTACAAACCATTTATTGAATTAATATAGCACTTGATTGTTTTGTATTCTTTTTACAAATACTTTTGTGACAGAAAAATTTGTGTATTTTAATTACCTTATCATCAAATGCGCAAAAAGATTTGATTAAATATAAAAGTTTTACGTTAATTTTGTGTAATTTGCACTCATAAACGAAAAAATATTTACATATTACACACGTTTATGGTATATGCAAGAACATCCTTAGTCGAGAATACGGCTAATTGTAATTATTTACATACAGTGCACTATGTTTAACAAACAAAAATTCCTGAAGTATATAATTTCCCTGTTTAATGCTAACTATCAGCTTGAGTGTAGTTTTGGTTATCCTCGATACTTATAGCACAGGGAACATATTCTTGTTCAGTTGCCTAAAAATTATAGGATGATTTACATCAATTGCAAAATTAATACAATTATTAATTAAAAACATACCGAATTAACTATTATTTGTCTTCCTTCTTCTAAATTAAGTCCATCCACGTCTTCGGTTGTCAAAATAATTACTGAATCTTCTGGAATACTATTTTCATCAATATATGTTATAGGAATTTCCGAAGAGACCTAACAATTATTTAAGAATTATTAGAATGATGAAAAAATTTATTGCATCTTAATCCTGTATTATTTTCTACCTCACAATATGTAAAGTCTGTTCCTTGAACTTTATTTTCCGTGCTTTGAGCTGGCTCAGCTTGGCGTTGCTTTTTGTTTTGTTTCTCGGATTTCTTGCAGTCTTGCTGGAGACGCCTCCAAATCGTTGTTTTCGGGATTCGATAGGTTAAGGACGCGGCAGCTTGAGACATTCTCCCACCTTTGCAAGCAGCTACAGCTTCCTCCAATCGTGATCTTTTCAATTCTTCGTTCTCGGGTTTTCTTTTCTTCCAGAACGATAATGGTAATTTTCCTTCATGAACTAAACGAGCTTTATCTCTGAATAGTGTTGTTTTTGGTATCTAATAATATGCAAATTTGATAAATCAGTGAATTTTTAATTATTAAGTTATCTTTATTAAACAGTCACCTTAAATTCCAGAGAAACTTTTGTTAAATTTTCCCCTCTTTCAAGAGCTCTTACAGCAGCTTCTCTTTTGTCAGAACCATAAGACCTCTTCATTTCAGATCGAAGAATCTGGTAACCTTCTTTTTGAATACGTCTCCAAAGCACTGTTTTTGGTATGCTAAACATTTCTGATGCATGCTGCAAACTGGATCCTTCTACAGACATATAACAACAATTATTATAGTAGCAGTAATTAGAAATATTTTTAATATTTACCAAGTACAGCATCTATAGCAGCTTTCATGCATTCTGCAGGATATTCATTTCTCGATGCATTTAAATGAATCCCCAGTGCCTTGGCTCTCATATAGAGCGTGGACCTTGGAATATTATGTCTGGTGGCTGCTTCTATTAATGTTTGACCAGCTCTTAGATCATTTATAGCCGAAACTAACATATCATCGCTGTAATCTCTTTTTGAGCTTTCTCTTCTCTTTTTCTTTCTTCTCCCAGAATTTATGTTCTCGTTAATATTAATATTCGGTTTATTTTCTTCTCTTTCGTATTCTGCTCCCAAGGTTTCTACTCCTTTAACTTCCTCTTCAATAGACTGTGTAGTTACATCAATAGAATATTCATTAGCATCTGAGAGTACCTCAGCATCTTCCAAACCATCGATCTGCAATCATTGATGGTCAAAGAAAACATAGACTCTAAATGTTAAAAAGATTATGTACCTCTATAAGACCACATATTTTCAGGGACCGTGCAGCGTCCAGCAAACTGCTAATGTTCTCCACAGGTATTCGTACCTCCCCATGGTAGGTGAATTCAATTATTGATCTTACATCTTGAGCAGAAATATCACTCAATATAATTGTAGGATGGTCATCATTCACTTGACTGAGAACCTCCTGGTTAATAAAGATAAAGTAAAGAATCAAATTAAAAAAAAGCTTAGGGAGAGTAGAATTGTTTTATTTACTTGGAAAACAGGGCTGCAGGCGCAGAGGACTATACGATGGGCGTGAATTCGTTCACCAGCAGCTGATAGGGTGACGTCTACCATACAATCCTCCTCCAAAAGTTGGCGTATCACGCCCGATAAGTGACTCTGGTAGTCGGTCCATTTGAAACAATAACTTTGGTTGATCTGACTGGCAACCTCAGACATGCTGTTTCAATTTCGTTTCCTTTTCAATATTTCCAAGGCCTGGAACAGCTTGGAACAGGACTGTTATGAGGTTATGTGAATTTTGTAAAAACCTGAAGCAAAGATACTGAATTGGCGTAGCTACTAGCTAGTAGCTAGTCTAAAGCCCTAAGCTAGTTTCACTCCAGATGTCGTAAAAACATGACAAAAATGGCGGGAAAACTAGTCGTCAGAAACGCCACCTGAAGGCGAAATTTTATGGAAGAAAAGAATTGCATAAAGATATTTGGCATGTTAAAAAAAAAAGCCTTTGTGCTTTGGAATTGAATTATTAAACAAATTTAAAAAGATGGTATCTCAAAAAAGTTATGCTCGGTGTCTCGCTTACCTGTAGCTTATAAATTTTATTAATTGGCGCCGGACTATTGAGTCTCCTGAAAAATGCAAAACGACAACGCCGAACGAATGATATCAAAAGAGTATAGGTAAATCGGTTTAAGAACAAAGTACACGTGAGCAAATATTTTTATATTAAGATTTCAATTTGGTTCAGGAAACAAAGATGAGAGAGAAGCAATATTTTAAAACTTTTTTTTTAGAAATGAGTAAAAAAGGTAAGATAATTAAGAGGAATAGGTTTTTGAGCACAAACGATATACGATTAAGGGACACAAAATATTTTATTAATCACCGATAAGATCAAGGTGCACGAGAGCATATAATCGCTAAAACACAATCAAATCATACGAATCAAGTTTGCTCCTTAGCCGAGGTACCCGGCTGAGTTGGGAGACAAAGGTGAGAATAAAAAATTACAAAAAAAAAACAATAGTTGAGACAGAGAAAGAGAGAAGAGAGAAAAAAATTGCAGAATTCTCTACACACAAGCACTTTCAACACAGCGATGATTTTTCGATACTTTTAGCTTAATTCTAATGTAAATTGGAGACAATTATACATTATATTTGCTGTCACACAAAAAGGAACACATTTCGCAGACAACGCTAGCACTTCGCTCCAATTATTTTTCGCTAATTTGTGCAAAGTAATCGAGTTTCTTATGATTATTCATATACATAGTTTTATCTATATATAATATATTTATATATTTTTTTTATCTCGCTACATGCGAGATTCAACACAACAATAAAAATTGTTACATTCCGCTTCGAAAACCGGAAATACATTATGTAGTGGTTTTAATGATAAAATTATAATAGATCATGGATAATATACTAATAATAACCATAATAATAATAATAATAATAATAATAATAGCAATAGCGGTAATGGTACTTGTAATATTATTTAGATAATAGCGTTAATTTGCTACAGATTTTTTTGTCTTTTATACTTTCGCAAGTAAACGATAAATTCCAAGGGGTGAGGAAGGAATCAATGATTTTTCGTTTTAAATTAATAAAAGAGACAAAAGCAAAAAGAGAAAGAAGGGGAGGAGAGAGAACAAAAATATGAGTTATTTATTATAACCACGATACACGGAGTGTTTATCTAACGGCGGCATATAGAATTTGTTATTTAACAATACCATTTACCGTTGTTATTATAGCCAAATATCAAAGCTCTCATTTCCCGTCGCTTTTCTAATTTAATAATTGTTACTATTCGTTATAATGGGACAGCCAAACTTGCTATACAAGAGAGCAGTGCTCATCGTCGGTTTATGAATTTACTTACTTGCTGTATAAGTGAGCAGTGCTCGACGGCGGTTTATGTATCAAACCACTTGCTGTGGACACACTAACGTGTCTCTTGATTGTAAGTTTGTACAAAAACTGTCTCATTCGCTACGATTGATACTAAATTTAACGAAATATAATAACAGTAAGCGCTACAGTCAAATAAGTTCCATATGCTTCCTTTAGCGAAAAAAAAACCCTCAGAGTGAAATTCAAGCGGGACTTTCGGTTTCCCGTCGTTTCGAAAAATCCTTGACGCGCTACAACGCGCATCATTCGAAAAAGGAAATTTTTATTTTTCCCCTTCTTCTTTTGTGTTTCGTTTCTCTTCTTGCCTTTTTATTTTTATTTTACTCGTGTTGTTCTCTTCTTCTTCGTTTTCAAATTCGACGCCGTCCCGATAAAAATTCGTTCCTGGGCAATCTTTTTTTTCCAATCGCCCCAAGAGACGATACGTTCGATTTTAGGTCAAATCTCATTTGTATAAGTTACGATACGGTGCGGAATGTTTCGAAAAATATTTTCGCGTGCGATAACTGGGATCGGAACCTAAAGAACGAAAAACGCATCGAACTCTAATCGAGACGAGGGCGAATTTTGGCTCGCTGCCACGCGACTTGCTTCAGTGGAATTTCCATTTTTATATAGTCAATTATTCTAAAACTTTTTTTATTCTACGCGATTTTCTTTGTAATATTTATTTATATATATATATATATATATATATTTCTAATAACGTCACTTATTAAATAAATTATTAGTCGGATTCCCATCGACCGATGCTAGTCTATAAAAAGAGAGATATATGTATGTATATATACATATATATATATTATAATTGTGAGTACTTATTGCTTAAGATTCTCTATCCACGAAATTTGGATTGAATTTACGTGTAATTGCTTATTCGAAGTGAACGTGGAATTGGTACCCTCCTTTATAAAGGTGGAAATATCACAAGGTTCTTTTTTATATCTCTAGTATCAATTGAATAGTACGCAAAAATTGGTTTCAGGAGTAGCAGCTATCGATGGGACGCCAAATTGGGCTACATACACAAAATCGAATGCCCTGCCTCTTTACACTAAAAAGAAAAGAATTGATTTACAAAACAGCCAAATGTGCAATCATCAGAGTCATCAGACTTTCCAAGTGAGGTACCAAAATTTCAAGTGTTTCTTCTTGAGTGCACATTTTTTTTTCTTTTCAAATATTTTCCTTTTGTCTTCCATGGATAAAGCTCTATTTTCCTATATGCATGTGTCTACGGGAGACATGAAAACACTTTTCAAATGTCTGATTGGCTTTCGACTTTCTCTCTCTCTCTCTCTCTCTATATATATATATATATGTCTGTTACAGCACTAAGTCATCCACCGATCGAAATTTATAAAGTTCCTTGGCCTCCGCATCTTCTGAAAATCCAGAAAATCGTTCCACCCATCTTCTTGCACGGTGGTCGTTGAATATTCCAATTTTGGCATTTCTTCTGGGATTCGGAAGCATGGTCCCACGATGATTTGAGTCGATGAACGGCCAAAGAGAGGTAGCGAGAGAGCAAGAATTATTTCTACAGCAAGTGAAAGATAGAAAAGGACTAAGAAAGAGAAAGAGAGAGAGAGAGAGAGAGAGAGAGACAGAGAGAAAAGAGAGATCGAAAGAGCAAGAGAGAGTCGTCGATCCCGAAGAATCTTATTATTCCTGCACGAATGAACTTCTGCGTTCGCGATGAGAGGGTAAAATCAATTAATTCCTTGTTTTTCTTGCTGTTTTAGAAAGGTATTAAGTAAACCTTGGCCTGAGATCAGATGACTAGCATTTCCGGTTGTTATTTGCACCACTGTTTTGAAGGCGCAGCCGGTCCTGACGACGCGGCCGTTTGCCTTTCATACTGAACACTTCGCGCAGCTTGTTCCCCCTTTCCAAGCGACCTCGCTTCAATGCCTGAGTGGATCTTTTCTCAAAAACCTGCAAGAACAGTGACATCGTCCAATCAAGGGGCATCTTATTAAGTGGAAAGAAAAAATAAAATATAATTTTATGAACACGAACCTTCTGAGCGGACCTCAGCTGAACAACGCAAACTTTGTCGGCTGTTCTAGAGGGTCTGCCATCGTGAATGGCGGGTCTTGTGCGTCCACGTTGGATGGAGTTACGATTGTTGTCTCTTCTATTGGCGGATGGATCGCTTATACCCGAGGTAGGGGCCGAAGCGATCTCAACGAGTACAGAAACATCATCCGCCAGGTCTTCCGGGGCGTTTGGCGTCGGTGGTGGGGTTTCCGGGGTCACCAAGCTCGACGCCGTTGCCCTGTAAACCGACATGCTAGGGTGCTCGATCAGCAGATCCTCCAATGGCGACGTTTCCACGTTCACGGGTCCTGCCCGTGTAAAACATGCGGGTGGTGTTACGTACCACGACTCCTCTAGCGCCGTTGGGCCCTCTACTAAAAACAAACAACGTCATGTTAATGTAGCTGGTGTATCGCTCGACGCCTCTGACGAATCGATGCGAGATTCGACCATCGCAATATCTCCGGAAGACCCTTCCAACGGAAGCTAGGTGGGGAAAGTAAGCTTATAGGGGAACGCGGCCTCTTCACCCCCCCCCCCCCCCCGCCCCCCAACCACGCGCCGCTCTAGCTTTCCATTCCCGTGATCCCGTCCCGTGAACCATTCTGACTCATTTTCGCTTTGTTTACCTCCCGACTACATTTCAAACCGTAAAAACTCTAACACCGCACGCGAGTGGTGTACTGTATTTCCATTACTTTCTACCGTATTTCTCTTTTTTAGCCACGCCAATGATTTATGCCAACTTAACCTCCAAAATGATCCACGATAAAGAGTCCGTTTCGAATCTGGTATATCGACCAATGAATCAACGAATTGATCGAACGATCGAGATTTCGAGGCGATGGAGGTTTGTTTATAGGTGTGTACGTATACCTACCAGTACGTTCAATGAGGATCCAATCATCGCCCTCGACCTCCACTTGGCTGAGCCTCGCCACGACGGAGAAAGAGTCTACATTCTTGCCATCGGAGCTCCCGCTTGAATCTTGAGCGCTGGATATACTACCGAGCAAATAATTCGCCAAGCTGCTCAGCATCCTGACCTTTTTGCTCTGCAGCGCCTGTCGAACGAAAGGAAACCTCTGGTAAACTTTCAAAATCCTACCAAAAAGGCAAACCAAATATTCGGTGGGAAAGAAAAGAAGTAGAGGAGTCTGCAGCGGTGGTTTGAAAGTGTTATATATATATATATATATATAGTGTATTTGTCGAGAGATGACAAAGCTAGGATAGGTATATAATTAGCATGTAGCGGTGAGGCAATTGGATCATATCGAAAAAAGAACTGACGCGCTATTGTGGAAAAGCCAGTAGTCGAACGCGCAAAAAACGGCCACGCAATGACGGCGTAACGTGCTTCATGGCCAGAGTAAAACGCGATTGGCTGGCTGACCACGCGTGCCATTAAAAGATAAGGCTTAAACGCGCACCAGACAGAGTGTCATGCGATGGCCAATCCTAAGCACCTATGCAAATTCTAACTTTTTTTTTCCAACGATTCCATTCGTCTCTCGGCAACGCTACTTTATCTCCCAGTATTTTTTCCTCCTTTTTATAACTTCTATAAATATTACTTGCAGGGTTCAATAACTGACGAGGCGTCAATTTTTATCAGAGAAAACAGCTGAGTCTATGGGCAGATTGTACGATTTATTTTTAAATCTTTGGCCACGTTGTGCGTGTTATCGATCGGACTGTGATCAGCGAATTGGATGGTCAGCTCGTGAAATCGTGCGTTGCTGAGTTGATCTGGTAGGGAGCGAGCTGAGACGCACTATGGAAATCTCTGAGAACGTCCCACATAATCTCAGAGACGCAGAAGTTCTTATCATTAACCGGTAAAACGATCACGAGCCTATCACGAGTCCTTTGTACTTATATCCAAATGCCGAATTGGTTTGGGTTCGGCTTTATCGCGATGGTGATTCAACCAATGATTAAAGAGTGTGCCTGAGTTTCCCGTAATTCTTCCATAGTCACACATACATTTTAAAGGCAGAGTGCTAAGTAAAATTAATCATTCTAGGAATCGTTTAGAATTATTATTTTTTTTAATAAAACAAATGCTTTTAGACAGTAAACTGCCGACGCGTTTTGTCGACGTTCTTGAAAAACTGCGAAGCATCTGCGAATGGCCCCTATTAATAAAACGATGACAAGCTTCAGGATGTAATCTAACGAACGTGTGCCAACGGAAATGTTGGAATCTGCGAAAATTATGTAATGTGCCGATGCAGTAACGCCGATTATATACATAGTATTATATGTATATAAATATATTTGTAAGGCATTACATAAATATTAAGAGAACCCGAGAGTCTCCGGCACTGTTCAATCAATTTGTGAGAATTACACTGGCGAATCACCGACGGTATCCTTTAAGGTCTTGAGTAATAGCACGGATCAAGGTTTGCGAATAAATTTTCTCTGAAATTATCTCACGTAACCAGCAACGGTTTCCCTTATCGGGAAATCGTTGCTTGACGACAAAGAAGGAAGCATGTATTGAATAGATAATGGCACGTATAGACTAAAAGATTAATATTAAATCAATGTAAAAGCTTTGACAA
This sequence comes from Prorops nasuta, assembly GCF_024137725.1. Taxonomy (NCBI): domain Eukaryota; kingdom Metazoa; phylum Arthropoda; class Insecta; order Hymenoptera; family Bethylidae; genus Prorops; species Prorops nasuta. The sequence continues at coordinate 2,872,708 of NW_027116821.1, read as the reverse complement.
AAATTCCATGAGATCACCTAACAAAGAAATCTATTGAACTTTCGGGTCCTTCGTGAGTTACATTTATACTTCCTAGTGGACTTTGGCTAACCGAGAACGACCTTGATCTCGAATTTAGAGTGACGGAGGGTTGCTGATAAAATTCGACGCAATAACATCTAAAAAGGAATAACGTCGCATTTATACCTATGCATCAGTGCGATTCACCTAACAGAAGATTCTCATACCTCTATTTCCCCTTCCCCTCTCTATCATTTTGCGTTTCTGTTTTCTTTATGCCTACATGCGTTCTCCTTCCCTTACTAACAGCATTGCCTCTTTCTCTCACTTATTTGTTTTTATATATCTCTCACTTACCACTGCACTCGTTTTCTCCTCCCTTCTCTCTCTCTCTCTCTCTATCTCTCTCTCACTCACTCACTCCATCGTTTTTATATCTCTTACTCACCACTACATACAACCCCCCCCCCCAACTCGTTCTCTCTCTCTCTTTCTCTCTCACTCACTTCCTTTCACGCAATTCCATCCATCTCTCGCTCTTTCTTTCTCAAGCACGCTTTTCTTTCTTTCCCCCCATCACCCCCACTCTTCACCATGTTCAGCAATCGCGCCATCTCCGTCGCTTAACGACCCACAAGCACACACAACAAACGCATAGAAAAGGAAAGAGAAGAATAGTAAAGAGAAAGAGGGAGAGCCAAAAATCTTTGTCGAAGCGCACAAGACTTTTCTTCTCTAGGAGAACTTGGCCTTTGTATAATGCGCTCTCACACTTACTCACTTACTTACTCACTCACTCACTCACTCACTCGTTTTCTATCTCCGTTTCTCTTTAAGTTCCCCTTGGCAACGAGAGCCTGTCATCTTCGTCGCACCAGTGCGTCGACCCACAAATACTATGGGAAGTTGAGGATGACAGTCCAGTGACTGCTGGAAGACTCTTTCCGGTGACAGCCAGAGCTGTCATGACAAAGAACAGCGTCTCTGGAGTTTTCAGGAACGTAGCTAAAGGATGCACGAAGGTGCAATCCTATTAAGGCCTTTCCAGGAACGTTGTAATACGAAGGACACTACGATGGATGCAAAACGATCGTCTGTTTACGAATCGACCTTTTTTATATTTTTCTTCGTATAATGATTCTGAGTAATCCAGACCGAAACGTTCCACGAAGCGAAAAATATTTTTTCTATCGATAACCTGGCCTATACGTTACTGAAGAAAAGTGTGGCTTGGTAGAGGGATGTATAATTGCTGGAGAAACCTCACCAGAGGTCTTTGGAACTATCACTGGTACGTGAACGTCACTCCACTGATCGTTTAGTTTATTGACATACTGAGAACTGTCATGGCAAGGTACGTCGAAATTCCAAACTTTGGGATAACGATTGGTTTCGTTTTGCAGTAGGATGTGATTGGGTAGTCTGGGAGAAACGAGAGCTGGTTAAAAAAACTGTTGGTGCTAGATGGCTTATTGACAAATCAAAGCTGTCATGACAAAGGAAAGCGTTTGGTCTAAGGGCCAGGGCCGTAGTGAAAGGGCGCAAGGATTTAAAAAAGAGAAAGTAAAAAAGAATAAAAGGTGGAGAGGCTCACCAAGGTTTTCCGGGATACCGGCTGGGGTGAGACAGGGCCGTATTTTGCGGTGAGACTAACTTGACTTGGGGGAGAAATGGAATAACTCGCCTTTACAATGATGCGTTTGAGGAGCCGTGGTAGCAACTGCCCGCAGTGGTAATCGTCAGCTGATTTCGACTGACTGACTGGTCCCTAGGTTGAGCTGTTGCGGGGAGAGAGGATAACACGGTGGGAAGGAACGTCTACGAGTGGGGGAAATCGCGCACGAAGAGGGGGATTCGCTGCTGAAGTGCTTGTTCAGAAGCGTACAAATTCTGGTGACTTTAACGGGGCACCCGATCGATCCTTTCCTCTACGCCATTCATTCGATTTCACCCTTTCCTTCCGCTTTTTTTTAAGTATTTCGTCCCCTCGTTTTCTTTCTTTCCCTCTGTTTATAATTTTGAAATCTTATTCTGTATCATTTCACTTGTTCTCTTATCCTATTTAGTCGCTACTCCAATACGAATTTTCTGAGAAAATAATCAGAAAGAACGCTTCAAAATAATTTAGATTTACATCAGGAATTTTTTTTATTAGTTTTCGATATTTTTTGCCTTGGCTGAATTTCATCAGCCCAGGACTATTATAAATAGGAGTTTGTGACGTAAGCTTGAGCTACGTCAGTCGATTTCGATATTCTCTGAGTTTGCAGCAGTTTAAAAAATTTTCTGTGCGTACTTATTTATTATTATACACATTGATGTACATTATTTTAATTTGATATTTTAATATATCAAGTACGATGGAAACGTACTATTGCATTTTTAATCTTTATACATATAATTACCCCTACGATAAATGTCTGCTAATCCCACGACTGATAATGGTTCTTCAACGATAACTTGTTTTTAGTTTTCTAATGTTCTTCCTTGCAATCGCAAACTCGTTTTAATTTTATTCTTTGCTTTGCTTTTTTGTTTTTTTTTTTATTAAAAATTTTCTTATTTTCACTTATTTATTTTCAATCTTTATCTCTGTCTCCCTCTCTTTCATCCAGCTATTCTTGTTGTGACCTTTGAAATGATGTTGAAAAAGCGCCGATATTTAGAACACCTTATTTTGGCCACTATGCAATGTTTAAATAACGGTAATAACTTATTTGTGTTTTTCGCCTTTGAAAACTCGCGAAAACATACGTAAATTATTCAAGAGCGACAAGTCTTGTTTTTTGTTGTCTCCAGAAAATCGAAGATTTTTACCGGTGATAAACTTTCCACAGGCCGAAATGAAATTGTTGATAAAAATCTTTAAGTTTGTTTGTCCGGGGTTCTCCAATAGTCTTTCTACTCCCCTGAGGAAAGTTTCGAGTGGGGGACCTCAGCTGAACGAACAGCTGCTGGTTGTTATTACCAGTAGACTTTATAAAAACTATTTCTTTATTTTACGTTGTTAATAAAAACAATGAATAAAAATTATCCAAAAAGAAATGTTCTTTTTATCGCTATAACGTAACTTTATTTTCATTATTTATTTTATATATTCTAATCTTAAAAAAAATACTAAAATATTAATAGAACTATAGTTATATTGGTTATGTTATGTATATTAATCAATTTCATCGCGATTTTTAATAAAAATACTTGAACATAAAGAACATTTACTGTTTATCTCTAAACGTAGGATATACGTTTGCTAATGACCGGGAGAAGGAAGGAAATTGTAGCAAATATAGTAATGGGAATTTATACTGAGGAGAAATGTAAGCACGGGAAACAGAATAGTCGAAAATCTAGACAAATTTAGAACCGCTTTAAAACGATCAAAACCTATAAAGTAGATCTGTAAGTTGAAAAAGCTTGAACATTTGTGTCCGTAATTGACCAAACGTCCGCGCAAATCATTCCGGCCGATATAATAAACATCATAGCTCTATACATTTTCCTCCTATAATAATATGATTCATCAGTTAAAAATACTTTATCATCCTATCAGATTAAGTTTGATTGCTGCCCTTTGCACATAACCTTATGAAAATAATACCTAATACCATGTAATCTCTTGATCCTGATTATAATAACAAAATTTATATACAAATTTTATTTTAGTAAAGAAATAGTTTACACAAAGCTTTTTATATTACTGAAGATTGACAGATTGCAGATGTTTCAGTTTCTGCATAAAATCTTTAATGCTTTGCATTTGAATCGGATTCTCCCATTTTCCATCTATTTTAAAATGGGATCCAATAATAAAAGCATCGGCTGTTAAATAACTCTGTACATTGTCAATAGTGATGCCAGATCCAATAAGCACTGGCAAATTAGATGCTTGCCTCACATCTGTTATATAATATAAATGCTAAATTCTTATTTCTTTCAAAAAATTAGATATTAATTTTTACCTTTCAAATCTTTCTTGTTCGCAGGGCACCCTGTGGCAAATCCAGTAATGACAATGCCATCAGACAAAAAAAACTCTGCAGCTTTTGCAGTCTCTGTCAAACTAATGTCTGACGTAATGGCATGAGAGCTATTAAATAATAAAGAAATATAAAAATATTTATTATCATCATTTAATATCAAATTGTCATGTAACTGACCTATGTTTTTTTTTCAAATCAGTGAAAATAAGTATGTCATCAGCTCCAATTTTTTTCCTGTATCTTAATAAGTTACCAGCACTACCATCTATAAATCCTTCATCTGCTATGTGGGAAAATACAAAGCCTTCTGCTCTGATAAATTGAAAATTAGCTGCCTGAGCCACAGCCAATGCCTCTTTATTGCATCCTGCTAAAACCTACTTTATTAGTTTGGGAAACATTCTTTTTCCTACAAAACTAATGCATAAATAATACCTGGACTCCACAAGGCATACAATTAGGTAGAGTTTTTCTAATCTCCGTACATATTCTTGTCATCATAGCTGTAGTTTCAGGCATCAAATCCTTTGAACGAATGTATGGAACATCATGCATGTTTTCAACTAGCACAGCATCCTAAAAATAGAAATAATAATAAAAGGCAAATACTTCTAAGAATATAGGAAGAATTCTTGTCCACTTACAACACCAGATTCCAAATAAATTTCAGCATCCTTCATTGCATTTTTAACAATATCTAAAGTATTGCCATTGTATTTAGGTGCACCTGTAAAAAATTATTATTCATAAAAAAGACTAATATCAATAACTAAAGGTAGCATTGCTTACCAGGCAATCCATCCACATGGATCATCCCAATGACTGAATTGCCTTTTTTAAAATATCTGTGGAACTTCATCATTTTGAATTATTACAACTCTTTGAAGAATTTATCAAATCATTGAATCCGCTAATATCTTACGTATGATAAGTAAATTTCGGACTTTGAAAACACGCGTAATTGCTCTATCACAACAAGTGCATGTACTTGTAGGTTAGCTCAGCGCTACAGTAAATAAAAAAAGAAAAAATGGCAGGCCCAACAATTTCTACTTTGCATTGAAATTTTTTTATGAACCTGTTAATTAATTGCGTAATTGATTTTCTCTATCTGTACTCGTAATACGTGCATCATTATTCATAAGGTAAGATAATTAGTATCAATTAGCTTGATTTAATACAAATTTATTTTGACAGATGTGTCTGAAAGCTCTTAAAGTGGGAAAATTTTTAAGAAGCTCTACAGTATCTAAACTTGTCAAACATAGCCCTAAAGGTGAGTGAAAATAATTTTCTTCTTAATCTATAGAGTTGTTTTGCTAAAGAATTATAAACAAGCGGACAGATTTATCTTTATAGGAATTTTGTTATTTGGCGTTGTTTACTTTTGTATACATCCAAAAGATGCTCAATTGGTCTCATTTATCAGATTTGCAAGATCGCTCAAAATAGGGATGACAATATCTATTGATTATTGGATCGCACCAAAGATAGGACATAAAGAAAGTGATATCCATCAGAGAGCTGCCAATAGTATTCTGGAAGGATGTTTAAAAAATGGAGGATTATACATTAAGCTTGGACAGGGTCTAGCTGCTGTTAATCATATTCTGCCTAAAGAATATGTTAATACTCTGAATTTATTGCAGGTAAAAAATAGTTTGATCTTTTTATCAAAATGCCAAAGAGATTGCTGTAAAATTTATATAATTCTTTCAGGATAAATGTTTAACAAGAAAAATCAATGAGCTTGAAGAAATAATTGTGCAAGATTTTGGGAAAAAACCAGAAGAACTATTTCAATCTATAGAAAAGGAACCAGTGGCAGCAGCAAGCTTAGCTCAAGTTTATAAGGGAAAAGCCAAAGATGGGGAAGAAGTGGCTATTAAAGTGCAGTATTTTGATCTTAGGGATAGATTTGAAGCTGACATGAAAACCTTAAATTTTCTGTTGAAAATTATTTCTCTTATACATCCAAAATTTAATTTACATTGGGTATTGAATGTGAGTAAAGCAAAATTCGAATAAAAGATAATGTCTCGGCAACATTCTTTTCTAATTACTCGCCTTCGAAACACTATCGTATCAAATACTTTATCAGTTAATATAAAATTTTAATCTATCTGTCTCTCTCTATTTCTTTCAGGAATTGTATGATACCTTAGCTCAAGAACTGGACTTTGAATTGGAAGCCAAAAATGGAGAGAGATGTGCACATGATTTAAAAAAATTTACCTACGCGAACGTACCTAAAATTCGTTGGGACCTTACTACAAAGGTACAATTACTTCCATCATTTTTATAATACACAAATATACTAATAGTCTAATATTTCAGAGGGTTCTCACAGCAGAATGGATAGATGGTATAAAAATAACCAACATTGAAGAATTGAAAAAAAACGGAATAGACATTGACGATATGCATAAAAAGCTAATAACTTTAATGGCAGAACAAATCTTCCATACAGGATTTGTGCATGCCGATCCACACGCTGGAAATCGTAGTGTACCCCAAATAAGCTTAATAAATTAAAATAAACTTGATCAAAGTATAAAAAGAAAATATTCTATTGCAGTTCTTATCAGAAAAGGAAAAGATAAAAAAGCACAGATAGTTCTTTTGGATCATGGACTGTACGAGCATTTGCCAGAAAAGTCGAGAATCAGTTTATGTAATTTTTGGGAGTCCATGGTCCTGAGAGATTATTCAGCAATGAGAAAATTTGCCAAGGAATTGAAAGTAGAAGGTAATTAATTATTTAAAGTAATCAAAAAATATATTTACCTTAGACACTTTAATTTGGCAGATCCTTTCCTTCTGGCTGAAGTTTTAACTCAAGCACCATTCATCATACCGGCAATAGAAACTAACACCGGAAATTTGACTGCAGAGGAGTATATGATTAAGCAAGCTCAGGAGCGTTTCGACAGGATTACGGAAATGCTAAAGACAATGCCGAAAAGCATGATGCTGACCATTAGAAATTTGAATACGGTCCGTTCCATTATGCAAGGTTATACAAATCCTCACGACAGATACAAATTGATGGCGAGAATTGCTGTACGTGGAAAATACAGTGTTTTAAATCAATCTTACACAAATATAATTCCAGTTGCCATAAGCAAAGCGCGTTTCGAGTTTCGCCTTTGGTAAGAAAAGTTAAGTGTACCGTTCGTTGGTCAAATTTCAATCAATCGCACTTTATTTTCAGGCTTCACGGATTCGCACAGTGGATGTTCAAAATGTATTTCAGTGTTCTCCATTGGATGGGCTACGATATTCAACGAGTTTTTGAATTTATCGCTTGATAATTCCTCTATCTATAATTGTAAATAATTAAGCTTTCAGAAGCTTGGTAGGTGGTATAATATTTTTTTAGCGATCCAATTTACATATACAATTTACAATACAGTCGAAAGACAAAGAACTTTTTTAAACAAAATGATATATGTTTATAATAAAATATTTATGTTAATAAAATTTTGGAAATGTCAATTACGGGAAATATTTAATGATCCAATGTTTTAATTGTATAAGTAATTTCTCTCATCCCACTTTTGTTCCATTTTATTTGCCATATAGCTTTAGCCTGGATCGCCTTACAGAGTTTGCAGCTTTGAGATATAACAAAGTTCAATTAGTTAATTTTATTACTTAATATACAATTCAATAAATTACCTAAGAAACGATTGCATCATCGAGCTTTTTCATCAATCGAATCTATTCCCTTGTAATATATTATCGATAATTCTCTAAATTCTGCTGTTTCTTTTTTTACTGGAGCACTTTTCGGGCCTTTTTATATTATTGATGAATGTATGAAAAAATTAAAGCAGCAAAAATCTACTTTATTGACTCATTTTTGCGGATTATTTTTTTTGCAACAAATGGTAGACGAATGGATAAACAATGGATTAAAATTAAAAAGTATTTTGTTATAATTACCCCGTATCAATCATCCGAGGACTACATGATACCTATGTCGAGTTTAACGAACATTGCATTTTTTTAGTTAGGCGTAAAAAATAATACTTTATATATGTTTCTTTGTTTGTGTGTGTATATATATATATATTTATATATATATAAACGTTAAAAGGCTCCAATTGTAGCAAAATCTTCTGAAAATCAATTCAAAAGTACTGAATACGCGTGGTAAAAATTGCCGTGGCCCGTCACCGACAAATGGATGAACATACGCGGTAATTTCGATATATACTTATAAAGAATGCTGTGAAACCGATATGAAATAGAATTATTAAATTCTTTAGGCAGTTTTGGCCCGAATTGCGGCACGTTTTCCTGTGACAGCCTGTAAAATGAATCAAATAGATAAATACAATTTGTACTGTCAAGAAAATGAGAAAAAACAAATGTAAAGCGACCAACAAAGTATCTTACCTGGAAACCAGATTTTATGCTTGCTACAGAACATCTAGACCCACAGGTTTCACATTGCAAGAAAAATAGTCGAGTGTCCTTCTGAAGAATGGTATCAGGGGAGCGACAGGTATGACAAGTAACATATTCCTTTATATATCTCCTAAGAACATTTTCTATTTGTTTTTGTTGGAAACGACCTTTGATAATGAGTTGACTATTGCCATCCACCGAGCCACTGGTACCCAATTCAGCCAATAAGAAATCCAATAAATGTTTTTCTTGTCTGTGTAAGGTTTTGCAAATCTAAAAATGTTTACTTATAATATACAATCTTATTAGACTATTGTAAATAAGATGTAAAATTTGTACCTCTGTGAAATTAGCAAATGATGTTTTCTTTGTACCAATTCGAACTACTTGTGGAGGTCGCATAACAAATTTCTGCTTCTTACCAGCTAACATAGCTGGATTCTTTTCCCTCATGATGTTAAATACTCTTAAGAGTAGCTCATCATAAGTGTAATCCCTATCAGATCCAACCCATAAACTGGTTTCTTCTACTAAAAAAGATAAATAAGTAAATTAATTTAAAATAATGCAATTTCTGGAAAAACAGGTAATTAAACAAATTATCATTCTTATTAATCCTAATAATGATATTGTTCCTTTTAGTGCTTTTTCTAGTTATCATACCATTAAGTAATGACATAGCTCTTACCGTACTCTGCACTTCGCTCAGATTCAGTGCAGCATGTTAACAAATAATGAACAACGTAAAAATCTAGATACACAGATGTGTACTTATTCCATCAGAGTTGATATTTACCATTCTCTTTATCATCCGTATCTTTACGCTCCTCCTCTGCTACCAATTCATCCAAGTCCTTCTTTTTCTTCTTCTTCTTTTTTGTTTTAGAAAAGTCCATATCTAAATCAAAATTATCATCTACTGCCAGATCTTCGGTCTGGGCCTCCACTACATCCTGAATAGAATGCAAACTTTCTTATTAAATTTTTCAAGGAGCATTATATTTTTGATAAAGTTATAATTACCTCTTTCTTCGCATTAGGCAAAGCCACATCATGCTCATCTAAATTAAAAACCTTCTTTTTCTTTTTTTTCTTTTTCTCAAAATTATCTAAATCTAGAGTGTCATCGTCGTCTACGCCTGGCTCCTGGCCATCCTTGGACCCATCGGTTCCATCCATACCACCGATGCCTTCATTAAGAATAGCATCAATGTCAAAAGTAGTCTTCTTTTTCTTTTTCTTTTTTAAGGTAGGATCAAAAACCTATTGCGAAAAATTAGCCCATTAAATACTAAAAAATGATAACTAGCAGAATTAATATCATTAATGATAGTAAATGATTATATTCAGTTCAAACTGAGTTACAAATAAGTTTCTGGTAGGTGAAAAGAAATGAAAATCTGACAGTGTCAAAAATGTGTTGCAGAAGAATCTGTCTAATCACATGGCTTAAGGTTAGGTCAAAAAGATGAAAAAAACTTATATAATAAAGATTTTAAATGATTAAAGTAGGAGGCTAGAGAAGGGAAACGAGTGAACTAGTCTGATGAATTTTATAAATGTCAGTGAATCGTGAGGAAAACTTTTTGGAGGTGAAGAGTCCCCATGCCTTCCTGCTTGTGCCTGACCTACATGCTTTAATTATTTTAACATGTTTCTATTTACCGAATCTTCCTCTGCCATTTTTTTTCCGGTACCAATTTCACGCTTAACTGTACAATATTAATTTATCACTTAAACTTTATATAGCATTGAGCATAATCAATTCCACAAGTCAATCGTTTCCTTGAAAACCACTCATCGGCCCGCAAAATAGCATTTGCGATCGTGGTGTTGCATCAGAAAATTCACCAAGCACCAAATTTACTATAAACCGCCTTCGATCATAGCTTTGAACAAAGATGAGCAACCTACAAACAAATATCAATTTTATCAATGGCTGTCTTTGATTGGTTGATTGAAATCCCCACTGAATTCTGTAATCTCTATTCCTATTGGACGGATTAAAAACTAGTAAATGAGGAGAAAAGTGAGAGAAGTCTGTAAAAGAAATAGGTTAGAATATTAGAATTTGTATAGTAATTTATATATTTTTACTTTTCTTTGCAAGTGATCTTAAATGGTTTTAAAAACACATATTAGAAATTGTAGAATTTCTATTATTAATTCTTTATTTTTATCGTAAACTATAAATACTCCATTTTTTCAGAATGACAGATGTCAAAGATTTGTTAAAATCCATTTCTCAATATGAACAACAGGTGAATAAAGATTCCTTTAAACATGTTTGTAAATATGTAAATTATATTGTATAACAATTACTTATTTTATTCATAGTTGGCACAAGTAAAACAAAGTCTTTCTATAACAAAGAATGCATCTGACAGGGAAGAGTTATATAATTTACAATCCCAAATTGAAGAATTGATAGAATTGACAAAAGAAAGTTTGCAAAGTGTGAAAGATCAAAATGTATGTGAAGAAATTCCTTCTACCAATTTTCAAGATAAATCTGCAGACCCATGGGCTGATGAATATGCATTGTTTCAGGTTAAACTGTTTTTGTTAGTTTTTGGATTCCTATAAAACACAAAATTATGCTAAAAATTAAACTTTTAACATTGCAGAAAGAATTACAGGAAGCATCACAGAATAGTGAAAATCTTGTTGAAAATGATAAACCTAATGAACCTTCAAATAACATAGAAGTCAGTATGCAAATGTTTAGTAGCATATTAAGATACAATTATATGGTGCAGATTGATCTTATAGGATGAATTGAGGGCGCTGGAAGGATTAAAATGCAGGGCACCTCGCATTAATGATTGGGGTGGAAGTGGTTACTATAATGCTATGATTTGTTCTGTAGATAAAACCAAGGAAGATAATTTAAAAAGTTTACAAGACATTAAGGTGATACCTTTTCATTTAGATAATTTTATTCCTTGGAAAGTTTTAATAATATTTTAATTTTAGGTTAAAGTATTTTTTATTAATCCCACTCATAAAGATATGCTTCCATGTCCATATTTTTTGAATGGTAGTTGTAAATTCCAAGATGATCAGTGTCATTATTCCCATGGTGAAGTAGTATTATTTTCAAGTCTACAAGAATATAGGTACTAAAATATTATTATTGATTGCCTTATGTTTAATATTTTATTACAATACCTACTATTAGTCATTGTCACTCATATTACTTTTTGCTTACATTAGAGAACCTGATTACAGCAGTATAAAAACTGGTAGCAAAGTGTTAATGAAACAAGATAATCAATTGTGGTATAGAGGCATCATTTTAAAAATGCCAAATAAAGATGATGCCAATGTTTACAGAATCAAGCTTGAGTCTAATGGTACTATAATGGAGAAAAATGTACAAGATCTATTACCTCTTGGTAAATATTATTTAAGATTCCCTATTTGTTTTATTGACAAGAGAGTTAGGAAAGGACAAGATGACTTTAATTTTCAGAGAATGCCGATTGCGAGGTAATGGGCTCATCTGATGAAAGTGACTGTGAAAGTAGTAAGTCAGCTACTGGATCAACTCTGCAACAGTTTCAAAAAGTAATTGTAAATGAAAATTTATTAAAGCCTGTATGTGGCGTAATGGGAGATTGGGAGAAGCATACCCGCGGCATGGGAAGTAAGTTAATGGCACGAATGGGATATATAGCTGGCACTGGGTTAGGAAAAAGGGCCGACGGTAGAATCGAACCAGTTGAAGTATCTGTAATGCCGGTTGGAAAATCATTAGGTAACCAAGAATATGCATAACTAGCAAAAGATTTTAACTATCAACTGTCTTATAATGCAAAACAATTCGTTAGATCATTGCATGGAACTACGAGAGCTTTCGGGAGATAGTAAAGACATCTTTTCTATGGAGAAAAGAATAAGAAAGCAACAGCAACAAATAGAAAAACAAGCTGAGAGACAATATCATAGAGAAAAGGAACGACAGAAGCATAACGTATTCAATTTTTTGAATTCAACGCTGGGTGATAAACGTAAGCACGTAAAGAACATTTATAGAGAAGTTATTACAATAATTATTTTACATTCAACAGGTAATGATGATGCATTGCCTTGCACATCTAAGAGTCAAATAAATCTTAAAACAGAAACCGCTCAAAATTTAAATGTGGCTAGTTTTGAAATTGGTGAAAATATAGCGAAATTAGAAAAAGAATCATTGAAACTCAAAAGTTCATTAGTCAGGCATGCAAAGGGAAGCCCGCTTTATAATAGTATTATTACACAATACAATGACCGACAAAAGCAATTAATTAATTTACGTGCATCCGAGAAGAGTATTGCTGATGAACAAAAGCAGCGGCGAAATAAAGCTAAATTATCCATATTTTAAAAATCTTTGTTTGTAAAATAATTTTTATAAGGATAAAGTGAAATAATATTTAAATTAAGCAACCATGAAAGATTTTGTTATTGAGGTATTGATCCAATAATTAAAACATCCTTCTTCTTAATGTTTAACATTTAATATAGTTTTATTGTCTCAGGATATTGTATGTATGCATTGGAATTCACAGTAATACAAATGCGAAGAAAATAAATCTAATTGCGCTCGCAAACGGGACGGTGTATACCAATTTATTCGAGTCTGTGCGCGTTACAAAAACGCTTATAAATAAATTAAGTATCCATACCATGGAATAACCGATTATATATTTTAATTAGAATCTAGCCTTTAAAAGAGGAATACTAAGATAACAAAGATAAAAAAGGTGGGTGATCGAACATTGTGTATTACGTAGTACGCTGGGTATTTTGTAAATGTTCGCAATTTCGTCAATAAACGAGTAAAAAAAAGCCTAAATAACCTGCTTTGCCGATGTAATAAATATCGAGTCTTAGTATGCATTTTTAATACCCAGACAACATTGTAGATTATTTTTAAACAGCATAATACAGAACATACATATGTGTTATGTATATTTGCGTGTTTCTCTTTGTTTATATTATACGCATGATAATTCAGATTGTAAAATCTGAAAAAGCCCAAGTAATTAAAGTAACTACGACAGCTTTTAGCAATTAAATTTGGGTTTGCCAAAGTTATTCACGCTAATCACAATTCTCTTTGTTAAAAAGCAAAATCGTTCGCAACGCATTATTTTCACAGTACGCTTCACTAACAATAGTAACGAACAGTCTGATCTATCATTTATTTCGATTGCTCGCCATCACAGCGATCTAAACGAACTTAAATTTTGGAACAAAATATCTACGATAGTAAATCCTAGCAATTGACTCGTAAACTGCTTGGTGGGCAGAAGAATTTTTTGTAATTAATTCGATGTAGAGCTAGGATGTAGTATTCATTAAAGAAATTCAGGAAAATGCATATTCGCGATTTGCCTGGTTCCGCTGCCATTGTCGGATACTATACTTTTCCGGTTCCTGCCCGTATTTTTCTGCGTTATTATTCTCATGCAACAACGCTTGCAATTACTCCACCAGGTCCCGGAAGTCCTGTCTCTCCCATTAAGGATATATCGATCTCCCTTGCAGCTTGTCTACCTTCTGTAATCGCCCATACGACCAAGGATTGACCCCGCCTGCAGTCTATTAAATAAATACAACGTTATTTCACTAAAACTAATTCCTCATCAACCCTATCTTGTAATTCTTATTCCCAAATTACTAACCACCAGCAGCGTAAACTCTGGATAGGCTCGTGTGATATTTGCCCATTGGAGTCTCGTAATTTCCACGGCCATCCATTTTAGTACCAAGTTCTGTAGCTATGTATTTTTCCGGTCCAAGGAAACCCATGGCGAGAAGAACCAGATCGCATTCGTAAATCTGCAGCAAACAATATATTTTATGATTAAATATATTACAGGCATGATTTGATTATCTCCAAAAATAATTATTATTAGTATACCTTTTCGGATCCAGCTACTTCATTCATTTTCCAACGTCCAACATCATCCTTTGTCCATTCTACGGTGACGGCTTTGATTCCTTTAACGTGACCCTTTCCATCGTCTAAGAACTCCTTGCTCAGTGTGCTAAATTGACGAGGATCACGGCCGAATTTTAAAGATACTTCCTCGTGTCCGTAATCGACTTTAAACACTCTCGGAAATTGGGGCCAAGGATTATCCGGCGCCCTCTTTACCGGTGGCTCTGGCAGAATTTCAAACGTTGTGATGGATTTTGCGCCCTTCAATAAGTAGAAAAAAGAGAATGCATAATGTACAAGTATATGACACATCGATGCTTGAGAACTGAAAATACTATACCTGTCGTAAGGATGTGGCAATACAGTCACAGCCGGTATCACCACCACCGATGATGATGACGTTCTTGTCTTTAGCCAGCAATTTCATATCGATTGGAATATTACTGTCCATTTGCTTCTTCTGCCAATGCTCCAGAAAACTAACAGCAAAGTGGATTCCATCTAATTCGCGACCTGGAATCTGTAGGTCTCGGGGCCAAGTTGCTCCAGTGCACAATAAAACAGCATCAAATTGTTCTCTTAACGTTTGAACGGACAGATCTTTGCCGACGTTAACGGAAGTCTTAAATGTAATACCCTCCGCTGCTAGCAACGAGACTCTTCTCTGCACAACCTGTTTGGATAATTTCATCGTGGGAATACCATATTGCAAAAGACCGCCAACGCGATCATTCCTCTCAAAAACGATCACAGTGTGTCCTGCTTTATTAAGCTGATGTGCTGCAGCCAAACCAGCTGGCCCAGAACCCACTACAGCCACACGATGACCAGTTCTAGTTTGAGGTATATTAGGAGCAATCCAACCTTGCTCAAAAGCATGGTCAATGATAGCACACTCGATATTCTTAATAGTTACAGCCGGTTCAGAGATTCCAAGGACGCACGCACCTTCGCATGGTGCCGGACAAACCCTACCAGTAAACTCTGAAAACACAATATATTTGTTAAAGTATCTTCTTCTTCCGTGATGATCAATCGTGCTAACTTACCTGGAAAATTGTTTGTCTGCAGTAATTGGTTGAGGGCTTCCTTCCAATTGTTATTGAAAATCAAGTCATTCCATTTGGGAATAATATTTCCCAGAGGACAGCCATGGCTACTTTGACAGAATGGCACACCACATTCCATACAGCGAGCAGCTTGAACACGCAATCCCTTCCTAACACCCTGGAAGTTGTATATCTCGTCCCAATCATCGACACGTTTCTCGACGGGTCTGTAGTTTCCTATCTCTCGCTTGTACTTCATGAAGCCCCTTATTTTGTCCAATTTACGCTGCGCTATATCAACATCCACAATGGAATCCTCAATGTCTTTGATCTTGGATTTGTCCTGAGAGTTCCCATTCATGACTGGTTCAAGCTTAGCTGTCTGTTCTTCTTTCTGTTTCATCAGAGCTCGCTGGTACTCGTATGGGAAGACCTTGACAAATCTGGTAGTAGGTTCTGGCCATATAGTCAATAAATCTTTGGCGATCAAAGAGTCAGTTTTCTCCACGAATTCTTGGAGAAGTTGCTTCACATACGCGATGTCCTCTGGCTGATTCAACGGAAGTAGTTCGACCATATCAGGATTACACTTGCTCTTGAAGGACCCATCAACGTCAAGGACATAAGCGATACCACCTGACATGCCAGCAGCGAAATTTCGTCCTGTCAGTCCTAGGATAACAGCACAGCCACCAGTCATATATTCACAGCCATGATCTCCTACGCCCTCCACCACAACTATTGCTCCACTGTTACGTACGCTAAATCTCTCGGCAGCAATACCCCTAAAGTATGCTCTACCAGAAGTAGCACCATACAGGCAAACGTTACCAACGATGACATTGGCATCGGAATTAAATTCTGACCCCTTTGGAGGATAAATAATTATCTCACCACCACAAAGACCCTTGCCAACGTAATCATTGGCGTCTCCTTCCAAAGTTACAGTGACACCCTTTGTCAGAAAGGCGCAGAAACTCTGACCAGCGGAACCTTTTACATCTATATTGATGCTGTTGTCAGGCAGACCCTCCTCTCCGTATCTTTTTGAAATATGGTAGCTCAATGTACTTCCAAAAGCTCTGCTCTCATTATTTATATCTACACTTATATCGACTCGCTGGGACAACCCATCGAGCACAGCTCGCGACTCGGAAATCAAAACGTTGTCTAACCTGTTCTCCAGTTGGAAATCCTGTTTCACTGAACCACCTTTGATGTTGATGCCTGGTCGTAAATCTAACGCGTTACGCAAAATATTGGCCAGATTAAGAGTCTTCGCCTTTTCTATGCTAATATCATCGCGTACTTTCAACAGATCCGTTCGACCGATCAAATCTTGGAATTTTCGAATACCCAAACGTGCCATGTGAGCTCTCACCTCTTCGGCAAGTGCAAAAAAGAAATTGACCACGTACTCGGGCTTCCCCTCGAATTTCTGGCGAAGTACCGGATCCTGGGTAGCTATTCCCACTGGACAGGTATTCAAATGGCATTTTCTCATCATAGTACAGCCCATGGCTATCAGAGGAGCTGTGCTAAAGCCAAATTCATCGGCACCCAGTAAAGCAGCAACAACGATGTCAAAGCCAGTGCGTAATTGACCATCAGCCTGAACGATCATGCGAGATCGAAGATTGTTCAACGTTAAAACTTGATGCGTTTCAGCCACGCCAAGCTCCCATGGTAAGCCAGCTGATTTTATACCTGTCCAGCTGCTGGCACCAGTTCCACCATCGTGGCCGGATATAACAACGTGTTCGGCTTTACCCTTGGCGACACCTGCTGCTACAACACCTACACCAACCTCCGAAACGAGCTTTACAGAAATGCGAGCATTCGGGTTAGCGCACTTCAAGTCATAAATCAATTCTGCGAGATCCTCGATGGAATAGATGTCGTGGTGAGGTGGTGGTGAAATTAGACCAACTCCTGGCACTGAATGCCTCGTTGCAGCTATATCTGCGGTGACCTTGTATCCTGGAAGTTCTCCACCCTCTCCTGGCTTGGCTCCTTGTGCCATTTTAATCTGAAGATCATCTGCGTTGGCTAAGTAGCTGGAGGTTACGCCGAACCGACCGCTAGCAACTTGTTTAATTGCCGAACGCCTATTAAAGTTTGGATCTTGATTAAGGTATCTGTCTGCATTTTCACCACCCTCTCCTGTGTTGGATTTTCCTCCAATTCGATTCATGGCTATTGCCAAAGTTTGATGAGCCTCCAAGGAAATACTACCAAAACTCATGGCACCAGTAGCGAATCGTTTAACGATTTCTGAGGCTGATTCCACTTCCTCAATTGGAATGGATTGCTTAGATTGTTTCAACTCTAATTGGCCGCGTAACGTACAAGCTCTTACAACCTCCATTGTTGTTTTGCAATAATTTTCATATGCTGGATTATTCTTCGATACGACGTAATCTTGTAAATTTGAAATGCTAACGGGATCGTTTATATGCTTCTCTCCGCCAGAGCGCCAATGAAAGACTCCAGGGTTGCGTATAATAAGCATATCCATAGGTTTGTTCCAGTAAGTCATTTGATGTCTTTCAAAAGCCTCTTTACCTAGAATCTCGAAGGTAACACCACCAATACGAGATTGAGTACCCTATTGAATGATAAATGTTTTTTACTGTTTCCATCATTTCTTTACAAATAATTGTAATATTTACATACCCTGAAGCATTTATCTACTACTTCATCTGCCAATCCTACAGCTTCAAATATCTGTGCTCCCTTATAAGATTGAAGAGTAGATATACCCATTTTAGCCATAACCTTTGCTATTCCACGTTCCATCGCTTCAGCATATTGCTACAATACATATCTATTAATTTTCTCTCTTTATCACAAGAAAAATACCAGAGGAAATGTAAAATTACTTCGAATATGACGTCATCAGTGAAAGAGGGATCCAGGACTCCATCGGCTCTTAGATTTTTGGCTATTTCGAAAACGAGATAGGGGCAGATAGCATCAGCTCCATAGCCAAGAAGTACGCATATGTGGTGAACTTCGCGAGCTTCGGCAGTTTCCAAAATCAGTCCGACCTTCATTCTCTGTCTCTCTTCTATTAGGAAATGATGCACTGTACCTAAAGCCAGCAAACTACTCACTGGAATCCTGTAATAATAGAAATGATAAATGATAGTTGTTAAATGGTATATAAGAAACTATAGTGAATAAAAACAAGTGTAAAACAATTACCTATCCGGTCCACTCTGTCTATCAGATAGTACAATCAGTTGATAGCCATTTCTCGCTGCATGATTGGCTTCTTCGCTAATACGATCCAAGGTTTTTACAAGGCCTTCAGGGCCTTCTTCCACGGGATAAGTAGCATCGATCACTATACACTTCCATCGACGATGCTTGGTTTGTTTGAGGACATGGAGATCATCTAGAGACAAAATTGGTTGGGGCAAAAATAATCGATGAACCTGCATCTCGCTCGGTTCGAGGATGTTACTCTCAGGACCAATTGGACAGA
The DNA here is from genome assembly GCF_024137725.1 of Prorops nasuta. Taxonomy (NCBI): domain Eukaryota; kingdom Metazoa; phylum Arthropoda; class Insecta; order Hymenoptera; family Bethylidae; genus Prorops; species Prorops nasuta. The sequence continues at coordinate 2,853,838 of NW_027116821.1, read as the reverse complement.
GGAGAGACATGACAATTTTCTCTCTGAATGGATCAATAGGAGGATTCGTCACCTGTGCGAACAGCTGCTTAAAATATTCATATAGAAGAGGCTGGAACTCTGACAAGCATGCCAAAGGTGCATCATTACCCATGGAGCCCAGAGCTTCTTTTCTACAAAAATGAATGCAAGTCTTATTAAGAATCGGAGATTAATATTTAATTAGAAAAGTAACAACTCGATTCTTACTTAGTTTGAACCATAGGTAGCAGGAGGAGATTGATGGTTTCCAAAGTATAACCATATAGTGATAATCGTTTGTCACCTCCCCAAACTCGATTAACCGCTGAGATCTCATTGGTGGTGCCGTTTAATGCATTTTTCTTCGCCACTTCAGATACTTGTCCTCTCTTAGTCATAGATAGAACACCGCCGTTAGCGATATGGGCTTGTCTCATCTCCTCAAGGGTAATCTAATTTTAATAAGAAACAAAAAACACATCTCTTTTAAGTTAATTAAGAAACCTAACGTGGCAAACAGATTAAACACCAGGAGTAAAAAAAATAAATATATATATATATATATATATATATAGTAGATATACTGAAAAAAGAAAAGATGTTAGAATGATAGACGAATAGTTGTTCTTATATGCCAAACTCTTTCCTACACTAGCTGAAGAAGAAATTAAGCTGGTGGTGGTATACTCCATCAGATACAGTTATAGATGTGACGGTTTAAAAAAAAGAGTTGAGACTGTGCAAAAGTAATACGGTAACCATATTATACAGTTTGAGGAAGCATATATTGAAAGATAGTCCAGGATGGAGAGAATATTTTGCTACCCTTTCGTTTTCTTGAACTAAGCAGAGTACAGTAGGATGAAAAAGAGACCAAAAATCTACAGAAAAATTATAGAGAAAAAACACAAAAAAGAGGAAGGAAAAAATTAAAAACACACATATGATTCTTGTAGCTGGTCCAACTCACCATCTTCCGGTAATTAAACACCATGGGCCAGCACATAGGACAGTTAGAAAAAATTTTGTCAGATTAATTCAAATATTCTTCCAGTATAAAAAATGTCGTCTGTTTTTTATAGAAACAAATATATCAGGGTAGTGATTGATGAAACAATTTGGGAAACTGGGGACATCTCTTTTTGAGTACACGAAAAACCAAGGAAAATGGGGGAGTGGGGTTCAGATAGATAATTACCTGTTCCCTGAGCCATTTGGAGTGAGGCCTGCTTCTAGCAATCTGTAGCTTTAGCTCGACGTCCTGAATAATCCTCTTCTCCTCGGTATCAACGAGTAGCATTCTTCCAGGTTTCAGACGACTCTGCAAATAAAATAAAATACGAATGATCGCTGTCGTTGAATTCCTTTTATTCGAAGTTTCAAAAACATTTATATGACAGCACTGGATGACGCTCCTACTGCTTTAATACAAACCTAGGTTCCTAGATGACAAATTATACATCATACATGACATGATTAAAAATAAATAAAACACAACGTGAAAAACAAAGCTAAAATATAATAAATACTAAGGATGAAAATAATTGTTCGTAGTTCAGAGAAAAATTCTCTAACGCGACATTAGAAGTTACTTCATTGATCTATGGGATTTTCTTTACAGATTTGCGTCTAAAAACTCCGGTAGCTCGCATCATTGAAGCGGATATGAACGTTATCGATACGAGAATCGAGGGACGAAAGAGAAGGAAAAAAGTAGAATAATTTGCATGAAGAATCGACTTGAGTCCATTGGTATGCGAATGCATAATGAACACAAGAAGGCTTATAAATCTTAGTTTACATTTTAATTATTGCATAAGATCCCGTTAATTAAAAGCAGTGTTGAAAAGCTGGTGTTCTTGACTTTGATGGAAAAGTTGAGTTTGTAGTGATCGAGACGATCGCGAGGTTAATTTCGCTCGTGGAAGAAGAGACATCGCCTTGATGAGGATGTGCCTTTTCCTAAAGCTGAAATTTTCCTATGAATATAGGAAAATTGTGGGCACACGATGAACGAATTGATCTCGTCCAGAAGATATATGTACACCTTAACATATATATTGATTCAAGGATGTAGGCCGTATAATAGAATCGTAGCAAGATTTGAGAATTTGCTTCTGCTAAAAGATTCTCCTGGATGGTTGGACCCTTAGCTTCTTGTGTTCCTTGTTTACCTTTAGGATTACATTGCTGGGTGGAGTATCATAGACGCCCACTTCAGACGCCATCACCATCATGTTATCCTTAGTGACGTAGAAGCGCGATGGGCGCAGGCCGTTTCTGCCAAACAAAAATTCAAAAAAGTCTTTTGTATTACCACCTTTGTGTCGATCGCCAGTATCGGCTGAGAGTATAATGTTGTTCGTTTGTTCATTCGCTTGCCTTCCTGCCGGCTTATTTTCTTTCTCTCTCTCACACACAAACACACACACAAGCACGCATAAGTACACACTCTTTCAAACCCTTACCCCCTCCCCATCTAGCAACTAAACCAGTCCGCTAGGCACGCAACGTTGATTCTTTCTTTACGATACGTTGACTCGTTGCAACGCAAGCTACGCTGTCCCTCCGAAGATAAAAGGATCAATAGCATCATTTTTATTAAATCATCATAATTCCTATCAGTCCTTTTATTTTCATCGCACTATGCAACTATCTTGTAAACTAAATTCACGGTCGAATCATCGAGCTAAGCCAATCTTTGCTCAACTACTGTACTTGCAAAGTTCGAAGGAACGCAGTCTGTGAACGGTTCTTGCTACTCCCAATGGAGGGAAGAGCGAATAAAAAAGGCAAAAAATTACTTTATGTAGTGGTTCCCGGTAGCTGCTCGTCACCGAAGTGATAGGGATGATTACTTTATTTAGATACCATACCTGTCCAAAATAGCACCAACGTAGCGACCATCGGTGAAGGTCAGCAAAGCTGGACCGTCCCACGGTTCCATGGTACAGGCTGCCCAATGATAAAAATCTCTTTTCTCCGTTGCCATCGTTTTGTCATTCTGCCATGCTTCTGGTACCATCATCATAACCGCCTGTTTTTCAATAATACATTTTAATATCATTATATCAATTATAACTGTGTCTGTTTTCATTGCTCCAGTTCTTCATTCAAAATCTGTTCTCTATTTTGACACTCGCTGATCACACTTTTTGTGAAAGTGGACACAACGAGAGCAGTCCTAGCCTTTTGTTTCATCTAACAGGAATTTTGCAAGGTTCAATAGTATTTCAAAGAACTTGCTGTCTATTTATTTTCAAGACACTACATTCAATGCTGCACTCTTTGCGCGAAACGTGCATATAATACGTAGATTTTTAAGCAGAAATGTGAAAACAGGAGGTAATGGAAAAACAGACCAATGAATTGTAATTTTACCTCTGGCAAAACCCTTTGACCAGCCATGACGAGAAATTCCAAAACGCAATCGGCGGAGCCTGAGTCGGATAGATTTGGCTCCACAACGGGGTAAAGATCCTTCAATTGGTCGCCAAAAACGTCGCTGTGCATCACGCCTTCACGGGCTTTCATAAAGTTCACGTTACCCCGTAGAGTATTGATTTCACCATTGTGCGCCAGCAATCTATTGCAAGGAATATAAAAAAAGAACGATGTAAGAAGTGAGTGATTTGCAAATGGCTTTTTCTCCGCGTCGATATATCTTATAGTATGCACGCTAATTACGTCATTGACCCAGTTCTTACTGAAGAACGCCACGACTTGAAACGACATTATTATAACAACAAGGAGACCAAGCCTGGAGTGATCAAAGTTTCAGTGTCCTTACCGAAGTGGATGAGCCCTTTCCCAGCTTGGAAAAGTGTTTGTTGAGAATCTCGTGTGCACTAATGCCAGATAGGTCTCGAATTTGGGAGACTGTAGAGAAATAAAAGTACTCAGTGATTTTCAACGAGGCGAGTAACAAATAACAAAGTTTACAGTTAAAAACGTGAAACCAGACCTGACTGGCCATGATCATGGTTTACCTGCAGATCAAGGAAATAAACCCATAATTGGTCAGCCGTGAGCTGCCCTTTGTACACGATCGTTTTCAAGGATAAGGAACAGATGTAGTATCTTAGTCCTGGCTGTGGTATAGTGTGAGACGATCGTTTTCTCAACACGAACACCTGGATAAAAAAAGGAAGGTTAAAACAAACGAAGAGAGATAACGATTGTATCAACCTAAAGAAAATAGAATAATTCTCAATGGAAAATCTTCTATTTTTAAAACTTGGCAATGATCTTCAATGTCAGGTAATTTATACACCGGTCTAGACTCGATTAGAATAGTCAAGCTTGGGACATTTTAAGCCTAGTAAACCGCAGTCCATTATCACCTAAGAAAGATGAATTTTCAGTAAAATGCAAAGATTCCTTTGTTTACCTGACGTTTGAGAACTTCAACTTCCTGATCGCCAGTGACGAAAACCTGACGCATATATGGCTCGCACTTGCGCGCAACTTGGCCAATTTTCTGGTTATCAGTTGGAACTGTACGCCAACAAATTACCTGTAAATAAATCATTACACAGTCAGACATTTTGCTTAAATTCCCCTGACACGACGATGAAACTTTAAACCCTCTGACATTTGACAAAGTAAGTGTATAATGAATTGTTCTAGCTTGGAATTAACTAAACACGAATTAATATAAAATTATGATAACGACATTTATGATTATCATATGATAGAATTGTTGAAGAGACAATTTGAAACTGATTAATTTGACTAGGGTAGTTTTAGTGTTAATCGATCCAATGTGAGTAATGATGAACGATGAATCATAAGATAGTCTTCTTACTCTCAAATTGCATTCTTCAGCCAATTTATCGAATGAAGCTTCGGCTTCCTTGTGGGTGTTCTTATCAAGAAACAGGATGCCTGTGGCGTAGCGTCCAAATTCGGGCAGATCAATATTTTGCTCCCGGCTGAAAAGTACAACATTCTAGTGACGTGTTGACTCTTGCCCACGTGTTAACCAATCAAACACAGTTTGAGTGACTCGTGAAAAGGGTGTTTTTGGAGAAGCTTACCGAATCTCATCAGCATAATAATCATGGGGTATCGCACATAAAACACCAGCTCCATCTCCAGTATCATTATCGCAAGCACATGCTCCTCTGTGATTCATACGAGCTGACAGAGTCTGGGCATCTCGAACGATCTGTAAATTTATCCATATTTCAGTAAAAAAATTCTTATACCAGACTATACAATCTCAATTTTTAAAGCAATCTACAAATTTATCGACGTTAAGTTAAGAGATTCTTACAAATTGATATTCGAAGTTTCCTTGTTAGAAAAAATTTCAATTAATCATCTCAATTACACAGGAGACATCCACTATAAAATAAACCATTGACCTCAAACATTCAAACATACTTTGGTACAAAATGAACGTTACTATTAGACCTTTAGAAGCCCAAATATTTTCAAATCAGTTAACATTTCAATTAAGAGATCTATGTACAAAATGGTTTTTTTAACTTTCTTATTACAAAATACCTCAGTTAACAATTTCAGTTACACACAAAATATTCATATAATTTCATCATTAAACTGACTCATCGAAGCAAACTTTGGCGCAAAAGAAAAGCAACTTTTGTATATCTTTTCATCACGCTAAAGATTTACAAATCTGTCGATGTTTCAATTAAGATACACTTGATAATATATCTCGAACGATCTGCAAATTTGCTGATATTTAGAGAGATCGATGGAATCTCGTCTGGACAGTTTGCAGACCACGATATCTCGCCATGTCGATTGATGATAAACAAAAACGAAATGAGTAGAGAGATTAGAGCACCTTGTGCGATCTCTTTCCATCGATAGCCACGATGAATCCAACTCCGCAGGCTTCTTTCTCCAGAGCTGGGTCGTACAGAGCCTGTTTCGCTGGTAGGGACCATTCTTCCGTTTGATTCATATTTCCTTATCTCTGCTTATCTGCAAAATTCAAAATCCAATGAGTAACTCGTTGATGTAAACTGATTATTGCGACTTTCACGCAGATGTTCCCAAGGGGACACCATATTCGAACAGTAAAAAGACAAAATATAATAAATTTTTAGTTACGTGTAAATTTCAATGTTTTGCAAAATAAAAAATCTAACGATAAACTCGGTAATGAAAATTTTTTAATTTCGTTTTCGACGCGACTGGTCTCGAATAAACATGAATCGAAAGAGAGACACGAATATTAAGTTTCTTGATCCATATTATCTCATCAGCGGAAATAATTATCTCGGAGGATTCCGGAAATGGCTGATTCGCGTAATTGTTGGCGAGAAGGAAACATATTGAAAACAGGATTAGCCCAGTTACGAATCATTCGCTCTCTTATCATCGTTATTGTCGCATGAGAATAATCCTAGACGTTTAAGTATTAGTTATTTTTTAATAATGAGTCATAATTTGGGTTGGGGGGGGGGGGGGGTATTAATTCACAGAGGTGGGAAGGAAGAGGGGGGGGGGGGTAAAAGAGAGAGGCCAACAGAGCCAGACATTAAACCAAATAAGAGAGAGAGAGAGAGAGAGAGAGAGAGAGAGAGAGAGAGAGAGAGAGAGAGAGAGAGAGAGCCTTATCGATAGCATACCGTCGGTAAAGGTCAGAATTAACGCGTAATAAGTTGATAGCAGTGTAATCTCGTCCCGGTACAATAATGATAATTCGAAATTTGTAAAGATAGGAGGAAAAAAGGACGAGGTAGGATCATGTGGCAACCAACATTGTAGTCCACCAAAAAGCTAATTATTCATAACGAGCTAAATGAGAAATTTACAACTTATTGCGTTGCGTCTTAATTTGCGAGCTTAATTAGCTACTCAGCCAACGCGTGTAATCGATATGCTAATTTTTATCTGCCTCTTCGACGTGTCTGCTTACCAATCTTTCATTTAACTGTATCGCTCACCGGCTGCAATAACGAAACAACTGACAAATATAAATTATAAATTCGAATTAAACCTCTCTAACAATCTTATCTCATATGTTCTACCATTAAATAATATTGGCTGCAAGATAACTCTTCTAATTTCCGCTTGGAGGCGATTATGCCACTCCTGCATTTAAAAATTTTGAAATTGCAAGATGCTGCAATACTTTTATAACTTTACGACGTCTCATAAGTCGAGGTTTTTTCAGTTTACAAGCGTTTGCGGTTGCAAATATTGAACGTTTGTTAAAATCTGGCTTAATTTATATACCATCATATTTTGAAACTATATTTTTTTTTATATTATTTATATATGGTATTTAAGTGTATTTATGCAACGAGAAAGAGCGTTCGTGCGAGGTAATTGTAACATTAATTATGTTTGAAAAGCATTAATTGGATGTTTCAACCGTTTAATTTATTTTAAGTTTTCTTTCAAACGATACTTACTTAATGATAGCTTTTGTGAGATATAGATTTTTTGGTACAGAAATATCATTAATAAATATTGTTAAAAGCGTGCAGTTATTCCATTTTCAAATAAAAAAACTTATTTGGTTAGTACCAGTTAAGGACACTCTTGATTAAAGAGCCACGTGAACTCGGATATTATTGATCTTGCGCGCCAGAATTTTCTGCCAGCTACTCTATAGCACTCAACCTATGTATATAGCTAGTATTCCATTGCGGTTAACATTATTTGTGTGTACAAGAGGATCGAGGAAAATTTACGTTTTGTGTACCCCGTCGACTATTTTTGTCCCTGAAAGAATATATACGACGATTCTTGGTAGAGACATTTTTAAAAGTTGTCCCCGATATGTACCTTAAATGTGCAAAATCCCATGAGCGTCTCCAATGGTGGAGAAAATACGAAGCTTTGATTTTTTATCCGGGTCTTCAATCAAATTTAACGAATTACGGTGTAAATTCTGAATGTATGGTAGTTTGTTTGCAAAAGTAAGCCAGGCACTCGAAGATCACTGTCAAAGGATTAAAGCAAGGAATTCTTATTACAAATGGATTAGGAAGAATGTTGGAGAGGTTAGATAAAAAGAAACGGAGAAAAAATGAAAATGGTAGAAAAATTACGTGATTCAATTTTTGTCACGTACCTCTATTTCATTTCGACGTATTTCTATGTTAATATTATGTACGGTTGATTGTTTGCATGAATAGGCTGAGAGTTCGATAAATAAACGACAAAGGAAAAGATTAAGAAATTCTTACTAACATTCTTACAAAAAAACTATTGCTTATGTGCTGGAACGTGCGAAATTCCCCATGAGCACCTTCGGTGGTGGAAAAAATTCGAAGCTTTACTTTTTGATCCGGGTTTTAAGTCTAATTTAGCGAATTTTGGTAGAAAATCCTATGTTTCGAAAGCTGTATGCACAAGTTGTACCAAGAATTCGATAGATGGTAAAAGACAAGATGTACGATGCTAGAGATAATTCGATATTTTGGTTTTGGTCATGGATCTTTAGTCGAATTCGACGTATTTCGGCATACCGTCTACATTGCATGGAAGTGAGTTGAACATTCGACAGCTAAATGGTAAAAAAACAGAACTGAGAATAGAGGTAAAAACTCGTTGGTTAAATAAATGGCAACGAACAAAAATAAAAAAGGGATAAGTGAGATTGACAGAGAGAATTCTGAGGTTCACTTTTTATCACACACTTCTACTCCATTTTGACATATTCCAATAAAAATTCTATATATAGCGTTTTGTATGTAAACGTGAGGCGAGCACCCAATAGATAAATGTCAAAGAATAAGAGTGGGAATGGTGGAAAATATTCTTTGCTTCAGTTTTTGACACACATTTCTACTCCATTTTGATATATTTTAATATAAATTCCATGTATAGTAGTCTGTATGCGAAATTGAGTCGAGCACTCTTTAGATAAATGGAAAAAAAAGAGGAGTAAGTTGGATTTGTGAGAATGATTCGATACAGTCAATGATTATAGGTACAAAATTGAAAAAGAGCTTTTACCGTTATGCAGATTCACTTGCGAAGAAAATACAAAAAAAAGTTGTTTCGTAGAAGGAGAATAAGAACTTGCACGATACTCGACGTTCGGCTTTCAACCGGCTACTAATCGTGCAGTGCAGCCTGTGTAAAGTCTGACTGAGCAATACTGAGCATAGGCTGACTGCTGAGTGAGCACTGCACTACAGTTGCCAGAAACGGGTGATTTGTCCTCCCCACCATCGCTTTACTTCACTGTGCTACATAGGAAAGAGGAGTCATGGCGGGGAGAAGAAAGTACCACCTTTTGGTTACATTATCCTGAACAGCAGTTAGGAAAGCCAGACAGAGACAGATATAAGGAAAGAGAGAGAAAGAGTCAAAGCTCAAAACGCAAACGCAAGACAGCTACTTTCTTTTTTGCACTAGTGCAGTATCGTCGTTACCGTTAGGTCCGTTAGTCGTCGGAACTTGCCCCTATCCAAGCGCCCTCTCCCTGTTACTTTCTCTTCTTTTGTTACCTTCTCCTTCTCTCTTTGTGTTATTATAATTCTCTTTTGTTCTCGCTCTTCTCTTCTTCAGCCTTACTGTCTCTTTTGTTACTACAATCGAGGATGGTTCCAATAAACGGAATTTAAGCTTAGTGCGACCGTTAGCTAAGATCAATTACTTCACTTTAACATTAAATACAATGCTTATATTCGTCTTAAGTACTTACTAAGCTAAAATTCGATCTTAGTTAGGTTTATTAAAACCTAACTAAGTCTTTCACCCCTCTCTTTTTCTTTTCTCTCTTCATCCTCAAGTTATAATATACGACGATTCGCTCTATTTTTTTCATTCCATTCTAACCTCTCCTCTCCAATATAATCTCGACACCACGCGTTGGGCACGATCGCTAGAGAAATTCCAATCGTCCCCGTCTTCCATTCCCCCTCCAATCATCTTTATGCCTCGGTTTCTCTAAAAGCAGACGCATTTTGCCGAAAACTCGATCCGAACGAAGTTCGGTTGAATTCGCGAATGTTGTCAAAATGGCGGCCGACCGGTAGCAGACAGTAGCAGCAAGCTCGAGGCGGGACAACTTTCTTCCATATACGTGAATCACCTTGTTCTTTCCTCAACGGCGCATACACCTTTATTTATTTATACGGCGAGACTGATAACTCGCTATGCAATACGTCAGATATGAGCGCCGTATAATATGCTCACCGCTTGCATAACTACTGCGGAACGTCACATGAGCCGTCGATAATCTTTCGTCGAGATTCTTCGTTATTTTTAAGTGTGGCGTGTATACGTGCGCATGTATACGGCTACATACGTGTGATAATATATTTGTAAATGAATCTTATTGCGCTTTTCTTTCAGTACTTTGCACTCATTGTAATATTCAATTTCTTTCTCTCTCTCTCTCTCTTTTATCATTTTAATGCACTAATGTATCAAGCAATTACTCAGTTGACTGGTAAGCCTAATTGCCCGCTACGTAGTCCAGCACAAATTTATTTACTCGATAAAGACACATCTAGATATCAAGTGAAGTATGTTTATCTAAAATACATTCTCTCGGTAGTCCGCCAGTCTCTTTCCTCATTGTTATCCTCCGAAAAGGAAAAGAAAAAATGCCATGCATGTGGCCTTGAAAATATTCTGCTGAGTAAATAATGATGGTCGTTGGTCACCAGACGAATTTCTGCTTTCAGTAGACAATTGATGATTAAACGATTTTTTTCAGCAACGTTTTTTTTAAGTCCGCTTAGAAATTATAATCAGAAAAGTCGCAATTGTCGTGATAAGGAGGAAGACACTGTAAGAAGTGAAGTAGTTGGAAAAATTTCCCTCTTATCTTTTCTTGACTAGATGATATCAAATTCACAAATGATTTGCTTATTTAACACACTTTAATTGTTTACATTCTAATCCATTATCACTAGTCAATTGTAACAGCATTGGTAAGTTTTCTCCCCTGCAGAGTATGTTACAATCAATATAATATAATAGATATATATATATATATATATAGCATGATTTATGAGCTCCCTGATGATGACGTTGGTTTCGTATTGAGAAATTTCTTGTACAACCTCGTTATATATACAAACTATAGTATACAGTTACGTATTGGAATAAATCGTATTCCGTCAAAACGTGAATCGCTAGATTTTCCTTATCAATATACGCTGAAAGATAAAAAAAGGGTTATCGTCGGACGACGAGGAAGAAGACGAATAATTTAATACTTCGAACCCCCCACGGTCTAGTGGATTGCAGAATGTCAATTTCGAAGAAACAAAACAAAGCTGGTCTGTGTATGTATGCACACATGTATGCGAAAGTATAAACGCATCTACAATAGAGCACGCACGCGCACGCATATCAAGAAATAAACCAAGTTGGAGAAATAATGATTATTTCATTTGTCTCTCTTTCGTTCTAACATTTCTAATTCTCACTAGTTGTCTGAACACATACATTATATTATTTTATAAACTCAATATTAAATATCCTAAGCTCGTTATAGTATAATCGTACATTTCTAGATCTTCCCCATAAATAGGTCCTTAGCTTCCTCTTTAGTGATTTATTTTTGGAATTTAAGAAACTTCTCTGTTATAAATAAACGCCCATAATTCGAAGGGAAGGAAAAATTCGCTCGCGTCTATTTATGCGTTATATGAAAATACATTAGTTAAAAGATAACGCAAAGTATATAGTGTTAAATGCTAGAAAACGTGATTTAGAATAGAAAAAATCGTAATTCTTGATCAATATATAATATCAGGTATATATTAGTATAATGCGCATTTAAAATATAATTTATCTTCAAAAAAACTTTCTCGATCGTTATTTCTAGAAGAGATAAATTCTTTTTTTCTGCAAATGAATCATTAGTTGAGGTTAAAATCCTTTTTAATTCCATTTTTTTTTTGTTTTTTTATATCTGTATCTTTCTCTCGCATAACCGGCTCTGTGAACTTATAACGTGCGCGTACACCTCTACAAAAACAACTTTGATACAATATTACCAAAAGGCTTATTGAATTCAAATCGCAAGTCGATCGATTTCGGTTTTCGTCCAACTACCTATAGTTCACCGCCAACATTTGCTTATTTTACTCTTTTTCTTTCTCTCTCCTCCTTCGATCAACCTTTATTATTTCTCCATTCGCACTACCAACATGAATACTCACCCCTCCCCGATATTTAACTTTCCTTCGTCCTCTTGATAATTGTTTATTAATTATTTCTGTCTTTCTCTTTGTATATTCCTGCTTGCTTCTTTCGTAATATTACAAAATGATTGAATTAACAATACTGTATCTCTGAGGAAACAGAAAATCATAAAATTCAACAATCGTTAATTAAATTGTAGGTCACAGGAATCATAAACTAACCGGAGTCCGGAGCCACTAAACAAATCTGCCGGAACTTTCGTCATGAAATGTGGTGTAAAAGATAGACGATGGACCGATCAGGAAACAATGAAATACCACCCTCGCCCACTATCGCACCATGTCTTTCTTACCAATATAGGCACTAGGCTAAGCATTGTTGCTTGCGTGTGTATGTACTCTGCGACATTTGCATTAGGAGACTTTGTAACCATAATTATTTGAGTACAGACTCATCTATTTTATCTTCTACCAGGCGAATAAAATTGTTGCATCAAGGGCTCAAGGGTTTGAACTTTGAACTGTATGGTGGAATTTGAAGAGAGCGAAACTGTAGGAAAGTAATAATAATATAAGGAACGGAGCAGAATGGAACGGACCATCCAATCCGATTATAGCTAATGTTACCAAAGAGCTAGTGTCGGTAAATTATCAGCCATCAGTTCCAGAAAGCTGAAAGAATGAAGAGCTGAAATAAGCATTGCTAACAATATTTAGAATTATTCTAATTTTGATACAGAGATAATTAAAATAGAAATGATTTATGAAAAAGCAATATTTCAGTTTGTTGAAGGTATTTGGAAAGATATATTTGCTAGAGTTAAGGAAGCAGCTGTTTACATTGATCATGAAGGAATAGAGTGTTTACATTGGTATACAGGTGACAGATCATACTTATCATTAAAAAAATCTGGAGCTATAGCTATTCAGGAACTTGTTACGTATAACATTGATGTAAGTATGAAAATAAAAAATTATTTCTTTTTTGTATATCCTCATGAATTCAAAAATTTTCTTGCAGTATCCAAAAACTCCAAATGCTAAAAAAGCATTAATCATATCAACTTGTGACAATCTAGATTTTTATAGACATGCAATTAAATCGATAATGTTAAATAATTCATTTGAACAATGTGAAATTATTTGTTCAATGGTAGATAGCAATGCTATTTCATCTTTAGATGTTCCTTTGGACCAAAAACTTAATTACAGTCAATTAAAAGAAGATATAAGGGGATGGATGAATAAGAATATTCAATGTCAACAGTGTTCTGTTGATATTATTTTTAAACCAATTTTTATTGCATGTATTAATAACAATCTATTTGTCACTCCACCATTCTCAAATTTCATGCCTTCATTGTCTAATTTGGAGTCAGAACAGCCAGTACTTAAAGCTAAACATTTTGTAAATCTTTTAAGCAATATGTTTAGAAATTTAAATGTAGAACCTGATATCTATTCAGTAGGAAAGTTTAGCAGTCTTGTAGCTGATGATTTAGAAAAAGTCAAATTAACTACTGAATTTAATAAAGTAAGTTACTTATATTTTATAAGTGTAAATACTTTACATAATAATGAAATCATTTTTAAAGAAGCCTGCATGTGAAAGAGTGTCACTGATATTAGTAGATAGAACTTTAGACCTCTGCTTAGCTAGCAGAAATGACACTCAATCTGTACTTTCCAAAATTCTCTGCACTTTGCCACATCTACCACACCATTCCAATGATATTGCTGTGGACATGTCAACTGTATTTACAAATGTATGAATAAAAAAGCTGTTCGAGGTACAATTATAATTTTAATTAACTTTACTTACATAATTTTAATTATTTAAGGTCAAATTTTTATCAAAGTTAATGCCTGGATGTGTAGCAACAACTGAAACTAATTTGCTAAACCTTCTAATGTATAAACAACAACGTGATGTTCTTCTTAGCATTAATGAAATTTTGTTAAAGATAATAGCTGCAAAGGAAAGCCCAAAAGCCAAAATGAGCACAAGAATAACAGCTCACAGTTTAGAAAAATTAATACAGAAATGTGGAGAAGATTCTAATGTTATAATGTCATTAACTAAAAAGCTTCAGATAAGTTTAGCAGTTGTTCAAGCTTTAAAATCTAGTAAAATATCACAAATAGAACTGCTTACAAGCCTGGAAAAATTGGTACTCCAGAATATAGCAAACAGTCGTGATTCATCAACTATACTATCTCAGGTATAGTTCTTGTTTTAATAAAAATAATAGATCTTTTTCCATAACTTTTTCATAACTAAATTTATGATTAGATTAGTACTGTCATTAAAACCAGGCAAAATAGGGGACTGGATACTGAAAGTCTGTTAGCGTTACTTATACATATATTTGCTCTTTCTGGTAAACAAATTAAATTCCCCAATGAACAATTAGATCAATTGAAAGAAACAGTTGCTGAAGCAATTTATGAAGATTTGGAATATCTACTTCACAACGATAATATAAATAATCTGTCTATCTATAAGGAAACGCTATTACTTCAGGGTTAGTGCTTTTACAAATGAATATATTTATTATTATTTCAGTAGTATGATTAAAAATTATACCATAGGCGTAGATAACCACAATGAGGGCAAAAAACTTTCTCTAATGTTGGCAAATAACATTATTAACGTATTGCAAAATATCGCAAAACAGCGGGCATCGTTGCACAATTATTGGTATGGTTTTAAAATCAATTGTATCTTACAATATAAATTAAAAATTGTTTAATTTTTAGTTCCTTTATCAAACAAACAAGTCCTCAAGAAATGGCTGAATGTATTGGTATTTTAGAGCAGATAGTGTCTGATCTAATACAGCCTAAAAAACAAAAGTTATTGGACATACGAGGTAGAACAACATCTCTGAAATCCTCAGTATCAAGGTCAAGATTATTCACATTTGTTATTATGGTTATACAATTTAATCACATCAACTTAAATTACATATGCACATTTTGTTACAGCTTCCTTACTAGGAAAAGCTCACAATCACATCCCTGTGATAATCCCTGGATAATTATTTATGTAATTGGAGGTGTAACTGTGGATGAAATTAAAAAGATTCAGGATATTACTTCTACATTTAAATCACCTTGTTATATAAGCTTATCAGGCTCCCGTTTATTAACACCACAAGATATTGTAAATACAATACTTTTACCTTCAATTATTAAGTAATGATTTATATAAATATAATTAAACTTTATGCATTTTCTTTAGCCCATTGAATCCCACTAGTATCTATAGTATAAGATAGCTTTTTTGTAAATTGAAAAGAGGAGATTGTAGAATAAAATTCTGGAATTTGTAAAGAAGACTCTCTTTTGCATAATTCAACTCTGTAGTTAATTTTTCCAAGATTTGGACTCGATGCACATGTTATAGGCTCTTTGTTGTTGGTCATTGCATTGGTATAAATCAATGCTACATTAAATTGCAACGTATGATTTTGAATGATTTCTAGTAGTTTCTTTACATAATTATTTAAGCTCCAAGCTCCTCCAGATTTTCTGTCTTCCCAATAATAAGAGGAGATACTATCTATAGCTACCATGGCTATCCTATCATTACTTAAAAATATATTGTCTAAGGTTTCTAATGCAATGGAAAACTGATTACTTTCATAACAATTAATAATTATTAAATTTTCCAAAGAAGTATGAACAATTGACTTTATTGTTTTATTATCTATATTGCCACTGTTGTTTGCCTTACAAATATTATAAATGACAAAATACATTAACTCTGCTAATTTCGAAACTTTAAAATGATGATCAGTATTTATTAATACAGCAGAGGCATTGCAGCCTTTAATAAATATTTCTTTATACCATTCTGGTAATATGCATTTGGCCAGGAGCTGAGTTAAGAGTAAAGTTTTCCCACTAGATACGTTACCAATAATTTCTAAAGTAGCTTTGCTATTAAAACTATTAGGAAATACAACTTCATCCAAATTCAATAAGTCAGGCCTGTGACTTAGTCTAGTAAGTAATTGAACTCCAGATTCAATATTTGCTTGCATTTCTTGTTTTAACAAAGTAAAAAATACTTATAATTGTTTTGCTATAAAGAAAATTTTAAAAATTAAATTAAAATGATTATATCAAATTATTATATATATATACATTACTGAATGTGTTTCCTTTAAAGTTTAGAGTCAAATGGGTTTCATTATTTATAAAGTAGAGATAAAGGTTTAAATGAATCTAACCTCGCTATTTCAGTAGATGCAAAAAACAGAGCAGGCAAGCCTCATATCCAACATAACTGCAAAAATCTAAAAGTACACATTTTGATTGGCAGTTTTTCAGATTTTTACTTCTTATGTTGGATATGAGGCTTGCCTGATTACTAGAGTTGGCGACATTTTCCCACCCGCTTATAGTAATTTTTATAATATACAGTTGGCAACTCTGAACTCATGAATCATAAAATATCAGATTAAAACTTAAGGCGTAATATTGGCCGGAAGTTTTGGTTTTTGACAGCTTTAAAAGGTATTGTGTATTTGATATGAAGTATGATTTCAATGCACAAATATTATTTTTTGAATGAAAGTGCTAAACACAATATAAATAAAAATGAAGATAATTAAGCACGCTAGCTATAATATGCAAAAGGAAAATAATATTTCTGCTATATTTTATTTAATGTAAAGTAGTGGGGATTAACTGTCTTAAATATTTAACAAAACTTTACTAATATTAACTGAAAATAAAAAGTAATGATTTCTTTTTTAGGTTGGAGAAAAGCAACTTAATATGGAAATGGTTATAATCTGCAAGATAAGAAATACCACTGAAGCTATAGCATATATCAGATAAGTTACAAATTATTTGCCTTTATATTATCAACTTTTACACAAAGAAAATGAATAAGTGTTACTTTGTGAAAATTTTAATTCCTTCCACAGGCTGTACAATTAACACTCATTCATCCTGCAAATGTTATCGACAAGAGTAACCTGGATGTTGGACTTCAAAGTAATGTCCCCTCGACAATTTATTGGTATACATATGATAGGAGCAATAATGTTGGTTTACTTTGTGCTGCTAGAGGAATATACAAATAAAGCGACAAATAAAACCATTGCATATATGTGAACATTTCCAGGTAAAAATACAATTTCAACTATTTAACTGTGGTTGATATTAACGTTAATCTATCTCAGAATATATTGTAATCTGATTTATATTTATGTAAAAAATACTTACTTTAAATAATTTTCCCATTTTTATATTGCAGATACTTTGAAATGTATTGTCACTGAAAATTTAAATACTATTGAAATGTTTAAAAACACCACATTTAAATCCAGAGAAAAAAAAGGTGTCGTAAAAATGTTGAAATTCTCCATTTTTTTGAACAAATTGAAAAAATAATGCAAGAAAAAAATTATGAGGAAATTACAAACTTATTTGACAACCTAGAAGAAGTGCAGCAATTAAAAAACAAAGAAAAGGAAAATATGATTCTTCAATTACAAAATATTAAATTAAAACAAATTGATAACATTATATATAAACAAAACTTAATTCCACAAATTGAAATAGATAACGATTCATACGATAACTTTGTAGATCAGTTAATATTATTAAAGAATCGATATTGGAAGATGGATGAAGATGTATTTATCTTTGAAATAATAAATAGAAATAATTAAATAAATATGTTAGTTTAATTGTTAAATAGATATTTAACTGTTTACTTGCTTATCTTTGCAATATTATTAATTTGAATGTATCTTTGATAGATTAGTAATTGAAACTATCTTTTATTGCTCTTGTAAATCAATAACCAAATAGAACTTTTTGTTACAATTCGAAAGTCCTGTTATTCTACATATATCAATAACATTGCCAGCAAAAAGAAATAATTAAGACCTACAAAGAAATTAAAATTTCTATACCCACACAAACACACAGACCTATTACATTTTCTTATTGTAAGAATTGATAATATGGATAGAAACAATTTACAATTATTTTGGACCAAATTTATATACCGAACTAAGCTTGAACTTTAGTGTTGTAATTAATTGAAATATAGACGAGTTAAGCATTATATTGAAAGTTAATTGGGATCAATCTAATAAAACCATGATAATGTTTTCTTCCACTTATAAAATTGCTATACGATACTACAACTGATGGTATCTCTGATTATGTATATTATAACTGCTTTCACATTGAAATAAAACATTTATGATCTAAATAAGAAATTATTACTCTATTTTCACCTAAAATTAATTTGTCTTATTAAAAATATTTAGACCATCTAAGGCAACCGTCTTATTAAAATAAAAAAGGGAATATATTACTGTTTAGATATCAACCACAGTTAAATAGTTGAAAATTGTATTTTTACCTGGAAATGTTTACATATATGCAATGGTTTTATTTGTCGCTTTATTTGTATATTCCTCTAGCAGCACAAAGTAAACCAACATTATTGCTCCTATCATATATATACCAATAAATTGTCGAGGGGACATTACTTTGAAGTCCAACATCCAGGTTACTCTTGTCGATAACATTTGCAAGATGAATGAGAGTTAATTGTACAGCCTGCGGAAGGAATTAAAATTTTCACAAAGTAACACTTATTCATTTTCTTTGTGTAAAAGTTGATAATATAAAGGCAAATAATTTGTAACTTATCTGATATATGCTATAGCTTCAGTGGTATTTCTTATCTTGCAGATTATAACCATTTCCATATTAAGTTGCTTTTCTCCAACCTAAAAAAGAAATCATTACTTTTTATTTTCAGTTAATATTAGTAAAGTTTTGTTAAATATTTAAGACAGTTAATCCCCACTACTTTACATTAAATAAAATAGAGCAGAAATATTATTTTCATTTTGCATATTATAACTAGCGTGCTTAATTATCTTCATTTTTATTTATATTGTGTTTAGCACTTTCACTCAAAAAATAATATTTGTGCATTGAAATATTTGAAATCATACTTCATATCAAATACACAATTGTACCTTTCAAAGCTGTCAAAAACCAAAACTTCCGGCCAATATTACGCCTTAAGTTTTAATCTGATATTTTATGATTCATGAGTTCAGAATTGCCAACTGTATATTATAAAAATTACTATAAGCGGGTGGGAAAATGTCGCCGACTCGATTACTACTGACACCGGCCCAGACTACGGTAGTACCGAAAGTACTACACTTGGCAACCTTGCCGGCCCTTAACCTAAAGTGCCCTATGTATGTACTAAACTATTAAATTGAAGTACCCTGCCTTGCCCTGCCTGCGCCCTGCCATAGCCTAATAGCAAATCAAATATCCCTAGTCGATAGTACAGTTTCGGCCATTAATCTTGCGTCAGGCGAGGGGAAGTAGAAATTAAAGGGGTGAAGGGATATCTAGGGAGTTTGTCCGTAGCTGTCAAATGGCGCGATTAACCCTCAATTATGGATTGTAAACAAAAGTAATATTTTCGGAAAACGATTGCGGAAAAGAAGGAAGAATTTTAATACATAACAGAGAAGAAGAAATATATCAAATGAGTATAAATTAATAAAAAAAATGAAAATTATTGTGAATTTTTAAGAAAATATACTTTGTGGCTATTTTATTTTTGTTACAGGTGAAATCCTGTTATGATGGCTTTCTATTAAGGAAAAAAGTTCTTATAAACAAATAAGTGCAAAAGCATTAAGATATGAAGTATTTCTGTGTGGCCCAGTCATTTCGATAATTGTGACTTAATGTTATGATAGTGAATGTGTAAGCGATTAGTGTATATACAACAAACTCTTATTGTAAATTTAATAATCTTGTATGACAATGTTTTAATTGCTATTATTTTAAATTAAAGCTAGTTTAATTAACATATTATTTTTATTTCATCCCTTTCACAAAATTCTAAACACACATGGTAATTACCTATTCTTGTAGTAGTCATATATTCGTTAAATTACTTACAGAATTACAGCTGTTTATATTTGTAAAGCATAGCTGTTTGTTGCAATGATTTTTATTATTCAATGTGAGACAAATTGCATTGGGTTTAGGCAAATGTCTTATTGATCCGCCACATCCTTCCATATCTTATGTAATATTTATTTGCCTTGTTAGTTCTTTCTTTTAGTTTTCAAAATATACCAATATTTTTTTGCTATTTTTATATACACTCAGATATGGCTATTCTATTGAATAATTAATCTTATAAATGTCAAGATGATTGGTAAACCATTGTTCTATTAAATTTGAAGAATGAACACTTGAATTATTTTACTTATAATGTTTGGCATCTCTTCCATAGGATTTATATTTGAGAGGATGTTGTTCTCCAGTACATTTAAGTATACTGCTGAAATCATCTTGCTTTTAGCTTCAAATAATTCACATTTGGATATCCTTCCTCAATATATAATACATATTTTGTTAGTCCTATTTGTTTGTGAAATTTATCTGTTCTAAAACCTTAATTAATCCAGTTACTAGATATATAAAATATCATTTGCAAAGAATTGATATCTTTCTATCAATCTTAACAATATCATAATAGATGAAATGAAATAAGTATTCTATATTCAAAATGGATATCCATGCGTGTAGTTGGAAAACTATTTGAAGCTGAAAACAAGATGAACTCAGGAGTAGTATTGTCAGATCTGTGTGTATGTATAAATGAATAAAAAATTAATGTTATATGTTGTAGACTAGAAGAAAATAGTGTAACAGAGCCAAATAAATGTCGCATAAGATATGGAAGGATGTGGCGGATAAATAAGACATTTACCTAAACCCAATGCAATTTTTCTCACATTGAATAATAAAAATCATTGCAACAAAAAGCTATGCTTTACAAATATAAAACAGTTGTAATTTTGTAAGTATTTTAACGAATATATGACTACTACAAGAATAGGTAATTACCATGTGTGTTTAGAATTTTGAGAAAGGGATGAAATAAAAATAATATGTTAATTAAACTAGCTTTAATTTAAAATAATAGCAATTAAAACTGTCATACAAGATTATTAAATTTACAATAAGAGTTTGTTGTATATACACTAATCGCTTACACATTCACTATTATAACATTAAGTCACAATTATCGAAATGACTGGGCCACAAAGAAATGCTTCATATCTTAATGCTTTTGCACTTATTTGTTTATAAGAACTTTTTTCCTTAATAGAAAGCCATCATAACAGGATTTCACCTGTAACAAAAATAAAAAAACCACAAAGTATATTTTCTTAAAAATTCACAATAATTTTCATTTTTTTTATTAATTTATACTCATCTGATATATTTCTTCTTCTCTGTTATGTATTAAAATTCTTCCTTCTTTTCCGCAATCGTTTTCCGAAAACATTACTTTTGTTTACAATCCAAAATTAAGGGTTAATCGCGCCATTTGACAGCTACGGACAAACTCCCTAGATATCCCTTCACCCCTCTAATTTCTACTTCCCCTCGCCTGACGCAAGATTAATGGCCGAAACTGTAGTCGGCACTTCACACTCATAGGGGCTTACGGCTTTGTGTGTTTGCCCTCCATGTTCAACTGTTTCTGTGGAAAAAATAGTCATTTCTGGCATCACTGCTCCCCCGCAGTCCGCACAGTGGCCACTGGCGGCCACAGCGCACTGTGTTCTACACCATTCTGCACACTGACGTCTGACAATGCAGCAGACTGCAGAGCTTGGAAACGGAAAGTATATAAGAGCAGTAGGACAGGTGAATGCATGGATGAATCGGCCAGTGTATCGACTTTAAAAGCTAAATTTCTTTAGATAAAAATAGGTGAGTCTGGACCAAGAAAACATTTACAAACATCACATTTATACGACAAGTATCACGACCTTTGTTTTTGTCGTCATCCTTTTACGTTTGCATATTTCAATCTTTTCCAAATCAAATTGAACTTGATAGTATTAGCTAGCATTAATTACGACTAGTTTTTGCTTGTTAAAGCTCTTAAAACAGTCTAATTAGTTCATATTTAATTGCATGCACTTCATTTTTATTGTTTATACTTCAAAAGAGTTGTTCTACATATTATTAAATTTTGATTATGTTTAATAGGTGTGAGAGAAATCAGCTCTTGGAGTAGTTTTGACAAGAAAATGGATACAAGGGGCCCTCCTGAGGGGGCCCCTGTTGACTCTTTTGAGATGCCCTGTATTGATAAAATTGCTGACACTTCAGTCAGCTGGCCTATAGACCATGCTGTTTCTTCATTCATATGCGAACCAAGAAAGACAAACAACAGATTACTTTTCCTAACTGTAAGATGTTTTACTTTTATTAATATTTGTATCTTGGTAAAAGGAAAATCACTTTAATTTTCTCTATTTGTGTTCTTTTTTTGTTTCATTAGGTGGAATATGTAGATGAGCAGTCACGTGATTATTCTCGCTTATTTCCAACATATGAGCAAGTCTCTTTCTCTCCAAGGCCAGCTTCACCTTTATCAGATTTTGAACATCGAGTTAGCCCACTTGACCCAAATATGAGTTCTGCTGCGAGATACTCACCAACTCCAGTTCAGCTACCACCATCCTCATTTCACAACTCTGTTGTTGTGCTTCAAGGGCCTTCCTCCCCTTTAATATCATCCTCAGATTCAAGCGTACAAACAAATATTAATTATGTTGCTCAGATCAACAATACTACTGATACACAAAGCAATCAACAGGTTGGCAATACAGCTGATTATGTCAATGGAGAGAGTCAAGAAGAGCTAGTCTCCAGTGTTGGCAACGAATTAATTTTAATGCAGGGTAAATTTTTACTCTTTTCTATATACATATTTTTATTTCAATTACTTTGAGATATAATTTACTTTTCAGATCCAAGTCCTGTATTGGAGACAACTACGGCTCCTCTTATGTTAGCAGGAATACCAGGAACTGATTTTTCTTTGACCAGGGATTTTTTGGTCATGCAAGAAGATGACCAAATAAATGTTATTAGTTCTTTTAAACATCAAACTCTTGAAGTAAGTCACAATCGAACTCTTCCTGTTTCTGAGCCAGAAATTACAGAGAAAAAAAATAAGCCACTGTTAATAAACGATATAAGCAAAGATTCGGAAAAAGAAGATAATACTTCATCACATAGTGAACACAAAAACAATACTGAAACAAAAAGTATTCGTAGATCTAAAAGACATATAAACGATAAAAAAACATTTTGTGAGTATAAGAAAAGTATAAATCTTTATTCTTTTACGAGCTTAATATAATTTTGATACTTTTTGTAGGGTGTGACGAATGCGATAGTACATGCATTAATATCGATGGTTGTATTTCTCATACTGTGTGCACAATTGCGGATCAGCCTGTACCATCAAGGGCTATTGCAACACTGCCAGGATCATATCTTTGTATAAATAAATTATCTACTTCGAGTAGTACGGTCACTGACGAAGTTGAATATGGTGTTTTCGCAAAGCGTAACATCCGTAGGCGCACTCAATTTGGTCCGATCGAAGGAATTTTATGTCCTTACGATGGTCAGCCTTTTATCAACGCTTTGCCATTGCTTTTGGAAACCAAAACAGGGGAGTTTTTAAAAGTTGATGTGTCCAATGAAAGTAAGATAGATTTCTTTTTATAATTTTATATAGTTTCCACACACACACACACACACAATACTAATACTATTCATAATTTTTAGATTCTTCGAATTGGATGCGATTCGTTCGTCCAGCTTTAACATTCAAAGAGCAGAATGTGGTTGTTTGCCAACAAAATGATGGGCTAGTTTTTCTAACTACTCGCAATATCTCACCAAAAGAAGAGCTAAAAGCTGGCCTAAATGTTGATTATGCGCTCCGTAGAAGCTTAGATTTTCTCAAGCTCGATCCTAAAGACGGGAAAGGTAAATTTTTGAATGAGGGCATATGGGAGAGAGAAAAACTATTAATAAATTACACTTTGTTTAGATATAAATGGGCGAAATAACTCCGTACGACCTTACCTTGATGGGAATCGTTACAATCGCAATCGTCGTTTGAAGATGCTTCGCGCGAGGAATAATAAAGAAAAGGGGAATTCAAGACGAAAGAAGAAAGAATGGAGATGCTCGACGTGTGGATTGATTTTTGGGAAAGTGTTACTTTTTAATTTGCATGCCCTTTCCCATTCAACTAAGAAAACACGTTTGGACAGCAAGCCGGTTGTTTGTCCTCAGTGTGGACTAAAACTGGAGAAGCAGAGCGACCTTGTCAATCATGTTTCGCAACATGGCAAGTTGGAGCTACCATTGGAAAAAAACGATAAATCTGCGCCTTTGATTACTTACAAATGTTCAATGTGTTACAAACGTTTTGCCACCAAAGTACGTCTACAACAGCATTGTTTGGTGCACGGCGCCGAGGACCAAAAGCCACTGCCATGCAGCATTTGCTTAAAGAGATTTATGAATAATTCTGCCTTGTCTTGTCATTTGAAAACGCATAGAGGTAAGAGTTTTTCGAAAAAAAAATATATAAAAGAAAGATAAAAAATCATTATCAGCTGCTTTATTTTTATTAATAATAGTTTTTATCATAGAGAGCAAGCAAGTCTTCGAATGTCCAATGTGTCGACAATTGTTCGAGCAAGGCGCTATGTTAAAAGACCATATTGAAACTCATCGGAGCGAAAACGATACTTTTAGCTGTCCACACTGCCAAAGAACGTTCCTCAAGTATTCGGTTATCCGAAAGCATATAAGAGCACATCATTGTGAGAGGAAGCACAAGTGTCAATTTTGTGCCAAGCGTTTTCCTACCGTAGATAAATTACGGATGCATCTTCTTAAACATTCCGATCATAGAGAATTTCATTGCGCCAATTGCGGAAAGCAATTTAAGAGGAAGGACAAATTGAAGGAGCACATGACCAGAATGCATAATTCTCAGAGATCGGCTCAAGAAAAGATCATGCAGAATAATAATAACAAGAAATTTGTGCCAAAGGTCAATCCAAATGATTATAACAGATTCATATACAAATGTCATCAGTGTTTGGTAGGCTTTAAGCGCAGGGGTATGTTGGTTAATCATTTAGCAAAGAGACATCCCGATGTGGCGCCTGAATCGGTGCCAGAATTAAATCTACCGATCTTGCGTCAAACAAGAGACTATTATTGCCAATACTGTGAGAAAGTTTACAAAAGTAGCAGTAAGCGTAAAGCGCACATCATGAAGAATCATCCGGGAGCTGCTTTACCTCCGAGTAATCGCCAGAAAGAATCTGATGGTTCGGGTTTGCCAAATCCTACATTCAGTCAAACTGTTGGCAGCGTCACCACCACCCCCCAAGGCTGTCAATGGTGTCATAAACAGTATGCCAGCAAGGTAAATTAAAATACGCATATAAAATATGTTTCAAAGAGAGAGAGAGAGAGAGAGAGAGAGAGAGAGAAGTATTAATACTTTTTTTTTTAGGCTAAATTACTACAGCATCAGCGTAAGAAGCATTCAAATTTAATGGAGCCAGCTGATCAAGTACCTCGTTCTCGCAATAGACCGTCGCCAACTCAAAATCAGTCCCGATCATTACTGGACAATAATTTCGCGTTGTCCGATTACATACAGACTTGCGATATCAATACTGATTTTTTTAAGCAAAAGATAATCAAAATCTCGAGCGACGTTGATCTAATAAGTAACGGAATGGAGTTTATAGGTCAGCAATTTGTACGTATGCGAGATATACGTTGAACAGGCGACAGACCCTTCCTCCGTAGCGGGGGTCGTTGTTACTAATTTATTACGAGGTATGAACCTTGTAAAAATTTGTGCGCGGCTTAAGTGCAGTGTTTTTTGCTGTTGTTGCCAGATATTGTGGCGATCATCGCTCAATTAAACGAAATTTGGAACGCAGCTTTTTGGCGATCAGTGCGAAACGCTGATCGTACATTTGTTGGTTGTTGGGTGCAACGCCTCACTGATAATGAGACGCTTTGCATGGATCTTCTGAAGATACTGGGCTTTTGTCTGCCTCCCAAGCAGGTCAGAAAAATCCATTTTCCAGGCAAGATATCTAGGAAAGAAATTGAAAAGATTGAGGAGGGATGAAAAGTGGCGATCGTGTTTTAAATTGTCTCTTGCCTTTGCTCGAGGTATTAACGATATTGACGCGAAAATAGATGCGAGTGTCCGTACTGCCCGTGTAACAGTTGAATTAGATGCATTAGTAGATCTCTCGAAATTTTCAACCAAGTGTATAAATATGTTTCGGCAATGCTGCGAAGCAATTATATTTAGACTTGGTTTCATACTCGGCGGAGAAGAATTTTTGCTGAAAGTAGCGTTTAACTGTTTTGAAATAGTATTTCCGTGAGATATTTAGACAAGGAAGGATGCAGAATTTCATGGTTCATTAGACGTTTGACTTTAACGATAAAGCAAGTATTCGTAGACTGCCGAAAGGTGCAGTTTTCAATTATGCACTTCACTCTCTCGTGTCTATCATAATAACTGACGGTTTTACCGCACGTTTCTGCGTTGCGTACATTACTTCTGTTTTCAAGATTGAATGTTACAGTCACTCAAAGTATCTCTCTCCATGATTCATCGTGTATCGAAATAGAATTTTCGTTCTTTTACTCTATTTTCTGAAAACCGTCATTTTTCTATCCAGTCCCTTATTAATGATTAGAGTTTAGTATCACGTGAATTTAGTATGAGCAATTATATACCCATCTATTTCGATCACCAATCTGCAATGTCTGATGCAAATAGCAAGGTACTATGAGGTACTGTTGTTAGTTAATTAGCCTAAAAGGAAGTTTTGTCTTCGTAATGTTATGATATGCGCATGTCTCCTCATTGTCCTTAGAACTTCAGAATTTACTATCCTCGATGTGCAATCTCGCAGCAATACCGTCAAACCTTAATATAATTGTAAAATTATGATTCATGGATTTCAGGAGAGATAATGATTAATTTCTTAGAGGATGGCCGTAGCAAGATTGATTCTTGAACTAAAAATCACAGGAGTAATGTTACATTTATTTTAGACGGTATTATATACATAATATGATACACTTCATCTGGAATGTGAAGACAAAAGGTTGCATAATGTCTGTTAACAGCTGTTAATGTCGTTGAGCGCGTAAAACACGACGAGCTCTACTGTAAGCATGACTTAAATAAAGCTATTTATCGATCGACATTTTTTATGGCAATTTAGCACTCGCGAAAAATCTATTAATCTATTATTAATCCATTGAGAAGCTACCTTGACCTAAAAACTCAAAGATTCTCCAAAGACCAGACTCTGTTGTTACAGTTGTCGTATGTAAAGTTCCTAATTCATGGCACTCGATAGCTAACAATATACAATATTATAAAGAATAGAGGCTATCTCTATCTATTTATAGTTGTTTTAATCTCGAATTTTTCACTGGCAATGGCCAGAGGGCCGACAGCTCCAGGTTTTAATCTACGGGAAGGATTAGGCGTGGGTGTAACAGGTCCATGGCCCTTCTTCATTTGATCAGCTTCGTGCAATTGTTTTTGCATGACAGCGAGGACAACGTGATTGGCCGATAAGAAATCCTCCATGGAAATTAATTCACCGGACAGTCGTCTAGCAGTGTCCACGGATGATTCCTCAGCTCTGATGGAATCTTTCCGAATGATCTTGGTAGGCCTTCTCCTGGAGTGATAAACTCCCGATAAGGAAGACTTCCTTCTGGGCAGATGGGGAGCTGCCATGTCAGGATGCTGACACTGAAGCTTCTCAATAATATAATTCAAGCCTTGCTTGATCACGATCGAAGTGACGTTTAGCAACGAGTAGATACAGCAGCAGCCAAGAACCAAAATGAAAAAGTTGGCTAAACGGTACCTGAATATAACAATCATTCAAATATTACTACTGTTAGTTGAGTTGTCAAGAGATAAGAGATAAAGGATCCGATACCAATGTACTTGTGGATAGTCCTGCTTCTGAGTGCTGACAAAGTCTCCGAATCCAATCGTGGCGAAGCTAACGAAGCAAAAGTACAAAGCCTCGAAATAGGTCCAGCCCTCCAAAGGTGCGTATAGTGCAGCGGCGCAGCAGGCAATTACGCAGGAGAACAGGGATAAATAAAGCATCACCCAATAAACACTAGGTTTCCATTGTTCCAGGCCCAGTTCTTCCTGCTCCTCGTCGTCCAAAATATCTGGCAGGGATCTGTGATTAGAACTTTTCGACGCCCTTCTGGAGGGCGCCTTTCTACGAGCACGTTTCTTCAACCTCTGCAGATGGATGCTGCGCAGAATCCATGCTAGAAACGTGATTATTCTCTCGAGGAAAAGATTGAAGAACAATATACCACCTGCAAAGAATTTTGCACTGATTGTCACTGCTGTCTCATGATATGTATGGATAAACCGAGTTTGATTTATTACCAGAACAGCCAAAGAATCCATAAAGAATAACGACGGCTCTTCCTACTGTAGTCTGAGGTGCGGTATTGCCATAGCCTGCAAGAAAACGGAACAGATAAATATTTGTTAATTATAGTACTACATTATATCGGGCACGATTAAGCTTTAGGAAAACTCTATGTGCTTATTCAAATGTCTATGTGAATGAGCAAATGCGTCTAACTCGGACTAGCATGTAGTATTTCCATATGCATACGTTCGTACATATATACACGAGTGAAAGAGGGGGAGGGGTAGTTGCGCCAGAGTAAGTACAAGACTAGGTCGCTAGATATTAGCATTCTGGAATTCGCGGATGCGAATTCTCTCAACCGTGCCCGGACATCGACCCTTGTCCTCTTCTTTATTTAATTTAAATCAAAACAATCGTTTTCTAATAGATCCGTGTTAACGCACAACGAGCACATTTCAACTAGTTGCACCCCCTATTAATTTCAATTCTAAAAACTTTTTCTTTTGCAAACAAGTGATTCTTAAATTAAATACATACCAATTGTAGAAACAATTGTACCGACGAAATGCAAGCTTCCGGGAAAATCCCATTGACGTCTTTTATTGATGATCCCATTGGACGAAGCATTTCCATAAGCGTAAAGTAACTCTTGCAACCTTTCCACTGCCGATGAATTTTCTTGCAAATGCTGTTCCCGAAAGGTATGATAAACTTTCCAAAATTCTGTTGCCTAAAATTGGAGCAGGGTCACGTTGTAATGGTTAAAAAAAATACCCAGAGTGTTTTGAGAAAAAAAACCAAGGTAAGTGTGTATTTGTATAATAGAAATGGATTGGAGAACGTACCTGGCGAACTTCAAGGTCGGACTCGAGTTTTTGGAACAATGCAGCACCGGCAAGCATGTATACAGCCAGAACAACTGCGAGAAGGATGAACCTAGCGTTATCCTCCGCGAGACCTCCGCACAGGCACATCCCCGATGACTCTCATCCCTTTGCTGACTTCGGCATCTCAATATCCTCTCATCCCACCACTTTGTCTATGCGCCTCTAATCCCCTACCCTTACTAGCACCATCAGCGCAAGCTCACCAACTTTTCCTTCCCAAATTCCTTATTACATCCGTGTCAAACCGGAAACCTCGATCTCTGAATCCATCCTCGATCGATGAATTTCAACAATTTCAATCGGTATCTATATAATTCGTGGTTACGTCTCTTTCGGTACCAATATATAAACATGTACTCGGAATAATATAAGATTTTTTAACGGTGGATTGAATAAAAGATTTCAATGTTTCAAGAGAGAATATTTCAAAATTGATTACGACGATTTTGTAAAATAATACTGCCTGATTTAGAACTTAGAGAATAATTAACAAGTGGAATCTTTCGAACGGAGAATAAAAGTGTGTATCTGGGGCAATCTGGGAGTCGGCCATTGAGGAAAGTGTCTTTGACGGATTAAAAATAGAGCGTCTCGTTGCAGTTCCATGCATGCCTATAAATGAAGCAGTACGCAATTTCCAGAAAGCTTTAAATAAACGTGGATAATTACCACGCTTTATCCTCCAACTTCTTTACAACTTCAGGTCATTCATCGTTCGGATGAGTTCTTCTTTCACCTTTAAGTTTTCTTGCTAATTTTAAACCAACCGCTTGAATTTCAAGTTAGTTTGTGAATAGAAAGGAAAAGAGAGGGGGGCGGGGATAACGATTAATCGAAAAATCTAGCAAGATGAAAATATAAAGTCTCTTAACAATTGTTCCAGTCGAGCTAACAATACTAATTAGTACTACACATTTCATACTATAAATTAAATAATCTTATCGATAAAAATGCAACGTTTATATCGTAGAGCTATGCTTGTGTGTGTGTATTTCTACGTATACTCCACAATGCAATCAGGTATAATATGAGGTAAGAGTCTGGCATAATAAACTTTCGATTTTGACTTTTAATGCCTAGTCTGGGGACCTTCTTCTAGTTTCCTCCAGACAACCTGTAAGAACGAGAAATATTATAGTAAAGGGATAAAAGAAAGAAGAAGAAGAAGCGATTGATTAAAATCTCTTACGACACTCACATTGCACATTTCTCTAACTAGCGCCTTCTCGCCGTCATGTCCACCTTCTCTCTCGAGTTGCTCCCTGACTTCGAGAACTTGAAGCGCTCGAACCACCGCTTCCGGTCGACTGCCTAAATGTTGGCTTTCACCAGGAATATTCGAAGTCTCCCATATCTCTCCCGAAGGAGCTTCCCACCCTTGAGCACGAGCCTGCAATACGCTTTTGTCCTCTTCCAACTGCTTTACACGTTGCTCCAGACTTCGCACGTATTGCATTGTTTGGTCTAAAATCATAATCAATTATGAAATTATTAAGTAGTCCAAAATCCCTCCGGTGATCTGGCGTGTTTCGCGTACACACCAGTAAACTAATCAACGAGGTGCGTTTGTATCCCTCTCTTTCTCGTGTATTCGAAATTAAAGGGAGAACCTTCTGGGTCATCTTACCGTTAAAAGTGGAAACGTGCCTCGGCCTTGGCGGGGCAGTTTCCTCAGCATTGGTGCTGGAGCTGGACCCATCTCCATCGTCTCTCTGACCCCCGCCTCTTTCTTCGTCCAAATACAGACAAAGCTCCTTTAGCTCTAAATTATCCTTGATGAGCTCCTGTTGCTTATTATCTAATTGCCGGAGCTTATTCTGATAAGCCGAAACCTCCTGGCGCATCACACTAGCAGTGTACCTGCCGAATCTTTGCCATTCCCTCGCCAATTTCCGACCTTTCTGCCTGTCGTCGTCAAGGAAGCAGCAAAGGTCACGCAACTCCTGATTATCATCGCTCAGTCTTTGGTTCGTCTCCTTCAAAGCTCGAAGCTCGTTCAGCTACAAAAACAAATATTAAAATTCACAAGTACCAAAAACGAATTTTACTTAAAAAATTACCAGAGTTTGTATCTGTCGATTTTGTTCGGTGGCGATCCGCGCGATGTCGGATTCAGTTTTACGAACAAACTTCAGCATATCCACGGGTCCGAGCCTAAGAAATTCGTCGTCGGAGATTCGCTGCCTGATTGGCTGCTGAGTGGAGGAGGCTGATGACGAGGACGAAGAGACAGCAGCCACGATAGTCGCCGGGTATTGACTATTGGGTGGCAGATAGGGACCCTGATGATTCACTTTGGATTGAGACGATGCTCGGTGCTCTATTCTCGGTGAGTATTTACCCTGTGCATCCTTTGGCTGCTGCACACCTGATCTAGGCCTCGAGTGCTGACCCAATACCGTTGACCCAGCCTGAAACATCAATTAAGCGATTGATGAAAAATGTGACGGTCGATAAAGCAGGTTAAGCGAGATAAAATAGAGTTTACGTGTGCAGCAGAAGCGGGAACGGATGACGGTGGTAGTGGTGGGGGTGATGGTAGAAGTGACGATTGAACGAAATGGGGATGATTCTTGAGGATGCCGGTGGTCGGTTGTGGTGGAGGTTGATAACGCGGTGGCACCTGATCCACTGGTTTCTTGATCACGTGAGACGAAAGAACTTGCTGCTGTTTCTGCTGCTGTGTCTGCTGATGTTGCTGCTGCTGCGGCTGCTGTTGTTGGGACTTGCTCTTATTGGACATCTCGGCTAATTTAGCTTCGAGCTGTGCCGTGTCCCATTTCAAAAGTCGCCCGGGCCTGTCTTCCTCTTCTCCGTAGCGAGTAGCAGCTCGCTAAAATCTGGGTCAGCCGGATTCTCTCGTTCCCTCTATACTATATAGTATATTATATATGTATACACTAGAGTATACAAGCCCCACACGCTGTACGAGCCGATCACCTTTCCAAACACAACCTCTCCTGTTTCCGATATCCTTACTCGCAAGACACTCGTTTGAATTTTTCACGTTTTATGCATCGTTGATCGTTTTCCATATTTACGCCGATAAAGAAAGCGTAGTCGAAAGTTTATATCGCTCAAGTGCACCATTGATCGGTCGATCGATATTGTAGCGTCTGTCGTAAGCTGTGTCAACCGGTATTGGAATGCGTGATGCTGTGTTTGCTGTTACTTGCCGTTGGACCGACTCCCCCCGACAGTCCCCCCGAGTGGCCCCGAGTAGCCGAGCCTGCCGATGAGAGTGCTCGCATCGGTAATCGGAATTACTCGGAATGTCGTAAAAACAACATAGCAAATGCAGAGTAAAAGAGCTTTACGCGATTCACTGCTGTACAGGTTGTACTATGTCTCTCAAACGAAAGTTCTACCGAGCTGAGATTCGTCGGTGGTCACACACACTCACAACACCACATATACACACTTCACGTAAAACGTCGTACTACGTATGTGTAAGAAAGGTACGCTGGCCCCCCCCCCTCCCCCACTTCCGGTTACAATTTTCCTCGCGTTCTCATTCTGATGTCGATCGAGGGACACAGGAAGTTGAGTTGAGAAGGGTCGTCGATGCCGTTGGCTGGAACTCTGACTTCTGTAATGTAGCTAGGATCCACGATTCATCCAGGTGAATAGGTGGAAAGTGGGATAGCGAGCAGCCGCGGGAGCGGGAACTGGAAAGAAAAGCGGATTGGTCGTTCCGCACTATCGGTGGGGGGTCGAAGGGGTCTTTGCTCACCCTGCTTACTATGCTATCCTCTCTCTTTCTTTTTCCTCTCTCATCCACCTGCAGCACTACCTTGGATTCGGATGCTTCAGAGTTCGAAAGGTCCCTTCTACCATGCTTACTCCCCTCCCCTTCTTTCTTTCTCTGAGTTTCCAAGTTTCTTCATTAGTAAGAGAGAGAAGACTCTGCTAAAAGGGTCTCGAGACTCGGAATGTATTTCTATCTTTAAAAAATCTTTACAAGAATGCTGTATCCACGGAAATAACCTGATTTGTAACGCTATTTCGCATTTACCTCGGCTGTTACCTGCTATAACGTGACGTGCGTCACCATGCCAAGGTCTCACCTTACTGAATGTACCTTCACAGATGCTGACTACTACCAACTGCTACCGACTACCAAGGTCATTCCGAAGGAATGATTTAAATGACCGCGTAGGACAGCTCTTTATCGAATATTTCTTTTTCTTTAAATTGTCTCGCTGTTTTATCGACCGAGAATTTATATTTTGGTCGATAGATGGGGATAGCTGCTGACTGTAGCCGTGGGGGTACTGGGGTGGTAGTGCAGGTAGTGATGTCATACCACCCGTTATTGCTCAATACTCATTGGTGCCATTGGTGGTTGGCGCTGGTTGGCGCCGTTGGCGGCAGTTAACAGCTAACCCAGCTCAACCTGAGAGTAGAAAAATCCGATAAATAAATCAGGTGTCTGATACGAGTGTGGTGAATGAAATTCTTGAGCTATTAGCACTCTGACTAGCTTTAATCTTAACTCAATTAGTGAGAGATTAATTGATTGTCATAACAGAGCTCCAAAATGTTATCAATAAATGCTAAAAATGATCGGAGCATTGTCCAACGTCTGTCCAGTGATAGAAAGAAATTTCTTATTATATCCCGAGTGATAGTTTATAAACCTGATTAAACCTACTAGCTGGAAACCAACCAGAGCAGGTATATCACTTTCTATAACATATTTGTAGTATTATACAATTTATATAGTAGCATGATTTACGCATCGTATAAGTGGCAAACGCAATAAACACCCTACCATTATTCGGAGTAGTAATTATATACTATATATAAAAACATACTTTACTGCTCTCTATTCTTCGTCTTGCGCTTACAGATCGATGTCACCGAAGTACATGGTTAATTGAGTTACTACGCGAAAAAAACGTGCGTACTATTTTTACGAATGCTGCAAAAATATAAACTTCTTTAATATCAGCCATTCTTAAAGAAGATAAACCAAATATCAACATCTTAAACCTGTCAAAGTGCGTCTAGAATTCCAAAAAGAGATTCATATGATTCAAGTATATGTTTACACTAAGAGCGGAAATGATCGTACTTTAGATAAAGAGAATCAACAGCCTCTATTACAAAAAGTGACGCAAGGTTTATGGTTATTGAACCAGCCGGAAGAACAGGTTGATACGTACAAACAATTTTTTTCGTAGGAAAAGCGTAAATATTTGTGTCAAGGTTGTTTTCAACAATTGGAGTTACCAATGAGTAATGACATTTTAATGTACGGATGGATTCTTGAATATTGATGACTCGTCGCTGAATTATTGAAAGTGGAGGGAGGAGTTTGATGGAAAGGATGTGAGATTTGGAATTGTGATGCTTTGAACAAGCCGCTGATTCACTCCAAAGTTGGAGACCGGCAGTCGACACTCGGCAGCACGACTCCAACTCGAACACCGGCACCGGCTTCGGTATCAGATCGGATCAGAGAGATCAGTGCAACGACAACCGTCGGTCACGGCGCATGTGTCTCCTTCACTTCTTACAACTTCCAATGTAAATAGGCTTCATTTTACACATTGTTGTTTTTCATTATACTTTTCATTCTATACCACTCTCTCACTAATTTAGTACACAAACACTCGTTGATACTTCTCCATTGCTATATTGCTATATTTACGATCTCGTACTGTGTGCCTGTCTTTCTGTGCAATTTATAATGTTAGTTGTGGAAAAGTGACAAGTTTTGCACATAACGAATTGAAGCTGAGAATTAAATAGGTCAGTAAAAATATTACATCAGTTTTAAACCTCGAATAACATCTTTCCAGGAATTTAAGATATTTCCAAATATAGATAAAATAAAGCAAAACTGTGTATACACGCAGACGAGCACGTGTGTGTAACTTGAAAGCCGTTGAAAAGAGGCTATGTTTAAATCTTATTGAAATACTGGAAAATTGTAAAGAATATATACTTATTGGAGTGATAAAATATTCATTTTTTAAATAAAAATAGATGATGAGAATGAAAAGTGAAAACGTATATCTCATTTAAAAATGGCTATCGAAAAATTGGAGTATAAATATTCGAGTTAAAGATAGTAACGTCCCAGATTTTTTTTAATTGCTTACTGTCGAGACACTACAGTGGCTTTTCATGTAGTGTGTATATTAACTTTTCAATTAATTGTATCTGGCTTTTTACTTCATAACCATGAAGAGACACGATATGTAAATTATACTGAAATATTGGAAGATTATACTGAACATGCTGATTGTTTGATTCATAAAATATTTACTTGAGAGATGAAATTAGATAAAAATGAGAAAAAGTTTTGTATACGTAATATATAACACAGTATGTATTGACTTTTTAATTAATAGTCTTTGGATTTTTACTTCGTAGGCTTAACGATGCTCGGCGTAATCATATCTTACGTAACGATCGAAAAGGTGTGGAAATGAACATATCATTCATTTCCGTCTTTTCCAGAAATTTATTTTGCAAATCATACTCTGTCAATTATATACAAAAGTAATCAATTATCGTTTCTGTAGGAAGAAGCATCTAAATGTAGGATGAATGATGAATGGAAGAGGGAGAGAGAGAGGGAATCAAGGACATAAAATTTTATGAATCATCAATAATTGTGGAGCACGATCAATTCGGGAATCGATCGTTCCATATACGTTTTTCTGAAAACCTGTAGTGCCTTTAATGCTTTGACCTATAGAATAATGGGAGAAAGACCTGAGAATAAATATATTATAAGTGCGGCACGCTACAAGCTGGAAGGAGAGGGAAGGAATGTCAATTGTTTTTTTTTTACTTTACCTCAGCTATGAGAAAAAGAGAAAGAAATATGCAGAAGGGGGGGGGGGTGAGAATATGAAAAAAACGCATGCACGTGAATATCCATTATTTCATCGCAAATATAGTGTCGTGCTGTCGAAGAAACCGATAAAATTACTGAGTAGTTTACTAGAACGATTGTAGACTTGACAAAAAAAAGTAGATGTAAATCATATATTCGATGCAACGTAAACTATAGTAATATAAGCTACAAGTCTACAATCGTTCTGGCAAACTACTCAGTCGTTTATCGACTTCCCCATGTAGTAATCACGAAACATGTTGGATTTAAAGTCAAACATCGCAACGTGGTTAAACGGCTGATTAATAATGGATCCTGCCTGCAAATAATAATTTACTCCAACATCTTGAATCACTTTATATAAAAATACCAAGCACGTGCATTTTCTTGCAATTCATCGCAATTACGTGTGGTTATAGTAGCCACAAAACTCATTAGATTTAAGGTCAAACATCGCAACGTGGTTAAACGCTTGTTAATAATGAATCATGTTTGCAAATAATAATTTACTCAAGTGTAGAATCAATTTGTATAAAAATCAAGCACGTGAATAATCTTGCATTTCATCGCAAAAACGTGTAGTTCTAGTAGTTACAGAGCATGTTGGATTTAAGGTCAAGCGTTCCAACGTGGTTGAACGTCTGATTGATAATGAGGCTTAGTTGCAAATTATAATTTACTCGAGCGTTGAATAAATTTGAATAAATATCGCCTAATTACACCACAAGTGAGTTATCGTTGGGGAGAGTTTTCGAATGGTAACGATAAAATGATGCGAGCACTAATTGACATCGCGATATAGTTTCGATTTTACAGAAACGGGGGTTGACATTAGAGGGCATCCACGTGCACACTTGCCCCGAGGCGCATAAAGTTTCTTATTTGTGGACAATCGACCTGACGGATGCCATATTATAATCAAGTACATAGTCGTGACCCCCTTGACCTCAGAGTCCTTGAGCCAATGCATAATTTCTCTGAAATACCTGAAGCGCAAATGTTCTTCAAGTTTTCTCCCTTTCTCTATTTGTACGTATGCATTATATATACATATATATATATATGTATATATACATAGAAGCTTCGCTGGATGCCCTAATGGCGTCGCCATCTAGCGTCATAGCACGAGCAGCGAACGTTTGATTAAGAATAGAAGAGACAAAATTCCTCCTCGTCTCTTCTCTAACTATCAGCCAATTTGTAACATCCTTTTTCTCTCTCTATCTCTCTTCTCTCGAAACAGGTCATTTTTTTTTTAATGAAAACTGGCTCCCTTGCCAAAGCTGTGACTGCAGGCTGAATTTACCGAATGGGGATCCGTATCTCCTCGGCCTTAGTTGTCTCTACTCATCGCGATAGAACCCTGAAATAATTTATTTCGAGAGATGGAATGAGAGGAGCTGTAAATTTCCACGAGATTAATCTAATTCAGCTGTGCGACGATTCATCTATGACGTAATAAGTTTGGCTTAATTACGCAAACATTTCTTCTTTTTATTCTTTATCTTCTAGTAAAAGAAAAGAAAGTACACAACAGATCAATTGAGGAGCTTTTGAGATAAACCGAATAAATCTATTTTTATGAAAATTTATGTCACTGTTACTAGTTAATTTGTTAAAGTATTTTTTTTGTAAATTGAGCACAAGTTTGAGCAAAGAATTAAAACTTAAATCTTGTTTGTTCAGTTTTGTTAGATACTACTTGACTTATATGATGTAATATAATTTAAACAATTAACGGGATCCCTCACGCCTACTTTACCGACAGTACAAGTCAATAAACAATTCGTTTAATAAAAGTCAAATGCGAAGCAAATTACAAAAACGGGCTTCTTTATGACAAGGTGCCAATTCTAACGAGTCAATCGAGCTTAAAAAAACTCAAATCGGATAAAGAATAACGCTGTACCACTGTCCCACGTTCTTGAAGTGGAAATAACCAAAAGTAACCTCTCTTCAATAACGCGGCACAATGGTACAGCGTTATTTTTCAACTAATTTGAGTGTTTTTAAGTTCGTTTGACTCGTTAGGACTGGCACATTGTCCAAAAAACGCTCGATTGTTCAATTTGCTTCGCATTTGACTTTTATTGAACGAATTGTTTATTGACTTGAACTGTCGATAAAGTAGGCGTGAGGGATCCCGTTAACGGGATCCCTCACGCGTGCTACCGACAGTACAAGTCAATAAACATTTCGTTTAATAAAAGTAAAATGCGAACCAAATTGCAAAAACGGGCTTCTTTATGACAAGGTGCCAATTCTAACGAGTCAATCCAGCTTAAAAAAACTCAAATCGGATGAAGAATAACGCTGTAGCACTGTCCTGCGTTCTTGAAGTGGAAATAACCAAAAGTAACCTCTCTTCAAGAACGCGGCACAATGGTACAGCGTTATTTTTCAACTAATTTGAGTGTTTTTAAGTTCGTTTGACTCGTTAGGACTGGCACATTGTCCAAAAAACGCCCGATTGTTCAATTTGCTTCGCATTTGACTTTTATTGAACGAATTGTTTATTGACTTGAACTGTCGATAAAGTAGGCGTGAGGGATCCCGTTAACGGGATCCTCACGCGTGCTACCGACAGTACAAGTCAATAAACATTTCGTTTAATAAAAGTAAAATGCGAACCAAATTGCAAAAACGGGCTTCTTTATGACAAGGTGCCAATTCTAACGAGTCAATCCAGCTTAAAAAAACTCAAATCGGATGAAGAATAACGCTGTAGCACTGTCCTGCGTTCTTGAAGTGGAAATAACCAAAAGTAACCTCTCTTCAAGAACGCGGCACAATGGTACAGCGTTATTTTTCAACTAATTTGAGTGTTTTTAAGTTCGTTTGACTCGTTAGGACTGGCACATTGTCCAAAAAACGCCCGATTGTTCAATTTGCTTCGCATTTGACTTTTATTGAACGAATTGTTTATTGACTTGAACTGTCGATAAGGTAGGCGTGAGGGATCCCGTTAACGGGATCCCTCACGCGTGCTACCGACAGTACAAGTCAATAAACATTTCGTTTAATAAAAGTAAAATGCGAACCAAATTGCAAAAACGGGCTTCTTTATGACAAGGTGCCAATTCTAACGAGTCAATCCAGCTTAAAAAAACTCAAATCGGATGAAGAATAACGCTGTAGCACTGTCCTGCGTTCTTGAAGTGGAAATAACCAAAAGTAACCTCTCTTCAAGAACGCGGCACAATGGTACAGCGTTATTTTTCAACTAATTTGAGTGTTTTTAAGTTCGTTTGACTCGTTAGGACTGACACATTATCCTACAAATGCCCGATTGTTCAATTTGCTTCGCATTTGAATTATATTAACTTAATTGTTTATTGAGTTGTACTGTCGGTAAAGCACGCGTGAGGGATCCCGTTAAAGTAAACTTGAATAAATGTACAAAGTCTGTTGATTTAGTGTTCCAGGAAAATTCGTAGTAGTGATGCAAGGAAGCACGCGGTTAACCGACATTAACCTAGAAAGGAGGTTGAATTCTCGGAAGAAAAAGAAACAAAGTATGAAAAGAAGTTATAGGAACCAAGGAGAAACGATATTACCATAGAATTATAGGTGTTTGTGTATATTTGATGAGATTGCATTATATCTGTCACGCAGTTTACGTTCTAATCATCTCCATGCGAAATCAGCTTTGCCTGAAGTTTATAAACCGAGCATCCGAGCGAACCATAACCACAATCTATATCGTTACTGCATCGTAGAATTGAATTACATAATAGATTGTAAGAACTTGAATGATGCATTGTTAAGCAAAAGGCAATACGCCTTCCAACGTGGAAAATTTATATGAAGCGTTAAACTGCGGTGTGGCAGGAGGAGGCGACCCTTTTGTGTACTAATAAATAGCATACTATATAGATGCAATATTGGTGATAAGAATGATGATAAACGGTCCTCAAAAAGATACATCTTTAAGCTTAACAGCTTACTGATAATGATACACGATAAAAGATATAGCTTGATAATTTATCCGATTGTGACATTATTGAAACAATAATTCATCATAATATTACTTTACAGATCGTATCGTGGGGGCTCTTGGACGGGACTGACCACGAATTCGACGATTCTAGAGCAAGAGTCGTATAATGAGGACCTGTTGCGAGGATAAGGAAGAAAGGGAGATCTCTTACAAAGATGTTGTAATAGTTGGCAAGTATTCTATTCTTTCTTCACAAATGAGATGAGGAGTAAAATTATAAATTTTTTAATAGTTAAAGTAATATTACATTAATATTGAAAATCAGGAAACGGCCCCAGCGGAATATGCCTTTCGTATATGTTAGCTGGAAATTGGCCGTACTACACTGGCGAGTCACATCCTGGGGACGAAATGCTATCTGCACGCTTACGCTACAACGTGACTGGATCGCCAGAGAACTCATTGGAGGAGGAGAGGCTAGAAAAAAGTGGAAGTGGCAGCCTGGAAGGCGGGCTCCCCAAAGAAAGAAGGGTATTGCGCCGTGGAAGATCTCAGATTCGACCTCTGGTGCAAACCACGACGAGGCACAAGCTCGAAAATTTGTCATCCGGACTCGAAGGTAGAGCTGGTGGACGTCCATTGGCTCTTTTGATGGACCAGCTTCAGCATCCTTGTGTAGATGCTGGTCTAGACATACCCAGCCTTATCACTTTCAAATCGGTCAATGAGAATCCCGATCACAGGGTAATAGATCACGTTGTCCTGGGAAAGGGCCTTCCTGGAGGAGCCTGGCAGGTATTTTTCACATTTTGTCAGAATAATTTTGCCATTCATATTTCTGTATATTTTTCTTTTTGTTGATAAAAATTAGACCATGGATCCTAACGTAATGGCCATCAGCTTGAGTAGGTGGATGTCTTTACCTGGATTAGACTTCAAACAGTGGGTTCAACTGTTGGAATCTGAACAAAATAATCTGACCGAACAAGACACATTGCTGGAAAAACTGCGAGGTGCAAACACTGGCCAAT
Source organism: Prorops nasuta (assembly GCF_024137725.1). Lineage (NCBI taxonomy): Eukaryota > Metazoa > Arthropoda > Insecta > Hymenoptera > Bethylidae > Prorops > Prorops nasuta. Next base: position 2,812,638 of record NW_027116821.1, on the reverse strand, counting down.
CCGATAGTAGAGTTCCCGTCGGAATTGTTGCCGTTTATTATAAAGACTATGTTAAGAGGCAGGGTCTTGAAAGATATTTTCGATGGTTTGTATTAATAAATGCAATTGCAATAAAGCATAGGACTGTATTCATAACGTTTCGTCAGTTAACTTAAGAGTTTTTCTTAACTCAATATCCCTTATATCCAATTGATATACTAGGATTCTGGATGTTAGGGGAGACTCGAACTTAATTTAACGCTGTGCATACGTCCGAAAGTATGTTACAGCTAAAGCAATCTGTTGATTTTTTTTCTCAGTGGTACCACTGTGACTTGTGTAAAACCTGCCCCAGCCACGGAAGAATCATACGACTGGATTGTGCAAGGCATCGAAAATAAATCTAGACAACGTTTCGAATACAGATGTAAAAAGGTAGTTTTGGCAACAGGTACTACAGATCTGTCTAATCAACTTGGCTTGCCTGGAGAGGATTCCTTGCAGTGGGTCACACATGACTTGAACGATCTTGAAGCCAGACTCGATTGTATAACTAGTCGGTATATTGATCTGTTTGCATCTAGTAGTTTATAAATGGTATTATTATACTCAGTTTACTGCATTACACAGAGAAGATTAACAATTCCTTGGAGGCTCAAGCTGATCCTGTTCTGGTGATTGGTGCTGGCTTAAGTGCAGCAGACGCAATTATGGCTGCACGCTGCCGAGGTATTCCTGTGCTCCACGCGTTTCGAGATTCTTCTGGGGAGTGGGACAGGGAAACTGAGAAACGAAATATAATGAATGGTTACGATAGGCTCCAGTGGCTACCGGATTCGATATATCCGGAATATCATAAAATTTTCGAGATGATGGCTGATAACGATAAAAATTACCCGCTGTATAGGTCCTTACCTGGTTATACGTTAGTTAATCTTGGCTTGAACGGATCCGAGGATTTAAAAGATGACGGAGATGGAAGATTTGTTACTTTATGCAGCCCGAAAGACCAGCTGCATACTTTTCAAATATCTATCATTGCTATTCTCATCGGTATGTGCGCTTTATATTTTTAAGTATTCAATTGCATAAATACTAAATTTATAAATGCATTATATCTTTCGTATTTTAGGTTACAGACCAAACTTGTCTTATTTAAAAGACAATGGGGTTGGTTTAGGAAGGAATGAGAGTAAGCCAATAGATAATAAAACCAATCCAATCGAAGTGGACAATGTGACTTATGAAATAATTAAAGCACCGCGAAAAGGATTGTATGCTTTAGGTCCCTTAGTCGGTGATAATTTTGTACGTTTTATTTTGGGCGGAGCTTTTGGAAGTCTAGTCCATATACAAAATACAATAGAGCTACCTGAAATTTAGCTACTTTTAAATTATATAGTTGAAATTATTTAGTCGTCAAGCAACTGTAAACGTAGCATTTATCATATAAGTTTTGACTGTTGCTCAAACCTAACTGTGCTTTCTTATAGAAAGATTATTCATTACTTTATAATATTTATATCGATATTTGATCGATTACGGGTTTGTAAATAATCTAGAAATTATTTTTATATTACTTTTTTATGTATTGAATTAGTATCAATAGATTTTAGAAATTGAATATGAATATTAAAAGAGAACAAATTAATAATTATAATTAATTAATATTTAGATAATTAAGTTTTACGAATTTCAACATGCACTATATTGAATCTGATTTTTTTTTATAATCAAACAAAAAATGTAAATACAGATCTTTTTTTATGATTTAATAGAAGTGTTTTGTATCGTGAATACATTATTTTATTTATTATACAATTTTATATTTTCCACCAGAAACATGAAGAATTTCTTTATATTTAAGAAACACATCCGTACATAAAATGTAATTTGGAATGTGTCAACAACTTTTCATCAAAATAGCACAGTGGCTACTGATATTTTTTTTATACTATTGTTTGGCTTTTAAAAATTATATTTTTATATATACAGATGGTGCACTATTGAGGTCGCGTCAAAGTATAGATATAAAAACTCACTTATCTCCGAAACTATAACAGCTATAAATTTCGTTACTTAAGACCTATCAGAATGCAAATAGACAGGAACTTCAACAGCGTCTTATGAATAAAATTAATATCTCTTATTATTATATAGAGATGAGAGAGTTCTTACATCCGTATTCCGGTGCACGTTCAGTGATACAAATCTGTATAGTCAGTTACACATGGGCATTTGCTCATATTCTCTAGGTAACTTAATTTACAAAAACAGAATCTGACGCGACACTAATAATATTTACATATAGATTTATGTTTTAAATATCATAAAAAGGATACTAAGCAAGATGATGGCTGCTGCTAAAACAACAATGCAGTACATTTTTCTATTGGCCTTCTGATAGGAGTCAGCTTTCTGTAATTGTTTGTAGCCCTCGTACACCTGTGCTTGAGTTTGCTCAATATTATAGTCAATTCTATCCAAAATAGTGCCTTGGTCTTGTATCATGTTTGCTAGATCCTAGAATAAAACAGTGCCATTGATGCAAAGTAAATGACTTATTTGCATCTTAAAATAAATATGTAGATAAACATTGCTGTTACCTTAAAAATATACTTTAAATCTGCAATACTTTGGACTATATTTCCAATTTGTTCCTCCCTTTCAACCGCTAGTTTCATTCTATTTTCTGGATCTTCAAGCTGTAGTAGAAGTGACTCTTGTCTTTGCTCATCCTCCTGCCAATAATAAGTATTTGAGTCATCAGTTGAGGATACTGTTAGCCATGAGTCGGCTGTGGCATTGGTTAAATATGAGTTTTCATCAGCAAAAAATTGGCTGTTCCGTTCTTCTCGCGATTTTATTTCTACAATAACAAATCATTATGATCATACAAGGAATAATCTAATTATTTGGTATACTTTACTTTAAATGAAAGGAGCGACAGTTACGTTGTAGATAATTATTCTGAGCCGACTTATATTTTAGGCCCAGTTCCTGCAACGATGATGATACAGCCCTCACAGCATTAAAAGCGAGTTCTCGTTCTGCTGGATTACTTTGTTGTCTCATAGCTCCTTTAATTGTTTGTACTTGCTCATAACCATTAGAAAATGCCCGGCTTATCTCACGGGTAAATTGTTCCATTTGCCTCTCCACTTGTGGATCATCATCTAAGGTAGGCCTGGTCAATTGCCTCCCCTGAAGTTCTTTTAAACTGTCTATTTTTTCTTGTAACCTAGTTAAAATATATTGAGCTTCTTCCAATGCATTGATCCACGCAGGAGGAGCATTATTGTCACTGGAACCTAAACCATTTAATTCAACACTATCAGATTCACCTGGTTCTGTGGAAACCAAAGCCATCCTATCCGATAAATTCTAAAAAAAAAAGCATATTGGTTGAACCTTAATAAAAATATAAACAAAGGCGTACACATCTGTTTACTCTAATAGGTTATGTGTACGTACTTGCTCAGCGTAAATATGCTTATTTCGTAAGGCATTGTTTCGCATTAAAATAAAGGCTTCCGTCAAATTTCTAGTAGCCATTTTATTATCATTGATTATTTTCTATGTAAAAATTGGCTTAGTAGCATTATTTCCCGTACCACCGTAATTAATTATACAGCTTGTATAACATTAATATATATTAGACTGCTCACTGCGCTAAGCGTTTATGTGTAAAGTGGTAGGTAACTTTGCTTGACACAGAAACTCAGCGGACTCACTTGACTTGTACTCGTTTTCTGCCATTCTGCCGCTATCGATGCACTTTTACCATATTTTCAATATTGACAGTTTGATACGTTTGACTGATTTGACAAGACAGCACTGGCGCACGCCGCAGTCCGCACGACGAGAGAGTCTAATCTAAAGTGGTCTATAGGGTCTATAGTCTATAGGCTAGAGCAGGCTGGAGCAGGCTAGAGGGCAGCAGAGGGGCAGCAGCGTCAAGGTTGCCAAATGTAGTACTTTCGGTACTACCGTAGCAGAGATGAAACGGGAGATTGCTCATGCGAGGCAGCGTTGCCAAGTGTAGTGTAATTACACTACGTAGTGTCCATATCCTATAGCGTAGTGTCCGAAAGGACACTACGCTATAAGATGTGTAGCCTTTGGGATACTACGCTATAAGATATGTAGCATTTGAGATACTACGCTATAGGATGTGCAGTATTTCGGATACTACGCTATAAGATGTGTAGTACGACGGTAGTGGGTCAATTGTCCTACTTTTCTCTAGTGACAAGATGGCGTCGACGGTAACACTTTCCATGAGGTGAACACAATCTATGTTGTCAAATGAATTGCAGAAAATATAGGGCTTAAAGATCAGTCATGTGTTTCCGGTGGGTACAGTGTAGCGAAAAGAATATCATGAACTGTCAAAATTCGAAGATTTTGAAGACGATAATAATATTTATAAATATTTATGGAATGTTCATTTATTCAAATTAAGAGGAGAATTATAGGAAAAACACAATTTCAGATGAGTAACTCAATTCACATAAAAATAAAATAAAAGTTTACTCTAAATAAAGAATGTTTACTTTGCCTTAATTTTACTTTTTAAAGATAAAGCGCATGGAATAATTGGTTTTTATTCACATATTATGGGTCTGACTCTTTTATTGAGATTATATAAAGAAGCACTTTAGCTTATCGTACAAGGATAAAAGGACAGGTAACCTTGTTTTCAATTATAGTCATACAGTATAAATACCTTCACTTCTAAATAATTTACAGCGGATATAGAAGATAATTGTTGTTGCTCCTGTTCCCCCCAGCAGAGCATCAGTATATACAGAGCGGCTAAGCACAAATCATTAACTGATGTACCATAGTTTGCTTAATGGGATAATCCACCAACATTTTATAGAGCCATGATCGAAGTTGAAAAATATACAAAGTTAAAACTTTAAAAAAAGAATACATATGTTGAGCAATTATTCAGATGGCTTAACATTAGTGGTATGAAAATGGATACATTCATAAATTAGCTTTTTATAAAAATGTTAACTTTAAGATATAATTTTGAGACACATTACTCTAACAATGTCAGTAGGGAAGTGCTATTCAGTGGTCTAGGGATACATTATACATATGATAACTAAATATTTTGTTGATGTAGGGTGAAATATGAGAGTTTTCATACGTATTTCAAAAGTGTTGCAGAGGTTTTCTCTCTACTATAAATTTTATTTATTTTTTATAGAATTGAGGATGGAATTGCTGTAAATATATTGTCTATCATATTTTATGGAGCAAAGCTGTACGCAGCAAACCTATGTTAAAGTTATGGTATAATTGGAGAATACAGATTCTACAACAAAGGACATAGTAGTGGAGAAACTGCGTGAATTTATTCCTATTTGCTATAATCAATTAATTATTCCCTTCGCAGTACCCAGTATTTGAGTAGCGGTAAGTTATTGTAGTTAGAAAAGTATTATTCTTATTATTTCTTTTTTAATTCTCTTATTTTAGATACTATGAGCGCACAAGGTTAAAGCTGATAAGTTTGAAAATATTAAACGTGATTCACAAAAGATACCGGTATGTAATGATTCTATACAGAAATGAAACCTCCATTTTTGTCAATACTTCTTTTTTTATAGGTTTATATCTTAAATCTAGTTTGTGTAAACTATTCAATATATTGATACAGCTCATCAAGAAATAAGGTATTAAAATGAAAGGGAAGAATCAAAAAGATGTAAGGATAAGAAACAACAAAATTTATTTTATATCTTATACCTTAGAAGAGATATATATAAAAAAGAAAATAGTTAGAAATGAACACTGACAAAAGGGAGATTATAATATTTTTAAGGAAAAATGTATCTGGAGTTGAAGAGAAAAAGAGATCGACAGATTAAAGGAAAATATTAAAAAATGTAATAGGAAGAAATGAGAAGAGCAAATAAGAGATAGCTAGATACAGGGAGGGGGAGGGGGATATTATATAGAGCTTTATAGTTTACATGTTGCAACACGAAGAAGTACAAGAATGATGGAATGGAATAGAAAAGGATGGATCAGAAGGGAAGAAGGATTAGATGTAGATTGACGAAGCAACGAGTGGAATATGAAATTAAGGATACATTACTGTATTGAAAATAGAACGAAATAAATAGAATGACAAACGGTTGTAAGGTGTAGGCTACATAGTGAACGAAATATAAGAAAGTTGATGCTGTGTGCAGGGAAAGCAGGAATGAAAATTGAGAGAGCTCTTGGCAAAAATGTTGTTAGAAGGGAGGATTAGACTTAAAAATAAAAGTGAGGAAACTATTAAGAGAAGAGGAAAGAATTGATGGATAGAAAAATCATACATGTAATTAGTATAGTAGATACAATAATATAGAAAGAAACAGTTGTAGATGCAAGTATGAATGGAAAATATTGAATAAAAGATTATGTATAAGCGTAATGAAACAATTGGAAAATAAATACATCAGTAGATTGTATGTACATAAAGTATTAATTTATTTTTTTAGAAGGAGAATCTTTATAACTCTTTGCAGGAGCTAGTAGAATTTATATAAATGCAATTGAAACTTATGTTACAATGGAGTAAATCAAAGTTAAAAATAACTATATTGAATAGCCTGACGAAAAACTTCTTTACTATATTTATAAATGGAATTATTTTCATGCTAATTAAAATTTTATTTCAGATTGAATGAATCCTTGATTAAAATATCTCTAATTTTTTTCATTAAAAGTTTGTTCTGATATACTGATGTAGATAAAAACTCGTCAATTTGTCTAATTTTTGACTCATCGCTCATTGTTTGTAATCTATTTAATTTTTCCCAGCTTTCCTTTAACCATAAATCAAAATTTGTTGTACACTTCCGTCTGTTGGTGGTAGTAATAACCAAACCATTATTTAGTTGGCTTATTTGTATAACCGTTTTGATGATCAAGTCTTTTAATTTCACTGCAGATTTAAAAATATTTTAACTTTGTGTTTAATAATAGATGAAAAGATTACTTACATATAAATTTATAAAGTGTTGGCCTATGTCTCATCATCTCGTTTAAAGACTTATGATAGCGTTCTTGATTGTTGTTCGTTCGCCGTTCACATTGAAAAACGCTAAGTACATTGGCATCGACTTTTTTCATCCAGAAATCCTCAATATATCTTATTAGCTTTATAAATTGAACGATTTCTTTTAAATCATTACTGGCGTTAATGTTATTTTTTATGATTTCAAATCCAGTTTTAATGTAGGATGAAGGCAGCAGTGGTAAATTTAACAATTTCCTTAATAGAAAAATTCCCTTTATGTGAACTTTTACTGATTTCCCTTTTAAAATACTGTAGATTTTTAATTTCTTTGCGTATTTCCTAACATTCTGAAAGCAAAAATATTAGTTCCGGTTGCTTAGGTTTAACACATAAAAGTTATACTTACATACACATAATGAAAATAACATCCCATTAATGTACAGTGTGGAAAAACAGTTTTTATTGCATTTTGGAGTGCAAATTCGTAATCAGAAATTATCTTGGAAACGTTTAAATCTTTAAGAACAGAATCCTTTAAATACCTAAATAACCGAATATATTCGATTTCAGTTCTTCCGCTCATTAAAACCCATATACACGGTAGAAACTTAAATATTTAAAATTCATTAATTAATTGAATTGAATTATAAAGTTGAAAAAGGGTCGGTATTGCATACAAAAATATAACATTACTTTATTATTTATTCTACCCATAATTGTCACCAATTGAGAAATTCCAATTAATTTGGGCATTGAATAAAATGTTCCATCAATGCTATATTCATCACTTTTCACAAACATTCTTATCAATTTAACGTCATATAAAATTACTTGACAAGATGCGTCTAATTGTACAACATCAATTGCGATGTAGTGATTTTCTTTATCAATATTAAATTGTAAGGCTTGCATCCATATTTCATTCATCTGAATGAGACCTATATCACTCAGTTTCTTTGGATTAAAAGGACAAGTTTGATGTCTTTTCCGTTTTAGAGTACTTCTTAAATATTTCAAACTTAGAAATTTGGATGCTTCGATATGTCTATATTTCAATTAATTGAGGAAAAAATGAACCATTGAAAAAAAATTTGAATGTACGTAGTGTTACAATTATATTTTATAGTTTATATTGTCAGCTTACTCTTTAGATTTATAGTCATAAGCCTCTTTAAGCGAAATAGGGACAGTTTTCACGCAATGGTATAGATCCTCACGAAACGAGGCGCTTTTTAAAAACTTTCTATCTTTATCGTGATTATGATTTTTAATGGGATAAAATTGATTTCGTACTAATTTCCCGCTTCCGCGGCATTCACGCAATTTGCATTTCAGGTAACTACCAAAAGAAAAATTATATTAAATATTTGCTTTCATTATTCTTAAAAACATAAGTATATACTTACGTTACTTCATTTCCAGCTTTGTCTATTTTCTTCACGTTTTTGTAATAACAAAAACCATCGTCATATATAATTTTTGTCGTTTTATAATGGTTCATTTTGGTAAAGATGAGAAATTGCGCTGATTATTCTAATAAGTTGACACATATTATGACAATTGCAAGTTTCGCACATATCATTTGTTTATAAGCGCATTGGAAATTGTCATAATATGTGTCAACTTATTAGAATAATCAGCGCAATTTCTCATCTTTACCAAAATGAACCATTATAAAACGACAAAAATTATATATGACGATGGTTTTTGTTATTACAAAAACGTGAAGAAAATAGACAAAGCTGGAAATGAAGTAACGTAAGTATATACTTATGTTTTTAAGAATAATGAAAGCAAATATTTAATATAATTTTTCTTTTGGTAGTTACCTGAAATGCAAATTGCGTGAATGCCGCGGAAGCGGGAAATTAGTACGAAATCAATTTTATCCCATTAAAAATCATAATCACGATAAAGATAGAAAGTTTTTAAAAAGCGCCTCGTTTCGTGAGGATCTATACCATTGCGTGAAAACTGTCCCTATTTCGCTTAAAGAGGCTTATGACTATAAATCTAAAGAGTAAGCTGACAATATAAACTATAAAATATAATTGTAACACTACGTACATTCAAATTTTTTTTCAATGGTTCATTTTTTCCTCAATTAATTGAAATATAGACATATCGAAGCATCCAAATTTCTAAGTTTGAAATATTTAAGAAGTACTCTAAAACGGAAAAGACATCAAACTTGTCCTTTTAATCCAAAGAAACTGAGTGATATAGGTCTCATTCAGATGAATGAAATATGGATGCAAGCCTTACAATTTAATATTGATAAAGAAAATCACTACATCGCAATTGATGTTGTACAATTAGACGCATCTTGTCAAGTAATTTTATATGACGTTAAATTGATAAGAATGTTTGTGAAAAGTGATGAATATAGCATTGATGGAACATTTTATTCAATGCCCAAATTAATTGGAATTTCTCAATTGGTGACAATTATGGGTAGAATAAATAATAAAGTAATGTTATATTTTTGTATGCAATACCGACCCTTTTTCAACTTTATAATTCAATTCAATTAATTAATGAATTTTAAATATTTAAGTTTCTACCGTGTATATGGGTTTTAATGAGCGGAAGAACTGAAATCGAATATATTCGGTTATTTAGGTATTTAAAGGATTCTGTTCTTAAAGATTTAAACGTTTCCAAGATAATTTCTGATTACGAATTTGCACTCCAAAATGCAATAAAAACTGTTTTTCCACACTGTACATTAATGGGATGTTATTTTCATTATGTGTATGTAAGTATAACTTTTATGTGTTAAACCTAAGCAACCGGAACTAATATTTTTGCTTTCAGAATGTTAGGAAATACGCAAAGAAATTAAAAATCTACAGTATTTTAAAAGGGAAATCAGTAAAAGTTCACATAAAGGGAATTTTTCTATTAAGGAAATTGTTAAATTTACCACTGCTGCCTTCATCCTACATTAAAACTGGATTTGAAATCATAAAAAATAACATTAACGCCAGTAATGATTTAAAAGAAATCGTTCAATTTATAAAGCTAATAAGATATATTGAGGATTTCTGGATGAAAAAAGTCGATGCCAATGTACTTAGCGTTTTTCAATGTGAACGGCGAACGAACAACAATCAAGAACGCTATCATAAGTCTTTAAACGAGATGATGAGACATAGGCCAACACTTTATAAATTTATATGTAAGTAATCTTTTCATCTATTATTAAACACAAAGTTAAAATATTTTTAAATCTGCAGTGAAATTAAAAGACTTGATCATCAAAACGGTTATACAAATAAGCCAACTAAATAATGGTTTGGTTATTACTACCACCAACAGACGGAAGTGTACAACAAATTTTGATTTATGGTTAAAGGAAAGCTGGGAAAAATTAAATAGATTACAAACAATGAGCGATGAGTCAAAAATTAGACAAATTGACGAGTTTTTATCTACATCAGTATATCAGAACAAACTTTTAATGAAAAAAATTAGAGATATTTTAATCAAGGATTCATTCAATCTGAAATAAAATTTTAATTAGCATGAAAATAATTCCATTTATAAATATAGTAAAGAAGTTTTTCGTCAGGCTATTCAATATAGTTATTTTTAACTTTGATTTACTCCATTGTAACATAAGTTTCAATTGCATTTATATAAATTCTACTAGCTCCTGCAAAGAGTTATAAAGATTCTCCTTCTAAAAAAATAAATTAATACTTTATGTACATACAATCTACTGATGTATTTATTTTCCAATTGTTTCATTACGCTTATACATAATCTTTTATTCAATATTTTCCATTCATACTTGCATCTACAACTGTTTCTTTCTATATTATTGTATCTACTATACTAATTACATGTATGATTTTTCTATCCATCAATTCTTTCCTCTTCTCTTAATAGTTTCCTCACTTTTATTTTTAAGTCTAATCCTCCCTTCTAACAACATTTTTGCCAAGAGCTCTCTCAATTTTCATTCCTGCTTTCCCTGCACACAGCATCAACTTTCTTATATTTCGTTCACTATGTAGCCTACACCTTACAACCGTTTGTCATTCTATTTATTTCGTTCTATTTTCAATACAGTAATGTATCCTTAATTTCATATTCCACCCGTTGCTTCGTCAATCTACATCTAATCCTTCTTCCCTTCTGATCCATCCTTTTCTATTCCATTCCATCATTCTTGTACTTCTTCGTGTTGCAACATGTAAACTATAAAGCTCTATATAATATCCCCCTCCCCCTCCCTGTATCTAGCTATCTCTTATTTGCTCTTCTCATTTCTTCCTATTACATTTTTTAATATTTTCCTTTAATCTGTCGATCTCTTTTTCTCTTCAACTCCAGATACATTTTTCCTTAAAAATATTATAATCTCCCTTTTGTCAGTGTTCATTTCTAACTATTTTCTTTTTTATATATATCTCTTCTAAGGTATAAGATATAAAATAAATTTTGTTGTTTCTTATCCTTACATCTTTTTGATTCTTCCCTTTCATTTTAATACCTTATTTCTTGATGAGCTGTATCAATATATTGAATAGTTTACACAAACTAGATTTAAGATATAAACCTATAAAAAAAGAAGTATTGACAAAAATGGAGGTTTCATTTCTGTATAGAATCATTACATACCGGTATCTTTTGTGAATCACGTTTAATATTTTCAAACTTATCAGCTTTAACCTTGTGCGCTCATAGTATCTAAAATAAGAGAATTAAAAAAGAAATAATAAGAATAATACTTTTCTAACTACAATAACTTACCGCTACTCAAATACTGGGTACTGCGAAGGGAATAATTAATTGATTATAGCAAATAGGAATAAATTCATGCAGTTTCTCCACTACTATGTCCTTTGTTGTAGAATCTGTATTCTCCAATTATACCATAACTTTAACATAGGTTTGCTGCGTACAGCTTTGCTCCATAAAATATGATAGACAATATATTTACAGCAATTCCATCCTCAATTCTATAAAAAATAAATAAAATTTATAGTAGAGAGAAAACCTCTGCAACACTTTTGAAATACGTATGAAAACTCTCATATTTCACCCTACATCAACAAAATATTTAGTTATCATATGTATAATGTATCCCTAGACCACTGAATAGCACTTCCCTACTGACATTGTTAGAGTAATGTGTCTCAAAATTATATCTTAAAGTTAACATTTTTATAAAAAGCTAATTTATGAATGTATCCATTTTCATACCACTAATGTTAAGCCATCTGAATAATTGCTCAACATATGTATTCTTTTTTTAAAGTTTTAACTTTGTATATTTTTCAACTTCGATCATGGCTCTATAAAATGTTGGTGGATTATCCCATTAAGCAAACTATGGTACATCAGTTAATGATTTGTGCTTAGCCGCTCTGTATATACTGATGCTCTGCTGGGGGGAACAGGAGCAACAACAATTATCTTCTATATCCGCTGTAAATTATTTAGAAGTGAAGGTATTTATACTGTATGACTATAATTGAAAACAAGGTTACCTGTCCTTTTATCCTTGTACGATAAGCTAAAGTGCTTCTTTATATAATCTCAATAAAAGAGTCAGACCCATAATATGTGAATAAAAACCAATTATTCCATGCGCTTTATCTTTAAAAAGTAAAATTAAGGCAAAGTAAACATTCTTTATTTAGAGTAAACTTTTATTTTATTTTTATGTGAATTGAGTTACTCATCTGAAATTGTGTTTTTCCTATAATTCTCCTCTTAATTTGAATAAATGAACATTCCATAAATATTTATAAATATTATTATCGTCTTCAAAATCTTCGAATTTTGACAGTTCATGATATTCTTTTCGCTACACTGTACCCACCGGAAACACATGACTGATCTTTAAGCCCTATATTTTCTGCAATTCATTTGACAACATAGATTGTGTTCACCTCATGGAAAGTGTTACCGTCGACGCCATCTTGTCACTAGAGAAAAGTAGGACAATTGACCCACTACCTAGTACGACACTATAATTTCTGTTAGTATATTAGTTTTCTATAGTGTAGTAATAGTCTTACGAACAATACTTCGTAATACTTCTATCTTCCTCGTGTATTTTGACAGTTTATCTAGAATTGTTTGTTATTATTGAACTTTGTAAAGAATATTGAAGTGAAAATTGTTCTGATAATGCATTTATATGCATATATAATTACCTAGTAAATTGAAAATTAAATAAATTTTTAAATATCGTGTTGGTCATTATTAAATAAATAATTTTATTCTTTTATTTTATCCCGAGGATGAATGATCCCTTATAATAATGTTGTAAAAAGTTTATCCTTTTTATAATTTTTAAGAATTTTAAAAAGTATGAAAATTTATTACTCTTGTATAATAAATAGTTGTTTTTCTTGTTTATATGAATTTTATTGAAATTAAATGTCTTTATTTATGTGAAAATGATCGTTGTGGAGATTATAAATTTATGTAAATGTCAACTGAGTTCTTTTTCCTGTAAATTATTATTAAGGGGTGATACTCCTGTAAAACGTTGTTTTTTAAAGAATTTTTATTACAAGAAGAGTAAAATATTTATTGATTCGCCGTAAAGTGCATGTTAATTAATATTAAAGTTAAACGTTGCTGATTCACCCAATGCTGATGCCAATGAATAATCCATCGTTATGGATATTTACAACTCCGCATAAAGAAATTCTATAAGTAATTTGTAAAAACAAACCTAAGTTCAGCATAGAATTAGTGGGCTCCGGAACGATTTATTTACATAATAATTGTTTGTTAACAGCTACTGATTTTATGTTGGAAACAGTACAAACATATAAAATAAGCAAGTGAAGGAATTATATTCCAAGCCATAAATTTTCTCTTAATACAATTGACCCCAAAAACAGCATAAATGCAGCGGACACCAACAAGATACCTCGATTCCACACTATACTAAGTAAACTCAACGAACAGATAATACCCTCAGCGCCCAGCTCAAGGACCTCGAGAAGGACCTAGATAAAAAGGTCAAGGGAGAGGTCACTACCTGTTTCCTATCAATTTATTTTATACTATTCAACATTGTAAAATAACTCTACGAGGACAGAATAAATTTAGTTGTACCAATGTGATTGAATTTGCTTATCGCAGTTTAAACCCATAACAATATAGTGAAATTTAACAAAAAAAAAGCCTAAAAATTAAAATTTGAGGTTGTTTTGAACAGAAATGTCGTTTTTTTTATAAACAAAAGGAGAAAAAATTTATTTATAATGGTTTTTTTAATGAAGTTTGAGATATACTTTGCTTATTGCTGAGGCCAATAAGTTAAAAAATGTATTTGCAAAATTTCCAGTAAATTAGACAAATAATTTTTTATTTGCATTTCACGACGCGAAAAATTAAACGTTTTGAGAAAAACGCGTTTAAAGTTTTTGGACTTAAAAGTTCTGTTTACTAACACTTTTATGAATTTCATCCTTATCAAAGTTTAATCTGTTTGCCGTACATGTACATATATGTATTGAATAATATTCAAATAGCAAATTATGTATAAAGCTTATTAGGCCAAACAAGGCATAAGACAAAACTGCGAACTCGTTTTCTTATTTCATCTCATATATGCGTTTTGAGAGTATAGCTTCGATAGATTTGTAAAGATTCTTAAATTATTTTTTTTCACTTGAAACTTTGGGAATATATTCTTCACATGTTAAAGAATCTTTTTACAATAAAAAATTGTTAACAAACAATTTGTAAATTACTCTTCCACCTTAATAATTGTCATACTTCTTTAAATAAAGTATCTATATATACAGGAATAACGAAAAGTGTGGAATGTTACATGCTGCCTCACTCTCCAGTATCACCATATATGAGCTAGACGAAATAAAAAATAAAGCAATGATATTTGAATATCAGGTAGACATTGAACTTAACTTATTGATATAACTATATTAAAACATAGATTTTAAATAGAATATACATTGGAGTAAACATTCCTATCCTGGGTGCAAAGAGAGCATCCCTATACCTTCTCTACCTGAATTATCGCTTATAGAGCAATAAACCAAGAACTATCTATGCAATTTACCCTTTTCAGACATCTTTTTTTACATACGAGGAAATCCATCTGCGGTGCAAATAAGCCACCCGGGAGTTTCTCTTTTTTTATGACTATCTACGAAAACCCATCCTGCGATGCAAACATCCTGCTATCGCCAACTTTGTTTTTGGGAAAAATCTTCCTGTGACGTAAAAGAAGTACTTCCCGTCCAGAAAAAATATCCTTAGCCTTCCCTACTCGGTGTACCAAAAATTTCCTCAGCAAAGGAACAACATTCGCTAAACTGAAGATCTGATTGGTCCACAGGGTGGACGATGGACCCCTTCATTTTCTTCTCAAGGAGGGATAATTCATTAAAAGCCCTCGTTAGCCATTAGGCAATGTCTTTTTGTCTGTTTCGTCTTTGATCTTGTTTTTTAAGTTTTTGCTCTAAGCATATCAGCGAAAATCGATAATTATTTTAAATTAATTTCTTCATTTACTGATTTCTTTGGTGAAGTTTAGTGTAATTGTGTGAAAACATTTCTAAAAATAGTAAAAGTGATAAATAAAGCAAAATATAAGCTTTAAATTAAACTACATCATTCAACTACCATCTTCATTCCAATTACGTTTAGTGACACAGACGGTATCTCGAATATACAAATCATCAATAATAAAAATCTCTTTGTAATCCAAAGAAATACGGTTTATGGTTTAATCCCCAGATTAAAACGAGCTGTAGCGGTAAAGCAAAGTATCGTAAAACCGTCCTTTGTTCGAATTAAATAAGTGTTCGATTAGTGGATTATCAATAACATCTGTGAAATACATTTGAAGCATATATCAGTAAAATAGGGGTAAGTTTGTTACATAAAATCTCTCTTCGTCGCTTCTACTAACATTCTTTAATTTTTAAATTTGTAACAATTTCGTTGATATTTCTTTAAAGTATTTTGATAATGGAAGCTGAGCAAGAATTTTCAGTAAATGCCCTGTCTGAAAGCAGGGGTCAAACGTATTGAAAGATTTGGGAAACGGATCCTGCTTTGAAAGATTGGCTTCAGCCTCACGCTTCCAACAAGAAAGCATTATGCTCTATGTGCGAATCTTCCATTTCGGCGCACTATCATACATTACGAAAACACACTCGAAGTAAGAAACATTTGGCTTTGATGAGGCGTACAAGTAGCACAAATAGTTTGGACACCGTGGAAACTGCTTTAGAAATTCAAAAAAAAGTAACAAGAATTGAATTAATTTTGACAGGATTCTTTGCAGAACATAACATAGCGTATCGTATAGTAGATCATCTAATACCTCTATTAAAACATTGTTTTCAGGATGTAGATGTTTGCAAAATGTTACGTTTGGGAAGAACAAAATTAACCGCGATGACAGGTGTAATAGCATCTTCGTATAATAATAAATTATGTATTACTTTACAAAAACGCAAATTCAGTATAATGACAGACGAAAGTACAGACGTCTCCAATGTTAAAGTAATTTGCATTATTGTTAGATTTTTCGATGCAGAAATACAACGTATTCGTTGCGCCTTATGGGATTTAATTGAAATTTATAGAGATGAAGATAGCAATGAAACAGCAGAAAATTTATATAACAATATTATTAATTCATTCACTGTTTGCAACATTCCTTTAGAAAATATAACCGGATTTGGTTGAGATGGATGCAATAGTATGATGGGTTCACATAATTCAGTAGCGTCTAGATTTAGAAATGATTGTCCTAATATTACTATTTTGAAGTGCATATGTCATACTGCACATTGATGTGCGAATTATGCTTGTAAAACATTACCACGTGAATGTGAAGATTTAGGGCGCAATATTTATAATTTTTTTAAACTTAGTAGTAAGCGGCAACACCAATTTAAGGAATTTCACATTTTGTTGGATGCTGAAGTGCATAAAATGTTATATAGTGCTCAAACGCGATGGCTTTCATTAAAAGCAGTTGTAGATCGAATTTTAGAGCAATGGGAGCCTCTTCAAATGTATTTCACACAGTTGTGGGAAGAACAGCATTTACCAGCAGCAGAGATAATTTACTCATCCATAACTCATCCATTCGTGAAATGTTATTATTTGTTCTTAAAATGGGTATTACCAAAATTTACAAAATTTAATTGATTATTTCAGTCTGAAAAAGTTATTATTCCATTACTTTACAATCAAGCAGCAGCATTATTTAAAGATATTCTAATTTGTTATATGGACAATAGCTATGTTCTCAGCACGAATGTGAAGGACATAGATCCTGATAACGAGCTTCATTTTCTACCAATAAATGAAATTTATTTAGGTTTAAAGGTAAATACCGAATTGCAGAAACCCGAGATAATACAACAAGCGGAACATGTACAGAATTTTCGTCTGAATACGTTTAATTTTTTAAAAGAAGCAAGCAAAGAGTTATAAAAACGTTTTGATTTTAATGATTTACGTTTGAGAGATTTGGAATGTTTTATTCCTCACAAATCTATTGATCCCCAATTTCATGTAACGGTACCAACATTAACTTCTATTTTTGAAATGTTTCCTCGTAATTTAGATTCTTCCTGTTTCACCAGGCAATCAGTAGATGATGAATGGCGTCTACTACCTTTCGCACAGCTACCACTCGACATTACAAATGAAAAGTTAATAGATGTTTTTTGGGTTAAATTATTAAATTATGATGATATTATGGACCTACAAAAGTACACGAATTTATCTCAATTTGTTTTAAACTTGCTTTGCTTACCTCATTCAAACGCTGAGTGCGAACGACTTTTTAGTAAAGTTAATTTAACGAAAACGAAAAACAGGAACAAAATGAAGACAACTACATTAAAAAATAATTTGACTGCGTGGGAATGTGTTAAGAATAGTGGTACTTGTAAATTATTTGAACCATCCGCAGATATGATAGATCATTGCAATCAAAGCATGTACATTTTAATACATCAAATACAGATAATGAAAATGAAGGTGTTTCCGATGAAGATTCAGAATACTTTATGCTGATATAACGCCCGTTTCTCAAAATTGCGTAATTTACTGATATTTCAATTATTATCTTAAATTTAAAAAGAATATATAAATTTGTAACTTAATCTATAGTTTTTATTTGAATCTTCGATATTTGAAAATTCTTTAAATTTGTAAAAAAGTTATATGCTTTTAAATAAATAATGTTTATTCTTACAATGTTTTTCTTCATCTCATTTTCATTGCATAAAAATAATATTTTATTTATAAATATATAAAAACAAATAGCTAGATTTCATACAAAAATTATTAATATTATGAAGCACTGTTGAAAATTTAATCAAGATCGGTTGAATAATTTTTAAATGAGAGCTTATGTTACTTCCTAAACTTTGAAAAAATATACATCATATTATTATTTTATTGAGTTTCTGTTATATGCATCATCATATTAATGACGAAAATAGCAGCTAATACAGCCAACGAAGCTAGCCAAGACGCCAAAGACCGATCCTGTTAAAATGGAATTTCAGCTTATCAAAGTCTTAACAAAGATAAATTTTTCTCGATTGAAACTTCCATAAAAGACATTACTCTTCATCCTAAGTAATTAATAATATGATTTTATGTGTACTCAGTTAATTGGCATACGATTTTCGGCACAAATCATCAGTTTTGCAGGTACGGTAATCGAAATCTTTTAATTTGCAAGTGACTTTTCATGATTGGTCAACGTCCTTCCAAATTGACCAATCATATTTAGTCATTCATTCTCGAACGCATCTTAGGTATACTTCCAGTTGAAACTACAGTTTGTAGTCTAGACACTTGCTATACCACGTAGAGTAGTATATTTTGTTCTGGTCACTTACTATGCAGCGTAGTGTAATTCAAAATGGCGGACTTGGCAACGCTGATGCGAGGTCCCGAGGCAATCCCTACCGGTAGGCGGCGCTGGTGTTGGCAAACGCGTGTCTCAGGTCCATCTAACCCCTAACGCCATCTATCGGAAGAGACCACGAAGCACGAGCGTTAAGCTTAGAATAGGGTAAAACATATATGCATTGTTGCCAGAAAGCAGAATAAAGAGAGAGCGGAGATATTTTCTCGGACCTCTCTGTCTTTCTCGCTGTTAGCTTCTAGCAGAAGAGTCGAGGCAAAATCTTTCCGTTTCGCTTTGCCGAAAATCTACCAATATTCGATGTCATTTATATTTGCAGGCCAATGCCTTTATACATGATTTTTTCAGCATATTTATTTATCAGCATTGACTTATTTAAATCAATAATAAATTAAGGAAATGCGTATTTGATATATAATAATTATTTTAACTATAATTTCATCGTTATATTTCGCTTATTTCCGTAAAATCTGAATTTCTTTAGTTTATTATTGATTATTGTAAGTCAATGGCCATTAAAAAAAATTTAATCTTAAAAAAAAAAGAAAAGTACCGTTCAGGAATCGAACCCGGACCCACAAATCGCCACGCGATTACCTTACCGCCTAGACCACGAGGCTTCTTCAGTGCACCATAAACAGATAGCCTTTTTAAGGGCTTGAAATCTTCTTTTAAACCATATAAATAAACGAGCAACCGACAGCTTTATTCATTATTATTCTGTCATAATGGTACACAAATTAAGGAATAATTATATTTTGAATAGTTTTCAAAAGCTTTTCCAATAGCCAAGAACGAAGATAAATAATCAACGCTCGCAGTTTCCGTTCTTGGTTATTGGAAAAGCTTTTGAAAATCTACATTATATAATTATTCTTTAATTTGTGTACCATTATCATAGAATAATAATGAATAAAGATGTCGGTTCTTCGTTTATTTATATGTTTCAATAGAAGATTTCAAGCCCTTAAAAAGACTATCTGTTTACGGTGCTCTGAAGAAGCCTCGTGGTCTAGGCGGTAAGGTAATCGCGTGGCGATTCGTGGGTCCGGGTTCGATTCCTGATCGATACTTTTTTTTTTTTTTTAAGATTAAATTTTTTTTAATTGCCATTGACTTACAATAATCAATAATAAACTAAAGAAATGCAGATTTTACGGAAATAAGCGAAATATAACGATGAAATTATAGTTAAAATAATTATTATATATCAAATACGCATTTCCTTAATTTATTATTGATTTAAATAAGTCAATGCTGATAAATAAATATGCTGAAAAAATCATGTATAAAGGCATTGGCCTGCAAATATAAATGACATCGATTATTGGTAGATTTTCGGCAAAGCGAAACGGAAAGATTTTGCCTCGACTCTTCTGCTAGAAGCTAACAGCGAGAAAGACAGAGAGGTCCGAGAAAATATCTCCGCTCTCTCTTTATTCCGCTTTCTGGCAACAATGCATATATGTTTTACCCTATTCTAAGCTTAACGCTCGTGCTTCGTGGTCTCTTCCGATAGATGGCGTTAGGGGTTAGATGGACCTGAGACACGCGTTTGCCAACACCAGCGCCGCCTACCGGTAGGGATTGCCTCGGGACCTCGCATGAGCAATCTCCCGTTTCATCTCTGACCGTAGTACCCAAAAGTGACATATCCTATAGCGTAGTACTATTTTGGGTACTACGCTATAGTCGCATAGATATTTCTAATTATTAATTTCAAAATACATAATGCATGGTCCGTGAGCCAAGACAAATGTTAGTATTATTGTATCGTACATACAATATACATACCGCAAGTTATAAAGTAATATAAAGAAATAAAGTGACAGTTTTAATCTTACTGACAGCTGATATACTGATGGTATAAGTGAATAAATAAAGTGACGAAATTTGTAAAATGTACATAAAAATAATTTTTAAAAGTATATAAAGGACTGAACATTTTAGATAAGTATAACAATAAATTTTATAATATAAAATGTAAGATATAAATATTTTGTGGTACTTTGTGGGATTTTGTTTCAGATTAAATTATAGTAATGTACGTGTGTTTACTGTATCACTGCTGAGGATGAAGCTATGTGGATCGAACATTAAAAAAAAAGAATAGATTCACCATAATGTGGTTACTGTGTCATCGCTGAGGATCAAACTGTGATAATTGAGATGAATATTAAAATAAAGAAGCTGACAGATTAGATATATAATATAACATGTTAGATATTTTACAGTACTTTGTGGGATTTTATTTAAAGTTAATATATGTAAAATAAAATTTTTGTTTTCTTTTTACAATTGTATCTATATTAATTACTATATGTTGCAATCTCTTAAAATTAAGCCTCTGCTTTTATTAGCAAACTAATAGTTCCACACGGCAGTGATGCCAGAATCAAGCTTTTAGCAACAAAAATGAAGATAAGCGCTAGCCAGCAGCAGTGTAGAAAATTTAAAGGGAAGCGGTACAAACACAACTATGCCTGGAGAGCATAGGTGTGATTTGGACTTCAGGCAACATTGGCGTCAGAAGAAGAGCGACTACCGCTAACCGTGACATTTTTACGTGTCATCCGAGTGAAGTGGTGCTGCGTTTACCTAAAAACTCAAAGCAAATAAAAATGCTTTTCCTAAATTGATTTTTAATATTGATAAAATGGTCAAATGTAGCCATTAATTAATTAGATTTGGTAATAAATACAGAAAATGCGTTTTATTATAACAAATGAGTTGAGGTAAAATAAACTCAATGTTTTTATATTAATCTGTTAACAAATGCATTTTTTTATTTATTATTGAGTCCAATAAATTAATGGTTATTAAAAAAAAATTCCTTGTAATGAAAAAAAAAATGAAAAAATTTTAAACTTCACCAAGACTCGAACACGAGCCCACCGCATGACAAACGGCAACCTTACCGCCTGCGCTACAGCGCTCACTTGATGTACTAAGAGCAAAACAGCCTTTTAAAGACTGACTACAATTCTTTCACTAACTCGTCATAAACGATCAAGAATTAGCTGCAATAATAAATACATTTATCTCCACAGCATTATTGCACTAAATTTATTATGTTTTTAATTTGAAGCATACATTTTACATGAAGATACGATACTTTAAGGGTGTTCATGCAATACTCTAAATACAAAACTATTCATATGCTCGTTTATCATAGTTATTCGACTACATATAACAAATATTATAATATTACTTAATTAATTTATGATAGTTGAGCATATGAATAGTTTTGTATATAGAGTACTGAATGGTTACACTTAAATTATCATATCTTCATGCAAAATGTATGCTTCAAATTAAAAACAATAAATTTAGTACAATAATGCTATGTAGATAAATGTATTTCTTATTACAGCTAATTCTTGATCATTTATGACGAATTAATAAAAGAATTGTAGTTAGTCTTTAAAAAGCCTGTTTTGCTCTTGGTACATCAAGTGAGCGCTGTAGCGCAGGCGGTAAGGTTGCCGTTTATCATGCGGTGGGCTCGTATTCGAGTCTTGGTGAAGTTTACAATTTTTTCATTTTTTTTTTTCATTACAAGGAACTGTTTTTTTAATAACCATTAACTTATTGGACTCAATAAAAAATAAAAAAAAGTGCATTTTTTAACAGATTAATATAAAAACATTGAGTTTATTTTACCTCAACTCATTTGTTATAATAAAACGCATTTTTTGTATTTATTACCAAATCTAATTAACTAATGGCTACATTTGACCATTTTACAAAATTTAAAAATCAATTTAGGAAAAGCATTTTTATTTTATTCATTCACTTATACCATAAGTACTTCAGCTGTCAGATAGATCAAAGCTGTCACTACTCCTTATTTCTTTATTACACTTTATTTTTCAGTAAACTAACATTTGTCTTCGTTCACGCCGTTCACGGTGACAGGCTGTGAATATAATATATATAATTTTTGATATATTACGTTCTGCATTTAAGATGGCAACTGACGTATTTCCGCTGGCAGTATACTTTGTGCAGTCTGCATTCCTTATATCAAAATTCACTTACTATAGAGCGTAGTACATACTATTCAAGATGGCGGACTTGGCAACGCTGCTTGGCAGTAACAATCTAGCAACGCCGACGCGGGGAGCAGTTGGTCTATTTTATAGATTTCCAATGTTCATGTTAGCAGGTACAACTTAGAAGTATACCGACTCAAGGCTTTTGATCAAACAAATTAAAACTAATCTTTTATGAAAATTAGGAAAAAATGGGTCTATTTGATCGGTTAGCAAATCTTATAGGTCTTAGGAAAAAAGAAGTAAACGTATTAGTTGTGGGACTTAATAATAGTGGTAAGTCGACGGTCATTAATAATTTCAAACATGAGGATGACCGATGCATAGACATAGTGCCGACTGTCGGGCTTAATGTCGAAAAATTTGCATGTAAGTTGATACTATAGAAATAAATCACCTTCTTAAGTTAACTAAACGTTGTCTTTATCATTTTACCGCACCAGCATTGAATACAAATTTATAGACAATTGTTGATGATTGTTGAGGAATTATTTGTGAAAAAATGTTGTACTTATTCTTTATAATTGTTTACAATTAATTTCTAAGTTTACTTGTCAAATATGATGGTGTACTAGTTACAATTATATTATTCATATTCTTAAATTTCACAGATTTTGCACTAGATTTTCAATTGTTAGTAAAACTTAATTTTGTTTGCTTAAATTGAGATACGTTTAATATAGGACTAACTGAAATCTTACTTAAACTATTGTTAACTGCCTTATCATTTGATTGTCTGTAAGCATTCTTTTTTATGCTTTAGGCCTGTTTTTGTTTAAAGATCTTGTACTAGATAATGTTGATGACTCTTGATCATAGTTGCTAATTTTCTCTAAATGTTTTAATCTTTTCCCTTGTTTCTGCTTTTTCCTTCTAGTTAATTTATGTTTTAACCTAGTTTGTAGATTCACATTAGAATCTTCTTTGGAGCTGTTCGATACTGTTGTAATATTTTTATTTTCCTCTACAGGCCAAACAAGTAATTCCTGATCATGAAATATCTGCGAAATGCTTTAGCCAAGTTCTGCATTAGTAATATCTTCATTATAGATTTTAGTTTTTTTTTCAGTTGTATCACTTAATTTCTTAGAAAGCACTGATTCTATTTGAATTTCTTTTGGTATTGACCCTTTAGATTTATATATTAGATGTACATTGATATCAATGTTTAAATCCTCCTCCATGCTATAAACTTGAAAAAATTCCAATGTAATTTGTGTAAGACCAATATTTGTTCTGCACTTGAAATTGGATAAATTTTCAGTAAAGTTCTGAAACAACAATAATTATATAATCCTTTCGCAAACACAAAATTAATAGAAAGTGCTTACTTGTAGTTTTTTGAAGTTGGTACTATGCTCCTTATAACATTCAATATGAAATTTTAAATGTTTTATAAATGTAGGTAAACTAGTAAATTCATTAAGTGCATATTGAGAAATCAATTGTTTCATGTCAATTGATGGTGGCATAACCCATTTGTCAATCTTCCACGTTTCTTTAGTTTTTATTATCTCTATTACAAAGGTTTCATTATTGCAATTAAATTCGAAAACAATATCTGAATCTGTAAACTTTTTGCAGCTTAAGCCAGTATAATGAAATAGCTCCACTTGGATTTCTGTGGCTTTATTTAAAATTCTTGATTGTGAAACAGAAAAAGTAGATTAGGACAGGGAGGTTTGAACATTTTCAAACACAGTGGAGCAATTTTTTGAATATAAAGCATCTTCTGCTTTAATGATTAAGGACTTCAGTAACCTTACATCATTTAACAACTGTGTTTCTTCTGTTTACAAGAAAAAGAACATTACAGCTGATCGAGAACGAGGGAAATAAATTATTCACTTTAATCATTTGTGCACTTACCCGCTTCCCTTGACGAATCACTTGATGCATTATCACTCATAATAGAAATGCATTCGAAAAAAACCTTAAAGAATTAACCTTACAACTTACATAAATACTAATTTAAAGAATACAATATCCCGCCATTACGGCCATTTCCAAGCCGCCGTCTAATTTGGGTCTGATCTGAAATTTACGCGAGAAAAGCTTCGCTGGTACAACTACTTACTAACGCATACGGCGCAGACGCAGAGCGCAATTGTAATATATGTAGAGTCACACGACAATTAACAAAAATCGATTGGGCCATCAATACTGCGATTGTTGTTTTCATTTATTTGTATTTTGTGAAATTTAAATGTAATTTAATAATTTCATTTTTTCAGATAAAAATGTTAGCTTCACAGCTTTCGACATGTCCGGCAATGACCGTCATAGACCACTCTGGGAACATTATTATAAGGATTGTCATGGAATTATTTTTATAATTGATAGCAGCGATAAGCTTAGATTAGTTGTCGTAAAAGAAGAATTAGATATGCTGCTTCAACATCCTGATATAGCAGGTGTTCCATATATCGATCCATTATATTTTAAGACCTCCGTTATACGCTTTAATATTTTCTTTTAATTAATTAGAAATAATATCTCTTTCTAAAGATTAAATATGTTACATTTCACAGGACGCAAATTACCTATTTTGTTCTTGGCTAATAAAATGGATTTGCCAGACTCCTTAACGACGGTAAAATTAGTTGCCGGATTAGGTTTGGAGCGTATACAGAATAAACCATGGCATATACGAGCTACGAATGCAATGACTGGAGAAGGTTTGCAACCAGCCATCGAATGGC
The DNA here is from genome assembly GCF_024137725.1 of Prorops nasuta. Classification (NCBI taxonomy): domain Eukaryota; kingdom Metazoa; phylum Arthropoda; class Insecta; order Hymenoptera; family Bethylidae; genus Prorops; species Prorops nasuta. The sequence goes on along the minus strand of NW_027116821.1, from coordinate 2,786,967 downwards.
TTACCGATCAAATTAGAGATATTTATATAAATAAGAGATAGTTATACAATCCTTTATTGATTTAAATTTGACCTTTACTACGGCAATTATCAAATATATATACATAAATATATGTATACAGGGTGGTCAGGGTGTTTCTCTAACGGCGGCATTCGTGTTAGTTGACTATAGCGCTCTCAGGATGATGGTTTCTGAGAGTGCTGATTGGTCAATATCATGTAGTGCCAACATGAAATGGTACGTTACCAATAGATGAATCAGAAAAAAGAGACCTATCCGCCATTTTGGAGTGGAGAAGTGTTTACATGCTAGTTGTAGCAAAAAGAGGTGTGAAATAGAAAAATGTCAAATAGTGAGGTTACTAAAGTAAAAATGGAAAATAATGAATGGAAAGTAAAAATATTCGAACTTTCCATTCATTATTTTCAATTTTTACTTTAGTAACCTTACCATTTGACATTTCTTCATTTTACACCTCTTTCTGCTAGGATTAGCATGTAAACATTCTCCACACCAATATGGCGGATGAATCTCATTTTTTGTATCCTACTATTGGTAACGGCCTATTATATGTTGGTACTACGCAATATTGACCAATCAGCGCTCTCAGATTCGATCATTCCGAGTGCTATAGTCAACTAACACGAATCTCCTATGCTCCGCTGTTAGGAAAAGACCCTGTATATGCCCCCGTTAGAAAAACGCATACATATATAAACTTACCATAGATCTCTCATTTTAATCAATTTAGGAAAGAGCAAATTTCTGCACTTGTAATATAATTGATATTTTAATATACGTTAAAATATATCATTTACACAATTAGCGCTTTCCTTTCAACCAAAAACTCAGTTGAATCTCAGTTGAGCCACTCGCTTTAGAATAGTTTATGTGACTTCAACTGTACATAATTGAGTCACTCAACTAAGATTTAACTGAGTTTTTGATTGAAAGGAACGCAACTAATATGTAACATGTATATAAATTAAAATATTTTATACAGTACGTAATATATTAATTCTTATGAAGTACAAATTTGAGTATTTATAGTAGTCGTGTCGTATGTACATACAGTATCAGAGTTGCCAATACTACCGTAGTACATACAACGGTAGTACCGAAAGTACTACACTTGGTAACTCTGCCTGTTACCTGTAATGGGATTCTGTAACTCTTAGGCCGGGATTCATAAACAGAACTTGAGTTCAATCTCACCTTGAAACCTATAAGATGTGTTACGTAGACTATAGATTTTACCCGTCTTAAGCTTGAACTTGAGCTTAAGTTTTGTTTATGAATCCCGGGGTTAGCGACAGCTTTCGGTATCGTTAAGTCCAGTTACCGACAGAAATCGCTAATTGCGATTCTGTAACTTAGAGTCAGCGATGATTGTCGCTTGTAATATCGGTACTGTCGGTAACCTACCGAATCCTACCGAATAAACGTACCTTTCCCCTTTTTAAGAAAACTCTCAGTTCAATCTTAGTTAAGCGACGGAGTTACGAACAATTGAAGTTAATATAAATTGTACTAAACCGAATCATTTAGCTGAGAATTGATATTTCTAGTTTTTTATTGAAAGGAAAACTAATAATATCGTTATAACTTAACAACGACCGAGATAGATGTCGCTAGAGGTTCAACAGTACTAATATAAAATTTATCCGACGAATAACTTTAATAAACCTTTGCTTTTCCTTGGACGCATTCCACCAAAAACTCACAATGCTCGTAATAAATAATATATATCACATCAACTATTATATTGTGAATGTTTTTTGCCTCAAGTTGGGTGGTAAAGTAGATTACCAAATGATAAAATGACCAAATGATATTTTCGCCAAAAAACACTAACTTCACGTTGGTCAAAAGCCGGTATTACAGATTATTGATTAAATCGTCTGAATGTCTAAAATTGAGGAGCTGGCAACGTTGCAGTGCATTTGGTTATGTATGTGAATTATTGTGAATATCCATGAGTTCTTTTAAATCAGAAATTTGAACTTTTGGCTGCTAACCTTACTTACTCTGTACCCTGTTACAATCTTCGTAAATTTGATCTAATCATGCCAATAAAGTAGCAGATAAATGGAAGGCATCCAGGATAGCAGATATCATTACCCTTGCATTGATGGAAAGCAATTTTCCTCAGGTGATAGAATAGTTACAGAATATGAATATGAGAATGAGTGATTTGCAGCTGATTTGGTAGTCTTACTTTATAATTGTGGTAAGCTTAATATTCAGGATAAAAATTGAATTAACGTTAGCAAATAACTTTACAAATCCCTTCTAATACAGGGTTTTTCTCTAACAGCGGAACATAGGAGATTTCGTGTTATTTGACTATAGTAAATTTTACTATAGTCAAATTACTGTTTTCCATTTAATTTAAATATTAAACGTAGTAACCAAGATTAATTGAGTAAAATGACATTTATAATGAATAATAAAAGCAATTAAACTAAAATAACCATTAAATTGTAACTATCTACGTACGCTTCTATTAATTATAATAATGTATAGTAAGTGCTTCATTGCTATAGTTAAATAACACAATCCTATGTTCCGCTGTTAGAGAAAAACTCTGTAGAGTACGGCACTACGTTAATAAGCCATCACTCATTACGGCAGCGTGATACTACTTACCTGATGCATTGTGAAAAGCAAGGCAAAGTATGATTAGAAATTTTTTTGCAATCACTACCAATACCAATGGGACGTGAATCTATAGTATCTAAAATAATAGGATTGTCAAAGGTAATAACATGAATCACACCAAATATGCTGGAAAGTAATTTAATTTGCTTTTTGATGCTGATAATAATTAGATATTTAAAAAATTTGTATTAATTACTAATATTTGCAGGATCCAAGGTGTAAAGTGTATTAAACGAGGACGTTTTGGAAATGCTCTTACGTGGACATAGAAAGTGCAAAATACTGGATTTATTAGTCATATTGCTGATCAATTCCTAAGACGTTAAGCTGATAATAGCAAGTTGGAACGTTCTGATTTACTCAAAAATTTAGGAGATCCCGTATGCTGGCTATTAAAAGACTCACATTTTTAGGCTGGTGAATATTGTACTTAGCTAAGACCAAAAATTACGCAAGTGTAGTATATTTTGTACGGATTTATTAAACTCATTTAATTCCAGTTAAATATTGTGACAATTTTACCAAAAGCATGAATATGGACAGTTTAAGGATGCAACGAGCTTATTGATGGCCCCTTTGGTTTCTAATTGAACACATAAATAGTATAATATTCATTATTGGTTTCAATATAAAATTTTTATATCTAATAAGACTACAAGGCTGTACTTTTTCTATTCCTAGTTTTTGACCAGTTCTTTTGACTGACGTAATACCATTGTGGTCCTTTTACACCAATAAATCTTCATGAAACCAGGAAACGATACCTTTATGTAATTATCGCTCTATAGAATTATAAATATTTATATTAATTAAAAGATAATTTTAAATTACATAACACCTTTAAGAGTTTAATAAAATTCACTTTCAACAAATTAAACTTTTTTTCATTTATCACATCGCTTCAAAATTAATTATAAATCACTGCCCTATATAATTCTTATACAAAACCGGCAACTTCCATTTTTTACATGTTAACATATAACAATATCTACAGTTTTAATTTAATTAAAAACACACAAAATCAGGGTTTAATTTATTTTATTCAGTAATAACATTTCATTACTTTTTGTCAGCTACAAATCGTAGTGATAATTATTAAATACATTACTTCACCAATTGTTAACACATGCTTTGCATTTAACATTGTTAAAAAGATATTAATGTAAACAAATGGACCTGTCAAAAGTCTGGTATAGTACCCATTTGGCAAAAATCTGATTCTATGAAAAATGACGTCATTATACCTAATAATCACTGCTACCAACCCAAATTTCCATGTCCAGATTTTTACTCGCTATGTTGTACATGAGGCTTGCCTGAATTGCTCCGTTACACCGGCCCTAGAGGCCGTTGTAATTTGGAAAAATTCAGGGCTGGAAACCTCAGAATTTGAAAACAAAAAAGCATTTTTTATGTTCGGGAGCTTGAAATGAAGACACTCTGAAGTCAAACTAAATAAATTAAATAACAATTTATCATTTTCGCATGGAATTACCATCTACTTAGAATGATTACTGCTTTTTTGTCTTCAAATTATAAGGTTTCCAGCCCTGAATTTTCCAAATTACAACGGCCCATGCCAGAATGGAGTCCCGCCCTCAGCAACGAAAATGAAGGTAGCCGTTAGTCAGCAGCACTATCGCCACTATCGAGAATTTGAAGGAAAGGGGACACAACAACTATGCCTGGTCAGCATAGGTGTGATTTGGACTTCGGGACTATTCGGGAGACTTCGGCTTTAGAAGAAGAGCGACAGTCGCTAAACCAATACATTTTTACGTGTCATTCGTGTAAAGTGACGTAGCAGTAACGTAGGTTTGGTGCTGCCAGAGTACACTCATACTGATGCACAATATCTGTGAGATAACGAAGTCGGTAATACAATTGGTGCGTTCATGGAGCGCACTGTTAGCATTGTTTAGCGTTGACCGCTGTTCATGGAGCTAGTTTACAACGCAAGTACACGCTGTTGTGACGTCACTATTCGTAGAATTGAAGTCACATTGGAACGCATTTCATGCCTTTACCTCGGAGGTAGTGTATAGACAGGGTCAGTATTGTGAGCATGCTGGGTTTGCTCTGTGAACAGGTACATACATATACAGGGTGTAACGAAACGACCGCCTTTTCTCGTAACTGGAGGTTCGGGGTGACAAACTGAGTGCACGTGTAAAATTTCGTTCGAATCGTTCAAGAGTTTTAAAAGTTATTTACATTTAAAAATCACCCTTTTTCGGTCCTTTTCGAACGACTTTGATTGCACAATGGAAAGTGAAGAAAGTGAAAAAACAATTGATGAGAACCCCAATAGAATGTAAAAGTTATCGATCGCGCGCGATAATACTTTTGCTATTTATTCCATTAATCTGACTATCAGATTACTTTTAAAAATAGCAAAATCCTTTCCATTACAGTTCCAATTCAATTCAGTACAATTATCATTGACTGAATTTATGGAAAGAGCGAGAAGACGCAATGAAAAGGAAAGTATCAGAAACTAAGATGTCGCGCGAACGCACTGATAATTTTAATAGGAAACACATGAAGGCATTCTCTTTCTACTAACGAAGCTAAAGAGAATGATTCAAAATCAATACGTTGATGATAGAGAAAACTAAACTTACCCATTTAATGCTCTCCAAGTTCTTTTACATCAAAGTTTTTAAGAAAGCTTTAAACTGGCTCCTCGATGATTTCCAGAAAGCACTCTATTACTGATTTTGCATTTAAAAACTCGCGAATTTAAGCAAATTAGTTATTAACCTACGTTTCTTCAAAACACCGGTTAATTTCACACTTTTGAACTGTTTGAAGTATGCTGAAGAGAAAGAGAGAGAGAGAGAGAGACACACAGAGAGGAAAAATAATAAGTAATTCGTTTCGACTACTCTTAATCAGCCTACTTCAAACAGTTCAAAAGTGTCAAATTAACCAGTGTTTTGAAGAAACGTAGGTTAATACCTAATTTGTTTAAATTCACGAGTGCTTAACTGCAAAAACAGTGATAATGTGCTTTCTGGAAATCATCGAAGAGCCAGTTTGAAGCTTTTTCGAAAACTTCGATGTAAAAGAACTTGGAGAACATTAAATGGGTAAGTTTAGTTTTCTCTACCATCAATGTATTGATTTTGAATCATTCTCTTTAGCTTCGTTAGTAGAAAGAGAATGCCCTCGTGCGTTTCCTATTAAATTATCAGTGCGTTCGCGCGATATATTAGTTTCTGATACTTTCCTTTTCATTGCGTCTTCTCGCTCTTTCCATAAATTCAGTCAATGATAACTGTACTGAATTGAATTAGAAATGTAATGAAAAGGATTTTGCTATTTTTAAAATTGATCTGATAGCCAGATTAATGGAATAAATAGCAAAAGTATTATCGCGCGCGATCGATAATTTTTACATTCTATTGGGGTGTTCATCAATTGTTTTTTCACTTTCTCCACTTTCCATTGTGCAGTCAAGGTCATTCGAAAAGGACTGAAAAAGGGTGATTTTAAAATGTAAATAACTTTTAAACCCCTTGAACGATTTGAGCAAAATTTTACACGTGCACTCAGTTTGTCAGCTCGAACCTCCAGTTACGAGAAAAGGCGGTCGTTTCGTTACACCCTGTATACTACAAGTCATACAGGGTGTATCTCTAACGGCGGCATATAGGAGATTCGTGTTAGTTGACTATAGCGCTCAGGACGATAGTAACTGAGAGCGCTGATTGGTCAATATCATGTAGTGCCAACTTGAAATGGTCCGTTACCAATAGATGAATACGAAAAATGAGACCCATCCGCCATTTTGGAGTGGAGAAGTGTTTACATGCTAGTTGTAGCAGAAAGAGGTGTGAAATGGAAAAATGTGAAATAGTGAGGTTACTAAAGTAAAAATGGAAAATAATGAATGGACAGTTCGAATATTCTTACTTTCCATTCATTATTTTCCATTTTTACTTTAGTAACCTCACTATTTCACATTTTTCCATTTCACACCTCTTTCTGCTACAACTAGCATGTAAACACTTCTCCACTCCAAAATGGCGGATGGGTCTCATTTTTCGTATTCATCTATTGGTAACGGACCATTTCAAGTTGGCACTACATGATATTGACCAATCAGCGCTCTCAGTTACCATCTTCCTGAGCGCTATAGCAGAGATGAAACGGGAGATTGCTCATGCCGTGCAGCGTTGCCAAGTCCGCCATCTTGAATTGCAGACTGCACAAAGTATACTGCCAGCGGAAATACGTCAGTCGCCATCTTAAATGCAGAACGTAATATATCAAAAATTATATATATTATATTCACAGCCTGTCACCGTGAACGGCGTGAACGAAGACAAATGTTAGTTTACTGAAAAATAAAGTGTAATAAAGAAATACGGAGTAGTGACAGCTTTGATCTATCTGACAGCTGAAGTACTTATGGTATAAGTGAATGAATAAAATAAAAATGCTTTTCCTAAATTGATTTTTAAATTTTATAAAATGGTCAAATGTAGCCATTAATTAATTAGATTTGGTAATAAATACAAAAAATGCGTTTTATTATAACAAATGAGTTGAGGTAAAATAAACTCAATGTTTTTATATTAATCTGTTAACAAATGCACTTTTTTTTATTTTTTATTGAGTCCAATAAGTTAATGGTTATTAAAAAAAAAGTTCCTTGTAATGAAAAAAAAAATGAAAATATTTTAAACTTCACCAAGACTCGAACCCGAGCCCCCACAGCATGACAAACGGCAACCTTACCGCTTGCGCTACAGCGCTCACTTGATGTACCAAAAGCAAAACAGCCTTTTAAGGACTGAATACAATTCTTTCATTAACTCGTCATTAACGATCAAGAATTGGCTGTAATAATAAATACATTTATCTACACAGCATTATTGTACCAAATTTATTGTTTTTAATTTGAAGCATACATTTTGCATGAAGATATGATAATTTAAGGGTAACCATTCAGTACTCTAAATACATTAAACTATTCATATGCTCATCTATCATAAATTATACCATTACACGTGTAACATATATTATAATATTATTTAATTAATTTATGACAATGGAGCATATGAACAGCTTATAATGTATTTAGAGTACTGAATGGTTACCCTTAAACTATTATATCTGCATGCACAATGTATGCTTCAAATTAAAAATATGATAAATTTAGTGCAATAATGCTGTGAATATAAATGTATTTATTATTACAGCCAATTCTTGATCGTTTATGACGAGTTAATGAAAGAATTGTATTCAGTCTTTAAAAGGCTGTTTTGCTTATAGTACATCAAGTGAGCGTTGTAGCGCAGGCGGTAAGGTTGCCGTTTGTCATGCGGTGGGCTCGGGTTCGAGTCTTGATGAAGTTTAAAATATTTTCATTTTTTTTTTCATTACAAGGAACTTTTTTTTTAAAAACCATTAACTTATTGGACTCAATAATAAATAAAAAAATGCATTTGTTAACAGATTAATATAAAAACATTGAATTTATTTTACCTCAACTCATTTGTTATAATAAAACGCATTTTCTGTATTTATTACCAAATCTAATTAATTAATGGCTACATTTGACTTTTTATAAAAATTACAAATCAATTTAGGAAAAATATTTTTATTTGCTTTGAGTTTTTAGGTAAACGCAGCACCACTTCACACGGATGACACGTAAAAATGTCACGGTTAGCGGTAGTCGCTCTACTTCTAAAGCCAACGTTGCCTGAAGTCCAAATCACACCTATGCTGACCAGGCATAGCTGTGTTTGTACCGTTTCCCTTCAAATTTTCTATACTGCTGCTGGCTAGCGCTTATCTTTATTTTTGTTGCTAAAAGCTTGATTTTGGCATCACTGCCTTGTAAAACTATTAGTTTGCTAATAATAGCAGAGGCTTAATTTTAAGAGATTGCAACATATAGTAATTAATATAGATACAATTGTAAAAAGAAAAAAAAATTTTATTTTACATTTATTATCTTTAAATAAAATCCCACAAAGTACTGTAAAATATCTTACATTTTATATTATATATCTACTCTGTCAGCTTTTTTATTTTAATATTCATTTCAATTATCACAGTTTGATCCTCAGCGATGACACAGTAACCACATTATGGTGAATCTATTCTTTTTTTTTAATGTTCGATCCACATAGCTTCATCCTCAGCAGTGATACAGTAAACACACATTACTATAATTTAATCTGAAACAAAATCCCACAAAGTACTATAAAACATCTTACATTTTATATTATATGTCTATTCTGTCATTTTCTTTATTTATTATTGTATTTATCCAAATTGCTGACTCATTTATTTTAATATCTGTCTCAATTAACACAGTTTGATCCTCATCAGCGATGACACAGAAACAACATTATGGTGAATCTATTCTTTTTGTTTTAATGTTCAATCCACATAGCTCCATTCTCAGCATTGACATAGTAAACACTTCACTATAATTTAATCTGAAACAAAATCCCAAAAAGTACTATATAAAATCTTACATTTTAAATTATAAATGTAATCTGTCAGCTTCTTTATTTGTTATCGTATTTACCCAATGTGTTGACTTGTTTATTTTAATATTCATCTCAATTAACACAGTTTGATCCTCAGCGATGACACAGTAACCATAATATGGTGAATCTATTCCTTTCATTTTAATGTTCAATCCACATAGCTCCATCCTCAGTAGTGACATAGTAAACACATTACTATAATTTAATCTGAAATAAAATCCCAGAAAGTACTATAAAATATCTTACATTTTATATTATATATCTAATTTGTCAGCTTCTTTATTTATTATTGTATTTACCCAGGTTTTTGACTCGTTTATTTTATTATCCGTCTCAACTAACATAGTCTGAATCTCAACGATGACACTATAACCACATTATGTTTAGTCTATTTCTTTATTTTAATTTTGAAAATCCGCATAGCTCCATCCTGAGCACAGTGACATAGTAAAAACATTACTATAATGTAATCTGAAATCAAATCCCACAAAGTACCACAAAATATATATATCTTACATTTTATATTATAAAATTAATTGTTACACTTATCTAAAATGTTAAGTCCTTTATATATTTTTAAAAATTAATTTGATGTACAGTTTACAAATTTCGTCACTGTATTTATTCACTTATACCATCAGTATATCAGCTGTCAGTAAGATTAAAACTGTCACTTTACTCTTTATTTCTTTACAATACTTTATAACTTGTGGTATGTACGATACAATAATCCTAACATCTGTCTTGGCTCACGGACCATGCATTATGTATTTTGAAATTAGTAATTAGAAATATCTATATTGCGGCCCCTCTACAGTCTCTACCCTCTGACGTATTTCCGCCGACCAGTAGTATCAGCAGCGACTATAGCGTAGTACCTAAAATAGTACTACGCTATAGGATATGTCGCTTTTTGGTACTAGTTACACTTGGCAACTCTGCCGTGCACATCAACACAATGACAGTGAGATGAGAATGTGTATTGGTGTATATGCATACTATCAGCGCAAACTATCGGTCAATTTTCGCAGTTTTTGAATGTAATTTATTTATACGTATATAGTTACACATTGACACATCTCTATCATTGGGTTGATGTGCACGGTCCCTATATAAAATTTTAGAGCACACTGTACAGCAAATAGCAGCGCCATCAGTGGCAAAACTTAAGAAATAAGCAGCGTAGCAAGCGCCATCACCTGAATCAGCAGGAGTTATGACGTCATAAGCCGTCGAAGTCGAGTGGAGTGGAACTGGATGGAAGTCTAGTGGACTGTGGAGCGCGCGCGAGAGCCAGCCAGGCCCAGCCAGGAGCGTAGGAAGAGGAAGTAGCGTTAAGAACGTGTAAGCTGTGGTGTAGGAGCGTAAGTTTAGGCATTAGAAGCAGAACGTAGTGAATGCGCTAAAACTGGCAAAATTAGTTCCGGAATCCTAAAAGTTCGACTAAATCCAGACGTGAAAGGTGGACGGTAGCCGCCCTGGCGGGAAAACGACGTGAATGCTTGTACTTGCTGCGGAAAGAGACGTCGATCTGTTCAGGCGTTGGTTGTGTGGGTGCGTGTGTGTGTGTAGGTGTGTATGGGCAGAAAACAGGAGATCGACACCATCGACACGGACCTTTTTGCGGGCGAGAAGGTCCCGTTCTCATACTTCTCGATTCCCGTTTCCTCTCAGGAAGGACAGCTCGGAAAGTATTTTACGTGTTTTATTAGTGGGGAGCTGCGCACACACGGATATACAAGGTAGAAAGAGACAGAGGGAGAGAGAAAAGCGAGAAGGGTGAGAGCACGAAGTTGCCAACGGATGGCACGCGGTGTAATGGAGGAGCTTTTGTCGGATATCTAGTAGCCCGTGAGAGAAAGAGGAAAAGCTAAGGATAGAGGCAAGGAAGGTGGAAATTCTTCAGAAGGATCAAACAAGGTGCGTTAGACTATGCGGTGATTGGCTCAAATTTGTTGTAGCGATCCCCGGCCGGCCGGGCTACACACGAAATTCCTATGAAATCGCCAGGCTGCCTTCTTTCTAAGACTGTACTGTCTCTCCTTGCAATCGGTGACAAGCACTATCAGGGCAAACTATACATACAGGATTAGATATTGGGATATTCTGGAAGAGACCTGATAAGGTATACACACTCACACAGCAAGATAGAAAACATTTGGACATTCAGGTAACACGCGTGATCAACGTACGTGAACGAAAGGAAATTCACAGCATTGAACGTTTGCTCGAGTATATTTTAGTGAAAACAGTTGTAGCAGCCAAGAGGGAGACTCGGAGAAAGAGAGGTTAGGGTAACATGGGGATTGATTCATTCAGTGGGAAACTGTGACATCGACTGTGGCGAGTTTTCAGTGCGTTAGAAAGAAAGAGAAAAAGTTATAAGGAATAGGAAGAGGAAAAGATTTGTGTGTTTAGGATCATTTTGGATCGGGAATTTTGCGCGGTGGTAATGTATACGAGAGATATGGGGATCTGTCCCTGGGAAAGCTTCATCGAGCGATCCTAGGAGTGTCCAGGAGAAAGAAAGAGAGAGAGAGAGAAAGAAGATATTCGTACGTGATAGCTTCGATTTTGATCGGCGTGCTTCCGCAAAGTGTAAAAGTGCTCAGGGTGGTCTGGTGCTCGACAGAGCCCCAGGCTTTCTCAAGATGCAGAAACGGGACAGCAGGGAAACCCGCGACAAGGACGTTGGCAGAAGCGGGGAACGAGATCAGGATGCTGCGAAAAAGGACTCGGAGGCCGAGAACACCAAGAAATGGAAGTCCAGAACTTCTCATGCCTCCAGACAGGGTTTCCAATTTTCCTCCAACGTTTTAATGGTCGGACCGAATTTTCGGGTCGGCAGAAAGATCGGCTGTGGCAACTTTGGCGAGCTACGCCTCGGTAAGTTTCCCACAATCGTCTATACGCAATATTGCGACAACCTTGCGATATTTTCAATATTCTCCATTCTCCAACAATTGTACTTTTTTTTTTTTTTTTTTTCTAAAAATTTTTTCGTTAGAAAGCATCTTTAGAAATATTCGCTATACATACACTATATACATATATGCATTAAATTCCACACGGACTTTCTCCAGATTGATACCGAGCGCGAATAATTCATTGTTGCAACAATGAAACTATGATCGCGATAAAATTTTTTGAAATCACCCGCATGACTGTTGGTCGCTAGGAGAACGTCACTGCGCCCCGTTATATATTCGTATATATTATATGTGTATGTATTATCAGTTGTGAATTATTGCCACTCTGCAATGGTTTCTTCGAGTTCTTATCACTTTATCGCGCACAGTTGTCCGATAGTCAACAATTAAGATTCTTACTATTCATCAAGGGATTTTTGTAACTATTTTAGTATTATTTTTTTTTCTTCTTAAAATTAACCGAATATATATACTACCGTATACTACATAGAGAGTATCAGATCCAAGTTTAATAAATTCGAAACATCGTAATAACAATGGCAAATTTAATAAAAATAAAATTACTAAAAAATATTGAAGTGCACTATTTAATTAAATTAAACAATTATCAAGACTTAAAGCTTCTTTCATTCAGGGTGTTTTTTTATTGGTCGGTGTTTGTATTTCTATTGATACCTGGTCAATTGAGTCACCGAATTGTTCGACCAATAGAAATCTTTAATACTAGATAACTTTTTTAATAACAGGCTAAATTTTAAAAATGTGCATTGAACTTTGTTTCCTAAATTAACATACCCGTTCCAAATTAGTCGAGTTGGCACAAATTAATCTGAAATTAAACACGTTATACGGTTTCTGAAAACAATTGAAGACACTAGCTAGTGGATGAAAGTTTCATGTCTAATTTTCAATGTTTTCAGTAAATTAAAATTAGTTTTCGCATAAATATGAAATATACGCAAGACGGATTTGGCATGGAAAACTTGTAGGAAAACACAAAAATGGAAGATTACTTTCAACTGAAGGTTAAGTCTATGTAATATAGGGTTCTAAAAAAAATACATTGGATGATTTTTCCAAAATTCGACTTGTCACCCAGATCTATCAAGTGTTATTCAATTATCACATAATTCTTGAGAGGAATTAATTTAAGCTGAACAATTTTCTTGTAGAAAATGCAAAAAACTGTCATTGATTTTCAAATGATAAACAAATATATGGTAAGTCAAGTTTTTTCGCTTGGTGTTCGAGGCATAAATTTAAAAATTCTCTTACATACGTTTTACGTAAATCAGAATACAATGAGAGCCGTGTGCATTTCCAAGACAATGTGCTGGCAGTGGAAAATGTCGGTAAACACGTACGTTCAATTATTCTCTCCCAAGTTCTTACGAAATTTTTTCAGTTCGTATATTTGAAACTCAATTAAACGAAGCAGCTGAAAATAATAATTGTAAAAAAAAAACGAATGAGCGAGGAGGGAGATTTTTTGTTTATTGTTTTATTTCCATCTCTGTAATTTGCTGCATGATTAGCAGAATCTTAATTATTGATTGGCAACAGTCGTGATAAAGTGATAAGAGCTCGCAGAAACTTCTGTAAACCAGCAGCTTTCGCTTTTTTTCTAATAATCCTTGTCATGTCAAGGTATGAACAGTTTTATTTGATGAATTTTTCGAGAAAAATTTTTTTTTTCTATATTACATATATATACATATATATATATATATCATATACTGCTTTATACGAAGTTAAGAGCTTTTACATTGTAACAAGTACAATTTGCAAACAGTTGTAGTAATTCACAATGAACGAAGTGTCGAACGTTGGATCATTTGTCGAAAATTGAGTAATTTTTTAATTGTTGGAAATAAAGGTCGGTGGAATAATGAAAATTGATAAGAAATTAATTTTGCTGCTTTTCCGCTATTGCGCAATTTTCAGATAAAAGATTATTTTGTACAAATAGTGAAATTTACAGCACAGGTACCGTATTTTGTAATCATCGGTCTGAATGACTGTTCACGATTAGTGTGTGTGCGTCTTATTTGTCAGTTAACGAGATAATTAATTAGCGCGCCAAGTTTTCAGGAAATGTCTCATCGAATCCAATAACAGACGCGAAACGAATTATTTAGATGAGCATAGACTCATGGACGTTAGAAATGGTTATCTTGTTAACTGTGGGAGATGTGAATTTTTTTCATAAAATCTTTTTACAGCTTCATTTTGTTTATTTCCAAACGTGTTTACCATAATTTGATTTTTAATCATTCAGCGAAATAACTATTGAATTACAAATACAAATATTTGTTTTGTTTTATTGATGGCTTTATAATAGTAAATTTAACTAAATTTAATTCTTTTTAAATCTTTAAAGATTAAAAATACTCGAACATTATGTTAAATATAAATAAACCTCAAGTTTGGAAAAAATTTACTTAAAAATTGACAAGCTGAATGGAATGTTGAAAAGTATGTAGAAAATATGAGGTAGTGGATGAAATAATGGAAAGAAAATGATGTAAAAAATAAGGCTGTATAGTAGTTTCTGTTTACATAAGATAACAGAGATTGTATAAAAAGTTGTATACAAATTGAAATGAGCTTTCGATAATAATGTATCGCCGAAAAAATAATTGCGTCATTATCGAAAACTCATGTAACCTGTTAATTTTGTTGTGAACTGGAATATCCAAGAAATATTAAAACAATATTTTCCGATTTTTTTACATGATTTTCATTGTATTATATTGCACTTAATAATTGAAGATGTTAAGTTAAATTATAATATAATTTAATCATACAAAAATCAAGCACCCAATGTACACCAGTTTGATAGCTTACTGGTGGACGCTGGAGTGTAGGGAAGATTCTTGTACCTCTGCACAGGCTAATATTATTTAAAGAATAACATAAAATTTATAGGTCGACCTAAATTTATTGTCAAAAAACGCCGCAAAACTATTATATTTTTGGTTGGCTATTGACCATCTCTCTTTAAAGTGTCTTTTTTTACAACAGTGCTCGATTTCGCATGAAAAGTAAAATTCTACGAGTTAATATATTTAATTATAACTATTGTATACGGTAAGATAAATTTGATTTTGATTTGTTTCTTATTCGTATTTTTAATTGGCTACAAGCTGGTATTTATTGCAAATTTTAATCTTAACAAGTATAATTTTTATGATTATTTATATTTTAATATGCCCTGGCTTGTACCTTCGGACATGTCTACATTTGTACCTTGGGACAGTCAGAAATTTAGACAATGCATTTGTATACAAAAAATTGTATATACGGATACTCAATTACAAAAGGAATCGGTCGTTCTTTGTGATTCAGACAAGTAAAACAATATAATTTGCGAATTTTTACTTAACTTAGGAAACCTGCGCTACTTTCGACAATACATGTAAAACATATGTGAAAGAATATGATTATCAATATAAAATGTATTAAATATTAATTTGAAACATAACAATTTCATTTATAAGTGACTTACGTGCATTTCTCAATGATTTTCACTAGCTGTCCAAAGGTACAAACGAGATTTGTACCTTTAGACATCTGTTAATTCTATTTAATTCAATTAAATCTTTTAATAAATCGAACACATCTAAATTTTGGTAATATAATTTCAAAGGTAAATAGCCAATGTATGGAACAAAGAAATAAAATAGTCCAAATAATTATTTTACGCTGAATTATAGCAAATTGAAAAAAAACTCTGTCCAGAGGTACAAGAATCTCCCCTACTTAAAAAGAAGCATATAAGATGTAAAAACAAAAATCTAACCGAGCAGTGAGAAAATTATATAGATTTTGAGTACCAGCCTGTATAATTTTTTCTATTTTTGAGGAGAAAATTCCAGAGTTTAACTACTTTTGATATCTGTTCTATCTGTCGTCGATAAGAAACGACAAAAAGATGAATAGATGAGAAACAATGTTTTTCTTTGTTGAAATATATTTAATGAATGGAAGTCCTGTGGAGAGATTGGACGAAAGAGTGAAAGGTTTGCGTAACCCTTTGTTAAGTGACTCATCGCGTTGAATGATCAGTAGTATGCGAGTCCCCATGGACCGTCCGTCTGTTATCCCTTTTACTTCGATGGCCCTTTATCTTCTGGCTCCATTTAATGTTCTCCCTTTCTCTTTATTCGTTTCGTATTAAAATTAAAAGCATTTCTTGAGATAACTTTCAAGTGCCATAATCAGAACAATCATAAAAAAGTTAATTTTGCAAAAAGAGAAGAAACTAGTAACTTTTGTTACTCTTGTTTGCAATAATTTATTATTATAAATTAATTATTCCTTTATGGAATTAATTTTTAAACCAAGTATAGAACAACGAACAATTCTAAACAATAAAAATTTAATTTGTTCAAAAATAGATGCCAGTACAAAAATCCATCTTTTTTAATCTTTCAAGTAATTTTCCAGATTATAAAAATAGTTGTGAAACAATTTAGGAAAAGCCCCTGAAAGAGCTATGAAAATTCAAGAAGAGGGGACTAAATTTTTGTCCTTCGCATCTGATCGAACTTTCTTAACCGCGATTCACAGGGACCACGTTTCCTTCGATGGTTCGAGTGTTAATGTTATTGTTACAAACAAACACGTGCGTTATCGACCATTCGTATATAAATATGTGTCAATCAACGGTATACCGCATTTACCATCTCAATTAACCGCTATTCATCCTCCGTCTGCATGATTTTCCGTTCGCAAACAAATTGCTTTTGAAATACAATTGCACCTCCTCGTTTCGCACAAATCTTTTGGTACAGTATAACAAAAAAAAAAAGTTGAAAAGAAACTAATCGAGAGACCCCAATTATTAAGCTGAACACGAACCTGGAAACACGTTGGATTTTTTCTCACTGAAACTAAGAAACTTTCACACGAGATGACAGCTTTGTTATTATTGTTTTCTCGTGAAATTCGATTGAGTTTTTTTTTTTTTTTTTTTTTTCTACAAAAGAAAAAACATTCTGTCTTGTCCAAAACACTCGAGGTTTTCTTTACATGGATTTTTTTGGCGCTACAACTCGTTCGGCTGGAAGTAAGCGGTGTGAAGAGATCGATTTACTTGGGCCAAAACTAAATTGGACCGGAACACATGACACGAGGAGCCAGCGGAAGTAAGAAATTCCAAACCGCGTAGACTCTGTCTGCTACGTTCGTTCTTGCTCTCGAGTTTGCGGTGGAAGAGGGAAGCGATTGGGGAGATGGTGGGGGGTGATTCAGTTCCCACGGGTTACGTTGTGTTTGGAAAAATTGATCCTCCTTGGTCCGAATGCTTTCCGGTTCCCCTTGCTTGCTGCCGCTCGTCATAATCTCCCTCGCCATCCTGTGAAAAGTCTCTCGGTCTTTCAAAATTCCTACGCGATTCGAGCTTAACGCGTGTGCACCGATCATCGGCGAATCTCGATCCCCGATAGACGCGACGAACAAATCCGATTCTTCAAAAATTGTATTTATATTGGAAATTGTTTGATACCAAAGTTCAGCCAGAGTCCACGAGGAATAATATAATTGCCACGCGAGCTTATTAACGCACGGGTCATCGGCAAATCTCAATCCCGATAGACGCAACGGGCAAACTTTTCCAATCGTTCTCATTCAAAAATTATATTTATATTGAAAACTCTTTGATACTAAAGTTCAATCATCGGAATATCCACGCGAGGAATAATATATGTATAATTGCTAGGCGAGCTTGACGCATCGATCATCGGCAAATCTCAATCTCAATAGACGCAACGAATAAACTTTTCCGATTCTTCAAAATTATATTCGTATTGGAAACTGTTTAATTAAAGTTTAGGCAGAAACTATAAGGAATGATATAATTGTTACGCGGCTTTAGTACAGGGATCATCGGCAAATCTCAATCTCAATAGAAACAACGAACAAACTTTTAACTTTTCCAACTGTTCAAAAATTATGTTCGTATTAAAAACTGTTTAACCACGCAACATTCAATGAGAATCAACGAAGAATAATATTTTTGTTTTCTTTAGTCGTTGAGAATGCAAAGCGCGAGTTTTGTTTTCGACGAAACGCCGAAGAGTTGGAAGCTATGGATTCGTTGGAATGGTGGCAACAATAATTAACTTGAAGGATGGAAATGCTGCTGAGAAGACTGAAACTTGTCGAGATTGGCCGTGGATGCTGCTGGGATGCAACATAATTGAGGGACAATGGAGAGATTGAAAAGGGTGTGCTGCGATTCCTTAACGATAATTAACATCGATTTGTGCACGTAATTGATGAAACGTGACGTCATTAAAAGTGACGCAACAGCTCGAGTATTCTTTCATCGGGTCTAAGATTCTTCAAACGGTTTGCAATATTACGCGGTTGATTTGACTGCAACCGTTGGGAAAAAAAGAAATAAAAAACTGAGACGAGTCTGTGGATCTGAGC
Organism: Prorops nasuta; assembly: GCF_024137725.1. Lineage (NCBI taxonomy): Eukaryota > Metazoa > Arthropoda > Insecta > Hymenoptera > Bethylidae > Prorops > Prorops nasuta. The sequence continues at coordinate 2,768,423 of NW_027116821.1, read as the reverse complement.
TTTGAGAGAGAATAAAGCGGTCGGAAAAAACGAGATGAATTGAAGAAACGAGAAGAGTGCAGCACGATTCCTTACCAACAATTAACATCCATCTGTACGATTATAATTGATAAAACGTGACGCAAATCCCGAGAATCCTTTACCGACGCAACGAAATTGATCAAAACGTTTGAATTTCCTAACTCAACCATTCAAGGTACGTTATATCATTTTACATAAAATCGTTAAAAGAAAGTTGAGAACCACTGAGAATACATACGAATCCTCATAAAAAAACAATAGAGTGATAAAGAGAGACGATAAAGGATGCTGTTACTTCTTAACGTGCAAAGATAGCTGATAAAACGTGGTGTCGTTATCTCGTGACGCGAGACCTTGAAAATCATTTTCTTAACAGACGTGAATTTTGAAAAAATCAATCCAAAATTTCATCGCCATTGAGCAAAATTAAAGCGAGAGGCGAACGATCGATTTGGACAAAAAGTCGCTGGAAGAAAACTGAAGAGTGGCGAGGTTCGAGACGTGGTCTCTGTGGGGCACGACAACGGAGAGACAAAGAGAGACTGTCGGAGGGAGGGTGGGGGGGGGGGGGGGTGAACGGTCGGTGCGGCAATTCTCGTTGGTTGATTCACGTGCAATAAAGAGCGCTCGAGTTATGCGATAATCGCGCCAATTTCCGGGAATCCCGCTCTTAGTAGCCTTTAATGCAATTTCTCTTTCGTTATCGTGCTACGTGGGTTACGATAAATTCCTGTAGTAATGTGAAACTGAGAGGGGGAATAGAGACAGAATGATAATAAGAGCGATAGGAAAAAGTGTATGAGAGAGAGAGAGAGAGAGAAGCGAAGGAAAAGAGGAAACTTTGTTGAATGTGCGGATGATAATGCGTGCTGCGTGGATGGAGCACATAGTTGGTGGAGAGGAGAATCGAAGAGGAAAGGGGGGGGGGGGGAGAGGAGACAAGAGAAGAAAAGCAGGTAGCACGACCTGTCTGCTCACACGACTGGCCGGCTCGGGTGACTCAGGAGAGCCCAATGACTACAAAGTGAAATGAACTCACAGTCACAGCACTCTGGATCCGGCTAGACCGGCCTGTAACAACGCGACTAACGTCCTTTCAACTCGCCTTCGTTATTGACTGTGATTATCCAATCTCTGTAAAGACTATCTATTTTTTATATCGAGCCTCGTAATTCATTCGTTTTTGCAACCTTGCAGAATTTACTGTTTTCCTTCGGAAAAATACCCCCCCCCCCCCCCCTATATGTGTTTATTCCTCTTCTCAGTTACTCGGTTAACTGCGAACAATCGAACTCGTCTCTCGTAACTCGAAAATTGTTTGCATCGATCCTCGCAGATCGCCGGGAAGGAGAAGAAGAGAGAGACGAAAATATTTCGATTACGGGACCGTCGCGTATTGACCAAAATTCTTTCCTTCGTGGACTCTGCTACAGCTAGTAGAGAATTTTACAGCGAGGAATTTTATCTGAAAAGTGCCAGTCGAGACATGCTCCAGCACGTTTCGTGCGCGTATTTACCTGTTTGAAGAATTCGTCCTGCCTCCCCTCCCCCTCTCCTCCTGCCCCCACTAGCCCCTCACCGACGTCTCTTCTTTCGCTCCCATGAAACGAGAAATGCTAGGCGTGCGCGTCACGACACTCACGACCCACCGTGTGCCTTGTATTTTGATAGCCGAAAGTAACGAAAATAATACACGCCAAGTAGAAAATCCCACAATTCTCCCTTCAAATATAATTGGCCCTTGTGGAAACGCAACCTTTTTTTTTTCGTCGACCGATAGACGTTCGGGTGAAACAATGTTTTAGCTTTGAAATTTCTTTTGTTTTTAATACAAACTCATTTTACGTGGAATTATATCGTTACAAATGCATCTTGTGTTGTTTATAAAAAAATTATATTTCCAGGAAAGATTGCTTTGTTAGATATTCTATATATATATATATATATATATTTTTTTTTGTAGAAAAATGTATTTACAAAATAGAACTGCATCAATGCTCGATTCTTCGTTTCCTATCTTGGCAGTGCTAGGTACTTTACATGTTGCAGCATGACCGAAGGAAAGGAATAATAAACTGGACTTGTTACAGCGTTACAGTTCCATCAATAATTTTCCACTATTAGACTTGTTGACATCCTGTCCTCTTTTCAATGAATTCTATGAAAACTTATTTGTTTATGTTTGTAACATTAATTCATTAAATTTTTTTATTAAACTTTTTATTTTTATTAACTTTTATATATATATATATATAATATCTCCAAAGTGGCGAATGATAAAACCTCGAATAAAATTGTGTCCACGTGTAACTAGACTTATCATCAGAGGGCAAATGCTTGGAATAAATAAATTCACCTGCAGTCGCATTCGATAAGTCTAATATATATATATATTCCCCTTTTAGTACAAAATCTGTATATGGATAACCTGAAATTGGATTATTTACTTGAATTAATAAAAGGTTATTTTCAGTCTTGTTTTTATCCGTTCAATTCATTTCCAGGTAGAATCTAATTTGTTCGAGTTTAGCTATATAGAAGAGCGCGAAAATGATCAATTTTCGTGGAGAGATAGGAAGAGCAATATTTGCGAGCTAAGCAAGCGGTGTAAAAGCTGGCTGGTCATTCAAAGTGAATTCTTCGACCTTGCGCCCATTAAAATCAATATGCAGTATTCAGCAGGCTGCGAAAGGAAGATTATGAAAATGTGCAAAATTAAGGATGAGGCCTCGATACATACGTTAGTGGACTATACATAATTCATATTAATAAATGGCTTGATAAATAACGCAAACTTGAATGTTTCGCTCAATAAAAAGTTAACATTGAAAAACAAATTAATTATTCACGTTCCATATTAATAAATACCTGAAAATTCTAAAGCTTTTGAAGATCCTACATCCAATGCAATAATAACAAGGAAAAATAAAAATTAAACATTTCAGTCGTACGATATAATTGTTTATCGCGTTTACAAGAGACCCGGGCAGTTTGAAAAGGGTCCCATTATGTGAAATGAAGTAGTATTCGGGGCGGGGCTTGTTCGAAGGATAGAAAGAAGGGGAATGGGGGGGGGGGGTGGCATAAAATATCAGCTGGTAGTTGAAAGACCAGCTGGATTGCGTGCAACGCATATGACATCAGTTGACTTCCTATAACTAACTTTAGTCCGACTCCATGAATTAAAGCCATTGGCGTAATTCTGGCAAAGTAAATATACAATTTTCACGTAAACTTTCGTCGGTAAATATCGAAGAGCGAAAATAGAGCGCCGAGGTACGGGTGACTGGGCAACACTGTTATAATTATTCAAAAAAATATTATTTCGCTTAGAAATGGAAAGAAAAATGAGAATTTCGGTGTGCAAAGCCTGCAAAGAAGAAAAACTGACGAGAAAATTGATCAGGGACGAGTGAGACGAGTTAACGAAGAAGTAAACGAAAGTCGATAATTGTATATGCGGTGCAATTTCATTTCGAGTGATGTTTTCAAGCGGAATCGATTTTGAGTTTGCGCCGGTCATTCATTGTTTCTAATTTACCTGTAGGAAACGGGGAAAGCGGAAAAGCAACTGGAAACATTTCGCCCTAATAACTGGGAGAATCCGAAATTTCTGTTAAATTGCCGCGGCGATAAACAAAGCAGAAACTCTTTAATTGCGAATCCACGCAAAATCACATTTGCGCAACGCAATACAAATAGACCACTGGTAGAGTAATCAGTTTACGTCTCATCTTTCAATCTTCTTTTCTCCTCCATGACCGAATTTATTTAATGGAAATTATGTTTTTTTTTATCAATTTTACACCAACGATTTACATATATGTATATGTAGAGTAGGTATGTAAAGATCAATTGTGAACAAGAATGTTGTGAATTGTAAACAATTACATTGTATTTTTTTTTGCCATATTTCCATCAATGATTTGCAATTTATGAAATTTCCAATTTTTCGTGCGAAGAAAAACCGCGGGAAATCATCGGTTTCCACGCGTGGTTCAATAAATTTCAATCGAATAGATATAATGCGAGTGGTAAAAAAACATTTTATAGTTTATTGTGCCATCTTTTCATCAATGACTTGCAGTTAATGAATGAAAAACGTTTAGCCATTAAGGAGATGGAGATCAATTGCCAAATCCAATTATCCAATTAAAGCATCTTGGGCAGAAATGGGGGGGGGGGGGGGGGGGGAGAGAAGCATCGTAAAACACGGCTTTAACGATTCGATGAAAAACTAGCGTATAAATGACCAAAGAAAAATGGCGAAATGTATTTGTCAAGTAGCAAACATCACGAGTTTCATTCGAATTCACGTTACGCCATTGGCTGCAGAATTAAAAAAACGAATATTCTGTAGGGTGATTTTTTTTAGGGCGAGAGCAAAAGTTCAGTGAACCGATTTTTTGGGGTCCCTCTCAGAACTCGTACACATGCACATACCGAGATGCACACTGCTATACTCGCTTAATTAATGTTTATACGACTCTTCCTCACGCTTCCTGATTCGCTTTTGCTCGGAGAAAGTCTCTCGAGTCTACTCTACTCTGCGATTTCAAATAAACTCGCCACGATTCTTCGTTATATTTTTAACTTGTAGAGATCCAAAACAAAAACCTCACTCGTTCCCTCTCTTTGCAATCGATGCTTTATTTTTTTATTATTAAAATAACCTAATTAATGAAAATGCAAAAATTTAACTTTTTCACAGTATTTTATCCAGAAACTACTGCTATATATATATATATATATATGTATATAACTACACTGAGAAAAAAATTTCGTATAAACGAATAAATTTTATTTGACTCAACTAAATTATTTACTTGTAGAGTAGTGACTAAATATTTATTGTATTGAAATAAATATTTTGTTGACAAATTTTGTTGAGACAAAAAAATATTGAATACAGTCAAATAAATAAATTTATCTTTTCAAAAATATATCTATTAAATACTGCTGTCAGGTTCATTTATTGTAATTAAATATTTAATTAACCTAATGATATTTTAGTTTATAGCAAACAAATATTGAATAGAGACAAAAAAATCTTTATATAAATAAAATAATTATTTAATTTAGGTAAGCAATTAAGTAGCTATCCAAAATATATATATAGCTGAGGCAAATAAATTTTTATTATAGATAAGAAAAGATTTTTTTGATTTGAAGAAATATTCATATCAGTAAAAATAAAATTTATTTGCGTTAATAACTTGTATAGTTGCCTATAATTCATATTAATAAATTTTTTACGTTCTTAAAAAAACCCCTCTCTTGTTTTCATAGAAACATTTATTTAAGGTAGTAAAATGTATAGTTTCTACTATTAAAAATCTAAATAATGCAATTAAATTATTGTTGCTTCGAATAAAAGGAAAACTTGCTTCTCCTTCTAAGTTATTCCGCGAATCAACGCACTTTCAATACTTTACAGGGTACAGACATAGATACTTTTAGAGATACACACATGTGATTACATTATACCTACCTATACTAACTTATATAATACAGTGAGGGATATGACGCTTATATATAACAATTCGCCGCAGATATAATTAAAAGAATACGCATTTCTTCTTTATCCCTAGTTTGATGTTATATAGTACTGCAGCGCTGTATGGTAACTAATGAGAAACCCGTCTGTATCATTCGCCATCTAGCGGTAATGTTGTAGCGATTAAATTGTGCCAAATAAATGTTTTGTTAGCTCTTGCAAATTACATTAAAGAAGAATATCTACTTTTGAAATTAGCAAAGAAAATATGGATTAGGAGACAGTCTTTTCTTATTCAATCGATCTTTTTAGTATTCATTGTAAATCAACACGTATCTAAATATTTTTCAATTCTTGTAATGATTCTAGAATTCGTTGAGCAATGATAATTTTTACTAATAGAAAATTGTTAATGTTAAAAGAAATATTCAATATAATAAAGAATAGCTTTAATTTGATGAATATTTTATTTCATATTATTAGCTTACATAATATTACATAATGTTAAGAAGCATAAACAATAAATGAAAGTAATCAAATTTTATTACACAAATGGAATATAACTTTTACCATCTGCCATAGCATGTACTATGCAAGTTGAAAAATCAGAAAGATTTTGTGGATCCACACAATCCCAATTACTACCTTCAATAATTTGGTATGCTTGGTAACGATTAACAGAAGAAACGGTATGTAACTTTAACACTAAAAAACAAAAATCTTCATTATTATAACTAATAATATATTGTATTTTTCCAAAAGCTGGTAAAATGCTTGTATTGTTTAACGTTATTACTAAACCAGGTGCATAGTATGTGCCATTTATTTTAAGCCACGATGTGGTGAAGAATGCATTAATATCACGTGGTGAAATATCCTTAAACCTTGTATAATCTTTCAAGTTTCCTAATATACATTCTGAGATGGGACCAGTTTCAAAACGTTGTAAAAAACCTTTTTCAGATATAAATCTTGCGCAAAGCTTTAGTTGATGTTTTAGAGCCAAAGTATATGCTGGGTTTTGTCTATTAGTAATTACTTTCGCATAATCTTTTAACTCTTTATGCTTTGCTTCAAAACGAATGCACGACATGCATATATTTTAATGGACCCATTTGTTTCATAATTCTAGGATAATGCGTCAAAATGTGATATTTCGGCTTTAAACGATCATCAAAACATTCCATATACAATGTGTGGTGTCTACTAATTAAATCTGAAAGATAAGTAAGCGTATCTCTGTTAAATACAGGAGCCATAACAATAGAAATAATTTCTCGGATAAGTATATACAGCATCCATATTTTATTAATATGCGGCACTAAATCTCCAATTAATAATCCCAAATTAAAAACCAAAAATTTCATTTCAGATGCTGATATAATCAATTTTCCTGCTTTTAAACTTTTTTCATTAATTAAAGGCGGGTAATTAGATGTAGGTAAAGAACGATTATAAAATTGTAACCTAGAGTTAAGTGTATCTATGCTAAAAAGTTTCTCAACATTTATGAAAACATTTTTGCAAAATCATATCTGCATATACCCTCAAGTAAGTCATGCATTGGATCCACTGCCGCATTTTGAATTACGTCATAATTAGAAATAACGTTAAAGATACATTCTTCACTTACACCGTAACTACATTCAGAACAATTTTGACAGTAATTTTCTCATGAGCGCAAAATAGTATTATTATCATCTATCATTTTCATACAATCATTTTTAGATGATCTACATAGTCTACAATAATGTGTGGATGAAAAACTGTGTGAAAAACCAAGAATGGTATTCAAACCAAGGTTATCATCAGTAATTGCATATAACCGAAAATATACTTTTTTCTGTTTATTATCAATATATATGTCGATACCATTTTTTTCTAGGTCAATAATCTGTTTAATTACTTCACTGAAAATTAATTTGTTTCCCAAACGTGCGTGATCTACAGAATTGTGTAATTGCACAAGAAATATGTTTTCAAGCATGCTATAATACTCATCAGGTATACACGGAATCGTACAATATACAGCCCCAATCTTATGTATATTTGCATGTGACCCTAGAGGATTGTTAATCTCAAATTCGTCGTAGTACAACAGAAGTGGTAGAAACAGCTTATCTCTTTCTTTTTTTTTTTTTCTAATTTCATCCACAATTCAGCATTTAAGATAGAGGTTACCATTGTAGCTTCCTTAATTTTATTTATATTATTGATAATTGAGTTAAATACACCTTTTAATTGAAGAAACTTTGTTAATAATGGTTTCAACGGTACCCTATGTAATGCTGTATACTTTACGGAAATTTGTGTTTTTCCTTTTACATGTCTTGGCTTTAAAGATGCATTAATATAAATAGAGGTTGGCTTTATAAAACACTTCAACTCTTGTAGGTAAGCAATTGATAAATGCTCTGTCCGAAACTTAGAAAAAGAATTTTTTGTGATTTCAATCATTTCAGAAATTTCATGATTCTCGCTCATACCGTAATTTTCACAAGATTTTTGTATCGGATCTAAACATATTTCATTAAAAAAAATGGTCATTGTTCTAATTAATTCGTTTACATGAGATCTTGGCATCTTTGCATGACTATACAATTTAGTTACGAACAAAGCAGCATTTTTGGAAACACCATTTTCGTAACGTTGAAGATTATTCTTGAGATCAGTTAATGTTACATCACTATTATCTGAAGAATTTTGCACGGAAATATTTTTAATATTACTGCTAGATAATGTAGGAGAAATATTGGCATTAGGTACGACAGTCTTATCTGAGTCTAAATTTATATTAAGTAAACTACAATGGGAAGAAACGCCCTTTTTACAACAATTAATGTGTTTTATAGAAACGTGTTGCAAATATGAGTAAATATTATCAAAATTGGCTAAAACAAGATTGGTATCGACAGACACATTGTTTATGTATAGCAGAATTATGTCTAAGCCTTGGGTGCCTTATTAGATTTTTCTTTATGTTTAGTTTTACGTTGCAAAATGGACAAGCGTACATTTTAAAAGTATTATGTTTTAAAAATATAGGTACATTAAGCTTTAACTTCACCTATTACTAAGCTAATAGAAATCTTTATATCACAGACGTTATAATAACGGTGATTGGTAAGGTAACCTAATATATTTAGTATCGTGAGAAACTTTTCAAACTAAAAATACTGAAAGGTATGAATTATTTCACCTATATATATATTAATCTTTGGGCGACTACATATGCTCTAAATAATATACCAGTAACTACTTGAATTTGAATGATATATATCTACCAAAGATCTAATAGAATTGTTTTTTATAAACAATATAAAACATTTTATAATGCATTTAAATAAACTTAATAGATATGTTCGCCCAAAGATTAATTAACACAACAAATATATAAATGTGTTTACAATTCATCGCTATCGCTATTAGCATTACAATTACCCATTGCATTATAATCGTTAAGGTGGCTAATAATATTTGCAACATACGAAATGGTTTTATCCCATTTTGTTTGAAAATGGTACAGTCCCCTTTGAATTGTTAGCCATATGTGCTCACTCTCCGGAGGATACACTGCGTGTAAAGTATGAAACGATTTGAAGCAAACATCTAAGCTTTTTAAGAGAGAGCCCATATCATACAATATATCGTTGATGCATACGAATGATGTAGTTATATTTAAGTAGTTTTGGCAAACAGCGATTACGAATGGCTGCAGTGCCACATTGTACTTTTTTAAATGGGTAATTCGGTTTTCTTTCGCAGCTGCGATATCAGCAGACGTCTGACAAAAGAGAATAGACATGTTAAGCAGTTTAGAATAACCCAAATTAAATAATTCATGCAAATAGAATATGAACCTTCACAAGAATCATTAGACTGTCTTTAGCGTTTCCAATAGAAGATTTCCAGACCTTATGTTTACTTTGTTTAATAATATTTCTTGGTGGCATCAAATGCGGTAAAAGATGTAGCTGTAAAGCTACTTTTGCATCTAAAGAAAAGCAATCTTTCTTAATATTTATAGTAAAAAATTAATTATATTTTAATAGAGCATTAACTACCTTCATTGAGACTTTCTGTGTCTAATAGTGAATCAAGAAACTTTGCTGTGTCATCCTTTTTATTAAACGTAGTAAGGCCTCTAATTTTTGTAAAAAAGGAAATCCAAATTTCCAAATTAATGTTTACATTTGAAAGATTTAAATGTAAGAAATCTCGATTTATTAATTCAAATCCCTTTGGGTGCTTTAAAGGCAACCAATTATTAAGATGCGTGGCAATCGTAGCACTCTTGTCCTTTTGCAATTGGTTACTTCTAAGACAAAAAGTAACTTCCCAATGTTGCAACACCACGTCCCATGGAGCTACATTACTTTTTAACCACTGATAGCTACATTTTCCTTCATTTGTTACTAAAAAAGTGTACAACATATGGTGTTACAAGATATGAAAGTACATCATATTTGCCAACTACTTTCATAGTGGCATGATTAATTAAGGGTATTTCTATTCTAGGACAGTAATTTATTACGTATTTCTGATCAAAAATATATTAAACCTGCATCAATATCTTCTTTCTTATCTTGTGCATCCAGATCTATTTTTTTTTAAATCCGCTAATGAGTTCCTATACTTATTTACTAGTTTTCCTCGTGAAGGAGTAGATCTATTGTTCCTGGAGCTTGCTTTCGAGATCGGGGGAACGTAATAGCAAACAGCACTCTCATTAGGAAAAATTTTTACTATTTCATTTGCTAGAAACTCAAAATCTTCGTTTTGTAGTCTATAAAAAAAACAAATTATACATATAAGTGTAAATTTTATAATTAAATAATTATTAAAAATAAATAATACCTGTGAATATCTATATTTAAAATCGAGGTTACGATAACATCGGTTATAACATCTCTATCTCTTTCCTTGAAACATTTTCTTTTTTTATATTTATCTAAAATAACACGACTTCGAACATTTTTCATTAATAATTGCTCTATAGATGCCAATGTTCGTATATTAAAATTTTTTCTGTCAATGAAACAATTTTGTCTCTCTAAATTATTTTCTTTCTCAGAATCCTCCGATTGTTGAATTGACCCTGATTGCTAAAAATATAAACACTAGATTGCAAGATTGTATATCTATTGGTCAAGTCAGTTCATTGTACAATCCAACAGTTTAACGTGCTTCAGTTTTTCCAAAATAACCTTTTTGCGAAATATTAAATGAACTGGTCGTTTATCCAAATCCGAGGAAAACTTTTTTACAGGAAATTAGATATTCATTTAACGTAAAAAGTACTTTCTTATCAATTCTTGTAGGCACGAATTTTTGCAACTAATTTTATATTTAATAGTGCTGAAACGCGTAAACTCTTAAATTAGGCTTTCTACAATCATATTAATCTTTGACTTACTGTATGATCATCTTGATAACAAGTATTTCCAATTATTTCGTCGGTAGTTAAATTAAAGTGTGTTTTAAATTTATTAAGAAATATAGCTTGATGACCAACAATTGGAATCAACTCTTTCAACATATTTTCAGTTAAATTGGCAAGTGACTCTTTGTCTATTTTATTTTCTGCAATTAATATAAAAATACACAAACGTTGCAGTAGTTTCTTACAAGAAGACTATAGTTGAAAAACAATTTGTATGTTTTTTTCCAGAAAATAAGTAATTAAAACAAAATGGGTAAATACGTTGTCTTGCAATCAATAACCTACAGACTACTCTCGAAAACAATAGTTGGCAGGTAATTGCTATAAGTAAAACTCAAAACATGTAGATACATACTTTCAAAAATGTTGACGTATTCTTGCATTTCCCATTCAGCTAATAAAGTTTTTGTGAATTCATCACTCATTTTATGTTGTTAATCAACTGTCTGGCTATTGAAAGAATGAAGCAGATATAATTCACTTATAAAACAGGTGTTTCGCACCAAAAGCAGGCACAGGTAAAATGGAGCATCCATCCGTAGTAAGCTAGCAATAAGTAACGGTCGTTATGGCACTACGATGAGCTTCGTCCAGCGTTGTCAGTATTAGGCAATATAACAAAATGGCAACGTTTAAAAAAGGGGAGAGGTGGGCCAAGGAGCCAACCGTCGCGATGGTGTACCGTGTAGTGGGGTAGCCGCGCAGCATAGCGAGAGAAAAACATAAGTAAAATTCGAAGTCAGATATCTTAGCGTTTGTTTACATTAGCAACACAAAAAAGGGTTTCTTCCACTCTTCTGAATTCCTATAAATCTACAGTTAAAATTGTAATAACTTGAGATTGAAAACAACTTTTTATGTACTTATACAATTATACTATACTTAGATTTATTTACTTGGATCAGAAACAGTGACTACTCCTAACATATTATTGATTAATTTGTTGAAATAAATAATTATTACAAAAAATATTGATTTTAATCATTCAAATAAAGAAGTATTGAATCTAATTAAAGTCATCTGATTTGATCGTATACATTTACATATTAACTTCAATATACAGTGTATTTGAGATTAATTAATATTTACTTCTGTTAAGGAAATTGATTTTTTTAAATTGAGAATCCTTCTTGTATTGAGCTAATTAAGTAGATATTATCAAATCAAGAGCATAATTAGTTCTGTTAAGTAAATAACATTTTTGAAACAACTGATGATATTTCATTAAGTTAACTAAACACACACTACTCAGTCAATAAACAAAAGTAGTAATAAAGAATGATTATTTCGTAGATATAACTAAATATTTTAGTTAATGAAAATAAATATCATTTCAGAATAAGCAAATAATTATTACTGAATACCAAATATTTATTTTATCCCATAAACCGTTTAATAGGTATAAGAAAAATTTTCTTGTTTCAACAAAATCACTTCTATTAATTCATTTATTTCCACCAACAAATCGCCATTATACGGGCAACGAAATTTTTTATTGTTTAAAAGATATTTGATTCATCCAAATAAATTAGCTTTCAACTAAATCAATTTATTTGGTATAACGAAATTTTTTTCTCAGTGTAAATAACACTATAAAGGAGGAATTTATTAATTTTGTCGTACGTTAAGATCAGGATTCATGGCTGTTTATCGCTAATTGAATAAAATGCAATCGTCCCTTAATTAGATCTCATTTAGCCATTTGAATGCACGTCTTCTTATCAATCTGCATTCAATTAGCACCTACTTTCGCTAGTACTGTGGAACTAATTAGAGTGGTCGTCTCGTGGCACGCTTAGCTACTCAATAGAGCATTAATGAAATAAATTCATCGAATATTTCGTTTAATCGCAATAAAAAGCAGCCAAAGTCAATAAATTTCCCGCTGTTTATACGTAACAAGGGTAAAAAATTAAAGAGAGGGACGAAACAAAAAATAGAAAAATAATCGAATCTGTGATATAATTTTGTTGTTTGCTCAGGACTGAAATTGTCATGCGAGACAAGTATTGACACTGCTGGAATATGCGAAGCGTGAGCCAAATTTTTCAACGATTAGAATCGACCTTTGATTCCTATCGTTGCTCAGTCGTGCGTTCTTGAATAAAAAAATTTTGTTGTCCTTTCCGAACTTTTCGTTCCCTTATTTACTTCTATATGTATATATATATATATATATATATATATGTCGCCTGTTGTTTGTCTCTTAACTGCCAGCCTCAAGGATCCACAACCCTTGCAGCAGTCCACAAAGGCAAAGGTGTTTGAAACATGAGGCTGAAGTTAGCCCACACTTTCAGCCCACAGCTACGGGCGCTAGTTGAGAACCACTGCGAACCCCTTATTTCTCTGAAAATTCGATTTTTTTGTATTTTCAATAAATCAAGAGCTCACTTTACATATAAATTAATAAACTACATTAATTTATATTACAAAGAATAAACTTATTAATCGTGTTAATAAGTTCGCAATAGTGGTTACCACCAACCACTAGCTTCTGTATTTTTCATAGTAGGAAATTTTTCTAATTTGTTTTAATTGTACACTCTTGAAGCCCATTAAATTCTGATTTGAACAGTATGCATTTCGTGAGGATTCGCGACTCCCTTAATGTCCTTTTTAACAAAGAAATAAGACTTTAACTCCCATAACCAACGATTTCTAACATCGTGCTGGATTTTAGAAATAGCAGGACATTTTTTAAATTTTTTTCACCTAAACAGTCTTCAAGCCCATTAAATTCTCAACAAAACAGTATGCATTTCGTGAGGGTTCGCGACTCCCTTAATGCCCTTTTTTAACCAAGAACTAAACAGAATTCAGAATAGATGAATAAACTAACGTTTTCTGTCTTTGGGCTGGATTTTTTAAATAGCAGGCATTTTTTGTTTTAATTTTTTTCACATACACAGTCTCAAAACCCATTAAATTCTTAATATAACGATATGCATTTCGAAAGGGCTTGCGACTCCCTTAATGCTTTTTTTTAACCACGAAGTAACCAGAATTCAGAATAGATGAATAAACTAACGTTTTCTGTCTTTGGGCTGGATTTTTTAAATAGCTGGCATTTTTTAACATTTTGTTCACATACACAGTCTCAAAGCCCATTAAACTCTTAATATAACGATATGCATTTCGAAAGGGCTTGCGACACCCTTAATGCTTCTTTTTAACCACGAAGTAAGCAGAATTCAGAATAGATGGATAAACTAACGTTTTCTGTCTATTCTGAATTCTGTTTAGTTCTTGGTTAAAAAAGGGCATTAAGAGAGTCGCGAACACTTTCGAAATGCATATCATTATATTCAGAATTTAATGGGCTTTGAGACTGTGTATGTGAAAACAAGTTAAAAAAATGCCTGCTATTTAAAAAATCCAGCCCAAAGACAGAAAACGTTAGTTTATTCATCTATTCTGAATTCTGTTTAGTTCTTGGTTAAAAAAGGGCATTAAGGGAGTCGCGAACACTTTCGAAATGCATATCATTATATTCAGAATTTAATGGGCTTTGAGACTGTGTATGTGAAAACAAGTTAAAAAAATGCCTGCTATTTAAAAAATCCAGCCCAAAGACAGAAAACGTTAGTTTATTCATCTATTCTGAATTCTGTTTAGTTCTTGGTTAAAGAAGGACATTAAGGGAGTCGCGAACCCTTTCGAAATGCATATCGTTATATTTAGAATTTAATGGGCTTTGGGACTGTGTATGTGAAAAAAATGTTAAAAAATGCCTGCTATTTAAAAAATTCAGCCCAAAGACAGAAAACGTTAGTTTATCCATCTATTCTGAATTCTGGTTACTTCTTGGTTAAAAAAAGCATTTAGAGAACCCTTTCGAAATGCATATCGTTATATTCACAATTTAATGGGCTTTGAGACTATATAGGTGAAAATAATTAAAAAAATTGCCTGCTATTTGAAAAATCCAGCCAAATGTTGGAAAACGCCAGTTCATGCAATACAAAGTTCTACTTCTCAGTTAAAAAAGGGCATTAAGGGAGTCGTGAACCCTCACGAAATGCATACTGTTTTATTGAGAATTTAATGGGCTAGAAGACTGTGTAGGTGAAAAAAATTTAAAAAATTTCCTGCTATTTCTAAAATCCAGCACAATGTTAGAAAACGTTGGTTATGGGAGTTAGTCTTATATCTTTGTTAAAAAGGACATTAAGGGAGTCGCGAACCCTCACGAAATGCATACTGTTCAATTCAGAATTTAATGGGCTTCAAGAGTGTGCAACTAAAACAAATTAGAAAAATTTCCTACTATGAAAAATACAGAAGCTATTGGTTGGCGGTAACCACTATTGCGAACTTATTAAAACCATTAATAAGGTTATTATTTTTAATATAAATTAATGTAGTTTATTGATTTATATGTAAAGTAAGCCCTTGATTTACTGAAAATACGAAAAAATTGAATTTTCAGAGAAATAAGGGGTTTCGCAGTGGTTCTCAACTATTGCCCGTAACTGTGGGCTGAAAGTGTGGGATAACTTCAGCCTCCTGTTTGAAACTAGAAATTTATCGATCGATTAAGCATTAATCAAACTGATTTTCGTCTTATCAGTAATTTTTTTATTCTCTCACCGATTCAACGCGAGCCTGGAATTTATTTTCACTGGCTAGGATTTACTTTCGTGACTCTTACAACAATTTAATTGCAATTGGGATACGCTGCCCTGTAAAAAAAATCTTGCCAACTAGAACGGAAAATAGGAAATGAAGAAAAGGAACTCGGTTATCGACTTTGTCACGTATTTCAAGGAATCTCGCTGAATACTCAACAAGTTTTCTCTCTCGTTCATCGAGAAGTGTGTATATATATATTTATACTATTTATATAAAAACAGATTTTTTTCAATGAGTCAACTGGAAATTGCCTCGATCCTGCTTTTAAACGGACACCCGTTAGATAAGAGACTAAAATACGAGCAGCCAGTCTAATTAAACGAAATAATAGATTAATTCTGCCATTCCAGATTCTTTTATTCATTTTTAGCTTCGAGTTTCGATTTTCCTTTAAATTAAACAAGATTTTATGAAAATCTCTCGTTAATTAATTAAACTAATTGAAATCTATTGTATATACTCTGTTTAAACAACTCTTTCAGTATTCCTATACAATCAAACTGTTAAATGTAAATATTCGAACAATTTCACCTAACCATAACCGTTACTTCGTTATTTCGCTTTTTTTTGCAAAGATTTATCTCTTTCAGGATATTAGCAATTTCCATGGGAGATTCGTGGAAGATTGTCCTCGTGGTGCTCCGGTCGATGACCTCGATTATTTATAGATGCGTGGTAACATTGATTGGGGGAGAATTGACGAGAAAGAAAGAGAGAGAGAGAGAGAAAGAGAGAAGTAAATAGCTCACAGCGCGGATCATTGTCACGGAAATAGAAACTAGTATTATCCGATTATCGATTCCGCACTGTCTCACTACTGCTGCCTGCCGAGCTGCATTTTTATCGATTTTTCTACACCATCTTGTCTCTCGTCAAATTGAACTTCATTCAATTATTATTTTTTTCGTGTTCAATTAACTTGCAAATTTAATTAAACAACTATTCAAAAGTATAGTTATCTCAAGAAAATTGTTCCACGTCGATGTGGATAAAGCAATCTCAGATTTTAACATACACATTTTCTCCATATATCTTCCATTATCCACGTAATGTTAAGACTTGCAGATATTCCGATTTATATTCCAAATTACAAGTGATATTCTTTCAGATGTTATAGTTTGAGGACAATTGTGGAAAGTTTACGTTTTTTTTATTTTAATTCGTAAAGAAACGAAATGTTACTTAGAATTAGTTTAAATATTAAATTGAAATGCTGTGGATCATCCAATACACTTGGAAAATTAAAGATGAAGTATTTAAGGGTGTAGTGTTTGATGAGAATAAATCGAGCTTTGCGTAGATATTTATTTTAATTTGTAGATAAACAAAACATTAATTAGAATTAGTTCAAATATCAAATTGAGAAACGTGGTAGTTCATCGAATGAATACACTTCAAAATTTAAACATGAACTATTTAAGAATGGTCGTGTATAAGATTAAATTGAGTTTTATGTATGCATATTTATTTTAATTTGTAAATAAACGAAATAATACCTAGAATTAATTTAAATATAAAATTGCAATGCAGTGGTTGATAAAATACACTTGGAAAATTGAAGATGAACTATTTAAAAGTTGTCGGGTGTGATAAGAGTAAATGGAGCTTTGCGTGGATAATGAGGTGAATTTTGATACGTTGTAATTTTGGGATAAATATAGTTTGCATGATCCAAAAGTGGTTTCTGGTAGTTCTGCTCGGTAACCGACCTATTACACGTGCTGATACCCTGACCTACATTTACACACCTACATCTGATCTAACGCAAGTCTGTGCCTCCACACGACGACGCTCGATCGTCTGGCCATTGCCGATCCTCTGCCAACTTGGTCCACGCAGAACGATTTTAGATTTTCCTCGCCCCATGATGCCTCCCCCCCCCCCCCTCCTCCTCCTCCTCCCACTTCACTCCCTCCATTCACGCTCTTCAAATCTTTCACGATTGCACTGTTCCCTTTTCATATCAAGAGTTATCTTTAGCATCCTATCCAAACTTCTTTATCATTCTTACAACTCACGATTGGACCTACTTATGCAAATAGGAACCAAGCCACGATGAAAGTTCAGACACAAATGAGAGTTTAGAAACTAGTTGCTAAATAAAATTACTGAATTTAGTAGGATATTTATTTTATATCTCGTTAACTGGTTTATTTTTAATATATCTCGTGATATGGAACAGTTGCTACAAAACTGGGGCTTGCTTATTTTTTGTACAATTATATTTTTGATTGGTTTGTATATTTTTCTATCCTATTATAGAAGCATTTTCTTGGAGTATTTAATTTATAATCAAAAATTCATGAGATTTGAAGAAATTTTTCCAAGACTGGTCAGTGAACGAGAAGAATATTCAAACGAATCTCGTCCAGCTGATAAATTAGAGAATTAATGCCTTTACCATCTCATTTGTGGAATGGATACTTTTTACAGTTGAGTATATATCTAGGTCGGTCGCTCACTTTTTTTTTATTCATCGGCTTCGTGGCATATATTTTTACTGTGAGCGCACATCGCACGGTAAACACTCTGGAAATTAAATTACTCGATTTATTATATTTTTAATATTAAGAAAGAAAACCAAAGAGGAAAAAGTCAAACAAAACAATTATTCGAATTCTTCGTGGTAATAGAGGAAAACTAAGCACCCTGATGAAAAACATTGTATCCAATAGACCTCGCAAATGTAAACAGAGAAGAATAGTTGTACTAGTAACAAAAAAGTTTCATTGAAAAACTTGGAATGTTTCTATGAAAAGTATTCAAGTTCAGCTTTGCGTTCTTTTATATATACAGGGTGTTTCTTTTCCAAGTAGTACTATGAAAAGAACGGAGAACAGCAATGAACAGAATTTTCCAAAAACAAGTCTATTTTTATTTCGAGGGGTTTATAAAGTACCATATAGAACTATTCTATGTAGAGGAGCTTGTAAAGGTTATCCTGAGTGTTTCGATAAAACCTCTTCTTTTTTATTACATATTTTTCCTACGTATCTCAGTAAGTAAAAAAAAAAGTACTAAGAATTTATCATTTTAAAAGCTTTATTTGACCTTCGCACGATCTTCAAAATTTCTTCCAAGGTTAAATCGAAAATACCACTTAATAAATGTATCAAAGTATCTGAAATTGTTCCTTAATTATTTTTTGTCGAAAATGCTTAGTACGCAATATATTTGAAGCCATGTTCCGTTATTGACTACGAATACTGTAAACCTACAATTAACGTCGCACAAACTATAGATTTTCAGTAGTCACAGTCAATGACGAAACATGGCTTGTGAGTATCTAACGTTTTTCCACACACCCTTTACATGTCGTTCAGGAATCATTATTTTATATTCGATGCTATAGACTCATAAGCGTTGTTCGGATTGGTGGTGGCACTCTTGAATGTTACGCAGTCTTTGTTTACCCTTCACACTCACCGTGCTGCTATATACGCATGCGTTTATTATTACATAAAATGTCTAAACAACTTGATATACGAAATGGTTTCAAGTTCTTTGGTACCGTTTAACGCGTTGATCGAGCCGCTATTTTTAACCATTGAATTACCCGTGAATTTCGCGTTGTTCGTATCCGCAACCGAACAAAACGAACTTGCAAAATATTCAATAATAGTTACACAAATTAATTCACAAATTTACAAACAACATCTGCAGATATCAATATGAATTTTTTATCTAGTAGTATTTACACAGAATTCTCGAACTTAAATAGAAAATACTTGCAGAGAATTTATTAAGAGTTCTAAAGATAATTACTAAATTGACCATTTTTAATTAAGAAGTTTTTATACAAAATTTCAACTTACTTTTCTTAAGGATCATACTATCTCATGTATGTAAATCCCCCCCCCCCCCCCCCCAAAAAAAAAAGAATCATTTTCTCGAATAATTTACTTAAAAAAAATTACTGAGTAAGAGAGCTATATTCTTGTAAACACAAGACAATAGCATATCTCAATTAACAGTATCACACAGGTGATTGAGGAATCCAGGTTATTTTTTTACAAGAAAATTATGACTGTAATACACATGCATATGCTATACCTGGACAGAACAGTTTCATGCTTCAATTAAATAGGATCACGGTAATCATAGTATATATACAAGACGACATTGAAATTTCTATCCTGCCCCTTTCATAAGCCAACAGAAATCAATAAATCGAATCCTAAGGAAAGTGTGGCGTATCTGACTCTCTCTCTCTCTCTCTCTCTCTCTCTCTCACTTATAATTATTTAAAGACTTTCTGGGAAATAGTCTGCAATTTAATCGACTACAAAGTCAATACTCGAGTAAATAAAAAAAGATTAATTATCTACTTGATGATTTTATTTCCCCTCTCTCATCTTTTTTTTACCTATTATAGCTTTTTCTTCGATAGAAAAAATTTCAACTTGGAACAGTACTTACGATTCACGTATTAATTAACAAAGTACAATCAGACTTTGCAAGTGTTAATTTAAAATGCAAAAAAAATTATTGAAAAATACTAACAATTTTTTGCAGATCAACTTTGTATATACACGATAATGAGCGATTGCGTTAATTGGCATTGCTCGTGTCACGAAATAGAAACTCGAACTTTCGCCTCATTGCACGATTAATAGAACCATTGTTCCGCTCTCTCCCCCCTCTCTCTTTACGTTTGTATGTGTGTGTGTGTGTGTGTTTGGAGTGGTACTCCCTTTTGCAATAATTTGCTAGTGCCACGCAACGAAACACGTTCCATACGTGATTCACGCATGTATATGTGTACATCACACACACGAGGCGTCTCTTGTATTAAAGCTATAAAACAACTATAGCATTTCCATATGGCATAATTGATTACTCGATATATTCAATTGCACGTTATGTGTTAATGATGATCGTTTCCATTGATCGACGATCTTTGATCTTGAACCGAGACAGAGATATACTCGATAAGCCTCGATCAGTACTATGCATATATACATATATTCACAAATATACATCATCCATGATGCTATGTAAAAACAAGCGTGGTCTCATCACTTATCGTGCCAGATAATGCATCTTCAAATATTCTTTTTTATCCTATGTTTACAAAATTTGACCCTGCAAAATTCTATCTTTCTATCTATTTTTTTTTTGCTTTTTTTTTAGTGTTGTACAACACAGACGCGTACACACCAGTCAATCTACCATTCATTTCAATTTCGCAATTACATAACGTACAAGATTCTGTCTTATCGTATTTTTCATTACACAATTTTTTTGCTCTGTCGCTTCTTAGCTATTTATACACTTTTCTGTATATTTTGCGGAAGTCAATAATTGTTGAGTTTCAAATTATTCTGATGATAGTTTTATTGTTTGTTTGTTTTTTTTTTTTTATTGTTTAGAGTGAGATAAAGTATTGTGAGGAATTGCAGAATATTGCCTTTCGATATTTTTTTATGGACAAATGATTTATTGAAGAATGAAGGATTGTTGCAAAGTGACTTAGGCTCTGCGTTTTTAAGTATTACGACAAAGGGAGAAGGTGTTATTTTGATATAAAAAAAATCAGATTTTAATACACTTGGGGAAATTAATTCGTGTGCTTATTACCTAACTTTGCTTCTTCGTATAATATTCGCCAGTTCCAAACGCAGGATGTTCATTTCGAAACTTTCCACTTGATTATTTTAGAAAGTACAAAAGATACAAAAATATAAAAACATATGTTTAGTTGATTCAAAGGGGAAATTAGATAACAATAAAAATTATTTTCTAAATTGTTTGTTACGATGTAAATTTTAATATTATTTAAAAATAATTTTAATGTTTTTACCAGGACACCTTGTATATTTTTATACATTTTTGTAAATGTGATTTCAAAAGCTTTCCAAAAAACTACATTAATTTATTATTTGCATCCAGTTATTCACATTACATATTTTAATTTGAAATTGTAATAAGTGTGGGTGTGGCTAAAGTGTTAATATTTCAGTATCAAGTAACCTAAGTACTGATACGTAGAGTAAATAAGTACTTGTAATTTTAAATTGAAAGTCTATTGAACGACTGGATGCGATGATAAATTAATTTTGTGTTTAGGAATAGGCTCTAGAAATAAACTACGAGGGTATGCAATAAAACATTGGGCGTTTCGTTTGAGTAATTCAAGGTGACTTTTAAATAACCTTGAAAATTGTATCATAATAATAGATAATTACTTTGTGGTTATTTTTTATCTTTTATACTTTCCAAAATAATAATCTGCTGGATGTTAAAAACAAAACACGATGTAGAGTGTAACATAGTATAAGTATGCAGACAAAAAATCTCACTGTATAATAATAACACTCCAAGAGTGCATAATAATTGTGCAATGCACTGTGTGAAAACTGATCAATTACTGTTAAAAATTTTGCGATATTGGTTGCATTACCGAGACATTTGAGTAATCGCAGCTTAAAATTTTCCAACTGAGTTATTTCAAAATGATTGACATTTGCAAAAGCATCATTCTCGAGTTTTTATCATTTTTCACCACAATGAAATTAAATTATCCGTTGGCTAGACCATTCAGCTATCAATTCTGTTTGATCGATGAAATAGAAATTTTAGTAAATATGCACTGATGAGTATGTATGGATTTACAAAATATTTAGCTCTCGGTAAATACTAGATGAAAGGTGAAAGTTCAACCTTCTAGTCAAGCACTGTTGATCTATGTATACCTTATATTCCCAGAACGCAGTCCTCAAGGTCAAGGGCAATGATCGGTCAGTCGCATGGTCAATGTCAACATGTAATATTTAAAAAGATTTCTGAGAGACGAGAGATTGGAAATCGTGTAAATTAGTAGTATATATATATATATATATATATATATATATTGGGGTGGCAATAAAAAAAGAAAATTTTTTCCGGTGCTTTTATTTTGTTAAGAATGATGAAAAAAGAGGAATCAAATTTTTTTAGATTTTTTTGAAGCCATTAAATGGTGCCGATATCGTTTTTAAATTTAAAAATTTAGATTTATTGAAAACGATTTAACAAACTTATAAATTAATGTTGTGCTGGATTAATGTTTTTTTTATTACATTTTCTTGTAATTTAACTAAAGGACTTTTCAAAGCACAATATTAATTTATAATTTCGTTACATTGTTTTCAATAAATCTAAATTTTTAATTTTAAAATCGATATTAGCACAATTTAACGGCTTCAAAAAATTCTATAAATTCGAGGATCTGTTTTTTTCATAATTTTTGACAAATTAAAAGCTTATTGGAATTTTGGTTTACATCTAACCTCGAAAAAGTGGAAGAACATCGGATTTTTAACTTTAAAAAGGATATCGGCACCATTTAACGGCTTCAAAAAAATCTAAAAAAATTCGATTTCTATTTTTTCATCATTCTTAACAAAATAAAAGCACCGGAAATTTTTTTTTTTAATGTCCACCTTGATATATATATATATTATACCAGGATATCAAGTTGCCCTCCTTCTTCAGGAATTAAAATATAGGTATCATGTACTTAAATTGAAACATTAATAAATAATTTGTACAAAAATTTGCAATAGAGATTCACTTCTTAATAGTGAATTAATGTTTACAATTTTTTGCTGGTTAAATTTTTTAAGCATTGTTAGATATTGAGTTTTTTCTCCTAGGCTGTAGCAATACAGAAAACTTTGTCGGTTGTAAGCTTCAGTGATACAGGCATTTACGGCAGGTGCATCAGTGTATAAAGCAATTTATGCGGGCATTTGCCATATATTTCTCTAGAAAAGAAACTTGTTTAGTTGCACTTTTAACGTAGACCAGACGCACCAAGTTATTTTCCAGAAATCCTCCCTTTGTAATAATTAAACTTTTTATACACTCTGTACACATTTTTACCTTTATTTTATTCTAACAAATTGCTTAAATTTGTTGATTAATTTTTAAATATTTCATCGTTCCACACACAAACTAATTTTTATCAACTCGGGATATCTGTTTTTATCGTCGAACCTGAAGGAACCTGAAAACTACAGGAAGTTACTGCACAACAAACTTATTATACCCTGTAGCGAATAAACCGAATTCACGAAACTTTGATGGAAAATACAAACGACGCGTCGCGTCGAATAACGAAGCATTCATTCGTGATAATATTTCTACTATTCAATCATGGGCGATTGATGAAAACAGAAGTAAAAAAAAAAACACTATTTTGAGGTCAGTAACCTTGATAATATTCAATAATAATTTTCAATTTGCGCTTTGCTCGTTATTTTAATCTAATATCGCATTAATAAGATTCAAATTCTTTACCAAATGTTTTTTAAGAAATCTGCCAACGGAATATAATAATTCTATCGGTTCTGATCATAATAATTGAATTCAGAATCTTCATTTATTATTAAACATTAAATCCTGACATTTTTTTGTACATCACAATGACGTAAAAAATGTTAGATACGTTTATATCAATTAAATAAGATTAAATATTGGATCGATCTATTATTACAGTGAGATCACTGTATTCTTCAGTGACAAAGTTTCTTCACCGGCCACAGTCTCGTTTCTCCGTATTAACTGGTAACGATTATACCAGTCAGTCACTACTACTATTTATGTGGGGGGGGGGGGGGGGGGGCAACGTTGAAACATTGCAGAGACACGGGCAGTACGAATTGATATTCCGTCTGTTATTCTACGCCAATGCTTATCCTTTCCAGTGAATTTATTTCTCGAATTTTCTGCGAATCCCCATTGGTTAAGATGTATACAACGAGTATACCTAACAAGTTTATAAACAAGGGTCGATCTTTTCACGTTTTATAGATCGGTTTCTGCGAACGATATAGAAAATTGATTACGAATTTCGTCACGTCAAATTTATAATAGCTCGCAATGACGTTTACGTAAAACAATAAAATATTAAATTTAAGGTAATATTTATTATTTCTAATTTTTCTCGCCCGATTTTTAATAATTTTTCTTTCGATTATTCAAGTGGATGATAATGAATGACTTTAAAATAAGGAAAAGAGTTGCTTGAATATATTGCTAAGTAACTACAGTCAAACAGCACAAAATTTTTCGTATATCACCGTTAAAGAAAAACCTCCTATGTATAAAAAAAATTCAATCTTACGTGTGCTTGAAAAATTGTTATTTTTAAATATTAAAGAACTTAGTTATACGCACAATGCAACGATTTATTGATTTCAGCGATTTTTCGTTATTCCGATTGCAATTATTACTTGCATCACTGTAAGTGGTTTGCTAGCAATAAACGATGAAGTGAGGGGGGTAGATAAAAAGGGGAAAAGTGAGAGAAGAAAAACCGAAGGTAGAGTTACACCGTGAACCAACTAAGACCTTGAGACTCCCTCAGCATATTCCTCCGACCGTTACACAGCAGGCCCACAGCTGTCTTCTCTTCTCTTCTCCTCGTGAACCACAAACCGGCTTGAAGTACAACTATAGACACCTTCAGCCATGCCTCAGACACATCCTGACATGCACTTCTACAATTACACATTTTCAAACCAAGCTTTCTTACCATTCTTTCCATTCGATCGGACGCTACTCATTTCGATCACCTTCGATGTAGCTCAGAATCAAAATAAAAGATATAAAAACACGTGTGTTTCTGCACTGGACTAGAGTGGGGATAAAAGTTACACTTAGGGAAAATTTACAGCTTGTTATTTCTGCAGAATGATTCTATACAGCGTCTGACATTGAAAACACTGCGAAATCTATGTGTAAGAAATATCGATGCTTATCTCTGTAACTATTAGAAATATTTAAATTTTGCAAGAGACCTTTTAGTTTGCAAATTTTATGAGGATTCGAAAAGGTCCTGTGCAAAAGTTTGATATCTCTGGTAATTATGAAGATATAAGCGGTTTTGTGCATCTAGCATGGAAAAATATGTTTCTAAATATATAAAAATATAATATTTCGATCAATTATCGTATATTTTTAAATGTTTTTAATATATCTGTTTTTATATTAAAAAATACATTTTACCATGGCGGATGTTCCGAGGAGTTTCAACTGGTTAATCCTGTGTATAATATTACATACACAAACATGTAATTATATATAATTATAAAAATGTTATTACATGTTATAATCCAACTATAATATATTGTAGTAATAACAAGCTGCTGAACTTTCTCTCCATTAAACTTTTTTCCCCACCCGACAGTATATTCGAAAACGTTCAGGCTGCTTTTTGATATAAAGAACTCGGAAAGAACTTTTTTTCTCGAGAATTCGAGCGAACAAGTCGGTGAAGAATTCCTGTCGTCGACATATGTATATTTAGAGAATTGTACGTGTGGAGAGATTCAAACAAGTTCAGACTCGTTGAAAAGTTTGTGCCAGGTAAAGATTCTCAGTCCAGAAGCCGCAGGTGTTGTCCGTTTAAGTCCCCAAAGCACTTTTCGTGGTTGATCTGGCGTTGTTGCTCTTATTCCCTTACCCACACAAAGACCTGCAACTTTCCCTCGATAAAAATTTTCCCACAAACTACGAGCCACGATTTAACACCTACGAATGAATATTAACCAATTTTCAAATCGATCGACGTGCATGAAAAAATATATGAAGAATGTTTAAAGTTATCTTGGTATTTCACTGAATAAAGAATATCGTTTGATCTAAATAAATAATTGTTTTAATAGTGCAAGAAACGTATTTAATTAATACTAATGTAATTTTATATCTATACATAAATACATGTAGCTTTCTCTTAATAAATTTTTTCCACAAACTACGAGCCAAGATTTAACACCTACGAATAAACATTAAGTGATTTTCAAATCAATCGTCGTGCATAGAAAATACAAGAAGAATGTTTAACGTTATCTTGGTATTTCACTAGATAAAGAATATCGTTTGATCTAAATAAATATTTGTTTTAATAGTACAAGAAACGTATTTAATTAATACTAATATAATTTTATATCTTAACATAAATACATGTAGCTTTCTCTTAATGAATTTCTTCCACAAACTACGATCCATGATTTAACACCTACGAATAAAAATTAACTAATTCTCAAATCGATTGACATGCGCATGAAAAAATACATTGAGGGTGGTTAATTTCATACGTGGTATTTAACAGGACAAAGAATTTAATTTGATTTAAATAAATCTTTTTTTGAACAGTTCACTAGTAATATTTAATCACTACTAATACAATTTAAATAAATGGATTAAAATTGATTTAAATTATTTTTTCATAATTGGATGAGCTATTTATTAAAACCAGGTACACGTATTTAATTGGAATTATTCGATTGTAGATGTCGGTGAAATTTCGAACGTTCAATGAACGGTTTTAAGAAATCATTTTTCCAACTATTCCGGTGGATGGAAAATTCCCAAAAATTACGCTAAACACTCCTTCGGTTGAGTGATCGAGTGCGAAAAGAAATTTCGATGCAAAATGCGTCTTAAGTGAAATAAAATTTTTCTGATAAAAAACAATTTTATTTTATTTAAGACGCATTTTGCATTTTGCATCGAATTTTCTTTTCGCACTCGATTGCTGAACCGAAGTAGTATTAAGCGTAATTTTTATGAAATTTTCCAGCTACCGGAATATTGAAAAATTCATTTTTTAACATAAAAAACAACAATTTTATTTGATTTAAGACGCTTCGTTCAATTTGCATCGAATTTTCTTTTTGCATTCGATTGTTGAGCTGAAGTAGTGTTAAGCGTAATTTTTATAGAATTTTCAATCAACCGCCATATTGAAAGAATTCATTTTTTAACATATAAAAAACAACAATTTTATTTTATTTAAGACGCTTCGTTCAATTTGCATCGAATTTTCTTGTTGCATTCGATTGCTGAACCGAAGTAGTGTTAAGCATAATTTTTTGGGAATTTTCCATCCACCGGAATAGTGGAAAAAATGGTTTCTTAAAACCGTTCACTGAACGTTCGAAATTTCACCGACATCGATTGTAGGTTTATTTCGATCAAATATTATACTTTTCTCAGTATACAGCGGTTTCCCCTCTAACGTTGTTGTAGAGAATTCGTGTTTTTTAACTATAATACTTGTACACACTATTATCACACTTAAGAAAATTTCAAAGTATTAATTTTCCATCACTTTTTTTATTTTATTCCCTTTCACAGTTAATTGCAAAAATAATTTTTCTCAATTAATCTCACTTACTGCCTTTGATATTAATTTAAAGAAAATCTAGCTGTACCGAGTGCGCCATACGCAAATAACACGAAATCTCCTGTATTCTCTCGTTAGAGGAAGACCCTGTATTAAATACCAAAAGACTCTACGAAAGCCACGTCGAGAGAAATGAGGAAATTTGCGTGACGAAGAGCAAAATAATTGACACAACTAATCTTGCCAATACGAAATTAACTAATAAAAATCCCTATTAAAACAGTCATTAGTTAATTAAAATTTCGTGAGATTCCTGACCTTATTAAAGTTACTACACCGTCTTACAAAGGAATTATATTCAATTTGAGAATTAGACCCACGTATTACTCTAATAAAAAAAACCAAGAGTTGGAAATATTTATCGAAGAGAAAGCAATAGCAGCCGTTAAAAATTATTCAAAAAACTTGGTGTATATCGTTACGCAAAATATATCCGTGATTGGCAAGGAATATAGAGCTGCTAAATTTTATAATTCAGGGTTGTTTCGTGTGTAGACTCGAAGGGGATGAGAGGAGGGATAAGAGACACAGGAAGGAGGGTAAGAGCCAGCCGCCACTGGCTATGCATAACGCGTAGTGAGCAACCCCAACTACAAAGCCACCGCGCAAAGGGTTCGATGAAATGGCTGGGAAAGCTCGTGTGATAAAGAAATGATAGGGCGAGTCCTAAACCTACCGACAATAAAATTCCGCCCAATAAAATCACAGAAACTTCCGCAAAACGCTTTATATCCAGTCGATATAACCCACTCACCTTTTTGCAATACTTCTTATTAAAATCTAAAGAAATCCCAACGACTCCTCCACTCTCCCTCGTTCCCCAAACAACTTTCGCGCAAACACTATCCCCCTCGGACCATTAACCAAAATTTACTCGCCAAGAAAAATTACTCTTGACGCGCGTTCAAGAGTTTTTCTCAAAGGAACGCTCGCAGTTATTTCGAAAAATCAGTCAATGTTGTTGTTCCTTAATTTATGCACAACTATTTTCTCAAACGTTTTACCGATAAGCGTGGCAAAGCGAGATCACCAGTGAGAGATTATCGAGTGTAACGACTGCACACGCTCGAGAGGAATCAATCGTGGAGAATAGTAGTGTTTTTACAGATGGAGAGGGCGTTGAAAAACAAAAAAAATATGGCAAATATAAATATAATTGAGTGTCACCGTTGGTTTTATGGTGTTGTTATATGAGAGAGAGAGAGAGGGGGGGGGGGGGGAGTCAAGGAGGTGCTAAAGGAGGATGGAGAGTGGGTTGTTGGAAGAAGAGGATATGCAGTTGACCGAAGGGAATAAGCTGCTGCTGCCTCGCTGTTCGATCGATGCACGCGATGGTACCGTCGTCTGCACCCTCCGCTTCGATTTTCCACAACCCCAGCCCCCTTCATTCTCTCTCCTCTTCACTCCTTCTTCTCCTACCTCTGCTCAGGGTTAGGCTAGGTCGATTGGGTCAGAAGGTAACACCAACCAAACACGTGGATTCGGGCTTTCTCAACCTACTTCTTCCAGTCTTTTGCAAATTTCCAACATTTTTGTAGGTCTCTATTATTTTACAGCAAAAATTACTATTTATTTCTTAACTGTTTCTATCCGTATAGCAAAATGTACAAATATTTAGTGAAACGTACTATATATTTCTCTTGTATCAATTGCTATTTTTAAAAATTCTTATATCTCTTTAGTACATATTCATAAATGTATAGTTAATTTAACCATATATATGGTTTATTTTCCTACAATTATAGTAAAATATTCAATGCTTTGAATAGCAACTAATACTGCATCCAAATTTTACACTTATTCCTATTCTAAAAGAATAAATACTACTATAACTGTATGGTAATTTTTGCAACATTATAGTATTAAGTGCTATAAGGTAGCAAATAGTACTAAATCGTATATAAATTTCTACTAAATTAAAATAGTACTAAGTATTATACTGTGACCCGAATCGTATTTCAGTCATTCAGTTTTCAGTCGTTTGGTTGACCGCTTGTTGCAGATACAGAAGGAGCTAAAGCTCTATCTTAAATCAATAATAATAAAAACAAGTGTTAGGTGCATAAATCCTACATTAAGTGGGGGAAAATAGGAACCGAAGGGGTGAGGGTTAACTGCAGTATTATTGTTTTTGTACCGTAAAATCCTAGTAATAATATGTATAAGAATTTTCTAAAATTTAACGGTACACACGATAATTGCCTAGCTAACACTTGCCCCTCCAACTCTTATCTTCCTACGCCTGATGCAGGATTTATATAGCCAATTGTATGATATGTACTTCCCCTTTCTTTTGCTTCCGTTTTATTTTGAGTTCGATCTCATTTGAAGTGACGATCCAATAGACCGCGATAGTGTGTGTGTGACCACAACAGTTTACAGTTCATTTTCTTAACTATAAAAACGAATAAACATACTTATTTTGTGTTTCTCTTGAGTCGAACACTGTGCAATGTGTACGCTTCAAATGTGTGTGAATGTTTGTGCACCTTTTCTCTTAATACGAAACAAGCGTTTGAAGTAACCTTAAACAAAATAAAATGGCTACTGGCTTTGATTTTATTAGTAACGAAAGAGATGGAGAAAGCTCATCGGCTTCGTATATTTTAGCGGATTTAATAACGAGTCCAGGTGAAAATCATGCAAATTTATCATCGAATCTAGTGTCAAATGTGGAAAATTTAGATTCTCTTACACCAGCTAATGAAAACAATAGTAAATCTCTCGTAAGTAATAATTGCTGCAAGACATAATTTTTCAACTTAAGCATATTGAATTTTTTATAAATTAGGACTTAAAAAGTTTACTGTTGAGTGATGATGAAGGACAAACAATAATAATAGTATATGAAAAAACTGGGTTTTTGACAGCAAGATTAAGAAATTTATTAGTACATAAAATAATTTTATCCAAAAAGAACTCTGCTTTCAATAATTTAGATAAAGGATTACTTAAAGAGTTCAAATGAGTATATTTTCAAAAGCTATGTACGTTTTTATAATAGTTATAGGAAATGTTATTAAGATTTATTTACTATAGAATTACAACAGAGTGGTTTAAAGAGTGTGCAAAACAAATAGAAGAAATTTTTCCTAATGAAACTGCATCCACTTATTATGTTTCATATCAAAAAACTAAAGCCTGTAGAATGTGTACATGTGGAAAGTTGTGGGACCACTATAATTATACTAAATCATTGCTGAGAAAAGAAGATTCATTACAACAAAAAGGTTTGAAGTCTGTTGATAGTTTGGCATCACTTACGGAGCATCAACCAGCTGAACCAAATCCAAAATTATTTCACACGTTTCTATAAGTCGCGTAAATATTTGTCATACTCTTGCCGTAAAATATCAATTGAAATTAAGTAACCGATTTTTAAACTGTTCGCACTATAAACCGTATACCGTCGGAAAGATGACAAGTATTTCTTTAACGGATATTGAATATTATTTTGACTTTGAGGCTGCATTACCTGTTAATATGAATAATTCAATAATGATGACTAACTTTATTAAATACAGGGATCAATATTTCAGTAAAGATGTAATAGTAATGCTTCCACACAAGGAAGGCCCAAAATTCTTTATTTATTATTAGAATCCTCTTACAGCGTAATAGCATTAACAAAAGTCATACGCAATTTTAATTGTGATAACCACTTTCAGGCATATGAAATATATGTAAGAGAGTGTGATATTCATGTCGAATGGTGCTGCATAACGTGAAATAAATTGAAACTTTGTACAACAACAAATATAATTCACTTAAATGGTTCTGATTATATTTTAAAGAGATGGATTTAAATGAAAAATATAATTTGTTGTATTAACAAAGCATAATAAATTTATTTATTTGTTTCCCATTACATTGCCCTATAATACTATCTTCCATAGATGTGACGATAGCAAATTTTACTGTATATAATATATTCATCTACTGTACTTTATAATGTACGCCTTAAAGACCTACTATTAATTCTAAATTATTATAATTTTGTAGTAATTAGTGTATATGTTTCTGCATTAATAGTAAATTTAATTATCTATATTAAAATAATATTTAAATAGATAATTAAATTTACTATTAATGCAGAAACATATACATTAATTACTACAAAATTATAATAATTTACAATTAACAGTAGGTCTTTAAGGCGTACATTATAAAGTACAGTAGATGAAAATATTATATACAGTAAAATTTGCTATCGTTATTTCTATAAGAGATAGCAATTTTTACTATACAGCATAACAACCTTTATAAATATTGTTTAGTAATTATTAATGTATAAGCGAATGCTTTTATAGTAACATTTACTATCTAATAGTTATACATATTACTATACTAGTATATCAATATCTACTATAATTCCTATGTGTCCCAAATGTACTATAAGATATGGTAACTATTACTGGATTTTCTGATAGTGAGTGCTATTTATTTTTCTCCGTGTACAGAAAAACTTTATAACGATTCTACCCCCTCCCCCACCTTCTCAAATTTGTTCAAAAAGCTTCTTTCTCCGTGCTTTGCATTTACCCTCGCCGCACGTCCATTTTGATTTTCCAAACAGTTTCTCTTTCTCCTCTTGCTCCTTTTCAGGGTTAGATTAGGTCGATTGAGTTAGAAGGTAACACGAACCAAATACGCGGAGTCGAGTTTCCTCGATCTACTTCTTCCAGTCTTTTCCAAATTTCCAAAATTTTCGTAGTTTTCCGTAGAAGAACTTTGGTAATTTTGTAACGCTTCTACCCTCCAGAATTTCGACCGAATAACTTCTTTTCCTGTATTTCGCAGTCTGCTCTTATCGCACGTCCGCTTTAATTTTTCCACCGACTCCCCCCTCTCTTCAAGATTAACCTACGATGACTAAGTTATAGAGGGTAACACCAATCAAACACGCAGACTCGTAAACTTTCCGTAACCTACTTTCATCCTTTTGCACACTTCCAAAATTTCTGTACTTTTCTATCGACCAACTTCAGCATTTTTACAACGTCTTTTCTTTCCCCCCTTTATTTTCTTTCCTCTCTTTTAGCCAAAAAGCTTCTTCCCCTACATTTGACAGTCTATCTCTGCTGTACCTCCACTTTTCTTTGATTTTCCACCTATAGTTCCTTCTTCACCCCTATGTCTTTTCAAGGTTAGGTTAGATCAACTGGTTTAGAACGCAACGCCAATCGAACAAGCCGACTCTTCACCTCTTCTCAATCTACTTCCTCTGTCTTTCGCACACTCCCAAAATTTTTCTACCATTCTGTCGATCAATTTTAAAACGCTCTTCTTCATCCCCCTTTATCTTCTTTCCTCTCTTTTAGCCAAAAAGCTTCTTCCCCTACATTTGACAGTCTATCTCTGCTGTACCTCCACTCTTCTTTGATTTTCCACCTACTTCCTTCTTCGCCCTCTACTCATTTTCAAGGTTAGGTTAGATCAACTGGTTTAGAACGCAACGCCAATCAAACAAGCCGACTTTACCTCTCCTCAGCCTACTTCCTGTCTTCCGCACACTCCGAAAATTCTTGTACCATTCTATCGACCAACTTCAGCAATTTTAAAACACTTCTTCATCCCCCTTTATTCTCTTTCCTCGCGCTTTTAACCAAAAAGCTTCTTCCCTTACACTTCACAGTCTGCCCTCACTGCTCTGCCCACTTTGATTTTCCCAGCAACTTTTTCCTTCTCCCCCCCCCCCCCCCCCCCTCCCATTCTTCAGTATTAAGGTAGGTTGACTGAGTTATAAGGAGTAACACCAATAAAACACGAGCTGCTGCAACACGTGGACCCAGACTTTCCTCCTTCATCCCTCAACCTGCTTCTTACCTTCCACGGGCCAATTTTTCATCCATCAACGTACTACAGCAATTTTATCTGATCCCTAACAATTTATATTTCCTTCCATCATTTCACTTAAAAACAAAAACACGTTAATAAAAATTTCCTCTCAAAATCCCTTAATTAAATCTACAAAAACACCCAAATTCTATAACCAAAGCAATTACATAATTTTGTCTATGGAAAGGCAATTGTCATTCCTGTTGGTTAGAACGAGCGAAAAATGTTTGGATTGAACGTTGAATTTGTAACGAAACTATTCGTCCAAGGACCAAAGGAAGCAAAGGCAAGTGAACGAGTATCTAATTTTCTCTCCGCTCGCTGAAACCCTCCCGTTGCTGCTGCTGCAGTTCTCGCGTCGAGCGATAAAACCTCTTATCCGAATTGTTGCTTTTTGGACTCTGTTGCACATCGTCCCGAATTTTCTCTTCGAGAGCGAGCATAATTTTTCGAAAGTTGAGCTTTCGCTGCTCGGCAAACCGAAGGAATTCCCACAACGGTCTTAACGCATTTGACTAGATGGGGCGCAAGGATGGTTAAAATCTCGAGCGTAAATTGGTGGTGCAGAAACAAGTTTGATCGACCGCTCGTCCCGTAACACGAATAAAATAATATATGCCCCTATCGATCGCGCCCTCTATATATATACAGCTTTTACCTCAAATATCACGTACACTGGGCTTCCTCGAGCAGGACTTTGTCAAATGAGAAAAAAAGAGGAGGCAGCGCGATAAATCACCCCGAACCAACCCACCCCCCTACTGATTTATCACGTTTCATTTAATCCTCGCATCTTTTTCTCATCTTTCGCAGCTCCATTTCTTATATATCAACGGCACACACAAACGCACCCAACTGCTTAATCCGTTCGAGAGAATTGTACAGTTCGCTGAATTTATTTGATAAACAACCTGTATTTATTTATTCGCGTCTATATTTCCCCAAGACTCTGCGAAGATGATGGATGTAATTTACGGTGAGAGATTTGTGGATTTTTTCCTCTGTTTTCTTTCAGCCTTGGCTGTTTTTTCCTGGACTGTATATCTCGAAACGCGAGGGAGCTATAAACGAGGATCGAATCCGATTGGGGATAAAGTTTGGGGGTGGTAGGCGTTGATGGACAACAGCTGGTTCTAAGAGGGCGTGGCACTCGCTCTTGAGGAATCGTTGCGTCACTCAAAACGGCCAAGCAATGCAGAATTACGAAACAACGTATCTTGTATCCGGATCCGGCTAAAGGTCATTGACCTATCGCAGATAAATTTAAAAATGACTACTTTCAAATTACTTTTTTAATTAATTATTTATCTTTGTTTTTTATTTAACATTGCATTGTAACTTTCTCGTTTAGCTGCTTCGTTCTTTATAAAGATTCAGATTTTGATTCTTTATCAAGAAACATTATCTTGCACTCAAAAATGCCAATAGGTCATTGACCTATCGAAGCTACATTTAAAAATGGCTAGCATCTAATAATATTTTTTGTTAATATTTGATTTAATACTATTTTATATACATCCATCTGCTTTTTTTATAAA
Source organism: Prorops nasuta (assembly GCF_024137725.1). Taxonomy (NCBI): domain Eukaryota; kingdom Metazoa; phylum Arthropoda; class Insecta; order Hymenoptera; family Bethylidae; genus Prorops; species Prorops nasuta. Next base: position 2,733,276 of record NW_027116821.1, on the reverse strand, counting down.
TTCAATTGATGGTTCTTGCAATGCAGAATTAAGGAACAATTTATCTTTCATCCGAATCCACCGAAAGGTCTTTGACCTACTGCAGCCACGTATAAAAATTACCACCTCAAAATAATCTTCTTCGTTCCACTCAATGATTTCTTCTATACTACTACTGTATTTATTATTCTTTCTCCATCTGCTGGGCTTAATTCTTCAAGTTCAACTTTTCTTTCTTTCGTTTATCAATCACGTTTGGTTTCCTTTTTGATTATTCTTTTTTATCATCTCACCACCAGCCACATTCCTTCAATTTTCATTACTTTGACTAATTGTCACATTGCAGACTGTAACGAGTAAATGGTGAAAGATTTTTAAGTCACTTCTCCACTTAATAAACAATATTTCGATTTACTCAAATTATAATTCCTCTGATACGAAAAAATATTTTCTAATTTATTTTTATTACTACTTTGATATTAAACATTTTTTAGGCTCGTATTTTGCAATTAAGAAATCGAAGCATTCGCTTTAAAATTTGTTTTCGCATCGATTAGTCGTTGATTTAAATTCAACAATTCTCTTCTCCCTATTGTCTTCCAATGTTTTTTTTTTATCCAAGCCAGTAATTTCTTTTGTTGTCAAAGATATGATAGGGGGTTGCACCCGCGTGGTTTCAAGGTCAACGACCGTGGCGGCAAGCTGAAACTGGCGGCCGATGACTTTGTTTTTTCGCCGACTGTAGGGGAGACCGGGGTAAAACAAGGATCCATTAATATAACATAAACTACATTTCTGATTCAGTCATTAATGAGGGTATGTAATGGTGCCACTTGAAGACATTTGTCAGCAAAAATTTGTAAACATTGGCGCTTGATTACTTTCCAGACGCTTTATTTTTCATTTTTGCACATAATTCTTCAAAGTTTCCGATAATTTCGAACTGTTCAGTACAAAATCTGAACTAATAGAGTAAATTTTCACTCAAGTCACTTAATTTGTAATATTTTTAACTATAATTTCGTTAGTCGTATTTTTAATTTACATACGATATATGTCTGTATAATATTTAAATAAACTTTGTATGGTTAAGGGGCAAAACCGTACGGGGTAAAATCGGACCTCATACCTTCATTAATGACTGAATCAGGAATATAATTTTTCTTATATTAATGGGTTCTGGTTTTACCCTGGTACCTTATTTTATCTGGCTTTCCCCTAATAAATGTATTTATTGTCAAAAAATATGCGCATTAACAAAATTACAAGAAGGATGAGTACAATGCATAAAAAATTTTAAATGGGCTCACGAAGGATGAACTGACTAGAAAATTGAAGATTTACATAATTTCTCATGTAATTCACGCTAAGTTTGTATCAATTTTTTGTATCCAATTTGAATCCGTGGATTACCCTATTTTACCCATGGGTCGGGGTAAAGCCGTAAATTGTTATGTTTTTTTTAAAATTAAGATTTGATTGATCAAAAATAAAAATAATTATTTAATTTTGTGTCACCACTTTAAAGAAGGTTTATATTAAATCAAAGTCGTTTTATTTGCAATTTTTTTTTAATAATAACCTAAATATAAGCCTTTATCCTTAAGGGTACCGTTTTACCCCGGTCTCCCCTACACGTTGAATTTTTCCCCTTTCCCCCTCCATTGCTCAATTGTCGTATGTACTAACACATGTGAGCCTAACCGTGAAGTTGCGGCTATACGGCGCTCGAACTAACGCACGGCGCGTAAAAAGGACACACCAGACTCGACGCGCTTAGAGCAAATGCGAATCCTTATATATGGATATAATTTGCGCCTCGCTCATACTGTACACGCCGCGCCCATATTCATTTACGAATATTCTAATACCAAGGCACAACGATCTAAAAGCATTTCCAAAGATGCACAAGACCTGTGAGTGGAGATAGAAAATCCGAAATCTTCCAATTTTGCGTTTTCCCTCCTTTAGGCCAGTGCTGCTTAGTGAAGGACACACAGAAAATTCTTGAGAAAATTCAGGCATGCATCGTTTGGCCATCAAAGGGAAGCATGCCTGAATTTTTTCAATAATTTTCTATGTGTCCTTCACTAAGCAGCACTGGCCTAAAGGAGGGAAAACGCGAAATTGGAAGATTTCGGATTTTCTGCCTGCTCTCACAGGTCTTGTGCATCTTTGGAAATGCTTTTAGATCGTTTTGCCTTGGTATTAGAATATTCGTAAATGAATATGGGCGCGGCGTGTACAGTATGAGCGAGGCGCAAATTATATCCATATATAAGGATTCGCATTTGCTCTAAGCGCGTCGAGTCTGGTGTGTCCTCTTTACGCGCCGTGCGTTAGTTCGCGCGCCGTATAGCCGCAACTTCACGGTTAGGCTCACATGTGTTAGTACATACGACAATTGAGCAATGGAGGGGGAAAGGGGAAAAATTCAATGTACAGTCGGCGAAAAAACAAAGTCATCGGCCGCTAGTTTCGGCCGCCAGTTTCTGCTTGCCACCTTGGCGAGGTATTTCCTGATTGAAAGAAAGTGGTCGGATGCGTGTCTGGTGCTTGCTCAGCTGCGCCCTTTTGTTGCAAACGCGTCAAGTGGACCAATTCATACGCGCACTTGCACCTTCGCCCACGTGAATCAACACCCCCTCCCCCCTCCTCCTTTTTTTCCACTCTTCACTTCCCCTTTAGGAGGGAAATAAAATTAAAAACCGATGATCTGATAAATTTTTTAAGGAGAAATGACTTGCTCTACCTTTTTCACATTGCGATATTTTATTATTTATATATCAATGTGACAGAGTGATTGTTTATTTAACAAATGACAAAATTACTGACATCTGACATTCTTTATAACAAATTAAAGTTGCTTTTGATAAATAAAGTGAAATCTTTACTCTTTTATATCCACCTGTAATCAATAGAAACGGAGGTTGTGCTGGGTTTTCTTAAAATTTGCTTAGTCGTAAATTAGAAATACAAATTGCAAAATTTTGTAAAGAAAAATATATGTTATAGTTTTTTTATTTTTATTAATTTCATATAAAAAATAACTTTTTGGGGTTATTTCTATAAAATAAATGGACTCAGAACCAAAGTGATAATTTTATCAAAGTATAATCAAAGTTTCTTTAAAATGAATTGAACTGCATTCGAGAACTAGATTTCCCGCTAATATAAAAAAAGTATTTTTTTAAAAAAAGGCATCTAAAGATTGAATAGTACCAACGTAACTCGTGTTATTGCGTCACGCTCCAGCTATAACTCGTTCAATTTTACCCAATCAAATCTTTGGGGAAAAAATCTGAAGGAGCTCTACATAATTTTTATAGATAAATGCATTTTTTGTCATTTATAAATGTATTTCCCCCTTAACTCATTTACTTGATTCATCCTCCTCTTGAACTTATCCAATGAATTCTTCAGATAGGACAAGCTCGCGCCATCCATTTCGTAAATTTTAAAAATAATATATTATTTTATCTTAAGAGTTTTTCTTATCAATTCTTGCTATCCATATTGTTAATAAACAATATTTGACAAATATTTACGTGTAATATTATAATCGAGTAAAAATCCTTGGAACTCATTCCCAACTGCAAGAATGAAATATAAACGATTTAATTTCACCATATTCAGACAAGTACTTCCAAAATTAATTATAATTGTTGTTTACTCGTTGCTAATATTAATACCAAATTCTATTGACTCCTTAATTAACATTCTTCTCATCTTCGTGTCCAAAATCAAGGTCGTGACGAATCAGTTAAAACGTGTGCTCTTGATTTTTCTCATCACTTTCCAAAAGATGATTTTTTTACCACTTGAATAAAACGGTGTCTGAAGCTTTGATCGTGCAAAATATCTTTTTCCTAATTTTCCTTTTTTTGGCACGTGGCCAAAAGACACGACGAGACCCTCTCGTATTAAAGCATTCGGTTTGGTTCCTCTTCGATTCGCCTCTCTCTCTCTCTCTCTCTCTCTCTCTCTCTCTCTCTCTCTCTATTTTGCCAGAAAAATCAGCTTTATCCGGTGTTAGCGAGACATTTATTTTCTTCAATTGAGAAAACCTATGTGTTTCCTGGATCTCCTTTAACGTCAATAAAAACAATGAACCAATAAAAAATATTTTTCTACGTCCAACAAATCCTGCTTTGATATAAAAAATAGGTGTTTCAGTTTTTCGAGGCTTTTGCAAGTAGAGGTAATTCAAAGTTTCATGAACTGAATTTAGAGAAAAATAAAACCATAGGATTTTTTCTTGAAAGGAAATTTATATTCCAAATATGGAAAAATGTTTTTTTGGGCTTCTTTTGTTTAAAATTCAAGAGTAATTTTAATGAGATTGAATATACATAATTAATTATAATTTTACTGTTTAGAAATATTATTTAAAATAATTCAAATAATTATTATGCACAGTATACAGCCATGGTCCCAATTCTGAATTTTTGCTCATAGACAAAATTCTTCTTCCTCAAATTTATCTTAAAAATAAATGCAAAAATAAGACCTTCAGAAACAAATAAATTAATTTCTCTTTAACAAGATTACAACATGTTTAATTTAGCAAAAAAAAAGAATGTTTGAGCTGTCGAATTTTCCGTATAGTTCAGAGGAAAATTATTTTTTTACGGAGTACAAAACTATTTCCTTTTTCTCTTTAGAAATTAAATTTGTTCATCTTTTCACGATTGATTTAAAAAATAATGTCCGCCAATTTATCATCGGCAAGCTTGTATTTTTTTTTATCGACTTTTTGATATATTTAAAGAAGGGCTATTTAATATCGTCGAGCTATGAAACGTGATGCGTGTTGCGTTTCAGAGTTACGTAAGAATATTATGCAATGCTACTTTGGAGACTGACTGTTGCTTTTGAAGGTTTTAAGGGGTAGTCCCCTCCCTGCTTTAACAAACTATTCAAATTTCGTTCTCTCGCTTTAATTCTTCCATTGAAAAATATCCAAATATAAGCTTACCAATTTACATTCTCTTTTTATTCATTTTAACATTATTTTCAATCAAAACGCAATTAATAAATTTCCAACAATTAAGTATCGAAAGCAGCATAGGAACAAGTATAAAAGATAAATCGATTTATCAATCAAGGTCAACAACTCTTACTTTAAAATACAAAATTAGAACACACTATTAATTTAAAATTATTTATTAAACCTAAAACATATGAATAAAATTCATTTTATTTTTTTCAATTCATACGTTTGTATTTTTTCCATCATAAATTTTAGTACTTTATTTTTCCAAAATTGGATATGAATTTTAAACAAAATATATACAAAAAATTACCCGTGTCAAAGCTAGCACCTCAAATTTTAAAACTGGAAAAAACCAAATAGTTCTAGTAGCACCCGGGCAAGTTCTACAGTTCCTTGCTATTTGTCAAAAAAGTTGTGCAGATTCAACTCGAAAAACTATAAAAAGGTGATGTGCGGTGCCAAGTTCACATTCTCCTATAATATTCAAACGCTAATATCCTTTAAACTAAAAGTCCTATAGATAAAAACTATTAGACATATTTATAGAACTCTTTGGGGTGTCATCAGAACTCTAGTTAAAAATAGTAAATTAAACAAAAAAGTTTTTTTTTAATTTTTTAATTATATTTTTAAATGTACAAACAATTGTTTTTCTAATTTTCCATTTTTAACTAGAGTTCTGATGGCACCCCAAAAAGCTCTATAACTATGTCTAATAGATTTTATCGATAGGACTTTTAGTTTAAAGGATATAAGCGTTTGACTATTGGAGAAAGTGAAGTTGGCACCCCAAATCATCTTTTTATAGTTTTTCGAGTTGAATCTGCACAACTTTTTTGAAAAATAGCAAGGACCTGTAGAACTTGCCCGGGTGCTACTAGAACTATTTGGTTTTTTTCCAGTTTTAAAATTTGAGGTGCTAACTTCACACTGGTGAAGAAATTTATTCGTAATGTTCATCAACCTTCACTCTGCTTTGAATTTCTAAGGATTCATCCAAAAACTGTCAGTTTAATCAGATATGTATAGTTAATAAAAAATAAATATGTATTATATAATTTATAAAATGTCTGACAAATTTATTCACTTACACTCTCATACATTAATTCAGTCTCTCTTAGTATTTCAATTTCCATCTCAATTGAATCGCAAATATAATTTCGCAATAGTTGCAAATCTCAATTGTTTTTATTCATTGTTTCCTACTCGTAACCACTGGTGATGGCGATCTGTTCGTCACAAACAACAAAGTCCATGACGCTGATAAGCTTTCTCGATTTTATTAGATTTCCCACGCGAAACCCTTAATGACCATCATGGTAGTTGCGGCTTTTGTTCTTCTGCGGCTTCTGTAGTCGCGCAATGGTCCAGTCCACGTCTTATCGTGTCAGCCCATGACCCTGGAATTAAGGTAGTAGTCTGGTTTTTTTGGGTCGAAAAAAATTTTTTTTTCATATTTCGATAGTATACCAACATGAGAATATGGTGTATGAATTTTAAACCGATATTCAATATATTAACAAAGATATAACATATATTGGAGAGCGCCGCATAATTGAACGCTGTAAGGTGCACGACAGCTGCTAACGGTTATTCCTCGCTATTATGACTCATTACCTTTATATTTCCTTGAAGTTTCGTATACCTTTTGATATACGAAAGAATATAACCAGATATACCCGCGTTTGACACGTATGAAGAGACCTGAAGCTTGTTGCACGCACCGGGGATCGACGATTAGTGTGAGGATGAAAGTTCTGTTAGCCAAACTTTAAACGCGTTTTTCTCGAAACCACGTTTTCTCAGTCGGCCCGAGGCATAACAGATTTTCTATTGAACCGATCGGGTTGACATTTTTACAGGTTGTTCTACACATCTGTAATCCTGGCAGGTGCTAGGATCATTTTTTTTCATCCATTGTTTTTCAATTTACAACCCAATTTCCACTACAAAATTGTACCTTTTTCTTTCGAAGTCCGCCATTTTTTTATTTTTCAACCAAATTAATTTTTTCTATCACCTGCCAGAATGACAATCCTACTAAACAATAATCCGTTGCATTTTTTTGTTTCCGATTACCCAAACTGGAGATACCTCACGGGCCAGCAGCACATGTTTTTTATTTTTCACCTACTTTGACCCCATATAATTTAAATAAAATATCGTAAAAATTGAAAACAAATTTTTTTTTGTATAATTCAATATAGTATTAACAACATATAAAATTTTCAGATTTTTTGCATTTCATTTAGGTAGTCCAAAAAATTCCCGAAAAATACCATGCAAAACCGGTCGATTTACCAAACTACTACCTTAAATGAATGCTTAGTCTTCATCAAGAAATTCAGTGTATCTTTTTTTGGTGTATTAAAACAAAAACAATCTAATTAAAAATCTTCATTCTTACATTTTTTTATTTTATTCTCTATAAACCTATTTCATTAATAACAATAATTTTCTAGAAATTTGACTAAACTCGACCAATTCATTCACCTAATTTTGTTTCCAAAACTATACCAAAAACACCAAAAGAGTAATTGCTTACTCAGAATGGAATTCAGCAAATTAGTTAATAGTGATTTTGTAGTAATTTCACTACATTCAAATAATTCATCCTTTTAATTGTTACAATTACAGTAACAAATCACTCAAGTATATGCTCGTTTATTAAAATTGAGCCACTCGTATGAGTTGTTCTACCACGCTATGTTTTATCGTTAACGCGCTGGAATAATTATTCGTTACTCATCATACACAATTAACTCGTTGAGTTCTTGTAACGTGTAATATTATAACAAGAGAGAGAGAGAGAGAGAGAGAGAGAGAGAGAGTGTAATATATTGCAGTTGATTTTGGAAGTTATTAATTGCTGCTTGAGACACGAAAAATAAAGAGAGAAAAATTGGTATAGAAACTCTGAGGTGGTGGGCGGGAGTTATAGGGGGAAGATGTGGAAAAAACTATCTTTGGCGCGTTCGATTTTCATGGAATTCTTTGCGAGCCCTGCGGCTGATAATTGGATCTTGGGATTCTTCCTTGGATGATTCCTGACGGAAAGTGGATTATATGCAAGCAAAAAGGATGAAATCGAATCTTGATAAACTATCTTGCCTTGTATCTTGCCATGTCTAGCGATCGCCGAAGAAGAGGATTAGACTGAAACCTTAAACAGCATTTGCACAAAATTCGAGGGACGCTATAAATATCATAGTGCTTCATCCTACACTCCTTTTTTCAATTTTTCTGTTTATTTTGGTTTCATAAATAATATTGTCAATCATGGACGTCCATTGTTATTCTTGTTAAAAATTGAATTTAAAGCAAAGTTTTATTCGAAGAAATTTAATAGATATTATAATTAAGAGGTTGGAAAATATAAATTATAAAAAGTCACTTGTGGTTTTTTGCAATAGTCAATTTTCATAAAAATATGATCTTTTTATGGTTTATTAATATATAGTTGAGATGATTGAAGTCATTCTCTGATAGATGTATTACATAGATTTAGTTTAATGATAATGATGAAAGCAAGATAAATTGACAATATGAAAAAGTCATTGTTAGAAGCACATGCTCGTATCACAACTGCACGTTTTGTTAAATCACAAATTACATTTTTTGATTAAATAAAAGCTATAAAAAATTGCTACTTCGTAAACTCGATAAAAAGTGTTTTAATTCGCTGATTTAAATCTTTTGTCATTTTTCATCTCTTTGAGCGATCTTCTTTAGAAATTCTTTGACATTCAAAGATTTTTTTAAATTTAGTATTATAATAATAGCAATAATTCTTGTCTCTTTAATAGAGAAAAACGACGATAAAGGATAATAATACTTAGAACGTATAAAATGTGCCATAAATGCTTGCACTTTCTTGGAGATTATTGGATTTGATATGTGACGACATTTTTAACGGACATGTAGGTCGATGAAAAGGGCAGGGATGTTTTCTCCTTAGGTTTCTTTCGATGAAAAAAATGGTTATTCAAACCACACACAAAAAATCTGTATTTTTATATACGATACAATTATTTCATATATTAAAACATAAAATTATATATTTAAATAGATAATAACGTAACATCCATAAAAATAAAAATTGATAGATTTAAGTTGTACATAAATAAATAAATTAAAAATTATTTGAATCCTGTAACTAAGATTGTTTTATGTTTTTGTTACAGGGAAGAACCTCTACAATAATGAACATGTAGCGATTAAAATGGTGAGTAAAATTCAAGCAGTTTCTTTTTTGTAAAATATAATTTTTACAAGTACTATATATATACATAAATAAATGATAGGATCGTGGTAACTTTGTATAACGATGAATATTTGTTGCAGGAACCAATGAAGTCGAAAACGCCACAGCTACACTTAGAATATAGGTTTTACAAATTATTAGGTACACATGGTAAGTTAATGACGAATGAATACTCATACTTGAATAGATGAAATTGAGAAAGTGATCATTTCCTGTCTGTAATGAATGAGCAAGTGCAAATTTTTACACAGAGGGTATACCGGAGGTGTACTACTTCGGGCCATGTGGGAAATACAACGCGTTGGTAATGGAACTTCTTGGACCTAGCCTGGAAGACCTCTTTGATCTCTGCGGGAGGAGGTTCACCCTCAAAACCGTTCTTAGCATTGCCACGCAACTCGTAAGTTCATTTTCAACTTGCCAAGTACCGATCAAATCAAAAAACTACATCAGAAGAATTTCATTTAAAAAAATTGCTTTTATAAGATTCCTTTCTTTTTATTTAAATTACGTAATAATAACTCTTATAAATAATGTTTATATTAAAACGATAGACTGTGTAGGATAAGGCACTTAACACGTCCTTGGGCTAGAATATGAAAGTTGAATTATATTTGTATCTGGAAGAAATATTCAATTTTAGTACCAGGGTTTTTTTAAATTTTTAAATAGGAAGAAATTTTTAAAAGGCTTAAATTCATATTTCTTTTATAGTTACGAATATACACATGTATTCTAACGTCTATGCTCTGTGGTGTCTTAAACAACACCTTACTGTATATATTTCAGAGTTATAGAGATTATTGTTTATCAAAAATGCACTTAAAAATTCAATACATGCTAATATAATTATCTCATTTTTCCACAGCTCCATAGGATAGAATACGTCCATAGTCGGCATTTGATTTATCGTGACATCAAGCCGGAAAACTTCCTGATTGGACGAGTCAGGACCAAGCAGGAGCAGAATATACATATTATAGATTTTGGACTGGCCAAAGAGTACATAGATCTGGAAACGAACAAGCACATACCGTATCGGGAACACAAAAGCCTCACGGGCACAGCACGTTACATGAGTATTAATACGCATCTAGGAAAAGGTAATGAGAAGCTAAGAACAATTAAAAATACTCATTAATTACTAGCTCATTTGCAAATAATGTTAAAATCACTGACAATATTCTATACGATATTAGAGTTCTCACGAGTAATAACTCGTTAAGCTTTTTGATAAACGTTGAGAGTAGTTTTTGATTTGCCAAAATCTGGACAGTGCGACCTTTCAATACCACTGCATAATTATATGAGGGAGAGAGAGAGAGATTAATAGTGAATAGACAGAGAGAAGACTATATTATTACTTCTGTGAAAGGTCGCACTGCACTCAATTTGTTCCCAATTTTTCCTTTACTCAATTCGAACGTGCGTTTAATTTCAACAACGTGAATTGTACTGTTCATTCAGCTTTAGACTTGGTTAGCATACTCAATGTTTGAATTAAATTGTATCGTTTTGTTAGAATTTCTAAAAAGCTTGTTGCAATATTCCTTAATATTTTTGACTAATGATTGTTTTCTGATTTTCAGAGCAAAGCAGAAGAGACGATTTGGAAGCTTTGGGGCACATGTTCATGTACTTCTTGCGGGGTAGTTTACCCTGGCAAGGTCTGAAAGCGGACACCCTGAAGGAACGTTACAAGAAGATTGGCGATACGAAGTATGCAACGCCAATCGAGGTTTTGTGCGATGGCTATCCCGAGGAAATGGCGACGTATTTGAGATACGTTCGCAGGCTTGACTTCTTCGAAACGCCGGACTACGAGTATCTCCGAAAACTCTTTCACGATCTGTACGAGAGACGAGGCTTCGTTAACGACGGCGAATTCGACTGGACTGGAAAAACCATGGTGCGTAGTACCAATGATCAGTTGAACAGATCTCTCACGAGGCTATTTATCAAACTTTTACTCGTCAACTACCACCAGAAGCTGGAAAGAAGTGTCTGAATATACCGGTGCTACGAGAGACGTTACCCAGGCAGGACTGAGCATTGTTATATTTCATTTGGCCCCTCATTCCCTTTCCATCACACATCTCCTCGAAAATTTACCTGTCGTCCAATGGTAGAAGACTGAGTGACACACAGTTGCAATGAAAATCCTAAAGAACCTTGAACGATAACGAGAATTGCATGATATCTTAGTTCTTTCTGGCCACTCGTCCTTCACAGTTCTTCTGAATTTTGTGAATCGATCGTTCCTGCAAGCTGGTAAGAAAACGCAAAGCCCTCGACGAAATTTCTCAGAAATAATATCAAGCAAAAGCAAGATTTTAAAGTTGTGCGAAGAGAAACGATCAATACTAAGAGTTGGAGTGGAACTCGAGCTACGTTCTTTAACAGAATCTGTTTAAATGCAAAGAGAAAAATACATGGGCGTAGAAAATTATGAGTCGTAGATTTTTTAAAGAGGAAGATTATAGAGTAAGAAAAGTCTTTGTGCTGTTTACTTTTTTATTGTTTACCAGTAATGGCCGGAAGTACCAAAAGGTCCATAATCCCTAAAGCACTACCCAACACAAGAGACGATACCAATACGAGATAGGATTACGCAAGATATTGTTTTTCTCACCGCTCCCTCGCATCTCCCTTCCCTCTAGTAGCAAAGTTGACATGCATTTTCCTTCTGGTATTAATCTTATCACACTACCAGATTATTGCAAGGCCGCCTTGTATTTCTTGTTCCTCGCTCAGACCATGTTAATTTTCTTAAATTCATTATCTTCTTTCAAAAATACATCGATTCTCTTGTTGCATTCATTTTATTTTCTACATTTAAATACCACTGATCATAATAGAAAAGGTTAAAGTTCAAAATCAACACAAATATCTCGTTTATCAAAACTGAGATGTGTTACCAAAAACTTTCCCTCTTCAAAACTGAAGAAGTTAGATTTTTAAGAAGACGGGTTATTGTTGCCAATGCAAACTTTGTAATTAAAGTTGATAGATTTATAGAGATATGAACTGATATTTGTATTCGGAAGAAACATGAGGTATCGTCTCTTTGGGGTAAGTAAACCGTGACGATGCGTGATAAAAATCCATCGATGGAGCGAGGCCTTGCTTAAATATGGTAACCACGTCTCACTGATTTTTCACGTTTGCATGCTGCCTGCAATTTCCTCTTTCTAGCCGCCCAACTTCGAGCAACTCAGGCAGCTCAGGATGGCAGCACCTTCTAACATGGAAAAAACCAGTTCTGACCAGGTTGGTGATGATAGTTGGTATCAACCACTGTCTATAACCCAACCATCCCTACGATATAATTTCCCATTATCCTACAGTAGCATCAATCATCCATTCCCATTTTTTGATAAGCCTCTCAATACAGCTTATCGTTTCAAACCCACAATTTATTAACTCATCGTTACTGATGGCCAAATAGTAACTTTCACGTATCTTTGTAACATTTCTTTCCAATAACAAAGCTTGCTACGTACAACATTTTACATACACGAATAACACTGAGGTTTTGCTTGCACCTATTTACTTTACGCAGTTAGTTTTGCACAACACTAAACCCATCGTACACTGTTGTTTAAATTGTGACTGCTATAACATGCCAGTGGCAAAGGATTGTTTAATATTTTATAGCAGTAATGTGTTAATAAAGCTTTGGCTATTGTTTCGATGACTAAAATTTTTATTATTATTCCTATTAAGTGATAATATGATTACAACCCAAGAAATGTATGACACAGGTATTAAAGTTTGTAATTCACAGATTATAAGAGTGTTAAGCAGAAATGTATGACTTACGATGTGATTAATCTTCGAGTATATAAACAAGCTCGTTTGCAAGTACGATATGGTGGCTCGGATCATTTATAATGAAACGATAAGCGTCGATTAACTTTTCCACTGGATCTAAATATTTTTCCTTTTGATTTCAGCCTACACCGTGCACCTCGGTGCAAACTGGCCACGACTACGTCGTTTCACCCAACCGTGATCGTCAAATTATCGCCACTTACAAGGTATTCAATGAATTTTTCACTCGTAAAAAAAGGCAGCATGGACATTCGTAGCTTAGCTATTTGTTATTTCAAGTAACAGCATGGGCATTTCCCTGAGTGAGCAAGGGTTTATCAATTTCAATAATAAACGAGATTTTTATGACCCCATTGAATGCCAACACTCTTAAACCAATAATTCGATCAATGATACGTTGCGATAAGGTGGAAATTTATATTGGACTCGTTGTTCGATTGAAAAAGAGAAGACTCGAATAAACTTGATCGTGATTAAGCATAACATTTATGAGCACTCGTTCTTTACGAGTAGGACAGTTTTTGAAACGAATCGATCAGCAGAGTTTAGCTCGGATAATTTGGTTGACGATTAGAGACCTCGTTAGACCTTGTCCTTATTGCTTTATGGAGTAAGGCGATATGTATAATTATGAAGAAGGATCTGCTATGAAAGAGAACGCACACCTTATTGTCGATAATACAGGGTGGAATTTCAGTTTTTCTTTTAATTGATTTCTGTTCATTGCTTTGCGTGGAAAATGACCTTGGTAATTAGGAGTACGATGATTTCGAGGAGGACGTCCTCGTCATGGACGAGGTTCGCGTTGAAATCCAAGGCAACTACGTAAGCTTCTATCACAATTGATTTCATTCACATATACTTCTTCATGTACGATTTATTATCTTATCTCCCGTTTTTATTTGTTCGTCTTAATTAGAGAAGACGCGATAGTTTCTAATTAGATATCAGAGTGCTTGATAAAGTACTCGCAGCTTTGATAATACAACATTGAACATTTTCTTCAAAATAGAAATTCATTTCAAACTACATTGTTCTTTTACGTAACTCGTTAGCTACTCGAGAAAATTTCTTTCAATTTCTCCCAATTTGTCCATTTTTAACTTGGTTCCTATATTTAATTATAATATAATTGAGTATGTAATTTAATATAACACATATATTTACAATTTTAATTAAGCTTACGTTTGTTAATTAATTTTTCAAGAAACGATTGTTTCTCTTAAATTCTATAAAAAATTGTATAAATATTTGTTCAAAGAATTCATTGCATGAAAGGACTTTTTATCTCTCTCTCTCTCTCTCTCTCTCTCTCTCCACGCATCGTTAATGAAGAAGTAAATGAAGTTTCTACCGGAGATATTTGCTTGCTAGTCATTTTATTAATCGCATAGTAGAGAAAACGATAGATTATAGTTAGAGAAATTATTTAAAGATGTAATAAGTTTAATCGTTATTATGTAATATATGTGTCTGAGAAGTAATTTCATTGGTCACTGCGTAATGTACATACGTCCTTCACAATTGTAACGAGCATAAATCAATTTACCAGATAGAACATAGATATCAGTTCATCAAAGCAAAACTAGTATTGCGTAATAGTTTATACCTGTGCGTAAATGGCAAAGCACAATTAGACAACATTACGACGCACCATCAAACCCTATAATTATCTTATATCATCATACATTAGCTCTTTGCCAAACCTCGGTCAAATTTAAGAAGCAAGATGGTTTCGAAAAGTCAATTAAGCTATATAATTTGCCATTTATACCAGTATAATTATTATACGTAAAGAATGCTTTGTGGAAAAGGTGTCCGTAGAGATCCATGAGAAATTCGATTAGAGAAGTTTTTGGCGAGGTGTCAACAAAAAGGGATAAAAGACATTAAAATCTATAGATCAGAAGAATGAGAGACTAGTTAGAGAAAATTGTAAGAATGAATAATAAATTTGCTGTGAATATCCTAAATTTGGATGACCTAACGCGTTGCTGTCGCGACGCCTGTCGTGCTTGTTCCTGCAGGATGTGGCAGGTGGAGGGGTGGGAGGAGGGGGCGGTAAGGGGGTGGGAACCACGTGGCCAGATACAGTGAAGCAAACAGGAGCTGGTGGCACATTGACACCTGCTGACAGGCATGGCTCTGTTCAGGTGAGTTCACCCACACTTCTTCCCACATAAAACAATTTCCTCCCCCCCCCCACCCCCCCCCCCACCCCCCCCCCACCCCTCATCAACCTTTTCTCTCCACGCTCCTCTCTCTCTCTCTCTCTCTCTCTCTCTCTCTATTTTTCTTTTTTTTATACAATATCCCCTTCTCCACTCTCTTATCATTCTTATTTACCAATCGTCGCTCCAGTTCTTACTACTACATGCTTTCTACATTTTTTTAAACCAAAAAAAGACTCGTATTTAACGATCAAATTATGCTTGACTGGAAGCTTCGTCAGTTTTAAGTAACAGTGCTTTGTAAACGTAACAATAATATTTAATAAATGTCGTGATAACACGCTCGATGGAAGTAACATCAATTTGAATCAATGAAATTATAGCGTGACCAATTGATTTCGGAGCGACTTTAATTTCCCTTTTCACATCAAAAGTCCTTGTTTCTTTCCTTTCTCGACTCTGATTTTCCGCAGCATCAAAGAGCAATGTGCCAATGTGCCAGGATTAAAACGATACACTCTATTTCTAGACAAGACACAAATGGATTATGGTCAGTTAAAAGTCTGTGCGATTTGGTTTGTTGCCGCATGCGTTTTTCTTTCGTGTCCTCGCCTCTCGACAATTGAATGACATTCCTCTCTTTATATACTTTGGATACTAAATACTAATCCAGAAACTGTCATGGTCATTTTACACTCCTCTTTCTCTCGCTTGCGAAACGAAGACCTGCACTATTGTGCTGCCATCTCTTTGTAATTTATCCTCTTCCACGAACCTATTTTAAACTTGCGACGTTCAGTTTATTAACACTCTCGAGTATTTTGCTTCTTTGACAATCCTATTCGTACCATTTTTCGTCCCTGAATTATTATTTTGATTTACTACTATAATCTTAACGAGATAAATTTATCAAAAGCTTAATCATTATTTTTACACGCATTAAATACATAGTTTTAAGTAAGCTTCCCCTGCTATTTTTTCATCCTAGTTTTATTTTTTCATTTCTCACCTTTAAGTTGGTAATTGTATTTTTTGGAAAGTTACGTAGATCCTCATTGATTTTGTACATTTTTCTACAATATACATTATTTTTTGGTAAAGCATTGTTTAAACGGTCAAATTCCTTTTGATGATTGTTGCGCACATTCAATTTGCTTTTTGTTTAATAATAATTATAATATTTTTTTATTTAGGTGGTGTCGTCGACCAACGGAGAATTAGCCAATGATGATCCAACGGCGGGTCATTCGAATACCCCTATTACGGCACCTCAAGAAGTTGACATGGTAGACGAGACCAAGTTAGTATTGGTTATATTCGTTCTTAACGATTTTTGTTCAACTTCTCCTCTTCTCTTCTCTACACTTTCCATAATACTCATTCATTTCATTGCCTGCTTCAAATTTGTGCCATCGAATCACATTTCTTTGTTTGTATCCATTGTTACAGACACATTAAATGATATTTGAGGCATCATTGTATAAGCTTTATTATTGGGACCAGGCTTATCTATATGCAATAAATCAATTAATAGAATTTATTCATTAACGATTCATGAATTCTCTCTTTTTGCTTGTGCTTGTCATGTTAGTAGCGAACTGTCCTTTTTTCAGAAGATATTTTCTGCCCTCGAGAAATATTTGTGTTCGTTGTGGAAAATGTATAAAACTCACAAACCAAGAGTTTCAATCTTCCAAATCCAATGGCTTATCAAACGTGATACCTGAACTACATTTCTTATCAAAATTTAAATGGGCAATGCGAGTCTTTCTATTGGCCAATATCGAGCAGAAATACCAAATTAGTTTACGCAGCAGACTCATCTGATGCCATCCATTTAATGTCTTTTACTTTATATTTTCGATCATCCCGTTTTTTTATGGATTTTAATATCCATCTCTATTGTGTCTTTAATAAATTTTATCCATCTGTTAATGTTTCTCATTAATTCAATAATCATATCCAAAATAATTTCTCGCAGCTTCGTTTTAGCTGCATGGTGTTTATAAAGCAAAAGCCTCTTCTACATGGTCAACTATAAGTATATCGAAACAGAAAGCTCTTTCGTAGAATTTGACATTGTTGCTGAATTGGATCAGCCAAAAGTAAAATGTTTCGGTGCATGGAAACTTGTACCAATGAATAAACTACTGTCTATCATATAGAAAACTTTTTACTGATTCGAAAATGATATCAGCGATGCTTTGATGGGATGAGAATAATTAATTTCAGCAATGCTATTTAGCTGTCTGATTAGCTTGTTACTTTATTGTAGGCTGTGAAATATGTTGGAATATCTGGTGTACCTGCCTAGTAGCTTTGGAATGTTGCATGCTTCAATGCATGTTAGTGTGAGACCAGATAAGGCCACCATAGAAGACGATTCTAAGTCCTATTAGTGTTTGCTTCATTTCCAGATGTTGCTGCTTCTTCAAGCGGAAGAAGAAGAAAAGTGGTCGACAAAAATGACTGTCCATTGCTGTTGGGCTGGGGGGTACTGGTCAGTGTGGGGGTGGTGTGTGTGCTGAAGGCGCAGGTGGCCGAGTGCCAGTTTCAAGAATGGTAAAACGAACTGCAGAAAGCAAAACTGATCCGGAAAGGGAAGCTGTCAATCTGTTGCATGCTGCTAGTAATTCAGCATCCAGGGATTCCATGCTACATACTGCTGTTACCATGACGCCTACACCTCCACCACTTACTAATTGAGCAGCTCCTTCTCTTCGTCCACCTTTAGACGTTTCAGCAAAGATCGGTCCTCTAAGTGCCAACTGTCATCACTCAAGAAACCAATGCGTCATTGACAGTTGCTCTTTGTTCAGAGAATCATCTGCGTTTTTAACGTAATCTGTATAAAGGACTGTCACTGCGATGATAACTACTCCTTAGCTGCTGTGAAAGTGATCTTAGACTAGAAAGGGGTAGACTGTGCGACCAGTAAAGTTAGTTGATCCACAGTCCAAACAGCCCTAAAATGGAAAATATTTGCGCAAACTTGTCCATGGAACTGCGCCGTTTGGTCTTAATTGTTTTGAGGCTGAAATGGAACGTGAAACCGATGGAGTATGAATGATTGTATCAAAGTCACTGTGAGCCTGCGTGGTAAAACGTTAATAACGCAGCCTCACTTACGTTGCCTCCTGGATAAGAAGATCCATCGGTTGTTCAAAAGTTGTACTTAGGATCGTGTGACGTGAGTTTATCGAGGATGTCAGAAAGTTCTAGATATAATGGAATCTTATGAACAATATACTGGATAATTTGATATTTAATAAAATCTTCGTTCGGTTAAAAATTATTTATACAATGGAAATTCTAAGAATTAGGAAGATTTCTGTAATGCTACTAAAGGTTTAAAGTATAGTATAGATTGTTACAGAAGTTTTTTGATGGTCCGGGGAAAATAATGTAGTCCACGTGACGAAAAATGCTAAACAATATTCCATCAAAGTCGAGGTGAAGCTCGGTGAAAGTAGACTTATAAATCTATTGTCATTTTGTGTCCAGAAAGTCCTGCATTGTTAAAGACCCCCTCTCCACCCCCCCCCCCCCCTCCCGACACTCCAGTAACTAAAATTATTCATCTTCTACATCCATCTTAACTATTATTACTATAACGTCATATTATCTTCTATTATTCTTATCGCTACTATTATTATTGTAATATAATCATTGCTACCCATTTACGATTATTTTTCGACTTGATGATGATGATGATGAATATAATGATATTTGTATCGGGATTTCCATGTTGTTGTTGTTCAGCGTTTTACATTCTCGACGCGTAACTCGCTGACTGAATTTTCATTTGCCGTGCGGCATCGTGCGATTTTGTTATCCGGCTTAGCCTTATTCGCCTTTAGTTCATTAAGGAATTGACGGTACCAGGTGATGAATGCAGTGCCTGTAACTTTTTTCTTCGCCCATGGCTGGAATTAAAATAAATACAGTCTCATTAAGAAAAGATTTCAGGCCTTTCCATTGCATTCAGTGTGTGTGTTTTCAGCTCTCACCAAGTCTGATTAATACAAAAGGCATGAAACTGAAATGTTGAGTAAATCTATTAAAGTTTGAAAATATTGCATTCTTACGTAAAAAAAAGAGAGAAAAACAATATTATGCTGAAGAGAAATGTGCAAAAAATATTCAGCAGTTGCAATACGTGAATTTCTTCCTTCGATTGTACACATATTTAACGTGCATGATTTTATATTTTGGAAAATGTACGATTTGTTTCATTATTTTAGCCAATGTCCCACTTGTAGAAAAATTGTCTGATCGATTTTAATGTTTTACATTGTAACATCTAAAGTATACAAGCTATCAGTATTATCTCTAATTCATATGAAATTATACCCAACTGTACTAGAACGATGATAAACAATTGCGAACGTATCATATTTTATCTAATGGAATATTTATTTTTATGCATACACTGCCTCAAGTTTTCCTAATCGACTTATCGACCTGATAATACTGCACTATTTATAAGTAGAAGATTAAAGGATATTTTGCTACCAAAACTGCACATCGTTTATACATTGAGAGAGTACGAATGCGACAATTTATCAATGTGATATTTTTCTTTATCACTGTATTACGCTATATTATTTAAGGCCTTGTTTTTAATCTAAAACCAAATTTACCTATTTGCAAATCAATTGTAAATAGCGTTTATATAAACATATATATGATCATCAAATTTTCATTAATCCTAGATAATTGTTAATCATTTTGTTGAAAGAATTTATTCATTTCATTAATAAAATGGGAATGCGTTTTTAACAATCCTACTTAAGAACATTATTTATCGAATATCACGCAACTTATGATTAAGGGGACGAACTAATGCTGTTGCAATGTATGATTCAACATTTATAAAGACGGCAAATATTTACTTCCACGTATAATCCGGCATAATAAATTTCATAATAATTGCATTGCAATTGAAAACATTTCATTAGAATTTAAGAATAGGAATAGTTTCGGTTTCATGCCTTGAGACTATTAAAAAGTCATCTTATATGAATTTATCCATAAATTGCAAAAATACAATTTTACATAACATATCGAGGTTTAAGAAAATAAAAATGCTTCGTCTGTAGCCTCTAACATATATATTATATAAACAAAAAGGATGCAGCAGAGCACATATGAAAAATAGGAATTTTTATATTTCAAATTTTGTTACATAATGTTTTATAAGAAGAGGGAAATTTTCGGGTTGACTACAATATTTTTCGTTCTGTCTTTCTTTTATCTGTTCTTTGTCGAAAAATCATATTTTTTCCACAACGAAATTTTTGGATTTTTCGAAAGACCTTTTTTTTGTTTTTAAATTCTTCTGCCCCTAATCGACGCATATTATGATACTATGTATAAGAATGTAACAAAAGAGAACCAAAGTATGCCTCTAATTCGTAAAATTAATTGGCTAACTATCAATATAGCTATGTATTCCGAACTTGCAAAGTTTTATAGTTCGATTTACTAGCTCAATGTATAGAACTTTAATCCGTTTGTATGATTGAAAAGTTGAAAAAATTGCGTGGAAAGGTTGTGACGTGCGATAGATATTATAGCTTAATAAAATGTGAAATTGTTGCAGGAGCTTTATTATACGTAGCAAGAATTTCACGATCGTGTTACTAATCAAGGATAAAAGATTTGTGGAATTGACGTGTCTCTATGGTGCGCAGGAATAATAATACTTAATACGGAAACATATTAGGCTCGAGTAAACTGAGATCAAAGAAAAACTTATATGTATTACAAAATTAAAAAAAAATGACTGTGCGAGTTGCGCTGGTTACAAGGACCAGTAAGAAATTTTGGATTTTATAACAACACAAAAGTTCTGTTACACGTCTGCATGGATATAAAATTTGTGTGAATAAGAGAGAGAGAGAGAGAGAGAGAGAGAGAGAGAGAGAGAGAGAGAGAGAGAGAGAGAGAGAGAGAGAGAGAGAGAGAGAGAGAGAGAGAGAGAGAGAGAAAGAGAGAAAATGTTTATGTGTACGTCTGTGAAGGGGGCATTGTAGTATATTTCTTCAGAGTTGAAATTTATTGCAAATTAAACAATGATGTTTACTGAAACTGCCGGCTCATTTACAGTACTTTTTTATTCAGACTAAAATATTTCTGTAAAATTTATACGACGTATACGTGCTATTCAGCTCCAAAAATGCAAATTTATCTGGAAAGTTATAAAGATAACGAGGGCTAAAGATCCAAGCTTTGTTTTATAATCGTATGTCAATATATGATAATCGTTGAAAATGTTGAACCACAGCTAATTACTTTCGCACTTAAAATGATTTTTTCCATAGTAACCGCGAGATAACCAGTAAACAACCTATTACTCCAAAAAATCTCTAAATTCTATTTCGAGCTACGTGCTATTTTGTAGGTAGCGCTGAAAATTGTAAATCTCATGATTGTGCAATTGGAAGAGCTATTATATTGTATAAATATATAATTAAAGAAAGAGCCTGTTAAATATTATGCAAATTGGATTTTCTTAACGAAATAAGAAAAAATTGACATATGGAAATGCATGATTGTTCTATTATGTTAATATTCCATATAATTTAATCTTTAGTTATTTTCAAAACACCACCGTCTTGAAATCATCGATACGTTATATACATATATACTCAAAATTTGTGTAACTTGTGAAGTCGATAGAAAGCATAAATTGGAGATGGATAAAATGAAGAGCAGAGTATTTCACGCATATTGATATTTTATTACGACAATGATGATGATCGAGTAGCGAGTCACATTCAGCGTTATTGTCATTGATTAAAAAGGAAGAGCCAAATGTTGGTCAATTTGCTTGTTACTTCACTCGCGCAAGGAGAGAGAGATTAACGTATTTACGTAGATCTTGCAAATCTGTAGCAGAACAATAGTGAGCGCACAAAACTTCTTACACGGTCTTATTAACTTTTGCATTTTTTAAATATTTGTATTAAAACCCAAGTCTGGTCAGCGAAACTGGTATATTCATTAGAAATCACGAGATTATAGATACTTTCTTTTACAAAATACAGCGATATTGAATAAGACGAAGCAAATGATTTTTCTTCATTTTTATCAAGGATAAGAATCGAATGTTAGAAAGGTTTATTAATTCAAGCATTGAACAAAATTGTATGTAGCTGCTTCGAGAGAAATCATTTGTATTTAAACTTGTATTTTTGCTTGTACTTTTCTGATCGACGTACGTCTCGTAATAATACGCTTAAACGGTGGTCGAGAACTAATAGTACTTTGCAATACGTATATTCGAATAGTATATTGTAATTTCCCAAACGATGAGGCAACTTTATAGTGTATTGTTCCTTTTGTAGCACGAATGCTCCTAGAACAAGCGAAAAGACAAGTAAACCTTTTCTGTTGACAAAATGTAGAAAATTAGCTACGAGAAGAGAATCTTGGCACGGCATCTTTGGTCAAATCCTAAAACACAGCGAGATCTCTCGTTTATCATTTCCCAAATGAACTGTAAGACTTTATCCATCGTTCGATGTTTGAAGATTTGATCGAAATACGAGCCTGGATGTAAAGGCAAAAGTTTGTAACAAGTATGTTTGTATGCGTGTAAAGTAGGCAATGTTGATTAGTCGATAGTTTGAGTAAGAGTTTTTGGGGTTTCTGCGAGAGCGTCCTTCGCAAGATCTCCGGGGCCAAAGGCTCATGCGGCTTATCACAGCGATTCATTGGCCATTGATAAGAAATATGTGACACTGACAATTGTACGTGTCCTTGAGATTCGTGTAATCGTTAATTTCCTGTTTAGCGATAGGGCCGCTGTAATTTGTATTTGTAACATTACCCTGCCAAAATGAGAGATGAATGGCTCTATCGTGCTGTTACAACCGTGTGCGACAATTTAGCCCGTAGTTTTCTCAAGCAATTTTCTCAGTCTCACCGTTTTTAATATACAACACGACTGACTGCTAATCAAGCATGGTTGTGAGCATGCTCTACTCATGATCCACATTTACTTCCGTCTTCTTTTCTCATGTCTCTTGAGACCTCGGAGCGAACTAGAGGCGATCCACAGCGTTCCTCTGAAACTTCTCCTCTCAAGGATTGCTAAAGATAAGCGCGATATCTCTCCAAGACAGCTAGAGCCGATTTTTTTTTTTTTTTTTTTTTTTTTTTTTGCGTTTCTGTAGAAATTTTCAGCGAGCGTTAAGCGATTGTATTTTTGTTTTGTTTTGTACATAACGTGACAACCTCATTGGTACCTCTCAGAAATTCGTTCCGAAGCGAGATTTGGATCGGGTGCATTCGTGTGTTCTCCACTCATGACTCTTGATCATTCTGGAAGAACCGAACGCATTGATTTCCCCTATGTGACGAAACTCACTTAATTATGAGACTCGACTTATTAAAATAGTGTACTACGATGTTTGATCATATCTGATGGTACTTGCTCCGTTATCAGACGAGAAAATCGACAAATCGAATAATAAGTGCACCGTAAAGACTAAGTAAGGGTTTAGAGTATCAAAGTTTTACCATCTCGTACGTAATAAAGTATCATTTTTATATTTCGTTTAATCTTTATCTCAGACGGATTGTGAAAACTTTGAATGCGCGTCAAATTGATATATTGTGATTTTTCTTTTTTATATACGCATATGCATAAGTGAATAGATAAATATGTATATTATGGTAATCTTGCTGAAGACACAAATCTTTGTGCGATTTGTCGTTTGCTTCGTGAAAATCTCCGTCTACCTTTGTACGAGCTATTGATTCGCAGATATAGAAGGAACAGAAATAATTGTTAATAACTAAGGACGAGTAAGTCTCGTACGGAAGTGGCAGCTCGTATTTGACAACTCTTATGCGTGCGCTTGTATACTTTAGTTGTTACATGACGATGTGGAGAAAGCTTAACGGGGAAATGCCTTTCTTTGTTTCGAATAATAATAATAAAAGTAAAAACCGGATAAGCGTAGATTGGAGCGAATGTGTTATTTTGTACATAAGAAATGAGATAGTTCTTAGAAAATAAAAATTGCAGGAGATTATAAGGGGAGTAACAAGAGAGAGGTGAAAAAGAATGATAGATTGTGAAGAAACGAAGGATTTTGTCAAAGTTGAAAATGATGTTAGCTACAACTTATACATATGAATATATTACTACCTAAGACCTAAACGATTGATAAACTATATTATTATTATTATTATTATATTATTATTATTATTACAATCATTACTATCGGCCGATTCGCAGCGCAACTATTGTTATTCATCGTTTTGCTGCGCAATTGTAAGAATCCTAATGAACAAGGGGTGTGCTATTTTGTGATGAAACACTCAAATGATGTAACTGTGAAGTTTTATGATATATGTGCGAAAATTCTAGCAATGTCAGTAGTCGTACTGCAAAGTATTTCGTTCAAGATTCAATCAAGAAATTTTGAAATTCTTTTTTCATACACTCTTCCTATAGCATAGAAGAAGGACTCATCGAAATTCTCTCCAGTACGCTTTTGGCATTCTGAGAAGCATTGATCCTTTTTTATTCGTCTTAAATCTATACTCTATCGACAACCAACAAATTTATGTATATAGTAATTAAATTGTTTTAATATCATCTATATGGTAATTTCTTGCTTTACGCCTACAAGCGTAAAGCTGGATTTGCACAGCGACACGACCCGTAAAAAATGGCTTTTTAATTCTTATATATCGGTGCAGTACAATACGATATGAATATGTATTGAACTTTACAGTAAATGGAAAGCGACTTTTAACGCGCCGTGTCGCTATGTGTGAATCCACCTTAAAACGAAGGAGGAGAGCGGTCTGCATGAACTGAATAAACGGACACGAGACTGAACGCCATACTGGACCACAATTATTATATTTATTTCAATTACATCTGCATTTCCACACAAACATATGCAGACAGTTAACATAAGTTGTCGATTATTCTGGAATTTAATGTTTAAAGATCAAGCCAATGTGAACCTCTCTCTCCTGTAGTTCAATTTATTGTATGCATAAACTGTGATTGGTATTTTTATCTTTAATTTTACATTACCGATTGAAGAATTGTTATTTAGCGTGTTAAACTCATGCTTCTAATAAAACGAATTATTAGGAAAATTGAAGAAAAGCAAAACGAAAAAAGGAAAAAAACAAATACTGTGGTCGTTCACAAGCTTATTCTTGTAAATATGCATCATGTTCACGCGCTTAGAGAATAAGAAGAGAAAGTACTTTACGAATTATTTTTGTGTTCTTATTAATTTATGCCACTTTTATTGCTATTTAATTAAGGGTTTTCCTATTTTCCTTAAAAGAAAAACACATTGTTTCAAACCTTTTCACTTTCATTACAAATTGAGGTTTATTAGCTCACACATAAATATATATATATATATACACATTATTCTTAATATAATTAGACAATTTAATGCCAACAATATTGATCCTTCCGTCAATGAGAACTTTAATATGCCTAAACAACCACTACTTTTATACTAAAAGCTAAACGTCAAGCGTAAACGCTGCCTTGGATGTTTTAAATAGTCCTCCATATTTTATGGCAAATTTTGTGTGGTAGCACATTTTAAAAAATTACTAAAATGCTATGGACATATCATTTAAAAGACTTATGGTTTAAAACTGTAGCATGTATAGTCAATACGCACACACGTATTATTTTTAAAAAGTATAAGTCATAAATATAATAAATAAATAGTACATTATCAATCCTTTAACAGTATGCGATATTCTAAATTTTTTTTTTTTAAAAATATAGTATAAATTGCTGAATAAGTATTCAGAAACCAGACAAATCATATAGCACATCTTTAATTACTGTGATTTTGAACTTTTATTTTTATCCGCATGTGTAGCGAAAAAAAACAAATGGATAACAGAATAAGTGAGATGTCGTTTCTATGTTGTCCACGATTTGAGTATTAATGATGATTAATATAGCGCTCGATCTATTTTGAGAAGCTATCGAAATACACAACAACAATTTGCTATATAAAAAGAGAATCTCAGTTAAAATTTCCAAGATTAATTTTGAATACTCTTTGATCGCTTACCTAAGGCTTTAAAAATAGTAAAATTGTTTCCTTGACAGTTCTTAATTAAAACGTTTAATCACCATGTTATCTACTTGAGGCAAATTCTATATGTCAGATCCTATTAAAAAATATTTATTTACACTAATTTTCCTTGTTACTTTCGGATAATTTTAATACTGCTTCTAGGGTTAACAAGTTTTTATGCTGAACCAGCATATCAATAAGGTATGGATTGTCCATTAAACTATTACCACATGCTGCTATAAACTTCTTTATAAGTTTTTTCATTAGGTTAATTTTCGCTATGGTCTTTTGGATTTTTTCTTTTTTCCTAAAAAAATACAACACTATTGTTTTAAGTCAATTAATTTAAAATGAATTCATACTAACTTTGCAATATTAGGATTGGTTTCTTGTAATTTTTGAGCTTTAAGATTCTCTTGTCTTTTTAAAAATTGATGATACTCAAGAATTAACTGTTGACATTGAATTTGTAATTGAAATTTGTCCATAAGTGCTTCTTCAATGGATGATTGCAATTTGAAAACTTTACCATTCAAAATAAAAAGTTCCTGCATACAAAGCTTTACTTTTCTGCAATAATAATTGTTTATTTTAATTATTTCTTACATTATGATTAAGGTTTTTATACTGCCTGTATATTTTCTTACTTGTAATACTGAAGGTTCTTTTCTTTTTGAATAAGTATCTCCTGAATAGCTTGACCGTGTAGACATAAGTATATAGCTTTTTCATTTGTAAGATATTCAGCTGTAACTTCTTCTAGTTTTTTCTGTATTTCATTCTTATTTAATGGTTGATTATTCTGATGATCTAACAGCAAGTCAGAAGAGTTATTAACTGTAGTTAATTACAAGTTTAAAAAGAAATTAGTAAGTACAAATTCTTTCTCTAGCCCCTGAGAGCAGCAGCCTCCTGTTTAAGTGTTTTAGTGAACCCCTTGTTGTTTCAATTTTCTTTTCCAAAGGCTTTAAGTCTTCTAGAATTGTTGCACGAATTGGAAATGTTGTTACACTCTCGTTAAAGTCGATTAATATGTTCTCTAAATTGTCAAGTTCTGTCATTTTGGTTATCTGTAAACTTTTATTTTATTTACATTATTTAAAATACGTGGTTACTTTTCAAATAAAGGAAAGTATTCAATATAGTTATAGATATTTACGTAAAATTTATTGTTTATTTTATTGCTTTTGAAGGTTATGATGATACATTCAAAACAATCGGTCCACCGGCCAGACGCCAGCCAGACGCCAGCGACGCCAGCCAGGCGCCAAGGGCCATCGGGCCGGGCCACACCGGGCCACCGGCACAGCGTTGCCAACTCCGCCATTTTGAATTATGCTACGCTGTATACAGCGTTGCCAAGTCCGCCATTTTGAATTACACTACGCTGCATAGTATGTGGCGAGAACAAAATATACTACTCTACGTGGTATAGCAAGTGTCTAGACTACAAACTGTAGTTTCAACTGGAAGTATACCTAAGATGCGTTCGAGAATGAATGACTAAATATGATTGGTCAATTTGGAAGGACGTTGACCAATCATGAAAAGTCACTTGCAAATTAAAAGATTTCGATTACCGTACCTGCAAAACTGATGATTTGTGCCGAAAATCGTATGCCAATTAACTGAGTACACATAAAATCATATTATTAATTACTTAGGATGAAGAGTAATGTCTTTTATGGAAGTTTCAATCGAGAAAAATTTATCTTTGCTAAGACTTTGATAAGCTGAAATTCCATTTTAACAGGATCGGTCTTTGGCGTCTTGGCTAGCTTCGTTGGCTGTATTAGCTGCTATTTTCGTCATTAATATGATGATGCATATAACAGAAACTCAATAAAATAATAATATGATGTATAGTTTTTCAAAGTTTAGGAAGTAACATAAGCTCTCATTTAAAAATTATTCAACCGATCTTGATTAAATTTTCAACAGTGCTTCATAATATTAATAATTTTTGTATGAAATCTAGCTATTTGTTTTTATATATTTATAAATAAAATATTATTTTTATGCAATGAAAATGAGATGAAGAAAAACATTGTAAGAATAAACATTATTTATTTAAAAGCATATAACTTTTTTACAAATTTAAAGAATTTTCAAATATCGAAGATTCAAATAAAAACTATAGGTTAAGTTACAAATTTATATATTCTTTTTAAATTTAAGATAATAATTGAAATATCAGTAAATTATGCAATTTTGAGAAACGGGCGTTACATCAGCATAAAGTATTCTGAATCTTCATCGGAAACACCTTCATTTTCATTATCTGTATTTGATGTATTAAAATTGTACATGCTTTGATTGCAATGATCTATCATATCTGCGGATGGTTCAAATAATTTATAAGTACCACTATTCTTAACACATTCCCACGCAGTCAAATTATTTTTTAATGTAGTTGTCTTCATTTTGTTCCTGTTTTTCGTTTTCGTTAAATTAACTTTACTAAAAAGTCGTTCGCACTCAGCGTTTGAATGAGGTAAGCAAAGCAAGTTTAAAACAAATTGAGATAAATTCGTATACTTTTGTAGGTCCATAATATCATCATAATTTAATAATTTAACCCAAAAAACATCTATTAACTTTTCATTTGTAATGTCGAGTGGTAGCTGTGCGAAAGGTAGTAGACGCCATTCATCATCTACTGATTGCCTGGTGAAACAGGAAGAATCTAAATTACGAGGAAACATTTCAAAAATAGAAGTTAATGTTGGTACCGTTACATGAAATTGGGGATCAATAGATTTGTGAGGAATAAAACATTCCAAATCTCTCAAACGTAAATCATTAAAATCAAAACGTTTTTATAACTCTTTGCTTGCTTCTTTCAAAAAATTAAACGTATTCAGACGAAAATTCTGTACATGTTCCGCTTGTTGTATTATCTCGGGTTTCTGCAATTCGGTATTTACCTTTAAACCTAAATAAATTTCATTTATTGGTAGAAAATGAAGCTCCTTATCAGGATCTATGTCCTTCACATTCGTGCTGAGAACATAGCTATTGTCCATATAACAAATTAGAATATCTTTAAATAATGCTGCTGCTTGATTGTAAAGTAATGGAATAATAACTTTTTCAGACTAAAATAGTCAATTAAATTTTGTAAATTTTGGTAATACCCATTTTAAGAACAAATAATAACATTTCACGAATGGATGAGTTATGGATGAGTAAATTATCTCCGCTGCTGGTAAATGCTGTTCTTCCCACAACTGTGTGAAATACATTTGAAGAGGCTCCCATTGCTCTAAAATTCGATCTACAACTGCTTTTAATGAAAGCCATCGCGTTTGAGCACTATATAACATTTTATGCACTTCAGCATCCAACAAAATGTGAAATTCCTTAAATTGGTGTTGCCGCTTACTACTAAGTTTAAAAAAATTATAAATATTGCGCCCTAAATCTTCACATTCACGTGGTAATGTTTTACAAGCATAATTCGCACATAAATGTGCAGTATGACATATGCACTTCAAAATAGTAATATTAGGACAATCATTTCTAAATCTAGATGCTAATGAATTATGTGAACCCATCATACAGTTCGGTTCAATAATCTTGCACCAGGCGAGGGGAAGCAGAAATCAGGGGGGCGAGGGGATATCTAGGGAGTTTGTCCGTAGCTGTCAAATGGCGCGATTAACCCTCAATTTTGGATCGTAAACAAAAATAATATTTTCGGAAAACGATTGCGGAAAAGAAGGAAGGATTTAATACATAACAGAGAAGACAAAATATATCAGATGAGTATAAATTAATAACACAAAATGAAAATTATTGTGAATTTATAAAGAAATATACTTTGTGGTTATTTTATTTCTGCTACAGGCTAAATCCTATTCTTCATGAATTTAAAGCGCAGGAAAGAAATACTTAAAGAACAATGAATAAAAAGGATTAATTTATAAAGCATTTCTGTTTGGCCCAATAGTTTCAATAATTGTGACATAATGTTATAATAGTGAATGTGTAAGAAAGATTGCTGCGTAAACAAAGAAATTTTATTATAAAATAATAATGATGTTTAATAATGTTTTGATTCCTATTATTATAAATTAAAGTTAGTTCAATAAAAATATTATTTTAATTTCTTCCTTAACCATACACAATTTCTATACGTACATAGTAATTACATATTCTTGTAGAACCTATCTTTAAGCTACTCTAAATAAATTGCAACTATTTTAAATCCACAGTTCTTAACTATTTACTTCAATGATTTTTATTATTCAATGTGAGATTATTTGTATAAAGTTTCTGCTAATTTCTTATTCATCCGTACTTCACATGCTTCCACATCTCGTATGACATTTATTTGCCTTGATTATTCCTTCTTCTAGTTTTGAACACATATACCAATAATTCTCTAGATATTTTCAAATATGCTCAGATATGCTTATTCTGCTGTCTAATTATTTCTATAATAATTAGGATGATTGGTAAACTATTGCTGTATTAAATTTGAAGAATGGACACTGGACTTATTGTACTTAAATATGTTTGGCACCTCATCCACATGATATATTTTCCTTCAATTTGAGAGGATATTGTCGACCAATATGTTTATGTATACTGTTGAGTTCATCTTGTTTTTAGCTTCAAATTATATTTTCCAGCTACATATTTGGATATCCATTCCCAATATGCAATACTTATTTTATTATTCCTATTTGTTCATGAGACTTATCTGTCCTAAAACCTTTATTTATCCAGTCGTCATAAGTATATCCTATCATTTTCAGATGATTGAAATATCTTTCTATCAATCCTGACAACATTATAATAAGAGTAAGGAAATAAGAGTATTCTATATTCAAAATGTATATTCAAACCCATAGCTGGAAAACTACTTGAAGCTAAAAAATAAGATGAACTCAGTGTAATACACATATAACTTTTAAGGAATTTATCTATCCAAGTATTATGAAAACATATCTCACAGAAGAGAGGCCCAATTTAAATAGCATCATTCAAATGCCAATTTTCCAAATTTAATAAGACAATGGTTTAACAATCATTCCAATGCCAATTTTCCAAATTTAATAAAACAATGGTTTAACAATCATTCCAATTTTTATAAAATTAATTACATATCAACATAATCATCTTATCTGCATGTATTTAAAATTGAAAATAACATTATTGTTATATATTATAGACTAGAAGAAAATAGTGCAAAGGAGGCATATAAATATCATGAAAGGTAATATGTCGAAGAATGTGACAGACTAATAAGAAATTTTCAGAAACTCTACGCAATTTGTCTCACTTTGAATAATAAGAATCATTGAAGTAAATAATTATGAGCTGTAGATTTAAAATAGTTGCAATTTAGTTAGAGTAGCTTAAAGATAGGTTCTGCAAGAATATCTAATTACTACGTACGTATAGAAATTGTGTATGGTTAAGGAAGAAATTAAAATAATATTTTCATTGAACTAACTTTAATTTATAATAATAGGAATCAAAATATTATTAAACATCATTATTATTTTATAATAAAATTTCTTTGTAACGCAGCAATCTCTCTTACATATTCACTATTATAACATTATGTCACAATTATTGAAACTATTGGGCCACACACAAAGGTTTTATAAATTAGTCCTTTTCATTCATTGTTCTTTAAGTATTTCTTTTCTGCGATTAAAATTCATGAAAAATAGGATTTAGCCTGTAACAGAAATAAAATAACCACAAAGTTTATTTCTTTATAAATTCACAATAATTTTCATTTTGTGTTATTAATTTATACTTATCTGATATATTTTTTCTTCTCTGTCATGTATGAAAATCCTTCCTTCTTTTCCGCAATCGTTTTCCGAAAATATTACTTTTGTTTACGATCCAAAATTGAGGGTTAATCGCGCCAATTGACAGCTACGGACGGAGTACGGACAAACTCACTAGAAATCCCTCCGCCCCTCTGATTCCTGCTTCCCCTCGCCAGACGCAAGATTTCTGCACCCAACTGTACTATCGGATTGGTCGAATTCAAATTTAAATCTCCGATTTTAAATGACGGGATGAAACTATACCAATATGTACTATAAATTATAAATAAATACCGAGCGTATGTTATAAATTTGTATTTTTAAATTATATGTACTAATTGCGCTTTCCAAGTGTAACATTTCAAACTTTCAAAGTTATATCCTATATTCATTGGTTTTAAATGTTTTAATATTAAACAAGGTTATTTGTGATCGTGCGGCTTTCGTTACCATGGAAGCGAAGTTAAACCACCAAGCTCTCTTTGATACACGTTCAGTATTTTTAAAAGTAATATTTTTTACTTACTTACTTTATTTACTTTTTAAATCAACATATAATGGACGAATTAACGAGTTCTAATATACAAGTTGTTCTTCGTATTAAAGAAGGTTGGTTTCAAGCAATATATTAACTTATTTTTAAAAATATTCTCTTGCATGCCACTGACGTAAATAAGTTTAAATTTTTAGGCAAAGGTTTTGACCAAATTTTGCATTCAACATCCTTAACTGCAAGCTTAAATGGACATTTACTAGAAACCAACGCTATAGAAGCTTCTGCAAATCCACAATATACTACAGATTTAATATGGGAATTGGATAAAATTACCTTAAGAAAGTAAAGTATATGCACAAATAAATTTTTATTTATAATATGGATATAAAGTAATCAATTGATATTCTATAGACTGCGATCTGGTCAAGTTACACTAAAATTAGAATGTTTTGCATTTAAAGAAGATGACACTAAAGACAAAGTTGGATATGCATTGTTAAGTATACGTTCTGCTCAAATTGTGCCTAGAAATAAAAGTACAAACGTCAAATATACTTGGCATAAATTGCTTGGATTAAAAAGTGATATCAAACCACCTAAGCCTGAATTATTTCTTGCTTTATGTGTCGAAGAACAAGAGATCAAACCTAATTTAACAATTGAGGTAATAGCTTTTATGGCATTCCTTTGTCAAAATTTATCGATAATCAAATATCATTTTACAGCCTAGTCAAACACCTGCACTGGCACAAAATGAACACATTATACAATTAGGTTCAATAAATACTTCATTAGATTTATTTTTATTAAGCATCACAGCTTGTTTTTTAGAAAATATTGATTTTTTGCTACCAGCCAAATATTTTATTAATGAAAGAAGAAATTTAACTCTTTGCTACACAATTTTTAACAGTGATGTTTCTGTAAAATTAATAGAGCAGAACCATGAGAAGAATCTATTGTGTAGTGAGAAAGTTATTTTAAAAATTAAAAGTTCATTGGATGAATTAAAAAATTATTTGGATCAAAATCCATTCCTATTTTTATCCTTACATTATCAGAATAATTTAATAAGCAGATCGCAGGTTGACCTACGTTCCCTTATATCTGATGAAAATATTGGAGGATTTCATAATAGTAGCCCAAATATCTGTACAATTATAGAACAGAAATGTACTTTAACAAGAGAATCACCAGATACTCTTTTATTTGATACAAATAAGCCATATATTGACTTAGTAATTAAGCTGACACATGCCGGAATGAACTTAAATCCAATGGAACAACAAAATTTGACTGAGTCTGTTCATAGTGAAAGTTATTCTGTGTGTAATGAAGATCCCTTTAGCCTCTATAATAATCCAAATTTTTCATTGAATTCTGTGCGTGATTATTACAGTATTCCTTTGTAGTAAAGGGTTCTTGTTAATTTAGCTTATTTTGCAGAAACTTCCTGAACTTGAATCTCATAGAAATCCATATGGAGATTGCGGTCAAAATATTTCACTTTGTAACAGCAATTGTTTAATGAAATACAATACACATAACAGTGATTTGAGAAGTCATGAAGCTTTAAAAATCTGCAACTCAACATCTTACCACATGCTTCAGAAACAGGAGCATTTGTGTGCTTGTGTAGAATCTCCTAAAAGTGCAGAAGCTTATCATTGTTATTGCTTACATATAAAATTAAATGCCATGACATTGTTATCTACTAACTTAAAAATTAAAGATATTAACTTTAGGTAAGTTTTAATAATAATTTAACTAATTAAACATTTTATAAAAATAGCATAAAAATGATATTTCAATATGTAGATTTCATCATCCAAAGGCACAAATTATGTCAACACTCTATCAAAAATTGCCAATTTCATCTGGTGAAAAAGTAAAGTTTCAGGATGTTGGTTGCAAATTACAATTTATTTCTGTGGTAAATGAGATAAAAAATTTATTATTGGCTTTTCCACCAAAATTGACAATACATGATGCAGGATCAATTGAGAACATTATTTTCTCTGAATGCATCCTTGATGTTGTGAGACTTTTCCACCAGAGCAAGGTACTTTAGCAAAACTTAATGTAATTGTTGTAATATATTAATTAGATAATGTTTGTAGCTTGAATGTCAATATGAAGCCCCATTGTTTGATGCTAATAAGAAACACATTGGAAAGTTTGATATTATGCTTCATTTAGAAGATCAAGGCCCTTATTATAAGGCAGGAAGAAAAGCACATGGTACTTTATTCTGAATTTTTCAAAATTATTTTAATAAGAGTCTTTTCACAAAGGATATAATTTACAAATTATCGCATTTAGCGGAAAATTTTGGACCACCAATTTTAGATGATAGCTTAGCATACAAAATAGTTGATGAACTTGAAACATGGAAAGAGAGACAAAAAGAAATGTTTAATTTTGAGGTATGCTCTTGATATAAATTGTAAATAATAGTCTATATATATTATTTCTTATAAATGGTTTCAGTTGAAAAAAAAAGAAGAGAGACATTTACATATACTTGCTGAAGAATGGCAAAAGAGAAAAGAGAATCTTGAAGTTAAACTGGCAAACAGCGTAGAGCAATGTAAATCATTAGCGTTGAGTTTAAACAACGCTACAGAAGATTTGAAAAGTAGAAGGTTAAAGAACCTGGAAAAAGAAGCTAAATTAATTCAAGCTAATGAAGAGCTGAAGTGGAGATATGAATCTAAATTACAGGAAGTCCGGGAAATTTATTGTGCCTTAAAAGACGATCTTACGGCAAAGGTATAAAATAATAAATATAATTTTGTTGAATTAAGATTCATAATAAAATATATTAGCGGTTTTTTTGTCTCAGATAAGTACTCTGGAAGATAAAAATACTATGCTTGAAGCAAAAATTGAACCACTTTTAACTGAAAATGATGAATTAAAAAGAACTATTATGAAACAAAATGAAAAATTGGTTTTATTAGAAAAAGATTTATTAGATCAAGATGAAACGTCATCATTACATCAAGAATTAAAACTTCTTAAAGAAAAATTGCATAGTACTCAAAACAGTAAAATTTTTTTTAAAGAGCAGTGGGCCAAAGCAGTTAGGGAGATTCATAGAATAACAACAGAATATCAACAAGTAATGGAATTCCAGATAAAATCTAGTAAGGAAGAATTAGAAAATTTAGAGTACGTATAATAAAAGGCACTATAAAATATTTGGGCGGGTAATTACGCAAAAGTCAAAAAACTTTTTAAATTAACAATTTTGTTTTAGTCTTGAAGAAATGTTGAGTACCGATACCACAGCTCTCGCAACTGACAGAATTCTTCTCGATCAAATTCAAAAAGAGGTTGATATAATGAAGCCGAGTCTTAATCTTCAATGGAAAGAAGACGAAAATATATTTAACATACCAGATGAATATGACTCTTCGGTCAGTCGAGGTAAGCAACAAGTGGAAAGTTCGACGGAACATGAAAAAAAATTAAAGAAACTTATGGAAGAGCGAGATACTCTGCTAAAAACTGGAAGTTACAACATCGATGACTCAATTATCGTTAATTTAAACTCAGAGATCAGATCTTTGCTACTTAACAATTAATAACCATTTCACAAAAGACTGATTAAATAAATGAAAATTATATGTTTTATTTTAACAAAATATTTTTCTATAATGTCTACACTCATTATTTTCGCTAAATGTGTTTACGGAAGCGAAGAGAAATACTTAACAAAATTGGATATATAAGGAGAAGTATAATTGCTTATACGTATAAAAAATGGTAAAACGTTCAAGGGAGCTTTGTAATTTTTTATCCATCTTTTTCCGAGATATATTTTACCGGTCCCATCAAGCCACTCTCCTTCTGGAAGATATATATCCCTGCTTTCAGCACCCTCTTCTATCACCGGAGCCACCAATATATAATCGCCTAGCAGGAACTCTGATAAAAATAATAATATTAAGTCTAATATTCTTGATAAATATAAGTCATTTAAATATTAAAATTTATAAATTTTACAATTTTGTATCTTACCATCATTGACTCTGAATGCTTCCTCATCAGAAGGGTCAACCCACCAGATAGGAGGATTTACTGGAGTACCGTTTTTGACTGAATCACGCATAACGACTTCAATCAAATTGGTCACTTGACTGTGTAAATCGGTATAATTTTTACTGATTGCGAGTGTCTGAAACCAAAAACATTATATCTGATAATGTGTCATTCCCATACATTTTTCGGAAATTTTTAAGCTTTACAATCTATACATATACCTCATTATCAAAATCCCATGGAACAAATGAATATTGTAAGGATGGCATGAAAACATTAGCTTGCAACCATCTGATGAACAACTCTTTGGATGGATAAACTGTTCCATTAAGTGAACCATCAAGATAGCCATTACCCCCAATCATATCAGGAAGCACATGTACGTATCCATTGAGATTCATCTGTATTAATGTAGTGATTAAAGTCGGCAAACCATTGTTCCAGGACCAACTGCTGTCTTTATCGATCATTCTGACGAAGATTGGTAAATTCTGACTACCCCAGCCTACCCGAACCTCGATATTATCATCAAAGTTGTTGGCTACAACTTTAACATAGTTCCTGGTATAAATCCCTGGTTGAAGCATCAGATCACCTGTTAAAGAAGCTACTTCGGGTAGCCAAGACACCTCACCAGCATC
Source organism: Prorops nasuta (assembly GCF_024137725.1). Taxonomy (NCBI): domain Eukaryota; kingdom Metazoa; phylum Arthropoda; class Insecta; order Hymenoptera; family Bethylidae; genus Prorops; species Prorops nasuta. Next base: position 2,695,963 of record NW_027116821.1, on the reverse strand, counting down.
AAACTTAAAACTGTCGATTCCAAGAGACTGTAATTTCTTCAGCCTTTCTACCCACCACACTACAGCCTTGGAATTTGTAAAGTCAACTACTGCAGCATTCAACCCTTCAAGATAAAATTTGAACAGCTTAAGTTTTCATTAATTAGTTGTTCTAAAAAAACTTGTTATTCAAAGCAGTTATACCTTGCCACCACTGAGTATGTATACTTCCATTAAGATTTTTAACGAAATAAGAATTGCTACGAGCAATTGTGTAAGCGGGCTCGCAGTTCTCGTTGATGAATGGATGAATCCATAGTGTGACCCTAAATCCTTTCTTTTTCAAATCAGTAATCAAGCCAGTGACATTAGGAAACTTTTTACTGTCAAATTCTGCCGAGCCGTAACAAGTCTCCCAATTGTCGTCTATCTCCAGTTGACTATTGTTGAAGTTGTGAGCAAGGATTTCATCAGCAAACTTTCTGACAACTGTGTCGCTAACATTGGCCTTGTACCTAGCCCAAGTGGACCAAATTGGATATCTGATCATTCTTAAATTTGGTATTCCAACTGGTTTTCCCAATTTCCTGCTAATTACAGCTTTATGAGCTTCTCTAGGATTAGGAAAGACACCAATTTCATATTTCAGAATTACTGTCGGTCTTTTTTGATACGGGGCCTTGTTCTTAGCGATTAGACAGAGATTTTTATCCTTGTAATGATTCTGATCCAGGAATAAAGGTATCGAGTCATTGACGGTAATATAAATGCCTTTGCTGGAAAGCCAATAACGCTCTGACAATGCCATATTAACTGGATGCGTTGGTAAATAAGGCTCTTCTTCATAATACATGTCTTGAATCGGCCATCTCTGAAATCTCAATTGTGGTCCACCAAACCACTGAACATTCTTACCAAAAGCATAACAGTCTACCAATTCCCCATCTGGTTTTGGTACTTGGCGCTCTATATTGATAATTTCGGAGCTTGCGTTGACTCGAATAATTGTATGCAGTAAATTTCCTGTCCTTATACAAACTGAATTCTGTTCGCAATTCTCATCGATCTCCAATGGACTCATCAAATTATCCGCCGTTTTAGTACGAAGCACATTAGTTGTATCTGTTCCATCTACGTTAAGTTTTTATTTTATTCAACAAGCTCTATTTTAAAATGTATGCTATCAAAAATGACTTTAAATTTATAGTTACCATCTTTTTGAATTCTTAGTTTTATCAACTGCGATTCTACTTCTATATGGATAACACCATGCTTAGTGGAAAGTAAAATTTCTTGACGACTATCGGCTGACTGCAGTAAAGCAGTACTCAGTAGTAGGAAAAATTGAACTAAACAAGTAATATTGTTTTAACTTGATTATAATTTTAAACTCTTGTAAAATGTTATACCAAATGGCACTACACTGTTTTAAAACAATCAGTAATTAAAAAAAAAACACCAAGGAAGAAAAAGAGGCTACGTATCTTTTACGTCGAGATTGGTGCTCCAAATTTTCACTTATTTAATAGAAAACCCATTTAATTGAATTTGTTTTTGTCTCAATTCTCACTTAACACTAAAGCTACCATTTGCCGATCAATTTGACCTTTTTAAATGTAAACACGCATGTATAAAAAATCCTCGGTACGTTTAGTGTTAAAATGAAACCATTAAATTTATACAAGAAAATATGATAAATTCTAAGTTTAACAGTTATTGATAAATTTAAATTGTTTTCAAAATATATGCAAGAAGACTGTCAATAATTAATTGTTGCTCGTACTTACTAAGCATCGGTGAAGCTCTTAGTAACTTGAGGTTTACTTCCAACTGAGTTTTTGCGTATTCTGCCTCCACTGTCTCCAGTTATAATTTAAATGACATATGATTCCTATAACGCTATCATTATTCTTCAATTGAAGATAAATCTTATAACGTTACTGAGTCATTTTGTTTAAACTGCATTATCAATATTACGCTTTCTATATCGAAATAAATTGCACTTTTAGATTATTTATTTTTCTATGTATTACAAAGAAAAAATATCGTTGTGTAGAAAATCTTTTACAACAATTTAAGTGAAAATATTACAGAATATAAACAGGTTTATCTGTTATTTACATTATACTTAATGATTATCTAATATATTATCAGTTTATAATGCAATTGTTTCAATATGATAATAATCCTTGATTTTTCAGTATTAGCGTTAAACTGTTTTTCTGTTTGTAAACAAATTTTCATCATGAATGGTATTCGGAAAAATAATTTTTTCGTTATGAAAGAAATAAATTCTCTTTGAACATTGAATTAAACTTTTTGGGCATAATCGTTGCATGACAAATGAAAATGAGCACTGGTAAATATGATAATTAACTTCTTGGAATTTACTTATGTTTATAATCACCCAAGAAATAACAAAAACAATTATTATTATTTTTATTTTTTTAACTAATAATAAAATAAAAACGCGATAAAGATGATATGATAAGAAACATTTATTTACACAATGCTACGTCCTCGATATATTTTTTCTTTAAATACAATCATTAAAGTAAACACTTTTGATGTGGTATTTCTATAGCTTTAACAATATCTTTTCCCAAGATATAAAAATCTTCAATCATTGCTGGTACGTTTAAAACTAATTTTCCATCTTTATCCAATTTATGACATTGAACATCAGAGAGCTTGAATTCTTTTGGTTTTAAAGCGTCGGGTCTCAGTAAAACAGCTATTACCATTCCTCCATATGTATCATGGAAAAACAGTGCAAAATCGGAATAAGCAGCCTACAATAATTATAATTTTATAAAATATAAATATATTGATTTTAAACAAAAACAGACCAATAATTTAAAATATTTAAGTGTAACATTTAATTACTTTTATTATGACTTACCCTTAACTCTTCCAAATATTTTTGTACAGGATCAAAATCAATAACAGGTATCATTTGTTTTGAATGTTCTTTATAGGGATGCCAATGAATAAGCTTTTGATCCTTTTCCAAATCAATTGCTTGTTCTTTCCTAGGGTTAATTGCTGATTCCAATCTTATTAAACAGTCAAAATCTGTTAAGGGAGGTCTAAACATAGCCTTAAAGTTGTTAACAGATTCAGACAATAATTGATTTTCAAATAGTTGCAAAGAAGCTTTGGCCAGAGAGCTAATCCTTTTTAAAATCATATAGCTAGGAGCTTTTCTGGTGAACAATGATTTTTGTTGATCATAAGGAGTTGAAATAAATAAGAGAGGTAGAGTACTTCGAGATGTTCCAAAAAGAGTTTCAACTTTGACAATCTCTTCCCTTGACATTTCGTTGTTGAAGTTTACAATAATAGGGTCTGTATTCCAGTTATTCTGTGAGAATAATTCTAAAAGTCTTAGAAAACCAACCTGTGGTGAATAAGCTGGTTTGTATGGCTCAGGTATAAGATACATTGATGCTAAGAGTAGTTCCACTGCTATTCCAGGTATATGAGAGTCATCTAATAATTGAGCTGACAACCATCTCTTGGTTATGCAACAAGCAGCTCCAAATGATTGATTCTGTAAATGTAAACCATGCAAAGCACTGCTCAACTTTGGTAAATGAAATAATTTAGTCTCTAAGTTGAGAGACTCTTCTGTATCTCTATATTTAATTACTCCATCCTCTCCAATTTGCTGCTTCATAAATGCAATTTCCTTTTGATGTGCAATTCTTAATCTGAATACAAATCCATTTTTAAAAACATCTATATAGTCATAGTTTCCTTGTGCTCTTAGCCCACATTGCACTCTGAGACATTTAGCTATCTGAATATGGAAAGCAGCCTTTGTTTGTTTGATTGCCTCTAGATTTTCAGGCCATTTCCCGCTAGTAGATAACTGTAGAGAAGCTTCAATTGGTTGAACATATCTAGGTGCAACTTTTGTTGTTTCATTTAATTTTAGGTAATATTTTCCTTCTTTTATGTTTGTTATATTAGGTTTATAATTGGTAGCTAAGGGTGGAAATACTTCAGCATATCTAATAACTGGACTGGAACCATGAATACCATTCACAGACAATGGAATATCGTTCAAAGAAGTTACTTCTTTCTCTAATGCATCAAATGCTTGTATTACCTTTAATGTAGCTTCTTCTCCAGTTCCATATGCAAAATTTGTTACCTTCACAGCTTTAAGCAATAAAACTTCATCTACTTGATCCGATATATAATTATAATCATTCATTGATAAATGAAGCTTCTCTGTCAGGATAAAATTGACTATTTTTTTGCAAATTACTCTCCTCGCATAAAGAGTTTTACCTTTTCCCCATGGAACAGCTTCACGAATAGACCCATCTTGAAAACGACGAAGCTCAGACTTTATACTCCAAAATTCTCTGAATTCAGCTGCTTCTGGCAAGTTGGCTTCTGGTCCTTTATCAACTACTCCAAAACAGAAATCAGGATTCAATTCCAATCCTATAAGAAAGGTATCAATCTGACATGGTACTTTCTCTGTACATTTCCATTCTTTTGGTTTGCAAGGTGATACACATATTCTGTGTATTCTGTGACCTAACCCTTTCTGTAAAAATTTTGTTAAAGAACCTACCACCTGACTTCTTTTGCTTTTTCCTAAATCGATTTTATCTTTGATTGAATTTGTATTAAAAATTGTTTCTAAATTTTCCGAGTTATGAAATATTATTAAATGATCAAATGCCAGATAAAATGGAATTTTTTTCATAAATAAAGATTGAAAAGAATCGATGTATGCATTGTCTAAATGGTTTAAAGACATTTCAGCTTCTCTTTTGATCCAAAAAAAAGTATCTTTGGAAATAAAAGCTGCAAAATTGTGATAACCAGTGTTGTCCAAAAATACACAGTCATAATGCTCCTTATATTTAATTACATTATTTTCTTGTTCCTTATTAGTACACATGGTTATCCCTTGCTCTGTCCAATCACTCTGTGCAAAACAGCTCCATACAATTCTCACAATTTGATAACTACTCATATATGTGTTTAACTTTTTTAATTGCAATAGATATAGAATATACATTGTCACTATATGACCATTAAAAGTATTACTACCATTAATTAATTGTCGTTGTTTCAGCCACACTTTTAACAAGATGATTCCATCTCTTAAATTTGGATATGCTTTTATTTTCTGAATGCTTTCAGCATTTATCCTTGTCATTATTAAATCACCAAGCATAATAGAATTAAAATATGGTGTTGGCTCTGAATTATCACCTTTTTTTATATCCTTTTGAAATAGCCAATTAGGCCTAATATTATTTTTTTCAGGTAAAAATCTATTCAACTTAAAAGCTCCTTCTTCAAGTGATATATGTACATTTACTACAACTTTTTTACTTAACTTTCCAACTGGAATAATTTTAAGTATTGGTCGAAGAGCATCACCAGTAAATTTCTTTTCCATGGCAATACCTTCATTCACTATAGCAGCTATATAAGATAAATAAATAGCTTTCTTCTTAATATATCTACAATTCAAATAATCTTGGTTTTGAATAAGTTTAGAAGGCATTTCAACTGTTACATCAACAGTAACAATTGGACCAACCGTTGCATCAAGAGGATATGAACCTATAACTTTGATACATGATGGTTTTAAAAATCTATACTTTCCTTTTGATTCATTAGGAATACTAGGTAAAGGTATACATAAATTTAAATCTAATTTCAAATCTTCAGCAGTAAAACTACATTCATCAGTTTCTTTGATAGATTCTACTGCTTCTTTAAAACTTGTAAACCAAATGTCGAATAAAATTTTATATTTATCTTTGAGCTTTACCTCATTTAATAATTCTTCTATCTGCAATCTGAATAAATTTGAATGAAATAAATTTTGAGTTTCTTTCAACTGGTTTAATTCTTCAACCGTTGGAGGCTTATAGAGATCATTGTTTAGCTTCTTTTTTTTATTTTTTATTTGAGCTACATCATTGTCAATCACATTCTTCCTTTTAGTTAGGGTTGCCATCTGTCCTTTTTTATCAACCCTAAGGGGACGTCCGGGAGGATTTTTAAATTTATCTGAGATTTTCAAATCGTCCGAAAAAGTTAGTTTTTCCTAGCTCGCTATTATCCGTAAAAGACTGGTCAACAAATTATATTGTTCCAAATCGAAAATGAGTCACGTGGTGAGCGGTGGTCCGGGACCTCCGGGACCGGCGACACTTGCCGTATTCCAAAATTCACTGTATGTACTATGTATGTACTGTGGACATCGTTTATTATCTTTGTCAAATGAGTAAATTCTGGAACACGGCCAATGTCCACCAATCCAATTTGCTACCACAATGGTTTTCCAATCTATCCATGCAGAGAATAAGGTACTAGTTATAAAAAATTACCAATGATTGTCATTTTTCCGTAAAAGCTGAAAATTGATTTGCTGAAGATTTCTCAAGAATAGGAATTGGATAGGGTTTTATTTTTTATGGCAGTAGTGGAGTTTCCCGCCAAATAAAATAAGTTACCAGCTGTTCCATAAAATATTTTTGTGCTTGCTTGCCGGTCTGGCGCCAATTTTTGTAGGTTTAGTATACAATTGTATATATTTAAATATATATATACCAGCTGTTTCTGTACATTTCTGATCTCTCTTCGGTAGCATTTGTAAAGTATTCATAAATAGATTTGTGTCATTGTGTGTAACGCTTTTTATATTACAATATAAATGGTAGAATAGGTTTCATATGTAGCTCATAGCAATAGCTGGAAATAAAACGTAAACTACACTAGTGACCAGACAGTAAAAGCAAAACCAATATCATTAGACAACACGTTGCCAGCTATCGAAAAGCGTAGCTTCAGTATTTCTATTCCTGAAGAACAAACAATTGTGAAATTATTTTGAATATACTAATTAGAAATTCCTACTGTAAGCGAAATTCATTTTTTGCCCACTTTTGCATTAATTTGAACTTCACACGTTTTTATAAGAAAGCCTAAAAATGTACGTCAAAGTAAGAACGATGGATGGCAAGCAAGAAGCTATTATAAATATTTCAAAATTGACGAAAGTAGAAGACTTTAAGGTAAATATGATAGTCAGTAAACTATTTTAAATCCAAACCATTAATTTAATACTAATTTATTGCTTTTATAATTGTAAATCTCATTGGTATTTTATTTGCATTAAATCTACATTCATTTATTATAACTCTGATAAAATAATTATCTTCTTTTGGTTAACAAGAACCAAATAATTGGTCAAACTTTAATCTTAAATTTAAATGACTAATAAGTAAAATTGTTTTTATATTTCAGAGTGAAATAGAAAAAGAATTAAATGTTGAACAAGATTTCCAACGATTATTTTTTCGTGGGAAACAATTAGAAAATGGCTATAAGCTATATGACTATAATATCAATTTAAATGATGTTATTCAATTAATGATCAGATCAAAACAGGAAGAAACAAACACCAAAACTGAAGCATCCTTAAGCACTAGTACCAATTCAGATCAGAAAACTGAAGGGACAGAAGCAAGTGACGATGATCTTCCAGAAGGTGAGAGTTTATTTTATAAAATAGGAGATGCAATTGATTGTCTTGATAATGCACATGGTGCATGGTTTGAAGCTATTATTGAGAAAATATTGAAATCAGAAGAGCAAGTAATATATAAAGTAAAATGGGAGTTTGATGACAAGGCTCCTTCATTTAATGTATCTGAGAAGTCAATTCGACCTCGAGCCAAAAAACTTATATCCTTTGAAAAGTTAAAAAAAGGTCAAAAAGTAATGGTGAATTATAATGTTGATGACCCAAAAGAGGTTGGTCTATGGTATGACTTCACAATATCAGATATTGTTAAGAAACGAAGAGTCCAAATTTTAACTGGGACAATTCATATTAATAGTGAACACGAGCTTGAAGCTCGAACAGTTGATACAAAAGGAGAAGTATTCCAGATTGAAACTCCAGAACTTTTGAAAGATAGAACTCCAGATGATGATGAGCGTATGAAAAGTAATGGGAAGAAACGAAGATATGCAGCTACTTGTACATCCTGTTTGGATAATCCTCGTAAGAAATGTAAAGAATGTGGTTGTAAAATTTGTGCTGGAAAGGAGGATGAACATAATCTATTACTCTGTGATGAGTGTAATTATGCTTATCACTTAAGTTGTTTAAATCCACCCCTTACTGCAATTCCAGAAGAAGATTATTGGTATTGCCCAGAATGCAAAAATGATGAGAATGAAATTGTTAAGGCTGGAGAAAAATTGAAACAAACTAAAAGGAAACCAAGTAGTACAGATGATAATACAAGTAGCAAACGAGATTGGGGTAAAGGAATGGCTTGTGTAGGTAGAACAAAAGAATGCAGTATTGTTCCATCTAACCATAGAGGTTCTATTCCTGGTGTAGAAGTTGGCACATGCTGGATATATAGGGTACAAGTTTCCGAAGCTGGAGTACATCGGCCGCACGTAGCAGGAATTCATGGTCGAGAAAGTGATTGTGCATATTCACTTGTTTTATCAGGTGGATACGAAGATGATGTGGACAATGGCAATGAATTTTTGTATACAGGTTCTGGTGGACGAGACTTATCAGGAAATAAGAGAACAGCAGAGCAAAGCTGTGATCAAACTTTAACCAGAATGAACAAGGCATTGGCTTTAAATTGTAATGCTAAGCTGGATGCTGAAAATGGTGCTACAGCAGTTGATTGGAAAAAAGGGATTCCTGTTAGAGTGGTACGAAATTTCAAACTTGCAAAGCACAGTAAATATGCTCCAAAAGAAGGCAATAGGTATGATGGTATTTACAAAGTAGTGAGATACTATCCACATACAGGTAACAGTGGTTTTCGTGTATGGCGATACGTGTTGCGAAGAGACGATCCAGCTCCAGCACCTTGGACTGCAGAAGGGAAAAAAAGAATTGCTGAACTTGGGCTGCAACCGATATATCCTGAGGGATATCTTGAAGCTATGGAGAAGAAGCAAGCCAATAGCACTAGCAAAAAACGTAATGTTTTATTTGAAGAAAGCATCATTGATGCCTTGAAAAAAAATGAACCCCCCAAAAAACGATCGAGACGCGAGGAATTTCAATTAGACAAGGAAATACTAAAATTCATAGAGAAAGATGAAACTAATAAAAAATTGTGGGATGAATGCCGGTCAAGCTTAATAGATGGAAAGTCAGCTTTTTTAAAAATTGTTACAGAAAGGTAATTTATCCATTTTAAAATATATTAATTTATGTTTATTACAATTAATTTTTCTATTTTAATAGATTTACATGTGTATGCTGTCTAGAATTGGTTTATAATCCAGTAACAACTACTTGTGCACATAATATTTGTCACACTTGTTTGAAACGAAGTTTTTCTTCTGGGGTGCTTTATTGTCCTTCATGCAGGCATAATCTGGAGAAAGATTTTAAAATGGAGATAAACAAGTCTTTATCATCTGCTTTATTATTACTTTATCCTGGATACGAAGGTGGTAGATAGCATCAAAATTATTAGAAACATTAACATATACTTCATAATTTCATTAATTTAGGGATTATTTGAATATTTATTTTAAATACAAATATTTCATGATAATGAATTTTCTATTTAATATGCGTGTTGACTTAAAGCAATTTACTTCAGCTTAAACACATTTTACAAATTTTAATTATTAGGTTATAAAGGACATAGTTTTTAAATGTAATTGGTGATTTAATTGGCATTAATTAATTTTTTAGAAAAAACAGCCAAATTTGATAGAACACCTTTTTTTTCAATACAAACAAAAATATTTTTCACTTGTTAACAAAAGATGCCAAGTAAATAATTACCGCTTATTTCTTTAAAACTAGTAATAAATATATAGCAATAAAAAAAACTAAGTTAAGTTAGAGTATAACCTTTGATAAAAGTAAATTGTTTACATTCCATATATTATTATCAATCTTAAGGTAATCGAACGATCAAATTCGTATCGTATTAATCAAAATGCTTACTTTAAATATAAAACAAACGAAATTCAATAGTTACTAATGAAATACGCAAAACTAGTAGCAAAATAATACGAAAGAGAATTTCGCTAGTGTATTATTCATTGATTGCTATTTTATTATGTTTTTTTATTTGTATTTTTTGGTTTTCTACCAATTAAAATTAATATTTTAGACACGATTTTAACACTATTAGCTACTGTAATAATTAAAAATGACCTAGAAATTGACCAAACCCGTTGTTCTAATTTCATTCCGAAAAACTTCGAAAACTGTTGACATAAAATAATTTGATACTTAATACATATATATTTTAAAAGAAACAGATGTAGTAGTTCCTTTGCGATATTTTTAGAGGCCTAAATCGATAACTTTGTAAACATTTAAATAATTAAATTGATTATTAACAAGTTATATAAAACACTCTCTGAAATATCAACTTTACTTAAGAAATGCAAGCTTGAGAAAACAGACTATAAAAATATAGATAATAAAATAACATTCAATGTCAAATATAGTAGTGAAATATATTGCTTTATTATTCAGTTATATAGAAACATTCTGTTTGTCCCACATTTAAAGCATGTTTGACTAATATGATTTGAATGTCACTATGCGATTACCTAAGCTACATTAGTATTTAAAAGCTTTGATGTCAAGGTAAGTTCTACTCTTATTAAATATTACTTTATAATCATTTTGAACTTATCAAAAAATGCAATGTGAATAGCATAATCTGGCACCATGTCTATGCGTATTTGTGGCGTTTTGTCGCAAATATAAAAACGTAATTACAATTATTTTTATAATCTTTTTGTTTATTCAAAGTAGTTTTTTTATTGTATTTTTACAATGTTTTTTACAGTAATTATAATAATAAAATTTCAAAACTATCTCAAAAAGAAATATTAGTTTTATTTAAGAGAACTGTAGTAAGTGTAACAGTAACAATTTATTTGCTGCTTTTCTTCTAGACTACAAGATGTAGCTGTATGTTTAACTATATTGAATATTTTTCATTAGACATTTCACGCTTACAATATTTCACATCATTTTACTCATTAAATTATTTAGCCCCCCTCTTACCCATTTATGTCCAATCCATCTACTCTTTATAATATTATTTTATTAATTAAAGAAACAGTAATGGGTACATTTCCTGCATAACCTGTTTTTTTATTTCACATTATGTTCCATGCATAACTACATTCATTCATTTTGTTTCCTCTTTTTATTTCCCAGTTCTTTTCATCTTCTTTTCTAGCTCTATCATCCAAATATCCGCTTTCTAATATTTACTCATGCAATATCTGCTCCATCTCCTTGTACTTCCTTTTTTTTCTATCTTTACTTCTACCAATTTGTTAAGCTGTTCTTTCTCTCATCCACTCTTCAATATCTGCATTCCCTCCTATTTTGTAGAATGAGCAATGCTACTGCATAAATTTTCTTGACTTTTCTGTTTTTTCTCATAATTATTTTGTACTGTTCCATGTATTTATTGCTTCCATTTTTCATTCTTTCTTATTTTTATCCTTTCCAAACAATCTTTCACTAGTCTATGCTCTTTTTTGAGAAACTATGCTTACGTTAAGCTAATTATACACTTTTTCTTTTAATTTAATCAGCATTAGAAAGCTATTTGGTTCAAACTGCCAAATAATAGTAATATGTGGTAAGGTTTATGCTTTTAATATAATATGATAGCTAAAGAGTCTAATTCTTTCTCCAAATATAAATAGATTTTTGTTTTATCTTTTAAGATATAAGAAATATAATTATTTTTTCTATATACTGTGAGAGGAGTACATTTTAATTATAATTAAGACAATATTAGCTTATTATAATATATATTTGACAAAAAGGTAAAAAAAATTAAATTTGTTCATAAGATTTTAAATTTAACTTGAAACTTCTTTTCCTTCTTCTCTTTTATCTCTAGGTGGGATAATGTCATTCATCCATTTGAAATAATCTTCATTTCCATTTTGTATCTAGAAATTAAAAATTCAATTGTTTATGCTTACTGAAATATAAAAACAAATTAAAATAGGAAACTTATACTTACAGGAAATGATATCACTTCACAAACTTCATACGGATGATTTTGTCTAAAAGTGTTATTGATATTTCATTATAAAAGAGCATATATATAAAGCAAAATATTTTAACTTTAATTCTCTCTCATTAACTTACTTTACATATTTTGTTAAATCATCCACTGTATCAGTTCTTGTTTTGATTATCTAAAATTTAGATGAAAAATTCATTTTTAAGTTAATACACAAATTATTATAAATTCATAACAAATATAATTATATATCACCTTACCAATAAAAGTTCATTATCTTCATTTATTTCACCTTTCCATTCATAGCTTTAAATATGTAAATAATATGCTTATAATAAATTTTTTAAATTATATTTAATTTAATACATTCTATTATTATAAATGTAAAATTATTGTATAGTTTTCTTAAATAATAAGAAATTGATGACGACTTACATTGAAGTTACTTGAGGAATGATGTTTACACATGCAGCTAATTTACTTTTAACCAAACCCCTGAAAATAACAATTTGTGGTATTATACTTAGTAAATACAATCATTTAAGTGACAGAGCCTTTTTCCTTACTGAGCTATTTTCTTAGCAACTTCATTAGTAGGAACGGTTACGTATGCTACAGAATTTACACCAGTATAATTGCTCATTATCCTAGTTGAAGTATGAGCTCCTATAATCTTAGTAGAAAAGAATAACATAAAAAAATTTAAAGGGTTTAGCACGACTTTGCTCAACATTTGCGATGTATGGGAACCAGGCAATAAGGGCCGTGTTCCGTTATTGACTGTGAATACTAGTAATCTATAGTTTGCGTGACATAAACTATAGATTTTCAGTACTCACAGTCAATAACGGAACACGGCCAAGGACTAAGGACCGACTATGAATACGGCCGTATGAATACGGCCGTTAGCGCTTATCATTCTGCTGCTTGCCGCCTAAACCAGCGTTGCCAAGTCCGCCATTTTGAATTACACTACGCTGCATAGTAAGTGGCGAGAACAAAATATACTACTCTACGTGGTATAGCAAGTGTCTAGACTACAAACTGTAGTTTCAACTGGAAGTATACCTAAGATGCGTTCGAGAATGAATGACTAAATATGATTGGTCAATTTGGAAGGACGTTGACCAATCATGAAAAGTCACTTGCAAATTAAAAGATTTCGATTACCGTACCTGCAAAACTGATGATTTGTGCCGAAAATCGTATGCCAATTAACTGAGTACACATAAAATCATATTATTAATTACTTAGGATGAAGAGTAATGTCTTTTATGGAAGTTTCAATCGAGAAAAATTTATCTTTGTTAAGACTTTGATAAGCTGAAATTCCATTTTAACAGGATCGGTCTTTGGCGCCTTGGCTAGCTTCGTTGGCTGTATTAGCTGCTATTTTCGTCATTAATATGATGATGCATATAACAGAAACTCAATAAAATAATAATATGATGTATAGTTTTTCAAAGTTTAGGAAGTAACATAAGCTCTCATTTAAAAATTATTCAACCGATCTTGAATAAATTTTCAACAGTGCTTCATAATATTAATAATTTTTGTATGAAATCTAGCTATTTGTTTTTATATATTTATAAATAAAATATTATTTTTATGCAATGAAAATGAGATGAAGAAAAACATTGTAAGAATAAACATTATTTATTTAAAAGCATATAACATTTTTACAAATTTAAAGAATTTTCAAATATCGAAGATTCAAATAAAAACTATAGATTAAGTTACAAATTTATATATTCTTTTTAAATTTAAGATAATAATTGAAATATCAGTAAATTACGCAATTTTGAGAAACGGGCGTTACATCAGCATAAAGTATTCTGAACCTTCATCGGAAACACCTTCATTTTCATTATCTGTATTTGATGTATTAAAATTGTACATGCTTTGATTGCAATGATCTATCATATCTGCGGATGGTTCAAATAATTTACAAGTACCACTATTCTTAACACATTCCCACGCAGTCAAATTATTTTTTAATGTAGTTGTCTTCATTTTTTTCCTGTTTTTCGTTTTCGTTAAATTAACTTTACTAAAAAGTCGTTCGCACTCAGCGTTTGAATGAGGTAAGCAAAGCAAGTTTAAAACAAATTGAGATAAATTCGTGTACTTTTGTAGGTCCATAATATCATCATAATTGAATAATTTAACCCAAAAAACATCTATTAACTTTTAATTTGTAGTGTCGAGTGGTAGCTGTGCGAAAGGTAGTAGACGCCATTCATCATCTACTGATTGCCTGGTGAAACAGGAAGAATCTAAATTACGAGGAAACATTTCAAAAATAGAAGTTAATGTTGGTACCGTTACATGAAATTGGGGATCAATAGATTTGTGAGGAATAAAACATTCCAAATCTCTCAAACGTAAATCATTAAAATCAAAACGTTTTTATAACTCTCTGCTTGCTTCTTTCAAAAAATTAAACGTATTCAGACGAAAATTCTGTACATGTTCCGCTTGTTGTATTATCTCGGGTTTCTGCAATTCGGTATTTACCTTTAAACCTAAATAAATTTCATTTATTGGTAGAAAATGAAGCTCGTTATCAGGATCTATGTCCTTCACATTCGTGCTGAGAACATAGCTATTGTCCATATAACAAATTAGAATATCTTTAAATAATGCTGCTGCTTGATTGTAAAGTAATGGAATAATAACTTTTTCAGACTGAAATAGTCAAATAAATTTTGTAAATTTTGGTAATACCCATTTTAAGAACAAATAATAACATTTCACGAATGGATGAGTTATGGATGAGTAAATTATCTCTGCTGCTGGTAAATGCTGTTCTTCCCACAACTGTGTGAAATACATTTGAAGAGGCTCCCATTGCTCTAAAATTCGATCTACAACTGCTTTTAATGAAAGCCATCGCGTTTGAGCACTATATAACATTTTATGCACTTCAGCATCCAACAAAACGTGAAATTCCTTAAATTGGTGTTGCCGCTTACTACTAAGTTTAAAAAAATTATAAATATTGCGCCCTAAATCTTCACATTCACGTGGTAATGTTTTACAAGCATAATTCGCACATAAATGTGCAGTATGACATATGCACTTCAAAATAGTAATATTAGGACAATCATTTCTAAATCTAGACGCTACTGAATTATGTGAACCCATCAAACTATTGCATCCGTCTCAACCAAATCCGGTTATATTTTCTAAAGGAATGTTGCAAACAGTGAATGAATTAATAATATTGTTATATAAATTTTCTGCTGTTTCATTGCTATCTTCATCTCTATAAATTTCAATTAAATCCCATAAGGCGCAACGAATACTTTGTATTTCTGCATCGAAAAATCTAACAATAATGCAAATTACTTTAACATTGGAGACGTCTGTACTTTCGTCTGTCATTATACTGAATTTGCGTTTTTGTAAAGTAATACATAATTTATTATTATACGAAGATGCTATTACACCTGTCATCGCGGTTAATTTTGTTCTTCCCAAACGTAACATTTTGCAAACATCTACATCCTGAAAACAATGTTTTAATATAGGTATTAAATGATCTACTATACGATACGCTATGTTATGTTCTGCAAAGAATCCTGTCAAAATTAATTCAATTCTTGTTACTTTTGTTTGAATTTCTAAAGCAGTTTCCACGGTGTCCAAACTATTTGTGCTACTTGTACGCCTCATCAAATCCAAATGTCTCTTACTTCCAGCGTGTTTTCGTAATGTATGATAGTGCGCCGAAATGGAAGATTCGCACATGGAGCATAATGCTTTCTTGTTGGAAGCGTGAGGCTGAAGCCAATCTTTCAAAGCAGGATCCGTTTCCCAAATCTTTCAATACGTTTGACCCCTGCTTTCAGACAGGGCATTTACTGAAAATTCTTGCTCAGCTTCCATTATCAAAATCCTTTAAAGAAATATCAACGAAATTGTTACAAATTTAAAAATTAAAGAATGTTAGTAGAAGCGACGAAAAGTGATTTTATGTAACAAACTTACCCCTATTTTTCTGATATATGCTTCAAATGTATTTCACAGATGTTATTGATAATCCACTAATCGAACACTTATTTAATTCGAACAAAGGACGGTTTTACGATACTTTGCTTTACCGCTACAGCTCGTTTTAATCTGGGGAATAAACCATAAACCGTATTTCTTTGGATTACAAAGAGATTTTTATTATTGATGATTTGTATATTCGAGATACCGTCTGTGTCACTAAGCGTAATTGGATTGAAGATGGTAGTTGAATGATGTAGTTTAATTTAAAGCTTATATTTTGCTTTATTTATTACTTTTACTATTTTTAAAAATGTTTTCACACAATTACACTAAACTTCACCAAAGAAATCAGTAAATGAAGAAATTAATTTAAAATAATTATCGATTTTCGCTGATACGCTTAGAGCAAAAACTTAAAAAACAAGATCAAAGACGAAACAGACAAAAAGACATTGCCTAAGGGCTAACGAGGGCTTTTAATGAATTATCCCTCCTTGAGAAGAAAATGAAGGGGTCCATCGTCCACCCTGTGGACCAATCAGATCTTCAGTTTAGCGAATGTTGTTCCTTTGCTGAGGAAATTTTTGGTACACCGAGTAGGGAAGGCTAAGGATATTTTTTCTGGACGGGAAGTACTTCTTTTACGTCACAGGAAGATTTTTCCCAAAAACAAAGTTGGCGATAGCAGGATGTTTGCATCGCAGGATGGGTTTTCGTAGATAGTCATAAAAAAAGAGAAACTCCCGGGTGGCTTATTTGCACCGCAGATGGATTTCCCCGTATGTAAAAAAAGATGTCTGAAAAGGGTAAATTGTATAGACAGTTCTTGGTTTATTGCTCTATAAGCGATAATGCAGGTAGAGAAAGTATAGGGATGCTCTCTTTGCACCCAGGATAGGAATGTTTACTCCAATGTATATTCTATTTAAAATCTATGTTTTAATATAGTTATATCAATAAGTTAAGTTCAATGTCTACCTGATATTCAAATATCATTGCTTTATTTTTTATTTCGTCTAGCTCATATATGGTGAAACTGGAGAGTGAGGCAGCATATAACATTCCACACTTTTCGTTATTCCTGTATATATAGATACTTTATTTAAAGAAGTATGACTATTATTAAGGTGGAAGAGTAATTTACAAATTGTTTGTTAACAATTTTTTATTGTAAAAAGATTCTTTAACATGTGAAGAATATATTCCGAAAGTTTCAAGTGAAAAAAAATAATTTAAGAATCTTTACAAATCTATCGAAGCTATACTCTCAAAACGCATATAGGAGATGAAATAAGAAAACGAGTTCGCAGTTTTGTCTTATGCCTTGTTTGGCCTAATAAGCTTTATACATAATTTGCTATTTGAATATTATTCAATACATATATGTACATGTACGCAAACAGATTAAACTTTGATAAGGATGAAATTCATAAAAGTGTTAGTAAACAGAACTTTTAAGTCCAAAAACTTTAAACGCGTTTTTCTCAAAACGTTTAATTTTTCGCGTCGTAAAATGCAAATAAAAAATTATTTGTCTAATTTACTGGAAATTTTGCAAATACATTTTTTAACTTATTGGCCTCAGCAATAAGCAAAGTATACCTCAAACTTCATTAAAAAAACCATTATAAATAAATTTTTTCTCCTTTTGTTTATAAAAAAAAACGACATTTCTGTTCAAAACAACCTTAAATTTTTATTTTTAGCCTTTTTTTTGTTAAATTTCACTATATTGTTATGGGTTTACACTGCGATAAGCAAATTCAATCACATTGGTACAACTAAATTTATTCTGTCCTCGTAGAGTTATTTTACAATGTTGAATAGTATAAAATAAATTGATAGGAAACAGGTAGTGACCTCTCCCTTGACCTTTTTATCTAGGTCCTTCTCGAGGTCCTTGAGCTGGGCGCTGAGGGTATTATATGTTCGTTGAGTTTACTTAGTATAGTGTGGAATCGAGGTATCTTGTTGGTGTCCGCTGCATTTATGCTGTTTTTGGGATCAATTGTATTAAGAGAAAATTTATGGCTTGGAATATAATTCCTTCACTTGCTTATTTTATAGGTTTGTACGGTTTCCAACATAAAATCAGTAGCTGTTAACAAACAATTATTATGTAAATAAATCGTTCCGGAGCCCACTAATTCTATGCTGAACTTAGGTTTGTTTTTACAAATTACTTCTAGAATTTCTTTATGCGGAGTTGTAAATATCCATAACGATGGATTATTCATTGGCATCAGCATTGGGTGAATCAGCAACTTTTAACTTTAATATTAATTAACATGCACTTTACGGCGAATCAATAAATATTTTACTCTTCTTGTAATAAAAATTCTTTAAAAAACAACGTTTTACAGGAGTATCACCCCTTAATAATAATTTACAGGAAAAAGAACTCAGTTGACATTTACATAAATTTATAATCTCCACAACGATCATTTTCACATAAATAAAGACATTTAATTTCAATAAAATTCATATAAACAAGAAAAACAACTATTTATTATACAAGAGTAATAAATTTTCATACTTTTTAAAATTCTTAAAAATTATAAAAAGGATAAACTTTTTACAGCATTATTATAAGGGATCATTCATCCTCGGGATAAAATAAAAGAATAAAATTATTTATTTAATAATGACCAACACGATATTTAAAAATTTATTTAATTTTCAATTTACTAGGTAATTATATATGCATTATCAGAACAATTTTCACTTCAATATTCTTTACAATGTTCAATAATAACAAACAATTCTAGATAAACTGTCAAAATACACGAGGAAGATAGAAGTATTACGAAGTATTGTTCGTAAGACTATTACTACATTATAGAAAACTAATATACTAACAGAAATTATAGTGTCGTACTACACATCTTATAGCGTAGTATCCGAAATACTGCACATCCTATAGCGTAGTATCTCAAATGCTACATATCTTATAGCAGAGATGAAACGGGAGATTGCTCATGCGAGGTCCCGAGGCAATCCCTACCGGTAGGCGGCGCTGGTGTTGGCAAACGCGTGTCTCAGGTCCATCTAACCCCTAACGCCATCTATCGGAAGAGACCACGAAGCACGAGCGTTAAGCTTAGAATAGGGTAAAACATATATGCATTGTTGCCAGAAAGCGGAATAAAGAGAGAGCGGAGATATTTTCTCGGACCTCTCTGTCTTTCTCGCTGTTAGCTTCTAGCAGAAGAGTCGAGGCAAAATCTTTCCGTTTCGCTTTGCCGAAAATCTACCAATAATCGATGTCATTTATATTTGCAGGCCAATGCCTTTATACATGATTTTTTCAGCATATTTATTTATCAGCATTGACTTATTTAAATCAATAATAAATTAAGGAAATGCGTATTTGATATATAATAATTATTTTAACTATAATTTCATCGTTATATTTCGCTTATTTCCGTAAAATCTGCATTTCTTTAGTTTATTATTGATTATTGTAAGTCAATGGCAATTAAAAAAAATTTAATCTTAAAAAAAAAAAAAAAGTACCGATCAGGAATCGAACCCGGACCCACGAATCGCCACGCGATTACCTTACCGCCTAGACCACGAGGCTTCTTCAGAGCACCGTAAACAGATAGTCTTTTTAAGGGCTTGAAATCTTCTTTTAAACCATATAAATAAACGAGCAACCGACAGCTTTATTCATTATTATTCTGTCATAATGGTACACAAATTAAGGAATAATTATATTTTGAATAGTTTTCAAAAGCTTTTCCAATAGCCAAGAACGAAGATAAATAATCAACGCTCGCAGTTTCCGTTCTTGGTTATTGGAAAAGCTTTTGAAAATCTACATTATATAATTATTCTTTAATTTGTGTACCATTATCATAGAATAATAATGAATAAAGATGTCGGTTCTTCGTTTATTTATGTTTCAATAGAAGATTTCAAGCCCTTAAAAAGACTATCTGTTTACGGTGCACTGAAGAAGCCTCGTGGTCTAGGCGGTAAGGTAATCGCGTGGCGATTCGTGGGTCCGGGTTCGATTCCTGATCGCTATTTTTCTTTTTTTTTTTTAAGATTAAATTTTTTTTAATTGCCATTGACTTACAATAATCAATAATAAACTAAAGAAATGCAGATTTTACGGAAATAAGCGAAATATAACGATGAAATTATAGTTAAAATAATTATTATATATCAAATACGCATTTCCTTAATTTATTATTGATTTAAATAAGTCAATGCTGATAAATAAATATGCTGAAAAAATCATGTATAAAGGCATTGGCCTGCAAATATAAATGACATCGAATATTGGTAGATTTTCGACAAAGCGAAACGGAAAGATTTTGCCTCGACTCTTCTGCTAGAAGCTAACAGCGAGAAAGACAGAGAGGTCCGAGAAAATATCTCCGCTCTCTCTTTATTCCGCTTTCTGGCAACAATGCATATATGTTTTACCCTATTCTAAGCTTAACGCTCGTGCTTCGTGGTCTCTTCCGATAGATGGCGTTAGGGGTTAGATGGACCTGAGACACGCGTTTGCCAACACCAGCGCCGCCTACCGGTAGGGATTGCCTCGGGACCTCGCATGAGCAATCTCCCGTTTCATCTCTGCTTATAGCGTAGTATCCCAAAGGCTACACATCTTATAGCGTAGTGTCCGAAAGGACACTACGCTATAGGATATGGACACTACGTAGTGTAATTACACTACACTTGGCAACGCTGGCCTAAACCGAGATCCCTCATGCCTGCTTTACCGACAGTACAAGTCAATAAACTATTAGTTTAATAAAACTCAAACTCGAAGCAAATTGAATAAACGGGTGTTTTTAGGACAATATGTCAGTCCTAACGAGTCAATCGAGCTTAAAAAAACTCAAATCGGATGAAGAATAACGTTGTACCACTGTCCCGCGTTCTTGAAGTGGAAATAACGAAAAGTAACCTCTCTTCAAGAACGCGGCACAATGGTACAGCGTTATTTTTTAACTAATTTGAGTGTTTTTAAGTTCGTTTGACTCATTAGGACTGGCACATTGTCCTACAAACGACGGATTTTTCAATTTGCTTCACATTTGAATTCTATTAAACTAATTGTTTATTGACTTGAACTGTCGATAAAGTATGCGTGAGGGATTCCATTGTCTCTAGGTATCGCACTATCTCACAACTTCTCTTCAAGAACGCGGGACAATAGTATAGAGTCATTTTTCATCCTATTTGAATGTTTTTCAGCTCGTTTGACTCGTTAGAACTGGCACCTTGTAATAAAGACGCCCGTTTTTTATTCAATTTGCAACGCATTTGAGTTTTTTATTAAATTAATTGTTTATTGACTTGTACTGTCGGTAAAGTAGGCGTGAGGGATCATTTTATCACCGTTCGATGCGCCACCTAGTGAGCGTTGAGTTGGTGAATAATAGCATTCAGTATTACATAATGTACATGCAAGTCTACAATATTTTAAATTATGCTCTAGCTCTTGTTTCTGATGGTGAGGATTGAGGAGGGGGGACTGGACTTGACTCACTTGACTGGACGACTGGACTTGACTGGAGTAGTAAAAGTGGCGGGTAAATCCGTTGTATCACACTGTTAAATTAGGTTGAATTTTCAACGGCTATAACATATATGAAGATCTTTATAAATTTCAAGCTTTTTTCTCATCAGATTTCTTCAGCTTTTTAGGACCGGTTATATAGTGGATTCAACATTTGATATCATGAAACCTGGAGGCGCCACGAAAGTAGCTATTGCGAAAACAATTTCTGAGGTTAGTATCAAATTAATTGAATTCTCGAAACAGTTTTCGTATAAGTTTATTTCGCTTCTCTCGTCCCTTTCTGTATAAAACCGTTGGTAAAATTGTGATTCGTAAAAATGTCTATTAATGCGTTGGAGGATTCCGTTAAAAAGGTCGTTTTGAAGTGAATTTCAGAGGTCAAATCGTACATAATATGTAAATAAAAATTGCTGATGCTAGAATTTATTATTTGTTTATAACTTTTTTCAGATCTAATATTTTGTATAATCTATTCATTTCCACAATGGTTTTCAAGTATGATAATCCCTTTTAAAATTTTTCATTTCACACAGGATAAAATTAGAAAATCCTTACACACTTTGCAGCCTGCGGCTACTGACAAGGAAAATTTAGTTGGTGGTGGAAGGTCCCTAAGGTCTGGTAATATGGTAAATAAAACACTGAAAGAGTAAGTAATTTATATTAAACTCTGTAGGATGTCATGCTCTTTAAACAGCAGTTAATGATAATTTTAATCATATTATTTCAGTGACGTAGTTGAGAAGCCAAAGTTGGAAAAAATAGATAATAATAAACGAAAGAAATCTCAATACAAGGACAAAGCTGTCCAAACTGCTTATAATAATGGGAAAATAAGTATTGAAGTTGAAGACCTAACATCAGAAGGTATATTTTCAGTAATTCATATTTTACATTTGAAAAAGAATTGTTAAAAAGGGTATTTTTGCAGCTGGGCCAAGTGAAAATTATTATGAAGTATTAGCTGAACGAAGAAGAATAGCCTTGGATGATGCGCTGGAAGAAAACAAAATCCTAGTACAAAGAGTTGCCAAGCTTGAAGAGGAGAAACGTATATACAAAGAAATGCTGGATGAAACCAGATCACTGGTTGAAGTTTTGCAGGTACAATTGATCATGAAATTAAATATTTATTCTGAGTCCTTGACTGGCATTGTTAAATTTGATTGATTCTTTATAGGAAATGATAGGAGAGGATAGGAACAACATAGACAACTCCTTAGAGGATAGTCTCCTTTAATATTCACCAAATGTAAAAAATGATTTAATCCATATTGGATGCAGTTATTAGATTCTCGCGCAACATTCATTGGTTAGTTATTTCTGTTAAATATTGAAAACCATTAATAACACTTAACAGCAAATAGTAAATTTTTGATGAATTGACTGATTTTTACAGAGTATTCTACTGACAGAGAATAATTCGAATATTTGTTATTTGTTCCAATAACTAATTTAAGCAAATGTATCTTTTTTGTCTCTCTCACTTTCTCTCTCTCCTTATTATATATAGATATATGTATATTAATGTAGCGGTATAATTTCTAATCTTTGGGAAATAAATATTTTACAGCTTTAGTAAGCGGCTTAATTCCAAGAAAAATTTTCCGTAAACTCATTAAACACTAGCATAAATAGAGCTCTTCGATAAGCAAGTCAGGCTTTCACGTGGATAAAAATAAACTGTCACGAGTGATAATTCTATTGCACGTACATATTACAAAGTTTTTAGCCCCCTCTTGCTGGTTACAGAGATTTCATTGAAACTCAAGCTTGACGGAATTGTTCGTGAATTCCTGAGCGATCCCCTGAGTGTAACCCCATGAGAATGACCATGATCCAAGTTAAAATTGCGAAAGCAATAAATGGGTCATGATGTTGAAAGAAATGATTAATCTTCGTCTTTGAAGCGACGATAATACGATTGGACATAGGTGAAGACGCATTTCCAGTCTGGCTTGCGCATCACTACCATATCGTCGACATCCAGCAACGGTGCAATTCCAGCAACCTCGCTAAAAAAGTGACAAAAATTTTGTGTCCAACATAAAAAATGACTTGTTATGTACATGTATCACTTAAAGTAACTATACGTCTCTCGCTTACTCAGCTTTGGTAAATGCTAGTTCAAAGTTTTTTCTCTTGTTTTCAGGTCTCAATGAATTGTAATCGAAAGCTTCCGGACGAAAGTGGTGGAGAAGAGCACAAAATGCTAATCCATTACTCCAACTCGTTGAAAAATTATCCAGCTGTACGTTCTAAGGTGAAAATTGGTTTAACAGCAAATAACAAATTAATCAAGTAAACTACAATAATCTTGGTACAAACCTCATATTCTTTGGTTTTAGCTCGACACCATGCCAGAAGTCGTTCTTTTATCTGTACAACGTTATTTTGTACAACAGGCTTTGTGGTGGTGGAGTTAGTAGTGTTGAACTTTAAGCGATAATCTGTTCCTGGTGATTTCAACCCACTAAAAACTAATAATATTCAGAAACAAAACATTGGGAGATTTACCAATTGATATATTTAATCAAATGCTGTTGATATACCTTGGAATAGAGGAGTTTTGTCGATCCAATTGACGAAACTTGGCGAAAGCAGATATAGGCTTCTTTGGTACTGAAAAAGGGCCAAATAGAACAAACGGAACACGTGATAAATCCTGAAATCGTGAATGAATTTCAGCGCTGGTCTTTTATTTACATATATATACCATGTGCGTCTACCGGAGTTTTTAAACTAGTATGTTAGTATTTATACGCATGTATTATCTATATATATATATATATATATATACTACACGCACGCAGCACGAAATAAATAATTTGACGTTCTGCAGCTAGTAACTACTTCCCGCATGGCATATAGGAGAGAGAGAGAGAGAGAGAAGGTGGCAGATTTGGCAGAGGCAAAGAGTCATCACGTGCATACGCTACTGAAACGTAATTTATAAATCTATAGGCGTGCTGCTGTGCGTGTATATTGAGCATTTGACTTTTTAAGTTTCTAACTATAAGGGATAAACGTCGCAATAAAATTGCTACAGCGAAGAAGAAAATCAAAGATAGCTGACTCACTGTTTTTATTTACTGGCGGCACGACTCGACGGACTCGTCCGTCTTTTCGCCTGCGGACAGAGAGAGAGAGAGAGGATGGACGGATTCGAGGAAAAGGCATTTCGTCTAACATCTATATGTATAGTAACGTCGTCTATCGATTGTCATTCTTCTCTATCACAATGTGCGTCACTCAACAGGATGAACAGAGTATTAAGTAGGGCTCTCGTATGCACACACGTTTTTTTCTTTTCTTTACATTCATTAATATATACATATTACAGCGATATCGTCACAGTTGCCGATCAGACACAAGTTGTACAGAGATACGCATCAGTCAACAGTTTTTGCTACTCCTCGTAGCTTCTTGAAAGATGTCATCAAAGACCTTGTCGACGTCGTCGGTTGCCGTTCCAAGTGGATCCAATTCAACGACAGCAGAATTTGGCGATAACAAGAACGAAGCATTATCGGTGTAGAGACCAGGCATGGTTTTGCTTCTCGACAGACCGATGGTGAGGGTTTTCTCAGAATTACGAAAGACCCTGCTGCTGCCATTCACCTTCGATTCTCCCTTCTCATCGATGGGACTCTTGAAGTACCTCTTGATCTTTTCCTCCATCTTTTTTACACTATCAGTATTGGAAGCTTCGTATTGCTTGGATCGAAGCTTCATCGATGATGGTGACTTAGGTTTTGGTGGTTTTGGCGGGCAAGCGGCCTGAGACGCTCCTGGATGCAATGGTGACGATGATGATGGTGATGACGTTGATGATAATTGCTTATAATGCCCGGTGGATGAAGCTGCTAATTGGTGCCACGACTCGGACTTGGACAAAACGATGGATCTGTTCGGTTTGCTCGAGCACAACACGAGATACTCGTCGCTGGAATCGACTTGTTTACCTTTAGCATTCGCGTCTCTCGACGACAATGACGACGATTTTGAGTGCTCGTAAGCTTCTCTGAGTGCACTCACTCTGTTAGTACTACCAGTGGAATAAACAGGATCTGAAACCAGTGGCGAAAAATCCATTTTCCTCGAAGTTTGTAGGTCATTTGTTTTTATCTGTTCTGTTTCGAACATCCTATTTTTGTAGATGGCGTGATGGTCAGTGATGATCGCCGGAGGTGAAGGATGCTGAGCGTAATCCCTTTGACGAATTAGACTCTGCTGGAGCATGTTGTGTCGTTGAATTTCTTGTTCTGGCGTCAAGAGGCTTGATGCTCTCGAGTGAACGAAAGGTGAGCTACTCGAGCGATGATTCTCATCGAAAATCAATAATTCAGGACTTTGTGCTACTGTTCCTATAGCCGACGTGTATCTGGTCACAACACCGATCTCTGACCCAATATCCTGATTCTGAATATCTCGCTTGGACAACGATGGGGACATTATGCAGGGATCCTCTTTTCCCCAAGTGGTCGAATCATTATTGTTAGCATTAATGGAGGAAGCTTGGCAGGAATGGGCCAGCCAAGATGGCTTCTCAGTAGAATCGTACGAGGTACGAATTTCGGAAACCCCGTCACACATTCCAGTTTGAGCTCTACTGCCTGCATTAGTAGAAGGTTGGCAGGACTGAGACAACCAATGTGATTTCTCACTCGTATCAGTACTTATATCTGATTCCACGTCGTTCGTTGCAATTTTAACAATGCTATCCTCACGCATTGGGATTATTGGATGAAAACTGTCGTTTGAAATAGTCGAGGGTTGACAGGAATGAGGTAGCCATTGTGATTTCTCAGTAGATTCGTACGAGCTACGTATCTCAAATTCTTTGTCGCTCGTTCCAATTTTAACAGTCCCATCAACGCGTGATGGAATTATAGGATTAAAACTATTGTTAGTGTGAATCGAAGGATGAGGCAATCGACGTGGTTTTTCACTCATGTCAGTACCAATATCGGGTTCTAGGTCTTTTATTCCAATTTTCATACCGCCATCCATATGTGATGGAACTATGGGATGAAAGCTATTGTTTGGATAAATCAAGGGATGAGGGAGTCGATGTGGTTTCTCACTCGTATCAGTTCCAATATCGGAATCCACTTCTTTCGTTCCGACTTTAACAATCCCATCCACGCGTGATGGAATTATATGATGAAAATTGTTCGTGTGAACCGAAGGCTGGGGTAGTCGACGTGGTTTCTCACCCGGATCGATCGAGTAACCAGTGTGGGATTCGCCATGACTAGTTCCACTTCTAGCCATTCCATTGACGCGCGCTGCGATCGCGGGGTACATAACCTCAGTTGAATTCTTATCACTGTAAGATTGTCGTCTCTGGTCCTTCTCTGTCCTTTTAATCGGTTTCTTATCGAAGGACGTTGTTTTGCCAACGAACGGAGCAAATTGTTTGCAAAAAGAACGATAATCCAGATGACCACTTTCATTTATTGTGCTAGGTCGCTGCTGATCTTTCCTGTCGATCCAAACAGGCCGAGGAAACGATTTCCCCTTCTCCTCTAGTTTTGCCCCGATAGTTCTTGCATCTTGTTCACTTCTGTCGAACATCCTGGCCTTCTCTTTCAAAGTTTTGCCTGTGCTTTGGCTATTCATAGGCCAGTGATACGTCAGAGGAGCTTTGGATCCAGTGTCCGAAGACAGTTTTTCTATCTTTTTGAATGGGGACGATGGTGCATGGCTGAATCCAGAACTACTTTTTGCATTAGACTCTGCAACTGCAATTCGCTTACTTACTGTGTTGAACCGCTGATTCGATGGAGTCTCTTTCTCGTCGAAACTCGTTTTGATATTGGAGAAGCGATTGTTCCAATTCTCGTCGGAAACAAAATTTCGGTTCTTTTGGTAAGCAAAAGTTTTAAATACAGCAGGAGTGGCGGGTAGCACCGAGCCAGGAGAAGAAGCGTCATTGTTCCTGTTGATAAGAGCCAAAAATTTTCTATCGTTTTCGGTTCTAGGTTGGAGCAAGGGTACTATGAGGTTAGCCGAATTCGAACAGGTAACTTTATCTCCGACGTGGATCGGCTTCTTAAGAAAGGCACAGCAGCTGTCACGTATCTGCAGCTTCGAGTAAGTAGGAATATCAATGGTATTGGCTCTTTTTATCTTGGATTTTCTGGCGCTAAATTTATTAACAATCGTTTGTCTCATTGCGTTCGCCATTTTAGGATCCCGAGCCGTCGTGGAAGACGTCATCGTTGTTGGTTGAGAAATGTCATCATAGAAGTCCTTCTGTTCAGGAAGAGATCGCCGAGTTTCCTGAGTGAGACGAGGTTCTTTGTCTCTCAAAGATTGACGCTGATTGATCGCATCCTTCGTGTTTTTATCCTTGATGTCCTCTGATCGTTTATTCTCAAGATTTGGTCCTTTCTCCTCCATCGAAGTGAATCCTGAAGACCTTTTAACCTCCTCCTCCTCCTTCTGCAGCAATTTTCTAGCCAACGCCAGCTCCTCCCTGGATACTCCCACAGTGTGTCTGTTACAGATTTTTCTTCTGCGTACCGCGTTCGACGCTGCAGGAAGAACCGGCGATGTCTGTTGATGATCTATCTGCAAACGACGTAGGAGACTCGAAACCAGTCGAAGAAGATCCAGTTTATTGGTCGGATCGGCAGCACCGTTCTTCAGCAACGCAGTGACGTCTATTCTGTCCAAGGTGTCCTTGAGCCTGGTCAAAGCCGTTTGTATATCGAAACATAGCAAATCCTCCAGAACTCTGAGGTCCTGCCTCAATCCTTGTGATCCTGACTCCACTGCTTTGGTCCTTTCCGTTTCAGGAATCTCCATGGTCTGCTGATGATTTTCCTGATGATTCTCCTTGTAAGAAGCTAGAGAAGCTTCCAGTGCCGTTCTGAGACGTTCTACCAGAACTGGCAAGGAGCCCCAAGCGTCACCGTCGCTCGATTTTCCACCAGGACACTTTGCCTCTTCCTGCAGCACCTCGACTCTCGTCGCACGATCTCTCACGTTTCTCTCCGCTGTGCACGATGGTGCGATCGAATCTGTCAATGTCGTAAAAGCTGTCCCTGTCGTCGTCGTCAATGCGGTTATTGTCGTCGTTGTCGGTGTAGTCACTGAAAAACAACCAACATCACAGTACCATTGAGCCTACGATTCATAGCGACTTTGATCGATTCCCGCCACACTAAATTTACTACGTTCTACACTAAATATGTATTTTTCTACGGTTATTAAAATAAAAAACCCGCGTTTTTTTTTTCTGCCTTGATTCTGCCCTTGCCTGTTATATTTTTAAAAATTCCAAGAATTGGTAACGACTACGTACCTGGTTTGAACTCATCTTTCTTGATACTTGACCACTTGGCTTCTTCCTTAACCTCACTTTGCTTCTCTTTGGTAGCTTCGGCTTTTAGGATGTTCTCAGGATATTCCAGATACAAATTTGACTCATCTGTTGAATTTGTTTTTCCATTTAATTTGCTCTGCCTTCTCTCTTCTTCTGTAGTTGAAAATTCTGTAATTTAAAAGTACTGCTGGTTTGTCTCATTAAAACTCATATTTGTGTTGTATGCAAGTGCAATTGCATGGAAAACGTTCACCATGACATTCAGCATTTCGTGCAGAAGCGAATGTAGGAAGAGGTATCACAGAACGCAATGATGGTAGTGTAGCAGTGACAATCCTTGTTTACGCTTAAATAAGGAAAACAATGTAGTGACTTTTGCGATGCCAGCGATTAGCCATACAGCAAATACAAATAAACGAGAAAAAGCTGATATAATATATACGAAATGCACAAACTCGTTGAATATTTTTCCTCGTACGAAGAGATTGCTTTGCAGAAAAACATTGCCAGTGTCACACTTGTCTCGGATCAAAGAAGCAACAGCAACGGTGGAAAAAAAGGAGAAAAAAATGCAAATGACGACTCAAGCTTTATTTTGCTTCATTTTACCTTCCGTCTCCGACATTTCGTTCTTGTGCTTCGTGCTGGGACCTCTGAAAGTGAAAGCAAATATTGCACCTTTACGTTTATTGCCTCTTTCATCGTCATCATTCTTGTCCATCCATCATCGAACATCGCATACACCACGATATGCCCTGTGTATACTATATATGTATATCTATGTCGTGCAAAAATAACTTTGACCCGCTTTCGTGCGGTTGAAAATGAGGAAATTACCACTGATCGTCATATTTCGTGTTTATAACGGCTCGCCTGGCTTTGCCGCATCACTATTGCCGCTGATCAGTCGCCGTAATTCAGTATTATTCCTACACAAAATATATATCTTTTTGTTGATCGTTTATTCACGAATGAGCGTTCGTCCCCGCGTTCCAAAATTCGCTCGCATCGACGCCCATCGTTTTCGCAGAATTTTCGTCGGTTTATATTTACATTTCGCTTGCACTCTAGTGACGCCGAGAAAAATTAAGGGACGAGAAAAATGATAACAAAACGTTCCTCGATTCGTTTTACCGTTCTCAGTATCCGCTTTATCTTCCTACGTTAAATTTTTTGGCTCGCTAACAGCAGCATTACTCTTAATGTATATTTATCCCGGAATACAAAATAAACTTGGCATTTCCTGCATCTTCTATCGCTTCTATACATATCCATCCCCATTTCAAGCTTTAAACGTGCATTAGCATTTACGAAAAAATAATCTCAAATTTCGCGCGTGGCCATTGGTTGTTGACTATTGGTCGAAATTTCAACCAGTGTTAATTTAGAATCTTACGTGGAAGATTACTGGAGCATTGATTGGGAGAAATAGTATAATCCCGTTACGAATATAGGCCGATAGCTTGAACCGTAAATAGAATGTAGTTTAGGTTTAGGCCGGTATTCATAGTCGTTGCTTATATTTAAGTCTGACTTAAAGTATCGATTGTCCTTTTTCACCTAACAGTAATAGAAAAAGATAACCTATGCTTAAGTCGGTCTTAAATATAAGCAACGACTATGGATCGGTTCCACAAGCCTTGTTTAAACTGGATTAAGTTAATTATGCTATATTCTATGTGACATAAAATATAGCAAAATTAACTTAATCCAGATCAAAAAAGGCTTGTGGAACCGGGCCTATGAATACCGGCCTTAGAGCTGGAGAGAATTTAGAGGAAGCTATAGAAAGAGAGAGGGACAGAGTGTTAGGTGCGATTAATTTCCTATAGAAACACAAGCACACTATTAATATATAAAATTATAAGTAATAGGAAGGATGTAGAAAAGAAGGTACCATTTGATCCTGGACATTATACATGTAAAATATATATATATATATATATTGTTTCATATGTTTTTTTTAGGTAGACACTCTGTTAATTGTAATACAAGAGGGATGATGTTTTTAAATATTGGAAAAATCATAAGGTCCATGGTTGGAAGAATGGTGGTGAAAAAGAGAGATTGAGATAAAAAAATTTACCTTGAAGAACCGGAGGATTGGCCGTGGGGTTAGGCGAAGATTAGGTTACTGTCGAGAGACTGGGCGAGAAAGTGGAAAATTTGCGGATAGCTCCAGAGGTTTTCGATGGTCGAGATGGAGGTGGTGGAGGTGGTGCGCGCTGTCTGTAATAGCGCAGTAATGGCTACGGTAGTACTGCTTGGATTGGACAGAGTACAACGTATAACGTCATCCAGCCGAATTTAGATGGGCCGAAATAGCACGCGAGTTATTGTCGGCAGCGTTTTAACCAGCTTAGATGCATAGTGTATACCTACTGGGTAGTAGTACGTACTACCTAGGCAGCGTTCGTTTATTATACTGTCAATAGCTGTCAGTTACTACTCAGTTACCGAAATCCTATATGTATAAGATGTGAAACTGACAACTACCTGCGTTTGCTTACTATTCTCAATAGCTCTATGGCAATTCTGTAACAAAAACTGTACTATTACAGCTACTTGTTTTTTCTGACTACTGTCAATAGCGAAAATTCTGTAAAATCTGTAACTGACCGCTACCAAATGTCCTTTTACTACTGTCAATAGCGAAAATTCTGTAAAATCTGTAACTGACCACTACCAAGTGTTCTTTTACTATTGTCAATATCGAAAATTCTGTAAAATCTGTAACTGACCACTACCAAGTGTTCTTTTACTTTTATCAATAGCGAAAATTCTGTAAAATCTGTAACTGACCGTTACCAAGTGTTCTTTTACTATTGTCAATAGCGAAAATTCTGTAAGATGTATAATCGATAGCTACCAGCGTTCGCTTAAAATTCTCAATATTTGTAACCGTTACATCTAGGGGCGCTCTGTAACTCTTGTCAATATCAGAAATTCTGTAAGATTTTTAACCGACAGCTATCTCCGTTTGCTTAGCATTTTCAATATCTGTACAGTAAATTTATAACGTATTTGTATAACTGTTACCACTATCTGCGTTCTTTAACTCTTGCGAATAGCGAAAATTCTGTAAGATCTATAACCGACAACCACCTGCGCTCAGTTACTAACCTCGATAACTGCATGCACAGTAATTTTATAGCTACTGCAGCTACCTTTGTTTCTTCGCATACTATTAATGTCTAACAACTGCAGAAATTAATCAAAAATTGTAGCTGCCACACACCTATCTGTAAGAAGCGAACGCATCCCCTGTAAAGTTCTCCCAAACGCAACTGGACCGGTAATCCCACCATCTTAGAATTTGTCATTAGGTGGGATTTTCCGGGATTTTCCCTACTCCCAAATTTTGTTAATTTTATTGTATCAGTGTACACCCCCCATAAGCGTTAGTCCCCACTTTCTCCCACTCTCTCGACAGTCCTCTGAGTCCCCCACCGGCGCAGAACTGACAGCAGTGGCCCTACATGACATTCTCCAGCGCGTTCTCCTTTCGCAACGCACGAAAATTACTTTCGTGCTTGGTCAGTACACACACAGTCAGTACTCTCTGCTCACTCTGGGATCTCACGTCAGTTTAAGGAGGCACTCGAGCTAAAAAGAAGTATTTAATGAAACCGTACGTGCGAGATACCCACAGAGGCCCAGTTATACCAATCGGTATACGTCTCGGTTTACCGTGGAATCCACGACCTTGAATTAATGGATGTTGTAAAAGTGAAAACAAACTGTGTCGCGAGTTTCTCTTTTACGTTGAGCGCAATACACCGACTGACTTTTCTCGGATGAACGACAATAGCGAGCTGTAGCAGTATTCGTATTAATTTGTAATCAATTTTAGGCAGGATGAGGGGATGGTTCGACGCTTTTCGTACGGATGGTGGTCCAACCTTGTACAGTTATAGCAATCGTACACCTGTCACAGGTGACGTGCCCTTGGTCATCGTTTTTGTAATATTCGGCACGATCTTCGCTGCGTTCCTCGTCATTTTTCCTGGTATACGTAAGGAGGTTCGTAGAAATTAATAATCATAATAATAAGAGGATAACGGTTATATAGAAAATTTCTTGCAGAGATTGACGACGTTCCTGACGGTGACACTAAGCCTCTTCGTGGGAGCAACGATTCAAGGTTTATAAAACACGTGTTCGCTTAAAAATTGAGAATGCAGGTGCCGGATGACTCTGCAAAGTTTTTAGAGGTGAGAGTGGGGCTGAAAGGTTTACGAATCTTAATTTGGTTCATTTACAGTTGGTCATTTTGGATCCTCCTGGCACACGAGTTCAGCCAAGATCAGGAGCAGCAGTTATAGCATTTACTCGAAACACAGAACTACAGCTGAGATAGGTGGTTATATCGGATTGATGCATATCAATATAACTTATAGAAGTGAGTCATGGAATCGTTCAGTCAAGATTATTCTGTATAAACTGGGGATTTTTTAGTCCTCCCTGATAACGAAAGCGTCGACGAGGACGTCAACGAGTACAATGAGAGATTTTGGTGGAGAACCTCGGATGAGATGAGGAACTCCTTCAAGCAAGCTCTGCACCAGGGTGCTCCGTTTCCAATAATTTCCTTGGCAGAATATTTCAGTTTGCACCAGGAAGGATTTTCTTGGGGCAATCGGTACAGGGAGGCTGGTTATTACGCCTCGATAACACTATGGTAAATTAACAATTGTCTTATTGAAAAATACTTGATTAAAAGGTAGAAATAATTTCAGGACGTCATTCTCAGCGTGGATACTCATGAATTTATTACTGATGGTGGTACCTCGTTATGGAGCCTATGGCATGATATTCACAGGAATTTGTATGCTCTTGACCAATACTCTTTATTGGTCCTTATTGCCATATGACCCTCTTGTGGCTCATATAAATGGGTCTACTTTGACCTTTGATCTGGGATGGAATTACTGGCTGGTTCTACTAGCTGGTAATGTTGATTTTGTTTAATTGAAAACTTCAATTTTACAGTAGAAATGGGTACTTATGGCAAGAATATTTTAGGTACTAGCTGCACACTCGCAGGAGTGATAATAACAACGATAGACTTGATATTTCCTCATCAATTTTCAACGATTCTCGAAGTTGACTATGATACGCCCTACGACAGACATGTAATAATAGAGGAAAGTTTTGACACTAGAAATGTACGAAGAAAATTACCGAAGACGGAGGATTCCTTGGGGGGTCGTATAATGAGGTAAATGTGTGTAGATACGATAAGAACTTGGCGCGGTGATGAGGTACAGATTTTAAAATAATTTAATTTTTAGTCAATTATCAAATAAGCTACAAAATAGGGCTACGACGAGAGAAGAGATGCCTCGGGGCGTTGTAAATCGAGGATTCGTATCATCTCACGAACCATCCGAATCGCAGCAGCACGAGTCTAACGACAAAAGTGATAGGAGCGACTGGTCCTATCCTTTTCCACCTGCACCCAGAAGGATACCGTGTCGTGCGTCTGATTAAATAAATCAATGTTCCTTACCTGTTATTTAATAAACGAAATAATACACGTAGAACGTTAAAATAGAGTGAAAAAAATCAAATTATCACCTTTGAAGTCTTGTATAAATAAGATTTGGTATTTATTTACATTAGTCGTTTCTCTGTAATTATTTTAAAATTCAATATTCTAGTGCGGTATTGCAGTACTGTTTAACCAAAGTTCTCAAAGTGGTGGATGAAATAGGGTAAACGACGAGTTTTGTTCACCTCGTCACAGGCTGACATAACACTCTTTGTAAGAGGCCTTGGTCCACAGCTGAAAACCCCTATCTTGCTCACCTAGAAAATACCATGGTATCGAAAAATCATCCTCTTCTCAAACGCTATAATTTTATAATCGCTAAGACACTTACGTAACTGTGCTTCTTCTGTACAAACTTGAGGAATGAGGTCATATCCGGTCTACCAAAGTGATTGATGGCCTTCAAGCCTGTGAAGATACTCTGCTTCGACAATCGTTGAAAGTGATTCTCACAAATATACTGGAATATAAAATCGCTTATTTTAAAAGTAAAATAAGAATAAATATTCTTGATGTAACATGTACAAACAAATAATGTAAACTTACCAGCATAGTCGTGCGCAGATCAAACTTGTGGAAAAATTGCGTGATAAATATATGAATCTCAAGAACGTTGGTAACATCCTTTCTCTCGACATCACGAAGGACATCGATAAACCACTCGAAATGCTTGTGAGACGGGCAAATCCATAGGAAGTAAACCTTCGAATAAAAATAAGTAATTAAAAAGTTTATTTAACACTAGATTTATGGACAGAGCCAATTTGACTCATTTCAAGGTATTTCAAAATTATAATTTATATGTAAAAATGTTTTCAATAAATTTTTTAATAATAAATCTTTCATTTAATTTAAAGTAGAACTAATTTCTATATATAAAGCTTCATTTTTCGTGTATTATTCAAATTATTTCACTTTGGTAAAAATAGGTATAATTAACGTCCGTAAATCTAGTGTTAAAAATGGATCTTTAACGAAAATAGCTTGACATTTGGATCAGACTTCACATTACCTTTTTGCAAGCAACTCCAGAGTATCTGTTAGTAGATGTACCAAATACAAGGTCGTTGAGCATAGATGCATATGGCGTAACACCAATCCCACCGCCAACCATAACAGCCACCTCGAACTTGTACCAGTCCTGATTACCACCGCCAAAAGGACCCTCTATCCTGATCTTTGGATGCTCGTCCTCGTGATTAAAATTGCAGGGATCAAAATAATTCCTCAGTTTCCATGTCCATGGTCCCTGGGCCTTAATATGACAAGAGAGGAAGTTCTCGTGCGGTGCGGAAGTCAGCGTGAATGAATGAAACTCGTTGCAATTAAATAGAGTGCAGGCTAATCTGACCCACTGGCCAGATAAATACTTAAGGTTAGGTGGACGATAAAATTTGATTTTAATGACGTCAGATGGTAACAGCTCCGTTTCGATTATGTCAAGAGCCATGTATTTCGTTCGCAGACTGACAACCTTGTCGAGTGCGTAAATGATGCCAGGTCCAATAAAAAAGATCCAAAATCTTGGTGAACCGGATAATCGTGCAAGGCCATGAATCAATGATAGAGCGTAGAGTACTATGTACAAGCAGTGGGTCGACCAGAAGAACTTGTAAGCTTTCTGTCTAATGGTGGGATGTGCGAATACAAAAATTATCGTCATAACGATAAACAATATTATTCCAGTGACACCTATGACAGGGAAACTTATATATTCTTATTGTACTTACTCTACTATCATTATACCGCATTGTATACCTACCAGTGAGAGTTTGGAACAGCCAAAAAGAAATGGTCGGTCTTGCGTCACTGGTGAAGATAAGTTCGCTGCTCAGGCAACGTAAATGGGCTATTGGCTGAGTCGATACGTGATAAAAATTCACAATGTGTCCAACCGTGTGAAGGACAGAAAAGAATAGTGCTGTACAAGCTGCTATTTTATGAAACTGTATATGAGAGTCTAGTGGAATGTATTGCTGAATGGAGAACTCTTTCAGTTTAGTCAAGAGATTTCTCGACATTGTCAACAACAAGAGGCTGTAACAGAACGATAAAGCTGCTGCAGAACCCCTCGTTATAGCTATACCCACTCCCATAATGTGTCTCAGATCAGTATGCTCCATCATGAACGAGTAATCTGCAATGGTATAAGTAAATCTACAGTCAAACCCCTGAAGAATCCATCGCACGAATTAGACCATCTTACTCACGAATGAACCTTTCTACGAAAAGTGCAATGGTGATGACATAAAATACGAAGAGGTAGAAAATGTTTTGTCGATTTTCCTCGAGGAAGGTGGACATGGCATCCCATTGTCTTCGGGACCAGCTCTTGGTAGCTTCCGATGGCAGCTGATCAATGTGAAAACTTGTCATTCTTGCTACATTTGTCGAAGTGTCTAAAAAATTTTGCTTTGCTCCTTTGCAATCGAGGCCAATTGCTACAAAGTCCCCCTTGTACTCTTTCATCATCAACTTAAAATCATTGTAGGTGAGATAATCCTTCCTCTCTAGACCAGCATCCTGAAAGTTCAGTAGAGTGAAGATCAGGCCACAAATGCTCTCAGAACTTTCTGAGAATTTCTGTTACCTGAAACATTCCATCGATCAATTCTGTGACGCTGTCGTCAGACAAACTTGTTGTACGTGCAATTTCCACCAAGGATCT
This sequence comes from Prorops nasuta, assembly GCF_024137725.1. Lineage (NCBI taxonomy): Eukaryota > Metazoa > Arthropoda > Insecta > Hymenoptera > Bethylidae > Prorops > Prorops nasuta. The sequence continues at coordinate 2,658,826 of NW_027116821.1, read as the reverse complement.
CAACATTTCAGATAGCTCTTCCTTGTCAATCACACCGTTACTGTCCTTATCACACATGTCAAAAATGATTCTTAATTTGTCCTCTGTTTTTCCCCTCGAGAAAAGCAGAACAGTATCGAGGAACTCCTGCAGAATAGTAATTACAAATAAAATACTACTACTATACACTGTTACAACTTCATTTGAAAAAATGTTTTCCATTTCTTTGGATTTTGCTCTACATAGTGTATCACACCTGAAAGGAAATACGACCATCGCCATCTTTATCGACTATGTTGAACATTTTCTTAACGAAAACTGCATCCGGACGCATTCCTAGAGCACTAGCAAATTCTGATTTTGAGAGAGAGGTTCTCATGACCGTGACTACCTCTCCACTATCGCTGTCCTCCGAACGCCTTCTTCTTTCACCAGGTCGAAGACCAAAAGTCAAAGCATACGCCTCCCTGAAGAACTGAGCGGACAAACAGATTGAATCATTTTACGGTAATATTACTAATCATAGATGACAAAACCATTCTTTAACATAAATTACCTGCTCCAACTTTTTCTGCCGTCTCTCTTTGGTCTCAGCTTTGGCAAGCATGATATCACGACTGACTTGAGCGACAGTGAAGCGTTTCTTGTGCGAGGACAGAAAAGCCTCGAGCTTAGCTATGAACTTTCTTCTGGAGGCGAGAGAATCCAGTTCAAGAACAAGATCGTAGTCCCTTGGGATTCGCAAAAGCACCAGAGCCTTTCGTCGATTATTTTGGCCTTCCTGATGCATAAATAAACCATAAATAAGTGTAAAATTGTGAATATTTACACAGGACAAGACAGAAATAATAACCTGTGACTCTTCCATTACAATACTGTTTACTCCTGAAAAATCGAATGTACGCAGTTTTTCGCCTTTTCTATCGACAATGTGGAGGGCAGCTTCAGGACCAAATTTCACTTTCACCAAACGTCGATGATTAGCGTGAAGCCACTCTCGTACTATCATTTTATCAACGCAGATCCTCGTATCACTCTTTCTTTGTATGGCTTCTTGTAAAATCTTTAGTCTCCTTCTGCGTCGATTCTGCAGCTTTACCAGTCCATATCCAGCGCCTGCACATAAAATCGGTACGAATCCCAAGAACACGCATGCGTATATATATACGAACTCGCTACCCTGAAAAAGTTTGTACGTGATTTAACATGTTCTCCACATTATTTAAGAAAATATTGAGAAAAAATCACTCGATTCAAATAAATATTCCAACTTTTTTCATTTAATTGAATGTCATTAATATTAAATAAACATGAAATTTTCACTCTTCTAAATAAGGGCTTATTTGAACGAGAAATGACTCTTTTTCTTAATATATAATTAAATGATACCTCAAAATAGTCGTATCTCTGCAAAGGAACACAGGGCTTTAAAAGCGAAGAATTTAGTTGATAAGGTTGAGGACAAGGATCCCCATCTCGCCATACGAAAACGTCCTTCTGTATAGCATCAGAAGGAATATTGGTAGAATTTATTATCACGTCATAAAGTGTGATACGTTTAATCTCTTCGATCTCAGATTTTGTAAGTATTCTGCAATCAACGAAAGCTTAATAGACGATGTAATTTTTGTAAAATGACACAATTCGATCGTCACATACCCAGCATCCTCATTCTCGAACCAGAATCTATCAGAATCCCTGAGTCTGAGAAATTGTTCCTTGATAACAGTGGAGAATAGTTCACCAGGTCCATCCTTAGACTCGAGCATTCCACCTACATAAACGTCGATATTATCGAGGTTATTTTCGTGGATCTCTATGAGTGTCCTCAGGAGTTCGGGATTGGCGTTAAACAGTTCTGGATTGATCTCGTTCCAAGTTTTCCTACGTGGGAGTTTAAATGCTGACCTAGCTTTGTTGTAATCAGGCAAACCATTATCTCTGCCCCTCATTATATTCAAAGCTGCCAAATCCCTTCGTGAGAATTCCATTGGACCAAACAAATTATTGCGTATGTCGCCACTCAGCAAACTGTCTTCTCTCTCTGCCAACTGAGAACTCATTCCCATCAATAGCTCCTCTATTGTGCTATTCGACAAAATTTCCTGCAACGTGTCATAAATCTATGAATTAACACAGTCTCCAATGAAATCTAAGAAAACAGAAAAGTTTACATTCGAGTCCCACCAGGTGGAGCACAGTCTGATAGCAGGTTGGCCAGTGTTTATCTTTCTGAATTGACAGCTTTCATCCCTGCGATAGATACCAGGTGGAATAAGAGTATGACCAAACCGGAACGCAGCACTCTGAAAAATGTGACTGATACCAGGGTGTAGATCAGATTTGTAACCAGTATAATCCGGTAGTTTCTCGTTCAACAAGGCTGGCAGGTATTCGTACATAATTACGTTCTGCTGGACAAAAAGTTTCGTAGATCAGTTTTGATTTAAGCAAACTTTGAAAAGATAACCGTATACATAGTATATACCTGGATCGTACCAATGACCATTCTCCTTGCTTTTTGAAAGATGACCTCATCGGTCATCTCCTTGGGGCTTTTACGTTGAATTCTCTCAGCGAGGATATTGTGCCATCGATGAAACAAAATCCCCAAAGCTAGCAATGGAGGGTGTTGATTGGTTCTCGGGTCACCAAGTACTAAAATTTCAAAAGTAGCGTTCGTGGAAAGTTCTAAGAACGTTCGCGATACGTTGAATGAGAGAAGAAAACAAAAATAACTAATAATACAAACGGTATAGTCTCTCAGGACTGAGCATTCTCATAACATTTGGTACTGCATGATTGAACAGAGGCGCTCGCATGGTATTCCTAACTGGAAAATTTCTCACGGGTTCCATGAGAAGCGTCCCATTTTTGTAGGCCCTCATAGCGTTGGCCCAGGCCTCGCTACTTGAATACACGAAGCTTCCATCGATCCAGCTGGTAACTTTATTGATCTGTGAGATTGCAAATATTCATCAATAATGCTTTGCAAGTGACAATACACTGAGAAAAACCCATTTGATTCGAGTAAATATTTTGTTGTACAGTACCAATGGAATATTGGGACCGTGCAAACTTACACGGTTGTAGCTAAGTAAGAATGCGTAGGTGTATACTTAAACAAAGATAGTCCGGCAAAAATGACTAAATTTACCGAAACTCAGCGCTGATATTATGCCGATGCATCACTATACATTCATAACCTAATGCTACTGTTTATGTGTACACATAGCGAATACATATGGTATTAATGAAATTTATAATTAAATAGAATAAAGTAAAAAATATTCAAATAATTTTTAATCAAATCAGTTACTTATTAAAATCAAACGCATATATAATTAGCATTATTGGAATAAATCTTTGTTAATGTAAGTATGGATTTATATGAATCAAATAATTTTTTTCAGTATAGAAAATCGATAAAACGGCGATTTACTTGTTCCCGTGGACTATTTGGACTGTGTCCTGTTTGTCTGTCATAATCTGCTCTCAGGAATGGAATGAATTTGTTACCCTGACACTCCTTGTCAAATACAGGGTCGCATTTCTCCACGTCTATTCTGTGGAACTCTATGGGACAACCACTCTCGCTGGCCATTATAATTTCCGAGCTGACAAGCTGACCTTCAATCAAAAGCTAAAATAATGTCACGTGATTTGGTCAATTGTCAATATCTCGTGAAATTACCGAAGAAAGCAAACAACGCAGTTCTGTTTCTGATCGACGGCAGTCCGTCCTCTCCTTGCATGAACAAATCGCTTAATTTTCTCGGTGAGGCTCTATCCTGCCCCGCCATCGTGTACACCCCATCGGAGTAGGCAGCCGGTGCCTTCCTGATGAGCCTGCAGTCTGTAGAAAATGAAATATTTATTTCAAAAATCTCATGCGAAGAATTATATAACGAATTACTTAAAAAGACTACGACTCTTTAATCCTCAAAGAAAAAAAATTGCACTCACCAGCTGATCCCCATTCAGGATGAGCCAAATTGTTGTACCAGCCATCGTACCTCTGCTTATCCGCAAAGTAACCTTTAAATCCAACTGAAAAATTTGGAATTACGATTTGAAAAAGCCGTTATAAGATTGGAATAAATTATATAAAAAATTCAACAAGAAAATAATTATCCAAAGGATTAAGAATTTCATAAAATATTACTCAATCCTCGGATTCAGGAAGCGATTGCGTGATAAAGCACACAATGAGTAACGTTGCAAAATATTTTTGCAGCAGACGGTATGCTATATAGTTGTACTTGTGCAAAGTTTTGCGAAATCGATGGAAGAGAGAATAAACACAGAAACTGAATCAATCGGACGTCAAAGTTATTTCGTAAAATTGATTAAAACTTGCGTTTGAAAAGAAAAGTAATCCAACTACATGTGGAAAGTTGACAGCGAAAGTTTTTAATTATATGGTTACACTACTGGCAGAGGTTAAATTTTCGATAATTCAGGCTGTTTCACTATTTATACACACAAACACAATCTGTACTCACACGTAGCATCGGAGAGGTAAAGCAGTAGGATGAAAAAAAGTGTGGTCAAGCTAGTCGAGTGTGGTTTCCGTCGACGCATCATCGTCCTTTCTCTCGATGGAAGAATCACGCGTGTGCGTGCATTCCATTCACGGTGTGAAAAGCAGCCGGACTGAAATCCACTTGGAGTTTCAATCACGATTCACACGAGGTTCTTCACGGCCAACTTTCTTCAAAGTGGCAGCAGGTTTTCGAGAGTATTGCTATTGCTACTGGTGGTAGCATGGTGAAAAAGTAGCGACGAATGACAGCGAAGAATTTGGTGTGAATCACGTGTTATAGGTTAGAAACGAGAGTATTGGCGTGCTGCCCGCGAACAGGTTGCAACTCGCTCTCAGGCTCTTAGCAGAGTCCAATAGCGTTCTGCTGACTGTGACACTCGTTCGTTGCCACTGTACGAGTTTCTTAACGTTCCAGCACAGGATATCCCCGTTTCTCCGTGCCAGTCCCATCCCACCAAAGCGTTGGACGTGAGAGTGACTCGCCAACGCAAGAGAGAGAAGGCCCAATCGCGGTGAAAGTCAACGGACGGCCTATTTGTTTCGTCCGTTATTTTCTTACAAACTCTGTTTGGCGTTCAACGTGAATCTTGCTTGTATATGTGTATAATACAGCATAAAACTAATGGCTATACAATTTTTACGCATGCATGCGGTTGGAAATGTTTCTTTTGTCATAGGTGTACGTTGTAAACGTGCGATGTATCAGAGATGTTTCACTTTTTAAAATCAATCCACGAACGTTTTTGAAACATTTCTGACATATTGGCGTTGTGCTGCTTGAATTTTTTCGTTTAAGTGTGGTTCTTGCTCGATTTAACTATGGCTATAGAATTTTCACACATTTATTGGAACTGGAAATGTTGATTTTGTCGCAGCGTACGGCTCTCTAAAGGTGCGGGGACACGGCGCTTCCACTCCTCAGTGACCCCAGTTCCATAAGTCACGTGTGTATTTCACGCGCCGTGTACTCGTACCTTAATATGTCGGCAACGTGTACTAAATGTTCCAAACGTGTCAAAACTGGTTTAAGATCGTTTCTGATATATTGTTGATGCTTTACATGCATTTTTATCGCGTTTAAGCACTGATATTGCTCAATACCAATGGCTATTCGATTCTTACGGATACACTCGTGCACGGTCAAAGATTCGAGCCCTAGTTTCAAGCATGAATCCGGCTTCGCGAGCAATTCTTTCAAGGACGTTTCGTAGGTCTCGACTCTCGGCTGCTGAGTGCTGATGCGTCTCCCACCACTCTGCGCGACCTAGACTCTGACGATGATTCTGTGCTGACGAAACTCTCTCTTTCTCTCTCTAAGTTAGCAATTTTAACCATAATTGTTAAGGAAATTTTTAAATCTTATATCACTGAATGTTCGTGGTATATTCGTTGTTTTGTATAATTGTGTAAAATTTAATGTTTCTTTTTACTACACACTCGTTATATGTACTGTATTTTTACAATATATAATACTATGGTTATAGGTTACAACCGACAAAGATCACGCAATTATATCCTCTTCAAGGTCCTAGCAATCACCAATCGCGCAGTTCCGTGCTTTCCTATACGTGACTGTTTGTAGGAAACATTTTCTTTATTCGCAGTAAGTAGAATCGACCAACGATAATCCAACGCTTGAAGAAGGATCGTCGATCGACCTTGAGAGGTGAATCGGTCGCGAAATCGTGGCCCAATAATTTGCAAACGAGAGTACGAACGCAAGCGAGTCACTAGTAGATAGAGAGATAAAGATAGAATAAAAAAGAGAGAAATGAATTTAGTCCATTTTCATTGCCCTTGACACACATCGGTGAATGGTGATTGCAGTGTTGGTGGAGATTGACGGGTGACTGAAGAAAACAGGTATTTCTATCCAAAGCCCGCCAAAACTTCAGGTCTATCGTAGGAAATACACCAAAGCTTCTAGTAGATTGATCAATTCTTGATTTACATTTTCACAATAAGGAAAAGATTTTTACAAACACTATTCATTCAATAGAGTAGGGGCAGAGACTTGGAGAATTGCGAATAATACAAAGATACAGTGAACGAGCGTGGATGTACCACGAATAATCTTCCTTGATTCAGCCTTGAATTGAGGATGAATTATCTAACATTTGATAGAGTCCATTTGGACCAGCGATTCGTTACATCACGCACGCAGGAAAGTCAACCGTGTTCATGACAAAAGTGGAGGTAAACTGGTGAGAAAGGTCTTGACGCAATAATGATTTAGAAACAGCAGATGAACATTCTTTTGTATATTTTTTGCAGGAACAATAATGTGCCTGGAACGTTCTCGGTACATCCCGAGTATCATTGCGTATTTTGGTTTTCGTCGTTTCAACTTCTTATCAGAATATTGTTTATGAACCATCATTTGGACGCTGCGCCAGGGTAGTAATAAACCACGGCTGGTGCTGGAAGCTGCCAGTGAGCAGCATGAAGCTCGATAAGCTGCAAAAGAGTTCTCCTGACCGGTGGGATGACCGTTTCCTCGGCGAGAAAAGCGTCTCTCAAACTTCCCAGTAATTGCTGAAGCTGATTTGGTAATTCAGAGTCCAAATCTTTTCCAATGCATGTCAGGACGAAGAAGAGGCAGTCCGTCTATTTCATACAAAACATTACTCCTGTAATTATCTATCAAGTATGTTTAATTTAACTGTACTTTCTGTCATTTATATGGTATTAACCTATAAGAAAATAGCGACAGATATATCAAAAGTAGAGAAAGTACAGTCAAAATAAAGAAGCTTAATGGTAACGAGAAACAGCTGGAGAAATATTGACAAATATCACCTCCGCTAGTGAATTAACTATCGGAGGTTGCAGACAATCCTGACAGCACTTCCACAATAGAGTTAAAAGAACTCGACCAGGAGGAACACCCTCCTGTTGTGTCTTCAGCTGCAATTGTCGTCGTTTCAGCTATAAAAGAAGAAGAAGAATCAGGAATGTGTCGCAGCTTTCAACAAAAATTCATTTAAATCATGATCTTACCTGACAGTACATTTCATTGAGAAAAGTCATGAATGCTGAGTACCTGTGGTGACACTTGGCACCATCCTCCAGTGTTCTATCTCTGTCTTGATACAGTTGCTGACAAGTATTCAATAACGATTCGAGAAAAGTTTCTTTTCTCTCTTTCTGCAAGTTATAACCTAACATGAAACACGTGCAAACGTAATAAAACTAAAAGATGCAAAAAAATCAGTATAGTTGAACAGTAGCACTACCTCAATTATCGTTATACAAATTTTTGCTGCTGGTTCAGCATATCTGCGTTTCTCAACGACTCTTTCCAAAATGTGTCGTACCAACTCCATTAAGGATCTCGCGTTAAGGACATTGGGATCTGTTTCGTTATAAAAACAATATCAAATATTCGTCTTTGATTCTACATAATTTTTACAATATCCTTTTGAATATTCCTCACGCACCATCAATAGCTTTCAGGAAGGTCTCTCTAATAGCAGGAGGGAATTGGCCGAGTTCTGCGATATCCGTAATGTTGATTGTTTTACTGACCAATACATCTGCGGAGTTTAGACTCTTTGATCGTTTCAGTCCATAAGTGGATACAAAAGTGTGTGATTTTGTTAATTTGCCAGGTCTCGATGGATTTCCTCCTTTAGTCTCGTTATCCACGTTAAAGTGAACTCTTCCAGTTCCCTATAAAATGTTTCATCTATCATTTAACTATTCTAAAAAACATTCACTTATTACTAATCAAAATGCAACAATCACGTGAATAATATTAGCACTGGAGCTCGAGGTGTCCAATGGATGAGCTTGCCTCATGGACGAATAACCATGATGGGACGATTGGCGAGCTAGTTGGTGCTGTTGTTGCTGCTGCTGAAACTGCGCTTGCTGTTGCTGAGCATACAAGTATCTGTGGATGTTCCCGCTGGATTTACTATGCTGCAGGTAATATGGTCGTTCCGATGCACTCGTTTTTAATCTTGATCATAGATAAATCTCCCATTACAATCACTTAAAAAAATAATAATAAATTCTATTTTTTTAGGCATACATAAATTACACACTTGGAAGAATGCAGATCATTCTGTTTCATGGTGAATTCCTTCGCATGAACATTCAATTTTGGATTTGTCGTGGTACCTTCCGCTCTTCCACCTGTAAATCATCAAATGAAACGTAAAAAAATCTTTTCACAGGACAATTTCACACGTGGCATAATTAAACAACACAAGTTTTAAAATTGATAAATGAAAGTCTACGAACCAGGGGGTCGATAAATTTCCAGAGATGGTTTCGTCCTCGCAGCTACTACGTTGTTTTCTTTCTGCAGAACTGTATCCCTCATCTGCGAATAAAGGAAACAATCATAAATTATTCAATTATAATTCAACTCCACCAAATCACACTGAAACACTTTCAGCTTATATATACAAAATTCAGCAGCGCACAATTCTGAGTAAGAATTTCTATCAGTATTGGACTTTGAAGAAGAATTTTCTGATTCGAAAAGGAGCAAAAATTACATAGAAAAATTAACCATCATCCTTCGAACTCACAGACAATAGGACTGATTTTCAAACTGGCGCCACGTTCGCGATCGATAAATCGATCTCGCTTCGCATTTTCAGCCTATATATTAGAGAGAAACATACAGCCTCGAAGAATTGCCATCGGTATTGGAATTCGAAAAATGACTACAAATTAATCCCGACGACCTCTTTTGGAACGCGTTTTTTACTTTTACAAAACAACGCGGGGTTGGCAAAAACACGCTTCTGTGGTACAATGTTATGAATTGAGATTCCGAGAGAGAAAGAGAGGAAGGCGATTAGTCGGGAAGAGAGAAATTCCATGGAGTTTGCAGAGCGAAAATCAGCGAAAAAAAATCACCATCAGCCTCTAAGACTCTGCGTGGACAATTGCACTGATCCTCGATAATACTTTGTCGTTCGTTACACGCGTGAAAACGCGCGATGGCGTTTCTTCCAACGTCTTTCCGTGGAAAAGCAGCTCCGATGACTGCCTTACTAATAATAGACAGCGCTTGCCACGAAACGCACTGAGTAGATGAGTCGCGTGTTGTCGCTATCCAATATTGCAGCGGTTCTTGTACGTATATCAACGTGTACAGTGAGCGAAATTAATTATACCCCATCGGGGGACTCGCTATAACGCCTCTCCTAGTACATACATATTTCTCTCGATATTATACAAACTCTTTGACTCCACATAACGCTTTACAATATCTCAACTCGAATTGTACAGAAGTATATTTCGACGGTATGCGACTTCCGGTTTTGGGCCTTCCTCGTTATGCTCGTCACGCGCTAGTATTTACCCCTCTCTCTCTATCTCTCTCTTTCTAGCTATTTAATACATTGTTTCAAAATACCTTCACAATGTCTACAATCAACAAGTTTTAACATTCGCAATTGTACATTTACAATTTTCACACCAGGTCACAAAAATATTTTTCACAGTTTTGGCTGTATTCCAACGTGAATTACTCCATGGGTTGGTAAACCGATATTACAGTATTTCTATGGAGAAATTCACTCACTTTTTTCTTCTCCAAAGGTAAAATCCGCTTTACCATCGCGAGGAATAAAAGTAGAGATGGTATGGACGAATTACAAATTGGAAGTTTACGGCATAACAACGTGTTTTTTGCTTTTTAATTGTAAAGCAGGTACGCAAACTATTTTCGAGGATGTTATAACTGAAAATGCGCCGCTGGTTTGTAACGCTTTGACTCGATGCTCGTATTAGGAGTGTACCCGCCCCCGTATGCCTTGGACGGTTCTGCTAACACCAACACTATTGCATGTGCAAGGACGAATTACGTAGGTACGCCTCAGGTACCTGTCGACTTTTTCCAAGAAATTTCGCAGCTCTCGAATTTCGCCAATAACAATTCTTTGCGTAAATCATTTTATTTATTCATAAATACAATTTTAGAGGGCTACAAATCACGATAGCGATAAGTCATTTTAAGTATGCGCATCTCTTCTTTCGATTAATTGGAAGCATTTAAAACATTTATCACTTTTCCCCCTGAGGAACAGCTCCTCTTCGTTCTTTTTTTTCTAAATATCGAGCTCGCCTATCGCAGGTAACAGCACTTTGTAAACGTATACAATTCGCAAACTCTCTACTCGATGTGTGTACATATTTACTTATATTTAGTGCAGTATAACCATATGATTCGATAATGAACGATGTCCCCTTCCCTAAATAGTCATAGCAAACTTATTGCAAAAGTAAATATACTATATGTATATGAAAATTACTTGCTTATAAACACATACTTTTCTAATTAACTTTTAAGTCGTCATTGCGCGTATGATCATTTTCCTTGTTACTCTAGAAAATAAATAAACAGTAACACACAGATTACGATGAGCAACAAACTAATGATCAATAATCTAGCTAAGAGTGTTGTCCTATATGCTACTAATGCTTAAATGCAACGACTTTGTAAGATGAATACATGCGTATCTACATATCATATGTATGCATATATATATATATATATATATATATATATATATATATAGATAGTAAGTATATCTTAATTTAAAGAAGAGACAATTAACATTCTGCTTTAAATTCAGATTTCCCATTAGTAGATAACACATCATGAAATTGCATTAGAAACAATGAATGAAACGAAAAACGTACAATATAAAATACAAAATAAAGAGAACAAATGTACACGCATACATCTTCTATATATTCGAACTCTTTGTAACATAATAAAAATCTAAAACTTATATATGGCCTTATATTTATTGTTCTTATGCACTGTACAGAAAGAGATATTTCATGTAATATGTAATAATTAGTCTTGACTCTTTTGATATTGTAAACGTAATATTTCATTTTCCAGTCACATCTTGGAGATGAAAAATCTTTCATCTATGAAATCGGCAATGGAGCTTAAGTAATTAATTGGAAAAATCGAACTCTTACAAAATCTTTGGCGGACTGCTCTCTAAGTGTTCTGGACAATTGAACATAAATCAAATTCAAGGAAAATTTAGATTTTCCCTACTGAACTTTTGATGGAACGTCAAATCATCTGTTACAAACTTACAATATATCTATGGGGTGTCCAGTCTAAGGCTATCAATCCAAAAAAGTTAGATAGAAGTATGAATTTGAAGGAAAAAGGGTCTTATAATATTTTGAGGTTTGGCTTCCCCTTTAAAAGTTATTTAGAATTGAAAACTATTCGTTTTGAAACTCTTTCCTTGGGCAGTAATTACCACGCAAACAGAGAGTTGACTAATAGAATGCCTCAGACTTTTTAATCTTTAATAGCTTCTAAACCAAGAACTAAATCAACAAACTTTATAAATATTCTTTCCTCAAAATTTCCTTTCCAATGTAGGTATTTCGACTTGACAACTTTGGACCAGACACAGAAAAAACTGACTTCTAAAGTACATTCGTGGTTTTTCAATATAGATTTTTACATCATCTAGTATATGTAGTAGCATAAACGGTACATGTCTTGTATATGAAACATGTGTCTATTTACATTTAAAAAATCATTTACATCATTTTAGTTTCCACTATTGGTAATCGCTGAAAGTATTTTAAGGATAAATACTAACAGCTGTGTGGTCTTTGAACACTTAGGTAGATTGGAGTTTTGTGAGCGGTCTGCGCTTTTGTATTTGACATATTACACCGTCTATTGACAAGTTAACGTAAGTAAAAATATCCCTCCCTCCTTTTTGCAATATAATAAGTGTTTCGATTACTTTCATAGCAAAAACATGGTAGATCATAAAACTTGAAAATCACGAAATAATCGTGGTAGAATGTAGCTTACTTGCATAACTTATTTATTTGGCTTTGAATTGTTATACCTGAGCGACATGGCTATAAAGGGACAAATTTTTGTTGAACTTAAAACAATAAGTAGTATTAATTTAAAAAGTGAGAATATATAAATATATATAATATTTGTAATTTGCTCTGCAATGCTAGTGAATTCTTTATAGGAACTTCGCAGTAGTAATAAATTAATAATGAATGTTATATCGATATTGCATGAAATCTCCCCAACGTTCTGCGGTATTACGGAAGACAGCTGCTAAATTAGTAACAAATTTGACTATAAAATTTGTTTTGTGTGCTTGTTGTGTGTTCCTTCTTTCTTCTATTTGAGCAGCTTAACAGTTCCTTCGTAACGTTATTTTGCAAAGTATTGTCGGGTACCATCAATTTCTCTAGTTTTCCTCCTTTTTATTCCGCGTAAGATTTCTGCATTCTTGTGCCTCCACGCAAATTTAATGCAACTAGTCTCAGGCAAATGCAAACAATAATTTCCAACAAAGTTACAGCATTGGATATATTTATGAAGCAATTACTGAAAAACTTATGCTAGCATTATTCCGACTAATAATTATACTACTTTTCGTTTACTTTTCATATACATCCAATCTGTAACATATCCGTGCGATAATTAATTCTCAGCTAAATTAATGTGCACACAATTCGTATATTTCTTACTTTTGTTTTTCGTTCTTGTTTCTGGCGAAGAAGTAAGCTTTCATTCCTGCTAGTTATGTATTTAAATAACTATCGCATAGCACTTGTCCTACGTGCAATTGCCGCGTCTCCCTATTAATAAATCATGATCTTATCATTAGATATTAAATTCGTTTTAAAAAAATTAACTAAACATAACTGGTGGACATTCATTAAAAGTTTTTTTTTTTCTATGCGACCTATCCTTTGCTATATTCCCTAAATCCTTATAAAATCCCTCCCTGAGTCTTGAGGATTGGTCTTGAATGCCCGGCAGTTAGGCCAATAATGCTAAATATTGTTCTATTTGGAAAATGGCAGTTAGGTTATTTCAATCATCTCTGCGTCTTCCACATTATTATGACCAACGCCATTGTGTCTGAAATAAGAACAATATAAAATAAAACAATACTAATTAAATAGTAAATAACTTAAAGCGAAATTACCTAAGATTATTTTGTAAATGAGAGTTGTGTAGATGAAAGTGTGCGTTTCTTGGAGAGAAGCCATTTGGATATGCCTTACGGGGACTTTTGGCATTTATTATTCGTGGCTGGGAATACATGTCTTCTAATATACTAGGAGCAACATATGTGAACCCCTGCAATAATTGTCATATATTAATTTCTCTAACAGATAAAAGCATGCATTTATATTTAAAAGTAATGTAATTGCAAAAAATTATTGAAATTATTTGTTGACTAATAAAACAATCAGAAAATAATTAAATTTATCTAGTATTTCTAAAGATCATTCTTTAAATCAAAATTGCAATGCCCAAATATGTGTTAATTAATTGATCAGTCATTCGAAAATTATAAACATATTCGGCAAAGGAATATTCCGTTACTATTATTAACCGAAACTCACTTGAAACACTCTATTAGCTGATTCGCTTAAGGTATATTCTGGTGGAGAATCAACTGGCGCAGATGTCGTAAACTTCTTATCGAATTGCGATACATCATCGTCGCTTGACAGTGTTGGCTTGAAAGGTGGCTCCAATTTACGTGATATTACGTCGTTCCAGTTGATATGTTTAAAGAAGTGGTGATTTTTTATTTGCTCGGCATCCAATGGCCCGGAGCCTAATCTTTGTGCCACTTGCCTCTATTGAGTCAATCAAACATTTCATCAAATGCAAAATAAGAATATTCTTATGCCTTCTAATTTTCTCGCTAACGTACCTTTAATAGCTTTCTAATTAAATCGCGCGCATCCATTGTTAAGTACGGAGGCAAATTTAATCTTCCTCGTAATATTTTTTCTATGGTTTTTTTTCTGTTATCCGACGTAAACGGAGGCTAAAAGAACAAAAATAGTCGTAATTGTTCCATAAGTAATGCCAAAAGTGTTATCACACTTAAAACTATACACACCGAGCCGGTTAGCATATCGTACATTAAAGTTCCGAGGCTCCACCAGTCAACGGCCTTTCCATGTCCGCTTCTAGTCAAAATTTCGGGAGCCCTTCAGAATCATATGAAAAAAAGAAAATTATACAACTCATGGAATTTGAATAAAGTCTATAATAAAGAAATTTGTATGCTTACATATATTCTATAGTGCCACAAAATGTATGGGTCACAGTTCCTTCCTGAATATGTTCCTTGCATAAGCCAAAATCAGTGAGCTTGATATGCCCCTCTGCGTCTAACAATATATTCTCAGGTTTCAAGTCCCTAAAGTGCATAACAATTTTGTTATTTTCTTCAAGTGTCATGATAAAATAAAAGGGATTTTAAAGTATCTACCTGTATATAATTCCCTGAAGATGAAGATGTTGTAGTGCCAAAATTATTTCAGATAAGTAAAAGCTAGAGAAATATATTTGAATTATAAGATGGGAATAACCAAAAAATAAAAAGCACATGCTAGTTATAAACTTACCATGCCACATCCTCTAAAAAGATTCCTTCGTGATTTAAGTGTCTAAATAGTTCTCCTCCACACATGTATTCCAGGATCAAATACAGTTTACCACCAGTTTGAAATGCATATATAAGATCGACAATAAATGGATGCTAAGAAAAACAAGATTTTATTTCTACACTAGAATCATTAATGCAATAATTCATAAAAATAAATATATTTACCTTTACAGCCTCTAAGATATTTCTTTCAGCTTTGGTATGAGCTGTGTCTTTCTGATTTCGTATAATGGATGCTTTACGCAGTACCTATAATATGAAGAAAAAGTGTAAGGTGTTCACAGACAGAATAACGAAGAACGAGGATAAAAATAAAATTCAACTCACTTTCATTGCAAAAATAGTACCGCGATCGTTTCCAGTAATCTTTTTGACTTGAAAAACTTTGCCATAGCCCCCTTTTCCAATAACTTTACAAAGCTCAAAATCTTGACGACCTGCCCTTTCCCTACCACCATTGACATTCTGTTCGGAAATGGGCACGGTTTCGACATCGTCCGACCTAAAAGCATAAAATTTATGATACGTTTGAGAGAGATTCACGCAAATATATACGGGTTTACACAATTGACATTTAAGAACTGCTTACTTGATTATATCGTTCACGTTTGGATTAGGATCGTAATCGCCCTGGCAAATAAAAATCTATTAATTCGTTGTTTGTAAAATTTGCTAAAGAGGGTTATATACGCAGCTGGCCTGCTGGATGCTGGCTTGGCATAATTACGTTCTTTACGATTAAGGCTTACATTTACCTCGCTTATTTCGATAACATCATCATCCGAATCTTCCCTGCTAGCATCCACATCGTGAAGTTCTATGTCAAAAACTGCAGCCATCCTGCGTCTTATCAAATAGCGTTGTAAAACTCAGCAAAACAGCCGTACGGCGTCTGGGATCTATACAGATGGGTAGAAGCAGAAGGAATTGATTGAATTCTTCGTAAAATGGAAAGCCTTGTTGTAACACTGGTGGGTAAAGCAAACTAATGAATTCTTTGAGTAAAATGCTTTTAGATTATAATCAATTATAATGTTCCAATGCTTTTACTATATATGCCTACTACCAACTACTACACTGTCTACATCAGTCTACAAGCTACACCAAACTGCACCAAGCTGACCAAGCGGACCAAGCTACACTGACCGTCACTGACGATCCTGGCTTACATTACTTACATACACCATACGGTAATATGGACAATACGGTATTGTTGCTGGTGGGGCTCTTCAGTTAGTAATTAGTATGCGTGAGGTATCTAAATCATACATACATATACATATATACGTGTGCTTCCGTTTTGTATTCACTGATTCATACACACGGATGTATTACTACTAAGCAGTCGAACTACTGATCGTACTGATCTATTCTATATGTCTGTTACATTTTCTAAATACCTAAAATTACATGTATTAAAATGTATATACACTGTATATTGTGACATACCAATAAAGAAAAGCAAAACGTCCCCCTCTCATCCAGTTTAAGCATCAATTCCTGGTGAATACGATTGGCTGTAAATGACGTCACAAGGAAGGAAATTCCCAGAATGGAGGAAAGAGGAAATGAGGTCGGGTCGGGGTCTCGTGTCTCGTTTCACTGTTTCAGCAGAGATGTTTCAGTTGAATGTAAACCCAACTAATATTCAGTTGTATTAACTAAACAACCATAGACTGTCTAACCGAATTTTCTAAACTTTATTAGTCTACGTTTACACTATTTAGAGTTAATGATTTAATGCTCAGGATAAATTCCAATGATTCTACTTTGCGTGAACATATTTCACAATGAATATTTGCGAACCGGGTGGAACTTATCCTCAGAGGGTAATAGTGATTAGTAGCAGTAGCACAACACGGTAAGAAATTATCGACCTATACATTTTGTTTAATAATACATTATTTTTTTAGAAAGTATTTTTAATTTTCTTTAATTTTGAAAATGGCGTTTGAATTAAAATAAACGCCATTTCGATTCTTTGTTTACGACATAATTCAGAACAATTGTTTTTCAATGAGAGAGTGAAGTGAGTCAGTGATAACTAGCGATAACATGAGACGAAACAGAATACTTGAGAAGACTGATATTGCTGATATACTAGTGATACTATTTGATAAGTATAGAATTTATATTTTAAAAATGGTCAAACGTTACAAAGTACAGGGATATGAGAATTTTCTCAAGTTTATGGAAGATTTCAAATCTGATGGACCTGTTTTTGTCCTTTATAGCGGAACAAAGCTAGACACTGGGGTCAGCTGGTGTCCTGACTGCGTCGAAGGTAAGCTTATTTCTCTATCCTTAATCATAACCTCAATGTTTAATGCTTTATGTATGTTACATTATTAGTAAACAAACCTAATTATTATTACGTGCCACTTTCACACAATACTAACCATTTTTACATTTATCTGATACAGCTGAGCCATTCATAGAAGAGGCACTTAAATTAGCATCAGAAAATTCCAGTTTTATTTTAACGGAAGTTGGAGACCGCGCTACGTATGTAATTTGTGTATTCTATAATACATCCATATACCATAATATAGATTTAGCATATATACATTATGTTTTGTGTTTTGCATAGATGGAAGGATCTTAATTGCTCATTTCGTAAGGATTCAAAAACTAAATTAAAGGTATTACCAACGTTAGCAAAATGGGGAACTCAAAAACGTTTGGAAGGTGATGATTTGTTGAAGGTTGAAATCATTGAGATGTTACTTACAGACGAAGATGATTAAACAAAATATTTTTCTGTCATTGTCATTTGGCTTTTAACATTATGCAAAATTTGTTATATTTATAATTCAGATGGGAAGGATACTGTGCATGATTTTTTGCATATAAAGATGAATGATCAAACATGTAAAATAGTTGCCATTCTCTTTTATTCCCTTAAAATTGTCTCTTATATCTTTGTAATTTCCAGTCATATAAGAGAGATGTAATAATTAATAAAATATATTTTTTACAAATAATCCACACACAAGCCAGGCATTTGCTATAAATCTTTATAGTATTTTTATAGTCCTACCATATACATCTGCTTTATGCCACCATTTTTATATTCTTAGAAAAAGCAATGATATGTTATGTATCACACATTTATTTCTACCATAATGCATGTAAGGTAATGCTTTTCCAAATTATCTTCATGAGTCTTGTACAATGTTTAGGAATATTTTAGAATCCATATCATCATGCTATATTCCTATAACCCCACAGTTTCTGATGGTGGTGTAATTCGGATAGAATAATGTACTTTTTTGCTCCTAATCAAACTGTAACTATTGTCAAAAACAATGGAGTCTGAAAAAAGTATTGTTTTACGAAACAGAACTAAGGAATATATATAAAAATAGTTTCTTACATGTTGTCGGTTCTTCGCAAGTTAAAACACCGATCTCTTCCAATTGATGAGCTGCCACTCTATGAACGGGTATCACATCCTCATCCTTTCCATTTTTATTTTTCTTGAGTATACCAAACTTTATATCGTGGTCTTCTGTGCGAAACTCCCAACTAAACGTATTGATAGACAAAAATTTTTTTATCATGGGTAAACATTGAATAAGATAAAAATAAGAAATTTTCACAATGATTCTTTGATTTACTATGGTTAACACTTGCCTCAATATTGATCCTTGCTCTTGCGCGACATACTCCAATTTTAACTTATCTCCTTTTCTAACAATAACAGAAATAAAATCCTCATTATTTTTCTCCTTGTCTACTTTATTGTCATACATATTCTTTGGTACTTTGCCTCCTTGACAGATCTGAAATTAAACACCACTAAAGGAACCCCTCTGTTCACAGGTTCACTTATCACACTTATCCACAAGATTTACTTTAGTAAGGAGTCTAGGATTTCCATCGGGATCGGTTAAAATTCCACCAAAATGCTTGGGTAGCTGATTTACTGGTACTTGCGTTAAAATTGCCGCTTGCCACTTGATTGGGTCAGCCTTATAGATCTGGATTTTCGATAATGTATATTCATTCATGAATTTTCTTGCAATTGAGAATGCAAAGTGGAATACTTTTGGCGCTAAGTAAAAGAGAACCAAATATAAATCTTCTACCATCCTTTATCCAAGCGTGTCACAAAATTTTAGTCACAGAGGAAGTCACTGAATACTGTACCATTGATAATGTAACAAATTTTTAGGATTTCAGGATAATTTGCTTCGTACATTTGAATCAACGTTATAATGACTTCACCAGCTGATAGAGAAAGAAAATACAACGTTAAAAAATAGAAAGAGAAAACAAATAACATTCAGCACATTTGGCCCGGTTCCACAAGCCTTGTTTAAATTGGATTAAGTTAATTATGCTATATTCTATGTGACATAAAATGTAACAAAATTAACATAATCCAGTTTAAACAAAACTTGTGGAACCGGGCCTTAGACCCTTTTTAATATAAAAAATTATACCTGGCCTCCAAAGGTAGGGCCTCAAATTGAAAGCCTCCATATCAAAAATGACCGTAACTTGTCCTGCAATATCCCCATGTTCTTTTGCTTGTTCCTGACAAACTTTCATATAAAACTCCAGGTAATATATAGTTGCTTTTATCATATCTCTTCTAGAGACTACATGTAAAATCCCATACATGTCGACGCCGGCAAACGGTACGACGACCACTGTAATGAGAAAATGTACACAACCATTAATAACGTTAATTAAAGACAGGAGAAAATTACAACAAAATGATCACCTGGTGCGTTATCTTTGTCATATCCACACAGTCCATGTGGCAAGTACTCCTTGAGGAATGGCGAAGGCTCCCAATTGTCTAGATTATCAGCATCCCATTGTTTTCTCCAATCCAATGACTGTGAAAAATTGAAAAACATATATTATTTTGAATTAATAATTTATGTTTATATAACTGTAGCCCTACTATTATTATAAAAGTAACACAAAGTTGACTCTCTTAGACAAACAGGAGATGCACAACCATCTAGAAAGCGACAGCAGAACGCGTTCCGGAAACGCCAACAAGAAAACTATCAATTATCCCATGCAAAATTTACATTCGTGGAGAAAAATGTTATAGACGATTATGCACGAGATACACGAACTTATGAAACTCACTTTTGCTGAGAAAAGATTGCAGCTGCTTTTTCTTTATTCAGACACAAAAGTGATAAATATTATTCATGAAAAATCTGCTTGTAAATAGTATTATTAAGTCAATTGATCGAACATATACGTTGCATTTTTTTACTTGCTATTACGTGAATCGAAAAGAAAAAAAAAGTTTGTTTCAGCCACTTACGTCTCTTAGCATTTTTTCAGCAGCTGCTGGATCCCATTTTCTAGCTTTGAAAGAAAAAAGAATTTTACAAAATGCATCATCAGGATAATATAAATAATAAAAGAGAACATGCATGTGTGAATCAATTATGCTAATCCAGTCATCTCTCAAAAGAGCTAGTGCAATGATAAAACCTTTTTCGAATTTTGATAATCGGGTGTACGTTGACGGAAATACTAATATGTACATAAATTATCCTACGCCATTAAAGAGGTCAAGTTTCAATACCTCTGAGCCATCTTAGTAGAAACTGATCGTCGTGATGCGGTTGGAGAATAGTTTGTACGCTCTTTCTAAACTGAAAGAAAAGAAATACATTATTTACAATAAATAGTTTTCACTTAAAGCTACTTTACAAAGATTCGCCCCCCCCCCCCCCCCAGTACTTTTACCAAGAAACGAACATCCTTTGTTTTATTTTGACCTTAAACCATTTTATGACACATATTCTTCATAATTTCTCGGCTACCTTCTTTATGAGACGAGATAAGAGCGTTGTGCAAGGTGATGAACGCTATTAACTTCGCACGTCAATTCTAATTGACCCCGGTTTCTACGTAATATATATGCAACAAATATTCTAACTCTCTAATAATGATAAATTACGCGCATCTTTTTACATGAAAAAGTTTTAATGCTATTCAGTTGCTTTAAGAGTTTATAAAACTTCATCACGAATCATCGTAATACCGATACACTACGAAGGGACCTCCATGAATAATGCACCATTAACGCAAGCATAATTGGCGATTATCGACAACGATTTTTTTTAGAATTCTCTCTTCTCAGCGAGAACAATGATAGCATTGATAGCATTGATAGATCACAATAATAATATAATGATGTATTTTTAAAATTATTTCTGAAACAAAAACAATGGAAACAATTTTAAGAAAACGAGAAGATTAATTTTATACCTACAAAAGGATAGCGTTTTTACTCGATAGCACACAAAGAGAAACGTATTGGTGTTTTCAATATGTACTTTCTAGAATATGGGATAAACATTCAGTAACGCAGGCCAGGACTCGCACGAAACTTTCCTCACGCCGGGCCGACGGTAACTGGATTCACGAGCGTATTAAAATGCAATACGATAACATCTCTTAAACTCTCATATACTACGGATAACATTTAAATACCACTCAGTTTCTTCATCAGATAATAGTATCTTCAACTTAGAAATAGATAAAACTAGACATTGCTAAAAAAATAATCTTTGAAGATAATTCCAGCACTTTTGAATCGAATATAATCTGACCAAAGGTGACCGATAAATTGATTCGTTCCTTTGTTTTCTGTGATTGTTATTTTTCGCCGCTATAGCGCCGTAATAATTCGTGGTCGATGAACACCACTCCGGGTAAAAGCCAGTGAAATCTTTTTTCTCAGTCAGCAATAACGCTTTTGCACGATTAGCGTAGAAACTTGATGACCATTTGTCATGGATCTTTTTAGAGAGCGGCGGAACTCAGAGCGAACTAAAAAAACCATAAAGAAATAAGTAAAATATAAAAGTATGCAAAGAGAAATGTGTATTAAAAATTCAGTAGTGTGCTGGCCTTGGGCCTTTGATCACAAAATTCGAATATGCGTAAAATTCTTCACTTTGATATAAACTCTTCGTTTTCAATTCTCTTTGATACAGTGGAGCGCCGGAGGTAATTTAGAAATATTTATAGGGAATTGACGAATAACGGATCAACGACTACGTTGGAGAAACGCTCTTGATGAAATAAACGGGCTTACTTCTTAGAAGTGTATATATACAAGAGTAGCACTCTGTTTATATATGAGGCGTGCTGTGTTGCTTATTTTTTAAGAATCAAAAATGCGTTGACTAATGTTACGTGTGAGGCATTGCCTCGACCTGTACACTTGATTTTCAATTCAATTTCGAGGTCATCCACCATTTACTTTATCACTCCTCTCCAACGTCAACGTCGACTTACTTTCATCAGAGCAAACCGTTGATCATCAGCCAGCTTCAACGACGTCATTTTTATTCCTCCTTTCTAGTTTGCAACACGATAATCAATTCTAATCAATTGGAAATAAGTCCGTTTGTACCTTCAATAATACTGATAATTAATTTGGTACACCGACAACAAATAATTAAATCGAGATATATAAGTTTATGAGATTTACCACCGAACAACGAACAATGTTTTTCTATACTGTCACTCCGCTGCTTTTCAACACCGGTAAAAGAATGCTAGTTGGAATGACCCAACTGAATCGGTACGGAGCAAACCGCTACTCTGGCTCTACTGATCGAGTGCGGACTACAGAGTGCGAAGATGTCTAGAGAGCCCAGAAGAAAGCTAACCGAACTAACCGAAGCCAATAACGAAGACTCTACGCTCCTTATCCTATTCTTACCTTGACTGCACCTTACATGAGTGCGACTTATAAGTTATAACTGCATTTGCCTATCCGTCATAGTGTCAGCAAGTTCTAACCCCATCACGATTCATTCATTCAATTGAATATTATTCCAACAGCTCCATTTCGTTTATTATAATTATTATCGTGTAGCAGTACGGCTATTTTCGAGAGGCAGGACCTTGATTTAACAGTGCTGTGACGTAATATAAAAGTAAACCAAAGGAGAAAGTATTTTATTAGCGGATAAAAAATTTACGAGCAAAAAGCCGCGCCGTCTAAATATTTGATCAAATACATACTTGTGTTGAGGAAAAAGAATAACAAGGATTCTAATGCATTTCACATATTTACATGCAAATTTCATGTGCGCGTACTGAATTCCAGGGAACTATGATTTGAATTATTCGGTTTTTTGTTCATCTCTTGTAGCTCAATTTCGGTCGGTAAACAAGATTGTTGAGAGCAGACAGTGGTGACTCCTGGTGTTAGCGTCTCCAACCCCCAAAAATTTGAGCGACCAGAGTGCTGGCGGGTAATGGATAATTGTTATGAGAGGTTATAACAAAAGAATTATAGCAATAATGTGATCTATTGTCAGTGGATAACGTACAAGAGAAAGAGACAAAGCGGATAGTAATCTAGGAATTTAATTGTATGTGTGTTAAGAGTAAATGATGATCATTTTGATGACTTGGCTGGTTTGTTTAGCAAAGGAATTTCATTCAACCATGCCGAACCGTCAACGACCGCCGACAGAGAAGACGGCATAATACTTGGCTTCATCATCATGGCGCCGTATTATACTACATTGTTTATTGTGTTGTTTACGCCAGTGCTTATGGATTTGCATGCCGGTAATACTGTTGGGTGGATGAATCTGATAGAAAACTGAAGTGTCAATAGCGTATCGTCGTGATAGGACCGAGCTGGACTTTCCGGATCAAAGTAAAAAGCAAAAGACTACATTCTTTTATTACAAATCATATAATCGTCTAGCTAGGATTTGGCATCAACCCCACTCTTTCTCTACTCTCGTAAGTCTTCGAAGTAAAAAGCTGCCGACTGGTTGCCAATTGCCAGCTGTCAAAACTTCGCCCCTCATAAGCTGATTCTATCCAAGCTATCAATTTCCTTTCATACTTAAAGAGGTTGGGCGAATTCATGGAGCCACAGAGCTTAGTATTGTATGTATACTTATACATACGTACATATATATATATATATATATACAATCTTCTGTTTCGCAAAACCTAAACTCTTTAAGTTAAAAATAAAACAGAGCATAGCATTGAGCGAAATATTGCGAGGATATAATATAGCTTCGCTGATATTACTGCAACGCTTTCCTCCCATGCTCTTCATTTGTGTTTATATTGCTTCTTACGATTTTTTTTATTAGTTGGCGTGTCTCCACTATGAAAGCCAGTTGTATTGCATAATAAAGGACATAAAACCACAGTAAAAAATGCCAGGAAATAAAAAGAAGAGAACTAAATTAGTTTAAAGCGATAAGGTTTCAGGTAGAAGAACAAATGCTTCGTATATCGTAGATACAAGCTTACGCCAGTGTACTGCGCGCGCGAGGGGATAATGGTAAGTCCCGAGGGAATACGTGAGAGAAAAGAAAATGTTCTTTGCCCATGTCAGCCCAACATTCGCATTCTGGTTCCTTGCATCGATTTGTGATCTGTGATCTCAAAACACTTTATTAAGGATTTCAATCATTTTGTTGTCCTGTATATAGAAAATGCAGCAACATTGGAAGTTTGGAATTGTCACAGTGGTGTTTTGTGCTTGTTGACTCTGATCGCGTCAAGCCATTTATTTTTATACATTCGCTTTTTATTGGTCACTTGGATGACTCCTTAAAAGTATCGAATTCCAATCGTGCCGTTCTCTTTACGTCCCTCATCTCTACCCATCTTGACTTACAAACCGATATAGAGGCAAGAAAAACTTTGGTATTTCTAAAGTCTGGGAGCTTTGCTAAAAAATGTCATGAGCAAATTTCCACGAAAACAATCGAATAGGCAAAGTAGTATCTGAAGAATCAGTGTAATTACAGATAAACAAGGAGACTGGAGAAATGGATAAAAAACGGGGATTAAACTCAAGGAAGGCTACCTCTTTATCGCAACAGGGTAAATAACTTTTTTTTTCTTTAAAAACAAATTAGCACTGACACCCTTTTTCATTGTCGTTGACTGTTTTCAATTAATTTCTTTTTACACGAGTGAAAAAAAATTGGAATAAGTAACTGGATGAGAAGAGTTGGATTGAGTGGGTGTCTTGCTGTCAGCTCGGCTGGATGCATGCAGGCTGCACTGCTGCAGGCGCTGCAGCTAGCCAGGCTGGCCTCGCTGTTGCTGGTTGGTTGGTTCGGTAATCGTCGAGTGATCTCGGTCGAGCTCGGCACTATCCGTAGCTCTGCGAATTGCGATTCGTCGCTTCGAGCAGGTCCTCTTCACTTTGTTCCAAGTCGCCGCGCTCCACTGCGCTCGAATTTCGCGATCCTTCCCTTATCTAATGTCTTCCAGAATCCCTTTTCTTCTTTGGCTTACCAAAACATTCTTACGACAAAAATCCGCCAACATTGTAATCCTTTACGCCACGATTTTATCGCAAAACTGCCAAATGCCGCGGTAAAAAAGTCACGAGAATTTATTTTATATTGCGTGACTTTTCTTCATCGTTTCATTGTGTATCTCTGTGCGTGTTGAGATGTTTTGTGCACCGTAACACCGGCATATTTCGAAATGGTAATTTTTTAACCCCTATAAAAAATTTGAAGCGATGCAGAGTTTCTCTTGATTTGTTTTCTTTAATGGTGTGGTAAAATAGTAACGATACTTGTTGCTAATAAGGGAGTTTGATCATTTGGCTGGAAAGACTTCGATTCCCTGTTACTTCTTTCTCTTCTCCCACGTAGCAAGTTGTTTTTCAGTATGACAAAAAACGAAGAGCAGCTGTTGCCTGTTAGTTATCGGAAGTATAGCTGGTCGGTTGACTGGTTTATCACATTTTTGCGACTATCAGCATCCACAACAACGGTTGTCAATGCGACTTGTGGCGGGTGCGGAAACCAAGCGGATATCAGTAACCATCGTTTTCCGTTAATATTACTGGCTCTACCGTATACTGTGTAGCATTATTAATGGCTTGAGTTTAATCGTGACTTATAATATCGTGCACGAGCAGAGTACGTCCTGTATTTTTAGTGATATTGGCAAGATTGCTCAATGATATTGGCATCCCACTCTCTGTCGTCTGGTGGGCCATAAAAAGGTATGCTAACAGGGATAAGAAAAAGAAGAAAGAAAATAGAGGATAAGAATAATAAGAGAATAGTGAAAACTTACCGAAATTGAATGTTTTGTGAAACCAGCGAAATTGTACACTGTAAAACGAAAGGCATATAATAAGTGAATAAATGCATTTATTAACGACATATCGCTAAGTATTTCATTGTTGACCTTCGATATGCAAACAGGTATTGGTAGAAAGATTGTAATCTAAGGTCATCGGGGTTGTTGTAGCTACGAGCTTGGCTAATTACGATTATACTCGCATAAATTGGTTGTTTATTCATCTGCGGTTAGCGTCTTGTTTACGTAAGAATAGATACGGTACTATAGGGACCGTGCACATCAACACAATGATAGAGAAGTATCAATGTGTAACTATATACGTATAAATAAATTACACTCAAAAACTGCGAAAATTGACCGATAGTTTGCGCTGATAGTATGCATATACACCAATACACATACTCATCTCACTGTCATTGTGTTGATGTGCACGGTCCCTATACATCATGTATAGTTTTTCCACGTAAAAATGAATTCGATCGCCTGTAGGAATCCAAGCCCCTGCAGCAGCAAAATTGTTTTCTTTAACCGTTCCATTTGAATAGGTTAGAATCTTATAGAGTAATGGCGGATGATATCAACAAAAGAAAATGTGAATCTGCTAAGCAGATAACCTTGAGCCGTGGCAGCTAAATAAATTTTCAATAGGAGCGTGTTACGCGTGCTGTTGCATAAATTAAGCAAAGCAACGGTATGCGAGCATCGCGAACAACACAGTCTCACACGGGCTCGCATTTTTCTCTCGATACTCTGCTGCCAACTCGGCGTGCGATTGGCCGATCTAACAGGTTGCTTTTGTTATACGAATAAAAAGCAGGTCTACGACTGATCCGATATACTATTTTTTAACCTTACAGTCATCGCCCCAATTGGCAATTGAACACGGGAGGGTCGATAAGTCAACGGACGCGTCGGATGAAATTGGAACTAATTTATCTGGAAGCGTACTTCGCCGTTTATTTAATAGTGTTCTGGAACTGAATCGAATGGTTTACAAAGTTGCCGTAATATTTTTGTGTTGATTGCAGCGCTGGTCAGGAACGCGCAAGAATCGAGCCTAATGTCTGTATGGTCGACAAGCACTGGACGAAATTCAGGCAATTCAGCACTGTCTGTGGCAGCAACGGATAGCGGAGCAGTTGCACTAGCCCCGATTCTATCCTCGCGCCATCATCACCTACATGAGCCTAACGCCCGCTGTTTTCATAAACGGTATCACGATTGTCAGGTAAATCGATCAAACGTATCAATAACGCTCGCTCGCCCTCTATGCCATAAAATTCAAATTATCTCGAGAAACTCGTTTTATGATCATTATCGCGCCATTTTTGCTTATTCGTTTTTTCTCGAGCCTTCTTGTCATGACTTTTGCATTTTACTGTACATATTATATTTTGATTTCTTTCGTTCAGCACCGGTGAATTTTTTTTATCCTACACGGGTCTTTTGGCAAGTTTACCTCCTTGGTTGGCGCCAAGGTTATTCGCAGCACTCGGTGGTACGTGTTTTTCTCTGTTTACGTGCCTTAAGCAAAAGAGAACCCTTTGACGTAGTTCCCCTATTTTACTTTACCTCATCGTTTATCGTTAAATAATTTGTTTTGTTGATTTTCCTTTGGCAGTCGAGAATGTCTCAGTCGGGTGATGGACTTCACACGCCGGGATACCTTTCTTGGAGGAAGCTGCAACTAAGCCGAGCAAAACTCAAGGCGTCCAGCAAAACATCAGCTTTGCTCTCTGGCTTTGCTATGGTAGCTATGGTGGAGGTGCAGCTGAACGCAGAGACAAAAGTCCCAACGGAAATGCTCATAGCGTTTGCGGTTTGCACGACATTACTAGTGGCAGTTCACATGCTAGCTCTGATGATATCCACCTGCATATTACCAAACATCGAAGCTGTCTGCAATCTCCACAGCATAAGCCTCGTCCACGAATCTCCCCACGAGCGTTTACACTGGTACATCGAGATAGCTTGGGCATTCTCGACTCTGCTCGGTCTTTTACTATTCTTATTGGAGATCGCCATTCTTTGCTGGGTGAAATTCTACGATTTCTCGAAGACAGCAGCTTGGTCCGCTTGCATAGTGCTAATACCAGTTCTTATAATATTTCTTGCCTTTGCGATTCACTTCTACCGAAGTCTCGTGGCTCACAAATATGAAGTGACAGTCTCAGGAATCAGGGAACTCGAGTTGCTTAAGGAACAAATCGAAACGTCTGATGTGGAGGGTAGGAATGGTGTGAATCTTACGCAATCGATCGGTGCTCATATTGTTTGAGCATATATTATATAGTTTATTGTATAAAGACTCGGTGATAATTAATTAACTTCAAAATTGCTGCGGCTAAACTTGCTGTATATGTTACACGATAGTGCTCGATGGCATATGTACTTGTCTTCCAGACACTATCGTGTCTCTTTATTTCTTAAAATGTTTAACAAATAAGTCTGGGCTTCCCAAAGAAAGCTCGAGCGAACACCCCTATCTCATTTTTGTCCCGTGTCGTTGCCCATGCTCTCCGACTCTTGCGTTGTAGATATTAGATCATGGTATATATATCACAATTATAAGCGAAACTGAGAAGTCGTGTATTCGCCCGAGTACCTTATTAGAATTTCTCAATTTGTATGCATGCGAACATTAAACATTCCTTGCGTAGCTACTTAATTATAGTAACGACGATATCCTTAAAGATATGACGTACAATTCACAGCAATTATTTGCTCTCAAATAGCACAGTGTGCTACTGTACTTATCAAAGGGGAGAGAGAGAGAAAGAAAGAATTTTCATAGAAATCAGTATTTCCGTCAGAATCTCCAATTATTTTAATGTTTTTAAATAAAATCCCCTTTCAATGGTAAAAGCTATTCATTATTCTGTAAGTGCATAAGCCTAGGACCACACAGGTCCGGTTTTGCAGATTCCGCTGAACGGTTCCCCTTTTATCAACAATTGCTGCAAATGAGAACCGTTCAGACACTTCCCCGAAAAACACTTCTGCAGGATGTGGCAGAATCATGCTACTGTAAGAACGGACGATAGGATTAAAATTAATATACATTAAGTTTAAGGTTATCGTTCAGATAGATCGGTTGTCTTTGTCCCGTAATTCGAATTGTTAAATTCAACGATGATTAACACTGATAACTTTATTCAATTAATACACGAAAGTGAAGCTATTCGGGAAAAGTCGTGCAAAGAATATAGCGATCAAAAGTTCTTCAAAAGATTTAATGGACATTTCTATAATATTCAAAATACTTGCTTTCCTATTTCCTTATTTTATTATAAAAACTATCAAACCTTTCACTTATATCACGTTGAGTGTGGAAAGGGTGAACCTAATAACTTTTAATAATTGGTTTTTTCAACAAATCAGTTACTTTTAACAGACAAATTTTCATTAAATTTTACACCCTCTACTGATTGGAGAACAAATAACAAACTATAGCGCCTGGATTCTTCCTGCGTATAATGAAGTGCGACTATGATTTGTTTATCCTGTCGAAGGGGACCTTATTTACAGCGGGATCTGTAAAAATGGATCTGTGTGGTCCTAGCCTTAAAGTATTAAGATTTGTGTGGTAATTTTCCTGACAGAATTTTATTCAAAATTATAATGAGTAATCTTTGTTGCCACAATAATATATTGTTTTAATTATATAAATTGTTCTTGTATTTTTCTCTTCCTCACCTTTCATTGCTATAATTAATATATTTATTAATTAATATATTTTTATCGGTTTTACTCTTCTATCATAACATTGAAAGTTATCCTCTACATATAGTTACGCTTATTTTTGCATCAATGATTTGTGGGGAAAGGGGGGAGGCAACAATAGGATGTTTACGTTAAATTGAGTAAGAGTTAGGATAGAGTTAAAAAATAATTTTAGGTACGGACATCTGTTATTTGTATAGTTTATGACAACTTAAAGCTGTCTTTTTAGGCCCGTTGCAGAGTTGCCAAGTGTATACTTTCGGTAAGTACGGTAGAAGAGCGTAGTACATACACAGTGGGAAATTGAATCGTGTGTGCTTTTAACTATAGTGTAGTATATCATTTTCCATGTTAAATTACAGAGTGAAACTAGCCGAACCACACACGATTCAATTTCCCACTGTGTATGTACTATTCAAGATGGCGGACTTGGCAACCTTGCCTTACAGAATCCCACTCACTCTTGACTCGTACATACCGCGCCAAAATCGGACGTACCTAAACACAGTGCTAGCTGACTATATTATATTACTTTTATAATATTATAAATAAACCACTAGTGAGATTTTCTGCTACTAAGAGACGAATTGGACTATTAGTGACTCTTCTTCAACACATCTGTTTGTGAAATCGACTAAATATGGAAATTGGAATCTCCAAAGTAAGCAGAAGTCAGACAGATGACCGATCCCAGACAAGCGACAGAAACGACTCAACTGAAAAAGCAGCCAAAGCGAAACAAATTGATTATGCCAATGAACAAAAAGGTAACAGATACGAACCTATTCATTATGGCCCTTACATAGTTAATATAATATCTGCTAATATTAATAACAATTTAGGCAACATACACCTTATGAAGACCAGTAAATTTTTAAAAGATTATATACGCGAAAGTTTTAGCATCTCCAAGGTCAATCAACAAATATTAAAGCTAAAATTTGATAACTATAAAATAGCAAACAAAACGGTAGAGGAACAAAACAAGATAGAATACAAAGATTGGATCTTCTTCGTCCCAAACTTCGCAATTACCAAGATCGGTGTTGTGGGTCACGTCTTTAACGAATTTAATGACGAAGAAATACTTTTTAACATTAATTCAAACCCAAGGAACATAAAAATCTCTAAGCTAGAGAGACTCACCCGTTGGGACGCAGTTAATAAAGTTCCCATCCCTACTAACTCGGTAAAAGTATATTTTATCTCGAACTCCTTACCTTGATACATCTACATTTTCAATGTAAAGCTAAAGCTAAAGCCGTTTATAGAAAAGGTAAAAAAATGCTTCAGATGCCAAAGGTTCGGACATTCGCCAATTCAATGTAGAGGACACTTACGATGTAAAAACTGCGCCGGAGATCACAATACAGAAGGTTGTGTAAACAATGTTCGCTGTGGTAACTGTGAAGGTGACCATATCAGCTTAAGTTTTGTTTGCCCAATATACAGACTTCTAGTGTTAATAATGAAAACTAAAGCGTATAAGAATTGTACTAATGAGGAGGCAAGGAAATTTATTCTAGGAAATAAAATAACTTCCGAACCAGAACTTGACAATTTTTTTGTTAACATATATAGTGACCACAATAATACTCTCTCTAACTGGATAAAACTATATTATGAAAGACACATTAACATTAATCATATTAGGAAAAAAACCAGCTATAAAGACACCATAATCGAAGGACAGAACTGGAGTATTAATCAAGAAACCAAAGCTGACAACATAACTCCCCTGAATTCTAATTCAAATAATATTGAACCCATTACACAAGTTAATAGTAATCATTATGAATCTTACATTTTTTTTTCCTGAAGCCAATATTAATACTGAAATTATTGACAACGTCTCTCCGCCTCAAGAATTAACATACATAGAAGCAGCAGAGGTCTGTCAAACAGAGGTCTGCCAGCAACAACAAATTAGTAACATGGAACTAAACACCTCTTCCCCGTTAGCCTATATCACTAGTCAAGACAACACTATTAGTCCAGTGGCTGAAGTACCGGATAAACCAATTAATCCGCTATCCTTATATAACTCAAACTTCTTTAAACAAAAAGATCTTCCAATCACGAATAAAAATTCCACTCGCTCTTCAAGAATCATCAAACCCTATGATAAGGAAAATACCCAACCTACCAAGAAAAAGCCAAAAATTTATAACTCGTACAAAAAGGATAACCAACATTAAACTTTACCGACCATACATAGCAATTAAACAATTTGAAACACATAGCCACTATAATTACTATATACCAACAAGCCTGTATCAATTCTCACTTAGTCTTTCAATACAACACACCAATTAACCCAAAGTTATCAACCTATGGATACTAGGATTGTTCTCTGGAACTCTAGATCATTAAAATCTAAAAAACATTCGCTCATTCATTTTGTAGAAGGTTACAGGGCAGACATCATAGGCATCACCGAAACATGGCTTGATGAAAAAGATATATTTCACTTGACAGGATTTAATACTTACAGAAAAAATAGAAATAGCTTGGGTGGTGGAGTAGCTCTATTCACCTCAAATAGAATACTATCATTCCCTATTGTAAATTCAAAGATTACAGACATATTCCCGGAATCATTATTAATCAAAGCCATTTCAGCTAATGGCAATCTATATATCGCCTTAATTTACAACCCTCCCAATAGAACCATATCTTATGAGGATTGGATAACTTTTATAAAGGAAATGGAATCAATCACCATGAACAGACGCAACTTTATAATCATGGGGGACTTTAACAGTCTCAATAAAGCCTGGGGATGCAAAAATAATAATAGAAACGGCTTAATTTTAAACAAAATCTGCTCTCTTAATAACTTACAAATAGCCAATAAGGGTCATACCACTATAAATAATAGACATAATTACATTAGCATCCCCGACCTTCTGATCATACCAAATTGTTTTCCTTTGTCCATAAATATTACAGTAGATAGCACCATCTTTGATAGTGACCACTTCCCAATTCTAGCATCTGTTAGAAACTTTACTCAAACTTCACAATTAAAAACCAGAAGTAGAGTCACGTACAAAAACTTTGACAAGGACTTATTCTCCAAAGATTGCTCTAACTATATTAATAATATAACAATAGACGGGAACAACCATGCACTTATCGGAATATTCCAAATTGACAAGATTCATTATAGATACGGTAGAGTCATTAGGTTGTAAAATTATCAATGTAACTAATAACAACTTATCACAAAGAAATGTGAAAAAGTGCCCCTGGTGGGACGAAGAGTTAAAAAGAGAGTGGACAAACAAAAATATTCTGTATAAAAAATACTTAAATAATACAACAGATGAAAACATGGAAAAGTTTGACCGCCAAAGCAAAAAATTCAAAAATCTTTGTACCAGCAAAAAGAAGGCTACATTTAACGAATTTATAAACAATATAAGTCCCAAAAATAGTATCAAACAAATCTGGGATACGGTAAAAAAAATTAAGAGTTCAAAATACCTCAATGCTACTAATCATAGCGACTTACTCGACGAAGATTCTTTAAACAATACAATCAAAAATCTATGCATTAATTACCCCGTACTAACGCCCCCCATTTACAGTAATAGCCAAAATGTCTTTCTACATAAATTCAACACCAACCTATTCAATACTGAAGAACTTAATTCAACTATCAACAATCTGAAACAAGCTTCATCTCCGGGACCGGATCTTATAAGCAACCAAATGATCAAAAACCTCCCTTCTAATATAAGAAAAACTTTGCTGGACATCTTCAATGTTATATTAACCAATGGGGAATATCCATCAGAATGGAACCATTGTGATATAATACTATTGAAAAAACATGGCTCTAACAAATTTCGTCCCATTTCACTCCAAAATAATCTGAAAAAAGTCTTTGAAAAATTATTAACTAACAGAATCTTCGATTTCATTGAATTAAATAACATATTACCGAACCACCAATTTGGCTTTAGATCGAACAGGTCTTGTTCGGACAATTTAGTCATATTCACCTCTGACATTTATAAGACTTTTATTGATAGGTCGAATCTGCTGGCTTTGTTTATCGATATCGAAGCAGCGTTTGATAAAGTTAGGCCTGATGTTCTAATTAATATACTAATTGAACATCAATTCCCTACAGCAATTCAAAAATATATTTTTGATTCATTGATGAACAGAGAGGTGCAGATTTTTATTAATAACAGTCTAATTAGTACGAACCGAACAAACCTGGGACTTCCACAAGGTTCATCGCTCAGTCCGATTCTATTTAACCTCTACACTAGTAAAATTACAAATGCTATCAATAAGGATTGTAAGTTTCTTCAATTTGCGGACGATATCCTAATATATAGCTCCAACATTGACCCTTTAAAGGCGACATTATCATTGAACAACACAATTAATAATGTGCACAATTACCTATTGACATTGGGACTGAAAATATCCAGCCAAAAGACAGCTCTAGTTCATTTTACTAGGAAATTAAGTGTTAACAAAATTATTAGCCTAAAAAGCAAAGTAGGAATCATAGAATGCAAACATTCCCACAAATTCCTGGGAGTTACCTTCGATGAGAAACTTACTTGGCAAGCCCATCTTAAAGAAACCTCAGCCAAATTCAAAAAACTATTCAACCTTACACTGTGGCTAACCCACTGTAAATGGGGTTGCCACCCCTCATCACTAATGAAGATTCTTAGAGGCTATATAATTCCAATTATTGAATGGGGCTCAATAGTTTATATCAATCCAACCAACACTAATATTCAAAAAAGATACGACACATTTGTTCTAACAATTACCAAAAAAATGATGGGAGTATCAAATGCTGCATCCAACCGGATCACATGGTTCCTATCTGGACTACTAGATTTAAAGTCAAGAGCGTTTACTACTATCACAAAGTTCCTTTTAACTAGGATGATCATTATCAACCATCCCACAGTTGCTGCTATAAAACTTCTCCAAAAAACGCTAATCGACAACCCATATTCATCCAGAAGATACATCCCATTCTTCTTACAAATTTACCTAGATTTGACAAAGTGGAACAAACACATTCCTACATTCATCAGACACCCCCATCACACTATTAATACATTAAAAATAAAAAACAAAGTAGAGTATGATACAGAAATCGGTAATATCTGTAAAAACTCAAAGAATCCTGACGAGACTTTTAACCAGCTATTCTCTAATCTAGAACAACAGTTTCATGGATTTAGAGAAATCTACTACACAGACGGATCGATATCTCCTACAATTAACAACAATCAAATATGCAGTGCTGGAATCATAGGTTCCAAATCTGGATTAAAAATTAAAATAGCACTCAATGAATTCGCGGACACTTTCGCTGCTGAAATCGCAGCTATTTGGGCGGCAGTCAAACAGATATACAAACAAGTTATCAACGAAACTCACGAAACAATTACCAATTCATCATTTACCATTGTTTCAGATTCAAAGAGCGCTATAGAAAAAATCGCTACTGTCAATTGTGGTAAATCAATGAACTTCTTCTTGATAGACAGCTGGATAACTTTTGCCAAGATACATAATCTCAATACAAGGGTCGTAACCATTTGGATACCTAGTCACAAAGGCATTTATTATAATGAAAAAGTGGATAAACTAGCCAAAAGTAAAACAACTTCCCCCAATCTAATACTTTCATTACTAGATGTCAATAGCATTTTCCACTTAACCAAATCTCAAATCATAAATAACTTTATTTCGACCATAATAATCCCATCGAACGACATTGAGAAAGAATTTTTCAAAGTATTCGGTAAAACAAGATTTAAATATAGATGGTTTGACGGACTGGATTTAAACAGGCGAGAAATAGGATTGATTAACAGAATTTTGATGAACCAATTTATTTGTAATTACTACTTGCATAAAATCAACAAAATAGATACTCCTTATTGCATTTGCCAAAACGTAATTCAAAACTTGGATCATGTAATATGGGATTGCCCAACCAACATAGAAAGTAGACCTAGCCTCATTAATATCTTGGAAAATCGGGACAATTGTAATGGCTACAAAATAATAAGTACACTAAAATCTTTAGATATGACACAACTCAAATTATTCTGTGAAATAATTACGAATTATTCATCCGGTCAGAGATGACTGGATTTGACAATGGATATCATAATAGTAAACCTAAACACCTTATCTGAGAGGGCAGTTGTCAACAGAGGACACTGCCTTCGCCACCTGTATTCATGAAGAAGTCTACATTTACCACACAATTCATGGACAACTCCGTCTCTCAACCACACCAAATGTCACTGCCAAGCACTGACTAAACAACGCAACACAAAATAACTCTACGATCAAATTGTACCAACAGTGGGTAATCGTTCATCGAAGCGAAGCCCAAAACCCAACAAAGAAGAAGAAGACAGAATCCCACTACAGGAATAGACACACCGGATTATAGGGAATCTAGTTATTTTTTGTTGTAAGTTGCGTGACTGTGACTAGATGCCAATCCAATCCGATCCAATCCGCAGAAAAGAAACACGGTATGACACTAACTGATTAATTATGTAGCAGAATATCTTATCTGTCATTTTATTGTAAACAAATAACAAAGGGATCTTTAAAATAATTTATTCGTCGCAATCGCAATTATATCATGTCGACCAAATTGCAAGATGATATCAACAGCATACCTCTAGCTGATGATGATCCTCAAGGTAAATGAACAAGACTATTGCTTATATATCTTTCATATAATACAGTCTACGCTCATCTTTTGATAGTTATCATTCCAGAAGACGATATCCCCGATAATGCATCACAAATCTCTGAAACTTTGGCTGGGGGACATAGTTTGGATTCTATTCCATCTACTTTTACCAATGGTAGTTTTAGTCCTAATAGTACGTAGTGGTCAATGTTCTCTACTCTGTCTCTGCTTAATTTTTTAAATAATTTATTTTTTTAAAGGTCTAGATACAGATATCAATCCAGATGAACAGGAAGAAAAAGCAAGATTAATTGCACAAGTCCTTGAACTGCAAAATACACTAGATGGTAAGTGAAATGCTATTTTAATTACCATGTAATAAAAGATTGTTATTGAAATCATATAATATGTCATCTTTATGAAATAATTTAAAGAATATCTAAATCTAGGCCAAAATAATTAATTAACCCTAGGAAACTTTTAAGCATGTGATTTATCATTTGATTTCTTTCTTTTTATGCAGATTTGTCTCAAAGGGTTGATAGTGTGAAAGAAGAAAATTTGAAGTTACGCAGTGAAAACCAAGTATTAAGTCAGTATATAGAAAATCTAATGTCAGCATCAAGTGTCTTTCAATCTACAAGTCCTAACTCAAAGAAAAAATGAATTATTTATATAAGTGCTTATATCTGAAAAGTTTCAACAATGCAAAAAAAAAAAGTGGTTTGTCAATCAAATTAGATTCATATATGTATTTATTTCATAAGAATAAACACCAAAGATACAATAAATAATCAAAAAAATATAATAGTAGTTGATAATTTTATTAAGAAAAACACTTTATTTTTACTTATATTAATACAATTATACAAAAATATATCAAATCCTACAATGATAGTGGATAATGAAATCCTAAGTATTTATATATATTGTTAAGTAGTTTTTTATAAAAAGAAGATCATAAAGTGAGAATACTCAAAATGTACAATTACGATGCATTTGTCAACCTCTTGTTTTTTAATAATTTGAAGTACGTATCGCTCAAGAACACTTCCAGAAATTTATTTCATAATTGAATTCAACTTAACTGCTTTCATTGGTGTACTACGCATGCTATTGTCATGTTTTCCTAGTGTTTTACAATTTTTTGGAGTTTTTAGAATTAATGGGGTCTTTGCTAATGGCTTTTTAATATGGGGAGTTCTACAAAGTGAAGTACTTTTCACCTGTCTGTTATTCGCAGTTGGCGAAAGAGGGGGGACTTCCGTTTTCTTTTGATCCGTTCTCTCTTTTACTGAATTATTTACATTTCCCAAGTTACGTTTGTAATTTTTGTTAACGCCTAACTGATTTCTTTTGCTCACATTTGACATTGCTAATTTGTGTAATGACTGAGGTTGTAATGACTTTGAATCCTGCAAAATCCTAATTTTGTTAGATTCTTTTGACCAAGATGCTCTAATAGCTACCTTTTTAGGCTTACTATCTTTTACATTATTACAATTTTTTAACTCTGTGCCTACTCCTGAAGTTTTCAGTTTTAGTCTATTCGTGTCAAATAGGTTCGCTGTTGCCAGGACCATTCCAGCATTTTGAGTCCTCAATTTTGCGATTGACGCTCGTCCTGTCTGAGACATAACCGGGGAGCGAATAACCGTTGATTTAAAGTAATTGTCAGCATCCTTCCACGAAGATATGCTAGGTTTATTGTTACTTTCTTCGTTATCAAATTTGCAAATCAAATGTTGATGACTCTTAGCTCTTTTTAACTGTTCCACTTTTTTATTGAAGTATTCGCTTTTTGGATTACTGCTCCTTAATGAAGATGTTCTGCGTACGGAGGAAATTTTGCTGCTGCTTTCATTGACCATATTAAGACTCTCATCACTCAGTGAATCTCCAGCATGCTCAGTTGTGTGTGTAATTAAAGTTCGCAGCTGTTTTTGCAAATATTTTAATCTTGCATTGGTCTCGTCACTACAAAACGAATCGTACTCCATTCTCACATTATCGCATTGGTGGAGAGTATCAGAATTAAATTGGATAATTTGACTGGTGTTTCGCGAATTTGAATCCCACGAAGCTCGTCTGGTGATGCGTCCTCTACAAAAATAGAAAGTATAATAATAATATTAATAAAATAGATGAGTTTTTATTTTCCATACTTTTCATTAAAAGCCATATGATATATATAGTTTTTGGAAAAGTGCAGAAAGTACAATCAACAAAAACAAGCATAATAATTGAGAAATAACAAATACGAAAAATAACTTTTTGTACATTACCCAACAATTTTATCTTGAGATCTTCTCCTGATAGTGCCAATCTTTCTAGCACTAGGAGATCTTATAATTTTATGCTCGGAAGACCTTCTGATTTTTAATTCTTTTCCAAGTCTTTTTGCTAAGTTATCTGCTTTGATGGTATCTTCTATACTTGCTTCTTCCAAAGTTTTTTCATATTCTGTCTGTACTTTAGACACAGAATGCGAAAATATTGCTGTACTGCTGTGTGCCTTTCTCATAGCAATACCATCAAGTTCTTCAGATATTCTTGATTCAATCGCACTTACTCTACTCTTTATTTCTTCATATTCTCGTTTGGGAACTTTTACGTATTCATTTGTATCGTCATAGTTTTGCCGCGACATAGATTGCTCCCGGTCCTTATCCAAAACAGATCTATTCCTAATCCTTGTTTCAGTTGGGCTCCAATTTATACTCCTACTTTCATTTACACTGTTACTCGCGTGCAAGTCCAGCTCGCTATTATTATCATCAGATAAATTAATATCTGCATCAACCAGAACATCGTTATAATCATCCTGAGTTTTAAATGGCGACATTTTATTTCTTTCAAATTGGCGCATCCTAGGCGATGCAGATGATTTTTTCGATGTAGAATCTCCCGCCGAACTCCATCGTCTTTCCGTATACGTATTTTGCCCTATTTCGCTCTCCGTTGATCTCTAAAATAATTAGAGAACAGTTTAATCTCTTTCATAAGTAATTTTAATAATGCCAAAAAATCTTACCTGTTTATTACTTTTCTGAACAAATCGATCCAAGCTTAATCTCAATTTTTTACTTTTTTCCAATTTATCAGGTGTTTTTCTATAACAAAAAAAAAAAATATATATATATATATATATATTAGAATTGTTTTAATCGTTTCCGTTTTAATGCAAATAATATTAACTTACTTTTTCTTCACATTCAGTGTTTCTGGTAATTCTATGACTTTTCTTTTCTTTGCAATTTTACTTGAGGATGAATTTGTCATTTGTGATTTTTTCATACTTTGATGATTTTCTTTTTCATTAAGAACATCTGAGGATCCATTCTTGCCAACAATCTTTTTCAATCCACTGAACATTCCTTTAGAAAAAACCATTACACTTTAACAAATTTTTAATACAAAGAAGAACCATCTTCTTCTTAAGGACATACTTAGGTTTAGATTGGAGGAACGTAGATGTGGCTTACGTGTAAGACTTGCACTCCGATGTTTTTTATCCTTTAATTTTGAATGTGTATCTGCATCTGATGACACCAATTCCTCGCAATCTCTGCTAAAAGCTTCGTTGCAAATAATTTGACTGATGCGATCAGGAAGTACACCTATATTTTGAGCATTCTCTATTAAAATCTGAAAAAGTAAAAAACATTGCACACATTATTTTCTTCTCATTTATTATTATTATACTAGGATAAAGCTAGGTTATTATTGACAATCAACATACCTTAATTACTAGTAAATGTAATTGTAATCTTGT
This sequence comes from Prorops nasuta, assembly GCF_024137725.1. Taxonomy (NCBI): domain Eukaryota; kingdom Metazoa; phylum Arthropoda; class Insecta; order Hymenoptera; family Bethylidae; genus Prorops; species Prorops nasuta. The sequence goes on along the minus strand of NW_027116821.1, from coordinate 2,618,546 downwards.
TTCAACTGTTAGCATAGAGGTTTCTTGCAAAGGCATAATATTTGGAGTAATCACTTTTGCCAAATTGTCAATAGTCATTTTATTATGTTTTTCATATGTTGATACCTTTTTAAGAAATTCCATAAAAAATGCAAGAGTCTGCAAGTGTCTGGTTGGTAGAAACATAGAGGCTAGTAACAAAGCTTCAACGCAGTGACCTTTTAACATTGCACAGTGTACAAATAAATCATGATAAGTATAAGGTATTAAAGGCTCAGATAAATTTCTGAAAAATGTTTTTAAAAGATTTGCAACATCAATTGCATATGCTTTATCTGGTAAAGGAAAGCCTTTTTCTATAATAGACACAAGCTCCTTCTGTCTAATTTGGGATCCTGCCTTTCTGAATAAACCTTCTTGTGTCAAGTGTTTCTCCAAAAAATTTGTTGCTTCTTTTACGAATTGTGGAACATGAACTACTCCCCCTGATGATAAATTTACAATGTCCACACGCTGTACTGATAACACCGCATTAAAAACATTCTGCTGCCTATTACTTTTATTTAAATCTTCATTATTCGTTTGAAAAGAGTTTTTCTTGAACCTATATTTAACTCCGTAATTTTTCAAATCATTCGTAATTATGTTACACACATTTTTTTTATGTACAATATCGTAAATAAACATGATTTATGGAACCAATATATTCGTTGTTCTATTTAACATTTAACTTACACTGGTTCACTCAGTAAGTTATTAAACATTACTCAAAGTGTTTTTCTTCAATAGAATTAAACATTGACGTTAAAATTACGGCGTCACTTCTTAAATGTTGAATTTTAATTTTGTAATTCAACTAAATATTAATTGCAAATTGGCATTTAATATATAGTTTTGAAGATTTATTAGTTTTTATTTACGTTTGTTCTATTATTAATGTATAAAACTGCACTATTTACAGTTTACACCTAACCTCATCAAGAAAGAAGACAAACATACGCCCGCGGCATTATTATGTTCTACTTTACCCTCTGCTACTAAATACAAATTATGGCGGTTCTTCTTTCTTTCTTTCTATTGGATTCCGCAATCCGCTTCCAGACTTGGCAACGCTGATCTCAACTCCTCTATACTATCTTATAGCAAAAATTTAAAGACAACAGCAGACGAAACGCGACATCGACAAATACGAAGATGACGTTTTGGACGTAGTAAAAGTATTATCCAGAAAGCATATTATTTATGTTGGAAATGTAGGGATGTCGAAAAATGGAATGGAAAATAATGCAAATATGGTGCATATATATAATATTATTTTTCAAATATAAAAGGGAAGAGATCGGATGCAATTTTCAGCCTATAAAGAGGAAAAAGCATCAGATAAGTATCGGGAGCAGCAAGTCAGAAGAAAGATTAATTTAACAAAGCAAAATATTCTTTAATCTTTCTTTTGATTTACTGCTCCCGATACTTATCTGATGCTTTTTCCTCTTTATAGGCTGAAAATTACATCCGATCTCTTCCTTTTTATACTTGATAAATAATATTATATATGTATGCGCCATATTTGCATTATTTTCCATTCCATTTTTCAACATACCTACGTTTCCAACATAAATAATATGCTTTCTGGATAATACTTTTACTACGTCCAAAACGTCATCTTCATATTTGTCGATGTCGCGTTTCGTCTGCTGTTGTCTAAATTTTTGCTATAAGATAGTATAGAGTAGTTGAGATGGACATGAATCAATTTTGCGAGAAGCATTTTTGCTACAAGATAGTATAGGGAAGCAGAAACTATACCTGTACATGATTCAATTTTGAACAGTGGAGTGGAGTAGTGGACCATGCATTATGTATTTTGAAATTAGTATTTAGTAATTAGAAACATCTATATTGCGGCCCCTCTACAGTAAGCTGAATTCAGAACAAGGTAGTGGGGGAGCTAAATCATGCGCCTTGCCTTAGCTCAACGCGCACCCCCACTCCGGGGGTCGGAGAGTCCAGTAGTGGGATTCTGTAACTCTTAGCGACAACTTTCGGTATCGTTAAGTCCAGTTACCGACAGAAATCGCTAAGTGCGATTCTGTAACTCAGAGTCAGCGATGATTGTCGCTTGTAATGTCGGTACTGTCGGTAACCTACCGAATCCTACCGAATAAACGGTGGGTAGGAGAATGACATAAAGATAAAATGTCCTAACGATAAAATGACCTAAAAACGCTAACTTCACATTGGTTAAAAGCCGGTATTGCAGATTACCGACCGAATCGTCCGAATTTCCTAAATTTGAGTAGCTGGCAACGCTGGACTGTCGAACGTCAGTAAATAGAGTCAGAGGTTATGCACAGTAGAGAAAAATTCTGGATCTGTCAGATAAGTATTTTAAATGAATAAATGAAAATGAATGAATTACTTTGTGGGTATTTCTTACATTTTACAGAAGAGCTACGAGAGGAAACATTTAAAATATTATGATGTCATGGAAGATCAGGAGGTATTCAAAGAATTTGCTAAGCAACATATTTTGAAATATTTAAGAGCCGAACCACAATAGGATTATTTGTTATCCACACTGACAGTCTTTGGATAAACGAGAGAGAGAAGGTTATGCTGCTCGAATAATGTTAGGATATTAATACTGTGCCTGGATTGCATATTGCTGTCAAACAGTTTTTGCTTTAGCAGCCTTCGTGTCGAATAATGCCCATAAAGAAGGCATGTTTTCAAGAGGTCTAGTATATAGGGGAGATCGTTTTTCTCGTGTAATTTTGGTAGTGAGTATAAACTTAAAACTTTTCAATCTGGAACAAGCTTATGCAGGATTAACGCAAATTACTTGTATAGTTATTTGAGCAAATAAATTCTTTTTAGAAGCTCTATCAAACATATACCTTTTGCTTGGATATAATGTTATATGTTTTTTGTAGATTTATTGAGAAGAGAAGATGTGAGATTACCTTTCGAACAGTCTTTGGAAACTGCAGAAGCTACCTGACAAATATGGTTGCAATCTCACTGAGGTAAAAGAATGAGATATCTTGGTAAATTTTGTAAAATACAATTCTATAGAAATGTCCCAGTTATTTTTGATAAGAAGAAAGACCAATTAATTTTATTGAAACAATCTGTATGTGTGCTATAGAGACCGTGCACACCAACACAATGATAGCGAAGTGTCAATGTATAACTGTATACGTATAAATAAATTACACTCAAAAACTGCGAAAATTGACCGATAGTTTGCGCTGATAGTATGCATATACACCAATATACATTCTTATCTCACTGTCATTGTGTTGGTGTGCACGGTCTCTATAATATTTATTACTTTTCTTAGATACAATGATGAAATAAATTTCTGATTGCCTGGCCTCTATTGTGGAGAACCTGATTCAGAAATGACTACTACTAGACTCGAGGAATCGAATATAAACCTTACTAGAAGAAATTGGAATATTAATGTAAAGCATTGCATGCTGTGAATTTCTCTCAAATAGCAACTATTCATTCTATCATGATAAATACTTCATAATTTTAACTGAACTTTGTTAAATGACTGTTTCAATTTTTCATATTATTCTTTAGATTTCACAATTTACCTGATGGAAGAAAAATATGATTAGAGGAATTCTAAACTACTAATAGAAGCATTATAAATTTCCAGTGCTATTATTACACGAATTTCCTGAAATAGCTGCCTATAATTGGGGATATACAAAGTGTCCACATTTTAAATGTTGAAAAATCAAGAATTTTTGGTTCGAAAGTAATGACTTAAAAAGACCCTCGATTAAAAAATACATTTTGTGCATTAAGTGGAACTTAGAAGAGTGTTTGCAGATTAAATTTAAAAAACGCATGTTCCAATATTTATAATTGCGGTGTGGCAAATTTATGATCAGATATATATGAAGATAAAAGACACAAAGGTTCTTATATATCTGACCATTATTTTGCCACACCGCAATTATAAATATTGGAACATGCGTTTTTTAAATTTAATCTGCAAACACTCTTCTAAGTTCCACTTAATGCACAAAATGTATTTTTTAATCGAGGGTCTTTTTAAGTCATTACTTTCGAACCAAAAATTCTTGATTTTTCAACATTTAAAATGTGGACACTTTGTATATCCCCAATTATAGGCAGCTATTTCAGGAAATTCGTGTAATAATAGCACTGGAAATTTATAATGCTTCTATTAGTAGTTTAGAATTCCTCTAATCATATTTTTCTTCCATCAGGTAAATTGTGAAATCTAAAGAATAATATGAAAAATTGAAACAGTCATTTAACAAAGTTCAGTTAAAATTATGAAGTATTTATCATGATAGAATGAATAGTTGCTATTTGAGAGAAATGCACAGCATGCAATGCTTTACATTAATATTCCAATTTCTTCTAGTAAGGTTTATATTTGATTCCTCGAGTCTAGTAGTAGTCATTTCTGAATCAGGTTCTCCACAATAGAGGCCAGGCAATCAGAAATTTATTTCATCATTGTATCTAAGAAAAGTAATAAATATTATAGAGACCGTGCACACCAACACAATGACAGTGAGATAAGAATGTATATTGGTGTATATGCATACTATCAGCGCAAACTATCGGTCAATTTTCGCAGTTTTTGAGTGTAATTTATTTATACGTATACAGTTATACATTGACACTTCGCTATCATTGTGTTGGTGTGCACGGTCTCTATAGCACACACACAGATTGTTTCAATAAAATTAATTGGTCTTTCTTCTTATCAAAAGTAACTGGGACATTTCTATAGAATTGTATTTTACAAAATTTACCAAGATATCTCATTCTTTTACCTCAGTGAGATTGCAACCATATTTGTCAGGTAGCTTCTGCAGTTTCCAAAGACTGTTCGAAAGGTAATCTCACATCTTTTCTTCTCAATAAATCTACAAAAAACATATAACATTATATCCAAGCAAAAGGTATATGTTTGATAGAGCTTTTAAAAAGAATTTATTTGCTCAAATAACTATACAAGTAATTTGCGTTAATCCTGCATAAGCTTGTTCCAGATTGAAAAGTTTTAAGTTTATACTCACTACCAAAATTACACGAGAAAAACGATCTCCCCTATATACTAGACCTCTTGAAAACATGCCTTCTTTATGGGCATTATTCGACACGAAGGCTGCTAAAGCAAAAACTGTTTGACAGCAATATGCAATCCAGGCACAGTATTAATATCCTAACATTATTCGAGCAGCATAACCTTCTCTCTCTCGTTTATCCAAAGACTGTCAGTGTGGATAACAAATAATCCTATTGTGGTTCGGCTCTTAAATATTTCAAAATATGTTGCTTAGCAAATTCTTTGAATACCTCCTGATCTTCCATGACATCATAATATTTTAAATGTTTCCTCTCGTAGCTCTTCTGTAAAATGTAAGAAATACCCACAAAGTAATTCATTCATTTTCATTTATTCATTTAAAATACTTATCTGACAGATCCAGAATTTTTCTCTACTGTGCATAACCTCTGACTCTATTTACTGACGTTTGACAGTCCAGCGTTGCCAGCTACTCAAATTTAGGAAATTCGGACGATTCGGTCGGTAATCTGCAATACCGGCTTTTAACCAATGTGAAGTTAGCGTTTTTAGGTCATTTTATCGTTAGGACATTTTATCTTTAGGTCATTCTCCTACCCACCCGAATAAACGTACCTTTCCTTTTTAAGAAAACTCTCAGTTCAATCTTAGTTAAGCGACGGAGTTACGAACAATTGAAGTTAATATAAATTGTACTAAACCGAATCATTTAGCTGAGAATTGATATTTCACTGAGTTTTTTATTGAAAGGAAAACTAATAATATCGTTATAACTTAACAACGACCGAGATAGATGTCGCTAGAGGTTCAGCGGTACTAATATAAAATTTATCCGACGAATAACTTTAATAAACCTTTGCTTTTCCTTGCACGTATTCCACCAAAAACTCACAATGCTCGTAATAAATAATATATACCACATCAACTATTATATTGTGAGTGTTTTTGGCCTCAAGTGGGTCAAACCCCTTAACGACAGCTGTCGGTATCGCTAACTATCGACAGTTATCGCTTGCGCTAACGAATGAGCGATTCTGTAACTTTAGCTTTACGACAATAGTCGGTGCAACTCATATTTGTACGATAACGATAAAATACGTTAAGGTTCTAGGGAAGTTGGTAATATTGGTGTATTTAATACCAACCGAAATATGAATTTTTGTGTTACTTGACTATATCAATTTTGACTATAGCAATTCTTACTATAGCAAAATTATCATATTTTATTTAAAAGAAGTATTAAAACGTAAGTATATTTTAATTAAAATAAGTATTAAAAATTAATGTTTTAACATTTTTTTGAGTTAGACAATGTACAGTTAGTGCCTGTGTGCTATAGTTAAATAATACAATTAATTCTATATTTTAGAGAAAACCTCTGCATATATATATATATATATATATAGTTATTTTTAAATATAAAAATTGGAAAAATATTAAATTTTATTTCCTACGATTTTTACTGTAAGCCTTAATTTATAAAGAAAATTTATTGTAAGTACTTTTTTGTGATTTCTGAATATTAATTTAAGAAATATTTGTGACATTTATTATATTTACTTTCTCGGTAAACTTCTACCGACGCCTATCACGGTCGTCGTTAAGTTAACGATAGAATTCGGTAGCGACCGCCCTTTTTAACGACAATTATCGAAAACTTTGTGTTACAGAATCGCTCTTAGCGATATCTCTCGGTAACTCGATTCAATTACCGAAAGTTGTCGATAACTAGTTACTGAATCCATATAGACGGAAGAGTTACAGAATCGCTCTTTTCGTTACTGCAAGCGACAACTATCGGCAGTTAGCGATACCGACAATCATCGCTGGGAAGTTACAGAATCCCAGCACAGCTCTAGGTTAAGAAAACGTAGCAATTAAGTTTGGATAGATTCATTCTAATACTTCCTTAAATCAAGCTACACTGTTTTTCCTAAGTCGATTTGCTTCAACTTTGTTTGAACCACTTGTATTTTAGTTAGTATCTACTTTCACTGTATTCATTATTCTTACTCTAATTATACTATTTTTGCTCATTTCTTAAGTGAAATTAGTGTTTATATTCTTTTGCATTTTCCACCCTCATCATCACCCAAGAAGCCACTTCTCCACGAAAACAGGTATAAGCCTCAGCATTTGTTTCATACGAACGATCGAATCGCGACCGGTCCCGGGTAGACTAGTCAAAACGTATAGTGCCCGAAACGGATAATTTACGAACGAGCCGATTCTACATATCGAAATCCGTCCCCGCGAATCAGGACGTTACAAAATTGATGTCAGAAGTGGGATACGCAATTCGATAATTAACCAAATACTAAACGAAAAGATGTCCAACGGTAAAGGTTTGACTCCAGCCTATTTTGACCAGCTACAGGCGGAATTAGTAGCCAGCGACCATAGAATTAAAGAATTAGAAATAGAACTCGAGAAAAAGAGAAGTGCGCAGGAGGAAGTTGCTATGTTGCTAACGGAAAACACCAATGCGGAAAAGCGGATTCGTGAATTAGAGAACGTATATGAAGCATTAAGAAATAGACTTGCGACAACACAAAGAAATCCGGGAAATTCGGAGCAGGGTCAGGATTCAATGCCACCACAAACCCTAAGGGGGCTCTCAAACACTCAGTCTCGAGAACTAAATGTAGAAACAAGCCGTTATTGCAAAAACTTGGGTCACAACATACCAGAATGTAGGAAACTCGCATACCGGCGGAGAAATATGCGAAACCTTAACTCGAATTCCACTTCGTTCGTTCTGAATTAAACTCATAACAATCTACCATCACTTAATCAACCACGATCCAATAGGAATCCTAACGACACTCCTCAAACCTCCACGTACAATGACCGCCACTAATGGCCTGCAAGATTTTTTTGATGCGTTTAGGAACCATACTTCCTCATGGATTTTTCCCCGCCTGGACTGAGTGACTGGAAAGAGTATAGGATATGTATGATAGGCTATCCTTGTTTAAATGCCTTAAAGAGAAAGAGAGAGCCTTATACCGCGTTCAACGTGGTTTCTCCAGGCCTTCGTATCTTATTTTCCTATCTCGGACGTCGCCATTGCTCTTCTCTCTCTAACTCATAGATTTCTATCTGGGTCTTTGTCTAAAATAATTCTACGCCACTGGGTGATTTTTTGGTGAGTCTATACCACTGGACCTATCTGTGAGTCTTGTGAGAGTGTGAAAAGTGCAGAAATGTCAGTTTGGCAGCGCGGATTTTTAATCAAACGAGTGTTAGTATAAATTGTTAAAGAGTTTTAATTTGTTGGAAAATGTTAACCAGTTATAGTGAAGTTATAAAATTTTTAATGACTTTTCTGGATTATCGAAAAAAACAGGTAGAATAAATTTTTTATACTTCTAAAAACTTACATTACGTATTAAGGAAAGATATTAAGTTAATTCTTGTCAAAATTAACTTAATATATAAATTTATGAAACAAATAGATTCATGAATTTAAATAAGAAATACATAATAAAAAATATTATTATAATTTTTTAAATAAAATGCAGATCCTAGTGTATTTATTATCATGTATAGTTAATTGGTAAAATTACTGCTAATTATAATGTCTCTTTTTCCTAGGTGTAAAGGTTCTATGGAAGGTCGTACCAGGAGTAAAGTGCATACGTCATACTGATTTCAACCAGAGGAATTAAGCAACGCTAAGGAATGGAACACAGATTCAGATCACGCAGCATGCTCTCCACATCTATAATAAGCCAACCTGTTTTCTTAGATAAGTAATATTACTGATAATCATACCCACAAAAAACAAGCTTTGCTTGTAAAAAAAGGACGGCAAGTACATAAGTCGTATCTAGTATGATTAATATATAGTAATATAAAATATTTTAATTAAAAAAAAGTAGTGAAATCCAAATGTTAGGCAAGTATAAATTTTTTCCATGGCGAAAATTGAAATTTAGAAAAAAGTAAATAGTAATACAAAAATTACTTGCCAGGCCCGTTGTATGCAATCGTATTAAATAGCCACATTTTTAACTTACGAGAAGCAATGCTTATATTACAAGATAGCAACTTACACATGAATATTACGGGCCCGGCAAGTAATTTTTGTATTACTATTTACTTTTTTCTAAATTTCAATTTTCGCCATGGAAAAAATTTATACTTGCCTAACATTTGGATTTCACTACTTTTTTTTAATTAAAATATTTTATATTACTATATATTAATCATACTAGATACGACTTATGTACTTGCCGTCCTTTTTTTACAAGCAAAGCTTGTTTTTTGTGGGATCTTATAACGTTTTGTAAGAATATAGGAATTAAAACTAAAAATTCTTTCAACTAATTCAATCTAATAAAACATTTTCCAATGTTCTCATCGTTCCATAATGTAAAGCTTCAATTCGAGATATTAATTTATTAATCTATTAAATATAATGCAAAATATTACAATGATGAGTTCTTATCATAATTACACTTTTAGAGGCATTTAACATAGGATTCAATGACTGTTTGAGTTATATTTTCAACATCATATACCCAATATCACATTAAAGCCTTTCGCTTTCAAAAATTTGTTTCTAAATTTACCTTTAAATCCACTTTTTTCTTAGGTGTTACTCTCACTATCATCTTTGCATTATGGCTCTTTCCCTGGTAAACTAGTGACATTTATATATTCTTTTCATTAATATAAACTGTAAAATATATACCAGTTAATGCAATGGAAGTCTATGTTTTTTAGGTATACTGCTTTCAGTTTCTTGAAGTTACACACTGTATGTTCTATTACATGTGAAATATTGAAATTATGAATTCCTTTCATATTTACACATTTACATGATTTTATTATAATTTTCATCAACTATGTTATTTCTAATTCCAAAGTTGTATGCCCAAAATCACCTGCAGGCACTTCACTCTCAAGGATTTTCTTATAAATTAACTCATATTTATCCATCACTTTTTTAGCTGTTAACCTCAACATCAACTTTGAATTATGGCACTTTCTCCAGCACACTAGTGCCATTTATATTTTCCCTTCATTAGTATAAACTAGGAAATACACCAATTTATACAATGGATGCCTCTCTTTATTAAATATACAGCTTTCAGTTTCCTAATTTTATTCACCATATGCCTGATCACATGTAAAATATTGCAATCATGAATTCTTTTCATATTTACACATCTACATAAATTTATTATAATTTTCATCAACTATGTGATTTCTAATTCCAAAGTTGTATGCCTAAAATCACCTGCAAGCACTTCACTCTCAAGGATTTTCTTATAAATTAACTCATATTTATCCATCACTTTTTTAGCTGTTAACCTCAACATCAACTTTGAATTATGGCACTTTCTCCAGCACACTAGTACCATTTATATTTTCCTTTCATTAATATAAACTAGGAAATACACCAATTTATACAATGGAAGCCACTCTTTTGTGGATATACTGCTTTCAGTTTCGCAAAGTTATTCACTGTAAATTCTATTGCATGGAAAATATTAATATGATGACTTCTTTTCATTGTTTCATTTCTAGATGACGTTATCATTAAAATTATGATTTAATTGACTTATATATTTCAAAGGGTTTATGCCCAAAATCACCTGCAAGCCTTTCGCTATTAAAAATTGGCTTCCAAATTAATTTTTTAATTTCTCCACCTTTTTCCTTAGGTTTAACTCTCAACATTAACTTTGCATTATGGCTCTTTCTATGGTAAACTGGAATCATTTCTGACTTCTTGTATTAAATATTACAGCTTAACCCTGCACAATGACACAATAAACATGTTATTGTAAATCAATCTGAAATAAAATCTCACTAAGTACCAAAAGATATATTACATATTATATTATAAAAATCAATGTTATTCTTATAAAAAATTAAATTTGAATAATTTTTTTGGTAATAATAATAATTTCTTTCTATTCTGATTGGGGAAGCGTAGGTAAATATATGGTTTTAATACTTTTTTATATTATAATTGAATATTAAATAACGATTAGAAAATATTTATCTGCTTTTCTTTAATCGTAGTAATAAGAAAGATTTATTGTCTCATGGAAAATTGTTTCTATATATGATATAACCTATCGGACAGTTGAAATCCATATGAGTTTAAAGAAAAGAAAAATTTAAACATGAAATTTGTTATTGATTTCCATACCTGGATGTTTAGCATATGTTCAAACCTCATCCTTCTCTGTTTCATTTACAACCTTTGTTAATCTGCATTCTCCAATGACAGGGTATTTCCAAGAATTGTTATAGCATTTGGCACTGGTTGGCATCAAACTGCAAACTATGAAATAATGCCTATATATAACTTTGTTTTAATTAAACAAATTCTTTTTACAATGTACTTACTTTACATGAAAATGTTTATGTTTATAGCTATTGAGACACTACCGTGTGTCTTAATTATGAGTGAATGTAACAAGATTATCCTTATCTGTTTTATCTGCAATAACCTTTGAAGTACATCTGGAAAGAGAGACTCAACAAAGTAATTGTTATATTTTAATACATGCTTGAGCTGAATTAAAAAATAAATAAATAAACAATTAATTTTTAATTACATACATTTTAAGCGGTTGAATGAGTTACACATACTTTACCATGTGATAATGAACAATTGGCTTATCTTTTTCTTTCGCTAGTAAATTGACATATCATTGAGTCATCAACAGTTAATCACATTTCAAACTACTGTTTCCATTGCTCAACCAGTACTCCGTAGTTGCATTAAACCAAAGCTCTGTTTTCCAGCAACACATGGCAGCACTATCTTCATTATCTATTTTATTATAAAAAGTAGTAATATCCACTGGAACTGTAACTGATTCCTCTTTAACTATGGTAGTACTTTTTGGTGCTTGCATTTTTCCAAGAATTGTTATAGCATTTGGCACTGGTCTGGCATCAAATTGCAAACTATGAAAGGATACCTTGTATATAACTTTGCTTTAATTAAACTAATTTTTTTCACAATGTACTTACTTTTCTTAAAAACGTTTATGTTAATTGTTGTTGAAACACTACCATGTGTGTTGGTTATGAGTGAACGTAACAACCTCATCCTTCTGTTTCATTTACAATTTTCGTTAATCTACATTCTTCAATAACAGGGTATTTCCAAGAATTGTTAGAGTATTTGGCACTGGTATGACTTCAAATCAGAGGTGCATACAAGGAAAATATTTTATTTATAACCTGAAATAAAATCCCACAAAGTACCACAAAATATTAAATTTTAATATATTTTACAATGTTGTGTTACTTATCTGATTCTCCATCAGACTCCTTCATGTATTTATTCCTTTAGTTTAATTATCTACACTTTGAATTATATCACACTATTTTTATCCTAATACAGAGTAATTTTGATTTTGACCTTATTGACAGTTCTATCGAAATCGATCGAAATTAGGGTTATGCCGGTATTGAATATAGCAGTTGAATATAGCAGCCAACTTCAGCCCGAGACATACAGAAGCGGTCAACTTCAGCCCGAGACATACAGATTAGCCCGAGACATACAGAAAGGAAGGAGAAGAATTTCAACTTCGGCATATATATAGCTAACAGAGTATGAGATCTCTGGATTGCGTGAACCGATTTTAATGTTTATGGGCTCAAATGAAAGCTCGTTCAAAACCATTTTAAGAAAAGCTTTGCTTAAATCATGATAGTGGATTATTCACAAAGAAAAATCGGTTTGAAAATTAGGACAGCCAAACTTGCTGTATAAGAGAGTAGTGCCTCGACGGCCGTATATACATGTTATTATCTACTTTTTTCTGTACTTGCCGTCGAGACACTACCGTGTCTCTTGATATAAAATGTATTCAAACATGATCCTTTGTGGTTTCTCTTATGTTTCGCAGGTCAAATGTTCTAATAAGGCTGATGAGCTGCATCCAATTGGTGAATAAAAATGAGGCCAGGCTATGTGTCAATTCTGCTGCTTCAAATTTGGAATCTCCATGCAGAAGCCAAATGGAAATATTAAAAAAAGATTTGTTATTCAGGTATTATTTAACAATGATCTAAATGCATCAATATGGCTATTACTGGTAGTCATTTTTCAAATTTGTTTATATCTAAACTTATTTTCTTTGCTGGTTTAGGTCCAGTAAATATTAATAGATTTGGCTGTCAGTATTTGGCCTCAATAACTGTCCTGCATTATAATAAATGGAGACTAGTAAAGCTGATGAACTGCATCCAAGTGGTGAATAAAAATGAGGCCAGGCTATGTGTAAATGCTGCTGCTTCGAATCTGGAATCTCCATGCAGAATCCAAATGGAAATATTCAAAAAAGATTTGTTATTCAGGTATTATTTAACAATGATCTAAATGCATCAATATGGCTAATTTCATTTACAAATTTAAGAAAACTTATCCTCTTTATCTTACACTTTTCAATTTGAAATAAATGATTGATATTCCCTGAATGGATAGTCTCTTTTAATTAATATTATTTGTAAAAACAATTTATTAATATACACTAATAAACAACGATTATTTATAATAAATAGAATTGAAATAATCTTTATACAAGGCATTTTATTTTATTAAAATTACATATAGTTAATACCTTATAAGATAGCAATAATTTAATTTATCAATTAATAATATTTCAATAAACTAATACATTTTACCATAATCTACAAAGCTTTACTTCCCGAACACAATAAATACATTCATTTACTATGTTTATAATTATTTTGAGCATGGATGCAAATACATATGCAAAGTAGAATTACCCATAGGAAAGTAAAAATATAGATTTATCTGTGGGATTCATGACAAATGACGACGTTTAAACATAAAAAGGAGAAAAAGTAAGAAGCTAATAGGTATATTGCTCTTGAACCTATTGCAATAAATCTTTTATAATTCACAGTATAATATATAAACGTAATCTAAATAAAGAAAAGAAAAATATTTTGAATGATTAATTCATTATCCTGTACCCTACTTTTTATATATAAGATTTTCTTTCATCTCCATTTATAACCTAGGACAGTTATTCAAAGCAAATACTGATAGCCAAATCTATTAATATTTACTGGACCTAAAACAGCAAAGAAAATAAGTTTAGATATAAACAAGTTTGAAAAATGACTACCAGTAATAGCCATAATGATGCATTTACATCATTGTTAAATAATACCTGAATAACAAATCTTTTCTTAATCTTTCCAATTTCGTTTCTGCATGGAGATTCCAGATTCGAAGCAGCAGCATTTACACATAGCCTGGCCTCATTTTTATTCACCACTTGGATGCAGTTCATCAGCTTTACTAGTCTCCATTTATTATAATGCAGGACAGTTATTGAGACCAAATACCGACAGCCAAATCTATTAATATTTACTGGACCTAAACCAGCAAAGAAAATAAGTTTAGATATAAACAAATTTGAAAAATGACTACCATTAATAGCCATATTGATGCATTTAGATCATTGTTAAATAATACCTGAATAACAAATCTTTTTTTAATATTTCCATTTGGCTTCTGCATGGAGATTCCAAATTTGAAGCAGCAGAATTGACACATAGCCTGGCCTCATTTTTATTCACCAATTGGATGCAGCTCATCAGCCTTATTAGAACATTTGACCTGCGAAACATAAGAGAAACCACAAAGGATCATGTTTGAATACATTTTATATATGATTATCAGTAATATTACTTATCTAAGAAAACAGGTTGGCTTATTATTGATGTGGAGAGCATGCTGCATGATCTGAATCTGTGTTCCATTCCTTTGCGTTGCTTAATTCCTCTGGTTGAAATCAGTATGACGTATGCACTTTACTCCTGGTACGACCTTCCATAGAACCTTTACACCTAGGAAAAAGAGACATTATAATTAGCAGTAATTTTACCAATTAACTATACATGATAATAAATACACTAGGATCTGCATTTTATTTAAAAAATTATAATAATATTTTTTATTATGTATTTCTTATTTAAATTCATGAATCTATTTGTTTCATAAATTTATATATTAAGTTAATTTTGACAAGAATTAACTTAATATCTTTCCTTAATACGTAATGTAAGTTTTTAGAAGTATAAAAAATTTATTCTACCTGTTTTTTTCGATAATCCAGAAAAGTCATTAAAAATTTTATAACTTCACTATAACTGGTTAACATTTTCCAACAAATTAAAACTCTTTAACAATTTATACTAACACTCGTTTGATTAAAAATCCGCGCTGCCAAACTGACATTTCTGCACTTTTCACACTCTCACAAGACTCACAGATAGGTCCAGTGGTATAGACTCACCAAAAAATCACCCAGTGGCGTAGAATTATTTTAGACAAAGACCCAGATAGAAATCTATGAGTTAGAGAGAGAAGAGCAATGGCGACGTCCGAGATAGGAAAATAAGATACGAAGGCCTGGAGAAACCACGTTGAACGCGGTATAAGGCTCTCTCTTTCTCTTTAAGGCATTTAAACAAGGATAGCCTATCATACATATCCTATACTCTTTCCAGTCACTCAGTCCAGGCGGGGAAAAATCCATGAGGAAGTATGGTTCCTAAACGCATCAAAAAAATCTTGCAGGCCATTAGTGGCGGTCATACTCCCCAGAAGGATAATAAACAATACCCTGTTAAATTCAAACAGATTATTCGACAAGATCCGAACGCATATCAAGACAGAAGTCCCCAAATTTCTGGTTTTTGTTCAAGCGAATACCTTTGCGGTGAGCAGCGTGAACAGGCTAGTGGAAACGAAGCACTACCTAATCATTTTTTAATGCAGGACCAAATCGGGTTTTCACTAGATCGAAATTAAAGATCGCTATTACTAATCTGA
This sequence comes from Prorops nasuta, assembly GCF_024137725.1. NCBI lineage: Eukaryota > Metazoa > Arthropoda > Insecta > Hymenoptera > Bethylidae > Prorops > Prorops nasuta. The sequence continues at coordinate 2,602,629 of NW_027116821.1, read as the reverse complement.
CTTACAACGCTCACAAAAACGTTAATTGCATATCTATAAGACACCTCAATCCACTGAATCCACTGAATCCACTGAATCCACTGAATCTACTAAATCCACTGAATCCACTGAATCTACTAAATCCACTGAATCCACTGAATTCACTGAAATCCACTGGATCTTCTAAATCCACTGAATCCACTGATTTTATCTATAAAACGTCTCAATTCGCTGATTTTATCTACAAGACACCTCAATCCACTGAATCCACTGAATCCACTGAGTCCACTGAATCTACTAAATCCACTGATTTCATCTATAAAACGTCTCAATTCGCTGATTTTATCTACAAAACACCTCAATCCACTGAATCGACTGAATTCACTGAATCCACTGAATCTACTAAATCCACTAGATCCACTGATTTTATCTATAAAACGTCTCAATTCGCTAATTCCATACGCCAAAAATCACAATCCACTGATTCTATCTGTAAGTTGTCTCATTTCATTGATTTTATCTACAAAACGCCTCAATTCACTGAATTCACTGAATTACGATATATTTACTAAACCTCCAGTAGTAAGGGACTGGATGTAGAATTAGAATTAGACTTAGAAGGGTTAAATTTCCTGTTGCCTAAAAACCTTAAAAACATAAAGCGGTTTTGGGACTTGTGAAATATTATAGGCTATTCATACCTAAATGTTCAAAAATAACAAAGCCATTAACAAATTTACTACCAAAAGTAAAACCACTTTTTGTCTGGATTCAATTTCAATAGAAGTCGTTTGAAATCTTACGAGATACCTTATGTACAGACTCGATACTTTGATAATCTAATTTTGATAAACATGTTCATCATAACCATGGACAAATCATCGAAACTTTGTAATCGGTAGTTGAAAACCTTGAAATTTGATTTCGAAAATAAAGTATAAGTGGGAAAAATAAATTGTAGTGCCGTTGTTTTTCTAAAAACCCACCGCCGTGCATTCTTTTTAATCGCGCTATTTATCGTTCTGTGCCAGATAGATGGGAGCCACGCGAACCTTTCTCAGAAGCATTCAACTGTTTAGACTACAATGCTAGAGCCAAGAAACCTTAAGCCCCGACGATAACGACGATGGTGGCTCGATGGACTTATGTGACCTCCCAATAAACAAAAAGATAACTTTTAGAAATCTGATGGGATTCTTAAGATGTCTGAAGATATCTTGCAAAATATCGCAAAGTTGTTTAAAGGATTTCTAAATGATGTCTTATGCAACATGTAAAGTTGTCTTGCATAAGAGGTATATTAGATAAATTTAAGATAACTGTTTCAGATAACAATAAGACATTTTTGAACACGTAGAAATATTTTTTAGAAGACTAAATGAAAGCCCCACGATAACTTTAAGATATATTTCAGGCTTATTTAAGAGATTATTCTTTCGGGTAGATCAAATCTTGGAAATTTGTTCGCTTTTGAGCTGTTTAATATGGTCTGTAATTGTGATTTTATATTACAGGCTATAGTAAACAGCTGAAAAGTGAACAAATTTCCGATACTTGATCAAGCTTAAAGTATAACCTTTTAAATAAGCCTGAAATATATGTTAAAATTATCGAAGATTTAAAGATTGTGGACATTTATTGACTACTGCTGTGTTTATGCATATCGAACTAAACGAATAATTAATATTTTGTTATTAAAATAATAAACATTTAAGTTGTTAAATATATATCGCCCGCTTCTTCATTTCCAAAATCACAGCGCTAATGCATGAATATCCACAATCTCGCCTCGACTATATGTTCTATATATTAACCAAAGTACTAAAGAAATTAATAGTTCAAATATTCTAGTAATTGAAAGATCTTCTTTACTGTCAATTTAACGTATTTTATTTTTGAATATCATTTAACCTACTTAAATATAGGACAGTACAATTGAGCTTATATACGCAAATTTCTATATAAGGATACAAATTGCATAAAAAATATTGTTTCTTATTGAAAATAAAATTAGTTTTTCAATTATTATCATTCGTAAAATAAGAAACTTTATAATACTAATGAGAAAAAAGAGTAGTAAGACATTGTCATGAAGCTCATTATTTTATTAATTTCTAGATGAATTAAGTGCGCAATTCGTCCTATCCAATTTTTTCTGTCTATATCGTAACTTATCTCCTGCATGTTGGAGCCAGCTTTTAATGTGTTTGATAACACCAGTGCTTGTTGCAGTATGACTAAGGTCATTTTGTTGAAATACTGATCCTATGAAATAGAAGAGTTTACAAAAAAATCAAGTTTTCATGATATAAGTAAAACAATTTCAATTGAAGAGATTATTCACCCACGATGATATTAGCAAAAGTGGATCCTTCCATTTTCGTTGAACCATTGCATCCTGTCCATGTAAGCTTATGACCCACTTCTAAGGAAATCGCAAAATTCAAAATATTTGCAACTACTTTTTGAATAGTATTACCACCGATCCTTTTTATTTTACTAGCCTATAAAAGAAAAATAAATTTAACAATGACTTATTAAAATATGCAATAATTGTTTAAGTGAGCATAATTTAGATAAAGGTAGCAGTAAAACTTTAAAAAATGAATATTGTTCTGAACAAGGAAAAATTACAAAAATATAATCCCTAGTATAATTTGAAATATATATTAAAAATCCCAGCTATTCTTTTTCCGGCATGGAAGGATATCTGGTCTTGGAGTCTATTCTGTCAAAGCCTGTCGGCAATATTTTTAAGAATGATAAAAAATCTGTTGAAAGATTGTTGATAGTCTTCAACAATCCAGATTCCAAGCCTAGATTCCCATTCATATTAGAAGCATAATAGTTAGGATCTGCAGGAAATTTTCAAAACTTTTCTAAGCATATTGTTGTATTTAACTTGACTCCACATTTCGAGTTAACAATCTATTTGTAATACTTACAAAAAGTTTACGAATTTCATTATCTTCCTGCAATTGTTTTTCAAACTTTATATAATTTTCAATGCTTTGTATAGGAAAATCAGGCAATAGAAAGCCCATTGTGTCATTTGTAGTCTGAATATCGTTTCTTCTAGTATCGTCATGCATAAGGGCTAACATTTCCGTCAAAATCTTACTCTGTGTGTTCATTGATTTTTTTAGTTCTGCCCGAAATAAATTAAAATCATTGTGCAATTTCCTAATATCTACGATTAAGTTGCCTGTAACAAAAAAATTATGTCGAGCCGTTGTTTCATATTTAAAAAGTTATAATTAAGAATATGCATTGTTGAAAAGCAATTCCTATGGATGGGTGATTGTGTGTGTGCATACGTAATTATGTAACATACTTATACATTTGTACTCATTCGTAAACTTTTTACTACCCGTTTCTTTTTCTTTTTTGCTGTATGGCGACTATTCTCTCTTAAAAGAATAAAGCCTTCTATCTGATACAATAAGCCTTTCATCAAACCGATTATTAACATGCAATTTTTATCTCATTGAATATTAATAAATTATTCATGGAATGGATTAACTGTGTATACTGGATTTGTCCTTTAAAATGACCTAGACTATAAAATTTCTTTTAACTTCGTACCTAGCATATATACCAAATTTTGCTATATTAACTTTTTAAGTAAAAGTTGAAATGTGCTTCAGATTGGTCTTATAATAAAAATTGATACCTTCTATAGTTACAGTGTTAAACAGAACTTATTGCCTGAATTATATTAATAGGCACAAATTCTGTTTCTGATAAGAGTTCAAACTTTATCTGTTTGTGTTTTACGAAGCTGCGCTATTCAATAAAAATTAAATATTTGCACGTAATATGTCATTCGATCATTAGTTATTAGAAAATATCGCAGTAGCCGGATGTAGTATCAAATAAGTATTATAATTGCTTATACATATAGTAATATTAACCCTTCGTCAACAAATATTTTTACGGCATCTACCGTCAGCAAACCTGGATCTTTTGCGTCCTGTTCTTTTTTCATTTTATCCATTAGTGCAGGAATTTCAGGAAAAAATCAGGACAATATGCCAAACCTTCTGTTTCATATATCAATCATAAAATCGTTAAAAAATACATTTTTTCATAGTTTCTGCTGAATAAATGAAACAACGGTTAAGTCTGAGAATAGCGATTTGCTTGTTTTAGCCAAGACATGAAAGATTCAGGTTTATATACGCAGCGTGTTAATTTTGTGAAAAGTAATTAGCTGATTGGCCCTGAAAAACTAAACACATAGAGCTAATAAAAATTAATATGTAGATTATATCCGAAAGTATAAAAATTACAAACAAAATGATTAAACCAAAGTTACCATTCCGAACGGGAAGCATATAGTCAAAATACTATTTTTTACATTTTTCATAAATCTTATATGATTAGATAAAATATACTTACTTGAAATTCCAGTTTCTTGTTCAGAAACTAGACTATGTATACTTTCATTGTCATTCGTAGCCTCATTTAAATTAAAGTTGTTTGAATCTTCCTCGCATTCCTGATATGAGGGTGGAAAAGCTGGTGCGGAGATAGATGATGGTCTTTCCATCTGTCCACTATTCTCCTCCGTCTAATTATAAAAATTATACAAACTCTAAATTTTTTAATGAAAATAATATGATTGCAAATGAAGAAAAATATTTTCGAAATTTTAATTTTCCACAATTCATATATATTGTGTTAACCTGCTCAAGTCTAATTGATTCGCTTATTCGGTTTAACCGCTGATTATTATTCTTTGGAAAAGAAAGAACAGAATTCGTAAAACCTGTATTTTTAACGACATTAAAATAAGAATTGATTAACTTCAGAGTAACTGAATTAATGTCATCAAAATGAAATATGCTTACTTGAAGTGATGTTATGTTGTGCAGGTAACAAACTACACACATTTTCATCGGTGTTCGCTCTAAGAGCACTGCAGTCATCAGTTTCTATAAAATTAAACAAATTTTGTTAAAAGTTGTTTTTAAATTAAATTTAATTTCTGTTTAAGCAATGAACACGAATGAAATGAAGCATTTGAACCATTTGGGGAATCATTATCCACAGCTTTATGATTAAGCATACTGGTGTTTTCAATCGCCTTGGATACTTGTGGATTGGTTGAAAACAATGATATATTCTGTTTTAAAGGGATTGGTTTCCTCACATTATTCTTTTTTGCCTAACAAAATAAAATCAATAATGCAAGTTAAAACTGAATAGATAAAAAATTACATGAACAAATTAATTTGAAGCAACTATTATTACTACAAATAATAGTGTAGTATTTACCTGCTGAAGTTCATGTAATTTGTTCATTATTATCCGGGGCTGATAATTTGACGGAGGTAGTGAAAGCGACTTAGGCATTTCAATTTTTCCTGCAACGTTATAGTAATTTGAAAACAAATAAATTTTAAAATATTGTATATCCTACTTGATACTATTAAATTATCAATAGATCTTTTATTCAGATACATTCTCAAATGCAATTGCGATAGCTAGGCATGTGGTCTGTACCAAGGGTATGATAGTTCTGAATTACATCGTATGTTTCTGACAAATTACAGTAGTTTCTAGAAATCTTAAAGTATGTGAAAATCCAAATCAATATTTGTGAACTGTGTGATTACAAATATTTGGTAATATATAAATCGATATTTCAGTACTCCAAGCATTTCAAAAAACTACATTGCTAATATTATCTTTGTAGATAACTTTCGAGGTCATTATAATACTTCAATTACAAATAAGCGGAGTAGCAAATATTTTGAAAATATTTCGAAAGAGTAAAAGTCATATTATTTCTCTATAATATTTTAAACATTTCCAATTTTTTGTATTCCTGCGTATATATTATATGAAATAAGCAAGACTGTTATGTTGAATTTATTATTTTCATTAATAATACATAAACTAATAAAACTTACGATTCTTTTTATCATTATCCGTTTCAGACTCACTTACAGATTCTGGATCGCCATAGTCGTAATCATCGTCGTAAAATTTCCTTTTTTTGTCAATCTTTTTATGGGTAAACTCTCCATTTCTATGCTGGACAAGGCATTTAATTTTAAATCATCTGAACTTGAAATATCAATACATGTTTTTTCCGCATTTCGAGCTATTTCAAAAGAAGCGTACGGTCCCAAGACCTTTTTAAATTTATAACAAATCCAATTTTTTCCAGGAGTCAGTCGTTTCTGTATAGCTTTCGTTAAATTTATTTGTCCTACAGGGAACATACATGACTTCTCGGATAAATTTAGCCATTTATAAGGGACAACGGAGCAGAATTGATCCCAAATAATTACATAATAATTCTGCAATTCATTCAATTATACTTTCATTATATGCAATTGAGAAAATATGGTTAGAATAATATTTAGATAAATTGTTGAAGACGGAATTAGTAAAAAGTTAAAATATTATAAAATAAATTACTAACTTCTGTCATAATGGCCACAACTTGAAATGTACAGTAAAAACTAAATTACATTGATTTTTGAATGTTTTACCTGTAATAAAAAAAGTTATACATTAAACTTCAAGTAAATTCAGTTTATTCAATGAACTCGGAATATAAAACCATAAATATTACGCATTTAAGGAATTACATGTGTTTGAGAGCTTTAAAAATATTTCATATAATTATTTTAATAAATTAAAACAGTAGTGTGTTAATGTATTCAAAATTTTAAAAATATAATAGAGCAGCTTTCAAATAATTTTTCTTAAAATTATCAATTGAAAGTTTTGAAATTTCATTCGCTAGGACCTATATCTTTTTAATATATCTTTATTTCTCACTGTCGACATGATAACACATTACTGATTTATCTGAAATTAGAAAGCGAAATATCTTCTGGTACATACTAGGTAAATATAGCTCATGATTAAATAAAGATTTTTTTTTCTCTGATCAAAACTCTTTTTAGAAGTATATGTAGCATAAATTTGAATTAAATATTATCCTTTTTACCTCTAGCTATGCTAAAAATTCAGATTTCAATTATTTTTAAATGTTCTGATTAATATTAAAAACTATACTCTCTCTCTCCTGTTAACAAACAATATTTCGTGTTTTGATTTCAAATAAATCCATTATGAGTTATCATGTCCACCGCGAGGATAGTTCTTCTTATAGCGCCGGTCAATATCAGGTCCCAATAGTTGAATTTAAAAAATCTTTAAATGAAAAGTTTGCAAAATATATTTACATATTCCTCTTTTATATCATGAAAACTTTAAATGCGATAATTCTTTTATTATTTTGCAACAAAAATGTAGAAAAGGTGCTGTTTCTATTGACGGATATAATTTGGACACTCAAATAATATATGGCACAATGTTCTCATTGGTTGAGCTAACCATAAACAACTACCGCCATATACCTAAATCAAATCATTCTTATCGTCTGCGTTGCGTGTAAAGTTATAAGGATAATAAAAGATTTGAAAAACTAATAGTGTAAAATCAACAAAGCTACAAGGCATAATAACCAGTGAGAACGTGCTTGTATATAAATTTAAAGAAGACAATTAAAAGAAAGGAAATAACAATTTTGTTGTCTATTGTCTGAAACAAACGTAAAACCTAACCAATATCTCAATATGTTTAAACACCTGAAACCCTTGTAAAAATTAAAAACTGGACGTTTTTATTTAATACGTGAGATAACTAAAGTACAAATTATAAAATTATTTAATTTCATTAGTCATTATGTTATTTAATTATTACAGTAATGCAACTTTATTGTATTATCTACATAATTATAAATATCATTTATTTTTGGAATTTTAAACTATATTATTTGTATTTATTTATCGATTAAAGTTGGACATTTTTTTATGTTCTAACAATTTTTATATTCTCTTGATTTTACTATTTTACTGACCTCAGTTAGCAGTATGAAGTAGTGGTAAGAAGCAATAGGTATTTTTATATGGTAGACGTAATATTTTTCCTACAATTTTGTCTACAGGAAATACTTCTATATTTGATCATTCATTACCCACGTTGATCCCTAAATTGCGTGAATCACAAGGATACAGATGAACACTTGATGAGTTTTTTAATACTTTAGCTAAAACAACTTCTTCTTTATCTGCGTAAGCAATTTTCTCAATATACAAAATTTGTCCGTCTTTTATATAACAGAACTTATCAGCCTGTTTGGAACAAGATATTGTAAAATCTTTAAATTGTATCTCCTGATGCGAATGAGTGTAGCCAAATGGTAGATCTTCTTCCATAGGTTTCTGTAAAACGAAACTTTCCACTAATTCACACTTAGGATTTTCATAGTATTCAGACATTTCTGACAATCGCCTTTGTAATTGCTGTAAAGGTTGTGAATTTTTCCTTATAATTTTTTTTATCTCTTGCATAAAATTCTCGAATGGGAATGCGCTGAACATGTCCAAACATCCATGTAATTTAGTATCTTCGAACAAATGTACTAAATTATGTATATTGTATGCTACGTATTCTTCTCCATATAAAATTTTAAAGGCTTTTACGAAATGCAACAACAATTGGTGAGCATAATCACCATTGACAGAATAATCGAAAGGGTTACACAAGATCGTAATTGCACATTGTAAGCAGTAGAAATGTCTTAACTAATCATCGGATAAATAGGACGCCATTGGTAAAAAACCGGTATACAAAAGGAAGGTCCTCAATTCTGTCGCTTTCCATCTATCTAATTCATCCAGCCCTCTTGGTTTCCTGTTAAATTCGCTTGATATATAAGGTTTCATTAATTTTAAGTCAGTTGATAAACTATGAATTTGAGAGGAGCTTAATTTAACACTTTTTACCCCTTTTAACCAGAACTTTATAAGCCTTTTAGTAACTCCAAGACAAACGAGATGCATGTAATCAAGAGGAAATTGTGATATCATTTTTAATCCAGCTGCCTCAAAAGGAGAAACGCTTATATGATGATCTTCGACCTTTCTTAAAAGAAATGCTTCGTCAGTTCGTAATAAAGCATGCTCTATCAAAAATACCATACGATTATCCCTCCATTCTCCTTCATCTTCACATTTTTCACATCCATTATATCCAGTATGGCTCTTAACACCTTTCACAAATGATCTTGCAGGTGAATCACAAATAACACTATTTATTGAAATTGAGTATTTACGATTGAGATATTCAAATCCTTCAGTTTTAATTTCAAGGTATTCTTTAATAAATTCATCAAGTATTTCGTTTGATGTTGATGGTTTGCAGTATCCGTGAAATGCCCCTATAAAGAATGGCTTGCCTCTTTTATCATTATACACGACCTGTGCTAACAGTGGCCAAAGTTGACTTTTGGAACTCTTTCTTAAGGGTAAGCCGTCAATATTTAAGTTTATTTTTATCGGATTATCAATTGGACTTGACGATGGTACTGTATTTCTTAAATGATCCGTTAAACCTTTTCGCAAACCGTAATGATAATAACTTCCTGAGTTACAATAATGAACTAAACTAATTTTTGGTGTCTGCAGCAGTGTTCGAGAATCACAAGGAAGATCTTCTGAAACATTCATCCTAAGACCTTTAAGCAATTTTGTTAACGCAGTATGAGTTATATTATTTTCGATTGCCCAATATCTTAGAAACTGTGCTAATGATTTTTCCTTATATAGGTGAAACTTAGGCCATTCAATATTACATTCATCTTCCTCAACATTTGAATTTGATTCAGAGTCAAGTTCATTACAAGCTGGATTAGGATTTGTTGGTAATTGCTCAATATCATCCATGTCCACATTATAGTCAATATCTACATTATTGCACAGAATTACTCGAGTCTCAACATCTTCATCTTCCTGTAATACCAAGCCCTGACAATGTTCAATACATGCTTTGGTGATTGACTGTCGTCGTCGGTATTGCTGACTTCTACTTAGATCTTTGTAGTTTTTTCTATTTGGCATGGCTCCTTTATATTACAAGCACATATTTGATTGCATTTTTATACACAGTACTCGCCTGTCCTGCTTGGTGTTGGTTAAGTCTCCTTAATGTTATTGTCACAACTACGAACAAAATCGAAGCAATTTATAAAAACAAAATCATTAAGAAAACAAAAGATTTTTGACCTTATTTTTTAATAGAAGGAAAGGAGTAAAAAACATATTTAGCAATTTAATATTAAATATTACTTTTTTAGTTTATATAATTTCAATTCTTTTTATAGCCAAGTATATTTATTATAGCTATTTATTGCATAATTTTTATTTTCATATATTTAATCTTTTTTTTTGTAATAAGCGTTTTTTTCTTCATATTAGGTTTTGAAGGGAAAGTACAAAATTACTTAGTTTTTTTTTAGATTAGTATTGGAGGGGTTTAATCTCATATTCAGACAACTTTACACACGTGAATGAAGAATTTTCTTTAGAATGCTTATTTATGTAACTGATGATGTTATATCGTATTACATAAAGTACAGTTATATTATCGTGTATAAGAACATATAATGCTGATTTTGGTATAAGTAAATAATAAGGCAACGAAAAACGAAAGATTAGTCCTAAAATTGTAAAAAGATTGCCATATATATTGAATGTGATAAATCAATTCAAAAAGTCTGAAAAATTCACAAAGATAAAGCAATAACATTGCAATTAAAAAGTGGAAAAAACTTGATGGACATATTTGATGAAAAATAAAATAAATTAATTTATTTAACGTTTATGTGTTTGTTATAAAATGAAATGAAGGCTTTACAAAATCAATATCATTTATCATGAAATGTTTTAAGGTTAACCATTTTTAAGTTTCTTTTACAAATAATTTATTTTACTAGACAGGGGAAAAAGAAATACTGATGTTTTCATAGTTCACAATTGAGAGATCAGTGTAGGATAATATTAAAATTTTAAATATTTAGAACATATTTCTTCAAAGTGTGGAAAGTAAACCCAATTTCAGTTTTAAATTCGTAGAGTAAAAATCATTTAACTATGCATATTTAAAATAGCTTTTTCGCAAATAATGTCTAAAGGACTTGAATTAGATACTCCAAAGAAAATTCAATCATAAAACAGAGATCAGTGGAATTTTTTAATAAGTTCAAGAATTTACCATAATTGCTTTTTACTGCTCTTAAAAATTAATAGACTACCTACATTGAAATAAATTTTTAATGCAATATAAGATTGTAAGCACTTTGCATATTCTAAGTTTAAAATAATATAAATTTAACATTTTATGGTACTAAGTTGAAAAATTGTTTACTAGAAATAAAGAGTCATGATTATATATCTCATTAAATATTTGGCATAAAAAAGGAACTGTTTTCAATTCTTAGTTATAAGAAACATTCACAGCATAAAAATATGTCATTTGGATATAAAGTTATTGATACCAACACATACAGCATCAAGTAAATTAACACTAAACGTATCGAGGATTTCTTATACACACATGTTTAAATTTAAAAAAGGTCATTTGAACGTCATTTAATACCTATAGTACTAAAGCATCCCAGCCAACACTGCTTAGAGCGATGCATCAAAGAATGACATCATATATTGTTAACATCTTCAACAAATGGTAACTTACTGTGATCATTTTAATAACTTTTAATTTTATATCTTAGAAAATATAACATCAAAAAAACTTTCAAAATGATAACATTGAGCTTTCATTTGTTAAAATGTTAACAATATGATATCTTTTCTTAATGCATTTTTATGAAGTATGCTGTATAACAGCAGAAATACTATTATAGCAAATAGTTATTGTTTTAAATAAGGCAAATTTATTATAGTAATAAAATCTATTGTATATTTTAAAATATAAATAATGGTTTTTATTGTAGAGCACCACACACAATTAGGTAATTTTCATAATTAAATATTCATCCTTTGGAAACACATTGTTACTTAAAATACAGGTTTTTTTTTTAATGGGAAGACAGAGGAATCCATTTGTTTGATTATATATAGAATTTTCTAGTATCAAGTTTAATGATATCTCAAAAGCGATTTTTTTATACTGTTTTAGTTTATTTACCTTCACTGATTATTAAAAGTATAATTTTTCTTTAACTAATTATAATTACTTTGTTTAATATTAAATTCAACAAAATATAAAATACTGTTGCTATAGTAAAGTAATGTAAATTCAGCTATTATATATTTCACTTTGTAGACAAAAACCTTGTATAGGTTGCTGAAACACAGGTTTAGTGATCTTTATAGGTATGGCTTACCGAACTCATTGATACTAAATATATAATATTAATTTACAGCAATCATAATTTTGCATGTTTACCTATACAAATCATAAGGTTAAAAATGATATTTGCAAATAACAAATATATGTATTTTTATAGTTTGCAAATACATCTTTATAATAATGATGGGCTGTGGTGCATTTTTGTATACATATAATACTGACATTAAAATATGTAGAAAATAACTTCTTTTTTATGGTAGCCAGCATTGCACAGAGCAACAAATCACAAAGACACCGTGCTTTAAAAATAATACTTTCACAAAAGGATGTTTTAAAGTGAGCAGTTTCATCGATTATGGTATATTGAAGAGCTAGATATCATGTAAACAATTCAATTTAGAACCCAAAAATATCACTTTTTAATAATGGTAAGTTTATATCTCTTTGTGACTTATATTGTTCTGCGCAAAGTTATTCTACACATTTATTGTGATAATAGTAATTCAACGAGTAAGAGGGCGCCACGAGAGTGTGGGGACGAGTGAGAAAAAAGAGAGTTGTAAGAGACTTTCTAGGGCGAGGTCCCAAACACAATAAAGATAATAAAACACAAAACTAACTTTAATATCAATAACAACAGGTTATGGGCCCAGACTCGTTAAAGTTTTTGTGTGTCTATTAATTTGGTAGATTTATTGTGTAGCTGCTTTGGTGGTAGCTAAAAGAAAGGAAATACAAAATGGCGAGTCAGCAACAGGTTACGGTTAATGTAAGACCATTTGACGGCACGGGAAGTTTTGTGAATTGGAAATTCAGAGTAATTCAAGTTCTAAATAGATATCAAGTACAAGAAGTAATTATGAAGGAATTTCCAGGAGTGAGAGATGATGGTTATACTGAGTTCGTGAAAAGAGACGCTATAGCACGTGACATAATAGTACAGTGTGTAGCGGATAATATATTGGAAACAATAATGGATAAAACAACAGCTAAGAACATGATGGAATCACTCGAAAAAGCATATGTGAAAATTGGTATTGCAAACCAAGTACAATTACAGAGACGCTTCAGAAATTTAAGATATAATGAGAAGGAATCTTTAAATGAATTCCTAGCAGAGTTTGAAAAAACTTTTCGTGAATTGAGAAATGCTGGGGCTATTATTGAAGAAAAAGAGGTAGTGATACAGTTACTATCAGCAATGCCAGATAGTTTCCAAGCAGTGGTTACCTCCATTGATGTATTGTTCAGTTCAGACCAGGATAGTGTGACATTAAATTTTGTCAAAAATAAAATACTGTCGGAAGAGCAACGTATGTTAAAGAATAATGAAACAGTGGATGAATCTCAAGAAGGGATGGCATTTGCTGGTTACAAAAGAGCTTATAACAATAAGAAATATAAAAAACCATTTAATGGTAAATGCTATGAGTGTAATGAGAAAGGTCATATAAAAGCCAATTGTCCAAAGTTAAATAATGTTGGTGTGGCTGATGATGATAATAATAATATTTGTTTCAATATAGTTAATGGAAAATCATTGGAGAAAGAATTAGTGATATGTGACAGCGCTTCAAATGGTGTAGAAAATATTATAACCTTTGTAGTAGATAGTGGTGCAACAACACATTTGATTAAAAATGATTTCCTTAAATATATGACAGATATCAAACAATCTACACATAAAATCAATGTAGCTAAGATTGGAGAAAATGTATTAGCGCGACATGTTGGGAATTTATCATTAGTGACAAATCAAAATAGAAGTATAAGACTACAAGAAGTATACGTTTGTGATAATTTGGCCTACAATCTTTTGTCAGTAAGAAAAATGGAAGAGGCAGGCCTAACAATTATATTTGAAAATAAAACAGTAAAAGTTGTTCAAAATAATAATATAATTCTAATTGGTAATCTATATGGAAATCTGTACCTGATGCATTTGAAAAGTGATTGTCATTTGGCTTGTTCTATTGTGAATAATGGTAGTTTAATACATAGAAGAATGGGACATTCTTCTCGTTTTCCATCTGATAAAATGTGTGAAGTCTGTCTTAAAGGAAAACAAAAACGACTACCATTTTTGAAAGAAATCCCTGAAAATAGAAAAGCTACAAGAGTATTACAATATGTATCTAGTGATGTATGTGGTAAAATTACTCCTCCCACGTACGATGGGAAAAATTATTTTGTATCCTTCATTGACCATTATACACATTTTGCTATTGTGTACCTAATGAAAAGGAAGAGTGAAGTAGAAATATATGTTAAACAATATGTTGAATTAGTAGAAACTAAATTTAATGCAAAAATAGAATGTTTCAGATGTGACAATGGTGGCGAGTATGCATCTAAGAACTTCAAAGAATTTTGTTTAGCAAAAGGAATTCAAATTCAATATACAATACCTAGAAATCCTGAACAAAATGGAGTGAGCGAACGATTTGGTCAAACAATTTTAGGAAAAGCAAGATGTTTGATCTTTGACTCAGATTTGGATAAAAAGTACTGGGGAGAGGCAGTCAGAACCTCTGTATATCTGTATAATAGGACTCCTTTAACTGCATTGACAAACAATCAAGTACCATCAGAGTTATGGTATGGTTATAAGCCAGATCTAAACAAAATAAAAGTTTTTGGTTCGACAGCCTATGCGCATATACCAAAAGAAGATCGATTAAGTAAATTGGATTCCCGTAGTAAGAAACTGATAATGATTGGATATTGCAACAATGGCTATCGTTTAATTGATCCTGTCTATAATAGAGTAATATGTGCAAGGTCAGTCATATTTGATGAAACAAATAGGAAAGACGTATTTGAAGAGAGATGTGTAATAAAAGAAATAGTTCCCGAGGATAAAATGGACAGTAAAGATAGACAAGTTTCTGAGGAAGCAGAAAATGAGGAGAACACAACAGAAAGGGAAATAACTTTAAGAAAAAGTACTAGAACTAGTGTACCTCCTAATTATTTGAAGGATTACAAATGTAACCTAATGATGGCTTTAGCATCTGGTTGGACTTTTACAGACATACCCAATAATTATGAAGAAGCTTTACAAAGAGAAGACGGTTGGGTTGAAGCAATAAATGAAGAGATATCTGCTCTAGTTAAAAATGAAACGTGGGAAATTGTAACGGCACCATCTAATGAGGAAGTCATCGATTCCAAATGGATATTTACTGAAAAATTAATAAATGGTGTTAAGAAAAAGAAGGCACGCTTAGTCGCAAAAGGATTCCAGCAGGATTCAGTGAACCAAGAAATATATGCACCAGTAGCTAGAATGTTAACTCTAAGAACATTGCTATCACTATCCGTAGAAAATAATTTTTGTATCAAGCAATTAGATGTTAAGTCTGCATTCTTGCAAAGTTCACTGAAAACTCCAGTTTTTTTAAATCCGCCGGATGGTGTTAAGGTAGAAAAACCAGGTCAAATATGCAAGTTAAAGAAAGCGCTATATGGTTTGCGTCAAAGTCCAAGATGTTGGAATGAATGTATAAATGAGTGTTTGATTAATAAGTTAAATTTTGTAAGATCTAAAGTAGATCCGTGTTTGTATTTTGATGATTTTACTTATATTTTAATTTGGATAGACGACTTAATTTTATTTTCTAAAAATCTGATTGAGTCTGAAAGGATTAAAAGTAAATTAATGAATATTTTTGATATGAGAGATTTATCAGGTAATAATATTGTATTTTTAGGACTAGAGATAAATATTGAAAAAGGCAAAATTACTATTAGTCAAAAAGATCTTATTCGAAAGATAATTGAAACGTTTAATATGGAGGATTGTGTAGACTCTAAAATACCAATTCAACCTAAATTGGAGCTAACAAAGAATCTTGATAGTAAAGATAAAAACTTACCATATAGAGAGTTGTTAGGGAGCTTAATGTACATTATGCTAGGATCAAGACCTGATCTATGTTATAGCATATCATACTTTGGACGATTCCAAAACAATTATGATTATCAC
Organism: Prorops nasuta; assembly: GCF_024137725.1. Classification (NCBI taxonomy): domain Eukaryota; kingdom Metazoa; phylum Arthropoda; class Insecta; order Hymenoptera; family Bethylidae; genus Prorops; species Prorops nasuta. The sequence goes on along the minus strand of NW_027116821.1, from coordinate 2,586,485 downwards.
CATTGGAAATATCTCAAGAATGTTCTGCGTTATTTAAAGTTTAGTCAGAGTTTGGTTTTAAGTTATACTAAAGATGTTAATAAGACCAATTTAAGTATAAATGCATATGTTGATTCAGATTTTGCTAGTGATAATAATGATCGTAAGAGGTTTTCTTTTATACATAAATAAAAATTTGGTAGGTTGGTGTTCTAGGAAGCAAGCAGTGGTAGCTTTATCAAGTAGTGAAGCGGAGCTTCTAGCATTATCCGATTGCATTAGAGAATCATTATTTTTAGAACAATTATTAATGGAAAGTTTCATGTTAGAATACCCTATTATTGTATTTGAAGATAACCAAAGTTGTATAAAAATGGCCAGTACATATGAAACCAAACGAAGCAAACATATTGATGTCAAACATCATTTTGTGAAAGAATTAGTTATGATTGGAAAATTTAAGTTAGAATATATAGAAACAAATAGGCAAACTGCAGATATTATGACTAAGGCGTTACCTTTAACTAAATTCGAAAATTTTAGGAAGAACCTTTGTTTAAGTGTTTGAGATAATATTATATGTTAATTTCATTTTTATTATATTTGTAATAACGTAGAATTAAGGAAGGATGTGATAATAGTAATTCAACGAGTAAGAGGGCGCCACGAGAGTGTGGGGACGAGTGAGAAAAAAGAGAGTTGTAAGAGACTTTCTAGGGCGAGGTCCCAAACACAATAAAGATAATAAAACACAAAACTAACTTTAATATCAATAACAACATTTATCTGTAGTGCATATTATACGAATTACACAATTTTTGTTGAATAATTAAATAATGCACAGAATATCAAAAATCTGAAACATAATTTAATGATTCCTAATAGTAAACACTTATACATTAATAACTATATATAGCAATGTTTTATTTGTTCACAGTGAAAATGAAATAGTTTTGAGATGAGACTTAAATGACATAAAGCCTTATAGTCTTTATACTTAAAATTATTTCAAACGCTAGTTAATGAAAGAGTATATTTTCTGTAACAAAATATTAACATGTTGTATTTTATTGCTGAAATCTTAAACAGAGTAAATTGTCATTATACTAAAGGAACTTTCTAATTATAGTTTCCAAACCAATACTAACTGACACAAATAATATAGTTTGGGTGATACGTAAAGAATTGTTTGTGTTTAATAGTATTGTTTTAAGTTAACTGTATGCAAAGTACTATATATAACAGTTTTTTTTTGTTTTTTCTTTTCCTTTAATATTTATAACATTATTGGTTTACTTCAACAATTTCATGCAATCGACATATATTTTGTCATTTTATAAAATATAACCTAATTTTATTATAAAATAAAAAAACAGATCACAAACCTTTTTATGAAACTTATTTACTGTTTTGAAACAGCAAATTAAATCTATTCAATAGACACAATGATACATATAATAATAGGTTCCTAAAATTCTGATGTCAATAACTGCAACGATAAAATAAGTAGTTAAAAATAATTATTTAAAATTAATCCAGGGCGAATATTTTTAGATTTTATATTAAATTTAAACTAACTCAATATTTCAACATTCAAATGATCAATGCAATAACATTTAATATAAGATGCAATAAAATCTAATATAAACCGTTAATGCAATTTCAATTTTAAAAGATAAATTTGGGATCGACAATTGCATTTCAGATTTAAATTGATTCAGCTGCAGGAAATCAGCTGCGTCTTCGAAGAAAGAAAAAATCCCTAGATTCTGTATCAAAAGTAACTATTTTGGTAATTATAATTGGATTGGGATTTGAAATGTGTTATTGATTATTATTGACGGTGGAAATCCTTGTTTATAACTGTTACTTCAGAGGAAGTGAAAGTTTAAAATTCAGTTAAGTTGAAAACTAATTTTTCTCGCAACGGCTGTATAAATAAAAACAATTAAAAATATAAAAGCATATGAAAGAATATAAATGACCTATCAAGGTCAAGCAAATACTTAAATCTTATATCCTCTATGATATTAAAGAACATTTTTCATGTATGTTTCCATGATAATAATTCTCGACAAATATTTCAAGTAGGGAATATGGATTTAGAAATGTAGGTATCTAAAAGCTGTATTTTATAATTCATTTTAAGATGTTTTTTGAATATTACCATTAAATTTCTTTATGACATCTTTACGATTATTACTTTAAAAGTTTATTTGGCAGATATCATTTGTATCTCTATAAAATATTTTACTTTGTGTCATATCTTTTAGATATGTTTTAGATATCAGTAAGATGATATTTTCAAGAAATCTTTTATGCGATATCGTTTAGATTTCTTCTAGAATTTCATGTTTATTGGGCTACCACTTGACGAACAAAGACCGAATCTAACTCCCTTTATCAATGACGAATCGACTGATGAAAAAACCGTAGACAATGTAAACACACGGAAACATTCTATAACAACTGGGAGTACTGCCTTGCTTAAGGTTGCTAAACTCGAAACTGTTTAAAGCACAAATGCGATAATACAGTTGGGTGCAGAAATCTTGCGTCGGGCGAGGGGAAGTAGGAATCAGAGGGGTGAAGGGATTTCTAGGGAGTTTGTCCGTAGCTGTCAAATGGCGCGATTAACCCTCAATTTTGGATCGTAAACAAAAATAATACTTCGGAAAACGATTACGAAAAAGAAGGAAGGATTTTAATACATAACAGAGAAGACAAAATATATCAGATGAATATAAAGTAATAACGAAAAATGAAAATTATTGTGAATTTATAAGGAAATATACTTTGTGGTTATTTTATTTCTGTTACAGGCTAAATCCTATTCTTCAAGAGTTTAAATCGCAGGAAAGAAATACTTAAAGACCAATGAATGAAAAAGGACTAATTTACAAAGCATTTCTGTGTGGCCCAGTAGTTTCAATAATTGTGACATAATGTTGTAATAGTGAATGTGTAAGCGATTACCGCGATTACTGTCTATACAAAGAAATTTTATTATAAAACAATAATGATGTATGATAATGTTTTGATTCCTATTATTATAAAATAAAGCTAGTTCAATTAAAATTTATTATTTTAATTTCTTCCTTATCCCCACAAATTCTATACGTACATAGTAATTACATATTCTTGTAGAACCTATCTTTAAGCTACTCTAACTAAATTGCAACTACTTTAAATCTGCAGGTCATAACTATTTACTTCAATAATTTGTATTATTCAATGTGAGATAAATTGTATAAAGTTTCTACTAATTTCTTATTCATTCGTCACATGCTTCCACATCTCGTATGACATTTATTTGCCTTGATTGCTCCTTCTTCTTCTAGATTTGAACACATATACCACTAATTCTCTAGATATTTTCAAATATGCTCAGATATGCTTATTCTGCTGTCTAATTGTTTCTATAATAATTAGGATGATTGGTAAACTATTGCTGTATTAAATTTGAAAAATGGACACTGGACTTATTGTACTTAAATATGTTTGGCACTTCATCCACATGATATCTTTTCCTTCCATTTGAGAGGATATTGTCGACCAATACGTTTATGTATACTGCTGAGTTCATCTTGTTTTTAGCTTCAAATTATATTTTCAAGCTATATATTTTGGATATCCATTCCCAATATGCAATACTTATTTTATTATTCCTATTTGTTCATGAAACTTATCTGTTAAAACCTTAATTTATCCAGTCGCCATGTATATCCTATCATTTTCAGATGATTGACATATCTTTCTATCAATCCTGACAACATTGTAATAAGAGTAATGAAATAAGAGTATTCTATATTCAAAATGTATATTCAAACACGTTGCTGGAAAACTACTTGAAGCTAAAAAATAAGATGAACTCAGTATTATACACATAACTTTTAAGGAACTTTATCTATCTAAGTATTATGAGAATATATTTCACAGAAGAGAGGCCCACTTTAAATAGCATCATTCAAATGCCCATTTTCCAAATTTAATAAGACAATGGTTTAACAATGATTCCAATATTTATAAAATTAATTACAAGTCAGCATAATCATCTTATCTGCGTGTATTTAAAAATGATAATAAAATTATTGTTATGTGTTGAAAACTAGAAGAAGAAGGAACAATCAAGACAAATAAATGTTATACGAGATGAGGAAGCATGTGAGGGATCAATAAGAAATTAGCAGAAATTTTACACAATTTGTCTCACATTGAATAATAAAGATCATTGAAGTAAATAGTTATGACCTGCAGATTTAAAATAGTTGCAATTTAGTTAGAGTAGCTCAAAGATAGGTTCTACAAGAATATATAATTACTATGTACGTATAGAATTTGAGTGTGGTTAAGTTAGAAATTAAAATAATACATTTTATTTGAACTAGCTTTAATTTATAATAATAGGAATCAAAACATTATCATACATTATTATTATTTTGTAATAAAATTTCTTTGTATACACAGCAATCGCTTACATATTCACTATTATAACATTATGTCACAATTATTGAAATGGTTAGGCCACAGAGAAATGCTTCATAAATTAGTCCTTTTCATTCATTGTTGCTTAAGTATTTCTTTCCTGTGATTTAAACATTTAAACTCATGAAGAATAGGATTTAGCCTGTAACAGAAATAAAATAACCACAAAGTATATATTTCCTTATAAATTCACAATAATTTTAATTTTTTGTTATTAATTTATACTCATCTGATATATTTTGTCTTCTCTGTTATGTATTAAAATCCTTCCTTCTTTTCCGCAATCGTTTTGCGAAAATATTATTTTTGTTTACGATCCAAAATTGAGGGTTAATCGCGCCATTTGACAGCTACGGACAAACTCCCTAGAAATCCCTTCGCCCCTCAAATTCCTACTTCCCCTCGCCTGACGCAAGATTTCTGCACCCAACTGTACTGTTATATGCATTGACTGCCAGGGTGAACCTGTTGAGGCAAGGACGTATTCGAAGTACATAAAGAGAACCTTTTGCCCTCTTATCAAGGATTGACATTAAAATAAGCGCATATTGTTTATAAAAATAGCAATGCCCTTGTGCCTCTTTCAATAAAAACGGAGCACAAGGAACCACTCGTTGATGAGAATCATCTACAACATTTACACAGGAAACATTTAACTTTAAAGCTTTATGCATAACTAAAACTGTTTCAATAGACTCAATAGCCCATAAAAGAGAATCACGAATCTCCCGAAGCAAATTTTATTGGAAGAGAAATAACTTTCGTAACCTGTAAACAATTAATTGTAACATTCGGCGTCGATGCACAGAAAATTTTAATACCATGAATCCAGCATAAGAGGACACAAGGGAATTTTGAGAACTTATAATAGGCTACGTCCTTATTATAATTGGAATTTGAGAAAAGGGACATACAAAACTTTAGACATAATTGTAAGGGGTGCCAACTCCGAAAATTAATCATAGCAAAACCTAGACAGCTTATAGTGCTGACCGATACAGCTGGTGCCTCGTTCAATAAAATAACATTAGAAATAGTCGGCCCGTTGCCTGATATCTCTAAAGGGAATGAATACATTCTGACAATACGAAACTCGATAACGAAATTCTTGGCCGACGTGCCATTGTCCGCAGCAAACAGCATAGAGACCGCGTTTATATTAATTGCTGAAAGTATGCATTTGCGTATTTGGAGCTCCAAAAGCTCTATTGACAGATCAAGAGTATAACCTTTGTTTAGCATAATGTTAAGAGCGTTTTTGGGAAGCTCAATATTAAACCAGTTCATAACCACGGCTTACCACTCCCAATTGAATAAGTCCCTGGAAGGTTCGTAAATCCGTATGAAGGATCTTTTTGAAGATTCCGAAAACGCTCACCAATAATATTAAGACTAAATATAAGAACAAGTCGCATATAATTAATACACTCTAATAAGGCTAGATCAAGTAAGGACGTTCCTGGATCACAAGACATATCACACATTTTCTCTACCCCTGTACTTCTACATCTTAATCTTGATACACCTCTGCATCGGATCGATTGGATACAACTGTCAAGGACCGCACCTTCAAGTTACTACCATCAGTCTAGTAGACGTAGACGATCGCAATATCAAGAATAAATGTTGATTCGTAATCGTAACTCCTAAAAATTGTCCATTTTCAAATACATCGCTCACGGACTGTTAGATACTGTGGAATACATTTGCATAATTCCAATGCGCATTATGAATAACAATGTTGCATCATGTATAACTCAGGGGTTCCCATTTCAACAGTTATATAATAATATCGGATTGAAATCAAAATCTACCACCTCCAGGTGCATAATTGATGCGGGGAGAATTGGTAACGACAGTAGCTGCTCGAGCACATAATACACAGACGCCAAAATCAGGAGTGAGCATCTTAACGACCCCGACTTGAAAAATTAGCTTTCCCTCTGGCAAAATGTACTACGTGGGAAACCTGGAGTGCATGGACATACGGGTTGAAAGTGGTGTCTAATCACAAATTCTCACCCCCCTTCTTTTTCCCTTTTATCTCTCAACAATGTTGATACTATATACTTTCCTTAATAAACCTTTGTGTTTTTCCTACCCTTAATAAGTACCTCCCTTGACCCACTGTTACAAGGGTTGTCCTCTAATTCCATAAATTTATAAGCATGAGTATATACGATCTAAATATCGAAGGACCGAAGAAGGTGTGCGTCGAAAAGGAAAGGCGAATTGTCCACTGGAGCGATATCCGGAGTTGTTCAGTCAAAACCCTAGGGATGTCACCACAATCGGCAATCGTTCAATTTCAGATATATTCTGATTGTTTTAAAAATAAAAAAATAATAGCCGCAACGTCAGCATAGAATTACAATCAATAGCTAATCACAAACACAATATCATTGTAATCAATTCATAAAACAACATAAGTCAGGGGTTTTATGCCTTTGTGCTTTTCCCCAAGAGCTAATAAAGGAACATTCCGAAAGCTCAATCGACGTGTATATCATTCATTTATTTATTATACAAAATTAACAGCATCTACTTTTTATCTTTTTATTATTAATTGTTTTTGAATTTTATTTTTAACCATGGATATATATTATGTGACTCTTTTGATATTTTGCAAATTGTGTTCTGCAGCTTTTGATCTTCCTGCTAAACAACTGGGAGATATTCAATATTATGACTTTCCTCATCCTCCAACATGCAATAACCCTATTACTGTAAAAGGAACTCCTGAGGTTAGACAAATAGGAATATGGGAACTGGATGAGACTCAACTTTTATCAACCGGATTAATTGCTTGGACCGAAAAAATCACAACATCATGTACTTATTACTTTTTTGGAAGTCAAGAGACAACTATCCAAGATCAGGAATTTGACATACCTCCTATGAATTTAAATTGGGCAGAATTATTAGTTACTTCTACATTTCAAGAGAGAGATCTAAATTCGGAAGCTCTTTACACTTGTAAGTGGCCAGGTACTCAAGAAAAGACCATAATTCGCACTAAAGTAAAGAAGTTTTCAATATTCTTTTGATAGAAATCTTAAACCCCGAATTGGAGCAGAATGGAAACAAGAACCAAGAAACTCCCTATTATGGAGATCAGCCACTCATTCAATTTGGGTACCACCTCCATCACCCAGTTTGTGTCCTTTTAATCTATTGTCAAATTCATCATCTTTAACTCATGTTTCCGTAAATGGCACATATATCATTGTCCCCTCAAGACAATCATTTTTCTCAATAGATCCACTTTCTGTTTCTGTATGTATGCTAAATCAATCATTTATTATTGAAACAAACGAAGGATACTTTATTTCATGGGAAGATCACTCCAACAGTCATCTATCTATAAACAGAATTACTTCCTTACACGATACCCAATGGAGTTTTAATCTAGCTGAGACTGTTTATTTAGAGAATGAACTCCAAGAAAATACGGTAAAAAACTTCAAGTCTGTGTGGAGCTCTTTATGTAAGTTAAAAATGGCACAATGGGCAAACATTTTATATCATCCCCGCGCTGATAGAGTTGCACAATATATTACCGGAGATCCTCACAGTAAAGGAAAATACTATCAAGGAAAAGATGCTGTTGCAGAAGCGCGATCATCCACTTCAGGAACAGAACAACAGTAGGGACTGTCGAGGTACTAACTTTAGGATTAAATTTAGATTAAAATATTAACCAATAACTATTTGTAAGCATACATCATAGTCTGCTGCAGATCCTCATATATGTTTATATAATTATTTCGGGAAAAACTTTGTTGCAGGATGTAGAATAACTATAACGCTGGGAAGTCATTCTTCCCTTTCTTTCTTCCTCGGCTACTTGTTTTCTATATGGTTTAAAAGAAGATTTCAAGCCCTTAAAAAGACTATCTGTTTACGGTGCACTGAAGAAGCCTCGTGGTCTAGGCGGTAAGGTAATAGCGTGGCGATTTGTGGGTCCGGGTTCGATTCCTGAACGGTACTTTTCTTTTTTTTTTTAAGATTAAATTTTTTTAATGGCCATTGACTTACAATAATCAATAATAAACTAAAGAAATTCAGATTTTACGGAAATAAGCGAAATATAACGATGAAATTATAGTTAAAATAATTATTATATATCAAATACGCATTTCCTTAATTTATTATTGATTTAAATAAATCAATGCTGATAAATAAATATGCTGAAAAAATCATGTATAAAGGCATTGGCCTGCAAATATAAATGACATCGAATATTGGTAGATTTTCGGCAAAGCGAAACGGAAAGATTTTGCCTCGACTCTTCTGCTAGAAGCTAACAGCGAGAAAGACAGAGAGGTCCGAGAAAATATCTCCGCTCTCTCTTTATTCCGCTTTCTGGCAACAATGCATATATGTTTTACCCTATTCTAAGCTTAACGCTCGTGCTTCGTGGTCTCTTCCGATAGATGGCGTTAGGGGTTAGATGGACCTGAGACACGCGTTTGCCAACACCAGCGCCGCCTACCGGTAGGGATTGCCTCGGGACCTCGCATGAGCAATCTCCCGTTTCATCTCTGGTAAGAGGAGTTAGTAGATATGGCAAGCATGGGTATCCTGAATCACCTAATAACATTGCGTTACCAAATTCTCCGTTTTCAAAACGCATTTTGATTTTTGAATTATCAAAAATGGTTGCATCGTGTGTTGATCCAGGCCATCGAGCAACTAAGTCCATAATTTCTAATCGTGAATTAACGATTGCCTGGACATTGATGGAAAAAAACCTTTTCCGTTTCTGAAAAGCTCGCCATTTTCACCACCTGTAATAAAATGAAATTACACATATTAACAATTTAATTTTCATAAATATAATAAATTTATAAAAAGTTGATATTTTTATTACCATACGATCTTATGCGAACGTGAAAGCAGTCTATTGCTCCAATAATACGGATAAAACCGGATAACTGATAATTCTCCACTTGACTTAAAATTCCATTGTTGTCTGAAGGAAATTTGATAAATTCCTTATGTAATTCAGCAATAGCAAATGACACTTTATGAATTATTCTTAAAGCGCTAGTTTCACTAATGCCAATAAAATCAGCTATAGTAATAGCAAATGACCCAGTTGAGAAAAATCTAAGGGTAGTCAGTAACTGAATTATTGGCGGAATACAATTATTTCTGGAAAATTCAAGTATTTAATTAAGCAAAATTGTATAATTTATAGCCTTGTTCATGTTGCTTGCATTTTCTGCACTTTTCAACAAAAATAATGTACATGTCATACTCAGTATACACTTTTAAAGAAAAGTACAAAAAGTAAGCAATTTAAACAAAGCTAATAATACATGTCAAGGGATATGGAAAAATATTTTATTGCCTTTCTGTTTGACTCCTTATTTTGTGCTCAATCTTCTCCAAAATGATAACAAAATTTTCTTTAGTTATTCGGAACCTAGTCACAAAATCTATCGCATCATACAGATTAAACCAATCAATTCTGGGTTTAATAAGTCTAGGCCTTCGATAATTGTAAATACTTTCGTGATCCAATAAATTAAATTCATCATGATCATCATCAATTAACCAATTGCAAATATCTTCTATATTTTCCATTATGATGCAACAAATAATAAATTATTTCTCGCGAATTTGAAAATGGGTAGCAGATAATTTTAATGCAGATAATTGCAGATTGCAGTTGATAGAATTACGTGAAGTTTCAAATTTTAAAAAACTTCTGGATAGCCAACTTAAATTACTATATTTTTCATAGGTTGGTACAATTTGTTAGCCCGGCTAGCCCCAAGCCGGACTTGGTGAATCTCACCCTAAAAAGGCCTGTGTACACGTTCCGAGAAATGTGTCCAAGTTCTAGTTCCGAGAAATATACAACCAATTGCATTGTTACTTTTCCGTTAGAGCCTTGCACTGATTCGCTAAACAGTTATCGGAACTAGAACTCGGACACATTTCTCGGAACGTGTACACACGGCTTAAGGGTCAATTCGACCAAGTAGGCTAGGACGCTTACGTTCAGTGGTCTGTTCGGGTTACGGTTCAGTCTAGTCACAGTAAGGCAACTGAAGAAAATTCCCTAGATGGATCAGATTTAGTGAGGAGGCTTCCGCGAGTGAACCAGATCTGATCTGGTTAAGGGGTTTCAGTTGGGACTACACAGACGTAATAAGAGCAGAAATATTCAAGAAACTAATATAAATGTAAGCAAATTATAATTTTTTTTTATAATTTGTATTATCTTTTCTCTCTTTGCTGTTTCATTTATCATTTAAAAAATACAATTTATGGAAAAATGAGAATTATTTAAAGTCATAAATTTAACTTTTGTTTATTGATGAAAACGTATTTTGTGTTTGATATTATTTCTTGTTTTTCAGGATTTATTTAAAGATGAATCAATATCAAACGCATAATAAATATGTAGGTATGTTATCTCTTTTAAATGTAGGAAATTCATGAAATATGAAAAATAATAATTAAGTTTATGTTTGCTGCTACAAAAAGGGAATACCTAGAATGAAAAATATTTGCTTGTTGTATAATTTCTACTTAATTTCACTAGTATATCACGTAGTTAAAAACCAAATACTAAACCAATTTAACTTTTTTACCTTAAACAGATCAGACTAGACATTCCTGGACAAGTCAGAGTACAAAATTGTTATTAGAGAACTTACACAAACATAAAACAACCATACATGACAAGAACCAGCTTCAAAATAAATTTTGGGATGAAATAGCTGCAGATTTAGTGAACAAAGGATATTTAGTAAACTGGGAGCAATTTTCAACAAAATGGAGAAATTTAAAAAAGAAGTATAAGCATATTAAGGACAATAGCAACAGAACTGGTGCTGGTAGCAGAGAAAATTGGGAGCATTTGGAAATAATAGATGAAATTATGTATACGATGCCTGAAGTAACCCCTTTATCAATAGCATATAGTATTTCTGATTCCATAGTGAGGCCACAAGTAACAGAAATAAGTAATACAGATGACCCTGTTACAGAAATAGTAACTAGTGAATTTAATAATAATGCTTGTTGTTCGAAAGTGGGTGATAGGAGAAGCATAAGAAGACGAACGTCAATTAAAACTGTCAAAAAAACAATTGACAACATTTATGAGCAAAGAGAAAGGCATCATCAAGAAAATATGGAATTAAAACAAGAATTTTTAAGTATTATGAAACAGCATTTTAAATAAATAAAAATGACTATATGTATGCATAATGTTGTGTTTAGAAAGCTCATTATAATTATCTACAAATTTTTATCATTTTTAAACATTAATTTATACTAACTGCCTTTATCGAAAAATTTTGAACTTTTAACTATATGTACATAAACACTAATTTATTAATATTTTTTGACAAAACAATTGTGGATATTTTAATTCATTGGAACATTAATTGGACATGGATTAACGACAGGTTATTTTAAGCGATTAAATTTTCAGATTCTTCATACTAGAAAAAATTAATTAATTGTTGGCCAACACCATTTGACAGCATGCATTATTTTTTAGGAGGCCTATGTTTTTGTTCTAAACAGAGAAGATGTTAGCCCCATGTCAAAGGTCAAACCATCGTTCTACTTTCTACTGTTTTAAAATTTTGTTAAAAAAATATGATTTTTGCAAAACTATCATATTCAAAGATATAAGCCTTTATGAGAGACTTACTGTATATGGTGCAGGTAAAAGACTGTATAATTGCTCAAGGTGTGTATTAAATAGGTTATAGTATATTAATAAACTTTTTCTATTTGTAGAAGACATAAGTGGCATCTAAATATTATTGCAAAAGGTTTGATGAATCTCAGTTGATCACAAAGGCACAAATGTTATCTTGCGTAACTTCACAACAACCAAATTATGGCTCTTGCTTTGTAAGTATAATAAAGTTTCGTGATATTGTATTAGACAAGTTTCAATAGAATAAATACGTCCCAATATAATAAATTAGGATTAATCAAATTCTAGCAACAAAGAATTATAAATTGCAGCTAAATATTAATTAAAACTGACCTAACGCAATGAGATAAACCTATTAAAAGACTGACCGTATAAAGTGCAGGTAAGAAATTCTTTTGCTGTTCAAGATATGTATTAAAAACATTATACATTAAACATATTTTGTATCTACTGTAGATAACAGTGGCATCTAAATGTTGTTACAAGATGTTACGAAACACCTTTGCCTACTACCAAGGCACAGATGTCATCTTGTGAACCATCCTGAAAACTAGATTATGACTCTTGTTCTGTGAGCATAATAATGTATATTTAAGTTTGATGATATTAAAAGTAGCTGATAAACAAGTTAGATTAAAATAAATATGTTTCAACATAATAAATCAAGGTAGTATAAAACAGTTAAATTAAATGATTCATTTGTTTCAGCAATCTTATACATTATTTTTCCTTTTTAGGATTGGAACACAAACAAAAAACAAATTATGCTGTTGCTACTAACCCAGCCACGTTTAACGCAAATCTTATAACAATATAATTTGGAAGTACTTATTTAAAACCTATACTGAGTGATAATATTTTATTTACATAACTTGTTTTATTTCATCTGGAATGTTATATACAATGTCAATAAGTAAAACTCAACGTATACACTATCGCGTTGAATGTCTGGTTGTACAATATATTTATATGTAAATTTAACTCATACAATTTTTGAGAGTTCAAATCTATGTAAGAAATATTAATATATTCTCGCATATTAAAAAAGTAAGTGGGCTATTACCTCTCTTTTTTCTTCTCCATCCACAAAAGCATCCACAAATTTGTTATCGATTTCTACATTATAATCGTCTTCGTCATTTACAGTTGGATCGAATTGTTCCTTTTCATTATCTATACAAATGTTATGCAATATGCAGCAAGTTAAAATAATAAGAGGGATCATATCTGTGTCGTACATATACACATATTTCAATTTCCTGAATCTAGCTTTCAGTAGACCAAACGTTCGTTCTATCACCATTCTTATAGCAGATAGTTTTCTATTATAATTAACTTGAACTTCATTTAGATGCCCATTATCTCTATATGGAATGAGAAGAGTTTTGGACAGTGGGTACGCAGAATCCCCTAATAAATGAGTATTCTCAGGAAAAAATTGTTGTGGACTATTGTCTATAGCACGTTTAATTTTGCTAAGCTGCCAAATTCGAGCGTCATGAACTCTACCACAATACCCTGTAAAAACATCAATAAATTTCCTATTAGGATCACAGATTCCTTGGAGGACTATTGAATGAAAGCCTTTTCGATTAATGTAGCTATTAGCATGGTCAATGGGAGCACTTATTAGCACATGACATCCATCTATAGCACCCATTATGCCAGGGAAATTGCTTATTTCTGCAAACTTTTCTATATTCCGCATTGAGTGATGTTGATCTGGCCATTTTATGTATTCTGTTTTGTAATTTTGCAAAACATATGCCACATTGAAGACGCATTTCCAAATTTTACTTTTAGCCAAGTTAAATCTATCAGAAACAGATCTGTAACGGAGTATGTTGGTAATATTCAACATAATTAATGATTGAGGTATTATTATTATTTATTATATTGTATTTCGAAATACTTCTACAATTTAAATAAATAAATAATGTACATTATAGGTTAACTCTTAAGAACTGTATATTTTACACGCAGTACATAGTCTTACAAATGAATGCAAAAAGATATCGTGCAATCCTAGCTAGCACAAAGAATTTGGCTTGATGTCCTTTTTATGAAAGAGAAAATAAATTCTTTCTAGAGTTGCAAATATCTTAGAAAAATTCGTAATTCTTAAAATATTGATGATAGAATTCTTTTTATTATGGTAATAAAATGGAAGTTCAAAACAATAGTGAAAGAATTCTTCATGCTAACAAGGATTAAAATTAGAGAATATACCTATATACTTCTTGATTTCCCAATATCCATAGCGTAATAGCAAGTTGTTTAAATGGTAGAATTTATGGCCCATTAATTGTTTGCATTAGGCATGGACCTATTTTCTCCAATAACATTTCAAACGTCACTTTGGATAGTCGGAAATGTGATTTAAAGTCTGCAAAAATATTATAGTCTCAAAATATATAAAAGCAAATCATAATTCCTAAAAATATTATTCATAATATTTTTTACAAAATACTAGCTGACATAATTAAATCATACAGGGTATACACAGATAGTTAAGAATGATCACAATTACCTGTCAAAGAATAATTAAGCATCATATCTGGAACATAATTTTCAATCCTTCTATGACTCTCTCTAGTAGAAGGTAATAAAAAGAGATTATCTTCTTCATCGTCATCTTCAAATAACAGGCTCCAAATATTTAAATAATCCATTCTTTTGTTTAACCTGTAAATATAAATTGATAATTAGTCAAACAGCTATAATAAGAATATATTATCCAAGAAATATAAATTGTTGATAATATTTACAATTCTTCCTTTATTTTAATTGCTAGTAAATTTTATAGTTTTACGTCATTTATGTCCGTTAACTTACTTGTCTGATAATTTTAATCCCGCCCGCTTATTTTTGTAAATTAGGGTCCACGGTATTGACAGTATTTGTTTGATTAGATTCTTGCTGTATTCCCTTAACCAGATCAGATCTGGTTCACTCGCGGAAGCCTCCTCACTAAATCTGATCCATCTAGGGAATTTTCTTCAGTTGCCTCACTGTGACTAGATTGAACCGTAACCCGAACAGATCATTGAACGTAAGCGTCCTTAACTTAAGTCTGACTTAACTAGTGGTACCAACGTGTGCAAGATTTTAATATTTTTGAAGATATAGGTTGGCAACCATGGATTTTTAATTTTACTATTATCTTCACACCATTTGTGTATTTTTTAGAAGAGCGTTTGCGGTGGGCATAAATTTTTGAATTTTATAATAATTTTAGAAGAATTGTAAGTCAATTTTGAATATATTATACACAATTATATGTCCATTTTATATTATATATATTATAGATTCTTATTATAGTTTTTAGATATGACTAATCCATATTCAGTAAGAAATGCCAATTATACCGCTGATGAAAAGATAGCCTTTACAGAAATTATTAAAAAATATTCTAACATTATAGAAAATAAAACTACGGATAAATTTGGACTAAGTGATAAAGGAAAGGCATGGAATGAAGTTGAGAAAGAATTTAGTTTAATAACTTGCAAAATTGAAACGCAAGAGAAGTTAAAGAAGTTATGGAAGAATCTAAAAGCTACCGCCAGAAAAAAATTTGCAGATTTAAAAAGGAACACATATATGACTGGTAATGAGTTAATAGAAGTGATTGTTGTACTAATGCCTTTTTTATAATTAATTAGTTAACTAATGTTATCTAACTGTGAGCTATTTTTAGGTGGTGGAGCTTATAATGGGAAGCCGGATGTATTGATGGAAAAGGTACATGAAATAATAGGATTATCTATCGATGGTTTAATAAATCCTTTTGACTCTGATTTCTATTATGGTCAAAGCACACCAAATAATGTATTCTCTGAAAATGAGGAAAATAATGACCCAGATGACCCTGATCCTGTATTTGAGGTAAATTGAAAGACATTCTAAATAGTAATATGTAGAATAGGATTAGAAGTAAAGATTGAATGATAATTAAAAACAATTTCTCAGCTCACTCGGAGTAGTCTCATGAATGCTACTTATTGAAATCATATAAGTGTGAGTTCTTTATTGTGTATAGTTTACTACAGATTTTATTCAGCTATTAAAATAAATATAGTATCAATTTTATCTTTCTTATTTAACCTAAATATCAATTGTGTAACTCACTTATGTACAGTTAAAATAAATTCCTTCATTAAAGTGTTTAGTAAAAGAAACCCTATAAATTTTGCCACCTTGTCTTATTGATTTTTTATTGACAAATGAGAAAACAATATAAGCACTTTGTTTATATTTTAATTTGCAATAACAGACAACTATTTTTTATTATCTACAGCACTTGGTTGAAAATGAAGAAGTGAGAAGATGGGATCATTGGAATGCTGAAATGCTGCAAACACCATTAAGTGAACCATTGGCCAAAAATATTGCTGCTAATAAATCAACAGAAAAAACAAATGCTCCTAATGTATGCTCACAGAAGAAACATCAAAATCATGACCAGGATGTATATACAGTTTTAATGAAAAACAAATTGGAGCTAGTAAATTTAATGAAGAAGCACTTTATTGAAAAGGAAAAATTGGATAAAAAAATTCTTGAAACGCAACTAAGAAAAGAAATCTTACAGGTAGAAATTTTAGAAAAGCAATTAAAGAAAAGCAATTAAGATCCAGTATATGTTTTCAAGATATATTGCCTCTCATATAAAAATGTGATGATACTTGTGATAATGTTTTGATTTAGTTTTATCATTTTTGAATTTGTATTGATAATATACTTCAAGTACAATGTTTATAATATGAAGCCTATGTTGTATTTAAGAACGGAAAGTTATAAATTTACTAGTCATAATATTTAATAATTTAAAAATTATTAAATTATAATTTCTAAATAAAATTGTTATTTAGTTTAAATTGTTAGACTTTATAAAAAGAATATCTATATAGATATATAAAGCTGCATGCATGTACCTTAAAGTCTATTCATGTTAAATACATTTCCAAAGTTTAATAAATAAGACTGATATGAAAGTAAACTAATTACTACATTACTGTCGTATCAGAATGTAGTAAACATTATTAATAATTTTTAAATTAAAAATAAAATGTTTGTAAACCGAAGAAAGCTAAATTTGTTTTTAAGATGGCCACTAATATTGTTTCTTTTGTTAAAATCCCCAGTTAAGCATACAAAAACAATGAGATTGACCAAATTACACCCTATATTTAACAATTTTATATCTATATGCAGGATCTCTATAAAAGCCTGAAAGAAAGATACATTATTTAATGTAGAATTTGCTTAATACTTTAAATAATCGAATTAATTATACATGAATTCTGAAAAATAAAGAAGAGAATGGTATTTACTTTCGAAAATAATTTTCAATTAAATATGTTCGCTCGTTTGTGTGTAGATTTTCCTCTAGGTCTCTCATAAGATTATTATATCTCTCGGAATTATAATTCTCTACTGTTGCTGATAATCTGGATACATTATGTAAAACGGCACAAGCCATTATTAATGTTAACGTTTTCTGCGGTGTTCGGAAACGTGATCCTATTGACAGTACTGGGAAACTTCTTTGAAATATTCCAAAGCATCTTTCAACCATACAACGTGTCCGTATAAGTGCTTCATTATATAAAACTTCCGCTGGCCTTTGCGGATTTTGTAGCGGTGTTAATAAGTACGGCAAACAAGGGTAACCGGAATCACCTAATAATAATCCATTCCCAAACATATTATTTTCAAACTGCGCTTTAATTCTGGAATTGTCGAATATGGTAGAATCATGCGTTGATCCGGGCCAACGAGCAACCAAATCTATGAATTCTAGTCTCGAGTTCACAATTGCCTGTACATTTATTGAAAAGTATCCTTTTCTGTTACGAAATAATTCGCTATTTTCTCCACCTAAAATTAAAATAAAGACATTCTGTTTAGTTTAATATTACTCCTATATTATATAAGTATATAATTATTTATAGAAACAATAGTATTTCTTTTACCAAAAGATTTAATTCGAACGTGAAAACAATCAATGGCACCTATTACGCGAATAAACCCAGAAATGTTAAAATTGCCTTGTTGAATTTTAGAAATTTCATCAGAATTAGATGGGAATTTAATAAATTCTGTACTTAAAGAAGCAATTGCTTCTGATACTTTGTGGACAAATAACTGTGCGCTACTTTCGCTAATTCCACAGTAGTCAGCTACAGAAAGGAAAAATGAACCAGTGGCGTAAAAACGTAGAACCACAAGAAGTTGAATAACTGGTGGTATCGCATAATTTCTGAAAAGATACAAATTTTATAATAAAACTTACATATACATAATATCATTACAGCTACATAAAATAAATTAAAAGCTACTCCTGTTAATGTTTAATCTTATAAAACTTTTAATTCACCTGTCTGTTCCATGAATTAATCTTTGTTCGATTTTTTGTAATATCATAACAAAAATTATCTTTTGATAAATGGAACCTTCTTCTAAAATTTATATCATCATAAAGCTTAAACCAATTCATCCTTTGCTGGATGATTCTTGGTCTTAGGTACTCTATTCGACCGTTAATTCTTTGTTCATTTTCATTTCTTTCATCTCTAAGCAACCATTCTATAATATCCTCTATAAAATTAAAAGCAGAAAATATGGTGAAAATAAGGTTAATGGAATTTAAACATGTGTAACCTTAATTGTAATGTTTTTATCATTTGTATATTTACCATTCCTTATTGAATATTGATTATCCATATCTGAAAACTATAATACGTATTAACAATACATTAAATGTAAAATAGAAACATAATTTTGTATGGTATATTCAAAATTGACTTACAATTCTTCAAAAAATTAAGTAAACCGCCAAACGCTCTTCTAAAAAATATACAAATGGTGTGAAGTTAATAGTAAAATTAAAAATCCATGGTTGCCAACTTATATCTTCAAAAATATTATATTTTTGCACACGTTGGTACCACTAGTTCAGTCAGACTTAAGTTAAGCCTACTTGGTCGAATTGACCCTAAGGGACCGGTGTTAAGTTGGCGGACAAAAACTTAATTTTTTAAATTTAAACTATGTAGATCATTTGATTGTCGTTTGACAATGATTGACAGACTAATAAAAATGTTTGACAGTAATTAATCTGTTAGATAATAAAAAAATAAAATTTGGCGTTAAGTTAGCGGAACTTATTTCCTCTTTTCATAAAAATGCTTTAAAACCATATGGATCGATAGAAAATCGTTTGACGGTTTCAATTATATTAAAGTGAATGTTTGACGGTAATTAGTTTTTCCAATAAATAAAAAATATGATTTCCCTATTATCTGGTTTTCATGAAAGTATCGAAGTTTCATGTGAATGTCATTAAACCATAGAATATGGGCCGGGTCGATAGATGTAACTAAGCTCGAATTTCAACTTAGCAATTACTGAAAACGAAGACCGAGCTTAGCACTGTATTGAAGGTTAAAGTGAGACAAATGATTTTACCTAAGATCGTGCTAAGCTTAAGTTTCATCTATCGACCCGGCCCATATTCTATGGTTTAATGACATTCACATGAAACTTCGATACTTTCATGAAAACCAGATAATAGGGAAATCATATTTTTTATTTATTGGAAAAACTAATTACCGTCAAACATTCACTTTAATATAATTGAAACCGTCAAACGATTTTCTATCGATCCATATGGTTTTAAAGCATTTTTATGAAAAGAGGAAATAAGTTCCGCTAACTTAACGCCAAATTTTATTTTTTTATTATCTAACAGATTAATTACTGTCAAACATTTTTATTAGTCTGTCAATCATTGTCAAACGACAATCAAATGATCTACATAGTTTAAATTTAAAAAATTAAGTTTTTGTCCGCCAACTTAACACCGGTCCCTAAGGGCCGTTGTAACCAAGCAAGGCCCGTTGTAAAGTGGAAAGCAGCATTCCCAAAAAATAAAAAATAAACCTGAAAAAGGTCAATTTGAGTTGGCAGCTCTGCGAAGTAGCGCTACGCTGCAAGTTCTGCTTGCTGATTATGGCTGACTTGTACGATTAAGTAGTAAAAGCAATGTTTATGTAAACACAAATTTTGGCAGGTCAGCTGGATGGTTATGTTCAAATCTGTTTCAGATAAGTAAAAATTAATCTTCATGTATAAAATGCATTGGAACGCGATGCTTTGTGAATAATATCATTTGTTACAGATACTTTGGTTAAATTTGGATGGTGCGCAAAGTCAATTTCAAGAGTACATGCAAAGAAAAATTTATTGGCAAGCAGATTAGGTACTTCTTAGCAAACACATAATGGCTGGGATGACAAATCTTCAGATTTAAGGATTGCGATGGATATACCAGAGATGTATTTACCCTCATCTATTAAGTTACCACCAGTTGAGTGTATCCTCCGCTCTGCTGATCTGCAAAGATGCAGAAACATCAATGTACATATCACATTATTTAGACTCAGGTAATCTTCCAAAATTTGGTGAAAAGAGACTCAGTAAGTGTTTTTATAAAATGTTTTCTGCAGCCTTGAAATTTTTTATGATTCAGGTAATATTGGATTATGCTATTATGCAGATAATTCATAACTGCAAAAAGGAATGGTAGACACGTCATTGAATACAAGTGAACTCAATGATGATATTGGTACATTAAATTCTCTTCAGGTGACTTCAAACTAGCAGCAGTCTTAAGAGATACGGCTGTTATGGTTTGTGATGTTGATCCAGCAAACCACCTTTATCAAACTGCTGCAATTCAAAATGTCCTTTTGTTTTTGGCTTAATGTCATATTTGTTTCTTTAACATGGGAAACACAGAAACCGTTTAGCCCTTGCAGCTTGAAATTACAAAATGAAGTCATTTGATAGTTTGTGCTTCAAAAAGTGTCCTTGACCCATTATATGGAAAATATGGATGGCAGTGTCTCCTATTCCTAGGAAGAAGTATGCGTAAAGTGTCTAGGATGTAAAAACTATTGAAAAACTGTTTTAACTGCATATTCTCATCACAAAACTAAGTATACCCTTGAATTTGAACATCATTTGAAAATATAACCACTCTATTCCTAAAAATTATTTTTGTTGACAAATCATTCAATTTCAATTGATTTTTCAGAATGTAAGAATATAAATGATTAATGTCATTTATAATTCACAAAGCTGTTAAACTGGTTTTATTAAATGTAGCAATTCAAGGCAGTGACCTAAGGGATTTGCAAAAGTAATGCGTAATAAGATTTTGAGATGTGACTTAAGGACCCTTCGTAATTTAAGGCTGCTTTGGGGGTATCAATCAATATGTCGTCATTACAAACTAATTTTATGATAGATTAAAATAGTTTTTTTTCCAGATTAATATAAGAAAAATCTCGGTAAGGCTGTACGTGCTATACGTAAAAGAAAATGAAGGGGTATCCATTTATAAATTTATTAACGTCTTTCCATGTATAAGTCCTATAATATATATGTGAACATTAATAAAGCATATAAATTTTAAGAAATTTGTAACGGTATTTCCGTCAGTGTGAGGGGCCACTCACACTACGGGTTTCCCCATTACCTTCGCCCGTCCTTTTCTATCGGTATCAGGGCGCCAGTTGGTCAGTTGGGTGGCCAACAACCCTACGTTATCAGTTGGGTCCTTCGACCCCATTCTTGATGCATCTCATACGGCCCTGCGGCCATGCATATGGACGGTAGCGGTAGCCAGGGTCGCTCAGTATGCTAGGTCGTGGAGAGAGGGGAGGGTTCCTTACGGAAGTCCGAGCCTCGCAGACCTGCCTGCTGAGGGGCATACATTCATCCCTCACCACCCACACACAGGTGGTGGTGAGGAGTGCGGGAACATGCGGTATCAATTGCCAAAGCATAGAGTTTTGCCAGGAGCGGACCACCACGGAGGCAATGTTCACGGCCCGTCTAGCCATAGCGCAAGCCTATGGGATTACGGAGGGCACCGGGACACATTCCAACGGGCTAACTACGCCCCTGCACAACCCACTATGCATTGGCCGGTATCCAGTCGTGACGTACGTGCAGGCTGGCCTATAGCACACGCCTCACGTACGCGAACCGACCCATGGCTGTCTGAGTGCCGCGTCACGTGCTCACCAGCACGCACGGACACATCAGCACAGTCCCATGGTCGCGTTCCGAGTTCCGACTGACTGCTATGGCAGTCTGCGCACGACATTCGCGCAGCCTGCTTGACGCGCGTAACCAGCGTTCAAGCCAGACTCGATGTTCTATTTCCCCTCCTCGTGGGGACTTATAGACACTGTCATTGTTTTAGGACTCCCCGAGGCCGCTTCTCCTTATCTCAGGTTGCCTGGGTTGGTTGGCATGGCCCTGCCTTACTTCTCAGGACAACCTGGACATCGTTTACTGGAGCGCCGGTCTTTTCATCCGGGCCTCTGCCTGTCAACGGGGTACGGGGTCAATCCTTGACGTTAGCTATAATCCACTCGTGAGCCTATCTCACGAGTCGGTAACGTAGGGATTAATAATATCCACTGTTCGGTAGCTTTTATGTTCTTTATTCGGTATCTCGTATACGTAACGGGGAACTTCGTTACAAATTGTTAAATCCATTTCTTTATATAACTTGATTAATCCTTTTCTCCAAGTATAAATATTAGGCTCAAAGAATGTAGAAAAACTAAGAGCTACTCCGATATTGATTTTATAATAAAATATTTGTTTTTCAGAAATCTCAATTTATGATTATAGCCATAAGTACAAGAGGCTTCGGATATCCTGTACAAAAGTCTCTTTGTGTGTATCTAACTTAATTTCACATTATTATTATTTTACCGCATTCAAAACCTTATGGGACTCGTAATGCTAGTATAACAGCTATATTTTGGTAGTTATATTCCGTATTTGTCAGTACCAGGATTATCATAGCAAATATCCTAAATGAACTCTTTTTAAATTAAATTATCGTAGTCATTTAGTAATTTTAACTGTTTCATCATCCAATACTGCTGCCGTCGTTTGACGATACCCAAGATTCCATCTAAAACAATTTATATTTCTCCTGTGTCCTCTTAAAAATGCTGTGGTGATAGTTCACTTTTTAATGAGCAACACATAAACATTATTACCTAAAAAACATGAAATATTTAATAAAGAAGGCATAAAGAATGTAAAAAAATTCATGGATCTATATTAATATTTAAAACATTCCCAAAACACAAGCTATACCTTTGTTACCAGTAGTGACGAAATATTGATTGATGCCCCCAAAGCAGCAATAAATTGCGAAGGTTCCTTAAGTCTCATCTCGAAATCTTATTACGTATTACTTTTGCAAATCCCTTAGGTCACTGCCTTGAATTGCTACATTTAATAAAACCAGTTCAACAGCTTTGTGAATTATAAATGACATTAATCATTTATATTCTTACATTCTGAAAAATCAATTGAAATTGAATGATTTGTCAACAAAAATAATTTTTAGGAATAGAGTGGTTATATTCTCAAATGATGTTCAAATTCAAGGGTATACTTAGTTTTGTGATGAGAATATGCAGTTAAAACAGTTTTTCAATAGTTTTTACATCCTAGACACTTTACGCATACTTCTTCCTAGGAATAGGAGACACTGCCATCCATATTTTCCATATAATGGGTCAAGGACACTTTTTGAAGCACAAACTATCAAATGACTTCATTTTGTAATTTCAAGCTGCAAGGGCTAAACGGTTTCTGTGTTTCCCATGTTAAAGAAACAAATATGACATTAAGCCAAAAACAAAAGGACATTTTGAATTGCAGCAGTTTGATAAAGGTGGTTTGCTGGATCAACATCACAAACCATAACAGCCGTATCTCTTAAGACTGCTGCTAGTTTGAAGTCACCTGAAGAGAATTTAATGTACCAATATCATCATTGAGTTCACTTGTATTCAATGACGTGTCTACCATTCCTTTTTGCAGTTATGAATTATCTGCATAATAGCATAATCCAATATTACCTGAATCATAAAAAATTTCAAGGCTGCAGAAAACATTTTATAAAAACACTTACTGAGTCTCTTTTCACCAAATTTTTGAAGATTTCCTGAGTCTAAATAATGTGATATGTACATTGATGTTTCTGCATCTTTACAGATCAGCAGAGCGGAGGATACACTCAACTGGTGGTAACTTAATAGATGAAGGTAAAATACTTCTCTGGTATATCCATCGCAATCCTTAAAACTGATGATTTGTCATCTCAGCCATTATGTGTTTGCTAAGAAGTACCTAATCCCATTGCCAATAAAATTTTTTTTGCATGTACTCTTGAAATTGACTTTTCGCACCAACCAAATTTAACTAAAGTATCTGTAACAAATGATATAATTCACAAAGCATCGTGTTCCAATGCATTTTATACATGAAGATTAATTTTTACTTATCCGAAACAGATTTGAACATAACCATCCAGTTGACATGCCAAAATTTGTGTTTACATAAACATTGCTTTTACTACTTAATCGTACAAGTCAGCCGTAATCAGCAAGCAGAACTTGCAGCGTAGCGCTACTTCGCAGAGCTGCCAACTCAAATTGACCTTTTTCAGGTTTATTTTTCTTTTGTTGGGTATGCTGCTTTCCACTTTACCATGGAGCACTTTACAACGGGCCCGGCCCGGGCCTAAAGCAATGAATGTAGATGGCGCTGAGTCGCCACAGAAGACTATTTTGGGACACGCTATGAGCAATCTCCCGCCTCATCTGTGGTTCAACGATCAACCTCTGGTCGGCTCTGGTTTAGTCACTTTAGTCAGGTTCAGTTTGGTAATTTAGTTGGTTGAGTCGTGTGCTTGTAGCTTCAAAGGGAAAGTATTAAAATATTACACAAATGAAGATGGTAGATAAGATAGAGATGAGTCTTGATGATATCATCAAGCAGAATAAGGGCGGGCGAGCACGCGGTAGTGCCCGACGAGGAAGAGGAACCGCTGGCTCACCTAGAAGAGGAGCCCGTAGGATGCAAAGAGTAGGCGGCGGCGGTGTTGGTGGCACCGGCGGTGGTGGCGTCATTAGAGGACGCAACCGTGGTGGAATCGTAAGAAGCTCTATCCCTTACACAAGAGTAAGCTGTTAAACTTTTTTCTTAAAAACACAGGATTTACCTTTTCCCCGTTCTATCGTTTTGCTCTTCTGCTCCTCAGTCTTCTTAGTTCTTACTCTCACTCTTTCTCCTCTTTCTCTTTCTCTTTTCCTCTTCAACAGTTTTGAAAAAATTGTTTATAATTGTACAAAAAAATTACTGCTATATGCTCGTAATATTTGTAAACAGTAATCGCGTAAGCAGTTTTGGCTGATTAAATTTAATTGAAAATCGATATACAATTTATAAAATACCTATTATAACCTTACTATGGATATTTTAGGGTGATGTGAACAGTGCATGGAAACACGATATGTTTGATGGGGTAAAAAAAGTTGGACGAGGTGCTATAGGCAGTCTTGGTGTAACGAAGCTTCTTGTTTCCAATTTGGATTTTGGTGTATCTGATTCAGATATACAGGTAAGTTATCTCCTAAATTCTATTCAATTTGCTTTCTTCATAAACTTTTATAAATTAATACAAATTTTAGAATTACAATAATGACAAGCTGTATTTTATGTAGGAATTGTTTAGCGAATTTGGCCCTTTAAAATCAGCTGCGGTCCATTATGACAGGTCAGGAAGATCGTTAGGCTCAGCAGATGTCATATTTGAACGGAGAGCTGATGCAATTAAAGCAATGAAGCAATACAATGGCGTACCATTAGATGGTGATTAACTATTTTGCAATTAAGTAAAGTTACCTATGAATTGTTTTTGATGCTTACAATTTTAATTTGAAACCTATCTAGGCCGTGAAATGAATATACAAGTGGCAACATCGGAAATTCCGGTTGCGTCTGCAAGAGGCACCTCAAGATTGGGTAGCAGTAGTTTCACGCAAAGAGCACAAGCACGTTTCAGGGGTAATCGTGGAACAGGAACAACTAGAGGTGATTAATCTATAATATGAAGTGTTTCATATTTCGCTATTATATACTAATTCTGGTTTTTAAATAAATTTAATTTTAGGTCGAGGAGTTGGAGGAAGGCGTGGAGGTAGAGGGACAACCCGGCAAACAACAAAAACTCCAACTGCAGAAGAGCTTGATGCAGAATTAGAGGCTTATGTTAAAGAAGTCAAGTAACATATTCATAAGTCCTCACGTAAAATCAATACGTTTTCTTATAATTTGATGAAATACACTATTACTTTTATTTCAATGAGACGTAAGCTACGTATAAGTGTATTATCGCTAATGGTAAAAAACGATAACGCAAAAAAATTCTTTTCTAAGTGAATTATTTTTATTTTTGACGTTCTCTCCTAAGATAGGTAAATGAATTTTACAGATTCCCCACTTATTAATTATATATATTATAAAACCAAGTAAATTTTCGTAAAAGAAGGAAACATTACAGGCCATGAACAAGAAGATAATAATTTAATGTAAAACTGTAAAGACTGTATGGATTTTGTATGTAATGCGCGTGTGCTCATCTGCTGACAAAATACATCAAAATTCATCTTTAAAAGGTGTTGTTTATCAAAGTACAATTGTGCTTGTAGCCCTAACTACATTTATGGAGAACTCCACAATATTTCTGATATATTCTCAGAATGTAAACATCAGTACCTAATTCATAACAATTTATTAATATCACATTGATTTGTAGCTTTTGTAATATTGAGTAATTAGTATCGCCCACGTACCACACATTCATTCACACATTAATCACAAGTACTGCTACTGAGTATAGAAAATATTGGGTAGCTAGATGAGGCTGTGATGTTATTTAGTCAGGTCTAGGTTTAATTTATAAAACTACAGTTATATATTCATATGGCAAAATATTTTTGTCAAAAAAAAACCACGTACAAATATTAATCTAGAAAGAAAGAAAAGTTTATTCATTAATAAAAGGAATGTAATAGCTAAATTTAAGCGTTTATTACTCACCTAAGCGTAGCTATTCTTTTACTCAAAACAGTGGAACAGAATATAATTTAAAAGTAATTTGTACAAAAGAAATTAAGCTGCTGCGTAATATTTTTATTTTTGTCGGCCAACAATACATGAATATACGTGACAATCAACCAAAAATTAAAGCTGTGAAATTCAGTGGAAAGAATTTCATTCTCCTTTTTTACCATACAAAATTTATTTTATTTCAATTTTCAAAGGCACAATTAAAATAGCAGAAAAATTCATGTTTAGATTATATGTAAGTTAAAGGGTCACATTCATTTTTTATGGTGGAAAAACTGGTCAACAATAAAATTATTTAAGTAATTAGTTTTTGAACATAAAACACAATTAAGATACTTTACGCTTCCAGTTTCTTGTTTCTTAATTAATTTATTTTAAATATCTATTGCTCGTCAAACTTTAATGTTAGAAAGATAACTTAGGATTTAAATTATGCAACACAGAGAGTCGATTATTTATCTCACTGATTGTTTTTTTTTCATTTTCATGCATTTTTAACCTATTGACATGTCCAAACTATATTCCTCTTGCAACCAAACTTAATAGATTTTCTAATAATCTTATTATATCTATAATAGAAATAAAGTATTCTCACTGTTACCTTATTGCTTCTTATGCTACCTTTTTTCAAAATATTTATAAATACTGTCCTTAACACATTTACAACAGCTCATTGTTACTTTCAAACAAAATTATCATTAGAAGGAAATATGTCATATATTTTTTTAAACTTCTTTTATATTTTCCATGAAAGAAAATAAAAAACAATTTAATTTTTATAAGTTTACTTTCTACTTTCAACTTGTTAATTTAAGTAAATAAGTTTGTAAGAGATATTGACTTTGGAATAGTATTTGCAGTTACAGTGATAAAGTTAAATACGACGCATCTTGAAGGTCTGATATAAAGCAGTAAATAAGTAGCAACTTATGTCTTATTTTCTATTAACAAGATTTTTTCTATTAAGGAGCAGCAAAAAAATCGTAGTTAGATTAATTAAACCATTAAGTTAATCGTGATAATTATAACTGCTTTACAGTTTGCAGAATTGCTCTCAACTGCTGTAATTAGAAAAGTCGTCATTTATTTATCCTATAGAGATTACCGATATTATTGCTGAATGCAAAGTTGTATTTAGTCGAGACAAGCGCTAATTGCAGAAAAAATTAATTACAGAAAAACGCATAATGCTAAGAGAAGCGTGAAAAAAAATCATGTTATTTATTTAAGCTTTGGGATAAGCTTTTCTTTAAATTATTTTTTCTTCATATTTATCTTAAGCCATTAAATATTATTTATACAACATATTCAAACAGAAAATCACAACTATTTGTAACAGGTCAATAAGACCATTTAGTATACAAGTATACTTATACTATAATATATATTAGACTCTTTGTAAATAATGTACAATTCTTTTCCTCTTTTTTTCATTTGTAGTAAATATGCCACATACAGTTTGTGTTTTAAACTATTCTAAGTTTTGATTAGTAATATGGAAAAAGAGGTAAAAAATAATAAGGAACATCTTTGTGGCTTATAAATTGTCTGTTGAAAAGTTTCTTTGCGGAGATTCCTTAATATTTCTAATTTTTTTTCCTTGGAAGAAGCATGGTTTTTAAAAGAAAATTGCACTTTGGAAAATTCTTGATGCAAGACTACATAAGTTTTATGGAAAGAGATTCAGGATAAGAAAATTAGTAATTCTATTTTTATAAAGGAGAGGTATGATGTTGGAATGACCCTCTATATCTAAGTAATCGTTATTGCAGGGATGTTGGAGGTCGCTTAATGGTGTTACAAAATGATCTGCACACTAAGAATTGTAATTAAAAACTTGTATGGATGCAAACTGTGTGGATCAAATGTGATACAGAATCACGAAGTCATCCTACTTTAATGTACACAATTCTCAATCCGACCTCTTGAATCATATCATCAAATATTCGACTAGTACAATACATACATGTATCACGTAACTTTTGCTTTGGTCTTTCTAAAAGCTGGAAATAGCTTTCTCCGCTTTCGCTTTAGTTCGTCATTTTCTGCTGTGGAATTAGAATCTGTTGAAAGTGTTTCGTCATCCATAGACAAAACAGTAGGTAGTTCTTTTAAAGGTTTTCTTGCTATTGCTACACGAATTGCAGATTTTTCAGATAGATCAAGGGAATTTTCGGAATACGATGTTTTCGATAGGAATGATAAGGTTGGTTTTTCTTCGTTAAGGACCATATCAGCATCCTGACTATAAGAGCGTATCATACTGCTTTTTTCTCTAATTGCTGGCTTTATCGCTTCTTCGCTGCCTCCCTCTCCAACTATGAAGTGTACCACCTCGGGAGGGGTATCTTTGCCAGTTTCACTACCCGACGAATCTGGCGGAGCTGAAGTTTCTTTCCACGTAGTGTCAAAACCACCTGAAATCAATCAAACAATTAATAGCCATTCTTAAAACTATCAATCTCTGTCGTACATATATATATATATATATGTATATAATTATTTGACACAACCTATCTCATCAATTTCTTTCTCTTTCTTTGAAAAAAGGTACTTAACAAACTAACTCTATACCGATATATGTCAAGGATAAGACATATATGTAGTTGGGCATGAGCTGAAAAGACTGAACGTTACAAGGAATTAATCGGAAAAGTATTAAAGCTAACAAATTTGCTTAGATGTATGTATTTATTTAAAAATAGTTATGAACGAAACATTGAGTAATTTTACAAATATATGAGTAAAAAATAGAATTTATTAATTACTTTAAATGGATTCGTCACTTATTACATTGCTCTCTTATGTATCACAGAGCTAAAAACGCTAATTTTTCTTCCCTCCCTCTTCCTTTCTACATAATTTTCATTATGATGTCATTTAAATATTTACATACATACATACATACATACACACGCTCGCACGCACGCACGTACTATTACTTTTTGCCCAATTAATTTAATAAAATAGTAATTGAACTGTCGATATACACATTAATATTTACAAAATCTCTAAATTGTTCTATACGGAAGTTAAGTCGTCATAAAAAATGTTGAATGAGCGATTTAGACACTTTTAGGTTCTGATGATCTCTTAAAATATAAAATTGATGAAAATAAGTACAAAGAAAATCTTATTGCAAAACCCACATTATGATTATAAATTTTGTACGAGGAAAATTATGGCACGCTCCCGCCAATATGCAATAAGATTTTGATTAAAGAAGTCAAATAAAGAAAAAATCTTTACGAGTTTTTTAAAAATAAATCTTAAAGTGATATATAATTCTACAATTCTATTTGTTTTTTTCTTGTCAAAAAGAAATATACTATATCTGTTTATTTGTAGATTGAAATTGAGTATCGTGAGACATCACTCTGATGAGTAGTCAAATGAGTCTACTTCCGGCTTACCTGCAGCGCACGAAGAGGACGGAGTATAAATGGAATTTGCTTCGTCGTCCAAATCATCCTGGCTACTAAGTCGGCCTAAATATAAAGATAGATTTGTTAAATAAGAAAGTGAGAAGAGAGAGCATAACATCTAAAAGAAATATTCGTAACAAATAAAATAAAAGATCACCTCTTAATCCCAGAGTTCTGCCATTAGGTGCACCTCTATAAAGCACAGTCTCCAAATAATTTAGTCCATTATTATTGATTATGTTAAAGCCGCAAAGTAATTCGATTTGTTTCCACCGATGCACTCGTTCTTGCAATTCTGCTGTGACTTCATTCAAAGCTGTCCTTGCTTCAACAATACTTTTATCGACTTCGTCAATGGATTTTCCATGAGTGGAGACAAATGCTCCTACTAAACTCGATCGCTTCTTTCGTAATTTTTCACACTGAAATAAAGGAGTAGCAGAATAATTTAAAAAATTCAGCCAAGAAGTTGGGTCAGCTACTCGTAACAATTGATTACCAACCGCTTCGCGAGCCTGCTGCAGTTGTTTCTCAGCAGACATCTTTTTTTTGGTATAGGCTTTATTTTCTATCTCATGAGTCAATTGTAACCAATGTTGAAGACCAACTGGAGGTGACCAACATCTATCTTCTAGTTCCCCTTCAGCCCTTTGCAGTTCCAATTTTAACCTCTATAAAATGTTTATATTAATCTTAATGCTTCACATCATTAAATTATCATGTTAACTAACTTCAATTTCCGCGTTCAGTTGTGTTACTACTAGATCCGAATACGAAGTGTGTAATCCTGTGCTTTCATCCTGTAAACGTTTCTCCAAGTTCTGTTTTTCAGTTGCTGCACTTTCCTGCTCTAATCTGGCTCTTTCCAATTCTTTCTGCAATGAAAATATTTATTTGTTTCTGTCTCTGTACATACCTTTTGTCTCCTGTATCCTTAAAAGAAGCTTTAATTCTACTCAGTTTGTGTAACTTATTCCATTGCACTCTCATTTTCATTCAAATGCTCACATACTGAATTTTACACTGTTTCATTGAATCAATTAGTTAAAGAGTCAACAAAGAAACGAATGAAATATCGACTACTCCTCAATGGAATGCCATATTGATCTCATAACGCAGCATTTACAAAATACAAAAAATAATATCTTATAATTTTCAGCTTTACCTGTAAGTCTTCCAGTGCAAGTTCAGCCTTATGCAAACTTTCCATATCTTTCATCATTCTGAAGAGATGTTTCTGTGAATTTTTCTTTTGTTGATATGCATACCAGCAACCAATTAATGCTCCAAATAATAATGTAATCAATATAAGATCCTTGATGCTGTGTCCTATATCTAATAAATGTAATTAGTGACTATATATAATGTAAAATGTACAAATTCATGCTGCTAAATTAAGAACCACTAAATGTTAGAGTTACCTTTTGGAGGTCCAAACAAAACAACATCCATAGCTTTTAGTGCAATTTTTTGTTTATGAATTGGATCCTTAATTCCTAAGACATTGTTAAGATATTGCATATTGTTTACAGCTAGCCTGCATTAAAACGAATAATATTGGTGATACATTTAATAGCAGAAAATGATCGTAGTAAAGAAAATTACCTAGGTAATGTGGCTCCTGTAACACGATGTTGTATGAAAGTAGGGACATACTGAGGCAATTCTACGTTACTGCTCAACCATTCTGATGTTTGTTCTATAGTCCAGTTATGCACCTACAATGTATTAGTTACTTTATATTTGGATAAAAACTCTCTTAAGGCATTAACCTCTGATTAAAATATAAATAATAAAAATATCTGTACTTCTGATCTCAACCAAGCTTCCCAGAGTTCACGTACACTTATGTGCATATCATCATTGTGATGGAATGCCCTTTGTCTCCTCTCATAACCAGCCTCATATTGTAGTTCCTCTCTTAAAAACTTAATAAAAAAAAAATATAAATAATAAGTAATTTAAATAATATATGATTTCTAAGACATTTTTATTTAAGAAGACTGAAACCACACAGTTCTTCAATGCTTACATCATCTGATTCTGATAGATCTACATTTCCATTAGCATCATCATCCAATTGGCTGTGTAGGGATTTGATGGCTTCCAAACCTAGTCGATCGTGAGATGCCATTGTAAGACAAGCTAAATCATCGTTGCAAGTATCTGTACCTGAAATTAATTATATTATTTTGTTTGAAGGAGTATACAATGTTATGTTAAACTATGAAAAGCATCTAAGTCTTAAGCATATATTTTAACAAATGGATAAATCGTTAGTGTATTTTACTTGTGATACCAAAAAAAAGTGTATTACAAAGAAATTGTGACAAAGAAATGACAATTTAAGTATATTTATTCTCTGAAAAAACTAATCATATCCAAATAATAAAAGGAGAAAACATGAGCTCTGCAGTCCATTTGATATAAATAGTAATTATAAATAATATTCACCTCAAATTTTGGCCAGGCTCAAATGCACAACTTGATTCCCTTTGTGCCAACCTTAGGTTGGCAGCAGTCAGGAGTTAAAGGGTAATGATAAAATAGTATATTAACAAGCTATCATTGGTTAGCAATCTAAGAATTTGTAATATTTTTCAGCAGATCAGAGTCAAATTTATTAAGGTACTAAGTTGATCAGATGAATCTTTATGCAATAATAACAGCAGTGTCATTAAAGATTAAATTCAAGATGATTAAAACATTGGGAAATTAGGTGTAATCTAATACAGTTAGGTGTTTTTCGATCACTTGATCGATTAAAAAACGAATAAAGGAAAAAGAAGGAATTATTACCTGATTCATGAGCTACTGCTTGAGCCAGGCCATCAGTAAGTGTTGCAGTAAAAGCTGGTATTTTTGAATGCGGTGCGTTTGACACTCCGCTTTGATAACCCGGGCTGGGATCCAAGGCTCCTCCGCTGCATTTTATCAGCTCGCAGCACCAGCACAAGAGGTATATAACGAACAGTTCAGTGGTTACATGAGTACTCATACCACGCATTTTAGGTTACCTACACTTAAGTGTTAAATAGTTTTATCGCCTTCCTATTTTTATAAATAATCCTCGAAAACCTCGAGTTGTTTGGTCACTGTTTCATGGAGAGTTTCACGTTGTAAATTCAAGGTTACAAAAAAATATACGAGTTTCTTTCTGACTGCTAGCAACTAAACTGCTTTGCTTACCACTACCACTGTAACAATGTTCTATATCTATACAGCTGAGATTACAACGAGATCATATGCAGCTTTACGAAAATAAATTATATGCATGTTGATAATTAATAGTCGTAGACCGTAGTGGGTGTGGATAGTAGTAATGTTTCAAGCTCGTTTTAAAACTAGGACTTTTAGGAGATTATATTTATATATATTAATGTGTATATAAGTCGGTTGATATAATAAGTACTACTGCCCTGCCAGAGTGCTACTCCGCCTAATCAGATGTTTTATCGAGAGGTGATCAAGGCCACACTTCACTGACGACTCTGACTATTGCAGACTGCAGTACATACTGACTGACTGACTATCTATTAACTACTACCACTACAGCCACTTGCCACCAGTAGTGGGATTCTGTAACTCACGGCCGTATGCATAGTCGTTCCTTAACGGGATCCCTCACGCCTACTTTATCGACAGTTCAAGTCAATAAACAATTCGTTTAATAAAAGTCAAATGCGAAGCAAATTGAACAATCGGGCGTTTGTTGGACAATGTGCCAGTCCTAACGAGTCAAACGAACTTAAAAACATTCAAATTAGTTGAAATATAACGCTATACCATTGTGCCGCGTTCTTGAAGAGAGGTTACTTTTGGTTATTTCCACTTCAAGAACGCGGGACAGTGGTACAGCGTTATTCTTCATTCGATTTGAGTTTTTTTAAGCTCGATTGACTCGTTAGAATTGGCACATTGTCATAAAGAAGCCCGTTTTTGCAATTTGCTTCGCTTTAGAATTTATTAAACGAATTGTTTATTGACTTGTACTGTCGGCAAAGTACGCGTGAGGGATCCCGTTAACGGGATCCCTCACGCCTTGTTTATCGACAGTTAAAGTCAATAAACAATTAGTTTAATAAAATTCAAATGCGAAGCAAATTGAATAATCGGGCGTTTGTAGGACAATGTGCCAGTCCTAACGAGTCAAACGATCTTAAAAACACTCAAATTAGTTGAAAAATAACGCTGTACCATTGTGCCGCGTTCTTGAAGAGAGGTTACTTTTGGTTATTTCCACTTCAAGAACGCGGGACAGTGGTACAGCGTTATTCTTCATTCGATTTGAATTTTTTGTATCTCGATTGACTCGTTAGAATTGGCACCTTGTCATAAAGAAGCCCGTTTTTGCAATTTGCTTCGCATTTGACTTTTATTAAACGAATTTTTTATTGACTTGTACTAGTTGAGTTCGGAATTAAACTCTTTTCACTCCGACGGAGCTTTCCCTAGAATTCCCTATTCACTCCGTCTAGTAATTCTGTGTCCGGGAGCAAGTTAGAGAGTGAATAGGGAATATGGAAGAGCTGTGATAGCTAATTGCTATTCTATCCCCACTTCTAAAAGGAAAATAGGGGTAAGGTAAGGATAAATAAGAAATATTGGCACTAATTGGGAGCTCCGTCTGACTAGTTTAAGCGGGAAAGAAGCAAAATTGACAAATGTTGGTTTCATTATTTTGGAATTAAATTTCAAACGTTTGTTTATATAAATCTAAGGGCCTGATAAAGTAAGTGAAATAAAATTTAAAATAATACAATATCGTGTATAGTTAAAAAATTAATCTTTTATTTCTTTTTAACAGTTGTTATGAATAATGAATATAGTTCGTGTAGACTCTACCAATTTTAATTTAATTTATTTTGATAACTGTCTTCTTTCAATTAATTGCAATAATTTAGTAGTACAGCAAAAATGAAAAATTCCAGTAGCAACTTTATCCCTCCATATATTTTTAATATAATTTTATAAACTACTCACTACTTTTTTCTTGCAGTAGGACATCCATTTTTATTTTATCAAAATAAATTAAATTAAAATTGGTAGAGTCTACACGAACTAAATTCATTATTCATAACAACTGTTAAAAAGAAATAAAAGATTAATTTTTTAACTATATACGATATTGTATTATTTTAAATTTTATTTCACTTACTTTATCAGGCCCTTAGATTTATATAAACAAACGTTTGAAATTTAATTCCAAAATAATGAAACCAACATTTGTTAATTTTGCTTCTTTCCCGCTTAAACTAGTCAGACGGAGCTCCCAATTAGTGCCAATATTTCTTATTTATCCTTACCCCTATTTTCCTTTTAGAAGTGGGGATAGAATAGCAATTAGCTATCACAGCTCTTCCATATTCCCTATTCACTCTCTAACTTGCTCCCGGACACAGAATTACTAGACGGAGTGAATAGGGAATTCTAGGGAAAGCTCCGTCGGAGTGAAAAGAGTTTAATTCCGAACTCAACTACTGTCGGTGAAGCTCGCGTGAGGGATCCCGAACGGGATCCCTCAAGCCCTCTGTAGCCAACATTACGGAACGAAAAACGAGAGAGAATTGTCCAACGCTATTTTTCGGCCGATTTCAATGTTTTTTAGCTTGTTGGAATCGTTAGGACTCGCACCGTGTCATAAATAAAGCCGTATTTTCCAAAAAACGTAAAAAAAATAAAATTGTTTAAAAATTTGCATTAATAATATTTAAACGCAAAACAAATTGAAAAATCGGGCTTCTTTATGACGAGGTGCCAGAACTAACGATTCCAACAAGCCCAAAAACATTGAAATCGGTTGAGAAATAGAGCCGTACCATTGTCCCGCGTTTTTGAGGTGGACGAAAACCAAAAATTTTTAGGAAGAAGTTAGGCTTCCACCCCTCTCGCGGCTCACGCTAACGTGTTCCCCCACTCCAGCATCGAAACTTACTGCGAAGCTTTCCTCATGTTTACGCTATTCCCCTATCTGTAGCTATACATATATAAATACCGCTAAAATAATGTTGAGAACATTTCATCATGCCGATATAATGAAATTGCTAAAAATGCAATTTTCATTTTGAAATAAAATTGTAGAAAAGGAGATTTCGTAATGCTTGAAATATAGGGCGTACGGCGAAACGCGGGACAATGGTACAGTTGTATTTTTCAACAGAATTTGATGAGACTAGTAATAATTAAAGCCATTCTTCATGTAGATTGTTCTAAAGAGCTCGCATTTTCGATAAATCTTATAGTTTTTCAGCTATGAACGATTGAAGTTGCACGGCGCACAAATATATATTTCTTCTCTCGCGTAGATCAGCTGTTACGCACGTCCATCTTCAATCGTTCATAACTGAAAAACTATAAGCTTTATCGAAAATGCGAGCTCTTTTGGACAATCCACATGAAGAACGGCTTTAGTTATGACTAGTCTCATCAAATTCTATTGAAAAATACGACTGTACCATTGTCCCGCGTTTCGCCGTATGTCTTATATTTCAAGCATTACGAAATCTCCTTTTCTACAATTTTATATCAAAATGATAATTGCATTTTTAGCTATTTCATTATATTGGCATGATGAAATGTTCTCAACATTATTTTAGCGGTATTTATATATGTATAGCTACAGATAGGGGAATAGCGTAAATATGAGAGGAAAGCTTCGTAGTAAGTTTCGATGCTGGAGTGGGGGAATACGTTAGCGTGAGCCGCGAGAAGGGTGGAAGCCTAGCTTTCTTCCTAAAAATTTTTGGTTTTCGTCCACCTCAAAAATGCGGGACAATGGTACGGCTCTATTTCTCAACCGATTTCAATGTTTTTGGGCTTGTTGGAATCGTTAGGTCTGGTAGTTGGTACCTCGTCATAAAGAAGCCCGATTTTTCAATTTGTTTTGCGTTTAAATATTATTAATGCGAATTTTTAAACAATTTTATTTTTTTACGTTTTTTGGAAAATACGGCTTTATTTATGACAAACTGCGAGTCATAATGATTCCAACAAGCCCAAAAACATTGAAATCGGTTGAAAAATAGCGCTGGACAATTCTCCCTCGTTTTTCGTTCCGTAATGTTGGCTACAGAGGGCTTGAGGGATCCCGTTAAGGAACGACTATGGCTGCGTTCGTTTATTAACTGCGAGTACTAAAACTCTACAATGTATGTCACGTAAAATATAGGTTTTCAGTACTGGCAGTACATAAAAACGAACGCAGCTTATGCATACGGCCGTTAGCGACAACTTTCGGTATCGTTATTCGTTAAGTCCAGTTACCGACAGAAATCGCTAAGTGCGGTTAACTAACCTGCAAGCGACAACCAGTTAGCAATACCGACAATCATCGCTGGGAAGTTACAGAATCCCAGCACAGGCGTGAGCTGTTATGTTAATTAAAATAATCGTTAATTTTTAGAAAAATCCTTTTATCACTTGTACTATTTAAATGTAAACTTGTGTATTTTATACTGATAAAATGGGAATTACTGGACTTATTCCATTTCTAGAAAAATCATCAAAAAAATGTAATATAAAAAAGTTTTCAGGGGCAGTAGTTGCTGTGGATGCTTATTGTTGGCTACACAAAGGTGTATTCTCGTGTGCTGAAAAATTAGCAATGGGACAAAAAACAAATTTGTAAGAAATTTGAATATGTATTTTGTTGTTTCATTCTCACCTATAAATAATTTTTTCAGATATGTCCAATATTGTATGAAGTATATACATATGCTTCTTTATCATAAAATCAGGCCAATTCTTGTATTTGATGGACAACATTTGCCAGCCAAAGCAGAAACAGAAGCAAAAAGAAAAGAGTATAAACTGCCTTTCTTATTCCACTGTAAAGCTTTGCTAATTGAATTTTTCTTGTAGTTTGCGCTCATTGAATCGTAAAAAAGCAGCAGAGTTGTTGCGTATTGGGCAAAAAACTGAAGGACAAAGTTTACTCAGAAGATCGATAGATGTTACTCATGAAATGGCATTAGAGCTGATTAAGTGTTGTCAGGTGGAAAATATTGATTGTATTGTTGCACCTTATGAAGCTGATGCACAGCTAGCTTATTTGAGTATCAATGGATTTGCAGATATTGTAATTACAGAAGATAGCGATTTAATTCTATTCGGATGTAACAAAGTATTAGTTCTCATTTGATAATTAATTTGTCTTTAACATATGAGATTTTTATACAAAATAATATTTTAATTTTAGATCTTTTTCAAAATGGACTTGAATGGTAATGGCCTCCTGGTTGAACATGAAAAACTATATCTGTCAATGGACGGTCTTGCAAATCATTTTGATTTTGAAAAGTTTCAACATATGTGTATTTTATCAGGTTGTGATTACTTAGAATCATTGCCAGGTATTGGTTTAGCCAAAGCGCGTAAATTTGTATTAAAAAACACAGATAATGATGTACATAAAGTAATTATCTTATTAATCAAAATATTCTCTTTAAAAATAATTTTGTCAGAGATAGTTAAGGTAATTCATATTTCAGGCTTTAGTAAGATTGGGGTCATATCTAAACATGAAGTCATTAGTAGTTACAGAGAAATATCGGGATGCATTTATGCGTGCGCTTTTAACATTCAAGCATCAACTCGTGTATTGTCCTCAGCAACGACAACAAGTGCGTATGACGCCACTTCCACCAGATATTAAGGAGGATCAATTGCATTTTGCCGGAGTCAGATCAGATTCGGATGTGGCATTACAATTAGCGCTAGGAAATATGCATCCTTTTACTCTAAAGAAATTACACGATTTTGATCCTGATAGTCCAAAATTAAAAATGCGTTTAAGCTGTTGGAATCAACATAATAACCGATCCGACGATAAAGGCACTTGGAAAGAAGAGTTTAATAATAAGGAACAACTAAAAAGATCTAATCAATTTAAATCTATGCTGTGGCCAGATACAGCTGGAAAAAAGACTGTTCTGTCAATAAAAACTGCCAAGGTTCCTTCCGTTTCTGATAAGACTGTTGAACCCGGTATTTTTTATAATGATTGAATATGAAGCAATTTATTTATTGGTATGTTGTTAATATTCTTACTATTTCCTTATTTAGATATCCAACTGTTGGGTGATGATGAAATACTCTGTATGTACTCTACTCTAAATATTTGCAATGAGCAAGAAATGTCAAAGCAAGATAATTCCCCTCCTAATAGTAAACTTAGTACATCTCGGATATTAAAAAGTAAAGACAGAATCTCACCTATACTCATATCCACTAAAAGAAGAAAACTCAAAATGAGAAATATGGTTGCCTTCAGACGTACCATTCTAGATGAAAATGTTTTAAATGAGAGTAAATATTTTGCAAGATCTGCAACTGAAACCACTATTACTAATGAGAAGGAAAATAGTTTAGGTATACAAGACGAAAGCGTTGAAGAAATTTCAAAACGTGAACTGCCTAAAATTCATATTCCATTTAAAAAGATTTACCATAATCGTGAAAGTGCATTAAATATGAAGCAGTCGTGTACAAATCTACCTATAATTATACCAGAAACGTGTTTAGATACTTTAGATGATAATAAGATCAATTTTGTGAAAGAGGTGGATGTAGATTACACTTCACCATATGTCTTTAATAATAAGGCAGAACAAACAATGACTGAGATTAGTTCAACATGCGTTATTATACCAGAAACATGCTTAGATATGGGCATCGCAACGAAAAATGTTGAAAATGATTCGTTTAAAAATGAAGCCAGTCAAAATATATCTAAAATATCTACAAATCATTCTGAAACAATTTCACCAGACTGTGATTTTGATTTCCTAGTTAGTCAAAACTGTGTTAAAGATTCAGAATGTTATCAATTGACTGCTGTGAAGACAAAACAATCATCTTCAATGAAAAAAATCCCAGTAAGTGAAACATAATTAATGTTACAATGTTCACTTATATATTCTTTTTCTTTTCACAGATAAAAGCAAATCGAACCGTCTCCCGCAAGAAAATAACTACGCAGGGATTTCAACCTCAGCTTAGCATGTTTGGATTTCATAGAAGGTCCGTTGGTGTTTAAATTACGTTTTTTAAATTTCTTAATGCTAGTATAGATATTAATGTTTCTTATAATTACAGATGTGAGCAGAAATTATAATAAAATTATTATATGTGCATTTTTCCGAAAAAATCAATTTAAATACCAACTTTTTTAAACTTCATAGTTTACAGAAAGCTATATCTTTAAAAACAAAATCCATCTTCACAAATTTTTCTTCATCTTAATTTACTTTCTTGAATAATATTTTTATTTATATGTAGTATTTATTGTTGCAACATATATAATTAAAGAGTTTGAAGGTAGACGAGAGGACAAAACAATAAACTTTATACTGGTTGTAAATATAAAATTATTTAATGTGACACAAAACGGCATAAACAGATAATTATTTTATTAGCTGAATCCTTACTTAAATGATATCTTGCAACTTTAATTTTGAAAAAAATGTTTGCATAAATCGTCATAAGTCGTAAACTTTCCTGTAGTGGGATTCTGTAACTCTTAGCGACAACTTTCGGTATCGTTAAGTCCAGTTACCGACAGAAATCGCTAAGTGCGATTCTGTAACTCAGAGTCAGCAGCGATGATTGTCGCTTGTAATGTCGGTACTGTCGGTAACCTACCGAATCCTACCGAATAAATGTACCTTTCCTTTTTAAGAAAACTCTCAGTTCAATCTTAGTTAAGCGACGGAGTTACGAACAATTGAAGTTAATATAAATTGTACTAAACCGAATCATTTAGCTGAGAATTGATATTTCACTGAGTTTTTTGGTGGGTAGGAGAATGACATAAAGATAAAATGTCCTAACGATAAAATGACCTAAAAACGCTAACTTCACATTGGTTAAAAGCCGGTATTGCAGATTACCGACCGAATCGTCCGAATTTCCTAAATTTGAGTAGCTGGCAACGCTGGACTGTCGAACGTCAGTAAATAGAGTCAGAGGTTATGCACAGTAGAGAAAAATTCTGGATCTGTCAGATAAGTATTTTAAATGAATAAATGAAAATGAATGAATTACTTTGTGGGTATTTCTTACATTTTACAGAAGAGCTACGAGAGGAAACATTTAAAATATTATGATGTCATGGAAGATCAGGAGGTATTCAAAGAATTTGCTAAGCAACATATTTTGAAATATTTAAGAGCCGAACCACAATAGGATTATTTGTTATCCACACTGACAGTCTTTGGATAAACGAGAGAGAGAAGGTTATGCTGCTCGAATAATGTTAGGATATTAATACTGTGCCTGGATTGCATATTGCTGTCAAACAGTTTTTGCTTTAGCAGCCTTCGTGTCGAATAATGCCCATAAAGAAGGCATGTTTTCAAGAGGTCTAGTATATAGGGGAGATCGTTTTTCTCGTGTAATTTTGGTAGTGAGTATAAACTTAAAACTTTTCAATCTGGAACAAGCTTATGCAGGATTAACGCAAATTACTTGTATAGTTATTTGAGTAAATAAATTCTTTTTAGAAGCTCTATCAAACATATACCTTTTGCTTGGATATAATGTTATATGTTTTTTGTAGATTTATTGAGAAGAAAAGATGTGAGATTACCTTTCGAACAGTCTTTGGAAACTGCAGAAGCTACCTGACAAATATGGTTGCAATCTCACTGAGGTAAAAGAATGAGATATCTTGGTAAATTTTGTAAAATACAATTCTATAGAAATGTCCCAGTTATTTTTGATAAGAAGAAAGACCAATTAATTTTATTGAAACAATCTGTATGTGTGCTATAGAGACCGTGCACACCAACACAATGATAGCGAAGTGTCAATGTATAACTGTATACGTATAAATAAATTACACTCAAAAACTGCGAAAATTGACCGATAGTTTGCGCTGATAGTATGCATATACACCAATATACATTCTTATCTCACTGTCATTGTGTTGGTGTGCACGGTCTCTATAATATTTATTACTTTTCTTAGATACAATGATGAAATAAATTTCTGATTGCCTGGCCTCTATTGTGGAGAACCTGATTCAGAAATGACTACTACTAGACTCGAGGAATCGAATATAAACCTTACTAGAAGAAATTGGAATATTAATGTAAAGCATTGCATGCTGTGAATTTCTCTCAAATAGCAACTATTCATTCTATCATGATAAATACTTCATAATTTTAACTGAACTTTGTTAAATGACTGTTTCAATTTTTCATATTATTCTTTAGATTTCACAATTTACCTGATGGAAGAAAAATATGATTAGAGGAATTCTAAACTACTAATAGAAGCATTATAAATTTCCAGTGCTATTATTACACGAATTTCCTGAAATAGCTGCCTATAATTGGGGATATACAAAGTGTCCACATTTTAAATGTTGAAAAATCAAGAATTTTTGGTTCGAAAGTAATGACTTAAAAAGACCCTCGATTAAAAAATACATTTTGTGCATTAAGTGGAACTTAGAAGAGTGTTTGCAGATTAAATTTAAAAAACGCATGTTCCAATATTTATAATTGCGGTGTGGCAAATTTATGATTAGATATATATGAAGATAAAAGACACAAAGGTTCTTATATATCTGACCATTATTTTGCCACACCGCAATTATAAATATTGGAACATGCGTTTTTTAAATTTAATCTGCAAACACTCTTCTAAGTTCCACTTAATGCACAAAATGTATTTTTTAATCGAGGGTCTTTTTAAGTCATTACTTTCGAACCAAAAATTCTTGATTTTTCAACATTTAAAATGTGGACACTTTGTATATCCCCAATTATAGGCAGCTATTTCAGGAAATTCGTGTAATAATAGCACTGGAAATTTATAATGCTTCTATTAGTAGTTTAGAATTCCTCTAATCATATTTTTCTTCCATCAGGTAAATTGTGAAATCTAAAGAATAATATGAAAAATTGAAACAGTCATTTAACAAAGTTCAGTTAAAATTATGAAGTATTTATCATGATAGAATGAATAGTTGCTATTTGAGAGAAATGCACAGCATGCAATGCTTTACATTAATATTCCAATTTCTTCTAGTAAGGTTTATATTTGATTCCTCGAGTCTAGTAGTAGTCATTTCTGAATCAGGTTCTCCACAATAGAGGCCAGGCAATCAGAAATTTATTTCATCATTGTATCTAAGAAAAGTAATAAATATTATAGAGACCGTGCACACCAACACAATGACAGTGAGATAAGAATGTATATTGGTGTATATGCATACTATCAGCGCAAACTATCGGTCAATTTTCGCAGTTTTTGAGTGTAATTTATTTATACGTATACAGTTATACATTGACACTTCGCTATCATTGTGTTGGTGTGCACGGTCTCTATAGCACACACACAGATTGTTTCAATAAAATTAATTGGTCTTTCTTCTTATCAAAAGTAACTGGGACATTTCTATAGAATTGTATTTTACAAAATTTACCAAGATATCTCATTCTTTTACCTCAGTGAGATTGCAACCATATTTGTCAGGTAGCTTCTGCAGTTTCCAAAGACTGTTCGAAAGGTAATCTCACATCTTTTCTTCTCAATAAATCTACAAAAAACATATAACATTATATCCAAGCAAAAGGTATATGTTTGATAGAGCTTTTAAAAAGAATTTATTTGCTCAAATAACTATACAAGTAATTTGCGTTAATCCTGCATAAGCTTGTTCCAGATTGAAAAGTTTTAAGTTTATACTCACTACCAAAATTACACGAGAAAAACGATCTCCCCTATATACTAGACCTCTTGAAAACATGCCTTCTTTATGGGCATTATTCGACACGAAGGCTGCTAAAGCAAAAACTGTTTGACAGCAATATGCAATCCAGGCACAGTATTAATATCCTAACATTATTCGAGCAGCATAACCTTCTCTCTCTCGTTTATCCAAAGACTGTCAGTGTGGATAACAAATAATCCTATTGTGGTTCGGCTCTTAAATATTTCAAAATATGTTGCTTAGCAAATTCTTTGAAT
The DNA here is from genome assembly GCF_024137725.1 of Prorops nasuta. Classification (NCBI taxonomy): domain Eukaryota; kingdom Metazoa; phylum Arthropoda; class Insecta; order Hymenoptera; family Bethylidae; genus Prorops; species Prorops nasuta. The sequence continues at coordinate 2,541,905 of NW_027116821.1, read as the reverse complement.
ACCTCCTGATCTTCCATGACATCATAATATTTTAAATGTTTCCTCTCGTAGCTCTTCTGTAAAATGTAAGAAATACCCACAAAGTAATTCATTCATTTTCATTTATTCATTTAAAATACTTATCTGACAGATCCAGAATTTTTCTCTACTGTGCATAACCTCTGACTCTATTTACTGACGTTTGACAGTCCAGCGTTGCCAGCTACTCAAATTTAGGAAATTCGGACGATTCGGTCGGTAATCTGCAATACCGGCTTTTAACCAATGTGAAGTTAGCGTTTTTAGGTCATTTTATCGTTAGGACATTTTATCTTTAGGTCATTCTCCTACCCACCAGTTTTTTATTGAAAGGAAAACTAATAATATCGTTATAACTTAACAACGACCGAGATAGATGTCGCTAGAGGTTCAGCGGTGTGGCGGTCCGAGGTAGTTCAACCACCAAACACCAGAGGGAAACAGAACGTCCCCAAGTTACACATCTATGTACAAACCAATTTAAGACAATTATAATTTTGAAATATCCTGTTCTTGTTCCTGTGGAATCCGTCGAGTCCACATGTTTTTCAAAAGGCATCTCGTATTACTACACGTGTGGGATAAATTACATACTTTCTGTAAAAGATCATTTGTATAATAATTTGCATTCGACATATGGAAATACACAGGACGTTTATTTTCCGAGATCAGATTCAGATCATGGATCAGACTTGCCGCAGTGTCGCAACTTATGAAAAAAATACTAGACCACCCTAGGCTGATCCGGATCTAGTGAGGAGGCTTCCGCGAGCGGGAATCCGGATCCGGATTAAGTAGAGTAAGTAGGGCCTACTCAGGTGTGATTGGAATTTTAGCTGTCATTAGTGTCATTATTCTAACCAATAAAGGATAAATTTGAAGGGAAATTTCCAATACATTTTACTAAAGATAAAGAGGGATTTGTAATAATCATTAATAATTTTCATTTTTTATTATAATATATTAATTTTCTTACATTATTTTTCGTAATAATATTATTTACAGATTAAGCAATGGACTATATGAATTTATGGAATATTTTATTTGAAAATGATGAAGAGGAAGATAATGTATTATTATCTTACATAAATTCCACAGAAACTCATAGACGAATTGAGAATTATGTTCCACAAGTTTTGCTGAATTATTCTTTATCAGGTAATTCAAATTTTGCATATTCGCTTGTGTACTGTGTTTGCAATCTTAATATAACAATTCTGAAAACATTACCTATAATCATTTATCGGATTGTATAATTTGTTTGTATTCCCTTTATTAATGTAAAATTTGTATTTTGTGCAGATTTTAAATCCCATTTCCGTCTATCCAAACCAACATTTCAAGCATTGCTAGAGAAAATAGGTTCTTGTTTGCTGAACACTCGTGAAGGGCCAAAAATAATGCCATTTAAGCAACTCGCTGTTGCTTTATGGATATTGGGAAATCAAGAGACTTACAGGTATATTTTATTTAAACACTGATTATATGATTTCCTTAAATCCATTATTATACACAAATGTTAGGCTTTATAAAGTATATTGTATATTTTATTTAATTATGTAAATTATAATATTTAAAACTACTATTAATAATAAAGGCTAAGGTTACCTTAGCTATCTCCTGTATTGAATATATAACGTACCAATAATTAGACTCCCTTACAGATCTGTTTCTGACAGATTTAACATATCTAAGAGCACAGTATGGAATTGTCTGTTAAATGTGGCGCATGTTCTACAAAATCATAGAGCTGATTATATAAAATGGCCAGAACAAAACTTAATAATACGGAATGTAGAGACATTTGCAGAGATAAGCAATTTTCCTGGTGTAGTGGGTGCCATAGATGGGTGCCACATACAAATTAGTGCTCCTACTGAGCACCCTAATAGTTATATAAACCGTAAAGGTTTCCACTCCATTGGCCTTCAAGGAATATGTGATGCCAATAGGAAATTTATTGACGTTTTCGCCGGCTATTGTGGCAGCGTACATGATGCTCGAGTTTGGCAACTCAGTAAAATTAAAGAGGCAATAGACAGTAACCCACAGCGATATTTCCCTGAAAACACGCATTTAATAGGAGATTCTGCATATCCGTTATCAAAGACTCTTCTCGTTCCATATCGAGATAATGGCCATTTAACTAATATTCAAATTAATTATAACAAAAGTTTATCTTCAACTAGAATAGTGATAGAACGAACTTTTGGTTTACTAAAAGCTCGATTCAGGAAACTAAAATACATGTATTTGTATGATACGGATATAATTCCTCTTCTAATACTAGCATGTTGTATATTACATAACATTTGTATTGATAATGAAGAAGAACTATTTAATGTAACCGAAGATGAAGATGACTTTAATATAGAAATTGATAACGAAGAATCTGCTTTTTTGGATGGAGAAGAGAAAAGAGATGTAATAGCGCATTTACTTAACATATAGAATACTTTATAATTTTATTTTGTAGATTCAATAAATTTGTACAATTACGAAAAGTTACACATATACATAGATATAAATATAATATACACCTATATTTTATTAATAAATATATATTTTGGCTACATTAATAATGCTCAGTTTTTCTTATGAGGACTATTGTCAATTTATAATAATTAATATGGAACCGAAATAAAAGAAAAATTGCATTTATTAAATTTATTATGCGAATGAAAAAATTCAGTAAAGATCTTATATTACCCTGATTTATTATGATGGTAAGTTCCTATTTACTCCAAAGCTTATTGAATCCACTTGCTTAATAGCACCAGTCCTAGAATAATATATTACTTACAGAGTATGAGTCTTTATTCAATTATTGATGCGAAACACCACAAGGCTACATCTGTTTTAAACTATTAAAACAAGTAAATTTTCAGTTTTCCTTATAAATATAAAGATATCAAATTGTCTGCAAAGAAAAAGAATTATATTAATTAAATTAATAACATATAATAATGTACATTTACAGTATCACTTTAATAGTATATATTACTCTGATCTATTATGTTGCTGAATTCCTAGTTTACTGCGAACCTTATTGATCCACTTGGTTAACAGCATCAATCTTAAAATTATATATTTTTACTCACAAAGTATGAGTCTTCATTCAGTTGATGCGAAGCATCACAAGGCCACATCTCTTTTAATCCATTTATACAATTAAATTCTCAATCGCTCTTAAAAATATATAAAGTTCATATTATCTGCAAAGAAACATAACTATTTTAAGTTAATTGTATGGAATAAAGTATTTATAGGAACACTTTGATTGTAATACACTTATTTTTACCTGCAGTTTATATATTAACTCTTCGTAAAGGTTAACCTCCTTGAATATGACAATTTTGCAGCAAGCACTCTTAAACATTTTTGTTACATATGCATTAAAGATGAGAAAGTACACAGTGGGAAATTGAATCGTGTGTGCTTCGGCTAGCTTCACTATGTAATTTAACGTGCAAAATGATATACTACACTATAGTTGAAAGCACACACGATTCAATTTCCCACTGTGTAGTACAATGCCTTCTTTTGAAAATATGTACTGGTCAACTATTTTTGTGCTCCACAGATCTGTTTCATAAGAAACAAAGTTTAAAATGTAAAAATAACTTATCAAAGAATGTATTTTTCTTATATAAATAAACTGCATCTATATTTGATCAATTAAATCATGTGTCATGAATGCTGTATCAAATTTACATTTAAAATTTGATAATCCACAAATGTTTGATCAATAAGCAGTTGCAATAAATAAATATATAAATTAAAACATCTACAATGTATCGGCATAGCTGGTAATATGTCAGTAATAAAATAAAAATCAGAAAGCATTGTAAAAATGTCCAATATTTACGTAAAAGTGCCCTATTCTTCTAAATGCTTTTTCATTAAATTTAAAAATTCTTTTTTCAGCTTAGCATTTTCTCTATGATGCCTTTCTCTCTGCTCATAAATATCGTCTATGGTCATTTTGGCGGCTCTAATAGAAGTGCGTCGTTTTATGACTCGTGTCTGTGAACTTGCACTCACATTGGAGCAGCATGCAGCATTATTATTAATTATTATTTCAGGATCATGTTCATCGTCGTTTGTTCCCTCCGTTATTTGTGGTCTCCCTGTGGAAACAGGATCTGATATGCTATATGCTATTGAAACAGGGTATATTTCCGGCATCGAGAACATTATTTCATCAATTATGTCAAAATACTCCCAATTTGGTTTGCCACACGCACCAGTTTTATTACTCGAATCTTTTATATGTTTATACTTTTTCTTTAAATTTTTCCATTTACTAGAGCACTGTTCGCCGTTCACTAAATGTTCTTTGACGTTCAATTCTTCAGCAATTTCATCCCACATTTTTTTTTGGAAAAAATCTTTGTTATTAATTATTTCCTTTCTTTGCCTTATATTCTCTAATAATAATTTAGTACTCGCAACTGTCCACGAATATTTGGTTTGATCTATTAAAAGAGAGACAGAATTCATTAAATATATGTTAATTATTTTCTTTTATTAAATATTAGTGAAATTAGAAGTTCAAACATGACAAACAAAATATTCAGTTATTCCAAAATAAAGTATTACAGAACATACCTATATATCTGTTGTGTGCGATATATTTATCCATATTGAAGCTTCTACAACAAATTCAATGAGATAAAAAATGATAAAATTTATTATTATATAGAAATAACGTATCCTTACGTTTTTCTCAAATATTTTAAAAATAATTATAAAATTCTGACAATCTGACTGAATAGTCCGAGTAGCTCCTACTTACTCTACTTAATCCGGATCCGGATTCCCGCTCGCGGAAGCCTCCTCACTAGATCCGGATCAGCCTAGGGTGGTCTAGTATTTTTTTCATAAGTTGCGACACTGCGGCAAGTCTGATCCATGATCTGAATCTGATCTCGGAAAATAAACGTCCACAGACTACCGAAAGGAAAATAATTCCCTAGTGTTAAATATAGTCAATTCCACTATATTATTGGTGACCCCGACGTGATTCCCGACGGATTGCGTGCCGCGCGTGTTCAAGGGATACGAAAAGGCCTAAACCATGCTTCGGACACCGACCAGGAACCGAACATGGAAGGAAATATTGGAAGAAATGAAGAAGTGCACGATAGAGAAACGGACCAGGGACGGCACACGGGTTCTACGGAGGACAGTCGCTCGGCAAACCCTAGCAGATCATCCATCCAAGGGACAGAGAATATCTACAAACCGGAAGTCGAACCAATCACGGAAGTCAGGCTTCCCCCTTTCTGGAAATCAGATCCAGACCTATGGTTCATTCAGGTAGAGGCTCAATTTAACTCCCGTAGGGTTAGAGGCGATCAGCGAAAATACGATTTAATCATAGCGTCTCTAGACCCGGAAGCATTGAAACAGGTGTCGGACGTGGTCCGAAAACCTCCATGTACAGAGCGTTATGAACACCTTAAGGCCAGCCTTATTGCGAGACTAACCGACTCACAGGAACGCCAACTCCAGAAATTATTAGGGGAACTCCAGTTAGGGGATAAAAAACCCAGTCAGTTGCTACGCGAGATGCGCGAATTAGGAGGAGGAATCGTACACGAGGACTTACTCCGTTCCAGGTGGATTCATGCCATGCCGACCAGCGTACAATCGTTCTTGGTAATGAGCTCGGAATTTGATCTGCCGAAATTAGCGGAGGTAGCAGACCGATTACTGGAAAACTGTCCTACTCAATTTGTCATGGAAACGACGAAGATACCCCCCAAACCAGAGATCTATGAAGTTCGAAGAACGGAATCAAGTGAAAAGATTGAAGCATTACTCGGAAATCTCACGGGGGAAATCCAGGGCCTTGCAAAATTGGTAAAGGAAATGGGCAAGCAGGTCGCGGCGCAAAACAAACAAACACGTGATCGAAGCAGGAGCAGAGCGAGGAGCGTACCTCGGAACAAGGACAACAATATTTGTTATTTTCATACGAGGTTCGGCGATCAAGCGAAAGGATGCACAACTCCGTGTGGTTACATAACGACCAAACAGACGGAAAACTAAAAGAGCTGTATTCCACCCAGACGGTTGGAGGCAGCATGGCAGATCACGAAATCTGTCTATACGTACATGATCGAGGAAATAACATTAAGTTCCTTGTCGATTCGGGATCAGTGGTTTCGGTACTTCCCAAATCAATGATTAAGCATCCGAAACCGAGTGTGACACACCTCTATGCCGCAAACGCCACAATCATCGGGACTTACGGGAAAAGGACCCTCATGCTCGATTTTGGGTTACGAAGAAACTTTAAATGGACTTTTATCGTTGCCGACGTGAAAGCTGCCATTCTAGGGGCCGACTTCCTAGCGGAACACGGACTAATCCTGGACATGAGAAATAAGAAAATCATAGATTTAACCACTTCGCTGACCGCTAAAGGCAATTACGAGAAGGCGGCGGTACACAGTATCTCCACAGTGGACACAAAGCATCAATTTTGGCCACTGCTACAACAGTTCATTGACGTCACTAAACCTCCGACAGGGAGAAACTACATACGACAAGATAACATTGCACATTACATAATGACCGTTGGTCCCCCCGTAGCAGAAAAACCCAGGAAATTGGCCGGAGAAAAAAGACTGGCACTTAAAAAACAAATTAAGGGTATGTTAGAGGACGGGATTATAAGACCGTCCAGTAGTCCGTGGTCCAGCCCGGTCCATATGGTCAAGAAGAAGAGTGGCGAATGGCGCGTGTGCGGGGACTACCGGGCTTTAAATGCACGCACAGTGCCGGACCAATACAGCTCACCACGAATAGAAGATTCGTTCCAAAACTTGGCCGGAAAAACTGTATTCTCCACCCTAGATCTATACAGAGCTTATCACCAAATCCCAATGGCCCCAGAGGATATTCAGAAGACGGCAATTGCCACGCCTTTCGGGACATTTGAGTATCTAGTGATGCCGTTCGGAGTGAAAAACGCTTCGAAAACATTTCAAAGGTTCGGCGACGCAATTTTCCGCGATCTCGACTTCGTTACGATTTACATAGAGGACATACTCATTGCATCGCGCGACAGACGGGAGCATGAAAATCACCTGCGAACAGTACTAAACAGACTCAGAGAAAACCAACTACGGATCAACGTAGACAAATGCGAGTTCGGGAAAGATGAAGTGACATATCTTGGTTTTACAGTGAACAAAGAAGGATATCGTCCTTCTAGTGAAAGAGTTGAGGCGATACGCAATTACGTCAAACCAGTGACCATTCACGAACTGCGCCGGTTCCTAGGGATCATAAATTACTTCAGGAGATGTATACCCGGTGCGGCGCAAATGCAGGCTCTGTTGAATAATTTCATAAAAGACTCACGCAAGAACGACAAGAGGAAGGTCCCATGGGATGAAGAGACAAACCAAGCGTTTGAAAAGTGCAAACAAGGAGTTATTGACGCAACAACTATGGCTTTCCCGGCTGCGGACTTACCAATCTCCCTCACCACGGATGCATCCGATTGAGCGATAGGCGCAGTAGTAGATCAACTCGAGAATGAAGTGTGGAAACCCATAGGATTTTTCTCGCGGAAACTCAGTGAAACAGAAAGAAGGTACAGTACGTACGATCGCGAACTATTAGCGGTATTTGCGGCAATAAAATTTTTCAAACACATCCTCGAGGGAAGACAATTCATAACAAAAACAGACCATAAACCATTAGTTCACGCGTTTTCGCAAAAACTAGATAAGGCATCGCCCCGACAATTAAGGCAGCTAGACTTTATCTCGCAGTTCAATACAGAAATAACCTATGTGAAAGGAATCGACAATTCTGTGGCAGACGCGTTGTCGCGAATTTACACCATAAATTCACCACGAGTAATAGAAATTGGTGACATCGCGGAAGCCCAAGCGACCGACAGTGAACTAAAAGACATTATCGACCAGCAAACAATCAAATTGCAAAACATTACCTTCGATACGGGAGTACAAATATACTGTGACATCACAAACGACATTGTACGCCCATACTTACCACATTGCCTACGCAAAACAGCATTCAACGCAATACACGGACCAGCTCACCCTAGCCGGCGTAGCACCTGTAATTTGCTAAGACAAAAATTTTTCTGGCCTAACATGAAAAGGGACGCAATCAATTGGACCAGAAGGTGCATTAATTGCCAACGTGCGAAAATACAACGACATAATCGACTAGAGCCAAAACACATTGATGTACCGGAGAACCGATTTAACCACGTGCATTTGGACCTCATCGTACTTCCGGAAGTCAAAGGTTACAAGTATTGTTTAACCATGATCGATAGATTTACCAGATGGCCGGAAGCTATACCTCTTCAGGATATGCAAGCTAGTACAGTAGCCGACGCATTCTATGCAAATTGGATATGCCGATTTGGAGCACCCATCACGATCACCACCGATCAAGGATCTCAATTCGAATCTGCTTTATTCACAGCATTGGCAAACCTAATCGGTGCTAAGAAAATTAGGACGACTCCGTACCACCCAGCATCGAATGGGATGATTGAACGTTGGCACAGAACGGTGAAAACTGCTTTGATGTGCAACCCTCAAATTTGTTGGATGGAACTCCTACCTACAGTACTACTAGGACTCAGGACAGCCTTGAAAGAAGACATCAATGCTACGTGTGCAGAATTAGTTTACGGGACCACGCTGCGCTTACCAGGAGAATTTTTCATTAACCAAGAATTACCAATGGAACCGCAAATATTCCTGGAAAAATTCAGATTACATATGCGAGGATTACGTCCAACTCCGACAGCACACCATTCCAAAACAAAAATATTCCTGTTAAAAGGACTAAAAGACTGTACACATATTTTTCTAAGGAATGACGCAGTAAAGAAACCACTCGAACCACCATTCTCAGGACCGTTTAAAGTGATCAAGAGATTGGACGACACACGAATGGTAATCGACGCTGAAGGAGAGGTAAAAACAATTTCCATCAACAGGGTAAAGCCAGCATTTATAATTAAAGAAGAAGATAACACATCCCAGGCAAGCACACCCTCGTCACATCAATGGGGATCAACCATGGACCCACCAAGGAAAACATACGGCAAATCAGTGTCATTCCGGTGAATGTCACTTGGAGGGGAGTAGCTGTGGCGGTCCGAGGTAGTTCAACCACCAAACACCAGAGGGAAACAGAACGTCCCTAAGTTACACATCTATGTACAAACCAATTTAAGACAATTATAATTTTGAAATATCCTGTTCTTGTTCCTGTGGAATCCGTCGAGTCCACATGTTTTTCAAAAGGCATCTCGTATTACTACACGTGTGGGATAAATTACATACTTTCTGTAAAAGATCATTTGTATAATAATTTGCATTCGACATATGGAAATACACAGACTACCGAAAGGAAAATAATTCCCTAGTGTTAAATATAGTCAATTCCACTATAGCGGTACTAATATAAAATTTATCCGACGAATAACTTTAATAAACCTTTGCTTTTCCTTGCACGTATTCCACCAAAAACTCACAATGCTCGTAATAAATAATATATACCACATCAACTATTATATTGTGAGTGTTTTTGGCCTCAAGTGGGTCAAACCCCTTAACGACAGCTGTCGGTATCGCTAACTATCGACAGTTATCGCTTGCGCTAACGAATGAGCGATTCTGTAACTTTAGCTTTACGACAATAGTCGGTGCAACTCATATTTGTACATACATACGATAACGATAAAATTCGTTAAGGTTCTAGGGAAGTTGGTAATATTGGTGTATTTAATACCAACCGAAATATGAATTTTTGTGTTACTTGACTATATCAATTTTGACTATAGCAATTCTTACTATAGCAAAATTATCATATTTTATTTAAAAGAAGTATTAAAACGTAAGTATATTTTAATTAAAATAAGTATTAAAAATTAATGTTTTAACATTTTTTTGAGTTAGACAATGTACAGTTAGTGCCTGTGTGCTATAGTTAAATAATATAATTAATTCTATATTTTAGAGAAAACCTCTGCATATATATATATATATATAGTTATTTTTAAATATAAAAATTGGAAAAATATTAAATTTTATTTCCTACGATTTTTACTGTAAGCCTTAATTTATAAAGAAAATTTATTGTAAGTACTTTTTTGTGATTTCTGAATATTAATTTAAGAAATATTTGTGACATTTATTATATTTACTTTCTCGGTAAACTTCTACCGACGCCTATCACGGTCGTCGTTAAGTTAACGATAGAATTCGGTAGCGACCGCCCTTTTTAACGACAATTATCGAAAACTTTGTGTTACAGAATCGCTCTTAGCGATATCTCTCGGTAACTCGATTCAATTACCGAAAGTTGTCGATAACTAGTTACTGAATCCATATAGACGGAAGTTACAGAATCGCTCTTTTCGTTACTGCAAGCGACAACTATCGGTAGTTAGCGATACCGACAATCATCGCTGGGAAGTTACAGAATCCCATGGGTGCGTTCGTTTTTGTGCTGGCAGTACTGGCAGTACTACGTCATCACAGTGTATTGCAATCAATGTTCGTTTTTTTTTTTTGGAGCTGTCAACTCCCCATATTGCGATTGCAGTGCAACCTCTATACAGGACGTTGAACATTTAATACTCTACAGCAACTTGACAGAAACATATAGAGCCGAAATCATCAGTATACTAAGGAAATACGATATTATTACAAGTTACAACAGTATTAAAATAGTTCATGATTTGGAAGAAAATGACTTGAAAAAAATATGCTCCATTTTAAATAACATTTCTAAGATGACAATCCAGAAATAAGATAGTATATACGACTAGGTGCGGCGACACTTTGCCACCCGGGAGTAGTAATTTCGCTCTATGAGGTTGGCAGCACTTAGCGCTTGAAGCATTTTATTCAAGATGCGATCTCATAGCAAATTTGGGTAGGGGGTCAATTGTCCTACTTTTCTATAGTGTCAAAATGGCGGCGGTGGTAACAATATTCATAGGGAGTAGCAGATCTATATTAACCATATGAATGTGGTCAAATTTAAATGACCATGTTGTCTAGGTACACTCTGTACCAAAAGTTAATTACAAAGTTAAGTTATATATTTGACAGATTGAAGATAATCGAAAGTGCTGGAAGAAATTGAAATATATATATTAAAAGAAAATAATACAAAATAAAGTAATTAAAAAAGGAGTGACTGACAGTAAAAATTGTGACCAAAACCAGGGTACAAGGAAGATTGATTTTTAGATGAGTAACCTATTAATATTATATTTTTAATTTGTTGAAGAAAGAAACGATGCTTTGTGGTATTTTTAAATATTTGTTGCAGGTAATTAGAATTTGAAAGGATACTGCAACAGATGATGTCTCACTGGATGGCTCGTAGGAAGTAGTATTGTAAGATTAATGTAGGCGAAAGTCAAATATCAATATAAACATTTAACCATCTTAACTCCCAGTAAGTATATATATATATATATATATAATGATGTTTAAAGTCCTTAGCACATCTCAAGACATACTCTGTCACAGACATGCAGCTATCGTTGTGTAGTAAAATTCATTTCAGTAAGCAGTAAAACATTTTTGTGATTAATGATATATATTGCCACTCATTTATTTTCATATTTATATTAATTTGATATAATATCATTGCAGATACATATTGCATCTATGATGTCTTAGTTTGAGATAATTCTTTCTTGAAAAGAATTTGTACCTAAAGCATTGCCTGTCAATTGCTCGTACCTGCTCCATTGTTAGCAAAGATGAAAAAGTCCTGAAAGACTATAGTCTATTAGAGTGAATAATGATGTAGACTTATGATAGCCAGTTGACAAGGTATCTTAATTTGAAAGAAGTGACAAGTAAGCAAAACAGGTTAACAAAAGAAGAAACCTCTTGACAAAGAGAATAAGGTTCAAGAAAATTGTACCATACCAATATAAAATTGAATGATCAACAATAACTACAAGTACATAGTTTATGCAGACTAACCATTGCAAGAAAAATTGAATGCATCAATTTTTACTGACAGGCGACAATCTTAAAGCAGGAAGTGAGCAGATATCCTTCTGCGAGAAGACACATAAGAAATTTATAGTGCAATGGAGGGGATTAGAATTAAAGCAAATTTTCTGTCACAAATTAATATTCATTTTATTTTACAAACGTTTAACTTAATATTCAAATGTATTAGTAGCATAATACATTTTATGTAAAATACTCTTTAATTCAGACTTTTCTATTAACGAAAATACTATTCATTTAGCTAGTAAAGAAAATATTCTTGCTTTTAACTTTATTTACTCTAAATTATAAAAAGATTACTTCTTCAAACTAAAATGCAATAAGAATATTTACATTGGATCTTTTCTAAACCTCTTACTATTTGCATCGAAGAAGGTCTTATGCAAAATTTGGATATATTTTTGTTACAGAAAAATAGTATTTATCTTGCATTTACAAGTATGTTAATCGTATATTTGACAGATTCTACTAGGATAGGGCTCCTTGGATATACAATATACTGCTCTCGTTTTCTTTTAGAGACATGTGTTTCGTTTTCAAAAGCGGTATTATTTCAGCTGTAAAATAATGGAAAAAAACTTAAGTTTAACGTATATCTATGATAAAATGTAATATAAAATTTATATATGATGTGTTTGAGCATAGTTCAATGATCGCTGTCGTCATGATTGTTCGGGTATTCTTAATAATATATTAGACTAATTTGTTTTGCATAATAAGTACTAACTTCGCCTAACCGAAACACAAAAAAAGAATAATTGAAAGATCACATTTTTCAATAAGTGGTCATTATATTTTTATTAAAATGTTAATATGTATATGTAAATAAATATATTTTATAATATATATATATATATATGTTCTTCAAAAACTTTCATTCTTAGCATCACATTATGTTTTCTTCCTATTAAATTACTTCTATTGTTCAAATTTTCATCTAAAATGTATATTTTTTCATAAAATTGACAGTCCTATGTTAGACAAATCACTTAATATATTAATATATAATAATACATAGTACTTTAGGCTATGTATTGAAATAGAAATTTTTTTGTTTCATATTCTTTACTTCTGATATGTGCGCTGCTAAAGCTTATTGAATCCCGGTTGGTTGTCAAAGACGCGGTAAGCTTTGGCGGTACTTCAAATACTTTAATACACACAGAATAGACTGGTTTATCATAAGACACTTAGTTCCATGCGAAGATTCGTTATAGACAGTGGTGGTCGCGTTCTCCTGAATACAATTTTGTAGACATTTCAACACCCTTATTACTTACAAGATTCGTTAGCTTAATATATTTATATATATAATATTTTTGGAAAATCGCGAAAAAATGAATAATTATAAAATAACAAGAACCATATATGAGGACGGTTACTGTTATTATAAAAATGTGACTAAAAAAGTGAAAAATGGAATTGAAGTAGTGTAAATATATATAATTGAAAATTAACATTAATGCTACAGATGTGAAGAAGTGCTAATTTTTTATGTTTACAGCTATTTAAAATGTAAAAATAAAGACTGTAAAGGAAGTGCAAAGATTATTAATAATAAATTTACTCCTATAAAAATTCACACGCACGAGAAAGATCATAAATATGTTAAAACTGCATTATTTCGAGAAGAAATATTTTCCTCTGTGAAAAACCTTCCTATCTCTATAAGAAATTCTTATAATTATAAATCAAAACAGTAAGAGCTGTCAATATACAAAAAGTTTTACCTATAAACATTTATAATTTAATAACTATTTCTTTTAATTTATTTAGATACGTTGCAGCATCTCAAATTACGAGTTTTAAAAGTATTAAAAGTACGCTGAAAAGGCAGAGAGTTCGCTGTTGCCCTTTTATCCCGAAAACATTAAAAGATATTGCTTCTATACGTAACAATGAAGTTTGGCTAGAGACTTTGCAGTTTTTTATAAATGATGAGAGGCATTCAATCTCCATTGAAGTGATACAAATTGGTACAGAATATCAAATCATTCTGTATAATAAAGAACTTTTAGAAATGTTTGATAATGTAGCAGATTTTTGCATAGACGCTACTTATTATTCTATGCCAAAGTTAAAAGACATTTATCAATTATTGAGTATTATGGGCAAAGTGAATAACATGGTAATTATTATATATTTTGGAATTCTTTGTACGTGTGAGATGAAAAGTTACACCTAAAAAGAAGTACACAACTGAGACAAATGAAATGCAAACATTTACCAAATATTTACCATTTCATTAGCATGTTCGTTTGGAATTTTCAAATCGAGTTATTTAAAGTTATTTTATAAAACAATTATTAACACTTCTATCGCTTTGAATTGAATGTTTGGAATCATAGCCTATTCTACTTTTATTAAATTTTTATTTCAGGCAATAATAATTAATATCTGAATTTTTACTTAAATGGCAATCAAAAAGCAATTAATTTCAGCATTTTTACACACATAGTAAAAGCGTATATTTTTGAAACGTGTAGGTTAAATGTTAATGTTTGAATATAGTCCTTCAGAAAGCTCTCGGTATCTGTTACATTAATATTATGAAATTCCGTACAATAAGAAGAACATTTTACAATTTATATGACCGGTGCTAGGCAATAGCTACGCACTATAAAATAACTCGCTCGAATTTGCTCCTGAGATTAAAAAGAAAATATACTCTGTTGGCTAAAAAAAACCACGATATTCAATTTTAAGGAGTATATTCGATATAGACTAGTGTATGTATTCATTTGATTAATTTATACATGATTGAATTTTATTTATATCAGTTTCTGCCGTTCCTGTGGATTTTAATGACTGGAAAACGTGAAAATATTTACATTGAAATATTTCAATTTTTAAAAGGAACTCTATTAAAAAAAATTAATGTTAATAGTATGATATCGGATTTCGAAATAGGACTAATTAATGCAATAAAAAGGGTGTTTCCATGTTGTATACTGAAAGGATATTACTTTCACTATGTGCACGTAAGTTATTTTTATAATTAAATACGCTTGCAGGTTTTCCACATGAACTGCTATTATCCTAATTACCGTGAAAGTAATATTTGATATGCTATAATCTTAAAAGCAATACTGATGATATACACCATAGTGCCTAAATATTTTATGAATATTTTTTATAAAAGTATTTTATTTTATTAAGACAAAAAATTAAAAAAGAAAAATAATTATCGTATGCTGTCTTCACAGTGCTTTATCAAATACCATTGAAAATCATTGCATTTTGAAGGTGTACGATAATATTTGTTTAATCAAAATTACAAAACACAAAGAGCAGTATAACATATATTATAATAGTATTTGTTATGTGGAAATGGTGCTTTGGATATTTAAAGGGCAGGTAATTTTTCTTTAATGGAATATATATTTCTTTGTTTTTTTTATTTAAATCACATCTTCATTGTACCATTAAGTCCATGCATATGATATACATATATTTTTACATTTACACAAAATTTAGTAGTATGTTATATATGTGAAACTACTAAATTTTGTGTAAATGTAAAAATATATGTATATCATATGCATGGACTTAATGGTACAATGAAGATGTGATTTAAATAAAAAAAACAAAGAAATATATATTCCATTAAAGAAAAATTACCTGCCCTTTAAATATCCAAAGCACCATTTCCACATAACAAATACTATTATAATATATGTTATACTGCTCTTTGTGTTTTGTAATTTTGATTAAACAAATATTATCGTACACCTTCAAAATGCAATGATTTTCAATGGTATTTGATAAAGCACTGTGAAGACAGCATACGATAATTATTTTTCTTTTTTAATTTTTTGTCTTAATAAAATAAAATACTTTTATAAAAAATATTCATAAAATATTTAGGCACTATGGTGTATATCATCAGTATTGCTTTTAAGATTATAGCATATCAAATATTACTTTCACGGTAATTAGGATAATAGCAGTTCATGTGGAAAACCTGCAAGCGTATTTAATTATAAAAATAACTTACGTGCACATAGTGAAAGTAATATCCTTTCAGTATACAACATGGAAACACCCTTTTTATTGCATTAATTAGTCCTATTTCGAAATCCGATATCATACTATTAACATTAATTTTTTTTAATAGAGTTCCTTTTAAAAATTGAAATATTTCAATGTAAATATTTTCACGTTTTCCAGTCATTAAAATCCACAGGAACGGCAGAAACTGATATAAATAAAATTCAATCATGTATAAATTAATCAAATGAATACATACACTAGTCTATATCGAATATACTCCTTAAAATTGAATATCGTGGTTTTTTTTAGCCAACAGAGTATATTTTCTTTTTAATCTCAGGAGCAAATTCGAGCGAGTTATTTTATAGTGCGTAGCTATTGCCTAGCACCGGTCATATAAATTGTAAAATGTTCTTCTTATTGTACGGAATTTCATAATATTAATGTAACAGATACCGAGAGCTTTCTGAAGGACTATATTCAAACATTAACATTTAACCTACACGTTTCAAAAATATACGCTTTTACTATGTGTGTAAAAATGCTGAAATTAATTGCTTTTTGATTGCCATTTAAGTAAAAATTCAGATATTAATTATTATTGCCTGAAATAAAAATTTAATAAAAGTAGAATAGGCTATGATTCCAAACATTCAATTCAAAGCGATAGAAGTGTTAATAATTGTTTTATAAAATAACTTTAAATAACTCGATTTGAAAATTCCAAACGAACATGCTAATGAAATGGTAAATATTTGGTAAATGTTTGCATTTCATTTGTCTCAGTTGTGTACTTCTTTTTAGGTGTAACTTTTCATCTCACACGTACAAAGAATTCCAAAATATATAATAATTACCATGTTATTCACTTTGCCCATAATACTCAATAATTGATAAATGTCTTTTAACTTTGGCATAGAATAATAAGTAGCGTCTATGCAAAAATCTGCTACATTATCAAACATTTCTAAAAGTTCTTTATTATACAGAATGATTTGATATTCTGTACCAATTTGTATCACTTCAATGGAGATTGAATGCCTCTCATCATTTATAAAAAACTGCAAAGTCTCTAGCCAAACTTCATTGTTACGTATAGAAGCAATATCTTTTAATGTTTTCGGGATAAAAGGGCAACAGCGAACTCTCTGCCTTTTCAGCGTACTTTTAATACTTTTAAAACTCGTAATTTGAGATGCTGCAACGTATCTAAATAAATTAAAAGAAATAGTTATTAAATTATAAATGTTTATAGGTAAAACTTTTTGTATATTGACAGCTCTTACTGTTTTGATTTATAATTATAAGAATTTCTTATAGAGATAGGAAGGTTTTTCACAGAGGAAAATATTTCTTCTCGAAATAATGCAGTTTTAACATATTTATGATCTTTCTCGTGCGTGTGAATTTTTATAGGAGTAAATTTATTATTAATAATCTTTGCACTTCCTTTACAGTCTTTATTTTTACATTTTAAATAGCTGTAAACATAAAAAATTAGCACTTCTTCACATCTGTAGCATTAATGTTAATTTTCAATTATATATATTTACACTACTTCAATTCCATTTTTCACTTTTTTAGTCACATTTTTATAATAACAGTAACCGTCCTCATATATGGTTCTTGTTATTTTATAATTATTCATTTTTTCGCGATTTTCCAAAAATATTATATATATAAATATATTAAGCTAACGAATCTTGTAAGTAATAAGGGTGTTGAAATGTCTACAAAATTGTATTCAGGAGAACGCGACCACCACTGTCTATAACGAATCTTCGCATGGAACTAAGTGTCTTATGATAAACCAGTCTATTCTGTGTGTATTAAAGTATTTGAAGTACCGCCAAAGCTTACCGCGTCTTTGACAACCAACCGGGATTCAATAAGCTTTAGCAGCGCACATATCAGAAGTAAAGAATATGAAACAAAAAAATTTCTATTTCAATACATAGCCTAAAGTACTATGTATTATTATATATTAATATATTAAGTGATTTGTCTAACATAGGACTGTCAATTTTATGAAAAAATATACATTTTAGATGAAAATTTGAACAATAGAAGTAATTTAATAGGAAGAAAACATAATGTGATGCTAAGAATGAAAGTTTTTGAAGAACATATATATATATATATATTATAAAATATATTTATTTACATATACATATTAACATTTTAATAAAAATATAATGACCACTTATTGAAAAATGTGATCTTTCAATTATTCTTTTTTTGTGTTTCGGTTAGGCGAAGTTAGTACTTATTATGCAAAACAAATTAGTCTAATATATTATTAAGAATACCCGAACAATCATGACGACAGCGATCATTGAACTATGCTCAAACACATCATATATAAATTTTATATTACATTTTATCATAGATATATGTTAAACTTAAGTTTTTTTCCATTATTTTACAGCTGAAATAATACCGCTTTTGAAAACGAAACACATGTCTCTAAAAGAAAACGAGAGCAGTATATTGTATATCCAAGGAGCCCTATCCTAGTAGAATCTGTCAAATATACGATTAACATACTTGTAAATGCAAGATAAATACTATTTTTCTGTAACAAAAATATATCCAAATTTTGCATAAGACCTTCTTCGATGCAAATAGTAAGAGGTTTAGAAAAGATCCAATGTAAATATTCTTATTGCATTTTAGTTTGAAGAAGTAATCTTTTTATAATTTAGAGTAAATAAAGTTAAAAGCAAGAATATTTTCTTTACTAGCTAAATGAATAGTATTTTCGTTAATAGAAAAGTCTGAATTAAAGAGTATTTTACATAAAATGTATTATGCTACTAATACATTTGAATATTAAGTTAAACGTTTGTAAAATAAAATGAATATTAATTTGTGACAGAAAATTTGCTTTAATTCTAATCCCCTCCATTGCACTATAAATTTCTTATGTGTCTTCTCGCAGAAGGATATCTGCTCACTTCCTGCTTTAAGATTGTCGCCTGTCAGTAAAAATTGATGCATTCAATTTTTCTTGCAATGGTTAGTCTGCATAAACTATGTACTTGTAGTTATTGTTGATTATTCAATTTTATATTGGTATGGTACAATTTTCTTGAACCTTATTCTCTTTGTCAAGAGGTTTCTTCTTTTGTTAACCTGTTTTGCTTACTTGTCACTTCTTTCAAATTAAGATACCTTGTCAACTGGCTATCATAAGTCTACATCATTATTCACTCTAATAGACTATAGTCTTTCAGGACTTTTTCATCTTTGCTAACAATGGAGCAGGTACGAGCAATTGACAGGCAATGCTTTAGGTACAAATTCTTTTCAAGAAAGAATTATCTCAAACTAAGACATCATAGATGCAATATGTATCTGCAATGATATTATATCAAATTAATATAAATATGAAAATAAATGAGTGGCAATATATATCATTAATCACAAAAATGTTTTACTGCTTACTGAAATGAATTTTACTACACAACGATAGCTGCATGTCTGTGACAGAGTATGTCTTGAGATGTGCTAAGGACTTTAAACATCATTATATATATATATATATATATATACTTACTGGGAGTTAAGATGGTTAAATGTTTATATTGATATTTGACTTTCGCCTACATTAATCTTACAATACTACTTCCTACGAGCCATCCAGTGAGACATCATCTGTTGCAGTATCCTTTCAAATTCTAATTACCTGCAACAAATATTTAAAAATACCACAAAGCATCGTTTCTTTCTTCAACAAATTAAAAATATAATATTAATAGGTTACTCATCTAAAAATCAATCTTCCTTGTACCCTGGTTTTGGTCACAATTTTTACTGTCAGTCACTCCTTTTTTAATTACTTTATTTTGTATTATTTTCTTTTAATATATATATTTCAATTTCTTCCAGCACTTTCGATTATCTTCAATCTGTCAAATATATAACTTAACTTTGTAATTAACTTTTGGTACAGAGTGTACCTAGACAACATGGTCATTTAAATTTGACCACATTCATATGGTTAATATAGATCTGCTACTCCCTATGAATATTGTTACCACCGCCGCCATTTTGACACTATAGAAAAGTAGGACAATTGGGTAGAGGGTAAAGTGCCATAATATTTTCCTATAGCAAATTTAAGGAACTTTGGGTGAGTAGTTTATATTATGCAGCACATGCCCTCTACCGGTAGAGGGTAAAGTGCCATAATATTTTCCTATAGCAAATTTAAGGAACTTTGGGTGAGTAGTTTATATTATGCAGCACATGCCCTCTACCGTCTCATCAACTATAAAATAATATGATATAGTAATGTTCATCCTTCCTTAAACATTTATGTACTGTATGAGGTTAATTTGGAGAATATGAAATCATATATTTTTTCTTTCAGTTACAAAATGTTGACTGTATAATAGTTTTGAAATGCAAACTATTCTTATTTTTTATTGAAATTAAATAAAACTTATTCAGAAAACATACAAACACATTTTGATTATGCATGTCTACACAATTTAGTGGATACATTGACGTGTTTAATATTATCCTTTACTAAGGAGCGAACTCATAAATAGGTAAAACTTGTATGCATGTTTAAACAAATATTTGTATTCCTTTTTAGTGTTTCTTCGTCTTCAATAAAATAATTGTTTTTCATAAATTACGTAATGCTTTACTATTATTTTTTATGATACCATATAATCGTTTACAAATTCCCCTTTTCATATTACACAATTTTAATGTTTTCTACACTAAAGCTGAAGATATTTTTGATGAAGAATAATAGTTATAGCCTTTCTAAGCACTCGCCTTTGAGAACCTTATAATTTCAGCATCACTTATCTACACCCAGATTTTAACAGTCTAATCTCACTAGTGTTATAGCTGTTACTTATTGTATTTTAAAGTTGCTTTTTATATTCCTCTTTTTTATAATATGAAAAGTAATTAATACACTTTATTTTAATAAATATTTACACAGACGTGCCAAATCTCATTTTCCTCATTTTTAAAAATGGTCGGAGACGATTCTTGTGGATCTTATTGTGTTATAAACGAACCTGATTTTGAAATTACTCCAGTACATCAGATTTTTTTTTAATTTTTAGCTTAAATAGTACAAAATGGCTTTTTTCGCCATTTTCATTATTTTACTTCAGAGAACGAATTTTGTTTAAATTCCACAATTAAACCATATAGTATTATTCGTTAGCTTTAAAATCCATTTTCAAAACTTATTATACTAGCAGGATGCGATGCAATAGTGGTAATTTACAAAAAGAAAATTTGTTCTCTAAAATAAAAATCATAAACTGAGGAAAACAGCCGTTTTTCAGCCATTTAACTGATATTTCAAAACACCTGATGTGATAGAGAAATTTCAAAGCCACATTCATATTCAGTAAAAAAAATGGAAGAATTGCACCCCCCCCCCCCCTCCTTCCCGTCCATTCTTGAAACTGAGAAAATTGAATTTTCCAGGTCTGTGTTATTGTTGAAGATATAAAGTCGTAGCAAACTATACATATTACAATAATAGCATAGATACCACACATGCTACCATAGGAGTTGTTGAATTGTTCTCATCTTTTCACACCGTTCAGAAAATACTTGTGAAATTTCCTTTATGGCTGCTGGTAAAAATTCCTCCATTTCCTTATCTCATTCTTGTATGACAATTCCAAATATTTTCTTCTTTTATATATAAGTTGAACTTCCTGTAATCATTAAACACGGTATGAGGATCTTAATTGCAGCTTCGAAACTCGACATATAATAATAATATGAAAAATACATTAGAATATTACAAATAATATCAAAGCAATAGACCTATTAAAGACACTATCTCAACTAGACCTAAGACTGTATGATGAAATTTTTCTAATTAAATAGTCAAGAGTACTTTCGATATGTAAAGTATTAGTGTTAATCAAGCATATAAACACAATATATAACATGCTATTGTTAGACAATATGTCAAAAATTACTAAGTTGATCTTTCACTCTTTGTCGAAGGGTATGGAAATTATTCTTTGGGAGATTTCCATTCTATGTAAACTTCAGATCAATAAAAAATTGAAGATGGCTTACAATAAATAAATGATTAAATCTGTAAAATAAACAAAATACATCCACAAAGCATACAAAAGATTTATTCTTGAATATGCACTTATTATATACAAAAGATATACTTATCTAAAAGTATTTTTGTTATATTCTTTGTGCATATGCCATATGGCATCAATATGTATAGTGAATGACAGGCCATTTCTCTTTGGTTTTCTTACAGAGATGGTTATTATACTTTTAATTCTTTTATGCCTCAAACTTTCTATATTACTTATTATAATCTTTTAATTTCAGCTGTAAGTATCAATGCACACACATTTACATGAAAACATTTTTGGATTACTTGTGTTCGTAAGTTTCTTGTACTCGCACGCATGCGCACAAAATACATTATAATATAGTCTACTCATCGAAAGCTCCATCCCTAGAAAGTAACTATAAAATTTTATGGCACTTTACCCTCTACCCCCTCTACCGTCTCATCAACTATAAAATAATATGATATAGTAATGTTCATCCTTCCTTAAACATTTATGTACTGTATGAGGTTAATTTGGAGATTATGAAATCATATATTTTTTCTTTCAGTTACAAAATGTTGACTGTATAATAGTTTTGAAATGCAAACTATTCTTATTTTTTATTGAAATTAAATAAAACTTATTCAGAAAACATACAAACACATTTTGATTATGCATGTCTACACAATTTAGTGGATACATTGACGTGTTTAATATTATCCTTTACTAAGGAGCGAACTCATAAATAGGTAAAACTTGTATGCATGTTTAAACAAATATTTGTATTCCTTTTTTAGTGTTTCTTCGTTTTCAATAAAATATTTTTTTTTTCATAAATTACGTAATGCTTTACTATTATTTTTTATGATACCATATAATCGTTTACAAATTCCACTTTTCATATTACACAATTTTAATGTTTTCTACACTAAAGCTGAAGATATTTTTGATGAAGAATAATAGTTATAGCCTTTCTAAACACTCGCCTTTGAGAACCTTATAATTTCAGCATCACTTATCTACACCCAGATTTTAACAGTCTAATCTCACTAGTGTTATAGCTGTTACTTATTGTATTTTAAAGTTGCTTTTTATATTCCTCTTTTTTATAATATGAAAAGTAATTAATACACTTTATTTTAATAAATATTTACACAGACGTGCCAAATCTCATTTTCCTCATTTTTAAAAATGGTGGGAGACGATTCTTGTTGATCTTATTGTGTTGTAAACGAACCTGATTTTGAAATTACTCCAGTACATCAGATTTTTTTTTAATTTTTAGCTTAAATAGTACAAAATGGCTTTTTTCGCCATTTTCATTATTTTACTTCAGAGAACGAATTTTGTTTAAATTCCACAATTAAACCATATAGTATTATTCGTTAGCTTTAAAATCCATTTTCAAAACTTATTATACTAGCAGGATGCGATGCAATAGTGGTAATTTACAAAAAGAAAATTTGTTCTCTAAAATAAAAATCATAAACTGAGGAAAACAGCCGTTTTTCAGCCATTTAACTGATATTTCAAAACACCTGATGTGATAGAGAAATTTCAAAGCCACATTCATATTCAGTAAAAAAAATGGAAGAATTGCCCCCCCCCCCCCCCTCCTTCCCGTCCATTCTTGAAACTGAGAAAATTGAATTTTCCAGGTCTGTGTTATTGTTGAAGATATAATGTCGTAGCAAACTATACATATTACAATAATAGCATAGATACCACACATGCTACCATATAGGAGTTGTTGAATTGTTCTCATCTTTTCACACCGTTCAGAAAATACTTATGAAATTTCCTTTATGGCTGCTGGTAAAAATTCCTCCATTTCCTTATCTCATTCTTGTATGACAATTCCAAATATTTTCTTCTTTTATATATAAGTTGAACTTCCTGTAATCATTAAACACGGTATGAGGATCTTAATTGCAGCTTCGAAACTCGATATATAATAATAATATGAAAAATACATTAGAATATTACAAATAATATCAAATCAACAGACCTATTAAAGACACTATCTCAACTAGACCTAAGACTGTATGATGAAATTTTTCTAATTAAATAGTCAAGAGTACTTTCGATATGTAAAGTATTAGTGTTAATCAAGCATATAAACACAATATATAACATGCTATTGTTAGACAATATGTCAAAAATTACTAAGTTGATCTTTCACTCTTTGTCGAAGGGTATGGAAATTATTCTGTGGGAGATTTCCATTCTATGTAAACTTCAGATCAATAAAAAATTGAAGATGGCTT
Source organism: Prorops nasuta (assembly GCF_024137725.1). NCBI lineage: Eukaryota > Metazoa > Arthropoda > Insecta > Hymenoptera > Bethylidae > Prorops > Prorops nasuta. The sequence goes on along the minus strand of NW_027116821.1, from coordinate 2,517,503 downwards.
ACAATAAATAAATGATTAAATCTGTAAAATAAACAAAATACATCCACAAAGCATACAAAAGATTTATTCTTGAATATGCACTTATTATATACAAAAGATATACTTATCTAAAAGTATTTTTGTTATATTCTTTGTGCATATGCCATATGGCATCAATATGTATAGTGAATGACAGGCCATTTCTCTTTGGTTTTCTTACAGAGATGGTTATTATACTTTTAATTCTTTTATGCCTCAAACTTTCTATATTACTTATTATAATCTTTTAATTTCAGCTGTAAGTATCAATGCACACACATTTACATGAAAACATTTTTGGATTACTTGTGTTCGTAAGTTTCTTCTACTCGCACGCATGCGCACAAAATACATTATAATATAGTCTACTCATCGAAAGCTCCATCCCTAGAAAGTAACTATAAAATTTTATGGCACTTTACCCTCTACCGACAATTGACCCCCTACCCAAATTTGCTATGAGATCGCATCTTGAATAAAATGCTTCAAGCGCTAAGTGCTGCCAACCTCATAGAGCGAAATTACTACTCCCGGGTGGCAAAGTGTCGCCGCACCTAGTCGTATATACTATCTTATTTCTGGATTGTCATCTTAGAAATGTTATTTAAAATGGAGCATATTTTTTTCAAGTCATTTTCTTCCAAATCATGAACTATTTTAATACTGTTGTAACTTGTAATAATATCGTATTTCCTTAGTATACTGATGATTTCGGCTCTATATGTTTCTGTCAAGTTGCTGTAGAGTATTAAATGTTCAACGTCCTGTATAGAGGTTGCACTGCAATCGCAATATGGGGAGTTGACAGCTCCAAAAAAAAAAAACGAACATTGATTGCAATACACTGTGATGACGTAGTACTGCCAGTACTGCCAGCACAAAAACGAACGCACCCATGGGATTCTGTAACTTCCCAGCGATGATTGTCGGTATCGCTAACTACCGATAGTTGTCGCTTGCAGTAACGAAAAGAGCGATTCTGTAACTTCCGTCTATATGGATTCAGTAACTAGTTATCGACAACTTTCGGTAATTGAATCGAGTTACCGAGAGATATCGCTAAGAGCGATTCTGTAACACAAAGTTTTCGATAATTGTCGTTAAAAAGGGCGGTCGCTACCGAATTCTATCGTTAACTTAACGACGACCGTGATAGGCGTCGGTAGAAGTTTACCGAGAAAGTAAATATAATAAATGTCACAAATATTTCTTAAATTAATATTCAGAAATCACAAAAAAGTACTTACAATAAATTTTCTTTATAAATTAAGGCTTACAGTAAAAATCGTAGGAAATAAAATTTAATATTTTTCCAATTTTTATATTTAAAAATAACTATATATATATATATATATGCAGAGGTTTTCTCTAAAATATAGAATTAATTATATTATTTAACTATAGCACACAGGCACTAACTGTACATTGTCTAACTCAAAAAAATGTTAAAACATTAATTTTTAATACTTATTTTAATTAAAATATACTTACGTTTTAATACTTCTTTTAAATAAAATATGATAATTTTGCTATAGTAAGAATTGCTATAGTCAAAATTGATATAGTCAAGTAACACAAAAATTGAGTCGGCGACATTTTCCCACCCGCTTATAGTAATTTTTATAATATACAGTTGGCAATTCTGAACTCACGAATCATAAAATATCAGTGCTGGGATTCTGTAACTTCCCAGCGATGATTATCGGTATCGCTAACTACCGATAGTTGTCGCTTGCAGTAACGAAAAGAGCGATTCTATAACTTCCGTCTATATGGATTCAGTAACTAGTTATCGACAACTTTCGGTAATTGAATCGAGTTACCGAGAGATATCGCTAAGAGCGATTCTGTAACACAAAGTTTTCGATAATTGGTGTTAAAAATGGCGGTCGCTACCGAATTCTATCGTTAACTTAACGACGACCGTGATAGGCGTCGGTAGATGTTTACCGAGAAAGTAAATATAATAAATGTCACAAATATTTCTTAAATTAATATTTAGAAATCACAAAAAAGTACTTACAATAAATTTTCTTTATAAATTAAGGCTTACAGTAAAAATCGTAGGAAATAAAATTTAATATTTTTCCAATTTTTATATTTAAAAATAAATATATATATATATGCAGAGGTTTTCTCTAAAATATAGAATTAATTGTATTATTTAACTATAGCACACAGGCACTAACTGTACATTGTCTAACTCAAAAAAATGTTAAAACATTAATTTTTAATACTTATTTTAATTAAAATATACTTACGTTTTAATACTTCTTTTAAATAAAATATGATAATTTTGCTATAGTAAGAATTGCTATAGTCAAAAATGATATAGTCAAGTAACACAAAAATTCCTATTTCGGTTGGTATTAATACACCAATATTACCAGCTTCCCTAGAACCTTAACGAATTTTATCGTTATCGTACAAATATGAGTTGCACCGACTATTGTCGTAAAGCTAAAGTTACAGAATCGCTCATTCGTTAGCGCAAGCGATAACTGTCGATAGTTAGCGATACCGACAGCTGTCGTTAAGGGGTTTGACCCACTTGAGGCCAAAAACACTCACAATATAATAGTTGATGTGGTATATATTATTTATTACGAGCATTGTGAGTTTTTGGTGGAATGCGTGCAAGGAAAAGCAAAGGTTTATTAAAGTTATTCGTCGGATAAATTTTATATTAGTACCGCTGAACCTCTAGCGACATCTATCTCGGTCGTTGTTAAGTTACAACGATATTATTAGTTTTCCTTTCAATAAAAAACTCAGTGAAATATCAATTCTCAGCTAAATGATTCGGTTTAGTACAATTTATATTAACTTCAATTGTTCGTAACTCCGTCGCTTAACTAAGATTGAACTGAGAGTTTTCTTAAAAAGGAAAGGTACGTTTATTCGGTAGGATTCGGTAGGTTACCGACAGTACCGACATTACAAGCGACAATCATCGCTGACTCTGAGTTACAGAATCGCACTTAGCGATTTCTGTCGGTAACTGGACTTAACGATACCGAAAGTTGTCGCTAAGAGTTACAGAATCCCACTACAGATTAAAATTTAAGGCGTAATATTGGCCGGAAGTTTTGGTTTTTGACAGCTTTGAAAGGTACAATTGTGTATTTGATATGAAGTATGATTTCAAATATTTCAATGCACAAATATTATTTTTTGAGTGAAAGTGCTAAGCACAATATAAATAAAAATGAAGATAATTAAGCACGCTAGTTATAATATGCAAAATGAAAATAATATTTCTGCTATATTTTATTTAATGTAAAGTAGTGGGGATTAACTGTCTTAAATATTTAACAAAACTTTACTAATATTAACTGAAAATAAAAAGTAATGATTTCTTTTTTAGGTTGGAGAAAAGCAACTTAATATGGAAATGGTTATAATCTGCAAGATAAGAAATACCACTGAAGCTATAGCATATATCAGATAAGTTACAAATTATTTGCCTTTATATTATCAACTTTTACACAAAGAAAATGAATAAGTGTTACTTTGTGAAAATTTTAATTCCTTCCGCAGGCTGTACAATTAACTCTCATTCATCTTGCAAATGTTATCGACAAGAGTAACCTGGATGTTGGACTTCAAAGTAATGTCCCCTCGACAATTTATTGGTATATATATGATAGGAGCAATAATGTTGGTTTACTTTGTGCTGCTAGAGGAATATACAAATAAAGCGACAAATAAAACCATTGCATATATGTAAACATTTCCAGGTAAAAATACAATTTTCAACTATTTAACTGTGGTTGATATCTAAACAGTAATATATTCCCTTTTTTATTTTAATAAGACGGTTGCCTTAGATGGTCTAAATATTTTTAATAAGACAAATTAATTTTAGGTGAAAATAGAGTAATAATTTCTTATTTAGATCATAAATGTTTTATTTCAATGTGAAAGCAGTTATAATATACATAATCAGAGATACCATCAGTTGTAGTATCGTATAGCAATTTTATAAGTGGAAGAAAACATTATCATGGTTTTATTAGATTGATCCCAATTAACTTTCAATATAATGCTTAACTCGTCTATATTTCAATTAATTACAACACTAAAGTTCAAGCTTAGTTCGGTATATAAATTTGGTCCAAAATAATTGTAAATTGTTTCTATCCATATTATCAATTCTTACAATAAGAAAATGTAATAGGTCTGTGTGTTTGTGTGGGTATAGAAATTTTAATTTCTTTGTAGGTCTTAATTATTTCTTTTTGCTGGCAATGTTATTGATATATGTAGAATAACAGGACTTTCGAATTGTAACAAAAAGTTCTATTTGGTTATTGATTTACAAGAGCAATAAAAGATAGTTTCAATTACTAATCTATCAAAGATACATTCAAATTAATAATATTGCAAAGATAAGCAAGTAAACAGTTAAATATCTATTTAACAATTAAACTAACATATTTATTTAATTATTTCTATTTATTATTTCAAAGATAAATACATCTTCATCCATCTTCCAATATCGATTCTTTAATAATATTAACTGATCTACAAAGTTATCGTATGAATCGTTATCTATTTCAATTTGTGGAATTAAGTTTTGTTTATATATAATGTTATCAATTTGTTTTAATTTAATATTTTGTAATTGAAGAATCATATTTTCCTTTTCTTTGTTTTTTAATTGCTGCACTTCTTCTAGGTTGTCAAATAAGTTTGTAATTTCCTCATAATTTTTTTCTTGCATTATTTTTTCAATTTGTTCAAAAAAATGGAGAATTTCAACATTTTTACGACACCTTTTTTTTCTCTGGATTTAAATGTGGTGTTTTTAAACATTTCAATAGTATTTAAATTTTCAGTGACAATACATTTCAAAGTATCTGCAATATAAAAATGGGAAAATTATTTAAAGTAAGTATTTTTTACATAAATATAAATCAGATTACAATATATTCTGAGATAGATTAACGTTAATATCAACCACAGTTAAATAGTTGAAATTGTATTTTTACCTGGAAATGTTCACATATATGCAATGGTTTTATTTGTCGCTTTATTTGTATATTCCTCTAGCAGCACAAAGTAAACCAACATTATTGCTCCTATCATATGTATACCAATAAATTGTCGAGGGGACATTACTTTGAAGTCCAACATCCAGGTTACTCTTGTCGATAACATTTGCAGGATGAATGAGTGTTAATTGTACAGCCTGCGGAAGGAATTAAAATTTTCACAAAGTAACACTTATTCATTTTCTTTGTGTAAAAGTTGATAATATAAAGGCAAATAATTTGTAACTTATCTGATATATGCTATAGCTTCAGTGGTATTTCTTATCTTGCAGATTATACCCATTTCCATATTAAGTTGTTTTTCTCCAACCTAAAAAAGAAATCATTACTTTTTATTTTCAGTTAATATTAGTAAAGTTTTGTTAAATATTTAAGACAGTTAATCCCCACTACTTTACATTAAATAAAATATAGCAGAAATATTATTTTCCTTTTGCATATTATAGCTAGCGTGCTTAATTATCTTCATTTTTATTTATATTGTGTTTAGCACTTTCATTCAAAAAATAATATTTGTGCATTGAAATCATACTTCATATCAAATACACAATACCTTTTAAAGCTGTCAAAAACCAAAACTTCCGGCCAATATTACGCCTTAAGTTTTAATCTGATATTTTATGATTCATGAGTTCAGAGTTGCCAACTGTATATTATAAAAATTACTATAAGCGGGTGGGAAAATGTCGCCGACTCCAAAAATTCATATTTCGGTTGGTATTAAATACACCAATATTACCAACTTCCCTAGAACCTTAACGAATTTTATCGTTATCGTATGTATGTACAAATATGAGTTGCACCGACTATTGTCGTAAAGCTAAAGTTACAGAATCGCTCATTCGTTAGCGCAAGCGATAACTGTCGATAGTTAGCGATACCGACAGCTGTCGTTAAGGGGTTTGACCCACTTGAAGCCAAAAACACTCACAATATAATAGTTGATGTGGTATATATTATTTATTATGAGCATTGTGAGTTTTTGGTGGAATACGTGCAAGGAAAAGCAAAGGTTTATTAAAGTTATTCGTCGGATAAATTTTATATTAGTACCGCTGAACCTCTAGCGACATCTATCTCGGTCGTTGTTAAGTTATAACGATATTATTAGTTTTCCTTTCAATAAAAAACTCAGTGAAATATCAATTCTCAGCTAAATGATTCGGTTTAGTACAATTTATATTAACTTCAATTGTTCGTAACTCCGTCGCTTAACTAAGATTGAACTGAGAGTTTTCTTAAAAAGGAAAGGTACATTTATTCGGTAGGATTCGGTAGGTTACCGACAGTACCGACATTACAAGCGACAATCATCGCTGCTGACTCTGAGTTACAGAATCGCACTTAGCGATTTCTGTCGGTAACTGGACTTAACGATACCGAAAGTTGTCGCTAAGAGTTACAGAATCCCACTACTATCTACTATCACTGAACGTAAGCATCCTATGAATACGGCCGTAACTACCAAATAAACACTTTAAAAATGGCGGCTACGCTGCGGATGAACGTCTTTCTTGCAGCCAGTAAGACATCTGTAAAATTTTTAAACAAATACACTATTGGATACTATTATTCTAAATTTTTAAATACTTCTTTGTAATCCATTAAAATGCTTTAATCCGAAGAAAGTTTTTCAACCAGTGTTAATATATATTACGTAATGGATAAAATATCATTTTTCAGAAGGGAAAATATGCCCCTCGTACGTCACAGTACAGTTATGCCAAAATTCTCAGACGGCTAGAATCATAAGAGACCCAAATGAAACATCTTTCTCGAAAGGTCTAGGTGCCCGTAACTCTTTTAATGGATTAGTTTGCACAGTTTTTGGTGCCGCGGGTACTATAGGCAAACCATTTGTTCAACTATTGGCCAGAACTGGAACTCAGGTCTTTACTTTATAGTAAGATACTTATAGAAGTAAATGCAACAATAACTGTCCATTTTTTTCAGATCATAGTAGCAACCTCATCAGATTATTATAAGACTAGACAGCTAAAAGTATGTGGAGATCTTGGACAAATACTCTTTACTCATTATCATATGACAGATGAAGAAGCTATTAGAAAAGCTGTCAAATATTCAGATGTTGTTGTTAATCTGGCAAATAGATTTGTAGAAAGCTACAGATTCAGGCATCACCGCATACATATTGATCTGCCTAGAACTATAGCCAGGATTTGTAAAGAATCTAATGTGAAGCACTTTATTCATTTTTCTGCCATAGGTGCTCGACCTGATCCAGAAGTAAGTGATGATTTAAGGCAAAGTCGAACATCTTTACCTCCCCTTTCCCTATGATCAAGGAAGAGGTGATATTGCAAAGATGATTAATTTAGCATTTTAAAATTGTGAAAGATGGCAGTTGATTCATCCCTCTAAAGTTATATAAGTAATGCATAATTTTCTGTCACTGCCCACTTATCCTATGACGATACACTTCATTTACTGGCTGATTATCTGAGTGTTGGAAAATTTTGCTTCTTGCCAGATACCAACACCCTGATTAACTTATTGGTCAACACAACCGTTCATAAAAGTTTTTTAACTTAATAACTTCTCAAAGACAAGACCATTGTTTTACTTTGATATCTTTAGGCATGACTTTTGCAATGAAGCCTCCATTAACTTGATGGAAAAGGGTATAGAGAAATACTCAACATTATCTGTTTAAATATAAAAGACATTTTATAATTCACTGCCTAAATAAGTTTTACTTCGTTAAATTTATTCTTTTATAATTTTTTATAAGCCCATTCTACTACCAGAGGGTTCTGAATTCTTAAGGACAAAATATTATGGAGAATTGGCTGTAAGAGAAGAATTTCCAGATGCTACTATAGTCCGACCTTCATGCGTCATAGCTCCTAAGTGCTTATTATTAAGACATCATCTTGATAATAGAAGGCTTAGCACAAGGAGAAAATTGCAAGTTTTTTTCTAACTGAATGATTTCAAAAGATTTGCTCTGTTGTCTTTTTTTTTAATGATTTTTGCCTTACTTTGCATTACAGAATTCTTCCCATGATTAATTATGGCTTGGATGCTGAAAAAGAGCCTGTATTAGTTACAGATGTAGCAGAAGGTTTAAAAAGGCTGGTGTTTGATTATAACTCTGCAGGAAAGACTTATCAGTTTGTAGGGTTTGTAAAAATATTCTAATTTACAAACACAATTTTCTTATTTAGAAACATTACCTTAATAAATAGAGATTAATTCTTTTTAGCCCTGAAAGATACACCCTCAATGGGTTTCTAGGTTGGATACATGAATTTATGTATTACAAACAGAAAAACATAGATGAATATTTTAAATACCCTACCTGGCATTACGGAAATGCATTTTGGCGTTTCTTCAAGCCTAAACATAATCCAGATCATCTGGACAAATCACTAATAGAATTTGTTAGTATCTATATAATTATTTTTACTCTGGCAATAATCAGATTTGTATTTTATTGCTTATATATCTTTTTATTTTTAGTTCCACAATCCTGATATAATTTACAAAGAACTTCCAACACTTGAAGATCTTGGTATTGTACCTACAAACATAAGACATACTGTTTGGTTTATAGTGAAGGATATGTTAACAGACACCTGGAACTATTATGCTAGGCCAGATGAAGAATTGTTCCCTTTGAGAGGTATAGGGAAAAGATATCATAGTTTAAGTGAATCGAAAGCAATACACGCATGAAATGAAAATTAAAATACAAGTCAAAAGAATGAATATAGTAAATGACTATTTGTTTTATTTCTTTGAATTGTCATAAAACATTGGATGAAAGGAACATCCTAAAGTCATATTTAAACAATAAAATAATGTACAAAATTAATTTATCTTGGAATTTACAAATTAAACATCAAACTTCTCAAAGCAAGCAGAATGGCCCTCTTCTTCATATTCTTCTCTAGTCACTAACAATGTTTTGAATGCTGAATCCTTAGCTAGAGCTTTTCCACCATACCATGGGTATATTATAGGGCTAAAAAAATGAACTTAATCTTCAATATTGCCTAATAAACTTTTTAAGCTACTAGAATAATAACAAAAACTCACTCATCTGGATAGATAATATTGATTACATATTCACTAGGAGCAAGGCTTCTAACCTCTTTATATACTCTATCACGAAATCCAGGAAATTTACAATTGCCACCAGTCAAGACAATATTTGACAGTAAATGTGGCCAACTTTCTTCATCACAGGCTTTCAAACAATCTATTATTGCTTCTGGAATACCCATTTGCTGAATTCCAACATCAGATGGGTTAAATAAAATTTCTGGTATAGTAAATCTTTCGTTACTCATGCGAAGACATTGCTGTTCACATGGAGGTTCTACATTTTTTAAATAACCACGCCTTAGAGTTGTATAATCAGGTAGTACATAATCCTTAATTATATTACTTTTGTCACATTTGTTTTTGGCTCTTTCCATATCCTTGTAAAAATCTTGTGAAACAAAACAAGAATCTTCTTTTGCCTGATTAATAACATAAGTTTCATCCATAACATGCAGTTGCCGATATGATATTATTTCTTTTAGGTGATTAGTAAGAAGTTTTCCACCAACATCTATACGTCTAATCCCTTCTTTAACTTTTATACCATTAATATAAGGAACAACATGACTAAAACTGTAGCCACTGTCAACAATAATACAGCATTTTGTACCAGGGTTTTTACTTCTATAGTTATAGCAAGAAAGGTTTGTTGTATTAATTCTTAATAGGCTGGGCACCTCATATTCTTCAAAAAAGATTTCATTCATAGCTTCTTGTACACTAGAGAAATTGAATAAGGGTTCTGTCACAATAATTGGTGTATTGCTTGAATTAACTGAACAACAGTCTTTTGAAAATATATAATCCCATATTGTTTTCTGGATATCCCAATTTACTACATAGCCTTTCTGAAAAGCTAAGATATAAAACAATCCAGATGCATCTCTGCATTCTTCTATTTGATTACCAACAAAAGGTCTTCGTCTTTCACTCTTTGCTTTCATAATACAGTTAGGAACAATCCTTGAAAAGAAAAAACATTCATGCTTAAAAAATATATCAGTCACAAATTTAATACTTTAACAAAAAACCTTTATAAAGTAAATACGGATTATATACTTTGGTGTATCGGTAGAAAGACCAACTTTTGCAGTACAAGCTCCATTGTCTAATATGAAGGCAATCTCATTCATTTTAAAATAAACGTGAAATAAAGCAATTTAAACTTTAGCTTCGATAACGCAGTGTTTTTTCAAATGACAGCCTTAACTAAAATTAAATTTTAAAAAAGACATTTGGGAAAATTGGGAAAAGGTTATTGGCGTGGAGGCTGAAGCCGACTGGTGGGTGACTGGTGAGGGCGTAAAGGGAGTAAATTGGCGTAAACAGTAAAGGTACGATTTCACTTGTCGCTCGTCGCTAGCGATAAATATAAGATGAATAAGATGATATAGTATATGCAATAGATGGACACTAGCGACAGAATATGCAGTTTATCTCTCCTTCTTCTTCTTCTTCTGTTTTGTTGGCTACTGCCAGAGATGAAACGGGAGATTGCTCATGCGAGGTCCCGAGGCAATCCCTACCGGTAGGCGGCGCTGGTGTTGGCAAACGCGTGTCTCAGGTCCATCTAACCCCTAACGCCATCTATCGGAAGAGACCACGAAGCACGAGCGTTAAGCTTAGAATAGGGTAAAACATATATGCATTGTTGCCAGAAAGCGGAATAAAGAGAGAGCGGAGATATTTTCTCGGACCTCTCTGTCTTTCTCGCTGTTAGCTTCTAGCAGAAGAGTCGAGGCAAAATCTTTCCGTTTCGCTTTGCCGAAAATCTACCAATATTCGATGTCATTTATATTTGCAGGCCAATGCCTTTATACATGATTTTTTCAGCATATTTATTTATCAGCATTGACTTATTTAAATCAATAATAAATTAAGGAAATGCGTAATTGTTATATAATAATTATTTTAACTATAATTTCATCGTTTATTTCGCTTATTTCCGTAAAATCTGAATTTCTTTAGTTTATTATTGATTATTGTAAGTCAATGGCCATTAAAAAAAATTTAATCTTAAAAAAAAAAAGAAAAGTACCGTTCAGGAATCGAACCCGGACCCACAAATCGCCACGCGATTACCTTACCGCCTAGACCACGAGGCTTCTTCAGTGCACCGTAAACAGATAGTCTTTTTAAAAGCTTGAAATCTTCTTTTAAACCATATAAATAAACGAGCAACCGACAGCTTTATTCATTATTATTCTGTCATAATGGTACACAAATTAAGGAATAATTATATTTTGAATAGTTTTCAAAAGCTTTTCCAATAGCCAAGAACGAAGATAAATAATCAACGCTCGCAGTTTCCGTTCTTGGTTATTGGAAAAGCTTTTGAAAATCTACATTATATAATTATTCTTTAATTTGTGTACCATTATTATAGAATAATAATGAATAAAGATGTCGGTTCTTCGTTTATTTATATGGTTCAATAGAAGATTTCAAGCCCTTAAAAAGACTATCTGTTTACGGTGCACTGAAGAAGCCTCGTGGTCTAGGCGGTAAGGTAATCGCGTGGCGATTCGTGGGTCCGGGTTCGATTCCTGATCGGTACTTTTCTTTTTTTTTTAAGATTAAATTTTTTTAAATTGCCATTGACTTACAATAATCAATAATAAACTAAAGAAATGCAGATTTTACGGAAATAAGCGAAATATAACGATGAAATTATAGTTAAAATAATTATTATATATCAAATACGCATTTCCTTAATTTATTATTGATTTAAATAAGTCAATGCTGATAAATAAATATGCTGAAAAAATCATGTATAAAGGCATTGGCCTGCAAATATAAATGGCATCGAATATTGGTAGATTTTCGGCAAAGCGAAACGGAAAGATTTTGCCTCGACTCTTCTGCTAGAAGCTAACAGCGAGAAAGACAGAGAGGTCCGAGAAAATATCTCCGCTCTCTCTTTATTCCGCTTTCTGGCAACAATGCATATATGTTTTACCCTATTCTAAGCTTAACGCTCGTGCTTCGTGGTCTCTTCCGATAGATGGCGTTAGGGGTTAGATGGACCTGAGACACGCGTTTGCCAACACCAGCGCCGCCTACCGGTAGGGATTGCCTCGGGACCTCGCATGAGCAATCTCCCGTTTCATCTCTGCTACTGCCTACTGTAGGCAATTTGCCATGCTTTTTACTAGTGCCATCTAGGTCCTATTTATAGAAGTACAATCCCTATATATATCTTACTAATTTGTCCAATTCTTATCTGTGTGTTTTAAAGAAATTTTTAATGATATGACAAAGCTTTGAAATATTTGTGTACGTGGAACATTTTATAACTGATATAATATCAGTTTCACCCAAAATTACCATTTCATTTACTATTTCTATCCATTTAGATCTGGCGCTGTCAAATAGAGTACAGTCCCATAGTATATGTTCAAGCGTTTGATTTATATTTTCCCCACAGTGACAGTAAGGGTCTGGTCTTTTCTTTATCTTGTGTAAAAAGGCGTTTGTAGCTACTTGTCTAGTGAAAATTTTATTTACTAAAGCTATTTCATATCTTGATAGATCTGAATTATGGAACCATGTGTTCTTAAATTTCACTTTGTTGAAATACTTAAAGAAAATTCTTTCGGATTTATTAATCTCAATAAAATTAAATTTATTATTTTCTTTTTTGTATGTATCCATTATTATAGAATATATACGACTTATGGGGAGTAGGTTGATTTTGAGATTTGATGGGATATGTTTATTCTTTGCTATCTGGTCAGCTTCTTCATTTAGCGGGATGTTTTTGTGGCTGGGGATCCAATAAATTTCTATTTTATTTTCTGATTGATTAATTTTTTGCAGAGACTTATTTGATTCTATGATGAAAAAGTTATCTATATTTTTGTATATTTGGTTGTTTAGTTTATTAGCTACACTAAGCGAGTCGGTGACTATGATGAATAAGTTGTTCTTGATCTTCAGTTTAGAGATTTTGTTTACAATCCGTTTCAATGCTAGCCATATCGCAGATGCTTCCGCATCAAATATTGTAGAGTTGTTGTTTAAAACAATTTTGGTTATGTCCATGGAGCGGGCTTCAACTATTGAGGCACTGCAGTATCCGTCACTTTCATATTTACTCCCATCGGTATAATATACACCTCCTACTATTTTAGGGTTGTTATTCACATGGTTGGTTATGAAGTTTTGCCAATCCTTAGGAGCGTTCGTGGATTTTTGTACCTCCTTTCCCTGGAATATGTTAACCTTTAATACCTCTGGTTTATCAAACGTAGGGATAATGATGTTGGGAGGGTGAGGAATTTTCATGATAGATGAACACCATGGTGTTATTTTGTTGAAGGTTTCAATGTATAGTGGTATATATCTAGCAGAGATGTATGTTGATGAGCTAATGATATGTGAAATGTCCTTTATGGTTAGAATAGTAGGATGGTTAATTATTGAGGTACGGCTAAGTAGGAACTTAACTGTGGTTTTGAAATTTCTCTCAAGTATATCAGGCTCAAGACTAATAAACCATGTTATTCTATTTGAGCTAGCTTGAGGAAGACCCAGGGCTTTTTTAATCATTAGTTGAGTTCGGAATTAAACTCTTTTCACTCCGACGGAGCTTTCCCTAGAAATCCCTATTCACTCCGTCTAGTAATTCTGTGTCCGGGAGCAAGTTAGAGAGTGAATAGGGAATATGGAAGAGCTGTGATAGCTAATTGCTATTCTATCCCCACTTCTAAAAGGAAAATAGGGGTAAGGATAAATAAGAAATATTGGCACTAATTGGGAGCTCCGTCTGACTAGTTTAAGCGGGAAAGAAGCAAAATTAACAAATGTTGGTTTCATTATTTTGGAATTAAATTTCAAACGTTTGTTTATATAAATCTAAGGGCCTGATAAAGTAAGTGAAATAAAATTTAAAATAATACAATATCGTGTATAGTTAAAAAATTAATCTTTTATTTCTTTTTAACAGTTGTTATGAATAATGAATTTAGTTCGTGTAGACTCTACCAATTTTAATTTAATTTATTTTGATAAAATAAAAATGGATGTCCTACTGCAAGAAAAAAGTAGTGAGTAGTTTATAAAATTATATTAAAAATATATGGAGGGATAAAGTTGCTACTGGAATTTTTCATTTTTGCTGTACTACTAAATTATTGCAATTAATTGAAAGAAGACAGTTATCAAAATAAATTAAATTAAAATTGGTAGAGTCTACACGAACTATATTCATTATTCATAACAACTGTTAAAAAGAAATAAAAGATTAATTTTTTAACTATACACGATATTGTATTATTTTAAATTTTATTTCACTTACTTTATCAGGCCCTTAGATTTATATAAACAAACGTTTGAAATTTAATTCCAAAATAATGAAACCAACATTTGTTAATTTTGCTTCTTTCCCGCTTAAACTAGTCAGACGGAGCTCCCAATTAGTGCCAATATTTCTTATTTATCCTTACCCCTATTTTCCTTTTAGAAGTGGGGATAGAATAGCAATTAGCTATCACAGCTCTTCCATATTCCCTATTCACTCTCTAACTTGCTCCCGGACACAGAATTACTAGACGGAGTGAATAGGGAATTCTAGGGAAAGCTCCGTCGGAGTGAAAAGAGTTTAATTCCGAACTCAACTATTGTGACTAATAATGAATTGTAACTGTTTATGATACTATGATTTGATGGGTTCAAATAGACCATCATTCCCCATTCAATTTTAGGTCTGATAAGGAGTCTAAAGAGAAGTAATAGCGTAGTAGGGTGGGCACCCCATTCATTGCCCTTAATCCACTTGATTAGTTTAGAGTAAGATATGCATCTTTTTCTACTAATAATGTTTTGGGGCGGTTTAAGTTCCTCACCCTGTATAGATTTCTTACTAAAAACAGAATCTTAAATTGTAATATTTTTATTACAAAATAAATTCAATTAAGTTTTATTATGAGTAACATGCAGCAACAATTAATTTTACTAATAAAATTATCAAACTAGGGATAATCATAACTTTACTAATGTAAATTATTATTTTCTGATATATGAACTATATAATTTTCATCCTCTCATGTTATATAGGAAAATGAAGGAAATAATTTCATAACAAGGATTTAAGAAAACATTCATTTCAAATATATATGAAACCTTTATTAATTCCTCATTCAATATATGTGCATACCTCATAACTTTTGATTATTATTTTAATATTCACAATTTTTTTATACATATGCAAATTAAATTCAAATGTCATACACCATAACACGACACCACAGTTACTACACCTAAGAAACCATTATGCGATTGCTGCTAGCGATTACCCGTTTCCTTCGTTCCTACATTCAGAACCCGCCTCAGAATATGTCGCTGCTAGCGACGAGCGACAAGCGACAAGTGAAAACATAGGAGAGATAAACATCATAAACTGCATATTCTGTCGCTAGTGTCCATCTTGGATTGCATATACTATATCATCTTATATTTATCGCTAGCGACGAGCGACAAGTGAAATCGTATCGTATCTTTACTGAATCCATATAGGGTGCGTGGTAGGGTGACGATTGGCCTATAACTTTTTTTTTCGGCGCATCGCATCTAGGTATCTGTATGAATATGACTATGGCCGCCATACTGGTTGTATGAATACTGGCAACGTTGGACAAATTGACAGATTGAAGAATAAAAATGTCCAAAACGAAAGGAAAGGAATAAATATAATACTTCTGAATTAAGTATTAATCATTTTTAATTCAAAACATTATTAAAACACGCAGGATGCTGTAGTTGGCGGGAAAAGAGCAGAAACATCAGATAAGTATTATCGTTACAATAACAATAAAAGTAAAAGATATTATATCTTTGTTAAAATGATTCTTCTGTTTTTCAGATGTTATTTAGAGAGAAGGAATCAAAAAGACGAAAGGTTGAGGTAATAGATGTACCTGTTAGAAAAAGAAAACATTACAAGGACTATTAACACACTTAAATTAGAAGTGCATTGGATACTCAGTGCACATATTGAAAGTTCAACATGGGTAGTAGATTATAGCATACTACATTTTATTACAACAACGTATAAGTTTTTGAGGTACTGTAACATGTTATCGAATACTTTAATAGTTTATTTCTTGTATCTCACTGAGCAATTATTGGAACTCTTATTTTACGCAATGAAAAGAACTTTTATATCTATGTTGGTAATCTACTTTTATTTTAATTTTCAACTTTTACATGTGTGTTTTACTTTTCTTAAATCCCTGTCCCATTAGTTGACTTTAATGTTTTGAGAATATTTAACATATTTGGTATTAAATTTTTTTATTAATTTATTTCAGCTTTTTTCTGGGTATACAGTGAACGAAACAAACTCAAACAGTAACTTATTTGGAAAAAATAATATTCAAGATTATTTATTATTTATAAGAAGGAGACAGTCTGCAGCTATATTCCTACCTTCGTACAATCTGCTGCAATATCATTTTGCAGTGCTCTTTCAAATGGATAGAATCATTCTCAATGGTATAGAGAGAGCTTTATCGCACCTTATTTTTTATTTACATCTAATTGTAAGTAACATTTATGTGTATTGCTCTGTAGTTTGGTTTCTACATTTTTTTATTAACCTTTTGCACTCAGCTGTCCCCTCTGAAGGGACATAATATTCTCTGTATGATAACAGCAGAGTGCAAAGGGTTAATTGCAGAGGTCTTCTATGATCTTTCGTAATGCCTCTTTCAGCTTATCATAATTAATGTCATTTTTACTTTTTTATAGGTCTGTCAATGGTTTACATTAATGGAAGTATTAAATAAATACTCCAAAGTTATATGCTATTATAAATTAATAAGCAATCGTCATATGCTTCTTATATGTAGCACATTTTATTTCAATACTTATTTGTTTCTCCCTTAGATTATGCAGCATTTTTATTCTCTATATTGATGCAATGATTATGAGTTTGTAACTAAAAACTGTGCTCACTATAAAAATAGTTAGTCAGGAATAACTGTTATAATTGTCAGGATGACTAAAATTATATATGCTCATTTAGTACATATTTCAAAATTAACAGTTTTAAGGAGTAAATGTCAAAGTCATGTATGCTCCATTGTTTGTTTGTTGTGTAAACAGAACACATTGTCAGTCTATTTTAAATCATTAGCCGATCGTTATAGTTGATTCGCTTGTTTTTCAACTAAAAGTGACCTATTTCGACTTTTTAATAATAATTTTTCATTATGGATCGAAGAAAGTGTATTTACAAATGTCATTTTTATCCTGATAGTAACAAATATAAAATAAAAAAAACATATAAAAGAAAAGACGGATCATCTGTCACGTAAGTCATCTATTGAAAATAACGTTAGTTAAATGTGATAAGAATTAATTTTAATGATGTAGGTTCTTAGCTTGCATTGACAAAGGTTGCTCTGGCACAGCAAAGTATATTGATAAAGATGAGAATTTTGTAACCTTGAGAAATCATAATCATTTAGTTAATACAGAGAATTTAAAAGCTGGACAATTTAAGAAGGAGATGTATAATTATATACAAAATATTCCTTCAACGTCTAAACAAGCATATGACGATTGCTCACTAAGGTATAATGGCGTATATAATATATAAAATGCATTTATTGAAAAATTTAACGCCTGACAACCGATGATAGAGATATAATGAATAATTATGTAGAAAAATAGTGGGTTTTTAAACAAATAACAAACAAGAGTTTCGTGGATTAAAGAAGGACATTATATATATTATAATAGCTAATATATGTATATAAATATATATATATATATTATATACGTATAATAAGTTTCCCATTTAAAAAACTGAGAGTAATCGACCTCATGTTAAATAACCTTTTACAAGGCCAACCCATTATACCATCTAATGTCCCTTTTTAAGCTCCAAATCTTTGGCTTTAACATTTTTCTTAAATTTTCATTTATTTTCGTAATAAATAATTAGATGATTAACACTCTGTATAAAAATGTTACAGAAATTCAGATGCTGTTGCTAGTGTAAGCTTTAACAGTATAAAGCGAACCCTCAAAAGGTGGAAAGTGGGAAAGCATCCAAAAGCTCCGAAATCGTTAGAAGATTTTGAAACTACATTGAATAGCAAAAAGTGGAAAAAATATTTACAATTCAATGTTAATAATCGGATCCATAAATTGACAATAAAACAGTACAGTGACGGCGACACTTGTTTTGCTGTTTTATATGATAAAAAAATGATTCGATTATTAAACAAATTCGAAACATGCCACGTTGATGGCACTTTCGATACTGTGCCAGTAAAAATGCAAAATGCCAAGCAACTAATAACAATTATGACAAAGTATAATGGAAAAGTAATTACCCCAATTAATATTTTCCTAACTAATACTATCAGTTTTTTTGGACAAGTTTCGAAGTTCTTTTTGATGAGACTAAAAAGAAATTTATCTCTGAAACTCTTTAAGAATTCTTATAATTTTGTTTAAGATATTAAAGAAGTTTACAAGAAGCTTATTTCTTGACTCATAAAATAAAACTCCAAATTGCTAACTATAAGATTACATATATAAATATGCTGCATAATCTATTTCGAATTAAATTTTTTTTACAGGCTATTCCTATTATCATGATTTTAGCCAATAGAAAAACTGAAGTTTTGTATAATAAGCTTTTTCAATTTATCAAATTAAATGTTTTTAGACAGTTTAACCCTTCAAGGTGGATTCTTGACTTCGAAAGAGCATTACAAAATGCTATTTTAATAAATTTTAACAAAGCAGAAATAACCGGATGCTATTTTCATTTTATTTACGTGAGTAATCTTCATAATTATTAATACTAAGCTCATTAATTTTCTATTATTTACAGAGAGTCAGAAAGCAAGCTAAAAAATTAAAAATTTTTAAAAATATAAAAGATTTGCATTATTCGCAACAAATTAAACTATATTTTTTTTTACGGAAATTATATGCTATACCTCTATTGCCTGCTTATTTAATGGAAAAAGGAATCAATTTAATTGAAAAAGAAATTGAAAAAAATGAGAATCTAAATCAAAGATTAAGAATTTTATTAATTTATTTTAAAAGATTTTGGCTTGGGAGAATAAATCCCAACATTCTTTCAGTTTATAAAAAAGTAGACAAAACAAATAATACCCAAGAGCGTTTCCACAAAACTTTAAAAGAGAATATGGGGTCACGTCCTTCTGTTTTCCGTTTTATTAGTAAGTTTTGAAAAATTACATTATTATTAAATTAAAAAATGAACTTGAAAAATGTCTCTTCTTTAAGAAAAGTTAATAAGTCTAATAAAAATATATTATATACAAGAAATTAATATAAAAGATGAAAAACCAAAAATAATAAGTGACTATAAAAAATGGCTAAAAAACCATTGAGAAATATTTGAAGAGCAATATAATGTTAACTCTAACGATCAGCTTATTGTCAATCTAATAAATGAAACCATTTATAAAAATAAGAGATTCTTATCAAAAGTTAAGAAGATTGTACACGATGCTGGTAAAAATTTAGGTAATCATACATTTTACTATAGTTCTCACATCAATAATTATTTATTTGTTACACGAAACCATTACTAAAAATATATGATTTCAGATATAAATATACAAAATCCTTCAAATAAAATACAGATTGACAAAAGGAGAAAAGTAATATTAGTGAGTATGCCGAAGAAATGAATAACCAGGAATTTTATATGTTGACGAATACTTTTTTTATATACTTGTTTTACATTTGAATTTTATTTTTGTCTTGTTATTTACATTAATAAATATATATTAAAACAACATAATTTTCATCCTATCTTCAAATACC
Organism: Prorops nasuta; assembly: GCF_024137725.1. Lineage (NCBI taxonomy): Eukaryota > Metazoa > Arthropoda > Insecta > Hymenoptera > Bethylidae > Prorops > Prorops nasuta. The sequence continues at coordinate 2,497,536 of NW_027116821.1, read as the reverse complement.
ACCTGATTTTTATGGCCTTTTTAGTTCCTTAGGTTATAGTTATCCAGTATTTCTTTTACTGTTTATTATTATATTTATTTTTAAAGAGACATCAAATGTACACTGAAACAAATATATATATTATTTATAAAAGTGTATTTGTAGTAACTTAAAAAGATAATCCTATAAGCAGTAATATTACTTAATATTTTATTTTGAGTATTAGTGCACTTACAATTTAACTGTGTTAGTAGTCCTTGTAATGTTTTCTTTTTCTAACAGGTACATCTATTACCTCAACCTTTCGTCTTTTTGATTCCTTCTCTCTAAATAACATCTGAAAAACAGAAGAATCATTTTTAACAAAGATATAATATCTTTTACTTTTATTGTTATTGTAACGATAATACTTATCTGATGTTTCTGCTCTTTTCCCGCCAACTACAGCATCCTGCGTGTTTTAATAATGTTTTGAATTAAAAATGATTAATACTTAATTCAGAAGTATTATATTTATTCCTTTCCTTTCGTTTTGGACATTTTTATTCTTCAATCTGTCAATTTGTCCAACGTTGCCAGTTTTCATACAACCAGTATGGCGGCCATAGTCATATTCATACAGATACCTAGATGCGATGCGCCGAAAAAAAAAGTTGTAGGCCAATTGTCACCCTACCGGGTGCGTTCTGAGTCACGCATATGCGCGCAATAAGCACTTAAATTCTATAATAAATGTGACATAAACTGTACATTCTATGCGCTTCATTCATGCGTAATTTGGAATGCACCCATAGACGGAAGTTACAAAATCGCTCTTTTCTCGTTACTGCAAGCGACAACTATCGGTAGTTAGCGATACCGACACCATCGCTGGGAAGTTACAGAATCCCAGCGCTGGACAGTCCTGACTTCTTGGTCGCTCTTTCCTGCTCTTTCCCCTCTTATACACGACGATAACTTAGACGTGTTCCACGTTTCGTGTCGGAAGACTTAAAGGTATTATTTTTTCCATTATCATTTATTTCCCTCTTTCATATTAATTTTTAAAACTACTTGATTTCTTTATCGATATAAATGCTTAACTGATTTTACGCTAAGCAATTAGTATTCTTCGATGTTTATGGATATTCACTCATTCAGCTCTTGTAACTTTTGCGAAGCCGCGTGATCAACATAGTAACCTCTCATTTCTAAAATATCTGAGATATTTTTTGGTTCTTCATATATATATTTTTTAAAATTATTTTTAAATTAAATTACTTAGTTATGATGATTTTCAATCAATCACCATCTTTCGACTGAGATCCGTGATGGTAACCTTATTACTGATGTTTATCATATTTCCTTATTTATGCAAATTTATAAAATCCATAAATTAATGAATGTAATTCATATTTTTAGAATGCGTTACGTGGCCGCGTATTTACTTGCTGTGCTTGGAGGTAAAACTACCCCAAGCCAGAATGAAATTGAAAAAATCTTATCTTCTGTGGGGATTGAGGCTGATGCAGAAAAACTGAAAAAGGTTATTTCGGAACTTAATGGCAAGTCCATAGATGATGTGATTGCTCAAGGTAATATATTTTTACTTAAACTTTTGATTAACCATTTTTTTGGTTAATTTTATTTAAGATCAGGTCAACTATATATATTAACTATTTTTGTTATAATTAAATTATGACTTTATATTAAATCTAAGATAAAACTTTTAGGTAGGGAGAAATTATCTTCCATGCCTGTCGGAGGTGCTGCTCCAGCAGCAGCTGCAGCCGCAGCACCAGCAGGAGCACCAGCTGCTGAAGAAAAGAAAGGTAATTTCATTATTTAGTATAAGAACCCAAGTTAACTTTGTAGTGTTCTAGGTGTTATGGATTATCAATAGCATTGTTTAATTGAATTGTTTTTATTATGATTAAAATATCTATATAAAACTAATACAAAAAACTTACTCAAATTGCAGAAGATAAGAAAGCAGCTAAAGAGGAATCAGAATCAGAAGACGATGACATGGGCTTTGGCTTATTTGATTAAGCTGTAACATAAAATAAATGACTTATATTACAAATCATTTCCTACATTTATTTTTGCAAACAATAGCTGTGGTTTGAAATTTTATTATTTATGCAAAAAACTAATCTAAAAAAAAGTAGCTTATATAAGTTAATATTGAATTTTATTCACACATTTACTTGACAATTTTGTTCTTCTCAAGTAATGAATTTTTGTCCTTTTCTGTGTGAGAAAAAAGGTAGTTTTAACAATTTTTTGATTTTAATTTTAATTTTAGTTTTATTGCGACGTGTTCAAATTTCGGTCAATTTCAATTAAGTATACATAATTCAATTTTGAACAGTGTATGTATTACTCTGTACTTGGTCGGTGGCAGCTCGTAAGGATAGGGCTGAATATCGAAATAGGCACAAAGAAGCAAGCACATGAAATGTATAGTTTATATTACGTTTATTATACGGAATTTAAGCATTTTATGCGTGCAGGAAATTGACACGTGGACACTAGACGGGCGTGATTCTTAGGGTGAACCCTACCAAGTCGGGTTAACTTAACCCAGAGTTAAAGTGGTATAGTTCCCGTTACATTAACTATACCACTTTAACTCTGGGTTAAGTTGGGCGACATTAGAGGGAGATCAGGGAACGGCAATTGGCTGGCAACTGGCTTGCGCTTTGCTGCGCTGATACCGTAACCGTAACCAAACTGACTGATAGACAGGGATAGTTACGGTCTACGGACAGTGGGACTTCTGGGACTGAGCTGAGCTGACGGACGACGGTGTAACGTGTACGATAAAATATTACGTTCGGTGCCAGAAAAGCATTAAGTTAAGCGGTCGATCATTGTACACCCTCGACTCACCTAAGCCTCGATCGTTCTCTTTCAGTGACTTAAAAATATAGTGTTAAAACAGTGTCTGCGTTAGTCAGCGCCTACATATCGTCTAGTGATAAAAGGTCAGTGCTCACTTTATCCTGCATGCATTTTCTTATCCTTTGTTCTACCGCATCTGTTTACATCAACCGAATGTAATACGACAAAAAGACAATAGCTTTTCTAAAACTGTGTATTTCACAAAAGTTATTTAATCGTTGCTTTAAATGAAGATTAGTATAACTTAATTAAATCGATCATCGGATTGTAGATTAAAATTTTATTAATAAGTACTTCTTTACGGAAAATATTAAACCTTTGAAGAATGAAGCCTTAAAACGTTGAACATAAGGATGTACGAACGTATACCTATATCCCCTATACTCACCTCTCTATACCGGCTTCTCCATATTCTCTCTCTCTCTCTCCATTTCACTTTCCCCCTTCCGTTTTGCTTTTTCTTTCTCGCTCTGTTTCTCTCTCCGGAATACAATGGAACACTAAACATTAAACTGTTATACCTATCGTAGCTGACCGAACAATTTAAATCAATCTTGGATGTACGCACTACATATTAGCTAGAAATATATATAAGAATTAAAAAGGGTGTGGTCAAATTTGTGTAAAGCTATGTCGTCACCATAGGAAATTAAATTAATGTATTTGAAAGAAGGTATCTAATAAAAATGTAGTATGAATGTCAGTGGTAGTGTATCCGGCAATTATTATAATGCGTAGATTTGAATAGTAAAAAAATTGCAATAAAAATCAAATCAGTGTTTTTTGTTTGTTTTTTTTTCTCAGAATTTCCCTGGTTTCCTTAAAATTTTAATAATAAGGAACGCGCTGGTTCGAATCTGAGATAATTGAAGAAATTTAAGCGATGTTGATATTTATTAAGTTTTAAGCTGGTGAGATTAGCAGTTTTCTTATTTTATGCGTGGGACGTCAGTGAGGGACATGCGGCATACGTACGAAACAAGGGCGTGGTTTTCACAAAAGTTTCAACTGCGAGTGGGCATTAGCGTAAATGTATAGTTTCTTTTTTAGAGAAAAGAAACATCTTATAGTCGCTTTGTATTCATATTTATTTTTGTTTCTAGTTGTTTTTGTAATGCTTGAACAGAGTGTATTAACAATCTCGAAACAACCGAGCTAAATAATAGAAATACTGAGAACTAGAAAAAAATACTAATAATACAAGCTCAATGGCTTAAGCAAATGCATTTAGCGGTAATAATAATTTGATTTCCAACGAAAAGCTTGTAATTAAGTGAAGGTCCATCTTTTAAGATATAAACCTAATGTTTGTAATATACTCTCCAAGTTTCTTTCAAAAGCTTTCATGCTTCTCATTTTTTATCTGAAGTATATGTATTTCTGATATTATAAGAATGTTTGAAAAATCATGAAAATCGTTATGCTGAACAATCTGTATTTTAACTAAGTGACCATAAAATATTTGGAATGCGAATATTATAGCTGTTCTACACTAAACTGTATCTGATAGAGTCAAGGTATTTGAATTTTTACGTTATTGTGATTAACGAATGATACGTGCAACTTTAATTTGTTCAGTAGAAATACCTATAATGTATATTTGCTGAGTGAAGCACCTAACAAGAATTTATGTTGTAATATGAATCTTGCCTTTATGAACGTTGCGTTTTTTAAAGAATGAAATCATTTTATCTAAATCTGATTTTAAAGGAAATTTTGTCGTTGTAAAACTTGTACAAATTAATGACGTACTTTATTCTTGGCTTAGTATATTCAATGTCAATTTAATTGCATTTAAGGTGGTTCATGCGCGACTCTCTAGTCATATAGAGTTATAAGTAGTTACAAAATTGAAAATAATACTTTACTTATTCTGGTTGTGATAGAAAATTAATTTGTAAAAAATTAATAATTTAAGTGTTATTTTTATTAATCTTTTTGAAACAATTATATTAAAAGAAATACACATATGACTTGAGGAGTTACCACATTTCCATGCAGAATATAGACAAATAAGAGATTTTTAAATTTCTTAGTAATAATAATAGGCGATTATTATCGGTAATGTACATATTTTCGGTTATTAAAAAATTGCTTATAATTTAAAATATATTACTACAGTTTTTTATTGCTTTGTGAAGTCATTGCAATACGGGACATCGTAAATTTCTTCAGAATGTGTTGATCACCCATTAGGCTACACGTTAAAAGTGCCAATTTCAAATAATTATTTCTTACTTATATCATCGGTAACATCATTCCAAATTTTAATAGATTATCCCTCTATGCCTAAATAACGTTTCTTTAAAATTTTAAATAATACTGAAGAAATTTTATTTACGTAGGAACCACCTTAATACGAATATATAATTAAAATTTTTAATTTTATGAAAAAAGTCAACACGGAAATTCATCTCACTTCAAGCTGGAGATTGCTGTAGATATTAACGTGATCCCTCTTACCGATATTACCGAGCAAAAGCCGGAAACGCGTATCAACGATAAAATATTATTTGGCGTTGAATTTCAACCTCATTATATTTTTTTAATGAAACAGGAGCTGCTCTTTCTATTAAAATACTCATATTTTCGGAAAAAAATTTAATAATTGCTCTTATAACCTAAAATCATTCTTCATTTTATTAAAATGTAGACTATTTTATTAGATAGGTCAATTCCCGCGACATCACTAAAATATTAAATAAATTTGGTATCGATCTTCAAATAAGGTCGCATATGTTGACATACGTTGTCTCTCTGTAATGTCAGTTTGAAAAATCCCGTTAATGCTTATAGTATCCGAGATTTTTTGCCTTCTAACCTTTTTGGGACATGCTGTGCACTTTATAGGGTTACTGTGATTGCTAAAAATTCTCAGGATTTTAAAAGTAAATACATATAAAACCTTACATTTAAACTACTCTTAATAATAAGAACCTGTGGATGCATGTATTTTTTATTTATATATTTCGGAAGTACAACATCAATATTTTTAGCAATAGCTTAATTCGTTTTATTTGCGTATTAAAAACATTTTCTACACAAGTATATTAAATAAATAATTATATAATTTACAATGCGCTTTCTGAACAAAAATTTTAAATTATATTTATATTAAGATGTTTCTTTATTGACAAAACTTTTATTTCAAATTTACATAGAACTTACATTATTTTACTGATAGCAACAACAGTGATAATTTTAAAAAATATATTCCTATGAAATCATCAGTGGCCCTTTATGAGCGAAGGAATTTTAATATACGGTAAACAAAAATTGTTAACCTGTTATCCAATAGTTTTTTCATATAGCAAAGAAAAAATATTCAAGAAAAAGTTTTCAGCGCTAAAATTGATAATATAAAAGATTCGCTATTATTAAATAAGGGGTAATATAGAATTCTCTGGAAGAGATTTCAGCAAATAATTTAATTAATTTACTCTTAGATTATATTTTACAATTAATATTGAGCCTTATTTAGGCATAATCTACTTTTGAAGACTGATTAAAAGGAATAAATTAAAATAAACGAGTTTCGATTTAGAATTATTGGTTTGCGTACGTCGCCATGACCTAATTGTACTATTTTGAACGGTGTTTGCGATTGTAATTGCAGTGGTGATGTTGATGGCAATGGCAGCCTTTAGTCGGGAAAGATTTTCTTCCTTGATCGTATGTTAGATAAGCACCGCCAACGCATCCTATACTTAAACCCCGACAGATTCTGCTAACCTAGTTTCCTTATTAACTTTCACGGACTCCTTCTCTTGTACTTCAAGATGCAACTATCTGGATATGACGCGTTTTACCCCTTACAAGTTGATTAAGTAGGAAGGATTTTATTAAACTGAGGCACCGGTAGGGATTTTACAAAATAGTTTTGTTTTTATAAATAATTTTAAATTGGCTTTCTTGAGAAAATGTTTATCAAAATTTACACAGAATCACTTGAATCAATGGTTAACTGGAATGTTAACTGGATTATGAAGGGGATTTTAATCAAAACTGTATTTGTATTCTTTTAATGATAGTATAATTGTAATGTACTTTCAAATTTTAATCACTATTTGTAATGGAATTAAAGTTCTTTTATTACAATTAGTGCATAATTAAGGAACAAATTGAAAAATCCTATAAAAAATATAAATTTATAATCATGTAACATTAAGTTTATACAGTTATTAGATTTAATTATTATACTTAACTGTTCAATATACCTTTAATATGTTTTAAATTTATACGAATCTTATAATGGTTTCAGATTACATAAATTAAAAAGATGTCAAGCCCATCACTTAAAGACTTACCTAAAGTTAACTTGGATTTAAAAAGCGAATTAGAAGGATTTAATTATGGTTGTATGAAGAAAGCAGCAACTACTGAAAAAAATGTTTTACCTTCTGCAGAAGGTTTGTATATCATTTTATCTTATTCTATCATAAATGATTTGTTAGTATTTATTTACGTAAAAGCTTAAGGTGTTGCCACCTACTAGTCAAATTTAACTGTTTGGTAAAGCTTTACTGTGTTATAAATTTTTTTCAATTTGAAGTTTCACCAAATGGATTAATTTAGTAAAAAATTTATCAGTAGGTGCTACAACTGGCCCTTAAGAGAGGTTAATGAGGAAGATATTTTTGAAATTGTAATGTTAAATGAATAGTTTTTTGAATAACTTGCTCCTTTCAGATGTTCGACAGGAGAGGCAACATTCTGACTTAATCCATGGAGTTGAGAGCTTTCAACCAGCACAATTGAAGCATGCAGACACAAAAGAGAAGATTATCTTACCCAATGCCAAAGGTAACATCAGATGTAAATACATTTTTCTGGGTGGCCTGTTAATTATTTGGTTTAACTGCAAATCTACTGTATACTAAGTTTTAATTGCTACAGGAACCTTTAGTTAATTTCTCTTTTATTAAAAAATTTATAATATCTAGAAATGATGAGAAAAAAACATTCTGTAAATATGGGTGATTTTATATTAGTAAGTATGAATTTCAGAAAATTATTTATTTCCATTTTATTGTAATTTAAAACATTTAATATTTTATATTTTTAATTTAAAATAATAAATTGGTTTTCCTTGATTTATTATTAGATGTAGCTGCGGAGAAAACTCAACAAACCTTAATTGCTGGTATAGAACACTTTGATCCAGCCAGTCTAAAACATACTGAAACTCAAGAAAAGAATCCATTGCCGGATAAAGATGGTAAACATGGAAGTTTTAAAGTTATTTGTGTATTATTAATTTTTTTTTTTTTAAATGTGCAATGCAATAAAATAAATTGTGGAGTGAAAACTTATATAAGGATTTAATTTCAAAATTTGCTTCATTGATTCTGGTCATTATTTGACAAGTACCAGATAGTTCTCTAAAATTACAAAAGGCTTCAACTATGGGTAGTAATAAATTTTAAAATGTTGATTCTGATAGGAAATTTAATTATCTATAAAAAGATACCATTAAACATTTTAATAAAATCAACATTTACCGATTTGTTCATAAAAAACTGTTTTCATATTCTTCTACAAATGATTCATTAACATTATAGAGTATTCATGGTGTAAAGTCAATCATAATTATCCCTTAAAAAATACGACAATCTGATAATCTAAAAGATCTAAAGTATGATTCAATCTAAACTCATTAAGTAATAATTTTAAAAAAATTTCGCTAGCTTTCTTTTTTAAAGAGAATCGGAATTCCTATTAAAATCATTGCTTCAATTCCACCATCTGGTAGATTTCTTATATGTTTAGGTTAAAGTAAGAGTTTCTGTAATTTTGTGTAGTAATAATGTTTTATTTTTATTTACAATACAGCCATTCAACAAGAGAAAGGAAAGCAACAACTAATATCTGGTATTGAGAATTTCGACCCAGCAAAATTGAAACATGCACAAACTCTTGAAAAAAATCCTTTGCCTACCAAAGAAGGTAAACAATTTCAGTACCTTACATTCTATATAGTTTAAAAGGCATCTAATTAATTTATGTCAAACCAGTAAGTTCATAAAGATTTAATCATTTTAAGACTAAAATTTTTATACAATTTTCTTTTTCTAAACCTTAATTAAAAGATTGTTCAGTAATAAAAGTATCTTCTTTTTGAAACTTACTATGAACCCATGGACTTTTTGAGCAATGTCAAGAAAAAGTCATAAGATACCTCTACTAGTATAAAGCTTTGAATTAAAGAATTTTTAATCCATAGTAAGTTTGAAATTAGTCACTAAATAAAACTATAGTATAAGAATTTTATTCTTAAAATCATTCACTCTATTTGAATTTATCATTTTGCCATAACATAATTGAACATTTTTATATTAATAACGAATAATCTTTTAACACCTTTAAAAGTCAAGAAAAATCACCATTATGTATAACAATAATACGTGTATGCTTGCTTATCTTGCAAATGTGACTATTTATTAAAAAGTAGCTTACTTAGACAGTATTTGTAAGATTTAAAACAATGGACTTGTTGATGGCCTTGAATTAGATTATGACTAATATATTTAAAATTACTATAAAACCCAATTCAAAAATTGTAATTATAAAACCATAGTTTTTATTGCATATTCTTGAATTTATTCTCAAGAGCTTTCTTAAGTACTGTATTAATGTTTCATTTAACCTAACCATTTGCAATGCTTTACGAGATATATCTAATACACCCAATAAAGATTAGAACTTTTACAAGGTTCGTCAATACAATCCGGTTGATTTTTAATACCTTGTAATATATTGAAAGTAGTGTAAGTAATCATCTTTTATTTTAGCGATCGATGCTGAAAAAGTAGCCGCTTAAAGCAGCACTAAAAATTGGATAAGAAGAAAAACGTCCTAATTGCTATTATTTTTATATACTTCGGCATTTTATAACAATTACTTGTATACTGTCTATAAACAAATCATTGAATTTCCCAATAATGCCTTATACTGGGTGCCGTATAATGGATACTGGGCGACCTGTCCTTTTTGCGAGGTTGTACCTTTATTTTTAAATACATATACGATATAAACGTACTAGATCGTATATAATTAGATTTTATAATCAATATTAACAAACGTTTATATGATATAAGTTGCCTAATATTTAAACTATATACCACTATAGCTAATAAATGCAATCTTCGGCCGAAATTATTATCGTCATTAAGTAGTATTCATCATTTTTAATTCACTGAAGAATGTAATTTTCATTCAGAAAAAGTCTTACGCACAAAAAAAATATTAGTTTCGGTAACAAAATAAATTGAAATGTAATTGTATGGTATATATTATGGAATACTTTATTATAGTGGTGTAATGAATTAATCTTACAATAATATTTTATACAACAGGCTTGTACTTTTTTAATATTCGTATTGACATTGAATTGTCATTTTGGAGAATTATTGTAATTAACAATAAAAATTTGTACAAAAATACCTGTTTCTTTTTGCCCTTAATTTCTTCAGCTTTAATTATTTGTAGAAGGAACTTTTTTAAAAGTTTATGAGCTTATTACTTATGCATATCATACACTCGATGACTGTTTAATTATTTGCTAACTTGTGTGTGGAAATCCAAACAAAAAAAGAGAAGTCATTTCCTGTAATAACAAAATTTATCAATATTATCTCATGACGATATTGAATCTTTTTTTATCTAGAAACAAATAGTTTATCGAAAATTCAGTAAATTGTTAACTAAAGTTTACGTGATATAAAATAATTATTTATTGAAATAAGCTTCGTAATATAAGTTTAATTTTTATATTATCTTGCTCTTTAACCTGTAGAGTGCTGTAGAGGTCCAGAAAACCAATATTTTGGATCAACTTTGAATCGGCCTTTCTATGGCTCTATGCAATCAATCCATGATATTAAGTATTTTTTTCAACCCATTTTCTAAGGGTCATATGTCACCTCAATGTCCTCAATCCCTGGCCCTCTAAAGGCTAAAGAAACTTTTTAATGTGCGAATTAGAAAGATCAAAATCTATCACATCTTTGTGGTTTATATAAGTATTGAACAATAAGCATTCTTGTTCTTTTTTTTTAGATAACCAAAAGACGCGTAATCGAGTGAATTATAGACTATACATTTAACAAGGAGTCTACGCATAAAGGTGTATCACTGCCAATATTTCATTTATAATTTTGAACAATTTGTAGTTATAAAATAACATGCAATAATTATATACATGAATATACAAAATTTTGAGCAATTTGAAAGTTGATTTTGTTAAATTACAAAATTATGACGTTTTAACATAGAATACCTATTTAAATTCAAAAACTAAAACAATATTCTAACATGGATTGCTGGGGTAAGCCAGAGTTTGGCTCAAAGGATAAAAAGACAAATTACAAATTACAAATTATTTTTATTATGATATTACAGTTTAATTTATTATTATTGAAGTAATGTCATTAAAGAAAACAATTTGCTAATAATGCAATAAGATCACAGTTTTCAGTACAATTTGTAATATTTTTTCAAAATGTTTAAGAACTTTTTAGTTGCATATTTTAACATAAGAAGATATCATATTAAAGTGTTAAAAATTAATTTAAACTACACAAGTAATTTTTAACAAAATAAATTACGGTCTAATGGTTTCCAATGAGATTTTATGTGGTTATTAGTTTTAATAAATTTTCTCTTTAATAACTAGGTAATTAACGTATAATATTATGTTAGAGTTATTTAGAAAGGAAATTTTTATGGCGAATTTTGTACTGTTGAGTTACCAGATGGATCAACATTTACAGATGGTATAGGGCTGTATTGAAAGTATTGTGGCTGATTGGGAATTGAATACCATTGTTCTGCAGAATTTGGTGAGGAAGGAGAATAAATTCCTTGTTGAGGATAAATGAACTGTGGACACATTGAAGGATAGGCTTGGGAATAATTATCCATTCCAGAACAGATGTGTGGTAAATAAGGATTCACCATAGAACTCGATTCTGGAATATCCAAGTGAGAAACATATGGAACAGGATAAATAGGAGAGGTTGGCATAAAGCAGCTGTTGAAATTTTCTCCCTCATTAGCAAAAATAGGTACTGTATTATAAATTGGCTGCTGTAAATAGGGAGGTTGTGTTGATGGATAAGAGTTCTGAATATTAACTTGCACTTGTTGTAACGGCCTTCCAGGATACTGTGCACCGTCATTTTTTGTATCCTGCCAAGGAGCTGCCTTTGAAATCTGATTAAACTGATTAGTTTGATCCGTTTGATGTAGCTGATAGTTTGAGCTACGGTTGTTAAAATTGCGACGTCTATCTATTTAAAAATAATAGAGAACAAATTTCATCAATCAGCATAAATTATTTCAATAATTTTCTTAAATATTCCATTGTAACTTTTAAACTCGAATAATAGAGTCTTGAATCACGCTTACTTTCAGTTCCTTTTTTAAAACGTGGACCAACATAATTCTTGCTCATTCGAGTATCCTTATTATATTCTTTATTATAATCTTTTACATTTTCTTGCGTTATATTTATTTCTTTCGTGTTAACGTAGGTGTGCGATTCATACTTAATAATTTCTGAATTCTTTACACCATTTTCATCCAGAACACTCGAAGAAGATGATTGGTCATTACTTAGGTCATTTGTATTTATAAGATTTTCTTTCTTATGATCCGATATATCAGATGCTTGCAGCATGTTATTAACATGATCAGCACCCTCTTCACTTTCTATAACATAACAATAAAAATTTAAATAAATCTATGTTAGCACCATAAAAACAGAAGCACCAACAAAATCAGGGGTTTATACCGGAAGACGTAGAATTCATATGCAGTGGCACTGCAGATATTTGAGTATTGCAATACCATGGCCCCATCGCCATTGTTTGTCCCGCGGTATTAATACTATATCCGTAACTTCCTCGAAAATACTGTATAAAAATTTTATTTTAATGTTATTTTAGTATTTTACAATAAAAAGTATTAAGTAATTTGTTCTTTCCCATACAGTATAATCAGTTTTAATATATAATATCAACTATTTTGTATAGAAAAAGATAGATAGAGAAAATACCACGGAATAAGAATTATGTTGTTTCTAGGAGGCCATCAGAAGATATCATTGGCTTGACTTTGAATGGTTATTTGAACGTCACAGGAAGATCATCATATGTATATTTAAATGAAATCACCTATCTTTTATTGCACATTCAAGTAGTTAATCCTGTGAGTTTTTCAAAATATTATATAAATCTATCATTTCTCACTTATTACTTTACTAGATATTTCGATTTGAAATTTTCTGTATAGGTGTAGATTTGGCTGTAGTATACGCAACCGCTATGCATACGCGTTTAGTGCTTTATCTACTTATAATTTCATACCCAGTTATATAATTAATGACTAAACAAAATGATAAACTTATATTGTATTTTGAAAAACTCTTGATATAAGCTATTAGAATATGGACAAAAAAGATAGGGGGTTCCATTTAAACTAATTACAGATGACCATTGTGTAATCTTGAAATGACCTTATCAGATCAAATCCATATAACATAACTTTATGTCTCTCTTCAGGCCACATATAATTATTATTCTACATTTTTCCCTCTATCTTGCTGAGCTTACAAAATAATTGAGATTTTATATTAAAATAGATCATTCTGTGTAGCTAAAAAAAAAAATTAAAGGAAAATTTACCTCAAGACCTAAATTGTAAAAAAACCTCAAAGTGTATAAATCTAAAACAAACAGACTCTTTTTAATCTTCTAATTCAAATTACAAAATAAAATTAAATGATCAAGTTATTAAATACCTGATAATGGTAAATCACTACCATCCGCATCAATGCTTTTTTGAGCAGGACTATTGATAAGTTCTAATATCCGTTCCATTTGATCGTTCGGGATAAACTCTCGATAATTAGTGGGTGGACAGGATATTAATGCTTGCGAATTGTATTCTGAATTAAAATAGAAAATAACACATTTAAGTTCTTAATTAATCATAAAAACAACTTTATCGATTTTCTTTTAATTACCAATTTTTGAGGAACAATAAATTTCTTTTTGTTTTGTTTGATTAGATTCCGAATAAACAGGGAAAACACTGTTATCTTCGGATTTTGAATATTCGGATTTTTGAAAATTAACTTTATTTTCCAAACATTCATTTTTATTTTGGTTTTTGTATTTTCCAAAATTTTGTTTGCAGTCCTCTCTAATTAGTTGTCCATTCTCGACGTAACTTACTTTAGAATCATCAAACTGACAATTATCGCTAAAATTTGGCTGTAAAATTGAATGATTAATAACATTTTTCAATTTTTTAGGAAACAAAAAGCATAATAACAAAAGATAATGTAAATACTTTGGTTTGGTAATTAGAATTTCTGTCTGTAGAATAGTTCAACATTTGTGGACCTTGCCTACTGAAATAAAATATTTATGTAATGGAAAAGGGGCAAATGTTTTTAATTTATTAACTTAAAAATTTAATCTATTTCAAATAAAGTTTTTTAAATTGAAATCAAAATGATTGTATAACTTAATAAAATACTTAAATTTTATTAATCATTCAAGAGTAAACTACCTTGAAATTTCTTCCCAGTTTGTACCTTCAGATCCATTTCCATTTAAATGATTAGGTGTATCATTATTTTGGTGATTTTCATGATCTGACATTGTATTGTTATAGTTTACTGTTTCTCTTTTACGTAAATTAGCATTGTTTTTTTTACATCTTTGGTCTGTAAATCAGTAAATTGTTAACTCTTATTACTTAATTTTATTGTTATACAGTTTATTAAAAATGAATATGGATGATAAAATATTTACTAACTTATATCTATAGGTTTTTTATGTATAGCTTGCCATGTAGATTGCTTCACTTTACGCAATGGATGTGGCTTCAATGCTGCATATGGCACAAATTGTTTTCTTCCCAGCTCCTCAATAAAAACCAATACAGCATCTTCCTTTTTACCCATTTCTTGGATATGTCCATAATAAAATTTTGGCTCTGGATCAGTTGAATTTTGTCCTGCATCCTTTTCATTACTATTATTGTCAGTATTCTCCATATTTAAATAAACTTTTTTATTATTGTTATTATTATCCATCTTTTCAATGTCGATCAAATCCCTTTGAACTAAACATTTTCCACCAATTTGTAATGAATGAGTATTATATTTTGTCCATCCTGCATTCTTTACTTCTATTTTAAAAAATTTAAGCTTGAGTGATTTTAATTTTTTTATAGTGTTATAAGTGCAAACTTATAAATACCTCTTCTAATTTCATGCCACACATCAAAATCTGTATTACGGTAAATATTAGGATCTAGAGCTTTTGCAATTCTATATGGAAAAGGTATAGCTACTTTAGATACCGATTGACTGCCTTCTATTTCTTGCTCTATTCTACTGTATATTTCTGTTGTCAGTTGCCTACAAAATGCCAATAATTTAAATAAACCAAATAGTGATTAAAGTATACAATTGTTCAATCAATATTAATGTGTTAAATGATATGATAGACCTACTCTCTTCTATCCATATTAGTTTTAAGAAAGAATTTATCATGTCTAAAATTATTTCTATCGTGTAGCATCTTGTGTACAGTGCTATCTATGTTATTTAGTTTAAAAACATCTTTATAAAGAGTTTGGTAGACAATTGCTAAAACAGAAAGAATCAAGAATACAATGTGTTTTATAAACAAAAAAAAAACAAGTGTTATAAATAGCTTACATTGACAAAAAGCTGCATTTGCAACATACTCCTTTGTATATACACTTTCATATTGTTTAGGTGGTGTATGACACAGAAGAATGATTTTCTCAAAACCATTATTTGTAATTTGCTGCTGCATTTGTTTTTGGCTATTAAATATAATTACTTCCCGTTTATATAATAAAGACATCGCATGAATCTCATGAGTACCTCCCCATTCAGTAAAACATGTCATTTGTTCAAGATAATTTTCAAATGGAATTGATATGTGCTGTGGATTTGTTTAAATATTAACTGAATATGTTATTAATTCTTATATTTCAGTAGTTATAAATAGAATTACCTCTTCAAACATATGTCTCATGTCTCTCATAAAACTAATACATTCTTTTCTAACTCGAATATGAAAATATTGTGTCATATAAACTTGTTCACTTATTGCTCTAAACAAACATGTTGGATCTCTTGGAGAATGTTTTCTAAAATACCCTTCGCTTTGCAACCATTCGTCTAATGGTTCTTGCATTCTTTTTGAAGTTTTTCTTGGAGATATTTCCATATCTATTATAAACATAAATATATTTATATTTTAAAAAGAGGTCCATCATATACTTTTTGCACAATTCAAATATAATATTAATGAAAGAAAAAGATGAATATAACGTTAAGAAAACAGAATTTGTTTTTAACAATCCAGGATAAAAATTCAGTCTTGGAAAGGAAAAATACAAATTGTGTTAAAAAACGTACATATATAAAAGGTATGAATATACCTAAAAAACACAATTAATGGATAGTAACAGCAAGAATATATCCTTGTATCAATATACTTAAATTACGAACATAAAATATCATATCAATATCACGAAGAAATAAGAGAAACTATAAAAAATAGTACCTGATATTTACAGATTCTATCGTCGAAATAGAAATAGACAGTAGTGTGTATGTACGAATTCACTTAAGTGAATAGATCATGAATGATAATTTTCTACTTTTGTACGATTTCAGTGTGATTCGTCAAGTATTAGGTAGATCTGCGGAACACACTGTCATAAACAAAAATATAGGAACAATTATTTAACCCCAGTGACCTATAGTTAACTAGAAATGAATTTTACCGGTCTCTTAGCTTACCGCCAGTCTCAGCATACGCTTATTGACAAACGTTGTTTGCTATGGTATCAACAGGTAGCAGATAGGTCATTAGTAAGATCGCTTGAATTCAACACTTATTAAAATAAAACTGGCAAATTTATTCGCGGTATATAGCTATTTATAATAATAATGATGTTCATTATTGTATGTCGTATTTATTCACTTTTTAAATTTTATTTATACGTTAAAAATATACAGATATACTATGGTCATAAAAACTTATTTATTTAATGCTTTAGAAAAGAAAATATAGATATATATATATACACATAAATAATTTTTTCATTATAGATTTATTTTTATATTATAACCGTATATGTGTCAGCCATGTGTGCTTTTATGTATGTATAATGTATTTACATCATGTACAATATATAGAATCGTAGTGTGCAGGGTTTGCCGGATAAATGATCCA
This sequence comes from Prorops nasuta, assembly GCF_024137725.1. NCBI lineage: Eukaryota > Metazoa > Arthropoda > Insecta > Hymenoptera > Bethylidae > Prorops > Prorops nasuta. The sequence goes on along the minus strand of NW_027116821.1, from coordinate 2,480,380 downwards.
GAACGACAGAGCATATATAATATAAGACGTGTATCTTCGTATATAACCATACGAGATATTAAGATTTTACTTAATATTCTTTGGAAATATTATTTGTATTCAAAAAGATCTGAAAAAATTTGATAACTATAATTGTTACGAGGTACACATCTATTTGCATCTATGTTGTAACATTTTAACCGACGAATCCTACATATATATATATATGTATATATTAAGGGAGTGAAACTGGCTGTTTGCTTTAGCTACACTTCTATTCGCTATGTGCACACCTACACGTTGGCAGTCAGGTAAGAATGTGTAGCAATATACATAAACAAAAAAAGTCCGGCAAAAATGACAAAATTTACCGACAGTTAGCGCTGATATTATGCATATGCATCACTACTTACACATTCTTACCTGACTACCAATGTGTAGGTGTGCACATAGCGAATAAACTGGTATAATTAGTTGAAATAAGACAAAATTGTTTTAAATGTTTCCTCTCATTTTAACTCATTGAACTAGTATGCCCTGATATGCCCTAGTGCAAAGTGCAGCGAAAAAAGCCTAAATTTACTTTAAAAGTGCCAAAAAGCTCTAACTATATATATGTATACATAATGTATACTACGCTATAGCACATAGAGAACGATTTAATAAATTTAATTTCCCAGTTCCCACCCACAAATCCTCTCACTCAACGTAACATTAGATTGTGCTGCTCTCACAGCTGAATATGTGACCAGTAAATACCAGTAATTGGCTTCAATCATGTTGTTTCGTCTCCATCGCCCCAGCCTAACTTCACTTCTATATGGTTAATGCTTCTCGGGGATTATTGAAAAAAATAAAGGGTAATCAGTAGTTCAGTAAGGTCTTATACGTTCTGCGACCCACCAAAAATCAGATTGCAGCGTGTATTGCCATGGTCCACTGGATATTTTATTACTTTTATTATCACAATAATAATTTGGTTAAAAATTTTGTATTTTAACAAGATTAAATTATATATAAAAGTTTATATACATGTTTCTTAATGTTAATTCTCTCTCTCATTTATAGTACAGGATATAATTTTAGTAGAAAATATGTGATAAAGTATAAGTTAAAATATAAAATTACAGTTTCCTTATAAATTGCCATCTGCTTCCTCTTATGGAAATACAAATTCATTTGTAACAGTTGTTGCATCAGGGCTAGGACTGGAGCTTGCAGAACTGAGGGTTTCTTCTTTCATTTTGAACGAAGAATCTTTCTCTTTACTGTTAGATTTATCTTTATCTTTATCTTTTGGCTTTTCCTTCTCTTTTTTATCTTTTTCTTTATTATGCTTATGATCGTGTTTATGTTTATGTTTATGCTTATGTTTTTTCTTATCTTTCTTTTTCTTTTTGCTCTAAAAAATTATTAGAAATATTATTGATGATGAAATTTTGTTCCTCAACTTGAGGAAAGCAAAGGCCTACCTTATTCGTTGAATCTCCTTTTTGTTTATGCTCCTCTGATTCTGGTTTAAACATTCCTGGTTCAAAACCTACTGGACCCTGGGTTCCTATAATACCAGGCAACGATGCTGAGTTATCACTATAATATTCGGATTTTACTTTACCATCTCCAGACGTTGAGGTCGATCGTTCATCCTAATGAAAAAAAAGATAACATAATAAAAAGAAAAATAGTTTGACAACAATAGTTACAGGTTTTACTTACATGACTTAATTGCTTCTGCTTTTTTAGTTCTGGACCATGATCAGAAACTGATTCTTTTGCAGTAGATTTCCTTTTAATCCCAGTATTAACTTCTGCTTCAGCAATAGACTCATGTTTAATGTGTTGCACACTCAGTTTGACCTAGAAATATTTTACTTATACAAAGTTAATTTACTCAATTTCTTGTGAAAATATTTTGATCTAATTACACTTACATCTCCATCTAGACTAGCTTGTGGGCCAGCTTTTCTAGGTTTTGTTAAAAGTGAGAGCTCTGATATTGGGAGACACAATGGTCGTTTTGAGCCATATAATGTATAATATAGATCAACCAAATCACAACGTAGCTTTGCATCATGAGAGAGCATTCCACTAAAAGTCATTTTATTGTTAAATCTTGTTTTAAGATTATAATAATTTCATTAATGTTATTATTACTTTATCAAATTCCAAATACGATCAACCAGATCAAGCTTGTCTAAACGGTGTTTTTGCCCCTTTTCAAATGGTGGATTTTCTACCATTAGTCTCACAAGTCTGTGACGAACCCCTGGATGCGGATCCATTTCTGCCATGTCTAATAAAAATTCCAAATCCTCCCATTTCCCATCAACCTTTGTAAAGTCTACGAGAGCTTCGAGTGCTGCGATTCTTACATCTACAAATTAAATAATAGCTTATCATAAATAATAAACAAATTTGTATTTTATGTTCTTATAATGGATAAACAAGCTAGTACCTATAAATTGACCATATGAAGCATACGCCCTGAATAAGTGTGAATTGCTAGGTAAATGACCAAATTTCTGAAGGATTCTGATGACTTTGAGGCAAGCTACACTGACTGTAAATTTATAACAAGGTAATAGCTTTTCTAAATTTAAATTTCTTGTAACTTCTTCCAATATTGCTTTTGTGTCAACAGATAATGATTCTGCAGTTATAGCTGTGCCTTGTTGAACACTGATTACAGGTGTTACAGTTGCACCTAATGCTTCAATTAAAGCTGCTCTATAATAATTATCTGAATATCTATTTTTACTATTGTCATTGTATTTAAATAAATCCATAAGAAATGCTAGGACTTCTGGTGGACATATACCATGTGCATTTCTTAAACCTGCCATTGCAACAGGAATGGTCTGAAAAAATAATATTAAATGTTTAAATATAAATAATTAAAATGGTTGGTCAATAGCTAACTAACCTTTTGTAAAAAATAATGTTGGAAATTAGAAAAATTATTTTGTTTGATAATTCTTCTGCACGATGCTGATCCAAATAATTTTCTAAATATTGCCAGCATTGCTGGTGGGCCTGCCCAAGTTGCAACCATAGCATTTGCAACTTTGGTTAAACAATGTGCTGCTCGTAATCTAACCTTGTAATAGCAGTTTTCATTTTCAATTGTGTCCGTCAATGCTAATCTTGTGGCAGGAGTTGAGTGACTTTCTAATGCTTCAATTGCTTCCAATTGTGCTGTAACATCTCTTTCGTGCCTTAATTGGTATTGCCACTGATAATCAGGCTGCTCAATCTGAACTGCGCGCATTAATGTCATTTCTGGATCTAATCTTATCCATAGTACAGGAGAATCACTGTACAATAATTTTGTCATAATGTTATTAAAAAAAGAAACATTTTTAAATTAAACAATTTTGCATGTGGTTTATAAAATAACTTACTCCATAGCAGACAAATCCATATCTACTTCTTCTCCTGTACATAATGGAATCTTTTTCTTTTTATTCCTACGACTTTTACTATGACAAGTGATATCAGCCTTTGCCACAGTTCCTTCAATTTGTAAAGTGTGCTTAAAAGTACCATCTAGTTCTTGAATATTAACCAGCAAAGGTCCTACATATTTACGAATTCCTTTTTGGTGGGTAGTATCTTGTCGAATTTCCAACTCAACAGTATTTCTATAATTGTTACTTGGCATTAATTTTTGCTATAAACTACAAATATTTTTTGAATCTGAATTTGTACCTTTTTCGGTTAAATACAAAGCTTAAACTAAATTTTGCATGTCCACCAGTTCTTACCCATTGGTCTATAAATACAGCCATATCCTTACCAGTTACAGTAAAAATGGCTTTTGTAAATACATTTGTACTAATTAACATGTGAGACCAAAGTCCTGAATCAATTTTCTGCTGTGCAGCATTTGCTGCTAGGGACAGCTGTTTATTGAATACCTGACAATTAGAGTTTCATTAATAAACTTATAAATTGGCTTTTAAAGTCAAATAATTATTTTAACAGATTGTTTTTTATTACTTGCAAAAGCAATTCTTGCCCTATCCTATGCTCTAACATTCTTATAACCAGATGAGCTTTTTTACGAAGAACTTCTATATATTTTGGTGACACTGTATGTAAATTTTTAATTGGAAAATAAAATCCTGGTTCAGGAATTCTAGGTGCTGGCGCTGGTGTGTTTGCTGCAATTGGTAATGGAGCTGGTGGCTGAGAAGGGTCCAAAATTATTCCACCAAATTGTTCCTCATATTTTACAACTTCTTGTAATTCCTTGATTGAAAAATAATAATGATAGTTACATTTCTCAATATTTCAATCATAATTTAGTTATTAAAAGTTTTATATTATACCGATTGAATCCATTCTCGATATTCATTGTTACCAAAACATTTCTTGGCATATAAACCAGTTAGATATGTCGAAATACCTTTTGGTAACCAGGTGTCTGACCAATTTTGCATAGAGATAAAAGTACCAAAAAATTGTTCTGCAATTGCTTGTGCCATGGCTTTTTTCGTTATGTATACTTGATCAATTATTGCAGTTGAGTGTAACAAATTGGTGCTACAATAAAATTAGTGTGATAAAAATGTTTACAATAGAAATTATAGTATACAAATTTACTTATATATACTTTAAAATACTCATTGTAGCATATGCACTAATATCTTCATCTATTTCATCGACAAAAACTTGTTTGTAACAAGAATATGGATATCTATTCGATAGTGTCTCCTCGTAAAATTCAAATGCTTCGTGCATGTATTTTGCAGAAACTTTTAGTGATGGCAAAAGTTGAGGAAGACAGAAATGAGTTACCTCATGCATGTATGGATCCACAAATATTTCAAAAGGACTATAAAGTAAAATAGGAGATTAAAAATTGCATTGTATTAAAATATATAAAAAAAACTTATATTTATACTAACCCAACAGCTAATGCAATATTTGGAGCACATGCTGGCGTATTAAGAACATAATGAAAAGTTTTTCTTCGCATATCTGGAGTATAAACCACTTCTACTAAATCACCACATGATATTGCAGTCATAGAATCGTCAACAGTAAATTCTAATTTCCATGTACATGGTTCTGCAAAGCTGTCGACACAGGGAAACCATAATCTAGAAGAGTTCTCATAGCTATAAGTATACATATGCGCACCTCGCTAAAAATAAATAAGCATTAAAATTTAGACAATTTAGTATAACTTTTAAAGTTACAGTGTTATGAATAATATAAGCACCTCAGCCAAAGTTCCTTCGCAATTTGGTACAACAAAATGTACACCTCCCTGAGGCTGCTCCAAGGAAAATTCAATACTAATCCTCAAATTTCTTCCTTCTGCAACTAAATGTGCAGCATCAGGAGGGATTGTAACTACAAGTTCTCCTGCATTTTTATCAGGATCAACTTTTTGTGCTGCAGCTAAATGGAAATTGGAAAAAAATTCCAAGGAACGCCTGCAATTATTATTATTTTAGTTGTATGCAAGAATTATTAGAGATATATGCAGTAATACTCACTGTTTTCCATCTGCTTGACAAATATCAAGAAATGGATCAAAATATTGAAATGGAGCCTCGTAAGAATCATTTAAACAGACTCTATAGATTCTGCATTGTTTAGCATTAAGGTTCACAACTCTTAATGTATCTCGAAGGGGTACTAGTGTTAATTCTACAAATCCCTAATAAAAATGACAAAAAGTAAATTATTACAAATAGATCAAATTTATTTAAACGTAATTAATGACTCACTATGATGCTTTTTCTTTGGAAACTTATTCCAGTTAAACTAACTATTTGATGAGCTGTAAAATTTGAAAATTCTTATAAGTTCATTGTTATTACTTTCGAAAATTTATTAACATAGCTTATATGCTGTGCTTGCAAAACAAAATAAAAATCTTAGGCTTTCTGTGTTAAAAAACATAACCTATTAGGTTTTATACAAAATTTCTAATTTCATAAACTTTTATAAAAAATATTACTAATATTATTTTAAATAATATAGTATAACAATCTTGTAACCAAATATATATATACATATATATGTATTTATAATTATTTAAATACATTCATTCTCGGTTAATGTATATCAAACGATTTTTGAATAATTTTAAACACAGCTATTTATATATGAAGAAATACTAATAATATGGAAACTTATAATTTATAAGGTCGGCTATTATCAGCCGTTCGTTCTTTCTTCATTTTTACATTTATTACTCTTAAAATATAGGAAAACCCTTGAAAACTTTTGATAATAAACAACAATAAAAAAATGTTAGGTTAATGTTTGAATACAATAGGGCCGTTGTAACCAAGCAATTCCAGGCAAGCCTCATGTACAACATGGCGGACAAAAATCTGAACGCGGAAATTTGGGTTGGCAGCAGTGATCGTAAACCCCGTGAACGTCGTTTTTTGTAGAATCAGATTTTTGCCAAATGGTTAGTACACGAGACTTTTGACAGGTCCATTTGTTTACATTATTACCTTTTTAACAATGCTAAATGCAAAGCCTGTGTCGCCTGTGTTAACAAATGGTGAATATATTTAGCAATTATAACTACGATTTGTAGCTGACAGAATGTAATGAAATGTTTTTACTGAATGAAATAAATTAAACCTTGACTTTTTGTATTTTTAATTAAATTCAAACTGTAGATATTGTTATGTTAGTATGTAAAATAAATGGAAATTGCCGGTTTTGTATAAAAATTATATAGGGGAGTGCTTTATAATTAATTTTGAAGTGGTATGATAAATGAAAAAAAGTTTAATTTGTTGAAAGTGAATTTTATTAAACTATTAAAGTTGTTTTATAATTTAAAATTATCATTTAATTAATATGAATATTTATAATTCTATGGCGCCAAAATTACATAAAGGTATCGTTTCCTGGTTTCATGAAGATTTATTGGTGTAAACGAAATTGAGAGAACATGTTAAACTTAAAGCAATAATGACTAATTTAATAAGAGCCATAATGAATCTTATATCGCCAATGAACGCCTTTGAAGCGAGTCAGTTGATTCATGTATTTTTTTGATAATAATTTATTATCCAACGATTATACAAAAGGCGAAGACTTCTTTTTATTTCAACGTTCATCGAAATCTATTTCACACGAAAGGCGTGAATTATGTTGTGTTATACTTCAATCTTTTTTTACTTTTGGAAAAATAGTCTTCTTCCTCCAACAATGGTATTACGTCAGTCAAAAGTATCGGCCAAAAACTAGGAAAAGGAAAAGTACAGCTTTGTAGTCGTATTAGATATAAAAATTATATATTGAAACCAATAATGAATATTTTACTATTTAGGTCTTCAATTAGAAACCAAAAGGGCCACCAATAAGCTCGCTACATCCTTGAACCTGTCAAAAGTCTCGTGTACTAACCATTTGGCAAAAATCTGATTCTACAAAAAACGACGTTCACGGGGTTTACGATCACTGCTGCCAACCCAAATTTCCGCGTTCAGTTTTTGTCCGCCATGTTGTACATGAGGCTTGCCTGGGGCGGCCTACAGCGACATCGCTAGTATCGCCCGTATCGCCTGTATCGCTGCCGGCTGCTCGTATGTATTCAACGGAACGGAACAGGCGGATCGTGTGAATTTTAAATTTGAAAAATGGATGGAAATTCAAATTGAAAATACATTTGTCACATTTATAGCAAGCCGATACATATGAAGCTAAAAAATAATATAATGAATAATTATTGTAATTAATATATAAAAAACGTTGAATATAATTAACCCAAAAAACAGGCTTTGCTTGTAAAATAATACGGCATATATACAGAGTGAAGCTGTTATACCGCCCTAGAATATAGATGCGGAAAGACGAGTATCTCTTTAATTATAAAAGATATTCAATTTGTGCATAGGACCTTCTCGAATCCTCTTGTTATTTGCTTTCTCAAAGGTCATATAAAAAAATTGAATATCTCTTATAGTTAAAAAGATATGCATCTTTTTCTACTAATGTTTTGGGGCGGTTTAAGTTCCTCACCCTGTATAGATTTCTTACTAAAAACAGAATCTTAAATTGTAACATTTTTATTACAAAATAAATTCAATTAAGTTTTATTATGAGTAACATGTAGCAACGATGAATTTTACTAATAAAATTATCAAACTAAGGATAATTATAACTTTACTAATGTAAATTATTATTTTCTGATATATGAACTATATAATTTTCATCCTCTCATGCTATATAGGAAAATGAAGGAAATATTTTCATAACAAGGATTTAAGAAAACACATTCATTTCAAATATATATGAAACCTTTACTAATTCCTCATTCAATATATGTGCATACCTCATAACTTTTGATTATTATTTTAATATTCACAATTTTTTTATACATATGCAAATTAAATTCAAATGTCATACACCATAACACGACACCACAGTTACTACACCTAAGAAACCATTATGCGATTGCTGCTAGCGATTACCCGTTTCCTTCGTTCCTACATTCAGAACCCGCCTCAGAATATGTCGCTGCTAGCGACGAGCGACAAGCGACAAGTGAAAACATAGGAGAGATAAACTGCAAATTCCGTCGCTAGTGTCCATCTTGGATTGCATATACTATATCATCTTATATTTATCGCTAGCGACGAGCGACAAGTGAAATCGTACCTTTACGGTCGTATTCACAGTCGTTCCTCCAACTCGACTCGAGTTTCAAATAGTTTACGTAACATATACTGTAGTATTTTAGCCTGAGTCGAGTTCGAGTCGAGGTGGAGGAACGACACCTCGGTAGATATATTTATCGCAGAAGTGGATTATGACCGAAAAGTATTTTGGCAGAAGCGGATTATGACCGAAAAGTATTATAATCGAAAAAGCTATATTCAGACTAGTGGAAATGATATTGCCATTTTATCGACAGTTACTACTAACCAGTAGGTAAAGTAGAATGATTGACTCAGTTTGTTCTTACATGAGCTGTCCAAACCTGATGATTTAGCAATACTCTTTACTACGTGAAATGATATGTGGTTTTAAATTAGATATGTTTTGCGATAATTTATGATATAATAATATATTTATTTTACTTTAAAGCCTGGTTTATTTGATTTATGAGTGTTTCAAGAAAAATTAATTTTCTCCGTGGAACGTCCGTAGAAAATAAGAAAGAATAGTAATAAATTTTTTATTAATAGGCAAAATTTAGAGTAAATAAGTCAATCTTTTCCAGATGCTTTCATAAATTCAATGAACAGCCTTGTAAATTGTATTACTCTCACTACAATTTTATGAGCTAAAATGTTCAATTGAAAGAATTAGAATATTCTAGAAATATGTAATAAAAGAAACTATAGAAAGGAGAATATTAGCACTGAGTATACGGAATAATTTATAGGAATGCTAACATTGTAAATTAATTAATTTTATACGAATGATATTAAAGTTAATGAAATAATATACATACAAATATAATATGTTACAAATTTATTAATATTGCATAATTTTTTTATTATTCTATATATATATATATATATATATATATAGATTTTATTATACATAAAAAGATATATAACCTTCCTCAAATTCTCGATATTATACCTATGATCTCCGCCTGTTAAATTATACTTTCTTGAGCCCATTGTCTAAAAAGAAATAAATGCTTTAATAATTTCATAATATTGCTGTTTCATCTAGTAAAGCCCCCTGTTATTTGAGAAATACGTCCCTTTCACTCTAAAATGTTAACCCTACAAAACTGGAATATATATAAATATGATAAAACCGTTTATATAACGTATGATAATGAAATTGTGCCCGATTCAAGGTCGAAAGCTGAAAGGCCATTCATAGAGAACAGAAAAGAATATACAGAAAAGTACCTTTATAAAATTGCTTCTTCCTCAAATGTATTGGGAAACTGTGCCTCTGTCTGATTTATTGATTGTTGCAAAAAATCTTCAATTACAGGTTTTATACGTGAATCGGTTATATTTAACATTAAATACTTTTCTATGTTCATCCAGGCTGTGTGTAACCACTTGTTAAATGTTGAACTAAGTTTGTGTGGCCTGTTATAGTATGTACCTCTTTTTAATTGTAAAAAGGATATCACGTATTGTTTCAGGATTTGCATCATTCCATCTGCAATAAAAATGTTAATAAAAAAAATAACGTAATTCTATTATTTTACTATCGATAATAGCAAACAAAATATTATAAATTGTCAAGCATATTACAAAAAGATTACTAACAGAAGAATTTGTGTAAAGGGGGATGCACACCCAGAAACTCCTTTAAATAACGATGATAATGCTCCTGCGCATTATTAGTTCTATGAATGGATTTATAGAAGGATAACATAGAAACACCTGTTCTACTCATCCATTGTTGGTTAAAATACAGCAAAAGTGGCGACAAAATTTCAAACAAATTGTCATGATCTTCTTCCAGTTTTTCAACTAATTGGTCGTATCCAATTTCAATAAATTTTTCCGGTAAAAGTGAAAGATTGACGAGCCGTCTGATGAATATTTTAGCCACTCGTTGCTCATCATTATTTATTTCCGCTAATTGACTACTTATTTCCAAGCTTTTCACTTTTTTGTTAATGTTCTGAAAAATAAATTTTATTCAAAGAAAATGCTTTTTCACACACATTTTACGCTAATCATTTATATATTATATAGTGTTAGCTATTTAATTGTTTTATCATTATTAATTAATTTTAAAGATGGAGGGAATACTTTTAATTATGTAATTATTACATGATATAAATGAAAATAGCATCCCTGTGTCCGCGCCTCTGGAAATACCTCATTCACCGATTTATAAAGAGCTAATTCATAATCGCTCGTAATGGTTACAGGATTCATACCGGGAGCCAATTTTTCTTTTATTATTAGTAGAGTTCCAGTATATAAGTCCTTCGTCTTTCTGGACATTAAAGCCCATGCAAAAGGAATAATCTGGAAAAAAGAAAATGATAATCCTCTTATTTGCTACTATAATTTATTTTCTAGTACAAGTTCAAAAACAACAAACCTTATTAAATCTTTCCGTCATGATTGTTAACAGCTGATAAACACCTTGCATATTTGGCGTTGTTTTGAAAGTGCAATCGACAAAGTAATTAGTGGCATTTTCTGTGATATGGTTTGCAAACAGCTCACTGCCAAAAATTATGCTTAAATGATTTTCATTTCTACGACTTTTATAAATATACATATTAAATTTGTAATTAAAATTCACTCCCTCGTCATCTGTGAAATTAAAATTTAATATTTTTTTCCATTTATCACAGGCAAAATTATGATTTTCAAAATCATTTATAGATTTCGGGGGTCGAGGCTTTCCTATTCGGCACCAAGATATTAACGTATCTTTCATTTTTTCGTACGATAGAAATTGTATATCTTCCGGAAACCTAATAAAATAAATTACTTATAAGTAAATAATGCATAAGTTGTAATTATATTTTAATAATTTTGTAATGGATATTAATAACTAATCATTTGAAATTTGTATATAATCTGGCAATTCTATATCTAGAAATTTTTGGTTTCAAAATACTAACTTTTCGACGCATTTATTATAAATTTCCCGGCTCGTTGCTATTGATTCTTGGCTTAATTTGAATGCATACTCTCTGATTTTGCATACTCTTTCATAATGAAAATCAGGCTCATGCTGATTATGTTTAACCGTTTCTCTAATAATTCCGTCACCATTTAAAATTGCCTTACCAGAGCATAAACGGTCCTTACATTTTAAGTATCTAAACAAATAATGTAATTAATTATTATAAGTCTAAAAAAACTTTTTCTTTTAAATCAAATCAGTTATACAAAAAAATATATTAATAATCATTGAAAACATACGATATAACCTCTCCTCCTTTTCTTTTGTAATTTTTATGTTTATAATACACATAACCGTTGTTAATTATATTGCCTACTTTTCTTATTTTTATCGGATTTACTCGATCCACTAATATTCGTTTCCTTATTCTTCTATCTATTGTCGACATTTGATTGTTCTCCATTTCTAACATCCAAATTGAGTGTAATTATTATTTTACAATTTTATTGTAAACCTTTAACGTTTTAAATGCTTCAGCGATTGTCTTTTTTCACCGTATCCAATAAAGAATCGCATAAAATTGTTTTAGATTTGGAAATGCGTTTGGAAGTAAAATGTTCGATACGGAGAAAAAAGACAATCGCTGAAGCATTTAAAACGTTAAAGGTTTACAATAAAATTGTAAAATAATAATTACACTCAATTTGGATGTTAGAAATGGAGAACAATCAAATGTCGACAATAGATAGAAGAATAAGGAAACGAATATTAGTGGATCGAGTAAATCCGATAAAAATAAGAAAAGTAGGCAATATAATTAACAACGGTTATGTGTATTATAAACATAAAAATTACAAAAGAAAAGGAGGAGAAATTATATCGTATGTTTTCAATGATTATTAATATATTTTTTTGTATAACTGATTTGATTCAAAAGAAAAAGTTTTTTTAGACTTATAATAATTAATTACATTATTTGTTTAGATACTTAAAATGTAAGGACCGTTTATGCTCTGGTAAGGCAATTTTAAATGGTGACGGAATTATTAGAGAAACGGTTAAACATAATCAGCATGAGCCTGATTTTCATTATGAAAGAGTATGCAAAATCAGAGAGTATGCATTCAAATTAAGCCAAGAATCAATAGCAACTAGCCGGGAAATTTATAATAAATGCGTCGAAAAGTTAGTATTTTGAAACCAAAGATTTCTAGATATAGAATTGCCAGATTATATACAAATTTCAAATGATTAGTTATTAATATCCATTACAAAATTATTAAAATATAATTACAACTTATGCATTATTTACTTATAATTAATTTATTTTATTAGGTTTCCGGAAGATATACAATTTCTATCGTACGAAAAAATGAAAGATACGTTAATATCTTGGTGCCGAATAGGAAAGCCTCGACCCCCGAAATCTATAAATGATTTTGAAAATCATAATTTTGCCTGTGATAAATGGAAAAAAATATTAAATTTTAATTTCACAGATGACGAGGGAGTGAATTTTAATTACAAATTTAATATGTATATTTATAAAAGTCGTAGAAATGAAAATCATTTAAGCATAATTTTTGGCAGTGAGCTGTTTGCAAACCATATCACAGAAAATGCCACTAATTACTTTGTCGATTGCACTTTCAAAACAACGCCAAATATGCAAGGTGTTTATCAGCTGTTAACAATCATGACGGAAAGATTTAATAAGGTTTGTTGTTTTTGAACTTGTACTAGAAAATAAATTATAGTAGCAAATAAGAGGATTATCATTTTCTTTTTTCCAGATTATTCCTTTTGCATGGGCTTTAATGTCCAGAAAGACGAAGGACTTATATACTGGAACTCTACTAATAATAAAAGAAAAATTGGCTCCCGGTATGAATCCTGTAACCATTACGAGCGATTATGAATTAGCTCTTTATAAATCGGTGAATGAGGTATTTCCAGAGGCGCGGACACAGGGATGCTATTTTCATTTATATCATGTAATAATTACATAATTAAAAGTATTCCCTCCATCTTTAAAATTAATTAATAATGATAAAACAATTAAATAGCTAACACTATATAATATATAAATGATTAGCGTAAAATGTGTGTGAAAAAGCATTTTCTTTGAATAAAATTTATTTTTCAGAACATTAACAAAAAAGTGAAAAGCTTGGAAATAAGTAGTCAATTAGCGGAAATAAATAATGATGAGCAACGAGTGGCTAAAATATTCATCAGACGGCTCGTCAATCTTTCACTTTTACCGGAAAAATTTATTGAAATTGGATACGACCAATTAGTTGAAAAACTGGAAGAAGATCATGACAATTTGTTTGAAATTTTGTCGCCACTTTTGCTGTATTTTAACCAACAATGGATGAGTAGAACAGGTGTTTCTATGTTATCCTTCTATAAATCCATTCATAGAACTAATAATGCGCAGGAGCGTTATCATCGTTATTTAAAGGAGTTTCTGGGTGTGCATCCCCCTTTACACAAATTCTTCTGTTAGTAATCTTTTTGTAATATGCTTGACAATGTATAATATTTTGTTTGCTATTATCGATAGTAAAATAATAGAATTACGTTATTTTTTTTATTAACATTTTTATTGCAGATGGAATGATGCAAATCCTGAAACAATACGTGATATCCTTTTTACAATTAAAAAGAGGTACATACTATAACAGGCCACACAAACTTAGTTCAACATTTAACAAGTGGTTACACACAGCCTGGATGAACATAGAAAAGTATTTAATGTTAAATATAACCGATTCACGTATAAAACCTGTAATTGAAGATTTTTTGCAACAATCAATAAGTCAGACAGAGGCACAGTTTCCCAATACATTTGAGGAAGAAGCAATTTTATAAAGGTACTTTTCTGTATATTCTTTTCTTTTCTCTATGAATGGCCTTTCAGCTTTCGACCTTGAATCGGGCACAATTTCATTAACATACGTTATATAAACGGTTTTATCATATTTATATATATTCCAGTTTTGTAGGGTTAACATTTTAGAGTGAAAGGGACGTATTTCTCAAATAACAGGGGGCTTTACTAGATGAAACAGCAATATTATGAAATTATTAAAGCATTTATTTCTTTTTAGACAATGGGCTCAAGAAAGTATAATTTAACAGGCGGAGATCATAGGTATAATATCGAGATTTTGAGGAAGGTTATATATCTTTTTATGTATAATAAAATCTATATATATATATATATGTCGAAGGGCAGGTTTCGGGACATTTATTGGTATGCATTGGCAGTTTTCAGGACTTCTGGCAGTTATCAGGTCCGTCCCGAAAACCGTATCAGTCTGAGGGTAGGTTTCAGGACTGACCTGAAAACCATCATTATCGTATATTTTATATACTGTCCTGAAATATACTTTTAAATCGATAATGTTTATATACTAATAGTATAAATCAAATTAAACAAAAAATAAAAAGTATATAGCACCAGAAGTGGACTCATTAGTTTAGATAAATTAAAATACACGTGAAAAGCCATATATACTCTAAATATACAGTGTTTATGATAGTTTTATCCTATACTGTCCTGAAATATGCCATTATATACTAGAATAATAGTTTTTATATACAAATTAAAACTTAGATTAAACTTAAAATGAGGCTACATAGCAAAATAAATATATTCTGTATATTTCAAAACAATTGAAATACTCGAGAAAACTCATCTATTTACTAAATATACATCATTTATGAGTTTTATCATACATTGTTCTGAAAGTAAGGGCCCTTTTGTTTCAACATTTTTGAACAATGCGTATGCCTCTCTTCATAACTCCTTGTGAATATGACGACCTGTCAAAACTGTACATTCAGATTCAAACGTGTGGTACCTTAATCTGCATTTTTTATTAATTTATTTAAAAAAATTATCAGTGACGAACTTTAATTAAAATCATATTAAGTGTTATAAATTTGTATAAGAAACATGTATTTTATGTTAACCTCTTATTGTGTGACATGGTGTATAAAAATAAATGGAAAAATATATTTTAAATTAAATTCATTTTACTTGTTAATATTTTTTCATGAACAACACATCATTAATTCTCATATTATTAATAAGAAGTTATATTCTTGAGTCGTAAAGTTCATTGGAGCTTTCAAGCCAACTAGAGATCCCAAACTTACAGCAATAAGATTCTACGAGTAAAGAAGATGCAATTCATTATTAAAATAGATAATCGTTAGCTCAGATTTTTCTGTAGAAACATAATATGAATAGTGACAAGCTTTCTTACCTATTTCCAACTGATAATGCTGGACCAGAACTTCTGATAGCTCCTGACAGTTCAACTGCCACAGGTTCAAAAATTAGCTATTTATGTAAATCTCTCCAATGTCATCCAATACATTTTCCAGAAGCCAGTCTGCTATTATCGAACTGATGCTTCTATGTAATATAATTAATTTCTTATTAAGTTTCAAATATACTAAATATGTAATGAAGAAAAAGCCAATATATTAAAATCCATTTACTTACACCACATCTAGCTACATAACCATTAGTCAATATTGTTGAATAGTTACAGAACAACTTAGATTTGCAGAATCACAATGTGTTCCTGTGGGTAATGATGCTGGGTCCTTGGTCTTTCACATTATTAAAAACCAGCAAACTTGCAATGATTTTTCAATTATAGCCTATAGTCAAAGGAAACCTTAAAACTTAAGCTTAAATTCAAGAATATTCAAATTATTGATAATAATTCCTTACGGATTAAGATGCCTTGCACTATTCCCAATTTCTGCTACCAGTGCGTAAAGGCAAATCCAATAGTAAATTATCATTCTCACCACATAGAACTTGTTAATCCTGCAGATTATATATTACTTTAAAGTGTACAAACAGACTATAAAGGAAGGAGGGGAGGAACATTGTACATGAATGTCTTTGTGTCAATTATATAACATATCAAGTTATTAAATAATACAATAGGTATGTATAATTTTATAAGTATGGAAATATACTATGTTTACTTTTAAGAATGAATTTACATTCTTATCTTAATATTTTTTAACAGCTGCGTAAATATACTCATGACTGATTGTAATCTTTGAATTTCCAAAAATTAGCAAAGGAAGAGGAGACCTGCAATATAATGCAGTGTAAGGATTTGTTTGCCCACCTTAAGTGCTGTATAACCTGCAGGATTAACAAGTTCTATGTGGTGAGAATGATAATTTACTATTGGATTTGCCTTTACGCACTGGTAGCAGAAATTGGGAATAGTGCAAGACATCTTAAAACGTAAGGAATTATTATAAATAATTTGAATATTCTTGAATTTAAGCTTAAGTTTTAAGGTTTCCTTTGACTATAGGCTATAATTGAAAAATCATTGCAAGTTTGCTGGTTTTTAATAATGTGAAAGACCAAGGACCCAGCATCATTACCCACAGGAACACATTGTGATTCTGCAAATCTAAGTTGTTCTGTAACTATTCAACAATATTGACTAATGGTTACGTAGCTAGATGTGGTGTAAGTAAATGGATTTTAATATATTGTGTAACGTTATTCCCGTCAGTGCGAGGGGCCACTCACACTACGGGTTTTCCCATTACCTTCGCCCGTCCTTTTCTATCGGTATCAGGGCGCCAGTTGGTCAGTTGGGTGGCCAACAACCCTACGTTATCAATTGGGTCCTTCGACCCCATTCTCTATGCATCTTATACGGCCCTGCGGCCATGCATATGGACGGTAGCGGTAGCCGGGGTCGCTCAGTATGCTAGGTCGTGGAGAGAGGGGAGGGTTCCTTACGGAAGTCCGAGCCTCGCAGACCTGCCTGCTGAGGGGCATACATTTCTCCCTCACCACCCACACACAGGTGGTGGTGAGGAGTGCGGGAACATGCGGTATCAATTGCCAAAGCATAGCGTCTTGCCAGGAGCGGACCACCACGGAGGCAATGTTCACGGCCCGTCCAGCCATAGCGCAAGCCTATGGGATTACGGAGGGCACCGGGACACATTCCAACGGGCTAACTACGCCCCTGCACAACCCACTATGCATTGGCCGGTATCCAGTCGTGACGTACGTGCAGGCTGGCCTATAGCACACGCCTCACGTACGCGAACCGACCCATGGATGTCTGAGTGCCGCGTCACGCGCTCACCAGCACGCACGGGCACATCAGCACAGTCCCATGGTCGCGTTCCGACTGCCTGCTATGGCAGTCTGCGCACGACATTCGCGCAGCCTGCTTGACGCGCGTAACCAGCGTTCAAGCCAGACTCGATGTTCTATTTCCCCTCCTCGTGGGGACTTATAGACACTGTCATTGTTTTAGGACTCCCCGAGGCCGCTTCTCCTTATCTCAGGTTGCCTGGGTTGTTTGGCATGGCCCTGCCTTACTTCTCAGGACAATCTGGACATCGTTTACTGGAGCGCCGGTCTTTTCATCCGGGCCTCTGCCTGTCAACGGGGTACGGGGTCAATCCTTGACGTTAGCTATAATCCACTCGTGAGCCTATCTCACGAGTCGGTAACGTAGGGATTAATAATATCCACTGTTCGGTAGCTTTTATGTTCTTTATTCGGTATCTCGTATACGTAACGGGGAACTTCGTTACATACCCCCCTCCGTAACGGAGGTTTCGACCCGAAACCGAAAGCGCCCGAACACGAGTTCGTTTTTCGCTGCCACGCCCAAGCGTGCAGTGATGCACTTCAGTCTGGGTTTACTCTTGCGGTAGCTCAGGCTTGTATGGCTTGATGTCTGCCGTAGACATTTTGCCAGTGACGTTTCCTGCCAAATCAGACAATTCTACAACTGTCTCCGATAACTTCTTCGCAATCATAAACGGTCCACCGAATGGTTTGTTCAGTGCAGCCGATATGTGTTTTGCGGCATTCGAGAGCTGTCGGTTGCGAACTAAGGCTAACTCGCCAACCTCATAGTGCTTTTCACGACGACGTAGATTATACGGTCTTGCCTGTCGTTCGTGCGCTTCTTCGAGAGCATACTTGAAAACTGTTCTAAGTGTTTCCAAGCGTTTCATGCGTGCCAACCACTTTTCTGTCGGTTGCTGCATGATTTCGGTATCGCCTTCTAATTCACGTCGCATCGACCTTGCCGATTCTGGTTCTCTACCCAGATTAGCAAATGCAGGTGTAGCTTGCAGTGAACCATGGTGGGCAGTATTGAATGCAAATCTAAATGCATCCAAATGCTGATCCCACTCTCGATGATCAGAATCGAGAAAGGCCCTTATCATCATCTTCAGGCTTCTATTCACCCTTTCGGTGGGGTTTGCCTGGGGATGATATGGAGGTGTCGTGGTTTGCCTCATACCCGTTAATAGTAATAAAGCAGTTATGTCTTTATTTACAAATTCGGTACCATTGTCGGTAACTAAAACTTTTGGTGTACCCCATCTATGAATCACCAAGTTTTCGATAGCTTCTGCAATCTTTTTGCCGTTAGCGCGTCGAAGTGGAGCTACTTCGATCCATTTTGTGTATAGGTCTTGGATTACCAACACATACGAGAACCCTTGTTTACTTGGCGTCAGTGAGCCCATAATATCTGCCGATATTACAGTCCACGGCTGTTCAACAATTCGACGTCCCATGAAGCCGACGGGAGCTTGTTGTTCTACCTTGCAACGCTGACATTCGTCGCAGTGACTGACGTAAGCCGTTACATCTTTGAACATACCTGGCCAGAAGTAATTTATCGAAAGGCGTCGATATGTACGATCGATACCTTGATGGCCGGCTTGCGGTAACTTATGGCATTCTTCGAGCACTTTCTGCCTGTACTCCCTGGGTATCACCAGTTTCCAAGCATCAAGATCTTCGAGCGCAGCATCTGCCAAATCTGAACGTCGTTGATGATACATCAACTCTCCATCTAATTTCCAATCAAGAAATTTTTCTGGCGTTCTTTCGATATCCTTTACGCGCTTTAAATACCACGCATCCTTGGTATCGGCGTAAGACGGTAGCAAAGCATTTAAACTTTCCGGTGCTCTTGACAAAGCATCAGGAACATGATTTAAAGCTCCTTTACGATGTACGATCGTAAAATCGTATTCCATCAAGGCGAGAGCCCAACGAGCAAGTCTTCCAGATGGATCTTTTAAATTATGCAACCATCGGAGACTGCTGTGGTCGGTAATTACAGTGAAGTGGTAACCCTCAAGGTAACATCGAAACTTCCTTATCGACCACACCACTGCCAAGCATTCCTGTTCGGTCACGGTATATTTTCTTTCGGGATCCGTAAGCGCTCTACTCGCGTAGGCGATTACTCTTTCTTGACCTTCGATAACTTGTGTCAAAACAGCACCTAAGCCAACATTGCTAGCATCGGTCTGTAATGCAAACGGGATTGAAAAATCTGGACAGGCAAGCGTTGGTGCGCTTGTTAAACATCCTTTCAGCGCGTCGAATGCTGACTGCTGATTGGCTGTCCATTCCCATGACTGATTTTTCTTTGTCAATTTCGTTAGCGGTTCAGCAACTGTCGCAAATTCTGGAATGAATCTTCTATACCAAGATGCCATTCCCAAGAATCTACGAATTTGCTTTAAATTCTTCGGTATCGGGAACGTGATTACGGCTTCTGTTTTCGCCGAATCCACGCGAAGACCTTGACTGTCTACGATAAATCCGAGATATTTTACTTCCGTTCTACAGAAGAAACTTTTCTCCTTATTTATCGTTAGCTCAGTTTGCCTTAACTTTTCGATAACTTTATCCAACCATAATAAGTGTTCGTCAAATGTTTTGGTGACAATGATAATGTCATACAAATAGACGAATACATGTGGATAAAATTCGGGACCCAATAATTTATCCAGAGCACGCTGGAATATTGCGGGAGCATTAGTTAATCCATAAGGCATTCGCTTAAATTGAAATAAGCCTCTGCCTGGAACAATAAAAGCCGTGATACCACGTGACTTTTCTGCTAGCGGTACCTGCCAATACGCTTGACTCAAGTCGAGCGTTGTTAAATAATTGGCCTGTCGTAACTCATCTAGGATCGCAGCCATGTTCGGTAATGGGTACGCATCCTTTTTAGTTACAGCGTTAACGCGCCGGAGATCCACACAAAAGCGGAGCTTGCCATTGGCTTTCTTCGCCATGACTACCGGGCTCGCCCAATCACTTTGCGACGGTTCGATAATGCCATTGGTTAGCATATCGTCAACCTCTTGCCACATAGCTTGGCGCATTTTATCCGTGCACCTATGAGCTCGCTGTCTGATTGGCTCGTGATCTTGCACGTCAATTATGACTGCCGGTAACTTTGAAATTCCAGGTTTTCCAGAAATGGGGGGCAGTTTAATTTCTAGAAACTCTTGTAATTTCTTAGCGTTATCATTATCGGGAACCATTAAGCCGTTATTCACCACTACACAGTTTAGTGATTCGGCATTCGAGAACCAATGTTTATTTTGAGGTTTTTCCTTGTAAGCCCATTCTCCCGTGGAGAAGTCCACGACAACATGAGCATCTTGTAGGAAATCAAGTCCCAAAATAAAATTACTCGACAAGGAAGGCATCCATAGTGTGTCAACTATAGTTGTCTTCCCCTCAAGAAATATCGGGATCTTGGCGGACTCAATTACTTTACATGTGTAATTGTTGCCAACGGTAACTCTTAAGGGTTCTATCTTATTGGCTTGTATACCAATTGAATTTAACAATTCAATGGCTACTTTGCCTGCAAACGTGCGTGAGGCTCCCGAGTCCACCAGCGCACGCAGCTTTTCCCCTTGTACGGTGATCGTGGTGTAGAATGCTAGTTTCCTAGATCTATCGCCAAACGTCGTAATTACTATATCAGTAATATCACCGACCGGTAACTTATCGACCGATTGATTATCGTTCGAATTTTCGGTAGCAACCACTCGAGCGCTTGTGTCCTCTGAGTGTTTGTTTACATTCTCCGTCTCCAACATAACATGTTGGTCTGAGAAGACGCGGGAGCGATAATTATGGTTAATATTCACACATTGCTGTACTGAATATTCTTCGACATAATTATCCGGGAATATATTATCTTGGTTTTCACCCAAGATTTTCGGTATCATGTTTTTCCGCTCTTGGAGTGTCGTAACATTCTCGGGAAATTTTACTAACTCCTCTTGGCGTTTTTTGAACAGCATTTAGGGCACTCCGCTGTAGAAACCCCTTTGCTGCCACATCGGTAACAGAACATTGTTCTCTGCTCTTTACACGCACTCCAACCGTGTCCAGCTTTCCCGCAATTAAAGCAGGTAGCGCTCGGGCCCGGTTGTTTACGTTTTGAGCCCTGCCGGCTGTTATTGTTGCCAGCTGCCTTATCTAACGAAGGTTTCGACTTGGAACTGGTTCCTTGTCGGTTCCTTGTTGATTTAAAGGCTTTCAAATGCTCTTCGTTATCATTCGAATCTTCCGTTGTTGATTCGTCGGTATCAGAGCTGGATGTTTTATCCACTTCTAGGGCACGCACACCGTGTCGCCTAGACTCTCGGGACCAAGGTTGCCAAGTCCGCCATCTTGAATAGTACTACGCTCTATAGTAAGTGAATTTTGATATAAGGAATGCAGACTGCACAAAGTATACTGCCAGCGGAAATACATCAGTAGCCATCTTAAATGCAGAACGTAATATATCAAAAATTATATATAGTATATTCACAGCCTGTCACCGTGAACGGCGTGAACGAAGACAAATGTTAGTATACGGAAAAATAAAGTGTAATAAAGAAATAAGCAGTAGTGACAGCTTTGATCTATCTGACAGCTGATGTACTTATGGTATAAGTGAATAAATAAAATAAAAATGCTTTTCCTAAATTGATTTTTAATTTTGATAAAATGGTCAAATGTAGCCATTAATTAATTAGATTTGGTAATAAATACAAAAAATGCGTTTTATTATAACAAATGAGATGAGGTAAAATAAACTCAATGTTTTTATATTAATCTGTTAACAAATGCATTTTTTTATTTATTATTGAGTCCAATAAATTAATGGTTATTAAAAAAAAAATTCCTTGTAATGAAAAAAAAAATGAAAAAATTTTAAACTTCACCAAGACTCGAACACGAGCCCACCGCATGACAAACGGCAACCTTACCGCCTGCGCTACAGCGCTCACCTGATGTACCAAGAGCAAAACAGCCTTTTAAAGACTGACTACAATTCTTTCACTAACTCGTCATAAACGATCAAGAATTAGCTGTAATAATAAATACATTTATCTACATAGCATTATTGTACTAAATTTATTGTTTTTAATTTGAAGCATACATTTTGCATGAAGATATGATAATTTAAGGGTAACCATTCAGTACTCTATATACAAAACTATTCATATGCTCAACTATCATAAATTAATTAATATTATAATATTTGTTATATGTAGTCGAATAACTATGATAAACCAGCATATGAATAGTTTTGTATTTAGAGTATTGCATGAACACCCTTAAAGTATCGTATCTTCATGTAAAATGTATGCTTCAAATTAAAAACATAATAAATTTAGTGCAATAATGCTGTGGAGATAAATGTATTTATTATTGCAGCTAATTTTTTCTCGTTTATGACGAGTTAGTGAAAGAATTGTAGTCAGTCTTTAAAAGGCTGTTTTGCTCTTGGTACATCAGGTGAGCGCTGTAGCGCAGGCGGTAAGGTTGCCGTTTGTCATTCGGTGGGCTCGTGTTCGAGTCTTGGTGAAGTTTAAAATTTTTTCATTTTTTTTTCAATACAAGTAATTTTTTTTTTAATAACCATTAATTTATTGGACTCAATAATAAATAAAAAAATGCATTTGTTAACAGATTAATATAAAAACATTGAGTTTATTTTACCTCAACTCATTTGTTATAATAAAACGCATTTTCTGTATTTATTACCAAATCTAATTAATTAATGGCTACATTTGACCATTTTATCGATATTAAAAATCAATTTAGGAAAAGCATTTTTATTTGCTTTGAGTTTTTAGGTAAACGCAGCACCACTTCACTCGGATGACACGTAAAAATGTCACGGTTACCGGTAGTCGCTCTTCTTCTGACGCCAATGTTGCCTGAAGTCCAAATCACACCTATGCTCTCCAGGCATAGTTGTGTTTGTACCGCTTCCCTTTAAATTTTCTATACTGCTGCTGGCTAGCGCTTATCTTCATTTTTGTTGCTAAAAGCTTGATTCTGGCATCACTGCCGTGTGGAACTATTAGTTTGCTAATAAAAGCAGAGGCTTAATTTTAAGAGATTGCAACATATAGTAATTAATATAGATACAAATGTAAAAAGAAAACAAAAACTTTATTTTACATATATTAACTTTAAATAAAATCCCACAAAGTACTGTAAAATATCTAACATGTTATATTATATATCTAATCTGTCAGCTTCTTTATTTTAATATTCATCTCAATTATCACAGTTTGATCCTCAGCGATGACACAGTAACCACATTATGGTGAATCTATTCTTTTTTTTTAATGTTCGATCCACATAGCTTCATCCTCAGCAGTGATACAGTAAACACACGTACATTACTATAATTTAATCTGAAACAAAATCCCACAAAGTACTATAAAACATCTTACATTTTATATTATATATCTATTCTGTCATTTTCTTTATTTATTATTGCATTTACCTAAATTGCTGACTCATTTATTTTAATATCTGTCTCAATTAACACAGTTTGATCCTCATCAGCGATGACACAGAAATAACATTATGGTGAATCTATTCTTTTTGTTTTAATGTTCAATCCACATAGCTCCATTCTCAGCATTGACATAGTAAACACTTTACAATAATTTAATCTGAAACAAAATCCCAAAAAGTACTATATAAAATCTTACATTTGAAATTACAAATGTAATCTGTCAGCTTCTTTATTTGTATCGTATTTACCCAATGTGTTGACTTGTTTATTTTAATATTCATCTCAATTAACACAGTTTGATCCTCAGCGATGACACAGTAACCATAATATGGTGAATCTATTCCTTTCATTTTAATGTTCAATCCACATAGCTCCATCCTAAGTAGTGACATAGTAAACACATTACTATAATGTAATCTGAAATAAAATCCCAGAAAGTACTATAAAATATCTTACATTTATATTATATATCTAATTTGTCAGCTTCTTTATTTATTATTGTATTTACCCAGTTTTTTCACTCATTTATTTTATTATCCGTCTCAATTAACATAGTTTGAATCTCAATGATGACACAATAACCACATTATGTTTAGTCTATTCCTTTATTTTAATTTTGAAAATCCGCACAGCTCCATCCTCAGCACAGTGACATAGTAAACAAATTACTATAATTTAATCTGAAATAAAATCCCACAAAGTACCACAAAATATTTATATCTTACATTTTATATTATAAACTTTATTGTTATACTTATCTAAAATGTTCAGTCCTTTATATACTTTTAAAAATTATTTTTTTGTACATTTTACAAATTTCGTCACTTTATTTATTCACTTATACCATCAGCAGAGATGAAACGGGAGATTGCTCATGCGAGGTCCCGATGCAATCCCTACCGGTAGGCGGCGCTGGTGTTGGCAAACGCGTGTCTCAGGTCCATCTAACCCGTAACGCCATCTATCGGAAGAGACCACGAAGCACGAGCGTTAAGCTTAGAATAGGGTAAAACATATATGCATTGTTGCCAGAAAGCGGAATAAAGAGAGAGCGGAGATATTTTCTCGGACCTCTCTGTCTTTCTCGCTGTTAGCTTCTAGCAGAAGAGTCGAGGCAAAATCTTTCCGTTTCGCTTTGCCGAAAATCTACCAATATTCGATGTCATTTATATTTGCAGGCCAATGCCTTTATACATGATTTTTTCAGCATATTTATTTATCAGCATTGACTTATTTAAATCAATAATAAATTAAGGAAATGCGTATTTGATATATAATAATTATTTTAACTATAATTTCATCGTTATATTTCGCCTATTTCCGTAAAATCTGCATTTCTTTAGTTTATTATTGATTATTGTAAGTCAATGGCAATTTAAAAAAATTTAATCTTAAAAAAAAAAGAAAAGTACCGATCAGGAATCGAACCCGGACCCACGAATCGCCACGCGATTACCTTACCTCTTAGACCACGAGGCTTCTTCAGTGCACCGTAAACAGATAGTCTTTTTAAGGGCTTGAAATCTTCTATTGAACCATATAAATAAACGAAGAACCGACATCTTTATTCATTATTATTCTATCATAATGGTACACAAATTAAAGAATAATTATATAATGTAGATTTTCAAAAGCTTTTCCAATAACCAAGAACGGAAACTGCGAGCGTTGATTATTTATCTTCGTTCTTGGCTATTGGAAAAGCTTTTGAAAACTATTCAAAATATAATTATTCCTTCATTTGTGTACCATTATGACAGAATAATAATGAATAAAGCTGTCGGTTGCTCGTTTATTTATATGGTTTAAAAGAAGATTTCAAGCCCTTAAAAAGACTATCTGTTTACGGTGCACTGAAGAAGCCTCGTGGTCTAGGCGGTAAGGTAATAGCGTGGCGATTCGTGGGTCCGGGTTCGATTCCTGATCGGTACTTTTCTTTTTTTTTTAAGATTAAATTTTTTTAAATTGCCATTAACTTACAATAATCAATAATAAACTAAAGAAATGCAGATTTTACGGAAATAGGCGAAATATAACGATGAAATTATAGTTAAAATAATTATTATATATCAAATACGCATTTCCTTAATTTATTATTGATTTAAATAAGTCAATGCTGATAAATAAATATGCTGAAAAAATCATGTATAAAGGCATTGGCCTGCAAATATAAATGACATCGAATATTGGTAGATTTTCGGCAAAGCGAAACGGAAAGATTTTGCCTCGACTCTTCTGCTAGAAGCTAACAGCGAGAAAGACAGAGAGGTCCGAGAAAATATCTCCGCTCTCTCTTTATTCCGCTTTCTGGCATCAATGCATATATGTTTTACCCTATTCTAAGCTTAACGCTCGTGCTTCGTGGTCTCTTCCGATAGATGGCGTTAGGGGTTAGATGGACCTGAGACACGCGTTTGCCAACACCAGCGCCGCCTACCGGTAGGGATTGCCTCGGGACCTCGCATGAGCAATCTCCCGTTTCATCTCTGCCATCAGTATATCAGCTGTCAGTAAGATTAAAACTGTCACTTTATTTCTTTATATTACTTTATAACTTACGGTATGTATATTGTATGTACGATACAATAATACTAACATTTGTCTTGGCTCACGGACCATGCATTATGTATTTTGAAATTAGTAATTAGAAATATCTATATTGCGGTCCCTCTACAGTCTCTACCCTCTGACGTATTTCCGCCGACCAGTAGTATCAGCAGCGACTATAGCGTAGTACCCAAAATAGTACTACGCTATAGGATATGTCGCTTTTGGGTACTACGGTAGTACCGAAAGTACTACACTTGGCAACCTTGCTCGGGACCTTCCATGACTGCCGGTATACGCCAACTCAGGAATTAAACTTTCCTCAGGCGCGGCAGGTGGACGGTATTTTAATGACGGCCTATAAGCGGCTTCGAAATTGAGCGCCAAACGCTCAAATTCTCGATAAGTCATATTTTTGTGTATAGCGATACCTCTTCTATACACCGGTAGCATATTCTTGTGCGCGATAGCGATTCGGCTCCAATCCGATCTTTCTCTGCCTATTTTCCGAATATACGACTGTATAGTCTGCAAATAGGCTCGCACAGATTCGTTAGCACCCTGAGTTCTTGTTAGAAGCTCAGTCTCCAGTTCTTCCTCCCATGTTTGTGATCTGAAATACGACCTTAAGGCGGACTTAATATCAGACCAGGTTGAGAATTCATTATCCTCAAACCACATCCTCGCCACACCTGTCAAGATGTGGGGAAAGACGTCAACCAGGTCGGAATCTCTTACCCTGAGAAGGTTCAGGACGGCCTCGGTTCGAGAAATAAAACTCTCAACCGCCTCCGTTCCATCGCCCGCAAAGGTTAAGTTTGACCTCTGGAGAGATTCGAGAACACGCCAACGGGGCATACAGTCATCCCCTTGGCCGGTAACTTTTCCAGGTTTTCCCTTCAGGACCCTCGTCCTGTAGGCCCCCTGGAATATCTCAGCCGAAGCATCGTCTGATGTCGGTTGAGATTCGAGATCATCGCTCGGCCTTGTCACTGTCAACAAAGGTTGACCCTGATTGGCCGATGCCGGTAGAGCGGCCGCGGTCTTTCGCGGTCGGCCTCTAGCGCGCTTTTCGGTAGCAGAAGCAGCTGCCACTGCTGCTTCCTCGGGAACAGTCTTATTTTTCAGCAGCTTGTCAAAAGCCTGCTGGACTTGAGAAATGAAATCTTGGAACGACCCTTCCAGTTTTTCCATTCTCTCCTCTAGACTCGAGATCTTCTTCTCCAGGTTTACCTGGGAAGCATCGGTAGCTGTCGGTTCTGCGAACTCATCAGAGTCGCCCGACCCGGTACTCCTTTTCCGTCCCGTGGACTCAGCCATCTACGTATGGATATAATAGTGCGTGTTGCTTCTTCTGTCTGGTCCAAGGGTTGTCGCTGGAGTGATCCGGCAAAGTTCTGTTTTGCCCCGTTAGCCGTCCGTCGGATAGGTTACCCCCACCCGAGCTTTGGACATGCGCAGACGATCTAAGTGATTCTCGTATTCTCACTTATCGCTTCTGCTCGATAACAATCGCCCTTCGATTAATCGAATTTCGATCTAGGCGCTCGATAGCTCTGCTTCATCTACGGGCCGCTAGATGGCAGCACTAGGATCGAGTTCATCGACCTCCAGTACCATCAATCACGACCGACGGCAGCACTTCGACGAATTATTGATTCGTCTTGCCGTCGATTACCGCTAGATGGCAGTACCGGTAACATTTCTCGACAGAGGGTCCACGTGTGGTCTCTGTCTCACCTCGTCCTGAAAACATTGGCCTTTACCGGCTCAAGCCCATCAATTTTATTTTTGTTTTGGATGGATAGGAAAGGAATGAAAAGGAAGGAAAATAGGATGGAAATCGATGGGAAATTCACCGAGGTGTACGGTAGCGTGCGGGATTGTACGATTTCTCGTACCGGTAACATTCGGTAACTTGCAGGAGGAGTATTTCTAGGGCTCGACTAGCTGTGAAACCCTATCCATACAAACCTCCTTACGAGCCGCTTTCGTCTTTAGCGGCTTCGAAGGTTTTTCCTTCGGTGGGGTTACCACCTGGGGAACTGCCTTCGGAGTCGCCTCGGAAAGCCGTGGTTGGGCGTGTACTTTCCCACGCTCGGATCTGCGTTTTGCCGCTATCACCTTACGTGGTACGTTCGTACCCGCATTCGCCACGTATGGACCGATTGTCTGCCAATGCGGCCCACAGGCAGGGCAGGTGCGCAACGTTTTCCCGGTGCGCCCACACCCCTTACAGAAAGCATCTGTAATTGGTGTAGGGCATTCGGAAAACCGATGGCCCTTACCCTTGCAATTCCAGCATACACGTATGCCGAAATTGCCGGTAGCGCGCGTGGCCACAGGATCGGAAGGCTTCGCCTTCTTCACCGGTGGTGCCGGAGTCACCTTAGGCGGCAACGGTTGCTTAACTCCTTTCGGAGGCTTGACGGACGCCATAGCTGCGTATGACGGCCGCTTCGTCTCCGGAGCAGCTACCGCTGTCTCCCGCTGGACCTCCCTGACCCGCTTGCGCTCCTTTCGGGAGAGCTTACGGACAGGGGTGCTCAGCACAGGTGCCTCGGCCACCTCGACCGCTGCCACGACTTCGTGGTAGAGGTCCAGGTCCGCTCGGAAGAGAGCAGCCAGCAACTCCACTAGACTACGTCTAGGAAGACCCTGATTGCTCCCCCCCATAGGCGTCGGGGTTACCGAACGCATCCTGCAGTGTCGCTGCATTAATTCGCTGAGTACCTGCGTACCCAGCTCCTCATGCCCAGACTCTACAAGGTGTTTCGATACCCCCTCGAGAACAGGTGGGCTGCCGCCCACCTCGATAACAGTAACGCAGGTTGGCGTTTGACGGACAACCTGCGCCACGGGAACGGGAACGGGATCGGATGCGGGACCCTCAATAGGGCCCGCAGGAGATGGGGATGCCAGAAGGGCATCCTCATCGACGGAATCCTGTGCCATAGGCACAGGAGGAGCGAGAGCGTCGCGAGCGGCGACAGTCGTAGCCGAGGGTGAGGCGTTCTGGGATGCCATTGTATAGGGCGGAGAGAGAGAGAGCGAGGAAGGCTGAGAGAGAGAGAGACGGAAGAACAATTTGTTCTGTAGGGATCCAGGGTAGGATGAGATGTGAGGCGACTTGCCGGCTCGCGGAACGTTAGCGAGGCGTTATCATCCGTTGCCAAATTTCCGATTCTGCGCTTAATTCGGTAATTATGTTTGGCAACATCTCGATAGCTAGCTAATTGAACTGCTCTGACAGTTAGCCGATCGGGCTCCGCCAGGCAGCATGGCTCAGCTCAGCCGGTCGACTTGTTTACAAACAAGCGCTCAGCTGTCACTTGCCCAGTCAAGTAGCCTTTTCGGTAGCGTTAGATTTTAACACGGGCGAATATAATATTAAATTATATTTGCGCCCGTGGTTCTCATCCAATTTCCCGTTAGCTTAGCATGGGTTGCTCGAATTCTACGTGAACACGTCAATTCGATCAGGCTATCAATTCTTAACAGAATTTGATCCCTTTTACAACCAGATGATCTTTTCATGCTTTTTCAGCGTTTCCGAGCCTCCAGAAAATAGTGGGCCACCTATTCCCTGAAAACTCCAACACTTCCGGTAACTTCTCGGACTTGTGGATTATTCGTTCGCCGAATAATTAATCTATTATAAGAAACCACGTTGGGCGCCATTTGTAACGTTATTCCCGTCAGTGCGAGGGGCCACTCACACTACGGGTTTTCCCATTACCTTCGCCCGTCCTTTTCTATCGGTATCAGGGCGCCAGTTGGTCAGTTGGGTGGCCAACAACCCTACGTTATCAATTGGGTCCTTCGACCCCATTCTCTATGCATCTTATACGGCCCTGCGGCCATGCATATGGACGGTAGCGGTAGCCGGGGTCGCTGAGTATGCTAGGTCGTGGAGAGAGGGGAGGGTTCCTTACGGAAGTCCGAGCCTCGCAGACCTGCCTGCTGAGGGGCATACATTTCTCCCTCACCACCCACACACAGGTGGTGGTGAGGAGTGCGGGAACATGCGGTATCAATTGCCAAAGCATAGCGTCTTGCCAGGAGCGGACCACCGTCCACCACGGAGGCAATGTTCACGGCCCGTCCAGCCATAGCGCAAGCCTATGGGATTACGGAGGGCACCGGGACACATTCCAACGGGCTAACTACGCCCCTGCACAACCCACTATGCATTGGCCGGTATCCAGTCGTGACGTACGTGCAGGCTGGCCTATAGCACACGCCTCACGTACGCGAACCGACCCATGGATGTCTGAGTGCCGCGTCACGCGCTCACCAGCACGCACGGGCACATCAGCACAGTCCCATGGTCGCGTTCCGACTGCCTGCTATGGCAGTCTGCGCACGACATTCGCGCAGCCTGCTTGACGCGCGTAACCAGCGTTCAAGCCAGACTCGATGTTCTATTTCCCCTCCTCGTGGGGACTTATAGACACTGTCATTGTTTTAGGACTCCCCGAGGCCGCTTCTCCTTATCTCAGGTTGCCTGGGTTGTTTGGCATGGCCCTGCCTTACTTCTCAGGACAATCTGGACATCGTTTACTGGAGCGCCGGTCTTTTCATCCGGGCCTCTGCCTGTCAACGGGGTACGGGGTCAATCCTTGACGTTAGCTATAATCCACTCGTGAGCCTATCTCACGAGTCGGTAACGTAGGGATTAATAATATCCACTGTTCGGTAGCTTTTATGTTCTTTATTCGGTATGTATCTCGTATACGTAACGGGGAACTTCGTTACAATTGGCTTTTTCTTCATTACATATTTAGTATATTTGAAAGTTAATAAGAAATTAATTATATTACATAGAAACATCAGTTGGATAATAGCAGACTGGCTTCTAGAAAATGTATTGGATGACATGGATGACATTGGAGAGATTTACATAAATTGCTATTTTTTGAACCTGTGGCAGTTGAACTGTCAGGAGCTATCAGAAGTTCTGATCCAGCATCATCAGTTGGAAATAGGTAAGAAAGCTTGTCACTATTCATATTATGTTTCTGCAAAAAAATTTGAGCTAACGATTATCTATTTTAATAATGAATTGCATCTTCTTTATTCGTAGAATCTTATTGCTGTAAGTTTGGGATCTCTAGTTGGCTTGAAAGCTCCAATGAACTTTACGACTCAAGAATATAACTTCTTATTAATAATATGAGAATTAATGATGTGTTGTTCATGAAAAAATATTAACAAGTAATATGAATTTAATTTAAAATATATTTTTCCATTTATTTTTATACACCATGTCACACAATAAGAGGTTAACATAAAATACATGTTTCTTATACAAATTTATAACACTTAATATGATTTTATTTAAAGTTCGTCACTGATAATTTTTTTAAATAAATTAATAAAAAATGCAGATTAAGTTACCACACTTTTGAATCTGAATGTACAGTTTTGACAGGTCGTCATATTCACAAGGAGTTATGTAGAGAAGCATACGCATTATACAAAAATTTTGAAACAAAAGAGCCTCTACCGTTCTGAGATCTAGTATTGCACTCCAATTTATCGTTTAAAATATCAATAAAAATGCAAAATCCATAAGTTAATTAAGACATTGAAAATCTTATACTTCATTGATAATACAAATATATTCAAAAATAATATTCATGTAGGTTTAACCTCATAAAAGCATCTGAAGTCTTGTTTTAATAAAAGTAGGAGCAGATAAATTTATAATTAGAATAGTCATATTAATTTTATTATATATATATATACACCTTACAATATCCGCCAGTTTCATTAAAGCTATATTATAGTTTAATATTTGATTAGTTACAATACCATTATAAATATATAATAGAATAGAAGTCAGTTTATTATGTGGAATATTAATTGATATCATTTAATAACTTATTTACAATCAAAACAAGAATCAATAAACACTTTTGAGATTATATATAAAAAAGGTTCAGTATGTTACAAAAAGCAAGGTGCAGTAACTATTATTATATTTCATATTCTTTGTATCAACCTTATCTATAAATCTTGCATTTAAAACTTCAAAAATGTAATAAAGAAATGGGCTAATTAAGATGATAGGTAATACTAGTATAGAATGGCTACATTTAAATTATTAATATATATATTTTACACTGTACAATATCTATCATAAGTGAGTAAAAGCCATATTAATTAATTTATTATTTGAATTGTCATAACAGCAATATATGATAGACGAAACGTCACATATTATAATAGGAGATAATAATTTATATCATTAAACAAGTTGTCTATAATTAAAATGGTAGTCAGTGGATACTTTTAGGATCAGATATAAAAAAGTTTTAATTCGTCACAAAAAAGTAAGACACAGTGACTATTGTTATATTGTAAGTCCATCCTATCAACCCTGTCTATTAATCCTGCACTTACAACTCCAAATTAGGAAAAGGAAATACCCAATTTAAGATACATATATATAATTTAAATGTAGAATACTTACATTGAAGTTTCTTATTCATTTATACATTTACAATATTCATAAATGGTTGCAGCCTCTCAATAACTTTTTGTACAGTTAAAGGCAATAATCTTACGTCAGGCAAGGAGAAGTAAGAGACAGGCGAGGGATTTTTTAAGAAATTGTAATATTAACCTTAAAATTTAAGTATTTTCCTTTTCATACACGTATAAAATCAAGTTAGTCTGATACATTAACTGGATTTTATAAGTATTATGTGAAAGGAAAAAAATGCTTAAATTTTATGGTTAATATACAATTTCGTAGAGAATCATTCGTCGCTCTAATTCTTACTTCCCCACGCCTGCTGCTAATAGATTATTGCAGTCAGTTTGCTTTACTAAATATTCTCTAACTTTTAGAAATCAAATGATTGCAATAGTGCTCAATTTAGTTTCGGCTGTAATTTGATCCATTGGATTAAAAAAATTAAATCAATTTTTATGATATGCATATGTACACAACATTGGGCTAAGACAAGGGGGATAGTATGTCGCAGAACTCCGTACGGTGCTCTCTTCCAGAAATATACAATTTAAATATTTTTCAATTAAGCAATGTCATGTTTAACAAAAAGATTAATTCTCAGCTTTTACAAGTCGGATCAGGTTAATAATCTTCTTCTTTCATACGACTCGATTTGCAGTTTAACCAATAGGAATAAAAAAATTAAGAAAACTTTTATGACATAAACACAAATTATAAGTTAAGACGAGAAGAATGTTACATTGCAGAGAACCCTACGATACCTTTTTGGAGAAATATACAGGTTTTACCACGTCTAGATTAATGCTCCTGGGTTATGGAGAAATTACGTAATGCATTTAGGTTTAAATGTACGTTTTGCGATTAATTTGGAACGTCATTCTTTATTGTAATAATTATACGGAGCAACAACAGGGCTTTTGTTCGCGTGGAACTCCGTCCTGGGAAACATTGAGCCCTGTGTGTTGCATCCTCAAATTAAAGAAGATACAAAGAATAGTAAATGCATAATTTATGACATTTGAACAATAAAAATTTCATGCTAAACTTAAAAAAAGAACATATTTTATCCATACAAGTATTGAACATTTTAATTATCTATAAGGTACTAGATATTTTTTATCATTAGGATATAACTCTGATAACTTCTTTCTAATCTACTGGCATTTCATTTAAAAATAAGAGAAATACTATGAAATGATAAATAATGTTAAACTTTTTTTTTTCTGAAAGAAATCAGTTTTATCACGATAATGCTTTGTCCCCTAGAACAGTTTTGTGTGTGTGTGTGAATTATTTTCTTTAATTAAAGCATAATATGAAAATGATTGTATCACAGAAAATAACGAAATTCAGTATCCTGAAAAGTGATACAAACTTGTAAAACAATAAAATGGAGATAACATCTGCAACCTAAAAATAATAATAAAGCACACACTTAGACGTTTTGTTATGTGTCGTGAATATCAAAATATTAACAAACTATTCTTACTGATTAATGTCGTTTTATTTTCCCAGAGATCAGATTATGTAGCCATGTCTTAATCTGAGGAGTGGTTCTATTTTGTAACTGTGGCGTTTTACTTTTTAACTCCAGTATTTTAGCTTGTGACGGTAAGCGTAATTGGCTAATTTCATATTGAAAAGCTTCCTTTATTATTGTCTTTTCAGTATCTGTCCATCGTCTTCGTTTAGTTGCTCCAAATGGCGATGCTTTAAGAATGTATTGTTAGGTATAGTAGGGTTGAAAGTAGTATAATTAGAGTGAAACTCTGTTTCCATAACTTTTCTACTCCATAAGAAATCTAAAATCTGTTCAAGTAGGGGGAAAATGCTTAACGAGGATCCGAATACCGACATTACAGATATTTTTCTGTTAAACGTAGCGGCTTTATTTCTCAACGAATCGTTAATAGTATATCTATCTTCTGAAACGCCAGAAAATTATCTATAGTAATCTATGTTGAAAAATTGGTTAAACAAATAAAAAATTAAAAAAAAAATAATTACAAAAACCATGAAATTGAACAAATGACCAACGTAGATCACCACATATCTTTCAACGTTTCAAAAATTGTGTACATATACAGTTGACGATCCTTTGAGAAACGAAGCCGCTATATTCGATAGAAAAATTTCTATAATGTCGGCATTCGGATTCTCGTTAATCAGATTAAACTGCCCCCGACTGCATAGTAATAATAACCATTGGTAATATATTACTGAAACAGACAGCTTTCGAGTGTTTTCTCAAAATGATAATAATAATGGATTTTCACTTTCTCGATGTTTACATCAAAAGAAATGTAAAACTCAAAGCTACCAAATTTCTTTCGGTGTAAAATTATAAAATTAAAAGCTTACTGCTACGCTTCCTTTTGCTATCTGCAGCTGAAGTCTTTGGCGTATCAATCGTATTACTGTCATTCTCGCTTTCCATGGCATCACAATCTTGGAATGGATTTCTCCTGTTATTTTCAGGTACCACATTATTATCTTCATTGTCATTATATACAGCAGCATTTAATAAGCGAGAAAATCTTAGGATATCAAATTCTGGTATCGATTGGCGGTAATGCGATCGATGAATTGTTTTGTCATGCCCCATAAATGTAGATAAAGAAGCCACTTCATTTTCGCTTAAATTAAACCTGATGCATAAGGTGGCTATATGCTTTCTCAATTTAGTGCCTCTTAAAGTCAAGGGCTTACTAGCGCCACATTTCTCAGAATATTCTCTGAGCAACTTGCACCCTCGAAGAAATGCATGGCGATGCTTGTCAGTACCAAATATACCGAATAAATAAGGATTAGAATCTTTTACTTTTGCGCGTGATCTGTAATTTAATAATAACTCGATACATTCACGTATATGCTTATAAAGTAACACAGGTACAGTACGACCTAATTTTCCACGAATATCAAATGTTGCAAAATTCTCAACAGCCTGAAAAATAAAATTCAAGTAAAACAGGAATATTAATTAAATGGTAATATGACGAATACAAATTCAATCAATTTCCTAAAACCATGCTTGACTAGAATGTCTGACTATAAGTCGACTTTAAGTCAGATATTTTAGTTTTGAAATGTGCTATAGGGTTAGTATTACTTTTTTCTCCGACGGTGTCATAGCATCATACACTTCTGAATTCCTTTCACGGCTAACAGTTTTAATACACCTAAAATCTTCGATTAAAATCTTTTCGGTTTCGCCAGTTCTTCTTCTATTATAAATTAATATAGATATTAATACCAGTTTCAATAACTCTGTCCAAGTCTCTATTGTAAACGATATTTTTAACTCATTAAAGAAAATATTCCGCTCTTTCTCTATAAAATTGTACAGCTTTTTGACATCTTCTTTTGATGGTAATTCAATCGTTTTTAAACGATTATTCATCGTAACAGTTTCTTCAGCAGTCTTGTTTATGGACTCACTATAATCCTGATCCAATAATTTTAAAAATTTGGTGACATTCTCTCCACCTTCTTTATCATCTTTTTTCATCATTTCAATAAATAAAAGATTTCCTATTTTTTTTAACATAGTTCCTAACCGAGTTGCCACAGACGGAGCACCGAATTTATTCGTTTCTGGATCAAAACGAGCGACCTCATGTACTGCAGCCAAACAAGCATCGTACACTGGGAGTTTATATATGGAAATTAAATCTGTAACATTAGCATTAAATTTTTTAACAGAGATTAAAAATCGGCCCAGCAATCGTAATTCTGCTCTAATCATATCATGATGACGTTGATTTCTGAATTTAGCACACACTTTATTTCCACGAAGAATTATTAATTCGTCATGTCGAACACAGCTTGTGACTTCGTCCTCTCTCATTACAGGAATAATAACATTGCGCATCATTTCTGAGGCACTTTTATGTACACGAGCTTCGACTTTCCTGCCAAAAACTTGCACATGTCTACCTAGTTTCTTATCACTGCATACTGAGAAATGGTGTCGCAAGTTATTTTTTGTATAACAGCCGTGGCAGTTAGGACAAGTTATAAAATCAGATGATTTTTTGTTCTTGCTTTGGACTGGTCTGCGACACACAATAATTTCTCCTGTGTTAAGGTGCCCATCCTTATTATGAAGGAAATCGCCATTTTTACGAATTGTGTCAATTATTTTTCTTCTTTCCAAAGAACCTGCAACACATAAATTTATTTTCTAATAAAAATATCGTTAATATAATTTTGAAAGTTTGCTAGAGATCCCCAGGATTCTGTTTCTAGCATGAAAAGAATACCTGGAACCTTAAGCAATTTGCTAAATGCTACATAGAATTATGTTTAGGAATAATTTACCCTTAGGAAGAAAAATAAATTTTTTTACTTCCTCTTCATTTTTGTGAACTATTTCCAAGTGCCTGGCAATTTTAGTTTGAAGTGTCTTACAATAAATACAAAAATGCTTTTTATTGACACCTTTTGGCTCTGACGATTTCACTTTTATATTTTCCAAAGTACAGCCAACAGTATTAGTAGAAGTGTTCAAGGAAACATTCGTAGAGTTAGCTATGCTACTCGAATTTATAGAGCTCCTAGTGGTTTTAGAACCAACTTGTAAATCATTGACAGACGACTCTGATGAACTTTGATCAGGAAAATAGTTAGATTCATTGTCGGTAACATTATTATTCTCTGAAACATTATAATTGATGTAATTAAAAATACCTATGTTCGACAGACATTATTAGTATAAATGAATAACACAACATAAAAATTTTGAATTTAATAATTTCCTGAATAGCACATATATTTCACAATTCCTATATGGGTGACTGTGTGAAAACTTTTCTAAATTAATATCTTTGATAATAATGTTTACTGCTGAATATAGAAAATTTGTTTTCAAGGTAAATAAAATATAGTAGTTTAAATTTCAAGAGAAACCATTGTATAATATTTCAAGATTCAAAATTACTGAGTTAAAAAATCTATTTGCTCTGTGATATTCTTTACAAACACATTCTAAGCGTATTAATATTTCACATTTTTATTTAAGTTTGCCAGTGTTTCTGAACTACTTGATATAATTTATTAGCCTTATGTTATAAATAAATGGAAGTATGCATTATAAATGATATATTAAAAAAAAAGTAAAGAAAATAAGGGCAATAAATATCATTAAGAAAAAAATCCTGTAGCATTTTGTGCAAAACAAGATTTTATATGATCACACAAACTGCTTATATTGGTATACGTACACATTGTATGTAAAAGAATACATATATATTCATTAACAAAAATTGAATTACCTTCACTTTCTTCGTCTTGATATTCTAAATATTGAAATGCAGCAGGAGCTGAATCAACGGCTATAATAATAATTAATTTTTATGTGAGGAAATCCATACAGAATTAAAGAGTTTATACAAAAAAATACCTGATGCACTTGAATATGTAATCTCATTGAACTTTGTATCAGAAATGTTGTTAACTGATAAATTTAGATGATCACTTGATATTAACATATCTTCTATAACTAAGGTATTACCAGTTATTTGACTTGACTTTGCAGTTTTTTCTCCCTCATCTGTGTAAAAACATAATTATCCATTTAAATTGATTCTTATAAGATTAAAATATATATGAGAAAATGTTATATACAATCTAAGTACGAATGATATGAGAAAAGTTAAAAAATAAAAGGTATCGAAGAAAGTTTACGTAAAATTTCTTATCCTATGAAAATAGGAGGCATCAACGCATATACCCTCAAGAAAACTAAATACTTTTGTCACGTTTTTCCTCATTTTAAACTGAAGTGTAAGCTAAATTATAATATTCATGATCAGAATAAAAGGTATGTTAAAAATATAAATAAAATTTACATTGTGCTATTAACGATTCCAGCTGACTTAATTCAAAACTAAAAGCACCATCAGTTGCAGAAGGATATGGATCACTTGATGTCGATGCATCTACATCTAACAAAACTTCCAATTCTTGATTTAAGTTATTTTCAAAGATTTGATTATCTGGAAATAATATAGCCATTTAGAATCATTTCATATTAGAATAGTATATTGAACTGTGATGGAAAAATCTTAAAATGTAAGATTTCAGTGAAACTTTCATTTAGTATTTTGTATGGTATAAGAATTTCAATGCTAGCGTCAGCTCTTAACCATTGTTTTTGTTAATTAATTATTAATAAAGTAAATGAAAGTGTGTAATGATAGCTTGTAATGCAAGATAACGAAATAAATTAAACAAATTTAAATATCAAAGACGATTATACCTAGCTTTTTAGAAAATTCCTCAGTATAGGCCTTAGTAAGATGAGATATAGCAGAAAGAGCATTATCAGGTACATGTTTATGATTGTTTATATTAACAACTTTTTGGTCCTCTGTTGTAATTACATGTATTGATTTTAAATTTACCGGTGTTTCTAGGACATCTATAAAGATGGTGGATTAAAATCATATATCATATGTCATAGAAAACAAACAATTGAAATTAGTTAAAAAATTTCCAATAATTTTGAAATATAATATACTTTGTTTCCTTACCATTATGATGTAATAATTTTGAAAGCTTTATAATCGGCACATTATTGTTGAGGTTTTTGACCAAATCATGTAAAATTGAGTCATCAACTGTAGAAAAAAAACATTATCTCAGCTAAGCACAAACCAAATCTATTCATAAATATTAATGTCAGGATTTTTTGTTCCTGTAATAAGGTTGCCAAAAAGGCAACATTTAGAATCTTTCAATTCATTATTATTTACAATTGAATATAATTACAACTTACACAGAGTAAACCATTGGATAACTACTGTGTTTATACAGATTCTTTAGAAAGCGATAAGCGCAAAGAAGTTACTTTTTCCTACCTTATATTGATAAAAAAATAATTGAATTTCATACTGTGATTAATATCGAAAACAAACATTAGTAATAAATTTCTTTAAGTAAACGAACATATTAATAATTAGAAATTAGTAATGTTATTCATATGTTGTTTTTATTTAGAAAAATTCAATCTGTTTAGCATTAAACAAAGAAATTTATAGAATCAAAATGAAATGAAAAATTGAACAGATTTTATTGTTTAAGTTGTATGCTGGATATTTGAAAAAATAATTATTTTCAGTAAAAACAGTATGCAATATTATTTGAAAATGTATTACTTAGACTTATTAAGTTATTACATATATGACCAAAAATATCAGGAACGCTTACACTGTAGGTGTAATAGAGATAGAAGCTTATATTTATATTCATCATAATTGTTTCCACCACTATTGATGAATAGCAGGAAACCACTATAAAAAGACTATAAGAAAAAAATACATTTACGACTGTCTATCGTTGCTCTTTCGTGTATAAATTTCTTCCTAAACAGTTGGAATTTGACACAATATTTACATTTTGATTCAACCACAATGCGTGCAGCAATTATTTTTATCGTGCAAGACAACATAACGTTTTTTATAGAAAACCTTAAATGAATTTTCAAATATACACAATGCATGTTACAAGACAAACTAATTATAATTCTGTTTCTTCTATAAAGATATTTATCTATTCCTTATATCACAGAAGAAAGAAATTTCTAATATCAATATAAAATCAAGTCGATAAATCTATAAACTATAAATTATTTCGTGCGTGTGTGATTCTAACAGAAAATGTGAAGATTTTGATCATCCCGTCTATTAACTTCTTATACGAGAATCAACCTGATATGTATTCAATATGAAAATACAAGACGTCTGAATATTAATAGAAAAAGTCTTCTTGTACAAGTGATTTCAGAAAAATATTTTGCAAACATTTAATTAAAGTCATGCTATATAATTTGATGAAGGCTTGTGAATCTTAATAAAAGAATATTGTAATATTTCTACGTACCATGAGATATATTGATACCGCTTTTACTTCCTTTTTCGGTTTTTCTGATAAAATAACCATGCTTTTTATTTGTTGATAACGTATACATGATTATACGAGAGTAACAATATTCTACTACTGCACTATGTAAAGGCTGCGAATCAAAAGAGACCAAAGACTTGGTCTAACCCGTCTATCTCACTAAGCTGACTATGGAAGTGGTCAAAAGAGGTGTGATCACAAACCCTACAAGATTTTAATGTATTTAGATTATTTCTTTATTGATGGTACTACTGTCATTGGTTGTGTTTCATAAAATAACTTGCATATCGATTATTTATCAGAAAGCTTAGAAAGAGCTACACAATCTATCGAATGCACCCATTAGATTATTTTAAGAATCGATACGTTTTAACCCATTCCCTATCTTGCTTGCACCATTGCTATCACACATTAAATAAGTAGGGGGTAAATGTTTATTTAATATCTCGATACTATTATTTATCAGAAAATTCAGTGATAGCTACCAAGAAAAATTCAAGAAATAATTTTGAGGAAAACAAAATTGTAGAGTATTTAATCAGATATTAAGTAAATATTTTTGGAAACAGAGTATTCTAATATACAGAAAAATACATATCGTTGAGATGTTACCGTGTGTATCAATAATTTGATTTTTATTATTATAAAGCTGTTTACTTTCAATAACAGAAAGTGTTTCATGTTTTTTGAAATACAAATTGTGTTATGTCACGTAGAAATTTACAATGCATTTTTAAAGCAAACTCTTCATAATTTGCTCAGTGATTTTGGAAAGAAAAGGAGGGGTTGAAACGATTATTGTTTAAATTTAAAGACACATTGATGAGAAAGGCAGTACCCATGCTTAATCTACCACCAGGTAAATGAGAGTTTCATACGCGTTTATGGGAAAGCTTCTAATAGGACTTATCAAATTGATTAATCACTTTTTTTTCATGAGAAGAAAAATATTCTCAGAATCAATTTACAAAAATTACTTTGATAATGCTCGAAACGATAAAAAATGAAGATTCTCAAACAAAAGAATTATTTTAATGCAGCGCACATTTTATATAAATTTAATACATAATTTTTATAGATAGCTGATTTCTACAAAAATAAATTAACTTATTAAACACCAGCTAACTATAATAACCTTTATTTATAAAGTCATAATAATATTGTATTAAAAAGATTTATAAAATCGCCAAAAGAGAAGCAAACTGAACAGAGAAATAAATAGTTGTTTAAATGCGAATCAATTTATACCTGATTTAAGAAATATTTAACAACTTTTATGAAATGATATTGAAGCATCCAATTTGATAAGCCATATAATGTATTTTCATTTCATAAGGAAAAAGTAAGTGCTAAGGAAAGGATCAATGATGACAAGCTAAGATTATTAGTTTATTACCAATGTTGATATGATAAAACAATTGTATTATTTAAGAAATATGTAGTTTGTACTATCAAAAGCAGGTAACCCCTTCCTGCAGTTATCTTAAAATTAAAGTTACTAGTATTTTAAAATCCTTAGTATCTGACATACATTAATTTTACTTGACACAGTCAATGAACTTAATTAATTTTTAAGTAAAGTAAACAGTAGTCAATAAAACTATAATTTATGTATTGAGGTAGAAATAAATGAAACAAAAGGCTTCTTAAATATTACATATTTTGCTGATATAAAGTGATTATTTACCTTGGCTATGGAAGAATGAGGTAATACGTTCAGACTAGAATATTTGCATTGCAATTAATTTATCAAATCATTTCTTATTTCAAGAAAAACAACAGACTTTTTGCTCCCGTCAATCTCGGTCATAAAAAGCAAAAAAGACCTCAGCGTTTTGCATCGCTAAATAGCTCTCGTTTAAAAGACAAATATTGCAATGCGATTGGAGCTCCATCTTCTGAAACTTAACATCCGGTAAGTTTCGTCTATAAATTGCACTCGTTCACAACGTCGGTATTGCCATACGCGTGGAACTCCGTCCGGGGTACTGGCAAATATCAATCGTCTTGCCCGAGTAACAATTAAACTGAAAAGAAAAAGCATCTCCTTTAATATTAAAGTAATTACAAAAAGAGGCATTGTTAACTGCGAAAAAAAGCAAATTTTATAGTTCTGTTTGTTCTTATTTGACATCTTTACAAATTGTTTACACTACGTTGGTGACTGACTGAATTCACTGGTGTAAAAAAGTAACATAATATCAACGCGACTAGTTACATCATCTTCGATCAATGATTCTTCTTCTGTTAATAAGTAGAATATCGAGGTTATTCTTACTTTTAGCAGTTTTTCTCAAGATTTGATTGTAATAAAAATTCTCAAATCCAGGGCAAATATTTTTTCTCTTTATAAATCCCGGGGAATAAAAAAAATGTCTACTTTTTGTTATTTAATAACCGAAGGGAACAAATGTATAAAAATGCTTATTTTCGAAGAGTCCAGTTTAGTGTTGAGTACTGAAAAAATTTAGCAAAAGAATATTACATACCGTCGCTTTTATACAAAAGAATAACATCATTGAACTCGCCTATTCCGATACGTCGGTAGGTCAAAGTTGGATTGTCCAAAGAAATCTTACAATTAACCAGGCTAACGCGTAGCTGAGCTCTTGATGAGAATAAGTCGTAAATTGTAAAAATGTTAATATCTCATTCTTCTTTTACCTAGAGTATTAGTGATTGCTATTGACTCAATTGGAGTCGGTAACAAACTGCACAAAAGCGTGTCAATATTATAATAATAATTGATTTCTATTCTTTGAAGATTCTTACAGCTGCTCAGATTTAAGGAAAAATTCATAAGCATATTAAAATCCAGTCCTGCTAAATTCAAGTATCGTAGCTTTGGTAACTTAGGAATGATCGATGAAATGTGTTCGGAAAAGTAATCATTATTTTCTAAATTTAAGTATAATAAGGTTTCCGAAACAGACCACGTCAACTGAGGTATCAGATGTGTATAAAAAATCTTATTCTCTGAGTAACTGAAGTTGAAAGTTTCCAGGGAATTTATACCAGAAAGTGCCGCTTCGCTGAGGTATACTGTATGCCCCAGCTTGCTTTGGCTATTGACAAATGTTAAATTTTTTAGTTGTTTACTCATGG
The DNA here is from genome assembly GCF_024137725.1 of Prorops nasuta. Lineage (NCBI taxonomy): Eukaryota > Metazoa > Arthropoda > Insecta > Hymenoptera > Bethylidae > Prorops > Prorops nasuta. The sequence continues at coordinate 2,436,136 of NW_027116821.1, read as the reverse complement.
CTACGAATTTGCACAGGCTATCCATCGGCACTTCATTGCAGCCTGAAATCTCAATTGATGTTAAACTCGCGAAACACTCTTTACCCAGAAATTTTAGTGAGAGCTGATTATTGTTTATCAGCTTCAGTGACTGTAAGTTAGGCATTTCCAACTTCAGATTACAACTGCCTGGCGTGCGTCCCAGGATTAATTGTCGTGTCTCAAAGGATTCTGACAGTATTTGAATGGTACGCACAGAAATAAGAGCTCCAGATAGATCTATGCATTTAACTTTGGTCATTGTGCTTGGATTCAGACAGCGCATTTGGTTGGATAAAAATTTATTTATAAAAGGAGCTTCAAAGTCAACGGAGTTTCGTTTAAAGATAAAACTGTTAAAATATAATTTTTGTGAATCTATCAACATGAGCTGTATTCCATTTGCCCCGCGATATCTATCACAATTGGAATCGAAAGGAATGCTCATAAAATTGAATCTATCGTCCTCATTACAAGCAGTGTAGAAATTATAAATATCATTGGCGCCAAGGAGTTTCAATAGCACAAGCACAGGTTCGCCGCTATTCAAAAATAAATCTAAATGTGTAGGCAAGATGTTTTCTTTCCATGTACTCATGTGTGCTGTGCATGGCAATGCTTGTGAGGACAAGTGGTCAGGTCTGACCCTGATAACCGATTCCCTTCCTTTAGAATCCGTAAAAAGCAATTTCTTTTTACATGCCTTCGCTTGAATTTGACAAGAAGTGGCGATAGAACTGCATTCCACAACAGCAACTGAACCGGCTTTAATCGTTTTGACACTTGCAACTTCAAAATCCCTAAATCCTTGGTTCGTAAGGAATTCGCGCAGAATTGTTTTATTTATCCTATATCTTATATCACTGAGAAAAAACTTACAAACCGGCGAACCCTCGATAAATAATTGGGGAATTTGAATTTCCTGGAGCACCGGTTCGCTTGAAGAATTGTAGTTACGGCTTACTCTTACATGAACTTCTCTGTACTGCAACCTACTCTCCAAAAATCTTTGGAAATCTTCGAGCTCTAAGTCTGCCATGAAACAATCTGCCCGAACCTTTTCGCACAATGATTCTTCTTTATATTTGGCCAATTGGGCCCTAAGTTCGAAAAACTTGTCCATACCTAAAATTTATATATTAAGTGTCAAAAAGTAACTAGGCTAGAGTATTGCTCATAATTAATTGCGAAAATTACAGTTAATACTAACCACTTGGAACGACGATAGAGTTTTCAGAATACGTGAATTCCTGGGAGCCGAAAAATACCTCTATGGTTAATTTTTTAAATTGTTTTTCGTCCACAACACAAGTATTGCCAATCACGTAGATCCCCGTTCAGGGGAAAGGCAAATTATACCTCCCACCGCATGATAAACGGCAACCTTACCGCCTGCGCTACAGCGCTCACTTGATTTACCAAGAGCAAAACAGCCTTTTTAAAGACTGACTACAATTCTTTTATTAATTCGTCATAAATGATCAAGAATTAGCTGTAATAATAAATACATTTATCTACATAGCATTATTGTACTAAATTTATTGTTTTTAATTTGAAGCATACATTTTGCATGAAGATATGATAATTTAAGGGTAACCATTCAGTACTCTATATACAAAACTATTCATATGCTCAACTATCATAAATTAATTAAGTAATATTATAATATTTGTTATATGTAGTCGAATAACTATGATAAACCAGCATATGAATAGTTTTGTATTTAGAGTATTGCATGAACACCCTTAAAGTATCGTATCTTCATGTAAAATGTATGCTTCAAATTAAAAACATAATAAATTTAGTGCAATAATGCTGTGGAGATAAATGTATTTATTATTGCAGCTAATTCTTGATCGTTTATGACGAGTTAGTGAAAGAATTGTAGTCAGTCTTTAAAAGGCTGTTTTGCTCTTGGTACATCAAGTGAGCGCTGTAGCGCAGGCGGTAAGGTTGCCGTTTGTCATGCGGTGGGCTCGTGTTCGAGTCTTGGTGAAGTTTAAAATTTTTTCATTTTTTTTTTCATTACAAGGAATTTTTTTTTTAATAACCATTAATTTATTGGACTCAATAATAAATAAAAAAATGCATTTGTTAACAGATTAATATAAAAACATTGAGTTTATTTTACCTCAACTCATTTGTAATAATAAAACGCATTTTCTGTATTTATTACCAAATCTAATTAATTAATGGCTACATTTGACCATTTTATCAATATTACAAATCAATTTAGGAAAAGCATTTTTATTTGCTTTGAGTTTTTAGGTAAACGCAGCACCACTTCACACGGATAACACGTAAAAATGTCACGGTTAGCGGTAGTCGCTCTTCTTCTAAAGCCAATGTTGCCTGAAGTCCAAATCACTCCTATGCTCTCCAGGCATAGTTGTGTTTGTACCGCTTCCCTTTAAATTTTCTATACTCCTGCTGGCTAGCGCTTATCTTCATTTTTGTTGCTAAAAGCTTGATTCTGGCATCACTGCCGTGTGGAACTATTAGTTTGCTAATAAAAGCAGAGGCTTAATTTTAAGAGATTGCAACATATAGTAATTAATATAGATACAATTGTAAAAAGAAAACAAAAATTTTATTTTACATATATTAACTTTAAATAAAATCCCACAAAGTACTGTAAAATATCTAACATGTTATATTATATATCTAATCTGTCAGCTTCTTTATTTTAATATTCATCTCAATTATCACAGTTTGATCCTCAGCGATGACACAGTAACCACATTATGGTGAATCTATTCTTTTTTTTTAATGTTCGATCCACATAGCTTCATCCTCAGCAGTGATACAGTGAACACACATACATTACTATAATTTAATCTGAAACAAAATCCCACAAAGTACTATAAAACATCTTACATTTTATATTATATATCTATTCTGTCATTTTCTTTATTTATTATTGTATTTACCCAAAATGCTGACTCATTTATTTTAATGTCTGTCTCAATTAACACAGTTTGATCCTCATCAGCGATGACACAGAAACAACATTATGGTGAATCTATTCCTTTTGTTTTAATGTTCAATCCACATAGCTCCATTCTCAGCATTGACATAGTAAACACTTTACAATAATTTAATCTGAAACAAAATCCCAAAAAGTACTATATAAAATCTTACATTTGAAATTACAAATGTAATCTGTCAGCTTCTTTATTTGTATCGTATTTACCCAATGTGTTGACTTGTTTATTTTAATATTCATCTCAATTAACACAGTTTGATCCTCATCAGCGATGACACAGAAACAACATTATGGTGAATCTATTCCTTTCATTTTAATGTTCAATCCACATAGCTCCATCCTCAGTAGTGACATAGTAAACACATTACTATAATTTAATCTGAAATAAAATCCCAGAAAGTACTATAAAATATCTTACATTTTATATTATATATCTAATTTGTCAGCTTCTTTATTTATTATTGTATTTACCCAGTTTTTTCACTTGTTTATTTTATTATCCGTCTCAATTAACATAGTTTGAATCTCAACGATGACACAATAACCACATTATGTTTAGTCTATTCCTTTATTTTAATTTTGAAAATCTACATAGCTCCATCCTCAGCACAGTGACATAGTAAACACATTACTATAATTTAATCTGAAATAAAATCCCACAAAGTACCACAAAATATTTATATCTTACATTTTATATTATAAAATTTATTGTTATACTTATCTAAAATGTTCAGTCCTTTATATACTTTTAAAAATTATTTTTATGTACATTTTACAAATTTCGTCACTTTATTTATTCACTTATACCATCAGTATATCAGCTGTCAGTAAGATTAAAACTGTCACTTTATTTCTTTATATTACTTTATAACTTGTGGTATGTATATACTAACATTTGTCTTGGCTCACGGACCATGCATTATGTATTTTGAAATTAGTAATTAGAAATATCTATATTGCGGTCCCTCTACAGTCTCTACCCTCTGACGTATTTCCGCCGACCAGTAGTATCAGCAGCGACTATAGCGTAGTACCCAAAATAGTACTACGCTATAGGATATGTCGCTTTGGGGTACTACGGTAGTACCGAAAGTACTACACTTGGCAACCTTGCTGAGGATTCCCAATTGATCTAAGAAAGGAAATAAAGGACGTAAATGAGAACTCATAGGTAAAGGCTCGCCCTTTTTTAATGAACGTATTTCGTTCTGAAAACTAGTTTGTTGAATCAACCGAATAATTTGCATAGTGGCGGCAGTAAGTTCCGCAGAAGTGATATATGAAGGAAAGCCTAATGCGAGTTTTTTGGCACGATCGAAAAACCGTCTGATACGAGCCACAATTCTGATCAAACGATACCAAGAAGAATAGCGAGACAAGAATTCATTGTTTATATCGTCAATTCGTGTGGATAAAACATTTTTCCGGATTTCCTCTTGAGTCTGGAACATTTCTGTAGGCGTATGTTCTGGTTCCTTAATGAAAATTGGCCCCTGCCACCATAGTGACGACTCTAATAATTGATCTGGGGATATACCTTGTGACGCTACTGGCTATCCTTGGGGATAGTATAGAAGGGGAGGGAGGAGTGATCCCTCACCGATCGCGTTCGCGTCCCAATAGGCGACTTCCTACTAGACCCGGGCGCCTTCGATGCACTTCTGATAATACCCGAATATTTATTTATGCAGAGGGGGTTCTAACCCTCGTACGCGACTATCGGGGATGGGGTGCTAATACAATGAATCGCTAATTTCGGTTAGACTCTCTTTATTACAATATCACTAATCAATACAATATCCGGTTCGCGTTACACGGTATTGGGGAGTTGCGTTAGGTCCTACGTGTGGACGCGGCCTAAGTGGTGCGAACGCGGCTGGAGTCCCGATGACGTACTAGCTAGCCTCGCGCTCGAGCCACTAGTTGGCGTTCGCGGCGGCCCCACCGAGTCACGCGGTACTCGCGCGCCACCGGCGGATCCCTAGGCTAACTACTCCTCGACGCTACGCGGATAAGTCCCTCTTTCCGCGCGTGCGCGTCCCGCGACGGTTACCCGCACTCGCTCCGTTCCCGCGTACTTAAACACAACAACGACCCGGAGTGTTTACTTCTGTAAGCCTGAGGTCGCGAGTCCTCACGATAATGATACTAAGTCCGCGGCCTTGAAATAACTGAAGGGAACGTCCCAGTCAACGGTCGAACTCAAAACGAGTCAATGTAATCGCGAACACTTTGGCTAATTCGCGATTCTACACAATATGACATGCGTTACAGCTCCAACGGAATGACCACTCCGCTAAGTTGCCCGCTTACCCGTGACAGGTGAGCAGGGCCAGCGGTTCCCTATAAAACCGTTCGGTGCTACGAGCCCTAAAGCCCTAGCACACCCCGGGACGTCACAGGACTTATTCACAGAACGAATAATCACCCTACTTTCTGCTTACTCTAGGCTGGCTCTCTTCTCTCGCTTTCTCTCTCTCCCTTTCTCTCGCTTTCGCCTCTCTCTCTCTCTCTCTCTCTCTCGTTCTCGCTCTCGCTCTCGCTCTCGCCTCTCTCTTTCTTCCTCTTGCCCTTGACACTGGCCCAAAGGGCTGGTATTCTCCGCTGTCCGGTATGGGTTCGCGGCCGGGCTGCAGTCGCTGCATATCACTTGCACTTTTTTTTGTACTAGGCAGCGGCTGTAGCCTTGGTCGCGGAGTTATCGGCGGCGGGGAAGGATCCGGGCACTGTGTCACCTTTGACTTCTAAACTACGTGTGTCGGGGCAGTCCGCGGGAGCAGGTAAGGCCCTGCGCCTGTCCCGCCGCTGCCCCGCTACACCCATCGCGCGGCACTAGGGAGCCGACAAGTTATCGATCCTAGATCAATACTTATCGGTTGATAACTCCCTAGTTCGTACGCGACCCGCCTATCTAGCGCTTGAGATTAGCAAAGCGCTAGATGGCAGCTATAGTAACGTTGCGAGAACGCAACGTTACAACCTCTAGAATTGAGGTCAGCTGGATTCAGTTTTGAACCCACGTGGCACCATTTAGCTTGAGGAAGCTGTTCTTAAATGTATGCCACTCTATTGGCAACGAATACTTGCCATTTTGCAGGATGTTGAGTTAACCAAGCTAACGCTATCTGAGAATCAGAATAGCATGTGATAGAGTTCACCTGATGAGATAACGAATTTTTTATATGAACCAACAATTTTACCAAGAAGGCCGATGCAACGAGCTCTAAGCGAGGAATAGAAACTGTTTTCAACGGTGCCACCTTGGATTTGGCCATTATTAGACTGATGTATACATGGCCGTGAGAATCAGTGATTCTTGCATAGACAACCGCACCATATGATAGTGAGGAAGCATCACAAAATCCTATTAAATCCAATTTGTTGGATGCGTCTGATGTCCCATTCCAGCGAGGAATCTTAAGCTCCTTTAATTTTGCTAGTTGTGAGTATGTAGTGAACCATTTGGTACGCAACGGTTCTGGTATCTGCTCGTCCCATGATATCTTAAGAAGCCATGTGGCTTGCATCATTTGTTTTAAGAGAATGGTCGTAGGTGAAATCCAGCCCATGGGGTCATAGATTTTAGCATTCTCTGATAGGAATATTCTCTTGGTAAGAGAATCAAAGGAAGACGGTGTGATAAAAAATTGAAAGGAATCGGAAGCAGTGTTCCAAGCAATTCCCAGAGTTTTATTATCCTCCGACTTCTCTCCTTGAAATACGCGATTTTCAACCTCTACTTCTGGTATTTCATTATTTATGGATGTATTGAATGCCCACTTGCTCAATTCGAACCGTCCTTTTGCTAATAATTGGATAAGTTGTTCCTTAATTGAGCTTAGCTGAGCTGTAGTGTTCGCTCCGAACAAAATATCATCTACATAAGTAGATTGTAAAAAAACGCGTTGTGCGTCTGGGAAATCGGAGCCATATTTCATTGCTAGCTCACGTATTACTCGAGATGCTAAGAAAGGGGCTGGCCCGGTTCCATACGTAACCGTGTTTAACTGATACGTCTGGAAATCTCCAGATTTGGACAACCAAAATATGTTTTGAAAACGGCGATCTTCCTTGCGTACCAGAATTTGTCTAAACATTTTATCAATGTCTGCGACTCCTACAAACTGGAAGTTACGCCAATTTATAAGTATAGTAGTGATATCTAATTGAAGCTTTGGTCCAATTAGAAGAATGTCATTGAGGGAATTTCCACTCTTTGTTTTTGCTGAAGCATTAAAAACCACCCGAATTTTGGGTTTTCCATTTTCTGTTTTTAATACAGGATGATGAGGTAGATATACCAAATCTTCAGATTTTGCTATGGGACTAATGTGCCCAAGTGATTCGTATTCCAACATGAATTTGGAATAATCCTCTTTCAAATTAGGATGTTTGTCAAAACGACGACATATGCGTTTTAGCGCTGCCTCTGCTATGTCTTTGGATGGACCAATATTGGCCTTTGATTTGCTACTCTTAAAAGGAAGCGCCACAATAAATTGTCCCGAAGAAGCTTGTGTGACAGTATTAGTGAAATGATTTTTACAGTAGTCATCCTCCTCGGAAACTGGGTTGGTAGTGGGAATTTCTTCCACTTGCCAAAAGGCTTGTAAAGCCTTATCGACATTGCAACAGTGATGAGTGCTCAACGAATGAGATTTTGTTGATTTTAGTAATATTCCTGATACCACCCAACCAAAGGGAGAATCGAAGGCCATCAGTGTTCCATCAGGAGATTTAAGAGTTGCACCTTTGAAAAGCTGGGGATAGTAATCTGCTCCTATTACTACATCAATTGGTGCACGGGAGAGGGCATAAGCATCTGCTAAATCTAATTTGTTTAGCTGAGGAAATTGTTCTGAAGAATATGTTTGGGGCACATAGTCCGTAATTTTTGGTAGTACTAATGCTGTTACCGTAATTGCTTCTTGAATATTTATTGGAGAGTGAAGCTGAATAGTCACCTCTGAGGAGACACTATGGGTTGACTTGCCAATTACACCATAGATTGTAGCGGCGACCTTTTGTTGCTTTAAAAGAAGCAATTGAGTCAGATTCTCGCTTATGAAGCTAGTCTCTGACCCTGAATCGATGAGACCCCGTATTAGAGTCTTATTCCCATTTTGAGATGTAGCCATGGCGAAGAAAGTACCTAATAAAACCGATCGTGGATCTTTGATACTTAAGTGGGCTACTACAGAGGATGGAGTAGGCTCATCATTATTAGGAGACTGATCTGTAACCTTTGTTTGATTTTTCGTATTGAAGATTAAATGGATAAGAGAATGATGTTTCTTAGAACAATTTTTACATCTATTCTTACTAAAACAGGAGTTTGTTTCATGTCCAGGTCTTAAGCAATTACGGCATAATTGCTTAGCCTGAACAATTTTGAGCCTTGATGCAGGTTCTAGTTTTAGAAACTGATCACATCTTATTAGGACATGGTCCTGTTGGCACAATACGCAATTGTTTTTGTCTACTGCCGAATTGTGGACCTTTATGTTCTTGCCTGGAACTGGTTTCTCAGGCTTCTGTTTTTCTGTACCTATCGATTCTAGCATCAGAACTTGATTTCCTATAAACTCACTGAAGGTGGAGAAACTAGGATAATCAGGTGAAGAACTAATACATCTCTCCCAATCTAAACGTAGGGAAGTATCCAGCTTTGTAGATAGTAGATGAATTAATATAGGGTCCCATGTAGACACCTTATAGCCAAGGTTTTTTAGAGCATCAATTGTAGTAGCAGATACATCTCTTAATGTTTTGATTGATGCGGGATTTTTTGAAGAAGCATTAGGTATGCTCATGAACCGATTGATCAAACTAGAGGTGATCACTCTTCTGATTGTATATCGGCTAGTCAATGTTTCCCATGCAGAAACATAATTGTCGCTAGTGACTGCGAGGATTTGGATAATTGATCCAGCTTCGCCTGTTAAGCAGGATTTTAAATAATGGAATTTCTGTATTGGCGGAATGCTCATGTTGTCATGAACTAAGCTTTTGAAGGTGTCGAACAACGACGCCCAAGCAGTGTAGTCCCCATTGAATTTGGGCAACTCAATTCTGGGAAGTTTGATTGAAGAAGAACAACCATTTTCTTCCAACTGATCAACGTTAGGCTTAGCACCTGATAACCGTTGTGAATGTTCTAGGATATAGTTCTCAGCTGCCTCGAAAGCAGCTAGAGCTTTGGAGTAGACCCCTTGTTGGGTGTAAGCGGATGCTTCAAATTCTTTTTACCCTAATTTACAAGCAATACGAACATGAAGAGTCCTAACGTCCGTGAATAATCGATTAATAGCTGATAACCTATCCACCAAATAGGAACTTGTAAAGTTATTAGTTCCTTTTTTCTTCATGCTATTCAGAATTCGAATGAATTCTTCTACTAGGGCCATGATATACTGTCCGCATTCCTGTACATCCGAAATCTTGTCTGCCATTTTTAAGCTTTTTAATTCCCGATCTATTTATCAAGTCAACCAACACAACTTATATTGCTGTATCCGGCTCGAAGGACCAAATTTTGTATAGGATTTGACTTAAAAATAGATGGGAAAGGAAGTATAAATGAATGTTATGATTTAACAATATAAATAAGTTTTTATTCAAAGAAACAAGATTAACGGAGTATATACAGAATAATCAGGTATTTGAGAATCTCTCAAGATACCCTACTGGAACAGATTATATCGCTGTGGCAGAAAAGAATTTAACGATATTAGCTACTGTTAGATGATTGAGAAAACCATCTAAGATGGTGCTAGGCCGAAAACGAAGATGGTTCCTTTTGGCTGTACCAACCCCAGAAGATTTACCCTGAGTTTACCCAACCCTTATGCCAAAGTGGACTAGGTCCCATTGGATAGGAGTCCGGCACTGGAGATCCCCCAAGTAACCGCACGGAGATGGAAAGGAAATAATTTCAAAGATACCTTGAAATTTAAGGAGGGGGGGGGGGGGGCCGAGTGAGAGATCCCTCACGTCGAGGTAAGGAAGTATGAAATTTGGATATACTTACCACTTTGAAGAACTATCAGGTATCACTGAGTAGTTAACAGCTTAATCCGGTAGTGATCCACTACGCTAATGATCGATCCGATATGGTCTGGACATCAATCGATCTGAAATATTCTACTCTTTATGAGCAGGTGCAGTACACAGTGGGAAATTGAATCGTGTGTGGTTCGATTAGTTTCACTCTGTAATTTAACATGGAAAATGATATACTACACTATAGTTAAAAGCACACACGATTCAATTTCCCACTGTGTACATATTGTGAATGCGAGAAAGCTCCAAAACCGTGCCCCTCTAGTGGCAGCTGGAGAAGTAGCCGCTGGCTAGTAGAAAACTCCGGTGAGCATCAGACAGTCGTACTCTAGTAGATATGGTACTACTAGGCAGCCTTACTATTGCGCGCTATAAGTGCAGGCTATAGCCATCTAGCGGCAAGAAGATTGATCCATGTCAATCGCAAACAAGACTCAATTCGCAGGATGTTTTATATTAACAATTCTAACATTCCGTGCAACCAACTTATGTTTTCGATGATGCGAGTGAATTAAACTTCTTGATATCTGAATGCCTTCTGCATGCCTTCGTGAAGCTGCTCGAAGTCTGACCTGATCATTGGTTCACCGTACTTCACCGGCTCCTAAAAGAAATAGACCGTTATATAGGAAGACGATATGCGTAATAATATGAATAATTGCAAAATATCTACATTAATCTTTACGAAGCTGAACTGATAGAAAATATTTCCCATACTTTCGCATATTACGTTCCACGTAATTTCAATGTCTGGCTGAGCTGTCGATTGTGCAATGTCCCTATAGCCATAATGTAGAAAGCGATCATAATTCTTAATATTCCGATGGTTCTGTTAAGTGGACAGTAACAATCATATTTCGTGTAGTTAGAAAGAAAAAAGAAAATGCAATTTACGGATAAACACTAATAATTTGCACGTTATACATTCGAATCATTGCAATTATCTGCTTTGTTACAAGAAGTCGTCCTTTAACAACTTGTTTGTAGACAAATCCTATTCTTTCTGAAGAATCTGTTTAAATTTTGCTGTGAGTTGGACAAATTCAAGAAACTTCTTGTCGTAGAACTGGTTCAAGGCTCTTCAATATTTACTGAGGGAGGTAACATACTGTGCTTTACCAGCGTGTTCTCGTAAATAATTCCAAATAAATCAGCAGCAGTGATGTGGCTGCCACTTTTAACATTTTATAGATTGAATTCCGAGGATGTGTATTATGGAACAAGCAAGACACCCTAACACCCTTTGGAATACAAATGGAGCTAGTGAGCTCATTGATGTCTTTCGAGTGCATACTAAATACCATGGAAGATGCTGCCAAGAATATCAGGCCACAATTCAACACAGACAAGGGTTTTCCTGGTTTGAGCACTGGATTTCCTACAGTTATACCACTGGTTTCCTTGTACACCTATAATAAATATATAAGTATTTGGGTATGTGGAGATTTTTTAAAAGAGAGATTGACTCATAAAAACTAAAAATATATTGTTTCCTGAATGTGGTAACCATATTACCTAAATAAATAACTCCTTGTATTAATTCACAATAACCTAATCGTACCAACTCTTATATAGCTGAATCAGACATCTTTTCTGCAGGAATAACTAAAATTAAAAATGAAGTATTACTATAATGATAAAATTCAAGAAATAATTGTATTAATATAATGATAAAAATAATTAACTAACCGGGTCTAGAAGCAGCATAGACATATCCAAAAATTTTTCTCTCTCCCCATTTTCAATTTTTGGCAGACCAAGACCCGTCATTACGAAATATTAACTGAAAATAAAAATAAGATATATAAGCATAATTTTTTATGAAAATGTTCTTAGACAGTTTTGGAAGAAACATACAGCCCCTTTAGTTCTTGTGATGCAAAGCTTTTAAAATAGCTTAAATCAAGTTTACTCACAAGTATGTACTCGTAATAGCCTACCATAATGTATCATCCATATTGAGTAAACGCACATGCAGCAATAACAAAGTTCCATCTTATAACCAATATTTTTGCGTACCATTGTGTCTTCAATCACTCTCCTTATATTAGAGTTCAGGAAAAGATCTGTAACATATATATTAACAAAGAATCAATCTCTTTTAAATTAAAATAATTATATACTTTTATATGACATACGAAATACTTATCTGATATTTGTTCTCTCAATTTGTCTGTAATTACATTACAGATGATTACTTTCGCAATTTATTCCTGACACTAACCTCTTCTCCTCCTGTCAAAATATTTGTATATTCCATTTAAGCTTTCTTCAATCTTAGTACGTAAAATACCGACAATACCGGCATGCATTACCGACAATTGTGCGGATTAATTTTCTTGACCTGAAGTTAGCGTTTTTCTGCGAAAATATCTTTCTGCGATTTAGTCTACGACCCATTTTTTATAAAATCTATGCACTCCCAAATGAAAAACTGGATATATTTCTCTCTCTCTCTCTCTCTCAAACGATTCTCAATCGATTAGGCTTATCAGAGTTACGAAATATTCGTTTTTATCTAAAAGCTATATGTTCAAAAGTACGGCGGAAGCTTGCAATGCATATACATATACCGCCAAAATGATGCAATTTTATTTTTCATTTTCTATCAAATCCATCTACTCTCAAACGAAAAACTGGATATATTTCTTTCTCTCAAACGATTCTCTATCGATTAGGCTCATTAAAACTTAATTTTGATGAAAAATAAAAAAGTAGGGCTAACTAGGCGGTCAATTTTCATTTTAATTTTTTAAGAAAACTATTAACTCTCAAACGTTAATCTTGAACTCTCAAACTCTCTCGGACTATTCTCAATCGATTAGGCTCTTATCAGAGTTACGAAATATTAATTTTTGTCTAAAAGCTATATGTTCAAAAGTACGGCGAAAGCTTGCAATGCATATACATATACCGCCAAAATGATGCAATTGTATTTTTCTTTTTCTATCAAATCCATCTACTCTCAAACGAAAAACTGGATATATTTCTTTCTCTCAAACGATTTTCTATCGATTAGGCTCATTAAAACTTAATTTTTATGAAAAATAAAAAAGTGGGGGCTAACTTGACGGTCAACTTTCATTTTTATTTTTTAAGAAAACTATTAACTCTCAAATGTTACTGGGTGCTTTCAATAAACCGAACTTAGTAAAATCTTGGCTTAGACCGGACTTTGCAAGTGCTTCGGTAAGATCGGACTTAAAAACGTGTTTAATAACTTATCCGTGACTGTAGCCTGCACCAGTCTACAATCGACTTGATCTGATTGAAGGTTATGAAAAGAAATAGTAATAGCATGTAACAATTTATAGTAAATATGAGTTGATAGCATTGAAATCCAATGAAAAAATTTTATGTTGATTGATTTTAACGAACTTAATTCTTATTATAAATTTAATAGTGTTCTTGGAATAGAAAGGTATGTATTACAATTTTTGCTTCAATTACAATAATAAAATTCCTGGTTTTTTACAATTTCAATTATTAAAACTTAATCCCTTCCTTATTACTTTCCTCTTAGGAAATCCTCTTTTAAAATGTCCAAACGCTCACCCTCTTATACTAATATGGAAAAAAAAATATTTTTAGAAATTTTAAAGAAGTACAAAAGTGTCATTGAAAATAAATCTGTTAATGCTGTTAGTTTAAGCGATAAAAATATATCTTGGAATGCTATCACTGAAGAATATAATAATAATCAGTTAATTGACATAAAGGTATTGATAATATATAGTATTATTTTGTTTCGTCTTTATGAATGTATGGTTTAATTTGTAGGGTCTATATATACGGTCATAGAAATGTATCAAAGTTTTCATACACACTCAATATTTTTGAAAGTAATATATGTGTACAAATTTGTGTACTGACACGATTTTTGTTTACTAATTTTTGTTTTGTCAAACAACTTTGACACATTCCTATTCTATGGTCTTGTATATAAATCCTTATATAGCTTGGTTTTTATTATAGTTAGAGTAATATTTTATGTGCATTAATGCAGAGAGATGTTCAGCAGCTGAAGAAGTTTTGGCAAAATTTGAAACAGCAAACACGGCATACCCTTACTGTTGAGAGGCAATCCAGGTATCTTACTGGAGGAGGACCAGAAATGCCTGAAATGGAAATAGATAGTGATGTATTAGATGTCCTGCCATCTTTGATGTTAACAGCCCCAGTAACTGCATCGTCGAACTTTTCAGATAAAGAATCACAAAGTACGTAGAAAACGTAATGTATAAAATGTAGTTATCAATACAAAAATCTAACTAGATGATTTTAGTAACCCCTGCATTAAATTAACATACAAGTTACTAAAATGTTCCAGGTATAAAAAGCAAAGTTATTGAAGCAGTTAGGAACACCTCAACAAAGCGACTTAATAATGTAAATATAAATGATTGTAATGAAATATATTTATCAGATGACAGCAACGAAGAGGAAGGAATAAACATAAATCCTAAAAGCAGAATAGAATCGGGTAATGTGAATTAAGAATTGTAGTAATAATTTCTTATAACAGTTTAAAAAATATATTTAATAAATTACAATTATTAAAATATAAATTTAATGTTATGCATGCAGGTTTAATTATATATATTTGTTACCAGATCTGGCTAGTTCTAATAGTGGAAGTATAAAGAAGCTAAAGTTAGAAAGAACTTTATCTTTGAAAGAAAAAGAAATGACATTAGCTAATATAAAAATAAATCACGAAATAAAACTTTGTCAAATTATACAAGAGAAAGAGCGTACTATAGCAAGATTAATAATTGAAAAATTGGAGACTGAAAATGCTGAAGCGAAGGAAAGATTTAAATTGGCAAAATTTATTTCGAAGAAAGAAATGTAAGGAAGACATTTTTAATGGCAAAATAAAAACTCAATAATAATAAAACTCTTTTTTACTTTAGGGGTGACAGTTATGAATAAATTTGTTTTAAATGGTTAATGGTGACAAGTTTGTATGCTTGGTAAGATTCGTTATATATAATTATATTCTGTTAAGCATGAGGTAGTAACTAGTATAGTATTTATGTATTTTCATATAAATTTTGATAATTATTGATTTAGTAATTGTCTTAAGAGATAGGGACTTTGTATGAATGACACAATTATCTGTTTTCTTGGTATCAAGATATACATTATCGTTTTTCTTATATAAAGTACACTGAAATATATATATTTTCAAGCAAAAATATAAGACAAACAACCCGTTTATTAATACAATAACTGAATCTACTATGTAGTTAAATTCAAATTATATTCTTTAAAATTACAAAGTTGCAAAATATTGTGATGTTATTGCATAGCTCAACTTGTATTGTGATAATATTAGATTGCAACTATAATGTAAAATAATACACGATCTTCAATTTTTACATCAACATTTCTGCCTTAGTCTTATAAACTCTTGTTCATATTGAAATATTAATTTCCTTTAACTTTTTGTCGAAAAATTAATACAGGAATCAATTGAAACCGATTATTTTAAGCATAAGCATGGTAAATGTCCAGTTAAACTCACCTGTACTGAAGAATTCTCCTAAAAATTATACAATAAATGATACAAAAGTGGGAAATGAAAAATGCTGAAACGAAGGAAATATTGACCATAATAAAAATTCTAGTAAGAAATGAAATTATAACTCAGATTTAAGCTAGAAGAGCTGCAAAGTTAATTAAATAAATTTCTTAACAAATTTTCCCTAAAAATAATACCGTCCCCTGCCATATGTTCATCTTCGTTCTCAATATTGTTGTGGTTCTATCGCTGATTCACGACAAACTCGAAATTCTTTTGTATAATAAAGTTTATTGACGTTTGATTTACAATGTTTCTTCTTTATACAAATTGATAACCAGAGCTATGAGCTAGATAATTATAGTTTTAAGAGACAAAGGATTGCCTGGATAAGTTTAAGAGATAAGAGGACTGAAGGTCCTAGGAGACTCGACTTGTTCCTTCTAGCTTTTGACTCGAACTGATTTTTGGGGCTGCACGTTTGGGGCTCCTACCCTCAAAGTGCAGCGTCAAACATTACCTTATATGGTAACATTTGCGGGTCCCAATGGTCAAATGCGTCATTGTTCTAGAACATTCGACTGCCGTCGAAGTGCATTTTGCCACGTGTCGGGACTTAGCCTTGGCGACTGTGTGAACGAGCTGCGTCTGGCGCTTCGTATTACATTTAGGAATTTGTCGCTTTTAGGAGTATCTCTCCTTTACAATGAGGCTATTGATATTTTAATATAATCATGATAGATTTAGAGTTATTAATTATATCTTTAAATGATAATAATATTAATAATATTAATTATATAATGCTTATTGTAGCAATGAGTTATGTATGTTTATTCTATGTACATAACACCCCTCCCCCCCTGGAAAAAGAGGGTGGGTGGTTAATAATCGGGGTTGTATTGAAGGTTTACTGCTTGCTCAGGTGTGACGATGATCATGTGCGTCGGGGCAGCGTCGTCCGTTGCTGGGGCGGCGGCGTCATCTGTTACGATGGCATTGGATGGCAATGCCTGTATTGACCTGAGTCTTGGCTTAGGTTTTGGTCTTCTGTGAAGATATCGCCAGATTATGTAAATGGTTAATCCTATGATGATTAACGTTGTAGTAGAATATGAGATGGCCATATGTTGATAGGTGTGGTGTTGTCCTAGGTCTTCGTTTTGTACATCCTTTTTCAGCTGTTTTAACTGGATGCTGAGCGTGTTGAGGTCGTTGACCTTGTTCAGGATGTTATGCAGCCTGGGAATTTTGGTTGTGTTGATTGCTGCTACGTAGTTTTCAGGATCTATGGCTCTCAAAGAGAAATTATAGTGCGGGATATAGTGTTTATGTTTGTTGGGCTTGGAGGTTTGTACGGGTTCCAAAACAAAATCAGTAGCTGTTAGGATACAATTTTTATATAAATTAATTACTCCGGAGCCCATTAATTCTATATTATAAGTAGGTTTTTGTTTGCAGATTACTTCTA
Organism: Prorops nasuta; assembly: GCF_024137725.1. Taxonomy (NCBI): domain Eukaryota; kingdom Metazoa; phylum Arthropoda; class Insecta; order Hymenoptera; family Bethylidae; genus Prorops; species Prorops nasuta. Next base: position 2,419,075 of record NW_027116821.1, on the reverse strand, counting down.
CAATTTCTAATCGCGGTGTGGAGTATATCCACGAGGCTTGGTTTTTCATGGGAATTAGCATCGGTTGCACTAAATGTATAAGTTTATGCTCGCACGTATTTATATCTATGTATTTTAAGTATAATGCAATTTCGCATGGATTAATTGTCTTTATTTTGTTGGATGATTTATCCGTTGGACAGAAATAATTATCTTTTATCGTATAACATTTTTGTAGTTCGTCTTCATTATACTCTGTATAGTGCTCAGCAATGCTGTCTATTGCTATGTATTCCTGTCTTAAATCTATTATGGAGTGTAATGTTGTAGAATTCTGAATAGGGATTGGAATTGGATATATTTGCAAGAGATCGAATTCTTTGGGCGTTATTAGAGGTATGTGAAATACTACAATTAGTTTGTTGGTTTTGGTATAAATTGTGGGTTTCATTAGTTTTGAAATTAAATGTATATTTAGTGTTTCTAATGGAAAAGGGAATTGCGTGCCAGGAGGGATGTGAGGGATCGCATCTTTAAGGTATTCGAGAATTTTTGTATATCGAATAATTTTTGGATTTATTACTCCTTGGCTCGCCTGTATTACGAAATTTAGTAAGTGTTCCGTGTCTATCATTAATTCTTCGGATGTAAGATTAATGTTATATAGAGCTTCTCGCTCGTCCGCTTGGGCTTCTAGATCACGTACTGTTTTCATCAGCATTTTTTCGTTCGCATCTATTTTTTGTATCGTGTTATTATAAGTTTCTATAGTTTGGTCGATAATTTGTATTTGTTTTAAGAGTGCTATTCTGTTGGTCTCTACTGTTTGGTCTATGCTTTGTAGATGTTTATTTATTTCTTCTTCGTCGTTACTGTCCATTATTCCGAATAAAATTTTTCCGATTGATCCTACTCCGTTTGCTAGTCCTCGTTTGTTTCTCTCTTGGTGTAATGTTATTTCATCTATTTCGTCTAGGTTCTTTTCGGCTGTCTCTAGCTTGTAGACGGTATCAATAACGGGGTGTTTACAGATTTTTCTTCCTTCTTGTTTGTAGCAAAGGGTTTGATCATATAGGAATTTGTCTAGTTGCGCGAGTCTTTGGCGATATTCTACTATGTCGGTGATTATTACTAATTTCCATTTTTCTTTATAAAAATTGACCGTGCCGAATTTTTCATAAAATAGTCCCGGTTGACCTTTGATGGGAATGTTTTGGACTTGCTGGGAGCGTCCGTGGATCGTTATGACCATAAGGGTCAGCATGCACCTATAATAAAGGGTAAGTGTGGTTAATTGTGGAGTTTTAATGTGAAAAAATTTTAACAAGTTTTATTTTTTACTGGGAGTTATTTTAGTCGGTCGCGAAGGTGCGTCTGGTTCGTAGACATTGGGTCAGCGTTTTTGCGTGAATTTGCGCGAAGTGGGGAATGGACTATATATTAGTGGTTTCCGTACGGGGAATTTCATTTCGATTCTCAAAATTCCGGAAACCGACAGTGACATGGCTGTACAAGTTTATAAGCGGAAGGATATGTATGACCGAGGGGAGATTGACGGCCAGGGGCGTCGCCTTTTCTTAAGGCTGGATAATGGTGAGTGTCTCTCTCTTTTTTTTTTGTTTTAGTTTTTGTTTCTACTTAATTTTAATTTCGTTGTTTCTATCCCTTTTCTTTTGTTTATTTAGTCATAATCTTCAACGTGGGTGCGGTGCAGTTCCGGAGGATGTGCCGGAAATCGGACCGCATCCAGATGCATCATGAGTGGGATTATGACTGCCTGGAGGATAGCTTCTGGGTCGTCTTCGACCTGTTTGGGATAAGGTGGCTCCAGTACACCGGGGTGGAGCCCTACCGTGGTTGGGGGTATCCCAAACAGCAGGTTGAAGGGTGGACGGGTCCGCCGTTGGAGGAGAAGGACGTCCTCCGTTACCACGGTTTAATTTAGTTAAAAAAAAAATTTTGTATTCAAAATAAAACAAATGTTTATATATTTAAAAAAAAAATTGTTGTAACAATTGTGAGTGGAGGCGTGGTGATTCTTTTTGGTTTTGAATAAATTCCAATTTATTTAAAATGTGTTCGTTTAATTTTTATTTCTAGTACCTTTTCTCGCTAGTTAGGTTAAAAGATAGGTAAAGTGAAAAGGAAGGAGAGTAGAAAAATTAATAATAGTAATAATATGAAAGGGGAAAAATTATAAAAATACCGTAGAAATGAGAATTATATACATATAAATATATATATATATTTTTTTTTTTGCTTGAAGGAATTAAGTTTAGATTTGTAATTATAATAAAAAGTATTTTAGGGTTGATTATTCATAAAAATTATTATTATGGTTAGATAATTCTAGTGGTAGTAGCATATAGAATTGATTTTAATTTTAATAGTAATTATAAGAGTAAATTGTAGTAGGAAATTGATTAGGGTGATGAGAAAAGGAGGTGAGAGAGGATGGTATGTGTGGGTGGTTGAGTCGGTACTACACGTGATACGGCTTTAGCCTATTGACGTGGGTTACGATTTTCTTTTTACCCACTGCTAACTCATAATTTAACTCGCTTAGTTTTGCGGTTATGGTATAAGGACCGTCGTATAGGGGTTCCAATTTCTTCGGTCTTCCAGCGCGAATCATTTCTCGCTTTAACAATACTTGGTCTCCTACTTCGTAATTTGATTCTTGTGTATTGTGATCGTAATAGATCTTCGATTTTTCCTTTTCCCATATTAATTGGTCTTTCATTATGTTACCCGTTGAGCGAATTCTTTCGCGGAGCTCGTTATAGTAATCTTCAAATGTATACGTAGGTTGCGGCGGATATTTGAGCGTGGTCGGTAATTCAACCTCGCGTCCGAATAGCAGTGAAAAAGGCGTTCGGCCTGTAGCTGTGTGTGGCGTAGTGTTATAGGTGAACATGGCGTAGGGTAACCATTCGTCCCAGTTATCTAAATCTTCGTTGACAAAGTTTTTTAAGTACGACGCCAATGTTCGGTGCGACCTTTCTAGCGCACCATTCGACTGTGGGTGGTATGCCGTGGTCTGTATTTTGTCAATTTTTAATAGCTTACAGACGTCCTTAAATAGGTTACTTAGAAAGTTAGTACCCTGGTCAGTTAAAACCTTTTGAGGTAACCCGTAAGAAAAAATGATCCTTTCAACGAATAGTCGTGCCACAGTAGAGGCTGACTGGTCTTGAATTGGTAAGGCTATGCTGTATCTTGTAAAAAGGTCTTGGAAGGTTAAGGCATACTTGTTTCCTTGTTTGGTCGCAGGGTATGGTCCTATTATATCTAGGGCGACCTTTTCGAAGGGTTCTACTGGCGTGTCTGTTATCTGCATTGGTGCACGTTTCACGTTGCCTGTTTTATTGCGCTGGCACTTGTCACATTTTTTTATGTATTCTTCGATGTCCTTTTTCATATTTGGCCATACGTGTTTAATTTTAATTCTTTGCAGGGTTCTATTTACACCTTCATGTCCTCCGAATGGAGTATCGTGATACTCGTAAAGGATTTGATTTATCATTGTGGGAGTATAGGTCGATGATTTCTCATCAGCTGTTTCTTCCTCGGCGTCGGAGTTAGCTGAGGTTGCATCTTCGTTTGAGTCGGTTGGCCTTGGGGCGGCTTGCCGTGCTCTGGAGCGCGTGGTCACGTATATACGACTTAGCGCATCTGCGTTTGTATTCTGAGTACCTGGTTTGTATCTAATTTCGTAATCGTACTCGGCTAACTTTAAGCTCCAACGCATCAATCTGGAGCCTGGGTTTTCTACATTGAAAAGCCAAGTAAGTGGTTGATGATCGGTGATGATGGTAAATCTAGTACCATATAAGTAAGGTCGAAAATTTTGTACAGCCCAAACTATAGCTGCTAATTCTTTTTCCGTGGTGCTGTAGTTTACTTCGGCCTTGTTAAGCGTTCTGTTGGCGTAAGCAACGGGGAGGTCTTTGCCTACCTCGCCTTGCGATAACACGGCTCCTATTGCTTTATTGGAGGCGTCCGTGGTCAGAATGAAAGGAAGATGAAAGTCTGGATACTGTAAAAGTGGTGCAGTAGTCAATCTTTCCTTTAGATTTTCAAATGATGATTGTTCTAGGGAGGTCCAGTTGAACTTCACTCCTTTCTTTAATAGGTTCGTCATGGGTTTCGACAGGTCAGCAAAATGGTCAATGAACCTTCGGTAATAGCCTGTTAGGCCTAAAAAGGATTGTACGTCCTTTACGCTCTTGGGTGCTGGAAAATTTTTTACAGTTTCTATTTTAGTTGGGTCTGGAGAGATGCCTTTGTCCGTAATTATATGACCCAGGTAACAAGTTTCCTTGCAAAGGAAACGGCATTTTTCCGGTTGCAGCTTTAGAGTATTTTCACGCAGTCGAATGAACACTTGTTTCAGTCTTTTGTTGTGCTCTATTAGAGTAGGGGCGTGAATTACTATGTCGTCAAGGTAAACGAAACATTGGATCCCTTGGAGTCCGGATAATACGGTGTTCATTAAACGTTGAAACGTAGCTGGCGCGTTTTTCAATCCAAAGGGCATGCGGTTGTACTCGTAGTGCCCTAGGGGTGTGGAGAAGGCTGTTTTTTCCTTGTCTTCTTCGGCCATGCCTATCTGGTGAAATCCAGAGGCTAGGTCAAGGGTGGTGAAATATTTCGAGTGGCCTAGTTGGTCCAATATTTCGGTGATGTTTGGCAATGGATAGGCATCACCTATAGTAGCTTCGTTTAGCTTGCGAAAATCTACGACGATGCGCATTTTTATATTTCCTTGTGCATCGGGTTTCTTGGGTACCACGAGCAGTGGCGCGTTCCACTGGCTTCGGCTCGGCCGTACTATTCCGTCAGCTTCTAGCTGAGAAATTTGTTTATCAATTTCTTGTTTATGCTTTTCAGGTAACCTATAGGGTTTTTTAAAGATAGGTTTGGTATTTTCTACCAAAGTAATGGTATGTTTTACCGCTTCAGTGGTGAGGAGTTTGTCACCTTCTAAGTGAAATATATCATTGTATTCCTCACAGAGTTCTGTTAGAGTGCGCAATTCTTCCTGATTTAAATGATTTAGTTCTAATTGAGACTTTAACCGGGCGAGTCGATCGCTGGCGCAGTTATTGACAGCGTATACGGTTATGGGTACAGAAGGGTCGTCGCCCTGAGTCGGTGGACTCGGAATATCTTCTAACACAACTGTAGGCAAGGGTATCTCTAGTTCTTTCTCCGTGATGTTCAAAATGCTGACGCAGCAGGTAGAGTTGGTTGGCCTAGTGGCACAGTTACCTATATACACTCCAGGTAGTATTTGATGTCCGTTTACAATGCCGTCTTGTTTACTATCTGTTAACGCGGCTACTAGTGTTTGGGATCTCGGTTTTAGTGATACCGTGCGTGATACTACTTGTTTCATTGGCAAGGTGTGTCCCAGCATCGTCAAGGACACGTCCTTTTCATAATGGAAACTGTTTCTTTTCCAGAAATCCATACCGATTAGTCCGTCGGCTATTAGCGAAAAGGTGTCTGGTACTATTTGAAATTTATGGGTTATAGTGTATTTTCCGACTTTTACGTGTAGGTAAACTGATCCAAGCGTCTTTACAGGTGTTCCACTTATTCCTGTTAGCGTAATCGGGGTTTTGTCAGCTATCGTTTCCTTGCGCAGGACTTTTATTTTAATTATGGAGACATCGGCTCCAGTATCGAAGAGTAAGGTTGCTGGTCGTATGAATTCAGCGGCTTGTACTTCGATCAGATTTTTTATGGGAGTACATAATACCATATTAGCGGTTAGATTTCCTACAGGTGTTGGTCGATTCAAGTTTTCATTAACTGGCTGCTCTGAATTATTGGCATTCTGTTGAGCTTCTCTTTCTCGCTTTGCTTTTAGGGTGCGGCACTCTTGGACAGTGTGTCCTGGTTTTTTACAATAATTGCAAGAGGTGGATACTTTGTTAACAGAAGATGAGTGACTCTGAGTCCGTTTTGCGTTGCTAAGTCTCGCGTAGCATTTTTCGGCTACATGTCCTTTCCTATCGCAGCGTTTGCAATGGAGGTGCGAATTATTCCGTTGTCCGGAGGATCGTTGTTGTCCTTGGTGATCGCGTCTGCCATGGGTCGAGCCCTGTTGAGTTCTGTACTCTTCGTCGGAGCGAGTCAAGGATTCGCGATCGATTGCGATAGCAATTGATTCTCTGAAAGTTGCGCTCTCGCATGATGCTACCATAACTTGGAGTTTAAAATTCAATCCTTTTATGAATTGATGCTTCGCTTGTTGCGTTAACAATTCTTCTATGGCTTCGTTTTTAGCCGAATCATTTGCTGGCGTGATGCATCTTTCTTTCAAACCTGATAATATGTCTTCTAGTCGGGAAGCATAGGATCGCACCGATTCATCTTTTCCTTGTCGGCATCGATTTAAACTATTTTGGAGGGTCGCGGTAGACCGTCGGGGTTTGAACGCTTCTTCTAATTCTCGTATTAGTTGTTCGATGTTTTCGATTACTTTGTGCTTAGTTTCAGTATAAGCTTTGCCTCTTAGTATTGTGAATCTAACCTGCCGTAGAAATTCGTCTCTATCTAACGGGTGTAGATTTTGATTTGCCATAACTATAGAATTCACAAACAGTTCTAGCTCGTCTGGGTCTCCTTTGTATTTTGGGATTCTTCCGAGAGTTACATGTAGGGAAGCATATCCGTGGTGAGGTTCTTCTTCTTCCTCATCGTCTAGATCTGGCACGTATCGAGGTCTTTCGCAGGGAGTCACATACGATGTTCTTTGTGCCGGTCTTGCCGTGGAGGTCCTCGCGGGGAACCTATTAAAATTTTGGCGTAGCCTGGAGAGTTCGTCTCTCAGTCTCGCGTTTTCTTCTTCAATTGCGCTAATTTCGCGGGGCCTTATGCTGTTGTGTAATCTTCTAATTTCAGCATCTATGGCGCTAGGAGGTATGCTCTCGTCAAGAGGAATCGTGTTTGTTGGTGCGTCTTCTATTCTGACAGGCGGACGTTCCGCGGTGTAACTATGATCTAATTCTGGGGCGTCGTTATTCGCGTTGCCACGGTGAGCCATAGTTAGTCTATTCCGTCTTCGCGTATTTACGTTTCGAAATGGGGTTCCTTCGTCGGTTTCCCTAAGAGTACGCAAAGTTCTATTCCCTAATTGAGAGATGCAACTGTCTATCTCTCGGGAGATTGAAACACGATTTGGTCGAGGTACACTATGTGTCGCGGGAGTTAAGCTGGGTTCAGATTGAGTTCGGTCTAAATTATCGGGATTACGGTACATGGAAAAAATTTAGTACTACGAACGCTATGGGCTCGCGGTTACAATGTTCACAAATAAAATTGCTACTGATATGATTGGTACCGTACTCACCAAAAGCTCATTTTCACTGGTTGGCTGGCTGCAAGTTCTGCTGGTTTCCAGTCGTTGATTTCTTGTAGTCGTGAGGTAGTATGCGGGGTGAACCTCGAAGTTGTGGGTTTGTCGCTCCGTTGCTGAGAAAGGCGAAGTTGGCGGATGTCTCGTTGAGTATCGATGATCATCCACGTCGATTCGTCCTTGTAGAGGTTGGTCGATCGGAGAAATAAATTTTCCTGATTTTCCTTGGGATGAAGATTTATGTAGGTTTGATCTTCACCAGTCAACGGATCCCACCGCTGCCACCAGTTTGTTGTGGTTCTATCGCTGATTCACGACAAACTCGAAATTCTTTTGTATAATAAAGTTTATTGACGTTTGATTTACAATGTTTCTTCTTTATACAAATTGATAACCAGAGCTATGAGCTAGATAATTATAGTTTTAAGAGACAAAGGATTGCCTGGATAAGTTTAAGAGATAAGAGGACTGAAGGTCCTAGGAGACTCGACTTGTTCCTTCTAGCTTTTGACTCGAACTGATTTTTGGGGCTGCACGTTTGGGGCTCCTACCCTCAAAGTGCAGCGTCAAACATTACCTTATATGGTAACATTTGCGGGTCCCAATGGTCAAATGCGTCATTGTTCTAGAACATTCGACTGCCGTCGAAGTGCATTTTGCCACGTGTCGGGACTTAGCCTTGGCGACTGTGTGAACGAGCTGCGTCTGGCGCTTCGTATTACATTTAGGAATTTGTCGCTTTTAGGAGTATCTCTCCTTTACAATGAGGCTATTGATATTTTAATATAATCATGATAGATTTAGAGTTATTAATTATATCTTTAAATGATAATAATATTAATAATATTAATTATATAATGCTTATTGTAGCAATGAGTTATGTATGTTTATTCTATGTACATAACAATATCGATTTGCTCAGAATTGTCACTGATTGCGTTCTCATCATTAATTATTTCTTCAGGTAAAATGTCATTATAAATTAATGATAAATTATGCAAAATTGCGCAAGCTGTTACCACTGACGTGCACGTAGATATTTTTAAATTAAGACCTTGTGACAAACATGGAAATCTTTTTTTCCATATACCGAAAGTTCTTTCTACTATGATTCTGGATCGTGAGTGTATCATATTATATCTATAAATTTATTTATTTATCAGTTTCTTAAAATATGATTTAATTCATCATTATTTTTATCTACATCTTTCTTACCTCTCCTGTTCTTCTGTTTCAGGATTTCTATATGGAGTCAGAAGGAAAGGTAGTGCAGGATATCTTTTATCTCCTATTAATATACCAGGTATTTCGTTTTGCTCGAAACGATGAAATACTCTAGAATTCTTGAAAATTCTAGAGTCATGATTACTTCCTGGCCATTCAGGAACAATATCCAAAATCTCTGTTTTTGGACCTACAATTGCCTTATATTTGTTTTAAATTAGAAATACAAATATTATGTTAACATAAGTAAAAATTAGTTTGACATATTCTTTTGAAATACCTGCACATTTAGAGAATAATAGCCTTTCCGATTTCTATAATTTTCCGCGTATTCTCGATATTGCGTACCACTTAAACGTATGTGAGTGCAATCGATTGCACCTGTTATGGAAGGTAAACCTATAGCGCCTTGTCCAAATCCTAATTCTTTAAACAAACGCCAATTATTTTCTACATTTGTCCTACTTGTAGGAAATTTTACATAATCTTTAAGGTACATTGATAGCAAATTTGTTACACGGAATACTACATTACTTATAGTAGAATGCTGTAGTTTTACTAAATCTGCGCTTACTCTCTAAAAGATTTGAATATATATATATTAAATGAGCTTGTATAATCGTTATTAATTGAGCTTTTAAATATCATTTCATTACCTGAAAATTATTAGTTGCATAGTACCTTAAAGTGATAAGTAATTGCATTACAGGGTCTATAGGTAAACCTCTTCTATCAGGTTTTTTTAAATATTCTTCAACTAAAGGTAACAAACCATACTTTATGCTTTCTTTAGCGAATCTGTACCTTATTTTAAAATTATTTTCGTCATAAAATTCAAAAGGATTGAATCTGTCACGTAAATAACGTTTGTTAAAGTGTATTCTAACAGTATTTCGCTCTTCATCCGACGTTGAATCGGATGAAGATTGAATACTTATGTCAAATTGTCCCAAAATATTTATTTCTTCCATTTTTGGCCTAAATATATGATTGTATATAACGTTGGTTTCGTTTAAATAATTAATTGTTTATTACACATATTTACAACTTAAAAAATAACAGAAATTTCCTTATTCGAAATTTGGATTAACTGATAATAAAATTCTTATAATTTCATACCACACATTATTTTCCCTAATATTATTTATTTCATTGAGCTGAATATAATTTTTTATATTAAATACTGGAAATATAATTGGTCAAATTTAACCAATTACACTGATCAGCATGTATAGCGTCCCTTGATGCATTTAGGAACCGCGTTATAAGCCCGCTCATCATCAATAACACAAGATGAAAAATGCGAGTTAGCATACATTTTGGATTAAAAAAACTTTGAATAATAAAATTTTAAGTTTTTTTAGACAAAAATGTATGCTGAAACGCGCTCTTCCGTCTTGAGTTACAGATGGTGAGGAGTTTTATAAGGCGGTTCCTAAATGCATTGAAAGACGCCATACATACCGATCAGTGTATATACATTCACATACTGCTGAAGTAACGGATTATCTGAAATCACGGAATTCTAAAACTTAAGTCCAAATTAGCTAATATATTGCTGAGATCAGTCTAAGACCAGTTGAAGCTAAGATTATGTTAAGTTCAGTTTATTGAAAGCACCCACTCTTGGACTCTCAAACTCTCTCAAACGATTCTCAAACGATATGAATTATTAGAAATTAAAAATTCAATAGTCGGGGGGCCAACTTCACGGAGGTAGGAACGACTATGAGTGCTTTCCAAATAACGCATGAAGCGCATAGAATGTACAGTTTATGTTACATTTAATATAGAATTTAAGTGCTTACTGCGCGCATATGCGTGACTCGGAACGCACCCTATGAATAAAAATTCGTTAAGGTTCTAGGGAAGTTGGTAATATTGGTGTATTTAGGGTGAGATTCACCAAGTCCGGCTTGAAGGCTAGCCGGGCTAATATGGTATACTTTCGGGCTAAAGTAGTATAGTTACCGTTACATGAGCTGTATGAGTTTAGCCTGGCTAGCCCCAAGCCGGACTTGATGAATCTCACCCTTAATACACTTTGGCCCAAATCCTGTCCCTTGCAAGGGGAAGCAGAAATCAGAGGGGCGAGGGGATATCTAGGGAGTTTCTCCGTAGCTGTCAAATGGCGCGGTTAACCTTCGTTTTTGTATCGTAGACAAAAGTAATTTTTTCGGAAAACGATTGCGGAAAAGAAGGAAGGATTTTAATACATAACAGAGAAGAAAAAATATATCAGATGAGTATAAGTTAATAACAAAAAACGAAAATTATTGTGAATTTATAAGGAAATATATACTTTGTGGTTATTTTATTTCTGTTACAGGCTAAATCCTATTCTTCATGAGTTTAACCCATTAACGTCCAAAATGTCATAATTTCTTGCACGTTTTCAAAGTGATTTTTTCCTATGTAATTGGCGTTGAAAAAATTCTTGAACCACATATTCTGATGTAAAATTGCATGCTCTTTCAGAATCCGTTGCCAGAATCATGATAAAACTCACAGGAAAAGAGATATGCTCGATTGAAACATAAAAAACACTTAAATTTTCGAAAAAAAAAAATTTTTAGGATTTTTTTTCGAAGTGTTACGGTGAAGATATCACCTTGCGACCGTGATCAAAGGTGATCATGGGAGTTGAAGTTTAACAGGGAATTTGTTTGTTGACCTTGAACCATCGCTTCTTTACAAAATGGCGGAAAAAACGAATTTTTTTTTTCAATCTTCATCAACTTTTTTCTCGAAATCTATGGTCTTTAGAAAAAAATTCATAAAAACAAAAATGTCTTAGAATCGCTCGAGGAACATTCTCAAATTTTTTCAGAATTTTTTGAGACAATTTTTGATTTTCCGGGAAACTTGCGAAATGGAATTTTCAAAAATTGTCTCAAAAAATTCTGAAAAAATTTGAGAATGTTCCTCGAGCGATTCTAAGGCATTTTTGTTTTTATGAATTTTTTTCTAAAGACCATAGATTTCGAGAAAAAAGTTGATGAAGATTGAAAAAAAAAATTCGTTTTTTCCGCCATTTTGTAAAGAAGCGATGGTTCAAGGTCAACAAAAAATTCCCTGTTAAACTTCAACTCCCATGATCACCTTTGATCACGGTCGCAAGGTGATATCTTCACCGTAACACTTCGAAAAAAAATCCTAAAAATTTTTTTTTCGAAAATTTAGGTGTTTTTTATGTTTTAATCGAGTATATCTCTTTTCCTGTGAGTTTTATCATGATTCTGGCAACGGATTCTGAAAGAGCATGCAATTTTACATCAGAATATATGGTTCAAGATTTTTTTCAACGCCAATTACATTGGAAAAAATCACATTGAAAACGTGCAAGAAATTTTGACATTTTGGACGTTAATGGGTTAAGTATTAAGGATATATATTAAGTTAATTCTTGTCAAAATTAACTTAATATATAAATGTATGAAACAAATAGATTCATGAATTTAAATAAGAAATACATAATAAAAAATATTATTATAATTTTTTAAATAAAATGCAGATCTTATTGTATTTATTATCATGTATAGTTAATTGGTAAAATTACTGCTAATTATAATGTCTCTTTTTCCTAGGTGTAAAGGTTCTATGGAAGGTCCTACCAGGAGTAAAGTGCATACGTCATACTGATTTCAACCAGAGGAATTAAGCAACGCTAAGGAATGGAACACAGATTCAGATCACGCAGCATGCTCTCCACATCTATAATAAGCCAACCTGTTTTCTTAGATAAGTAATATTACTGATAATCATATATAAAATGTATTCAAACATGATCCTTTGTGGTTTCTCTTATGTTTCGCAGGTCAAATGTTCTAATAAGGCTGATGAGTTGCATCCAATTGGTGAATAAAAATGAGGCCAGGCTATGTGTCAATTCTGCTGCTTCAAATTTGGAATCTCCATGCAGAAGCCAAATGGAAATATTAAAAAAAGATTTGTTATTCAGGTATTATTTAAAAATGATCTAAATGCATCAATATGGCTATTACTGGTAGTCATTTTTCAAACTTGTTTATATCTAAACTTATTTTCTTTGCTGATTTAGGTCCAGTAAATATTAATAGATTTGGCTGTCAGTATTTGGTCTCAATAACTGTCTTGCATTATAATAAATGGAGACTAATAAAGCTGATGAACTGCATCCAAGTGGTGAATAAAAATGAGGCCAGGCTATGTGGAAATGCTGCTGCTTCGAATCTGGAATCTCCATGCAGAAGCCAAATGGAAATATTAAAAAAAGATTTGTTATTCAGGTATTATTTCACAATGATCTAAATGCATCAATATGGCTAATTTCATTTACAAATTTAAGTAAACTTATCCTCTTTATCTTACACTTTTCAATTTGAAATAAGTGATTGATATTCCCTGAATGGATAGTCTCTTTTAATTAATATTATTTGTAAAAACAATTTATTAATATACACTAATAAACTACGATTATTTATAATAAATAAAATTGAAATAATCTTTATACAATGCATTTTATTTTATTAAAATTATATATAGTTAATACCTTATAAAATAGTAATAATTTCATTTATCAATTAATAATATTTCAATAAACTAATACATTTTACCATAATCTACAAAGCTTTACTTCCCGAACACAATAAATACATTCATTTACTATGATTATAATTATTTTGAGCATGGATGCAAATACATATGCAAAGTAGAATTACCCATAGGAAAGTAAAAATATAGATTTATCTGTGGGATTCATGACAAATGACGACGTTTAAACATAAGAAGGACAAAAAGTAATAAGAAGCTAATTAAAATCGTCAGAAAAAGGTATATTGCTCTTGAACCTATTGCAATAAATCTTTTATAATTCACAGTATAATATATGAACGTAATCTAAATAAAGAAAAGAAAAATATTTTGAAAAATTAATTCATTATCCTGTACCCTACTTTTTATATATAAGATTTTCTTTCATCTCCATTTATAATCTAGGACAGTTATTCAAAGCAAATACTGATAGCCAAATCTATTAATATTTACTAGACCTAAAACAGCAAAGAAAATAAGTTTAGATATGAACAAGTTTGAAAAATGACTACCAGTAATAGCCATATTGATGCATTTAGATCATTGTTAAATAATACCTGAATAACAAATCTTTTCTTAATCTTTCCAATTTCGTTTTTGCATGGAGATTCCAGATTCGAAGCAGCAGCATTTACACATAGCCTGGCCTCATTTTTATTCACCACTTGGATGCAGTTCATCAGCCTTATTAGAACATTTGACCTGCGAAACATAAGGGAAACCACAAAGGATCATGTTTGAATACATTTTATATATGGTTATCAGTAATATTACTTATCTAAGAAAACAGGTTGGCTTATTATAGATGTGGAGAGCATGCTGCGTGATCTGAATCTGTGTTCCATTCCTTAGCGTTGCTTAATTCCTCTGGTTGAAATCAGTATGACGTATGCACTTTACTCCTGGTAGGACCTTCCATAGAACCTTTACACCTAGGAAAAAGAGACATTATAATTAGCAGTAATTTTACCAATTAACTATACATGATAATAAATACACTAGGATCTGCATTTTATTTAAAAATTTATAATAATATTTTTTATTATGTATTTCTTATTTAAATTCATGAATCTATTTGTTTCATACATTTATATATTAAGTTAATTTTGACAAGAATTAACTTAATATATTTCCTTAATACGTAATGTAAGTTTTTAAAAGTATAAAAGATTTATTATACCTGTTTTTTTCGATAATCCAGAAAAGTCATTAAAAATTTTATAACTTCACTATAACTGGTTAACATTTTCCAACAAATTAAAACTCTTTAACAATTTATACTAACACTCGTTTGATTAAAAATCCGCGCTGCCAAACTGACATTTCTGCACTTTTCACACTCTCACAAGACTCACAGATAGGTCCAGTGGTATAGACTCACCAAAAAATCACCCAGTGGCGTAGAATTATTTTAGACAAAGACGCAGATAGAAATCTATGAGTTAGAGAGAGAAGAGCAATGGCGACGTCCGAGATAGGAAAATAAGAAACGAAGGCCTGGAGAAACCACGTTGAACGCGGTATAAGGCTCTCTCTTTCTCTTTAAGGCATTTAAACAAGGATAGCCTATCATACACATCCTATACTCTTTCCAGTCGCTCAGTCCAGGCGGAGAAAAATCCATGAGGAAGTATGGTTCCTAAACGCATCAAAAAAATCTTGCAGGCCATTAGTGGCGGTCATTGGACATGAATCAATTTTGCGAGAAGCATTTTTGCTACAAGATAGTATAGGGAAGCAGAAACTATACCTGTACATGATTCAGTTTTGAACAGTGTATGTAGTAGTATGTACATACATACAAGTCAAACGTCACCTTATACTTGTTACCGACTACCGTTCATTTTTCTTTGCTCCAAAAGATATAACCACCAAAATGCTCATTTTTCAGATTATTAATTTACTCATATCTAATGTATAACCCTCATGTATCATGCCCTTTCGAAAACGGTCAAGTGACTCAAGTGTAGTCAAGTGTTCAAACTTCAAATTGCTTCAAATATACGACCTTGTATTTGAAATTCCCTTTCTTCTCAACGATTACACTTCGTACACTTGCTCCAGCAGTCCAGACTAGGTGTAGATAGTGTAAGAAAATCTACACTAAAGTGTAATTGTACATAGGGTGCGTTTAACCGACACCTAGCGCAACTAAGCGGCTAAATCAAGCTAGCATCGCTAAGCAAACGGTTTGTTCAACCGACATTTAGCGCAACCATAAAGGCTGAGTCTAGTTAGCATAGTTGAGCAGCTGGTACGTCCAACCGACATTCAGCGAAATTAAATCGTCTAACTGAAGTTAGCTTTGCTGAGTAGCTGATACGTCCAGCCGATATTCAGCGCAACTAAAGAGGCTGCGAGTCTACATACGTTATCCCTATGACAATGTTTTATAGTACTATTTAAAATTTAAATCGTGGTTTAAAATGTGCGAAGCTGAAGAAATACAGGATTACGAATTAAACGGTCATCAAACGTTAACGTATAAAGTTTAACTTTTATTGGGAATTTTAACAATGGAGATTGTAGAAAGAATAATACTAAATGAGTTAGTAAGTGATGATTCATCAGATGAATCTGACGATGAACTTATGATTTCAGTTGCCATTAATGGTAAGGCCTTATAATTCTTAATAGCTCTATGCTTATACAGGGTGTCCGGTAATAGGGTGCCAAGCCGGATACCCCAGTTAGAGCGGCCGATTCTGAGGAGAAAACTCTTATGAAATTTTTTCGCGAAACCCTTAATTTAGAAGTTATTAAGGGTAGAAATTATTAATATTTTATTCGTCGAGCAGGAGGAGCGAAAAATCCGGGAATCGGATTGGCAGACAATTGACGCACCAATACACTTTAATTAGTATATCATATTACCATATGATCCAATTGAAGATCTGGCAGTAAGACATAGAGTGTGTGGGGAAGGGGGGAGGGAGGTTGTGAGACTGAGCGTGGAAAAACAATTGAACCGAAGCGCTCAGTTTCGAGTGTCGGCCAACAATAGGCTTGAAAAAACCGAAATATGAATTACGTTTAATTGATCAAAGAATATTAAAACTCTTACAACTTCAATTAAACGTAATCAAAAGGTTGATTAGTGAATAGAAAAAATTGTGGTGATGACAACGAGCCTAAACATGACGTAGATACGACAGCTTTTGATTAAGTTAACTCGTAGTTACCTATAATTATTAAAACTAATAAATGTCGCATTTACACTGCGATTAGACTCAATTTCATCGTAAAAAATGCATCGATTTTTTGAAAAATATCTTTATTACAGTTGTATTTGGGCTATCTTTTCCCCACCACCTTGCGGTAAATAGCTTGGCGCGTTTTTTTTACAGTGGTTTCCCCAGGAGGCCTAATCCACTTTCCTAATTTAATGTAGGAGCTGCTCAAAGTGGCGACCGTTTTGCTCCGAGCATAGTTCGCTCCTTCGAACTATGTTCCGCGTTGCACGGTGCACCATATCTGGCGTAATAGAACGGAAGGCCGCAACAATAGCATCGCGGACTTGCTCTTCCGTCCCATTACGCCAGTCCTCTACAAAGGCCTTGACGTGGCCCCATAAAAAAAAATCCAGTGGATTTAGGTCCGGGGATCTCGCAGGCCATGTAATAGGGCCACCACGGCCCATCCACCTCTCCGGGAACATGTCGTTCAGGGTGCTTCGCACGTTCAATCGGTAGTGGGGAGGCGCACCGTCGTGCTGGAAGATGAGATTATTCCGCACGTGGAGCGGCACATCTTCCAGCAGGACACCGAGTTGTTCCCTCAGAAAATCGGCGTACACTTCCCCGTTAAGCCTCGGTGGTAGAAAATACGGACCGATCTGTAAATTTAGAAAGAAAAAAAAACGATTAGTATAATCAGCCGAATGAAAAGGATCTTTTAATTACTTACGATATTATTTCCAATGAGGCCTGCCCAGACGTTGACCGTGTACCGATACTGGAACGCACATTCACGAGCGGCATGGGGATTTTCCTCTCTCCAAACTATGTAGTTTCGAGAGTTGAAAATCCCATTCGGCGTGAATGTGGATGCGTCAGTCCACAGTATCCTGTCGGGGAAATCTGGATCCCTTCGGCATTGCACAAGAAATCCTAATTAGAAAACATTTTTATTAATTAGCTATCTATATTAAATCGTATTTAATTGAAACCGAAAATAATAGTCGAAGTTACCTTGGCAGAAGTGCACCCGACTTTCAAAATCGCGCGGCAGTAGCTGCTGGACGCGGTAAAAATGGTACGGCCGCAAGCCGTTCCTATGCAGAATTTCTCCAACTGCAAATTTGGATAAACCAAATTTGCGTGCGGCACCACGCAAGCTGTCTTGCTCACTTAAAAAGTGTTGGATGATTTCATCCTCCAATTGTACACTGATATTACGCGATCTGGCATGATCACGGTTAACCCGTAGGCTCCGTCTTTCGCGCGAACATCGCACAATATTTAAAATCGCGCGTCGTTTCGGGTGGTATTGGCGATTAGGAAAGCGGCTCGCATACAAACGCTCCGCGGCACTTGCGTTTTCATTCGCCATACCATACGTTATCAGTATATCCGTCAATTCTACACTGGTTAAATTTTCCATGACTATTTCAAAAAATAAAAAATGCAGGAGGTCTCTACAATTCGGAGGACTCGCTACGAATGCTGCGTTGATTTGAAAACATACAAAATGTAAACAACTATTTCCTTTTTTGCTAAAAACAAAATGCAAAAAATAAGTATTTTAAACGTTCAACTGTTGTAATCGTCAAGCGCAACATTTGTTTACATTTTGTATGTTTTCAAATCAACGCAGCATTCGTAGCGAGTCCTCCGAATTGTAGAGACCTCCTGCATTTTTTATTTTTTGAAATAGTCATGGAAAATTTAACCAGTGTAGAATTGACGGATATACTGATAACGTATGGTATGGCGAATGAAAACGCAAGTGCCGCGGAGCGTTTGTATGCGAGCCGCTTTCCTAATCGCCAATACCACCCGAAACGACGCGCGATTTTAAATATTGTGCGATGTTCGCGCGAAAGACGGAGCCTACGGGTTAACCGTGATCATGCCAGATCGCGTAATATCAGTGTACAATTGGAGGATGAAATCATCCAACACTTTTTAAGTGAGCAAGACAGCTTGCGTGGTGCCGCACGCAAATTTGGTTTATCCAAATTTGCAGTTGGAGAAATCCTGCATAGGAACGGCTTGCGGCCGTACCATTTTTACCGCGTCCAGCAGCTACTGCCGCGCGATTTTGAAAGTCGGGTGCACTTCTGCCAAGGTAACTTCGACTATTATTTTCGGTTTCAATTAAATACGATTTAATATAGATAGCTAATTAATAAAAATGTTTTCTAATTAGGATTTCTTGTGCAATGCCGAAGGGATCCAGATTTCCCCGACAGGATACTGTGGACTGACGCATCCACATTCACGCCGAATGGGATTTTCAACTCTCGAAACTACATAGTTTGGAGAGAGGAAAATCCCCATGCCGCTCGTGAATGTGCGTTCCAGTATCGGTACACGGTCAACGTCTGGGCAGGCCTCATTGGAAATAATATCGTAAGTAATTAAAAGATCCTTTTCATTCGGCTGATTATACTAATCGTTTTTTTTTCTTTCTAAATTTACAGATCGGTCCGTATTTTCTACCACCGAGGCTTAACGGGGAAGTGTACGCCGATTTTCTGAGGGAACAACTCGGTGTCCTGCTGGAAGATGTGCCGCTCCACGTGCGGAATAATCTCATCTTCCAGCACGACGGTGCGCCTCCCCACTACCGATTGAACGTGCGAAGCACCCTGAACGACATGTTCCCGGAGAGGTGGATGGGCCGTGGTGGCCCTATTACATGGCCTGCGAGATCCCCGGACCTAAATCCACTGGATTTTTTTTTATGGGGCCACGTCAAGGCCTTTGTAGAGGACTGGCGTTATGGGACGGAAGAGCAAGTCCGCGATGCTATTGTTGCGGCCTTCCGTTCTATTACGCCAGATATGGTGCACCGTGCAACGCGGAACATAGTTCGAAGGAGCGAACTATGCTCGGAGCAAAACGGTCGCCACTTTGAGCAGCTCCTACATTAAATTAGGAAAGTGGATTAGGCCTCCTGGGGAAACCACTGTAAAAAAAACGCGCCAAGCTATTTACCGCAAGGTGGTGGGGAAAAGATAGCCCAAATACAACTGTAATAAAGATATTTTTCAAAAAATCGATGCATTTTTTACGATGAAATTGAGTCTAATCGCAGTGTAAATGCGACATTTATTAGTTTTAATAATTATAGGTAACTACGAGTTAACTTAATCAAAAGCTGTCGTATCTACGTCATGTTTAGGCTCGTTGTCATCACCACAATTTTTTCTATTCACTAATCAACCTTTTGATTACGTTTAATTGAAGTTGTAAGAGTTTTAATATTCTTTGATCAATTAAACGTAATTCATATTTCGGTTTTTTCAAGCCTATTGTTGGCCGACACTCGAAACTGAGCGCTTCGGTTCAATTGTTTTTCCACGCTCAGTCTCACAACCTCCCTCCCCCCTTCCCCACACACTCTATGTCTTACTGCCAGATCTTCAATTGGATCATATGGTAATATGATATACTAATTAAAGTGTATTGGTGCGTCAATTGTCTGCCAATCCGATTCCCGGATTTTTCGCTCCTCCTGCTCGACGAATAAAATATTAATAATTTCTACCCTTAATAACTTCTAAATTAAGGGTTTCGCGAAAAAATTTCATAAGAGTTTTCTCCTCAGAATTGGCCGCTCTAACTGGGGTATCCGGCTTGGCACCCTATTACCGGACACCCTGTATATATGTTAAAAGTACAATTACTATAAAGATTTGTTTTTCTTCCTGATTTCAATGGATTCAAACTTGTATACTTATTATCGTAATGTTACTATCACTAAAATTAATTCATATAGGTTAATCTTATTTCTTAATATTTAGATGAAACGCGTATTATGTATTTAATTCTAAATGATTTAGCGGAGGCAATAAATCCTGTTTTAATAAATACAAATGGAAAAACTAATAATGCATATTTGCAAAGTGAATTAGTTGAAAATATAATCTCTAATTATTCAGATGAAACATTTTTTAGTCATTTTAGAATGACTAAAGAAACGTTTTTGGTAAGTATTAAACTTTCTCTTTATCATTTTTATCTTAACTTAAGCTTGAAATGCTCAAAATTACTAAACGGGAACTTTCTCCGAACACAGGTTTTTAAACAACCGCAGTTTATATTCTTTTAATCATTAGAATTTTTAATAAATTAAATAATAATATATCCATAATTTGAAATAATAGACGTGACTTTGCTTTAAAAAGCGTAAAATTTTAACTACTTGTATATGCTTTTACCCTTTTCCATAGGTCTTGGAGGAAGTACTACGGCCATTTGTAACAGATGGACCAGTTTCTGTACGTCACAAAATCCTATTGGGTATCTGGACTTTAGCTACACCCGATTCTTTCCGATGTATTGCGCATATATTTCAAATATCTAGAAGCATGGCACATATCATATTTAAGGAGGTTGTATTAGCCCTAAAGAATATCATGCCGCAATATGTGAAATGGCCAACTACCGAGGAATATTTAGAAAGTTCCATAGTAAGTGTAATTAGTATAAATATACAGGGTAAGGCACATAAGCCGCCCCAGGGCAAAATGCGTGCTAGAAAGGCGTGGTAAGGGTGAAGCGCTGATTGGCGAAGACTAGACAGAAAGAAAACTATACGAAGGAAGAGAGAACTACGCGCTAGCACACTCATTGGCGCATTGCTTCCTCTCTATCACTTATGTAGGCTTCTATCTTCTAAATCGCGACTCCGTGGACCTCCCCCCCCCTCACCATTCCTTTCCATCTATCACCGCTCAAATTCTCTCGCACTCTTCCTCTTCCTATATCCATTTACTAAGGGCGGCGAAAGAGAATGAGGGGGGGGGGGGAGGAGTCGCGATTTTAAAGAGAGAAGTCAACATGAGCGATAAAGAGGAAGCAAAGTACCGATGAATGTGCTAGCGCGTAGCTTTCTCTTCCTCCGTATAGCTTTCTCTCTGTCTAGTCTTCGTCAATCAGCGCTTGACCCCTACCACGTATTTCCGGTATGCATTGTGCGCTGGGGCGGCTTATGTGTCTCACTCTGTTTAACAAAACTATATATAAAATAATAAATTACAAATATAAATTGGAACTTTGAATACCTATCTTTATTCCTTTAATTGAAGTTTAACATTTAGATGAATCCAACTGACACTCAGCGATAACATCTGTTAAGGAAATCACCTGTAAATTTGTTAGATCCGGTGTCACAAGTCTTATTTAAGTTAAATCAAGCTAATTGTACTATATTATAGGTAACGTAGAATATAGTATAATTAGCTCGATTTAATTTAAATAAGGCTTGTGACACCGGGCCTTAATCAATTAATATTTTCCAATTATGAGCGTACTGTACTTTGCTTTGCAGTTGGGAACGCAAAAGGGGTAACGTCATCAACGGTCGTACTCATAGCCGTGACTCAAACTCGACTCAAGCTTTGATATTACAGTTTACATTACATATACTGTGTATTTTTGCCTGAGCCGAGTTGGAGTCGAGCTCGTGTTATGTATACGTCTTACGGCCAGATTGCTGTCTATTTTGGAATTATTATTATTATTATATAGGGTGTTTCACGTAAGGCGCCCCAGCTCGATAAGAGGACTCAGAGCGCATAGTGGGGGCAAAATGCATCTAATTGGCCGCGGAGCAAGAGGGAGAGAGGAAAAGAGGACAAGAATTGAGACCAAAGCTGACTGGTGTGAGCGAGGAAGAGAGTTCCAGCGATATGCTAGGTATATAGTATACCAATACATAGCTCTTTTCTCTTTTCCAATTATTTTTTTTTTTGGTCCTCGAGCGGGTAAGGGAGGGGACAGCGATACGCTAGGCGTATCGTCTAGTAATGCATACCTCTATCCTTCTCTTCGTTGTTCCTTCTCTCTCGTTCCGCGGCCAATTAGATGCATCTGCCCCCACCATGTGCTCTGAGTCCTCTTTTTGAGCTTGGACGTCTTACGTGAAGTACCCTGTATGAATTAAAGTCTTCTGTAATGTTGCGCAATCTATCCTACAATAGTTTTAGTAGTTTTTAGGTATATAGGAAAGAATTGGAACTATAAAAACTAATAGTTTCAATGTAGGCACGTTCAAATTGAAAAACGAAATCTGTTTTTGAACTGAATTTAGATTAAAACCATGTCAAAAATCAGGAAATTAGACCTGGTTTTGTGCCGATTACTTCAAAACTGATTGAAATAAAATAGGTCTTAAATTTAATGGAAAAAATTGCATGTATATAGTATGCCTTTTAAATTCTAATAAACATAGGCCTTAAAACCTTGTTTTGAAATTATTATGCAAAACTTGACGTAAAATTAGGCTTCATTTTTGAGCTTAGGTGATAGTTGCAAAACAAAGTAGATCGTAGTTTTATATGTTAGTTTTAATATTTTGATTATAATCAGGCTTTTAACGCAAGATCAAATGGCTTCCCCAATATGATAGGGGCTATTGATGGCTGTCATATTGCTATAAAACAGCCACCCGGTAATGCGCACGATTATTTCAATCGGAAAGATTTTCACTCCATTATCCTTCAAGGTAGGTGTTATAAAACTCTTTCCATACAGCACACTTGACTAAAAGTTCTCTTATAGACATTTTTTAGTTATCCAATTGGCTAAAATATGCCTAAAAGATGTCACTAAGTCATTTGTTGCTGTATGGGTTACTATTCAACTTTATGAATGTTTATTTTATTATATTTTAATTAATATTATTTTTAATATAGGAATATGCGATCGTCGAGGCAAGTTTCTCGATTGCCTTATTGGTAGACCAGGCCGTGCACACGATGCAGCTGTTTTTCGAAGCAGTATTATTTATGAGAAGCTAACTGATTCGAACAATCCTCTAATACCATCATCTTATCACATTCTCGGTGATTCAGCATACCCACTACTACCTTGCTTGATGACACCATTTAAGGACAATGGTCATTTGTCAAGTGAACAAATAAATTATAATGTAAGGCATGCGTCAAGTCGCTCCATTATAGAGCGAGCATTTGCTTTCCTAAAAGGAAAGTGGCGAAGGCTAAAATTTGTAGAAGTGAATAGCGTTCAAATGGCTAATAATATTATCGCAGCAGCGTGCACCCTTCATAATTTTCTTATTTTAAGAAATGAAATGAATGTAGCATTAGATATTTAGAACTCAAGTAGCAGTTTCACTAACCATGAACTCATAGAATTTGAAAATGCTCGAGTGGAGAGAGAAAAACTAATGAGAATATTATGCAATAATTAATATTAATATATTATATTTTTCTAAATATTTAAAAATAAGGAATTTATGAATCATATATGCATATTGCTACGATCTACGATTAAGGTTCAATTCGAGCAAGTACTACGTAGGCTTAACTCGAGTCTGACTTAATTGGTATAGTTTATGTAACATGAACTATACCACTTTAGTTCACATTTGACTTTGTGGTATCAGAGATGAAACGGGAGATTGCTCATGCGAGGTCCCGAGGCAATCCCTACCGGTAGGCGGCGCTGGTGTTGGCAAACGCGTGTCTCAGGTCCATCTAACCCCTAACGCCATCTATCGGAAGAGACCACGAAGCACGAGCGTTAAGCTTAGAATAGGGTAAAACATATATGCATTGTTGCCAGAAAGCGGAATAAAGAGAGAGCGGAGATATTTTCTCGGACCTCTCTGTCTTTCTCGCTGTTAGCTTCTAGCAGAAGAGTCGAGGCAAAATCTTTCCGTTTCGCTTTGCCGAAAATCTACCAATATTCGATGTCATTTATATTTGCAGGCCAATGCCTTTATACATGATTTTTTCAGCATATTTATTTATCAGCATTGACTTATTTAAATCAATAATAAATTAAGGAAATGCGTATTTGATATATAATAATTATTTTAACTATAATTTCATCGTTATATTTCGCTTATTTCCGTAAAATCTGCATTTCTTTAGTTTATTATTGATTATTGTAAGTCAATGGCAATTTAAAAAAATTTAATCTTAAAAAAAAAAGAAAAGTACCGATCAGGAACCGAACCCGAACCCACGAATCGCCACGCGATTACCTTACCGCTTAGACCACGAGGCTTCTTCAGTGCACCGTAAACAGATAGTCTTTTTAAGGGCTTGAAATCTTCTATTGAACCATATAAATAAACGAAGAACTGACATCTTTATTCATTATTATTCTATCATAATGGTACACAAATTAAAGAATAATTATATAATGTAGATTTTCAAAAGCTTTTCCAATAACCAAGAACGGAAACTGCGAGCGTTGATTATTTATCTTCGTTCTTGGCTATTGGAAAAGCTTTTGAAAACTATTCAAAATATAATTATTCCTTAATTTGTGTACCATTATAACAGAATAATAATGAATAAAGCTGTCGGTTGCTCGTTTATTTATATGGTTTAAAAGAAGATTTCAAGCCCTTAAAAAGACTATCTGTTTACGGTGCACTGAAGAAGCCTCGTGGTCTAGGCGGTAAGGTAATCGCGTGGCGATTTGTGGGTCCGGGTTCGATTCCTGAACGGTACTTTTCTTTTTTTTTTTAAGATTAAATTTTTTTTAATGGCCATTGACTTACAATAATCAATAATAAACTAAAGAAATTCAGATTTTACGGAAATAAGCGAAATATAACGATGAAATTATAGTTAAAATAATTATTATATATCAAATACGCATTTCCTTAATTTATTATTGATTTAAATAAGTCAATGCTGATAAATAAATATGCTGAAAAAATCATGTATAAAGGCATTGGCCTGCAAATATAAATGACATCGAATATTGGTAGATTTTCGGCAAAGCGAAACGGAAAGATTTTGCCTCGACTCTTCTGCTAGAAGCTAACAGCGAGAAAGACAGAGAGGTCCGAGAAAATATCTCCGCTCTCTCTTTATTCCGCTTTCTGGCAACAATGCATATATGTTTTACCCTATTCTAAGCTTAACGCTCGTGCTTCGTGGTCTCTTCCGATAGATGGCGTTAGGGGTTAGATGGACACCTGAGACACGCGTTTGCCAACACCAGCGCCGCCTACCGGTAGGGATTGCCTCGGGACCTCGCATGAGCAATCTCCCGTTTCATCTCTGGTGGTATATTTAATGTAACAGGAACTATACCAATTTAAGTCCGACTTAAGTACGGCCGTATTTATAGTCGTTCCTTAAGGAGCTCTTTCAATTAATGACTCCTTATTTCCTAGGCAAGGAATGAACCAATCACAATGGGAATAGCAATGGCCATATTAAAATCTCTCATTGTGATTGGCTCATTCCTTGTCTAGGGAATAAGGAGTCCTTAATCTAAAGAGCTCTTTAAGGACGTTCACCGAAAAATCGATTTTCTATAGATTTTGTTAATACTTTACACAGGAGTTAATAATAGTATTATCTATCTATAGTTAAAATTTTAGAGTTCTCAGTGGTTTAGTAATTAAGATATTTAGCTTCAAAGTTAAGTTATTTAACATATAAAGGATAGGCGAGGCATAAATTTCAAAGATTCTTCAAATGATTGCAAAGCAGCTTTTCTATATATTTTGCTGAAAAACTAATATTTGACGCGTGACTATACTAGAAATGACATATTGAAAGATTAGGTTGACTAGCAGTACAGTTATTTTATAAAATTAATCCAAATATGACATGTAGTATTACGGCAAAACGTATCGCAGGGTGGAAGGTACAGACGTGGCAACGCTGTAAGTTATAAAACAAGAAATCAGCGAAGTGCCCTGTTTATATCACGTTTGAATATTTAGCGTATATAATTGATGACTTTTAGCATATAATGTTTGGTGTTTTAGATCACTATATTAAGAGCTATAAACATGATTATTTATTTATTGTTATAAATTAATATTACATCAAGATTTCTTGAAAAAAAGTTTTATTTCCAACTACAATAATTTGAAAATATGTGCATTTTAAACAACGGGCATCATCTACACAGCAAATACATACTAATAGAAAATACAAAATTAAATAAACAATAATAAGATTTGTTTAAATTATTATTGATACAAAAATATCTTTATAAGATAATCGAATAAATATTCTCGCAGAACAAATCAACATTTTCACAACAAAAAAGTAATACCACAATCTTAGATTCTTAATGATTTTTATAAAACAAATATAATTTTAAAGCAGACTAATTTTTCAGTGATATTTGTAAATTATCAGCAAGGCATTTATTTATTTTATTTAAAACACT
This sequence comes from Prorops nasuta, assembly GCF_024137725.1. Taxonomy (NCBI): domain Eukaryota; kingdom Metazoa; phylum Arthropoda; class Insecta; order Hymenoptera; family Bethylidae; genus Prorops; species Prorops nasuta. The sequence goes on along the minus strand of NW_027116821.1, from coordinate 2,392,588 downwards.
GCGGTTGTTACTGACACGAGGTTTTCCATTGATAATCTCAGAAACTAATTTAACTATTTGCGCCTCGCCTTCAGTTTCATATATTTCTATGAGTTTCTCACTTCTCATATCAGCTTTAGCCATTTTCGCAATGATGCCCGAAGAAACTATGGTTTTGAAGAGTCTTAATTTTTGCGAAGAAGCTTTAATTTTACACGATTCGTTTATTTTTATTACGCATTCTTGTAGCATTTTCGATGTAGAAATAAGATCATTTTCAATATCAAAATGAAGTACAATCTCCTGTAAAACGGTCACGTCGAATTCCGCATCGTGAAAATGGCTATCGTCATCTTCGTATATGTCACATTTTATGAATTCTTCGTACAATGACGAAAGTCTAAATTTACCTGGTCCTTTGCGATGAGGTAATATTTTTCTCAAAATAGGTAAAGAGTCAGCAAATCCTGCGATAAATTTGTATTCATTGTACATTTTACAACTAGAAATAAGTCTAAGAAGACGAGGTATATCAAAAGAAGCGTTATGGGCCACTAACAAGCAATCTTTCTTCCAATAACTTAAAAATTGATGAAATGACACTATCGCTTCTTTTTGAGAACATGTTTGTAATAATTTATCATGCAAATATAAATTATAATTCATAACGTGCAATCCATTAATTTTAGTTGCTTCTAAGTCAATTTCTTGCTGAGGCAGAATGTATACGTTAAAAGTTCTTTCCCCTGAAATAGCAGATATTTGTAAAATATCACAATCGATCCGCAGACTAGATGTTTCTAAATCGAAATATACTATTATACTATTATATGCTGAAATTTTATTTACTACTTTCTCCTTCTCGAGAGTATGATTGGTACCACAATTTGAAAGATATTGACCTCCTTCTAACTTTTCAGCACTTTTTCGCAGCGCTTCTCTTTTAACTTTTAATTCAATTCTTCGCAGTTTCTTTAATCTAGTGGAATCAAGAAATGCCCTTAGCTTTCTCTTTCTATCAATTCCATTCATATAGGTGGCTGTATGTGGCCCGCCTAATAAATTCATTTTTTCTCTAATATTAATAATACTTTTATCTCCATCATTTTTGGTACAAACCGCGCTTGCTACTCGATAATCGCACGCAGCACTTCTGCTTAAACAAATATTTTTAGGGGCCTTATGGGCAATCATATTATTAATACTTTCATTGCCTTGACTCGACGCTGCCACAGAAAATTTTTGCGCATTATTCGCATACATATCGAATAAAACTTTCAAATCATTATACAATGCATCATCGGTGAGTTTTACCATCTGCTTCGATAAATTATTTCAACGATTACACCACTCTGTACAGTTTTCATGTTGACCGTATAAATGACCTGGTATCATTCTTAAAACGCTAGCCAATTGAGAACTGTTCCCTTTATTTTGTGCAATAGCGTAATTAAAACACTTCTTTATATGAGGTATAACACCTTTTCGCATAATCTCTTTACGGGTTTTACCAATAATGTACAATTCATTTGAAAAGTTTTTTGATAGATGATTCTTGTCCGCTAATTTATGAAAAGTTGCATCTTTGTTTGTTTTTCGAACGGATGCTATCATAGAGCTGTCCATATCTCCTATAATGACTTTAACATTTAAATGATTTTCTTTTAAAATAAGACTGTTTGTTATAAGAGCGACGCCAGCATCGGCTTCCATTGATTTTGCGCTTCCCTTAAAATTTAAGCGACAATCGTGATCTTTTTTTTCAATACCAGCGTCGCATTTAGAACATTTACGATTTCGCGTGGTAAAGTCTAGGATCTTCTTAGACAAAAATCCGATAATCGTCGCGTAGCCATTCAAGCTGTCGTAGCTCTTTCCATTACCACGCTTACTCCAACCCATGTCATACGACACTATAATATTTACGATATTTCCCAATGCAGTATCAAAACCTTCATTTGGAGCATTTTCATCGATTGATTGATGAGCGTTCAAGGGATTTTGAGGAATATGAAGGGTTCGGAGTCTATCAAGGTAAGGATATATATCGACTACAACATCAGGTGGCCTAGAATAAAAGAATAAGAATGCTGTCAAACCATATTACAGTAAAAAACTTTTGTCTTTTCATTTATAAAAATCAAATTTCTAAAATATATTTCATTATCTTAATATAACTTAAAATTACTATCATTATATCGTCGGATACATTTCGAATCTGAAAATACACAAGTGCTGAAATATTATTCTTAAATTTTAACTGATTTCTGTGTTAAAATATAGTCATATGTAAAACAATATATCGTATAGATAATTACAAACTTATGATCATGTTAAAAAAAATAATCACATATTTTACATATTCTGTAGTAACCTGATATTTATGCTATACGGTAATCCATTTATGAATGCATAAAGAATGTTAAAAACAAATATTTACATTTCCTTGCATATTTTCTCTACGTTGTTAAAAACTAAATGTCTCTCTTCTGCAGCAGCTCGTCTACAACTATCTTTTGCTTCTTCTTCAATAAATTTTCCAATAACCTTTTCATATAGTTTATACAAATCTGATGACATAATTGGAGTATTTGCGCACGCAAGTATTTTTTGCAATCCTGTGCTACCAGTGCCACTATGGATAGAACCTGTAATAAAAGTATCAACATGTATACACTCGACAAAATGGATATAGTTTTTCTATCATTTATGTTACTTATTAACAACAATTCTTACCCATAATAAAACCTAGGTTATGTTCTGCGTAGCTTTTTCCGTCAATCTTAACAGTTTTACCTGTAGGTACTTTTACTTCTATTTGACAATCTTTACAAACAATAGTTAACACCGAATAAAGTCCAGCTCTTTCTTCAGAGATTATATTGTTCAAATCAAGGATATTTTTACATTTGCTACACTTCAAGTTCTTGGCAAGCTCTGTAATTAGCTGTGTTTTTTTTAGCTACACCTCTGAAATCAAGTGGGATTTCACTATCTAGTTAGTTTTGGTTAATGTACATAAAATCTAGGGAAAAGTTTAATCTAAAAGAAACAGATAAATGGTATAAATTTTAACACGAATTCATGAAATGATTTGAGTATCACTTTGTAGACTTCATAATGAGCAAAATGGCAAAAAGAAATTTATTATTATTAGCAGTAATGGATGATGCAGAAAATAAACTTATTACCCATTCATCATTATTCCCATTAAAATTATTATTTAGAAAGGGAAAAGCTGAAGGTAAAATAAATATTTTAATAATATCTTATTCAAAATTGACTTTTTCCATATTTAACCATATATATTGTAGTAGGAAAATCTTATTTTGTTAAAATTAATTTAAAGAAAAATATTTTTAGATTATGGTTTGCAGCTTTTTCATTCTATACTGGCTGCAACCCAACAAGAAAATCATGTAAAAGTCGAAAATTACATAGAAGATATTGTAAAAAGTTACATCGAAAAGGATTTTGTAATGCATTTTCGATTGGGTAGAGATGTCACATATGAAATTATTAGACAATTTGAAACTTCCGAAATTTTTAGAAATTTGCTAAGTAAATATACATATTTACTTATATACATTTTAATTAATTTATTTGAATTATATATATTTCCACATAGCATGTAGGGAATTAATTAATATAAATTTTATTAGATCCAGCAGGCAAACAAACTATTTCAGCAGAAAAACATATTTTTGTGTATTTATGGTTTGTGGGTCATTACTGCTGTAGTTTTCGGGACGTTTCTGATCGATTCAATATATCGATTAGTAGTCTGCATAAAATAATAATAAGAGTGACTGATTTCTTGTTATCAATATCTCCAAGGTTAATACACTTCCCAAATCAAGAGGAAAAACAAATAATAAAAGAATATTTTTTAAATAAAAAAGGATTTCCAAATGTAATAGGTATATGATACAAAATTGTGTAAAATCTTTTATGTAATATTTAAAATTGATAGTAATCAGAAAATTGAAATAAAAATCTTTTACTTTTTATTTTGTTTTTGGTAGGAGCTATAGATGGTTCGCATATTCGAATTGATAGACCTGCTGATGACCCAAATGCATATATGAATAGGAAGCAATATTTTTCGCTGCACATACAAGGTGTAGTTAATCATGATACTAAGTTTCTGGATGTATTTGTAGGCTTTCCCGGGTCAGTTCACGACTCTCGTGTATTAAAAGAATCTACTCTGTTTGGTAGTTTAGAAGAAATATGTGGAGGTGTTTGTAATTAGTTTCAAACACTCAGTTTATTTAATCTTGTAAAGAATAATTGTAATTACTATTACAATATTTCAGATAATGACATTATACTTGGAGACAGTGCATATCCATGCCTTAAAAATTTAATTGTACCATATAAAGACAATGGTCATTTGACAGCTCGCCAACGCGAATTTAATAAGAAATTAAGTTCTTGTAGAGTGGTTATCGAAAATGCTTTTGGACGTTTAAAGCAAAGATTTAGACAGCTCGACCATTTAAAATTAAAATGTATTATCCAGATGGTAAAAATAATACACGTTTGCTGTGTCTTACACAATATAGCTAATTGTAATGACATTACAATGTTTGAACCACCTTTACCAGAAGATAACATAGATATAGAAGCAAGAAATGAGACTCCATTAGCAGATAATGAAAATGTAGTTAACTCCAGAATCGGTCGAAATTTACGTGATATATTATGTTTACAAATAACTTAAATGACTAAAATAATTGGTACACATATTTATATTTTGCAAATAGTTTATTTTTCAATTAACGTTAATCTTATTATGGCAATAGATTTTTATTATAAAAATGTTTCATGACTTTATCAATAATAAAAATACAAATAGAACAAAATTAAAAATCTTTTAAACTTTATATCATGGTTTCATCACAGTCTGTTTCCTAATAATACTTCCCATTTTATTGTAACCTATTGCAATGAATTATTGCATTGAAATGTTTTCAAATTTTGTATAGCAGTATTAATTATTATTATTTCTAGAATCTTTCATTAATTCTCTAAAAATATCATTTTTTTCTTTCATTAATTGGAACATTTTTTCATTTTGCTCTTTCATTGTTTGTAAAGAGTTTTCATAGATTATACGGATTTCTCGTTGCTCCTTTAAAATTTCCATATGTACCTTTTCTTCATTATTTCTATAAGTTTTACAGTCTTTTGTAAAGTCATCTAATGCTTTTTGGCATTTTTGTATTATTTGAGCTGTTTTTCCTAATTGAATCCGCTTTTCTTTTTTGTTAGCGATACAGTTTGTGTTTGTTAAGGTTAGCAAAGATGTTGATTCAGAATTTGTAGACGCAATGGCAATGGATTCTCCAACTTCTGTTGCATTTGTAAAATTATCAGGGTCATCAACATTTTCTTCTTCCCTTGGACATAAAAAAATTTGAGATTGTATTTGTAGGAAAAATAATGAAATTAAAAATGATATTTACTTTAATAGGTATTTCTCTAATCTTGAGTCATAACAATAAAGAATTATTGTAGGTATATTATTTAAAAAATATCATTACTTACAGCAATGTTTCATATTCAGCAGTATTATTAGATTGAACGTCTTTTCTTATTGTCAAACCATTTGTACTGGAAAGAGCCAGTGGTCTTATATTATGTCTATTTCCTAAAATTTCGTCCAGCTCACTATAAAGAAAAAAATACTATAATCCATACATTGATTCAAAGAATTAATCTATAGTAAAGGTTAAAAATGTATTACTCTTCAAAACTGCATCTTGATCTAGCTCTACCAGTTTTTTTATTATTCAGTTTACTAGTTTTATATGCTCTTTCCATACTTTTAAATTTATTTTCCACTTGGATATCTGTTACATTATATCCTTTTTCATTCATTTTTTCTGCTATTTTTTTGTATAATACTTTAAGTGTTTTTATTTTTCTTTCATTAAATAATTGTCTTTTTTCTGAATACAATGTTAAAAACAACTTTGTTGTGGCATCATTCCAACAGAAAATGCTTGTTTTATTGGTGTTGTTATTTTCATTCAGTTGAGTACATGCAGCACTTTGTGCCGTAGAAGTAGTAGTAGTATTTGAGATTGAGCCAAAGGTACAATGGTTCTCATTCTCTACTACTTGAACCTTATCAAAAATATTAATATTTATTATTTTGTTATTGAATTCACATAAAAGTTGTGATTGCCTAAAATCTACTTTAGTAGAATTTATCTTAAACTCCAATCCATCTAAAATAATATACATTTATAAATTAATATATATTTTTAATAATCCAAAATAAAATAATGCACACAAATTAAATTTCATGTAATTTGATCGATTGTATCAGAAAATTTTAAATATATAATTCTAATTTTATCAACATTATTTAGGAAAGTCTATAATTTAAAAACAAGTACAATGATCTATAATCTAAAATATGCTTCTATTTAGATTGAAAATTATATTTAATTTTACTTTTATACATATACCTTCACATATACACGTTATGTTTTCTTCTTCATCAAGAATTATATTCCCCCTGGAATCTCTTAATACATAACCTCCTAGGTTACATTCGGACTATAAGTTATGATTCAATTACATGTAAAGAGGCATAAAATTATATTATTATAATAATCATACCTTTATTAAAATCAAATATTTTTAATATTAAATATGCTTTATAATTACCATATTAAAATTTTCAGATGTAATCTCTGTGGTCATATTCCAGAATTAACTGCAGTAGTACTGCAATCGCTGGGTTTACACTACATAACTTATGGGAGTGTCAGTACTGCTAGTGTATTCTGGAACAGATCTTCTATTAGTTTTGCCAAATTATGAATATAATTTAAATAAACCGCCTTTTTTTGAACTTTATACATACTACACTTTTCAACCTTCCTCAAAACCAAGTGCAATAAGTGTAACATAGAATGCGAAAAGTGTAGTTACTCCTGCTAAACCGAACAGATACTTTATATGCACTCGCGTTAAAAGAAACGCTTTTAGTACACACTTTCTACACCTTTTGGGAAAAGTGTTAAAAGTGTAGTTAAAAAAAACACAGCTATTGTGACGACATATTGTCCTTGGCAAACTGCTGGACGAACCGAAGAATCGGGCTCAATTATATTTTTCGCTTCATTCATTAAATTAACACATTTAGTCTCCTTATCCACCACCTTTCTTTTCGCAAATCTCCCATTTCATCAACGAAATTGTTGATCTGACATTCTTACCGTTGTTTTGCATAAGCTCATATCAGGAGGTTATGCTCACACACGTCGCAATGCAATGCAACTCACTTCAACTCGCCTGACCCAACCGTTCGAAGAGCAGCGATGCCAAATCACATATGTTTTGAATCGGAACGTGTAATTGGTCAAACGAGGTAAAGTAACTGTAAAAATTTTTTAGCAGGTAGGGAGGTACTATGTACAAAAATACTATGACGTGCGAGAAAAACTTTTGATTACGACCTTACCCGGTGAACGTCCTTAAGGAACGACAATGAATACGGCCGTGTTACAAGTTTTCTTTAAGCTGGATTCAGTTAATTATGCTATATTTTATGTCATGTAGAATATAGCATAATTAATTTAATCCAGCTTAAACAAGGCTTATGACAATGGGCCTTAAAACTGCTTCGTCGAATTGACCCTGGGTGACTCCTAGTACCAAACTCGGCTAGAAGCTCTAGTCGGACTACTATCATACAGTTAACGTAGCACACATTATACAACTGTAATCTCGAATTAGTTGGTAAAAGTAATCTAACTGTGACAAATTTTTATTAAAATACGAAATATTTTTAAGCACTATTCCAAGACATTTGTTGCGATTCCTTAAATGTATAATTTGTTCGCTGATACATGGACTCTACAGCAATTCATTTTCCTGTTCAAAAATATGATTAATATAAATATTAAACAAACCCTTTACAGTATTCATTCAGTAATTAAGCTACCAATTGCAGTTTGTTTCTTCAATTTATTTCAAAAGCTGCAAATTTCTTTATTACTTTTAGTATAATGAGAATACTGTAAATAGTATACAAAAACTGATTTTATTACACTTGTATTAAATACTTCAGGTCTTCCAAATATATTTTGTTTATTATAACTCACTCTATTATCGAATTTTTTTCACTAAAAAAGAAAGTAGTAAAGACTGAAATAATTAGATGTGAATCAAATTTAATGTGTTAATGTCTTCACAACAGGATGTGCGTTCTATAAATTATTTCTTTAAGAAATTAAAAATAAATATAGTCGAAGTTTAAGTTAGCACTCAAATTAGAAGATTACTAATGTTACTATCTTGCAATCTATATAAGGAAGAATACAAGAAATTGAAGAAGTATACCTAAAAATACGATTCAAATAGCAACTTGTTAGAGATCGGAGTGGGGGCGCGAGCGGTCTGGGACTCTCAGGCCGTCTCGCTCCTGCTCACACTCAGTCTCTCTTGGTCCTACCTCCAATCAAGGCCGACAGATGGCTCACAGCGCAGAGCTCTCTCTCGCTGTTTTAATTTGTGTCCCTTGTATATATTAACTCCCCAAGAGTTCCGTCAATTTGCGGCTCTATTTAAACGGTCTAGACTCTAGACTTTGTCTTTTCTTTCTTCGCGGTAGCTTAGCCATCACTACCTTCCTGCGACGCCACTAAGTCTCTTAGTACGCATTTCCGCTCCATCGTCGATTTCTTGGACTCCAAGAAATCTTCTTCCTTTCTCTCTTTCTTCGTAGCCTGGGAGTCTCAGGTTCGGAGAATCCTGTCCTGGGACCTGGGGATCACAGGGTGGGATTTCGTATTTGCAAACTTTGGGTGGATTACTCATTTACTGTTCAGCCTCCTTTGGAGCATTTTTATTTTGTATTTATTTTTCGCAATCAAATAAACTGCCTTTTACCAGATTTCCTGGGCGTTGTTTTTTGCCACTCTAGGGCCATCCTTCCTAGACATCCTCGCGGACATCACACAATCAACTTTCACACAAATTTCTGGTCCTTCGAGCCGGATATAACCGGTACATTTTCCATTGAGTTGAATTTTGATTGGTGATTCTTCGAGGTGACTGGGGGAGTGTCTCTGGTGGCAAAATGGTAACGCAGGAGGAAATCCTCATGTGCGCAGGTCACGTTGGTCTTTATTGCACAGAATTAGAACGGCTACTGGTCAACACCAAAAAGCGGGGTGTAGGTAACTTTACCGTTCCTTATTTAAATGGTCGTCTGGCTAGTGCCAAGGAAACTCTCGCGAAAATACAAACGAATCATGTGACGATTACTAATCATTTAACGGAGACAGATTTGCAGCAGTTTAACTATACGACGCAGAATACTTATGAGCGAGCTATGACGGCGTATTTAACTGCGGAAGAATACATTTTAGAGCAAATCGAGAATTTAAGCGGCGAGCAAGTCGCTCCTGTCACTGCAGGGCAGACCCATGCTCCCTCATTGAAACTTCCTAAGCTAGATTTACCCAAATTTAGTGGTGACTATTCTGAGTGGTCAACCTTCTATGACTCTTTCAAATCAATGATTCACGATAATTCGAGACTACCAGGTGTTCAAAAGTTTCATTATTTAAAGGCATGTCTTCACGGAGAAGCTAGCTCAGTAATCCGATCCTTAGCCGCCAGTAACGATAGTTACTTAACAGCATGGAATGCGTTGGTGATTAGGTACACAAATGAACGAATTATTACGTCCAACCTTCTTAGCAAACTAACGCTCATTCCGAAAGTCTTTTCTGACAACCTCATATCCATAAAAACACTGCGCGATACCACTATAGTTGTGCTTGACTCGCTGAGGACGTTAGGATATCCAGTTGATGGTTGGAGTGCTATATTAGTCCACATTCTCTCAAATAAACTAGATCAAATTCTCAGTGTAGAGTGGGAGAAGGAAATAAAACGTGTTTTGAAATATCCCTCCTTCACTCAGTTCTTGGAGTTCATCACCGAGCAGATTAATATGCTCGAATCTATCAGTAACAAGTTCAAAGGTAGTAAACAAAACACTGATAAAACTTCTCGCCCTAAGTCGTTGAAATCACTCAACGCAATCGTTGATAAACCAAAATGCTTTTATTGTGACGCGGATCATCCTCTCTATCAATGCAACAGCTTTATTGCTTTGAACCCTCAAGCCAGATACAAAGCAGCGCAGAACAACTCACTTTGTATCAATTGCTTGAGACCTGGTCATTCGATATCGTCTTGCCGAAGTAATTCTCGATGTAAAAAATGTTCCAAGGCACATCATACGCTTCTGCATTTTGAGAAACAATCTAATCCGACGTCTCAACGTAATCCATCTCAAGCTAATGCACCCACCAGTCTTCAAACCATTGATCAGCCTTCGACTTCTGTTGTTGCCCATGTGAGTGCCATGGATGAACGCACGGCACTCCTTGCAACTTTTCTTGCGCGCGCTACAGCACCAAATGGCCGTCAAATTATGATTAGAGGCTTAGTCGACCCGGGCTCACAAACGTCTTTCATGACGGAAAATCTAGCCCAGTTATTAAGAGTTACACGCCGCAAAGTTAATGCAACGATTTACGGAGTCACAGGAGGTGCGGTACGGAACGTCTCGAGCAAAGCTGAACTCATCTTACAGTCAGTCAAACACGATCAGGCCTCACTCAAAGTGACGGCATTAATTTTACCAAAAATCACGAATTATAGTCCTCGGTCGTATTCACCGCTTGAATTCCCTCAATTAGGCTCTCTGGACCTCGCGGACGAATATGCTTCTGCGAGAAATCCAATTGATATTTTAATTGGTGCAGATTATTGCCCTCAGCTCTTACTGAATCAAATAATTCATTCATCGAACCGTGCACTGATAGCACAAGATTCGTTATTTGGCTGGGTTGTGTATGGTACACTCGCGTCGCCCACGCATACTGCAACAGTAAACGTTCTTCATTGTTGTGACTTCGATAAAACGCTTCGAGATTTTTGGGAGATTGAAGAAGTTCCTAGCACTTATAGTTTGACCCCTGAAGATCAATTATGCGAGGACATTTTCGCGAGCAACGTTACTCAATTACCATCAGGCCGCTATCAGGTTGCATTGCCTTTCAAGACAGAGTCCTCCAAATCGGCACTGGGAGCCTCTCGCAGCATCGCCGAATCAGCTTTAAAGCGAGTTCTCTGTCGCATTAACAAATCTCCTGAGCAGTCTGAAAGCTATACTAAATTCATTAGAGAGTACGAGCAGTTAGGACACATGGAGAAGGTCACAACAAACGCGATTGACGCAGACTCCTTGGTTTACCTGCCTCATCACGCAGTATTTAAACTCGAGAATGGAAAACAGAAAATACGTGTCGTATTTAATGCGTCCGCTAAAACTAAGAGTGGTCTATCACTCAACGACGTACTCTTAGTAGGGCCAAAATTACAAAAAGATATAACGGCCATTCTTATGAATTGGCGTGATTTTCGTTTTGTTGGCGTAACAGACATTGTTAAAATGTTTCGCCAAATTCTAATCCGTCCGGAAGACAGAAAATTCCAAGCTATAATTTGGAAAGATGATTCTGGAAATACTCAAATATATCAATTGAACACGGTCACATACGGTACCGGACCTGCACCGTTTTTAGCTTCACGGGTAGTGCAGGAACTCGCAAATCAACATGGTAATGACTTCCCAGATGCGAAGTCCACCTTACTTCACTCAATCTATGTCGATGACATTCTTTTTGGAGCTAACAACCTTGCGGATTTACGCAATATCCAATCTCAATTAGTTCAGTTGTTGGATAAAGGTAAATTCGAGCTCAGTAAATGGGCCTTCAATTCAGCAAGCTCAGCTCTCCAAGAAATTTCTAATGATTCTAGTAACGCTAATCTTAATTTTAGTAGCGAAAGTCTTAACGAAACTAGCAAAGTGCTGGGCATATCTTGGAATACCAGCTCTGATTCATTTCAGTTTATAATTTCGCCTTCTTCCATCACTAAGTTAACAAAGCGCATGTTACTCTCGGAAAACGCGAAGATTTACGATCCTTTAGGCTGGATCTCACCGTTCACCATTGTGTTAAAGCAAATAATGCAATCCACATGGTTGCTCAAACTTAATTGGGATGACGAGGTTCCCGAGCCCATCCAATCTAAATGGATGTCTTATTACTCGCAAATGTGCGAATTAACAAAAATCACCATCCCGCGCTGGAATGGTCAACTTAGTGAAGCAGATAAATTAGAACTCTATGGGTTCTGTGATGCTTCAAATGTATCATATAGTGCTGTGGTGTATGCCAAATTCACCAACAACAATAATAGTCAAACATCAGTCAGCCTCGTAATGGCAAAAGCCAAAGTAGCCCCTCTTAAAGCAATTAGTATTGCTCGACTTGAACTAGTCGCCGCTGCTTATCTGACTAAACTAATGCTTCATATCAAGTCATCACTTAAACATTCAGTGCATGACATTTTTTGTTTCTCTGATTCACAAATCGTGTTGGCTTGGATTGCACAACATTCGTCCAAATGGAAAGTTTTTGTAGCCAACCGAGTCGAATATATACAATCAAGTCTACCAGAGGCTCATTGGTCTTATGTCAATACTAAGTCCAATCCTGCAGATCTCAACTCGCGAGGAATTCCTCCAAGCCAATTAATACACAGTGCGCTTTGGTGGAAAGGACCCTCAATAATTCGGGAAATGTCATCGGGAAATTCTCCTTTAATGTTTGAAACCAACGAGGAAATAAAGACCTCGTCGATCTATTCAAATCATGTCACACGAGATTTACCGTCATTTCTTTGTAACTACTCGTCGTGGACAAAACTAATCCGTGTTGTTAGCTATGTGTTGCGATTTATAGATCGAGCGCGTAGAAAAAATGTTTGTCAACACGCGCACGTGTCAGCTCTCGAGCTACGTACTGCAACACTGCGTGTTGTGAAAATAATTCAAGCTGCTGCCTTCTTAACCGATATCTTAACGTTGCAAGGCAAAAAGTCAATTCCGTCAAATTCTCGATTACTTTCTCTTGCACCGTTTTTAGATGTGCAAGGAGTTCTCCGAGTAGGTGGGCGTCTACAACACTCATTCCTGTCAGACAACCAAAAGCATCCCATTATTTTACCAACCAATTATTTAACCGAGCTACTCATTCGGCATATACACATTACGACCTTGCACGGTGGCCTACAGCTTACGTTAACAGTATTGCGGCAAAAGTATTGGGTAATCAATGCACGAAACGCTGCGAAAAGCATAATACATAGGTGCGTCACTTGCGTTCGTCAGCGTGCCAAGCTAGGAACACAATTCATGGGATCTTTGCCTACTGCTCGAGTAAACCGTAGCCATCCGTTTGAACATACTGGCATTGATTACGCCGGGCCCTTCCTTGTAAAACTGCATCAAGGCCGAAACTCAAAAACAGTTAAGTGTTATATAGCTGTTTTTGTATGCATGGCTACTCGTGCCATCCATCTTGAGCTTGTCTCCAAATATGATACGGATGCATTTTTAGCGGCTCTAGCTCGTTTTACTTCACGTCGTGGTAAACCCGCAGTGATTTACTCTGATAATGGGTTAAATTTTCAAGGAGCAAATAAGGAATTGAAACTTGCATTCCAAGGCTCTCTGAAACATGCGCAATCTATAGATTTTGAACCTATACGCGAAATAGAATGGAAATTTATTCCCGTGGCCACTCCTCATTGGGGTGGACTGTGGGAGAGTGGAGTACGAAGCGTAAAACATCATTTAAAGCGTATTCTCGGGACTTTTCTTCCTACGTTCGAAGAAATGACCACATTGATTTGTCGTATTGAAGCCTGTTTAAACTCCAGACCTCTTTCTCGCTTACGCGATGACATTGAAAGCTTGGAATGTCTAACGCCAGGGCACTTCTTGGTCGGTCGCGCTTTACTCGCTCCACCCGAAATGTCCGTTCTAGATTTAAAGGAATCTACTCTAAATCGATGGCAGAAAATCACTCGGATTACCGAGCTTTTTTGGCAAAAATGGTCGGGCGAGTATCTGCAATCATTACAATCTCGTCCAAAATGGCAAATCAGAAATAACGATTTTCGTGAAGGGGACATCGTTATAATTAAGACTCCAAACGCTCCACCTTGCAAATGGAACTTAGGCCGAATTACTCGTTTAATCATCGGTTCAGACTCAGTAGCAAGAGTAGCTGTGGTTCAAACAGCTAATAAACAGATTCAACGCAGCCTAACACAATTGTGTAGGCTCCCGGCATAAATACAAATATTGACAAACAATCCCAACGGCTTTGATCTGCCGAATCGTACATCTTCACCTTGACGCTCTACTTATTAAATCAGTTCTCCGTAATCATGGCTAGTGACAAGGTGCCTAATTTAGTCGACAACGTCGAAATGTTCTTAAGTGAGGTTTGGGGTGAAGAAGCGAACGCGTCCGATGTACTGGACCTTTCCTTCAGTGACTTGAGTCTTTCGGACGATGCTCCTTGTGTGGACTCTCTCCTGGAACTTCCGGATTTGCTTGTGTCAACGAAGGAGGAAGAAGACTCCAGGTTGCCGTTCATTTCAGATTCGCCCTGTCCACCCGAACCAGAATCAGCTGACGTTAGCATGGAACCCATTGCGGGACCTTCTCGTGCACCAGCACCAGCAATTGACTTAGCTGTTTTGTACGCGAGCAGTTGGGAGAAGGGAATCTTATACGATTCTACCGCTAAGGAGCTGGAGCGTACAGCAAAGTACGTTACAGTTTTAGCCTTCGGACTCACACACCGTATACCATTGCACGCTGTGTTGAAATATCGGCAGTGGAAGACGTGGGATCCCCAAGGAAAATTGCTCTTACGCTGGACTCCAGCGCTAGAGCTGAAAACTGCCAAACTCCTCGTTAAAAAATGAGTTAGTCTATGACCACTGGTGGATATTCGGAGCTTCGCTCAAAGGTTTTTTTTTTTTTTCTCTCTCCACCATGGTCTTTGTTCTTACGGTGTTTTCACCATTTCAAATTTTAGCACATAAGTTTAGTTTCATGTCCAACATCTACGAGATTCATTTGAATTGACGCAGGATCGTCAATGCGGGGGAGGATTTGTTAGAGATCGGAGTGGGGGCGCGAGCGGTCTGGGACTCTCAGGCCGTCTCGCTCCTGCTCACACTCAGTCTCTCTTGGTCCTACCTCCAATCAAGGCCGACAGATGGCTCACAGCGCAGAGCTCTCTCTCGCTGTTACAATTTGTGTTTCTTGTATATATTAACTCCCCAAGAGTTCCGTCAATTTGCGGCTCTATTTAAACGGTCTAGACTTTAGACTTTGTCTTTTCTTTCTTCGCGGTAGCTTAGCCATCACTACCTTCCTGCGACGCCACTAAGTCTCTTAGTACGCATTTCCGCTCCATCGTCGATTTCTTGGACTCCAAGAAATCTTCTTCCTTTCTCTCTTTCTTCGTAGCCTGGGAGTCTCAGGTTCGGAGAATCCTGTCCTGGGACCTGGGGATCACAGGGTGGGATTTCGTATTTGCAAACTTTGAGTGGATTACTCATTTACTGTTCAGCCTCCTTTGGAGCATTTTTATTTTGTATTTATTTTTCGCAATCAAATAAACTGCCTTTTACCAGATTTCCTGGGCGTTGTTTTTTGCCACTCTAGGGCCATCCTTCCTAGACATCCTCGCGGACATCACACAATCAACTTTCACACACAACTATATAATCTTTAATCATGATATTATACATAATGCTTTAAAACCTAAAAGTATAGGTACAATTTTATGTTACTGCTCTCCTTAAGTTATAGAATATATAATGAATGCAATTAAAAACGCTGACATAAAAGCAATAGTAGGTAACAATAAAATGTTTTAGAATGGTTTACTGTTTACTTTGTAATAGGTTTAATAACATTTTATTTTTTTCTTCTAAAAGCTTATTTTTCTTCTCTATTAATTCATTTTTTCGTTCCTGAATCTTTAATAAACTTTCTAACCTTCCATCCTGCGTTTCTAACTGTTTTTTAAGTTTATTTTCAATACTTTTTAATACGTCTAATTTTTCTGATTCTACTTTCAGTGCTTTCTCCCTATGTAAATGTAAATTCTTCCCGTTTTCATATTTTCTTTTGCTTGTAATATTTTCTGCTTTGTTTAGGATGTCATTTTCTTGTGATGGGGAAGGTAAAGGGTCATCCTCATCAATCTCTTCACTGCTGTTAAAAACATCGTCATTTAATAATAAAAGAAAGGAGATATTATGTATAAAGCAGTTTTCAATAATAATTATTAGAAACAGGAAATTTAAATTTATATGAAGAAAACCTTCTAATTGAAAAATCCAATATTTCCGAAGAATTTCTCTTATTGCTGCTCATGGAGGCAATACTGGCATCGAAATTAATTGATTTATCAGTACTAAATATTTCGTCCATATCATCATACCACTGCCAATTATATCTGCCTTCTCCTGTTTTCTTTTTAGACGATTTAATTTTTATAAATGTAATCTTCATATTTCTAATCTTCTTATCAAGAGCATCTGATTTGAAATTATATCCTATAGACTTGAACTCATCAGCTATTTCTCTCCATAAATTAACATTTTTAATTTTTGGATTTCTAAATTTGTCGATTCTATGTTTATAATGAGCGAGCAAAAACTTGATACTTTTTGAGTTCCAAACATCTGGGGATAAAAGAAAGCTAGAATATCGGAAATTAAAGAATATTATTAGTTAAATAAATTTCGTATTTACTTTTTCTTTCATCCTCTTTAAATAAGTCAGAACCTTCTTCCACGTATTCATTTAAGCATTCCAACATTTTACAGTCTTCGTCATTATTATGGGAAGCTGTTTGAAATGCCGATTGAAACCTATCATCTTGGTTTTGGGACATTGTTTCATGTAATAAATCTAGACCTTCATTTTCTTCTACATGAAAACGTTTGTTCTTTTCTGTTGAGACATTTGTTCTATCTACCATATTATTAATATAGGATTCAGCGAAATTGAAATCTAAAAAAAGTATTTAACTGAAAGATTTTATTCAAAATATTCATATCTCCAAGAATCAATATTTTGTAACTTTTATGCGCTAAGAATATTATATACTGGACAATGTATCGAAAATTACTACAAAACTGATTTAAAGAAATTTTGTAATATAATTGTATAAGCATAATTTTAATTGCAAAAGCATCCTTCTATTCTCAACATAAAATTACCTGCTTGTATTCGCTTATGAATGTCAAGCGGAGCAATAACTTTATAAACAATTCCCTTTAATTCGTAATCCTGTATTTCTTCAGCTTCGCACATTTTAAACCACGATTTAAATTTTAAATAGTACTATAAAGCATTGTCATAGGGATAACGTATGTAGACTCGCAGCCTCTTTAGTTGCGCTGAATATCGGCTGGACGTATCAGCTACTCAGCAAAGCTAACTTCAGTTAGACGATTTATTTTCGCTGAATGTCGGTTGGACGTACCAGCTGCTCAACTATGCTAACTAGACTCAGCCTTTATGGTTGCGCTAAATGTCGGTTGGACAAACTGTTTGCTTAGCGATGCTAGCTTGATTTAGCCGCTTAGTTGCGCTAGGTGTCGGTTGAACGCACCCATAGTAACAAGAACAGCATATCGCACGTCACTTCCGGAAAAGAAAACGGTAAAGTGTAGAAAAGTGTACACTTTCTGTAAAAAGTGTGAAAAGTGTAGGCAACGAAAACAGACCTATAGTTGGTAGGCCAACTTCACAGAGGTCTTTAGGTGTAAAAGGAAAGGAAAGCAACTTATACTTCGTTTCTTCTCTAGTTGAGTTCGGAATTAAACTCTTTTCACTCCGACGGAGCTTTCCCTAGAATTCCCTATTCACTCCGTCTAGTAATTCTGTGTCCGGGAGCAAGTTAGAGAGTGAATAGGGAATATGGAAGAGCTGTGATAGCTAATTGCTATTCTATCCCCACTTCTAAAAGGAAAATAGGGGTAAGGATAAATAAGAAATATTGGCACTAATTGGGAGCTCCGTCTGACTAGTTTAAGCGGGAAAAAAGCAAAATTGACAAATGTTGGTTTCATTATTTTGGAATTAAATTTCAAACGGTTGTTTATATAAATCTAAGGGCCTGATAAAGTAAGTGAAATAAAATTTAAAATAATACAATATCGTGTATAGTTAAAAAATTAATCTTTTATTTCTTTTTAACAGTTGTTATGAATAATGAATTTAGTTCGTGTAGACTCTACCAATTTTAATTTAATTTATTTTGATAAAATAAAAATGGATGTCCTACTGCAAGAAAAAAGTAGTGAGTAGTTTATAAAATTATATTAAAAATATATGGAGGGATAAAGTTGCTACTGGAATTTTTCATTTTTGCTGTACTACTAAATTATTGCAATTAATTGAAAGAAGACAGTTATCAAAATAAATTAAATTAAAATTGGTAGAGTCTACACGAACTATATTCATTATTCATAACAACTGTTAAAAAGAAATAAAAGATTAATTTTTTAACTATACACGATATTGTATTATTTTAAATTTTATTTCACTTACTTTATCAGGCCCTTAGATTTATATAAACAAACGTTTGAAATTTAATTCCAAAATAATGAAACCAACATTTGTCAATTTTGCTTCTTTCCCGCTTAAACTAGTCAGACGGAGCTCCCAATTAGTGCCAATATTTCTTATTTATCCTTACCCCTATTTTCCTTTTAGAAGTGGGGATAGAATAGCAATTAGCTATCACAGCTCTTCCATACTTCCTATTCACTCTCTAACTTGCTCCCGGGGTAGAGGGTAAAGTGCCATAATATTTTCCTATAGCAAATTTAAGGAACTTTGGGTGAGTAGTTTATATTATGCAGCACATGCCCTCTACCGTCTCATCAACTATAAAATAATATGATATAGTAATGTTCATCCTTCCTTAAACATTTATGTACTGTATGAGGTTAATTTGGAGATTATGAAATCATATATTTTTTCTTTCAGTTACAAAATGTTGACTGTATAATAGTTTTGAAATGCAAACTATTCTTATTTTTTATTGAAATTAAATAAAACTTATTCAGAAAACATACAAACACATTTTGATTATGCATGTCTACACAATTTAGTGGATACATTGACGTGTTTAATATTATCCTTTACTAAGGAGCGAACTCATAAATAGGTAAAACTTGTATGCATGTTTAAACAAATATTTGTATTCCTTTTTTAGTGTTTCTTCGTTTTCAATAAAATAATTTTTTTTTCATAAATTACGTAATGCTTTACTATTATTTTTTATGATACCATATAATCGTTTACAAATTCCACTTTTCATATTACACAATTTTAATGTTTTCTACACTAAAGCTGAAGATATTTTTGATGAAGAATAATAGTTATAGCCTTTCTAAACACTCGCCTTTGAGAACCTTATAATTTCAGCATCACTTATCTACACCCAGATTTTAACAGTCTAATCTCACTAGTGTTATAGCTGTTACTTATTGTATTTTAAAGTTGCTTTTTATATTCCTCTTTTTTATAATATGAAAAGTAATTAATACACTTTATTTTAATAAATATTTACACAGACGTGCCAAATCTCATTTTCCTCATTTTTAAAAATGGTGGGAGACGATTCTTGTTGATCTTATTGTGTTGTAAACGAACCTGATTTTGAAATTACTCCAGTACATCAGATTTTTTTTTAATTTTTAGCTTAAATAGTACAAAATGGCTTTTTTCGCCATTTTCATTATTTTACTTCAGAGAACGAATTTTGTTTAAATTCCACAATTAAACCATATAGTATTATTCGTTAGCTTTAAAATCCATTTTCAAAACTTATTATACTAGCAGGATGCGATGCAATAGTGGTAATTTACAAAAAGAAAATTTGTTCTCTAAAATAAAAATCATAAACTGAGGAAAACAGCCGTTTTTCAGCCATTTAACTGATATTTCAAAACACCTGATGTGATAGAGAAATTTCAAAGCCACATTCATATTCAGTAAAAAAAATGGAAGAATTGCCCCCCCCCCCCCCCTCCTTCCCGTCCATTCTTGAAACTGAGAAAATTGAATTTTCCAGGTCTGTGTTATTGTTGAAGATATAATGTCGTAGCAAACTATACATATTACAATAATAGCATAGATACCACACATGCTACCATATAGGAGTTGTTGAATTGTTCTCATCTTTTCACACCGTTCAGAAAATACTTATGAAATTTCCTTTATGGCTGCTGGTAAAAATTCCTCCATTTCCTTATCTCATTCTTGTATGACAATTCCAAATATTTTCTTCTTTTATATATAAGTTGAACTTCCTGTAATCATTAAACACGGTATGAGGATCTTAATTGCAGCTTCGAAACTCGATATATAATAATAATATGAAAAATACATTAGAATATTACAAATAATATCAAATCAACAGACCTATTAAAGACACTATCTCAACTAGACCTAAGACTGTATGATGAAATTTTTCTAATTAAATAGTCAAGAGTACTTTCGATATGTAAAGTATTAGTGTTAATCAAGCATATAAACACAATATATAACATGCTATTGTTAGACAATATGTCAAAAATTACTAAGTTGATCTTTCACTCTTTGTCGAAGGGTATGGAAATTATTCTGTGGGAGATTTCCATTCTATGTAAACTTCAGATCAATAAAAAATTGAAGATGGCTTACAATAAATAAATGATTAAATCTGTAAAATAAACAAAATACATCCACAAAGCATACAAAAGATTTATTCTTGAATATGCACTTATTATATACAAAAGATATACTTATCTAAAAGTATTTTTGTTATATTCTTTGTGCATATGCCATATGGCATCAATATGTATAGTGAATGACAGGCCATTTCTCTTTGGTTTTCTTACAGAGATGGTTATTATACTTTTAATTCTTTTATGCCTCAAACTTTCTATATTACTTATTATAATCTTTTAATTTCAGCTGTAAGTATCAATGCACACACATTTACATGAAAACATTTTTGGATTACTTGTGTTCGTAAGTTTCTTCTACTCGCACGCATGCGCACAAAATACATTATAATATAGTCTACTCATCGAAAGCTCCATCCCTAGAAAGTAACTATAAAATTTTATGGCACTTTACCCTCTACCGCTCCCGGACACAGAATTACTAGACGGAGTGAATAGGGAATTCTAGGGAAAGCTCCGTCGGAGTGAAAAGAGTTTAATTCCGAACTCAACTTCTGTGAATCACACTTACTATACATTTTGCATGGTATATTCGGTAGGGGGGAAAGTGCCATAATATTTTCTTATACTAAATTTAAGGAACTTTAAAGGAATTGACTATATAGTGAAATGATAAGCCGCGCATGCGTATATTGAAAGGGTATAATCCCTTACACAATTATACTGAGTATACATACACACATAAAAGCTATCACTTATTTTGAAAACTATTTTGATTAAAGCAGATAAGGTTAATAGTTTATAAAACTCTGATACAGGAATGAAGAAATATTAAATAATTAATAGGATTATAAAAATGGCAGTAATGAGAATTGAATTATAATATTTGTATATACTATATACGTAATAGGTTTTAAAGAGATAAATTTTAGATAAGTATTTTCTATTCAGATTATTTATGTTATCAAAAATAAAGGTATTGTTTACTTTATGGATTTATTTTATACTTGTTACAGGAGTAGTATTCATATTAATCGAATTGCATGATCAGCCAGTCTATGGATTTTACGATTGCGTACAAAATGTGATTATATGGTGTCCTTGAGCTTCCTCAACAAAATTACTAATAAATGCAGTATATTAAAACAAACTATTAAAGTATTATTGTTCATTAGAAAAGTGTGAACTGTATATAAAATATTTAAGTAAACCTTAAGAATAATAAATCTTTCAGGCTATGATTACAGTTTTGAGAATTAATTTAATGCGTATGCTCTTATATAACTAAACCTAATTAAAACATAAAATCATTTTTGAATTATAGTTCAATGAATAATATATCAAAATGTAAGAAATCTTAACAGCAGTAACTGAGGGTATCTGTAACTATTATAAGAATGATCTAGGGAAAAGTAGAAACTATTCGAGATCTTCTATATAATTAATATAGTAGGAGAAATATTTTTATAAAAACAAGGTATATTAAATAGTTTTTATATTGTAATATTAATATATATATATAAAAGATTTAAAAATGCTATTACATGATGGGAGCAATACTGATACAGTAGACTGATCTATCACACTATCATTTTTAAAATTTGCTGCACAAATCCTAATTATTCTATTTCCAACATATTAGAGACATATTTTAAAATACTGTAAGATATTAAACTGTAAAGTGACGATGTTTAAAGCATAAAATTTAATAGTGAATATTTTCAGAAGATGAAATAATCTAGGAAGAAGAGGCAAAGATTGAATTCGAATGAAATAAACGCATAGATCACGATAACGATAAAGCATTTGTAATCGCAATATATACCATATATATGATGGGATGTTCAATATATGGTATGATTTAATTTATGAAAGATTTGATTGAAAATCGAGATCCTAAGAAGGAGGGCAAATTTCTGTGTATAAACGGAGTGAATACCTGCTTGAAAAGAGGCAAATATTTGCTACAAAGTATAGTACATTTTTTATTATTTCTCTACTCACTTTTTAAGGATTGGAAATATTTATATAGCAATTGTATCCACTAATCCTCTATTCATAATTACAATCTTGATATATTTTTATTTACTAATATGTATCGCTTAGTTTTATTCAATATATGTAAATGTTAGCATTCAGCAAAGGCAACTCTTGAGTTTTCTTTCTAAACGCCTACTACTATTGAGTAAAATTATAAGATTTAAGAGAAATAGCCAATAATACACATCGCTCTCTCAACAGTTATCTTTGCTGAATACTGTTATGTTTCTACTAATTACAGGAGGATAATATTAATAGTTCGTACTACTTCATTAATTACTTCTTTATTTCAATGTAACCATGTCTTCAACGCCAGTACTAGTTAACATCTGGCTCGGTCGCCATGCTACGGCTACGGTCGCCACACTATGCGCCATCAGAGCCATCTCTGATGCATACATTACAAATACCACTAATGATTCCTATATAAAACAAGTATTATATATAAAAACATATAAAAATGTGTATATATTAACCAATATTATAATAATGATATCTCCAAATATTTAAATGATATTTTAAAAATATTGAGAAAAGTTGGCTTCTCATCGTATATATTGGGTGACCAGTTAACTATATTCAAATCTATATTTCTAAATAATGACTGCCTTCAAAGGCTTTAACGCGGAGTTAGCGTTGTGCTAAAGATGTGTCATGATTGGTCAAATTGATGGAATTAACCAATCATAATGCAACCCTATTTTAGCGCTAAGGATTTCGAATGCCACCAATATGAATAATTTGAAGATAAAATTTCCTGTAGAAGTTTTACATCTAGCTCTTAATACAAAAATTATTAAAGATTAATAATTGATTAATCAGAGACTGCCTATTGGTATTGCAATCCAGTGACTTTCTGCTATTGATCACACTTCGCCAAGCTGTATACCAATCATAACGTTTGAATTAATCATTTTTAATCCAGAATAGTTTATTCATTAAAAGCTAAATTTAAAGTTTGTATAAGAAACATTATTTAGGTATTTTTCATTTTACCAAAATTTTTAATTTTTACCATAGTAAAACAGGGTATCTTATTAATTTGTCGCATAGACAATATACGAAACAACGGAAATTTTACAAATTTATGAAACATTGGCGAGAAATATAACTTTCAATTTTATGCTTAGAAATTCTATACAAAAATGATAATGTATATTCTTTCGTATAAATGTATTAATAAACTAGTTTACATCGAATCGATTCCCAAAAAATTGATGATGAGGTGTTTTAGTTAACGGGGTATCCTGTTTCTAATGTAGGAAAGAGATCTTCGTAAGTCATTTGTTCATGCAGGATAATAACAATGATAACAGTAAGATTAACGTACAAGTGCATTATGGTCCTTTTGCTCAACTGCAACACAACGCAATTTATACTAATTGTTTATATTGGTGTTATAAATCAATAAAAATGGAAAAAACGTTAAAAACAGGTTCAACCTTATATCCCGATGGTTATATATATTATAGAAATAGTCGATTTATATCAAAAGTTGGAGAAGTTATGTAAGTTCTATATATATTTAAATATCTCTAATAAAATTTACATAAGCAATAAAACCGTTTATGAGTTAAATTGATTAATTCCAGCAATCTCTAGTGTTAATAATATAATCGAAGAAAATTTCTTTACGTAGAATTTAATTATTAAAATGAAACATGAGTAAAAAATAAAGTTTTAATAATTTCATTGTTCGTATTGCGGGCGATATATATTGCTAGTATAAAAATGAAACCATATGGTTTGATTATTGTATATTAAATAGCCTTCGCAATCTAATTAAAGCTATCAATAAAATTTATTTTTCAAAACTTGTACTTGTGAAGGTGATACGAGTCTATATGTGTAACCTCATGTGCATTTATTGATAGATGGTTTAAGCAATATAAAGGTTAATATAGAAAGTTCAACTAATTTCATTTCCTTTTTTTCTTATTTACAAATAGTTATTTAAAATGTTCTGTAATGGGATGTAAAGGACGAGCAAAAATGATAAATAAATCATTTAAATGCACAAAGGTACATTCACATCAGAGGGATGAAACATTCGAATGCAAAGCAAAATTTAGGAAAGAGCTTCTTGAAATGGCAAATAAAGTACCTGTTTCTTCTAAAGAAGTATATGACATGGTATCAAAAAAGTAAGATATTCAATTTTTAAAAAAATTTTTTGAATATATGTATTTAAAGTTAAAATAATAGAAAACTCTAAAGACACATTTGTTATAAGCTAATCATGCTCACTGGAATATTAACCCTTAAATGCATGATTTTTCCTTTTTTTAATACCATAAATTGACACAGGTAGATAATTAAGCATAGATAAAGGGAAAAATAAAGAAAAAAATATTTATTTTCCAAAAAGAATAATTTTTAGCACCTAATAAAAGCAAAAAATACTGTTTGAGTTACCGTTTAGAAATTATGTAAGGACAAATACACTGATGTATAAATACATCATCATGCATTTAAGGGTTAAGTAGTATCATTGTAGATTTACATGTTGTGTGGAAAAATATATGCATTTTGTTAAAAGTATTTATTACATAAGACTGTAACAAAACGTAATCAGCTACATTTATAAATACTAGTTGTTTATTAAATCATTTATTTTTATTTCAACTCGACGTTAACAAAAAAATTTAATAAAACGTGTTTGGCTTACATAATAGTAAAATCTTTGAGCGCTTTTAAATGATCAAATTTCCTATTTTTTAATAGAAAGATACAATGGTTTAGGATGCCTGGCTTTATACAATAAATGGAAAAAGAATTTACATATTAATGCCTGGTATAAATCAGTAAATGAAAACGTAATGTAAAACAAAAATGATAGCCTAGGAAAATGTTATTGTGCATTAAGGCGGTTATTTATGAGACACATCTATATATTGTTATAGTATGAATATTATTCAGAAAAGACCTCCTATATTTATGAATTTCTAATTTATCTCTTAATGAAAAAACTATTAAGGATTAAAATACCCTAATTCGAAGCTTACAATTAGTAGAACTATCCATTTGTTCTTCTCCTTCTATTTGTCATACTTTGCCAGCTGGCTACTTCTAACGCCAATGAAAAGGCTTAAATTAATTAATTTGTAATCCTTAATAACTTTTTGATTGAAGCTAAATGAAATGCTTATTGAATAATAATTTTGTTCTTATAAACATTTATACTATCTAAATTTATAGATTCGGCCATTACAGGCCGCCTGATATTAATTAGTAAGAAAATATATATTTCATAACAAGATGATTATAATTAATTTAAATCGAAATAAATTGTTAAATGTTCCTTTCATTTTTATATTTACTATTTCATTTTTTGCGTCAGATGCAAGGCAATTTCTTTATGGTATGTTGTGAGAATGGAATCATGTAATGTGGAACTGATTTACCTTCTGAATTTGTAGCAACATAATTATATTTTCTAGTGACAAGCTTTTGGATTTTTTGTGCATATATTGTGTATACGTTCTCGTTTCTTTACATATCGTAAACAGATTAATTGCAAATAGCATATGTTTATGATTCACTTAGAAATTAATAAATGTACTTAAAAATATATATTTTTTCTTTGTAATACAGACATTTTGCAGCTTCGAGTTTATTGCCCTTTCATAAAGTAAAGGATACTCTCAAAAAAAGAAAAACCAATTATGCAATAAAAAAAATAAAAACTTTAAAGGATTTGACAATTTATGGAAATGATGAAAATTTCATTCAGTTCTTAAAGTTTAAGTTTAATAACAAAGAACACACTTTAAAATTGTTAATCTTTGAAGAAGCAATCGACATTTCCGTAGCCATGTTTGATGAGAGCTTATTAAGAAAAGTTTTAAACAGTCCAGCATGGAGTATTGATGGAACTTTTGAATGTGTTCCCCGAATAATAAAAGTTTATCAGTTGCTGACAATTATGGTGAAAGTACATGACAAGGTACAATTTCTTCATATCTTAAATATACAGTGTGCAGTATCGACAGATACTAAACTTTTAAAGGGAGTATATCGGATTATGGAAAAATAATTTGAATTTATTTAGTTATCAAATAATTTAACGATGAATCACGCCTAAGCGTTAAAGTGTATGTTTCTCGTTACTTTTACCTGTTTAATACTTTTTAACAATACGCTAAACAAAAATATGGGTTTTATACTTAATAAATTCACCACAAATTTGAAACGTAAAATTTATTTAAATTCAGAAGCTGTAGAAAATATATATTGGGCATTCTTTGTCAAGTGGCAATCATATGTTTTTCAAAGTTGTAAGAAACCTAGAAAGTTATAAGAGGTTTTAAGATTTAATTTTTTCAAATTGTTCTTTCGTAAAGATTTAAATATAAAACTGTTTATTTATTTGTTTCTTAAAATGTTATTTACCTTTCTTTTAACAGTTTCTCCCAGTTATTTGGATATTAATGTCTAATAAAAGATCAACAAATTATCAAAAATATTAAAACTGCTGAAATATAAGTTTCAAGATTTGTTTGCACCTTCCCTAATAATAACTGATTTCGAAATCGGATTACAAAATTCTGTACAACTTGTTTTCCCTAGTTGTGATGTTCAAGGTTGCTACTTTCATTATGTTTCAGTGAGTAAATTATATGTATATGAAAATGTAATATTATAGGGTGTCTCTGTGATGAAACATTCTATATACGTTGATATAAAAGTGTAAATTTTATATGAATTATAATAAATTTAAAATTCTCTCAACGATATTATAACTTGAAAAAGGATGCTGCAAATTCCTTTATTTATATTTTATAACATGCATCCAATTTGAAACAAGAGTAAAATCTGTATTAAATTTTTTTATTTCAGGCTATTCGTAAACAAGCACAAAAGTTTAAGCTTTTCGAATTATTAAAATTAAAGACGCCTGAAACTTACGGAAAAAGCAATATTTTATTAAGGAAGATGTACAATTTAGCGCTCCTCCCACCTAACTGTATATTTTTGGGATTTCAATTAATTATTGAAAGTTTAGATATTAAAGATCCTGAAGTTAACGAAATTTTCAAAAAACTTTTCAAATATTATGAAAGGTATTGGCTTACCACAATTAATCCCAGAACATTAAGTACTTTTGAAAGAGCAGATAGAACAAATAACTCACAAGAAAGGTACCATCGGACCTTAAAAGAAATGCTTGGTGCTAAATCATCATTCAGTAATTTCATTTGTAAGTAAACTTTATTTGAAGAATTTGGCTAACTTTTTTGTACTAAATTCTGTCGATTGTATATTACAAAATTAATCCATTACAGCCGCATTAAAAGATTTGATTACGACGAATTATAGAACTCTCAATCAATTCAAATGTGGTATTGATGTGAAATATTCCAAGAAACGAAGGTCAGAAAAAAGTTTTGATGCATGGGTACAGGAGGAATCTGAAAAAATGAAAAATATAGATCTTTTACCACAAAATACGAAAATACAGATAATTTCAAATTTTTTGAATAATACATACTGTATAGAAAAATTGAGAATTAAATTTAAGAAATATTTAAGGGATAAAGGTATAAATATATAACAGTGATTCCAATAAGTCATATGTTCTAATATATATTGCATCTGATAATAATGAATTATAAATATTTTATGACATACATAATTTTGCGTTTTGATTTAGATTTGCTTAGTTTGGACAAAGTTCCTGCCTGTAACATAATTGGAAAAGGAAGCAAAACAGGAACCATCATTTTAAAAATGTCAATAAATAGATAATAGTTTATTTAATATATTTGAAGGTTACTTTCAGATTATAAAAAATCCATCACTGTTGTAATTATTTTAGTAAAATATTTGCTTTCACAAAGATTTAATAAAAATATTACCATTTTATTTCTGTTAGGGTTAATTATTTTCAAAGAACCAGTTCTTCTTACAGTTTCAAAATACGATAGATTTTATAATTATCTTGCAACAGCAATTATAATGTTACTTTAATTAAGTTTCGGAGAAATTAATATTTTAATGAATTATCTATTTTATAATTGTATTATTAATTTCTTTTTACGTTCGAAACCAAAATGTATGCAAGTTATGTGCATACGCAGAAAAAATTATTAAAATCTCATTCAAAAACCGTTAATTATAATCTCACAAAACTTATATGACAGTAACCGATATTTTTCATAAGTAATGCAACACTTAACAAAAATGCTTAGGCTGAGTTCTACAAAAGTTTAATGTAGTAAAGTGGTATAATATTTGTAACATGAACTACCGCTTTAAGTAACTATTGCTTATTAATGATATAGTTCATATTGCGGATACTATATCGCTTTAAGTAAGTAAACTATTGTAAGACTTGGCCTTAATAGTTTAATGCCTCCCGTTAGAATATTAATCATTAACATACTTGCAATTATTCTTTAGTTAACACAGCTTAGAAATGTGACAAAATATATTTTATACGAGTATCTTGAGTACTGCATAATTCTGTTAAAATGTTATATCTTTATATATTAGACGACAGATTTTGTATTTTATTTCTATATTGTATATTATTTATCTGCAGTAGTAATGTGTATTCAAGAGAAAACAATATTTATCAATCCTGGCAGCTCATTTTGTAACTTCCAAAATGCTCATTTTAATTTTTATGCATTCTTCTCAATTGCTGAACTTCTTTTCCCTGAAGTATAAAATGTAAGGAAATTATGTTTTGATTTATTAAATCATAAAGCAGATATTTTTATTATACTTTAACAAGTAATATATCATTAACTTACATTTACTTTTTGAGAAGTTTAATTACTCTCGTTGGTCGTTGATTTTCAAAACTGCAGTATCAGGGAATAATGGAAATATAGCAATACCAATTGCCGCTTAAAAGCAATCTATTCAGTATAAAAATACCTTTATGAAACATTACTATATGAATCATAAAAAATTATGCAAAGCAATTGCAGTAGATATATGATATGACTTTTATGAATTCCATGCTAGTCGTTTTCATCATATTATTAGAAACCTGTAGAAATTGAAAATAATTAATAAAGTTATACTGTCATTAATGAATATATTGATTATTATAAAATGCATTTAAAAACATTCATGTAATGGTTTTAATTACAATACTAGAGGTATACGAAAATATTTTAAAATAGTACCATATTAAAAGCTATCATTGAAACATGCTGTAAAAACCAACGTCATTAAAAATATGTTCATGTTAAATTATACTTGTAATTAATATAACTCTTAACAAATTAGTGTTACATTTATATCTGATTAACATTTGGCTAGCCAGATATATGTGTTATTTAAAAATTACTCGATTAGTCCTTCCAGTTTTTTACAAAAGAGCTGAAAAAACTTCATAAATACATTTTACTTTATGAGCTGATTTAAAATCCATTAAACACTAAAAGTAACTGCAGATTAATAATATAATGCAGCTGTACCCCAGTAACTATATAGAATAAAATAAATTTAGAAATTACATAATATTTTTATTTTTGGTAACATAATTACTTTAAATTTAAAATACTTATCTAAAATTTATCCTTCGAAAGCATATATATATAGACAGTAGATACAAATGTTATAATTCATATCTCTTGTACGCTTTTAATGATTATAACTATTATCTATTTTAATTTTCTGACTTTTGGTCTTAATTTTATAACTTCTAATTTCTTTTTCCTTACTACATATGTTAAAACTAGTCAAGATATTTTACACGTACATGATAATTGTTACGTGTGTGGGTAACTAAGAAAATCTACAAGTGCGCATGCACAACCATCAACTTACTATTGCTTGAATATACTCAACTTAACTAAAGTTCTGTCCCTAGAAAATTACTATAAAATTTTATGGCACTTTCCCCCCTTCCGTATATTCAATTCTCGCCAACAAACTATACCGCGTAGTATCTTCCAACATGGCGGACTGGCAACGCTGCACGGCATGAGCAATCCCCCCCTAATCACTGCCTAAAGTAGTGTGAGTAACCCCTACCTTCTCTTCTTGACTGGCGCAGTAGCGATAGGGGCCAGGGGGACAATGGACAATTGTCCTACTTTTCTATAGTAATCAAATGGCGGTGTCAGTAACTATATTCCTAAGGAGAAGCACTTCTATATTAACCATACGAATGTGGCCAAATTTAAACGACCATGTTGTCAGGGTACACTCTGTACCAAAATTTCATTACGAAATAGATTTTTGACAGATGGAAGATGTTTGAAAGGGCTGCAAGGAAATAATAAGATATATTTGAACGTAACAATGAAAAATAAATCAATTGAAAAAATAGTGGTTCAGTGTAAAAATCTGTGACCAAAAAGAGGATATAAGCAAATTAAATTTTAGATGAGTAATCTATTATTATAATAATTTTAATTTTTTAAAGAAAGGAATGATACTTTGTGGAATTTTTAAATATTTGTTGCAAGTAATTAGGATTACAAAGGTTATTGCAACAAATGCTGTCACACTGGATAGCTCGCAGGAAATGTTATTGCAAGAATAAAGTAGACGAATGTCATATCAATAGGAACATTTAAACACCCTAACAGCCAGTAAGTTCATAGTTCTTGGCATATCTCATGACACTCTGTCACAGATACATAGCTATAGTTGTATAATAAAATCCATTTCAGTAAGCAATACAATATTTTCCTAACTAATGATATGATTAAACTGTTACTCATTTATTTACATATTTATATTAATTTGATATAATATCATTGCAGATACATATTGCATATCTATAGATTTATCTTAAGAGAATTCCTTACTTGAAAAAGAATATTTACCTAGAGCATTGTTCATCAATTGTTCATATGTAGTCTATTGTTAGCAACAATTAAAAATTCCTGAAAATGTATAATTTACCATAGCCAACAACGATGTAGACCTATGACAGATCAGTTGAAAGTACATTTTTATTTGATAAATGGGGCAAGCAAGTTGCATTTTTATTCAAAATTCCTAAAATTTAAAGAAGGCTTGAAATAAGTGACTACTTTGAAGAACCTCCTTAAAAGTACTGTGGACAAACCAGGTCAAAAAAAGAAGAAATATTTTGACGAAGAGAATACGGTGAATGAAAATAATACCATATCAATATGATAACGAAAGGTCAAAAATTATAAGTACATAGGTTACGCAAACTAATCAATGAAAGAAATTTAGAATTTAACATTTTGTAACTTATAGATAACAATCTTAAAAGAGGAAGTGTGCAGATATCCTTCTGCAATAAGATATAGGAAAGGAATTTAATTTCCTACCTTACGATTGTTGTCTATAAGTGACAAAATGTTAAATTCTAAATTTCTTTCATTGATTAGTTTGCGTAACCTATGTACTTATAATTGTTGACCTTTCGCTATCATATTGATATGGTACAATTTTCATTCACCATATTCTCTTTGTCAAAATGTTTCTTCTTTTATTGACCTGGTTTGTCCACAATACTTTTAAGGAGGTTCTTCAAACTAGTCACTTATTTCAAGCCTTCTTTAAATTTTAGGAGTTTTGAATAAAAATGCAACTTGCTTGCCCCATTTATCAAATAAAGATGTACTTTCAACTGATCTATTATAGGTCTACATCGTTGTTGGCTATGGTAGATTATACATTTTCAGGAGTTTTTAATTGTTGCTAACAATAGATTACATATGAACAATTGATGAACAATGCTCTAGGTAAATATTCTTTTTCAAGTAAGGAATTTTCTTAAGATAAATCTATAGATATGCAATATGTATCTGCAATGGTATTATATCAAATTAATATAAATATGTAAATAAATGAGTAACAATTTAATCATATCATTAGTTAGGAAAATATTGTATTGCTTACTGAAATGGATTTTATTATACAACTATAGCTATGTATCTGTGACAGAGTGTCATGAGATATGCCAAGAACTTTGAACTTACTGCAGGCTGTTAGGGTGTTTAAATGTTCCTATTGATATGACATTCGTCTACTTTATTCTTGCAATAACATTTCCTGCGAGCTATCCAGTGTGACAGCATTTGTTGCAATAACCTTTGTAATTCTAATTACCTGCAACAAATATTTAAAAATTCCACAAAGTATCATTCCTTTCTTTAAAAAATTAAAATTATTATAATAATAGATTACTCATCTAAAATTCAATTTGCTTATATCCTCTTTTTGGTCATAGATTTTTACACTGAACCACTTTTTTTTCAATTGATTTATTTTTCATTGTTACGTTCAAATATATCTTATTATTTCCTTCCAGCCCTTTCAAACATCTTCCATCTGTCAAAAATCTATTTCGTAATTAAATTTTGGTACAGAGTGTACCCAGACAACATGGTCGTTTAAATTTGGCCACATTCGTATGGTTAATATAGATCTGCTACTCCTTAGGAATATAGTTACTGACGCCGCCATTTTATTACTATACAAAAGTAGGACAATTGACGGTAGAGGGTAAAGTGCCATAAAATTTTATAGTTACTTTCTAGGGATGGAGCTTTCGATGAGTAGACTATATTATAATGTATTTTGTGCGCATGCGTGCGAGTAGAAGAAACTTACGAACACAAGTAATCCAAAAATGTTTTCATGTAAATGTGTGTGCATTGATACTTACAGCTGAAATTAAAAGATTATAATAAGTAATATAGAAAGTTTGAGGCATAAAAGAATTAAAAGTATAATAACCATCTCTGTAAGAAAACCAAAGAGAAATGGCCTGTCATTCACTATACATATTGATGCCATATGGCATATGCACAAAGAATATAACAAAAATACTTTTAGATAAGTATATCTTTTGTATATAATAAGTGCATATTCAAGAATAAATTTTTTGTATGCTTTGTGGATGTATTTTGTTTATTTTACAGATTTAATCATTTATTTATTGTAAGCCATCTTCAATTTTTTATTGATCTGAAGTTTACATAGAATGGAAATCTCCCACAGAATAATTTCCATACCTTTCGACAAAGAGTGAAAGATCAACTTAGTAATTTTTGACATATTGTCTAACAATAGCATGTTATATATTGTGTTTATATGCTTGATTAACACTAATACTTTACATATCGAAAGTACTCTTGACTATTTAATTAGAAAAATTTCATCATACAGTCTTAGGTCTAGTTGAGATAGTGTCTTTAATAGGTCTATTGATTTGATATTATTTGTAATATTCTAATGTATTTTTCATATTATTATTATATGTCGAGTTTCGAAGCTGCAATTAAGATCCTCATACCGTGTTTAATGATTACAGGAAGTTCAACTTATATATAAAAGAAGAAAATATTTGGAATTGTCATACAAGAATGAGATAAGGAAATGGAGGAATTTTTACCAGCAGCCATAAAGGAAATTTCACAAGTATTTTCTGAACGGTGTGAAAAGATGAGAACAATTCAACAACTCCTATGGTAGCATGTGTGGTATCTATGCTATTATTGTAATATGTATAGTTTGCTACGACTTTATATCTTCAACAATAACACAGACCTGGAAAATTCAATTTTCTCAGTTTCAAGAATGGACGGGAAGGAGGGGGGGGGGGGGGCAATTCTTCCATTTTTTTTACTGAATATGAATGTGGCTTTGAAATTTCTCTATCACATCAGGTGTTTTGAAATATCAGTTAAATGGCTGAAAAACGGCTGTTTTCCTCAGTTTATGATTTTTATTTTAGAGAACAAATTTTCTTTTTGTAAATTACCACTATTGCATCGCATCCTGCTAGTATAATAAGTTTTGAAAATGGATTTTAAAGCTAACGAATAATACTATATGGTTTAATTGTGGAATTTAAACAAAATTCGTTCTCTGAAGTAAAATAATGAAAATGGCGAAAAAAGCCATTTTGTACTATTTAAGCTAAAAATTAAAAAAAAATCTGATGTACTGGAGTAATTTCAAAATCAGGTTCGTTTATAACACAATAAGATCCACAAGAATCGTCTCCGACCATTTTTAAAAATGAGGAAAATGAGATTTGGCACGTCTGTGTAAATATTTATTAAAATAAAGTGTATTAATTACTTTTCATATTATAAAAAAGAGGAATATAAAAAGCAACTTTAAAATACAATAAGTAACAGCTATAACACTAGTGAGATTAGACTGTTAAAATCTGGGTGTAGATAAGTGATGCTGAAATTATAAGGTTCTCAAAGGCGAGTGCTTAGAAAGGCTATAACTATTATTCTTCATCAAAAATATCTTCAGCTTTAGTGTAGAAAACATTAAAATTGTGTAATATGAAAAGGGGAATTTGTAAACGATTATATGGTATCATAAAAAATAATAGTAAAGCATTACGTAATTTATGAAAAACAATTATTTTATTGAAGACGAAGAAACACTAAAAAAGGAATACAAATATTTGTTTAAACATGCATACAAGTTTTACCTATTTATGAGTTCGCTCCTTAGTAAAGGATAATATTAAACACGTCAATGTATCCACTAAATTGTGTAGACATGCATAATCAAAATGTGTTTGTATGTTTTCTGAATAAGTTTTATTTAATTTCAATAAAAAATAAGAATAGTTTGCATTTCAAAACTATTATACAGTCAACATTTTGTAACTGAAAGAAAAAATATATGATTTCATAATCTCCAAATTAACCTCATACAGTACATAAATGTTTAAGGAAGGATGAACATTACTATATCATATTATTTTATAGTTGATGAGACGGTAGAGGGCATGTGCTGCATAATATAAACTACTCACCCAAAGTTCCTTAAATTTGCTATAGGAAAATATTATGGCACTTTACCCTCTACCCAATTGACCCCCTACCCGCAGTAGCCACTTCACACTCATAGGCCCGGTTCCACAAGCCTTGTTTAAACTGGATTAAGTTAATTTTGCTATATTTTATGTCACATAGAATATAGCATAATTAACTTAATCCAGTTTAAACAAGTCTTGTGGAAGTGGAATCGGGCCATAGGGGCTTACTGCTTTGTGTGGACGTTTATTTTCAGGGATTAGATCCAGATCTCGGATCAGACTTACCGCAGTGTCGCAGCTTACGAAAAAAAAATACTAGATCACCCTAGACTAATCCGGATCTAGTGAGGACGTTTATTTTCAGGGATTAGATCCAGATCTCGGATCAGACTTACCGCAGTGTCGCAACTTACGAAAAAAAAATAATATATCACCCTAGAGTAATCCGGATCTAGTGAGGAGGCTTTCACGAGAGTGAATCCGGATCCAGATTTATGTAAAGTAATTAGGGCCTATTCAGGTGTGGAAATTTTAGCTGTCATTAGTGGCATTATTCTAATCAAGAAAAGGTAAATATTAAATTTCCAATTTGTTTTGCTAAAGATAAAGAAAGAAGTATAATAATCATTAATAATTTTCACTTTTTATATAATATATTAATTTTCTTATATAATTTCTCTTAATAACATATTATTTACAGATTAAACAATGGATTATATGAATTTATGGAATATTTTATTTGAAAATAACTGTAGTCCCTGTCCCTGTTCAACTGTTACTGTGGAAAAAATAGTCATTTCGAGTCGGCGACATTTTCCCACCCGCTTATAGTAATTTTTATAATATACAGTTGGCAATTCTGAACTCATGAATCATAAAATATCAGATTAAAACTTAAGGCGTAATATTGGCCGGAAATTTTGGTTTTTGACAGCTTTGAAAGGTACAATTGTGTATTTGATATGAAGTATGATTTCAAATATTTCAATGCACAAATATTATTTTTTGAGTGAAAGTGCTAAGCACAATATAAATAAAAATGAAGATAATTAAGCACGCTAGTTATAATATGCAAAATGAAAATAATATTTCTGCTATATTTTATTTAATGTAAAGTAGTGGGGATTAACTGTCTTAAATATTTAACAAAACTTTACTAATATTAACTGAAAATAAAAAGTAATGATTTCTTTTTTAGGTTGGAGAAAAGCAACTTAATATGGAAATGGTTATAATCTGCAAGATAAGAAATACCACTGAAGCTATAGCATATATCAGATAAGTTACAAATTATTTGCCTTTATATTATCAACTTTTACACAAAGAAAATGAATAAGTGTTACTTTGTGAAAATTTTAATTCCTTCCGCAGGCTGTACAATTAACTCTCATTCATCTTGCAAATGTTATCGACAAGAGTAACCTGGATGTTGGACTTCAAAGTAATGTCCCCTCGACAATTTATTGGTATATATATGATAGGAGCAATAATGTTGGTTTACTTTGTGCTGCTAGAGGAATATACAAATAAAGCGACAAATAAAACCATTGCATATATGTAAACATTTCCAGGTAAAAATACAATTTTCAACTATTTAACTGTGGTTGATATCTAAACAGTAATATATTCCCTTTTTTATTTTAATAAGACGGTTGCCTTAGATGGTCTAAATATTTTTAATAAGACAAATTAATTTTAGGTGAAAATAGAGTAATAATTTCTTATTTAGATCATAAATGTTTTATTTCAATGTGAAAGCAGTTATAATATACATAATCAGAGATACCATCAGTTGTAGTATCGTATAGCAATTTTATAAGTGGAAGAAAACATTATCATGGTTTTATTAGATTGATCCCAATTAACTTTCAATATAATGCTTAACTCGTCTATATTTCAATTAATTACAACACTAAAGTTCAAGCTTAGTTCGGTATATAAATTTGGTCCAAAATAATTGTAAATTGTTTCTATCCATATTATCAATTCTTACAATAAGAAAATGTAATAGGTCTGTGTGTTTGTGTGGGTATAGAAATTTTAATTTCTTTGTAGGTCTTAATTATTTCTTTTTGCTGGCAATGTTATTGATATATGTAGAATAACAGGACTTTCGAATTG
The DNA here is from genome assembly GCF_024137725.1 of Prorops nasuta. Lineage (NCBI taxonomy): Eukaryota > Metazoa > Arthropoda > Insecta > Hymenoptera > Bethylidae > Prorops > Prorops nasuta. Next base: position 2,355,042 of record NW_027116821.1, on the reverse strand, counting down.
TAACAAAAAGTTCTATTTGGTTATTGATTTACAAGAGCAATAAAAGATAGTTTCAATTACTAATCTATCAAAGATACATTCAAATTAATAATATTGCAAAGATAAGCAAGTAAACAGTTAAATATCTATTTAACAATTAAACTAACATATTTATTTAATTATTTCTATTTATTATTTCAAAGATAAATACATCTTCATCCATCTTCCAATATCGATTCTTTAATAATATTAACTGATCTACAAAGTTATCGTATGAATCGTTATCTATTTCAATTTGTGGAATTAAGTTTTGTTTATATATAATGTTATCAATTTGTTTTAATTTAATATTTTGTAATTGAAGAATCATATTTTCCTTTTCTTTGTTTTTTAATTGCTGCACTTCTTCTAGGTTGTCAAATAAGTTTGTAATTTCCTCATAATTTTTTTCTTGCATTATTTTTTCAATTTGTTCAAAAAAATGGAGAATTTCAACATTTTTACAACACCTTTTTTTTCTCTGGATTTAAATGTGGTGTTTTTAAACATTTCAATAGTATTTAAATTTTCAGTGACAATACATTTCAAAGTATCTGCAATATAAAAATGGGAAAATTATTTAAAGTAAGTATTTTTTACATAAATATAAATCAGATTACAATATATTCTGAGATAGATTAACGTTAATATCAACCACAGTTAAATAGTTGAAATTGTATTTTTACCTGGAAATGTTCACATATATGCAATGGTTTTATTTGTCGCTTTATTTGTATATTCCTCTAGCAGCACAAAGTAAACCAACATTATTGCTCCTATCATATGTATACCAATAAATTGTCGAGGGGACATTACTTTGAAGTCCAACATCCAGGTTACTCTTGTCGATAACATTTGCAGGATGAATGAGTGTTAATTGTACAGCCTGCGGAAGGAATTAAAATTTTCACAAAGTAACACTTATTCATTTTCTTTGTGTAAAAGTTGATAATATAAAGGCAAATAATTTGTAACTTATCTGATATATGCTATAGCTTCAGTGGTATTTCTTATCTTGCAGATTATAACCATTTCCATATTAAGTTGCTTTTCTCCAACCTAAAAAAGAAATCATTACTTTTTATTTTCAGTTAATATTAGTAAAGTTTTGTTAAATATTTAAGACAGTTAATCCCCACTACTTTACATTAAATAAAATATAGCAGAAATATTATTTTCCTTTTGCATATTATAGCTAGCGTGCTTAATTATCTTCATTTTTATTTATATTGTGTTTAGCACTTTCATTCAAAAAATAATATTTGTGCATTGAAATCATACTTCATATCAAATACACAATACCTTTTAAAGCTGTCAAAAACCAAAACTTCCGGCCAATATTACGCCTTAAGTTTTAATCTGATATTTTATGATTCATGAGTTCAGAGTTGCCAACTGTATATTATAAAAATTACTATAAGCGGGTGGGAAAATGTCGCCGACTCGTCATTTCTGGCATCACTGGCTGTTTACAAACGCATAACCGCTGCCTCAGCGATTGCTGCAATTTGTAGCGGGTTGGATTTTCAGCGGCTCTCATCATTTGTTGAACAACATGCAGCGAAGTTACGCGCTAGCTGAAGTCAATGTGGCGCCAATTATGATTGATTTTAAAATGCACAGGATCATAATTAACTGTATAATTTAAAAATATACCTTTAATTTGTTATAGATTATAATATATGCAGATGTGTGTGTGTGTGTGTGTGTGTAAATTATTAAACAGACCTACGTATATATTTCTTTTTAAAATCGATTTATAAATTTAATATTTCACCTAAATAAGAGTGTGTGAAGTCTAGTTATTATAAATGTTATTCAGAGCGTCTCTTTTTAAAAGTTGCAGGCAAATATGTCAATTGTAAAGTATATTAATAAGGCCTGAGAGAAAATTTTGAGATAAAGATTGTATGGATTAAAGGGGCACAGATAAAACAAATATGGAATTTGCGTTGCATGTATTATAGTTATTGATATTTCTTTTTTTAATGGAAGTTCCAATAATTTTTATTTTATTTACTTTTATATTTTTGTAATTTATTTGAAGAATTTTTATACAAAATAATATATATATATATATATATATATATATATATATATATATATATATGTTATAAAGGGTATCGCAAAAGTCGTGGAAAATGCGGAAATTCTAACCAGAAAAAAATTATTTACGAATGCTGCTATTTTAAAGAAATTGATTATATAAATTGAATAAAAAATTGTTCCGTATAATTCAAGAGTTTCTTTATCAAATTCCAAAAACATCACAGTAATATTTATTATTATAGGGCCGTTTCAAAAATGTTTAAATTTAAAGTCGCTTAATTTTCGGGCATGTATAGTGGAGAGTAAAAGCAATAAGAATCGTAAAGAGAGGAGGAGAAAAAGAGAGGCGCAGCAATTATCTAAATAGTTTGTCCTTATGTGTATAGTCATTAACCAAACATATACACTTATCCCCGTTTTTGTTTTGAACCATTGTAGATATTTAACTCTGGTATAGACCTGCGTATAGAGGACACACATTAGTCCTTCAAATATTTTCAAAGAGTTTATTTGTGCTCGAAGTTGAAGCCACGATATTTATTTTAAATTACAAGCGCGCATTTTTATTCAAAATTTAAAAATGAGTGAGAATTTACATAATATAATTCTTAATGAATTATTAGATGAGGATTCTGATGTTAATGAAGACGAAGAAATTTTCGAACCTATCGTACAGCAGAGCGTTCAATTTAATGAAAGTGAGGATATATATATAAAATAATTGCATAATTTCTATCGTGAACCGAGTTAAAATCATTGCAGCTTATCAAATAGTAGGGCGTTATCAATTTTAACGTCAAAATAAAATAATAATCATATAACAAACAGTGTAGTGTAATCATATCTGTTGGTTAAACATCCTTTGAAACCACTTTAAAAAAAAGATGTGAAGGTGGTGAACGCGAAGTGATGTAGTGTACAAATTTCGAGTCTTATTGTTCAAACAGGGTCTGTATTAAATCTCAGTAGGTGAAATCATTCTTTTATTTTTTTTTTTACACGATATAATTAAATTTTTCCCTTAAATCAATTGTTTCGAAATATTTAGTTGTTTGGGGATTTTTATACATGTGCAATAAATTTTATCACTCCATATTTTAATTTGGGTTAATAAAATCAATAAAACTAGGATATCTGTTATTTCTTTAACACTAATGAAGTCATATTATAACGGGTTAATGTTCATGACAATTGTTATCAAGATGTTCTTATAGCGTTATTTCTTAACGCGATATAGTTAAAAGCTAACTATAATAATTGCATGATGTTGAAATGACGGTGACTGCTACTGAATGTTAATTATAATAACAGAAAAATGGGGATGACAGAATTTATGCAATTATGTAATATATATTTAAATGCTGCATGTTGTTATATTGAGAGCGATAAACTTCTATAAAAATTATTAATTATATAGGACAACAAGCGGCCGGAAAAACTATTATACAAGAAGCGGGCCATTCATCGTGCAACGAAAACATATTGATACGCTTCAGAAAGCATAATAAAGAGTATGATCAGCATTTCTTTAACCAAAACATACCACGGTATTCAGATCGGCAATTCTTTTACAATTTCAGAATGGATAAAGAAACATACAGTGTAAGAATATACTTAAAGTAAGGATAGCGTCACATAAAAAATTAAAACAATTTGATTCATATGAAATATTGGTTAAAAGCCATTAAGATATAGATTAACGAATGTAATAAAAGTTAATTACTTATTTTCGTAAAATTGCTTAGCTTTTGAAAATATATCCCATATTTCCATGTCAGCTTTTTTGAAATCCTGTATACGTGGTACAAATATTTTCTGTACAACTATTTTTTATTTTAGATATTGGAAACTTTGTTACGCTCACATGTCGTAGGAGTTCCAATTAATATTTTAAGGAAAAGAATTCTTTTAACTTTATGGTTATTAGCAACTCCAGAAAGTTTTCGATCCGTCAGTGACAGATTTGGATTGTGCATAAGTAGTTGCCATTTCTCATTTAAACAAATAGTTTGGGCACTCAGAAACTTAATGTTTAAATTCATAAGGTGGCCTACTCCTGTAGAATGTGAAGAGAATGAACGAGTAAGCTATTCATTTAAATGTTCATATTGACAGTTTAAAAATATGTCAATTATACTACAATATCAATTGCAGGTATTTCAGAGAAGGTGTGCAGGATTTGAAGGTATTATTGGAGCAATAGACGGATGCCACATTCCTATTAAACAACCACCAAATAATGCCAATGATTATTATAATAGAAAAGATTTTCATTCTATTATTTTACAAGGTAAAGAAATAAATTTTCTAACTTTCTCGGTTTTAATAGTTTTTTAAACATATTTTATAACAGCTAGCCAAGATTGAAGTAACATTACCTCATTAATTTATAAATTTTTTTTTTGCAAAGGGACTTGCGATTACAATGGAAAGTTTATTCATTGCTTAATAGGTCGGCCAGGACGAGCGCATGATGCTGCAGTATTCAAAAGTAGTCAAATTTATTATAAATTAATAAATGCAGAAAATCCTCTTTTACCGCCGATGCAGCATATTTTAGGAGATTCTGCTTACCCATTGCTTCTAAATGTTATGACACCATTTAAAGATAATGGAACTTTAACAGCACAACAAATAAATTATAACACGAAACATGCGTCCTTACGTTCAATTATAGAAAGAGCATTTTGTCTTTTGAAAGGAAAGTGGCGTAGATTGAAGTATTTAGATGTGAATTCTGTACATATGGCTAATCACATTATAGCTGCTGCATGTACTCTACATAATTTTCTTTTGATTAATAAGCAAGCACAAATTTCTGAAATTGAAAATAGAAATAATGAGAATGATAGTGCATATGATACAAATGGCATTGCTGACAATGAGGATCAATTACAGAATGAAGATGCCAGGACGAAAAGAAGCGCTATTATGAATTATTTATTATAATATTTATTTACTAATGACTACACGACATGTATAAAGACTAAGTTTTCTCTGCATGACATATAAAAACAGGCAGTGGCCGAGAGAGAGAGAGATTTTTAGCTTAATTATTTATTACAGTCTTTGAATATGACGAGGTCACTCTACAGCCGATTTTTTAAGTTATTTTATTTATTACAGTCTTTGAATATGACGAGGTCACTCTACAGCCGATTTTTTAAGTTATTTTATTTATTACAGTCTTTGAATATGACGAGGCCACTCTACAGCCGATTTTTTAAATTATTTTATTTATTATAGTCTTTGAATATAATAAGTGCAATTTATAGACGAATTTTTAAATTATCTTATTTCTTACTTTTTGCAAGCGACGCGGCCAATCTACTGCCGAGTTTTAAATTATTTTTATATGATTGTTTGTAAACGAGCAAACTATATAGAAATTATTATTTTTTAAATTGCATGTCAATTAACTTTGATAGTAACTCATTTTTTTTTTCTAAAATTTCATTTCTTCTTCTTATATGAGACATTTGTTGCTTTTGATTTTCTATTAATATATCAAACTTCTTTTCTATTTTATCAGAAGTAATTATTTTATTTTCCAAATTTTTTAATACTCCCAATTTTTCTTTTTCTATTTCAATTGCTTTACTTCGCTGATTGTATAATTTTCTATTAACTTCTCTTCTTCTGCTTGTATCATTATCTATATTTTCATTATTTGAAGAATCACATAGTCCCCCATTTGAAGAAGTACTATCTGACGGATCATCTGGATTATTTTCAAACTCACTATAATCAAATCATTTAGAAAAATCTTATTCTTAAATTTTATAACAAAAATTATAATCATAACAGCAAAAGTAGGAAATAGGTTTCTACCTGTGCATTCTGAAATCAATGGGCTTATTGATTAACTCTGTCATGCTGCATAGTCCTCCTGCAAAATTAACTGATCTATCGGGAGAAAATATTTTGTCCATTAAATCAAACCATTCCCAGGTAGGTCGACCTCTTCCTGTTTTCCTTTTATCATTTTTGATCGCTTTATAAGTTCCTTTCAAATTACGTAATTTACGATCAAGAGCTTCAGCTTTAATATTTGCCAGTTCTGAATCTTTGAAAGCTAATTCAATTTCCTTCCATAAATTTTTATTTTTGAGTTTAGGATTTCTGAATTTCTCTATTCTTTCGGCATACTTCTCAATCAAGAATTTTATTTCTCTGTCATTCCAAACAGATTTAGGATCTGAAACATACGTTAAAACATGAAAACATTTATTAAAAACAAGTTAAGTTCATTGGAACCAAGATTTTTTAATTAAAAATTTTTTAACAACTAAGACAACTAAGGTCTACTATTTGGTTAAACTATTATAACAAATTATTATTTAATATATGTAGGGTCAGCTAGTAAAATGTCCTTAAACATGAAGATACAAAAACATGCATATACGCAGTTCTCTCTAAATGTTATAGACTCATCAACATTTTGAATAAAAGTTTTCTGAGTTCAAATAATAATATATTTTGAAAGGGTTGTGTGCAAAATTTTATATCTCTTACATTTATATTGAGAGAGAGAGACATTTCTTTTTGCTTCTATGCTTCAAAGTGTTTTATAACTACCACGCTCTTAACAGTACTTACTACTACTTACCATTCCTTTCTCCATTCACACTCCTATTGAAAGAATTATCTACATATTCCAAATTATTAAGACTTTCTTCATCTATGCCGTTATTAAAAACATTGTCTACGTAACTAACATTTTCTTCATTCGTATTGTCATTAAAATTGTTTTCAACAGACTGCATGCTGCTGAAATTTTCATTATCTATGTGTTCATCAAATACATCCAAATTATCATTGGATACATTTTCAAAATATTCTTGACAAAATTTAGGATCTGAAATATAAGTTTTCTTTTCATTTCACAAAGTCACACACACACACATACACATAAAAGTTGTACATTTTATAAACTTAATACATTACTGTTTTGCAATTTTAAATGGAAATTATTGTTTCCCTTTATTTTAAAAATTTGTCCATTATACTCGTAGGTAAGATATTCATTATTTTCTCTTGCCATTTTACTCTCCTGCAATTAAATTTAAAATTAAAGCTTATAAACTATAAGTTATAATCGCACATTAGCTAGTATTAATTTAGTACAATGGCTAAAGAGAAAATGACATTGCGTATTTATTAAAACTAAAACTATAGAATATAGTGTGCTCTTTTCACACATTAACTCACCGTAAAAGGGATCGCAAAAAATATTTTTTAAATAAAAACATGTGATTTTAAAAACTACTTTAATTATTCGATTCGGAGTAAATTTGCATAGACTAGGAGGAATATTCAAGAATTAACAGTCAGTAGCCCAGAAGTTTTAAAACTAAGATGGCGGAGTCTTGCTAAAACGTTACTACATTTAAGCAGCAGCTGTCGTTGTGTTCAACAGAAAACAGACAGCGCTTAATCTACGCTTCCTCAGCGCTTAGGCAGCGTTTATGCGTTTGTAAACACCCACTGATCCCAGCGCTAGTGTCGCTGCAGAGAGCTGAGACGTTACTACCTCTCATGAGGCCTGAGGGACGAACATTAATTGATGGTTATGTATGAATGATATAGGTTCAAATTGAAGAAACTACTTGTATTTTATTCTAAAGGGAAAAGACATGACATTAATAGATAATCAAAACGAAGGAAAAGGGTCGGATTACATTAGTCACTCCTCTGGCTCATTAAATGATGGTGACAGTAAATGGGGATACGATCTTTATCCTGAACGAAAACAAGGACGTTCCAAATTACCTGAAATTTCCTCAACTTTATTTAATTATCAGTGGAAACAACTAAGTAAATGTGAAAAGTCTATTTACAACGTAGTTAAAACTAGTGGGTTCCCCTAATATGTATTAATAAATATCATTTTGATATAATATTGTTTGGATAATATTATCATTTTGTTAAATAATCGGCTATTCTTTTTTGTTAGGTCATTTGGTAAGATTGCTTTTGAATGCATTAAAAAGTGCTGGATGGTTAGTATATTCTGAGACTCATTTTGTCAATTTTTCTCATTTACTTAATTTGTTATAAATCTTTTCTTTCAGTGAAGTTGATATTAGACGACATTTTACTTGTGAAAAATGTGACGAGTCTGTAACAGGTGGATATGATACAGAAATGAATCAGGTTTTTAAAATATCAAATAAAATGTATTACTAACAGTGTGCCTTTCATCATAATGCAATTACAATTATTGTAGATTGTTATATGTCAAAATACTGCAACTTCAGATTCACATGTACAAGGAGTATTAATTCATGAGTTAATACATATGTTTGATTACTGTACTGCAAAGATAGATTTTAAAAATATTGATCATCTTGCTTGTACAGAAATTAGAGCTGCAAATTTGGCGCATTGTAGCTTTCTGAGTGCTTGGATCCAAGGGGCAGCTAATCCATTTCATTTTAAGAAAAGTCATCAGGTAATTTATCTTGGAAATCACAATATTATTTATATTTCATATAATTTAAACTTGTACTTATAGTATTGCGTGAAAGAAAAAGCCATGCGATCTGTAATGGCGGCTCAAAACGTAACAGAAGCAATAGCAATGGCTGCTGTTGAGAGAGTATTTTCTAAATGCTATAATGATCTAGAACCTATAGGTAGACGAATTCGCAGAAATTCATGTGATATGGAAAGAGCCTATAATGAATCATATCTGTATGGTTATATGTAAAGCATAAAGTATGAATTTATAAAGAAATATAATCATTGATAGTTTTATTCGAGTTTGTACTTATTGATCAATAACTTTTATTTTCAAATTGTAATTTTTTTTTCCTACAACAAATTTAGTGTATTGTGAAGTACCAGTTTTACTGATTACCATTAGTTAATTATCCGTTTGAAAATAAACATATTTTTGGTATATTTATTATTATGAAATAATGGGTTACTCAATGAGAGAGAATCACATAAAGAGAAGTTACTTGAATCCCGAGAACTTTAATTATTAGAACATTAAAATCATTTCTAAATTTATAGTACATTGATATCCTTACAAAATCTCTATTTGTATAAACTTATATTTCTAAGGTAAGAATAGTTTTAAAAAAAAATCAATTCCACGAAATTATGCAGGATTTCCTCACAACAAATCAACTTATTGTTTTTCTTGAAAAATTAAATCAACATTGTATAAGCCAAAGTTCTTTTCGCAGAGGAACAAAGAGTATCGTGAATAGCGTTTATTATCTAGAAAATAATATACGAGACTTTTATAGTGTGAATACTGTATTTGTAAACGTAAAAGCAATCACGTTTAGTATAAGTTTACATACCACTCGTTAGATTTTGACTAATGTGTCGTGTGTTAACGCTTATCAAGGTAAGACTTCTTCACCAATTCGATTTAAAGAATAAACACTGTTTAAAAAGTTTCTTAATCAATAGGAAATAATTAATTTATTACTTTAAACTCTGTTTAGTGTTTAAATCAAATTGATCAAATCAGACCTAAGTTGTACAAAGCAGTTCTAACATTTTTTATGGTGGTTAAAGTAAAATGTCTTGTTAATATAATGACTGAAAATAAACATAATCCGTGAATGATTTGTTTTTCAATAGATTAATAATTTTTTTACGAATCGCATAATCGGAACTTCGTAGTATTAAAATACGAATTGAAAATTATGAACGCTTCATTTCCTTAACGTTTCGAGGCGAGACTTGTCACAATGTCAGTGGCTTTTAACTTGTGTCATCCTAATTACATATATATAATTAGTCAATACATAAATTATGTTTTAATGTCTTCTTTGAAAGCTTAAAAGGCCTAATTTACACGTCAAGGAGTAAAATTGAACATCAAATGCAGCCAATAAATATACATAAATCAAATGTTTATTGTACAAGTTTTACTACTTACATTGACAACCAAAGAGCTCGTTAAAAGTTCTTGAGAGAAAAAAGAAATGAATTTGTAAAAGATTTGCATTATTTCTGCTTAATCCAAGAGTGGTCGTTTTACAATCGTTACAAATATACATATATATATACAAACTAACATTATTACTGCTGAGTTAGATAAACATCTATGGTACGTGGCTTATTTCATGAGCCCCCCAAAATAGGCTCCTGTTATCCAACATTCGTTGCGCATTATGAAAGTTGTGGATGGAAAAACAAAAACATTAATTGTTTTTGTGCGGCATATCAAGTACCTTTACGTGCGAATTTCGTCTTTGCATTCTGCAATTTACATCTGTTGAGTAGAAGTTTATGCGCCGCGTTTCAAGTTTTTTTCACATGTGTAACAAGACCTAGCTAAAATTTCTGTTTATTCTATTCACGGAGCTGCAGTTTTATAGTATGTACGTATTACGGGCCATCTCGAGACAAATGGAATGAATTGATTTTATTCTGTATTCCCTCGAATACGTCTAACGCATTAATTCAATGCAATATCACACTAAACTCTCGTATTTAGAGAAACTTTAATTCTTTTTTATGTATTTATTTTTAATTAGTTTAACACATCAGTCACCACGTTGCTTTCATACAGATATTCATAACATCTGTCTTCCTTTATTTTATTATTTTTTTTTTTACTAAAAACCATTATTGTTTGCTCTCTTCTTATTCGTCTATTTTGTTCAATGCACGGCTACACACACGATTCAATGTGACGTAAGCAGAGCGATGCAAAGATTACCGCACACTTTTTAAAAGCACTTTTTTTGTTATTTTCGTCTCTTGGATAATATCGGGTACTGTACCAGCTCCTTTTACCCATCAAAGGATACGTAACAAAATTTCCCGAACATCTGTTTGTCTCCATTTACACAGAGAAGCAGTAATGGTAACAGCGATTAAAAATTATACATATTTTTTTTTTTACTTGCCAATTATTTTTACTATGATAATCGTTGACGTTTTGGGGAAGGACTTGGCTCTGCATCCTCGTCTTCTTCATCCGAGTCACCTTCATAATCCACCAAACCCTAAATAGAAATTATCTATGCATTATTTCCGTTTTAGCATTTTAATGATCAAATTTTATGGTAAATGAGCAATACCTTTTTAAATACATTAGTTCCCACTTTTTCTGAATTGCCAACAGTTGAGCTAGGATTAGCATCCGTACTGAGCTGCGTGTCATTTAATGTTGCAGTTGTGCTATTGATTTGCGATTGTTGCGAAAGAATATTATTGGTAGCAGTATTATTGTTCAGCAAAGATTGTTGTTGTGGCTGCTGCTGCTGTGACTGCTGTTGCAATTGTTGCTGATGATGATTTCTCGTGTCGGTAGGCGCAATGCTTAGAGTGGAATTTGAGGACGAGGATTGTTTCTTCGTAGCTGCCGATGGTACAAGATCTGCCGCTGCAGCTGGTACTACTGCTTCACCTTCATCAAAATCCTCCTCTTCGTTGAACCACATTTCTTCCTCTTCTTCCAACTGTCTTTGATCCCTTCGGTATCGACTATTTCTTAAGATTGACGGGACACTATGGGCAAGAAATAAAACATTGTTAATACCGTATTTACTTTTTAAATATATTTCTGAAAATTTATTACCTGTCAAGCGAAGTTCTATCGCGCTCCTTCAATTTATCCTGGTGTTGCTCGTACCTTAATTTCAGTGCTTTAAATGTTTGAACATAATCAATGGTCTCCAATTCCTTAGAGAAATTTTCCACGACATGCGAGCACAATGATTTGATATCCTCCTAAAAGAGTATTTTTCTTTATTGAATATTCATAGCAACAGAGAGATAAAAATATGGATTTATCATTGAGCTTACCAATTTGATAAATTCGAACATTTCAAGTATAGCTGAATCTAATAGATTGTATCTACCGTTGTTTCTTACAAATGCATCAAATACTGGTGCAAAGAGATTTCCTTTAATTATATACCTATTATAAAATTCATCCTTTAACGCTATAATTTTTCTCATGAACCTCAAAGCACACAGTACTAAAAAGGTATGCGTCGACTTCATTAATACCAATATTCTACGCAACAGGTCCTTATTTAAAATGCAATTTTTAATGTGGTACGTATGATGCTCAACGCAAAATGATAACAATTCCAATATCAATCCCAATAATTGAACAGTTCTATAGTCTTCCTGCGCTGGTCTATTCCCGATTGTATTTGCTAAAAGAGGAGCTATCAAAGTTCCAATACTATTCTTGTAGAAATAATTCAAGAAATCAGTCTTCTCCGATTTGTTAAGGGAAGCCAACATATTTTCGGGATCAAGAAGTAGACGCAAGACACCAGCTAACTGGACTGCCCCACCCAACTCAGGATCACTGTCACCAACAAGTTGAGCAACTATCACGTTAACTAACATTTGGTCCTGTTCAGTATTGTTAATCTGCTGTAGAGTATAATCTCTAACAACACTTGGCGAATATTCTACAATATATGTTAATATGTCTATACTAGCTGTTTTCGTCTGCATATCATTTATTGCTAATGTGATTTCCAAAGCAGGTAGTATACCAAGAGCCGTCAACGTTTTGTAAAATGCTTCTTTTCCCTGTGGCTGAAGATTTTGAGAGAAGTTACAAAATTCTTTAAGGAAGAGTACCAAGTCTCGTCGTTTGACATCAGAGGTGGCATCATCAGTCAATTGACGAAACAATTCGGTAAGAAACTTTTCATCATCTTGTATCAGAGTTACTATTTCAACCTTGTTAAAAAATATGAAGCTATTCAACGTACTTAGCATATTATCTTCAAACACACTTGGAGTTGGCAAAACAACGTCTTGAATATATTGAACCCTATAGGTTTGGTGAATTTTAGCCAAAATTTCCGGATTTGTGATGGGAATTGCTTGTTTGAATCTTGCTAATTGTCGAAGGTATTCCCTATGTCTTTTCGGCTGCGGTAAGCTTGGCTCGTATTCCAAACATCCGACAACATCAAAAATCGTATCGTCGCTAAACATTACTTCAAATAGAGCATTTTTGTTAAGTAAGAAAATATTTTTAAATATATCGTAAAGATGATGGAGGCCTTCAATGTTCTCTAAATCTTCACATGTATGAAAAAGGATCAACAGTTTTCTGATATAGCCCTCGGATTCTAATGCCATTGCCAGCTTTTCTTTTCTCATAGGTGACGATAAGCAGTTGCCTATGAGCTCATTTATATCTTCTAATTTACTTAATTCGCAAGGAGGCAGCTCTATTGGAGGTGCCGCATCCGACATATCGTCGAAGCGTTCATCTTCGGATTCTTCAACTATATCTTGCGTTATTTCTACAGATGGATCTTTCCCTTGCACCTGGCATATCTTTTCCCAAATTTCATCGCAGCCCGCCTTTTCTTGAAAGCTTAACGCCAGATCAAAGTTATCTCCTTCGGACCACACGATTAGTGTGTCCTGAAAAATTAATAATCATTAGATTCAAGGAACAATATGCAAAATAATCATTATATTTTTCAATCAATTGCATATTACCTGTTGTTTCTGATAAGCCGTATCAGGCTGTATCTTACTTTCTAACAAGAGAGAGCCATCGCTCTCAGCTCGAACCAAAAGAGAAACACCTTTCAATCTATCCACATACGATGAAGACACATGACCTGTACCACGGTCATCCCACTGTCTATCAGCATTTAACGCGTACAGTTTTACTCTCCTGCGTGTATCTGTCATCTTGTAAAAATAATTTGTGCACAGCAGTACTCTCTCACTAGCTAACTCGCATTCCTTGTACTTGAAAAAAAAATGAAGTATAAAACAACTTGTAATTGGATAGGTAAACTACAAGCAAAGAAATTAATGTTTTAAAGACCTAGATTTGTTTATCTATTTAGAGCCAATTGCTCATTTTTCTTAGTAAATTTGTATATTAGGTTAAGGGGACTAAATGTGATAAATTTAATTTAGTTGAAATTTTGGTCAAAAAGATAAATATATCAAGAGATTTACTAATAAATGGAATAATCAGACCTTGGTCGTCTTGTACCAATTTACTACTTATTGATCATTTTCTAATTATATTTATTTTCATTTCTTTGTCATTCCCTTTTTAAATTTAATTAACCTGAAAGATATCTCAATGACTCATATTGTTTTTAAAAAATATCAAGTATTCTCCAAACATGTAAAAATTGTTATTAATTTGGTTTAATTAATGGGAAAAATTTCATATATTTTTTTAGAATATGTCTATAGAAGTGTAATTATAATATATTTTATTAACTATTGTCACTTGGAAACCTTCATAATCAAAATGTTTAGAATATATATTGTAGAATTAAGATTGTATGGAGCACACAAAGAGAATTATAATATGGATAATTTTTTTTTTTTGAATGGACGCGCTTCGACGATTTGGAGGTCATTATGAATTATTTTGATGAAATTCTTTATTTTTCTTAGTTTCTTGTAGTTGATTTCGCGAGTTTTCTAAAATACGATATAAACGTACCATTTATAAAAAGCGTTTACGAGATATTTTAATTTAAATCTTTTGTGTGCGAGTAAAGTCGCGGTTGCACGAAGTGCAATCGCACATACTAATTCATGAAGTGTCCACCAATGGACAAATTTAAAAACGTATATTCCTTGAATGCTTAGGTTAAATGGTGCACTTATATAGTATTTTAGAAACTTCGCGAGATTGTCTACAAGAATAAGTAAAAAAAAAAAAAATTGAAGGGTTTCATTTAAAAATTTCATGATGTCCCTCAAACCTCTAAATCACCTTCTTTAAAAAATGTTTGCATTATTTTTTAGTTCTTTTTGTACCATGCAATTTTCATTTTACCAAATAAAATCTTAAACTCTTGAATACAAAGATATTCAAGTGACAATAGCTATTGGGACACCCCATATATTTGCATGTAATAGCATATAAAAGACAGTTCTCAACTATACTTGTTTCTTAAAGTTAGATTAAAAGCTGAATCTGTAAAATTGTACTTGTAAATTCATAAAAAACGAAGAGTGTGTATTTACCGTTGCAAATGTTTACGCATTCATCATTGCATAAGCTCGATCCGATTCATGCGCTTGGAGAAAAGCTCTCAAGACGCGCGGGAAGTATTGCATGTACGTGCTTCAAAGCACATGTCACGTATGTAAAGTGTCAATATATTAACTCTTTTGAGAATTGGTCAATCAATCAAAGACTTCGTCTTGTGGGACGAAAAATATAGAAGGAAAGACAAGCTGCTGCTACTGCTGCTCCTTCTCCTCCTCCTCCTCCTCCGTATATACTACTGTCTATCTTCACTGTGTCATGCACTATGTATGATACTGGCAATTTTCTTGAGATCGAAGAAAATAGGAGAGATACTTCAGTTACAAAAATCTTTACGAGTATTTAGGCGCATTACGCGTGCTTTCATTATATTGGAGCTAATAAGTGTTTCCATTCCTTCGGTCAATCCATACAATATCACTCGTAAAATTGACATAGACACTGAGCATCCACAACACTACGTTTCGCCATGTTAAATCACAACAACGCGCTACGGGGTTCACGACGTCTCCTTCACGGATCAAACCGCGGGTGATTCAAGATTTTCCGCCATGTTTGAAAATTTAATTCTTTCTTTTATACTGTTTATATTTAATTGATAAAGTAAAGTAACACATATATTTAAAGTTGTATTTATTATATTTATTTACTTACTAATAATCACAAATATATCTGATAAAAATCTCTTTTACGGTGTAAATTGTATGAGCCGAACATGCATTATAGCCATGAAAATTATTTATATTTTGTATAATCAATTTTCTACACTATTAATCCTTGCAAATTTTTAAAAACGGTAATTTTTAATGCAATTACACAATTATATCATGGCAAGTGTGTGGAAGAGAAAATACACACATAGCTGTGTGTACATTTATATTACGCAATCTACCTCTGCTATTTTTCTCTATCGAATTCAGATTTTAAATTTATCGACTATTTTACGTCACATCCGGGATAAAAATATGTTATTTTAAGATCAGTTTTTTTCACCTCCTTTCTCCTCCTTTGTTATATTCTATTTTACAAAATGTCTGGTTTATAATTTTAAATAATATAAACCGATGCACCTCAGTTTTAATTACACATAATAATTTTTATATGGCATATAATTCATATAAATGTGTTTAGTAGAGACATTCTCAAACCATGCTGCACTTGTATGTACACACTTGTCATAATTTAAGAAAAAAAATTATGTGGCGCGATTCACATAATAAGTTAGTGCGAGTAAAATGTTTAATGTGAATTTAGTCAGTCACATAGGAAAATACAGGAAGCAAATAAGCAATAGGAAGTGATAGAAACGTTGAAAAGAGAAGGAGAATTTCAGAGAAGTCAGTTGGAGTTACATAGTTGGATTTAGCAGTCAGTTGATTTGTGTAGGTTGTGTATTAGTCAGTACCATATTTAAACTTTGTTGTTCGTTTCTTTAACTACAGTTTAATATTGGTACAAACAAAATTATATTTACTTTTTTTCCTAGGTCAAAATGGAGCTAACAGCTAATGATTATGGAGCTATTAGTGAATACTTACAGCGTACTTTAAGTCCAGACGCAGGAGTGCGGCGACCAGGTAACCTCAAAAATCAAAATCAGCTATTGTAATTCTTTCATTAGTTGTTTTTAATTGAGATATAGAGTCTTTATGTTTTTTGTTCTCTTTTGGCATTCTGTTTCTATATGTTTGTTATTTAACGAATTTATTATTTTCAGCTGAAAAATTTCTAGAACATCTTGAAGAATCTCCAAGTTATGCTTTATTTATGTTTTCCCTTGTAACTAAAGAAGAAATTGATATCACTGTCAGAATGGCAGGATCTGTTGCCTTCAAAAATTTTATAAAGCGTTACTGGGTAGTGGTAAGTAGGCTGTTAAAGAAGAGAAAAAATTGAACCTTGTTATGTATACATTTTTCTTTTAGGAAGATGATGCCAGTGGTGCATCTGCTGATCGTATTAGAACAGGGGATAGAGAATCAATCAAAGATCTTATTGTTCCTTGTATGTTGTCTTCTCCTGAATCAATTCAAAAACAATTATCTGATGCTATATCTATTATTGGGAAGCATGATTTTCCAGACAAATGGCCTAAACTTATTGATATAATGGTTGAGAAAATATGTACTGGAGATTTTTATCTCACAAATGCAGTTTTAAGGCTTGCCCAATCCTTATTTAAAAGATATACTTATGAATTTGAAAATCAAACATTGTGGACCGAGATTAAGTTTGTTCTGGATATGTTTGCTAAACCTTTTACAGAACTGTTTAAATTAACAGTAGCACTAACAAAGGCACATGAAAACAATTTGGAAGCATTAAAAATACTATACAATACATTGGTTTTAGCTAGTGATGTGTTTTACTCTCTTAATTATCAAGACTTTCCTGAATTTTTTGAAGACAATATGGAACTGTGGATGAAAAATTTTCATGCTTTATTGACTATTGATGTTCCAGCACTTCAATCTACAGATGAAGAAGAAGCAGGTGTTATAGAGCAGCTTAAATCACAGATTTGTGAAAATGTAACACTGTACGCACAAAAATATGATGAGGAGTTTCAGACTTATTTGCCAGAGTTTGTTACTGCTGTTTGGAATTTGCTAACTTCAACGGGCCAGCAGACTAAATATGATTCTCTTGTTTCAAATGCCCTACAATTCCTGGTGACAGTAGCAAATCGTAGCCAAAACAGACACCTTTTTATGGATCCAATGGTACTGAGTAGCATTTGCGAGAAAGCCATAATACCTAATATTGAATTTCGTGAATCTGATAATGAGTTATTTGAAGATAATCCTGAGGAATATATAAGGAGAGATATAGAAGGTAGTGACGTCGAGACGCGAAGAAGAGCAGCTTGTGATTTTGTCAAGGTGCTCTCTAAGTATTTCGAGAGTAGGATAATGGAGATTTTTGGATCGTACATCCAGCTGATGCTACAGAATTATGCTGAGAAGCCTGCCAAAAACTGGCGTAGCAAGGATGCTGCTATCTATCTAATAACGAATAGTGCAAGCAAAGGTCAAACAGAAAAGCACGGAGTTACAAAGAGCAGTAATCTGGTGCCGCTACCTCAATTTGCTGCCCAACATATTGAGCCACAATTGTCGAAATCAGATGTAAACGAGTTGCCAGTTCTTAAGGCTGATGCGATAAAATTCATCATGATGTTCAGATCCGTCCTGCCAATTGAAATGGTTGTTGGCAGTTTACCACAGTTAATCAGGCATCTAACTGCTACGAGTATCGTTGTTCATACATACGCAGCAGGAACTATCGAAAAGATTCTTGCAATGAAAGGTGCGGATGGCAAATCTATTGTAAAATCATCGGATCTAACACCAATGGCTCCTGAACTGTTGAAAGGTTTATTCAATTGTCTAGTTATGCCTGGTTCAGAGGAGAATCAGTATGTCATGAAGGCGATCATGAGAAGCTTTGGAACTCTCCAGGATTCTATTTATCCTTTCCTAGCTGATCTCTTACCAAGTTTAACAGAGAAACTGACCATGGTAGCAAGAAATCCAAGCCGACCAAACTTCAATCATTATCTCTTTGAAACTCTTAGTCTCTGTACGAGAGTTATTTTCAAAGCAAATCCTGAAGTGATTGCTTCATTCGAACAGGCACTGTTTCCTATCTTTCAAGGTATATTGCAGCAAGACGTTCAAGAATTTATTCCATACGTCTTTCAAATTCTTGCTTTATTTTTGGAACTGAGAACAACTCAAGAAGTACCTGAGCCTTACATGGCCTTATTCCCTTGCCTACTATCACCAGTTTTATTTGAACGTCAAGAAAATATTTATTCATTGAGCAAATTATTAAGAGCATACACATCTCGCTGTTCTCATTTGATCATTGCACAAGATAAATTAAATGCTCTCCTAGGAGTTTATCAGAAATTAATTGCATCCAAGGCTAATGATCACGAAGGATTTCTTCTAGTACGTAGTATCATTGAGCACTTTAATCCTACTGTACTAGAGCCATATATGAAACAAATCTTTGTACTGTTGTTTCAAAGATTATCGTCATCAAAGACGACCAAATATGTCAAAGGACTCATTACATTCTTTTCTTATTACATCATTAGATTTAACGCTAGCAGCTTAGTTACTATTATAGATCAGATTCAGCCACAAATGTTTGGTAGTGTAATAGAACGCGTAATTCTCACAGACTTGAAATATATTTGTAATGAGAAGATAATTGTTGCCATTGGAGTCTCCAATTTGTTGATCGATTGTCCAGCAATACTCTCCAGTCCATACAATACTTTCTATCCGCGGCTATTAGCAAAACTGATCGAATATATAGAGGAACCTGCCCCAAAAGAAATTAATGATAACAATCTCTCCCAGGAGGAGTGGATTCCTGATGTTAGCGTTTTTGAGAATGGAGTGAGACTGACGAATCAACTAATATGTGCCAGGACTCCCGTGAAAGTACCAATGGAAGGTAAATATTTTCCTCTTTATTCTTTTATTTTCACCAAATCGTACAAGTTTTTATTAATTTATGAATTGTTTCAGTGTTCGGCGATGTGCGATTGCACCTTGCAGCAGGCCTAGGAAAATTAGGTCTTCTTCCTGGTCTACTCGAACAAATTCCAGAGCCAAATGCGAATCATTTGAGGAAGTACTTGCGTGCTGCTGGAGTGGCTGTTGCGTAATACAAATTAGGATACGTGTGCGTACATTTGTGCGTTTCTGCATGTGTCTGAGAAAGTATCGGATTCGATTATATGAATCGATTATAATTAATAGTGATCCTTTTGCATTTCTTTCTGTTTTAATATTGATATTCTACAGTGATTCTTAAGGCGCGTTGCTTCAATGTATGAATAACTTGACACATCAACGTTTTAGTGAATGTTTAACGTACAGAAGGACACGTAAAACAAGACAACTAACTGAATAAACAGATAAATAATGTGATGAAACCAACGTAGTTATAATACAGCGTGCTAAGGAAAAGTATATAATGCTTTTTTAAAATTTATTTGGGTAGTAGTCTCTAATGTTATTATTAAAAAGACTTAATGTATATTGTAACTTAAATCATTATTTATTTGGTCTTTTTAAATTGATAAAATTGTACTTCAGAACGAAGATCTTTTTTCTACTATTATAAGCACTTTGTAAAGAAAAAAAGAAGGAATAATACAGTACATGTTTTACAATAATTAGGCTTCATATATTGCTGAACTTGAAGCTATTGCGATTGTTTTTTATTGATTAAATATCCTTTTGTTTCTTTTCTTCTCAATTTCTTTTATCACATCTTTTTGTTCTTGGATCTCATTCCGTAGTCTCCGTAAACCGACATTAAACGAGGCAATTTCGTTTCGTATGTTTTCATTGTTATATCTAAAATAAAAATCACATTCAATAATAATGGATAGAATGAAAAAAATCAAGAGCAGCAAGAGTCTACTAATTACCGAAAAATAGCTACGTTTTTTATTATCTTCAGATCCTTATTTGACTCTAATACTTTTGCATCAAACGATGAATTAAGTTTATTCGATAATGCTGCCACTAAACGCGTCATATCTATTGCCGCTTTTTGATTTTCATTTAGTTGTTTCATCAATTGACTAGACGACTAAGGAAGAATATAACAAATAAATTTGTTCATTATTAATATAATCATGAGATATAAACATAATATTGCTGATCATTGTGCTTACATATGTATGAAAAGCATTTGGAAATAATCTTGCGGTATCAATAACCCGTTTACTTACATTATACCTATATATATATAACAAAATATGATTAACAAATTTATTTTAACAAGGTTTATACACCTTCATGCACCTAGTTGTACCATTCGTCCGTATGAGATTTATGTTTTTCTGCTTGTAAATCCTTAAATATTTGTGCCTTTTCATCCCTGATGGCAGTAAGCTTTAAAGTTGTTTCTCTCAATTCATTTGTTTTTCTTTTTGCCTCCTCAATTTGACATTTTGAATTCCAGTTATTCGTCCTTAGTATACTTAATCGACAGCGCCAATTATACAATTGTTCTTTTCGACTTGTCACAAGCTTAGTCAATTTCTGAGACTGGGAACATTTACAATAAAAATCTTTCGTTAAACAGGATTCTTTTATTAATAAAGTATCACAAGCACTAGTACTTTAATTATTAACGTTTCAATACGAGCTTTTCTCTCCGTCTCCTCATTATTTTCTAGAGTAGCAGGTTGTTCATTCTCTTTTATGTCTTCCGTTGTGTGGTCCGACATTATAATAAAATAACAAAGAAGTATTATTAGTAAAATAACTTATTTAAGCTAAAGTAATGAGGTAGAACAATAATAACGAATATTTAAATTCAAATCCGGTGTGTTATTCTGCGCATAGCGTTTGCGCAAAATGACGGAACGCTTGGAATTTGGAGTGAACAGGCAGAGGGAACGCGGGAATCTACACACACAAAATCACCTATGTACATATACCACATATATTTCACAATTTATAAAGTACCGGTAGTCGTAGTGGCGGGCACTCGCGGGCTGCGGCCTGCGACCTGCGGCTCGGCAAAATGCTCGAGACTTAGACTCACGCCAGAGACTCGACTCGACAGCACTAAGCACTAGACACTCTCTCAACAGTATATGGCAGTATGCGCGCAAACATCTTTATCGGTGATTCGTCGTTGTAGTTCGTGCTGTCAGGTCATAATAACAATTTTGATCTGCCTTGATTTTACATAAACAGAGAATTCTTAATGTAAAAAAGTGTAAACGTGATATTATACATTTGGTACCATATATATAGGTAAGTTTACAGCTATTCAACAGTTGTTATTATTATAATCTTACAAATTACCAATAAAAAATAGTTATTCATTTGTTACAATCTACATCCCTAATTTTTTTACAACTACGTTAATGTTTTTGGGCTTGACGAATCTGAATCGTTTTACACATCTGTATCTCGTTAGTTTAACTTTTTAAGATTCCCAGTAATTCGACTGAAAGAAGCAATTGTAAGCTTGAAAGAAATCTCAAGCTATGCACTGTATTTTCAGATTATTTCTCTAACTGAATAGTACAGTGGTGATTTAAAACGAAGGTTACAAGAATAAAAAAAACATGACATTTGCTACCGAAGTTTTTTTTCACTGTATTTTGGTTCCTGTCAGAAAATTGTGTAGACTAAATCAAATTAGAATACTACATGCAATTCAGTGAATTTTACCATGATGATTTAAAAAATTTTCGAGCTCTTTCTTATTATGAGGTTAAGCACGTATGAAGAGAGTCCTGTGTTTTTAATACGGTCTTCATAATGTAAATTGTATGTATATATACACATGACAGTATATAAGCACACGCACACTTATGCCAATTATCTTATCTTGCTAGATTTATCATTCCGGAAAGCTGTTATCGTCACAAGCTACCGCGCGACCTCTTCTGTCGCTGAAATATCCAGATGAAAATAATATTATAATTTGCGTAGATAGAATACGACATTCGATTTTGTCGATAAACGTTATCAATCTATCACGATTCGAATAGGGAGCGTGCAGCAAATACAATGATAGCGAAGTGTCAATGTGTAAGTGTATACATATAAATAATTTGGTACCCCAAAACTGCGAAAATTGATCGACAGTTTGCGCTGATAATGCATATACACCAATACACATTCTCATCTTACTGTTACTGTATTGGTATGCACGGTCTCTATTACTACAATAATCAAATACATACAACGAATATATCGTTTTAATAAAGCAATTTTTCACTAATTTCAAAAATGTAGTATTCTCATAGTTAAGAATCTTGTAGAGTGTATAATAAATTAAGACATGCGGTCAAAAGGAAGGAAGGGCGTGGTGAAAGGGCTTCGTTTCACGTGACACATCATATAAACAATTGGCACGCCCTTTTTTATCTACCTACACACATTTTCCTATCCACCCTTTCTCATATTTCCGTACTTATCACATTATCCCGCTTCCGCGTAATTTAATTTCACTCAAGCATCCTCCTCCCCCCAATTTCTGTCTCAACGATCTCTTCTGTGAAACGTTGATCACGGTCGGTATAAACCGGTAGAGATTTCTTGAATTAATAACAATGGTAATACATTTTAGAGAAAAAGTGTTTATTTTTGCTCGAGTCCTCTATTTAGGAACGTATGAGCGTGTAATCATGCAAATTGCAACGGGATGATGTCATCCCTTCAAAGGCTTGCCGGCTGATTGGCTCGTTAACACAAATTAGGAGTTATACAAAAACATTTTCTTTCTTTTCCTCTTTTACAATTGCTGCAATGAGTCACTGGCATATCTTTATTTCTCCTGTATCTGTTTGCATACCAGCTGAATATCTTAATAATAAACGCGATACATTAATTGGATTAATTTCTCAGTATTGAGAAGTGATATTGGAGTATATATACATATATTTTGTATAATAGCCTGGGTCAAACGACGCTATTAATAAATCAAACAAGAATACAGAAGACAGGCGCAAAAGAGCTCCCTCTATCTCATCCTGTCAATGACCGAGAAGCTTTCACTCTTATTCTTCGGAAAAATTATTAATCCCAGAATTAAATAAATGAGGTTTCTTGTAATTTTTATTATTTGTTTGTTTATTTTTAGAGAACGTTGAAGGCAGGACTAAGAGACAATGATATGACGCAGCTTGTTAAATGATATACAGAGAAGAACGCATCCATTATTGAGCAGGAAAACAAATCAAGAAAAACAAAAGGTGTACATACCTACTGAGTAGAATAAACTTTTACGTGTCGGTATTAGGTATATCGATATTACTTACAAAGTATTACTCGAATATCTTCTATTTTATTATATGTAAGTAATAAAGATGCAGAGAGAGAAAGCATATCCGGTATCTATAGGAGAGGTGGGGGGGGGGGGGGGGGGTATACGTTTGCAGTATGACAGGTGGGTAAGCAGAAACGAACAGACCAAGGCCATTAGCGTCGATGCTTGTCACGACGCATATCAATAACCCTGAGAAAACTCTCCATTTCCATTTTAATAATTCTTTTAATCGAAGTATTGAGCATTTCTTTACTTAATGCTTCAATAACAATGGGTTTACGGTTGAAAGTCAGACAATCGTAATTTGCTGTTATTCTACTTACCGACGGAGTGACCATGGTATGTATCATATATTTGTTTACAGAGAGGAGAATGGGCTCACGCGGTAGGCCTATAAAAATCACGGCCGTTGGTGATGGTATGGTTGGCAAAACTTGTATGCTCATCACGTACACGAAGAAAAAGTTTCCAACCGAATATGTACCTACAGTGTAAGTTCTATTCTATTTGCATTCAACATTATTTTAATCACGATTAATTTGAAAGGACAATACGAACCATTCCCCACCGTTTTTTTTTTTTGGTTTTTATGCTTTTTCTTATAGCCAGATCGTAACGCTCATCAGTCCAAATGGGGATTGATCTCGTGCTAATCGAGCTATTTCAATTTAAGCTTCGACAACTATGCAGACACCATATACTTGGACCAACAGGAATTCGAATTGACTCTATGGGACACTGCTGGTCAGGAAGATTACGAGCGTCTGAGGCCATTGTCATATTCAAATGTTAGCATTCATCTAGAGATGTACACAATAACGTAAAATGAAATTCATTTTGACATTCCTTGCATGAGAATATTGATGTTAATGATTTTACAGACTGACTGCTTCCTCCTATGCTTTTCCATAAGTGCAAGAAGCTCCTATGAAAATGTAGCAAGCAAATGGCAACCTGAGATCAAGCATTACTGCCCTGACATACCAATAATACTTGTTGGTGAGTATATCTTTTTTTATCTTCCATTTGTTTTTTTCTTCCTTAGTTTTCATCATCTTATGTTCCTAAAAAGGTACAAAAGGAGATTTAAGAAGTAACGAGAGTATCGACATAATTTCGCTACGAGATTGTAAAAAGATGTGTAAGAAAATTAAAGCGGCAAAATACGTTGAGTGCTCTGCTGTGAAACAAGAAAATTTGGAACAAGTTTTCATTGAAGCTGTTAAAGCAGTACTAAAAACTCCATCCACAAAGAAATATTGCTGCATGTCGTGAAAAATAATGCACTTTTTTTTGTTTCTCCTTAATAAAATAAATTCCCAAGCTGAGAAAGATTGCTACTGCAATATCAAATTTGTAAATATACATATTACACTTAATATTTGCTTGCAATTTTCAGCATTAATCTATCACAAGCTGTAAAGGGAAAATGTGCTAAGATCATTTTTACATTTCAAAAATGATAATCAAGTATTACTGTAGGAAATATCTATTTATTCTATACAAAGTATACTTACATCACTCATTTGACTTTATATGATTTTATGCTGATTAATGTAAATAAAAATTGATTATAATGCAGTGCCATTTAAAATAAAATTCATAATTTTTTTAAATTACATGATACATTATACCTAACGTACCTCTTTATTAATACTCCCATTAAGCTAATAAGATAGTTGAATAAGGAGTGAATTTAGTTAAATAGTTACATTAACATCAATTATAAAATAATAATTATAACAATAAACTGTTGAGAAAATAATCAGCACAGTATAGTAATGAATTAATTAATGTTTGCACACTTTGTCATTTATTATTAAGTACTCAGTCAGATTCATATTATCTTCCAAAGATTCCCTCAGAAATAGGGGTCACTTTTTGTTGAATTATTTTCCCATAACCTCCTCTTCCACTGTCGAAATCTGATCTATATTCATCCCTTACCTACATACAATTATATAAAATTTATACTTGTATGTACTGTTTAATGTAAAAAAAAAGATTAAATAAAAACTGTTATACTTACTTGTCCACCGGTTTTGCCACGTCCATATTGCCTTCCTTCAATAAATCCAGCATCCCAATCGGTTCTAATTATTCGATCATCAAGACGAGTTCCATTTATATATCTCATACAGTTCTCAGCATCTGCTCTTAAATAATATTCGACAAAACAGAAGCCACAGGGTGTCTTCTTATACTTATCAAGTCCCATAATAATTCTTTTAATGTCCCCACATTTTGAAAATAGTTCATATATTTGTTCTTCCGTTGTATAAAAAGATAGATTACCTACGTATAAAGTGGTAGAATTTCTTAGAAGTCTATCTTGCTCGGCTCTAGAACCCTATATTTGACATATAGTGTATTATTAAAGTAAAAAGTATGACTTTTCGTATCTATTATAGGTTAGGTTAAAGGACTTACCTTAAAATGTTGATCCCTGTAAGAGCTTAATTCCACTGAAGGTGATGTATTAGGAGTAATTTTTATTGACGTCATTATATAACGAATACTATACTAATATTTTGGAACTTTAATCTTAAGCAAGATTATTTGATATAAAGGCATCAACAATATAAACAAATCAGACTCTCCATCCAACCTACTTCAAGTCGTTCAACCCGTCAACAAATGAGCCACGACGGTTTGGATCTGGAATAGTTGGAATAGAACCAAAATATCCGGAATTTGAAAATTAAGAAACCAATGAAACTAAACTAAAAAAATTAAAATTAGGAAAAGAAAAAAAATTTAAGGTTTTATATGGCAGGGAAATTTAAAAATTCTCCAATTGCCGGTCAGGATCATCAAAATGCATAGAAAACCTACACTAAAACCGGCCTGCAGTATGTAAATCAGTACATATTTAAATAATAGTACGCCTTTCATTTCTGAAAAGAATGAATAACGCCATACATACATTTTTGGAATCAACTATTGGCAACATATTTGGCAAAGATGTTACTTGTCGAGAACCGGTTGATGAATGCGATGATTATCAGCCAGGGTCTTTGGTAGAATTTGGCAGAACAGGTATAAAAGTACGTAAAAAATTATAGTACAACTAATAGATGAAAAATTCTATTTATAGGACCATGCAGATTTACATACTGTGATACTTTTAATATAGAATTTTTTTTTCATTTAAGAGAGGGAGGTTATAACAATATATATATATGTATATATTACACTATAGCTATATATATTTTATTTAATCGAAAATCGACTAACTTTTAACTGCGGTTATGTTTGTTGTTAGTTATTTTTCGATTTTCAATTGTTTAATTACAGTTTCACCATTCCTGAAATTAGTAATAAAATTAAGTTTTTTTTTTCTAATTACTATGTGTGTGCGCACATAATTATAGGTACGAGTAATACAATTTATTAAAGAGCTTTTTTACTTATATATTGATCAGTTCAACAAAAATTTTGATTATAGCTATGTGCGTAAGTATATATTTATTATAATTGTAGGAAAATTTATAGATTAAAATGAAGCCGTTTAGTTAGGGCCGGTGTCAGTACGAAAAGCAGGCAAGCCTCATATCCAACATAACTGCAAAAATCTGAAAGTACACATTCTGATTGGCAGTTTTTCAGATTTTTAGTTCTTATATTGGATATGAGGCTTGCCTGCTTTGTACTGACACTGGCCCTTAGGGTGAACCCGACTTGGTAGGGTTCACCCTTAATCAGTGCAGTTTAAATAATGTATTATGAATTGATTTTTGATTTTGACACTTTTAAATCTTTACATTTCTTACTAAAAGTATTATATATAGTTGTGTGTGGGACCGGGTAACAGGATATATGGGCTACGTTCGTTTATGTACTGCCAGTATTGATAACCTATATTTTACGTGACATACATTGTAGAGTTTTAGTACTCGCAGCTAATAAACGAACGCAGCCATGATTTGTTTTAGAATTTGTTACGTTCGTTACTCTAGTGGTGTTAGTGTGTACTATGCAAAAATCTTTTATTACAGCAACCGCGTAGATCTTACATTTGGTTTAAATTGTTTTATCTAAATTTTAAACTAGAAATTTTTCGTGCAAACGAATAATTATCAAGTTTAAATATATATTTTTTGCATATTTTTAATTAAAAAGAAATGCACCAAATAAAGGTATTTAAGTTAAACTATAAGTTGAGGTTATCTTTGACAATTCCTAAATGCAATTATTAAAACTTAAATTTATGAAGTGATATTTTATGTAATATGTATTATTAACATTTGCATCTATTTAGTTATTTAAGAAGCTACTTATGCCATGTGGATTGTGCGCTGCAGTACCCGCCATAAAACCAACAAATCCTTCCCCATCCTGTCCTGTAAATTGCAGTGATGAGGGTGGGTCCAAAAAATTAATCAGACCTTCAGAATTGCCAATATATATAGTCAAGGATACTTGTTCTGATCAAATTCCACGGTAAGTCATTTAAGAAATACTTATGAATTTTTACATGTCAAATTATATTTATAATCTGATTCTTATTTAAGTCTTTTATAGTTCAGATGTAGAAAGAAAACCTTCAGCTTTGGATGAACAAATAGATAAAATTAAAGCTTCAATTCATGCATATACAAAGGAATATGAAGCTGTATATAATAATGTTTCTCAGAAGGTAGAAACTGGAGTAGAGCATAGTAAAGGTAATTAGCTCTTTGTCCTTCTTATCATAATTATTTGTCTTATAGCAACTTTTTTTTGTTACTTCAGTTTTAATCGATTACCTTCAGGAAGATAGCAATCTATTACCAAGAGTTGGAGCTATTGGAGTTGGAGGCTTAGCAGGATTAATATTTGGATTGAGAGGGGGAAAATTTAAAAGAATAATTTATACTAGTACAGGAGCTCTCACAGTTGCGGCTATTTGTTATCCTAAAGAAGCACAAGAGTCGTTTGTCTTAGGAAAACATTATGCAAATATTGGATATAACTTTATTTGGGGAGGTAAATCTTTATAACAATATATTTTAATCTTACGTATAATATATATATTTAAATATAAAATTAAACTTTAAAATCATTAAATTAAAAGATTTATTCTGAGGTTGTGGCAGATAAATGTATTTTATAAGACAATAGTATTTTCGTAATATATTACTATAGTAAGGAGCAGAATTTGCTAGACTTTGTTTGGTAAACTTTGGTATTTTCAGTTAAGCCTGGGGATGAAAATCAACTAAATATTACCTTCCCGGATTTATCAAAATTGAAAATGCCTGAGTCATTTTCAGAAATTGTTGATCTGGCAGGAAGTGCAGCATCAGCTACAGCTGGTGCTATTGGTTCATTAGTTACAAAAGTTGTAGATGCCATTAATAAAAAGCGGGAGGTATGACAAGAAAGCTTAGCTAATTTTAAAGGTTTTCATTTTAAATAGCTTCATTTCCAAAACAATTGAAGACTTCCTGGGATTTTATAATATTAAAATAATAAAATCAATGAAATTATTGCTAGAAAGAATAAACTTAATTTCATAAATGTAGATAAATTTTCCGAAGACACAATAAAAAACGCGAAGACTGACTTTGCAACATATGGATAATGAACAGGAATGTAATTTATTAAAATATAATGCTGAAAGACCTATGAAGCCCAAAGGATGGTTTAATTGGGAATGAAGTTAACCATTAGGTACCCTAAGATTTAGTCATAATTTCAAGTATCAGTCTTCATATCGCTTTCTGTTTTTACTTTAGGAAACAGAGTCAAAGCCAGAATCTAAGAAATAGAAAATCATTAGAAAAATATAATATATATATTTATTATATATATTATTAGTTTATGTAATAGAAGTTTTTCAACAACAAAACAGCAGCATTCGCGAATCATCATGAAACTTAACTGTGGAAATAATAAAAATTGTTCAGTTATACGGACTATTGTTGAATAAACAGAAATAAATTATATAAACTTTATTACTTGTACAAATTATTATTTCTAAAATTGTTATATTTAATTAAATTTATAATATCCACTTTTACTTATAAATTACTTGTGATTCCTAATAAGGTTGGATCAATTAATGTAAATTTTTCAATGCATTCAATTAACCAGATTAATGGTAGGCTTTTCATAGTCTTCATATTGTATTTTATACGAGGTTCGTCCTTTCCAGGCATATAAATAATAAAAGTAGTACATTTATACAAGGAATGAAAAGGATTGTTAGCAACGTGAAATGGAGTAATCTGACTTGTACATTTAATGTCATTAGGATCTGGCTCTCTCGTAAGGACAGTACCTTCTCCTTCAATTACGAGCTTAACTAAACTCTCTTTTGTAAATCGTATGTCCCCGATTACATACTCATTTTTAGACTGAAGAGAAAAATAGAAGTAACAGCTATTGAACAAACGTGGACACTATAATTAAGTAAGAAAAATATCGATCTTTAATTGATAGATAAATTTTAATTAATTTATTTGTTTTAACTTTATTCATGTCTTACTTGTTTCTCGGCATTTTCACGGAATTTTCTTGGAATACCAACAACTGGAGACCCTATTATCTCAAACAATTCAAAGTCTATATCGATTGTATCGTCGATCTCAGCAATAATAGATATCCCTTTAAAATAAGAAATATTTATCAGTGATAAAATTATTAACGAAAATAAAGCGACTTACATTGACTATTTAAAATCCACTTTCCGTGAAGAAGTGCGAGTATAATGTCGTATGTTAGCTTTGTAATGTTTTGGTCATTAGTTTCAACAACCACATGAGTTACGGATGAACTGTAATATAATTTTTAATGTTAAGAGAGGAATAAATAAATATACAATAGTTTTGGCTAATATTTATACCTGAATGCAGAAACAATTTTTATTCTGTGCTTCTTGGCTATACGACGCAGCAGCTGTCGATTATCATCACTTAGATTTGATGCAAAAACTATGTATTGAACAGTGGTGGAGTAAATGGATATATCCAGGCAGTTACGATAATCTGACGATACATTAAGTTCCAGTAATTCAGATGTATCCCCATTGGTTCCTTCTAATAAATATTTTCTAATATTTTCAGAAGAACAGTAATCTCTATGAAAAGGAAATGAGAAACCAATGAAAAGAATTTAAGATTATTTTGTAGGCAAAGCTTACATAGGTTTTTTTCCATATCTATCAAATACATTTTGATTAGCATGATATCGCAATAGCAGTTGTACTTCATTCTCTCTATTTCCGAGAACAGCTTCGTGCAACGCTGTCCGGTTGTCCATACCAGGAGTGTCAGGACAGGCACCTGCTTCTAATAATAGAGTAGTGATATCGTAAAATCCCATGCTTACAGCTTCTTGCTAGAAAATAAAAATTGCTTAATATACCCAAAACCCATGACTGAACTATACAGGCTTACCAATGGTGTCCAATTTGCATTGTCTTTTGTATTTGGTTTTGCTCCATGCATTAAGAGTATTTTCACATATTCTACTTGTCCCTACAAAATCATTTAAGTAAATTATATAAATATATAACTACAGCAGTTGTACCAACAGAACTCTCACCTTCAAGCAGGCTGAATGCAAAGGTGTTTCACCTTTTGCATTTCTCTTATGAACATTTTTAGTCATTATTTTTGGAACATAATTATAATTATCAAGTGTGCTATCATTTGAACTTTTGGAAAATTTACTTTCTCCTTTCTTGCTTATAGTTTTATTTGGTAAAACTTTATTGTGCTCTTCTTTGTTAGGTACATCAAAGCATTTTCTGTTCCAAAAGGTTTATTTAGTAAAAGCATTTATCAAACAAAAAATATTATTAATAAAAATTATTTGTGTACTTCTCAGTTATCACTTCCTGCATAAGATGAAGGTCATGTATCAGATTTGTTAAAATGTGGTCTGATAGTTTATAATTGTTTGGGGTTCTAGTACTGCAGACTTTACATATTTGTTCATTAGTATTACATGCCTCACAAACGAAATGCCCACATATTACAAATTTCTTTGGATCTTTCACTGGCTTTGCATGACTAAAATAAATAATTTTATGTATGTAGCAATGATATTTGGATTAAAACACTGAAATACATGTTTATTACCATATTTCACAAGACAAAATGCTAAAAAATTGGTCCAAAGCTGCTTCAGTTCTCTTCCACTTATCCATTATTTTTTCTTTAATTCGTTCTTTATTCTTTTCAATGTGTTCTATTCTTTCTTAATACATTTTTCTTTATTTTCATTAAAGTATATCGATAAAGGTGTCTTCATATCTGGCATTAAAAAAGATCTGCTAGTTAATCTATTTATTATAAATACACCATAAAATTATTGAAAAGCAATAATAAATTAATTACTGTAAAACTTACTGATCAATTCTGCAACAGCCTAATTTAGAACCTAGCTTCAAAACAGCTTCACTTTCATTAACATTCTCCACTTTTTTTACAAAGCTAGCCTCAATCATGCATTTGTTATTTATTGTTCTCAATATCCCAAAAACTTTAAATACATATTTAGCTTCCTAAAACCAAAAAAAAATATTTAATATATATAGAAACTCTTAAATTAAAACCTTATTTATAAGTGTATAAGTAAACAGCTTACAAAAATTGTAGTAATATATTTTTGCTCAGTATACTTTTTTAAAGAGTCTGGAATATTATAATAAAAGTATGCCTCTTGTAATTTTTCAAAAGAGATAGGAAAACTTTTACCTTCATATCCTTTATCTATTGAAACAATTTCCCCAACTTTTCCTGACTTTTGCCTCAGAGTTCCTATTGTTTGTACTTTTTTAATACAAGCATCTTGAAAATCAGGAAAATTCACATATTCTATCAAACGTTCACATGGAATCGCTATGTAAGGGAACCTTGAGGCCAAATGACTTTGCTTACCAGCACAGTTTTCTAACACATTTGAAAATTCTTCTTGGTCTCTCTTTGTTTGCTTAAAACATTCCTTAGAGAATATTACTGATAATGTATGCATTGAATAACAATTCCTTAAAATTATTTTGTTATGTATAAACAAACACCACTTTGATGTTTGACTTTTTGAGTTATAATAATTCAATATTAAACGTTTGTTACATCCGTTAAAATGTCATTAGCATAGTTTCAAAACGTATATCTCTCTTCCCTATTATGATCCTCATTACCTGGTCACATAGTTATGGAACAGAGTATGGAGTGGTACATATGGAGTTCGTGATAGGGAGAAGATATTACCCGTTTAAGGCAGCTCGGGTTACAATACTTAAAGTTACAAGCGATTACAAGCATAATAGCCAAAATATACTTATTTGCAAGTTAAAAATACATGACTCAAAAATTGTAAACTAATCTAATTCTGATGTTGCAAACAATCTGTGAAACGGAGTAAAATAAACAGATCGCAATGATCGCATGTGCATTTTTGCCGCAAAATTTTGTGCGCATGTGCAGAATTATTATTATTATAACCCAAGTACATATGTATACGCTACAGTACAGTAAAATGACATTGGTCAATTTTGAAAAAGCAAATTTATTATTTGTGTCAGTTGGCGCGTTGGCGCATAATTGATATTCTGTATCTTGTATTTTTTAACAAAATATGTTTATTTTGTGCGTATTGTAATATTTAGCAATTTTCTTTACCAGTGGAATTGATATATGTACTTGATGCTTGACACACTTTCCGCTTCTTCTCTGCACTTATTAAAGTGTTTGACAGTTATTTGAATCGTTTGAAATCCTGTTCCGAAAGAGCACCTCGGTGTCAGTCGGTGTTTGGTATATCGAGCATTTATGAATTAGAAATGATAAAATAAGATAATAATTCATGCATTACAGTAAACAAGAGGATAAAATACATATTAGGAATTAATAGTAATATAAACGATAGTATAAATTTGTTATAATTAATAAACTATTGCGCTGTCAAAACATCCTTCCCAACTGTGAATTTTATAATGGACATTCAGACTTTATTAATGCAAAATGGGCAAGGTTAGAATTTTTTGTTGATACTTTTTTCAGTAATACAAATTATTTACAATGATATAAGTTAAATTTTATTTAGAATCTCTTTTTATTTGTAGTCAACAATGCTCGCAGAACTGCAGATGAAATGGATGAAGAACGTCAAAAACTGCTAGCGTATGAATATTTATGCCACTTGGAGGAAGTGAAAAAGTAAAAAAAAACTCAATAAATACTTCTTCTAAAAATCAATAATATCAATCTTTTTAGGTGGCTAGAAGCTTGTCTTAGGGAAAAATTACCTCCAACAACTGAGCTGGAAGAGAATTTACGTAATGGCGTATACTTAGCAAAATTGGCACATTTCATGTCTCCAAATAGTTTACCATTACATAAAATCTATGATTTGGAACAAAAGAGATATATGGCTGCTGGCCTTCAATTTAGACATACGGATAACATAAATCATTTCTTACGCTGCCTAAAAGAGATACAATTGCCCTTGGTATTTATTCTTTCTTATGTAAATTATATAATCAATATAAGTTAAAACTTTTTAAATCTAACAGCTCTTTCTCAGACCTTTCAGCCTGAGACAACGGATATTTATGATAAGAAAAATATGCCACGTGTCATCTATTGCATTCATGCTCTGAGTACTCATTTATTCAAGTATGGAAAAGCTCCACAAATCCAAGATCTTTATGGAAAAGTCAATTTTACTGGTACAATAGCTATTTATTATTCTTCAACAATTTGATAGTATGAACTCATGCAAATGGAAGAAGAAAATAATATTTATCTTTTACAGATGATGAAATTGGTGCAGTCAGCAAAGAATTACAGAAATATGGAGTCCAAATGCCACAGTTTCAAAAGATTGGGGATTTATTAACAAGCAGTATGTCAGGAGATAAAAATAGTCTTCATGCTGCAGTAATGGAAATAAATGTGGCTGTGGAAGAACAAGTAAATATTAAATTATGTAACAAAGTGTTTGTGATCACTATATAAAACTTTTCTTTTCTAGGATTGCTTACATTTCTTGGAAGCCCTTAACAATACCTCAGCACAATTACATGATGTATTACCAAAGTATACTGAAGACTATTACAATGCTCTACTGAAGGCTAAACAAACAAAAGCACAGGCATTACTGAATAGAGTGAGTGAATTTGTAAAAAACTCAAAATATATTTGTTGTTTAAAAATCATAATAATGAATATGCTAATTTTTAACAGTCTCTTAATGATAGTTATATACCAGATGTATACGATGAAATGGTTACTCAAGCAGAAATTCAAGGTCATATTAATTGCATAAATGGTCAGTGGTAATATACTTAATTTTTTTTCTCTTTTAAATGTAACAAATCATTAATAAAATACAATTTTTCAGCCCAGCATGCTCTGCAAGACATTTTTAAGTCTATCAAAACTGATGAAAAAACTATAATAAAAGCATTAAGAGTACCTACTCTTAGCTTACAGGTCTGTCCCTTAGGAAAAATTAATATGAAAAACACAAATTATAATTGTAACACACACACAATCTCCTCTTATTATTCTTTATTTTTAATTCGTTTTAGGAAGTTATTTCTGAAAATGTCAGTTTTTATAAGGAAGAATTATTGTCACATTTAGAATGCCATCAGATTCATGACGATAATGCTGAAAGCAATCATTACTGGGTGAATTTATTTCAGAATATAATTAACATTGCTAATGAATCTGCCAATAAACACAAGAAACGTAAAGAAACTGCAAGATTGTTGAATATGACATTGCATACCGAATCTAAAAATGAGTTTTGTAAAATTCTTACAAATCCGGAACTTGGAATTAGCGATTATGTGGACGAATTTGCTTTGCATTTATATTACGAAGAAATGAAAATCGATCGTATTGAATCACAGAATGATCTTTCGTATGATGACATTTTAATCAGTCTTCGAGTATTGAATACGATTGCTAATATTACTAAAGCAATTGACACTGGAAATCCAGAATTAGCTTATGAAGCTCTACGAAATCCGGACGCACATGTGACTGTATGCAAAATTTGATTTAAATTATCAATTTTACTGTTTTTTAATCTGTGTTTTTCTCATTATTAGGGATTATACGAAGAGCATAAAACCAAATATTTTCGAGCTTTAGAGACCATTAGATATGAAAAGCAGAAAAATGCTGAAGAATGTATGGTGTTGACGTATATAGATATTCAAGAATGCATAGATCTCGTAAATCAGCAATGCCAAACGGATATAGAAAGTAAAAATTTCAGTGACAACGAAATTATTCTAATTAATTGACTTATTAATAACTTCTGTCACTTATTTTAATGTTTATAGCCATTGAAGCGCTCCGTAGATTAAATGTAGCAGTTATGAAAAATGACAGGTCTGGTCTTTTGTCAGTTTTGAAGGACGATGCTTTAAAGTTAAAGAACCCAATTCCACTAGAAAATGCATCATTATATCTAAAGCTTTTTAAGAAGTGCCTAGAGGAGCAGCACTCGGATGGATCTGAGTTATGGTTAGAAGATGTAGAACGTATAAATAATCTTGTTGTCAAACATGCTGAAGAAGTTCAGAAAAGTAGGTAAAATTAATTCAAACTAATAATTGTTTTGTTTCTTTTATTAACAATTTTAAAGAATTAATGTGCAATTTTTTTTTGTTTTCAAAGTTTGCTTGTTATTGGGAGAAGTAAATAATGGCTTAGAAAAAAATAAAATGTCGAATACGATCGATGCTATTCGATCGATGGGATACGATGTTCCTACTCTTAAATCAGGAAAATCTTTATACGAAGAGCTCCAGAAATTGTACAAACTGAAAGTAAGCGACAATATTCAAAATCAACTAAAATTCGCTTGATATTAATGACTTCCTTATTTTAGAAGGAAAAATATACCTACCCATACATTCAATATGTAAGTACACAAAATATCAAATCATTTTTAGATTTAAAGACCTCCTCCTACACTTGGGATTGTCCACGGAATGTAACCGAGAGTTTTTTTATTACGAAAGAAGATATAGCGGTAAATATACAAACATAATAAAGTAATAAAGAAATAGCACTACTTTTCTTACGATTTTCTTATTTTTGATTGTTTGTTGTTAGAAAATGATACAACGTGAGATAGTTCTAAAATCGCAAAATTGCATTGTTAAAATTAATACGGACATGGTTCTTAGACTGCAAGCGTACATACGAGGATATTTATTAAGGAAAGCAATTTCTGACCGATTTACTCATTATTATAACAATTTGCAAAAAATTATTAAAATTCAAGCATGGTGGAGAAGCATTATTCAACAAAGAAAATTTATGAAATTAGTAGATAATGAGAGAATGAAGCATTTTAATAATAAATCGTCCAAATCTTTCAAAAAAGACAATAGTGAAAATGTATTAGAGTATTACAGAGAATACGTAAGTTAAAGATTAAATGTTAAATTAATTCAAAATTTATTAAAGTTACACAAAATGATTGATTTTTCTAAAGGAGGATGAGATTATAAAAATTCAAACTCTCTGGCGAGGTCGTATGGCGCGAAGAGCCTTCAATTCATTGTTAAGATCAGAAAAGCCTCCTTTTGCTGTAGTCAAATACTTCTCAGGAATTCTAAATTTTAATGCAGAAGATTACGATAAAGATCTTCAACTTCAAGTAGGTATTTTATATTTTAAACTTATAATGTTTGTATGTCCACATTGCTTGTAAAATTTTAGCACTTGAAACACGAGGTTGTCCAAAGTATTAGATACAATCAAAATTTGTCACAACAACTTGACAGCATGGATGTGAAAATTGGATTGCTTATCCAGAACCGGATTACTTTGCATGTAGGTTTATAGATCAATAAGCAATCGATAAAATTTTATAGTATTGGGTATTGATATTGACGTATGAATGCAGGACGTAGCTGTACATGGAAAAAGTTTGGAAACTTTAGCAAAACAAAAGGAGGTTCACAAAGATGGTAGAAATGCTGTTACGGAAAATTTTATGCCTCATAAAGGATTAAAGTCCTTAACTAAAGAGGGCCGAAAGATGCTAGAATCTTATCAGCATTTGTTTTATGCTCTACAAACCAGTCCAATTTATTTATCAAAATTATTATTTTTATTGCCACAGAGTAGGACAAATAAATTTTTACAAAATGTGATATTAACATTGTTCAACTTTGGCTCTAATATTCGAGAAGAGTATTTGTTATTAAAATTATTTGCAAGTGCATTGCAAGAAGAAATTAGGTGGTGCTATCTTTCTTATTCTCTCTAATTGTTCTTTCTCTCACTCTTTTGATATGACTTAATTTTTTGCATCTTTTATATAAAGGTGCAAATTCCAGAAGCCAGCAGAAATTGTTACTGGGAATCCTTTGGTTTTGAAAATGGTTATAAATTATGCCAGGCAACTAAATGGTCAAAAGGCATTACGGCAAATAGTAGGACCTATTATTGAAACGGTTTTGGCTGATAGAACGCTAAGCATAGAAACAAATCCTGTGGATATATATAAATGCTGGAGGAATCAATTAGAGACGGAGACGGGAGAGGCTTTGTAATTATTAATTTGTTTTTATTTTTACTTCACATTTGTGTGGAATAATAATACTACCTTCCTCTCTTTCGTTCTATTTTAGAAATTTACCGTATACGGTTACTCCTCAACAAGCATTAAATTATGTACAAGTTCGCAAGAGATTGAACAAGGGAATAGAATTACTTCAAAATACAGTATTAGAGTTTTTAAATAAAATTTGTGAATCTCGAGATTTAATACCTTATGGTATGCTATACGTGGCAAAAGTATTGCATGATTCAGTGGCCCAGAAATTTCCTAATTCACCAGAGAAAGATATTTTAAAGGTTGTTGGAAATTTAATTTATTATCATTTTATAAATGCTGCAATTGTGGCACCAGACGCTTTTGATATTATTACTTTGCCTATCGATAAATCCTTGTCGAATGATCAGCGTAGAAATTTAGCTAGTATTGCTAAAATTCTGCAATTTGCAGCTTCTAAAAAAGGTTTTGGAGAAGAGGCAGCACATCTAGTATGTTTGAATCCTTTTA
Source organism: Prorops nasuta (assembly GCF_024137725.1). Lineage (NCBI taxonomy): Eukaryota > Metazoa > Arthropoda > Insecta > Hymenoptera > Bethylidae > Prorops > Prorops nasuta. The sequence continues at coordinate 2,316,131 of NW_027116821.1, read as the reverse complement.
TCATAGAGTGTCATGAAAAATTCAAAAACTTTTTCCGCCATTGCTGTCAAATAGAAGATTTGGAGGATCATTTTGCGATTCATGAATATACTGAGGCAACACTGATACACAAGCCGGAGATTTATATATCCCTTCAGGAGATCTGTGACACGCATTGTTTACTTTTGGAGTATCAAAATCAAATAGCTCCTGATCCAATGGACGTTTTACATGACTTGTTAGAAGACCTAGGTCCAGCACCCACCGTCGGGAAACTATTGGGAATTTCTGATTCAATATGCGAGACAAACATTATTCGTTTCGGAAAAACCGAAGTTTGTCTCATACTTACTAATAAATTTGAAGTACCAGAGAAAGAAGATACTAATTTATATAAATTATTTATAAAAACCAAAGAGCTCTTGGTATCGGTTCTTCAGTTTTTAAAAGGACAAACTTTAGTAGCCGCACTCGAGTCTAGTTGTTCTCCAGTTCAGGAAAGATTGTACGATGCAAAATGCTCTTCGATAATGAATACGATTAATGTTATCCAACGTAGCTCTTCATTAAATGACTGTAAGCATCAGCTTCGTGCGTACCTTAATAAATTGGAACTTGGTGGGTGGGTTAGTCAAAAAGACGGCTATCAAACTATTGTCACAGCAGTAGCAAAAGATCTTTGTAACAAGGGAAAGTATCGCCAAATACGCAATAAGGAACTGCAAACTTTAAAAGTGACGAAAGAGAGACTGGAGGAGAAAACAAAATATTATCAGGAACAAGTGGAATTTTATAACGAGTATATAAAACGCTGTCGTGAAAATTTACATGCAGGGAAAGGGTAAAGAATTTATCTTTTTGTCTTGTTCACTTATTGACTTCTGTCATGATAATATTTTTACTTATTTTAGCTCTTATAGAGGAATTAAAACATTGGGAAGAAATAATCATAACAAGCTTACTTCGAAGAACACTTTAAAATATTCAGCTGCCAAATTACAGGAGAAAGGGATATTGATTGAAGTGGATGGTCTTTCAAACTCACAATTAAAAAATGTCGTTTTCGAAATAAGTCCTACAGAGCACAGTGGAATCTTTTCGGTACGATGTAAATTTATGGGAGTTGAAATGGAGAAGGTAGAAATAGATATACAAAAATTACTTGAACTACAGTTTGAAGGCTCTCCTATAATAGATATGTTTGGTAAGGTAAAAATTAATGTGAATCTTTTATTATATTTGTTAAATAGAAAATTTTATGGTAAAAATTAGAACCAGATACTTTAAAAATATTATTTAAAATATACAACTACAAGAATTATGAAAAAGTAATCAACAACTCTTTTCACAATATTTTAATAATACCGAATTAAGCCTTGTACATTCATTCAGTTGCATTGCTTTAGAAACAACAACAATTTTAGAATTTTTCATCATTTTTACTGATAATTGCGCGATTTGTACCATAGTCCATAATAAACTTCGTATGACTAATTTTAGGTTTTATGTTATGTTGGTGAAATTTTGATTTTTTACATGATGATGCAAATTGTATTTGCACATTGTCAATTTTGTTTGTGAAATTAAAATTTTATAATTCTAGTGACTTTCATTAAATTCAAATGTAAATTATCAAAAACCATGTAAAATTAGGTCGATCATTACTCATTCATAATTACAATTTTAAAACCAATTAATATTTTTAAATATTTCTAATAGCGATTAATTACTGTTATTTATTACGATTAATGCTGTATGTACATTCTTAATATTAAGTAAATTTTTTACAAAGTTGTCTGGAAAAATAAAGCCTTTGATAATCACTATGATTATTATCAATAATTTGCTTTACAACACAGTTTATAAAAATCTTAAATTTGTATGAAGAATTGTTAGAAAATTTGTTACATCGCAAATCTTACTAAGTAATAAAAAAAAGGAAAAGGATAGGCAAAAATAGTATGTAAATTTTTAAGGCTTCTTCGGGATGTTGTGTAAAATAAAAGTACAAGAGATCATACTAAAAGCGTTGGTAAAGGTTTCTTTCCAGGCCATGCTTCTTTGGCATATTTCTTTTTTCTTGGTTCCATCATTCTTGTTTCATTTGTTCCTTGTATTTCTGGTATGGTCAAGACATCTGGTGGTGTAGGGTTTGGAGCCATCTCTACCTCTGGTGCAGGATTTGGTAACGCAATACCTAGTCTAGATGTTAGTGATGTTAAAGCAGCAGGAAATTGATTAATTGGAGATGGAGTAAATTGCTCTGGGGGTAAGTCATGGTACAAATGAGGGGCAGTTGATGTTGGTTGGAGATGTTTTAAGGGATGGTGGTCTTCTGCAAGAGATATTAATCCACCCTCCATTCTCATTCTCTGTAATAACATTTATAATATATATTTATAAAGTAGAAAATGATAAGCATTCATTTGTATACTTAAGACAAACCTTGCTAGGAACTACAGTGGTCTGAACTAGATTACGAAATCTACCAACTGATGGATCTACATCCTCAGGATTAATGACTTCTTCATCATCATTAAATGTTATACCTTTTTTTTTACGTTTTCTTGTGGGCTTATGAATTTCATCATCCGTTATACCAAGCATAGAAATACGTCGATTATGAGCTGTATTAAATTCTGTCAGATTCTAGAAAAGTTAATTTATAAGAGTTTTGATAATGATCTTATGATTTTATTAATTCTAATAATCTCAGTGCATTTACATCAAGCTCAGTTTCAGTTTCTGGTAAACCCAGTAAACCACCAGCATCTGCATCATCAGGCAATTTTTCCAATTCTTCAATAATTGTCCTACTGCCTGTTTGAGGTCTTTCTCTAATAATGTAATAACGTGTAGATGCACCAAAATGAAAAGTGCTATCAATTGGTAGTTGAGTTGGCTTATGAGCATCAAGACGCATATTACCAATAAATGTACCATGAGCTATATCAAAATACAAAACAGTATTTCAAATTGAAATATACAGTTATTAAATTTTTACCAATTTTCCTTGCATTCCACTTGATGTTCCTAATGCTCCTAATATATAAATACTTACTGCTACCCAGATCAACCAAGAAAGCTCTATTGAGGTGTTTATGATAAACTAATGCAGCATGAACTCTTGAACAAGAGGCATGGTCAATACAAAAGTCATTAAGCTGTTGATTACGTCCAAATAAGTAACACTTTTTCTCATCTACCATTAATTTCTAAAATGATAAAGTAAGGTAAAATAAGACAAAATATTTTAATGAAACATTTACTAAATTTATCTTACCTGTATCAATTTATCACTTTTAAGTACATCTAAATGGAGCCCACAGGGTGGTTTTCCAGCCCTAGAAATTGAAGAAATATTAGATACGGGAGCAACTTTTTATAATAATAATATTCATGATTTGAATACTTAATCATTTTAACATCTACGAATGTTCTTTAAAAAAGTTCTGTATAAAAAAATATATTTTCATACTCACCAATTTGGTACTTCATAATGGTTAGCCATTTCTTAATTTTCTTAATTATAATCAATAATCTGAATCAGTTACATTGAAACATAAGGTCAAAGTTATTTATCACACAAATATAACTTTTTCAGTTTTTCATAAAAATGTTTTGTGACTGACAGCAGATAATACAAATATTATAGAAATCCGAGAAAAATACAATACATATACACACACACACTCGTACACATATATATAAGGCGAGTTCGGAAATTGGCTCTACTCACTTGGTCGAAGCTTTCCCTAGAATTCCCTATTAGCTCGGTCTAGTAATTCTGTGTTCGGACCAACTAGGACCAGTAGCAAGGTTGCCAAGTGTAGTACTTTCGGTACTACCGTAGGGTAGAGGGTAAAGTGCCATAAAATTTTATAGTTACTTTCTAGGGATGGAGCTTTCGATGAGTAGACTATATTATAATATATTTTGTGCGCATGCGTGCGAGTAGAAGAAACTTACGAACACAAGTAATCCAAAAATGTTTTCATGTAAATGTGTGTGCATTGATACTTACAGCTGAAATTAAAAGATTATAATAAGTAATATAGAAAGTTTGAGGCATAAAAGAATTAAAAGTATAATAACCATCTCTGTAAGAAAACCAAAGAGAAATGGCCTGTCATTCACTATACATATTGATGCCATATGGCATATGCACAAAGAGGTAGAGGGTAAAGTGCCATAATATTTTCCTATAGCAAATTTAAGGAACTTTGGGTGAGTAGTTTATATTATGCAGCACATGCCCTCTACCGTCTCATCAACTATAAAATAATATGATATAGTAATGTTCATCCTTCCTTAAACATTTATGTACTGTATGAGGTTAATTTGGAGATTATGAAATCATATATTTTTTCTTTCAGTTACAAAATGTTGACTGTATAATAGTTTTGAAATGCAAACTATTCTTATTTTTTATTGAAATTAAATAAAACTTATTCAGAAAACATACAAACACATTTTGATTATGCATGTCTACACAATTTAGTGGATACATTGACGTGTTTAATATTATCCTTTACTAAGGAGCGAACTCATAAATAGGTCAAACTTGTATGCATGTTTAAACAAATATTTGTATTCCTTTTTTAGTGTTTCTTCGTCTTCAATAAAATAATTTTTTTTTCATAAATTACGTAATGCTTTACTATTATTTTTTATGATACCATATAATCGTTTACAAATTCCCCTTTTCATATTACACAATTTTAATGTTTTCTACACTAAAGCTGAAGATATTTTTGATGAAGAATAATAGTTATAGCCTTTCTAAACACTCGCCTTTGAGAACCTTATAATTTCAGCATCACTTATCTACACCCAGATTTTAACAGTCTAATCTCACTAGTGTTATAGCTGTTACTTATTTTATTTTAAAGTTGCTTTTTATATTCCTCTTTTTTATAATATGAAAAGTAATTAATACACTTTATTTTAATAAATATTTACACAGACGTGCCAAATCTCATTTTCCTCATTTTTAAAAATGGTCGGAGACGATTCTTGTAGATCTTATTGTGTTGTAAACGAACCTGATTTTGAAATTACTCCAGTAAATCAGATTTTTTTTTAATTTTTAGCTTAAATAGTACAAAATGGCTTTTTTCGCCATTTTCATTATTTTACTTCAGAGAACGAATTTTGTTTAAATTCCACAATTAAACCATATAGTATTATTCGTTAGCTTTAAAATCCATTTTCAAAACTTATTATACTAGCAGGATGCGATGCAATAGTGGTAATTTACAAAAAGAAAATTTGTTCTCTAAAATAAAAATCATAAACTGAGGAAAACAGCCGTTTTTCAGCCATTTAACTGATATTTCAAAACACCTGATGTGATAGAGAAATTTCAAAGCCACATTCATATTCAGTAAAAAAAATGGAAGAATTGCCCCCCCCCCCCCTCCTTCCCGTCCATTCTTGAAACTGAGAAAATTGAATTTTCCAGGTCTGTGTTATTGTTGAAGATATAAAGTCGTAGCAAACTATACATATTACAATAATAGCATAGATACCACACATGCTACCATAGGAGTTGTTGAATTGTTCTCATCTTTTCACACCGTTCAGAAAATACTTGTGAAATTTCCTTTATGGCTGCTGGTAAAAATTCCTCCATTTCCTTATCTCATTCTTGTATGACAATTCCAAATATTTTCTTCTTTTATATATAAGTTGAACTTCCTGTAATCATTAAACACGGTATGAGGATCTTAATTGCAGCTTCGAAACTCGACATATAATAATAATATGAAAAATACATTAGAATATTACAAATAATATCAAATCAACAGACCTATTAAAGACACTATCTCAACTAGACCTAAGACTGTATGATGAAATTTTTCTAATTAAATAGTCAAGAGTACTTTCGATATGTAAAGTATTAGTGTTAATCAAGCATATAAACACAATATATAACATGCTATTGTTAGACAATATGTCAAAAATGACTAAGTTGATCTTTCACTCTTTGTCGAAGGGTATGGAAATTATTCTGTGGGAGATTTCCATTCTATGTAAACTTCAGATCAATAAAAAATTGAAGATGGCTTACAATAAATAAATGATTAAATCTGTAAAATAAACAAAATACATCCACAAAGCATACAAAAGATTTATTCTTGAATATGCACTTATTATATACAAAAGATATACTTATCTAAAAGTATTTTTGTTATATTCTTTGTGCGGTAGGGGGGAAAGTGCCATAAAATTTTATAGTAATTTTCTAGGGACAGAACTTTAGTTAAGTTGAGTATATTCAAGCAATAGTAAGTTGATGGTTGTGCATGCGCACTTGTAGATTTTCTTAGTTACCCACACACGTAACAATTATCATGTACGTGTAAAATATCTTGACTAGTTTTAACATATGTAGTAAGGAAAAAGAAATTAGAAGTTATAAAATTAAGACCAAAAGTCAGAAAATTAAAATAGATAATAGTTATAATCATTAAAAGCGTACAAGAGATATGAATTATAACATTTGTATCTACTGTCTATATATATATGCTTTCGAAGGATAAATTTTAGATAAGTATTTTAAATTTAAAGTAATTATGTTACCAAAAATAAAAATATTATGTAATTTCTAAATTTATTTTATTCTATATAGTTACTGGGGTACAGCTGCATTATATTATTAATCTGCAGTTACTTTTAGTGTTTAATGGATTTTAAATCAGCTCATAAAGTAAAATGTATTTATGAAGTTTTTTCAGCTCTTTTGTAAAAAACTGGAAGGACTAATCGAGTAATTTTTAAATAACACATATATCTGGCTAGCCAAATGTTAATCAGATATAAATGTAACACTAATTTGTTAAGAGTTATATTAATTACAAGTATAACTTAACATGAACATATTTTTAATGACGTTGGTTTTTACAGCATGTTTCAATGATAGCTTTTAATATGGTACTATTTTAAAATATTTTCGTATACCTCTAGTATTGTAATTAAAACCATTACATGAATGTTTTTAAATGCATTTTATAATAATCAATATATTCATTAATGACAGTATAACTTTATTAATTATTTTCAATTTCTACAGGTTTCTAATAATATGATGAAAACGACTAGCATGGAATTCATAAAAGTCATATCATATATCTACTGCAATTGCTTTGCATAATTTTTTATGATTCATATAATAATGTTTCATAAAGGTATTTTTATACTGAATAGATTGCTTTTAAGCGGCAATTGGTATTGCTATATTTCCATTATTCCCTGATACTGCAGTTTTGAAAATCAACGACCAACGAGAGTAATTAAACTTCTCAAAAAGTAAATGTAAGTTAATGATATATTACTTGTTAAAGTATAATAAAAATATCTGCTTTATGATTTAATAAATCAAAACATAATTTCCTTACATTTTATACTTCAGGGAAAAGAAGTTCAGCAATTGAGAAGAATGCATAAAAATTAAAATGAGCATTTTGGAAGTTACAAAATGAGCTGCCAGGATTGATAAATATTGTTTTCTCTTGAATACACATTACTACTGCAGATAAAAAATATACAATATAGAAATAAAATACAAAATCTGTCGTCTAATATATAAAGATATAACATTTTAACAGAATTATGCAGTACTCAAGATACTCGTATAAAATATATTTTGTCACATTTCTAAGCTGTGTTAACTAAAGAATAATTGCAAGTATGTTAATGATTAATATTCTAACGGGAGGCATTAAACTATTAAGGCCAAGTCTTACAATAGTTTACTTACTTAAAGCGATATAGTATCCGCAATATGAACTATATCATTAATAAGCAATAGTTACTTAAAGCGGTAGTTCATGTTACAAATATTATACCACTTTACTACATTAAACTTTTGTAGAACTCAGCCTAAGCATTTTTGTTAAGTGTTGCATTACTTATGAAAAATATCGGTTACTGTCATATAAGTTTTGTGAGATTATAATTAACGGTTTTTGAATGAGATTTTAATAATTTTTTCTGCGTATGCACATAACTTGCATACATTTTGGTTTCGAACGTAAAAAGAAATTAATAATACAATTATAAAATAGATAATTCATTAAAATATTAATTTCTCCGAAACTTAATTAAAGTAACATTATAATTGCTGTTGCAAGATAATTATAAAATCTATCGTATTTTGAAACTGTAAGAAGAACTGGTTCTTTGAAAATAATTAACCCTAACAGAAATAAAATGGTAATATTTTTATTAAATCTTTGTGAAAGCAAATATTTTACTAAAATAATTACAACAGTGATGGATTTTTTATAATCTGAAAGTAACCTTCAAATATATTAAATAAACTATTATCTATTTATTGACATTTTTAAAATGATGGTTCCTGTTTTGCTTCCTTTTCCAATTATGTTACAGGCAGGAACTTTGTCCAAACTAAGCAAATCTAAATCAAAACGCAAAATTATGTATGTCATAAAATATTTATAATTCATTATTATCAGATGCAATATATATTAGAACATATGACTTATTGGAATCACTGTTATATATTTATACCTTTATCCCTTAAATATTTCTTAAATTTAATTCTCAATTTTTCTATACAGTATGTATTATTCAAAAAATTTGAAATTATCTGTATTTTCGTATTTTGTGGTAAAAGATCTATATTTTTCATTTTTTCAGATTCCTCCTGTACCCATGCATCAAAACTTTTTTCTGACCTTCGTTTCTTGGAATATTTCACATCAATACCACATTTGAATTGATTGAGAGTTCTATAATTCGTCGTAATCAAATCTTTTAATGCGGCTGTAATGGATTAATTTTGTAATATACAATCGACAGAATTTAGTACAAAAAAGTTAGCCAAATTCTTCAAATAAAGTTTACTTACAAATGAAATTACTGAATGATGATTTAGCACCAAGCATTTCTTTTAAGGTCCGATGGTACCTTTCTTGTGAGTTATTTGTTCTATCTGCTCTTTCAAAAGTACTTAATGTTCTGGGATTAATTGTGGTAAGCCAATACCTTTCATAATATTTGAAAAGTTTTTTGAAAATTTCGTTAACTTCAGGATCTTTAATATCTAAACTTTCAATAATTAATTGAAATCCCAAAAATATACAGTTAGGTGGGAGGAGCGCTAAATTGTACATCTTCCTTAATAAAATATTGCTTTTTCCGTAAGTTTCAGGCGTCTTTAATTTTAATAATTCGAAAAGCTTAAACTTTTGTGCTTGTTTACGAATAGCCTGAAATAAAAAAATTTAATACAGATTTTACTCTTGTTTCAAATTGGATGCATGTTATAAAATATAAATAAAGGAATTTGCAGCATCCTTTTTCAAGTTATAATATCGTTGAGAGAATTTTAAATTTATTATAATTCATATAAAATTTACACTTTTATATCAACGTATATAGAATGTTTCATCACAGAGACACCCTATAATATTACATTTTCATATACATATAATTTACTCACTGAAACATAATGAAAGTAGCAACCTTGAACATCACAACTAGGGAAAACAAGTTGTACAGAATTTTGTAATCCGATTTCGAAATCAGTTATTATTAGGGAAGGTGCAAACAAATCTTGAAACTTATATTTCAGCAGTTTTAATATTTTTGATAATTTGTTGATCTTTTATTAGACATTAATATCCAAATAACTGGGAGAAACTGTTAAAAGAAAGGTAAATAACATTTTAAGAAACAAATAAATAAACAGTTTTATATTTAAATCTTTACGAAAGAACAATTTGAAAAAATTAAATCTTAAAACCTCTTATAACTTTCTAGGTTTCTTACAACTTTGAAAAACATATGATTGCCACTTGACAAAGAATGCCCAATATATATTTTCTACAGCTTCTGAATTTAAATAAATTTTACGTTTCAAATTTGTGGTGAATTTATTAAGTATAAAACCCATATTTTTGTTTAGCGTATTGTTAAAAAGTATTAAACAGGTAAAAGTAACGAGAAACATACACTTTAACGCTTAGGCGTGATTCATCGTTAAATTATTTGATAACTAAATAAATTCAAATTATTTTTCCATAATCCGATATACTCCCTTTAAAAGTTTAGTATCTGTCGATACTGCACACTGTATATTTAAGATATGAAGAAATTGTACCTTGTCATGTACTTTCACCATAATTGTCAGCAACTGATAAACTTTTATTATTCGGGGAACACATTCAAAAGTTCCATCAATACTCCATGCTGGACTGTTTAAAACTTTTCTTAATAAGCTCTCATCAAACATGGCTACGGAAATGTCGATTGCTTCTTCAAAGATTAACAATTTTAAAGTGTGTTCTTTGTTATTAAACTTAAACTTTAAGAACTGAATGAAATTTTCATCATTTCCATAAATTGTCAAATCCTTTAAAGTTTTTATTTTTTTTATTGCATAATTGGTTTTTCTTTTTTTGAGAGTATCCTTTACTTTATGAAAGGGCAATAAACTCGAAGCTGCAAAATGTCTGTATTACAAAGAAAAAATATATATTTTTAAGTACATTTATTAATTTCTAAGTGAATCATAAACATATGCTATTTGCAATTAATCTGTTTACGATATGTAAAGAAACGAGAACGTATACACAATATATGCACAAAAAATCCAAAAGCTTGTCACTAGAAAATATAATTATGTTGCTACAAATTCAGAAGGTAAATCAGTTCCACATTACATGATTCCATTCTCACAACATACCATAAAGAAATTGCCTTGCATCTGACGCAAAAAATGAAATAGTAAATATAAAAATGAAAGGAACATTTAACAATTTATTTCGATTTAAATTAATTATAATCATCTTGTTATGAAATATATATTTTCTTACTAATTAATATCAGGCGGCCTGTAATGGCCGAATCTATAAATTTAGATAGTATAAATGTTTATAAGAACAAAATTATTATTCAATAAGCATTTCATTTAGCTTCAATCAAAAAGTTATTAAGGATTACAAATTAATTAATTTAAGCCTTTTCATTGGCGTTAGAAGTAGCCAGCTGGCAAAGTATGACAAATAGAAGGAGAAGAACAAATGGATAGTTCTACTAATTGTAAGCTTCGAATTAGGGTATTTTAATCCTTAATAGTTTTTTCATTAAGAGATAAATTAGAAATTCATAAATATAGGAGGTCTTTTCTGAATAATATTCATACTATAACAATATATAGATGTGTCTCATAAATAACCGCCTTAATGCACAATAACATTTTCCTAGGCTATCATTTTTGTTTTACATTACGTTTTCATTTACTGATTTATACCAGGCATTAATATGTAAATTCTTTTTCCATTTATTGTATAAAGCCAGGCATCCTAAACCATTGTATCTTTCTATTAAAAAATAGGAAATTTGATCATTTAAAAGCGCTCAAAGATTTTACTATTATGTAAGCCAAACACGTTTTATTAAATTTTTTTGTTAACGTCGAGTTGAAATAAAAATAAATGATTTAATAAACAACTAGTATTTATAAATGTAGCTGATTACGTTTTGTTACAGTCTTATGTAATAAATACTTTTAACAAAATGCATATATTTTTCCACACAACATGTAAATCTACAATGATACTACTTAACCCTTAAATGCATGATGATGTATTTATACATCAGTGTATTTGTCCTTACATAATTTCTAAACGGTAACTCAAACAGTATTTTTTGCTTTTATTAGGTGCTAAAAATTATTCTTTTTGGAAAATAAATATTTTTTTCTTTATTTTTCCCTTTATCTATGCTTAATTATCTACCTGTGTCAATTTATGGTATTAAAAAAAGGAAAAATCATGCATTTAAGGGTTAATATTCCAGTGAGCATGATTAGCTTATAACAAATGTGTCTTTAGAGTTTTCTATTATTTTAACTTTAAATACATATATTCAAAAAATTTTTTTAAAAATTGAATATCTTACTTTTTTGATACCATGTCATATACTTCTTTAGAAGAAACAGGTACTTTATTTGCCATTTCAAGAAGCTCTTTCCTAAATTTTGCTTTGCATTCGAATGTTTCATCCCTCTGATGTGAATGTACCTTTGTGCATTTAAATGATTTATTTATCATTTTTGCTCGTCCTTTACATCCCATTACAGAACATTTTAAATAACTATTTGTAAATAAGAAAAAAAGGAAATTAAATTAGTTGAACTTTCTATATTAACCTTTATATTGCTTAAACCATCTATCAATAAATGCACATGAGGTTACACATATAGACTCGTATCACCTTCACAAGTACAAGTTTTGAAAAATAAATTTTATTGATAGCTTTAATTAGATTGCGAAGGCTATTTAATATACAATAATCAAACCATATGGTTTCATTTTTATACTAGCAATATATATCGCCCGCAATACGAACAATGAAATTATTAAAACTTTATTTTTTACTCATGTTTCATTTTAATAATTAAATTCTACGTAAAGAAATTTTCTTCGATTATATTATTAACACTAGAGATTGCTGGAATTAATCAATTTAACTCATAAACGGTTTTATTGCTTATGTAAATTTTATTAGAGATATTTAAATATATATAGAACTTACATAACTTCTCCAACTTTTGATATAAATCGACTATTTCTATAATATATATAACCATCGGGATATAAGGTTGAACCTGTTTTTAACGTTTTTTCCATTTTTATTGATTTATAACACCAATATAAACAATTAGTATAAATTGCGTTTTGTTGCAGTTGAGCAAAAGGACCATAATGCACTTGTACGTTAATCTTACTGTTATCATTGTTATTATCCTGCATGAACAAATGACTTACGAAGATCTCTTTCCTACATTAGAAACAGGATACCCCGTTAACTAAAACACCTCATCATCAATTTTTTGGGAACCGATTCGATGTAAACTAGTTTATTAATACATTTATACGAAAGAATATACATTATCATTTTTGTATAGAATTTCTAAGCATAAAACTGAAAGTTATATTTCTCGCCAATGTTTCATAAATTTTGTAAAATTTCCGTTGTTTCGTATATTGTCTATGCGACAAATTAATAAGATACCCTGTTTTACTATGGTAAAAATTAAAAATTTTGGTAAAATGAAAAATACCTAAATAATGTTTCTTATACAAACTTTAAATTTAGCTTTTAATGAATAAACTATTCTGGATTAAAAATGATTAATTCAAACGTTATGATTGGTATACAGCTTGGCGAAGTGTGATCAATAGCAGAAAGTCACTGGATTGCAATACCAATAGGCAGTCTCTGATTAATCAATTATTAATCTTTAATAATTTTTGTATTAAGAGCTAGATGTAAAACTTCTACAGGAAATTTTATCTTCAAATTATTCATATTGGTGGCATTCGAAATCCTTAGCGCTAAAATAGGGTTGCATTATGATTGGTTAATTCCATCAATTTGACCAATCATGACACATCTTTAGCACAACGCTAACTCCGCGTTAAAGCCTTTGAAGGCAGTCATTATTTAGAAATATAGATTTGAATATAGTTAACTGGTCACCCAATATATACGATGAGAAGCCAACTTTTCTCAATATTTTTAAAATATCATTTAAATATTTGGAGATATCATTATTATAATATTGGTTAATATATACACATTTTTATATGTTTTTATATATAATACTTGTTTTATATAGGAATCATTAGTGGTATTTGTAATGTATGCATCAGAGATGGCTCTGATGGCGCATAGTGTGGCGACCGTAGCCGTAGCATGGCGACCGAGCCAGATGTTAACTAGTACTGGCGTTGAAGACATGGTTACATTGAAATAAAGAAGTAATTAATGAAGTAGTACGAACTATTAATATTATCCTCCTGTAATTAGTAGAAACATAACAGTATTCAGCAAAGATAACTGTTGAGAGAGCGATGTGTATTATTGGCTATTTCTCTTAAATCTTATAATTTTACTCAATAGTAGTAGGCGTTTAGAAAGAAAACTCAAGAGTTGCCTTTGCTGAATGCTAACATTTACATATATTGAATAAAACTAAGCGATACATATTAGTAAATAAAAATATATCAAGATTGTAATTATGAATAGAGGATTAGTGGATACAATTGCTATATAAATATTTCCAATCCTTAAAAAGTGAGTAGAGAAATAATAAAAAATGTACTATACTTTGTAGCAAATATTTGCCTCTTTTCAAGCAGGTATTCACTCCGTTTATACACAGAAATTTGCCCTCCTTCTTAGGATCTCGATTTTCAATCAAATCTTTCATAAATTAAATCATACCATATATTGAACATCCCATCATATATATGGTATATATTGCGATTACAAATGCTTTATCGTTATCGTGATCTATGCGTTTATTTCATTCGAATTCAATCTTTGCCTCTTCTTCCTAGATTATTTCATCTTCTGAAAATATTCACTATTAAATTTTATGCTTTAAACATCGTCACTTTACAGTTTAATATCTTACAGTATTTTAAAATATGTCTCTAATATGTTGGAAATAGAATAATTAGGATTTGTGCAGCAAATTTTAAAAATGATAGTGTGATAGATCAGTCTACTGTATCAGTATTGCTCCCATCATGTAATAGCATTTTTAAATCTTTTATATATATATATTAATATTACAATATAAAAACTATTTAATATACCTTGTTTTTATAAAAATATTTCTCCTACTATATTAATTATATAGAAGATCTCGAATAGTTTCTACTTTTCCCTAGATCATTCTTATAATAGTTACAGATACCCTCAGTTACTGCTGTTAAGATTTCTTATATTTTGATATATTATTCATTGAACTATAATTCAAAAATGATTTTATGTTTTAATTAGGTTTAGTTATATAAGAGCATACGCATTAAATTAATTCTCAAAACTGTAATCATAGCCTGAAAGATTTATTATTCTTAAGGTTTACTTAAATATTTTATATACAGTTCACACTTTTCTAATGAACAATAATACTTTAATAGTTTGTTTTAATATACTGCATTTATTAGTAATTTTGTTGAGGAAGCTCAAGGACACCATATAATCACATTTTGTACGCAATCGTAAAATCCATAGACTGGCTGATCATGCAATTCGATTAATATGAATACTACTCCTGTAACAAGTATAAAATAAATCCATAAAGTAAACAATACCTTTATTTTTGATAACATAAATAATCTGAATAGAAAATACTTATCTAAAATTTATCTCTTTAAAACCTATTACGTATATAGTATATACAAATATTATAATTCAATTCTCATTACTGCCATTTTTATAATCCTATTAATTATTTAATATTTCTTCATTCCTGTATCAGAGTTTTATAAACTATTAACCTTATCTGCTTTTATCAAAATAGTTTTCAAAATAAGTGATAGCTTTTATGTGTGTATGTATACTCAGTATAATTGTGTAAGGGATTATACCCTTTCAATATACGCATGCGCGGCTTATCATTTCACTATATAGTCAATTCCTTTAAAGTTCCTTAGATTTAGTATAAGAAAATATTATGGCACTTTCCCCCCTTCCCCCAAAAGCGACATATCCTATAGCGTAGTACTATTTTGGGTACTACGCTATAGTCGCTGCTGATACTACTGGTCGGCGGAAATACGTCAGAGGGTAGAGACTGTAGAGGGACCGCAATATAGATATTTCTAATTACTAATTTCAAAATACATAATGCATGGTCCGTGAGCCAAGACAAATGTTAGTATTATTGTATCGTACATACATACCGCAAGTTATAAAGTAATATAAAGAAATAAAGTGACAGTTTTAATCTTACTGACAGCTGATATACTGATGGTATAAGTGAATAAATAAAGTGACGAAATTTGTAAAATGTACATAAAAATAATTTTTAAAAGTATATAAAGGACTGAACATTTTAGATAAGTATAACAATAAATTTTATAATATAAAATGTAAGATATAAATATTTTGTGGTACTTTGTGGGATTTTATTTCAGATTAAATTATAATAATGTGTTTACTATGTCACTGTGCTGAGGATGGAGCTATGCGGATTTTCAAAATTAAAATAAAGGAATAGACTAAACATAATGTGGTTATTGTGTCATCGTTGAGATTCAAACTATGTTAATTGAGACGGATAATAAAATAAATGAGTGAAAAAACTGGGTAAATACAATAATAAATAAAGAAGCTGACAAATTAGATATATAATATAAAATGTAAGATATTTTATAGTACTTCCTGGGATTTTATTTCAGATTAAATTATAGTAATGTGTTTACTATGTCACTACTGAGGATGGAGCTATGTGGATTGAACATTAAAATGAAAGGAATAGATTCACCATATTATGGTTACTGTGTCATCGCTGAGGATCAAACTGTGTTAATTGAGATGAATATTAAAATAAACAAGTCAACACATTGGGTAAATACGATACAAATAAAGAAGCTGACAGATTACATTTGTAATTTCAGATGTAAGATTTTATATAGTACTTTTTGGGATTTTGTTTCAGATTAAATTATTGTAAAGTGTTTACTATGTCAATGCTGAGAATGGAGCTATGTGGATTGAACATTAAAACAAAAAGAATAGATTCACCATAATGTTATTTCTGTGTCATCGCTGATGAGGATCAAACTGTGTTAATTGAGACAGATATTAAAATAAATGAGTCAGCAATTTAGGTAAATGCAATAATAAATAAAGAAAATGACAGAATCGATATATAATATAAATTGTAAGATGTTTTATAGTACTTTGTGGGATTTTGTTTCAGATTAAATTATAGTAATGTACGTGTGTTTACTGTATCACTGCTGAGGATGAAGTTATGTGGATCGAACATTAAAAAAAAAGAATAGATTCACCATAATGTGGTTACTGTGTCATCGCTGAGGATCAAATTGTGATAATTGAGATGAATATTAAAATAAAGAAGCTGACAGATTAGATATATAATATAACATGTTAGATATTTTACAGTACTTTGTGGGATTTTATTTAAAGTTAATATATGTAAAATAAAATTTTTGTTTTCTTTTTACAATTGTATCTATATTAATTACTATATGTTGCAATCTCTTAAAATTAAGCCTCTGCTTTTATTAGCAAACTAATAGTTCCACACGGCAGTGATGCCAGAATCAAGCTTTTAGCAACAAAAATGAAGATAAGCGCTAGCCAGCAGCAGTATAGAAAATTTAAAGGGAAGCGGTACAAACACAACTATGCCTGGCGAGCATAGGTGTGATTTGGACTTCAGGCAACATTGGCGTCAGAAAAAGAGCGACTACCGGTAACCGTGACATTTTTACGTGTCATCCGAGTGAAGTGGTGCTGCGTTTACCTAAAAACTCAAAGCAAATAAAAATGCTTTTCCTAAATTGATTTTTAATATCGATAAAATGGTCAAATGTAGCCATTAATTAATTAGATTTGGTAATAAATACAGAAAATGCGTTTTATTATAACAAATGAGTTGAGGTAAAATAAACTCAATGTTTTTATATTAATCTGTTAACAAATGCATTTTTTTATTTATTATTGAGTCCAATAAATTAATGGTTATTAAAAAAAAAATTACTTGTATTGAAAAAAAAATGAAAAAATTTTAAACTTCACCAAGACTCGAACACGAGCCCACCGAATGACAAACGGCAACCTTACCGCCTGCGCTACAGCGCTCACCTGATGTACCAAGAGCAAAACAGCCTTTTAAAGACTGACTACAATTCTTTCACTAACTCGTCATAAACGATCAAAAATTAGCTGCAATAATAAATACATTTATCTTCACAGCATTATTGCACTAAATTTATTATGTTTTTAATTTGAAGCATACATTTTACATGAAGATACGATACTTTAAGGGTGTTCATGCAATACTCTAAATACAAAACTATTCATATGCTGGTTTATCATAGTTATTCGACTACATATAACAAATATTATAATATTAATTAATTTATGATAGTTGAGCATATGAATAGTTTTGTATATAGAGTACTGAATGGTTACCCTTAAATTATCATATCTTCATGCAAAATGTATGCTTCAAATTAAAAACAATAAATTTAGTACAATAATGCTATGTAGATAAATGTATTTATTATTACAGCTAATTCTTGATCGTTTATGACGAGTTAGTGAAAGAATTGTAGTCAGTCTTTAAAAGGCTGTTTTGCTCTTGGTACATCAGGTGAGCGCTGTAGCGCAGGCGGTAAGGTTGCCGTTTGTCATGCGGTGGGCTCGTGTTCGAGTCTTGGTGAAGTTTAAAATTTTTTCATTTTTTTTTTCATTACAAGGAATTTTTTTTTTAATAACCATTAATTTATTGGACTCAATAATAAATAAAAAATGCATTTGTTAACAGATTAATATAAAAACATTGAGTTTATTTTACCTCAACTCATTTGTTATAATAAAACGCATTTTTTGTATTTATTACCAAATCTAATTAATTAATGGCTACATTTGACCATTTTATCAAAATTAAAAATCAATTTAGGAAAAGCATTTTTATTTT
Organism: Prorops nasuta; assembly: GCF_024137725.1. NCBI lineage: Eukaryota > Metazoa > Arthropoda > Insecta > Hymenoptera > Bethylidae > Prorops > Prorops nasuta. The sequence goes on along the minus strand of NW_027116821.1, from coordinate 2,297,650 downwards.
ATTTATTCACTTATACCATAAGTACATCAGCTGTCAGATAGATCAAAGCTGTCACTACTCCTTATTTCTTTATTACACTTTATTTTTCCGTATACTAACATTTGTCTTCGTTCACGCCGTTCACGGTGACAGGCTGTGAATATACTATATATAATTTTTGATATATTACGTTCTGCATTTAAGATGGCTACTGATGTATTTCCGCTGGCAGTATACTTTGTGCAGTCTGCATTCCTTATATCAAAATTCACTTACTATAGAGCGTAGTACTATTCAAGATGGCGGACTTGTCAACCTTGGTTAGGGTGATGGCACATGCATCGACGGAATCGACGTATTGGACTTAAACGTAAACGTAAGTGAAGGCACATGAAAACGGAAACGTAAGTGGACTGAAATGATTGGAAAGGTTTTGTCCAAGAATCCACGCTATATGCACAGTCCACACGTCGCCAATAAAATTATATTTTATAATAAAACAGAAATATGGATTTTTGTGATGATAATAACGATGATATTTTAATTTTAATTAATTATTGGCTATCGTTAGGTGCTCTTTATTTAAGGAAAAGGAGGCAAAAACGCTGGTTGAATAGAAGATGGTTGGTTAGTCCTATCAATCGTAATCGTCAAAAGCAAGGTGATTACCATAATTTATTTATGGAACTAAAAAAAGATCCAGCTCAATTTTATCGGTACACAAGAATGAGTTTAAATCATTTCCATAATTTGTTGGAACTAACTAAACCATATTTGGAAAAAAGTCATTGGCGAGCTCTAAATGCAGAATTAAAACTACTCATTGCTATACGGTGTGTATTTATTTTAATATTTTATTCAATGAATGTTATAACATTTTTTACTAATTAAATAATATAAATTTCACTAGATATCTTGCTACTGGAGACTTACCAAACAGTATAGCTTTAGCTTTTAGGATTGGGGAGTCTACAGTAAGGAAGATTATTAAAGAAGTTTGTGCAGCAATAATAAGTGCCTTACAAAATAAGTATCTCCCTGAACCGAATAAAGAACACTGGAAATCATGTGGCATTGGATTCTGGAACAAATGGAACCTACCAAATTGTGTTGGGGCAATTGATGGGAAGCACATTCGCCTACGTGCTCCTCCAAATTCTGGAAGTTTATATTATAATTATAAAAAATATTTCAGTATTGTGTTAATGGCTATTGCTGATCACTTATATAGGTTTTCTTTAGTTGATATTGGTGCATTTGGTGGTAAGCAGTAATTCTAATTGAAAGTGTGATATGCTATTTGATTCAACAGGCCTTTTCAGCTATAGTGTGGTATAAGAATTAACAGAAAGTGTTAAGTGATGTTAGCTGAATTGGACAATTTTACATTATGCATTTAAAATGTTGAAAAAAATATATGTGTATTTGAATGTTCTTAATTTACAGGTATGAATGATGCTGGAATATTCCATGATTCCAATATAGGAATCAACTTAAATAATGAAGATTTGCATTTGCCGAAAGGCCAAGTACATCTTCCTAATAGTAATTTAAAGACTTCTCATTATTTTGTGGCGGATGATGCTTTTAAATTGTCACAAAGAATTGTAAAACCTTATTCAAAGCGAAATTTGTCCTATGATGAAAAAATCTTTAATTATAGAATTTCGAGAGCGCGCCGAACTGTGGAAAGTGCTTTCGGCATTTTTTCCAACAAATGGAGAATTTTTCATACAGCTATAACTATACTGCCAGACACAGCAGATTTAATAGTTAGTGCATCTGTTTGTTTGCATAACTATATTTTAAAGGAAGAGCAAAAAATTGGATCAAAATCGTATTACAATAGTGAACTAAATTATTTTCCTAATGAGGTATATACAAGCATGAAAATCAATTTTAGGCACTTTCTAAATATCAATACTCTGTACTTGTTTTAGAACGCACCTTGGATGTCAATTCCTGATGAAAATTTGAGCACATCGGTACAAAGCAACGTAATGGCAGGTGAACAGCAAAGAGCAGTTTTATTAAATTTTTTCAAATCGCCGGAAGGTCAAGTTGAGTGGCAGCACGAGTTTGTACAAAGAGGAATTTATGCAGATAGTTAAATGGTAAAATTACAAACAAATTGTAATGCGTATTAGCGTTTTGACAGATTGTGTGGAACTATGCCTGAACATTTTTTCTTATAATGTAAATACAAAAACTTTAATTTACTAAAATATGTTTTTTTACAGGGTTCAGTATTAAAGGAACAACTAATAATGCATCAGTGCATCTACTGGAAACAGATGAAAATAGCATCAAAATGATCTAAAGGTTATATTTTATATAATCCTTATTTTATTAAACAGAATGGAGCTTAATATATAAAAGTATTACATAAAGATATTTCAATGCTAATTACTTTTAGTATGAATTATATGTAACATAAATCATTACTCACCATGTTATTTTCTCGCAAATAAAGTAATAAGAAATTAAAGAAACTATTCTTTATTAATACACAAATGCATTTAAAAACATTTTAATACTAACGCCTAAAAATTATATAATAACATAGTCTTCAATATTTCTGTTTGGAAAGAAATTATAGCCTTTTTCTTTTTCGGTAAGATAACATAAACAATAAGAACACAAATTGTCGTTAAAGTATCTAATTATAACGAACTTTTGAAAACAATCTTACAAACTATATCACATTTATTTGTATGGTGACTAGTATATTATATAAAGAATTTAACTGAATTTATAATATTAAAAATAATATAACTTGCTAATTTATATATAGTAATATAAAATGTGAAAGAAAAGATATATCAATGTTACTCTATTGGAGCTATAAGTACGTCCATTATCATTTTTTTTCGTTTAAGCTTTTCTTTCTCATCGAAGGTATCAAATTGCGCCTTTAGATAATTAATAAACGCATCATCTGCTTTATACGTGTTCTCTTCCTTCTTTTTAATATAATTGGATATTGAATTACCAATATTTACTAATGTTGATTCCAATGATTTTGTTTCATCTATTTTGCATCTTTTTTTAATTTTTGAGAGACATTCTTCGCCTAATACACTGGAGGATCTGGAGTTATCTCTTTGTTGTTCACCAGAACCTCCATTTTCTTTATCCGCATTAGTTTCAGCAGAATTAAATGTAGTGTCTTCATTGATGGAAACAGATTGTTGGTTGGAATTAATTTGACTGTTAGTATAACTTCTGTAAACAAATTTATTTAATGTAATAAGAAATTAAACATAAAAATATAAATATCTTACCTTCGTCTCTTTATGATCTTATCTAAAAACGAAAGCTGCATTGAATAAGGAAACTGTGAAGATTTTGGAGCTCCACTTCCACTTTTACATAAATCATTAATTCTTCGCTTTTCTTTGTTGTACTGATCCCTTAAAGAATTACATCTTTTCTGGCAATAAGTGGGAGTATATAAATTATCTAATGTAACAAATGAATGATGTTAGAAAACATCAATATTATTTGTCACAAGATAGAATAAATTGCAAATAAATATAACACTAAAAACCTTCATTTATTTCAATCATTAATTTTGATATTTCCATCCACGCGTTAGATTTCATTATGGTGTCCTTAAAATTTTTTTCCTTTTTGTCATAGAGAAAAGGCCTTTCCTTATATAGTTCTATCAAGAGCTCATCCCCACGTTTTAAGTTATTATTTTCCAAAAAATTACATGCTGAATCATCTTCGTCATCAAAATCATTTGGACAATATACGTTACAATAATCCTGATGATCCATATTTCCTAAAAATTGCATTAAAATTACATATATAAGAAGCAAACATATAAATTATTGTATATATATAAGTTTACATACTGTTTAAACTATTATGTGACCATGCCAAAAATTAGGTTCATTAAAACATCGCACTTACCACAATTTCTGCCAATAAGTCTAAATCCTTATAGTTTATCTACTTTCTACCCAATTGCAAAAAGTCAGCATATGCAGTTTCATAAATTTTAACCTAAACATAAAGATCATTTTATTTGATAAATTACTATAAAAATTACATTTTTTTCATAAATTGTATATTACTAAGAAATTGTAAGAAGTAGTATATTATTAATATTATTTTAATACCTTCGATATATTTCTCTTTTATCTATTTTATTATAAAATATAATTTTATTGGCGACGTGTGGACTGTGCATATAGCGTGGACTCTTGGACAAAACCTTTCCAATCATTTCAGTCCACTTACGTTTCCGTTTTCATGTGCCTTCACTTACGTTTACGTTTAAGTCCAATACGTCGATTCCGTCAATGCATGTGCCATCACCCTTAGAAGTCGAAAATTCCATAAAACCACTAACGTCATCTGTCGGACGCGAATGGAAAGCACTTTGTTAGGCACACACACCATTACTGTGGTGCGAATGCGTGTGCAACCTCCTTCGGTTACCATCGCTCAGCTTCGGACATCTTCGCTATACATCGAGTTCGAGAGAGAACGGCATAGTTTTATCGGATCTCTCTCTCCCTCTCGATCTAACTTTCGTTTAGCCGAAGAGCCGAGTAAAATTCCTTTTCGTCCTGCTTCAATCCTCCTCCATCTTTCAAACCTCAGATTCGAGTTCGATTCCATCCAATAAATTTTTTTTTTATTGTAGAATGTTTTTTTATTGCCATGAACATATTAGATTAAAAAATATGTAAAAATGGGGTTTTAATATTCCATAGTTACGCTCAAAATATTCTTATAAAAATTTAATTTTTATTTCGTTATCCATTCAAATAAGTTATTAATGATTACTATAAATATTCTAAAATTATAAAAAATGGAAAAAAAAGAGTCGAAGAGGTCTCGAACCTGGGCTGACCGGTTCCAAAAGCCGAGTACGCGTATTTGTAGCTATAAAGTTTATGCAAGTTTATCATATATATCCTTAAGTCTCCTATAGCTCATGTTGTAAGGTCTCGGCTTTTGGAACCGGTGAGCCCAGGTTCGAGACCTCTTCGACTCTTTTTTTTTTCCATTTTTTATAATTTTAGAATATTCATAGTAGTCATTAATAGCTTATTTGAATTACTAATAAAATAAAAATTAAATCTTTATAAGAACATTTCCAGTTTGAGACTCGATAAATATGTTTTGAACGCGTATGACTATCATATATTAAAACTCCATTTTTTCATATTTTTTTATCTAACATGTTAATGACATTATATAAATATTCCACAATTAAAAAATAATTAATGAGCAATCTCCCGTTTCATCTCTGGTATGCACAATATATAAATGCACAAACTAGCTCTTGCTAAAAAGCACCAGATTCCTCAACTTGGCTAGCTCTCGAGTGATAAGTAGAAAGAAAAAATAAACAAGATATTAAATGCGGTCATGAGTATCCGTCATTATAATCAAATTTAAACGAAAGAGTCGTCATTTTTAATAAATAAGACTATTACGATTAAAATGAGCTAAAACTTTACATATAATTCTCTAATGACTTTTATTAATTCATGTAAATTGATAAGATTCGATGATAATGAAATATTGAGATTCTTACAATTATGACAGAAAATTTTAGTGGATTAAGTAATACTTATTAAATACTTTGGCATGCTTATAACACTTAAAATATTGGATAATTATTTTAGGTGAAGGTATTTGTATTTTTTTATTCATTCCTTCCTTGACACTAGCAAAAAATAACTACGTGATTAGTAAACTTCATCCGTACTCGTCTACATTAGATATTTTCCTTTTAGCAGAAATTCGCTACACTTTTTACACATTGTGCAATTTTTACAGTGTTAATTTATACAATGGACAAAGACCGAAATACAAAAAATGAATAAAATGTAAAAAGTACAGCTAAAAAGAACAAACCTAATAAATTTTTGCTATTTCTTAAGCTCATATTGTTGATTATTAGGCTCGCAGAATGTAGACTAGGGATAGAAATGCTCCACATAGCTGAATTTCATTCCACTAAAATTTATTTTAAAAGTTAAAGCTGTCACCACAACTTTAATTATTAGTCGAAATCTTTACATTTTCAGTGTTCCATTTCTCGCATATTATTTTTCGAATACTTTTTTTGCCTTAATAGTTTTTTATTCCATTTTTCATTATCTACCTGTTGTCTTAAAAAAATACGCCAATATTTTGACACCTTGAATATTTATTAAAATTCATATATTGAATCGACTATACTACTTGAATATATTAACAACGTGCACATAGTTCAAATAAGGGCTGAATTTTTTTAATCATAGATGATAGGAAAGATAATACATCTCTAATCCTAAAAAATAACTTTTTCCAGTCATATTAAATAATATCTGCTTTGAGCTCCACGTGAATGTTAAAGATAAATTAAAGTTTGTTTCAAATAAGAATAAAATTATTTAATTTATCTTTTTATTTAAACCGTTTGCAAGTTATAAACTTCAATTGTTAGAAACAAGAATTCCCGTTTAGCCCCCCCGGTCTCCCCTAGAATTTTTTTACTCAGTTTGGAAGAGTTTTTCTGTAACTAATTCCTATCGACACATTTCTTTTATTTTTATTAAACATAGTTTATTTCATACAGGGCTAAATCATATGATAAATGTATTAAAGGTCCACCCATCTTAGATTCTCCAAATATTTTTATTTTATTAGTAATTCAAATAAGTTATTAATGACTACTATGAATATTCTAAAATTATAAAAAATGGAAAAAAAAAAGAGTCGAAGAGGTCTCGAACCTGGGCTCACCGGTTCCAAAAGCCGAGTACGCGTATTTGTAGCTATAAAGTTTATGCAAGTTTATCATATATATCCTTAAGTCTCCTATAGCTCATGTGGTAAGGTCTCGGCTTTTGGAACCGGTGAGCCCAGGTTCGAGACCTCTTCGACTCTTTTTTTTCCATTTTTTATAATTTTAGAATATTTATAGTAATCATTAATAACTTATTTGAATGGATAACGAAATAAAAATTAAATTTTTATAAGAATATTTTGAGCGTAACTATGGAATATTAAAACCCCATTTTTACATATTTTTTAATCTAATATGTTCATGGCAATAAAAAAACATTCTACAATAAAAAAAAAAAAATTTATTGGATGGAATCGAACTCGAATCTGAGGTTTGAAAGATGGAGGAGGATTGAAGCAGGACGAAAAGGAATTTTACTCGGCTCTTCGGCTAAACGAAAGTTAGATCGAGAGGGAGAGAGAGATCCGATAAAACTATGCCGTTCTCTCTCGAACTCGATGTATAGCGAAGATGTCCGAAGCTGAGCGATGGTAACCGAAGGAGGTTGCACACGCATTCGCACCACAGTAATGGTGTGTGTGCCTAACAAAGTGCTTTCCATTCGCGTCCGACAGATGACGTTAGTGGTTTTATGGAATTTTCGACTTCTAACAGTTCTAACAAGCATCAGCGCCGCCTACCGGCAAGGATTATTTTAGGACCCATCCATGAGCAATCTCCCGTTTCATCTCTGCTAGGACCAAGCGAATAGAGGTGAGTGAGCTAAGAATCCTAATGGAAATTGCCTAACAGGGCAAATGTGCAGGCTATAATCCATTTCCTTGACTGATACCACTGATATTTTACCAATCTTTAGAGAATCGTAATAGGATGATTAACTTATAAATAAATTAGAAACGTTATTAATATTCAAAATTTTAAATGGTCCCTGTTCTTGTATTTCAAAATCCCACTTTGTCAAAATTCAGTAAAGGGGACAGGCTTTTGGAAGGGGTATGATAAAAAAGAGTAAACTCTAGTGATGCCCAAATGGTCCAATTGTATCGATATTTTGTATCGATACGTATCGTACACAAAATATTGATACGTTCGATATATCAATTACTGTATTAATATATCGATATATATCTATACACACAACTTACAGACTACAGTAATAACAATAACCTACATGTTTTTTAATAAGAATACAAAAATCTAAAGAAAATATCTATTATCTATTTTGATTTTAGTGAAATTAAAAATTTACTCATGTAAGAAATGAACTTAACTGTTACATGTAGGAGTTGGTATGTAATTATTAAGAAGGAAAAATAAATTGGACTGTTTAAAACACATCGTTTCTATTTTACTTTAAACTTTATTTAGATCAAAATAATTATAAAATTACTAAACCTATAAAATAATTAACCTTTTACATTACATCCAGTCTTCAAGGGGCAGCGAGCTTAAGAATAGTAACTGATGTAAGTGTTCTCCACTCAAACGATTTCTACTTTCTGTTACTATTCTACCTGCTTTTGAAAAAAGTCTTTCACATGGCACTGAAGATGCAACAGCTGCCAAATATTTTTGACCTAATTTGCTTAATGCAGTATTATTCATTTTCCAAAATTGTATCGGACATGCATCAATATTAATAGGCAACTGACTCAAATAAAATTTTAAGTCGTCAGGATATTCTCTTGGATTAAAACTATGTCTTTCTTTGGATTGGTTTACTAATGTTTGATGATATAACCAGAAACTATTATTATAATTAATATCCACAAGATTATTCTCATCTTCTTCGTTTAGAATTGTACTGTTAATCATGGTTGCTATATCCATTATTATTTCAGAGCAAGCATCTTTATCATTGAAGTGAATGGATTTGAATCTAGGATCCAAAATGGTTGCTTTCGCCAAAATTGTGTCCTTTTCTATATTTTCAAATCTCATTTGAAATTGTTCCAATAGTAATTCTTTCATATGATTTGCAGTTTTTGTTATAGGTTGTGATAACATTAGTGTTTTTTGTAAAGTATTTATTACGGGTATTACTTTACTCGCAGTTAGGTAATATTCTCCACTTATTATTTTTGTGGCTTCCTTAAAAGGTTTTAAGAGATCAACTAACTCTTTTATTATTTGTAACTCGGTTGCTGTTATCATCATTGGAGCTGTAGGAATGTTTAAAAGTATGGAACCAATTTTTTCCGATAACTCAATAAACCTAATCAACATATCGTGCATTGAGTTCCATCGAGTATCGACAGATTGTATTAATTTTAAATCTGAAACTGCTCGAAGATCATCCATGGCACTCACTGACTTTTTGAAAAATGTCACAATTGTTTTTATCTTTTTACATACAGAATTTATATCATTATTCTCTACAACTTTTGCTGGTATCAGATTCAATGTATGTGCAAAGCATGATAGTTGTTTGTCTGCACCGAAGGCATCTTTTACAGCCTTTTTGATATTAGCACCGTTATCACAAACAACAACCACTATGCTTTCAGGATTAATTTTCCAGTCATCTACCATATTTCTTAACCACATTTCAATGTATTCTGAGCTATGCCTTTCACTCAATTCGGTTACACCTATCATTACGGACTTGTGCTTGTTATTGTTAATAAAGTGGGCTGTCAGACCAAGGTAAGCCTTTGTGTTTAAGGGATCAGTCCATATGTCGGTGGTTAAAGAAATATGTTCTACACCAGAAAGTTTCAGTTTCATAGCACTGGATAAGACATTATATTTTTCTTCCATAAGAGATGTAATCGAATTTCTAGATGGAATTTTATATAAAGGTGATACTATTTTCATAAATCTTCTAAAGCCTTCTTTTTCCACAGTTAGAAAGGGCATATTATCCTTGGCCAGCATAAAAACCAAATTATTTGTAATGTCCACTGCTTTTTTACCTCCCTCTAATATAAAAAATATAAAGACATACAGAAACACATCTTAAATTTATGAAATATGTTTTATAGCTTTTATCTTACCTTGAAACGAGTTCTGCCGAAGTAGCATCATGTCAAGTCTTGGCTGCTTTACCACTGGGCTAATTGGTGTAGAATCCAATTCGGAGCAAGATGAACAAGGTGGAGATAAATTATTTAATGTATTTGGATCATCAGGGTTATCTGATTAATTGCCAGTTTCAACCTAATAATTTTTAAATTAGTAAATAAACAGTAAAAGTATAAATGATGAGTGACATTATAAAAAATAAAATATATACATTTACCATTGTTATATTTCGTTTCTGACCAGAACTTTCACTCATATCCAGTTTCGGATGTGATCTTTCTAGATGTAGTTTTAAATTTGTGGTATTACTACCCTTTACATCCTGCTGGCAAATTTTGCATTTTCCACCAATATTTGTTTTAATAAAAAACTTCCAAACTACACTTTTCGGAGGCACTATAAAATAAAATCAAACTTATTTAATAAAATAATTTTTTAATTATAATTTAGTTTTAAAAATATAAACAATATAAAAAGAAAGGAAGGTTTGTATGAAAAGGAAAAATGCGTACTAATGAGGGAAACTGCGACACTAATTATAAAATAAGCGAGGAGAACTTTTACTATATTTTCCTGAAAATTATAAAAATAACCTCATGATAAATTAAATAACTCCGTTAAACTTATAAAAGTAAAGATGTATTTTTTAATTACTCTACCTTATTATTTTTTATGTAACTAAACAATCATTTGATATGAAAAATTCCTAAAAAATAAAAATAGTTCAGTTGATTTAATAATTTGTACAATTGTACATGAATGGATTTTTTTTTTATATGTATAGCTTACTAAAATATTGTGCTTCTATAAGGCAGAATGTAGGATTGTGTACGTTATTTGAGTTTTAATTCGCTAAGAAATTGAAAAATTTGATATATTGAATCGATTCATATCGATATTCTGATGTATCAGTAAGCAAAGTATCGATACAAAATATCGATATATCGACAGTAAAATATTGATATCCCTAGATATCAATATTGTATCAACAACACTAGTAAGCTCAGTGCTCACTCACCTCTATTCGCTTGGTCCTAGTTGGTCCGAACACAGAATTACTAGACCGAGCTAATAGGGAATTCTAGGGAAAGCTTCGACTAAGTGAGTAGAGCCAATTTCCGAACTCGCCTATAGTATATATACATATGTATAATCAGAGATGAAACGGGAGATTGCTCATGCGAGGCTCAGGTCCCGTCCATCTAACCCCTAACGCCATCTATCGGAAGAGACCACGAAGCACGAGCGTTAAGCTTCGAATAGGGTAAAACATATGCATTGTTGCCAGAAAGCGGAATAAAGAGAGAGCGGAGATATTTTCTCGGACCTCTCTGTCTTTCTCGCTGTTAGCTTCTAGCAGAAGAGTCGAGGCAAAATCTTTCCGTTTCGCTTTGCCGAAAATCTACCAATATTCGATGTCATTTATATTTGCAGGCCAATGCCTTTATACATGATTTTTTCAGCATATTTATTTATCAGCATTGACTTATTTAAATCAATAACAAATTAAGGAAATGCGTATTTGATATATAATAATTATTTTAACTATAATTTCATCGTTATATTTCGCTTATTTCCGTAAAATCTGCATTTCTTTAGTTTATTATTGATTATTGTAAGTCAATGGCCATTAAAAAAAATTTAATCTTAAAAAAAAAAAGAAAAGTACCGTTCAGGAATCGAACCCGGACCCAGAAATCGCCACGCGATTACCTTACCGCCTAGACCACGAGGCTTCTTCAGTGCACCATAAACAGATAGTCTTTTTAAGGGCTTGAAATCTTCTTTTAAACCATATAAATAAACGAGCAACCGACAGCTTTATTCATTATTATTCTATCATAATGGTACACAAATTAAGGAATAATTATATTTTGAATAGTTTTCAAAAGCTTTTCCAATAGCCAAGAACGAAGATAAATAATCAACGCTCGCAGTTTCCGTTCTTGGTTATTGGAAAAGCTTTTGAAAATCTACATTATATAATTATTCTTTAATTTGTGTACCATTATGATAGAATAATAATGAATAAAGCTGTCGGTTGCTCGTTTATTTATATGGTTTAAAAGAAGATTTCAAGCCCTTAAAAAGACTATCTGTTTATGGTGCACTGAAGAAGCCTCGTGGTCTAGGCGGTAAGGTAATCGCGTGGCGATTTGTGGGTCCGGGTTCGATTCCTGAACGGTACTTTTCTTTTTTTTTTTAAGATTAAATTTTTTTTAATGGCCATTGACTTACAATAATCAATAATAAACTAAAGAAATTCAGATTTTACGGAAATAAGTGAAATATAACGATGAAATTATAGTGAAAATAATTATTATATATCAAATACGCATTTCCTTAATTTATTATTGATTTAAATAAGTCAATGCTGATAAATAAATATGCTGAAAAAATCATGTATAAAGGCATTGGCCTGCAAATATAAATGACATCGAATATTGGTAGATTTTCGGCAAAGCGAAACGGAAAGATTTTGCCTCGACTCTTCTGCTAGAAGCTAACAGCGAGAAAGACAGAGAGGTCCGAGAAAATATCTCCGCTCTCTCTTTATTCCGCTTTCTGGCAACAATGCATATATGTTTTACCCTATTCTAAGCTTAACGCTCTTGTTTCGTGGTCTCTTCCGATAGATGGCGTTAGGGGTTAGATGGACCTGAGACACGCGTTTGCCAATACCAGCGCCGCCTACCGGTAGGGATTGCCTCGGGACCTCGCATGAGCAATCTCCCGTTTCATCTCTGGTATAATTAACAATGGTTAACGGGATCTCTCAAGCCCTCTGTAGCCAACATTACGGAACGAAAAACGAGAGAGAATTGTCCAGCGCTATTTTTCGACTGATTTCAATGTCTTTTGGCTTGTTGGAATCGTTAGGACTGACACCAGTGGCACCGTGTCATAAAAATAAAGCCGTATTTTCCAGAAAAACGTAAAAAAAATAAAATTGTTTAAAAATTTGCATTAATAATATTTAAACGCAAAACAAATTGAAAAATCGGGCTTCTTTATGACGAGGTGCCAGACCTAACGATTCCAACAAGCCCAAAAACATTGAAATCGGTTGAGAAATAGAGCCATGTCATTGTCCCGCGTTTCTGAGGTGGACAATGACATGGCTCTATTTCTCAACCGATTTCAATGTTTTTGGGCTTGTTGGAATCGTTAGGTCTGACACCTCGTCATAAAGAAGCCCGATTTTTCAATTTGTTTTGCGTTTAAATATTATTAATGCAAATTTTTAAACAATTTTATTTTTTTTACGTTTTTTTGGAAAATACGGCTTTATTTTTATGACACGGTGCCAGTCCTAACGATTCCAACAAGCTAAAAAACATTGAAATCGGTCGAAAAATAGCGCTGGACAATTCTCTCTCGTTTTTCGTTCCGTAATGTTGGCTACAGAGGGCTTGAGGCAGCGTTGCCAAGTCCGCCATCTTGAATAGTACAGGGTCTTTTCCTAACAGCGGAGCATAGGAGATTCGTGTTAGTTGACTATAGCACTCGGAATGATGGAATCTGAGAGCGCTGATTGGTCAATATTGCGTAGTACCAACATATAATAGGCAGTTACCAATAGTTGGATACAAAAAATGAGATTCATCCGCCATTTTGGTGTGGAGAAATGTTTACATGCTGATCGTAGCAGAATGAGGTGTAAAATGGAAAAATGTCAAATGTTGTCGTTACTAAAGTAAAAATTGAATACTTTGAATGAAAATGAAAAATATTCGTACTTTTCATTCATTATTTTCAATTTTTACTTTAGTAACCTTACTGTGCGAAACAATGTCCCAAGTTGGCTCCGAACCTGTGGTCAGAAGGGAAGGTCTTATTCTAGAATAAAATATTCAAAGCCAAAGATAAGAGGTAAAAGTAGTTTTTATTTAAATAAATAAAATGTACAAAAATTTTACAATATGAGTGTATTCCGAACCAAGCTGCTCGGCTAATATTTTTTTTTCGACAGTTGGTAACGACTAGCTAAGCCAAGCTAAACTGAAAAGTGTTCCGAATTCCGAAGTTTCGAATCTAACAAAAGAAGAAAAATTAAATTGAAACTTACATAAATTTTAATCAGGTTAAACTTACGATTGTGATCCAAGTTGATATAACAATATTGTTAAAATGTCGAAGGAAATGAAACTTTTACAAATTAGAGAAGATGAGACTAATGTGACTTATAAATTTTTAGTAAGTACAGATATATATGAATTAGCACATAAAGGTATGTACAGAAAACCACAAATTATAAAATTCTATTATAATAAATGAATTATATAGATTTAAACATTTCAGATTATTTATATGCTAAGCATTTTTTGCAAACACAGATACACAAACATCCACAATTATTTAGCAAAAATGACCAATTACTTGAAACAAGTATGTATATAATTTAATATTTGGCATTTTGTTAATATGTTATATTTAAATATGAGTTTATAGTATTTTAATTAAATTGTTTTATAATATAAATGTTATGAACTTATGTTGCAACTGAACAATATATTTGCAGGTTCAGTAAATATTTTAAACGCATCAGATACAGCTGAGAAAGAAATAAAAAGACAAAAAGTTAATTGTGTTTCAACTGATATTGCTATTGCTACAAGAAGAAACTATTTAGAAAATGAAGAGTTAGAAGACATCGAAGAAGATGTAGATGATGTACAGCCACTGTCTAGTAATAAATTAATTTTAATTGTAAAAGTCTATAGTTATATTGAATAATGCGATTAATTAATTTGTATTTCTGTTTAGGTAACGTTAGACATAAATGGACATGTAATGAAACAAAATTGTTGTTATCTATTTATGCTGAACTGCATGAGCAATTAAAAGATGGAAAGATAACAAATAATCAAGCGTATAAGAAGCTGTCAAGGAAAATGAGGGAAAAAGGATATCAGTTTTCATTATCTCAATGTAATGCCAAAATTGAAAACTTAAAAAAGTTGTATAAAAAATGTGTTGACCACAACCGTCAAGCTGGAAATGAACCTAAATCAATGGAACATTTTGAAGTAAGAATTTTACAAAATGATATAATTAGTTTTAATCATTGTATACTTAAATTGATTTATTTATAGATTTTGAATGAAATATTTGGTAGGATGCCATGGGTACAGCCACTCTCTACTGCTGGGTCAAGTGTACCTCTTGGGCAGGATATAAATGAAAATCATTTGCCAAATTTAGGTAAATTTTATTACATAATCTTATACTAACATATAGATGTTTACATTTCGCAGTTGTGACACATATTAAGGTTAGACTATTTTTCAGGTTCAAAACGTTACTGTAAATACAACAAAGCTGATTTTTTAAAGAATTTAATAGAACTTAAAAAAAGAAAACTTGAAATTGATGAAAATTACAAAAAAGAAAAACTTGAAATATTAAGAGACATTAAAAATAAGCTGTAGAATCTTACTGATTTAAACGGGTGGAAAGTCAAACTGTGATTTAATTATTTAAATACTCTGTGATAATCAATTTGTGACATAAATACGGTATTTATTAAGATTTAAAGAGTTCTAATTAATGTTTTAAATTCAATATATAATATTTTATTTAAAAAATATATTAATGTTATAGTTTACACATATATACTTATATTTTAGAAAATATAAATAAACTTTAATGACGTCTTATAATCATTAGGTTGTTTTTAATTTCCTCTCTTTTAATATTTCCATCATGTAATTGTTCGGGTGTGATTTCTAAAGGTCCTTCATTATCAACTTCATTTAAAATCGTAATTGGGTACTCAATGTCTTCATCTCCCCTTATCAAACATATATTATGAAGCACAGTGCATGCGATAATATAGTAAGGTATTAAGTTTGTCTTTCTCATAGGTAACTTGTCCAAAATAAATCTCCATCTTCCTTTTAAAAGTCCAATGGCTCTTTCTATTATAATCCTGCTACGAGACAAAATGTAATTGTAGTTTCTTTCTTCGAGTGACAAGTGTCCATTATCTTTATAGGGTATCATAACTTGTTTCTGAAGTACGTAGGCTGAATCTCCCAGCAAATGTTTATTTCCAAAATAATCTTCACTACATTTTTGCTGGACACCAGAGTATTTGAAAACTCTCATGTCATGAACACAGCCTGGCATACCAGCATAGCAATGGATAAATTCACGCTTTTCATTACAAATTACCTATACAATTTCAAAGTAAATCAGAAAAATGAAAATGTTATGCTTTTAATTATAGCTTATACCTGCAGCTGTATAGAATGATATCCTTTTCTATTAATGTAGGCTGTTGAATTTTCTTTCGGAGCACTAATTCTTATGTGCGTCCCATCTACAATGCCTAGTACATCTGGAAATTTATATTTACCTACTATTGTATTGGCAGTAGCTTCTGCTTCTTCTTCAGTAGGCCACCTGATAAAGGTATTTCGTAAAATACATAAGGCTCTAACAACTCTTTTTACTGCCCGCCAGGCTGTTGCATTGCCCACATTAAATTTAGTTACTATGGACGTAAAATAAATTTTAATTTAGTATTCTTATCACTACATTGTTTAAAATAAATACATATGGCAGTAAATAAATATAACACTTATCTATATGAATCAGGGGTTCCTAATACATATAAAGTTATGTATAATTGCTTTTCTGTTGATATAAGAGGCCCTTTACTTACCATATCTTTTACATATGGTTCTATCATATTCAACAAGAAATAAAAAGTAGCACGGCCCATTCTGAAATATAAATATATAATTCTTAACTGAAAATAAATTATCACATGCTTACTTACCGAAAATGTTTTTTAAATTCATCATTATCATAGGCATAAACCACATTTTCTATAAAATTAATTACTCTCGGCTTTCTCATAACAATAGGATTACTATCCGTAAGAATCATTTCAATATCTTCATCGGTACTATTGTCGCTACTAGAGGAACCATTAAATAATAAATCAAGCGCTTGTTCCATATTATTTATTAGCTATTCCATTAACTGGGGTTAAATAGCTGTCATCAAATTCTGCCTTCACCTTAACAAATGATTTTTACATAATTCATATAATAAATATAATTTATCAGGACAAATATAAAGAAAAAGTATTGTACATTTAATATTTAACATATACAAACTTAATAACACTCAATTAATTAAGGAATTATCGTAAATGCAATTCTGGTTTAGGTTCGAAACTTCGGAACTCGGAACACTTTTCAATTTAGATTGGCTTAGCTAGTCGTTACCAACTGTCGAAAAAAAAATATTAGCCGAGCAGCTTGGTTCGGAATACACTCTATATTTACAAAAGAACCGCTAGACTAATGATCGACTTTCTAGGGAATTTGCTCTCGTCAACTTCTAGGGAATTTCGGTCTACGAAGATTCCCTAGAACCCCAGAAAACAGAATTCCCCAGAAAGGAACGCGGACTTAGAAGCTCCCGGACTGGGCAATTTTCCCTGGAGTATTCCCCAGTAAAATCCCCAGCCACGGGAGGAAGCGAAATAAGAGAAGTGGTTTTAGGGAAGGGGAAGTCCCCTTACCCCTCGGCCTACTTCTCCTAGAGCTATAGTGGCTCCGAGCCACCCCAACCCCTTGGGTGAATGCTACCCCTCCCGCTACCCGACTCTTTCGAGAGCACTGGACTTGAGGGTCGGAACACTGAGTCCGAGGTAGTCCTCGGAAGGAGTGTGGAGGGGAAGGAGAGGGTTAACTTCTCCCGGGCAGTCCCCGGAGAAATTTCCCTTAGGAGGGAGGATATTGCCGCAGAGGGGTAGTCCCCTCTTGGTAGGCGGTGGGTGGTTGGGTGATACTTACTAAAGATCTACCCGTCGAGTTCGCCAGTGGAGGCGCTCGTTTGCTGGCCAGTGGAGGCGCTGCCGTTGAGGCGTCAAAAGAAGAAGCCGTGGAGGCGTCAAAGGATGCTGCTGTTGCTGCGGTCAAGCAGCGGTCGAGCAAGGCTGAGGTGCGATGGGTCCTTATCAAGGACCCATCTATATAATTCCGCGACACTAATCTTGCCAGCGAGAGAGCTGCTGCGGGCGCTGGCCACCTAGTGGCCAAGCGCGCAAGTAGTGTCGCTTCGCGGCCGCGACGCGCCAGGGCCAGAAGACGCGCAAGCGCGCCGCGGAGAGAGGGACAGATAAAGCGGCTAGACGCTGTCGGTCTAGCCGTCTATTGTGAGCGCAATAGAGATGGGAGATATAACAGAGAAATGCGGAATCTACTTCGCAACATTTTCTGCTCCTCCCAATCTCGAACAAACTCCCCCCGTTGACGCGATGGCGTCAAGATAAGGAAGAAGAAAGTTAACTCAGTTTAAAACAAGTTTATTTACAAAAATAAAAATAAAAGATATAAAACAGAACAGGACGACCTGAAGAGTCCCAGGACGCCCGAGAGAGGAGGTGGTAACCTGAAGAGTCCCAGGAAACCAGGAAAGAGAATAGACAACCTGAAGAGTCCCAGGAAGCCAAGAAGGAGAAAGTTAAGCGACCTGACGAGTCCCAGGAAGCTTGAGAAAGAGAGATGACAACCTGAAGAGTCCCAGGATGCCGTAAGGCAGGGTAAAGATAGACCTTGATGCGACCCGAAAGCAAGGGCTAAGAAGGGAGTTTACACAGTTGCGAGAGACTCCGTTGAATCTCTTTTTTCGCGGTTTTAAGTATAGCTACGCGAGCTACCCCATCTACACCAGGGACTAGTTTGAGAATCCGCCCCAAGGTCCACATGCGCGGGGGGTTGTTGGGTACTTTGATCAGAACCAGATCTCCTTCACCAAATTCCGAGTTAGTGTTCTGCCATTTTGGCCTATTCTGCAACGTGTGTAGGTATTCGGAAGACCACTTCTTCCAGAATGTCTCGGTGATTCTAGTCACGGTTTGCCAACGGTTTAATGACGATTCGCGTAAATCCAATGTGGAAAATTCCGGTGGAGAATTTAACGCCCGACCTGACAAGAAATGCCCCGGAGTGAGTACGTCCAACGACTCAGGATCATCATGTAACCGCGAAATGGGCCGTGAGTTGAGGCAGGCCTCAATTTTGGTCAGCAGTGTGGTCATTTCTTCGAAATTTGGCACGAAGACTCCGAGGGAGCGCTTTAGGTGGTGCTTCATACTTTTTACCGCACTCTCCCAAAGACCGCCCCAGTGCGGAGTGGCGACCGGAATGAATTTCCACTCGATTTCGCCGAAAGAATCGGTTTTCCGAGCGCGGGCGGCTTCTACAGCGCATTGGTAGGCGCATTTGAGTTCTGCGTCCGCTCCTTGAAAGTTGAGGCCGTTGTCTGAGTACATGACGGCGGGTTTTCCACGACGAGAGATAAAACGAGACAGCGCGGCGAGGAAGGCCTCAGTATCCAGTCGAGAGACGAGTTCCAAGTGAACGGCACGGGTAGATAGACATACGAACACGGCCACGTAGCATTTTATGGCTTTTGCATTACGACCGTGATGTAATTTCGCCGAAAAGGGCCCGGCATAGTCTACTCCGGTGTGTTCAAAAGTGAAACTGCGAGAAACCCGAGCGGCAGGAAGTGAACCCATGAGTTGGTTACCGAGTTTAGCGCGTTTGCGAACACACGTGATGCATTTATGAACACATGATTTTACTAGATTTCGCGCATTCACGACCCAAAACCTTTGTCGCAACGTGGACAAGGTTAATTGGAGTCCCCCGTGAAGTGTCTCTAGGTGGGTTTGCCTAATGAGTATGGCAGTTAAGTGACAATCCGGTAAAATAATGGGGTGTTTCATTTGTTCAGAAATTTCGGCGTTCCGAAGCCGCCCCCCTATTCTTAAGATTCCTTGTGAATCAATGACCGGATGTAAGGAAAGAAGCTTTGACCGCGACGGTATACGTAACCCATGATTCAAGGCTGAGATTTCGCTCGCGAAGTGTGTTCGTTGAACAACCTTTACCAAGGCTTCAATCGAACTGCGAATTTCCGATGCAGACAGGAGGGAGTCCTCCCATTGGCCGGTTTTCCTGGTCCGCTGGACAAATCGAAGAACATAGGCCATAACTCGGACCAGTTTAGACCAAGACGAAAACTTATCAAAAAACCAACACTCAGTTGTGTCTAGATGAGCGGTTAACGCTACCTTCCGACTTTCTTCCTCGGTTTCAAAGACCTGAACAGGTTTTGCGGTGTGCTCACGGAGAAAAGCAGGCCCATGCCACCAAAGTGAGTCCTCTGATAACTGTTGAACACTGGTTCCTCTAGAGCACAAGTCTGCAGGATTCAACTTAGTGGGTACATAATGCCAGCTAGCTTCCGGTAAATGCGTTTGAACGTACGAAACGCGATTGGCCACAAACGTCTTCCAATGAACGGGTTGCTTTGCTATCCAAGCTAACGCGACCTGTGAATCCGAGTAACACCGAATTGCATCACAACTCCCGACCAAGCTCGTCTTGACGTGAACCAACAACTTGACTAGAAGTGCGGCTGCAACCAACTCCAACCGAGGTATTGAAGTGATCTTAATCGGCGCGACCTTTGTTTTGGACATTACTAAATGCACCGAAAAATGACCGTTCTCATCCGTGAGACGCTCGTAAGCGACTGCACCGTAGGCCAGCTCTGAGGCGTCGCAGAATCCGATTAATTCGCGTTTTCTAGTAGTAAGGGATTGTCCAGTCCACCGTGGAATACTCAAAGCCTGTAAGTCGCAGAGCTGCTCATAGCACTTGAGCCACTTGGACTGAATAGGCTCAGGAATCTCTTCATCCCAAGAGAGTTTGAGTAACCAGGTGGATTGCATTAACTGCTTTAAAGTGATGACTATGGGAGAGATCCATCCCAATGGATCAAAGATCTTAGCATTCTCTGATAAGAGGATGCGTTTGGTTAGTACACCAATAGATGAAGGAGAAACACGGAAGCGAAAGCTATCATCCCCGTGATCCCAATATATACCCAAGACTTTACTTGACCCAGCAGGATCCTCAAAGAAAGAGTGCGGCTCGGTAGGTTCAAGCGGGGAAGTCCCCGGCTGATTGAATGCCCATTTGCTCAAGGAGAAGCCCCCTTTCGCTAGTAGAGCGATGAGTTGTTCCCTGACCGAACTGAGTTGTTTTAAGTCATGAGCCCCGAAAAGTAAATCATCTACGTATGTAGAATTTAACAAAACATCCTGCGCGAGAGGGAAGTCAGCCCCGTCCGTGGAAGCTAATTCGCGCAAAACTCGCGAGGATAAGAAAGGTGCCGGTCCCGTACCGTAGGTCACCGTGTTGAGTTCGAAAGCCTGAAGCTCACCGGAATCAGTCTTCCATAAAATGTTCTGATACTTGCGGTCCTCAAAACGCACAAGAATCTGTCGGAACATTTTAACAATGTCCGTCGCGCCAACATATCGAAAGGCACGCCAATTCATTAGGATCCACGTGATGTCCTGCTAGAGCTTGGGTCCAATGAATAACGTGTCGTTAAGCGATACGCCAGTAGAGGTTTTAGAAGATGCGTTGAATACAACGCGAATCTTTGTTTTCTGGTTCTCGGTCTTAACAACTGCATGATGAGGCAGAAAGACGCGAAAATCAGAGTTCAAAGGAACAGGAGATATATGTCCTAACAATTGATACTCCTGTAAGAATTGAGAATAACTTTCAGCTAGTTCTGGAGAGGTTTCCAATCGCCGAAGTATTCGTGTTAAGGTTTTCTCTGCTACCCGAGAGGAAGAACCTAAGCTGTGCTTCTCGATGTTGGATCGAAAAGGTAAAGCAACGACAAAACGACCTGAAGAGGTGCGTGATACCGTATTCACAAAATGTTGTTCACAGAGGGAGTCCTCTGTGGACATGGGTTTGACTTCCGGAACTTCTTCCAGTTCCCAGAAGTCGCGAAGAGTTTTTTCTACCTCAAAGCAATGATGCACCGTGACACTATGAGAGCGACCAATCTTGGGTACGACCCCCGAAACGATCCACCCGAAAATAGTCCGCTGAGCAAGCAACGTATGATCAGGAGAATGCATGTACGGGCCTTCCATCAATGCTGCAAGATAGTCTGCACCAATGAGCACATCAATTGGAGCCCTGGTTGAAGCGAAGTTATCAGCCAGATCAATTTCGCTTAGTGCTGGAAAGGACGACGGAGAATAAGTCGGAGGCATATACTGAGTAATCCTGGGTAAGATCAATGCAGTTACGTCCAACGAGACACCGTGTCGTGATAGAGAATGAAGCGTAATCTGTACCTCTGCTCGAACGTTTTGAGCCGAATTCAGAGAGACGCCATGAATGGTCGCGTTGACACGTTTTCGTTATACCCGTAGTTGCTGAGCTAGATTTTCCGAAATAAAGGAAGTTTCGGAGCCCGTGTCAACTAAACCGCGGACTATAATACGAGAACCGTCATGAGCGTCGATTCTGGCATAAAAGGTGGCCAATAGCACTGATCGGGTGTCGGAAACACTGAGATGTGTTGTAGTATTCGAGCTAGAGGGTTCTGGCTCGGAAGAGGAGTTGACCGCGGGGGTAGACCCCCGTGACTTGCTCCCCCCGGTGCCAGATTTGTCAAAATGCAATAAAGTATGATGCATTTTACTACATTTCCTGCATCGTGACGAAGAAGAGCAATTGGAGCAACTATGCCCGGGCCTCAGACAGTTGATGCAAAGATTCTGTGAAAATGCGAACTTTGAACGGGCCTGAGGGGTCAATGCAAGGTAGTCCTTGCACTGATACAAGAGATGGTTACTACCACAGTGAGCGCAACCGGTACTATTCACGCTAGTAGCATGTGACTTCAAGGATCTCCCCGATTCCTTTTTGGAAGTCTTAGGTTTGTTACCTAATGATTGCAAGGAGTTAATATGACGCGTTAGAAACTCAGAGAATTGAATGAACGAGGGATAATCCTTGCTGCTTCCCAGATACATTTCCCAGGCTAAACGAAGGGTGTCATCCAGTTTGTTCTTCAGCGAATGAACAATTATGGGATCCCATTGATCGACGCCGTATCCCATAGTTTTAAGGGCGTTGAGAGCAACCGTAACTGAGTCCCTAACTTCTTTCAGAACCTTAAAATTGTCACCCCGAAGCGTGGGTACTTGCGAGATTTGATCTAAGAACGTATCCGTGATCATCCGTTTGTCAGTGTACCGAGCTACCAGAGTGTCCCATGCTATCTCATAGTTCTCGGAAGTGATCGCTAAAGATTTAATGACCGTAGCTGCTTCTCCTTGCAAACAGGATTTTAGATAATGGAACTTGTCCCGACCCGAGACATACACTTTGTCGTGAACAATGGAACGGAACGTCTCATAAAAGTTGTTCCATTCTAAATAATCCCCGGAAAACTTCGGTAAATCAATAACTGGAAGCCTAATCTGGTTTATTTCGCCTGAAGGTGCAGTGTGATCTGATGACGACATTACCTGATTGGAACGAAGTTCATCTAGATGTCCTAGGATGAATACTTCCGCGTCACTATGGGCATCAAGGGCCGCTTGATACCAACTATCGGTTACGTACTCCATTTTAGCTAATTCGGCCGATTTAGTGTGAGTAGTGATCTTAACGTGAGTTTTATGCAACACGTTAAGCCACTTCTCTAAGGCTGCTAGCCTATCCTCCAAGAAGGGAAGGGTGAAATTGTGCACTCCACGCTTCTTGATGTTAACGACCAAACGAACGAATTCATCCTGAATCATGGGCACGTAATTGATTGCTTCTAATAATTCCCCTGAGCTAGCCATTTTGAAACTCTATTCCAGAACAAACCACAATCCAAAACACAGTCCGGAATGCCCACTCAGGAACACTGATCCACTTCGAACGTTTTTTGCCGGAAATCCGGCTCGAAGGACCAAAAATTTGTGCGAAACAATGTCCCAAGTTGGCTCCGAACCTGTGGTCAGAAGGGAAGGTCTTATTCTAGAATAAAATATTCAAAGCCAAAGATAAGAGGTAAAAGTAGTTTTTATTTAAATAAATAAAATGTACAAAAATTTTACAATATATTTACAAAAGAACCGCTAGACTAATGATCGACTTTCTAGGGAATTTGCTCTCGTCAACTTCTAGGGAATTTCGGTCTACGAAGATTCCCTAGAACCCCAGAAAACAGAATTCACCAGAAAGGAACGCGGACTTAGAAACTCCCGGACTGGGCAATTTTCCCTGGAGTATTCCCCAGTAAAATCCCCAGCCACGGGAGGAAGCGAAATAAGAGAAGTGGTTTTAGGGAAGGGGAAGTCCCCTTACCCCTCGGCCTACTTCTCCTAGAGCTATAGTGGCTCCGAGCCACCCCAACCCCTTGGGTGAATGCTACCCCTCCCGCTACCCGACTCTTTCGAGAGCACTGGACTTGAGGGTCGGAACACTGAGTCCGAGGTAGTCCTCGGAAGGAGTGTGGAGGGGAAGGAGAGGGTTAACTTCTCCCGGGCAGTCCCCGGAGAAATTTCCCTTAGGAGGGAGGATATTGCCGCAGAGGGGTAGTCCCCTCTTGGTAGGCGGTGGGTGGTTGGGTGATACTTGCTAAAGATCTACCCGTCGAGTTCGCCAGTGGAGGCGCTCGTTTGCTGGCCAGTGGAGGCGCTGCCGTTGAGGCGTCAAAAGAAGAAGCCGTGGAGGCGTCAAAGGATGCTGCTGTTGCTGCGGTCAAGCAGCGGTCGAGCAAGGCTGAGGTGCGATGGGTCCTTATCAAGAACCCATCTATATAATTCCGCGACACTAATCTTGCCAGCGAGAGAGCTGCTGCGGGCGCTGGCCACCTAGTGGCCAAGCGCGCAAGTAGTGTCGCTTCGCGGCAAGGTTGCCAAGTGTAGTACTTTCGGTACTACCGTAGTACCCAAAAGCGACATATCCTATAGCGTAGTACTATTTTGGGTACTACGCTATAGTTGCTGCTGATACTACTGGTCGGCGGAAATACGTCAGAGGGTAGAGACTGTAGAGGGACCGCAATATAGATATTTCTAATTACTAATTTCAAAATACATAATGCATGGTCCGTGAGCCAAGACAAATGTTAGTATTTATTGTATCGTACATACATACAACAATTTATAAAGTAATATAAAGTAATAAAGTGACAGTATTAATCTTACTGACAGCTGATATACTGATGGTATAAGTGAATAAATAAAGTTACGAAATTTGTAAAATGTACATAAAAATAATTTTTAAAAGTATATAAAGGACTGAACATTTTAGATAAGTATAACAATAAATTTTATAATATAAAATGTAAGATATAAATATTTTGTGGTACTTTGTGGGATTTTATTTCAGATTAAATTATAGTAATGTGTTTACTATGTCACTGTGCTGAGGATGGAGCTATGCGGATTTTCAAAATTAAAATAAAGGAATAGACTAAACATAATGTGGTTATTATGTCATCATTGAAATTCAAACTATGTTGATTGAGACGGATAATAAAATAAACGAGTGAAAAAACTGGGTAAATACAATAATAAATAAAGAAGCTGACAAATTAGATATATAATATAAAATGTAAGATATTTTATAGTACTTTTTGGGATTTTGTTTCAGATTAAATTATTGTAAAGTGTTTACTATGTCAATGCTGAGAATGGAGCTATGTGGATTGAACATTAAAACAAAAGGAATAGATTCACCATAATGTTGTTTCTGTGTCATCGCTGATGAGGATCAAACTGTGTTAATTGAGACAGACATTAAAATAAATGAGTCAGCAATTTGGGTAAATACAATAATAAATAAAGAAAATGACAGAATAGATATATAATATAAAATGTAAGATGTTTTATAGTACTTTGTGGGATTTTGTTTCAGATTAAATTATAGTAATGTACGTGTGTTTACTGTATCACTGCTGAGGATGAAGCTATGTGGATCGAACATTAAAAAAAAAGAATAGATTCACCATAATGTGGTTACTGTGTCATCGCTGAGGATCAAACTGTGATAATTGAGATGAATATTAAAATAAAGAAGCTGACAGATTAGATATATAATATAACATGTTAGATATTTTACAGTACTTTGTGGGATTTTATTTAAAGTTAATATATGTAAAATAAAATTTTTGTTTTCTTTTTACAATTGTATCTATATTAATTACTATATGTTGCAATTTCTTAAAATTAAGCCTCTGCTTTTATTAGCAAACTAATAGTTCCACACGGCAGTGATGCCAGAATCAAGCTTTTAGCAACAAAAATGAAGATAAACGCTAGCCAGCAGGAGTATAGAAAATTTAAAGGGAAGCGGTACAATCACAACTATGCCTGGAGAGCATAGGTGTGATTTGGCCTTCAGGCAACATTGGCTTTAGAAGAAGAGCGACTACCGCTAACCGTGATATTTTTACGTGTTATCCGTGTGAAGTGGTGCTGCGTTTACCTAAAAACTCAAAGCAAATAAAAATGCTTTTCCTAAATTGATTTGTAATATTGATAAAATGGTCAAATGTAGCCATTAACTAATTAGATTAGGTAATAAATACAGAAAATGCGTTTTATTATAACAAATGAGTTGAGGTAAAATAAACTCAATGTTTTTATATTAATCTGTTAACAAATGCATTTTTTTATTTATTATTGAGTCCAATAAATTAATGGTTATTAAAAAAAAAATTCCTTGTAATGAAAAAAAAAATGAAAAAATTTTAAACTTCACCAAGACTCGAACACGAGCCCACCGCATGACAAAGGACAACCTTACCGCCTGCGCTACAGCGCTCACTTGATTTACCAAGAGCAAAACAGCCTTTTAAAGACTGACTACAATTCTTTCACTAACTCGTCATAAACGATCAAGAATTAGCTGCAATAATAAATACATTTATCTCCACAGCATTATTGCACTAAATTTATTATGTTTTTAATTTGAAGCATACATTTTACATGAAGATACGATACTTTAAGGATGTTCATGCAATACTTTAAATACAAAACTATTCATATGCTGGTTTATCATAGTTATTCGACTACATATAACAAATATTATAATATTACTTAATTAATTTATGATAGTTGAGCATATGAATAGTTTTGTATATAGAGTACTGAATGGTTACCCTTAAATTATCATATCTTCATGCAAAATGTATGCTTCAAATTAAAAACAATAAATTTAGTACAATAATGCTATGTAGATAAATGTATTTATTATTACAGCTAATTCTTGATCGTTTATGACGAGTTAGTGAAAGAATTGTAGTCAGTCTTTAAAAGGCTGTTTTGCTCTTGGTACATCAAGTGAGCGCTGTAGCGCAGGCGGTAAGGTTGCCGTTTGTCATGCGGTGGGCTCGTGTTCGCGTCTTGGTGAAGTTTACAATTTTTTCATTTTTTTTTTCATTACAAGGAACTTTTTTTTTAATAACCATTAACTTATTGGACTCAATAATAAATAAAAAAAGTGCATTTGTTAACAGATTAATATAAAAACATTGAGTTTATTTTACCTCAACTCAATTGTTATAATAAAACGCATTTGTTGTATTTATTACCAAATCTAATTAATTAATGGCTACATTTGACCATTTTATCAAAATTAAAAATCAATTTAGGAAAAGCATTTTTATTTTATTTATTCACTTATACCATAAGTACATCAGCTGTCAGGTAGATCAAAGCTGTCACTACTCCTTATTTCTTTATTACACTTTATTTTTCCGTATACTAACATTTGTCTTCGTTCACGCCGTTCACGGTGACAGGCTGTGAATATAATATATATAATTTTTGATATATTACGTTCTGCATTTAAGATGGCTACTGACGTATTTCCGCTGGCAGTATACTTTGTGCAGTCTGCATTCCTTATATCAAAATTCACTTACTATAGAGCGTAGTACTATTCAAGATGGCGGACTTGGCAACCTTGGCTGGCAGTATACTTTGTGCAGTCTGCATTCCTTATATCAAAATTCACTTACTATAGAGCGTAGTACTATTCAAGATGGCGGACTTGGCAACCTTGTATGGTATATGCTCATATTGCTGTTAGTATTGATTTTAAAATTATATATAAATATATGTTTAATAATATTGTTAAGATACAAATACGACATATGAAATTTATATTTTTTTTAGTAGATGAACCTGATGAAATTAATTCTGGTTGTTCGAATACAAGTTTGTCAATAAGTAATACATTATTAGAGAAATCAAGAATGTGTAACATTACTACTATTAATGAAATATATAGTACTTCATCCGCTACTGAAAAAGAAGAATCTATTTCAAAAAGTTTGCCTCGTGCACATAATATACCTAAAGGAACTGGATCAAATAACGCAAAGAAAATAATACACCTACAAAATGAGTGGTTAAATTACTTAAAACGGGCAGAAGAAAGAATGACTGAGAATAAAAAACAGCATGAAGAACTTTTAAGCAGGAAGGATGAAGGAATGCAAATAAAAAAACAGTACATTGAATTGAAAAAAAGAGCAATTGAATTTAAAGAAAAACATGAAAAAAGAAAGCTTCGAGAAAAAAATGAAAGACATAAAGATTTGGTAGAACTTGAAACTAAAAAGTGCAGATTGTTGTCAAGTTTCCTTTTATCGCAAGATGAAATGAACAAGGATTTAAAATAAGTGCTAGAGGATGGAGAAACCGATTGAAATGGAGTAACTTTTCCTAAAAACTTTACTTACTTAAATAAGGCTCACTAAAAGTAAATCCTAGATATTTAAAAGTGATTACTATTTGGTTTAAATTCAGACTGATTAAGTTTAAGCATTAACATTAACATAAACTGTGTAATATTTTCATAAATGTATGTATGTATACACCTTTAATGCTTTATATTTTATATCGATGAGATATGTTAAAATATTTTATATATAGATTTAAAAATATATTTTGTTAAGTGATAAGTAGTTATATAGGTTATGTCTGTTGCTGTTCGCTTATAAAATTTACTTGTTTGTTTTACTACGGATGCTGAATGTTAAAGTTGGATGAATTAAGTATATGATAAAGAAAGTTTATTAAAAATAAAGGAAAGTAAATACTAACATATTATATATAAACATTTTTATTTACTCTTTTGTTCAGATGAAAATAAACTTTCACAAAAACATTTAAAGTATAAAATTACATTTTATTGCATAAACAATTCTCGAAATAAGTTCTCTTGACGACCGCATCGATTGTTTTCATTTGTTGCACCGGCTTCGGCTGAAGCATTGTCCTCATTATAATCTATTTCAATATTGTTTAAGTCTTCATTGCTTGAAATGCAAATATTATGTAATACACAGGCAGCTATAGTTACACTGCCGGTCAAAAGTTTAAGACCACTTGAGAAATTTGTCTCAAAAACAGTTACCGATTTAAATGCTCATAACTTTGCAATAAGAAAAGATAGAAGAAAATACAGAACACTGTCAGAAAGGCGATGAAATTCCCCATACGGTAGAATTAGTTTCATTCACTAGAACCTTATAATTGCCGAATTACCATTAAATGAAATAGATGCTAAATTTTTAATTTTCAGTTTTTTGTTCCGCAAACTTAACTGCTCGCACCACTTACAAGAATTGTGATAGGTATCTGAAACTTTGGTGACATAAAGTTCAATGTTTTAGCTTTAATTTAAGCCATCAAACATAATGAAATTCGCATTATTTCCTATTTTTTATTACTATTTTGTGAGCAATGTCGAGAAAAATTTTTGACCGAAAAACAACTGCCCAAGCATTTGAAACAATTTCAGATCGAAGAAACTGTCGGTATTAAACGACTTATTCTACTTGTTTCATAATGTACTTTTATTGAATTAACTCAAAGCGCTATTAATTTCTAAGTTAAATGAATAAATTTAGGGTAAGGAATAAACGATTATAACATTTATTTTCATGTATGCAATTAATTTAATGTTTTTTCATCGGAAAAGACATCTCTATTTTTTATTACCACTTGTGCAATTCGCAGCATTTTTGCTATCAGTTTTCCAATGGTTTCTGCAGATATTTTTGTCCAGTTTTCTTGCAGTAATTTTTATGGATATTTAGCTAAAGTTGGGCATTTATTTCTGAGCGCCTTATCAAATTAATCCCAAAGAAGCTCTATGGGGTTAAGGTCAGAACCTTGCGACAGCTGTGTCATAATTTGTGAAGTTCTTTTTTCCTCTTATTTTTGAAGATAATTCATGCATAGTTTTGCGGTATATTTTGGGTCATTATCTTATTGAAAAATGAATTCTGGACCTATTATTAGCAGCTCAGATGGGATTGCATGATTTATTAAAATTTCATAAAATTTCTTTTCGTTCTAAATGCCAGACATTCTAATCAAATCATCAACTCCTTCAGCTGAGAATCCACCCCATCCTTGACTGAACCGCCACCATGCCTGACCGTAGGAACTATGCATTACGAGACCATCTTTTCATTACTTGCACGTCATACAAAAATTCGACGTTTATTCCCAAACACTTCAAATTTAGACTCATCTGTTCACAATACTTTCCTCCAATCCTGAAGCGACCAATCCTTATACAATTTAGCCCATTCTAGGCGCTTCTTTTTATTTATTGGACGCAGTAATAGTTTTCTTACGGCGATCCTTCCATATAAATTGGCATTTCGTAGCCGCCTGTTGACTGTTGATAATGAAATAGTTTCTAATTTTGCTCATTAAGAGTAGCTATTGTTTCAGGAGCTGTTAACCTTCTGCTTCTTTTATTTAATACAGAAATGTATTTATCTTCTGCAACTGATGTTAGACGAGGTCTACTGCTATGTTTTCTATTCATATTTTTGTCACTTTCATTGTAATGTTTAATTACATCATGTACTGACGATTTGGAAACATTTAACTGGGATGTAATAACTCCTTGTGATTTGCCCTTTTTAGGAAATATATAGTAATATAGTAAAAACAAAGGAAAATAATTAGATATCTTCGTGTTGTTAATTTGTTGATGATTAAGCTCTCAATTTTCATATAACCAAGTCAGTTGTAACCAAAAATATGGGAAAATCAAAAGACTTATCAGTTGAGACACGATCAGCAATTCTCACACTTCACAAAGGAGGTAAATCACAAAGGGTTATTGCAGCCCAGTTAGAAGTATCTAAAACGGCGGTGTTTAATGCAATTAACCGTTATAATGAAAGCGGCTCAAATAAAAATAGAAATCGCACCAGTAGACCACGTGTAACCATTGATTCAGAAGATAAATTTATTACAATATTAAGTAAAAGAAATAGAAGATTAACTGCTCCTCAAATAAGAGCAAGTATTAATGAGCAGGCGCTTAATACAGTCTCATTGTCTACCGTAAGCAGACGGTTAAGAGAAGCTAATCTCCATGGAAGGATTGCCGTAAAAAAACCCTTGCTACGTCCTATTAATAAAAAGAAACGCCTAGCATGGGCCATCGCACATAAAGATTGGTCTCTTCAGAATTGGCGAAGAGTATTGTGGACGGATGAATCCAAATTCGAAGTTTTTGGAGTTAAACGTCGAGTTTATGTGAGACGTGCACCAAATGAAAAAATGGCTCCGCAGTGCCTAGTACCAACTGTAAAGCATGGTGGTGGTTCGCTTACGGTGTGGGGTGGATTTTCAGCAAAAGGCGTTGGAAGTTTAATTTCAATATCGGGAATTTTGAACAAAGAAAGCTTTCACCAAATTTTAGTAAATCATGCAATTCCATGCGGGTTAAAATTAATTGGTCGAGGATTTATTTATCAACAAGATAATGATCCCAAGCATACGTCAAAACTATGCATGAATTATTTGGAAAAGGAAGAAGCAAAAAGAAAATTGAGTATTATGAAGTGGCCACCACAAA
Organism: Prorops nasuta; assembly: GCF_024137725.1. Taxonomy (NCBI): domain Eukaryota; kingdom Metazoa; phylum Arthropoda; class Insecta; order Hymenoptera; family Bethylidae; genus Prorops; species Prorops nasuta. The sequence continues at coordinate 2,266,138 of NW_027116821.1, read as the reverse complement.
GTCCTGATTTAAACCCCATAGAACTCCTTTGGGATGAAATTGACAGAGCTATTCGAAAAGAATGTCCAACATCGACAAAGCATCTGTGGGAACTATTACAAGCAAACTGGCAACAAATTTCTGCAGAAACGACAGAAAAACTTGTAGCAAGAATGCCACGAATTGTAAAAGCAGTTATAAAAAAGAGAGGCGGCTTTTTCGATGAAAAAACACTAAATTAATTGTACATATGAAAATAAATGTTATAATTGTTTATTCCTTACCCTAAATTTATTCATTTAACTTAGAAATTAATAGCGCTTTGAGTTAATTCAATAAAAGTACATTATGAAACAAGTAGAATAAGTCGTTTAATACCGGCAGTTTCTTCGATCTGAAATTGTTTCAAATGCTTGGGCAGTTGTTTTTCGGTCAAAAATTTTTCTCGACATTGCTCACAAAATAGTAATAAAAAATAGGAAATAATGCGAATTTCATTATGTTTGATGGCTTAAATTAAAGCTAAAACATTAAACTTTATGTCACCAAAGTTTCAGATACCTACCACAATTCTTGTAAGTGGTGCGAGCAGTTAAGTTTGCGGAACAAAAAACTGAAAATTAAAAATTTTGCACCTATTTCATTTAATGGTAATTCGGCAATTATAAGGTTCTAGTGAATGAAACTAATTCTACCGTATGGGGAATTTCATCGCCTTTCTGACAGTGTTCTGTATTTTCTTCTATCTTTTCTTATTGCAAAGTTATGAGCATTTAAATCGGTAACTGTTTTTGAGACAAATTTCTCAAGTGGTCTTAAACTTTTGACCGGCAGTGTATATCTGTAACAAAATCAATGTTACTGTATTCACTAAAGAATTTTAATCGTCTAAAGCGTCCTTTTAAATATCCGAATACTCGCTCCACTACCATACGCGTCGAAGATAACATATAGTTAAATTCTTGTTGATGCTGGGACAAGTGACCATTGTCTTTGAATGGGGGAACTAACCAGGATAAAGAAGGGTATGCTGCATCTCCAATAATAAATGTTTCATTTGGAAACAATAAAGATGTACTTTCTTCTGCTACATTGTATAAATTAGATCTTCTTAAGACCCGGGCGTCATGCAAAGATCCTGCCTCTCCACAGTAAACGTATATAAACTTCATATCTGCGTCAACCACAGCCATTAAATTTATAGAAAAAAAAATTTTTCTATTACAATATTCATTACACCTTTCTTGTTGTCTTTTTATGGCTATGTGTGTTGAGTTTATAGCTCCTATGACCTTCGGTATGCCTCTTTTTTGTTGAAAATTGACAGAAATATGTGCTATTAGTTCATTTGTCTTAGGCCATGAAATTATCTCATTAGATTTTTCTACTAAAAACTTTGCAACGCGACGAACAACCCGGAATACAGATGAAGTGGATATATTGAATCTATCTGCAAGTGTTCTCAGGGGTTCTGTGTTAGATATAAACCATAAAAATAGTAGGAAACTCAGTTTTGCAGAAATGTTTTTTGGTCCTGTAACGTCCAAGCCGTTTACTCTTAATTATTAGGCGTTCTAATAACTTTAGTTTTCTTTTATTATTTCTTTTAAATAGATTTGCATTTAAGAGTAAATGTCTTATTTATATTTAAAAACGCTCTCATTCATTATTTTCTTTTGCATTTAAGAGTAAATGTCCTATTTATATTCAAAAATGCTCTCATTCATTATTGCGTTTAAGAGTAAATGTCTTATTTATATTTAAAAATGTTCTCATATTTCCAATACACGCGCCAGCGACTGGCCTTAACTCCGCGCCGCGCGGACCCAGCTTCTGTTTCTCCCCCCTTTCTTAGAAAGGAATTAATTAACTCGATTGTTAAATAATCTTTCTTTTATTAATCATTCTTTCCTGTTGGGTAATCTATTTTGCCTTTTTGGTCATTTAAAATGCTAGCACTTTCCCTTAGTCGGGAATAAAAGATTGCAGGCAGCACATTAAATCCAAACTTTCTTCAATGCCGAAAATCCTCCTCATCTTACAATTCTCCATATTTTTTCCCCTAATTTATTTAACAAATACTAATTTTGTTCTCTTCCTTATTTTCTCTTTCTCTCCCTCTTTGTTTGCTTCCTCAGAAAACCACCGTTAGTCACGTTACTCGCGATAACGTTTCTCTCAGACGCTAGTCAGCGGATCTCACGCTTACTGCCCTATACCATTCTATTCCATCTTTAATACATCCTGTGTCCAAATTTTAACCATCAAATCCATTCTGCCACCAGCATGGCCCCAAAGGAACTTTTCGTTTGCGAGCGGTTATTATACAAATATGTTAGGACCAATCCAGCCCAAAGGATCTGTGCCTATTGCGAGTCCGCCCTTCCGGACAACAAACGAAATATCTTAGCGACAATACGTCAACACCGCCTTAGAGCTGCAAAGGACATTAACCACATCTTTTGTAACATCTGTCATAGATCACTGTTTTTTATCGCCCTACTTAACACGTGCTTTTGCTGCAAACATGCTTTTTATTTGCATAGTGAAACCCTTCAGCGAAAGGAAAATAATCAAACCTTTGTAAATTCCATTATCTACGAAGATAGATATTGGAATTTCGATTTTCCTAACCCCAATAAACCATGGGGAACATAATTGCGATAAAATATTAAGCGTTTTTCCTCCATAACCATTCGGGCATTTTTTCTTCACGCTTAACTATTTTAACCGTTTTTTTTTCTCCTCTTCTCCGTAACCATTCGGGCCACCGTCTATATAATTCCAACTATAGGAATAAGAAACATTAGGTCATTAGATATCCGGTCCCATGAGTAACAGGATATCGAATCGCCAGCAGCCACGTGCATACCTTTTTTATAACTTGCCCTTGGAAGCGGTCAACCGTTTAACAATAATTGTTGTGGGTTCTTTAACCCTAAAACGGTGATCGTTTTCCTCTCGCAGTTTTTCATTTTTTTTTAATTATTATTACTTTTTCTCTCGTGCCTAGATTAGGACACCTTTTGCTCATGCGACGGCTAATGCCGTATTAATCATTAAATTTTGTTAATATTCTTTTATAATTGCGTTTTAGCCATAAGTAAACGATTGTATGCGAAAAGGTGCAAGCTCAGCACCCTTTATCTCGTTCTCTAGCGTACCCAAGCTTAGGCAGTAGCGCCTTCTGATTGGCTGAAGGCGATGCGACGTCCCCCCCCCCCCCCCAGCTAATTATTTAACGGGATCCCTCAAGCCCTCTGTAGCCAATATTACGGAACGAAAAACGAGGGAGAATTGTCCAGCGCTATTTTTCAACCGATTTAAATGTTTTTGGGCTTGTTGGAATCGTTAGGACTCGCACTTTGTCATAAATAAAGCCGTATTTTCCAAAAAACGTAAAAAAAATAGAATTGTTTAAAAATTCGCATTAATATTATTTAAACGCAAAACAAATAGAAAAATCGGGCTTCTTTATGACGAGGTGCCAGACCTAACAATTCTAACAAGCCCAAAAACATTGAAATCGGTTGAGAAATAGAGCCGTACCATTGTCCCGCGTTTTACCGTAATTTCAGGTCTTCAAGCGTCACTGACTCGTTCATTCTGCTATTTATTTCGGAACAAATAAAAGCACGATTGCACATTGAGAAATTACATTAGAAGCTCTCGATAATGTACATGCTGCTATGAGTATTTCTTAATCTTATGAAGCTTGTCGTAGAAGGTGCAATGCAATTAATTTAGAAGGACAATTTCGCGATTGAAAATAAGACCCACGTACATACATGGTAAACGCTATGTGTTTTTGTTTACAGTACACACTCCACGAGTCACTAACACAGTCGCACCCGTATGTATGTAGGCCTACTATGCTGGTTTACATACGCTGGACAAGGCAACAAGCTGTAGAGGGGAAAGGGGAAGCCAACTTTATTTACTCCGAGTACGCATCTTGTTACAGTTTGCATTATAATGACCAAAAGAAGCGTTGCAAAATTATGAAAATATCATAAAAGCGTCTCCCCTTTTTACGCTCTTTTCAATGATGCTACCCAAGTTGTTGGTGCATTTTTACTTTGCTCAGAATAAATAGCAGAATGAACGAGTCAGTGACGCTTGAAGACTTGAAATTCCGGCAAAACGCGGGACAATGGTACAGGCGTATTTCTCAATAGAATTTGATGAGACTAGTCATAGCTAAAGCCGTTCTTCATGTAGATTGTCCTAAAGATCTCGCATTTTCGATAAAGCCTATAGTTTTCCAGTTATGAACGATTGAAGATAGACGTGCGCAACAGCTGATCTACGCGAGAGAAGAAATATGTATTTGTGCGCCGTGCAACTTCAAACGTTCATAGCTGAAAAACTATAAGTTTTATCGAAAATGCGAGCTCTTTAGGACAATCTACATGAAGAATGGCTTTAATTATTACTAGTCTCATCAAATTCTGTTGAAAAATACGACTGTACCATTGTCCCGCGCTTCGCCGTATGCTCTATATTTCAAGCAATACGAAATCTCCTTTTCTACAATTTTATTTCAAAATGATAATTGCATTTTTAGCAATTTCATTATATCGGCAAAATGAAATGTTCTCAACATTATTTTAGCGGTATTTATATGTGTATAGCTACAGATAGGGGAATAGCGTAAATATGAGGAAAGCTTCGCAGTAAGTTTCGATGCTGGAGTGGGGGAACACGTTAGCGTGAGCCGCGAGAGGGGTGGAAGCCTAGCTTTCTTCCTAAAAATTTTTGTTTTTCGTCCACCTCAAAAACGCGGGACAATGGTACGGTTCTATTTCTCAACCGATTTCAATGTTTTTGGGCTTGTTAGAATCGTTAGGTCTGGCACCTCGTCATAAAGAAGCCCGATTTTTCGATTTGTTTTGCGTTTAAATAATATTAATGCGAATTTTTAAACAATTCTATTTTTTTTACGTTTTTTGGAAAATACGGCTTTATTTATGACAAAGTGCGAGTCCTAACGATTCCAACAAGCCCAAAAACATTGAAATCGGTTGAAAATTAGCGCTGGACAATTCTCCCTCGTTTTTCGTTCCGTAATATTGGCTACAGAGGGCTTGAGGGATACCGTTAAGAGCGGAGCGGATGGACGCCGCATCTCATTCTTTCGTTCTTTTTTTTCAAGTTTAGTTTCGTTCGTTCATTTCTTTCGTTCAAGTTAGACTCATTCGTTTTTTTCCTAAATTACTTTCACTCATCTCGCACGTCTTACTTAAGTCAATTCATTAAATTTTAGAATTTGCATAAAGTTTGAACCTAGAAAGTGAGACAAAGTTCGCGTTTATAATATTGTCAAAATACAAGAACATTAGTTGTTTTTTTTATAAACGAGCAAATTTATTAAAAATCGTTTCACTCTATAATCAATTCAGTGCACATATTTTCTTTTCACCGAACACTCACATTCATCCCTGGTTCCCTACGCGCGCGGCGACGACGACCGTAGTCCAAGCAGCAGTTAACAGGAGAGTTTCCCTTCTACCTTCTTCTTTCATTATTTTTATTGTTGTCTCATCACCAGGTAATATTTGAATTATATTTATTTCTAATCCTGAATTTCATCTTTTCTTCTCATTTTGTACGCCAGAGTTTCTTTTCCTTACCTACGACGCCTTATTTAAAAGACATTAATAACGCTACCTAAGGGCTTAGCGACAATATAAATTGTAGTTGAGCTTAGTATTAAATTTAGCAATCATACAACTCTGGACGTTACAGTCCAAATGAGTACGATGGAATTATATTAGAAGATTCCAAATCACCTGTAATAAAGATAATATTAACCTTATAACATTGTAAATATATATTTTGTTTGGTTTTATATGTATTATTTACATTAGTAATAACCAATTCATGATTTTTCTTACCTATTATTTGCTGTACTATAGTGCGAGATAATCTAAAGTGTTCTTTGAACTCATTTTCAGTATAATTCTCTATTATATGAAGGTAACATTCAATGTGATTTCGTCTCTCACCCTCTATTAAAATTCGATACAAAGGAAATAAAATTTTCATTTCCTCTTCATTTTCATCTTCACAACTTAATTATGTAGGTATATAGTATTACTTGATATACTCAGAGACGTATTATTGCTACTGGTATCTGAACTTTCTGATGTATCAAGCGTAGGCTTCAATAAGATTTTGAGTATATCCTTGTTATCCATTATTTTATAATAATCTGTAAAATTGTTGTATCAGCGAAATTACATTTTACAAAATTTATATGCTTATGGTTTAAATGCTTATTGACATATATAGTGTTATATACATATAACTACTTATACTACTTTTCTCTATCAACTAGCCAATAACTAGAATTAAAACATTTAATTAATAAAAGTTAGTTAAATTCAAAAAGGCTCCGGTTGCATTCTAACCAAGCGCCGTGTGGCGTCATTCGTATGCAACCTGAACCTCCTTCTTAGGCAACAGTACTTCTCTAGTTGAGTTCGGAATTAAACTCTTTTCGTTCTGATGGAGCTTTCCCTAGAATTCCCTATTAGCTCGGTCTAGTGTTTTTATGTCCGGACCGAAAGAATAGAGCTTTTATGAAGATCTGATATAAATAAGGTATGTGCTAACTGCTATTAACAAATATATGATACTAATATTAAAATTGAAATAATTGCTTATTTTTTTAATAATATTAGATGAATTCTGTTTACCTGAAATAAATGGAGAGTGATATGGAAAATGACCCTTTCAGTCATGAAAAGGAGAATATTCATCCTGGAAAAAGCTGTACAAAAATATGGATCAAAGACAATATTTTATTTTTAATTCATGCAATTCAAGAATTGGATGACGAATACAGTAATGGTATAAAAATGACAGTATGGAAAAAAGTTGAAAAACAATTCAGTGATATTGGTGAAATTATAAGTGCCAAATCCATTGAAATAAAGTGGAGAAGTCTGTTAAAAACCTATAAAGCAATAAAACATAACAATGAAACAAGCGGATCAAGAAGGAGGTCCTGGGAATTTTTTAGTTTGATGAACGATTTCATGCAAAATAAACCAGAAATAGTTCCTGTTGCAACGTATAATAGCAGTTCTGGATTAGAAATAAATAGAGGTATTAACATATAATATTTATTTGTACTTAAAGAAAGAATACTGAAAAAAACTTGGAAATTTTTGCAATTTATCTTATTTCAGATAGTTTACAAACTGGCGAACCAATTAAAAAAAAAGCAAAGCTGTTAAACGACAAAGAAAGAAGGCCCCAGGAAAGGATGGACAAGCTAGATAGATTTAACAATCTATTTGAAAAAATGATTGAGAAAATGTAGATTTTCATAATGAATGTGTTCCTTTCTCACCAATAAGTGACAGAAAATAAATGTAACCTTAAAAAATTGTGATTAATGTCATTGGGTGATACTAAAATAATTAAAAAGTTAATTGCTTTAATATTGAGAGTTTATAATATATTTTTAATACTTATTAATATCATTAAGTGTATTTTTCAGTTTAATAACAATATTATATTATATCGAAAATGCAATTTTTTAAGAATTGTTCTTGTAATAGAAAAATGAATCATTAAAATGTGAATGATATGTATTATTATTGAAGTAACGCAGTATACATTTAATATATATTTAGTTTATTTCACAAGGAATGTATAAACGTACTTTATTTTAATAAATAAAAAAATGTATTAGTACTTAACTTATATTGGTAATAATTTTTAACATTTTTTCAGTGTGGTTCATCATTTTAAGGAAAAATTGATAAATCTGTTATTTAATTTCACTTATTTAGAACATTGAAGAAAGGCCACAGATTAATTACGAATAGTAAGTTTATAAATGTATTCGTTTCTAAAAGACACATTTTGTCTACCTTATTTGCAGTTCATAAACTTTCCATTATTTGGTTTCTCTTTCTGATAGCCATATTTACATTATTAGTTTCAATATCATCTTCATCCTCGTCACTATCCGCTTCATCATTTAAATTTAACACTTCATTTTGTTGATAAAATTCTAATTCTTCAAGATCTTTACTGTTTAAAATGCAAATGTTGTGTAATATACAGGCAAATGCAATTAGAAGAACAGATAGTTCAAGACGTCTAGTTTCAACATATATAAGTCTTCGAAATCTGCATTTCAAAAGACCAAAAGTATTTTCAATTTTTACTCTTATTTTACTTAATGCTTTTTTAAATTGCTTTTGCCTATTTGATAAGTGACCGTTATCTTTAAATCCCACGAGAAGATTTGATGACAATTTATAAGCTAAATCTCCTAATAAATAGCTATCATTACAAAATTTAGCTTTTCCATTTGTAATTTATTTATAGATGTTAGATTTCTTATATAAAGTGTTATCGTGTAAAGATCCTGCTTCTCCCACATAGATATCTATAAAAAGCATTTTATGGTCACAAATCCCTTGCAGTAGTATTGAATGGTATCCTTTCCTGTTCACAAAAGAATTACCATTGTATTTAGGTCGTCCAATTCTTATGTGACTCCCATCTATACAGCCTATTACACCTAAAATTAAAACAGAAATGAAATTACTTTCTGCAAAAAAACGTTCATAAATCAAAATATGTATATACTATGGTTCTATTTATATATGTATGCTATTTGTAATTAACAGTTACTCTTATGTAAATAATATCTTTTTAAAAATGTATTTTAAAAAGATATTATTTACCATCAAAATTTCTTCTTGAGAAGCCTTGCTTGATCTGTAATTGACGTTCCTCATCAGGCCACTTAATAATTCCAAAACTCTGGTTGACTTTAGCAAGAATGTTGCAAGTCCTATATAATATACTCCAACACGTAGATTTAGCAACACCAAATCTTTCTGATACAGACCTAATATTCATAAATGTTAAACAAGAAGTCCATACTTAACTTTCTTATAAATAAGAAAGCACACAAATAAAATAATAATAAATATTTTAACGTAATGATTCTAAATTTGCTAAGTACCAAATAGTTATTAAGAATTCCTTCTTCAAATTAATTTCAGGAAAACCACTAACTAAGACTGGATTTCTTCGAATAATTTCTTCTGCCATGTTTATCAAAATTTCAAATACTGTCTGTGACATTCTGAAATGTGCTTTGAACTGATTATCATACATTTTTGGTATTGTTTCCTCTGCGTACTTTTTAACTTTTGGTATGCGTTGTTCGTCATCTGATGATGATGAATCGTTAAAATTTTGTGACATTACAACAGGAAATAAAATTGGCAAGTTCTCCATTTTTAGAAATTATTAAAATTTATCAAATCATTAATTAGAATCTTTAATAGAGCAAATTTAACCTGGCCTGACCAGATTATTTGAATAATTTTATGCTATGAAGAATTGAAAAGACAATCTCCCTAGAAGTTCTATTCGTTAGGTCTGGACATAGAAACACTATACCGAGCTAATAGGGAATTCTGGGGAAAGCTTCATCGGAGCGAAAAGAGTTTAATTCCGAACTCAACTTCTGTTGACAGGGCCTCAGAGCGCGCGTGGCCAAAAGTCTTAGTCAGCTATTAGAACAATCGGTAGGCAGACAATTGGCCTAAAAATTTTTGGATGTAGAGTATACTCTCTACATAAAGACATGAATTATGATTATATTCGCGCAGCTCTCCCGCTCCTCTAGCGGAGGATATTGTAGATATTATTCACAATCTGGCAACGCCTCACCTGAACTGTCAAATTTCAGTTTATTTTAGTGTTGTTGATAAATGTCAGGTCAGTAATAATTATTTGTTAAACTCTAAATTTATTAATGTAAAAGGAAACGATGCTTTTGTGTAAAATATTTGTTTTAGGTTGCTCGCAAACTCATTCTTTTCTGCATGAATAAAAAACAAGAAGAAAGACACAAGAGTAATATAATATTATGGTGAGGTATTGACATTTAATTTACATGTTAACTATTAAACTGATGTTTCTTTTTATACAGCAAAATGCCAAAATTTGAAAAACGCAATTTGTATCACTATGGCCATAAAAAAATGGATTATTTTGCATCACATGAGTCCTCCATAAAAACTTTCTCCTTAAAATTATAAAGTGGATATATCGGGCATTATAAACTGATCTAGTATGCTCGAAGGTAAAAGATCTTGCATATTATTCATTATCTTCATGATTTTCAACAATTTAATTATTATGAAAATTGTTTGTAGTACAGGTGTTTTAAATAGAAATAGTATTAAGCTATTGATAGCGAAAGAACGTTTGGCAGACTGCAAAGAAATTGGATATTGGGATGATAAGGCTTGAGTTCGCAGAATAATATCAGATCTTTCTTTAATAGATTATGTGTGGTTGATAAGCTTTCCAAATGCTGAAAAGAGAACATTCTTACAAGCAGTTTTAAATTTTAGGTCAAAGACTGCTGTTTATCACAGTAAGTTGTTTATGTAAATATATTATTGTTATACAGGACTTCTCTAAATTGCCAAATATTGCATTTCAGTTACGATAAGTATAACACAGTTGGGGAGATATAATAAAGAATTATGGAAATTATATTTCAATAACAAAATTGAGGGAACCCATAAAAATATCAAGGTGGACCTTTGATATTTTCAGTACATACAGCATAGTATTCATTTTAAGCAGGCAATTTTCATTTTAAAGAATAGCTTAATGCATTTCATTAAATTTGAAGCAGGAAACATTTATAAGAAAACCAGGCTTGTCAATTGCGGGGAAAGACAATACAATTTCATTACACATTCTTTCTATATGGTTTAAAGATCTGTAAGTAATTTATCAATGCTATGCACAAAACAATTTTACTAATAATTTCCACTCAAATTTTATATCTTTTTACAGGTCATCTTTAAAATGAAAATTCAATTAAAATTATGTATGAGGAGGTACTTTCCAATAGTTGGTATTAAATTCTATGAATTTATATTTCCATCGAAATAATAATTAATTCTACTATTATCGTGCAATAAATCTATTAGGGAATGATTATATTTTAATTGATTTTATGGAAATATACTCTCCACAATTTGTTTAAACTGCAAGAAGAATGTTAGACTTAGTGGATACATTTGTGAAAATATATATCATGCAGAAAAATATATGTGTATACCGAGTGACTAGCTAATTGTATATAAACATGAAATGGGATAATGGAAATTTTCGAACAAGTTTTCGTACCAATTTGTAGCTATATAGAAATATATTTATATTAAACTTATACGCTTCTTTAAATATATTATATATATAATTAACATTAATAAATATTAATTAGAATCTTATTTTGTTTCACGTAACAAATATCGATAATTATTGCTGTTGAACAAGGGCATTACAAGGTTCAGATACAGTGTCATCCTGTTGAAAAAAATTAAATCAATACCATTCGGCAATATATATATATATATTGTAACGCGCGGAAAGGAATTCCGGGTTAAAATAATTAATAACTACACGGCCAAAATCCAAGGACACAATCTTTATTTATCACAAAAAATCTCGGGGGGAGAGGCCTCCCGCGATGTCCTGGCACACTTATTATACGCGCACAATGATTTCATTAACACTACTAAAGGGAAAACTAGGGAAAAGATCAGGGAAAGCGACGGGCGAGAAGACGGCACGGGAAAAGCAAAAGGGGGAAGGGAATGGGGCGAGGAAAATTCTCCGGCGGCCTCGACGATGACATCTGGCGATCCCACGACGTCCGCCACGGAAAACTCCACAAAAACTTCGTAATAATGATGGCTGGGGCCTGCGATATTGAAATTCGGCGTATTTCAATATTCACAGCGACGACCCAGCTCTCTATTAAATCCACGTACTGATGCTCCAAGAGTAGAACAAGGTGTAGTCCAAATTGACGGATATTCCTCCGTTCTCCCAATTATTCCCCTCATTCCGGGGTGTCATGGTTATGATCAGGATCCAGGGACCAATCATTAATTAGGTATGGATCCGCGATCCATATTTCTCGCCGTTCCGGTTAATCACCCATATACTTGGCATGATAGCCGGCTGGCTAGCTCCTGCGCGAGAATCCTGCGTGATCGTCCTTAGCAGCAGACGACACCATGGCTTCGTGGTTAGGCAGCGGGGCGATGCGGTGCGGGGTCGGCGACGATGGGTCGGTCGTGGCGCGGGCAGGGGAGAACGCTGCTAGGCGCTCGCGGCGCGAAGCGCGGTAAGGGGAAGGATAGAGCGACGCGTAAACATACGCGGACGGGACAATGGGTGCGAGGGAGATAGACTTATGTGGATCGGGTATGGGCTAGAAAAGGATAGAGGGACAACAGTTTTCAAGCTCTTGTTGGAGCAGGGAAATCGGTCTTATAAGCTACTAATAAAATTTACCATTGGGAATATAATATGTAATTCTAAATAAACTACAACCTAGAAACATTCGCTCAATCCTCAATCATACCATTTCCTAAAAACATTTACTCTCCTTCCGTGGATGGCAATTACAATATCCCTTAGGCGGGTAACTACATTACCATCACACGGAAGGTTCATCTATACTCACTCACTCACTCACAAGCATACTCAAAGGGACGGGAGGCACTAAGGGGGAGACCTGAGAAGAACTAAAAAATGTGTACATTTCTGTAACGTGATTTCACCACGTTAGAACTCCTCCCCAGTTAGCTCGGACCTCGGGGGGTAGGGGGTGCGATACTAACTTAACCTACTATTTACAAAGATTTACGCTCGGGACCACCGCGGGAGATTGTGCCTCGGAAATTTTCAAATTTTCTATAAAAAGGGGGATTACTTAATCGGCTACGGGGTCCTTATGAGGAAGGACAACGCAACTTACTACTAACTGTAAATAATTCAAAATATTTAGCGCATCAGCGTGCTCATGACTCGATACAACTCAAAGGGGTGGCGCGGTGCGCCTTCTTAACTAGAAAACTAAAATCTGGCACTGTCATGCCGCCAAAACTACCGGATCTCTTAATTTATGTGCCGCAACACCAACTTCTAAGGCTCTTGCCTATTAGCAAAAAGGATTAAGAATTCCCTTCCGGGGAAGACCGTGGAGAAAATTGAGTCGTCGAGCCCGTACGGCTTCTATGGCCCAATTTATCTTCAAATTTTAATCCCGCTCCTTCTTAGGTAGCGGGGGGGGGGGGGGGAGTCGTGACCGAGGACGGGGGGGGGGGTTCCGGCGTGACGCGGACGCGAGTCGAGTGCTAATTACGCGCGGAATGACCGCTGCAACCAGTGCGCAGATCCACACACCACACACACCACACGCGCCACCACCATGCCACTAAAATTAAAATAAAAGCTTACCTGGACAGCGTGGTCGGCGATGAGCTCCTGGATGAGGGAGAGGAGGCGTGTTGGAACCGGGGGGGTTTTTCCCCGTCCGGGGTTACTTTCCCGAAACTAATTGGCTTGCCCACAGCCGCAACAACTCGAGGGGGCACGGGGCAATCGCGAACCGAGACTCTATATGGATGAGGCGAGCGCTACGCGGGGAACTCGACACGCGACCCTAATATGAAACTACTAATTCGTGCGATCGAGACAGCGGCGGTATTTAAAATAGCGACTGACCGCTCTCATCCACTGCAAGCCTAAGTAAAGCAACATAATACTGCAATTCTTAACTATTTAGGCGCAACGGGTCTAAGGGCGGCTTCATGGGGCGGCGGGGGCATCGGGATATGTGGCGGCTATCTTTTCTGGCGGGGCTGGGGCGGCAGGGTAGGGGGCAACACATATAGGGGGGCTAGACACACTGACATATAGGGGGGGGGGGGTTAGGACGGACAAGGGATCGACGTCAGTCGGCCGGGCTCCCTACGGACGGCGACAATGAGGGCAGGTGGCGTTGGACACCCCCTCCCACCCACAGCCTAAACAAAATAATAGGCGGTTGGGTTGTGGGCACTCCCGGAAGGAATGCCCACTCCCGCCGCAGGCCCAGCACCCCTTGGGGTTAGGCCGGTGGGTGGGGGTGACCCTCGCCCTTGCGGGAGCGGGACCCGGGGACGGCTGACGTCGGGGAGCGGGAGGGAAAGAGGAAATAGGGGAGGAAGGGGGAGAGTGGAAGGTGAGGGAGGAAGGGGGGGAGGGGAGGTTTGCAGGGACAGCAGAGGCGTCATGGGACCGCGGGGAGGACTGGGACGGGATAATTGGGGAGGGGGGGATATGTTAAGGGACATTAGGGGAGGGATGGTGGATGGGGCAGGGGCGAAGGAGCGAGGGGAGGTTCGGGTGGGCATGAGGGGGCGGATCGGGGCAGCAAGGGGCTGGAAGGGGGGGCGGGGGACATGATGGCGGAGGGGGGCCGGAGGAGGGAGCCCGAAGGGCTCGGGACTGGAGAGGAGCAGGTGGGGCGGAAAGGGGGAACAGGCGGGCGGGAGACCGGTGGGCCAGGGACTGGGGGGAGGGAGAAATGGACGTGGCGGGGGGGGGGGGGCGGGGAGGTTCAGGGGTGGTGGGACGACGGGAGGACTGGGAAGGGGGGGAGGATTGGGGAGCAGGTAGGGGGTAGGGCTCGAGGGACGCGATCGGGGAGTAGTAGGCGTCGAGGTCGGCGAGATCCATTTCCGGGGGGCGGGATCGGCGCGGAGGTTCTAGCTTCTCCAGCGCCTCCCGTACCTCCCGGGCCGCGGTCCGCACCGCAGCAGCCTCCTCCTTGGTAGGGAGCTGCAGCGGCCGCGGCTTAGCCGCCTCCCGCCAGGACAAGTGGAGCTTCCTACGAAGCTCCTCTGTCATTGGCGGGAGGGGCTGGATCCCGCCGGCCTCGCCGCCGGAGACAATAAGCGGATAATACATATTCGGGGCCGGGGGGAAGGAGTCGCGGACGCCGAAGGAGGGCCCGGGTTCGGTCGGGGACCGGGGTGGGCTCCCCGGCGGAGTCCGACCCTCCCGGCCCAACATTCGCCTTGGTCCGGCCCGGTGATGTGGCAGCATCCTGTAAGTGGGTAAAAAGCGATTAGTGGGATTATTTCGGGCCGTAACATAAACAGATTAACGGGGGGGTGGACGTTGGGTTCGGGGCCGAAGTCTTACGGGGGAGCGCAGGGGTGGGCGTCCGTTACTCGGGGATTTGGGGACGGGAACCGTGGTCCGGGATCGCTGAAGTACCGGTGTGGACTCCCTACTGGAGTGTGATCCTCCCGGACTGGCGTCGCTCGAACTCCGATCCTGCAAAACGGTCTTTTTCTGGACTCTGGGGTTGGGGTGGTCGCGTGGGGATACGATGGGGGGAGGGTTATCGGTAGGGGTGGCAAAATAGGGTTTCAGGTCTTTTACGTGCACTCGTTTCACGAGAGTGCCGTCTTCGGCCTTAAGACGGTATACTGCTGGGGATAGGACAGTATCAATAGTATAGGGGCCTATGAATTTGGGGGCCAATTTAGATGCAAATTCCTGGGTGCCGGACGAGAGTACATAATACTTGCGCAAGACTTGGTCGCCCACCTTGAACTCAACCTTCCTTCGTCCTTGGTCATACCGGGCTGCTTGGCGGAGAGTGGCTTCATCTAAATTCTTCCGGACCAAGTCTCGCAAATGTCCTAAATTGATAACTCTGTCGGCCTAGGTTACGGTATCGCGGGGTTCGTATTCGGTAGGGGAGGGTTCTTTTATGAGGGTTCGGATCGGTAAGGGGTGGCGGCCGAAATTGAGAAACGCTGGGGAAAATTGGGTCGAACTCTGGGTGGACGTATTTAACGCGAATTGTAGTGACTCGAGTTTCCTATCCCATTCGCGGTGGTCTCCCTCCACGTACATCGCGAGCATTGTCTTCAGGGTTCGATTAACGCGTTCAACGGAGTTGGCCTGGGCGTGGTAAGGGGGGGGGGGGTGGTGATTTGGGTAATTCCGTACGCTTCGGTTAGGGCTTTAATATCCTTGTTGACGAACTCCGTGCCGTTGTTGGTCAAAAAGAACGTCGGACATCCCCATCTATGGACTATTAGGGAAGAAAGGGCTGCCGCGATTGATCTGCCATCCGCCTTCCGCAAAGCTTTCAACTCTACGTATTTGGTAAATGTGTCCTGGAAGACTAACAGATATTTATTCTGGTTTTTGCTTTGCGGAAGCGGTCCCATTATGTCTGCAGCCACTAAGGTCCATGGTTCCTCGACGACTCGTTCACGCATCAGTCCTGGGGGGCCTTGGGTGGACTGTTTGTGGGTCTGACAGGCACGGCAAGTTCGGATATACTTAACTACGGAGTGATAGATTCCTGGCCAATAGAAATCTTGTGCGAGGCGGGCATACGTTTTTTCTATTCCTAAATGGCCGGACTGGGGAGGATCGTGTGCGTCGCTAAGGGCTCGGGGGCGGCTTTCGGGGGGTAATACTAATTTCCAGGCATTCATATCTTCCATAGCGGGTTCTATCGTGGGATTTGGGCGATGGTAGTACAGTTTATCTTCGTGAACTTTCCAATCCGGGTATTTCCAGGGAGCTTCTTGTACATTCTTCAAGCGATGAAGATACCACTGATCTTGGGAGGAACCTAGGGTGGCAAGGGCAGTGACAAGGGAAGGTTACATGCGGGAAAGGGCATCGGGGACAACGTTAGCAGAACCTTTTCTATGTTCGATCGTCATATCGAACGACTGTAAGGCCAGCGCCCAACGGGCGAGTCTTCCAGTGGGATCGCGGAGCCGCTGCAACCACCGCAAACTACTGTGGTCGGTAATTACTCGGAATGCCGTACCCTCTATATAGGGACGGAACTTCTTCACGGCCCACAATACCGCCAAACACTCTTTCTCCGTCGTGGAGTAGTTTCGTTCTGCGGGGCTCAGCACTCGGCTCGCGAACACCACCGGAAGCTCGGCTCCGTTGCTCATTTGGGTCAGGACCGCTCCTATCGCGGAGTTGCTGGCATCGGTTTGGACTATAAAGGGTTGGGAGAAGTCGGGGCGGAGGAGGACAGGGGTGGAGGACAGGGCGGACTTTAAGGCTTCAAAGGCTGTCTGTTGTGCTTCTTCCCACTTCCAGGGTGCGTCTTTCTTCAGGAGCTGCGTTAGTGGGACCTTGTGCTCGGAGAATTTGTCTATAAAACGGGCGTACCAGCCCACCATTCCTAGAAAACGTTGTAGCTCCTTGATGTTTCGTGGGGCGGGGTATTGTACGACGGGGGCGATCTTCTCGGGGTCGGCCTTTAATCCTTCCTTGTCGATGATGTAGCCCAAGTAACTGACTTGCTGACAGCATAGCTCGCTCTTTTCTGGGTTGACGGTCAAGTTAGCGGCTTTTAGGGCTTTTAGGACTTTCTCTACGTACTCCGCATGTTCTTCAAAGGTTTCGTTGACGATAATGATGTCGTCCAGGTATGCGAAGACGTGGGTGGACCATTCGGGTTTAATAAGTGGATCCATCAGTCGCTGGAAGGTAGCGGGGGCGTTGGTAAGGCCAAAGGGCATTCGGGTAAACTGGAAAAGGCCGGCTCCGGGGACAGTAAAGGCGGTTATTTCTCGGGATTCGGGGTCGACGGGGACTTGGAAGTAGGCTTGGCTCAGGTCGAATTTAGTGATGTAACGGGCTGTTCGTAATCCGTCGAGGATGGCGTCGATATTTGGCAGCAGGTAGGCGTCCTTCTTAGTTACTTGGTTGACATCACGGTAGTCGATAAAAAAACGAAATTTGCCTGTGCTTTTCTTGATAATTACGGGACAGCTGCTCCATGCACTACTGGATGGTTCAATTATTCCAGCGGCCAGCATGTCCCGTACTTCAGCGTGCGCAACCTTCAACATTGCAGGGGATAGACGACGGGGACGTTGTTTAGTGGGAGGGTGACCTTGGATATCGATATAATGGGAGGTCAGGGGAGTAGGGGGGAGGTATTGGTCGGAGATGGGCATCAGGGTTCGGCAGAGGGTTTGGAGGGTCTCCTTTTCGCTGGGAGAGGGAGCAACTAGGGCTAGGCCATCAAGAGTAAGTTCAACGGGGGGTTCGGTAGGAGAAGGGGGGCGTAAGGGTCGAGAGGGGGAGTTAGGAGTGCGCCACGTCAGATTTGCGAAGTCCAGGGTGATCTGCAGGGCCTCCAAAAAATCCACTCCTAGGATGCAGTCGTATCCTAGGGCTTTACACACCCGAATCGCCAGGACTTCGTTCTGCCCGTCCAAGTGGAATCGGACTCGGGCCTCTTCTTGGGCTGGTTCTACGGCTCCATTGGCAACCTGTATGTACGCTACAATGTGTCGTAGGTGGTTCTTCAGGAGGTCTCCTATCCTCTTCCCGAAATATGAGCTGGACGCCCCACTATCCAGCAGCGCGGGAAAGGTGTGCTGGCCAATTCTTAAATTCAGGAAATATCTGGGGTCGTGTTCAATAGGGGAGGTGGGGGAGAGTTCGGGGAAGGAATCCAGGGCGGTATTGGGACTCTTGGGAACGGGAGTCGAATCGTCGAGTCCAAACGATGTCCCGATTATTCGTTTCCCGAGCTCTGCGTTTCCTTACAGTTGGGGCAGGTCTTGGTGATAATGCCCATTCATCCACAGCGGTAGCAAAATTTCCCTCGGGGGTGGGAGCACAGGGTGAAGTGATGTCCTGGGCGATGGCAATTCCAGCAGGTGTTCGGGGGTGGCCTCATCTTCTGGGTATCCAGATCTCCTGTGGCTGGGCTTCCAGGGAGGGGTTGATTGTCGTCGGGAGGGGTTTTCGGCAGGGAAGAAGGAGTACCGGTGCTAGGGGTTTTTGTGGGTTTGTTGCGGGGGCCTTTGGGAGGTTTAAACTGGGTGGGTGGCGAGGAAGAGGGTTTGTCGGGGGTCGGGGAACTAGGGGTGAAGGCGAGGGTGGGTTCTTTTCCTTGGACTAAGGTTAATTCGGCTTCGATGGGGGCGGCAGGGTTACGAGGACTGGTAAGGGGGTTATAGGCTTCGGTAGGGAATAGGGACGCAGAGGGCAGGGGTGGGGGAGGATGCTTGGAACGATCAGCCAACCTTCTGGTGTCCACTCGATGGCACTCGTTGATTAGGTCCTGGAAACTGGACAGCTCTTCTCTAGCTATTTTCTGACGATACAGGGGAAGCAGATTATGGTAGGCCAGGTCCAGTTGCTGCCCCAGTTCCATAGGAGGGTCCATTCGTTCAAAAATTCTTCTAATTTTCATAATGAAATCCAGCGGTCGTTCCTGTGGTCCTTGGGTCCGGGCGGTGGCTTCTTGTCGGATTACGTGGGCGGGGTATTTGATGGCGAAGGTTTTGCAGAAAGCCTTGACAAAATCATAATATTCGGTCCACGCGGGACTTTCCAGTCGGAACCAGGTTAACGCGGTTCCTGCGAGGGCTGAGGGAAGAGCACGCAAGACGGCGGAGGCCTTTAAATTTCTACCCTTGATGAGCTCATGCAGTGAGGTCAGGAACTCTCGTGGGTCCTCGTCGAATTGCCCGGTAAAAATGGGGATATATTTCGTAAGGCTATCCCACGCGCGCATTTCCGGGGTAAGGGTCTCGGACAAATGGGAGGCGTTCTGGTAATATGGATCAAACTCTCGAAGGGTGCTAGGCTGGGGGGGTGGTTGGGAATTTTCCGGGATTGGGGTAGGGGTGAGCGTAGGGATGGGAGTCTGGGTAGGGGGGTAAGGGGCGCTAGACTCGGCGTTAGAACGTACTGGGTATGAAGCCTGACGTGCCATAGGCTGCGTCGCTTCATACTGGTTCGGTCCGTGCCATCTAGGGGTTGTCAGGGGAGGAGGGGGATCGGGACGGGACGGGGCCATAGTGTAGGTACTATGGAGGATCGAGGCAGGATTCCACATGGGGGAAGGGTTGCGGAAAAGAGGGGTGGCTCGGGACGTAGGGGGGAAGGCAGGTTGGTACGAGGTAGGGGGTGGATGCGTCAGAGGGGTAGCGGGGGGCGTTTGGGGGGGCTGCACACGATCCGGGGCATTAGAGACCTGAAACGAAGAACTTTTACGCGGCAGGGGTGGGGGTTGGTCGGCGGAGGGGGCTAAGGGTAAATTCTCGTAGCGAGGTTCGGTTCTTCCTGAAAATAAACAAGGGTGAAAGGGGTTGGTACGGTCAGCTTATTCCGTCCTGGTGGATTCCTGTAAACGCGAATTCGATGTTTCGGCAATAGTGGTCGCGACAGGGGAGGAAAAACTAACTACGTTGCGACGGGGTTGAGTCCTCTCCCGATGCGGGGTGGGAGGAATTTCGTCGCACGATAAATCTATTAAGTGGATATCCCGAGATCCAAGGGGGTTACGGGGTTCCACGGGGGGGCTAAGGGTGGTCTGGGTGCAAGGGTGCCAATTATTTCACCAGGGGGGGGGGGGGTAGTTCGCACTCCGGGGGGAAGGTCAAAGGCGGTTGTGGGGGAGGCATTACGTCCGGCAAGAGCATGGAGTCCCAATAGTAGGAATTCCCACTATTGTCACTCTTAAAAGATTCGGTTCTGTTCCCGGCGGCCCGAACGTCGAGGTCCATTTCCCACGGAATGGACATATCTCCAAACGAAAAACGGCTACGAAACCTAAAAAGTCGATCGCGAAGAATTGAGGGAGACCCGGAAACTTGTAGCCCGTAGGAACGCAAAATTAGTAACACGACCTGTAGGGGGAGGGTACGAACTACGTCGCGATATGTTTCGAGGGAAAAACCGGGAGGGGAGGGTGGAGAAATGCTCATCACCTACCTTTTTCGCCGACCAGGGAAGCAGCGGTCCCAGCACTCGTACAGCGGTGGGGAGAAGAGCGTCGGTATGGCAGGCGGGGGGCGGTGCAGCAGCGGTGGCGGCAGATGGCGGTGGCGGCGGCGGTCGACAAGGCAGCAGGCAGCGGCAAATTTTCAAATTGAAATAGTTTGAATCACTCGCGAAAACTTTCTAGGTTTGAAAATAAAAACAAACACTAGAGGTCACGAACACTCGATCCGCACACGCGACGCGCGGAAACGCGGGAGATCACCGCCAGAGCCAACGGTCGAACACTGTAGGGAAGGGGGGAGGGGGGAGGTAGGTGAAGATCAGGAGAAAATTCAGAAACCTACACTTTTTTAATGAAATCGCTGCACCCGCGGGCACTTCGGACACTCTACGCGGCGGGGCCCCACGTTGGGCGCCAATTTGTAACGCGCGGAAAGGAATTCCGGGTAAAAATAATTAATAACTACACGGCCAAAATCCAAGGACACAATCTTTATTTATCACAAACAAATCTCGGGGGGAGAGGCCTCCCGCGATGTCCTGTCACACTTATTATACGCGCACAATGATTTCATTAACACTACTAAAGGGAAAACTAGGGAAAACCTCAGGGAAAGCGACGGGCGAGAAGACGGCACGGGAAAAGCAAAAGGGGGAAGGGAATGGGGCGAGGAAAATTCTCCGGTGGCCTCGACGATGACATCCGGCGATCCCACGACTTCCGCCACGGAAAACTCCACAAAAACTTCGTAATAATGGTGGCTGGGGCCTGCGATATTGAAATCCGGCGTATTTCAATATTCACAGCGACGACCCAGCTCTCTATTAAATCCACGTACTGATGCTCCAAGAGTAGAACAAGGTGTAGTCCAAATTGACGGATATTCCTCCGTTCTCCCAATTATTCCCCTCATTCCGGGGTGTCATGGTTATGATCGGGATCCAGGGACCAATCATTAATTAGGTATGGATCCGCGATCCATATTTCTCGCCGTTCCGGCTAATCACCCATATACTTGGCATGATAGCCGGCTGGCTAGCTCCTGCGCGAGAATCCTGCGTGATCGTCCTTAGCAGCAGACGACACCATGGCTTCGTGGTTAGGCAGCGGGGCGATGCATAACGGGGTCGGCGACGATGGGTCGGTCGTGGCGCGGGCAGGGGAGAACGCAGCTAGGCGCGCGAGGCGTCAGCGCGGTAAGGAGAGGGGACGGGACTCGCTGCTAGGCGCTCGCGGCGCGAAGCGCGGTAAGGGGAAGGATAGAGCGACGCGTAAACATACGCGGACGGGACAATGGGTGCGAGGGAGATAGACTTATGTGGATCGGGTATGGGCTAGAAAAGGATAGAGGGACAACAGTTTTCAAGCTCTTGTTGGAGCAGGGAAATCGGTCTTATAAGCTACTAATAAAATTTACCATTGGGAATATAATATGTAATTCTAAATAAACTACAACCTAGAAACATTCGCTCAATCATACCATTTCCTAAAAACATTTACTCTCCTTCCGTGGATGGCAATTACAATATCCCTTAGGCGGGTAACTACATTACCATCACACGGAAGGTTCATCTATACTCACTCACTCACTCACAAGCATAC
Organism: Prorops nasuta; assembly: GCF_024137725.1. NCBI lineage: Eukaryota > Metazoa > Arthropoda > Insecta > Hymenoptera > Bethylidae > Prorops > Prorops nasuta. The sequence continues at coordinate 2,243,916 of NW_027116821.1, read as the reverse complement.
TCAAGGGGACGAGAGGCACTAAGGGGGAGACCTGAGAAGAACTAAAAAATGTGTACATTTCTGTAACGTGATTTCACCACGTTACAATATATATATACAGGGTGTAACGAAACGACCGCCTTTTCTCGTAACTGGAGGTTCGGGGTGACAAACTGAGTGCACGTGTAAAATTTCGTTCGAATCGTTCAAGAGGTTTAAAAGTTATTTCTATTTAAAAATCACCCTTTTTCAGTCCTTTTCGAACGACTTTAACTGCATAATGGAAAAGTAGAGTAGCTGTAAGGATTCTGGGACCGGGTGGCGAGGGGGTCGGGGTCCCGCGGGGGTAGGGGAAGTAGGGGAATTGCCCCCTCTCCTCGTGTGGTTGTGCGCATGCGGTTGTGCGCATTATCGCGTTCCCCCGACGTTAAACTCGTAGGGTACACAAGTGGCCTCCCCCCTCTTACGGTAAGCAGTGAACGCAGAGAAGGAGAGAAAGAGAAAGAGAAAGAGAAGGAGAAATAGAATTTTGAGGTTATGAAATGAACGATATTTGGAATTTTTAATAAAAATTTATAAATATATTTTTAATAATATACACATAAAAATTATAATTGAATATAATAATATATATTTTTTGCTTTTTTTAAAAGTTTTTCATACATTCTATAGCATGATGAATGTATGTTTTGCAGATTGAACACCACTCTGGAAGTGGACAATTAATGTGTAAGTGACCATAATTTTTGCAATTTGTACACCAATAATGTGGCGTTAGATCTATCGCAGGTTCCATTTGCGTAGCCTCTGTTATTACGGAAATAGGTTCCGTTTGTGTACCACTATTTTTCACCTGGGACATATTTGAAAACATTTTGTTATTTTTCTATATTGTAATAACTATTTTGCAAAGCAAGTATACTTACAAAAATCACCTCCTCTTCTTCTTCCTCCTCCTCCATCTCCTCTTCTTCTTCTTCTTCTTCCTCCTCCCTCTCCTCTTCTTTCTCTCTCTCCTCCTCTTCCTCCCTCTCCTCTAAATCAATGGCTGGTATAAAATAAAATAAAAAAATAAATTTTTTTTTCGTTATTCTTCGTTTTGAATAAAAAACAATTGGTCAAATAGTGAGATAGTTAGAAGTTTTCAAAAATATGTGTCGTAAAATTCTTTTATGATTCTATTTATTGACATTATCTCTGGGTTTTTTTTCTTTAAAAGAAATAAAAATAATTACTTACGGTTCAATTGCATATTATGATGAAGCATCTCTTCATATTCTTCAAAATAACGATTATGAGAATCGTTAATTCTTTTGATGTATTCCTGCATCGATTCTGCAGGATTTTCATCCTCCTCTACTAGATTTTTTTCACAAAACCCCGTTCACTTTCCATTTTTTTTTTTTTTTTTTTTTTTTTTTAATTTTCTATTGTACAATCTGTACTGATGGTGGTTCGAAGACTGAATGAAGCCTCTGAAGAAATTTCGTCAAGAGAAACTCTTTATCGTTCAATTTATAAATATAAAGTTACATTTGATAACACTTAGGAGTCCATTCTTTCTTCATCGAGAAGGGATACACTATACCCTCTGAATAATCACCGTATTGTGATATTTTTTTCCTATTGTGTTATATTGTGATAAACCTATAGGTCAATCACAATGGAAATTCATCGCAAGTAAGAAAAAAAAAAAAAAAATTACCCCTTCCAAATATTGCAATTAAATACGCTTAATATACGATAATATCGTTCATATAAAAAGTCAGTCTGTTAAACGAGAGCTGCATAGTCGTACCACGCGTGCTTGAACTATTAAGAAAAAATAAGTGTGTGATTAAACACATTAAAAAAAAACTTGTTTGTTACATAAAAAAGGTAAGGATATTTTTTTTTCATTCGATTAGTACATGCATTATTTAATTGAGTTTTTAACTTTAATGAGACTAATCATTTTTTTTTTTTTTTTTCATAAAGATAAAAATGAATTTCAATAAAATCAATGAATTGGGAAGCGTCATTCCAAAAAATTTTGTGAAATTAAATAGCTTGACGGAAAATCAAGAGTACAATATTTCCGAAGTGGACAAAATTATGACAAAATATGGAATGAAAATCATTGTAAAGCTGTCAACAACCGATTGGGTATTCTTGCCAGGGAGAATGGCAAAATTGGCGGAAGATACGGAGCAGTTGCAGCACCTACAAAAGGCTGCAGCATCCAATAATTTAATAATGTTATATAAAGGAGGAAAATATCACAACGTGGAATTTAAGTCTAAAGTTTGATAGGTATTTTGTATCAAAAAATAATGAATAAATTTGTTGTTTATTATATATTTATTTAATAAAAATTGTTTTCTTATTTTTTTTTAACATACATTTCTAACAATATTCGTAAGAGGATTATATTGTACAATTTTATCGTGTATAATTAGACAATAGGCTGTAGTATTATCCGGAATGATTTCCATACACTCGATCTCGAGTTTGACGTCGACCGTGCCGGTTTTTATGGACTCGTTCTGATGCGAGCAGTCGATGACGAAGAGCGGCCCGTACGTCAAAAAGTCCGTATAGTCGAGCATGGGTCTCGCGAGTTTCTCACCAGCGTAATAGGAGGTGAAAAACTTTACATACATGTCGTAGAGGACGGAGTAGCGGGATTTCGTGAAATCAGTGTCGAGACGATCGTACGGATAAGATTCGGAATTCAGATAGAGTTTGTCATCGAGTACTTTGCAATGACTGAATTTGAGCACATCCTCGTGCTGATTACTCTTCTTGTTCGTTCTGAACGCCAGAATGACGTATCGCGGCTTCTCCAATTGCGTGGACGCTTTCACGGACCACGTGTGTCGCTGCGACTTGGGCATAAGCGGATACTCGTAAAGTTCCCAGGCCTGAAAAGCGAGTGACAGACTCTTGTCCTGCTCGACGATACTGAGAAATTGGAGTTTCGTAATTTCGTTCAGGGTCACATGGGGTATTCTCCATTGCACTCGTAGCAGCTTGATCGACGAATCGGTGATTTTCACCGATGAGTAAATGGCGTTTGTATCGTCGCGCGCGCGAATGAGAACGAGCTCGTGACGCGCGTTAACGACGACTCGCCGATAATCCTCGCAGAATCCCAGCAGCATTTTCAGGGGCATGCAAAAGCTGAAATTCTTAACAGCCGCCTCCTTTTTCAGCCGGTCTTTGCCCGTTGCGACGAACCATCCGGAATGACGTAGACTGGCGCTCTCCTCGGTGCTCAGGGAAACGAGATTCTTCAGAGTGCTGGTAATACCGACGTTTCTGCATCGGTCGATCTCGATACCGTTCAATTCATAACGGATCTCGTCGAAGAGAAAAGCCGCGGAATTGCAGTCGAGCGTAACTATATCCTCGTTGTTGACGCTCGCGTCACGCGTGCCCTCCACCAGCTGACCCTCGACGTAGAGATAACTCTCGCACGGCAGGAGTATCAAATCTTGCTGCTGTATGGGAATGCGAATCTCGTCGCTGTTCGCCAACGAGGCGTTCGCATACGGATTGTAGGCATGCATCTCCATTTTGGTGATGCGATTGTCGTAGGTCAGCGGTGCGGTGACGTTCAAGGGATCTGCCATTGTTCCACTATGTACCTTCACCCAATCTCTTCACGGTGAATCCCAATGATTGTAAAAATTCTATATTTCTTCTCGTTAGCAAGAAGCTCCTCTTGTCGCGATTTTCACTCCGATGAACCGGTGTATTCGACTCCACGTAGGACGAACGACTAGCGAACGTTTCATCCAGTTTCACCGCTTTATAATCCTCGTTACTTTTGTAAATTAACATTTTTCTTAATGTGCAATCTTATGGTAATTTCTTCACGTCCAAAGTCTACGAGACGATCGTCCTGATCGAGGATACGTAACGTGAGACGGTCGATTACTCTGACGATGACCGGTAGATAAATGACGGTTTTCGGTGTCTCCGAGATTTTATAGCCCGGTGGTACGCTGGGAAAGAACTCGTGAATAATGTGTCGGGGTCTACCGTGGGTGTACGCACCACCCGCAATGTTGCACTCGATGCGTAGAATATTTGTTTTCACAATGTTCACGGTTTCGTCGGATTCAGCCTGGGCGTTCGGTTCGATCACGCGATTCGACGAGAAGCCCAGTAGTGAGCCAATGTTATTCGGTTTTCCAAAGTCAATTGAATATTTACAGAATATTTCACTCTTCAGTGTATTGTTATTCGCTCGTAGAAGAATAACGCTGTCAATGTCGTCTTGAATTTCGTGTCTCGCAGAAATTTGAGCCTGCAAATACTCATTTATCGCACTCAATTCGTAACAGCCTCTGGGTATCGTCAGTACCTTATCGTTATCGTAGTAGAACTTATTATTCGTCTCGTCCACATTGGCTATCGAGTTGTACGTTTGCATGTCCACGAGACCGATCTCGTACCGATCGTCTTGCAGATTGATCGGGGGAAAGAAATCTGAATTTAATACTGATTTACGATCCGATAATGTCACGGTGAAAGACATTTTTTTTTTTTTTTTTTTTTCAAAGTATCTGTTCTCGCAGGAATTTCACGCACAACTGACCGCAATTGCTTTTATCGTACGATTGATATCGATCACGATTCTAGTAGATTGTAACGTTAGGACCAAAGTAACGCACACATTCTTTCGGCGGTTTCAAATTTCCAAAGGAATCGAAATATACGACGATGTCGTTACGCTTGACGTAGGCTACCCAGTGGGTACCAGGGCCGCATTGATCGTCGAGATTCACGATCGCGCACTCGTTGCACCGCGGCCTGTCGAGCGGCAGAGATGTGCGCATAAAGACTCCACGGAAGAATGGTATGCGTCGGCAGATGCGTGCCAATTGTATGTTACTAGTAGCACCAGAATCCGGAAGGAGAGCTTCTACATTGCGACGAAATTTCCCCTCATTCATTTTCTTCCTCTTATTCGACCGTTTTTTTTTTGTTGTTTTTTTTTTTTTTCCACCTCCACGGTTTCCCTCTCCGACGACTCGCTTGTACGGTCTCAGATAAAGGCCTCGGCCTCTCTCGCGCGACGCTTCCATCGCCCGATTGTGACGTTGCATTTCCCGCAATCGTTCTCTCTCAGCTTTTGCACGGTTTACAGCCGTCGCTATACCCGATGCTCCACCTGCCAGTGCTCCGACTGCACCTAGCAGTGGGAGTATAGGTATTATACCGCCCCGTTTCCTCGGCACTCGAATTCTTCTCTTCCTCGTAGTAGTAGTACCAATTTTTTTCTTGTTGTTGTTGTTGTTCTTTTTTTTAGCCGCTACTGCTTTCTTCATCGCGACAATATTATGTAATCCCAAGCCAAGTTTACGCTTAGCATTCATCGATGCCCATACGGCTGTGGCGACCGCGCGTTCACCCAAGGTTGCGTCTCTTGCGGTAATACGTCCACGCGCTCTCCTCGCTAGCACTTTATCTGCCTGATGACGCTCCGGTAGATCCTCGTTGTGCCAATATGCTAAGTCGTGATCGAGGCAGGCCTCGTCCAGCGGATTTATACCACGATCGCCGCGCTCCAATCTTTCGCGAAGTCGAGTACCGGGCCCGCAATAATTGTAACCGGGCACGTGCAGCTCAAATGGCAATTTTTTCAAGACTTTATTGAAGAACGATCCAGACATTTAGAGCAACTGCTTCTCTTGCTGACAAACGTAACAGTCTTTCATCCGTCTCGGTGGTCCGTCGTGGTGAGTGGTATTAGGTAGATTGTAGTGTTGCAAGCAATATTGATATTGCTGCACATCAGAGTCCGCGCGAATGTGCCGAGGTAATCTTTCCCACACACTCGCGATACTGTCTGGAAAGTACTCCAGCAATACGATCTTCGGTATGTGTTCGAGCTGATGATTCGTCAAGTTCTGCAGGGAATCGACGACGACTAGCATGAACGCCATCGTAATGGCAACTGACCGAATAGTTCCGTAAATCGTGAAATATAAATGAACGATACAGCTGTTCCCGAAGGTTAATAGCGAGGATGCATTTCGTGAAGCACGTGCCGACTATTCGCGTGACAAATTTGGATGCTCACGATGCTACCACGCAAATAAGAAAACGCCACGGATCGCTATTACCATCTACGATACGCTGCATAGTTTGCGGACCGTCGAATTGCGGTAAGACAAACGTGTTGCTGAGCCTCATAGAGAGTCCGCACGGTGTGAGATTCGAGAACCTGTACGTCTACTCGAAGTCGCTGCAGCAACCGAAGTATCGATATCTGGAGCAGCTTCTGCAGGACACGGAGGAAATTGGTTACTTTCCATTTTCAAACAATTGCGAGGTTGTGAACGTCGCGGATGCAAAGCCGAACTCCATTTTCATATTCGACGATGTGGCCAACGACAAGCAGGACAATATAAGGGACTACTTTTGCATGGGTAGACATTCCAACATCGATTCCTTCTACCTCTGTCAGACTTATGCGAAAATACCAAAGCATCTGATACGAGATAACGCACACTTGCTAATAATATTTAAGCAGGATGGAACTAATCTGAAGCATATTTTCAACGATCACGTCAACAGTGATATGTCGTATGAGAAATTTCTCACATTGTGTTCGACCTGTTGGAGTCGTGATTACGGTTTCTTAGTAATAGACAAGGATAGCTCTCTGAAGAACGGTCGATATCGCAAAGGTTTCAACGAGTACGCCACGATCGAGTGAACGGCCTTGCGAGTGTCAGGCCGGTAAGGTTTCACGATCACGGCATTGAGTGTTAGTTTGATAGTGGAGTGCAGGCCGTTCGGATCACCGTGTCAGGTCGATTAAAACCCGTGTCGGTTCGGGGAAAGCTGTTGTATACAGCATCGCAACAGGTCGGTTAAAAACCGTTCAATTCGAGGAAAGCTGTTGTATACAGCATCGCGATGGATGAAAAATCGCTTCTGAAGAGGATCGCCAAGACGAGCGAGGTCATTCGCGACAAGCATCGTGCCTTGAAATCGGAGAAGGCGATAATGGAGAGCAGTTTGAACGAGACATTCAAGCCGATAGTCGATCCATTGAAGAAACTCGTTTCTCAAACGGAGGATAACACAAATAATAATAATAATTCGTTTGTCAACGATAAATTGAAGAGGGGAGCCTACTTCACATCGACACCGTATAAACGAGCAAAGAATCTTAGTAGTAGTAGTGAAACTATTACGAATCCATTGGATTTCATGACCGACGACGACGACGACGACGACGAGCCTTCTATAACCGATCAAACGTCGCCCGATTCGAAAAAAAGTTTGCTAGAAAAATTAAAAATTGATGAAAAAAATGAACCAGGCTTGTTTGAACATGTCTTTCAACATATTCGATTTCATCCAATCCCTGGCAAGTATATTAAATTACTTCTGACCGATAGGGATAACTTGATTGATCGTGCTTTTGGACCTCTTTATAAAAATGATCAACTGACGCTTGGTAGATGTAAATTTGAAATAAGTCATGAAGGAGATATCATACTCGATAAGACGTTATACACCGGTACAATAGGTACTTATGAACTAATTTTCATGAGAGAACCCAATCGAGCCATTATAAAACCCGACGATTTGGAACAATACAAGAGTATTCTCAATCAAACTAAAGCGCATAAACTGTTAAACGATAGTCTAAAACAAACCAAGGGTAATAAAGGTGCAAAATATAAAGAAATTATGAAACCATTGCTATTGGGAAAACCTATGTTACCGCCTGATCGGTTACCATCAACATCAGGCGCAAGAAAATCGTCAACGTCTGACGCGTCAACATCAGGCGTCAGTAAAGCGTCAAAATCATCACAAAAAAAAAGGGGTAAAGGTCTTATGCGTGTCACCGAGGGACCAATCAACTACGTACCATTGGAACGATCCGAATGAATTGATCGAACGTTTGAGACTTTTGATCGCATCGGTGGCTGCCGGTAATACGAGTCATCACAACGAGATACAGTCGATAATCGAGGAGTTGCGCGACGAGGATCTTATCGTATAAAGAAAGTTGCACGTTACATTCTTACCTCAGTGTAATATCAACGTCTTTCGGTAGTACGAGGTAAAAAAAAATTAAATGTCTGATTCCTGCTGTTGTGAAATTTACATTTGTTTAACATACATTGTAGAATGTATACTCTCGACATTACGAGCCATCAAAAAGAGGAATAACGAGCAACAACAAGAGACTGAATTTTGAAAAAAAAAGTGACAGTAGTGCATTTGAAATGTCGATAAATAAATTTGGAATTGGACTGGATGGTGAGAGTAGGAAACACTTTCACGAACCAAATTTAGAACATTTACTGCTCGAATTTAAACAATATTTGACAATAACATTGAATAAACATAATGAACAATTTGAGAAAAAGATGGACCAAATTTTGCAAAAAATTTGTGAAAAATTGGATGATAAAGTGAGTAAGGAAGATCTGATACGTGAAACACTTAGCAATACTTATAAATTATAGAAATCTGTCCATATTTGAAAAAAAAAATGAGCAAAGAAAAGATACAGTTGGTGGAGGAGCTCCATGCACCGGCGAGGATAAATTTTCCACGCAGAAGAGTCATCGTGCGTGGCTTCGACGATCTCTGGCAGGCCGATCTTGTTGATATGCGCAATTACGTCGATGCGGGTCACCAGTACATTCTCACTGTAATCGATACCCTCTCGAAATACGCTTGGTCGGTGGCATTAAAGACCAAGAGCGGCAGAGAAGTGACGACGGCAATGACGAGAATCCTAAAGACCGGCAGATGTCCGAAAAATTTACAGACCGACAACGGCAAGGAGTTTTACAACTGTGATTTTCAGGCGTTGATGAGGAAACGCGGGATAAATCACTACTCGACCTACAGCGTGATGAAAGCGTCGATAGTCGAGCGTTGGAATCGTACGTTGAAGACGGAAATGTGGAAACGATTTACGCTGAACGGCAATTACAAGTGGCGCGCTATGCTGCAAGAGTTGGTGGATGCGTACAATGCGCGAAAGCAGCGTACCACGGGAATGCGTCCCGTGGATGTGAAACCCGAGCATGCAGATAAGCTACTCAAGACAGTATACAGTCACATCAAGGTCGCAGGTCGTGCCAAGTTCAAAGTCGGCGATTTCGTACGAATCAGTAAATACAAGCAGATGTTCGCCAAAGGCTACACGCCAAATTGGACGACCGAAATATTCGAGGTGGCGAAAGTGCAGAGGACCAATCCCGCTACGTATCTCCACAAGGATTCCAGGGGCACGGAACTGTTGGGTGGATTTTACGAATACGAGCTTTCGAAAACCATCAATCCCGATGTGTATCTGGTGGAGAGAATATTACGCAGAAAGGGCGATAAAGTGTTCGTTAAGTGGCTGGGATTCGACAGTACGCACAATTCCTGGATAAATAAGAGCAATGTTTTATAAGAACTTTTATTAAGATGTATCGTTGAAATAAAAAAAAAATAATAAAGCGACTAAATAAAAACAATAAATAAATTATAATTTTAGACTATAATGTCCCCAGGGTAGAGTCGCCGCGGTGCCTGGTGTAACGAAACGCTTGTCGTCGTACGGACTGAGGGCGACCTTTCTCTGACTGATCAAGAAAACTCGGTGCAGCTTCGATCTAATTAAATTTTGACTGCGAGACTGTACGGTGAAATTGTCCAAACAATCCTTGTAGTCGTCAAATGTTATATTTCTATCGATAACGTAACCTTTGACACCTTTGGCTTTTTTGGTAATTCTCGCACAGTCCTGCACCTTGAAAGTATACATTTTTGCCCTCAGTCCTACGAACTCGGTCATGATACGACCATTGTTCTCATCCTTCATCAAACCAGGTATCTTTTTGTTGACGCGCGGCAAGTCATACCGATTGTCGTCGGGATAATTGCTGGTGTCGAATCGCTCAAGATCGCGTTTCATGTACGAGTAAACGTCGTCGCATTCCACGCTGTATATCAGACTGTCCGTGTCGGTATACATCGCTCTACATTTACCGCCGAATGTAGGAAGCATATAGTCATAGTGAAATTCATACAAGCAAATTTTTGAAATATCTAAAATACTCATTCCCACGTAAATGGGTTTATCAAATTTCGCGGACAATTTCGACAATTGAATCGCGACCAAATTCTCGTTGAAAATCGCGAGACTGTGAAAATTCGGTTTGGAAATCAGGCTTTCCGCCCCGTATCTTCCCTCCCACTTGGTTGCGAGCCTCACGTCAACTCTATTCCTCACGTTCTCCATTGTTTTACCGAAAACTGCGTTGTTCATCAACTTGAAGAGATTCCTCTCAAATTCGTTAGTGGACGCGGTGCGCAAACGCGTGTTCAGCTCGATGTAATCGCGTAGCCAGGTGGACTGCTGAAACTTTAAACCGCGATGTATACGCTTCAGTACGAGTCCATTACGCAAAAATTGTTGCAGAGCGCGATAATGTATTACGTAACGAGTCTTATCGTTTAAAGTGGCCAGCAGCTTCTCCTGGCTCGCGCCCGGCGGCTTCTCGCGCACCATGCAGAACGGTAGGTCCGCGTGTTTGTCGTGAAGCTCGCGCGGATACTCCAAATCGACCTCCAAAATATAACCCTCGGGATGATCCGTGGGTATAGCGGAGACATCGAGATTGGCAGCGTCCTCCATCCATTGGAATCCATGGGTGGGCAGCGGTTGACACATTGCCCACCCATACAGATTGTTTACGTCGTAATACATGAGATATTTCGACGGTTCCGCCGGATCGTAGTCCCGCATGTACCGATTGTTGGCCCTCTCGTAACGATGGGAGCACTGACTCAAACCACCGCGTATACCGCGCTCCACGAACAGCAACATATCCACGTCCGTGAAAAGCTCCAGCCTGATTCCCGTATGCTTCAACATCGCGTCCCAGGTGAAGCCCGGTAGCGTATAATAATGGGCTGGATCCAACTCATAATTTAACATGCAACTATCGCGAAAACTTTCGAAAACGTCGGCCAACAATAGTACATCGGTCTTCAGGTACAGGTCACTGTACTCCCCAAGTGTGCGCATCTGGAATTTGGTCCATACCTCTACGGCATGATTGTATGCTTCCTCGCTGATATCGCTGTCGGTCAGTCTGTTGCGAAACGACTGACGCGGTGGTAGAGCCGTCTCTTCCAATCTAGCCGCGCTATCTATATAGTCGTAAGGAAAAATACCTTTTCTCGTAAGCAAGTTAAACTGCTCGACGCTTAAGTCCAAAAATTGTGACCTCAAATTTGTCAGCTGAGATTCCGCCAAGTACGAGCTCAATTTGTCCAGACTGGAGGCCATAAATTTGAACGAATCGATAAATCTCAGCCGTATATTATAATTTCGCAGATATTTGGTGAATGAAATGTATTTTTCCTTATGTACAGGCAGCAGATATACCGATCCCTCGTACAAATTAGCGATCGTCTCGAAAATGAAATGTGAATCATAGCCGGAAAAATTGTGGAAAATCACTGGAATTACATGCAAGTCTTTGAAATTTAAATTACAATTATTGTGTGCCGGTCCTCTGTATCTGCCGGTCAGATGATCGTGATCGCGAATTCGTAGTTGATTCGGAAGAAACGGCTTTTTGCATATATGACAATTGGGGTCATTATAGTGACGCGATCGTTCGGTAAGACTAAGATCACGCATGGGTACGATAGTGTCCAGTTTCTCGCTCGCGATGCGCGCAATCACTTCGAGCTCGCGTACGAACCATTCGATGCAATCGGCACCCCGATGAGCATCGTATCTCGAGAGTGACGCATCGCGAGCACTTTTTAAATAATAGCCTACACTTATAGGTTCATGCTTCTGATAAATATCACTATTGTTCGATTGTTCAACTTTCGATAAAATGCACTCGAGATCCGCGTATACGACGAATGGCACTCGTTCCCCATTTTTGATGTTCTTGAAGGAAACCCAGGGATCCTCGGACTCTCTCGGTAACATCAATCGGAGATTATCGTTGAGCCGCGAGCAATCCTGCTCATGCGACTCCAGCCTCTCCACTGTGCGAAAGTAGTGAAGACATCTAAAAAAATAAAAGAAAATAAAACATATGCAGTTATATTTGTATCATTATTAATACATACCGATCGCATATATAATGTGCAATTTTGTTCTTGGTGAATTGGCTTCGTACCAATCTCGAGAGGTTCCTTATGGACATGAAATGTCCTGCTCCCTGTTCATCGTTGACGAGAAGAAGATTGGCATGCCTCGATCTCTTCTTCTTCGTCACCTGAAGAGGTACGATTTTTGCATCGATATCATTCTCCAAGGTAAAGATGTTGACCGACACGTCATTATCCGTCTCGAATTTCGGGATCTGTTTTAGCGTAGTCGGAAAGGTTAGGCTACCGACGTCTAAAACCGTCCGAAAATGTGGATAAGAGGACGTACGATTTGGATGAGCCGTAGGTTTTGCCGGATAGAGTGCCACCGTCACGGACCATGCGAAACATGCATTATCACTAGTTTCTAAATTTATCAGAGCTTTCCTACTTGTGATAGCGGATGGCAGATTAATTTTACAACCCGCGTGCAACGGGTTAAAACGATTAATGTTAACTATTAAATAATGAATTTTGTGCAAAGCCCATCCACTATCACGCTCTTGAAATTCACTTAATTTTTGCATAATAACGTCTAAAATGTTTTTCCTATACCAATCACTAAAATTATCAGTCTTGTACAATGTAGCATTAGTCGTGCTAATGTTTTTATCATCACTATTGTCCTTAGAGATGAATTGTCCGTTAAATACACAGTTAATCTTAACACTATTTGCACTTACAAATACCTTATCTATACGCGTACGCACTAATACTTCCGCGTCTACTAAAAAATCCTTAGGCTCTATATAATTACTATTAACTACCATGCCGCTGCATATTCGACTTCGAAACGCCGAATCAAGCTCCTCCCAGGTAAGTCCTTGTACGTCATTGCTACAACCAGCCCCTGATTTAATATAATTCAATTCTCTCTGCGCTCGTAGCAACAGACACTTTATACACGCGATTTCAGCGAAATTCTTTTGACGCGTTCCAACGGGCAAAGCTCGATCCGCGTTGCTCAATCGTCGAATATGCTCACGACAATCCAGTACCCACGCATCGTACTCATTCGCACTATTAATTGTAAAAAATTTTCTTCGCAATTCAGTCGACATTTTGTGTGTGTTTCTTAAAGAAATGACTCTGTCATACGGTGAACAACAATAAATTAATAATTGCGAATGCGTCTCTCGCGAAGAGTAACGCTTATATATATCGAATAGAGAATGGAAGTAGGGGTATCTACACATCCCATTGTTTCATCCGAAATGCATACTGACATTGATATACATTGTATTTTTTTTTTTCAGATGTCTTTTATTCCTTTATATTTTGATCATATACAGATTTCATATAGTAGACATTTTGCAGTGAACATATACCATAATGAGTCATACATTTGGGTAACGGTGGTTCGAAATTTTTACTCCATCCAAGACTAAATTTACCCCACTCACACTCCTTCGCATTGTATATATTTTCTAGGTTGCAAATTTTTCTCAACCAATCATATTTCTCCCGGCCTTTCACGAAAATCCAATCTTCATCGTATGACGTTACATACTTTCTTATTACATCTTTATGCTTGTAATAAGGTGAATGACCGTCGGTCCAATTGAATCCATGTCGATTAAAATAAAGCCAACTTTAAAAAGAAAAAAATCATATACACAACATTACATTAAAATAATAAAATAATACTTACTCATTCTGTTTTCTCTCGAGATCGCTCAACCAAGCTTCTTGAAATGGTGGTGAAAATATATTGTGATACACTTCATTATCACGCAACACCGCAAATTCTTTAACTATAAAACTTTTGTCGGTCAATACAAAACCTTGAAAATCAACGAATGTCGGTGTCATTATCGTCGTCGTCGTCGTCGTCGTCAATCGCTCGATGCAAGAATGAACGATCTTTTTTTTGTCGCATTTAAGAAAAATTTTTTCCCCCTCCAACAGGGGAACAAATAACGTATTAAAATTTAATGTTTTTAAAAGGAGGGGATAATTTCTAAGAAAATTTTTTCCCCATTGTTACCTATAGTTTCTTCACAGTATAATACAATAGGAAAAAAAATATCTTCTAGAGATTAAGAAAGAAAGGACTTCTTATCAAATGTAACTTTATATTTTAAAGAAACGATAAAATCTTTCTCTCTACGGAGATATTTCTTCGAATGTTTCATTTCAGTTTTTTTCTTCATCGAGAATAGCACGAGCGCAACAATGTATAGAATAACTCACATAATGGATGTAGAAGGTTTCTTAGTTTATAAAAAAGAACTTAAATATAAAGATATAGCTATAATTGATTTAAAAAGTAACCAAATTTCTTACGCATCGTTTCGTTTGCGTGACAGTATGAAAAATCTTAGTGAGAAAGACAAAAAAACTGTGTGGTATTTGCTCAATATGGTTCATGGTATAAAATATAGTGATACGGGATTCGAGAAATACGAGCAGGAGGATGTGGAAGATTTTATTAGAGGTTGCCTAACGTGCGAGAATCCCGTAGTAGCCTACAAGGGAGGGAACATTGAAAAAAATCTATTGAATAGGATGAATGTGGATAATATTAATTTAGAAGTGTATGGTTGTCCTAAGTTTAAGGATTTAATTAAATTATATGATTTTGAAAAAACTCCGTGCAATTTACACGTTCGAGAGAAGAACTTGGACAATGAACGTATCCACTGTCCTTACGAGGAGGTGTCAGTTTTTGCCAAGTGGATAAAAGCAAATATGTGATTCTTTAAAAACTATTTAGAGAAATAAAGAGGAGAACACAAGTCCTCAATTCTTCATTCAATCTTATACCGTTGTCGGTGCTGCACACAGGAAAAAAAAAAAATGAGCTGCGAAAAGTGTAAATTAATCATGATTCAAGAGGATATTGTTCCTCTTTCACCCACTCTTCCCAGAGAATTGACAGAGGAATACGTCAATCGAATTAACGATTTTTTCAATCGTTACTTCGAAGAGTATGAACGGAAACTGCATCTTTATTTGCATAAAAACTGTAAGTATTTATTTTTTACATTTTTTTCATAATTATTGTTTGTTTCTTTGTTTTTTTTAAAAATAAAGTGAAGAAAGACGAAAAGAAACAGGCTGAGGAAAAAGATATTGAGTTAAAGGAGACGAAGAAGGAAGAGGAGGAGGAAAAAGATATTGAGTCAAAGCAGACGAAGAAGGAAGAGGAGAAAAAAGTAGAGGAGGAAGAATGTAAGTATTTATTTTATCTTTTTTTTACCTTTTCATAATTATTATTACCTGTTTGTATTTTTAAAATAAAGTGAAGAAAGACGAAGAGAAAGAGACTAGGGAAGATATTGAGTCAAAGGATATGAAGAAGGAAGAAGAAGAGGAGAAAAAAATGGAGGAGGAGGAGGAGAAAGATATTGAGTCAAAGCAAACGAAGAAGGAAGAGGAGAAAAAAGTAGTGGAGAAGGAGGAGGAAAAAGATATTGCTTCAAAGCAGACTAAGAGAGAAGAAGAAGAGGAACCACCACATTTCTTTTTCTTTTACTATTAAATTATTTTATCTAACAAATTGAAAAAATATCATTGTAAATTAACCTCTACTATTTCTTTTATCAAATAAATTGAAAAATATTATTGTAAATATACCTTTTACTAATTCATCTGGAGTTAACGGAAAGAAACCTAATACGTATTGAGAAATGGATATAAACTTCTCTCCGCATTGATAATGAGATGTAAACTTCATCCGAAGTGGAGAGAGAAAGCTAATATGTATTGATAAAGATATGTAAACTTCATCTGGAATACGTAGAGGAGAGCACTCTTCACTTCAGTCTTCAGTGAGACATCATGAGTTCCACACGACCAATAAGCTTACCTGACAAGAAACTAACATTAAAAGATTTAGAAAAAAAATATTGCAAACCAGTGGCAATAGTAAGGCCATTTCGGCATAATGAAGAACAGCAGCAGCAGCAGCAGTCAGTTCTAAGAGGGTATCGCTTGATACTTGAACAGCAGCAGCACCAGCAGCCACTGCGGCGACCACATTCGCTGCCCGTAGCCCTGCAGATGCCGCCCGCAGCGGTGCAACCTGCAGCGGACCAACCTGCAGCGGAGCAACCTGCAGGGGAGCAACCTGCAGTCTCGCGTAGGAGGCAATTGTTATTACGGTTACGTAATATGCAGCCTATGTGAGCTTGTGGGTTGTATGACAGACAGTCACCACCACCAAATCGGTAAGAGTTAATAAAAGTCAAAGACTAATAAAAAATATAAAAAAAAAAAAAAAAAAAATGGCTTAATAGCGAAGGAATCTCGCATTCACTTTTTCTCTCGCAGCGATTTATTAAATCGTAGTACTACTTTTGTTCGACAAAGAGTGCTTTTAATGTAGTATAGAAGCTACTTAAATAATTTTTTTTTTTTAATTATAGATGCTGTTGCTGTTGCTGTTGCTGTTTTTATTGGAATTCTACAGGACGTACAATTCCTGGTTTATTTATATATTTTTATAAGTAAATTTGTATTTCAATAAAGAGGGTTTTTTATGCCGAAAGGCTTTTTCCCTTACATTGGTGTTTCTTCAATTACCTCTCCACCAATCCACTGTACCCTGTAATATAAGTATTGCAAATAAAAAAGAAAAAAAAATGTAAATCATAACATAAAACCCTTGAAGATTTCCATTCAACCGACATCGGACGATGCTTCGACTGAAATATTCCAGGGGGATCTACAGCTTGAAAACTGTTCTGAATGTTGTCGTGTTTTTCACATACGTCCCAACCACTTTTCTGAAGTTAAGGTCACGTAGGCTCCGCTCTTATTACAGAGCGGATGGTAAGTATCTGCGACGATAGATATACAAATGAATATGACGATCGTCAAAGATACTGTAACATAAATAAGGGGGAGCGATCACTGCATCGCTCTCTACGAATGTTCTTTCTCTCTTTCTCTTTCCAGTACGAGTCCATTTCGCATACATTGTTGCAGAGCGCGATAATGTATTAAGTAACGCGTCTTATCGTTTAAAGTAACCAACTGCTTCTCTTGGCTCGCGCATGGCGGTTTCTCTCCTTCTCTCTCTAAGGCGTTCACTGCTTAACGTAAGAGGGGGGAGGCCACTTGTGTACCCATGTGACATCTCCCCTCTTACATGAAATTCCTGTAGTGGATCTGCGGATGGGTGCGTTCATTCTAGTTTGTGCATTTGAACCGAAAACTATCAAGGATTCTTACTATTATTTTTAAAAAAACAACAAAATGTACGAAGATATTTACGCACATATGTACGATTTTATTTGGTATCTTAAACGGATAAATCCGGATAAGAAACTTTTGGAGCAAATTAGAGACCGTAAGTTACAACAAATTAAATAATATTTTTTTTTTGGTTATAAAAAAATAATATATATATATATATTTATTTTTGAATTATCCGCTTACAGTTTTAAGGGATAAAATTATTGAGAAGGAGCACAAAAAATATATACGTGAGGGAATTAAATTCAGGAATGCTCAATGGGAAGAAGAGGTGACACGGAATTTAAATTTCCAGGAGGATTTCGATTTCTACGGAATCCGTTGGATGCAGGAAGGAGTTTGGGGGTCACCCAACCTCCAACACGAAGACCCTGATGATGAGGAAGGGTGGCCCCCAATTAGGAGCGAGAAATATATTATTAATTTTTTTAATATATAATTATTATAATTTTTATGTGTATATTATTAAAAATATATTTATAAATTTTTATTAAAAATTCCAAATATCGTTCATTTCATAACCTCAAAATTCTATTTCTCCTTCTCTTTCTCTTTCTCTTTCTCTCCTTCTCTGCGTTCACTGCTTACCGTAAGAGGGGGGAGACCACTTGTGTACCCTACGAGTTTAACGTCGGGGGAACGCGATAATGCGCACAACCGCATGCGCACAACCACACGAGGAGAGGGGGCAATTCCCCTACTTCCCCTACCCCCGCGGGACCCCGACCCCCTCGCCACCCGGTCCCAGAATCCTTACAGCTACTCTACTTGGAAAGTGGAGAAAGTGAAAAACAATTGATGAGCACCCAGCTAGAATGTAAAAATTATCGATCGCGTGCGGTAATACTTTTGCTATTTAATTCTTTAATCTGGCTATTAGATTAATTTTAAAAATAACAAAATCCTTTATATTACAATTCCAATTCAATTCAGTACAAGCATCATTGACTGATTTGATGGAAAGAGCGATTTGACGCAATGTAAAGGAAAGTATCAAAAGCTAAGATATCGCGCGAGCGCAATGATAACTTAATAGACAATGCATGAGGGCATTCTCTTTCTACTAACGAAGCTAAAGGGAATGATTCAAAATCAATACATTGATGAAGGAGAAAACTAAACTCACCCATTAAATGTTCTGCAAGTTCCTTTAAATCGAAGTTTTTGAAAAAGCTTCAAACTGGCTCCTCGATGATTTCCAGAAAGCACACTATCACTGATTTTGCATTTAAACACTTGTGAATTTAAACAAATTAGGTATTAACCTACGTTTCTTCAAAACACTGGAGAATTTGACACTTTTTAACTGTTTGAAGTAGGGTGATTAAGAGTGGTCGAAACGAATTATTGATTATTCTATCTCTCTGTGTCTCTCTTTTCAGCCTACTTCAAACAGTTCAAAAAGTGTCAAATTAACCGGTGTTTTGAAGAAACGTAGGTTAACACCTAATTTGCTTAAATTCGCGAGTTCTTAAATGCAAAATCAATGAAAGTGTGCATTCTGGAAATCATCGAGGAGCCAGTTTGAAGCTTTTTCAAAAACTTCGGTGTAAAGGAACTTGGAGAACAATAATGGGTAAGTTTAATTTTTTCTATCATCAATGAATTGATTTTAAATAATTCTTTTTACCTTCGTTTGTAGAAAGAAAATGCCTTGATGTGTTTCCTATTAAATTATCAGTGCAGTCGCGTGACATCTTAGCTTTTGATACTTTCCTTTTCATTCTATCTTCTCCCTCTTTCCATCAATTCAGTCAATGATACTTGTATTGAATTGATTTGGAATTGTAATGAAAAGGATTTTGCTATTTTTAAAATTAATCTAATAGCCAAATTAATGAAATAAATAGCAAATGTATTATCGCGCGCGATCGATAATTTTTACATTCTAGTGGGGTGTTCGTCAATTGTTTTTTCACTTTCTCCATTTTATTATGCACAGTTAAAGTCGTTCGAAAAGGACCGAAAAAGGGTGAGTTTTAAATGGAAATAACTTTTAAACCCCTTGAACGATTCGAACAAAATTTTACACGTGCATTTGGATGGTCACCCCGAACCTCCAATTACGAGAAAAGGCGGTCGTTTCGTTACACCCTGTATTACAAATTATTTTAAATCAAAATACTTACTGAAATAAGAGTTTCAATCCTTTCCATAAATTTATTGTTATTACTGGCTAACGAACTCAAAAATTCAAAATTGGCTTGTTTTTCATTTTCTTCTGTTATATTTTGAAAAGATGTTTGCCATAAAGTATTCAAGAGCTTTTCATATTCTTTGAAATCCTTTGTCTGCTTTTTAATGTGTATAATGTTTACATTTTCAATGTAGTACAAAGAAATCATTTTTGTTAACTTATCTAGAAATACAACCGTTTTCAAATATTAATTAAATTTTGTAAGAAAAACTACAAGTTCTACAATTTATACGACTTATCATTGATCGTTTAAATCTATGTTTTACATATTTTGCTCCGTGTTATATTGGATAGAGAAAATTTTTTCGACAATTTTACATAACTTTACGAAGTAGTACTAATCTGTCCCTGTAAAATTCATTATTAATGAGTTTCCTTCGAAACTTGGTTCATTGGTTTACCATATTTAACATTTTCAAACTGCAAAGATAAGAAATTCCATAAACCTCAAAACGTCTAAAATATTTGTTCTTTTTTTTTATTAACCATTCTGCAGTAATTATCTCATTCATCTTATATGAAAATCGTATTCTAAGTTTCTTCTAATTAAGAGAAAAATATTAAAAGTTATTTCCTACTGACGATTTAAACACGTCCCCTTAAATTTACTAGTGTTATGATTATATTTACACTTCCGCATTATTTTCTTCAATAGTGTAATCAAAATTATTTGTTAAATAATACTGACTACTCTACTTAAAGTCAATACTCAAATTGTTTAGTTCAATATTTTTTTGCTATACGAGTTGAAAGTGCGTTTTTAATGATAAATCTTATAAATCGAGCATCGTAGCAAAGCTCATCAATGATGCATTTCGCAAGTGAAGATTAGTACTATAACGTACGATTATGTAAAACCCTCCCAATAACACTTACGTGTAAACAAATTTAAGTTACTTCCCGCATAACACTACAGTATTACTTGATTTTTGACAAAATTTGTTGTACCCAATAACATGGAGCAAAATATGTCAATAATACTACTTTTAGTTCCTTTAATTTTGATTATCTTGGAAAGCAGTCATGATAGGAAAGTTTGTGTGACAGATTTTAATTCAACGAGAAAAAATCATGAACTCTTAAATTTGCAGGCCTATGTAATTATGCTGTTGAAGGCTAGTTGCAAGGTTCAAATTATTAATTATTAGTAAGATTTTAAAATGCGCAAGGATTATGTAAATATGAATTTAAACAACATAAGAAATAAAATAATATTTTTTAAACTCGACTTAATTATACTTTTATATCCCCTTTTCCCTAGTTGTTATCGATATTAGTGGACAAAATTTTATTATCTGTTTCAAGTGTATACAATTGTCTCATTTATATCAGGCTTGACAACTTTTAGCGTGCGGCGCCTATTACAGACATCCCTCTAACAGCATATATTTTGCCTTTTTGCTTTTCAAATCATAAAGAATTCCTAAATAAGATTACTATAAATTGTCATGAATTTAATTAATTGATATATTACAGAAAGGCCATTTTTTTTAAATTTCCAAAAATAAAATAATATTTATAAAATTTATGAATATTATTAATGGAATATTCAAGTAATCTAGTTCAAACAATGGAGAAAATAATAATATGAAACTAAGATGGAAATCTCTTATCGCGTTTTGTTATTTTTATATTTATAGTGTTTTCTTTTTATTTTATTAAAATGCGAAACAGTGCATGCACCTCATTTATAATTTTGATACTATTTTGCAGGAAATGATTTCTATGTGGATCAATATAAATGTGTGTTTGGCAGGATGTATGTATATTTTAATGACTGCTACTAAGCTGTAATATATGGAACTATTACCGATATTACTTTATGGAACTTTGATTGCGTATAGAAATATAGAAAATCGCAATATTCTTATTCTAATTGCCGTTAACAGATATAGAATATTTTAGCCTAAAATATGTAGATATTGGACGCTACCAGTTTATTAACTTAAAATTTGTTTACTCTTTTAGGCTAAGCGGAAAGCACAAGTGTATCATTTTTCAGAACTGTTTATTAGGTTTTGTAAAAATTAAGGATTTTTCTAAGTGTGATTTTCAAGAATTCTAATTTTCCAAAAGGTCGTAACTTCAAACCAAATAATGCTATTCTATCTATTGATATGTAATCTTTTCTTCTTAATTCCATGTTTCTATTATTAACATCTATTAATATGTAATAAAATCATTTCTTTTTAAATTATAAATTTCAAAGAACGTTATAAACATAGAAAAAAAAAATTTGGTTTCAATTTATAAAGATGTCTGTTTCATTTATACATATGTTTTTATTTCATGGTACATGATTCGTCTAAGATAAATCAAGTAAATTTCAAAATGTATTTTAAAGGTTATTGTAAGCAGAAGAAAAATGCATATAATATTACTATTAAATAAAATCTTAAATTTTTAATAAATAAGTAATGGTTCTATGCAAAAGCAATGTTGGTGAGTAAAATCTGTTTTCGTCTTGCCAATTAACCTTTTCCTACCTGACTTTTTTCTGGCAGCGTTAAACAAAATTTGTAATGCATATATCTTATATATAATCTAAATATGAATACATATTTTTTTTAGACGTTTTCCAAAATTATGTTTGCCTATTAGCTAACAACAACAGTAAGTTCATCCACTTTGGTTTGGTTCGGATAATATGCGTTTTAATGTTTGGCAAATTTTGTTATTCAGTGTCCTTCTCAAAGGACATTGGATAGGAAAGGGTTAGAAGGCTAAGACCTCATTGACAAGAACAATAAGTATAGGAACAAGATTATTAACGAAATTAAATTTAATATTTAATGGAATTATCACGTAATATCTGTCCAATAATTCCGCCAAAAAAGTTCATCATACGGTATCTTTTATACTTTTGCGGTAACATATCAAATAAGTCGCACGGCACTTTTTATAAGCTTAAGCGGTAACATGAATAGAACCAATTCGTAAACAAACATTTCTCTCTATAAGTGCAAGACATGGTAAAGCGTATACAGCTCAGTTTCGACTTGTAATTCGTAAGGTGAACATCGGTCTTAAATAACAAAATGTCATATGAAAATTTAGAAAATTTTCCTGATGGGTACTTTTACCATAAAGTAAGTTGTTATGAACAAAAGAACGGTACTTCTGTCATGTAAGTAAAACTAATATATATATATGTATCGCACTATTTAAGTAAATATTAAAAGTAAAACATGTAGTAAAATAATTGTTAAATTTTTGTTAGATATTTTTGTTCAAGATTGACTTAAAAAATATCTGGGAGGGGAGTTGGTAAATTAAATTAATTATTTAATAGAAGATCAATTGTTTATTCAAGATTAACAGATTACAAGAAATGTACAGGTTAATAGAACACTTGAGAATCTCTCAAAGTGTCTATTGGATTTTCAAATGGGTAGCTGACCGGATACATTAAGTTTAGCGCTCTTAGGGTTAGACAGATGGCACTGGGGCCGCGTGAAGGTAAAATCGATCGTAAGAGCTAAATCTAGTGCTAGGGCCGTATAAACAAGAAGGTGCTGGGCCTAGTGCCTACCCCTGAAAGTATACTGAATTTTACCCACCCTAGAACTGCCAGAATGGCCAAGGTCCCTCAAGGAAGGAGTACAGTACTGGGTGATCCCCCGAGTTACTATACGGAATTGGAAGGATAAATTTCTGAGGATCCCTCAGAAATTTATTAGGATGGGTGGGTCGAAAGAGGATACCTCCTTCGAGGAGGAAAATGGGTGTTTTGGTAATACTTACGAGTTCGATGAGAAATTAGGATATCACCCAATATCTGTGATGCAGCGAGATAAGATCCCTATTCCAACTTTGGCTCTGATATGGTCAAAAACACACGATTTGACATGCGATCCTCCTATTAATAATAATTGGAACAACCATTTTTATGAGCGAGAAAGCTGTTAAACGAAGTCCACCTAGTGGCAAGTGCGGTACTAGCCGCTAGATAGTGGAAACGCACCGACAAACGCCAGCCGGTTGGGCGCTAGTAGATAGTACCATCACCGGTCAACCCTCGAGGAAGCGCTAGAATTGGAACAAGCTAGCTTCTATAGTTATTTAGTGTTTAAAGTGTATAGCATTATTCTTGAGATGTATTACGATTCTCGAACAATTTTAGATGTTGTTTAAAGAATACATGCCCCGGCAGGGCAAAAATTGTGAAGGCAAGAGGATGCACGAATAAATTTATTGTTACCAAAGTACACAACCATGTGGTTAGTAGGAAAACTAAATTAGTACAATGCTTTAAAACGGATATAAAAAAATTCGCGCAATCTGAACAGATAATGCCATCAACCTCAACAAGGGATATTTATGTTCATTGTGCTCTACAGTTAGTAATTACAAACTACAATTTCAATTATATATTATAGACCTGCTGCATACCAACAAAATGACATTGAAGTGGTATGTGTAGATGTAGACGTATACGCAAAAGTGGTCGCACAAATGACAAAATTTACCGACAGATAGTGCTGATAATGTGCATGTGCATCACTCCACAATTTCACTTCCAAGACGCCGTGTTAGTAGGCAGTTCGCCTATTATTAAAAATTTAATTTCACATTAGTTATATTTTTTTTATAGAAACCCTGCAGCAGCTAAGATCACTCCCTTCAGAACAATTAACAGGTCGATCAGACGATGGAAGGGGAAAAAATATCCCAAAATATCTATTAAATTAAACAGTTTGGAACAAACACTAAAATCTACCAATTTAAAAAAATTTTGCGATTTAAAGTTGGTAACGAAATGTATAAATTGACGATTTTGCAGTACGAAGAAGATGACATTACTTTCGTTGTTTTCTTTGATAAAAAATTGATGAAAACTATTAGAAATTTTAAAAATCTCTATGTTGACGGTACGTTTGAGACTACGCCAAGAGTGCAAAATTTATATCAAATAATAACTATAATGGTAGAACACAACGAAAAGGTAAAACTTCATTTTACTTTATAGTATACTTTAATCATATAATTGCTGTACATTCAGTGTCTCGAAAATACAGTAAAAGCAAGACAATTAATGGCTACACAAAAAATATATTTTTATATAATTTTTAAATGTTATAAGTTTTTAAAAAATTTCAAACAAATTAAAAGAAAAGGAATTGAAATTATTTTAAGCTTCTCTTTGCCTTTCAGAAGGTATACAGATTACAAAAATGTTTAGACAGCGATTTCACCATAAGACGTTTTTCGTTAATTTTATAATCTTAAATTTTAACTGTTATTGAGGTTTGTATATTCATTTTTTGCCAAATTATTGTTGTTCATTGTGATATAATAAGTAATAACTTTGTGTGGTATTTATTAGTTAATTAATACCACACAAAGTTATACCAGGATTTTTAAGTTTTGAAGGTATCTTTTATAAAGGTCGTTCTATTGATTTTGATAAAAAAAAATTTTTTGGTGAAATACAATGTTGATTGACGAAAAATGTAAAACATTGCATAATTAAACATATTAAAAATCATTTAATTCTTAGAAAAAATAAGACAAGAAAAATTTTCAACACAGTTATATATTACCGCTATACAAACCTTACCACATACACGTTGCATGATTTTATATATTTATTGATATTTATAGGCCAAAAACAGATTTTAACTAATATACATTTTTTTTATCAAACTAAACCTTTTATTTCAATGTTAAAAATTGTTGGTAAGAAGAAATAAATAATGTGTATAAAGAAATAACCTTTCCAATTTGAAAAATTCTATACAATTCGTGAAATTCGTGCAAAAACGAAATTCAGCAAATATCAAATATTAAAATCTTTCCAAACGCAACTGAAAAAGATTGCACTAACTTGAAATGTGTAGGGTTTTCTTTTAAATACTTTAAGAGAAAAAAGTTGTTCTCATCAATATCTATATATTTATTTAATATCTTTGTTCAAAAGTTATGCTGCGTTAAACTATAATACATATGTTTTATAATACGCAATATTTTAAATTGTTTGTCGATTAACATTCTTTCAGTAAATAAATTTTTGATTTCAAAATTCAAAAGAAGTTGTAAAGAATGTTTTAAAATGTTAAGAAGTCTGCCGTATTTTTCTGAGGGACTCTTAATTTCTGTGTAATTATAACTATAGCACAGTCCAAACTTAGTTTTTCGTTTTGAACAACGTAACTCAGCAAAAAATCATCGCAAGAAACTCAACAACAGCTTAAAATAAAGAAGATTAAATTATCCGAAACGTTCTACGATGAAATCATTGACAACAAATTTTTGCATTCCGTAGATTTTCCAAACGGCAGACAAAACTTTGAAATAATGTTGCTTCGTTTTCTGAAGTTTGGTGTACAACTATTTTTCATCAACTTACAGTATTTGAAAATCACCATAATATTTCATTTTCTGTATCTATTAATTCTTTTTCATAACATATATATTGTACTGTAATCATTCATTCATTTAATTTTTTTATTATAGGGTATTCCATTTTTATGGGCAATGACAAATAAAAAGACAAGCAATTTATATAATAAACTTTTTAACTTTATACAACTGAAGGTTATCAATTTGTCTCCAAAAATGATTCATGTAGATTTTGAAAAAGGACTGCAAAATTCTTTAAAAAACAATTATCCAACAGCAAAAATAATTGGGTGCTATTTTCACTACATACATGTATGTAAACTTTTACTACAGTTTAATGTTGAAAATAATAGAAAGTACTTGAAAGAAAGAATGCATTACCTTTGAAAAGATGCAGCTCGTTATTTTTTAAAAATCTGTCACTATAGTTATAAATCTTTGTTTTTTCTAATCAGGCCTTATTTGTATTTTAAGAAAGGTATTCCTCCTATCATGTTTCTTTCTTATATTAATCCTTGCAATTTATAGCCTGCAAAAATGGCTAAAGAAACGCGCATTTAATTGTTTGGTAATCCTAAACCCAACTAGTGTAGATTATTATCCGAAAGTTTCGTAAAACTTAACAAATTTAAAATTTAATTTTAGATAATAAGTAGAACAACTGTTATGTTTTACACAAAGTTATACCTCTATATAATTTTTGAGTGAAAACATGATGCATTCAATTTTAAGCAGTGTATATAATTGATGCTTTTTCATATTTCAGAGTGTTCAAAAAGTAGCAAAAAAATTAAATATATTTGCAAATTTTTCAAAATTATTGCCTCTGGAAAAAACCAGAATTTTATTGATAATGAGGCATGTATATAATTTGCCATTACTCCCATCATTTTTGATGGAGCAAGGACTCCAAATTATCATTGGGCAAATCCATCAGTACAAATTGTTGGACATATTCAAAAAATTTGTTAAATATATAGAGAATTATTGGATGAATAAGGTAGATCCAGATATTTTATCTGTCTTTAACAAAAAAGAGCGAACAAACAACTGTATTGAAAGATATCACAGAACTCTAAAGGAAATGCTTGGAGCACATCCGGATATTTTCAAATATTTAGGTATTTATACAGAGAGGTTCTCTAACAGCGGCATATAGGAGATTCGTGTTAGTTGACTATAGCGCTCAGGATGATGGTATCTGAGAGCGCTGATTGGTCAATATCATGTAGTGCCAACATGAAATGGTCCGTTACCAATAGATGAATACGAAAAATGAGACCCATCCGCCATTTTGGAGTAGAGAAGTGTTTACATGCTAGTTGTAGAAGAAAGAAGTGTGAAATGGAAAAATGTCAAATAGTGAGGTTACTAAAGTAAAAATGGAAAATAATGAATGGAAAGTTCGAATATTCTTACTTTCCATTCATTATTTTCCATTTTTACTTTAGTAACCTCACTATTTGACATTTTTCCATTTCACACCTCTTTCTTCTACAACTAGCATGTAAACACTTCTCTACTCCAAAATGGCGAATGGGTCTCATTTTTCGTATTCATCTATTAGTAACGGACCATTTCATGTTGGCACTACATGATGTTGACCAATCAGCGCTCTCAGATACCATCATCCTGAGCGCTATAGTCAACTAACACGAATGTCCTATATGCCGTCGTTAGAGAACCTCCCTGTATATATTATATAAATATTTAAACGATCAATGATAAGTCGTATAAATTGTAGAACTTGTAATTTTTCTTACAAAATTTAATTAATATTTGAAAAGGGTTGTATTACTAGATAAGTTAACAAAAATGATTTCTTTGTACTACATTGAAAATGTAAACAATATACACATTAAAAAGCAGACAAAGGATTTCAAAGAATATGAAAAGCTCTTGAATACTTTATGGCAAACATCTTTTCAAAATATAACAGAAGAAAATGAAAAACAAGCCATTTTTGAATTTTTGAGTTCGTTAGCCAGTAATAACAATAAATTTATGGAAAGGATTGAAACTCTTATTTCAGTAAGTATTTTGATTTAAAATAATTTGTAATATATATATATATATATTGCCGAATGGTATTGATTTAGTTTTTTTCAACAGGATGACACTGTATCTGAACCTTGTAATGCCCTTGTTCAACAGCAATAATTATCGATATTTGTTACGTGAAACAAAATAAGATTCTAATTAATATTTATTGGAATGTTATAAATTATATTATTTTATGGAGTATATATTTATTAAAGTTAATTATATATATAATATATTTAAAGAAGCGTATAAGTTTAATATAAATATATTTCTATATAGTTACAAATTGGTACGAAAACTTGTTCGAAAATTTCCATTATCCCATTTCATGTTTATATACAATTAGCTAGTCACTCGGTATACACATATATTTTTCTGCATGATATATATTTTTACAAATGTATCCACTAAGTCTAACATTCTTCTTGCAGTTTAAACAAATTGTGGAGAGTATATTTCCATAAAATCAATTAAAATATAATCATTCCCTAATAGATTTATTGCACGATAATAGTAGAATTAATTATTATTTCGATGGAAATATAAATTCATAGAATTTAATACCAACTATTGGAAAGTACCTCCTCATACATAATTTTAATTGAATTTTCATTTTAAGGATGACCTGTAAAAAGATGTAAAATTTGAGTGGAAATTATTAGTAAAATTGTTTTGTGCATAGCATTGATAAATTACTTACAGATCTTTAAACCATATAGAAAGAATGTGTAATGAAATTGTATTGTCTTTCCCCGCAATTGACAAGCCTGGTTTTCTTATAAATGTTTCCTGCTTCAAATTTAATGAAATGCATTAAGCTATTCTTTAAAATGAAAATTGCCTGCTTAAAATGAATACTATGCTGTATGTACTGAAAATATCAAAGGTCCACCTTGATATTTTTATGGGTTCCCTCAATTTTGTTATTGAAATATAATTTCCATAATTCTTTATTATATCTCCCCAACTGTGTTATATTTATCGTAACTGAAATGCAATACTTGGCAATTTAGAGAAGTTCTGTATAACGATAATATATTTACATAAACAACTTACTGTGATAAAAAGCAGTCTTTGACCTAAAATTTAAAACTGCTTGTAAGAATGTTCTCTTTTCAGCATTTGGAAAGCTTATCAACCACACATAATCTATTAAAGAAAGATCTGATATTATTCTGCGAACTCAAGCCTTATCATCCCAATATCCAATTTCTTTGCAGTCTGCCAAACCTTCTTTCGCTATCAATAGCTTAATACTATTTCTATTTAAAACACCTGTACTACAAACAATTTTCATAATAATTAAATTGTTGAAAATCATGAAGATAATGAATAATATGCAAGATCATTTACCTTCGAGCATACTAGATCAGTTTATAATGCCCAATATATCCACTTTATAATTTTAAGGAGAAAGTTTTTATGGAGGACTCATGTGATGCAAAATAATCCATTTTTTTATGGCCATAGTGATACAAATTGCGTTTTTCAAATTTTGACATTTTGCTGTATAAAAAGAAACATCAGTTTAATAGTTAACATGTAAATTAAATGTCAATACCTCACCATAATATTATATTACTCTTGTGTCTTTTTTCTTGTTTTTTATTCATGCAGAAAAGAATGAGTTTGCGA
The DNA here is from genome assembly GCF_024137725.1 of Prorops nasuta. Taxonomy (NCBI): domain Eukaryota; kingdom Metazoa; phylum Arthropoda; class Insecta; order Hymenoptera; family Bethylidae; genus Prorops; species Prorops nasuta. The sequence continues at coordinate 2,214,380 of NW_027116821.1, read as the reverse complement.
GCAACCTAAAACAAATATTTTACACAAAAGCATCGTTTCCTTTTACATTAATAAATTTAGAGTTTAACAAATAATTATTACTGACCTGACATTTATCAACAACACTAAAATAAACTGAAATTTGACAGTTCAGGTGAGGCGTTGCCAGATTGTGAATAATATCTACAATATCCTCCGCTAGAGAAGTGGGAGAGCTGCGCGAATATAATCATAATTCATGTCTTTATGTAGAGAGTATACTCTACATCCCAAAATTTTTAGGCCAATTGTCCGCCTACCGAACAATCGACTTATTGACGCACGGTCGACTTAGTAACCATTGACGCACGATCGATTCCTTAAAACCATACCATATATGGTCATGAGAATCGATGCATTTTGAGGCAACGACTTGACTGCTCGGTTCTTGACCGATCAGTCCAGGCCCAGCAGTAACTAGAACAAGTCATCTGACTTTAACCGAGCATTAGCTCCCAAGTTACTCTAAATTCAATCTAACTTCAATTAGATAATCATTTTATTAAAAACCCTCTAAAACTTGTATAACTATTAATTTATTTTATAAACGAACATTGTAAAATAACTCTACAAGGACTGAATAAATTTAGTTGTACCAAAAGTACTTGAATTAGTTTGTCACGGTGTGAACCCATAACAAAAGTGGTGGCAGCGGTGGGATAGGCTGAAAGATCTATCGACTGGTGAAGCAGCAGGAAAAAGAAAGGAGATTTCCTTACGCTCATCAACTACTACGACGGCAACAACTGGAGGAATTCTCACTTCAAATCAACCCCTCAGTACTCCAGTCCTCAAGGGATTCATCGATTATTATCGCAGTCTCAACATTTCGACCTCGTTCATTCGGAAGATCACTGCCTATCCTAGAGGATTCAACATCACCGACCAGCTTACTCAAGGAATCTACAAGAGGACCTACGACATCAGGACTCAACTGAAGAAGAATGGATCTTTGGTGAGTACGGTTCCAACTTGTAAAAAATCAGTAGCAAAACTATTTACTTTGCGAATCATTGTAAACGCGAGCCCCGCGAGCGAAATTAAATTTTAGAGGAAAATTTTCTCATGAGTCAAGACGACAGAAACCTTGACCGGACTCAATCGGTTCCAAATCTTACAGCAACTTCTGGGCGCTTATTTAATCAAGTTTCTATCAGTGACGAAGTAACTTCCTTCTTGCATGAAGTGCAGGAAAATACCGAACGTGCATTATTCGATTCGGAAAGCCTAGGAGTGACCGATACTGTTGCATTTCCTAGCACATCAAATACAAACACAAACCGAAATCCATTAGTTGGGAGCGTAGACCGCAGTGCTCTTAGACGCAACGTTACTATTCGTAGGCGCGGAAGCTCCATTATGGCAAATCGCGATCGTGTTGTTTTTCATGACCCAAACTCGGTTCCTGAACAAAATACAGATAGAACTCTGGATACCAGACTACCTGTAACACCTGCCCCAAGGGTGTCTCAGTCGCCAATAACGACTGAAATAAACAGACTAACTGAAACCTTACGACGAGAGGCCAATCCTCTCGAAGAAGAGAATGCTAGGCTAAGAGAAGAACTTAGACAATTACGTATCCGGCAGGATGCAATTTTATATGCAACAGAAAACGAACCGCGACCTTGCGGAAGTTCCACAATAAAGAAACCTTCACGAAGGACTTTCTCTAAGCCGTTAAACCACGGTTCAGATCATGAACGGGAAGAATCAACTCAATTAGAAAATGAACCGAAACCCCGATTCTCGTTCGATACAGCTATGAAAATGTTACCCACTTTCTCAGGGAATCCAGATAGATTAGATCCATTTATAAGTACAGCATACCTTATTCACGATGGTATAGCCCCTAAAGATCGGAGCGACTTATTACAATTCATTAGATTCTCAAGTCTAAAAGGCAGAGCGTTCCATGAACTTAAACATAGGGCCATTGATACAATCGACGATTTAGTCGTAGAATTAGAAGCCATATTCAGGCCTAAACGAGCAGTAGCAGTCGTACAAAACGACCTATATATTAGCCGACAAAGAAAGGACAAGCCAGTAAAAGCATACGCTAACCGAATAGAAGGATTGCTAACTGAGCTATTACAATTAAGCTTAGACCCAGGAAACTCAGCAGACAGTAATGCCGCAATAGAAGGATTGCTGAGAAAACAAGCATTGATTCAATTTAATCACGGTTTAAATTCGCGTATTGCAACGATAGTGAAGGCCTCTAAATGCCTCACTCTACAAGAAGCTATCTCTATGGCTATAGAAGAAGATAGCACCTACCTACCCATCCTATCATGAACCTAATCATAACAAGAGAGGAATTCAACAAGGTTCCCATACAGGTAACAATAAGAAAAATGATAATCTACATTGCGAAAGGTGCGACAGAAAGGGACACCTCGCAAAAAATTGCTACGCACGATTATCTAACGCTAAAAAACCTCAAGATAAGAGAGTATCAATAAATAAAATATTTGATGTATGCAATTATTGCAAAAAACCTGGACATACAGTCCAAGAGTGCCGAACCTTAAAAAGGAAAAAACAAAGGGAATCCACTCAGCAAATAATTGCCGCAGAGTCACAAGCAGAGGAACGAGTACGACTCGACACAACGAGACTAAACGTATTACAGAACTCTTCACATAGAAATTTAATAGAAGTTCAAGCTGATGAATATAAAAAACGAACAGCTATGTTACTTTTTGACACAGGAGCTGATATTTCTATCATAAAAGCAGGAGTTCTCCAAGGAAGAACGATGATCAACCAAAAGGAAAATACTGTTACTGGATTAGGAAACTACCCATTCACTACTGCAGGAACAGTGGAACTACATGTGAAAGGAGGGAAACATAATTCTGCATCCATTCCAGGTAATACCTAGTTCATTCCCATTAATTGCAGACGGAATCTTAGGTGTAGATTTCTGGGAGAAAAATGTTTACACGGTAAACCAAGATCATTCAATTACGATGCTAGGACACAGCTGGCAAATGCACTACTCAGCTCCCCAGACAGTGACCCTGAAACCGAAAACCAAAACTTTAGTGGCGGCGATAACACATAGCATGAGTGATGGGCTAGCGACAGCCCGAGAACTTAGACCAGGCGTGTACATAGGAAACTGTGTCACCAGGCCGTCTGAGTCTACCTGCTACGTCAGCATAATCAATGTTACAGAGGACGAGCAGGAGATAGATACCCCAATAGTGGAACTAGAAAAAATTCCCGACCCACCCGAAGAAAACATCGAGCACTCTCAATCTCCAGCAATTTATCACATAAACAATTACAACGAAGATAGAATTGACAAACTGATAAATCTCATAGATGTTGCCCATCTCAATGAAGAGGAAAAACGGAAATTATACATGATTTGTAAAAGCTTCAGCGATATATTCCAAATAGAAGGGGATCGTATTTTGACTACAAAAGCAGTAAAACACACACTCACCCTAAAAGAAGGGACCACCCCAATTTTCAAGAAACCTTATCGTCTGCCAGAAAAACATAAAAACAAAATAGATGAACAAATAAATCAGATGGAAGAAGAAGGTATAGTACGTACGAGTAAAAGTCAATGGAATGCACCACTCCTGGTAGTTCCTAAGAAACCTGATGCCCAGGAAAATGTGAAGATGCGCATAGTCGTAGACTTCCGTAAATTAAACGAAGTAACGGTAGGAGATGCATTTCCTTTACCAAATATAACGGAAATACTAGATCAATTAGGATATTCTAAATATTTCACAATATTATATTTGGCATCAGGCTTCCATCAAATAGAAATGGCAGAAAAAGACAAGGAGAAAACAGCATTCTCTACGCCAATGGGACACTACGAATACAATCGTATGCCATTCGGTTTGAAAAATGCACCCGCAACATTCCAGCGTATGATGAACTCAGTGTTATCAGGACTACATGGAATCAAATGCTACGTGTATCTGGATGATATAGTAATCCATGCACCAACTTTAACAGAGCACAACAAGAAGCTACAAGAAGTGTTTACCAGATTAAGGGAAAATACATTAAAATTACAACCAGAAAAATGTCGTTTTCTACGAAAAGAAACATGTTATCTGGGACATATAATATCAGATAAAGGAATCTATCCTGATCCGAGCAAAACAACAGCTGTGGAAAAATATCCACGACCCAAAAATATAAAAGACATTCAGTCATTCTTAGGTTTAGCAGGCTACTACAGACGTTTCATAGACCAATTTGCTGACCTAGCCAAACCATTAACAGAACTCTTAGAAAAGGGGAAAAATTTCCATTGGACTACGGCAGAAGAAACTGCTTTCAACACACTGAAAAGGAAACTCGTAAGTGCACCGATATTGCAATACCCGGATTTTAAAAAACCTTTCATTTTAACTACGGATGCATCTAAATTAGCAGTAGGAGCCGTGTTGTCACAAGGAATTCTGGGGGAAGATCTGCCAGTGGCATATGCCAGTAGAACATTAAACAAAGCAGAAATAAACTATAGTACAACCGAAAAAGAACTAGCAGCCATAGTTTGGGCAGTTCAAAACTTCAGACCATACTTATATGGAACAAAATTCACTATAGTGACTGATCATCAACCTTTGACATGGCTATTCAATATTCAAGATCCAGGATCAAGACACATGAGGTGGAGACTGAAACTTGAGGAATACGATTATGAAAAAAAGTATAAGCCAGCAAAACAAAACACCAACGCAGATGCTCTTAGTAGAATACATGTTGTCACAAGGGCCATAGCGAAAAAGGTACCCTCAGATCCGCTAACAAGTAATAAGGCAAAATCTCCAATAGCAGATCCTAAGTTGATACAGGAGAAACAAAAAATCAGCAAAAAGGAGACGACAGCTGAAACTGTTACATCACTAGCAACACCGAACGTTGACCCAGAACCGGAGACGTCGAACGTTGACGCCGACACAGCTGATTCGTCAAGGCCAGAAGAAAGCGAATCAGAGGAAGAAAGCGAGTCAGAAATATTGGAAAAAAAGGAAACATATCCCGCGCAAAAAATAGCTCGCATACTGTATGAATACCATGACACACCCTTTGGAGGTCATGAAGGTATACACAGAACCTTAAAGAGAATTAAACTCCGACATACCTGGCCCAACATGAGAAAGGATATACAGGAATACATCGCAAAATGCGACAAATGTCAAAGAAACAAGACAGGGGGAGTAAAAAGGGCTCCAATGCTTATTACGGACACACCGTTAGAACCCTTTGAAAAGGTAGCACTTGACATTATTGGACCCTACCCGCCAACACCACGTGGAAATAAATATGCGCTGACGTTCCAAGACTTATTTACGAGGTATAGTATTGCCTTACCAATACCAGACCAGTCAGCTTCTACAGTGGCTAAATACTTTGTGGAAAAAATACTTTTTATATTTGGAATCCCGTAAAAAGTATTAACTGATCAAGGTACTAACTTTGTCAGTCAACTCTTCAAAAACGTATGCAAATTGTTGAAAATCGAGAAAATTCAAACAACCGCATACCATCCATAATCAAATGGAGTTTTAGAACGTTCGCATCGAACACTAACGTCATATTTAAAAAGCTACGTTAATGACGATTTAAGTAATTGGGATGAGTGGTTACCATACGCTATGTTTGCATATAATAAAACCCCTCATACTGCCACAAACGAAACTCCATTCCCATTGTTGTTTGGGAGAGAAATAGAACTCCCAACATCTCTAGAAGCACTGCCGAAACCATCATATACATACGGAGACTACCGTGAAGAATTACGCGAAAGAATGCGTTCGGCAGGTATCATGATGAAAGATCATCTGATAAAGGAAAATGAAAAATCTAAAATGCAATATGATAAAAACAAGCGAGAAATTGACTTTAATATAGGAGATAAAGTTTTACTAAAAAGGGAAATGATTCGGCATGGTAGACCAAAGAAACTTGAACCTATCTACGATGGTCCCTATACGGTTACAAGAAAACGAAACGATTTAAACTACGAAATACTAACCGGAAAAAAATTCGTGAATGTACACGTAAACAGATTAAAACCCTATATTATGTGAATAAACCAAATAAGTATAATAAGTAATCGCGTAATTTTAATAATTAGTACTGTAAATTTTTTTTAATAATAACTAACAAGTCTACTCTACCGCAAATTAACAATCAATCGTAATTAAAACTAAACCTGACCTATCTTATAATTAAGTACATACTAAAAGGTAGGAAAATATAAATAAAAACAAAAAAGAATTGAGGTAAAATCAATAATTTATTCAAAAATTCGTTTTGGGAAGGAAAACATAAAGAAAAAGTTACAATCAAATACATAACAAAAGTATCCATATTGGACGGACGAAACAACAAGTCAAAATAGACTCTATAGTTGGACAACCAGGACTCTTTTACGAACGTATTGGAACTATAAACTACTATAAAGAAAAATGGAAACTAGTAATCACAACTGACGTCACTGAATATTATACGAGACACAGGACACTAGAAAAAATAATGAAAGAACCACGATTTTGTAATAACGTCAATAACAAGCAAACTTGCATGAACATGATAAACGACATAGACTACAAATTAAACGCGACAAAACGAAACTTACAAGAACTTACCGAAATAACAGAACACACAGATAGGTCAAAGCGAGGTTTAGTTAATGCGATTGGTTCATTAGGGAAATCGTTATTCGAAACAATGGATAGCGAAGATGAAGAAAAAATAAATAAACATTCAGAAGATCTAGATAATGAAGTAGATACTAATAAAAAAGCATTAAAAAGTCAAATACAAATTATTGTTAGGAATCTAAAAATATTTAATAGTAGCGTAAGAAATCTGTACGCGAACGAAGAATTTCTATCACGCACGGCGAATAGTCTGCTTACGCAGCAAGCGGAAAGAGAAACCTTATATAATATAGATTTTGCCGCGGAACAGCTAATGATAGATGCCGATCATCTCCTAAATTTTGCGATACAAACAACAAACGGAGTAATAAACCCAAAAGTTATCCCACATTCAAAAATCTTACAATATTTAAAAGATGCGGTACAACACATTCCATCGGGTACGCAATTCCCAATAACATTAGACAATTTAAATATACACTTAATAGCAAAGTTAATGAAATCCACAATTTGGTCTAAAACCAATAAACTAATAGTAATATTAAGTATACCACTTGTGCGAAACAATGTCCTAAGAGAGCCCCGAACCTGTGGTCAGAAGGGAAGGTCTTATTCTAGAATAAAGTATTCAAAGCCAAGATAAGAGATAAAAGGAGTTTTTATTTGAATAAATAAAAATATACAAAATTTACAATATATATATATATATATGTACAATGACCGCCACTAATGGCCTGCAAGATTTTTTTGATGCGTTTAGGAACCATACTTCCCCATGGATTTTTCCCCGCCTGGACTGAGTGACTGGAAAGAGTATAGGATATGTATGATAGGCTATCCTTGTTTAAATGCCTTAAAGAGAAAGAGAGACAAGGTTACCAAGTGTAGTACTTTCGGTACTACCGTAGTACCCAAAAGCGACATATCCTATAGCGTAGTACTATTTTGGGTACTACGCTATAGTCGCTGCTGATACTACTGGTCGGCGGAAATACGTCAGAGGGTAGAGACTGTAGAGGGACCGCAATATAGATATTTCTAATTACTAATTTCAAAATACATAATGCATGGTCCGTGAGCCAAGACAAATGTTAGTATTATTGTATCGTACATACAATATACATACCGCAAGTTATAAAGTAATATAAAGAAATAAAGTGACAGTTTTAATCTTACTGACAGCTGATATACTGATGGTATAAGTGAATAAATAAAGTGACGAAATTTGTAAAATGTACAAAAAAATAATTTTTAAAAGTATATAAAGGACTGAACATTTTAGATAAGTATAACAATAAAGTTTATAATATAAAATGTAAGATATAAATATTTTGTGGTACTTTGTGGGATTTTATTTCAGATTAAATTATAGTAATGTGTTTACTATGTCACTGTGCTGAGGATGGAGCTGTGCGGATTTTCAAAATTAAAATAAAGGAATAGACTAAACATAATGTGGTTATTGTGTCATCGTTGAGATTCAAACTATGTTAATTGAGACGGATAATAAAATAAATGAGTGAAAAAACTGGGTAAATACAATAATAAATAAAGAAGCTGACAAATTAGATATATAATATAAATGTAAGATATTTTATAGTACTTTCTGGGATTTTATTTCAGATTAAATTATAGTAATGTGTTTACTATGTCACTACTGAGGATGGAGCTATGTGGATTGAACATTAAAATGAAAGGAATAGATTCACCATATTATGGTTACTGTGTCATCGCTGAGGATCAAACTGTGTTAATTGAGATGAATATTAAAATAAACAAGTCAACACATTGGGTAAATACGATACAAATAAAGAAGCTGACAGATTACATTTGTAATTTCAAATGTAAGATTTTATATAGTACTTTTTGGGATTTTGTTTCAGATTAAATTATTGTAAAGTGTTTACTATGTCAATGCTGAGAATGGAGCTATGTGGATTGAACATTAAAACAAAAAGAATAGATTCACCATAATGTTATTTCTGTGTCATCGCTGATGAGGATCAAACTGTGTTAATTGAGACAGATATTAAAATAAATGAGTCAGCAATTTAGGTAAATGCAATAATAAATAAAGAAAATGACAGAATAGATATATAATATAAAATGTAAGATGTTTTATAGTACTTTGTGGGATTTTGTTTCAGATTAAATTATAGTAATGTACGTGTGTTTACTGTATCACTGCTGAGGATGAAGCTATGTGGATCGAACATTAAAAAAAAAGAATAGATTCACCATAATGTGGTTACTGTGTCATCGCTGAGGATCAAACTGTGATAATTGAGATGAATATTAAAATAAAGAAGCTGACAGATTAGATATATAATATAACATGTTAGATATTTTACAGTACTTTGTGGGATTTTATTTAAAGTTAATATATGTAAAATAAAATTTTTGTTTTCTTTTTACAATTGTATCTATATTAATTACTATATGTTGCAATCTCTTAAAATTAAGCCTCTGCTTTTATTATCAAACTAATAGTTCCACACGGCAGTGATGCCAGAATCAAGCTTTTAGCAACAAAAATGAAGATAAGCGCTAGCCAGCAGCAGTATAGAAAATTTAAAGGGAAGCGGTACAAACACAACTATGCCTGGAGAGCATAGGTGTGATTTGGACTTCAGGCAACATTGGCGTCAGAAGAAGAGCGACTACCGGTAACCGTGACATTTTTACGTGTCATCCGAGTGAAGTGGTGCTGCGTTTACCTAAAAACTCAAAGCAAATAAAAATGCTTTTCCTAAATTGATTTTTAATATCGATAAAATGGTCAAATGTAGCCATTAATTAATTAGATTTGGTAATAAATACAGAAAATGCGTTTTATTATAACAAATGAGTTGAGGTAAAATAAACTCAATGTTTTTATATTAATCTGTTAACAAATGCATTTTTTTATTTATTATTGAGTCCAATAAATTAATGGTTATTAAAAAAAAAATTACTTGTATTGAAAAAAAGATGAAAAAATTTTAAACTTCACCAAGACTCGAACACGAGCCCACCGAATGACAAACGGCAACCTTACCGCCTGCGCTACAGCGCTCACCTGATGTACCAAGAGCAAAACAGCCTTTTAAAGACTGACTACAATTCTTTCACTAACTCGTCATAAACGATCAAAAATTAGCTGCAATAATAAATACATTTATCTCCACAGCATTATTGCACTAAATTTATTATGTTTTTAATTTGAAGCATACATTTTACATGAAGATACGATACTTTAAGGGTGTTCATGCAATACTCTAAATACAAAACTATTCATATGCTGGTTTATCATAGTTATTCGACTACATATAACAAATATTATAATATTAATTAATTTATGATAGTTGAGCATATGAATAGTTTTGTATATAGAGTACTGAATGGTTACCCTTAAATTATCATATCTTCATGCAAAATGTATGCTTCAAATTAAAAACAATAAATTTAATACAATAATGCTATGTAGATAAATGTATTTATTATTACAGCTAATTCTTGATCGTTTATGACGAGTTAGTGAAAGAATTGTAGTCAGTCTTTAAAAGGCTGTTTTGCTCTTGGTACATCAGGTGAGCGCTGTAGCGCAGGCGGTAAGGTTGCCGTTTGTCATGCGGTGGGCTCGTGTTCGTGTCTTGGTGAAGTTTAAAATTTTTTCATTTTTTTTTTCATTACAAGGAATTTTTTTTTTAATAACCATTAATTTATTGGACTCAATAATAAATAAAAAAATGCATTTGTTAACAGATTAATATAAAAACATTGAGTTTATTTTACCTCAACTCATTTGTTATAATAAAACGCATTTTTTGTATTTATTACCAAATCTAATTAATTAATGGCTACATTTGACCATTTTATCAAAATTAAAAATCAATTTAGGAAAAGCATTTTTATTTTATTTATTCACTTATACCATAAGTACATCAGCTGTCAGATAGATCAAAGCTGTCACTACTCCTTATTTCTTTATTACACTTTATTTTTCCGTATACTAACATTTGTCTTCGTTCACGCCGTTCACGGTGACAGGCTGTGAATATACTATATATAATTTTTGATATATTACGTTCTGCATTTAAGATGGCTACTGATGTATTTCCGCTGGCAGTATACTTTGTGCAGTCTGCATTCCTTATATCAAAATTCACTTACTATAGAGCGTAGTACTATTCAAGATGGCGGACTTGGCAACCTTGAAGAGAGAGCCTTATACCGCGTTCAACCTGGTTTCTCCAGGCCTTCGTTTCTTATTTTCCTATCTCGGAAGTCGCCATTGCTCTTCCCTCTCTAACTCATAGATTTCTATCTGCGTCTTTGTCTAAAATAATTCTACGCCACTGGGTGATATTTTGGTGAGTCTATACCACTGGACCTATCTGTGAGTCTTGTGAGAGTGTGAAAAGTGCAGAAATGTCAGTTTGGCAGCGCGGATTTTTGATCAAATGAGTGTTAGTATAAATTGTTAAAGAGTTTTAATTTGTTGGAAAATGTTAACCAGTGTGCGAAACAGTGCCTCAAGTTGGCTCCGAACCTGTGGTCAGAAAGGAAGGCCTTATTCTAAAATAAAGTATTCAAAGCCAGGTTATGTGGTAAAAGAGTTTTTATTTAATAAATAAATATATATACAAAAGTTTACAATATTTTTACAAAAGAACGGCTAAGTTAAAAATAATCGACTTCCTAGGGAATTTGTCGTCGTCAAATTCTAGGGAATTTCGGTAAACGAAGTTTCCCAAGAACCCCAGAGACTAGAATTCCCCAGAAAGGAGCGCGGACTTATAAGCTCCCGGACTGGACAATTTCCCTAGGGTATTCCCTAGTAAAATCCCCAGCCCCGGGAGGAAGCGAAGTTGGAGAAGTGGTTTTAGGGAAGGGGAAGTCCCCTTGCCCTTCGGCCGCCTTCTCCAAGAGCTCTAGTGGCTCCGAGCCACCCCAACCCCTAGGGTGAATTCTACCCCTCCCACTACCCGACTCGTCGAGAGCCCTGGACTTGGGGGTCGGAACACTGGGTCCGAGGTAGTCCTCGGAGGCAGTGTGGAGGGGAAGGAGAGGGTTGAATTTCTCCCGGGCAGTCCCCGGAGAAATCTCCCTTAAGGAGGGAGGAATGTGCCGCAGAGGGGTAGTCCCCTCTTGGTAGGCAGTGGGTGGTGGGTGATACTTACCAAAGTATGCTCCCAAATGAGTTCGCCGGTGGAGGCGCTCTTGCTGGCCAATAGGAGGCGCTGCCGTTGAGGCGTCAAAAAGAAGAAGCCGTGGAGGCGTAAAAGATGCTGCTGTTGCTGCGGTCAAGCAGCTGTCGAGCAAGGCTGAGGTGCGATGGGTCCTTATCAAGGACCCATCTATATAATTACGCGACACTAATCTTGCCAGCGAGAGAGCTGCCGCGGGCGCTGGCCACCTAGTGGCCAAGCGCGCAAGTAGTGTCGCTTCGCGGCCGCGACGCGCCAGGGCCAGAAGACGCGCAAGCGCGCCGCGGAGAGAGAGACAGATAGAGCGGCTAGACGCTGTCGGTCTAGCCGTCTATTGTGAGCGCAATAGAGATGGGAGATATAACAGAGAAATGCGGAATCTACTTCGCAACATTTTCTGCTCCTCCCAATCTCGAACAAACTCCCCCCGTTGACGCGATGGCGTCAAGATAAGGAAGAAGAAAGTTAACTCAGTTTAAAACAAGTTTATTTACAAAAATAAAAATAAAAGATATAAAACAGAACAGGACGACCTGAAGAGTCCCAGGACGCCCGAGAGAGGAGGTGGTAACCTGAAGAGTCCCAGGAAACCAGGAAAGAGAATAGACAACCTGAAGAGTCCCAGGAAGCCAAGAAGGAGAAAGTTAAGCGACCTGACGAGTCCCAGGAAGCTTGAGAAAGAGAGATGACAACCTGAAGAGTCCCAGGATGCCGTAAGGCAGGGTAAAGATAGACCTTGATGCGACCCGAAAGCAAGGGCTAAGAAGGGAGTTTACACAGTTGCGAGAGACTCCGTTGAATCTCTTTTTTCGCGGTTTTAAGTATAGCTACGCGAGCTACCCCATCTACACCAGGGACTAGTTTGAGAATCCGCCCCAAGGTCCACATGCGCGGGGGGTTGTTGGGTACTTTGATCAGAACCAGATCTCCTTCACCAAATTCCGAGTTAGTGTTCTGCCATTTTGGCCTATTCTGCAACGTGTGTAGGTATTCGGAAGACCACTTCTTCCAGAATGTCTCGGTGATTCTAGTCACGGTTTGCCAACGGTTTAATGATGATTCTCGTAAATCCAAGGTGGATAATTCAGGTGGGGAATTTAACGCCCGTCCTGACAAAAAATGCCCCGGAGTGAGTACGTCCAACGACTCTGGATCATCATGTAACCGCGATATAGGTCGTGAATTTAGGCAGGCCTCAATCTTAGTCAGTGGTGTGGTCATTTCCTCGAAATTAGGCACGAAAACTCCGAGGGAGCGCTTCAGGTGGTGTTTCATACTTTTTACAGCACTTTCCCAAAGACCGCCCCAGTGGGGAGTAGCGACCGGAATGAATTTCCACTCGATTTCACGGATGGACTCGGTGGGTTGAGCGCGGGCGGCTTCTAAGGCACATCGGTAGGCGCGTTTTAGTTCCGCATCCGCTCCTTGAAAATTAAGGCCGTTGTCTGAGTACATAACGGCGGGTTTTCCACGACGAGAAATGAATCGAGACAGCGCAGCGAGGAAGGCCTCGGTATCCAATCGAGAAACGAGTTCCAAGTGAACAGCACGGGTGGATAGACATACGAACACTGCCACGTAACATTTCATGGATTTTGCGTTACGACCGTGATGCAATTTAACCAAGAAAGGCCCAGCATAGTCTACTCCGGTGTGTTCAAAAGTGAAGCTTCGCGAAACCCTAGCGGCAGGGAGTGATCCCATAAGCTGGTTACCGAGTTTAGCGCGTTCGCGAACACACGTGACGCATTTGTGAACGCATGATTTTACTAGATTTCGCGCATTCACGACCCAAAACCTTTGTCGCAACGTGGACAAAGTTAGTTGGAGCCCCCCGTGAAGTGTATCTAGGTGCGTTTGCCTAATGAGTATGGCCGTTAAGTGGCAATCCGGAAGAATAATGGGGTGTTTCATTTGTTCAGAAATTTCGGCGTTCCGAAGCCGCCCCCCTATTCTTAGGATTCCTTGTGAATCAATAACCGGATGTAAGGAAAGAAGCTTTGACCGCGACGGTATACGTAACCCATGATTCAAGGCTGAGATTTCGCTCGCGAAGTGTGTTCGTTGAACAACCTTTATCAAGGCTTCAATTGAACTGCGAATTTCCGATGCAGACAGGAGGAAGTCCTCCCATTGGCCGGTTTTCCTGGTCCGCTGGACAAATCGAAGAACATAAGCCATAACTCGGACCAGTTTAGACCAAGACGAAAACTGATCAAAAAACCAACACTCAGTTGTGTCGAATTGAGCGGTTAACGCTACCTTCCGACTTTCTTCCGCGGTTTCAAAGACCTGAACGGGATTTGCGGTGTGCTCACGGATAAAAGCAGGCCCATGCCACCAAAGTGAGTCCTCTGATAACTGTTGAGCACTGGTTCCTCTTGAGCACAAGTCTGCAGGATTCAACTTAGTGGGTACATAATGCCAGCTGGCTTCCGATAAATGCGTTTGGATATATGAAACGCGATTAGCCACAAACGTCTTCCAATGCACAGGTTGCTTTGCTATCCAGGCTAAAGCGACTTGCGAATCCGAATAGCAACGAATCGCATCACAACTCCCGACCAAGCTTCCCTTGACGTGAACCAATAACTTGACTAGAAGGGCAGCTGCGACCAACTCCAGACGAGGGATTGAAGTGGTCTTGATCGGAGCGACCTTTGTTTTGGACATCACTAAATGTACCGAGAGGTTACCGTCCTCATCAGTGAGGCGTTCATAAACGACTGCGCCGTACGCAAGTTCTGAGGCGTCACAAAATCCAATTAATTCGCGTTTTCCAGTAGTAAATGATTGTCCGGTCCACCGTGGAATCCGTAAAGTCTGTAAGTCTCGGAGATGCTCATAGCACTTGAGCCATTTTGACTGAATAGGCTCAGGAATTTCTTCATCCCAAGAGAGTTTAAGCAACCAGGTGGATTGCATTAACTGCTTTAGAGTGATGATGATTGGAGAAATCCATCCCAATGGATCGAAGATCTTAGCATTCTCTGATAAGAGGATGCGTTTGGTTAGTACACCAATGTGTGAAGGAGAAACACGGAAGCGGAAGCTATCATCCCCGTGATCCCAATATATGCCCAAGACTTTACTTGATCCAGCAGGATCCTCAAAGAAAGAATGCAGCTCGGTAGGTTCAAGCGGGGAAGACCCCGGTTGATTGAATGCCCATTTGCTTAAGGAGAAGCCCCCTTTTGCCAGTAGAGCGATGAGTTGTTCCCTGACCGAACTAAGTTGCTGTAAGTCATGGGCCCCAAAAAGTATATCGTCTACATAAGTAGAATTTAAAAGCACATCCTGCGCGAGAGGGAAGTTAGCTCCGTCCGTGTAAGCTAATTCGCGCAAAACTCGCGAGGATAGGAACGGTGCAGGTCCCGTACCGTAGGTCACCGTGTTGAGTTCGAATGCCTGAAGCTCACCGGAATCAGACTTCCATAAAATGTTCTGATACTTGCGGTCCTCCAAACGCACAAGAATCTGTCTGAACATTTTAACAATGTCAGTGACGCCTACATATCGAAAGGAACGCCAATTCATTAGGATCCGCGTAATGTCCTGTTGGAGCTTGGGTCCAATGAATAACGTATCGTTAAGCGAGACGCCAGTAGAAGTTTTAGAAGATGCGTTGAATACAACGCGAATCTTTGTTTTCTGGTTCTCGGTCTTAAAAACTGCATGATGAGGCAGAAAGACGCGAAAATCAGAGTTCAAAGGAACAGGAGACATATGTCCTAACACTTGATACTCCTGTAAGAATTGAGAATAACTTTCAGCTTGTTCTGGAGAGGTTTCCAATCGCCGAAGTATTCGTTTTAAGGTTTTCTCTGCTACCCGAGAGGAAGAACCTAAGCTGTGCTTCTCGATGTCGGATCGAAAAGGTAAAGCAACGACAAAACGACCTGAAGAGGTGCGTGATACCGTATTCACAAAATGTTGTTCACAGAGGGAGTCCTCTGTGGACATGGGTTTGACTTCCGGAACTTCTTCCAGTTCCCAGAAGTCGCGAAGAGTTTTTTCTACCTCAAAGCAATGATGCACCGTGACACTATTAGAGCGACCAGCCCTGGGTACGACCCCCGAAACGATCCACCCGAAAATAGTCCGCTGAGCAAGCAACGTATGATCAGGAGAATGCATGTACGGGCCTTCCATCAATGCTGCAAGATAGTCTGCACCAATGAGCACATCAATTGGAGCCCTGGTTGAAGCGAAGTTATCAGCCAGATCAATTTCGCTAAGTGCTGGAAAGGACGACGGAGAATAAGTCGGAGGCATATACTGAGTAATCCTGGGTAAGATCAATGCAGTTACGTCCAACGAGACACCGTGTCGTGATAGAGAATGAAGCGTAATCTGTACCTCTGCTCGAACGTTTTGAGCCGAATTCAGAGAGACGCCATGAATGGTCGCGTTGACACGTTTTCGTGATACCCGTAGCTGCTGAGCTAGATTTTCCGAAATAAAGGAAGTTTCGGAGCCTGTGTCAACTAAACCGCGGACTATAATACGAGAACCGTCATGAGCGTCGATTCTGGCAGAGAAAGTGGCCAAAAGCACTGATCGGGTGTCGGAAACACTAAGATGTGTTGTAGTATTCGAGCTAGAGGGTTCTGGTTCGGAAAAGGAGTTGGCCGCGGGGGTAGACCCCCGTGCCTTGCTCCCCCCGGTGCCAGATTTGTCAAAATGTAATAAAGTATGATGCATCTTACTACATTTCCTGCATCGTGACGAAGAAGAGCAATTGGAGCAACTATGCCCGGGCCTCAGACAGTTGATGCAAAGATTCTGTGAAAATGCGAACTTTGAACGGGCCTGAGGGGTCAATGCAAGGTAGTCCTTGCACTGATACAAGAAATGGTTACTACCACAGTGAGCGCAACCGGTACTATTCACGCTAGTAGCGTGTGACTTCAAGGATCTCCCCGATTCCTTTTTGGAAGTTTTAGGTTTGTTACCTAATGATTGCAAAGAGTTAATGTGACGCGTTAGAAACTCCGAAAATTGAAGAAAGGTGGGATAATCCTTGCTGCTTCCCAGATACATCTCCCAGGCCAAGCGGAGGGTGTCATCCAGTTTGTTCTTCAGTGAATGTACAATGATGGGATCCCAATGATCGACGCCGTAACCCATAGTTTTGAGGGCGTTGAGCGCAACCGTGACCGAGTCCCTAACTTCCTTGAGAACTTTAAAATTGTCACCACGAAGCGTGGGTACTTGCGAGATCTGGTCCAAGAACGTATCCGTGATCATTCGTCTGTCAGTATACCTAGCTACTAGAGTGTCCCATGCTATCTCATAGTTCTCGGAGGTGATCGCTAAAGATTTAATAACCGTAGCCGCTTCACCTTGCAAGCAAGATTTTAGATAGTGGAACTTGTCTCGCCCGGAGACATATGCCTTTTCATGAACAATGGAACTGAATGTTTCATAAAAGTTGTTCCATTCTAAATAATCCCCGGAAAACTTCGGCAAATCGATAATTGGAAGCCTAATGTGGTTTATTTCGCCTGAAGGCGCCGTGGGACCTGATGCTGGCATCACCTGATTGGAGCGAAGTTCATCTAAATGTCCTAGGATGTATTCTTCCGCGTCACTATGGGCATCAAGGGCCGCTTCATACCAGCTTTCGGTTACGTAATCCATTTTAGCTAATTCAGCCGGTTTAGTATGAGTAGTGATCTTAACGTGAGTTTTATGCAACACCTTAAGCCACTTCTCGACGGCCGCAAGCCTATCCTCCAAGAAAGGGAGGGTGAAGTTGCGTACTCCACGTTTCTTAATGTTAACGACCAACCGAACGAATTCATCCCGAATCATGGGCACGTAATTGATCGCTTCTAGTAATTCCCCTGAGCTAGGCGTAGTCATCTTGAATCTCTATTCCAGAACAAACCACAATCTTAACCCAGTCAGAATCTCCAACTTAAAAACACTGATGCACTTCGAACGTTTTTTGCCGGATATCCGGCTCGAAGGACCAAAAATTTGTGCGAAACAGTGCCTCAAGTTGGCTCCGAACCTGTGGTCAGAAAGGAAGGCCTTATTCTAAAATAAAGTATTCAAAGCCAGGTTATGTGGTAAAAGAGTTTTTATTTAATAAATAAATATATATACAAAAGTTTACAATATTTTTACAAAAGAACCGCTAAGTTAAAAATAATCGACTTCCTAGGGAATTTGTCGTCGTCAAATTCTAGGGAATTTCGGTAAACGAAGTTTCCCAAGAACCCCAGAGACTAGAATTCCCCAGAAAGGAGCGCGGACTTATAAGCTCCCGGACTGGACAATTTCCCTAGGGTATTCCCTAGTAAAATCCCCAGCCCCGGGAGGAAGCGAAGTTGGAGAAGTGGTTTTAGGGAAGGGGAAGTCCCCTTGCCCTTCGGCCGCCTTCTCCAAGAGCTCTAGTGGCTCCGAGCCACCCCAACCCCTAGGGTGAATTCTACCCCTCCCACTACCCGACTCGTCGAGAGCCCTGGACTTGGGGGTCGGAACACTGGGTCCGAGGTAGTCCTCGGAGGCAGTGTGGAGGGGAAGGAGAGGGTTGAATTTCTCCCGGGCAGTCCCCGGAGAAATCTCCCTTAAGGAGGGAGGAATGTGCCGCAGAGGGGTAGTCCCCTCTTGGTAGGCAGTGGGTGGTGGGTGATACTTACCAAAGTATGCTCCCAAATGAGTTCGCCGGTGGAGGCGCTCTTGCTGGCCAATAGGAGGCGCTGCCGTTGAGGCGTCAAAAAGAAGAAGCCGTGGAGGCGTAAAAGATGCTGCTGTTGCTGCGGTCAAGCAGCTGTCGAGCAAGGCTGAGGTGCGATGGGTCCTTATCAAGGACCCATCTATATAATTACGCGACACTAATCTTGCCAGCGAGAGAGCTGCCGCGGGCGCTGGCCACCTAGTGGCCAAGCGCGCAAGTAGTGTCGCTTCGCGGCCGCGACGCGCCAGGGCCAGAAGACGCGCAAGCGCGCCGCGGAGAGAGAGACAGATAGAGCGGCTAGACGCTGTCGGTCTAGCCGTCTATTGTGAGCGCAATAGAGATGGGAGATATAACAGAGAAATGCGGAATCTACTTCGCAACATTTTCTGCTCCTCCCAATCTCGAACAACCAGTTATAGTGAAGTTATAAAATTTTTAATGACTTTTCTGGATTATCGAAAAAAACAGGTATACAAATTTTTTATACTTCTAAAAACTTACATTACGTATTAAGGATATATATTAAGTTAATTCTTGTCAAAATTAACTTAATATATAAATGTATGAAACAAATAGATTCATGAATTTAAATAAGAAATACATAATAAAAAATATTATTATAATTTTTTAAATAATATGCAGATCCTAGTATATTTATTATCATGTATAGTTAATTGGTAAAATTACTGCTAATTATAATGTCTCTTTTTCCTAGGCGTAAAGGTTCTATGGAAGGTCCTACCAGGAGTAAAGTGCATACGTCATAATGATTTCAACCAGAGGAATTAAGCAACGCTAAGGAATGGAACACAGTTTCAGATCACGCAGCATGCTCTCCACATCTATAATAAGCCAACCTGTTTTCTTAGATAAGTAATATTACTGATAACCATATATAAAATGTATTCAAACATGACCCTTTGTGGTTTCCCTTATGTTTCGCAGGTCAAATGTTCTAATAAGGCTGATGAGCTGCATCCAATTGGTGAATAAAAATGAGGCCAGGCTATGTGTCAATTCTGCTGGTTCAAATTGGGAATCTCCATGCAGAAGCCAAATGGAAATATTAAAAAAAGATTTGTTATTCAGGTAATATTTAAGAATGATCTAAATGCATCAATATGGCTATTACTGGTAGTCATTTTTCAAACTTGTTTATATCTAAACTTATTTTCTTTGCTGTTTTAGGTCCAGTAAATATTAATAGATTTGGCTGTCAGTATTTGGTCTCAATAACTGTCCTGCATTACAAATGGAGACTAGTAAAGCTAATGAACTGCAACCAAGTGGTGAATAAAAATGAGGCCAGGCTATTTGTAATGCTGCTGCTTCGAATCTGGAATCTCCATGCAGAAACGAAATTGGAAAGATTAAGAAAAGATTTGTTATTCAGGTATTATTTAACAATGATGTAAATGCATCATTATGGCTATTACTGGTAGTCATTTCTCAAACTTGTTTATATCTAAACTTATTTTCTTTGCTGTTTTAGGTCCAGTAAATATTAATAGATTTGGCTATCAGTATTTGATCTCGATAACTGTCCTGCATTATAAATGGAGACTAGTAAAGCTGATGAACTGCAACCAAGTGGTGAATAAAAATGAGGCCAGGCTATGTGTAAATGCTGCTGCTTCGAATCTGGAATCTCCATGCAGGAGCCAAATGGAAATATTAAAAAAAGATTTGTTATTCAGGTATTATTTAACAATGATCTAAATGCATCAATATGGCTAATTTCATTTACAAATTTAAGAAAACTTATCCTCTTTATCTTACACTTTTCAATTTGAAATAAATGATTGATATTCCCTGAATGGATAGTCTCTTTTAATTAATATTATTTGTAAAAACAATTTATTAATATACACTAATAAACAACGATTATTTATAATAAATAAAATTGAAATAATCTTTATACAAGGCTTTTATTTTATTAAAATTACATATAGTTAATACCTTATAAAATAGCAATAATTTCATTTATCAATTAATAATATTATTTCAATAAACTAATACATTTTACCATAATCTACAAAGCTTTACTTCCCGAACACAATAAATACATTCATTTACTAAGATTATAATTATTTTGAGCATGGATGCAAATACATATGCAAAGTAGAATTACCCATAGGAAAGTAAAAATATAGATTTATCTGTGGGATTCATGACAAATGACGACGTTTAAACATAAAAAGGAGAAAAAGTAAGAAGCTAATTAAAATCGTCAGAAAAAGGTATATTGCTCTTGAATCCATTGGAATAAATCTTTTATAATTCACAATATAATATATAAACGTAATCTAAATAAAGAAAAGAAAAATATTTTGAAAGATTAATTCATTATCCTGTACCCTACTTTCTATATATAAGATTTTCTTTCATCTCCATTTATAATCTAGGACAGTTATTCAAAGCAAATACTGATAGCCAAATCTATTAATATTTACTGGACCTAAAACAGCAAAGAAAATAAGTTTAGATATAAACAAGTTTGAAAAATGACTACCAGTAATAGCCATATTGATGCATTTAGATCATTTTTAAATAATACCTGAATAACAAATCTTTTCTTAATCTTTCCAATTTCGTTTCTGCATGGAGATTCCAGATTCGAAGCAGCAGCATTACAAATAGCCTGGCCTCATTTTTATTCACCACTTGGTTGCAGTTCATCAGCTTTACTAGTCTCCATTTGTAATGCAGGACAGTTATTGAGATCAAATACTGACAGCCAAATCTATTAATATTTACTGGACCTAAAACAGCAAAGAAAATAAGTTTAGATATAAACAAGTTTGAGAAATGACTACCAGTAATAGCCATATTGATGCATTTAGATCATTGTTAAATAATACCTGAATAACAAATCTTTTCTTAATCTTTCCTATTTCGTTTCTGCATGGAGATTCCAGATTCGAAGCAGCAGCATTACAAATAGCCTGGCCTCACTTTTATTCACCACTTGGTTGCAGTTCATTAGCTTTACTAGTCTCCATTTGTAATGCAGGACAGTTATTGAGACCAAATACTGACAGCCAAATCTATTAATATTTACTGGACCTAAAACAGCAAAGAAAATAAGTTTAGATATAAACAAGTTTGAAAAATGACTACCAGTAATAGCCATATTGATGCATTTAGATCATTCTTAAATATTACCTGAATAACAAATCTTTTTTTAATATTTCCATTTGGCTTCTGCATGGAGATTCCCAATTTGAACCAGCAGAATTGACACATAGCCTGGCCTCATTTTTATTCACCAATTGGATGCAGCTCATCAGCCTTATTAGAACATTTGACCTGCGAAACATAAGGGAAACCACAAAGGGTCATGTTTGAATACATTTTATATATGGTTATCAGTAATATTACTTATCTAAGAAAACAGGTTGGCTTATTATAGATGTGGAGAGCATGCTGCGTGATCTGAAACTGTGTTCCATTCCTTAGCGTTGCTTAATTCCTCTGGTTGAAATCATTATGACGTATGCACTTTACTCCTGGTAGGACCTTCCATAGAACCTTTACGCCTAGGAAAAAGAGACATTATAATTAGCAGTAATTTTACCAATTAACTATACATGATAATAAATATACTAGGATCTGCATATTATTTAAAAAATTATAATAATATTTTTTATCATGTATTTCTTATTTAAATTCATGAATCTATTTGTTTCATACATTTATATATTAAGTTAATTTTGACAAGAATTAACTTAATATATATCCTTAATACGTAATGTAAGTTTTTAGAAGTATAAAAAATTTGTATACCTGTTTTTTTCGATAATCCAGAAAAGTCATTAAAAATTTTATAACTTCACTATAACTGGTTAACATTTTCCAACAAATTAAAACTCTTTAACAATTTATACTAACACTCGTTTGATTAAAAATCCGCGCTGCCAAACTGACATTTCTGCACTTTTCACACTCTCACAAGACTCACAGATAGGTCCAGTGGTATAGACTCACCAAAAAATCACCCAGTGGCGTAGAATTATTTTAGACAAAGACGCAGATAGAAATCTATGAGTTAGAGAGAGAAGAGCAATGGCGACGTCCGAGATAGGAAAATAAGAAACGAAGGCCTGGAGAAACCAGGTTGAACGCGGTATAAGGCTCTCTCTTTCTCTTTAAGGCATTTAAACAAGGATAGTCTATCATACATATCCTATACTCTTTCCAGTCACTCAGTCCAGGCGGGGAAAAATCCATGGGGAAGTATTGTTCCTAAACGCATCAAAAAAATCTTGCAGGCCATTAGTGGCGGTCATTGTACAAGAACCGCTAGACTAATTATCGACTTTCTAGGAATTTGCTCTCGTCAACTTCTAGGGAATTTCGGTAGACGAAGATTCCCTAGAACCCCAGAAACCAGAATTCCCCAGAAAGGAACGCGGACTTAGAAGCTCCCGGACTGGGCAATTTTCCCTGGGGTATTCCCCTGTAAAATCCCCAGCCACGGGAGGAAGCGAAGTAGGAGAAGTGGTTTTAGGGAAGGGGAAGTCCCCTTACCCCTCGGCCTCCTTCTCCCAGAGCTATAGTGGCTCCGAGCCACCTCAACCCCTAGGGTGAATTCTACCCCTCCCGCTACCCGACTCTTTCGAGAGCCCTGGACTTGAGGGTCGGAACACTGGGTCCGAGGTAGTCCTCGGAGGCAGTGTGGAGGGGAAGGAGAGAGTTAACTTCTCCCGGGAAGTCCCCGGAGAAATCTCCCTGAGGAGGGAGGATATTGCCGCAGAGGGGTAGTCCCCTCTTGGTAGGCGGTGGGTGGTTGGGTGATACTTACCAAAGTATGGTACCCAATGGGTTCGCCGGTGGAGGCGCTCTTGATGGCCTGGTGGAGGCGCTGCCGTGGAGGCGTCAAAAAGTGGGCCGTGGAGGCAAGAAAAGTTGCTTCTGTTGCTGCGGTTGCTGCTGATTAGGCAGGCTGTTGAGCAAGGCTGAGGTGCGATGGGTCCTTATCAAGGACCCATCTATATAATTCCGCGGCACGAAACTTGCCAGCGAGAGAGCTGCTCGTGGCGCTGGCCACCTAGTGGTCAGGCGCGCAAGCCGTGCCGCGGCCCCGACGCGCCAGGGCCTGTAGACGCGCAAGCGCGCCGCGGTGCGAGATAGAAAGAGACAGGTGGAGCGGCTACACGCTGTTGGTCTAGCCGTCCCCTGTGAACGCAATAGAGACAGGGAGATATAGCAAAAATGTGGAATCTACTTCTCAGCATTGTTGCTCCTCCCGATCTCGAACACCACTAGTTACACCAAAGAATATGAGCTTATACACTTATACCCTATTCCGATTCCAACAAACATTTCAAAAACACTCTTTACAATACTAAATCTGAAAAGAGAATACTTAGCAATAGATAGTACAACAGAAAGGTACACAGAATATGACCTAAAAGAATTAGAAAAGTGTAACACAATTAACGACCAATATTTTTGCCCGTTAGAAAAACCGATGATAAAGATAAAAAGCGTAAACCCGTGTGAAATTGCCTTATATCTAAAAGCGATAGAAACTGATACATGTGAGCATAAAGCAGTACACCTGGTTCAGCCAATGCTGATACCAATGAACAATCCATCATCATGGATATTTACGACTCCGCATAAAGAAATTATAGAGATAATTTGTAAAAATAAACCGATATTCAGCGTAAAATTAATGGGCTCCGGGACAATTTACCTACATAATAATTGTTTGCTAACAGCTACTGATTTTATATTGGAAACCGTACAAACCTATAGAATAAGCAAGCGAAGGAATTACATTCCAAACTATAACTTTTCTCTAAATACAATTGATCCCAAAAACAGCATGAATACAGCGGACACCAACAAGATACCTCGACTTCACAATGTGTTAAACAAAGTGAACGAACTCAACACCCTCAGCGTTCAATTAAAGGACCTTGAGAAGGACCTAGAAAAAAAAGGTCAAGGGACGGGCCACTACCTGTTTCACCACACAGTATCTTCCTACTCAGCCTTGATTTTACTTCTACTTGGAATAGGACTCTACGCATTGTGGCACCATTGTCAACGTAGGCCCACACCCAAGCCAAGGACCAGAGTAATAAAAAAAGAAGCTATGGAGATGCAAGAGGATGTTAACTCTCAAAACTCCGATCATATGTCCGTGCTGTAAACAATTAAGAGTCTCTTATGGTACTCTTCCCCCAGGGGGGGAGGGGTGTTATATACATACAGGGTTTTATCCTAACAGAGAAGCATAGGAGATTCGTGTTAGTTGACTATAGAGCCGTGGAGCATGGAATCCGAGAGCCCTCATTGGTCAATTCCGTGTAGTGCCAACATAAAATAGGTCGTTGCCAACAGATTTTATCTCTAATGCTTCTCGTAAGTGGAAATAGCAGAAATGTCAAAACAAGTGAGGTTACTAAAGGTAAAAGTAAATATTAATGAAGGGATAATAATAAAGGGTATGTGACAGTAAAAATAAATATGATATAAAGTCAAATTTAATATTCAATGTATTAAATAATATTGGTTAAGTGTTTTTTAATGTTCAGTTATCTGTTATAGTGAAATTAAGAGGCTTCGCTTTAGATATGAATGGAGCGAGGAACCTGAAGAAGATGATTAAAGTAAAGTTTCAAGCGATGGAACTAAGAATTTTGAAGAATATGATATTGTTACGAGACCTCAATTCCTGAACAATTTTTCATTGGTGGTAGCAAACAGTAAGTTGAACCATATAATCTAATTTGTTATATTTTGTAAGTCATAATATAATAAAATGATTGCAGGTAGACTGTAGATTATAATTCAAAGTTTTGCTAATTGCGGCAAAGGTTTTTTGATCAATGTGCAGAAGGAAGAGTGATTTCGACTGTAGCTACAATGATGCATTACAATAGTTGCAGGGATGTATACAATTTCTATTATCACAATTAATAGTATTTATTATGTAGTTTGTTTCAACCATTAAAGAGAGGCATATTGTATTTAAAGCTACGTAAACTAATTAAGATTATAATTTTGCACATTTACTAAAACACATATTCTTTTACAGAGCCATAGCTGGAAGGTACATGAGCTTTTTATCAAGATTCTATGGATTCAGCGGCTTATGATGATTCAGTATAAGAGGTTTATACTCTGGATGTGGGATGCAAAAATTTTCATGTTTGGAATACATCAATTCCTGGCTGCAGTAAACATGAAAATTTTTGCATCCCACATCCAGAGTATAAACCTCTTATACTGTATCATCATAAGCCGCTGAATCCATGGAATCTTGATTAAAAGCTCATGTACCTTCCAGCTATGGCTCTGTAAAAGAATATGTGTTTTAGTAAATGTGCAAAATTTTAATCTTAATTAGTTTACGTAGCTTTAAATACAGTATACCTCTCTTTAATGGTTGAAAGAAACTACATAATAAATACTATTAATTGTGATAATAGAAATTGTATACATCCCTGCAACTATTGTAATGCATCGTTGTAGCTACAGTCGAAATCACTCTTCCTTCTGCACATTTATCAAAAAACCTTTGCCGCAATTAGCAAAACTTTGAATTATAATCTACAGTCTACCTGCAATCATTTTATTATATTATGACTTACAAAATATAACAAATTAGATTATGTGGTTCAACTTACTGTTTGCTACCACCAATGAAAAATTTTTCAGGAATTGAGGTCTCGTAACAATATCATATTCTTCAAAATTCTTAGTTCCATCGCTTGAAACTTTACTTTAATCATCTTCTTCAGGTTCCTCGCTCCATTCATATCTAAAGCGAAGCCTCTTAATTTCACTACAACAGATAACTGAACATTAAAAAACACTTAATCAATATTATTTAATACATTGAACATTAAAGTTGACTTTATATCATATTTATTTTTACTGTCACATACCCTTTATTATTATCCCTTCTTTAATATTTACTTTTACCTTTAGTAACCTCACTTTTTTTTACATTTCTGCTATTTCCACTTACGAGAAGCATTAGAGACAAAATCTGTTGGCAACGACCTATTTTATGTTGGCACTACACGGAATTGACCAATGAGGGCTCTCAGATTCCATGCTCCACGGCTCTATAGTCAACTAACACGAATCTTCTATGCTTCTCTGTTAGGATAAAACCCTGTATAACCACTTATACTACTTTTCTCTATCAACTAGCCAATAACTAGAATTAAAACATTTAATTAATAAAAGTTAGTTAAATTCAAAAAGGCTCCGGTTGCATTCTAACCAAGCGCCGTGTGGCGTCATTCGTATGCAACCTGAACCTCCTTCTTAGGCAACAGTACGGTAGTATGCAATTTGCCCCAAAAAATTTGAACGAGTATTAGCCTTGTCTATAGAGTTATATGAAAATGGTGAAATTTGTGTAAATTGAACCGGAAGTCGTTCATACTGTACAGTTGTGCATGAAAAATACGTGGGTCAGTTCTATAGTGTTTTTGCATTGTGACAACTCAGATAGAGATAGAGGTTACAAGTGATTGAAATGGTGGTAAAAGAGTAAATATTACCCCCCCCAAATTTAAAAAACTATAAGAATCATCAACATTTTTAGATAAGTAACTTCTTTTCATTTATAAAATTATATACATATGAGAATATGATGCTTTGTGAATACTTTACGTTTCAGGAAAAATTGTAAAGGAAACTGAAAGGTATGAATAAGGCGAATGTGAATTTATTAAAGAATTTCTGTTTTGTCAAGTATATTTTGAATGAGCTCTGACCCACGGCAAGCTATTTTTAAATATGATGTTTGTATTTATAAATAAAATGAGTAAACACTATCGCTCATAGTAAAAACTAATAAAGTCTTAATACAATGTTCACAGAGTAATAGTAAACCCAAGGAGATGCTTTTTAATGCTAAATAATGTTTTCTTAATAATTAAGGTATCAAACCTTACAACAGGCCTAAAGTGGCATGTCCAAATTAGCAAATTAATTGTTGTCTAAATCTGCCCAATATATCCTGCTTAGGGATCACTTGAGTAAGCTATCACCCATTAAAATTTTTTCAATAAAATTTTCTGAAGCAGAATAACGTGTAAGGTCCTGTGTTTCACTTGTTAAATAGAAGAAAAAAAATGTTCTGTTTTTCCTACTTAACAAGTCAAAACCAAAGCGGTAAAAATTTTTCTATTTTAGTAAACTTTACAAAAAGAGTACCAATAGGTGACAGTTTACCTAGCAGGGTGGACCTCAGCGGGATGCATATCATTCACATTGTAAATGGTTGTGGTTTGATTTGCAAAGCAATGTGCACCTATTTGTAAAAATGTTTTATTTATGATATTAATAGCGTACTCGGACTTCACATAATTTAATATGCTAATAAATTCTATTCATTTCAACTAAAGATCAATAAACATCATTATTTTTCTTACTGGCAATAATAATGTTACAGGTCTACATTTGTGATTTGATCAGTAAAACAAACTGACAAATGATCAGAAGCAAACATCTAGTTTCCTACATGACATCCAAAATATATGAGTTAATTGAAATGTAATCGAAAGCCAACTGTTCTGGAAATATCACCGATGAATATATTCATATTGAAATTTGTTATGAAGAAAAGGAAGATTACATAGGATATTCTGGTGTATCAGTGTTAAGAGAATAATTGTAAATTGCATAACTTTAAATGTTAGCAAAAAAACTATAATGTAGGTACTGTAGCCACTTTATAAACTGCTATGCGTTGAATTGTTATGAAGGTAAGATTAGATTTAATAAATTACTATATAAGGGCTGGTAACAAGTCATGGACTCTATTATTCATTAAGAAAAACTACCAAACATTTCATTTTCTTAAAACAACAATTTAACTAAGGATAATCCTTTGCAGGCACCGTAAGTTATTGTGGTTATACTGGTAGAGCGAACACAATTCAATTGGAGCTCTGCAAATAAAGCAAAAACGATATAGGTTAATAAACCAGTTTTGAGACGATCATCATTGGTAAGACCAAATATGTATTTTTACCTTTAGTTTTTAGCACATTTTCTATTTTCTTAATTGTTTTCCTGTGTTTAAGGATTGAAATATTAAGGAATTTTTTACAGTTGTTCAATCTTTCTTGATTACAGTTACTATTAACGCCTTCATTCAACATGGCCCATCCACCTTCTGTTTCATCTGTAAGCCAATCTTGGAAAAATTGATAATTTGGTCGATGGTGTACAACATTTTTGCCAAATCCTTTATCTAATTGTGCTATTTCTATGTGGTATATCTTAATTATTTTAATTAACTTAACTGAAACGTAAATTTATAAAATTTATAAAGAATATATGATAGTTTTAATGCGTATTTGTAATATAGTATAAACGCATTTTGGAGATATATGTTTTCCCAGTTTTCACTTACGGACGAAATTATGAATTAGGGGTTTGGAACCAATCTTTTCAGACAATGTTTTATGATATCTCTCCTGGCAGTTATTAGAGTTATCGATAATTCTGTATATTGATAGAATGTTAGGGCTGATTCTTTTCAACCAAAACTTTTTAAAATATGTAAAAAAGCTCTTAAATATATCGTAAAGAATGATATCTTCTTTAGTTTCATTGATTATTTGCTGAAACACTTTACAAATATTATTAGAAGGTAAATAGGGTAAATTACACAGCCTTCTAAATAATATAATTCCTTTGACGTTTATTTCAATTGATTGGGATTCAAGGTTTTGAAAAACCTGTCTTTTTTTAGCATTTTTGTTTAGACTCTATTATCATGGAAAAGAAAAATATTATTAAATCAAATAACTGTTTATAGCCATTTATAGGTAATTAAAATGCTTCATTTCAGTAAAAAAATTAAAATAAAATTGTAAGAAAAGGAATACATGTATAATTCTTACATGTACATAATGAAAATAACATCCTGTTATATGACAATTAGTAAAAACTATTTTAATAGCATTATGCAGCCCAATTTCATAATCACACAAGCATTGTAATGGTTCCATGTTTTTCATAATTTTATTGCGTGCAAATTCAAAAATTTGTATATATGTAAACTGCTTTTTATTGGGCATCAAGATCCATAAAAATGGTACAAACTATAAATGAATCGTAGAATTGTTTAAACAGATATGTTGTATATGTATCGCGTTCCAAAAAGATTGGAACGAAAAACATTTATGAAAGTAAGCAGCTTAGAAAAATTCTGCTGAGGACATATTTTTATATTTTCCAATTAAAATCTATCAGATTATTATATTGGTTGAATATCGACTGGAAATTATGGTAAGATCACCTTGAGATTTTTTAGTAAAAAGATACAATTTTTAACACATATACTTTCAGTTTTTGTTAAGAGATTTCCAAAACACTACATAAATATACTGATTAATCAAGTCGTTTATGGAATATTTGGATTTGAGAATAGAGATAAAAGCAATGCAGTGTATGTATATGTAAAAAGTTATAGCGTTATTTTTTTTTAAACAAAGCCAAAATTCTTTACAATTTCAAATACAGAAATTTCATAAATGTTTCGTTTTAATAGTATATTCGCGTAGTATTTTGAAAAGCTTAATTCTGTAAGAAGCTAATGGATATGCAATAAGCATACAGCTTCCTTGTCAAAAATTTCAATGTGACCTGGTCATGAACATCCTGCTCTACTTAAGGTTTACCAAATTCGCCATCTGTTACAGAGTTTTAATCAAATCAATAAAAATAAGTCATGAACTTCATTATTCTTGGATTATACTTACATAGGTTCAAAAATTTAGTGGAGACCTGGTATTTTTAGGAAACGCATCAACATTATAGAGACCTTATTTAGCAATATGTTAATGAAACATTTAATATAGTATAAAAAATGTGAAAAATATTGTTTAAGTCTTAGCCTATTTAGAAAAGATAGAGTGGGGAGTATGTAACAATTAATTTTAAATTCACATACATATATTAAGAACAATATAATAATAATTTGGAAATACCTTCTCTTTATATTTAGCCATGATTGTTAATAACTGTTTACAATCTTTTATCTTCGGCTTACAATCAAACGTTGCATCCATGCAAAAAACTGTGCAACTTGTCAATTTTTTTATTAATATGTTGTCCGTAAAAATTACCGACATACTATTATCATTATGTTAGTATTGATAAATACGAATCTTATGGCTTTTGCCTGGGTGGGTCTTAAATTGTAAGAGATTTTGCCGTTCCCCAATGCTAAAATAGTCCTCGATATTTCGTAATATTTTCGGATTTTTTATAGTTTTGTGACTTCGCCAATTATGCATTGTTCTACTAATTTTTTTATATGGCATATTTTCTGCCGAAGATGGATATCTGCATTAAAATAGAATGTAAATTAAAAAACGAATGGAGTAGATAATTAATAATTACTTTATAGCTATAGAATCATAGATATTTTTCGGTGTTCCAAATCCCCTTTTTGTTGCTTTCAATATTGCGTGTCTAAATTTAGATATATCTTGATAATTAGCCGGCTTTTCATGATTATGAGATTTCTTGTTTTGAAAGTTACTATTAATTATTAGCGCTGTTGCACTGCAACTTTTATTTTCACATCTTAAGTATCTAAAAATGTATGTATTTGTAAATGTATGTAAGTACACATGAACCAGTTAAATTTCATTAATTAAATAACCAATTTAAAGTAAAGAAGAATTTATGTTGCAATTATGTAATCATCTGAAGCATTAATATTTAAATAAATGTAATTATTATTTACGTTACAATATTGCCGTCATTTTTCTTGTAGTGATGTTTTTTATAATAAATATATCCATCGGGATATAACATCCTGGGCATTTTTCTTTTATCTTTATCCATCATGTCAAAAGGAAAATTCAGATTATTAAGTACGGTTAAATGACAAGACGTTTCATTGTTTTTCATCCTTCATTTTAATAGTAAAAGCGCGGTCAATTTATTAATTTACATTTCTTTCGATAATAGTAAAATTTGAAACATAATATAAATTCATATCACGACAAATTAATATTGTACAAATATTAGAATTTAAATATGACTCATTCAAAATTCATATAACTGAAAAAATTCCACAATTCAATTGCAAACATGAGAATTAAAAAAGTAGTTTACAAACGTTGTACTGAATAAATTATCTAGTACATAAAGCATTGTATCCTTCTGTGGAAAATAATCTCTCCTTTTCACCTTTCCTTCTCATTTTGTTCTCCGGCTCCACGTAAAATATCCCACAGTTCCTTCCATCACAAAAGGTCTGTTCTTTTTTTCTGCATTGCTCTACTGGTGCAATAACTTAGAGAGAGAAAAAATGTTTGTCTTATTTAAACTAATTGCACCAGTTCGATACTGCAGCGAAAAGGAGAACAAACCTATAATTATATATCCACAAATTTTTCTAAATCACCTTCATACAAATCCATGAATTCTTTAAAACAAATCATGAGTCGAAAACCCCTGTTAAATCCATATAATATATAAAATTTGTCATGAATACTACAGTCACCTTATTAATTTAACAAATAGTTTGCTTTACGTTTTCTGCTTCCTACTCTTTTCTTCTATATTTATTCTGATTAATTTATAACTATATTTTCTATTCTTTCCTTTATTATTTTGTTTTTTCTTATTATAATAAATAATCCTTTCTCCGTTTTATACTTACTCCATTCTCTACTCTATTTCTATATTCTTACTTCTTTTAAATTTATAAATTTTCGACTTTTGTTTTTCAATTCTTTGTTAACTCTCTTTGTTGTTTCCTTTCTTTTTTCCAAAGTATCGTTCATCTCATTAATCCAGTATATTCACTACATGAATTATTTCATTTTTCGTTTCTCTTCTTATCACCATTATCAAACCTATAGCCCTTGCTCTAATTGTCCTTTCACTCCACTTTCACCATTGATTTTGGCAGTCAAGGTATTTTTTGGAAAGATTGAACAACTGTAAAAATTTCCTTAATATTTCAATCCATAAACACAGGAAAACAATTAAGAAAATAGAAAATGTGCTAAAAACTAAAGGTAAAAATACATATTTGGTCTTACCAATGATGATCGTCTCAAAACTGATTTATTAACCTATATCGTTTTTGCTTTATTTGCAGAGCTCCAATTGAATTGTGTTCGCTCTACCAGTATAACCACAATAACTTACGGTGCCTGCAAAGGATTATCCTTAGTTAAATTGTTGTTTTAAGAAAATGAAATGTTTGGTAGTTTTTCTTAATGAATAATAGAGTCCATGACTTGTTACCAGCCCTTATATAGTAATTTATTAAATCTAATCTTACCTTCATAACAATTCAACGCATAGCAGTTTATAAAGTGGCTACAGTACCTACATTATAGTTTTTTTGCTAACATTTAAAGTTATGCAATTTACAATTATTCTCTTAACACTGATACACCAGAATATCCTATGTAATCTTCCTTTTCTTCATAACAAATTTCAATATGAATATATTCATCGGTGATATTTCCAGAACAGTTGGCTTTCGATTACATTTCAATTAACTCATATATTTTGGATGTCATGTAGGAAACTAGATGTTTGCTTCTGATCATTTGTCAGTTTGTTTTACTGATCAAATCACAAATGTAGACCTGTAACATTATTATTGCCAGTAAGAAAAATAATGATGTTTATTGATCTTTAGTTGAAATGAATAGAATTTATTAGCATATTGAATTATGTGAAGTCCGAGTACGCTATTAATATCATAAATAAAACATTTTTACAAATAGGTGCACATTGCTTTGCAAATCAAACCACAACCATTTACAATGTGAAAGATATGCATCCCGCTGAGGTCCACCCTGCTAGGTAAACTGTCACCTATTGGTACTCTTTTTGTAAAGTTTACTAAAATAGAAAAATTTTTACCGCTTTGGTTTTGACTTGTTAAGTAGGAAAAACAGAACATTTTTTTTCTTCTATTTAACAAGTGAAACACAGGACCTTACGCGTTATCCTGCTTCAGAAAATTTTATTGAAAAAATTTTAATGGGTGATAGCTTACTCAAGTGATCCCTAAGCAGGATATATTGGGCAGATTTAGACAACAATTAATTTGCTAATTTGGACATGCCACTTTAGGCCTGTTGTAAGGTTTGATACCTTAATTATTAAGAAAACATTATTTAGCATTAAAAAGCATCTCCTTGGGTTTACTATTACTCTGTGAACATTGTATTAAGACTTTATTAGTTTTTACTATGAGCGATAGTGTTTACTCATTTTATTTATAAATACAAACATCATATTTAAAAATAGCTTGCCGTGGGTCAGAGCTCATTCAAAATATACTTGACAAAACAGAAATTCTTTAATAAATTCACATTCGCCTTATTCATACCTTTCAGTTTCCTTTACAATTTTTCCTGAAACGTAAAGTATTCACAAAGCATCATATTCTCATATGTATATAATTTTATAAATGAAAAGAAGTTACTTATCTAAAAATGTTGATGATTCTTATAGTTTTTTAAATTTGGGGGGGTAATATTTACTCTTTTACCACCATTTCAATCACTTGTAACCTCTATCTCTATCTGAGTTGTCACAATGCAAAAACACTATAGAACTGACCCACGTATTTTTCATGCACAACTGTACAGTATGAACGACTTCCGGTTCAATTTACACAAATTTCACCATTTTCATATAACTCTATAGACAAGGCTAATACTCGTTCAAATTTTTTGGGGCAAATTGCATACTACCAACAGTACTTCTCTGTTGCCAGGGCCTCAGAGCGCGCGTGGCCAAAAGTCTTAGTCAGCTATTAGAACAATCGACTTATTGACGCACGGTCGACTTAGTAACCATTGACGCACGATCGATTCCTTAAAACCATACCATATATGGTCATGAGAATCGATGCATTTTGAGGCAACGACTTGACTGCTCGGTTCTTGACCGATCAGTCCAGGCCCAGCAGTAACTAGAACAAGTTATCTGACTTTAACCGAGCATTAGCTCCCAAGTTACTCTAAATTCAATCTAACTTCAATTAGATAATCATTTTCTTAAAAAACCCTCTAAAACTTGTATAACTATTAATTTATTTTATAAACGAACATTGTAAAATAACTCTACAAGGACTGAATAAATTTAGTTGTACCAAAAGTACTTGAATTAGTTTGTCACGGTGTGAGCCCATAACAATAGTTAATGAAATTATTTTTCGATCATTTGTAAATCTTATTAAAATATAAAATATACCAATGCTATAAAAATCATTTTCTTCTTATCGTTTTTGGGATTCACTGCATAATAAAGAGAGTAAAAGCAGACGGGTAAAAGCCATTTATTACACAAACCAACATGCTACACTCTACAGTCTGCTGCAGCATCAATTGTACATAACACAATTGAGTTCAAAAATTAGTTCCAGTTAGCTGTGCGACTTGTGTGTGGTTGTGTCTCATAGTGTTACACAGTGTGTAGTTTTCAGAGGGTAACTGGAAAGCAACTCCTATGTCCCTCCGTTAGGAAAAGACCCTGTATATCCTTAAGTCTCTTATAGCGCATGTGGTAAGGTCTCGGCTTTTGGAACAGAGTTGCCAAGTGTAGTACTTTCGGTACGTTCGGTTCAATAATTTTGCACCAGGCGAGGGGAAGCAGAAATCAGGGTGGCGAGGGGATATCTAGGGAGTTTCTCCGTAGCTGTCAAATGGCGCGATTAACCCTCAATTTTGGATCGTAAACAAAAATAATATTTTCGGAAAATGATTGCGGAAAAGAAGGAAGGATTTAATACATAACAGAGAAGACAAAATATATCAGATGAGTATAAATTAATAACAAAAAATGAAAATTATTGTGAATTTATAAGGATATATACTTTGTGGTTATTTTATTTCTGTTACAGGCTAAATCCTATTCTTTATGAGTTTAAATCGCAGGAAAGAAATACTTAAAGACCAATGAATGAAAAAGGACTGATTTATAAAGCATTTCTGTGTGGCCCAGTCATTTCTATAATTGTGACATAATGTTGTAATAGTGAATGTGTAAGCGATTACTGTGTATACAAAGAAATTTTATTACAAAATAATAATAATGTATGATAATGTTTTGATTCCTATTATTATAAATTAAAGCTAGTTCAAATAAAATTTATTATTTTAATTTCTTCCTTTACCATACACGAATTCTATACATACATTGTAATTACATATTCTTGTAGAATCTATCTTTAAGCTACCGTAACAAAATTGTAACTATTTTAAATCTACATGTCATAACTATTTGCTTCAATGATTTTTATTATTCAACGTGAGACAAATTGCGTAGAGGTTCTGCAAATTTCTTATGAGTCTGTCACATCCTTCGACATATTACCTTGTATGATATTTATATGCCTCCTATGCACTATTTTTTTCTAGTTTATAACATATAACAATAATTTTATAATCATTTTTAAATACACGCAGATAAGATGATTATGCTATTTGTAATTAATTTCATAAATATATATTGGAATGATTGTTAAACCATTGTCTTATTAAATTTGGAAAATGGGCATTTGAATGATGCTATTTAAATTAGGCCTCTCTTCTGTGAGATATGTTCTCATAATACTTAGATAAAGTTCCTTAAAAGTTATGTGTATAATACTGAGTTCATCTTATTTTTTAGCTTCAAGTAGTTTTCCAGCAACGTGTTTGAATATACATTTTGAATATAGAATACTCTTATTTCCTTACTTTTATTAGAATCTTGTCAGGATTGATAGAAAGATATGTCAATCATCTGAAAATGATAGGATATACACATGGCGACTGGATAAATTAAGGTTTTATAACAGATAAGTTTCATGAACAAATAGGAATAATAAAATAAGTATTGCATATTGGGAATGGATATCCAAATATGTAGCTGGAAAATATAATTTGAAGATGAAAACAAGATGAACTCAGCAGTATACATAAACGTATTGGTCGACAATATCCTCTCAAATGGAAGTAAAAGATATCATGTGGATGAGGTGCCAAACATATTCAAGTACAATCAGTCCAGTATCCATTTTCCAAATTTAATACACCAATAGTTTACCAATCATCCTAATTATTATAGAAACAATTAGACAGCAGAATAAACATATCTGAGCATATTTGAAAATATCTAGAGAATTATTGGTAAATGTTGTAAGGTTATTCCCGTCAGTGTGAGGGGCCACTCACACTACGGGTTTTCCCATTACCTTCGCCCGTCCTTTTCTATCGGTATTAGGGCGCCAGTTGGTCAGTTGGGTGGCCAACAACCCTACGTTATCAATTGGGTCCTTCGACCCCATTCTCTATGCATCTTATACAGCCCTGCGGCCATGCACATGGACGGTAGCGGTAGCCAGGGTCGCTCAGTATGCTAGGCCGTGGAGAGAGGGGAGGGTTCCTTTCGGAAGTCCGAGCCTCGCAGACCCACCTGCTGAGGGGCATACATTCATCCCTCCTCACCCACACCCCGGTGGTGGTGAGGAGTGCGGGAACATGCGGTATCATTTGCCAAGCATAGAGCCTGCCAGGAGCGGACCACCACAGAGGCAATGTTCGCGGCCCGTCCAGCCATAGCGCAAGCCTATGGGATTACGGAGGGCACCGGGACACATTCCAACGGGCTAACTACGCCCCTGCACAACCCACTATGCATTGGCCGGTATCCAGTCGTGACGTACGTGCAGGCTGGCCTATAGCACACGCCTCACGTACGCGAACCGACCCATGGCTGTCTGAGTGCCGCGTCACGCGCTCACCAGCACGCACGGACACATCAGCACAGTCCCATGGTCGCGTTCCGACTGCCTGCTATGGCAGTCTGCGCACGACATTCGCGCAGCCTGCTTGACGCGCGTAACCAGCGTTCAAGCCAGACTCGATGTTCTATTTCCCCTCCTCGTGGGGACTTATAGACACTGTCACTCCTTTAGGACTCCCCGAGGCCGCTTCTCCTTATCTCAGGTTGCCTGGGTTGTTTGGCATGGCCCTGCCTTACTTCTCAGGACAACCTGGACATCGTTAACTGGAGCGCCGGTCTTTTCATCCGGGCCTCTGCCTGTCAACGGGGTCTATCCTTGACGTTAGCTATAATCCACTCGTGAGCCTATCTCACGAGTCGGTAACGTAGGGATTAATAATATCCACTGTTCGGTAGCTTTCATACTTTTTATTCGGTATCTTGCATACGTAACGGTGAATTTCGTTACAATGTGTTGAAAACTAGAAGAAGGAACAATCAAGGCAAATAAATGTCATACAAGGTAATATGTCGAAGGATGTGACAGACTCATAAGAAATTTGCAGAACCTCTACATAATTTGTCTCACAATGAGTAATAAAAATCATGCATTGAAGCAAATAGTTATGACCTACAGATTTAAAATAGCTGCAATTTAGTTAGAGTAGCTTAAAGATAGGTTCTACAAGTATATATAATTACTATGTACGTATAGAATTTGTGTGTGGTTAAGGAATAAATTAAAATAATAAATTTTATTTGAACTAGCTTTAGTTTACAATAATAGAAATCAAAACATTATCATACATTATTATTATTTTGTAATAAAATTTCTTTGTATACACAGTAATCGCTTACACATTCACTATTACAACATTATGTCACAATTATAGAAATGACTGGGCCACACAGAAATGCTTTATAAATCAGTCCTTTTTCATTCATTGGTCTTTAAGTATTTCTTTCCTGCGATTTAAACTCATAAAGAATAGGATTTAGCCTGTAACAGAAAAAAAAATAACCACAAAGTATATTTTCTTAAAAATGCACAATAATTTTCATTTTTTGTTATTAATTTATACTCATCTGATATATTTTGTCTTCTCTGTTATGTATTAAATCCTTCCTTCTTTTCCGCAATCGTTTTCCGAAAATATTATTTTTGTTTACGATCCAAAATTGAGGGTTAATCGCGCCATTTGACAGCTACGGCAAACTCCCTAGAAATCCCCTCGCCCCTCTGATTCTAACTTCCCCTCGCCAAGACTCAAGATTAATGGCCAAAACGTAGTATCCCGCAAGGACAGAAACTGTAACGTAGGATCCCGCAGTTAACAGAAACTATAGCGTACATAGGATCCCGCAGGGAACAGAAACTGTAGTGTAGTATCCTGAGGATACTACGCTATAGGAAAATTTTACTACGGTAGTATAATTATACTACACTTGGCAACGCTGCTACTAACATATACTTAAAATGACAGTAGTTCCAGCTTTAAGTTTCTAATCTATATATTTTTCGTAAAATCATGCTTGTTGCCAACTGCTTAGCACGAAAACAACCCAACTAGCGCATTTCTCAGTAGGTGATCTAAAAGCTAGCATTTTATAGTTATCTTTTAGTAAATCATAATAGATGTCAAAAATATAGAAAAAAGAACAAAAATAATTGCCAAATTTTAAATGTTACTAAAAAGTCGATTATAAAAAGTTGTCTTTTTAAACTTACGAAAAAGATTAATATTTGTTAGTAATAAAGGTTAATTTTAATTTAACAATAAAAAGTTATCTTTAGCACAACTTAAAATAGATATCTTAAAGAAAGTTTGAAAATGATAACTATTAGTTGAAATAATTGTCTTCATTATAGTTAAAATTATCCGAAATAGAAGACTCTTTGTAAATATAAAAATTACAACTAAATGATTATAATTAAAAGGTAACATCATTAAGGACTGTGACGCTACTGTCTATCCCAAGAGATGGTGTAGGCGGGGAGGGGGGAGTAATTCCCCCCACCGCTTGCGTTCGCGTCCCAATAGGCGACTTCCTATAAGACCCGGGCGCCTTCGATGTAATTATTTAATAATTCCCGAATATTTATTGGTACAGAGGGGATTCTAACCCTTGTACGCGAATATAGGGGGTGGGGTGCTAATACAGTAACTCGCTAATTTCGATTGAACTCTCTTTATTATAAAATCGGTGCTTAATACAATACCCGATCCTTCGCACGTGGTATAACGGTGTTACGCGAGGTCCTAAATGTGGGCGCGGCCTAAGTCGTGCGAACGCGGCTGAAGCCCCGATGACGTAGTAGTTAGCCCCGCGCTCGAGCCACTAGTTGGCGTTCGCGGCGGTCCCGTCGAGTCGCGCGGTACTCGCGCGCCTCCGGCGGATTCGTAGGCTAACCACGACGCGACGTTACGCGGATGGGTCCCTATCCCCGCGCGTGCGCATCACCCGACGGTTATTCGCACTGACTCCGTTCCCGCGTACTCAAACACAACAACGACCCGGATTATTTACGTCGAGGACTCTAAGGTCACTAGTCCTCACGGGGATTATACTAAGTCCGCGGCCTT
The DNA here is from genome assembly GCF_024137725.1 of Prorops nasuta. Taxonomy (NCBI): domain Eukaryota; kingdom Metazoa; phylum Arthropoda; class Insecta; order Hymenoptera; family Bethylidae; genus Prorops; species Prorops nasuta. Next base: position 2,174,506 of record NW_027116821.1, on the reverse strand, counting down.
GAAACGAATTACGGGAACGTTCCCGTCAACGGTCAACTCACAACTAATCGATGCAATCGCGAACACTTTTACTAATTCGCGCCTGTACACAATAAGATGTTCGTTACCGGTCCGACGGAATGACCACTCCGCTAGGTTGCCCGCTTACCCGTGACAGGTGAGCAGGGCCAGCGGTTCCCTATACAACCGGTCGGTGCTACGAGCCCTAAAGCCCTAGCACACCCCGGGACGTCACTGGACTTTATTACAAAACGAATAATCACCCAAATGTCTGCTTACGATAGGCAGGCTCTCTTCTCTCTTTCTCTCGCTCTCTCTTTCTCTTCTTCTCTCGCTCTCGCCCTTGGTAGCTGGCCCGAAGGGCTGGGGGTGTCCCGTCGTCCGATATGGGTTCGCGGCTCCCTGGCAGTCGCTGCACCTCTCCTCTTTTTTAGGCCCTGTGTGGCGGCTGTCGTTGGGGTCGCACTTTTGTCGGCGGCGGGGCACTTCTAGGCACTATGTGTCACCTTTGACTTCTAAACTACGTGTGTCGGGGCAGTCCGCGGGAGCAGGTAAGGCCCTGCGCCTGTCCCGCCGCCGCCCCGCTACACCCATCGCGCGGCACTAGGGAGCCGACAAGTTATCGATCCTAGATCAATATTTATCGGTTGATACTCCCTAGTTCGTACGCGACCCGCCTATCTAGCGCTTGAGATTAGCAAAGCGCTAGATGGCAGCTATTGTAACGCTGCGGGAACGCAACGTTACAGGACTGAAAAGGCAATTATACCAAAAAAGTATTTTATAAATATGGTAACTTAAAGGTGTGTTTACACACAAGAATATAGCAGGTTATCCCCCCCTTTCATCACTCCTTACCAGTAGTGGGATTCTGTAACTCTTAGCGACAACTTTCGGTATCGTTAAGTCCAGTTACCGACAGAAATCGCTAAGTGCGATTCTGTAACTCAGAGTCAGCGATGATTGTCGCTTGTAATGTCGGTACTGTCGGTAACCTACCGAATCCTACCGAATAAACGTACCTTTCCTTTTTAAGAAAACTCTCAGTTCAATCTTAGTTAAGCGACGGAGTTAAGAACAATTGAAGTTAATATAAATTGTACTAAACCGAATCATTTAGCTGAGAATTGATATTTCACTGAGTTTTTTATTGAAAGGAAAACTAATAATATCGTTATAACTTAACAACGACCGAGATAGATGTCGCTAGAGGTTCAACGGTACTAATATAAAATTTATCCGACGAATAACTTTAATAAACCTTTGCTTTTCCTTGCACGTATTCCACCAAAAACTCACAATGCTCGTAATAAATAATATATACCACATCAACTATTATATTGTGAGTGTTTTTGGCCTCAAGTGGGTCAAACCCCTTAACGACAGCTGTCGGTATCGCTAACTACCGACAGTTATCGCTTGCGCTAACGAATGAGCGATTCTGTAACTTTAGCTTTACGACAATAGTCGGTGCAACTCATATTTGTACGATAACGATAAAATTCGTTAAGGTTCTAGGGAAGTTGGTAATATTGGTGTATTTAATACCAACCGAAATATGAATTTTTGTGTTACTTGACTATATCAATTTTGACTATAGCAATTCTTACTATAGCAAAATTATCATATTTTATTTAAAAGAAGTATTAAAACGTAAGTATATTTTAATTAAAATAAGTATTAAAAATTAATGTTTTAACATTTTTTTGAGTTAGACAATGTACAGTTAGTGCCTGTGTGCTATAGTTAAATAATACAATTAATTCTATATTTTAGAGAAAACCTCTGCATATATATATATATATATATATAGTTATTTTTAAATATAAAAATTGGAAAAATATTAAATTTTATTTCCTACGATTTTTACTGTAAGCCTTAATTTATAAAGAAAATTTATTGTAAGTACTTTTTTGTGATTTCTGAATATTAATTTAAGAAATATTTGTGACATTTATTATATTTACTTTCTCGGTAAACTTCTACCGACGCCTATCACGGTCGTCGTTAAGTTAACGATAGAATTCGGTAGCGACCGCCCTTTTTAACGACAATTATCGAAAACTTTGTGTTACAGAATCGCTCTTAGCGATATATCTCGGTAACTCGATTCAATTACCGAAAGTTGTCGATAACTAGTTACTGAATCCATATAGACGGAAGTTACAGAATCGCTCTTTTCGTTACTGCAAGCGACAACTATCGGTAGTTAGCGATACCGACAATCATCGCTGGGAAGTTACATAATCCCAGCACAGTACGTGCGCAGTTCTCGAGTTCCCCGTCCTAGGCTCCAGTAGTTCTCGCTGGTTCTCGCCAGTTCTCGCTAAATCTGTTAACCCTGTTAACGTCGGCCCATATGGTGTTGTAAGTACAAAATTAATTTAACTAAAAATTTCTGTGTTTGTGCCGGTAATAAAACTAATTTTTGTTTTACCTATTTTCTGCATTCAGGTTGTATATTACAAGAATTAAAAAATAAACAACGTCCCTGAGAAAACTCACCTTCTCTTGCCAAAAGTAAGTTTACTTTTTTTTAATTTATTGTGGCTATTGTATTTATTTCTAATTAGTAATCATATAAAATTTACAACATATTTTCTCCTTAATTAAGGAAAATTGGAAAGTATTGATCCAATACAATAAATATATAGGCTTGCAAATAAAAGGCCAAATATTGGAGCTGTTAAGCCAAGAAGTGGGGTTTATAAGGGAAACAAAATTATATAAACATTAAACTGTCCATTTGAAATAAAATAGGCAATCTAAGAGCCAAACGACAAACAAAAAGTATACTACAAAAAGAATAACAATAAAAGGTATGTGTTGGCTGTTGGGTCGTATGAAGCTTTATGAACAGAAACTATTCATGTCAACTAATATGTATCAGGGTTGCATGAAATATTTACATATATGTGAACATTTTTCATAGAAGAGGTAAAAGTAAATAAAACAATACAAAATCACCTCTCACTTGTTATTTATATCATATATATCATAAAAGATGATTTTAAGAATCCACAAGATGGTTTGGGAAAATCTCTAATCTGACTAAGACCATGCTTCTGCTGTTGACATTTTTAAGTTTGGATTACAATTTTTGTAAGTTATATATCTGTATGTTTTTAATTTCTGATAAGATTTTAATTAATTTCTCGTTTATTCAATCTACTATGCCAAATGAAAGGAAAAGCTTTGCTAATCTCACTCGACGCCAACAACGTAGAAGGCTGAACATATTATTGCAATCTGATCTTGAAAATATTAATGTTAACAATCAAGGCAATTTGCAGGATGCAAATAATTCAGACAGATTAGATATGATTGACAGAACAGAAAATAATATTTTATTTGAAGTACACTTGAATAATTCTCTACAGACTTATATGAGTTATGAGAGTGAAAATAATTTTATTATAAATGACTTAGGACATTGTGATGAGAGTTCTGCAAATTCTGAAACTTTAGATATTCATTCAAAGTTTATCGAATATTTAAGAAATTGGATTATGAGATATAGAATAAGTCATGAAGCATCAGACTCACTCTTACAAGGCCTTCGTCAGAGTGGTTTTTCAAATCTTCCACTCTCTACTAGAACGTTAATGCAAACACCTAGAAAGAATAAAATAATAAGTATGGGTACTGGAAAATTTTCATATTATGGATTAGAATTAGCATTAACTGATGTCTTAAAGCAAATTGATATTTCTGTTTTTTTAGAAAAATTAAGTATAAACGTTCATATAGATGGGTTGTCTATATCTACAAGTTCTCAAAGTCACTTATGGCCAATTTTAGGTCAACTAGTTGATACACCATATCATTTAGATCTTTTCGTAATAGCAATATATCATGGTACTGGAAAACCTTCATTACTAAATGATTATTTAAAACAATTTTTAGATGAATATCTCAACTTAAACAATTGTGGCTTCTCTTTTAATAATAAAACATTTAAAGTATATATAAAAACTATACTAGCAGATACTCCAGCTAGAAATTTCCTTCGTTGCTTTCCAGCACATAATAGTAGATGTGGCGAATGCCTAGATAAAGGGGTTACTATTAGTGGTCGAAGACTTTTCTTGCAAAGTAGAGCTCCTCTGCGTACTGATTTGACCTTTAGAGAAAATGTGCTATTATCTTTTATAAATCAAAAATCAATATTAGAAGTTGTAGGACTTAGCATGACAAAACAATTTCCACTTGATTACATGCATTTAATTTGTTTGGGAGTAATGAAAAAATTTCTTTCGTTGTGGATAGATAAATGCAAATCAAGGGATAACATTGCAGTTTTAAACATAGCGGATCAAGTTTTCTGCGATTTTTCCAGTTTTATGACAAATGATTTTGCAAGAAAGCCGCGAACTATGAAAGAAGTTGCAAGATGGAAAGCAACAGAGTTTCGTACATTCTTGTTATATTTAGACCCAATTGTTACACCATTATTCCTAACAGTAGAGCAACTAACTCATTTTAATTTATTAAATTGTGCATGTAGATTATTAAGTGACACTGAACTATGCATAAGAGAAAATCAATTTGCAAATGATCTTTTATATCAGTTTGTTGAAGAAATAAGAACAATTTATGACAATAACTCAATTATTTACAATGTTCATATTCTAATCCATATATCTCGCTATGTTCTTCTGTATGGTCCGTTAGATTCGTTCAGCTGTTTTCCATTTGAAAACTTTTTACATGATATAAAAAACAGATTAAAGAGCGGTTCCTCGCCTTTAGCACAGATAATGAATCGTATAGTAGAAAAATCGAAACTGACATCAATTATTTCATTACCACCTTCTTCGGGGTTTCATTTAATAAAGAAAAAAGAGAAGAGTGCATTACCACGAAACTTTGAAGACGCGTTTAGCTGTATACAATTTTCAAATTTTCAATTAAAGGATAAATTCCCAAATAACTGTTGCTATTTGGCAGATAATACTGTTGTATTAATTAAGTCAATTTGCCATTACAATAAAATGCCTGTAATTATTGGCGTAAAAGCCATGAATGCAACTCCATTAGAAAACTACCCATGTGACTCGCGCAAATTAGGGATAGTTAAAGTTTCTGAATTTTCTGAGCTTCAGTCATGGCCTATTGATAATATTAAAAAAAAAGGTCTAGCAATTTCATGTCTGTCTACCTGTTATATTCTACCAATAATACATTCTAAAGAGTAAAACAAAATATGCAACAATGTTATGAATTATGATTATGTTTCTAGATTTTATTGCTCATAGATTTAAAAATGTCAACATCAACATCCCAAGTCAGAAAGAGAAACCAAAATCTTATATCTATGCCCATTACTCAAGCGCAAGGTAATATTTCAAAATTAATTGTTTCATTTTTTTCAAAATTATGAATTGATTAAATGACTTTCATATAATATTCACAGGCTTCCAAATAGAAACCTTATACAATAAAAATATAAAACATTATGGTAAATTCTACTATTTATTTATAATTATATACAATTTTATTTTATACTTTATAAATATAATAAATGCTTTGTAAATTTTTACAGTATCAAAGGAGACTGATACTCAAAATAGAAGTGCTGATACCTTAATACAAAATATTGTTATAAATAAAAATGGCAATATTTTAAGAATTCCAGCTAAACCTATTAATAATGATTTATCTCATGATTTGCCTTTTTCAACTGTACATACATCTTCATATGGTAAATACATTTTATGTATATCAATTAATTAAAATTGTGTACATTACTCACAGGTGCAAGTTTTTACTTTTTTTAGGAGAAATGAATAATGACTCTCATGAAGAAGACGACCCAAAAGTAATAAACAATGAATTTGATGATTTATATTATGACCATGAAGATGCAGCTATTAGTAATCAGCAATTAAATACAGAAGAAATGAACGACAATATAGTAAATGATTACGAATTGAATGATAATAACAATGCTACAAGTAATGAGCATGGAAAGTATTGTTGCTGTAGGTATTTTTTTATCTTCTAAAAAATCAATTATATTTTAACTAAAACTACAAATTTTTTACACAGCGTACTGCAAAGCGATTTCCATTAAAATTAAAAAAAAACAAAATGAAATAATTCAATTGATAAAAAATACATCTGATTTTAACAATGATAAAGAGAATACTATACCTTCTATTAATCAATCAGATAAATTGGTTGATTTAATAAATTTTGATCAGTTATTATCTAATGATAATAAATGTGTTGAATTTGTAAGCTACTTTAAAATATTTAATTTGAGTTTGATTGCTTTATTATCATAGTAATCTATTAATTAATCTTACAGAAAAAGCAAGTTGGCTCATTTGGAGGGAAAAATATTCAAAAAGCTACAAGCAATGTAATGTCTGCTATAATGAGTGATAGCCTTGCAACAAAATGTACTTGGAGTGGCCAAACTCGGAATACATTTTGTATATCTAAGTGCACTTTTCCTGGAATAATAATTAGTTAGTATTATTCACACTTACATTTTAAAATCGATGAAATTGCATAAAAATTAACAGGTTGCTGCTACACTTATATTAACGTTATAGAATTACAAAAAATTTGTTACCAATTAAAATTTTAAATATCTTAAATACTTTTATGTGATGGTTATATTTGTTTAACCTTATGTACTGAATGATACATAGTTGATCTTTGAGTTTGTAAAACGCAACCTCTAATTATATATTACGTATTTTTATAGCTTCTTTTAACAACTTATTTCAACAATATGAAACACTTACAATTTTTCAGATAATCACTTAGTACAAATTTGCCAAACCTTATATAAATTTTAATTTTAGTATGAACATTATTTTTGCATATTTTATGTAACACGTACTTGCATTTTAATTAATTTAAAATATATTTTACAGATATATTGCAAAATCAGTACAAATGTACAAAATCAGAAGTAGAGGAAAAAGTAAAAGAATAGTTAAGACGTGCGGGAGATAGAATTAAATCCAAAGATCTACAAGAAAGGAGAGCTGCTGCCAAAAGGATGAGACTTGAATAAATTTATTCTATACTTATAAGTTTTAGAGCATCAGACTATACAAACATAATTCGGTGCAGAAAATTACTAATGTGATAATAGTGTTACTAATGTGATAACAGTACAATATTACTAATGTGATAATAATTAAAATACATGCATGTTTGTAAAAAATATGTTAATTAAATAATTTAATATTTTATTAATTAAACATACGCAAATAAAATTAAAATATTCAGTTTCTTTTTCAGATATGAAGAAAAATATTAAATAATCATTAGAAGATACTGCTATATGATTCATTGTTAATTTTACCTTTGAGTAAAGAAAAAGATCATTGTATTCAATAACTTTTATTATTATTACAATCAAAATTAACAATGAATCATATAAAGCTGTTTATAAATGATTATTTAATATTTATCTTCATTTAGTACACAAATCCTTGCAATTTCAATAACTTTTAGGTATCACAATAGTCGCTTTTTTTTAGTGTTAAAAAATAGACATTAAGTTAACTTTTCTGCTATTTTTCTTTAACACAAAATAGTTACATTTATCCTTTGTTTTTCGATAGCAAAAAGTGTTTTGAGCTGTCAACATATTGTTTGCTATTTTAATAGGTTATTATACGTCATGAAAGTTACCATTCTGGCGGACATAGAATATACATTCTAATGTACAATATAATAACAATTCTACCAACCGGGAAGTTATCCGTGACTATTTTCTGCTGCGGAAAAGGCAGCTTTTAGTTGACCGTGTGTTAGTTGGGAACTAGGCCGTTCTGTAAAATGTCGCCATCCCGTTCGTCCACCGCAAAAACGCGGGACAAAGGTATGGCTCTATTTATCAACCGATTTCAATGTTTTTGGGCTTGTTGGAATCGTTAGGTCTGGCACCTCGTCATAAAGAAGCCCGATTTTTCGATTTGTTTTGCGTTTAAATATTATTAATGCGAATTTTTAAACAATTTTATTTTTTTACGTTTTTTGGAAAATACGGCTTTATTTATGACAAGGTGCGAGTCCTAACGATTCCAACAAGCCCAAAAACATTGAAATCGATCGAAAAATAGCGCTATACAATTCTCCCTCGTTTTTCGTTTCGTAATGTTGGCTACAGAGGGCTTGAGGGCGGGATCCCTCACGCCTACTTTATCGACAGTTAAAGTCAATAAATAATTAGTTTAATAAAATTCACGGTCGTATTCACAGTCGTTCCTCCAATTCGACTCGAGTTTCAATACTATAGTTTACGTTACATATACTGTAGTATTTTAGGGGACGGCGAAATAGTGCAACAGTCATAGCCGCAGCATAGCGACCGAGCCAGACGTTAACGAGTAATGGCGTTGTAGAGATGGTGACATTGAAATAAAGAAGTAATTAATATAGTAGTACGTGGACTATTAACATTATTCTCCTATATTTAGTAGAAACATAACAATGTCCATTTTGTGAATGCTAACAGAATGTAATAAAGGTTAGGAGTAAATACATTTTACCCCTAAACTGCATCTTTTTAAATAAAAAATTGATAAATATGAAATTACTTATTTCATAAAACTATCCTTATCACTTATTATAAATCCTTTCAAAATGAATAAAAAGTACACAAACCCTATCAATTTTATTAACCACGGTAGACTACACAATTCTCTTATTAATTACACACTGTTTTCACAGATGGTATTGACAGTTGTACACAGACTTATCTATAGTAAGTGTTTCTACTATAGTTTCGTTATTCCTATAGGATCTGCAATTGCCAACCGTCAACCTAGCAGTCCAAAAACCTTTTAGGAAGATTGTCGCCGTCCCTATTTTAGGGTGAGATTCACCAAGTCCGGCTTGAAGGCTAGCCGGGCTAATATGGTATACTTTCGGGCTAAAGTAGTATAGTTACCGTTACATGAGTAGTATGAGTTTAGCCCGGCCAGGGGCTGGACACTCAAGCCTCGAAGGCTCGAATTATTTGTACCGAAGGCAATTCTTAGCCAACTAAAAAAAGTTAAAATTGAGGAAAATACAGTATTTAAGTTGGTAGCAGTGCTTGATGCGTTGGGTGAAAAATGGTCACGTTAGGTTAGTAAGGACGATATCTTGTTACTTGACTATAGCATAATTCACTATAGGAATATTACCAAATTTCGTTTAATTTAGTTGTATTAAACGTAATGAATAAAATTATTTGAGACAAAATGGTATCTATAATGAAAAGTAAAAAATATAATTAAAGTAACAAAATAATTAAAAATCCAATGCTTTTAGTTTGATGCGATAATATGGTGAAAGCAGCCAGCTTTAATGAAAACTGAATACCAAAATATTATAAGAACCGAAAATCGTTTAAATGAATTGCAACTAACTATTCTACATATCATAAATTTATTTAAATGATTACAATAAAAGAATATATAAAATATTTTAAAGGTTGTCCTTTAATGTTATTACTCCGATTAAACGTTCTAATTGAAACATGGGGCATTCCTCATCAAATCACGGAGCTCAGAAACAAACTACTTTTTATTTTCTTGAAAATTGTTTACTGTGTAGAATTTTTTGATATAAACTTCAGTGTAAATTTGTAGAATTTTTCATTAATTCTAAAAAAACTTGTGAATTGTTGAAAATTCAACGCTTTAACGATTCCGAGATTTTAAATGTTTATATTTAAAAGAAGAAGTAAGATATTTCAATGTTCGGTATGCCAATTTCCTCATCTTGAATTGAATTTTATTTGTAAAAAAATATGAAATAATAATTTCCCTATTATCTATTTATTTTACATCGAATCAAAGTAAAATTTTTAGTTTTTCAAAGTGAACATCATTTTTCATTTTTTTTTTAAATTCTCAGATAAAAAACAATTTTTAAGGCCAATATAATCATGGAACAATCTTCGGTTCTTTTGTTTACGTCAAAATAAGAAGAAAATATTTTTTTTGTAGGGTGATGATTTGTAATTAAAAGATATATGATACTTTCTTCTTCATTTTAAGCATAACAAAAGAACCGAAAATTGTTCCATAGTCGCATTGGCATTAAGAATCGTGTTTTTATCATAGCAATTTTGATTGATATATCTAAGTATGTAAAACAGTCATCGTTATGAACACAATATTTTTTTAAACGTTTAATCAAGTACTATTTGGAAAAATATAGAGTTGTCAGCATAATTAATGCTGGTAACATTGTAGATTAATCAACATACCCAAACACATTTTTTTTACATCTGAAAATTTTAATATCTTGAAAAGTGCAGATGATGTAATAATTTTAGAACCAAATTTGGATTCAGCGAGAAAATTTACATAAAATTATACTTCGAAGTCTCAAACAACTTTTAAAATCCCTAATTTTGTTGTCCTGTGTAATTATATGTATTTTATTACCCATCTATAATTTAAAAAAATAGAAACTCTTCAATAGCAAAGAAGGCTATGCTTGAGGGGCAACTCCGCTTGACGGAACTGCTTAGTTTTTAAATAAATAAAATGTATACAAATTACGAAAAAAAAGTCCGAAAGCACAAAAAACTCTTTTCATTGTTTTATACACCTTTTACACTAATCACGATTACAAATGATATACGATCGTGCAATGAATTAAGCCGTATGCCGGTTACAATGGTTGTTACGCACTTTCGCATTCAATTAGCGAGTCATTCCACATTTCGTATATATTATCGTTTAGCACGAGTCACGTCATTTTTCCAAACAGTCGAGCTGTCGAACCATTTGTATTCGTTTAGAATCGGGCCTTATGTCTTTTGCGAGCAGCCAGGTTGCGGAATCACTCGTATTCGTTTAAGACCGGGCCTTATAACTTTACAAAAAACCGCGCTGCGGTATGATCAAAAGTTTAAAGCTTCAAGGGGAACCGAGCTCGCTTATTACTTCGATATTTCAATTATCGGTAGGTAATTCGTCTTTTCAATCGGGTTAAGGTGCTCGGGGACGTCTTGATTGAAGGGCTATTACCAAGAAGATATCTGCTTTCGGCATATGTTTCAGGGAATTGACTCTTGTAGTGTAACGAAAACCAATTCTTGCCAATGATTTATAATCGATTACTACGCCACTAATATCGATTACCTGAAAAAAAGCCGGGATTCGATCTGTTACCATGTAAAGATCGAACAGAAACTTTATCGCACTTTGAAAAAATTCACTGAGCAATTTTACTCTAGAAAGAAGTAGATATTCTTAAAATTTTAGAAGATTCCTTGGAATAATTGTAATAGCGCGACTAAGTCAAATTTCAAATATGTCTCCGTTTTACTATTAAAGTTTTGTCAAAATAATCTTTTATATACAATTCTAAGAACGTTTGTTTCTTTCTAACAAAAACTCAATCAGTGAATTCTGCCAAAGTGCAATATAGGCTCCCTTTTTTGTAATTACTGATAGGAATAAAAAATAATTATTTATATTCAACTTTTTTTTTAAATCGGAAAAATATGCCTTTACGTACTTTAAGGGCCGGTTTTTCCACCTATTGGTAAAATTTATCTGCTTGGTAAAATTTACAAACTATAGTAAATTCTATTCAATTTCAAGCTTTACCAAACGGATAAATTTATCCAGACGTTTGCCAATAGGTGGAACAACTGGCCCTAAGTAGATTAAAAGCAGAGGTAATTTGGTTCTTATGAAAATTTATATTCCTCCATTTATAGGAAATTTGTTGGAATTACATTTTTGCCACTCGATGCATCCTTTCAATCATTAGTATATTATACAGGGTGTATCAGCAATGATGCATTTAATTTTAACAACGTATTCTTGGGACTAAACTAAGACAAAAAGTCCTATACTATAAGGTCTGGAAAAGCATCATTGCTGAGATGAATCAATTTTAAACCGATAAATCAGGGATTTGATTCAACGGAAAAATTAATTTCATTTCACTTTCGTTGACAGTTCCCCTTTAAAAAACAAAAGAAGTTTGTACTTCTCTGCCGATCCGTATACACACACGCACGCAACTACGCCGATTATTAATATTACCTCCTAATGTCCTACATTTCTGATCCTGTTGTTGATGAAATTCATTTTCTGCCTATTTTTAAAAGGATCCTCGACAGCATCCATTTCATAATTGAAAAGTCTAAAGAATAATACGGCGTTATTTGTAGATTAATTTCAAGGCGTTTTATCTTTGCGGTGACACGACATATGAACTGTTCTAAGGTAGTCAAGAATTAAGTATTATATTAATAAAGCTATAATAAGAAATTTTTTTTTTCTGTTTTTAAAAATCTTACTGTTTTATCAGATAGAGCAGTTTGCTGTGTGCATCATTTGAAGATCAAAATGACTCGGTAATAGATTTTCAAGTAAGGCCATAGTCTTCTCTGGAAATTTCAATCTAAATTGAGAGGTTGAGGGATCCCTTTAAGAATAAATAAGCCTTTTTTCATTTTCTGAAGGGACAAGCCAAAAAATTAAAAATAATTTTTTTTTAATACTGTAGATTATTATTCAGTCTTTGCACGCTCTTAGGTATGAAAAGATTTCAATGATAAATTAGTATATGCATATGTTTTTCTCTTCACTTTATTACGATTTGCTTGGTGAATTGTAAAATATTTCTTTTTGGTGACCATATCAACTTATAGTCACTATAAACTAGAATCTGATCTAGCAATTGGCTAATTTTATTGGCTAGTCCATTTAGGCAGACACTATGCAAAAAGGCAAAAACTGTGGACAATCTACGACATAAAGAAAAAATTATTTTTAATTTTGTGGCTTGTCCCTTCATAAAATGTAAAAATGGCTAATTCGTTTTTAAAGGGATCTCTCAAGTTCTCCACTCTCTTAGATTGAAATTTCTTGTGGACTATGGCCTTACTTGAGAATCCATTTTCGAGTCATTTTGATCTTACAATGATGCAGCAAACTGTTCTATCTGATAAAACATTGAGACCTCCAAAAACAGAAAAACATACAATTTCTTATAATAGCTTTTATAATAAAATACTTATATTTTGACTACCTTAGAGCAGTTCATATGCCGCGCCACCGAAAAGATAAAGCGACTTAAAAATTAATCTACGAATAACGCCGTATTATTCTCCAGATTTTTCAACCAAATGGGTGCTATCGAGGATCGTTTTAAAAATAGGCAGAAAATGAATTTCATCAGCATCAGGATCAGGAATGTAAAACATTAGGAGATAATATTAGTAATCGGCGTAGTTGCGTGCGTGTGTGTATATGCGTGTACGACAATACTGATCGGCGGAGAAGTACAAATTTCTTTTTTTTTGAAGGGGAACTGTCAACGAAAGTGAAATGAAAGTAATTTTTCCGTTGAATCAAATCCCTGATTTATCGGTTTAAAATTGATTTATCTCAGCAATGATGCTTTTCCGGACCTTATAGTACAGGACTTTTCGACTTAGTTTATGCTCAAGAATATATGGTTAAAATTAAAAGCATCATTGCTGATACACCCTGTATATTGACTCGAAGATGGTAAGTACTTCCTGACGCTATATTGTACCTGGAATATTTATTTTATGCTTCGAATTGGTATTATGCTTTTCCGTTAGCTTTCGAAATATTTAGGGGAGAGTTGGGCAAAATGATCACTCGGGGTAAAATGATCCCTGAGGGTTTTATAGAAACTATTGATACTATTCGTTTAAACATTAATCAATATTAAAATATAAGCTTCTAAATACACAATAATATAATATTGTAATGTCTATTTTTAATACGTAAAAAATTGTTAGCAGCATTTATATGTTTTTCATCATTTTTCTGTAAGATAAGCGATTTTTGAATCATATAGGAAATAAATGTGGGGATACTTTTCAAATCGCAAAATTGGGTAAATCGTAATAGGTATTAACTTTTATTTCTTCTTAAAATTAATTTAAAATCGGCTTTGGTAAAATTTTAAGATTCTATGAAAGATGGGCAGCTCATTTTGGGCAAAACGATCCCAGTGGATTCATTTGTAAGAAGCAGCCGGTGCTCAAAAAGTAGTAACGATGATGACAAAGAATGTATTTTTCATACAACAAACAGTTTAAAAACGAGACTTATTGAGAATATTGGATCCAGTGTACTTTTTTCACGCTTTTTGCGCTTTAAGCGATTATTATACTTGAATAACACGTTTTCTTTTCATAAAATTCAGAATGTTAGCACTAAAATATGCTTTCTACTTTTTTATAGAAAGTATTATAGCTTTTGTCTATCGTATCTATAAATATAAATTCATTATTTTAAATTATTCGGCATGGGATCATTTTGCCCCACTCTCACCTACAAGTTAATTTTTGTCTATTTTTCACCCTTCGATGGCGATATTTTCAATAATTTTGCGTGTTGAACGTCAAACATATAGCAAAAATTATATATAGGTGGTAGCTAATAAATGATAAATATAAGAAATAAAATATTTTTTCTCATAAATTGTTATAAATTTAAAAAATGTATTCTATTTGATTTTTTTACATTCAATATAATTGTTTAAATTTTCTGTAACATTAATTTTTAATGTATATATATAAATATCTTAGAAGACTGGGTCCAATAAGACTGATAGATTATTATTAAACTTTACCTAAATTGACCGTAATTAATAAGAATTAATCAAATAGCTTAATCAAATTATTGAATGATTTGATACTATAGTAAAAAAATATATCAAAGAATGCCTGAAAAAACAAGAGTAAACAAAAATATTATTCAAATGGGCATCAAATTCTAAAGAAGCGCAATAACGCCATCTACGCAGTGCTGCCAATTATATTGCTCAGGATTTTAGGTTGGCTAAAGATTGCCTTCGAGCCTAGGGTGACAAATAAGAAAGGGTGGGGGTAGCTGAGTGCCCTACCCCTGAGCCCGGCTAGCCTCAAGCCGGACTTGGTGAATCTCACCCTTAGCCTGAGTCGAGTTCGAGTCGAGGTGGAGGAACGACTATAGTTGAGTTCGGAATTAAACTCTTTTCACTCCGACGGAGCTTTCCCTAGAATTCCCTATTCACTCCGTCTAGTAATTCTGTGTCCGGGAGCAAGTTAGAGGATGCTTACGTTCAGTGATCTGATGCGGGTTAGGGTTAGACCCAGTTTCAGAGCTGCAACTTTCGAAAAAACTCTAGATGGATCCGAGTCTAGTGAGGAGGCTTCCGCGAGTGGATCTGATCGGATCCGGGTTAAAGGGGATTAAGGTAGGACGTACTCAGACGTGATCGAAATTCAAAACAGCATTGGTAAAATTTCAATAAGCAAATAAAGGTAAACTTAGTTATAAACTTTTATTATTAACATTTTATCACGTAGTTTTTTAATTTCATCAGGTAAAAATAAAAAATTAAGAAGAATTAAATTATATTTAAAATGATAACCTTAATCTTATTTTTATTGTATTTAAATGGCAATAAATTTTCTGTATATTTGCAATTAATTACTAAATTTTTTCAGAAATAAAGATGGATCAATACTACGCTCACAATAGATATGTAGGTATGTAAAGTTTAAATGTAGTACAGAATACTAAAATAGTAAAGTATTCAGTTTTATTAATTATACTTTAAATTCCTGCACAACCCAAAACATTGGAGTGAAAAAAGTGTATTTGCATTAATTATTAAATCTTAATTTCATTAGACTTTATTAAAAGGAAATATTTTAATTAATACTTTCTTTTTTTTGACAGATCTGAATAAATATTACTGGACAATTGGAAGCACAAAATTGTTGTTGGAACATATAAGGAAAAATAAAAATATAATACAAAATAAAAATATTGGTCAAAAAAAATTATGGGAGGTAATTGCTGCAGAATTAGGTAAAAAAGGATATTTAGTTAATGGCAAGCAGTGTTCAAATAAATGGAAATCCTTTAACTTGTTGGTAAAACCTATTGCTATTGGTCACTTGTCCGTTTTTGACACTTCAATCACGTCGGAATACGTCCTACCTTAACCCCTTTAACCCAGACCCGATCAGATCCACACGCGGAAGCCTCCTCACCAAATCCGGGTTAATCTAGGGTTTTTTTCGAAAGTTGTATTACTGCGACTGTAGTAAACCCTAACCCGGATCAGATCACTGAACGTAAACATCCTCTAATATGGAAGAGCTGTGATAGCTAATTGCTATTCTATCCCCACTTCTAAAAGGAAAATAGGGGTAACGATAAATAAGAAATATTGGCACTAATTGGGAGCTCCGTCTGACTAGTTTAAGCGGGAAAGAAGCAAAATTGACAAATGTTGGTTTCATTATTTTGGAATTAAATTTCAAACGTTTGTTTATATAAATCTAAGGGCCTGATAAAGTAAGTGAAATAAAATTTAAAATAATACAATATCGTGTATAGTTAAAAAATTAATCTTTTATTTTTTTTTAACAGTTGTTATGAATAATGAATATAGTTCGTGTAGACTCTACCAATTTTAATTTAATTTATTTTGATAACTGTCTTCTTTCAATTAATTGCAATAATTTAGTAGTACAGCAAAAATGAAAAATTCCAGTAGCAACTTTATCCCTCCATATATTTTTAATATAATTTTATAAACTACTCACTACTTTTTTCTTGCAGTAGGACATCCATTTTTATTTTATCAAAATAAATTAAATTAAAATTGGTAGAGTCTACACGAACTAAATTCATTATTCATAACAACTGTTAAAAAGAAATAAAAGATTAATTTTTTAACTATACACGATATTGTATTATTTTAAATTTTATTTCACTTACTTTATCAGGCCCTTAGATTTATATAAACAAACGTTTGAAATTTAATTCCAAAATAATGAAACCAACATTTGTCAATTTTGCTTCTTTCCCGCTTAAACTAGTCAGACGGAGCTCGCAATTAGTGCCAATATTTCTTATTTATCCTTACCCCTATTTTCCTTTTAGAAGTGGGGATAGAATAGCAATTAGCTATCACAGCTCTTCCATATTCCCTATTCACTCTCTAACTTGCTCCCGGACACAGAATTACTAGACGGAGTGAATAGGGAATTCTAGGGAAAGCTCCGTCGGAGTGAAAAGAGTTTAATTCCGAACTCAATTTATGAATACGACCATCAAATGCGAAGCAAATTGAACAATCGGGCGTTTATTGGACAATGTGCTAGTCCTAACGAGTCAAACGAACTTAAAAACACTCAAATTAGTTGAAAAATAACGCTGTACTGCGCTGTACCATTGTGCCGCGTTCTTGAAGAGAGGTTACTTTTGGTTATTTCCACTTCAAGAACGCGGGACAGTGGTACAGCGTTATTCTTCATCCGATTTGAGTTTTTTTAAGTTCGATTGACTTGTTAGAATTGGCACCTTGTCATAAAGAAGCCCATTTTTGCAATTTGCTTCGCATTTGACTTTTATTAAACGAATTGTTTATTGACTTGTACTGTCGGTGAAGCTCACGTGAGGGATCCCGTTAATCTACCTCGCAGTACCGACCATAACCTACCATAAACCAAACCATGTAATTTCTCATCTCTTTAAAGATTCACCATATATGTTACGAACTATTTTTATTACTGGATAAATTTTTGTTACTCCTATATATGTTCATTTTATACATATACTAGCCATTATTATTATAATTAATTGTAAGTGCATTAACTTTATTATTTTTTTATCAATTTGCTTAATTATATCTTGTAACTATTGTTACAATGTTGATTTGATATTTACTTGTAGGAAATGGCACTCTTTTTATTAGGCCTATTCTTGTTACAAACAGCATCTGTTTTTTCATGGTCAGCGGAGTTTGGTAGAAATGTTACAACTGTGCATATTTATGAAACCATGTCAATTCCTGTTCGGATATCTAAAGATTTTAATGATAAGTTAAATTGCTTCATGACTGCTACCAGTTCGGATGAAAGCATTCTTATGGTAGATTTGGAACTTTTCCAGTCTGATTATGCTTCACATAATTGTCATGGAATGCTTAATATTACTGGAGTCTTTCTTGGAAAAGCAAAAATTATGTTTAACCAGGTGAATTTACATTGTAATATTTTCAATCCCATTAAATAATTATTTTAAATAGTAATTGTTTTTTTTAGAGTGTCACAGATATCAAACATGTTTTATCTGTTGCAACTATACGTCAAGAAAGAGTAATAGATCATATTTTCACAGGCAGTGTTATAATACTCGTATCTTTGTTATACATTAACTTTGGTTGTGCTATGGATTGGTCAGTTTGCCAAGAAACTTTAAGACGTCCCATTGGACCACTTATAGGAATGTTTTGCCAGTTCATTATTATGCCATTGGTAATACCAAAATATTAAACATTAAGTTAGTTAAATATTATGGATATATATAATTCATATTTCTCAGTTAAGTTATGGAATTGGACTTGTTCTCTTTCCAACTCACCCAGAGATGCAACTCGGAATGTTTTTTACTGGTATAAGTCCAAGTGGTGGAGCATCAAATATTTGGACATTGTTATTAGGTGGAAATTTAAACCTTTCAGTAACTATGACAACTATTTGTACACTTGTCGCATTTGGTAAGCTGAAAACTTTAATTTCCCTTATATAAAAAAATTTTATCTAAGAACCGATAATAATTGTATGCTTTTAGGAATGATGCCATTTTGGGTCTTTACTTTGGGCAGATATATTTTTGATAGAGGAGAACTTGCTGTCCCCTATTCAAGAATAGCTTCATTTGCTGCTGGTCTCATAATCCCATTAGCTATTGGCTATTTGATTCAAAGAAAATTGCCAAAACTATGTAGAATTATGGTTAGAATTATGAAACCATTTTCCGCAATTCTAATTATATTTATTATTATATTCGCAATTGCCACAAATTTGTATCTCTTTAAATTATTTTCTTTACAAGTAAGTTTCATGTTGTTATAGGATACTACCTATGATCTATTTATACTTTTTAATTTCAGATTATAGTAGCTGGAATGGGATTGCCCTGGCTAGGTTTCATGTTTGGTGGATTATTGGCATTTATATTTAAACAAACCATTCCTGATATTAAGGCAATTGCTATTGAAACAGGAATTCAGAACACTGGAGTGGCTATTTTCCTCTTGAGAGTAGGATTAAAGGCTCCTGAAGATGATTTGACAACAGGTAAAATTAATATATTACATATTTTAATTATTTTAAATATCTGACTTTTGAATAGCCTCTAATTTTATTCTTAGTACTGCCAGTCTCTACAGCAATAATGACACCATTACCGTTGATTGTTTTTTACGTGATAAAATTGGTACGCGATAGAAAACAAAAAATCCCATCAAGTGACGCATCACTCGATAAGTTTAAAAATGAAAATTAGGTGCCAATTATTCAAGCTTTTATTTGGTTTTGAAAACAATCGTGATGGAAGATAAAGGTTTTTTCTAGAATAACGTTGGACGAATTGGGTGAAAAGTAGATCAAATCTTTTTAAAGTTTAATATTAATATTTTTAAATTTATTTGTTATTAAATGAAAAAGCCGTTAGATATTAAACAAATGTAACATAAATTTATTAAAAATTCCATTATTGTATATTTTAAAAGTATTTACTAAATTCATTTGAATTGTTATTTTTTTTGTATAAATAGGTCTGTCTTGTATCTATACAATGCTATAATAATGAGAAGGTTTATGATGATATGTACACATTATCAGCATTACTTCTGGTAAATTTTGTCATTTTTTATAAATACACAATTACACATTTCGACACAACTATCGTTACGTGCATTACATGACGGACTTATTATCTATTGTATATCTTGTTGAGCAGTATTTTTAAAATGAATAAATAAAAATTTGTCAGAATCTTTAATAATTAATTCGTCATTTTAACCTTACAATTGATCAAGTTAATTTTTCTCAAAAATTACTTTCGCCTAAAAAATATATTAAAAACGTAGAAAGAACAGAAATATTTCGTAAGCATTAATTTTCTTTTGAATTTTAGAGAGTTTTGTAATTAGTGATTTCAGGTGATCAATCATAATTGAAAAAAAAAATCAACCAGGGATCATTAGGTGGCATCTGTTAATCCGTTGACCGTTCCTTCCTGTGTATGTATATATATACATATTGTACATACTATCTTTTACTTCCATAAGCTGAATTCATTTTTTAAAAATTACTGCAGTAATTGGGATATGACATGGGAGAAGAGTGGGGGCAAATATGGCGGAAAGAAGCATGCATTATAATAAAGAAATACATATAGACGTATGTTTAAAAATGTATTTAAACTTAATTGAAATAATATCATGGGTGGGTGATAATCTGAGACAAAAAAGTTAGTAATGGTAATCAAATAATAGCCAGCTTTAGGAAAAGAATGGTGTGTAAAGGTTAAATCCTTCGTGGAGTTACTTTAGCAAATGTTTACTGCACAATACAGCCTAGTTTTTTATTTCTCACGTGCTAAAATAATTCCTACTTCCATAATTTCTTATTTTTTATAATATTAATCAAATCTAATAATCAGTAATAGGTATCAATCATACCATTAATAGCATGCTTAAAATAGTTCTGATTTCTACCACCAGATGTCATATTCCAATCTGTCAGTTGGTACGGCGACAATTTACAGAACGGTCTAGTAATTTTTGTGCTAAGAGGTTGGCAACAAACATGATATCACGAAAAATTCGTAGATTGGAAACTAGAAGCTGAAGGTGCCATATTGTTTTAAGTATGTGTTAGTAATATGTGTAAATGAAGTGGGTTATGAGAGTGAACATGAATTTTTGGAGTAAAATGATTAATTGCAAATCACAACAATTATAGATAAACAAAAATGGATCAGATAAGTTATTTTATTTTACAGTTTATATATCTATTATTATATAAAATGTAAGATTTAGGGCAAATTTCTTTGTTAAAAGATTTATCAATTTTATAGGTACTCTAGTTGAGGATCACATAAAATAATTCTTCAGCTTAAAGGAACGATATATAAAGGGGCCTTTTCATGGTGATGCTTGACGCTACTTTTCAGCGTCAAATTAGTCACGTGACTCGATTTGACGCTGAATTTTAAAATGTGCATGAAAAGGGATGTAACAGCGTCAAAAAATTGATGCTACTTTATTTTTAGCGTCAAGAAATTAGAAAGTAGTCGTTATTTCGTTAGTCGTTGGTTTGTCTGCCTTCACACAAGAAGCATTTATTCGGTTTGTGTATAAACCTCTAATTTTAATTTGCATTTGTTCCATATTGATAAATATCAATTCGAATAATGTCTTTTGCATTAAAACGTTATAAATGGGCACAAGAATGTGCTTTAAAAATTAAAGCAAATAGCGACAGGCAGAAAGTTTTGATAGCTTTGTTAGTTAATGAAATTATGAAAAAGAAAAAATATAGAAGCAAACGGTTTTGGGTGCACCCTGTATTATGTGAACGAAGGCAACATGGTTTTTACCATGCTATTTATCCAGTGTTATCATTAGAAGAAAGTAGATTTAGAAATTACTTTAGAATGACGAAAAGTCAATTAGAAGAAATATTAAATGTCGTAGCACCTTATATTTCAAAAAAGACGGTGGTGCGAGAACCAATATCTGCTGCAGAAAGACTGTGCTTAACATTAAGGTATATATATATAATGTATGAATAATATTTACAAAAACAAATGTTATTTTGTGAAAAATCATAATTATTTTTTTATATGAAGTTGATATTATTATATATATGGTTAGATTTCTAGCTTCTGGTGATTCCATGACCTCCATTTCTTACCAATATCTTATTGGACTAACAACAGTTTCACATATAATTGATGAAACATGCGATGCTATTTGGGCGTGTTTTCAAGAAAAAGTACTTCCTTCTACATTGCAGAAAAATGATTGGCTTGCAATTGCTAATAATTTTGAAAAGAAGTGGAATTTTAATCACTGCATCGGTGCTATTGATGGGAAACATGTTCTTATCCAGGTAAAAATATGGAGAAAAAAATTTACATTTAATCCATAATAATATCATTTTTAAATACGTATTTAAATTTAGTATTTTTCTTTCTTTTAGTGTCCAGATAATGCTGGGTCTTCTTATTTTAATTATAAAAAAACTCACAGTATTGTGTTATTAGCAATATGCGATGCTGATTACATATTTACATATGTAGATATTGGAGCATTTGGCCGTCGTAGCGATAGTGGAATCTTTAAAAGCTCTATGATAGGCAATAAATTTAACAATAAAGAAATGAATTATCCAGATCCGGAGCCTCTTACAGTCGATGGACCGGCTTTACCGTATGTCCTTGTTGGGGATGAAGCATTTCCTTTAACAGATTATCTGCTTCGCCCATACTCAGCTAAAGGATTATTAAATAGTAGCAGAACAGTGTTTAGTTATAGGCTCAGTAGAAGCAGAAAAATAATTGAAAACAGTTTTGGTATTTTAGTTAGCAGATGGAGAATATTAAAAAGGCCAATTATCTGCAAAGTGGAAAAAGCAGAAAATATAGTTAAGGCCATAATTTGTCTGCACAACTTCCTTCGAAAGCAAGATATTGAAATAAATCAATATGTTCCAGAAACTCTGATTGACAGAGAAGATTTTGTGTTTACTCCTGGTTCTTGGAGAAATGAAATAGAAGGCAGTGCCATCGAAGAAATACATAGATTAGGCGCTAACAATAGTACACAAAAGGCAATGGAAATTCGCGAGGAATTTTGTTACTATTTTAACAATGAAGGAGCTATTCCTTTTCAATTCAATTATTGTTAATTATGTGAAATATAATTTCCTTTTCCATTGTACTCTGTAAATTTATGTTCAAATGTTATTACTATAAGATTTATAAATAGTATTTCTTATGCATACAATAAAATATTCGTGTGTAAAATTAACCAAAATATTTTATTTTAATAGATATACCTTATACATCTGTTACCATCATTTTTTCAATTTGCGAAAGGTTAAATCTAAAATTTCCTGCATTGTGTCCAATTGCTCCGATGGTGATAGGCGTCTTATGCGTGATCCAACTAATAACAGAAAAGAATCCACTTCGTCTGGCTCAGGTGGTGGAGGTAATCTTATTTCGGCATTTTGACTAAACGAATTAGCAATTCTCTCCAAGATAGACATCGTATTAGTCTCAGCCTTTTTGTTTTTCATTCTTGTTTTTGAAGAATCTGAAAATGTCATCAAATCAATATTTAAATTATTACATATGTAGCTGCATTACATATAGTGATAATATTATCATTTGTCTACATTACTTGCAGTCTCCGACACACACACATTTTCTTCATCATCAGTCACCGGATCATTATCTAATACTTCTTGACTTGTATTACCCAAATTTGATACAGTACTGTAAATTGTAAAAGTTACTATTATTCAAAGCATTTGCAAATTGATATGAAGAATATGATATACGGCATATTGAATCTTAAAAGTCTTACGTTTTCACAAGACAAGAATCTCTTAAAAATTGCATAGAGCTATAGTGGCCCCATTTCCTATTCATTTCCTTACGGCTAGATCCACTAGGACAATTTTCCGATTGGACAATTTTCCGAAAAGTGTCATGCAGGCTCTTAAATTTAGTTTTAAGTAATTCAGCATCATATTTTCCTAAAAATTGTAATATATATTTTTAATAAATATAATTATAAATTAGTTTCATATATTTTTTTTATGATTATGTTTATTTGGCCGAGAATTACCAAGTCTACTTAGGGCAAGTAAAACTATTGACATTAAATTAATTATACTATATTATATGTTACGCAAAATATAGCATTTTAAAATTAATAGGAGTTGGTTTTACTCGCTCTCAACTTTAAGTATCATTAAAATGGTATAATACCCGTAACATGAGCTTTCACTGGAACCAATAGGTACTCCAAGTGATTCACTTCATGCCAGGGGTATTGAATCATTTTAATAATTCGAAAGTTTAGTATTAGACGTGATAAGACTCGCCTTCATTACCATTAAATTCCTTCGCAACTTCATTCCACAATTTCCTTTTGGTGATGCTATTCCTCTCTTTCAAAGGGAGAGAAAAGTCCCACAAGGGTGACCTTTTCTCCACTGCTAATATCAGCAATTCCTCATCATCAAAGTTCATTCTTCTTTTCTTATTTGGCAAAGAAGATGTTGCAGGAATTTGCCCTGCAAAAGAAGCAGTTTTAATAAATTGTTTTAATTCAAAATTACAATTGAAAAAATTTTTCACTTTTTCGGTTCACTTCATTAGAAGTATTGTAGCTGCACGATGGTCCCTCTAATGCACCAATATTGGACAAAGTTTGTTCATAGCTACACAATGGTCCCTCTAAAGCACCAATATTGCACAAAGTTTCTTTGTAGCTGCACGATTGTCCCTGTAATGTATTATTTTTGGACGAAGTTTGTTCATTGCTGCAAGTCGGCTGCTCCTTGATCATATTATTGTCGGACAAACTGTCCTCTTTTGGATCTGAAATATATAGATACATATAGAGGATATAACTTTTAATTTAAGACAATTAGACATTTTAAAAAAGTAGATCTTTATAAACCCCAATATCTATTATCAAAATTTAATCACTCTGCGGAGAAAACATGCTAATTTTGGAATCAATATATTTTTCCTGTAGAGTAATTATATTTTAATAATTGAAATTTGTTGTCTTAAAGATTATTTATTAAGATACCATAGTGCATGAAGTAAAATGTTATACCCTTTATAATATAAAATCCCAAAAGAATTCTTTGCGCTGACTGGAAATATGTTAGTGACCAATTAAACATATCTATTGGATAAAAGATATTTTCTTTCACCAAAAAATTATTGAAGTCCTGCAGGCATTCATGATATGGAATGTCTTCGTTCCACACCTCCTGGCTGCACAATCCACAGATTTTCGACAATAGATACTCCTACAAAAACAGAAAGAAATATAAATTTTTACCTAAAAGATGTAGTATTATTGTTATGGCATATAAATATGATTATTGATTTTTAAAAGTTATATTAATTATTTAATTCACCTTCTGTTTAATGTATTAGCTACTTACGTTTTCATCCATAATTTTGATTTATTCTTTAATTTCCCCTACTTTATGACAGTTAAGATGCCCTTGATTTTCCCGCCTTATCATTTATTTATTTACCACCTACAAGTGATGGCCATGGTTTAGGCTTATTAACTAGATATGGATACATTCTATTACCTGAAACAATTAGTAACAATTTGGAAAAGAATCATGTTTCAAATCATACGTAATTATCACTGGATTACTTATCTGACAGCTCCTCCATATATTCTTTTTAGCTCCTAATATTCATTCTTGATTCTTCACAATTTTTCCAATATTATATATAAGTATTTAAGCATATTTTGCTATTTATAGCAAAATATGACTCTATAATAATCTGGAAAAAACAAAACAAAGTATCTTATTTTTGTACTATTTCAATAATCAATTATTTGAACCAACCTTAAAATTATTTCTAACCTTACAATCACAGATTTGACAGATTACATGTTGTAGCATTGTTCAAAAAATATATGTAGAGTGACATGCGCACCGAAACAATAAGTTATTTTGACGCTAAAAGCTGACAAAATCCAACTACTTATTTTAGACACTAACGTCAATTGAAGTCACGTGACATGCCTTTGACGCTGCTTTTCAGCGTCCATGTAATTGCCCCTTAAGCCTATAAAATTAAATTCTGTATTAATTTTTTAGGTAGGTAGACAGATATTATCCTTTTAGTGCTCCTTCTGAATGTATATCATTATTGCATGATAATTTGCTTTCTTTTTCATATTTTCAGATAATTGGGCATTGCAAAAAAGAATTTGATGCTTGATGAAATAATATAGTGTCCTGAATAGAAAGAACAAGAATAAAATAATCAAATATATGAAAGTATTAAGAGGTCTAGTTGAAAAAAATTAGGACATTTTTTATATAAAAGTCCTAATTTTATATTAAAAAAGTTATTTTAAACAACACATTCTGTCTACTATGAAGCGGTGCACTCAGTACTTGCAAAGAATATGGAAATTTTTTATGACGAGAAATCAATTGAACATCCTAAGTATTTATAGGTATTTTTTTGTGTATAAAGTTTACGCCTTTACAATAAATCCTACAGTTCAAAGGACAGCTTATCTGAGAAAGATGCTAAGTAATAGGGAAAAAGAAATTTTATCCACAGACCCTTTTGCAGTTCCTAATCGTGAGAGAATCATTTATGAAAAAGAAAACAGAATTAATTTCAGGATTGATTTATTATTGAATATTAATGTAATAATATCTTTACAGCTCATACCATTACAAATGTAATGACGATTCAGGAAATCACAAGTAAACTAAACACATGGTGAAATTCTGTGGATAATAGAATTTAATTTGCTGTTATTTTAAGGGCAAAAATTACGGAAATGAATACGGATACCGAGACTGCCAATACTTTTCTAATCAAATGGTCTACATACACACATGCATATTTCTGATTATAAATATTTTTCAGTAATACAATTTTTTACTTATTATTTTTATTATCCGTTACAGTGCTTTATGCAAAAAAATTCTCAATGATAAAGAGGATAGTTGTATGAAAATGGAATGTCCTTGTGGTAATGGTAGCAGAATTCCACTGAACACAGTAATTTTGAATATTAAACTGAATCTGAAAGACAGTACTGGATACCTTATCGGTTGCCGATTAACTGGACCAGCCGCGGAACGTACTTTGGGCTGTTCTGCCACAAAGTTTCAAGTAATTCAAAGAAGAAGATAAGTTGTACTAATTTAAACAACTAAAATAAATCGAATACAATTTCCTCCATTATAGGCTATGACACTTCCAGAGCGAGAGAGCATAAAATGGACTTTTTTGATGGACGAATGCGAAATTCGGTTACACGTTATTGGACCAACGTCAAAGTTCCCACATACCTTGTACAATATTTTATCAATAGAACGCATTCGAGATATGATAGATGATAAAGAATTCATTATGGACTAAAACTATTATTTTTTTAAGTTTAACCATTATTTATTAACTAATTAGATAAAATTTATATATATATATATACAATGCAATTCAAGTTTAACAACATCATTACTGTTTTCCTGTATAAAATAGTTATTTAACCAATAATAAAGATTCCTTTGGAACTTTTTCTCATTTTTGAGGAGGGAGAGATGAGTTCTTTATTGTACAATGTATATACATGCATATACATACACTGTGCCAAATTGATTCGTGTGTTAATACCTGTAAGATTTGGAGTAAACCATACTATAGTAAAAATATGTGAAATTGGAATAAACTATAGCAAACAGTTTAGACAACTGCAAAGAATATTTAGTATAGTCAGATATCTATAGTGTTTTTGCCATAAATCTTGCGTCGAGGCGAGGGGCAAGGTTGCCAAGTGTAGTACTTTCGGTACTACCGTAGTACCCAAAAGCGACATATCCTATAGCGTAGTACTATTTTGGGTACTACGCTATAGTCGCTGCTGATACTACTGGTCGGCGGAAATACGTCAGAGGGTAGAGACTGTAGAGGGACCGCAATATAGATATTTCTAATTACTAATTTCAAAATACATAATGCATGGTCCGTGAGCCAAGACAAATGTTAGTATTATTGTATCGTACACAGTGGGAAATTGAATAGTGTGTGCTTTTAACTATAGTGTAGTATATCATTTTCCATGTTAAATTACAGAGTGAAACTAGCCGAACCACACACGATTCAATTTCCCACTGTGTACATGATCGGCAGGTATGGCTTTCCCTAATTTTTTGATGCATTTAGGAACTACTCTGAAACGACGCCAGCGCGCTCACTTCGACAGCCTATCCTGCCTATCAGAACTTATTACCGCTTACCTCGTGGTAGAAAAGTGGGGATAGCTGTCAAAAGTGACAGCCAACTATCTCCTTATGGTGTAAAGTATTATTCGTTTATATTATAATTTGTACCAAGGGCCATTTGAAAAGAAAGGCGTCTATAAGCTACACTAAAATAATTCCCATTAAGCTTTTAATAAATAAATAATGAAAAGCTGCAAATATAAAAGAAATAAGCTCTATTCTTTTACACGCATATGTTATATAATGAATTATAGACTGTTTTCATTTTTCAGACATCAGTATATATTAACATTATTATTAAAATATTTATGATATTTAATTGTTTCATGGCAAATTTTATCACACTTCTAACTTTCAATAATCTAACGCGACTAAGAGAATTAGGAAGATAGTATATTATTTAACATATACTATTACTTATAAACGTTATTTTATATATATATATATATATATATATATATATTTTTTTTTTTAGTCAGGGGAAATGCTCATGCACATCAGCAAATCTGCAAATCAAAACAGACTACTGATAGTGTGGGACTCATCAATTAAAGACGCCTACCCACTAAAACCCCTCAATGAATTCATCGTCGTTAGTCAGTTTGCGTCGAGAATATGCGTTTTGTCAACGTCCATTATTAGTTTCGTCAGTCAGTCTACGTTGAGAGTGTGCGTTTGGTCATCGTTCATTATTAGTCTCGTTAGTAGTCGGTCCAGTATCCGTTTCGTTCGAGCACCTGATCCAACCTTTTAGAGATGGATGCCGTCAAATTGCTCAGAAATTCAGGCTCGTACCGAAGATCCTCCCATACTCTTTTCACGTTCTCCAAAACCGCCAACCTAGATCTGCTTGCTGGTGGAGTCCAAACTTGAGTCATTCGAGCCCAAACATTTTCTATTAAATTTAAGTCTGGACTCTTGGCGGGCCACTGCACCAGTTGAATTTCTGGGTGCTCTTCAAACCAGTTCTTCGTATGCCGAGAGGTGTGCACTGAGTTGTCATCCTGCACTAATTTAATAACAGGCACTTCGTCCTCTGGATAAATAGCCCGTACGGAAGGCAGTAATACATCATCCAGAATCGATGTATATTCCATGGATGTCATTCGGGGTGAAATCTCCACTAATTCTCCCATCAGATCACCCGAGATCCATCCCCAGCAACCGCAAGTGATTCGTCCGCTGTGCTGCCGTTGAACCACGTATTTCGGGTCTAGACGAGTGTCTTCAGGGCGCCACACGTGAAATTGTTGATCGACGGTGGAGACGAAAACTTTTTCATCTTTCCAGATTGTCGTTCTGCAGTCTTCCACGCTCGTCGTTGAGTGCTCTAGAGCAAAGCCAACCCGTTGCTCTCGGTGGCTTAAATTCAACGGAATTTTCTTAGCAGGTCGATAGCAATAAATCCCTGTTAAAATGTTACAATGATGTATCAAGAATATAGTTAAATAATTCCTTTTATCTTTTAATAATTTAGTAATGCTACTGTAATATTTCTGAAAGACACGCGAATGTTAATATAGAATACCTGCTGCATTCAATCGACGTCTTGCCGTGGTGTTGGAAAGAGGAAAATTCGTTTCGTCTATGGCATCGGCTACATTTCCGAAAGGATTCTCCCTCAAGCGCTCGACTAACGCTTGATTCTGCTGATCGGTTGACAATTTAGGACCAGAATTTTTCTTCCTGTGGTCATTCAATGCAGCATCACCATCGCTTTGAAATTTCTTGATCCACAAGCGAACCGTTGGCTTAGAAATTCCTAAAGTAGCAGCAATTTGTTCCACAGTTTTCCCATTCTCCCAATGACCAATAATTCGCCCTCTCATTGACTCACTGATATTAGGGGCCATTATTATTACACCAGTTATAACTAATAACGAAATCACTGCTTGTGAGATTTTTCACAAAACAATAGAAATGCAATGTAAACTTAGTCGTTCGTTTGTTTTCTTGGAAACAAAAAGCAAATAATACTAATAATAATACTCAGTCGACTTTGAAAGAAAACAAACGAACGACTAAGTTTACATTGCATTTCTATTGTTTTGTGAAAAATCTCACAAGCAGTGATTTCGTTATTAGTTATAACTGGTGTAATAATAATGGCCCCTAATATCAGTGAGTCAATGAGAGGGCGAATTATTGGTCATTGGGAGAATGGGAAAACTGTGGAACAAATTGCTGCTACTTTAGGAATTTCTAAGCCAACGGTTCGCTTGTGGATCAAGAAATTTCAAAGCGATGGTGATGCTGCATTGAATGACCACAGGAAGAAAAATTCTGGTCCTAAATTGTCAACCGATCAGCAGAATCAAGCGTTAGTCGAGCGCTTGAGGGAGAATCCTTTCGGAAATGTAGCCGATGCCATAGACGAAACGAATTTTCCTCTTTCCAACACCACGGCAAGACGTCGATTGAATGCAGCAGGTATTCTATATTAACATTCGCGTGTCTTTCAGAAATATTACAGTAGCATTACTAAATTATTAAAAGATAAAAGGAATTATTTAACTATATTCTTGATACATCATTGTAACATTTTAACAGGGATTTATTGCTATCGACCTGCTAAGAAAATTCCGTTGAATTTAAGCCACCGAGAGCAACGGGTTGGCTTTGCTCTAGAGCACTCAACGACGAGCGTGGAAGACTGCAGAACGACAATCTGGAAAGATGAAAAAGTTTTCGTCTCCACCGTCGATCAACAATTTCACGTGTGGCGCCCTGAAGACACTCGTCTAGACCCGAAATACGTGGTTCAACGGCAGCACAGCGGACGAATCACTTGCGGTTGCTGGGGATGGATCTCGGGTGATCTGATGGGAGAATTAGTGGAGATTTCACCCCGAATGACATCCATGGAGTATACATCGATTCTGGAAGATGTATTACTGCCTTCCGTACGGGCTATTTATCCAGAGGACGAAGTGCCTGTTATTAAATTAGTGCAGGATAACAGCTCAGTGCACACCTCTCGGCATACGAAGAACTGGTTTGAAGAGCACCCAGAAATTCAACTGGTGCAGTGGCCCGCCAAGAGTCCAGACTTAAATTTAATAGAAAATGTTTGGGCTCGAATGACTCAAGTTTGGACTCCACCAGCAAACAGATCTAGGTTGGCGGTTTTGGAGAACGTGAAAAGAGTATGGGAGGATCTTCGGTACGAGCCTGAATTTCTGAGCAATTTGACGGCATCCATCCCTAAAAGGTTGGATCAGGTGCTCGAACGAAACGGATACTGGACCGACTACTAACGAGACTAATAATGAACGATGACCAAACGCACACTCTCAACGTAGACTGACTGACGAAACTAATAATGGACGTTGACCAAACGCATATTCTCGACGCAAACTGACTAACGACGATGAATTCATTGAGGGGTTTTAGTGGGTAGGCGTCTTTAATTGATGAGTCCCACACTATCAGTAGTCTGTTTTGATTTGCAGATTTGCTGATGTGCATGAGCATTTCCCCTGACTAAAAAAAAAAAAAAATATATATATATATATATTGTAACGTGGTGGAAACACGTTACAGAAATGTACATATTTTTGAGTTCTCCTCTCTCCCCCTTAGTGCCTCCCGCGCCCCCCCAGTATGCCTGCTGATGTGTGAGTGTAGTATGATGAACCTTCCGTGGAGCTACCATGTAGTTTTCCGCAGAAGGAATATTGTAATTGTCGCCCACGGAAGGAGAGTGTATGTTTTTAGGAAATGGTATGATCGGGGATTGGGCGAATGTTTGTAGGATTAGTTGTAAATAGGCTTATTCGAATTAAGAATATTTTATTTTACTTAAATTTAGTATTAAGAAGTCTCCTCTGCTCCAACATGAGCTAGAAAACTGTTGTTGTTGCTATCCTTTACTCTCCCATGCCCCAATGCTTATAATGCCCTCTCACTCTAACCTTCCTGCCGAGCGCGACTGTTTACGCGAGGCTCTTACCGTCCCCCTACCGCATATCCCCGCTGAACGCCCCACCAGTTCCTTCCCGTTACCGCGTCGCGCCGCTAGCGCGCCGAGCTGTGATCTCCCCTGACCGCGCCACTACCGACCCATCATTGCCGACCCCGCACCGCATCGCCCCGCCCGAGCAGCCACCAAGCCATGTAGCAGACGACGCCGCTGGAAGAGAGATTGAGAAACCCAGGGAACAGTGCGAATGCGGATCATAGTCAATATTACCTCTGATAATTGGCTCGATGATCGAGAGCATGCGCTGTTGCCCTGCTGATTACTAATGTCCTAGGAATTAGGAAACGGACCCGGACCCTTGGACAAACGAGGAATTAAGGATCGGGCCACTTCTGCCGGCAGTGAGGACTGCCAGATCTTTTCCTGCTATCGTACGAGTCGGTTGGACACCGATTGCGCTTCGTGATTAGCAGACCGCACGTCGAGGACTGTGAAGTTGATTGGGTCGTCGCGGGATTAGTGAGGAGTACCGACTCCCCATTCCTGGCCCCAATCTTTGCATCGGTTTCGTGCGGAGTTCAAAAAGAGTGTCGACGCGGGAGGAAGCCGAGAGACGTCGTCGGAGCGGTTGAGTCCCTTTTCCCTGCTTTTCTCCCTGCCGTCCACCTTCCCAGTTAGTGCCCCCCTGTTGCTGTCCCTGCCAACCTCCCTTAAGTCCCCCCCCCCTTCCTCTTTAGTGATAAGACAATTGGTGTAACGTATAATAAGTGTGCCAGAGCATCGCGGGAGGCCCCTGCTTTGAGTTAATTTTATTCGTGTTGGAATAAAGTTAGTGTTCCCGGAATGATTGTGTAGATTATTTTAACCTGGATCGATTCCACCGGTTACAATATATATAAAATAACGTTTATAAGTAATAGTATATGTTAAATAATATACTATCTTCCTAATTCTCTTAGTCGCGTTAGATTATTGAAAGTTAGAAGTGTGATAAAATTTGCCATGAAACAATTAAATATCATAAATATTTTAATAATAATGTTAATATATACTGATGTCTGAAAAATGAAAACAGTCTATAATTCATTATTTAACATATGCGTGTAAAAGAATAGAGCTTATTTCTTTTATATTTGCAGCTTTTCATTATTTATTTATTAAAAGCTTAATGGGAATTATTTTAGTGTAGCTTATAGACGCCTTTCTTTTCAAATGGCCCTTGGTACAAATTATTATATAAACGAATAATACTTTACACCATAAGGAGATAGTTGGCTGTCACTTTTGACAGCTATCCCCACTTTTCTACCACGAGGTAAGCGGTAATAAGTTCTGATAGGAAGGATAGGCTGTCGAAGTGAGCGCGCTGGCGTCGTTTCAGAGTAGTTCCTAAATGCATCAAAAAATTAGGGAAAGCCATACCTGTAGTGGGATTCTGTAACTCTTAGCGACAACTTTCGGTATCGTTAAGTCCAGTTACCGACAGAAATCGCTAAGTGCGATTCTGTAACTCAGAGTCAGCGATGATTGTCGCTTGTAATGTCGGTACTGTCGGTAACCTACCGAATCCTACCGAATAAACGTACCTTTCCTTTTTAAGAAAACTCTCAGTTCAATCTTAGTTAATCGACGGAGTTACGAACAATTGAAGTTAATATAAATTGTACTAAACCGAATCATTTAGCTGAGAATTGATATTTCACTGAGTCTTTTATTGAAAGGAAAACTAATAATATCGTTATAACTTAACAACGACCGAGATAGATGTCGCTAGAGGTTCAACGGTACTAATATAAAATTTATCCGACGAATAACTTTAATAAACCTTTGCTTTTCCTTGCACGCATTCCACCAAAAACTCACAATGCTCGTAATAAATAATATATACCACATCAACTATTATATTGTGAGTGTTTTTGGCCTCAAGTGGGTCAAACCCCTTAACGACAGCTGTCGGTATCGCTAACTACCGACAGTTATCGCTTGCGCTAACGAATGAGCGATTCTGTAACTTTAGCTTTACGACAATAGTCGGTGCAACTCATATTTGTACGATAACGATAAAATTCGTTAAGGTTCTAGGGAAGCTGATAATATTGGTGTATTAATACCAACCGAAATAGGAATTTTTGTGTTACTTGACTATATCATTTTTGACTATAGCAATTCTTACTATAGCAAAATTATCATATTTTATTTAAAAGAAGTATTAAAACGTAAGTATATTTTAATTAAAATAAGTATTAAAAATTAATGTTTTAACATTTTTTTGAGTTAGACAATGTACAGTTAGTGCCTGTGTGCTATAGTTAAATAATACAATTAATTCTATATTTTAGAGAAAACCTCTGCATATATATATATTTATTTTTAAATATAAAAATTGGAAAAATATTAAATTTTGTTTCCTACGATTTTTACTGTAAGCCTTAATTTATAAAGAAAATTTATTGTAAGTACTTTTTTGTGATTTCTAAATATTAATTTAAGAAATATTTGTGACATTTATTATATTTACTTTCTCGGTAAACATCTACCGACGCCTATCACGGTCGTCGTTAAGTTAACGATAGAATTCGGTAGCGACCGCCATTTTTAACACCAATTATCGAAAACTTTGTGTTACAGAATCGCTCTTAGCGATATCTCCCGGTAACTCGATTCAATTACCGAAAGTTGTCGATAACTAGTTACTGAATCCATATAGACGGAAGTTACAGAATCGCTCTTTTCGTTACTGCAAGCGACAACTATCGGTAGTTAGCGATTCCGACAATCATCGCTGGGAAGTTACAGAATCCCAGCTTCCCAGCACAGATGTGTGGCGTTCTCAACGCGTTTCATGGGCTGGCCACCAGATGGCTAACGGCAGAATCTAAAAGAGCATCGAGTATGCTATCTAGCAAACGAATGTAAATAAAAACAATTAATCGATTTAAAAATTCTTTCTTTCCGGCTAGATCCTCTCGAGGAAAAGCACTTAATTATCACAGGTGACGATACGCGTGGCGTAAGAGGTCCGAGGGCCCGGCCCAGCGTTGCCAAGTGTAGTGTAATTACACTACGTAGTGTCCATATCCTATAGCGTAGTGTCCTTTCGGACACTACGCTATAAGATGTGTAGCCTTTGGGATACTACGCTATAAGATATGTAGCATTTGAGATACTACGCTATAGGATGTGCAGTATTTCGGATACTACGCTATAAGATGTGTAGTACGACACTATAATTTCTGTTAGTATATTAGTTTTCTATAGTGTAGTAATAGTCTTACGAACAATACTTCGTAATACTTCTATCTTCCTCGTGTATTTTGACAGTTTATCTAGAATTATTTGTTACTATTGAACTTTGTAAAGAATATTGAAGTGAAAATTGTTCTGATAATGCATTTATATGCATATATAATTACCTAGTAAATTGAAAATTAAATAAATTTTTAAATATCGTGTTGGTCATTATTAAATAAATAATTTTATTCTTTTATTTTATCCCGAGGATGAATGATCCCTTATAATAATGCTGTAAAAAGTTTATCCTTTTTATAATTTTTAAGAATTTTAAAAAGTATGAAAATTTATTACTCTTGTCTAATAAATAGTTGTTTTTCTTGTTTATATGAATTTTATTGAAATTAAATGTCTTTATTTATGTGAAAATGATCGTTGTGGAGATTATAAATTTATGTAAATATCAACTGAGTTCTTTTTCCTGTAAATTATTATTAAAGGGTGATACTCCTGTAAAACGTTGTTTTTTAAAGAATTTTTATTACAAGAAGAGTAAAATATTTATTGATTCGCCGTAAAGTGCATGTTAATTAATATTAAAGTTAAAAGTTGCTGATTCACCCAATGCTGATGCCAATGAATAATCCATCGTTATGGATATTTACAACTCCGCATAAAGAAATTCTAGAAGTAATTTGTAAAAACAAACCTAAGTTCAGCGTAGAATTAGTGGGCTCCGGAACGATTTATTTACATAATAATTGTTTGTTAACAGCTACTGATTTTATGTTGGAAACCGTACAAACCTATAAAATAAGCAAGTGAAGGAATTATATTCCAAGCCATAAATTTTCTCTTAATAGAATTGATCCCAAAAACAGCATAAATGCAGCGGACACCAACAAGATACCTCGATTCCACACTATACTAAGTAAACTCAACGAACATATAATACCCTCAGCGCACAGCTCAAGGACCTCGAGAAGGACCTAGATAAAAAGGTCAAGGGAGAGGTCACTACCTGTTTCCTATCAATTTATTTTATACTATTCAACATTGTAAAATAACTCTACGAGGACAGAATAAATTTAGTTGTACCAATGTGATTGAATTTGCTTATCGCAGTGTAAACCCATAACAATATAGTGAAATTTAACACAAAAAAGTCTAAAAATTAAAATTTAAGGTTGTTTTGAACAGAAATGTCGTTTTTTTTTTATAAACAAAAGGAGAAAAAATTTATTTATAATGGTTTTTTTAATGAAGTTTGAGGTATACTTTGCTTATTGCTGAGGCCAATAAGTTAAAAAATGTATTTGCAAAATTTCCAGTAAATTAGACAAATAATTTTTTATTTGCATTTCACGACGCGAAAAATTAAACGTTTTGAGAAAAACGCGTTTAAAGTTTTTGGACTTAAAAGTTCTGTTTACTAACACTTTTATGAATTTCATCCTTATCAAAGTTTAATCTGTTTGCGTACATGTACATATATGTATTGAATAATATTCAAATAGCAAATTATGTATAAAGCTTATTAGGCCAAACAAGGCATAAGACAAAACTGCGAACTCGTTTTCTTATTTCATCTCATATACGCGTTTTGAGAGTATAGCTTCGATAGATTTGTAAAGATTCTTAAATTATTTTTTTTCACTTGAAACTTTGGGAATATATTCTTCATATGTTAAAGAATCTTTTTACAATAAAAAATTGTTAACAAACAATTTGTAAATTACTCTTCCACCTTAATAATAGTCATACTTCTTTAAATAAAGTATCTATATATACAGGAATAACGAAAAGTGTGGAATGATACATGCTGCCTCACTCTCCAGTATCACCATATATGAGCTAGACGAAATAAAAAATAAAGCAATGATATTTGAATATCAAGTAGACATTGAACTTAACTTATTGATATAACTATATTAAAACATAGATTTTAAATAGAATATACATTGGAGTAAACATTCCTATCCTGGGTGCAAAGAGAGCATCCCTATACCTTCTCTACCTGCATTATCGCTTATAGAGCAATAAACCAAGAACTGTCTATACAATTTACCCTTTTCAGACATCTTTTTTTACATACGGGGAAATCCATCTGCCGTGCAAATAAGCCACCCGGGAGTTTCTCTTTTTTTATGACTATCTACGAAAACCCATCCTACATCCTGCTATCGCCAACTTTGTTTTTAGGAAAAATCTTCCTGTGACGTAAAAGAAGTACTTCCCGTCCAGAAAAAATATCCTTAGCCTTCCCTACTCGGTGTACCAAAAATTTCCTCAGCAAAGGAACAACATTCGCTAAACTGAAGACCTGATTGGTCCACAGGGTGGACGATGGACCCCTTCATTTTCTTCTCAAGGAGGGATAATTCATTAAAAGCCCTCGTTAGCCCTTAGGCAATGTCTTTTTGTCTGTTTCGTCTTTGATCTTGTTTTTTAAGTTTTTGCTCTAAGCGTATCAGCGAAAATCGATAATTATTTTAAATTAATTTCTTCATTTACTGATTTCTTTTGTGAAGTTTAGTGTAATTGTGTGAAAACATTTTTAAAAATAGTAAAAGTGATAAATAAAGCAAAATATAAGCCTTAAATTAAACTACATCATTCAACTACCATCTTCATTCGAATTACGCTTAGTGACACAGACGGTATCTCGAATATACAAATCATCAATAATAAAAATCTCTTTGTAATCCAAAGAAATACGGTTTATGGTTTAATCCCCAGATTAAAACGAGCTGTAGCGGTAAAGCAAAGTATCGTAAAACCGTCCTTTGTTCGAATTAAATCAGTGTTCGATTAGTGGATTATCAATAACATCTGTGAAATACATTTGAAGCATATGGGTGTATTCCGTACAAAGCTGCTCGGCTAATGATTTGTTTTTGAAGGTTGGTAATGGTAAGCCAAGCCGAAAGGTGTTCCGAACCTTGTAACTTCCCAGCGATGATTGTCGGAATCGCTAACTACCGATAGTTGTCGCTTGCAGTAACGAAAAGAGCGATTCTGTAACTTCCGTCTATATGGATTCAGTAACTAGTTATCGACAACTTTCGGTAATTGAATCGAGTTACCGGGAGATATCGCTAAGAGCGATTCTGTAACACAAAGTTTTCGATAATTGGTGTTAAAAATGGCGGTCGCTACCGAATTCTATCGTTAACTTAACGACGACCGTGATAGGCGTCGGTAGATGTTTACCGAGAAAGTAAATATAATAAATGTCACAAATATTTCTTAAATTAATATTTAGAAATCACAAAAAAGTACTTACAATAAATTTTCTTTATAAATTAAGGCTTACAGTAAAAATCGTAGGAAACAAAATTTAATATTTTTCCAATTTTTATATTTAAAAATAAATATATATATATATATATGCAGAGGTTTTCTCTCAAATATAGAATTAATTGTATTATTTAACTATAGCACACAGGCACTAACTGTACATTGTCTAACTCAAAAAAATGTTAAAACATTAATTTTTACTACTTATTTTAATTAAAATATACTTACGTTTTAATACTTCTTTTAAATAAAATATGATAATTTTGCTATAGTAAGAATTGCTATAGTCAAAAATGATATAGTCAAGTAACACAAAAATTCCTATTTCGGTTGGTATTAATACACCAATATTACCAGCTTCCCTAGAACCTTAACGAATTTTATCGTTATCGTCCAAATATGAGTTGCACCGACTATTGTCGTAAAGCTAAAGTTACAGAATCGCTCATTCGTTAGCGCAAGCGATAACTGTCGGTAGTTAGCGATACCGACAGCTGTCGTTAAGGGGTTTGACCCACTTGAGGCCAAAAACACTCACAATATAATAGTTGATGTGGTATATATTATTTATTACGATCATTGTGAGTTTTTGGTGGAATGCGTGCAAGGAAAAGCAAAGGTTTATAAACGTTATTCGTCGGGTAAATTTTATATTAGTACCGTTGAACCTCTAGCGACATCTATCTCGGTCGTTGTTAAGTTATAACGATATTTTTAGTTTTCCTTTCAATAAAAAACTCAGTGAAATATCAATTCTCAGCTAAATGATTCGGTTTAGTACAATTTATATTAACTTCAATTGTTCGTAACTCCGTCGCTTAACTAAGATTGTACTAAGAGTTTTCTTAAGAAGGAAAGGTACGTTTATTCGGTAGGATTCGGTAGGTTACCGACAGTACCGACATTACAAGCGACAATCATCGCTGACTCTGAGTTACAGAATCGCACTTAGCGATTTCTGTCGGTAACTGGACTTAACGATACCAGAGATGAAACGGGAGATTGCTCATGCGAGGTCCCGAGGCAATCCCTACCGGTAGGCGGCGCTGGTGTTGGCAAACGCGTGTCTCAGGTCCATCTAACCCCTAACGCCATCTATCGGAAGAGACCACGAAGCACGAGCGTTAAGCTTAGAATAGGGTAAAACATATATGCATTGTTGCCAGAAAGCGGAATAAAGAGAGAGCGGAGATATTTTCTCGGACCTCTCTGTCTTTCTCGCTGTTAGCTTCTAGCAGAAGAGTCGAGGCAAAATCTTTCCGTTTCGCTTTGCCGAAAATCTACCAATATTCGATGTCATTTATATTTGCAGGCCAATGCCTTTATACATGATTTTTTCAGCATATTTATTTATCAGCATTGACTTATTTAAATCAATAATAAATTAAGGAAATGCGTATTTGATATATAATAATTATTTTAACTATAATTTCATCGTTATATTTCGCTTATTTCCGTAAAATCTGAATTTCTTTAGTTTATTATTGATTATTGTAAGTCAATGGCCATTAAAAAAAATTTAATCTTAAAAAAAAAAAGAAA
This sequence comes from Prorops nasuta, assembly GCF_024137725.1. Lineage (NCBI taxonomy): Eukaryota > Metazoa > Arthropoda > Insecta > Hymenoptera > Bethylidae > Prorops > Prorops nasuta. The sequence goes on along the minus strand of NW_027116821.1, from coordinate 2,134,670 downwards.
AGTACCGTTCAGGAATCGAACCCGGACCCACAAATCGCCACGCTATTACCTTACCGCCTAGACCACGAGGCTTCTTCAGTGCACCGTAAACAGATAGTCTTTTTAAGGGCTTGAAATCTTCTTTTAAACCATATAAATAAACGAGCAACCGACAGCTTTATTCATTATTATTCTGTCATAATGGTACACAAATTAAGGAATAATTATATTTTGAATAGTTTTCAAAAGCTTTTCCAATAGCCAAGAACGAAGATAAATAATCAACGCTCGCAGTTTCCGTTCTTGGTTATTGGAAAAGATTTTGAAAATCTACATTATATAATTATTCTTTAATTTGTGTACCATTATGATAGAATAATAATGAATAAAGATGTCGGTTCTTCGTTTATTTATATGGTTTAAAAGAAGATTTCAAGCCCTTAAAAAGACTATCTGTTTACGGTGCACTGAAGAAGCCTCGTGGTCTAGGCAGTAAGGTAATAGCGTGGCGATTTGTGGGTCCGGGTTCGATTCCTGAACGGTACTTTTCTTTTTTTTTTTAAGATTAAATTTTTTTTAATGGCCATTGACTTACAATAATCAATAATAAACTAAAGAAATTCAGATTTTACGGAAATAAGCGAAATATAACGATGAAATTATAGTTAAAATAATTATTATATATCAAATACGCATTTCCTTAATTTATTATTGATTTAAATAAGTCAATGCTGATAAATAAATATGCTGAAAAAATCATGTATAAAGGCATTGGCCTGCAAATATAAATGACATCGAATATTGGTAGATTTTCGGCAAAGCGAAACGGAAAGATTTTGCCTCGACTCTTCTGCTAGAAGCTAACAGCGAGAAAGACAGAGAGGTCCGAGAAAATATCTCCGCTCTCTCTTTATTCCGCTTTCTGGCAACAATGCATATATGTTTTACCCTATTCTAAGCTTAACGCTCGTGCTTCGTGGTCTCTTCCGATAGATGGCGTTACGGGTTAGATGGACCTGAGACACGCGTTTGCCAACACCAGCGCCGCCTACCGGTAGGGATTGCCTCGGGACCTCGCATGAGCAATCTCCCGTTTCATCTCTGACGATACCGAAAGTTGTCGCTAAGAGTTACAGAATCCCACTACTGGGAAGCTAAACGATGGGATCGAAGCGCCGCCTACCGGCAAGGATTGCTTCGGGACACGGCAATCACGGCATGAGCAATCTCCCGTTTCATCTCTGCTAGTGTCTGCTAGCATCAGCTAGCATCAGCTGTATGAATAAGGACTGTGAAGGACTACCTGGTTTGTTTATATTAAATTATTATATTTATACTTTATTATATGCAGTAAGATGGACTCAAAACAAGTTGAAAAGAATAGTGAAACGATAGAAAGAATTCGAAAAACAATGAAAGACAATCATAATAATAACAGAGAAAAACAAAGATTTGCTCTTTTAAAGACACGACGTGCCTTGGGAGATTTTATTTCTGATGTTTCTTATACCAAAGAATTTATACTTGACAGAGCATTGAATTTGAAAAAAAAAACTTTGTCTATTGAAGATTATCAGCTCCTGCAAAATTCTCTTGTTCAGGTTAGTTGCAGCTGTATTTACTGTGGTGAATAATTTAATTTTTGATAATAAATATATTTATGTTCTTTTATTCAGAGCGAAGAAAATATTAATATTTTCTTAGGGGTAGACCAAATAGTATTTTCATTAGTGCGTGATTTGTCCAGCAATAACCCTGTTTCTCAATTATATGCTGCCAATTGCTGCTGTAATATTGCACTAGGTAATGCAAAAGCTTGTATGACATTGGCAAAATATATTTCACCTTACCTTGTAAACGAGCTGGAATCATTAAACAATCCATTATTGGTTTGTAAATTAATTTTATTATTTAGTTTATTGGAATTTCAATTATCAAGTATTTATACTTTTAGGAGATTTGTGCATGGACTATAGGAAATTTATCTGTTGGAAGCAGCAAGGCCTTTGACACTTTGTATAAACAGGGTGCTATTAATATATTAATTTCTTTGTTAACAAGTTGTGAAGATTTTTCATTACCATCTGTTTTATATGCAATAACTCATTGTATTTATGGAGGCTTTAACCAAATTATGTATGTTGTATTATAAATATTAATAGCTTAATCAATAACACATAATGCTTAAGCCTTTTTATTTATTTCTAGGGAAGAAGAGAAAATTAAAATTATAGAAGCAGTTCTCAAGAAAAATCACAGCTTCAGAGATAAATATTTTCTCTGGACTTTAGCATTCTTATCATCATCACCAGGTTGCCAGAGTCATTTACATAAATTTGTACCAGTTATATTTGAAAATCTTTTTGAATCTCTAAATCAAGAAGAAGATTTTGACATTATTGTGGTAATTTATTTTTTTTTTTGTAATAAATTATTTTTAATACTTCTTATATTATATTTCTCAATTTTGCTGTAGATGACAGGCCTTGCTCATATCTTGGCAAATATGATAAGCGAACCAAGTGGAGAGATAGCTACAATTCTTTTAAATTATCAGAATTATCCTAACTTCCTCACTGTTGTTAATAGGATGCTACAACGAGATAATGATTACATTAATAAAGAATTACTTTGGCTATTAGGTAATCTCTTTTGTAAAGGAAGTTTAAAAAAACTTAATAATTATAGAAATAATTTATTTTAATTTTTATCATAGGAAACTTGTATAATCATCCAATCACCATAATATCTGATAGAATGAAGAACGACTTATCCTTTTTGTCCTCATTACAGCAAATCTCTCAATCACAATATGTAAAGGGAAGTTAAACCATGCTTCCTAGATAAACTTACATTTAAAATGAGTCTAAAATGGAGAAACCTACTAAACCTTATTAGTTCCATTCATTTGCCATAGAAGTATGTCTTTCTGTACGAATAAATTTTCTTATTGTTATGTAAGGGTATTGCTCATCAGGTATATCATCAATACAGTTTATTGGATAGTAACTGAAGTAAGTACGACCTATTATATTACCAGCCGGATCATCAAAAAATCTCAAGCAAGTGTGAAATTCTTCTTCGCAAAGACAATGGTATCTAAAATGAATTATATGTATATTTTGTATGCATTATATTTTCTCAAAAAAAAAAAACAAACAAACAAACAAAAATAACTAGAAAATTGAAATTACTTATACTACTCACTTTGTGTATTCTCCAGTATTAGTTAAATTGTATTTTGTATCATTTGGCCGTATTTTTACAGGACAAAGATCGTGTCTTCTGCAGCATCTAAAGTTTCAATGGAATTGATAAGAGGATGAAGGAAACAATTAATTAGCTTGAAAATGATATTACCTGTCAATATTGACATTCTGGCCCAGATCATGATAGTGATCTGCTTTATTTTCCGGTCCACACCACTTAGTTCCTAATTAGATACAATTCATTTGTTAAATGATTTTTGGTAGAAGAAAGTATTAGAAAATCTCAGAATTCTATTTTAAGCAGGTAATAATTAAGTAATCACCTATTGTGGCGCTAGAGAGTGAATCAAGAGAGGTTTTTGATGTCTGTTTTTTTAATGTGACTTCCTTGCCCTTAAAACTAGACGGAATCACCGAATAATCAGTTTGGAATTTTTCCAAAAGCTCGCACTGATGGGTTAATTTAATCATTTCTTCTAGGCTCATTCTTTCAGTAGTATGTTCCGATTTCAGTTTTTCTAACAATTCATCAGCTTCTTGTGTTTCACTGCAACCAAAATTTGTCTTAGAAATTGTTGTTAAGGTACTGAATCTATAAAATGTGAAGGGATATACTGCTATTACTACTCACTAAACTTCAAGAATATTACAGTAGTGCAATTTACGATCAGGTCCTAAGTCAGCAACAACGACGGTTTGCTCGTGATAAAAAACCTCTCGAATATGGTTACTCTTCGTTCTGCATGACCATATATTTTTAATTCTTTTTACAAGATTTGTTGGAGGCTTTTGCGAGGCGAGTTTGCAATAAATTACTAAAATCAAGGAACAGATTAGCCAATTGGATTTCATTGTGGATTTCTCTTAAAGACACTTGCAGACTATTACAAAATATTTTAGCTCGTACCAGCTGTTCGAGCTTAACTTTTCCTATTTTTGATTTGTTGTATAGAAAATGCATTTTATATCCCTTTATCACTAATTTGACACACGCTTTAAACTTACGCTATTGCTGCTTCGTGCAGCAGTCGACCTTCCAATATTTAATTACTCGTAAAAAAACTATCGTTTAACATTTTATTTTTATGATTCAAGAATTAACGAGTTAATCGTATCTGATTTGGTTTAAATGAGAAAGTTGTATTGGTTTGTTAACTTATGTTTAAAATGCAGATATTTTTAGTTTTAAGGTTTATTTCGGGTTAAGTATATGCAGTTGCACATAAGGAGCTCGAGTTCTTTAAAATAAATTAACATAATTTGCATACTCTGTATACTGCTCAATCTTATCTCGGAATGTACCAGTCTCTTCTTTTAATATCTCCTGTATTCAAAATATTTTGATCAATTAGATTTATCACTTTGTACCACAAAAATATTTTAAAAGTATTTTTTTTTATAGGAAATATGTATATGATCATGCAAACTAAATGACACCAGAAAGAGTATAAAAATGATTTGATCAATGTTACACTCATTGCGATAAACCGTCTTCACAATATGTAAAAGGAAGTTAAACACATTATAATTACATATACAAGGTGAAGCACTTAACCCGCTCCAGAATATGAATGCAGAAAGACGCGTATTTCTTTAACTGTAAAAGATATTCAATATTTGCATAGGACCTTTCTGAAAGCAAATAACAAGAGGCTTCGAAAAAGTCCTATGCAAAAATTGAATATCTTTTATAGTTAAAGAGATACGTGTCTTTCTGCATCCATATTCTGAGGCGGGTTAAGTGCCTCACCCTGTATATACTTACACATAGAAAATATATTTCATATATAAATGATAACAAATTTTATACAGGTACAATATATAAACATTAACGAATATAAATATAACTAATATATTAAATTTGTATATGAAAATCTAATTTATTAGAGGTGGAGTAAATTCTTAAATAATTCTAATTCTTCTCATTTGTATTAGAAAATCGTCTTCGAGGAACGAATGTCCTATTCTTCTTATAACGACTCTTGTCGTCTGGTACATCATCAATGCAGAATGCTGGATGATGGTTAAAGAAAATACGACGTATAAGATTACCAACTTCGTCGTCGAAAAATTTCAAACAAATATAGAATGCCCTGTCGCATATACAGTGATACCTAAAATGTACGGAATTCATATATCGTATAATTTACTTTAGTAAGATCCATACATACAAGCATTAGAAATATTAAAGCTATATTAGTTAAGATTATTCGTAGCTTACTTAGTAAAATTATCAGTATTAATTAAACCAAATCTTGTATCATTGTGTCGTATTTTTACAGGGCAAAGATCGTGTCTCCTGCAGCACCTGAAGTTTTATTGAAATTAATAAGAGAATGTGTAAGAAGATTGATTGGCCAAAAGGTAATATTTATACTTATCAATATTGGCATTCTGGCCTAAATCATGATAATTCTCTGCTGCATTTCCAACTCCACACCACTTAGTACCTGATTAGATGGGATTAGTTTATTAAATGATTTTTTGAAATTGAAGAATTGGAAAGCTTGGAATTGAGGCAAGAACAACTGAATTTTAGATATATTATCTGGTACAATGCCAGTAAACATATTCACAGAATTTATCGATGTTTTTTTCTTTGGAGTGGCTGATTTTGCGGATGTACGTCTGGATGGAATAACGGAGTAATCAGATTGCACTTGCTCCAAAAGTTCACATTGGTGCATTAAACTCATCATGTGTGTCAGTCGTATGCTCCGAATGTTTGAAACCGTGGACAATTTTTTTAACACTTTCTGAGCTTTGTGTGGCTCGCTAGGAATTGATTTGTTTCAAAAATCATTATTACAAAAATGAATCTTTAATATTTGGGCACTCACTAAACATCAATAATGTCGCAGTTTCGAAGTTCATCATCATCTCCTATATTGGCAACAACCAAAGTGTGTTCATAGTGATAAACCTCCTGAATACTGGTATGCTTCTTCGATTGGCATCTGAACATACTTTTAAATTTTGTTAAAAAAGGCGGTTGTTGTAAGGTGAGCTCGAAAAAGATCGCCAAAATTGAAGAGCATATCAACCAATTGGAACACATTCTACGATTATTTCAACAAAAATATCGAATTGCTTTTCGAAGTTCTGAATCTCTTTGATGTAGAACATAAATTTTCTATTCTTTTATCATCATACAGACATAGTAAGAAAACTTATAATGTAACGATTGATTGTTTAATTCTCTATACTTTTGTGATATAATCAAATGTTATTTCTGTTTCGTGCAGCGATTGACCATATAATAATCTACGAGCTTGCCGCGTGTATGTAATTTGAAATAGACAGCCATATAATTGAAAAGTTAATATTTTTGTTTGAAAATTCGGTACAATTATTTGTTTTTCTTTACTTTTATAACTTATATAATTTGAAAATTATCTAACAAAATATAAATGACAATGCATAATTCACAGAGATATGTCGATTTAAAAATTGAGACGGCTAAACTTACTGTATAAGTTACACGGTAGCACTTGACTATATATATGTGTACTTGCCGTCGAGACTCTACCGTGTCTCTTGATGTTCGTGAAAGTAAAATTTCTGTACAAATTTTATTTTTTATTAGAAACAACAAAAAACGATGTAGCATTCGTATCTATCATCATCGCTTCAACAAACTGACTGAATAAGAAGTTTTACGTATATAATTACATTTTATACGAAAAATAATGGTATATGTACAGAGATATAGCATAAGTAAAAATAAAAAATATAAATAACTAATATTTTACAATATCAACTTAAGAATCAAGCTACTTGAGATGAATAAAATTGCAGTATCACGTTAAAAAATTTCATTTACAGTTTAATACTGTAATTTGGCAGGAATAAATTTCATCTTAGTTTGCGTATTAAATTGATGGTTGTCCTTTATATTTTCAATGCAAGGTATTTGCAAGATGTTGAAAAAAACACGACCCATTAGATTACCAGTTGGGTCGTTTGCATCTTTCAAACAGCTATGGAATGCCTCGTCGCAAGTACAATGAGACCTAAAAATTTAATTTAAAAAGTAAAATATTTGATAAAGCAAATATTGTGTGTGTGTGTGTGAAAAGGTTGAATTTCGTACCATATAAAATGATTCCACTACTTACTTAGTATACACAGAATTATTGGTTAAATTATATCTTGTTGTTTTTGATCTTATTTTTACAGGACATAGATCGTGATTTCTGCAACATCTGAAATTTCATTAAAATTGTTAGAAAAATGATTGAAAAAAGGATTATAACCCAAGGGATATTGTTTACCTATCAATATTTGCATTCTGGCCTAAATCACGATAGGTTTCTGCTATGTCTCCAGGTCCGCACCATTTAGTTCCTGAACAGATATTATCGTCGTTAAAAAATGTTAGATAAGCAATACAAATAATTGATAATGCGCTCAAGGAAGAAAGGACGTAAAACCTATAAAAATGTTTATTGAGACAATTAATCTATTCAAATTCAAACTAATAATCAATTGTGTAGTGTCAACAATCAAGCATTTATCATTCAATTATTTCTTCTAGTAATTAATATACATTATTTATTCAATAATATAAATAAACATTTATAAATATTACAATAGTATTCATTATTCCTGTTAACGTGTATGTATTGGTCAACATGAAAATGAAAGATATTCATAAATGCTTCAATAACACATTATTTTAATGCAAAATATTTTGCATAAAATTTAAATGATTAATTGTCACAGTCGATTCTTTAACATTAATCAACGTAACTCGTTTTGTATTTATAAAACAAATGTTATTTTATTGTATTGATCAAACAAATTATTGTAAAACTACTGATCATTCATAATATTGATGAGTGTATTTACTGTTAGAGTCAAATATTTTTAATAAACGCTGCTAATCAATATTATGTGAGCGATTTTTTTTAACGTTACTATAGTTAAATTACCTGGTACAATACCAGCAAGCAAAGATAATGAATTTTCCGTCAGTCCTTCCCCCTGAGTGAGGGGATGTTTGGACGAGCAATCCGAATGTTGAGCTTGCAATTTGTCCAAAAGTTCACACTGATGCATTAATTTCATCATCTCAACCAGTTTCACTTTTTTTATGCCAAGTGAATGAGACAAATTTCCGAGGACTGATTGGGCTTCGTAAGGCTCGCTACCATACGAATGTATTCGTTAGAAATCATTGCTGAAAAAATTAATTCACAAGTACTAAATGTAGGTACTCACTAAACTTCAATCATATTGCAATTGTGTAGTTCATGATCAGTTGACCCAAGGTCAACTACGACAATCGTTTGTTCATGATAGTAGATCACTCTCATGTCACCTGGATTCAACGATGGAGTTTTTGGAAAGATACCCAAAAGACCTTTTAACTTCAAATTAAAATGAGCTGGCTGTGGCAACGCTAGTCCACAGATTGCCAAAATTAAGGAGTGAATCAACCAGTTGCAGCTCATCGTTGAATCCTTGTAAAACACTGGCGAATTTAAAAAAATGGTCTCAGCTCTCACTAGCTCTGTCAGAGCTTGACTTATAACTTTTCAACGTTCACTTTCCCTTTTTCTACGACTCCTACTACCGGGAGACTAATGACACGAAATAATGACAGTCCAAACTGTGGCTATTTATCGAATGAATTGTCACGTTCCTAGGATCATCGATAGAAATTACATTTTACAAGTTCCTTTATCACCAAAGTATCGTGAAAACCAATTAATTTGACCTGTGAAATCATATATCCATTGTTTAATGTGAACACTTGGCACTGTCATGCTATAACTTGATGTTAGTACTGTTTCGTGCAACTATCGACCTTCGGCATATCCATGACGTAAATTATTTCTATCTTAAAAGAGAAATGTCTACATACCACTTTTAAATATATTTTAAATACTAATAAAAAATTAGTAGTTATTGGAGCATCACTTCAACACTTTCTTCAAATAATCTCCTATTTATGCTAATTCACAAATTTCTTCAAATTTTAAATAAGAATGCCAGCTAATTTTTATAGAAAAGTGTCTAAACCAGAATGATACTTTGGTGATAAGAAATCAGACACAAAGCTCCAACGATAATCTCCGAATAATAAAAGCGGATTGGATTTTGAGAGAAAAGAGGCAATAAATTTGGAGTAGGTAAAAATTAGTTGGATTAATTTTTGAATCTAAAAGTTTATTTGTTTTCAGGGAGAATATCGGATCCCAAATGAAGAATAGATGAAACCAATTTTTGAGTTACAATGTGGAGCTGGATTTGTTCTTACAGAACAGGCTTCTGTGCGAGGCTTTAGAAATGGATTGTGGAGTTGTTGCCGGATCGAAAGGAGATGAATAACTGATGAAGGAAGACTATGAACGGTGGAAAAAGCGAGTAGAGTCGAAGAGTTGTTTGTGGTCGTAGAGTCACCTGGTGTCGAGGCCCCTTTCCTTCCTTCAAGCTGAGGAGGGGGACCCAGATTCGAGAGGAGACTAGGACGAAGAAAGTAGGCCGGCAGAAAAACCAGAAAAGGCCAACGTCTCCCTGCAGAGAGACGCACCAATCCCATAGAACTGCCTAACTGAATTCCTAACAGATCCTCCACTGGCAAAAACTAACCGTATCAAACGGGTTATCCTCCTGCCAACTGTGAAGCACAGTTTCGTGATCGATATTAGCCTCGACACCAAAAATTCATAATGTCTTTACTGTACTCTTAACCCTGAATGCCTCGAGCAACTCACTAACTTATTATTTTCAATGTGCTGTACATACCATTATTATCTATCCCCAATGCTCGATGTCTAAAATTATACCACTATTGCGAGCTTAATTCCTGGATAAGTTATTGCTACATACTTTTCTCAACAATGATAAATTTTAGAAGAAACTCAAAATATAAAAAAGTTCAATTGTATTAACTTAAAATCTTTTTACAAAAATTCCATTAAAAAGCAATTAGTTTGCTCGATACAACAGTTGTGAGTTAACTGACAATAATCCCAGTAGAATAAGATATGTATGCGACATTGAATTCTAAATTGTTTTCCATGTTCCTAGCTAAGACTGTAAATTTGTTTAACAAATTAGGTTTTGGACAGTATTGCTAATTTTTTTAAATTATTCACCAGTCCACTTTCTTATATCTTATTGTTTTTCCAGGGGAAACGTGGATTTTTTCTTCTGCTGACTGATGGACTGTTGGAAATTTTAAAATTGATTCTTTAGCTCTCATGGATGATTTGGTTTGAGAGACTGCTGACCTTGGGACGCAGCATTAGTTTTACCAGTCAAGTTCATGGGATACTGCCCGGAAAGCCTGGAGGTGCTGAGAGTAATGCTGATAGGAGTTGCGTTCAGCAGCTGTAATCTTACAGGACACTGACGGTATCCTTTGAGAGATTCAAAAAACTAATAAAAATTTGTGTTTTCATGTTTAACGAAATGCGAGAAAAGAATGAGAGTTACCAGCGTGATGTGGTCCAGAACAGTGGCAACAAACTGGATCGTTTCTGGGTCGAGAGCAGAATTCGACACTGTGTGGTTCACCACAACGTACGCATCTAGGTAAATGTCTGCAGTTGGCAGCCACGTGCCAGAATCCTTGGCAACGATAACACTGAAGCACGCCGTCCCCTTGATGGAAATTCGTCCCTTCTTGCTGGCCATTTCCGCTTCCGAGTACTGGTTGGCTCGATCCTACATTTCCGGTGCGCCACCAACGCTCTGGTGCTGCGCTAAATCTCGCTGCTCCAAAAAAGTCCAAGCCTTGTCTCAATAGGAGCTCGTAATGACCCGCGTCAAGCACCTGTTCGACCAAAACAGTAAAAGAATTGATCGTGCCAGAAATCAACTGTAAAAAGCTGCCTTTACCTCGACTCGCACATATTGTCGAGATCTTTCGACACTTCCGGTCGAGATACCTTGTTTGGCCAATGCTGAGCTCAAATCCTGCAGTGGAATGGCCCATGGAACGTCCCTCAATAAAATTGCCTGGCGATATCTTGAGTCTCTGGCAGAAAATCGAGCAACCTGTGGATGTAATGATTTATTGCGAAAGCAAGAATGAGGGTTGATTATTGAAAAATTTATGCGAGGCTATTTCTTCAAGGTTAAGAGATGGAGGGTAAATAAGAGGGTATAATTATTGCAGAAATAATAGCGTGAATGGAAAGAGTATTTGGACTGGCGATAAGAAAGTGGAAAGTATGCAGGATTGCGCAATGAAAAATGATGCAATAAAGAAATAAAAGTACGCTGGAGGAGGGAGAAAGCGGATAGAATGATATTCCTCGGTCCGAGTTATTCAATTATCCCATGATTCGCTTTCTTATTTCGTAAGGAGAGTAGCATTTATGCAATATATTCGTGAAGAACCTGAACGGGGCCTCCGAAGATTCGAGCAAGGTCACCACGTTGCAAGAGCTTCTCTGCATCCGGCTCCCGCATGAATGCACCAATTAGGCCACAAGAAGTCTCAGATACGTGCCAACGTCCCGACGGGTCCGATGACCTTATGGCTTCTTCCAAACTTGATCTTGACAGTTCCGCTGTTCCAGTGAAACAGCAATTTGATAAATTACCGTTATTATTACTTCAGGAATGGAGAAAGTACTTTAACCGGAAATGCACATCTAGTAAGCACACCTTGGTTCCTTTGCACGTTATCTTGAGGACCGGCACGCGAGATGTAAAGGGAACACGTGAACTCCTCAGGCCGACCGGAAGCACGTGTTCGACCGCTTGACTGTGGCAAAAAACATGGAAAATTTGTCCTCCGCATGCCATCGTTCGAGTTCTTCGAAATTTCACGTTCAGATTCACGATCCTCTTCATCATTTTTTGCAGCTTCGTCCATACCGCGCTTCATTTCATGCCTCGAAATATCTGGAAACCGCGTTTATCCGACTAAACGGATAAACGACGACAAATAGCCCAAAACTGCCTCCATTCATTGCCTTCTTGGCAATACAAAATATTTATCGATTATCTATTGTCTTTTTTTTTCTATCGATTAAAAACCAAAAGTGTGCTCTGCTTATACAAGCTTTATTTATTCTTAATTTCCACGCGTCAGGAACCATTCGTGGAAGTGTCACATTTTGCGGAAAGCCTAAAATTGAACTGCGTGACAAACATTTAACCGTTTTATGAACGGTTTCTCTGCTTTTTCGTGATGCTGGAACAAATACTATATTACCAAGCTGTGTAGCTGTTTTTGCAAATAGAAGTATCTCTTATATCCAAAAGTACATAGCTTTTAATGGTTTGTCGTAAGAGCTTGCTCAAAACAGAGCCGCGCATGTTTTTCGGCGTACCATTTGCCCCATTTGCTTTTTAAAATTCAAGAAACGTTTGAAATATTCGGTTTTCACGTGAACGTAACTCAGTCGGTAAAACAGATCTAGATCTTATACAGCTGAGTTTATTGAAAAGTAGAAAGAACATTTCTAATCCTTTATTGTCCAGCTCAGGAATATATCACTGAAAAGGAAACACATCTAAAAATCCAGAACGTTTTAAAGCCTTGCAACACGAAAAATATATATCAAAGAAAGCCTTTTATCCTCGTCAATCGCAATATGGAAGACTTTCACGTTTTCATAAGAGTTCAAAATCTAGCTCTCTTTGATTTTCAAAAAAGAAACTACTATTATTGATATATGATCAAAGTAATAATTCAAATATCGGAGCGGATCTATAGAATAAAAATAATAAATACAAGGTTTCATGATCATGATTTGTCTTTTTTAGAGTAAAAGAGCTTCCTGATAAGGAAAGTTAGAAGTTAGTGAAAAGCAAGCGATAAGAGATACGACCAATAAAACATCAGTGAAGCAAAGATATAGAAGATAAAATTTTGTTTATATTCAGGTGACGTTTGTTCTCATCAGCTGGTAGTACCATGATTCTTTCGTGCAGTCTTACGTGATTGGCGGAAAAGTGGGGATTGGTCGTGAACGTGAAGAGTTTGCGCTGTTGAATGTTATGTATGTGTATAGTGCAATGCAGTGCAGTGGTGAGTTACTATAGCAGAGATGCGGGGAGAGCAGTATTAGTAGAAAAACCGTGTACGCATACGCACAAGAAGTGTTACAGTAATTGCAGTTGTGACTTGTGGCTGCTTATAAGCTTATTTGCTTACTTGTAGATTGTCAGAGGCCCTAGGAAAATGGCCGAAGGACGCGAGTCACAGGTCTCCACGACAAAAAGCCTCTACGATCTCAGTGTGTACGAGATAGCCGAGAATTTCCTCGTTTTCAAGAATTACCTAGCCTACCTACCTGAAAATGTGCAATTCGATATTTACCACGAGGTAAACGTCAAATCTACCCCAAAACCATTGCCACTCTCTTTCTTTCTCGCGCGCGCACACACACACTCTCTCTCTCTCTTCCTCGTAGAAGATAGCAAGTAATTTTCCTTCTCCTAATTTTCACTTTCCCTCTCATACTCTCCTTCCAACATTTTTCTTCCTTCATAAAAAATGCGTTTCAATTTTATTATCTTCGAAGTTTAAGAATGAACTATTATGAACCTCTGTTGACAGTAGACACATCTGTCAAGAAGCTGTTAAAAATAATTAATTGTCACCTTGGTTGTTTCCTAGTTGTACAAAGAGAAGCGACTATGTCTGCTAGGAATGGAATTCACAGACCTGGAGACTTTCTCCAAGATGTTGAAGGTTACAAATCGACGTATACATTTGTTGGAAAGTTTTCAGGTAACAATTCAGTACCTTTTAGATTAAATGAATTAACCATATTTCAGTGTCTGTAATACAAAGAAGTATATATTTTAGGCTTTAATGGACCATGGAACAAAAGTTGGACACCAATTATCAATAAACTATAATTTACAGTCTTTAAGAGTTAGAGAGAATCCACAAGCAAAGAAAAAAATTATTAACTTGGGTTTGAGACTTGGAGGATTTCTAAGTGATGCTGGATGGTACAGAAACAGTGAAATGGTACTATTACCTTGCAAAAATCTATGTCTTACAGATAATCAGACCCCAGAAAACTGGTGCAGAACATTGGACTGTTGTTACAAGTTTGTTTCTTTATTTCTTATTACTTGCTCAGTTCTATAAGATTTGTCAAATATCCTTTAATCCTTCAGATTGTTACTTGCACAAGCAGGCTACTGTTCCTTCCGTTCAGCGGCAGAAACTTATACTTTAGCATTGGAAACAATTGAAAAACTAAACCAGGCAGGATATACAGAAATAAATCATGCTGCTTTATATGCAGAATTCAGTACTCTATTTTTTTTAAGATGTGAATATGATAAAGCATACAGGTAAGTACACTTGTAGCCATCATTTGATTTTGTTTCTTGATATTAAAAATTTTTACTACACTAGTTGGAGCATAGAAGCATTAAAGGAATTAAAACCAACACTACCTGCAAAAATTACAATTGATGTCTTGAGGAAAGCAGCAAAAGCATGTGTGATGAAACGAGAGTTTCAAAAAGCAGGGCTGTTAATTAGACAAGCGATTTATCTTACAAGAGAAGTGTTTGATTTACATCATCCAAAATGCAGCGATGTTCTTATAGATTATGGATTTTACTTATTAAATTATGATAGTATCATGAATAGTGTAACTATCTTTTCAGTAAGTAAAATTTTATTATAAGCATTGTCTTTTTTTTCATAGAACAAAAATAATTAATATTTTATTATTTATTTTAATTTATTTATAGATGGCGCTAGATATAAGAAAAGCAATTTTTGGAAAAAATAATATTCACGTGGCCTTAGCACACGAAGATCTGGCTTACGCACTTTACGTTTATGAATACAGTTCTGGAATATTTGTAGAAGCAAGGTACAAATAAATAGTTTATGTAATAACATAAAGAAGAAAATAGATTATTATAAGAAAAATGAATATCAAATTAAATATTAAAAAAACGTTGTTAGGTTTAATTGAAACAATTTCTTGCAGTAATCATGTAGGGCAAGCTATACGTATTATGGAAAAACTATTACCTAGTGATCACTTGATGTTGTCGAGTGCCAGAAGAGTGAAAGCATTGATATTGGAAGAAATTGCATTGGACAATATAGCAGCACCAATGTCAGAACAAAACTTACTGCAAAAGTCAGAGTGTCTTCATTTATCTGCACTGCATGTATCCAAAAACACGTTTGGAGAAAATAATGTACAAACAGCCAAACACTATGGAAATTTAGGCAGATTGTATCAAAGCATGAGAAAATTCAAGGTACTTACTAATTTTGTCTTTAATTACTGTAATTAATTAATTCTGTTTTATTAGAATAGATTTCGATAATACTAATTATCTTGTTCCTTACTTTAGAAAGCAGAAGAAATGCACATACGAGCAATCACCATTAAAGAGGAAATATTAGGTCCCGATGATTACGAAGTTGGATTAAGCTTGGGTCATCTGGCATCTCTGTACAATTTTCATATGAATAGATTTAGAGATGCTGCAGAACTCTACAATCGCAGTATCGCCATCAGTAAGTTCAACTTTATTTACTGCATCAGATTAATAGAAACCCATTACCATATAAATCTCTTTGGCTTCAGGCTTAAAACTATACGGGAAGAGTTACAGCGGTTTGGAATACGATTACAGAGGTTTATTACATGCATACGAGAAACTGGACGAATACGATAAGGTGTTGGAATATACCGATACCTTGACTGAGTGGAAAGAATTAAGAGATAAACGAGCACAATCGGAAGATCCGCCAATTGATCTGCAGAAACGTCCACAGCCAATTGAGGACGTGCTTAACACGTTCTTTTCTATGTGATATTGAAAAAAATGCCAACCCTTCAATCTTATTAATGACTCCTATTACACTTTGCGAGTCATATGACCGACCCCTTGATCGATCATAATGAAGTGATCTGCCATTTCATTAGAACATTCTCATCATCTTAGGTAACAGGCGTATTATCAGTTACTTATATTTTAAACTGGAACCTGCCAATGGCATTCTTGAGGCACTGATATGAGTTGACTCTTCATTGTACATATATATTTATGTAAATGCTAGGAAACATTAAATTAATACTCTACACTTTTGATTCAAATTCTCTTAGTCATGTTGCAATTTTGTACTTTTTCTCAGTCAGTTTCCCCGCACGCTAATTGTGCTGCTTTTAAAAAGGAAAACAAAATGTTTTTTAATTTATGATTTTACGAATCGCATTTACTTCGTCTGTCTATTCTTAACATATGACTGTTATATATATATATACATATATATGTCTATGTATATAATGCATAAGTCTAGATCTCGAAATGTTTAATTGAGTTTTATGTATTCTCAATTTTTAGCATCAAGGGATTTGATCTTATTTCTCTTTCATTTCTTTTTTTTTTAATATTCTTAAAGGTGTAGATGTATCGATTATTGGGCCAATTATTATAGATATCAAGTAGCATTTGATCTATGGTTTAGGTTTTCAAATTATCTAGAACCAAGGACATTCGCTGAAGGAAAGAATATATTGAAAATCTTATTGTTCTTTTCATTATTCAAGGAATAATGAAAACTATTATAATTTACTTATTTGTAGTAATAAGATACTTATCTTTCAGTTATGCACCAGGTACCTGTGTTACATGGTGTATTTTTACGTCGCTTGTAAATTACGTTATAAACGATTTCTTACAACTTGTTTTAATGCAGTGCGGGGAATTAATTCGAGAACATATAAGACAAATATTATTTCTAAAGTGTTTGGAATTTTTCTCCTTTTGTACATGTATATTAATTTTAAATAAAATCTGAAGCAATTCAAACATTTATACATATCTAACGGAGCTTAAATATCTTGCGTTCATTCAAAACAATAAAGTCTGTTAAGTTTTGTCTTGTTTTGAATCAACATAATCTTTTCTATCAATATATGTTCAATAAAAAAACTGCAGAAAGTCGAATATATTTGGAATTTCTGAGCTTAACCATCCATTCGAAGCTTCTTCACCAAAAGCAAGAACGCTCCAAATTAAGTCCTGAGTGTCAAAGACACATTTGAAAGCTTTAATCTTTGTGTTTAATTACAGTAAACATTATGTAGCATATATTTTTATATTTACAAAAGGTTTATTTATCGCTCCACTTCTCAGGTAACGAGAATCATAACTGGTCTGTTTTAGCAGCAGAAATTCTACAGTGCTCTGGAAAAAGAAAAATTCTGTGATAAGAGATAAGAGTCAAACGTCATAAAAAGTTTAGGAACACAGAAAAAAATTTAATTTACCCAATTTACATTGCACATTTCACTGAATCTTCAGTTGGATTGCAATTCGTAATGATTAATCTGCTATTTGCGGGGCCTTTTGACTAAAATATGGCGCGCTTTCGCGCACTAACAAAGTATGACAGACGCCGCAAACTTTGGATGGTCGCTGTTTAGGTCCACTGTTAACAACATGCGATAAGCAATTGGGACAAAAAATATGTCCACAGTGACGACAGTGTTCCTATCAAAGATAAATATTCAGATACTTATTTTCTATCATTTGAATTGAATGCATAAAATTGTTTACCTTTTTTTTCCTATCAATAAACGTTGCGAGACAACCCGAACACTTCTCTACATCGTCTTCGTACTGCCACCTAACTTCGCTGTCGACTTGTCTTATTTTTTCTAATTGTACCTAGCAAAACAAATTCGATAATTATTTAAATCAATTTACTAAAAGTTAAGAGTAATAGAACCTACTTGTAAGGTCTGGGATAACTTAACAAAATCTTTTTGAACAGTTTCGCTAACGTCTAAGTCGTGCTGTAGATTTGTTACTTTTTGTCTTAACTCAATTTGTAAACTCTCAAGCTCCCTTTTGCGTTTCAAAGTCTCTTCCAGTTGCTGCTCCAGTTCTTGTATCTTTTCCCTTGCCTCTCCAAGGACACGACGATCTGTCATATTCTTTTCTAACTGTATCCTGAAATTCAAAACATTAATTGTAAATAAATATATAACAGTATTAAATAAAATGGGCGAGAAAAATAAAATATTGAAGTATGCATTACTTTAGTTGACTAACTTCATTAGTTAGTTTGGATATAAGCTGTTCTTTGGCTACATTTTCTTTATCCATTTCTTCGCGAAGAAGAGCGACTTCGGACCTTAAAGTTGCCTCTTTATCCTGAGACACTTCTTGAGCAACCTTAGCTACTATCAAATCTTCGTGCATTCTGAGAAGTATAAGATGTAGTTCTTCCACATTGTTAGGCAGGTTCCATTGTTCATTTTGCAGTTGCTGAGAATGTTTGCTGTGTTTACCAACTAAATTCTCATTCTCTCTCTGAAGCCTGAAGACAAGTTTTAATCAAATTTATTAAATGCTTTCGATCTTTTTACGAATCTGTTAATTTTGTCAGATATGCAATTATCTTACTCGATAAGGCGTCGTTGTACCTCCTCCCTTCGTTCAGCTAATTTCGAAAGTTGATCAACAATTTCTCTCCTAGACTGTTCAAAAGTTCTCTTGAGGTCATTTAAGTTTTGCTGAGCTTTTTGTGAGGCAGCTGTAAGCTCCACTACCTTTTGCTTATACTCCTCTTTCTTTTCATTCCACTTCATCTCCATTTCTTTACGGAATTCAACTTCCTTTGTCAAGTCTTCTTTTTGTACTTCCAACATATGCTCAGAGTCCGCTAACTGTTTTTCCAAATCTTTAGCATTGGCTTGCATTCTAACTAATTGGGCTTCATAATTTACACACATATCACATATTGGTTCAGAGCTCCCTTCTTGTTGTCTTCGTTGTATCTGATTTTCTTTGTATTTCTGTAGTTCATCATCCATAGATCTTAATTTTTCTTTCAGTGCTTTAATTTCCTCTTCAAGTGGAACAACCAATGACCTCAGAACTTCTGCATCTTCTTGAGCCTAAAAAATAAAGTAGAATTAAATGGAATTTTAAAATATTTATTATACACATGCAATAATGCGTGTCATGCAGGTTTAAGCTTACGTACATATTTCTTTACCTTCCTCATACTTTCTTCAAGATGATCAGGACCCATGGTTAACGAATCTGCTCCTAATTGAGATACAACCTTCCTAGCTAATGTTTTTGTCACTGTAGACAAAGAAATTTGTGGACCCTCCACTGGCGAATCCCTTTCTAATTGTGTTTTTAAGGCTACATTTTCTTCATGCAGTTTAGAGGCTGCCATTCTTAATTTATTCAATTCAGCATCCAATTGTATTTTTGAAAAAGAAGACTCTTCCACTGTCTCATGAATTACCTGCTGCAATGATGCAATTTCCTCCTGAGCTTTCCTTTTCTCAAGAAGAATTTCATTTTGTATAACTAACTGACTCCTTAACTCATCAAGCTCTTTCTGTAGTTTAGTATTGGCCTCGCGTAAACAAACATTATCCTCCTTTTTTTTACTTAATTCGTCTATAAAAAAACAAAACTTTATCTTTAAGGGATGCTCTTACTTATTATTCTTACCATCCTCACTTTCTTTCTGAAGAAACAACTCTTTCATCTTCGCCCTTTGCACATTGAACTCCTCTAGCATTCTAGTATTTTTAGCTTCCAGCTGATTGACTTTTGCTTGTAGATCATCTGTATTAAAAAAATGACATTTTCAAGTGATTGAATACTCATCATTTAGAAAAACATTGATATTTTTAAGAGCAGTAAAGAAATGACTTTAAGCAAGAGGAAAATAAGTAGATTTTTCTCAATCATCAATTAACTGTTATCATCAATTAACTGTTACCATCAATATCATCAATCGTGCTGGAATCCTGTGTATGATTCTCCATAGCTTACTTATTCTCCACAGGCATAAGCATGAAATTTCAGTACTATTTCAATCTTAAAGAAAATAAACTAATAATTTTGCGCCAAAAGTTGTATTTTGCAGTAAAATTCGCAGTGACGTCATTGTAGCTGTGTTGGATAGTGCCCAACACAACCCTCAAATTAAATGTATTCTTTGTTCTTGGGAATTAGAATGTAGAAAATTTTTGAGACTCGAATGAAGTCTTAACTGTAAGTGACGTGGTAACTCCTTGAATCATCCAGTAGTTCGTACGTTTTCATTATTCGCCATTTCTTCGATATTTCCTTAAAAAACGTAGTATTTGCGGCTTTAAAACTCGAAATGAACTGCTAAAACTCAACACGAGAGTCTTTGTGGCTCTGCCTGCGTTTCTGACAGCTTATCGAAGAATAAACCATAGGAATAAGCTGTTTAGTATATCCAATATCACCCGCAAAATCATACATTATTACACTTATCAATACATTCATACAATATCTGATTTTATTAAAAAGAAAGCATATCAAAAGCAGAATTTTAGTATAAATGAAGTTTTAAAAGACCCTCTT
Organism: Prorops nasuta; assembly: GCF_024137725.1. Lineage (NCBI taxonomy): Eukaryota > Metazoa > Arthropoda > Insecta > Hymenoptera > Bethylidae > Prorops > Prorops nasuta. Next base: position 2,114,151 of record NW_027116821.1, on the reverse strand, counting down.
CACTTTTCAAGATTTTTGAGCTGGCATGAAATAAAAACCTTTTTTAATTCTTAGAGCCGGTAAAATAGGACTCCTACGAGTGATTACTGATTACCTACAATCAAGCGAGCAGTGTATGTTCACGGGAGTGAAGTAGGGATGGGCGATGTTAGAAAAAAGTATCGATGTTTAATAAATCGACTTTTGAATAAATCGATAAAAAAGATCGATTATTCTTAAAAATAATCGATTTAAATCTATGTTTAAAATTTTATATTTTTCTCAATTATATATTGAATTATTATTATAAAACACTTAGGATAAACTGATAAAAAAATATAATAAATAAAGAATTATTCATTAATTTTATTTACCATTATCATCGCGTGAACAAAACAAATATATTATTTTCATATAATATAGTATATGTATAAATACTATATAGTAATAATATCTGAAATACATTTGTTTTCCATTTCTATTCTGTGGAAATAATTAAATACAAAAATACTTACAAGTTGTTGATGTAATCATTATTACAAATTAATATATGCGTAGCCAGGCTCTGTACTGCTACATAGTCGATTTTCAAAAAAATATAATGGCCAAGTCAATGTATAGTTAACGAATTTAAAAATCACTTATCTATAATTTATGTAACGTGTATTATACATTTTGCTGCTAGGAGCAATTACGCTCCGCTTCACAAAACATCGAAGAGAAGGTATCTAAAAATCGATGTAAAGTCGATTAATCGGATTTGGAAAGATCGATTTTAAATAATCAATTTTGCAAAAAAATACATCGATTTTTCCATAATCGGCGTAACATCGCCCATCACTAGAGTGAAGCCAAAGTGTGGGGGATAGAGAGATTAGAGAGGCAAACCACCATCTTGAGTGTACTTAGATATAGCACACGGTCGTGCAACCAACACGCGCCCAGTGCCCACACACACACATATGGTATTATATACTATAGGCGCGTTCACGGAGCACGCTTTTAGCTGTTTAGCACTGCCAACTCGGCCTACCTAATCGAGTTCGTAATCTGTAAGCGAGAAAATAAATACTATAGTGAACCGCCGAACTTGTTTGAATCATTTACCATCCTGGCGGAGACTATAGATGATTATGCCCTCACGCCATCTATCGAAACTGATGCGAAACAACACGGCAGAGCTTCGAATAGGGTAAAACAGATCTACATTAGATAATTTTATAATTTAAGAAAATATTTTTATTTTAGCGTAGAAAGATACACGAAAATAGCATTAATTTGTTAACAAACGAAATTAATAAAATTATTATACATATACCCTACATTATTATTACAATATCCTTCTTAAATTTAAATATATGACTTCCAGATGATTTGTTTGATATATATATATATATATCAAACAAATCATCTGGAAGTCATATATTTAAATTTAAGAAGGATATTGTAATAATAATGTAGGGTATATGTATAATAATTTTATTAATTTCGTTTGTTAACAAATTAATGCTATTTTCGTGTATCTTTCTACGCTAAAATAAAAATATTTTCTTAAATTATAAAATTGTCTAATGTAGATCTGTTTTACCCTATTCGAAGCTCTGCCGTGTTGTTTCGCATCAGTTTCGATAGATGGCGCGAGGGCATAATCATCTGGAAGCTAAACGATGGGATCGAAGCACCGCCTACCGGCAAGGATTGCTTCGGGACACGGCATGAGCAATCTCCCGTTTCATCTCTGGGAATACAAATGGTTCGACAGCTCGGCTGTTTGGAAAAATGACGTGACTCGTGCTAAACGATAATATGTACGAAATGTGGAATGATTCGCCAATTGAATGCGAAAGTGCGTAACAAACATTGTAACCGGCATACGGCTTAATTCATTGCACGATCGTATATCATTTGTAATCGTGATTAGTGTAAAAGGTGTATAAAATAATAAAAAGAGTTTTTTGTGCTTACGGACTTTTTTTCTTAATTTGTATACATTTTCTTTATTTAAAAACTAAGCAGTTCCTTCATGCGGAGTTGCCCCTCAAGCATAGTCTTCTTTGCTATTGAACAGTCTCTATTTTTTTAAATTATAGAAGGGTAATAAAATACATATAATTACACAGGACAAACAAAATTATGGGTTTTAAAAGTTGTTTGAGACTTCGAAGTATAATTTTATATAAATTTTCTCGCTGAATCCAAATTTGGTTCTAAAAATTATTACATCATCTGCACTCCTCAAGATATTAAAATTTTCAGATGTAAAAAAAATGTGTTTGGGTATGTTGATTAATCTACAATGTTACCAGCATTAATTATGCTGCGCAACTCTATATTTTTCCAAATAGTACTTGATTAAACGTTTAAAAAAATATTGTGTTCATAGCGATATCTGTTTTACATACTTAGATATATCAATCAAAATTGCTATGATAAAAACACGATTCTTAATGCCAATGCGACTATGGACCAATTTTCGGTTCTTTTGTTATGCTTAAAATGAAGAAGAAAGTATCATATATCTTTTAATTACAAATCATCACCCTACAAAAAAAATATTTTCTTCTTATTTTGACGTAAACAAAAGAACCGAAGATTGTTCCATGATTATATTGGCCTTACAAATTGTTTTTTATCTGAGAATTTAAAAAAAAAATGAAAAATGATTTTCACTTTGAAAAACTAAAAATTTTACTTTGATTCGATGTAAAATAAATAGATAATAGGGAAATTATTATTTCATATTTTTTTACAATAAAATTCAATTCAAGATGAGGAAATTGGCATGCCGAACATTGAAATATCTTACTTCTTCTTTTAAATATAAACATTTAAAACCTCGGAATCGTTAAAGCGTTGAATTTTCAACAATTCACAAGTTTTTTTAGAATTAATGAAAAATTCTACAAATTTACACTGAAGTTTATATCAAAAAGTTCTACACAGTAAACAATTTTCAAGAAAATAAAAAGTAGTTTGTTTCTGAGCTCCGTGATTTGCTGAGGAATGCCCCATGTTTCAATTAGAACGTTTAATCGGAGTAATAACATTAAAGGACAACCTTTAAAATATTTTATATATTCTTTTATTGTAATCATTTAAATAAATTTATAATATGTAGAATAGTTAGTTGCAATTCATTTAAACGATTTTCGGTTCTTATAATATTTTGGTATTCAGTTTTCATTAAAGCTGGCTGCTTTCACCATATTATCGCATCAAACTAAAAGCATTGGATTTTTAATTATTTTGTTACTTTAATTATATTTTGTACTGTTCATTATAGATACCATTTTGTCTCAAATAATTTTATTCATTACGTTTAATACAACTAAATTAAACGAAATTTGGTAATATTCCTATAGTGAATTATGCTATAGTCAAGTAACAAGATATCGTCCTTACTAACTTAATGTGACCATTTTTCACCCAACGCATCAAGCACTGCTACCAACTTAAATACTGTATTTTCCTCAATTTTAACTTTTTTTAGTTGGCCAAGAATTGCCTTCGGTACAAATAATTCGAGCCTTCGAGGCTTGAGTGTCCAGCCCCTGGTGCGTAGTAGCGTTGATCGTCTCCATGAACGAGCCCTATATCTACTGTGACCCTGTACTATTTTAAGATAGTACATGTTCACTAAAACAATATACATGTCTTTCTATAGAACCATGAGACATATTATGGTCACCGTATCAAGGCCATAATACCGTGTCATATACGCTTGGCCTACCTATCCTCTGTAATACAGTATAAAGTTCGGTGATTGATAGGTCATAAAAGTAGAGCAACGATCGTGGCCCATAAGTCGTGTGTTAAATGGGCCTAACGAACTACGGCTTTCCGCAACTCCCGAACATTCAAGTTGAATTTTCGGAAGAAGTCGGACCTTGGGTCTGATTGGTGGTACCAATAACTTAATCGGCTCCGCCAAATAGATTTATAGTTATGAAGAGTTGGGGGTAAGGGACCAACAGCTCGTTGCTGGTGTCTCCCGATTTTTGCGACACTCGTTATCTAGTCCTGGAAGGGTTCAGCCACTATTGTTGACACTCGTAATCTAGTCCTGAAGGAGATCAGTCGCGATTTTGGCAACTCATACTTTAGTCCTGAAAGAGTTCAGACGCGGATTTAAGGATTGTATCGGAAAGTGTGGCGACCGCTCTGCTCTGCTCTGCTCTGCTCTGCTCGACGCCGCTCTGCTCTGCTCAACGCTGCTCGGCTCTACTCTGCTCTGCTCGACTCTGCTCTGCTTCCGCCGAGGGATCCGGCCGCCTCCGTCAACTTCAGCGGAAAAGGTTAGCAGGAGTCCCCAACTCCTAAAACTCCTTATATTACGAGTAAAATTCGGAAAACGCGCTTACTAGCCGTGAAATCGCCAAAAATCACGAATTACGAGTTAAACCTACTCCCAAAGTGCGTGAATTGGGAATTAGAGACATAAATTGATGATGGGGATAATAATCTAACGTCGAGAAAACTTTGAGATTCGCAATTAATTCAAGGACCAAGTCATTGGTGAACTCTCGGATATGGGATATATATAATTTTATATGTAACTTATGTTAAGTTCTTTATCGATTACCGTGTATATAATGCCGTACTAAAGTCTTGTAGTTTCCGGAAATTTGGATATGCGCTTACAGTATAGTTGATGGGTCGAATTCGGTTATGAAAGAGTGACCGGGATATTCGTTCAGTTTCGAATTTCAGTTACGTTCAGTATTGTTCGTCGCGTTTAACCAGGGGTGCATCCCGAGGTCGAATTCTCCCCGAAAGGAGCTACTCCGTCCGGTTCCCTTCGAGAAAGTACCGTTTCGTTTTCGTTAAAATGTCGCAGGAGAGACACCTGCCTTGAGAAGGCCTGTAGTTTATTTGTTGGTAGTTTAGTAGAGAAATTCGTTGGAGTGATCCCGAGCACTCCGGAAAACCGTATTCCAGGCCATCCGTAATTTTAGTTTTTGTAGAATATGAAGAACGATCTATGCGCTATGAGATCTGACATATACAGCGATGTCTTTACGGAAATATAGAGAAGCTATTATCGAATATATTGTGTAGTACTTTGACCCGAACTGCCAAATCCTTTCGTATTTCACGTTTCAGGGACTCACCCACTCTCCGCTTCCGCAATCCTACTCTTATACTCACTGAGCTAGTTGGCATTTTAGTTTGACGATTATAGTATTTTGCGATCACTACAGTACAATGGTTCTTTCGGGAACCTGGCGCCCAACTTACGTTTCAGATTTTGATTGAGTTACAGTCTACGAATAGCCAAGGGTCAGCCAAAATTTTTGTAGTGTAGCACTACCTACAACAAAGATGGCGTATAACCTCTTTTTCTCCACCACTTTGACTTCACTTTTCTGCTGGCCTGATGAGCAGAGTTCCAACGGTCGTATTCGCAGTCGTTCCTCCAACTCGACTCGAGTTTCAATACTATAGTTTACGTAACATATACTGTAGTATTTTAGCCTGAGTCGAGTTCGAGTCGAGGTGGAGAAACGACTATGAATACGACCACAAGTGTAGCAAGGTTGCCAAGTCCGCCATCTTGAATAGTACTACTATTACGAAGTATGTATGACATGTATGTACCTGTAGTGGGATTCTGTAACTCTTAGCGACAACTTTCGGTATCGTTAAGTACAGTTACCGACAGAAATCGCTAAGTGCGATTCTGTAACTCAGAGTCAGCGATGATTGTCGCTTGTAATGTCGGTACTGTCGGTAACCTACCGAATCCTACCGAATAAACGTACCTTTCCTTTTTAAGAAAACTCTCAGTTCAATCTTAGTTAAGCGACGGAGTTACGAACAATTGAAGTTAATATAAATTGTACTAAACCGAATCATTTAGCTGAGAATTGATATTTCACTGAGTCTTTTATTGAAAGGAAAACTAATAATATCGTTATAACTTAACAACGACCGAGATAGATGTCGCTAGAGGTTCAACGGTACTAATATAAAATTTATCCGATGAATAATTTTAATAAACCTTTGCTTTTCCTTGCACGCATTCCACCAAAAACTAACAATGCTCGTAATAAATAATATATACCACATCAACTATTATATTGTGAGTGTTTTTGGCCTCAAGTGGGTCAAACCCCTTAACGACAACTGTCGGTATCGCTAACTACCGACAGTTATCGCTTGCGCTAACGAATGAGCGATTCTGTAACTTTAGTTTTACGACAATAGTCGGTGCAACTCATATTTGTACGATAACGATAAAATTCGTTAAGGTTCTAGGGAAGTTGGTAATATTGGTGTATTTAATACCAACCGAAATAGGAATTTTTATGTTACTTGACTATATCAATTTTGACTATAGCAATTCTTACTATAGCAAAATTATCATATTTTATTTAAAAGAAGTATTAAAACGTAAGTATATTTAAATTAAAATAAGTATTAAAAATTAATGTTTTAACATTTTTTTGAGTCAGACAATGTACAGTTAGTGCCTGTGTGCTATAGTTAAATAATACAATTAATTCTATATTTTAGAGAAAACCTCTGCATATATATATATATATATATATAGTTATTTTTAAATATAAAAATTGGAAAAATATTAAATTTTATTTCCTATGATTTTTACTGTAAGCCTTAATTTATAAAGAAAATTTATTGTAAGTACTTTTTTGTGATTTTTGAATATTAATTTAAGAAATATTTGTGACATTTATTATATTTACTTTCTCGGTAAACTTCTACCGACGCCTATCACGGTCGTCGTTAAGTTAACGATAGAATTCGGTAGCGACCGCCCTTTTTAACGACAATTATCGAAAACTTTGTGTTACAGAATCGCTCTTAGCGATATCTCTCGGTAACTCGATTCAATTACCGAAAGTTGTCGATAACTAGTTACTGAATCCATATAGACGGAAGTTACAGAATCGCTCTTTTCGTTACTGCAAGCGACAACTATCGGTAGTTAGCGATACCGACAATCATCGCTGGGAAGTTACAGAATCCCAGCACTGGCCCTTCGATTGTGAAGCCGAACCCCCTTCTCACTCTGAGGCAGTGGTCCATCGTCCTTTGCCCTATGAGTACGAGCCTGGGTTCCCGGAGCCCCTGAACCAATCCGAAAGGATCCACCAACTAGAGACCTACTTCCGAGATTTGGACAGCCCTTCTTCAGAAGATCATTCTCTCGTGCGCGAGCTCATCCGGGAGTACTCGTACCTTTTCTACATAAAGGGTGACAAGCCAAATCCCGAGGATCGCACCGGAGTTCTACACGAGATCAACACACCCGGTGGACGGCCATTCAAGGTCCGCCAATACCCCATCGAGCAGAGCTTGCACGAGGAGGTGCAGAAACAAGTCGATGCCCTGATCGAGAACGGGATAGTGGTCCCCTCTATATCACCATATAATTCTCCCCTCTGGATCGTACCAAAGGCTCCGGACTCAAAAGGGAACAAGAGATGGCGCCTAGTCACGGACTTCCGAAAACTTAACGAACAGACCGTGGGCGACGCCTACCCGTTGCCAATAATCACCGATAGTTTGGATAAGCTAGGAGGATCTAATTACTTTTTCGTATTCGATCTGGCCAGCGGTTTCCATCAAATACGAATGCACCCTAAAGACCAAGCAAAGACCGCCTTCTCTACACCTAAGGGACATTATGAATATACTCGCATGCCTTTTGGTTTAAAGAATGCACCGGCCACTTTCCAGCGATTGATGAACCAGGTCCTCGCTAAACTACAAGGACAGAGTATGCTCGTCTATCTTGACGACATCATAGTGTTCACGAGAACCATCGACGAACACGTGGATATGTGCCGCCAACTATTTGATCAACTGAGACAGCACGGCCTCAGACTACAGACTGACAAGTGTCAATTCCTCAAAAGCCAAATTGCCTACCTTGGGCATATAGTCAGCCGCGATGGAGTACAACCACATCCTGGAAAGCTCAAAGCCGTGCGAGAATTCCCGGTTCCCCAGAACGCTACCAACATCAAGCAATTCTTGGGACTGGCCGGTTACTACCGCCGATTCATACCAAATTTCGCCGAACGAGCTAAGCCTATGACTCATCTCCTAAAAAAGGGGGTCGCCTTTAAATGGACCGAGGAAACCCAAGCTAGTTTCGAAGACTTAAGAGATAAACTGTGTGAAGCTCCCGTACTAGCCTATCCAAACTTTCAAGAACCCTTCATTGTGACGTGCGATGCCTCAGACTACGCCATCGGAGCCATTTTAAGACAAGGCAAGCTAGGCCAAGATCACCCCATCGCCTACGCATCTCGAACTCTACATGACCCCGAAACTCGATACTCAACCTCAGAGAAAGAAGGGCTTGCTGCAGTTTATGCCTTGAAGGAATTCCGACATTACATTTATGGACGAAAATTTACCCTGGTTACCGACCATCAGCCACTAGTATGGCTAAGCAAGACCATTGACCCAACGAACCGCATACAACGATGGAAACTCTGTACCGAAGAATTTGATTACGAAATCATTTATCGGAAGGGCAGCCTGAACGAAAATGCTGACGCGCTCTCGCGCAATCCAGTACCTCTCGCTTTGCCTTTAGTAGTTAAGGATCCTCTTTACCTTCCAAGGATTAAGAAACCCGAGCCTGACCCTTCCACACTAGGTTCAAGAATCCGCGATCTGCGGCCTCGAAGGACTTGCGCTCGCGTCAACTACGCCGAGCCTGACACGTCCGACGAGGAAGAGTCCTCCGATGAAGAATCCCCTGTCAGAGAAGAGGTCCCCGCTAGACCCTCCATGCTTCCGAGCCTTATGCATGAAGTAACCCTCGAGGATAATCTAGACCTAGACGACCAAGAAGAATCGAGCAGCCTGCTTGAGACCAGCGGAGAAGATTTTACACCGCTCAACGATAAGGAGATAAGCTACCTACAGGAGATTAGCTCCAGCCCCGAACGCGAATTGGACAAGGGTGGGCCTCCCGGCAAAGAAATTGCCCAACTTGAAGCTATGTCCCCTCCCCATTCTTCACACTCTCCATCCGGACTACCAGGATTGAGGCCCATTGCACGATCCACCATGCTACCGCAGGATATTCACCAGGATAGCGAAGAAGAAACCGACTCCGAAACAGAACTAAATACCACCGTCGTGAACACAACTAAGATTTCATTAGCAATCCCTAATTCATTCGACGTCAGTCTGACTGCTGACCTACAAACCATTGAGCCTGCCCCGGCTCCCAGCGACCGACGACCACCACTCTACAACAACAATATCAGTATAACACCCTTCACCCTGGCTCGCGAACCCGACCATCTAGTTCATTTGATAGCCAGTGATTGCACCTTTCAAGACGCCGTCAGTCGTATGCTAATAGAAACAGGAAGATTAGACTTGGAGGAGGTGCGGAAGACTTCCCTAGTCCCGAACTCCTCACATACTTTTCCCTATAAAACTCACTTCATCCTTCTGCTAGTAACACACCAGCACGAACGTCTCCCTCCAAGCCACGATGAAATTGGTCTAGCCCTGAAGACCCTGTACGATCAAGTAAAATCTTTAGATTTAAAGTCTTTCCGCATATCTCCGTTTAAAATTGGAGCGTGCCGAGTCACAGGTCGCTACCTGAGCTCTGTGCTGAGTAAGACATTCCTGGACTCTTCCACGAAGATAACGATTTGCAACGGAGACATAATAGAGCCTCCCGCATCTGTACGCCTACAAATCATCTTAGACTATCATGGAGGCCTCATTGGGGGCCATAAGGGAGTGACAAAGACATACCACAGAATTCGGGAACATTACGACTGGCCGGGGTTACACAAGGACGTACAACGCGTAGTACGAGCTTGTGAAGACTGTCAAAAGCAGAAGCTAGTAAGGGTTAAAACTCGCCTGCCTATGCTTATCACGGATACTCCTAGCATACCTTTCGATAAAGTAGCTCTGGATACTGTAGGGCCCTTGCCCATCACACCCTCGGGAAATGTACATATCCTAACTATGCAGTGTAATTTCACCAAATACTGCCTTGCCGTGGCCATTCCAAATATACGTGCGGTAACCATCGCCGATGCGTTCGCTCGTCACTTCATTACCTTGCATGGAAAACCACGCGCTATACTCACTGACCGTGGTACAAGTTTCTTAGGCAAGCTGATAAAACACCTTACCCGGCTTTTTGATATAGAGCACCTTGCAACATCAGGTTATCGACCACAGACCAACGGGTCTCTAGATCGTAGCCATATAGTACTCATCGACTACCTCAGACACACCATCCCGCGGCACTGCGACTGGGACCACTTCTTACCCTTCGCCATGCATTCTTATAATAACTCCGTGCATGAAGCAACCGGGTATACCCCATACGAACTTGTCTACGGCAGGAAAGCTGCCTCACCCCTAGCGGTAGGTCCTGTTGAAGACTTACCTACTTTCGACTCCTATTCCACCGAGCTAAAACAACAACTTCAGGTCGTTCAAGAACTCGCTCGCGAACGGGAAATCAAAGCCAAGGAAAAATCCAAAGAATACTACGACCGCAAAGTTAATCCCGTAACATTTCATCCTGGAGACTTAGTCTATGTGCTGAAAGAACCTAGACTACATAAATTCGACCCCCATTACGTTGGTCCCTACCGAATCGACGCCGTGACACCTCAGCATAACGCTGTTCTGATAACCGAAGACGGGAAACATTTCACTAAACATCTCGACAAGCTAAAACCAGCCCATATTCTTTCGTAAAAAAAAAATTTTCTACTCTATTTGTTTTTTAAGTCAAACCCCTTCTGTTGTTACAGCTCACAATCCAAAACAGTTTTCTCTTTCTTTACGAATCAACGACTTAGCCCTTAACCTCCCGGGTTAGGCGAACCTTTAGTCTTGCCGGCCCATTATAGCGGATCCGCTGGCTCCAGCTACAACCCTCGATCAACTATCCACCAAGACAAGGGACACCGACAACGCCAACCTCTGCAACTCATCTGAGACCAGAACTCACCATGATCATCATCTTGTGCCTCTTCACCCTTTTCACCGAGATACCTGCTTCCCCCCACTACGAAATCACCCGCTTACGTCATAATCCCGGAGTTTATTTTGAGAAAATTGCGACTCTTCAGTACTACTCCAAGCAATGGCGAATCGCTAGTACTCTCGATATCCAGGGCTTACTAGCCCACCAACCTGACCCAGTAGCCATTAATCGAGCATACCAAACTTCCTGCAGACTGGCTGGGAACTGCATCGGAAGGGAAAAGATCGCGGCCATCCTACAGCGCATAAATGATACCCAACAGTACAACAACATCCTCCATCAAGGTATGGGTGTACCACAAATTAGCCGTGCCCGCCGATCGGCTCCTCTGAGTTTCATCGGAGGGCTCTCCAAAAATCTTTTCGGTACCCTTACCGAAGAAGACGGGCAATATTACCTTTCCGAAATGGCAAAGCTTCAAGAAAAGGGAGTTCGAACAGCCCAGCTTCTAGAAAACCAGACGCACATCGTCCGGTCGGAATTTGCCAACTTACACGACCACATCACAAATCTTACCATATCCACCCAAGCACTGCAAAATCAAACCCTTCAACTTGCAGCAGCCTTTAACAAGAGAGATGAGGACCTCGAACGACTAGCCTTCGTTGATGCCCATGAGAGATGGCTCTTGGGAATTGAACACCAGATCGAACAGTATCACTCCAGCGTACTACTTCTAGTAGACGCCGTCCTACTGGCCCGCCAAGGATCTATTCACCCCGCCATCTTTTCCCCTGACAACCTCTTTCGGGTACTGAAAGAAGCTGTACAGGAAACCAAACTGGCGCTGCCCTTCAACGACATCGACCTACACATGGAGAACATTCAAGACCTCTCCCGACTCCACGTACGCTGCCAGCAAGGCTCCCTGATCATCATCCTCGAGGTTCCCCTTCTGGCCAATGAATACCACCACGTTTACCGAACTCACCCCTACCCCATGCATCAAAATCATGAACCAAATCACACCTTATCCATGTTCATCCAACCATCCCAACCCTACCTCTGTGTCTCTTCCCCCGCTTAATACTATTCCTTCCTCTCCCGAGTCCAACTGGCACCGTGCTTTCACAAGAAAACCATCTTCCTGTGCCCGTCCGGCCCTCCGCTCCGGCCGATCCGTTTCAATCAGGAGTGCGAGGTAGGCCTCCTATTACATCACGAGGCTACAAATTGGGACCAGTGCGATGTGCGTCAGGCGGCCTCTTCGGGCAGTTACTGGAACCAGCTGGAGACCGCGGGAAGTTGGCTCTACTCCCTAGCATCCAAAGAGGAACTCCGAGTAGACTGTGAGGGAATGAGGCAGGATTCGGAAATCCTTACAGGAAATGGTATTCTCCGCCTGGAACCGGGATGTCGAGCAGAAACAAATACCGTGCGCGTAGAGGCCCTGCATACCATCTCCTCAGCGCGCACAGAACACTTCGAGGCTTTAACATCATTACCTCTACTGGAGCTGCTACCAACTCCCAAGAAACCAGCACTGCAGAAACTACTCCAGATCCATCCAATCCTGCAGCAGCCCCTCACGGATTGGGCCCACAGCTCCAATAGCATAGCCCTCAAGGACATCGAGCACCAAGCCCAGGACCTTCAACGCCAGGACGACTTATTTCAAACATCTCACACCATCACCTACGCTTCATCAGGAACTCTCCTTCTCATCATTATAGCCTTAAGCGTAGTTCTAATAGTAAAATTAAGGGCGTCCGGCGCTGGGACTTTGGAAAAGGTACCACTGCCATCACGGTTCAGAGCCCACCAACAACACAGACTGAACAAACCCCGATGCTACCAGCAGGTGCTGTCAGCATCCCCACCGGTCCAAATGGCGTCACACATTCCCATGCTACAATACGTCCCAGCACCACGGCCGCCCTTTAATCGCCGATACTCCCTATCTCTGTGAAAGAAAGGTACAGGTAACCGACCCCTGTGTTTTTCTTTTTCAGCGGAACATTAACCCGCCTGGGATAATGTCCCATTTAAGGGGGGAGGTGTAACGTAGGGGTCTGTTCCCTGTATTTCCAACCCCAGTATAGGTTATTCTAGTAATAAGTAGAATAGCTAGAAATAAGAAATTCTAAGAAAGGTGTTGAATTGGTTGTTTCGACACCGGGACTTCCGGTCACTTAGCGGAGCACGAAGCTCGAGATCGTTGCTCAATGCTGACACCCGAAATTCCCGGCTGGGTGCGTCAATGCTCGGACGACGATCAACGACCCGACCTAGTGAGACACAGGAGGTCCTTGCACCACCCCCCCCCCCCCCCAAAATTTTCGCATTTATAATCAGCACCGACCGACCAAATTTCAGTTATCCTGTGCATCTCACTGCCGCGAGTCGCGTCCGAGCATTACGGAGCAGATAGCTCAACACCTTTCTTCGCCCGGCCAACGAAGTGCTGGTAGTCTAAGTCTTAATTGTAACTCGTACATCCGCGAACTTTAGAAATAAACTCACTACGATTTAAAACCTACAATCTCTTACAACGACCACAGCCGTCCAGAAATTAGCCTACTTCTCACGACAACCACTGCCACTACACAACAAGCTGAACCGTAAGACCAAGCCGAAATATCATTGCCAGTCAGACAAATCTGAGCTCAAACGAAGAGACAATTTCTCTTCTATTTAAATTACCACGAATCCCGCTGACCTTGTCGATCTTTCGCCGCTCGAAGATCGACGTTTCGATTGTATCGTCGGCTCTGTTAACGCAATTCAGCAGTGTCTCTCCTGACCCAATTATATTTGGGAGCCATTTGAGCTACGCCGCATTGCTGACGCAGCGCCTAACGTAACAATTATATGAAATAAATTTTTTAAAGATATCTAAGGTGTAAGAATAAAAACTGCTTAGCTACAGCACAGCTGGTAAATGAGCATTTCAATAGGATTAAAGAGCATGATCACGAAAAACCTACTAATGTTGCAGAAAGCATACAGTTTCGCTGTAAATTATTAAAATCAATCAATAGAGGTATAGGTACACCGAAGGATATATATAATTCTGTCGCAATAAGGTAAGAGAGAAAATGTTTCATTATTATTAAATTATTATCGCTGTATATGTTTGTAGAGTTCCTTCAATAGCAGAAAATTTACCATATAAAAATATTAGGCGTACTCTAATTAATTGGAAGAAGAATAAATTTATTAAGAATCCTAAGGTTTTAAGAAACTGCGAAATATTAATGATACAAAAAGAGTGGAAGAATTTAATGAAATTTAAATTGAAAGAAGAAAATCACAAGATCTCGTGTTATCAATACGAACATAATAGTAAAAGTGTTTCCATGATTTTAACCGATACAAAATTTATTAAGAAATTTGAATGTTGCACTATTTTTTGCATTGATGCAACATTTAAATCAAGCCCGAAAGTGAAATACGTGAAGCAACTACTAACCATAATGGCTAAATATAAAGATAAGGTATACCTAAAAATTTATACCATTATATAATAGTATACATGAGACATTTAAAACGCCCTAGAGGCTTCCACGTAAAAATTAATGCATTCCATTTTAATAAGACATGATTTTTTATAAGACTTTTGTAAATGCTAATAGGAATACTTTCAAAAATTTATTCATAATAAATGCAATATCTTTTATTATTGCGAAAGTGACAATATTCATTTATTGAAGCTAGAGATATAATAAGTAAATACTCTGTACAGGATTAATATAACTTTATATTCACATCTCGTAAAAATAATAATAGTTCGTGCCAATCATATGGGGCTGATGCCAAATAAGTTTGAAATAACATATACCCAAATATTTCTATTCATTAAAAACAAAATCATGACACAATTGGAGCCTTTGCAATGTATTTGCGATTACGAAATTGGTTTGCATAATGCAATTAGAAAAGTATTCCATGGCTGTCACATTACTGGATGTTATTTCCACTTTACCCAAGTTTGTATTCCCTTCGTATACGCATAATTCTTCACACATAAATCTATCTATTTTATTTTTTAGTAGGCTTTGACAAAGAGAGCTGGAATAAATAAAATTTTCGAGAAAACGAAACATAACATTAAATTACAAGTACAAGCTCTTGTATTAATGAGAAAAAACTGCAATTTAGCTTTTTTGCCTCCAAACTATATTAAACAAACATTTAATGAGATAGTTAAGAAAACAACAGGCCAACCAAAGCTTTTTGAAATTTTCAACAATTTTTTCAAATATTTCAATGCTTTTTGGCTAAAGCGCATAAGTCCACATATTTTTTCTATTTATCGTGTGAGAGATTCTACACATAATTGCCAGGAGCGGTACCACGAGACTTTAAATGCAAAAATGCCCCCTCGCCCGATTCTTAGCAATTTCATTAGTAAGTGCAATGAATAAATTCAAAGGTAAACCGTAAATTAACCCTCCATTTTGTATTTAACTTCAATTAACATCAATATATACGTCAGAAAATAATTTTAAGAACATTCCCAAGTAAGCTTCATAATATTTTGTAAGGTTATTCCCGTCAGTTTGGGGGGCCGCTCACACTACGGGTTTTCCCATTACCTTCGCCCGTCCTTATTCATCGGTATCAGGGCGCCAGTTGGTCAGTTGGGTGGCCAACAACCCTACGTTATCAGTTGGGTCCTTTGACCCCATTCGTTATGCATCTAATACGGCCTTGCGGCCATGCATTCGGACGGTAGCGGTAGCCAGGGTCGCTCAGTATGCTAGGTCGTGGAGAGAGGGGAGGGTTCCTTACGGAAGTCCGAGCCTCGCAGACCTACCTGCTGAGGGGTATACATTCATCTCTCACCACCCACACCCAGGTGGTGGTGAGGAGTGCGGGAACATGCGGTATCATTTGCCGAGCATAGAGCCTGCCAGGAGCGGACCACCACGGGGGCAATGTTCGCGGCCCGTCCAGCCATAGCGCAAGCCTATGGGATTACGGAGGGCACCGGGACACATTCCAACGAGCTGCCTACGCCCCTGCACAACCCACTAGCCGGTATCCAGTCGTGACGTACGTGCAGGCTGGCCTATAGCACACGCCTCACGTACGCGAACCGACCCATGGCTGTCTGAGTGCCGCGTCACGCGCTCACCAGCACGCACGGACACATCAGCACAGTCCCATGGTCGCGTTCCGACTGCCTGCTATGGCTGCTATGGCAGTCTGCGCACGACATTCGCGCAGCCTGCTTGACGCGCGTAACCAGCGTTCAAGCCAGACTCGATGTTCTATTTCCCCTTCTCGTGGGGACTTATAGACACTGTCATTCCTTTAGGACTCCCCGAGGCTGCTTCTCCTTATCTCAGGTTGCCTGGGTTGTTTGGCATGGCCCTGCCTTACTTCTCAGGACAACCTGGACATCGTTTACTGGAGCGCCGGTCTTTTCATCCGGGCCTCTGCCTGTCAACGGGGTCTATCCTTGACGTTAGCTATAATCCACTCGTGAGCCTATCTCACGAGTCGGTAACGTAGGGATTAATAATATCCACTGTTCGGTAGCTTTCATACTTTTTATCCGGTATCTTGCATACGTAACGGGGAATTTCGTTACATACCCCCCTCAGTAACGGAGGTTTCGACCCGAAACCGAAAGCGCCCGAACACGAGTTCGTTTTTCGCTGCCACGCCCAAGCGTGCAGTGATGCACTTCAGTCTGGGTTTACTCTTGCGGTAGCTCAGGCTTGTATGGCTTGATGTCTGCCGTAGACATTTTGCCAGTGACGTTTCCTGCCAAATCAGACAATTCTACAACTGTCTGCGATAACTTCTTCGCAATCATAAACGGTCCACCGAATGGTTTGTTCAGTGCAGCCGATATGTGTTTTGCGGCATTCGAGAGCTGTCGGTTGCGAACTAAGACTAACTCGCCAACTCATAGTGCTTTTCACGACGACGTAGATTATACGGTCTTGCCTGTCGTTCGTGCGCTTCTTCGAGAGCATACTTGAAAACTGTTCTGAGTGTTTCCAAGCGTTTCATGCGTGCCAACCACTTTTCTGTCGGTTGCTGCATGATTTCGGTATCGCCTTCTAATTCACGTCGCATCGACCTTGCCGATTCTGGTTCTCTACCCAGATTAGCAAATGCAGATGTAGCTTGTAGTGAACCATGGTGGGCAGTATTAAATGCAAATCTAAATGCATCCAAATGCTGATCCCACTCTCGATGATCAGAATCGAGAAAGGCCCTTATCATCATCTTCAGGCTTCTATTCACCCTTTCGGTGGGGTTTGCCTGGGGATGATATGGAGGTGTCGTGGTTTGCCTCATACCCGTTAATTGTAATAAAGCAGTTATGTCTTTATTTACAAATTCGGTACCATTGTCGGTAACTAAAACTTTTGGTGTACCCCATCTATGAATCACCAAGTTTTCGATAGCCTCTGCAATCTTTTTGCCGTTAGCGCGTAGAAGAGGAGCTACTTCGATCCATTTTGTGTATAGGTCTTGGATTACCAACACATACGAGAACCCTTGTTTACTTGGCGTCAGTGAGCCCATAATATCTGCCGATATTACAGTCCACGGCTGTTCAACAATTCGACGTCCCATGAAGCCGACGGGAGCTTGTTGTTCTACCTTGCAACGCTGACATTCGTCGCAGTGACTGACGTAAGCCGTTACATCTTTGAACATACCTGGCCAGAAGTAATTTATCGAAAGGCGTCGATATGTACGATCGATACCTTGATGGCCGGCTTGCGGTAGCTTATGGCATTCTTCGAGCACTTTCTGCCTGTACTCCCTGGGTATCACCAGTTTTCAAGCATCAAGATCTTCGAGCTCAGCATCTGCCAAATCTGAACGTCGTTGATGATACATCAACTCTCCATCTAATTTCCAATCAAGAAATTTTCTAGCGTTCTTTCGATATCCTTTACGCGCTTTAAATACCACGCGTCCTTGGTATCGGCGTAAGACGGTAGCAAAGCATTTAAACTTTCCGGTGCTCTTGACAAAGCATCAGGAACATGATTTAAAGCTCCTTTACGATGTACGATCGTAAAATCGTATTCCATCAAGGCGAGAGCCCAACGAGCAAGTCTTCCAGATGGATCTTTTAAATGATGCAACCATCGGAGACTGCTGTGGTCGGTAATTACAGTGAAGTGGTAACCCTCAAGGTAACATCGAAACTTCCTTATCGACCACAACCACTGCCAAGCATTCCTGCTCGGTTACGGTATACTTTCTTCCGGATCCGTAAGCGCTCTACTCGCGTAGGCGATTACTCTTTCTTGACCTTCGATAACTTGCGTCAAAACAGCACCAAAGCCAACATTGCTAGCATCGGTCTGTAATGCAAACGGGATCGAAAAATCTGGGCATGCAAGCGTTGGCGCGCTTGTTAAATATCCTTTCAGCGCGTCGAATGCTGACTGCTGATTGGCTGTCCATTCCCTTGACTGATTTTTCTTTGTCAATTTCGTTAGCGGTTCAGCAACTGTTGCAAATTCTGGAATGAATCTTCTATACCAAGATGCCATTCCCAAGAATTTACGAATTTGCTTTAAATTCTTCGGTATCGGGAACGTGATTACGGCTTCTGTTTTCGCCGAATCCACGCGAAGACCTTGACTGTCTACGATAAATCCGAGATATTTTACTTCCGTTCTACAGAAGAAACTTTTCTCCCTATTTATCGTCAGCTCAGTTTGCCTTAATTTTTCGATACTTTATCCAACCATAATAAGTGTTCGTCAAATGTTTTGGTGACAATGATAATGTCATCCAAATAGACGAATACATGTGATTAAATTCGGGACCCAATAATTTATCCAGAGCACGCTGAATATTGCGGGAGCATTAGTTAATCCATAAGGCATTCGCTTAAATTGAAATAAGCCTCTGCCTGGAACAATAAAAGCCGTGATACCACGTGACTTTTCTGCTATCGGTACCTGCCAATACGCTTGACTTAAGTCGAGCGTTGTTAAATAATTGGCCTGTCATAACTCATCTAGGATCGCAGCCATGTTCGGTAATGGGTACGCATCCTTTTTAGTTACAGCGTTAACGCGCCGGAGGTCCACACAAAAGCGGAGCTTGCCATTGGCTTTCTTCGCCATGACTTACCGGGCTCGCCCAATCACTTTGCGACGGTTTGATAATGCCATTGGTTAGCATATCGTCAACCTCTTGCCACATAGCTTGGCGGATTTTATCCGTGCACCTATGAGCTCGCTCTCTGATTGGCTCGTGATCTTGCACGTCAATTATGACTGCCGGTAACTTTGAAATTCCAGGTTTTCCAGAATGGGGGCAGTTTAATTTCTAGAAACTCTTGTAATTTCTTAGCGTTATCATTATCGGGAACCATTAAGCCGTTATTCACCACTACACAGTTTAGTGATTCGGCATTCGAGAACCAATGTTTATTTTGAGGTTTCTCCTTATATGCCCATTCTCCCGTAGAGAAGTCCACGACAACATGAGCATCTTGTAGGAAATCAAGTCCCAAAATAAAATCACTTGATAAAGAAGGCATCCATAGTGTGTCAACTATAGTTGTCTTCCCCTCAAGAAATATCGGGATCTTGGCGGACTCAATTACTTTACATGTGTAATTGTTGCCAACGGTAACTCTTAAGGGTTCTATTTTATTGGCTTGTATACCAATTGAATTAAAACAATTCAATGGCTACCTTGCCTGCAAACGTGCGTGAGGCTCCCGAGTCCACCAGCGCACGCAGTTTTTCCCCTTGTACGGTGATCGTGGTGTAAAATGATAGTTTCTAGATCTATCGCCAAACGTCGTAATTACTATATCAGTAATATCACCGACCGGTAACTTATCGACCGATTGATCATCGTTCGAATTTTCGGTAGCAACCACTCGAGCGCTTGTGTCCTCTGAGTGTTTGTTTACATTCTCGGTCTCCAACATAACATGTTGGTCTGAGAAGTCGCGGGAGCGATAATTATGGTTAATATTCACACATTGCTGTACTGAATATTCTTCGACATAATTATCCGGGATCACATTATCTTGGTTTTCACCCAAGATTTTCGGTATCATGTTTTTCTGCTCTTGGAGTGTCGTAACATTCTCGGGAAATTTTACGGACTCCTCTTGGCGTTTTTTGAACAGCATTTAGGGCACTCCGCTGTAGAAACCCCTTTGCTGCCACATCGGTAACAGAACATTGTTCTCTGCTCTTTACACGCACTCCAACCGTGTCCAGCTTTCCCCGCAATTAAAGTAGGTAGCGCTCGGGCCCGGTTGTTTACGTTTTGAGCCCTGCCGGCTGTTATTGTTGCCAGCTGCCTTATCTAACGAAGGTTTCGACTTAGAACTGGTTCCTTGTCGGTTCCTTGTTGATTTAAAGGCTTTCAAATGCTCTTCGTTATCATTCGAATCTTCCGTTGTTGATTTCGTCGGTATCAGAGCTGGATGTTTTATCCACTTCTAGGGCACGCACACCGTGTCGCCTAGACTCTCGGGATCTTCCATGACTGCCGGTATAACGCCAACTCAGGAACTAAGCTTTCCTCAGGCGCGGCAGGTGGACGGTATTTTAATGACGGCCTATAAGCGGCTTCGAAATTGAGCGCCAAACGCTCGAATTCTCGATACGTCATATTTTTGTGTATAGCGATACCTCTTCTATACACCGGTAGCATATTCTTGTGCGCGATAGCGATTCGGCTCCAATCCGATCTTTCTCTGCCTATTTTCCGAATATACGACTGTATAGTCTGCAAATAGGCTCCCACAGATTCGTTAACACCCTGAGTTCTTATTAGAAGCTCAGTCTCCAGTTCTTCCTCCCATGTTTGTGATCTGAAATAAGACCTTAAGGCGGACTTAATATCAGACCCGGTTGAGAATTCATTATCCTCAAACCACATCCTCGCCACACCTGTTAGGATGTGGGGAAAGACGTCAACCAGGTCGGAATCTCTTACCCTGAGAAGGTTCAGGACGTCATCGGTTCGAGAAATAAAACTCTCAACCGCCTCCGTTCCATCGCCCGCAAAGGTCAAGTTTGATCTCTGGAGAGATTCGAGAACACGCCAACGGGGCATACAGTCATCCTCTTGGCCGGTAGCTTTTCCAGGTTTTCCCTTCAGGACCCTCGTCCTGTAGGCCCCCTGGAATATCTCAGCCGAAGCATCGTCTGATGTCGGTTGAGATTCGAGATCATCGCTCGGCCTTGTCACTGTCAACAAAGGTTGACCCTGATTGGCCGATGCCGGTAGAGCGGCCGCGGTCTTTCGCGGTCGGCCTCTAGCGCGCTTTTCGGTAGCCGGAGCAGCTGCCACTGCTGCTTCCTCGGTATCAGTCTTATTCTTCAGCAGCTTGTCAAAAGCCTGCTGGACTTGAGGAATGAAATCTTGGAAAGACCCTTCCAGTTTTTCCATTCTCTTGTCTAGACTCGAGATCTTCTTCTCCAGGTTTGCCTGGGAAGCATCGGTAGCCGTCGGTTTTGCGAACTCATCAGAGTCGCCTGACCCGGTACTCCTCTTCCGTCCCGTGGACTCAGCCATCTACGTATTAATATAATAGTGTGTTGTTCGTTTGCTCAGTCCAAGGGTTGGTGCTGGAGTGATCCGGCAAAATTTTGTTTTGCCCCGTGAGCTGTCAGTCGGATAGGTTACCCCCACCCGAGCTTTGGGCATGCGCAGACGATCTAAGTGATTCTCGTATTCTCACTTATCGCTTCTGCTCGATAACAATCGCCTTTCGATTAATCGAATTTCGATCTAGGCGTTCGATAGCCCTGCTTCATCTACGGGCCGCTAGATGGCAGCACTAGGATCGAGTTCATCGACCTCTAGTACCGTCGATCCCGACCGACGGCAGCACTTCGACGAATTATTGATTCGTCTTGCCGTCGATTACCGCTAGATAACAGTACAGGTATCATTTCTAGACAGAGGGTCCACGTGTGGTCTCTGTCTCACCTCGTCCTGAAAACATTGGCCTTTACTGGCTCAAGCTCATCAATTTCTGTTTTTTTTTTTCTGGATGGGTAGGAAAGGAATGAAAAGGAAGGAAAATAGGATGGAAATTGATGGGAAATTCACCGAGGTGTACGGTAGCGTGCGGGATCGTACGATTTCTCGTACCGGTAACAATTCGGTAGCTTGCAGGAGGAGTATTTCTAGGACTTGACTACCTGCGAAACCCTATCCATACAAACCTCCTTACGCTATCCATACAAACCTCCTTACGAGCCGCCTTCGTCTTTAGCGGCTTCGAAGGTTTCTCCTTCGGTGGGGTCACCACCTGGGGAACTCTCTTCGGAGTCGCTTCGGAAGGCCGTGGTTGGGCGTATACTTTCCCACGCTCGGATCTGCGTTTTGCCGCTATCACCTTACGTGGTACGTTCGTACCCGCTTTCGCCACGTATGGACCGATTGTCTCCCAATGCGGCCCACAGGCAGGGCAGGTGCGCAACGTTTTCCCGGTGCGCCGACACCCCTTACAGAAATCACCTGTAATTGGCGTAGGACACTCGGAAAACCGATGGCCCTTACCCTTGCAATTCTAGCATACACGTATGCCGAAATTGCCGGTAGCGCGCGGTGGCCACTGGATCGGAAGGCTTCGCCTTCTTCACCGGTGGTGCCGGAGTCACCTTAGGCGGCAACGGTTGCTTTGCTCCTTTTGGAGGCTTAGCGGTCGACATTGCTGCGTACGACGGCCGCTTCGTCTCCGGAACAGCTACCGCTGTCTCCCGTTGGGCCTCCCTGGCCCGCTTACGCTCCACTCGGGAGAGCTAGCGGACAGGGGTGCTCAACCCAGGTGCCTCGGCCACCTCGACCGCTGCCACGACTTCGTGGTAGAGGCCTAGGTCCGCTCGGAAGAGAGCAGCCAGCAACTCCACTAGACTACGTCTAGGAAGACCCTGATTGCTTCCCTCCATAGGCGTCGGGGTTACCGAACGCATCCTGCAGTGTCGCTGCATTAATTCGCTGAGTACATGCGTACCCAGCTCCTCATGCCCAGACTCCGCAGGGTGTTTCGCCAACCCCTCGGTAACAGCAACGCAGGTTGCCGCCGGAACGTCAACTTGCGCCACGGGAACAGGTGCGGGATCGGATGCGGGACCCTCAATAGGGCCCGCAGGAAATGGGGGATGCCAGGAGGGCATCCTCATCGAAGGAATCCTGTGCCTATGGCACAGGAGGAGCGAGAGCGTCGCGAGCGGCGACAGTCGTAGCCGAGGGCGAGGCGTTCGGGGATGCCATTGTATAAGGCGGAGAGAGAGAGAGCGAGGAAGGCTGAGTGAGAGAGACGGAGAGAACAATAGTTCTGCCGGGGACCCAGGGTAGGATGAGGTGTGAGGCGACTTGCCGGCTCGCGGAACGTTAGCGAGGCGTTATCATCTGTTGCCAAATTTCCGATTCTGAGCTTAATTCGGTAATTATGTTTGGCAACATCTCGATAGCTGCCTAATTGAACTGCTCTGACAGTTAGCCGTTCGGGCTCCGGCAGGCAGCATGGCTCAGCTCAGCCGGGTCGACTTGTTTACAAACAAGCGCTCAGCTGTCACTTGCCAAATCAAGAAGCCTTTTCGGTAGCGTTAGATTTTAACACGGGCGAATATAATATTAAATTATATTTGCGCCCGTGGTTCTCATCCAGTTTATCGTTAGCTTAGCATTGGTTGCTCGAATTCTACGTGAACACGTCAATTCGATCAGGCTATCAATTCTTAACAGAATTTGATCCCTTTTTCAACCAGATGATCTTTCATGCTTTTTCAGCGTTTCCGAGCCTCCAGAAAATAGTGGGGCCACCTATTCCCTGAAAAACTCCAACACTTCCGGTAACTTCTCGGGCTTGTGGATTATTCGTTCGCCGAATAATTAATCTATAATCAGAAACCACGTTGGGCGCCATTTGTAAGGTTATTCCCGTCAGTGCGGGGGGGCCGCTCACACTACGGGTTTTCCCATTACCTTCGCCCGTCCTTATTCATCGGTATCAGGGGCGCCAGTTGGTCAGTTGGGTGGCCAACAACCCTACGTTATCAGTTGGATCCTTTGACCCCATTCGTTATGCATCTCATACGGCCCTGCGGCCATGCATTCGGACGGTAGCGGTAGCCAGGGTCGCTCAGTATGCTAGGTCGTGGAGAGAGGGGAGGGTTCCTTACGGAAGTCCGAGCCTCGCAGACCTACCTGCTGAGGGGCATACATTCATCTCTCACCACCCACACCCAGGTGGTGGTGAGGAGTGCGGGAACATGCGGTATCATTTGCCGAGCATAGAGCCTGCCAGGAGCGGACCACCACGGGGGCAATGTTCGCGGCCCGTCCAGCCATAGCGCAAGCCTATGGGATTACGGAGGGCACCGGGACACATTCCAACGGGCTGCCTACGCCCCTGCACAACCCACTAGCCGGTATCCAGTCGTGACGTACGTGCAGGCTGGCCTATAGCACACGCCTCACGTACGTGAACCGACCCATGGCTGTCTGAGTGCCGCGTCACGCGCTCACCAGCACGCACGGACACATCAGCACAGTCCCATGGTCGCGTTCCGACTGACTGCTATGGCAGTCTGCGCACGACATTCGCGCAGCCTGCTTGATGCGCGTAACCAGCGTTCAAGCCAGACTCGATGTTCTATTTCCCCTCCTCGTGGGGACTTATAGACACTGTCATTCCTTTAGGACTCCCCGAGGCCGCTTCTCCTGATCTCAGGATGCCTGGGTTGTTTGGCATGGCCCTGCCTTACTTCTCAGGACAACCTGGACATCGTTTACTGGAGCGCCGGTCTTTTCATCCGGGCCTCTGCCTGTCAACAGGGTCTATCCTTGACGTTAGCTATAATCCACTCGTGAGCCTATCTCACGAGTCGGTAACGTAGGCATTAATAATATCCACTGTTCGGTAGCTTTCATACTTTTTATTCGGTATCTTGCATACTTAACGGGGAATTTCGTTACAATTTTAATAATGCAATGTTTATAAATAACAGTGTCGAAAAAGCTATTTAAATATATGTTATTGTTTTGAAAATTACCCATATCGTTTCTATGAAGATGAGTTTTTGTGATATAATTCGAAAGGTAAATGATATCGCAAGAAATCTATCTACAATTTTCAAAATAATACACGGCAGTCATCCAGCCATCAATTAAAAGTACAGACTAATTTACGCTCTACAAGTTTAATATAAAAAAATATGCAATCAAAGAAGAAAGACATTGAATTTATAACATTAACAGCTTTTAAAGATTTGTTCTGAGGAAATTAGAAATTTTTTTTATATTTCATAAATCCAATACAAAGATTAGTATAAGTTTTAACATAGACAAAATTACGTTATTATGAAGTGATAATAGTTATGATAAAACTAATGTACAAAATAAAAGGAAGGAATTGACGCTTTTATACATATACCCTACAATGAGATAAACGATAAACATTGTTCTTTAGATACAAAAAATACGCTTAACTTTAAAATGAGAAAAAAAAATAAAATTAATTTTCAGGGAAATTGATTGAATTAATAAAAATTTATGACCTTGAAGTGGAACAAATTAAAAAAGGTTACGGAAAAAATATCGTGAACAAACGAAAGTTTTGTAAAGACATAACAAAATGGCTCTGGGATGATGGAAAAGGATGGTCTTCTTTAGAAAAACGAATTACCAGAAGCCTTTCTGAAAAAGAAAAATTGCATTCTGTTAATACTTTTATTGATTCATCCGTATAAATAAATAAAAAACTCAAATATAGGATTAAGGGCCTAATAAAAACTACAGGTAAAACAATTTTTGTCATATTTGTAAATTATAAAGCTAAATACTTTTAATTTTTCAGATTATCAGTTTGAATTTACTGAATGTTCTAAAATTGAGCGAATTAATAAGGGAATCGAGTCTACTTTATTGCTAGTAAATTTAACTTAAATAAAAAAATTGATTATAACCGACGAACTTGCTTACCTTGAATATTAAAAGATAATTATTGAATAAATTATTAAATATTTTATTTATTCTGTCACGCTTCTTTCTCCTTTCCAATTGATTTGAAGTAAGAAAACGATATATAGGTTTTGCCAGATCCTAATGAACAACTTTTCATATTTCGTATGTAACTGATTCTTGTCTAGCACAGCAAATGAATGGCAATTTGCAATATATTGCTTTGAAGATGTTTTACATTTGTAGAAGAGCCAGTTGTTAAGCTGTAAACGTTAAGGATAAATTAATACTTTTTTTGCTTTTTGTATTTAAAAAAAATGTATGCATCTCGGTATTATCAATTTAAATTAGCTTAAAAGAATATTTGAAGCTTATATGAACTAGCAGCATGCATATATAACGAATGAGAAGAAAAGTCGCTCAGACAAACAACTATTTGTTAACGATTAAAATAATATTTTCTAGGATAATGTAGCTTCACTGAATCTACAAAGTATTATAGAAGTAAAGCAATTTATTAAAGCTACTATTGGTGTTGGCATTTCATTATAGGATATCACACAGGGCTTATATTTGCAAACTTGATTTGAATATACACTGCAATCAGTAAAGTGAAAGTTTTCAACAAACTTAAATTTATTAAGGAAAGAATTACATACCATATCATTCCCAATTATTATGCTTTAGAATTGATCAATTATGGACCATGGCAATAATATATCCTACAGTATCCTTAAGTATATTGATTTCTTATATTTTCCTTTGATCGTTTCTTCTAAAATAAGAAAGGTTTTCACAAAGCATCATATTCCTATAGATATGGATTAGTATTAAATTTCATATGAAAATAATTGTTACGTATCTTAATGTGTACATTCAAATGGAAATCCTTCTTATTATTTAGAATTATTTTATTTTCCTTCAGTGTTTTTCTAAATCCTCTGATAATCTAATGTTTGTTTAATATTTTGAGATATCTAAAATGAGAACATTTAGGTACCTGTGCGGAAATAATATAGAGACAAATGATTTGTACGTTAATCAATCATTGTAATTGTACTTACATATCCTTTCATATCCACAAGGTAAAATTCTCGTGTAAACTATGTACAGATGCTGCTTTTCTGTTGGTTTCCTAACATGTTTGTCATGTTTGATGTTATCATAAAAGACTTCTGCAATTTGACCAATACTAAATGGTTATTCCAACGTAAAGCCAATAAAGGATATACAACTTTTTTCAATCATCTCTGGCAATAAATTTTCTTCAGCTGTAAACATGAACAGTTTAACCATATAAATAAAATTTTAATATATATCTCTCTTACGCATTAAATTTAAAAATAATTGAAGCACTTATGCATATTGTATTTAAGTAAGTACCATGGATAATTAGTAAATTTTGTGATTGTTAATAAATCTAAATAAGGAAACATTTCATTTCTGATAATGACCCTAGGAAAGGCATTTTAATGAAAAATCAAACTTATTTCAATCTGCTAATATTACTAGTTTGTCCTATACACAAGCTATTCAAAATGTAATATAATTGAAATAGAGCTAATCGTATTTTTTCTTTGCATTAACACTTGCTACCATGCTCAGTTATCTATTATATTACACCAAAGTGCAGTAAGAGTAATTAAACCTCATTGACAGCAGCTTCAATTTAAAAGACTTTTTGTATTTATAGGCAAAAGTGTAAGCAAGCATAATACTTTACGACATTTAAAATATTTAACTTTCACACAGGAGAAACAGATAGTATGAAGTGAAGCTGCATTGGATGATACTTATACAATGTAAATATAATTCATAATATGACAATATAATCTTATTAGAAAATTATAGTCAGCGCAGTCAAAGTAACATAATGTAAAATGGTGAATCGAAGAGAATAAAACTAAGAGTTATAAACATACCTTACATTTAAGAGGGTGGAAGAGAAATTGCGACTTGTCTCAGTCAAGATTTAAAAAAAAATACTTAGGATTCAGTTGAATAATACCTTGATACCTGACCTTCCTGTATTTAGTTATTTTTATCTGAAATTACAAATTTTTCACAAAGTAACGTATTCACACAGATCATACACGAGTTCACAGATATTTATCTTATGTTGCACCGATAGAATGCAATAGAAATTTCTTTTCGTACTTAAAATAATAATTAATTCCTTTGCATTGGTTTTCTCACATTCATAACCTATTTTTGCTTACTGAATTGACACATTTGACTTCACGTAAACACAAGTAATCTGCGCACACTTTCTACGCATAATCTCGACTTCCGGTTACTTTCCACCATATTTATACAGGGTGAGGCACTTAAGCCGCCCCAGAATATGGATGCACAAAGACGCGTATCTCTTCATCTATAAAAGATATTCAATTTTTGCATAGAACCTTTCTGAAAGCAAATAACAAGAGGCTTCGAAAATGTCCTATGGAAAAATTGAATATCTGTTATAGTTAAAGAGATACACCTCTTTCGGCATTCGTATTCTGGGGCGGCTTAAGTGCCTCACCCTGTATATTAGATAGAGTAGCCCTGACTACTCCAATTTTTTTTGGGTCAAATTACACACTACCCTCTATAGTCTACGTGACACACCTTATAGGTTTCAAGGTGAGCTTGAACTCAAGTTCTCTTTATGAATCCCGGCCTAATAACACTTGCGCCACGGATGGCAGAAATTATAATTATATTGTAAGTCAAGTAATGGGCACAAATGCACAAGTCAAAACTGAATCATGTACAGGTATAGTTTCTGCTTCCCTATACTATCTTGTAGCAAAAATGCTTCTCGCAAAATTGATTCATGTCCAATGACCGCCACTAATGGCCTGCAAGATTTTTTTGATGCGTTTAGGAACCATACTTCCCCATGTATATTTCCCCGCCAGGACTGAGTGACTGGAAAGAGTATAGGATGTGTATGATAGGCTATCTTTGTTTAAATGCCTTAAAGAGAAAGAGAGAGCCTTATACCGCGTTCAACCTGGTTTCTCCAGGCCTTCGTTTCTTATTTTCCTATCTCGGACGTCGCCATTGCTCTTCTCTCTCTAACTCATAGATTTCTATCAGCGTCTTTGTCTAAAATAATTATACGCCACTGGGTGATTTTTTGGTGAGTCTATATCACTGGACCTATCTGTGAGACTTGTGAGAGTGTGAAAAGTGCAGAAATGTCAGTCTGGCAGCGCGGATTTTTAATCAAACGAGTGTTAGTATAAATTGTTAAAGAGTTTTAATTTGTTGGAAAATGTTAACCAGTTATAGTGAAGTTATAAAATTTTTAATGACTTTTCTGGATTATCGAAAAAAACAGGTATAATAAATTTTTTATACTTCTAAAAACATACATTACGTATTAAGGAAATATATTAAGTTAATTCTTGTCAAAATTAACTTAATATATAAATGTATGAAACAAATAGATTCATGAATTTAAATAAGAAATACATAATAAAAAATATTATTATAATTTTTTAAATAAAATGCAGATCCTAGCGTATTTATTATCATGTATAGTTAATTGGTAAAATTACTGCTAATTATAATGTCTCTTTTTCCTAGGTGTAAAGGTTCTATGGAAGGTCCTACCAGGAGTAAAGTGCATACGTCATACTGATTTCAACCAGAGGAATTAAGCAACGCTAAGGAATGGAACACAGATTCAGATCACGCAGCATGCTCTCCACATCTATAATAAGCAAACCTGTTTTCTTAGATAAGTAATATTACTGATAACCATATATAAAATGTATTCAAACATGATCCTTTGTGGTTTCCCTTATGTTTCGCAGGTCAAATGTTCTAATAAGGCTGATGAGCTGCATCCCATTGGTGAATAAAAATGAGGCCAGGCTATGTGTAAATGCTGCTGTTTCGAATCTGGAATCTCCATGCAGAAACCAAATGGAAATATTAAAAAAAGATTTGTTATTCAGGTATTATTTCACAATGATATAAATTCATCAATATGGCTAATTTCATTTACAAATTTAAGTAAACTTATCATCTTTATCTTACACTTTTCAATTTGAAATAAGTGATTGATATTCCCTGAATGGATAGTCTCTTTTAATTAATATTATTTGTAAAAACAATTTATTAATATACACTAATAAACTACCATTATTTATAATAAATAAAATTGAAATAATCTTTATACAATGCATTTTATTTTATTAAAATTACATATAGTTAATACCTTATAAAATAGTAATAATTTCATTTATCAATTAATAATATTTCAATAAACTAATACATTTTTGCATAATCTACAAAGCTTTACTTCCCGAACACAATAAATACATTCATTTACTATGATTATAATTATTTTGAGCATGGATGCAAATACATATGCAAAGTAGAATTACCCATAGGAAAGTAAAAATATAGATTTATCTGTGGGATTCATGACAAATGACGACGTTTAAACATAAGAAGGAGAAAAATTAAGAAGCTAATTAAAATCGTCAGAAAAAGGTATATTGCTCTTGAACCTATTGCAATAAATCTTTTATAATTCACAGTATAATATACAAACGTAATCTAAATAAAGAAAAGAAAAATATTTTGAAAGATTAATTCATTATCCTGTACCCTACTTTTTATATATAAGATTTTCTTTCATCTCCATTTATAATCTAGGACAGTTATTCAAAGCAAATACTGATAGCCAAATCTATTAATATTTACTGGACCTAAAACAGCAAAGAAAATAAGTTTAGATATAAACAAGTTTGAAAAATGACTACCAGTAATAGCCATATTGATGCATTTAGATCATTGTTAGATAATACCTGAATAACAAATCTTTTTTTAATATTTCCATTTGGCTTCTGCATGGAGATTCCAAATTTGAAGCAGCAGAATTGACACATAGCCTGGCCTCATTTTTATTCACCAATTGGATGCAGCTCATCAGTCTTATTAGAACATTTGACCTGCGAAACATAAGGGAAACCACAAAGGATCATGTTTGAATACATTTTATATATGGTTATCAGTAATATTACTTATCTAAGAAAACAGGTTGGCTTATTATAGATGTGGAGAGCATGCTGCGTGATCTGAATCTGTGTTCCATTCCTTAGCGTTGCTTAATTCCTCTGGTTGAAATCAGTATGACGTATGCACTTTACTCCTGGTAGGACCTTCCATAGAACCTTTACACCTAGGAAAAAGAGACATTATAATTAGCAGTAATTTTACCAATTAACTATACATGACAATAAATACGCTAGGATCTGCATTTTATTTAAAAAATGATAATAATATTTTTTATTATGTATTTCTTATTTAAATTCATGAATCTATTTGTTTCATACAATTATATTTTAAGTTAATTTTGACAAGAATTAACTTATTATGTGTATTCGGCCGATACACGGCATCTGGTGAGAGAGAAGCTGTTCAGTATTTGCCTTTTTACTTACTTCCTTCTTTAGCTTTTAAGTTTTACTCCACTTTTGAGTTGGTATCACTGTAGCTGTGGTCACTTGCTTGGCGGTAAAATTCGCCTCTAACTTCATAGCGTTGAGTATTTCGCCATGATAAAGTGCTAAAAGATTTTATCTAGAAATAAAAATATATAAAGTAGTATAAAGGACACGAAATTCTATTCTTCCAAGATAATTAAAGGTAAATTTGGATTGAGCTTCATTTATCTATCACAGGCACGATGTCTACAGCTGAGAATGAAGAGATTTCGGATTCAGAAGAATCAGCATCCGTTAGCGACCATATTGAATCCAGAACTCGCAAAAGGAATTATTTCAATTTAGTAGATTATGAATCAGGTTCGCAAGAAGAGGATGAAAGACCCACAAAAATATCTAGGTCGTCAACAGAAGCTCAATTAGAGACTTTGCAAAATCAAATTTATCTACTTTCAGCCATGGTTACTCAAGGAGTCAATACGAACAAAGACACGAACAATAGTAAAACCACTGAAAGTCATACCTTTTTGGAACGTCCAAATGATAGTCTCAAATCTTTTAATATAGGAGAGTTTAATACAGAAATTGAAGAAAAACGAAAACTACATCCCGCTGAGGCGGATCGCCTCCAGATTTTAAAGAAGATACAAAGATTTGGTTCAGACGAATGGAAGGAGGTTAGATTTTCTAACACCCTTAAGGGATTTTTAGCCACCCCAGGTTTTACGGAGCTCAAAGTCAACGAGGAATTATGCCACTTAGACATAAAAAAGGATTCGATGTTACCTGTAGACAGACTTCTAGGTAGTATGATGAATGCTATACTCGAACAGAGAGAAAATTTAAAGAACGGCTTACAAGAAATTATAAATTGGGCCTTTGAGAAGTCGACCAAATTAGATCCAGAGACTTTGCTAGAAAAGCTAACAACTACATTTGGACCTGCATCTAAGATTTCAAAGATGTGGGACCATATGTCACAAGTGATATGTGGTAAAAGAGCTGAGTGTTTAGAAAAGAGAAGAGAGCGTCTTCTTTCAGAGCTTCCAAGTAAGAATGTTCAAGCAGCGTTAAGAAAAGTGCCACCTAGTACAGAATATCTATTTGATAAAGAGAGATTGCAATCTCTAGTGCAATCTTTGGGAGGAACACAAACATGGCTCAATACTCCTACATATATTTCTAATTCCAAAAGAAATTTAAATCCTAAGAGATCATACACTCCTTCTAGGTCAAACAATAATAATAATTATAATGCTAACTACGCTTCTTCTTCTAGGGGTAAAACAGGACAAAATTTAAAAGAGAACTATAACCCTAACAATTCAAGAATTAAAAACGATTCAAAGAATACTAAGGGGAACAAAACAGATAACTCGTTTTTTCGTAAACAAAACAAATGACTATCCTATTCAGCAAATAGTAGGAGGTCGTCTAAAAGGATTTTTAAAGATATGGGAATCCTTGGGAGCAACGAGTTTTATTCTAAAATTATTAAAAGGCGCAAGGATCTCTTTAATTGCGAAACCAAGTATGATAGAGAATTGGAAACAATCCAAATTCACCACAAAGGAATCTCCGGAGATGTCAGAGCAAATCAATCTCCTCAAATCCCAGGGTGTCCTGGAAAGACCAGTAAAAGAGAGTCCGAGCTTAATCTCAAAGATGTTTTTGGTAAAAAAGAGCGACGGCGGATCGAGACCTATCTTCGATTTAAGAGTTTTAAATCGTCATGTACAGACAAAAAAATTTCAATTAATATCACATCTAAGAATCCCCGAGTTTTTACAAAACCGGGATTGGATGATAAAGATAGACTTGTCACTAGCCTACTTTCACATTCCAATAGCGACGTCTCACAGGTCGCTCTTACGACTCGTTTACCAAGACGAGTTACTACAGATGACATGCTTGCCCTTCGGCCTTTCATCTGCACCTCATATCTTCGCATCAGTGACGAATTGGGTTGCAGAAACCCTTCGATCAAGAGGTATGAGAGTGATAGTATACTTGGACGACTTCCTAATAGTCTCTCAAGAAAAGGATCGACTCGCTGCGCAAGCAGTCGAAGCAGTAAAGTTGTTGGAATCGCTAGGATGGATGGTGAACCATTCAAAGTCAATCCTACTTCCTCAACAAAAGTTGGAATATCTGGGCATTATCTGGGACACCAGAAACAACTTGTTAAGTGTTTCAGACAAGAAAACACAAAAGATCAAAGTTTTGATCGAGATTCTGAAATCAAAGAAAGTAGGCTCCTTAAAACAAATCCAATGCCTGTTGGGTCATCTAAACTTCGCCAACTTTGTTATTCACAGAGGGAGACTTCACTGTCGCCAATTACAAAGGTTCATTCGAAACTTCAAACAGGGAAGGCAAAGAGAATCCCTCCATCTTCCTCGACAAGTATTGGTGGAGTTAGACTGGTGGACACAGGCAGTAACATCGTCCAGCCTACTGCATCTTCCTCAAGTAACACACTTTCTAACAACAGATGCGTCAGACTCTGGCTGGGGAGCTCAGTTGAACGAGATAACTCTCTCAGGTTCTTGGACAAAGGATCAAATGCACTGGCATTCCAATCGCAAGGAAATGTACGCAGTATTTGCTACTATAATGAACCAAGCTCATTCACTACAGGGTTCCCATATTCTAGTACAGTCAGACAACCGAACTCTTGTAGCATACATTCGGAAGGAGGGAGGAACACGTTCACTACACTTATTGAACCTCACTTTCCAAACACTAGAGCTTGTGGACAATTTACAAATCACTCTATCTGCAGCCTACCTCCCAGGCAGATACAACGGAATAGCAGACAGTCTTTCCAGAGGGAAGAAGTTACCGGAATGGCACCTTTTACCGAAGGCAACAGAGAAAATTTTCAACTTTTGGGGCATTCCAGGGATCGACTTATTTGCATCAGCAGAATCAACGGTGGTCAGTCGGGTAGTGGCACTTTTCTCCGAAAATTCCCTAGGCCTAAATTACCATTGCGCATGGCCTTCTATAAGTTTATACTATATGAATGACTTTCAAGTTTACTGTTGCTTAAATTTGAACACAGCTACTCGTACTACTCGTTTGACTTTTAAGTTGAGTTTGTGTATGTATGTTTGAGAAAGGTTAAACTGAAATAAATAAATAAACTTTTTCAGATACGTATATGAGATATTTTATAATATTAATATTATGAGTACTAATATATTAAAGCTATATATTTCTTTGTGAAAATTTGTCTTTATATTACAGGAAACTCTAAGTAGCTGTAGAATGTGATGATTGCACGAGATATTATTCTGGAGAATGCACTAGAGATTAACAATCTTTCAACGATTGGTCATTCTCATATTGTTGTAAGATTTGATTTACATTTGTTAGCTAACTTTAATTCATGTTGTACGTAGCCTGTCTGCTACTGTGTCTTATCTAAATTACAGGTAACTTTATATCTATTGATAAAACTATATTAAGTGAATACATATTGCGCTTATTATCAACGTTGGAATAAGTTGCCTTTGGCTATTTTGTTACATTATATAAATTAGTTATTCATTTCCTGCACTATGACTTTTTAGGCTTTTTTGGACTAGCAAAAAGCTTATTGGACAATATAATGTTTAAATCTTGATGCTGCCTCTGTTATAATCGTTTATTATTTGTAAGGCATATGTTGAACACATTCTTTCCACCTTATGCGAATTACACAATGCAGAAACTTTACAGTATGGTTACGACACTTTTATATGTATAGATGTATTTTGTATCATGAGAAAATATCAATAGGTTTTTTAATAATAATTGAATTGTATTTTAAAATATATTTTGCAGGTAAATCGTGGAAAAGCTGATTCTGCTACATTTTAAAAAATTAACAGCAAATGTGGCAATGTCCAACATGATGATACTCTCACAGTAGAGTGGATTAGTTTGGAGCAGGAGTTTGTACTTATATATATGCCTATAGATAAGATATATTTCATTAATACTTTGTTAGAGAACTTTCTGAGAAGGTAAATATGATATGATAAGCTTTCTGTTATTGATTCATAATTTAATTATTAATTTTCGTTGATGTTTCAACCATTAATGCAATAATAATTCAATATTATTACACGTATCATTGCATATTTAACTGAATTAGTTTGATTGTTAGATATAGCGCAGTTTTGTTTGTTTGTGACATTTAGACAATTTAGATAATCAATATAATTTTATGGAAGACAGGTCATTTTTTTTTAAACATATGTGCATGAATTTATTAAATGGTACTTGATAGCATTAAAAGATAATACAATTGACAGTTGTTGTTATAATAGTTTATGACCCTTAGTAATAGATATGATGAATTTAAGCTTTTTTTTTAATTTGATTTTCCTGTCTAAATATGTTAAATACAAAAGCATTAGAAAGAATATATGACGTTCAAATTTAAACTATCTTTCTATGTGGAAAAATGTTCTGTTTTGGGTCTAAATTATAGTTATATAATAGCTTTTATAATAATATTTGCATATATGTAACTAGCATTATACAAAAACTGCATCTAACTATGTATAACGGTAGAGTTACACGTTTAACCAATTATCATAAATGAAGATGACATTTTTTTTAGTTAAACCTAAAATGTGTCATGCGAGAGATTAAGTGATATCTATTTTTGTTAATATATTACTGTTATAGATGGAAAAAGAAATGTAATCAATGCAGGATAATGGAAATATCTGGGCATGGATTAGATCATTGCTTTAAAGTAGCTGTCAAAGTGATTTAATTAAAATATAAACCGATTCAAACGAATGCAATGCAAAAAAATTGTATCCTCTTTATTATCTAATTAACATGAAATCTTCATTTAAATAATTATTATGTGATATTTTACAGTGTATAACTGCTTTAGAGTTTAACAAATAACATGGTATCTGGAAATATAAGCATTTTATAATAAAACTGTATTATAAAGACGAATTGTTAAAAATTTAAGGAAAAAAATTTGAATTTTTATATTAACATCAGGTAGAGTGTTAAAAAGTTTATATATAGCCCATTTTGAGTATATTAGATACAATTATATTACGTTTTGTGGGTGTTTGTAGTTGATGTCGAAAGATTTCCAAAATATCTGAACGTACTATTCAATCCAAATATTTACGAGTTAAACACGTTTTAATTTATCTGTAGGTATATGTAATATTTGCTGAGATGTGATGTGGGCGATTGCTCTGCATTCATTCGCCATTTCACACGTATACAGCAAGATTTCAAATTCAAATATATCGTGAAATTTTGAGTTGAATGGTACATGTATAAAAACATCCACTGTTTATTAAAATGCTACACAGCATAAGTGCGAGAAGACTCGTTTTTCAGTAAGTTTAAGAGATATTAAATTGTCCCATTTGACTTTTTGGAACCTCTTTTGAATATTTGCTTTCAGATACGTATTGTACAAATTTTGTATATTTAATAGTTACGCAGATAAACATAAGCGCTTCTTAGATTTCGCATTTTGGGGCATTTTAATTTATGAATCCACAATAGCAATTTGAAAAACGTTTAATATTAGTTAAAGCAGTATGTAATAAAAATATATCATATTCGATTTATAAAACTAAATGTGACCTTTATATTCTCTTGAATACTCCGCATTAGGTTGATTCACAGAGAACATTTGATTAACACTAAAGCTACCATTTGGCGGTCAAATGACCCCTTTTAAATGTAAACACGCGTGTATAAGAAATCCTTGGTAGGTTTAGTGTTAATCCTTATAAACGTTAACCTTTAGACTACCTGCCGCCACGTAAGTAGCGCAAGACATTTGTTACAAATTTTAATCATAAATATGTTATTGATAGTCAATATAATGATCATAGATGTTATTTAAAAATTCATTTGCAAGAAACTTTGGCAGTCTAAATGTTAAATATGCTTCCTTAATAATTGCTTTCTAAACTAAGAAAATTCGATTGGCACGAATATTATTTACACCTTATATATCAAACGCATATATGTATATTAGAAATTTAAGATTTTAAATTTTAAACAAGTTTAATATCAATATAAGTTACAACAACAATGTTATTTACAATTTGATCATTATAATAATGTTTTGTAATTACTGTCAATTGGTTTTTATATTATAATGTATTTTAGCAAATGTGCAATTTGAGTTGTCTAATATAATTATAAAGCTTATTCCATCTGTGCTATCTTTTAATCCTTATGAATATCTGCTAACTTCAATTTGATTGAAATATTGCCTTTTCCGAAAGTAAGTCACGAATAATTATAAAAAACATGATGACCAAAAAGAATTTATTGGTTTATTATCCGGATGGATTCATTTATCACAACAGTAGATCATACAATAAGAAAAATGGGGAAATTATAACGTTTGTTTGTTCACCGGAATATGAGTTATATTTTAAAGTTAACTAATAATTTTTAACCATAATTTTCTTTGCAGTTATTTAAAATGTAAAGATCCCGGTTGTCCAGGTACAGCTAAAATAAAAAATGGAAAGGATTTTTCTATCGGTGCAATACACTGTCACGAATGTCCTACGCATTATAAAGAAATTGCAGAATTTCGAGAAGATCTATATAAAACAATTACCACAATGCCTTGTACGCCAAAAGAGGCATACACATTCAACGCGAAAAGGTATAATTTTTTAATTGATTTTAACCCGGATTGAAAGAAAACTATTTTAATGTATAGACACTCAGTAGCAGCTCAGGAAATTTCTTTTGCAAGCGTACAGAAATCTCTTAAGAAATGGAGATCAGTTGGCTTCCCTTTGCCACCCAAAAGTTTAAGAGATTGCGCTATCACCTTAAATACAGATAAATGGATCAAATTCTTAACATTTACATTAGGAGATGATGAATACAAGCTAAATATTTTGCAATATGAAGAAGGAAATTTTATTGCAGTTATTTTTTATGAAAAAAGATTGAATGAAGTGTTACAAGAATGCAACGTAATAAGCCTAGATGGTACATTTAGGACAGTTCCCACTATAGAAAATGCAACACAATTAATTACAATTATGGGTAAAATAGGGGAGAAGGTAATAAATAAGGTTCTATTAAATAATTTTATTTGCTTATAATATTGCCTTTCTTGTAAATTTCAATATTTGTTTCATTTTATATATGAATTTATAGTTTTTTCCATTTATTTGGATTTTGTTAAATACAAAAAATCAACGCTTTTATACAAATGCTTTTAACTTTTTAAAATCTAATTTAATCCCGAAATTCAATCCAAAAATTGGTATTAGTGACTTTGAAAAGTCTATACATAATTCATTAGTTGCAGCATTTCCTGGGATTAAAGTACAAAGTTGCTACTTTCATTACGTACAAGTAAGAATTATATTTGTAAATTTCAAGTACTTCTACTGTATTCATTACGATAGATATATATTTCTAGTATTGAGAAAAATCACAAACATTTAGTATAATAATATATAATCCATATACTCCCAATTTGCTTTCAGAGTGTTCGTAAGCATATACAGCAGCTTAAAATTTTTACTGCTATAAAGAGTTTAGAGCCTGATACAGCTTCTAGAGCACTGTTAATTATACGAAAATTCTATAATTTGCCCTTTCTGCCACCTAACTATATAAAAACAGGCTTTTTAATCATAAAAGAAGAAATACGAAGTAAAGGGAATTTGAGTACTTTATTTGAAGATTTACTCAAATATATAGAATTTCAATGGATTCTTAGAACAAATGAAAACATTTGAAGCATTTTTAAAGCCATTGATAGAACAAACAATCCACAAGAGCGGTACCATCGTACAATCAACAGTTTAATAGGAAATCACCCGACTTTTCCTACATTTTGTGGTGAGTATAATATTAGCTGCTTCCCTGTCACACTAATGAGTGAGTTTGAACTACTCGGCTGTATGAGTTTTTCTAGTCAAATTTAGAGTTTCCATTATGCTTGAGTTTACTTCCTAATCAACATTGCCAGAACAATGCATTAAAATCCGAAAGCATTAAGTTAACAGTTTTAATAAGTTATAACTTAAAGTAATCATTAAGAATATTAAGAGATAATATTTATATAAGATTTTGATAGAATCAGAAAATATCAAAATGATAACTTTAAATTGTAATTTCTTATAGTGTTAACATCATGATATTGGCTTACGACGCATTGCTCTGGGAAATGCTAATAGGTTTGTCTCACTTGTATAACTGTCTAAACACCTGTGTCGCGAGAATAGCTCCATTTTATTAATTCCGAAATAGTTCTACTAATAGACGCGTCACTCTACACGCCGCAGAACGTTATTTTATTTTAGATATTTTGTAGAGATGAAATGCTTTCAATGACTCCTTAATTTCATTAAAAACATACTTTCTTTAATCTAACCCCTTCCTATAGTTAAATTAATAGAACTAATAGAGGAAACCGTAAGAGAAAGGAAGCAATTAGAAAAAGGATTAAAGATTAGAAATTTAAATAAAAAGGTGGAAGATGAAGATTTTAACCAGTTTATAAAAGATGCGTGGGACAAACTAGAAAGTGAATTAAAAGGAAACGAAAGAAAAGCAATTAAACGCTTTCTTACCCTATCTTCTATTAAAAAAGCAGGGACGATAAAGCAAATAAAAAATGAAATTAAAGATAAAAGTAAATATGTAATCATATACGTATTTCTATACATTATCAAAAATTTACCTTCTTCCAATTTTTAAATGCAAGTTAAAAATATACTAAAAAGAACCTACGGTTTTTAAAAATAAAATTTTAGATATTATTGGTTGTCACATAAAGTTCATGATATTTTTGCTAAAGTTTATTTTTTCATAAAAATGGTAAAACTTAAGTTACAGCCACAGCCTTTAGTATAGAAAAATAATATTATAAAATAAAATTTGATTCTATTTTTTAGAGTCCACACTATACAAGCCATACTGCCGCCAAAAAAAATATCAGGGAAAGGACTAATAAAGGATCATTAGTGATCAAATTGTAAATAACATTGTTGTTGTAACTTATATTGATATTAAACTTGTTTAAAATTTAAAATCTTAAATTTCTAATATACATATATGCGTTTGATATATAAGGTGTAAATAATATTCGTGCCAATCGAATTTTCTTAGTTTAGAAAGCAATTATTAAGGAAGCATATTTAACATTTAGACTGCCAAAGTTTCTTGCAAATGAATTTTTAAATAACATCTATGATCATTATATTGACTATCAATAACATATTTATGATTAAAATTTGTAACAAATGTCTTGCGCTACTTACGTGGCGGCAGGTAGTCTAAAGGTTAACGTTTATAAGGATTAACACTAAACCTACCAAGGATTTCTTATACACGCGTGTTTACATTTAAAAGGGGTCATTTGACCGCCAAATGGTAGCTTTAGTGTTAATCAAATGTTCTCTGTGAATCAACCTAATGCGGAGTATTCAAGAGAATATAAAGGTCACATTTAGTTTTATAAATCGAATATGATATATTTTTATTACATACTGCTTTAACTAATATTAAACGTTTTTCAAATTGCTATTGTGGATTCATAAATTAAAATGCCCCAAAATGCGAAATCTAAGAAGCGCTTATGTTTATCTGCGTAACTATTAAATATACAAAATTTGTACAATACGTATCTGAAAGCAAATATTCAAAAGAGGTTCCAAAAAGTCAAATGGGACAATTTAATATCTCTTAAACTTACTGAAAAACGAGTCTTCTCGCACTTATGCTGTGTAGCATTTTAATAAACAGTGGATGTTTTTATACATGTACCATTCAACTCAAAATTTCACGATATATTTGAATTTGAAATCTTGCTGTATACGTGTGAAATGGCGAATGAATGCAGAGCAATCGCCCACATCACATCTCAGCAAATATTACATATACCTACAGATAAATTAAAACGTGTTTAACTCGTAAATATTTGGATTGAATAGTACGTTCAGATATTTTGGAAATCTTTCGACATCAACTACAAACACCCACAAAACGTAATATAATTGTATCTAATATACTCAAAATGGGCTATATATAAACTTTTTAACACTCTACCTGATGTTAATATAAAAATTCAAATTTTTTTCCTTAAATTTTTAACAATTCGTCTTTATAATACAGTTTTATTATAAAATGCTTATATTTCCAGATACCATGTTATTTGTTAAACTCTAAAGCAGTTATACACTGTAAAATATCACATAATAATTATTTAAATGAAGATTTCATGTTAATTAGATAATAAAGAGGATACAATTTTTTTGCATTGCATTCGTTTGAATCGGTTTATATTTTAATTAAATCACTTTGACAGCTACTTTAAAGCAATGATCTAATCCATGCCCAGATATTTCCATTATCCTGCATTGATTACATTTCTTTTTCCATCTATAACAGTAATATATTAACAAAAATAGATATCACTTAATCTCTCGCATGACACATTTTAGGTTTAACTAAAAAAAATGTCATCTTCATTTATGATAATTGGTTAAACGTGTAACTCTACCGTTATACATAGTTAGATGCAGTTTTTGTATAATGCTAGTTACATATATGCAAATATTATTATAAAAGCTATTATATAACTATAATTTAGACCCAAAACAGAACATTTTTCCACATAGAAAGATAGTTTAAATTTGAACGTCATATATTCTTTCTAATGCTTTTGTATTTAACATATTTAGACAGGAAAATCAAATTAAAAAAAAAGCTTAAATTCATCATATCTATTACTAAGGGTCATAAACTATTATAACAACAACTGTCAATTGTATTATCTTTTAATGCTATCAAGTACCATTTAATAAATTCATGCACATATGTTTAAAAAAAAATGACCTGTCTTCCATAAAATTATATTGATTATCTAAATTGTCTAAATGTCACAAACAAACAAAACTGCGCTATATCTAACAATCAAACTAATTCAGTTAAATATGCAATGATACGTGTAATAATATTGAATTATTATTGCATTAATGGTTGAAACATCAACGAAAATTAATAATTAAATTATGAATCAATAACAGAAAGCTTATCATATCATATTTACCTTCTCAGAAAGTTCTCTAACAAAGTATTAATGAAATATATCTTATCTATAGGCATATATATAAGTACAAACTCCTGCTCCAAACTAATCCACTCTACTGTGAGAGTATCATCATGTTGGACATTGCCACATTTGCTGTTAATTTTTTAAAATGTAGCAGAATCAGCTTTTCCACGATTTACCTGCAAAATATATTTTAAAATACAATTCAATTATTATTAAAAAACCTATTGATATTTTCTCATGATACAAAATACATCTATACATATAAAAGTGTCGTAACCATACTGTAAAGTTTCTGCATTGTGTAATTCGCATAAGGTGGAAAGAATGTGTTCAACATATGCCTTACAAATAATAAACGATTATAACAGAGGCAGCATCAAGATTTAAACATTATATTGTCCAATAAGCTTTTTGCTAGTCCAAAAAAGCCTAAAAAGTCATAGTGCAGGAAATGAATAACTAATTTATATAATGTAACAAAATAGCCAAAGGCAACTTATTCCAACGTTGATAATAAGCGCAATATGTATTCACTTAATATAGTTTTATCAATAGATATAAAGTTACCTGTAATTTAGATAAGACACAGTAGCAGACAGGCTACGTACAACATGAATTAAAGTTAGCTAACAAATGTAAATCAAATCTTACAACAATATGAGAATGACCAATCGTTGAAAGATTGTTAATCTCTAGTGCATTCTCCAGAATAATATCTCGTGCAATCATCACATTCTACAGCTACTTAGAGTTTCCTGTAATATAAAGACAAATTTTCACAAAGAAATATATAGCTTTAATATATTAGTACTCATAATATTAATATTATAAAATATCTCATATACGTATCTGAAAAAGTTTATTTATTTATTTCAGTTTAACCTTTCTCAAACATACATACACAAACTCAACTTAAAAGTCAAACGAGTAGTACGAGTAGCTGTGTTCAAATTTAAGCAACAGTAAACTTGAAAGTCATTCATATAGTATAAACTTATAGAAGGCCATGCGCAATGGTAATTTAGGCCTAGGGAATTTTCGGAGAAAAGTGCCACTACCGGTCAGTCGTTATGCTTCTATGAATCCACAAGACCAGAAGGCAGAATTCACGAACGCATTCAGTCGTCAATGGACTTACAACCTAGGATGGGTATTTCCACCTCCCAGTCTCATACCGAGAATTTTAGCTCACCTCAACACTTGCAAGTGCAAGATATTATTAATCGCTCCCAGGTGGGAGAACACCTTTTGGATGTCGGACTTAATGCAGAGAACCAAGGAACCTCCAATGAGAATAGAGGACTTGAAAGAAGTTCTATTAGACTTGTCGACAGGCTACCCTCCACCAGAGGTAGACAAACTAATCCTAGAAGTATGGAAAGTTGGGGGTGGGAAAGATTAACAAATAATTGGTCTATAGAAGAAAAGGAACTGTTAAAGAAAAGTTGGCGTAAATCCACTTTAGAAACTTATAAGGCGCCAATCCATCGCTGGATAAACTGGTGCTCACAGGAAGATATAAACCCGCATAACCCGCTAGGAAAGGACTTGGCAAGATTTTTGGCTCATCTGTTCATCAACAAAGGGTTCGCACATAGTACTATCCTAGTTCATAAGTCAGCAATTTCCACTTTTTGCGCAGGAGAAACGAAAGATGAGATTTCTTCAGACTTTCTAGTTAAACAAATACTTAAAGCGATAGCTATTGCTAAACCTAGGGAGATAAGAACGGAAATATGGGATGCACAAATCTTAATTGAATGGTTATGAAAGAGCGCAAGGGAGTTATCCCTTTTTGAACTGGCAAGGAGATTAGCAGCGCTCCTTTTGGTTGCCTCTGGTCGTCGTATTCACGATCTTACACTGCTAAAGATTTCCAGGAATCATATAGAAAATTTAGGGGATGAAATTATATTATGGCCAAC
This sequence comes from Prorops nasuta, assembly GCF_024137725.1. Lineage (NCBI taxonomy): Eukaryota > Metazoa > Arthropoda > Insecta > Hymenoptera > Bethylidae > Prorops > Prorops nasuta. The sequence continues at coordinate 2,069,817 of NW_027116821.1, read as the reverse complement.
ATTTGGTTCAAAGACAGATAGAGCAAGATTTAGACAATCGGGATGGAAGCTATCTAAACACCCAAATATTTGGCTTTGCCCAGTAACCATGTTAAGGGCATACCTTAAAAAATCGGAACAACGTAGAACAATAGGAGGTGAAAAACTAGACGAACTGTTTATCTCTATCACTGGACCAGTAAAACCAGCTTCGAGATCAATGATTGCAGGATGGGTGAAATCAGCATTAAAGGAAGCTGGAGTAAATGCAGCACCGGGAAGCATTAGATCAGCTGTTTCCTCTAGTAACTGGTTAGATGATGTTCCTTTACAAGATATTCTAAATAGAGGCAATTGGAAGTGTGCGGAAACCTTCAGAAGACATTACTGTAGAGAGGTGAATAGACCTAATTCAGATAGGAGGAGTAATTCAGTTCTAAAGACTTTCACACCCTGTATAACATAGCTATTTTATTAAGTTCTTTTCTTATTTTCATTCAAATCCATATATTTTTGTTTTTTGTAAAAAAAAAAAAAAAAAAATAGTTTCAGATAGAGTTAACTATGGTATGTAAAATCATAGTCAAAATTATTAACTAGTTTAATTTACTTAAAACACTGTTTAAATTCTGTTTTCTGTGACAAAATAAAATCGTAATTATCGAGAAATTTTAAAGTATTCTTTTAAATTCAAAACATTTTTAAAACTACACATAGCGTTGAGTGTGGTCACCAGCAGATAGCAAACACGTCTCTCACCAGATGCCGTGTATCGGCCGAATACACATAATATAAATGTTTTGAACTACAACAAAACATGTATTATGTGTGAAGCCGATACACGGCATCCAAGTAAGTATCTTGCTGTTGAGAGTCTCTATGAAGTTAGAGGCGAATTTTACCGCCAAGCAAGTGACCACAGCTACAGTGATACCAACTCAAAAGTGGAGTAAAACTTAAAAGCTAAAGAAGGAAGTAAGTAAAAAGGCAAATACTGAACAGCTTCTCTCTCACCAGATGCCGTGTATCGGCTTCACACATAATACATGTTTTGTTGTAGTTCAAAACATTTATAATATATTTCCTTAATACGTAATGTATGTTTTTAGAAGTATAAAAAATTTATTATACCTGTTTTTTTCGATAATCCAGAAAAGTCATTAAAAATTTTATAACTTCACTATAACTGGTTAACATTTTCCAACAAATTAAAACTCTTTAACAATTTATACTAACACTCGTTTGATTAAAAATCCACGCTGCCAGACTGACATTTCTGCACTTTTCACACTCTCACAAGACTCACAGATAGGTCCAGTGGTATAGACTCACCAAAAAATCACCCAGTGGCGTAGAATTATTTTAGACAAAGACGCAGATAGAAATCTATGAGTTAGAGAGAGAAGAGCAATGGCGACGTCCGAGATAGGAAAATAAGAAACGAAGGCCTGGAGAAACCAGGTTGAACGCGGTATAAGGCTCTCTCTTTCTCTTTAAGGCATTTAAACAAGGATAGCCTATCATACATATCCTATACTCTTTCCAGTCACTCAGTCCAGGCGGGGAAATATCCATGGGGAAGTATGGTTCCTAAACGCATCAAAAAAATCTTGCAGGCCATTAGTGGCGGTCATTGTCCATCTCAACTCAACTCCTCTATACTATCTTATAGCAAAAATTTAAAGACAACAGCAGACGAAACGCGACATCGACAAATATGAAGATGACGTTTTGGACGTAGTAAAAGTATTATCCAGAAAGCATATTATTTATGTTGGAAATGTAGGGATGTCGAAAAATGGAATGGAAAATAATGCAAATATGGTGCATATATATAATATTATTTATCAAGTATAAAAGGGAAGAGATCGGATGCAATTTTCAGCCTATAAAGAGGAAAAAGCATCAGATAAATATCGGGAGCAGCAAGTCAGAAGAAAGATTAATTTAACAAAGCAAAATATTCTTTAATCTTTCTTTTGATTTACTGCTCCCGATACTTATCTGATGCTTTTTTCTCTTTATAGGCTGAAAATTACATCCGATCTCTTCCTTTTTATACTTGATAAATAATATTATATATATGCACCATATTTGCATTATTTTCCATTCCATTTTTCAACATCCCTACGTTTCCAACATAAATAATATGCTTTCTGGATAATACTTTTACTACGTCCAAAACGTCATCTTCATATTTAGTTGAGTTCGGTATTGTGCTCTTTTCGCTCTACGGTGCAGTCCCTAGAATTTTTTATTCGCTCCTTCTAGTGATATTCTGTCCACACTGAAATCGGGAGAGCGTAGCATGTGCAAAGAAGCAAGGAGCAATACCCCCCCCCCCCCCCCCATTCCATACTTTTATTAAGGAAGTGGAGTTAGGAAATCTGAGTGCACAATATTATTAGAGGATATTGAAAAGAAAAAGAAAACTGTTAATTGCGCAGACAGTAATTAAAGTTTTTATTCTCATTTTAAAGCACTAAAAAATGGAAATTATTGGAGACAATTTTAGCAATTAATGAAAAATGACGTTTGTTCTTTATTAAATTAAAATGAGGATAAAGTTTTGTAATATATTCTATACTGCCTCGTAATATATGTATATGATATGTATTATGTATTAAGGTCAACTCAACTTTCCCGGTACCACTTCCCTAAAAATATGTGATAGATTGGAGGGGGTAATGATTCCTTGCTCCTTTGCACGCACATGTTAACGCTACGCTCCCGAGTTCAACATGGACAGAATATCACTAGAAGGAGCGAATAGGATATTCTAGGGACTGCTCGGTAGAGCGAAAAGAGCACAATACCGAACTCAACTTTTGTCGATGTCGAGTTTCGTCTGCTGTTGTCTTTAAATTTTTGCTATAAGATAGTATAGAGAATGTTGAGATGGACATGAATCAATTTTGCGAGAAGCATTTTTGCTACAAGATAGTATAGGGAAGCAGAAACTATACCTGTACATGATTCAGTTTTGAAAATTTGAACAGTGTAGCATTCAGCAGAGACAAATGTTGAGGGAGCGGTGTATGTTATTGGCTATTACTCTTAGATCCTATAATTTTATCCAATAGAAGTAGAAGTTTAAAAAGAAATCTGGTAACGTTACTGAGCTGCTACCTCTGCTGAACCATCATTCTTTTAACAGAACGTATGTATATGCATGTACATACATTGTACAATAAAGAACTCATCTCTCCCTCCTCAAAAATGAGAAAAAGTTCCAAAGGAATCTTTATTATTTGGTTAAATAACTATTTTATACAGGAAAACAGTAATGATGTTGTTAAACTTGAATTGCATCGTATATATATATATATATATATATAAATTTTATCTAATTAGTTAATAAATAATGGTTAAACTTAAAAAAATAATAGTTTTAGTCCATAATGAATTCTTTATCATCTATCATATCTCGAATGCGTTCTATTGATAAAATATTGTACAAGGTATGTGGGAACTTTGACGTTGGTCCAATAACGTGTAACCGAATTTCGCATTCGTCCATCAAAAAAGTCCATTTTATGCTCTCTCGCTCTGGAAGTGTCATAGCCTATAATGGAGGAAATTGTATTCGATTTATTTTAGTTGTTTAAATTAGTACAACTTATCTTCTTCTTTGAATTACTTGAAACTTTGTGGCAGAACAGCCCAAAGTACGTTCCGCGGCTGGTCCAGTTAATCGGCAACCGATAAGGTATCCAGTACTGTCTTTCAGATTCAGTTTAATATTCAAAATTACTGTGTTCAGTGGAATTCTGCTACCATTACCACAAGGACATTCCAAGTTCATACAACTATCCTTTTTATCATTGAGAATTTTTTTGCATAAAGCACTGTAACGGATAATAAAAATAATAAGTAAAAAATTGTATTACTGAAAAATATTTATAATCAGAAATATGCATGTGTGTATGTAGACCATTTGATTAGAAAAGTATTGGCAGTCTCGGTATCCGTATTCATTTCCGTAATTTTTGCCCTTAAAATAACAGCAAATTGAATTCTATTATCCACAGAATTTGACCATGTGTTTAGTTTACTTGTGATTTCCTGAATCGTCATTACATTTGTAATGGTATGAGCTGTAAAGATATTATTACATTAATATTCAATGATAAATCAAACCTGAAATTAATTCTGTTTTCTTTTTCATAAATGATTCTCTCACGATTAGGAACTGCAAAAGGGTCTGTGGATAAAATTTCTTTTTCCCTATTACTTAGCATCTTTCTCAGATAAGCTGTCCTTTGAACTGTAGGATTTTCAGTGATCAAAGTTTTTCTTGCTGATAAAAACAAAATCAATAATATATCATCATTTTCCTTAATATAAAAGGTATTTAATGTCATCATAAAATATTCTAAAAGAAAAACCTATGGACAGTGCTATCTTATTTTTGTATTTATCATAAGCGATCTTAGCGTCAACCAAGTGTAGCACAGTTTTTTTTGGTTCCCAGAATTCAGCTCTCTCCACCCATTCTTTTTCCCAAAGCATTAGAGCTACAGTGTCCTCAGTCGAACTGTCTAGGGCTTCGAAACTCCTACATTTCAGAGATCTCCCATCTTTGGTTATTATATCACGGCCATCGCTTACCTAAATAGACGTGATTGAAAAAATATCAAATAAATAAAATAAGTAAAAGGGAGGTGAGAATATAAATAAATAATTTATTCACGAACAAAAGTGACGATGACAAAGACATCAACGAATTGATCTCTCATATCCTCGATATTGTTAAGAATTTCTACCAATTCCTTTGACAATTCAATACTTCTCGTTGGTAGTGCTAGTAGCTTCTCATATTCTTCCTTATCCGGTGCATCATGAAACTGTATGAGTGCACTATTTTCGTTAATCGATAAATTGTACTGGCTAGTAGCAGAAGGAACAAAAAATTCATTCTTGTCATTCAAACCCCGGGATGTAACTTTTCCATTTACTGCTTCAACTAAAATTTTCGAATTTAATTTAAGATTTATTATTTTATTGAAATATTATTATTTCCAAACCTATACTGCCAATATGAAAGGTGGAGTAAAGTTTTTTAACGTATTGTGCACTGCCCCAGACAGTTACATTAATAAAATCCTCTTCGGAATCTCTCAAAGTAAACGTCCAAACTCCTCGCTCGGTTTTATTGACTGTAATATTTTTCTCAGTAATTATGTAATATTTTTAGAATCTTTACAATAATCGAGAGAAAAAAAAGAACTAACATTTCATTTGACTGCCATCAAAAGTTTTAAAATTTGAACTGTTAATAATAACTCCTATAATTAGAGAGTTTTGCACTCCAATGTTCAAGGACCTTATTTTTTGTCTGTTTACTCCTGCCATTCTTTCTATTTGACTTTTTTAAAGAAAGTTCTATTCTATAAGATTATATACTGAATCGACAATTCTCCTTTTCGAAACTCAGTTTACCGCGTAGTAATATTCAAGATGGCCGATTTTTGGAACGGTAAAAGTACCTCATTTGTAATACAATAAATCTATTTCCATGCAGCTATGAAATGTAAATATTTTATCTACTGCAACAAAAATTTTTTTGTTATAACGTATAACGTTTATACATTTATAAATGTATAAGAAATAAAAAAGATTAAATAAATTATAAAAACATGATTTAAATGCAAAATTTGATTTATTATAGTCTATTCTTTATTAATTTTGTTCATCCATTTATAACACTTCAAATATTTCAAATGTTTAAATTTTAATAAATTTAAATTTAAGATTTTATATGCTACTTTAGAAACCATTTGTTAGACGTCATGCTAAAATAATAAATAGTATCTATTTCAATTTTAAAATGTTCCGCCAAACATTTTAATTCTTGAAAATTTTACCGACACTAGCGCCACTACAAATTCCAATCGGTATCGGCAGAGATGAAACGGGAGATTGCTCATGCGAGGTCCCGAGGCAATCCCTACCGGTAGGCGGCGCTGGTGTTGGCAAACGCGTGTCTCAGGTCCATCTAACCCCTAACGCCATCTATCGGAAGAGACCACGAAGCACGAGCGTTAAGCTTAGAATAGGGTAAAACATATATGCATTGTTGCCAGAAAGCGGAATAAAGAGAGAGCGGAGATATTTTCTCGGACCTCTCTGTCTTTCTCGTTGTTAGCTTCTAGCAGAAGAGTCGAGGCAAAATCTTTCCGTTTCGCTTTGCCGAAAATCTACCAATATTCGATGTCATTTATATTTGCAGGCCAATGCCTTTATACATGATTTTTTCAGCATATTTATTTATCAGCATTGACTTATTTAAATCAATAATAAATTAAGGAAATGCGTATTTGATATATAATAATTATTTTAACTATAATTTCATCGTTATATTTCGCTTATTTCCGTAAAATCTGAATTTCTTTAGTTTATTATTGATTATTGTAAGTCAATGGCCATTAAAAAAAATTTAATCTTAAAAAAAAAAAGAAAAGTACCGTTCAGGAATCGAACCCGGACCCACAAATCGCCACGCTATTACCTTACTGCCTAAACCACGAGGCTTCTTCAGTGCACCGTAAACAGATAGTCTTTTTAAGGGCTTGAAATCTTCTTTTAAACCATATAAATAAACGAAGAACCGACATCTTTATTCATTATTATTCTATCATAATGGTACACAAATTAAGGAATAATTATATTTTGAATAGTTTTCAAAAGCTTTTCCAATAGCCAAGAACGAAGATAAATAATCAACGCTCGCAGTTTCCGTTCTTGGTTATTGGAAAAGCTTTTGAAAATCTACATTATATAATTATTCTTTAATTTGTGTACCATTATGATAGAATAATAATGAATAAAGATGTCGGTTCTTCGTTTATTTATATGGTTTAAAAGAAGATTTCAAGCCCTTAAAAAGACTATCTGTTTACGGTGCACTGAAGAAGCCTCGTGGTCTAGGCAGTAAGGTAATAGCGTGGCGATTTGTGGGTCCGGGTTCGATTCCTGAACGGTACTTTTCTTTTTTTTTTTAAGATTAAATTTTTTTTAATGGCCATTGACTTACAATAATCAATAATAAACTAAAGAAATTCAGATTTTACGGAAATAAGCGAAATATAACGATGAAATTATAGTTAAAATAATTATTATATATCAAATACGCATTTCCTTAATTTATTATTGATTTAAATAAGTCAATGCTGATAAATAAATATGCTGAAAAAATCATGTATAAAGGCATTGGCCTGCAAATATAAATGACATCGAATATTGGTAGATTTTCGGCAAAGCGAAACGGAAAGATTTTGCCTCGACTCTTCTGCTAGAAGCTAACAGCGAGAAAGACAGAGAGGTCCGAGAAAATATCTCCGCTCTCTCTTTATTCCGCTTTCTGGCAACAATGCATATATGTTTTACCCTATTCTAAGCTTAACGCTCGTGCTTCGTGGTCTCTTCCGATAGATGGCGTTAGGGGTTAGATGGACCTGAGACACGCGTTTGCCAACACCAGCGCCGCCTACCGGTAGGGATTGCCTCGGGACCTCGCATGAGCAATCTCCCGTTTCATCTCTGGTATCGGTAACTGGTCGGCGGAAATACGTCAGAGAGTAGAGACTGTAGAGGGGCTGCAATATAGACAATATGTCAAAATACATAATGCATGGTCCGTGAGCCAAGACAAATGTTAGTATTATTGTATCGTAGTATGTTCAATGACCGCCACTAATGGCCTGCAAGATTTTTTTGATGCGTTTAGGAACCATACTTCCCCATGGATTTTTCCCCGCCTGGACTGAGTGACTGGAAAGAGTATAGGATGTGTATGATAGGCTATCCTTGTTTAAATGCCTTAAAGAGAAAGAGAGAGCCTTATACCGCGTTCAGCCTGGTTTCTCCAGGCCTTCGTTTCTTATTTTCCTATCTCGGACGTCGCCATTGCTCTTCTCTCTCTAACTCATAGATTTCTATCTGCGTCTTTGTCTAAAATAATTCTACGCCACTGGGTGATTTTTTGGTGAGTCTATACCACTGAACCTATCTGTGAGTCTTGTGAGAGTGTGAAAAGTGCAGAAATGTCAGTTTGGCAGCGCGGATTTTTAATCAAATGAGTGTTAGTATAAATTGTTAAAGAGTTTTAATTTGTTGGAAAATGTTAACCAGTTATAGTGAAGTTATAAAATTTTTAATGACTTTTCTGGATTATCGAAAAAAACAGGTATACAAATTTTTTATACTTCTAAAAACTTACATTACGTATTAAGGATATATATTAAGTTAATTCTTGTCAAAATTAACTTAATATATAAATGTATGAAACAAATAGATTCATGAATTTAAATAAGAAATACATAATAAAAAATATTATTATAATTTTTTAAATAATATGCAGATCCTAGTGTATTTATTATCATGTATAGTTAATTGGTAAAATTACTGCTAATTATAATGTCTCTTTTTCCTAGGCGTAAAGGTTCTATGGAAGGTCCTGCCAGGAGTAAAGTGCATGCGTCATAATGATTTCAACCAGAGGAATTAAGCAACGCTAAGGAATGGAACACAGTTTCAGATCACGCAGCATGCTCTCCACATCTATAATAAGCCAACCTGTTTTCTTAGATAAGTAATATTACTGATAACCATATATAAAATGTATTCAAACATGATCCTTTGTGGTTTCCCTTATGTTTCGCAGGTCAAATGTTCTGATAAGGCTGATGAGCTGCATCCAATTGGTAAATAAAAATGAGGCCAGGCTGTGTGTCAATTCTGCTGCTTCAAATTTGGAATCTCCATGCAGAAGCCAAATGGAAATATTAAAAAAAGATTTGTTATTCAGGTATTATTTAACAATGATCTAAATGCATCAAAATGGCTATTACTGGTATTCATTTTTCAAATTTGTTTATATCTAAACTAATTTTCTTTGCTGGTTTAGGTTCAGTAAATATTAATAGATTTGGCTGTCAGTATTTGATCTCAATAACTGTGCTGCATTACAAATGGAGACTAGTAAAGCTGATGAACTGCAACCAAGTGGTGAATAAAAATGAGGCCAGGCTATTTGTAATGCTGCTGCTTCGAATCTGGAATCTCCATGCAGAAACGAAATTGGAAAGATTAAGAAAAGATTTGTTATTCAGGTATTATTTAAAAATGATCTAAATGCATCAATATGGCTATTACTGGTAGTCATTTCTCAAACTTGTTTATATCTAAACTTATTTTCTTTGCTGTTTTAGGTCCAGTAAATATTAATAGATTTGGCTGTCAGTATTTGGTCTCGATAACTGTCCTGCATTATAAATGGAGACTAGTAAAGCTGATGAACTGCAACCAAGTGGCGAATAAAAATGAGGCCAGGCTATTTGTAATGCTGCTGCTTCGAATCTGGAATCTCCATGCAGAAACGAAATTGGAAAAATTAAGAAAAGATTTGTTATTCAGGTATTATTTAACAATGATCTAAATGCATCAATATGGCTATTTCTGGTAGTCATTTCTCAAACTTGTTTATATCTAAACTTATTTTCTTTGCTGTTTTAGGTCCAGTAAATATTAATAGATTTGGCTGTCAGTATTTGGTCTCAATAACTGTCCTGCATTATAAATGGAGACTAGTAAAGCTGATGAACTGCAACCAAGTGGTGAATAAAAATGAGGCCAGGCTATGTGTAAATGCTGCTGCTTGGAATCTGGAATCTCCATGCAGAAGCCAAATGGAAATATTAAAAAAAGATTTGTTATTCAGGTATTATTTAACAATGATCTAAATGCATCAATATGGCTAATTTCGTTTACAAATTTAAGAAAACTTATCCTCTTTATCTTACACTTTTCAATTTGAAATAAATGATTGATATTCCCTGAATGGATAGTCTCTTTTAATTAATATTATTTGTAAAAACAATTTATTAATATACACTAATAAACAACGATTATTTATAATAAATAAAATTGAAATAATCTTTATACAAGGCATTTTATTTTATTAAAATTACATATAGTTAATACCTTATAAAATAGCAATAATTTCATTTATCAATTAATAATATTTCAATAAACTAATACATTTTACCATAATCTACAAAGCTTTACTTCCCGAACACAATAAATACATTCATTTACTATGTTTATAATTATTTTGAGCATGGATGCAAATACATATGCAAAGTAGAATTACCCATAGGAAAGTAAAAATATAGATTTATCTGTGGGATTCATGACAAATGACGACGTTTAAACATAAAAAGGAGAAAAAGTAAGAAGCTAATAGGTATATTGCTCTTGAACCTATTGCAATAAATCTTTTATAATTCACAGTATAATATATAAACGTAATCTAAATAAAGAAAAGAAAAATATTTTGAAAGATTAATTCATTATCCTGTACCCTACTTTTTATATATAAGATTTTCTTTCATCTCCATTTATAATCTAGGACAGTTATTCAAAGCAAATACTGATAGCCAAATCTATTAATATTTACTGGACCTAAAACAGCAAAGAAAATAAGTTTAGATATAAACAAGTTTGAAAAATGACTACCAGTAATAACCATATTGATGCATTTACATCATTGTTAAATAATACCTGAATAACAAATCTTTTCTTAATCTTTCCAATTTCGTTTCTGCATGGAGATTCCAGATTCGAAGCAGCAGCATTTACACATAGCCTGGCCTCATTTTTATTCACCACTTGGATGCAGTTCATCAGCTTTACTAGTCTCCATTTATTATAATGCAGGACAGTTATTGAGACCAAATACTGACAGCCAAATCTATTAATATTTACTGGACCTAAACCAGCAAAGAAAATAAGTTTAGATATAAACAAATTTGAAAAATGACTACCAGTAATAGCCATATTGATGCATTTAGATCATTGTTAAATAATACCTGAATAACAAATCTTTTTTTAATATTTCCATTTGGCTTCTGCATGGAGATTCCAAATTTGAAGCAGCAGAATTGACACACAGCCTGGCCTCATTTTTATTCACCAATTGGATGCAGCTCATCAGCCTTATTAGAACATTTGACCTGCGAAACATAAGAGAAACCACAAAGGATCTGTTTGAATACATTTTATATATGATTATCAGTAATATTACTTATCTAAGAAAACAGGTTGGCTTATTATAGATGCGGAGAGCATGCTGCGTGATCTGAATCTGTGTTCCATTCCTAAGCGTTGCTTAATTCCTCTGGTTGAAATCAGTATGACGTATGCACTTTACTCCTGGTACGACCTTCCATAGAACCTTTACACCTAGGAAAAAGAGACATTATAATTAGCAGTAATTTTACCAATTAACTATACATGATAATAAATACACTAGGATCTGCATTTTATTTAAAAAATTATAATAATATTTTTTATTATGTATTTCTTATTTAAATTCATGAATCTATTTGTTTCATAAATTTATGTATTAAGTTAATTTTGACAAGAATTAACTTAATATCTTTCCTTAATACGTAATGTAAGTTTTTAGAAGTATAAAAAATTTATTATACCTGTTTTTTTCGATAATCCAGAAAAGTCATTAAAAATTTTATAACTTCACTATAACTGGTTAACATTTTCCAACAAATTAAAACTCTTTAACAATTTATACTAACACTCATTTGATTAAAAATCCGCGCTGCCAAACTGTCATTTCTGCACTTTTCACACTCTCACAAGACTCACAGATAGGTCCAGTGGTATAGACTCACCAAAAAATCACCCAGTGGCGTAGAATTATTTTAGACAAAGACGCAGATAGAAATCTATGAGTTAGAGAGAGAAGAGCAATGGCGACGTCCGAGATAGGAAAATAAGAAACGAAGGCCTGGAGAAACCAGGTTGAACGCGGTATAAGGCTCTCTCTTTCTCTTTAAGGCATTTAAACAAGGATAGCCTATCATACATATCCTATACTCTTTCCAGTCACTCAGTCCAGGCGGGGAAAAATCCATGGGGAAGTATGGTTCCTAAACGCATCAAAAAAATCTTGCAGGCCATTAGTGGCGGTCATTGTACCTCGGAACAAGGACAACAATATTTGTTATTTTCATACGAGGTTTGGCGATCAAGCGAAACGATGCACAACTCCGTGTGGTTACATAACGACCAAACAGACAGAAAACTAAAAGAGCTGTATTCCACCCAGACGGTTGGAGGCAGCATGGCAGATCATGAAATCCGTCTACACGTACATGATCGAGGAAATAACATTAAGTTCCTTGTCGATTCGGGATCGGTGGTTTCGGTACTTCCCAAATCAATGATTAAGCATCCGAAACCGAGTGTGACACACCTCTATGCCGCAAACGCCACAATCATCGGGACTTACGGGAAAAGAACCCTCATGCTCGATTTTGGGTTACGAAGAAACTTTAAATGGACTTTTATCGTTGCCGACGTGAAAGCTGCCATCCTAGGGGCCGATTTCCTAGCGGAACACGGACTAATCCTGGACATGAGAAATAAGAAAATCATAGAATCAACCACTTCGCTGACCGCTAAAGGCAATTACGAGAAGGCGGCGGTACACAGTATCTCCACAGTGGACACAAAGCATCAATTTTGGCCATTGCTACAACAGTTCATTGACGTCACTAAACCTCCGATAGGGAGAAACTACATACGACAAGATAACATTGCGCATTACATAATGACCGTTGGTCCCCCCGTAGCAGAAAAACCCAGGAAATTGGCCGGAGAAAAAAGACTGGCACTTAAAAAACAAATTAAGGGTATGTTAGAGGACGGGATAATAAGACCGTCCAGTAGTCCGTGGTCCAGCCCGGTCCATATGGTCAAGAAGAAGAGTGGCGAATGGCGCGTGTGCGGGGACTACCGGGCTTTAAACGCACGCACAGTGCCGGACCAATACAGCTCACCACGAATAGAAGATTCGTTCCAAAACTTGGCCGGCAAAACTGTATTCTCAACCCTAGATCTATACAGAGCTTATCACCAAATCCCAATGGCCCCAGAGGATATTCAGAAGACGGCAATTGCCACGCCTTTCGAGACATTTGAGTATCTAGTGATGCCGTTCGGAGTGAAAAACGCTTCGAAAACATTTCAAAGGTTCGGCGACGCAATTTTCCGCGATCTCGATTTCGTTACGATTTACATAGAAGACATACTCATTGCATCGTGCGACAGACGGGAGCATGAACATCACCTGCGAACAGTACTAAACAGACTCAGAGAAAACCAACTACGGATCAACGTAGACAAACGCGAGTTCGGGAAAGATGAAGTGACATATCTTGGTTTTACAGTGAACAAAGAAGGATATCGTCCTCCTAGTGAAAGAGTTGAGGCGATACACAATTACGTCAAACCAGTGACCATTCACGAACTGCGCCGGTTCCTAGGGATCATAAATTACTTCAGGAGATGTATACCCGGTGCGGCGCAAATGCAGGCTCCGTTGAATAATTTCATAAAAGACTCACGCAAGAACGACAAGAGGAAGATCCCATGGGACGAAGAGACAAACCAAGCGTTTGAAAAGTGTAAACAAGGAGTTATTGACGCAACAACTATGGCTTTCCCGGCTGCGGATTTACCAATCTCCCTCACCACGGATGCTTCCGATTCAGCGATAGGCGCAGTAGTAGATCAACTCGAGAATGAAGTGTGGAAACCCATAGGATTTTTCTCGCGGAAACTTAGTGAAACAGAAAGAAGGTACAGTACGTACGACCGCGAACTATTAGCGGTATTTGCGGCAATAAAATTTTTCAAACACATCCTCGAGGGAAGACAATTCATAACAAAAACAGACCATAAACCATTAGTTCACGCGTTTTCGCAAAAACTAGATAAGGCATCGCCCCGACAATTAAGACAGCTAGACTTTATCTCGCAGTTCAATACAGAAATAACCTATGTGAAAGGAATCGACAATTCTGTGGCAGACGCGTTGTCGCGAATTTACACCATAAATTCACCACGAGTAATAGAAATTGGTGACATCGCGGAAGCCCAAGCGACCGACAGTGAACTAAAAGACATTATCGACCAGCAAACAATCAAATTGCAAAACATTACTTTCGATACGGGAGTACAAATATACTGTGACATCACAAACGACATTGTACGCCCATACTTACCACATTGCCTACGCAAAACAGCATTCAACGCAATACACGGACCAGCTCACCCTAGCCGGCGTAGCACCTGTAATTTGCTAAGACAAAAATTCTTCTGGCCTAACATGAAAAGGGACGCAATCAATTGGGCCAGAGGATGCATTAATTGCCAACGTGCGAAAATACAACGACATAATCGACTAGAGCCAGAACACATCGATGTACTGGAGAACCGATTTAACCACGTGCATTTGGACCTCATCGTATTTCCGGAAGTTAAAGGTTACAAGTATTGTTTAACCATGATCGATAGATTTACCAGATGGCCGGAAGCTATACCTCTTCAGGATATGCAAGCTAGTACAGTAGCCGACGCATTCTATGCAAATTGGATATGCCGATTTGGAGCACCCATCACGATCACCACTGATCAAGGATCTCAATTCGAATCTGCTTATTCACAGCATTGGCAAACCTAATCGGTGCTAAGAAAATTAGGACGACTCCGTACCACCCAGCATCGAATGGGATGATTGAACGTTGGCACAGAACGGTGAAAACTGCTTTGATGTGCAACCCTCAAATTTGTTGGATGGAACTCCTACCTAGAGTACTACTAGGACTCAGGACAGCCTTGAAAGAAGACATCAATGCTACGTGTGCAGAATTAGTTTACGGGACCACGCTGCGCTTACCAGGAGAATTTTTCATTAACCAAGAATTACCAATGGAACCGCAAATATTCCTGGAAAAATTCAGATTACATATGCGAGGATTACGTCCAACTCCGACAGCACACCATTCCAAAACAAAAATATTCCTGTTAAAAGGACTAAAAGACTGTACACATATTTTTCTAAGGAATGACGCAGTAAAGAAACCACTCGAACCACCATTCTCAGGACCGTTTAAAGTGATCAAGAGATTGGACGACACACGAATGGTAATCGACGCTGAAGGAGAGGTAAAAACAATTTCCATCGACAGGGTAAAGCCAGCATTTATAATTAAAGAAGAAGATGACACATCCCAGGCAAGCACACCCTCGTCACATCAATGGGGATCAACCATGGACCCACCAAAGAAAACATACGGCAAATCAGTGTCATTCCGGTGAATGTCACTTGGAGGGGAGTAGCTGTGGCGGTCCGAGGTAGTTCAACCACCAAACACCAGAGGGAAACAGAACGTCCCCAAGTTACACATCTATGTACAAACCAAATTAAGACAATTATAATTTTGAAATATCCTGTTCTTGTTCCTGTGGAATCCGTCGAGTCCACATGTTTTTCAAAAGGCGTTTCATATTACTACACGTGTGGAATAAATTACATATTTTCTGTAAAAGATTATTTGTATTGTAATTTGCATTCGACATATGGAAATACACAGACTACCGAAAGGAAAATAATTCCCTAGTGTTAAATATAGTCAATCCCACTATAGATGATTATGCCCTCGCGCCATCTATCGAAACTGATGCGAAACAACACGGCAGAGCTTCGAATAGGGTAAAACAGATCTACATTAGATAATTTTATAATTTAAGAAAATATTTTTATTTTAGCGTAGAAAGATACACGAAACTAACATTAATTTGTTAACAAACGAAATTAATAAAAGTATTATACATATACCCTACATTATTATTACAATATCCTTCTTAAATTTAAATATATGACTTCCAGAGCCCCCGATACTCCGGCCCATACACGATAGTGGCAGCACCATCGCCTGTCATTTTTAGGCTCCAAAGTATAGATGGTCAGATTATAGGAGACCATCATATAAAAGAGCTAAAACCGTGTCCGGAAATGCAAGAGGAAGGGGAAACTCATCTTTCCCCTATCGCGTTTATGGGCTATATGAGGCCGGATGCATCGGCCCAAAATTATACCCTGGTCGATCATGGACCAGCACCGACAAGCTCGTCGCGTTCGCGCCGCGTTCCCCCCGACTCCTCCGCAAAAGTCCACGTTGGGCGTCGAAAGACGGGTGATCCCCGTCCCCCGACACCCCCCGCAGACCCGACTGCCGGACGTCACGGCCCCAACCGGACGCCCGGTCAGCCGCGCCACTATAGTGGCTCGCTTGGCCGCCAAGCGGAAGGCCCCTGCGCCTCCTCCCGCTCCCGCGCCCAAGTGCCCCCTGCGCCGCTGCGCGCCATCGCGCCTCCGCGCAACCTCGCGCCATCGGGCCCGCCCCGGCCATTGTGTCAGCGTCCGCCCCCGCTCCGACCGCGTTTAGACCTGCGACCAGGTCGGCCGACCCCGACGTCCTGCAGCTGGACATCGACGGGGGGGGGGGGGGGCGCCATCTTGGCCGAGATGACACCTCCGGTGCCGGCGAGGCTATCTCCCATCAGGGAGATTGAGGCCGAACTGGTCGCCATGTTGCCTCCGACCCCTTCTGGGTCGTTTGAGGACTTTCTCCGCATGCCGCCACCGCCGAACCGGCCGAAAAGGCCGACGAAACCGGCGACACCGAGTTCTAGGCCCATCCATCGGGTCTCCCCTCGTCCCAGCCCCGTTTCGCTGCCGTCATCGAAGCCGGTGCCGCCTCGATGCCCGCCTTGGAGATCCCTCGGGAAACCTCCATGGTCGGGATCCCCGAGGAGATACGGCACCGTGTGGAGATGCGGCAGCTGAAGCAGCAAAATGCTCGCCTCCGCGTCGAGACACAAGTTAGTTGCTGGATCATGCAACGACGAGGGTCGAATATCCACTCCTACTTCAGGCCTAAAAACCTGAAGTAGTGGGCATTTTTCTCAGTGCCCGGAATTTATTCCGGGACGTAATTCTTCCCAAAATTAACCCGTAGGTCCGTACAGAGGCTGGGAGGCCTGAAAACATCCATTTTTAACCTCTTTTCCGAAGTTGACAGGTCGCACGTGGTGACAGCTCACCGCCAGCCCGCCATCAGTCCGAGTCACCAGGCCTGCCAACTGCCGCGAAAAGTCCCGAGGGGAAAAATATTGGACAAGACGGGCCCCACCATCCGGCCAATCAGAGAGCGTGAAGAAGATTAAGAGACCGAACGAACATCTTATCGGTCTGGAAGGAAGGGGGGAGGTGTGTCGAGACGCTTGCTTTGTTGCTGCCCCATGCACGATACCGCGTGGTGGGGAGAGCTGTGGCGGGTACGGCGACAATTTGCAGAACGGTCTAGTAATTTTTGTGCTAAGAGGTTGGCAACAAATATGATATTACGAAAAATTCATAGATTGGAAACTAGAAGCTGAAGGTGCCATATTGTTTTAAGTATTTGTTAGTAATATGTGTAAATGAAGTGGGTTATGAGAGTGAACATGAATTTTTGGAGTAAAATGATTAATTGCAAATCACAACAATTATAGATAAACAAAAATGAATCAGATAAGTTATTTTATTTTACAGTTTATATATCTATTATTATATAAAATGTAAGATTTAGGGCAAATTTCTTTGTTAAAAGATTTATCAATTTTATAGGTACTCTAGTTGAGGATCACATAAAATAATTCTTCAGCTTAAAGGAACGATATATAAGCCTATAAAATTAAATTCTGTATTAATTTTTTAGGTAGGTAGACAGATATTATCCTTTTAGTGCTCCTTCTGAATGTATATCATTATTGCATGATAATTTGCTTTCTTTTTCATATTTTCAGATAATTGGGCATTGCAAAAAAGAATTTGATGCTTGATGAAACAATATAGTGTCCTGAATAGAAAGAACAAGAATAAAATAATCAAATATATGAAAGTATTAAGAGGTCTAGTTGAAAAAAATTAGGACATTTTTTATATAAAAGTCCTAATTTTATATTAAAAAAGTTATTTTAAACAACACATTCTGTCTACTATGAAGCGGTGCACTCAGTACTTGCAAAGAATATGGAAATTTTTTATGACGAGAAATCAATTGAACATCCTAAGTATTTATAGGTATTTTTTTTGTGTATAAAGTTTACAACTTTACAATTTTTGTGTTTAATACATACAGGAGTTTTCTCTAACAGCGGAACATAGGAGATTTCGTGTTATTTGACTATAGTAAACATTACTATAGTCAAATTACTGTTTTCCATTTAATTTAAATATTTAACGTAGTAACCAAGATTAATTGAGTAGAATGAAATTTGTAATGGATAATTAAAGCAATTAAACTAAAATAACCATTAAATTGTAACTATCTACGCTTTTATTAATTATAATAATGTATAGTAAGTGCTTCATTGCTATAGTTAAATAACACAATCCTATGTTAGAAAAACCCTGTACTATATTTTGCAATACTTTTATTATAATTTCTTTATCAAAATATATTTTGATAAAGAAATTATAATAAAAGTATTGCAAAATATAGTATGTGTTAAACACAAAAATTGTAAAGTTGTAAACTTTATACACAAAAAAAATACCTATAAATACTTAGGATGTTCAATTGATTTCTCGTCATAAAAAATTTCCTTATTCTTTGTAAGTACTGAGTGCACCGCCTCATAGTAGATAGAATGTGTTGTTTAAAATAACTTTTTTAATATAAAATTAGGACTTTTATATAAAAAATGTCCTAATTTTTTTCAACTAGACCTCTTAATACTTTCATATATTTGATTATTTTATTCTTGTTCTTTCTATTCAGGACACTATATTGTTTCATCAAGCATCAAATTCTTTTTTGCAATGCCCAATTATCTGAAAATATGAAAAAGAAAGCAAATTATCATGCAATAATGATATACATTCAGAAGGAGCACTAAAAGGATAATATCTGTCTACCTACCTAAAAAATTAATACAGAATTTAATTTTATTGGCTTATATATCGTTCCTTTAAGCTGAAGAATTATTTTATGTGATCCTCAACTAGAGTACCTATAAAATTGATAAATCTTTTAACAATGAAATTTGCCCTAAATCTTACATTTTATATAATAATAAATATATAAACTGTAAAATAAAATAACTTATCTGATCCATTTTTGTTTATCTATAATTGTTGTGATTTGCAATTAATCATTTTACTCCAAAAATTCATGTTCACTCTCATAACCCACTTCATTTACACATATTACTAACACATACTTAAAACAATATAGCACCTTCAGCTTCTAGTTTCCAATCTATGAATTTTTCGTGATATCATGTTTGTTGCCAACCTCTTAGCACAAAAATTACTAGACCGTTCTGCAAATTGTCGCCGTACCAAGGTTGCCAAGTCCGCCATCTTGAATAGTACTACGCTCTATAGTAAGTGAATTTTGATATAAGGAATGCAGACTGCACAAAGTATACTGCCAGCGGAAATACGTCAGTAGCCATCTTAAATGCAGAACGTAATATATCAAAAATTATATATATTATATTCACAGCCTGTCACGGTGAACGGCGTGAACGAAGACAAATGTTAGTATACGGAAAAATAAAGTGTAATAAAGAAATATTTGATCTATCTGACAACTGATGTACTTATGGTATAAGTGAATAAATAAAATAAAAATGCTTTTCCTAAATTGATTTTTAATTTTGATAAAATGGTCAAATGTAGCCATTAATTAATTAGATTTGGTAATAAATACAAAAAATGCGTTTTATTATAACAAATGAGTTGAGGTAAAAGAAACTCAATGTTTTTATATTAATTTGTTAACAAATGCATTTTTTTATTTATTATTGAGTCCAATAAATTAATGGTTATTAAAAAAAAAATTCCTTGTAATGAAAAAAAAAATGAAAGAATTTTAAACTTCACCAAAACTCGAACACGAGCCCACCGCATGATAAACGGCAACCTTACCGCCTGCGCTACAGCGCTCACTTGATGCACCAAGAGCAAAACAGGCTTTTTAAAGACTGACTACAATTCTTTTATTAATTCGTCATAAATGATCAAGAATTAGCTGTAATAAGAAATACATTTATCTATATAGCATTATTGTACTAAATTTATTGTTTTTAATTTGAAGCATACATTTTGCATGAAGATATGATAATTTAAGGGTAACCATTCAGTACTCTATATACAAAACTATTCATATGCTCAACTATCATAAATTAATTAAGTAATATTATAATATTTGTTATATGTAGTTGAATAACTATGATAAACGAGCATATGAATAGTTTTGTATTTAGAGTATTGCATGAACACCCTTAAAGTATCGTATCTTCATGTAAAATGTATGCTTCAAATTAGAAACATAATAAATTTAGTGCAATAATGCTGTGGAGATAAATGTATTTATTATCGCAGCTAATTCTTGATCGTTTATGACGAGTTAGTGAAAGAATTGTAGTCAGTCTTTAAAAGGCTGTCTTGCTCTTAGTACATCAAGTGAGCGCTGTAGCGCAGGCGGTAAGGTTGCCGTTTATCATGTGATGGGCTCGTGTTCGAGTCTTGGTGAAGTTTAAAATTTTTTCATTTTTTTTTTCATTACAAGGAATTTTTTTTTTAATAACCAATAATTTATTGGACTCAATAATAAATAAAAAAATGCATTTGTTAACAGATTAATATAAAAACATTGAGTTTATTTTACCTCAACTCATTTGTTATAATAAAACGCATTTTCTGTATTTATTACCAAATCTAATTAATTAATGGCTACATTTGACCATTTTATCAATATTAAAAATCAATTTAGGAAAAGCATTTTTATTTGCTTTGAGTTTTTAGGTAAACGCAGCACCACTTCACTCGGATGACACGTAAAAATGTCACGGTTAGCGGTAGTCGCTCTTCTTCTGACGCCAATGTTGCCTGAAGTCCAAATCACACCTATGCTCTCCAGGCATAGTTGTGTTTGTACCGCTTCCCTTTAAATTTTCTATACTGCTGCTGGCTAGCGCTTATCTTCATTTTTGTTGCTAAAAGCTTGATTCTGGCATCACTGCCGTGTGGAACTATTAGTTTGCTAATAAAAGCAGAGGCTTAATTTTAAGAGATTGCAACATATAGTAATTAATATAGATACCATTGTAAAAAGAAAACAAAAATTTTATTTTACATATATTAACTTTAAATAAAATCCCACAAAGTACTGTAAAATATCTAACATGTTATATTATATATCTAATCTGTCAGCTTCTTTATTTTAATATTCATCTCAATTATCACAGTTTGATCCTCAGCGATGACACAGTAACCACATTATAGTGAATCTATTCTTTTTTTTTAATGTTCGATCCACATAGCTTCATCCTCAGCAGTGATACAGTAAACACACGTACATTACTATAATTTAATCTGAAACAAAATCCCACAAAGTACTATAAAACATCTTACATTTTATATTATATATCTATTCTGTCATTTTCTTTATTTATTATTGCATTTACCTAAATTGCTGACTCATTTATTTTAATATCTGTCTCAGTTAACACAGTTTGATCCTCATCAGCGATGACACAGAAATAACATTATGGTGAATCTATTCTTTTTGTTTTAATGTTCAATCCACATAGCTCCATTCTCAGCATTGACATAGTAAACACTTTACAATAATTTAATCTGAAACAAAATCCCAAAAAGTACTATATAAAATCTTACATTTGAAATTACAAATGTAATCTGTCAGCTTCTTTATTTGTATCGTATTTACCCAATGTGTTGACTTGTTTATTTTAATATTCATCTCAATTAACACAGTTTGATCCTCAGTGATGACACAGTAACCATAATATGGTGAATCTATTCCTTTCATTTTAATGTTCAATCCACATAGCTCCATCCTCAGTAGTGACATAGTAAACACATTACTATAATTTAATCTGAAATAAAATCCCAGAAAGTACTATAAAATATCTTACATTTTATATTATATATGTAATTTGTCAGCTTCTTTATTTATTATTGTATTTACCCAGTTTTTTCACTCATTTATTTTATTATCCGTCTCAATTAACATAGTTTGAATCTCAACGATGACACAATAACCACATTATGTTTAGTCTATTCCTTTATTTTAATTTTGAAAATCCGCATAGCTCCATCCTCAGCACAGTGACATAGTAAACACATTACTATAATTTAATCTGAAATAAAATCCCACAAAGTACCACAAAATATTTATATCTTACATTTTATATTATAAAATTTATTGTTATACTTATCTAAAATGTTCAGTCCTTTATATACTTTTAAAAATTATTTTTATGTACATTTTACAAATTTCGTCACTTTATTTATTCACTTATACCATCAGTATATCAGCTGTCAGTAAGATTAAAACTGTTACTTTATTTCTTTATATTACTTTATAACTTGCGGTATGTATATTGTATGTACGATACAATAATACTAACATTTGTCTTGGCTCACGGACCATGCATTATGTATTTTGAAATTAGTAATTAGAAATATCTATATTGCGGTCCCTCTACAGTCTCTACCCTCTGACGTATTTCCGCCGACCAGTAGTATCAGCAGCGACTATAGCGTAGTACCCAAAATAGTACTACGCTATAGGATATGTCGCTTTTGGGTACTACGGTAGTACCAGCGTTGCCAAGTGTAGTGTAATTACACTACGTAGTGTCCATATCCTATAGCGTAGTGTCCTTTCGGACACTACGCTATAAGATGTGTAGCGTTTGGGATACTACGCTATAAGATATGTAGCATTTGAGATACTACGCTATAGGATGTGCAGTATTTCGGATACTACGCTATAAGATGTGTAGTACGACACTATAATTTCTGTTAGTATATTAGGTAGTGGGTCAATTGTCCTACTTTTCTCTAGTGACAAGATGGCGTCGACGGTAACACTTTCCATGAGGTGAACACAATCTATGTTGTCAAATGAATTGCAGAAAATATAGGGCTTAAAGATCAGTCATGTGTTTCCGGTGGGTACAGTGTAGCGAAAAGAATATCATGAACTGTCAAAATTCGAAGATTTTGAAGACGATAATAATATTTATAAATATTTATGGAATGTTCATTTATTCAAATTAAGAGGAGAATTATAGGAAAAACACAATTTCAGATGAGTAACTCAATTCACATAAAAATAAAATAAAAGTTTACTCTAAATAAAGAATGTTTACTTTGCCTTAATTTTACTTTTTAAAGATAAAGCGCATGGAATAATTGGTTTTTATTCACATATTATGGGTCTGACTCTTTTATTGAGATTATATAAAGAAGCACTTTAGCTTATCGTACAAGGATAAAAGGACAGGTAACCTTGTTTTCAATTATAGTCATACAGTATAAATACCTTCACTTCTAAATAATTTACAGCGGATATAGAAGATAATTGTTGTTGCTCCTGTTCCCCCCAGCAGAGCATCAGTATATACAGAGCGGCTAAGCACAAATCATTAACTGATGTACCATAGTTTGCTTAATGGGATAATCCACCAACATTTTATAGAGCCATGATCGAAGTTGAAAAATATACAAAGTTAAAACTTTAAAAAAAGAATACATATGTTGAGCAATTATTCAGATGGCTTAACATTAGTGGTATGAAAATGGATACATTCATAAATTAGCTTTTTATAAAAATGTTAACTTTAAGATATAATTTTGAGACACATTACTCTAACAATGTCAGTAGGGAAGTGCTATTCAGTGGTCTAGGGATACATTATACATATGATAACTAAATATTTTGTTGATGTAGGGTGAAATATGAGAGTTTTCATACGTATTTCAAAAGTGTTGCAGAGGTTTTCTCTCTACTATAAATTTTATTTATTTTTTATAGAATTGAGGATGGAATTGCTGTAAATATATTGTCTATCATATTTTATGGAGCAAAGCTGTACGCAGCAAACCTATGTTAAAGTTATGGTATAATTGGAGAATACAGATTCTACAACAAAGGACATAGTAGTGGAGAAACTGCGTGAATTTATTCCTATTTGCTATAATCAATTAATTATTCCCTTCGCAGTACCCAGTATTTGAGTAGCGGTAAGTTATTGTAGTTAGAAAAGTATTATTCTTATTATTTCTTTTTTAATTCTCTTATTTTAGATACTATGAGCGCACAAGGTTAAAGCTGATAAGTTTGAAAATATTAAACGTGATTCACAAAAGATACCGGTATGTAATGATTCTATACAGAAATGAAACCTCCATTTTTGTCAATACTTCTTTTTTTATAGGTTTATATCTTAAATCTAGTTTGTGTAAACTATTCAATATATTGATACAGCTCATCAAGAAATAAGGTATTAAAATGAAAGGGAAGAATCAAAAAGATGTAAGGATAAGAAACAACAAAATTTATTTTATATCTTATACCTTAGAAGAGATATATATAAAAAAGAAAATAGTTAGAAATGAACACTGACAAAAGGGAGATTATAATATTTTTAAGGAAAAATGTATCTGGAGTTGAAGAGAAAAAGAGATCGACAGATTAAAGGAAAATATTAAAAAATGTAATAGGAAGAAATGAGAAGAGCAAATAAGAGATAGCTAGATACAGGGAGGGGGAGGGGGATATTATATAGAGCTTTATAGTTTACATGTTGCAACACGAAGAAGTACAAGAATGATGGAATGGAATAGAAAAGGATGGATCAGAAGGGAAGAAGGATTAGATGTAGATTGACGAAGCAACGAGTGGAATATGAAATTAAGGATACATTACTGTATTGAAAATAGAACGAAATAAATAGAATGACAAACGGTTGTAAGGTGTAGGCTACATAGTGAACGAAATATAAGAAAGTTGATGCTGTGTGCAGGGAAAGCAGGAATGAAAATTGAGAGAGCTCTTGGCAAAAATGTTGTTAGAAGGGAGGATTAGACTTAAAAATAAAAGTGAGGAAACTATTAAGAGAAGAGGAAAGAATTGATGGATAGAAAAATCATACATGTAATTAGTATAGTAGATACAATAATATAGAAAGAAACAGTTGTAGATGCAAGTATGAATGGAAAATATTGAATAAAAGATTATGTATAAGCGTAATGAAACAATTGGAAAATAAATACATCAGTAGATTGTATGTACATAAAGTATTAATTTATTTTTTTAGAAGGAGAATCTTTATAACTCTTTGCAGGAGCTAGTAGAATTTATATAAATGCAATTGAAACTTATGTTACAATGGAGTAAATCAAAGTTAAAAATAACTATATTGAATAGCCTGACGAAAAACTTCTTTACTATATTTATAAATGGAATTATTTTCATGCTAATTAAAATTTTATTTCAGATTGAATGAATCCTTGATTAAAATATCTCTAATTTTTTTCATTAAAAGTTTGTTCTGATATACTGATGTAGATAAAAACTCGTCAATTTGTCTAATTTTTGACTCATCGCTCATTGTTTGTAATCTATTTAATTTTTCCCAGCTTTCCTTTAACCATAAATCAAAATTTGTTGTACACTTCCGTCTGTTGGTGGTAGTAATAACCAAACCATTATTTAGTTGGCTTATTTGTATAACCGTTTTGATGATCAAGTCTTTTAATTTCACTGCAGATTTAAAAATATTTTAACTTTGTGTTTAATAATAGATGAAAAGATTACTTACATATAAATTTATAAAGTGTTGGCCTATGTCTCATCATCTCGTTTAAAGACTTATGATAGCGTTCTTGATTGTTGTTCGTTCGCCGTTCACATTGAAAAACGCTAAGTACATTGGCATCGACTTTTTTCATCCAGAAATCCTCAATATATCTTATTAGCTTTATAAATTGAACGATTTCTTTTAAATCATTACTGGCGTTAATGTTATTTTTTATGATTTCAAATCCAGTTTTAATGTAGGATGAAGGCAGCAGTGGTAAATTAAACAATTTCCTTAATAGAAAAATTCCCTTTATGTGAACTTTTACTGATTTCCCTTTTAAAATACTGTAGATTTTTAATTTCTTTGCGTATTTCCTAACATTCTGAAAGCAAAAATATTAGTTCCGGTTGCTTAGGTTTAACACATAAAAGTTATACTTACATACACATAATGAAAATAACATCCCATTAATGTACAGTGTGGAAAAACAGTTTTTATTGCATTTTGGAGTGCAAATTCGTAATCAGAAATTATCTTGGAAACGTTTAAATCTTTAAGAACAGAATCCTTTAAATACCTAAATAACCGAATATATTCGATTTCAGTTCTTCCGCTCATTAAAACCCATATACACGGTAGAAACTTAAATATTTAAAATTCATTAATTAATTGAATTGAATTATAAAGTTGAAAAAGGGTCGGTATTGCATACAAAAATATAACATTACTTTATTATTTATTCTACCCATAATTGTCACCAATTGAGAAATTCCAATTAATTTGGGCATTGAATAAAATGTTCCATCAATGCTATATTCATCACTTTTCACAAACATTCTTATCAATTTAACGTCATATAAAATTACTTGACAAGATGCGTCTAATTGTACAACATCAATTGCGATGTAGTGATTTTCTTTATCAATATTAAATTGTAAGGCTTGCATCCATATTTCATTCATCTGAATGAGACCTATATCACTCAGTTTCTTTGGATTAAAAGGACAAGTTTGATGTCTTTTCCGTTTTAGAGTACTTCTTAAATATTTCAAACTTAGAAATTTGGATGCTTCGATATGTCTATATTTCAATTAATTGAGGAAAAAATGAACCATTGAAAAAAAATTTGAATGTACGTAGTGTTACAATTATATTTTATAGTTTATATTGTCAGCTTACTCTTTAGATTTATAGTCATAAGCCTCTTTAAGCGAAATAGGGACAGTTTTCACGCAATGGTATAGATCCTCACGAAACGAGGCGCTTTTTAAAAACTTTCTATCTTTATCGTGATTATGATTTTTAATGGGATAAAATTGATTTCGTACTAATTTCCCGCTTCCGCGGCATTCACGCAATTTGCATTTCAGGTAACTACCAAAAGAAAAATTATATTAAATATTTGCTTTCATTATTCTTAAAAACATAAGTATATACTTACGTTACTTCATTTCCAGCTTTGTCTATTTTCTTCACGTTTTTGTAATAACAAAAACCATCGTCATATATAATTTTTGTCGTTTTATAATGGTTCATTTTGGTAAAGATGAG
This sequence comes from Prorops nasuta, assembly GCF_024137725.1. Classification (NCBI taxonomy): domain Eukaryota; kingdom Metazoa; phylum Arthropoda; class Insecta; order Hymenoptera; family Bethylidae; genus Prorops; species Prorops nasuta. The sequence goes on along the minus strand of NW_027116821.1, from coordinate 2,042,748 downwards.
AAATTGCGCTGATTATTCTAATAAGTTGACACATATTATGACAATTTCCAATGCGCTTATAAACAAATGATATGTGCGAAACTTGCAATTGTCATAATATGTGTCAACTTATTAGAATAATCAGCGCAATTTCTCATCTTTACCAAAATGAACCATTATAAAACGACAAAAATTATATATGACGATGGTTTTTGTTATTACAAAAACGTGAAGAAAATAGACAAAGCTGGAAATGAAGTAACGTAAGTATATACTTATGTTTTTAAGAATAATGAAAGCAAATATTTAATATAATTTTTCTTTTGGTAGTTACCTGAAATGCAAATTGCGTGAATGCCGCGGAAGCGGGAAATTAGTACGAAATCAATTTTATCCCATTAAAAATCATAATCACGATAAAGATAGAAAGTTTTTAAAAAGCGCCTCGTTTCGTGAGGATCTATACCATTGCGTGAAAACTGTCCCTATTTCGCTTAAAGAGGCTTATGACTATAAATCTAAAGAGTAAGCTGACAATATAAACTATAAAATATAATTGTAACACTACGTACATTCAAATTTTTTTTCAATGGTTCATTTTTTCCTCAATTAATTGAAATATAGACATATCGAAGCATCCAAATTTCTAAGTTTGAAATATTTAAGAAGTACTCTAAAACGGAAAAGACATCAAACTTGTCCTTTTAATCCAAAGAAACTGAGTGATATAGGTCTCATTCAGATGAATGAAATATGGATGCAAGCCTTACAATTTAATATTGATAAAGAAAATCACTACATCGCAATTGATGTTGTACAATTAGACGCATCTTGTCAAGTAATTTTATATGACGTTAAATTGATAAGAATGTTTGTGAAAAGTGATGAATATAGCATTGATGGAACATTTTATTCAATGCCCAAATTAATTGGAATTTCTCAATTGGTGACAATTATGGGTAGAATAAATAATAAAGTAATGTTATATTTTTGTATGCAATACCGACCCTTTTTCAACTTTATAATTCAATTCAATTAATTAATGAATTTTAAATATTTAAGTTTCTACCGTGTATATGGGTTTTAATGAGCGGAAGAACTGAAATCGAATATATTCGGTTATTTAGGTATTTAAAGGATTCTGTTCTTAAAGATTTAAACGTTTCCAAGATAATTTCTGATTACGAATTTGCACTCCAAAATGCAATAAAAACTGTTTTTCCACACTGTACATTAATGGGATGTTATTTTCATTATGTGTATGTAAGTATAACTTTTATGTGTTAAACCTAAGCAACCGGAACTAATATTTTTGCTTTCAGAATGTTAGGAAATACGCAAAGAAATTAAAAATCTACAGTATTTTAAAAGGGAAATCAGTAAAAGTTCACATAAAGGGAATTTTTCTATTAAGGAAATTGTTTAATTTACCACTGCTGCCTTCATCCTACATTAAAACTGGATTTGAAATCATAAAAAATAACATTAACGCCAGTAATGATTTAAAAGAAATCGTTCAATTTATAAAGCTAATAAGATATATTGAGGATTTCTGGATGAAAAAAGTCGATGCCAATGTACTTAGCGTTTTTCAATGTGAACGGCGAACGAACAACAATCAAGAACGCTATCATAAGTCTTTAAACGAGATGATGAGACATAGGCCAACACTTTATAAATTTATATGTAAGTAATCTTTTCATCTATTATTAAACACAAAGTTAAAATATTTTTAAATCTGCAGTGAAATTAAAAGACTTGATCATCAAAACGGTTATACAAATAAGCCAACTAAATAATGGTTTGGTTATTACTACCACCAACAGACGGAAGTGTACAACAAATTTTGATTTATGGTTAAAGGAAAGCTGGGAAAAATTAAATAGATTACAAACAATGAGCGATGAGTCAAAAATTAGACAAATTGACGAGTTTTTATCTACATCAGTATATCAGAACAAACTTTTAATGAAAAAAATTAGAGATATTTTAATCAAGGATTCATTCAATCTGAAATAAAATTTTAATTAGCATGAAAATAATTCCATTTATAAATATAGTAAAGAAGTTTTTCGTCAGGCTATTCAATATAGTTATTTTTAACTTTGATTTACTCCATTGTAACATAAGTTTCAATTGCATTTATATAAATTCTACTAGCTCCTGCAAAGAGTTATAAAGATTCTCCTTCTAAAAAAATAAATTAATACTTTATGTACATACAATCTACTGATGTATTTATTTTCCAATTGTTTCATTACGCTTATACATAATCTTTTATTCAATATTTTCCATTCATACTTGCATCTACAACTGTTTCTTTCTATATTATTGTATCTACTATACTAATTACATGTATGATTTTTCTATCCATCAATTCTTTCCTCTTCTCTTAATAGTTTCCTCACTTTTATTTTTAAGTCTAATCCTCCCTTCTAACAACATTTTTGCCAAGAGCTCTCTCAATTTTCATTCCTGCTTTCCCTGCACACAGCATCAACTTTCTTATATTTCGTTCACTATGTAGCCTACACCTTACAACCGTTTGTCATTCTATTTATTTCGTTCTATTTTCAATACAGTAATGTATCCTTAATTTCATATTCCACTCGTTGCTTCGTCAATCTACATCTAATCCTTCTTCCCTTCTGATCCATCCTTTTCTATTCCATTCCATCATTCTTGTACTTCTTCGTGTTGCAACATGTAAACTATAAAGCTCTATATAATATCCCCCTCCCCCTCCCTGTATCTAGCTATCTCTTATTTGCTCTTCTCATTTCTTCCTATTACATTTTTTAATATTTTCCTTTAATCTGTCGATCTCTTTTTCTCTTCAACTCCAGATACATTTTTCCTTAAAAATATTATAATCTCCCTTTTGTCAGTGTTCATTTCTAACTATTTTCTTTTTTATATATATCTCTTCTAAGGTATAAGATATAAAATAAATTTTGTTGTTTCTTATCCTTACATCTTTTTGATTCTTCCCTTTCATTTTAATACCTTATTTCTTGATGAGCTGTATCAATATATTGAATAGTTTACACAAACTAGATTTAAGATATAAACCTATAAAAAAAGAAGTATTGACAAAAATGGAGGTTTCATTTCTGTATAGAATCATTACATACCGGTATCTTTTGTGAATCACGTTTAATATTTTCAAACTTATCAGCTTTAACCTTGTGCGCTCATAGTATCTAAAATAAGAGAATTAAAAAAGAAATAATAAGAATAATACTTTTCTAACTACAATAACTTACCGCTACTCAAATACTGGGTACTGCGAAGGGAATAATTAATTGATTATAGCAAATAGGAATAAATTCACGCAGTTTCTCCACTACTATGTCCTTTGTTGTAGAATCTGTATTCTCCAATTATACCATAACTTTAACATAGGTTTGCTGCGTACAGCTTTGCTCCATAAAATATGATAGACAATATATTTACAGCAATTCCATCCTCAATTCTATAAAAAATAAATAAAATTTATAGTAGAGAGAAAACCTCTGCAACACTTTTGAAATACGTATGAAAACTCTCATATTTCACCCTACATCAACAAAATATTTAGTTATCATATGTATAATGTATCCCTAGACCACTGAATAGCACTTCCCTACTGACATTGTTAGAGTAATGTGTCTCAAAATTATATCTTAAAGTTAACATTTTTATAAAAAGCTAATTTATGAATGTATCCATTTTCATACCACTAATGTTAAGCCATCTGAATAATTGCTCAACATATGTATTCTTTTTTTAAAGTTTTAACTTTGTATATTTTTCAACTTCGATCATGGCTCTATAAAATGTTGGTGGATTATCCCATTAAGCAAACTATGGTACATCAGTTAATGATTTGTGCTTAGCCGCTCTGTATATACTGATGCTCTGCTGGGGGGAACAGGAGCAACAACAATTATCTTCTATATCCGCTGTAAATTATTTAGAAGTGAAGGTATTTATACTGTATGACTATAATTGAAAACAAGGTTACCTGTCCTTTTATCCTTGTACGATAAGCTAAAGTGCTTCTTTATATAATCTCAATAAAAGAGTCAGACCCATAATATGTGAATAAAAACCAATTATTCCATGCGCTTTATCTTTAAAAAGTAAAATTAAGGCAAAGTAAACATTCTTTATTTAGAGTAAACTTTTATTTTATTTTTATGTGAATTGAGTTACTCATCTGAAATTGTGTTTTTCCTATAATTCTCCTCTTAATTTGAATAAATGAACATTCCATAAATATTTATAAATATTATTATCGTCTTCAAAATCTTCGAATTTTGACAGTTCATGATATTCTTTTCGCTACACTGTACCCACCGGAAACACATGACTGATCTTTAAGCCCTATATTTTCTGCAATTCATTTGACAACATAGATTGTGTTCACCTCATGGAAAGTGTTACCGTCGACGCCATCTTGTCACTAGAGAAAAGTAGGACAATTGACCCACTACCGTATATTAGTTTTCTATAATGTAGTAATAGTCTTACGAACAATACTTCGTAATACTTCTATCTTCCTCGTGTATTTTGACAGTTTATCTAGAATTGTTTGTTATTATTGAACATTGTAAAGAATATTGAAGTGAAAATTGTTCTGATAATGCATTTATATGCATATATAATTACCTAGTAAATTGAAAATTAAATAAATTTTTAATTATCGTGTTGGTCATTATTAAATAAATAATTTTATTCTTTTATTTTATCCCGAGGATGAATGATCCCTTATAATAATGCTGTAAAAAGTTTATCCTTTTTATAATTTTTAAGAATTTTAAAAAGTATGAAAATTTATTACTCTTGTATAATAAATAGTTGTTTTTCTTGTTTATATGAATTTTATTGAAATTAAATGTCTTTATTTATGTGAAAATGATCGTTGTGGAGATTATAAATTTATGTAAATGTCAACTGAGTTCTTTTTCCTGTAAATTATTATTAAGGGGTGATACTCCTGTAAAACGTTGTTTTTTAAAGAATTTTTATTACAAGAAGAGTAAAATATTTATTGATTCGCCGTAAAGTGCATGTTAATTAATATTAAAGTTAAAAGTTGCTGATTCACCCAATGCTGATGCCAATGACTAATCCATCGTTATGGATATTTACAACTCCGCATAAAGAAATTCTAGAAGTAATTTGTAAAAACAAACCTAAGTTCAGCATAGAATTAGTGGGCTCCGGAACGATTTATTTACATAATAATTGTTTGTTAACAGCTACTGATTTTATGTTGGAAACCGTACAAACCTATAAAATAAGCAAGTGAAGGAATTATATTCCAAGCCATAAATTTTCTCTTAATACAATTGATCCCAAAAACAGCATAAATGCAGCGGACACCAACAAGATACCTCGATTCCACACTATACTAAGTAAACTCAACGAACATATAATACCCTCAGCGCCCAGCTCAAGGACCTCGAGAAGGACCTAGATAAAAAGGTCAAGGGAGAGGTCACTACCTGTTTCCTATCAATTTATTTTATACTATTCAACATTGTAAAATAACTCTACGAGGACAGAATAAATTTAGTTGTACCAATGTGATTGAATTTGCTTATCGCAGTGTAAACCCATAACAATATAGTGAAATTTAACAAAAAAAAGTCTAAAAATTAAAATTTAAGGTTGTTTTGAACAGAAATGTCGTTTTTTTTTATAAACAAAAGGAGAAAAAATTTATTTATAATGGTTTTTTTAATGAAGTTTGAGGTATACTTTGCTTATTGCTGAGGCCAATAAGTTAAAAAATGTATTTGCAAAATTTCCAGTAAATTAGACAAATAATTTTTTATTTGCATTTCACGACGCGAAAAATTAAACGTTTTGAGAAAAACGCGTTTAAAGTTTTTGGACTTAAAAGTTCTGTTTACTAACACTTTTATGAATTTCATCCTTATCAAAGTTTAATCTGTTTGCCGTACATGTACATATATGTATTGAATAATATTCAAATAGCAAATTATGTATAAAGCTTATTAGGCCAAACAAGGCATAAGACAAAACTGCGAACTCGTTTTCTTATTTCATCTCATATATGCGTTTTGAGAGTATAGCTTCGATAGATTTGTAAAGATTCTTAAATTATTTTTTTTCACTTGAAACTTTGGGAATATATTCTTCACATGTTAAAGAATCTTTTTACAATAAAAAATTGTTAACAAACAATTTGTAAATTACTCTTCCACCTTAATAATTGTCATACTTCTTTAAATAAAGTATCTATATATACAGGAATAACGAAAAGTGTGGAATGTTACATGCTGCCTCACTCTCCAGTATCACCATATATGAGCTAGACGAAATAAAAAATAAAGCAATGATATTTGAATATCAGGTAAACATTGAACTTAACTTATTGATATAACTATATTAAAACATAGATTTTAAATAGAATATATATTGGAGTAAACATTCCTATCCTGGGTGCAAAGAGAGCATCCCTATACCTTCTCTACCTGCATTATCGCTTATAGAGCAATAAACCAAGAACTGTCTATACAATTTACCCTTTTCAGACATCTTTTTTTACATACGGGGAAATCCATCTGCGGTGCAAATAAGCCACCCGGGAGTTTCTCTTTTTTTATGACTATCTACGAAAACCCATCCTGCGATGCAAACATCCTGCTATCGCCAACTTTGTTTTTGGGAAAAATCTTCCTGTGACGTAAAAGAAGTACTTCCCGTCCAGAAAAAATATCCTTAGCCTTCCCTACTCGGTGTACCAAAAATTTCCTCAGCAAAGGAACAACATTCGCTAAACTGAAGTTCTGATTGGTCCACAGGGTGGACGATGGACCCCTTCATTTTCTTCTCAAGGAGGGATAATTCATTAAAAGCCCTCGTTAGCCCTTAGGCAATGTCTTTTTGTCTGTTTCGTCTTTGATCTTGTTTTTTAAGTTTTTGCTCTAAGCGTATCAGCGAAAATCGATAATTATTTTAAATTAATTTCTTCATTTACTGATTTCTTTGGTGAAGTTTAGTGTAATTGTGTGAAAACATTTTTAAAAATAGTAAAAGTGATAAATAAAGCAAAATATAAGCTTTAAATTAAACTACATCATTCAACTACCATCTTCATTCCAATTACGCTTAGTGACACAGACGGTATCTCGAATATACAAATCATCAATAATAAAAATCTCTTTGTAATCCAAAGAAATACGGTTTATGGTTTAATCCCCAGATTAAAACGAGCTGTAGCGGTAAAGCAAAGTATCGTAAAACCGTCCTTTGTTCGAATTAAATAAGTGTTCGATTAGTGGATTATCAATAACATCTGTGAAATACATTTGAAGCATATATCAGAAAAATAGGGGTAAGTTTGTTACATAAAATCTCTTTTCGTCGCTTCTACTAACATTCTTTAATTTTTAAATTTATTTCGTTGATATTTCTTTAAAGTATTTTGATAATGGAAGCTGAGCAAGAATTTTCAGTAAATGCCCTGTCTGAAAGCAGGGGTCAATCGTATTGAAAGATTTGGGAAACGGATCCTGCTTTGAAAGATTGGCTTCAGCCTCACGCTTCCAACAAGAAAGCATTATGCTCTATGTGCGAATCTTCCATTTCAGCGCACTATCATACATTACGAAAACACGCTCGAAGTAAGAAACATTTGGATTTGATGAGGCGTACAAGTAGCACGAATAGTTTGGACACCATGGAAACTGCTTTAGAAATTCAAAAAAAAAGTAACAAGAATTGAATTAATGTTGACAGGATTCTTTGCAGAACATAACATAGTGTATCGTATAGTAGATCATCTATTACCTCTATTAAAACATTGTTTTCAGGATGTAGATGTTTGCAAAATGTTACGTTTGGGAAGAACAAAATTAACCGCGATGACAGGTGTAATAGCATCTTCGTATAATAATAAATTATGTATTACTTTACAAAAACGCAAATTCAGTATAATGACAGACGAAAGTACAGACGTCTCCAATGTTAAAGTAATTTGCATTATTGTTAGATTTTTCGATGCAGAAATACAACGTATTCGTTGCGCCTTATGGGATTTAATTGAAATTTATAGAGATGAAGATAGCAATGAAACAGCAGAAAATTTATATAACAATATTATTAATTCATTCACTGTTTGCAACATTCCTTCAGAAAATATAACCGGATTTGGTTGAGACGGATGCAATAGTATGATGGGTTCACATAATTCAGTAGCGTCTAGATTTAGAAATGATTGTCCTAATATTACTATTTTGAAGTGCATATGTCATACTGCACATTTATGTGCGAATTATGCTTGTAAAACATTACCACGTGAATGTGAAGATTTAGGGCGCAATATTTATAATTTTTTTAAACTTAGTAGTAAGCGGCAACACCAATTTAAGGAATTTCACATTTTGTTGGATGCTGAAGTGCATAAAATGTTATATAGTACTCAAACGCGATGGCTTTCATTAAAAGCAGTTGTAGATCGAATTTTAGAGCAATGGGAGCCTCTTCAAATGTATTTCACACAGTTGTGGGAAGAACAGCATTTACCAGCAGCAGAGATAATTTACTCATCCATTCGTGAAATGTTATTATTTGTTCTTAAAATGGGTATTACCAAAATTTACAAAATTTAATTGACTATTTCAGTCTGAAAAAGTTATTATTCCATTAATTTACAATCAAGCAGCAGCATTATTTAAAGATATTCTAATTTGTTATATGGACAATAGCTATGTTCTCAGCACGAATGTGAAGGACATAGATCCTGATAACGAGCTTCATTTTCTACCAATAAATGAAATTTATTTAGGTTTAAAGGTAAATACCGAATTGCAGAAACCCGAGATAATACAACAAGCGGAACATGTACAGAATTTTCGTCTGAATACGTTTAATTTTTTGAAAGAAGCAAGCAAAGAGTTATAAAAACGTTTTGATTTTAATGATTTACGTTTGAGAGATTTGGAATGTTTTATTCCTCACAAATCTATTGATCCCCAATTTCATGTAACGGTACCAACATTAACTTCTATTTTTGAAATGTTTCCTCGTAATTTAGATTCTTCCTGTTTCACCAGGCAATCAGTAGATGATGAATGGCGTCTACTACCTTTCGCACAGCTACCACTCGACATTACAAATGAAAAGTTAATAGATGTTTTTTCGGTTAAATTATTAAATTATGATGATATTATGGACCTACAAAAGTACACGAATTTATCTCAATTTGTTTTAAACTTGCTTTGCTTACCTCATTCAAACGCTGAGTGCGAACGAATTTTTAGTAAAGTTAATTTAACGAAAACGAAAAACAGGAACAAAATGAAGACAACTACATTAAAAAATAATTTGACTGCGTGGGAATGTGTTAAGAATAGTGGTACTTGTAAATTATTTGAACCATCCGCAGATATGATAGATCATTGCAATCAAAGCATGTACAATTTTAATACATCAAATACAGATCATGAAAATGAAGGTGTTTCCGATGAAGATTCAGAATACTTTATGCTGATGTAACGCCCGTTTCTCAAAATTGCGTAATTTACTGATATTTCAATTATTATCTTAAATTTAAAAAGAATATATAAATTTGTAACTTAATCTATAGTTTTTATTTGAATCTTCGATATTTGAAAATTCTTTAAATTTGTAAAAAAGTTATATGCTTTTAAATAAATAATGTTTATTCTTACAATGTTTTTCTTCATCTCATTTTCATTGCATAAAAATAATATTTTATTTATAAATATATAAAAACAAATAGCTAGATTTCATACAAAAATTATTAATATTATGAAGCACTGTTGAAAATTTATTCAAGATCGGTTGAATAATTTTTAAATGAGAGCTTATGTTACTTCCTAAACTTTGAAAAACTATACATCATATTATTATTTTATTGAGTTTCTGTTATATGCATCATCATATTAATGACGAAAATAGCAGCTAATACAGCCAACGAAACTAGCCAAGACGCCAAAGACCGATCCTGTTAAAATGGAATTTCAGCTTATCAAAGTCTTAACAAAGATAAATTTTTCTCGATTGAAACTTCCATAAAAGACATTACTCTTCATCCTAAGTAATTAATAATATGATTTTATGTGTACTCAGTTAATTGGCATACGATTTTCGGCACAAATCATCAGTTTTGCAGGTACGGTAATCGAAATCTTTTAATTTGCAAGTGACTTTTCATGATTGGTCAGCGTCCTTCCAAATTGACCAATCATATTTAGTCATTCATTCTCGAACGCATCTTAGGTATACTTCCAGTTGAAACTACAGTTTGTAGTCTAGACACTTGCTATACCACGTAGAGTAGTATATTTTGTTCTCGCCACTTACTATGCAGCGTAGTGTAATTCAAAATGGCGGACTTGGCAACGCTGGGTAGTACCGAAAGTACTACACTTGGCAACAAGGTTGCCAAGTCCGCCATCTTGAATAGTACTACGCTCTATAGTAAGTGAATTTTGATATAAGGAATGCAGACTGCACAAAGTATACTGCCAGCGGAAATACGTCAGTCGCCATCTTAAATGCAGAACGTAATATATCAAAAATTATATATATTATATTCACAGCCTGTCACCGTGAACGGCGTGAACGAAGACAAATATTAGTATACGGAAAAATAAAGTGTAATAAAGAAATAAGGAGTAGTGACAGCTTTGATCTATCTGACAGCTGATGTACTTATGGTATAAGTGAATAAATAAAATAAAAATGCTTTTCCTAAATTGATTTTTAATTTTTATAAAATGGTCAAATGTAGCCATTAAATAATTAGATTTGGTAATAAATACAAAAAATGCGTTTTATTATAACAATTGAGTTGAGGTAAAATAAACTCAATGTTTTTATATTAATCTGTTAACAAATGCATTTTTTTATTTATTATTAAGTCCAATAAGTTAATGGTTATTAAAAAAAAAATTCCTTGTAATGAAAAAAAAAATGAAAAAATTTTAAACTTCACCAAGAATCGAATCCGAGCCCAGCGCATGACAAACGGCAACCTTATCGCCTGCGCTACAAGGCTCAATTGATAGACCAAGAGCAAAACAGCGTTTTAAAGACTAACTACAATTCTTTCATTAATTCGTCATTAATGATCAAGAATTAGCTGTAATAATAAATACATTTATCTACACAGAATTATTGTACTAAATTTATTCTTTTTAATTTGAAGCATACATTTTGCATGAAGATATGATAATTTAAGGGTAACCATTCAGTACTCTAAATACATTAAACTATTCATATGCTCATCTATCATAAATTATACCATTACACGTTTAACATACATTATAATATTATTTAATTAATTTATGACAATGGAGCATATGAACAGCTTAATGTATTTAGAGTACTGAATGGTTACCCTTAAACTATCGTATCTGCATGCAAAATGTATGCTTCAAATTAAAAACAATAAATTTAGTGCAATAATGCTGTGTATATAAATGTATTGATTATTACAGTCAATTCTTCATCGTTTATGACGAGTTAATGAAAGAAATGTAGTCAGTCTTTAAAACGCTGTTTTGCTCTTGGTACATCAAGTGAGCGCTGTAGCGCAGGCGGGTAAGGTTGACGTTTGTCATGCGGTGGGCTCGGGTTCGAATCTTGGTGAAGTTTAAAATTTTTTCATTTTTTTTTTCATTACAAGGAATTTTTTTTTTTTAATAACCATTAATTTATTGGACTCAATAATAAAAAAAAATGCATTTGTTAACAGAATAATATAAAAACATTGAGTTTATTTTACCTCAACTCATTTGTTATAATAAAACGCATTTACAGTATTTATTACCAAATCTAATTAATTAATGGCTACATTTGACCATTTTATAAAAATTAAAAATCAATTTAGGAAAAGCATTTTTATTTGCTTTGAGTTTTTAGGTAAACGCAGCATCACTTCACACGGATGACATGTAAAAATGTCACGGTTAGCGGTAGTCGCTCTTCTTCTAAAACCAATGTTGCCTGAAGTCCAAATCACACTTATGCTGTCCAGGCATAGCTGTGTTTGTACCGCTACCGCTGCTGGCTAGCGCTTATCTTCATTTTTGTTGCTAAAAGCTTGATTCTGGCATCACTGCCGTTTGGAACTATTAGTTTGCTAATAAAAGCAGAGGCTTAATTTTAAGAGATTGCAACATATAGTAATTAATATAGATACAATTGTAAAAAGAAAACAAAAATTTTATTTTACATATATTAACTTTAAATAAAATCCCACAAAGTACTGTAAAATATCTTACATGTTATATTATATATCTAATCTGTCAGCTTCTTTATTTTAATATTCATCTCAATTATCACAGTTTGATCCTCAGCGATGACACAGTAATCACATTATGGTGAATCTATTCTTTTTTTTTAATGTTCGATTCACATAGCTTCATCCTCAGCAGTGATACAGTAAACACACATTACTATAATTTAATCTGAAACAAAATCCCACAAAGTACTATAAAACATCTTACATTTTATATTATATATCTATTCTGTCATTTTCCTTATTTATTATTGTATTTACCCAAAATTGCTGACTCGTTTATTTCAATATCTGTCTCAATTAACACAGTTTAATCCTCATCAGCGATGACACAGAAACAACATTATGGTGAATCTATTCTTTTTGTTTTAATGCTCAATCCACATAGCTCCATTCTCATCATTGACATAGTAAACACTTTACAATAATTTAGTCAGAAACAAAATCCCAAAAAGTACTATATAAAATCTTACATTTGAAATTATAAATATAATCTGTCAGCTTCTTTATTTGTATCGTATTTACCCAATGTGACTTGTTTATTTTAATATTCATCTCAATTAACACAGTTTGATCCTCAGCGATGACACAGTAACCATAATATGGTGAATCTATTCCTTTCATTTTAATGTTCAATCCACATAGCTCCATCCTTAGTAGTGACATAGTAAACACATTACTATAATTTAATCTGAAATAAAATCCCAGAAAGTACTATAAAATATCTTACATTTTATATTATATATCTAATTTGTCAGCTTCTTTATTTATTATTGTATTTACTCAGTTTATTTTATTATCCGTCTCAATTAACATAGTTTGAATCTCAACGATGACACAATAACCACATTATGTTTAGTCTATTCCTTTATTTTAATTTTGAAAATCTGCATAGCTCCATCCTCAGCACAGTGACATAGTAAACACATTACTATAATTTAATCTGAAATAAAATCCCACAAAGTACCACAAAATATTTATATCTTACATTTTATATTATAAAATTTATTGTTATACTTATCTAAAATGTTAAGTCCTTTATATACGTTTAAAAATTATTTTTATGTACATTTTACAAATTTCGTCACTTTATTTATTCACTTATACCATCAGTATATCAGTTGTCAGTAAGATTAAAACTGTCACTTTATTTCTTTATATTACTTTATAACTTGTGGTATGTATATACTAACATTTGTCTTGGATCACGGACCATGCATTATGTATTTTGAAATTAGTAATTAGAAATATCTATATTGCGGTCCCTCTACAGTCTCTACCCTCTGACGTATTTCCGCCGACCAGTAGTATCAGCAGCGACTATAGCGTAGTATGTACAACTCTCAGGTCCATCCAAGGTTGCCAAGTGTAGTACTTTCGGTACTACCGTAGTTCATACAGGGAGGTTCTCTAACAGCGGCATATAGGAGATTCGTGTTAGTTGACTATAGCGCTCAGGATGATGGTATCTGAGAGCGCTGATTGGTCAATATCATGTAGTGCCAACATGAAATGGTCCGTTACCAATAGATGAATACGAAAAATGAGTACCATCCGCCATTTTGGAGTAGAGAAGTGTTTACATGCTAGTTGTAGAAGAAAGAAGTGTGAAATGGAAAAATGTCAAATAGTGAGGTTACTAAAGTAAAAATGGAAAATAATGAATGGAAAGTTCGAATATTCTTACTTTCCATTCATTATTTTCCATTTTTACTTTAGTAACTTCACTATTTGACATTTTTGCATTTCACACCTCTTTCTTCTACAACTAGCATGTAAACACTTCTCTGCTCCAAAATGGCGAATGGGTCTCATTTTTCGTATTCATCTATTGGTAACGGACCATTTCATGTTGGCACTACATGATGTTGACCAATCAGCGCTCTCAGATACCATCATCCTGACCGCTATAGTCAACTAACACGAATCTCCTATGGGTGACTGTAACGTGAAAAACCAAGCATACCATTTGAAAGAGCAAAATCTGAAAACAGCAGATTTAGGTTGGCAACGTTGAAAAAAAATGACGTCATTACGTAGATCAGACTGAGTCAAGAAATTGTGAAATGGTAGTACACCCACGTGGTTTTGACAGCTGTCAACTGGTGCAACTTGTGCTGTCAGAGTGATTTTGCGTGAATATATACGAGTGCAAAAATTACGGCTGGTAGTGAATGGATATTGGAATATATGATACATTCGAAGAACCTTCATTTACCTCGAATACAAGTGGACCAGCACTTGGATTTGGGCTATTTATACGAGAGTAAATTACTACAAAAGGAACAAGGACACACAAGTATTACAGATGCTTAGCTCGAGGACGTAAGGCCACCAAGAAATGGGAAAATGGAGAAGATACAAAGTCAAATGCCGGTAGGTTAATGAGATGATTCATGTTTTTTCAAAAATATTTATTGTAATTGAAGAATTCAGATTGGTAAATGGTAAATTTGATTTTAGGTTCACTCGCAGTGCCATCGGTTAGAAGTCTTACAGAAAACAGTGATGCCTGTCCTTTGACAGAAAAACGTGTGGTACTAGTGGAAGCTGTCACATGGTGGACACGTGGGCGAGTCGTCGCGGTGATGTTTCCCTCGCAGCAGATACATAAGTCCTCGCCTTGCAAGCTTCTATGCTCTTGAAGTCAGTCGAACTCTTGGTCCTGCAAATAGGAGAATAAGAAGCAGTTTACATCCGGCGAGTTTGCATGGAGAACAAAATATGCATCTCACAATCCTTACCCATGACCAGTAGATCACCAATGAATGATAACATTTGCTGAGGCGACGCTGGCAAACCATCAGCTATCGCTGAGAGACTTTTCAGGAATTTGCAGTTAATGCTGCTACCTAGTGGAAGCTGTCACTGGTGGACACGTGGGCGAGTCGTCGCGGTGATGTTTCCCTCGCAGCAGATACATAAGTCCTCCCCTTGCAAGCTTCTATGCCCTTGAGGTCAGTCGAACTCTTGGTCCTGCAAATAGGAGAATAAGAAGCAGTTTACATCCGGCGAGTTTGCATGGAGAACAAAATATGCATCTCACAATCCTTACCCATGACCAGTAGATCACAAATGAATGATAACATTTGCTGAGGCGACGCTGGCAAACCATCAGCTATCGCTGAGAGACTTTTCAGGAATTTGCAGTTAATGCTGCTACCTAGTGGAAGCTGTCACATGGTGGACACGTGGGCGAGTCGTCGCGGTGATGTTTCCCTCGCAGCAGATACATAAGTCCTCGCCTTGCAAGCTTCTACTGTCGTAAACGCATTACTTTCATATTTACATATTTACAGGGTTTATTTATGTACATTTAGACGAAATCTCTGAAAGAGGAATAATTTTAATTTCAGCGTTCACAACGAAATATTTTAAAAATTATTTAGTATTATTCACGTGCACGATTTACCTCTCTTCCCTAAGCCGCTTGATCTTCTCGTCAGCCAGCTCTGTAAGGCGCTCATAATATTTGCGTTTAGCAATTTGCGCTTTGATTTTCTCATCCAATAATTCCCTATATTTCTCGGCAACATCAGAATTATTGGAATTTTTTGATTTTCCGGCTGCGTTATTTGTAAGGATCTTTCTTAGGGGTTCACTCATGGGTTTTCTCAGGTTACTGGGTCCTCCGTCGTTACCCCAAGAAACAATATCTCTTTCAGTTATTAAAGACTAAAGAGAATGTAAATTAAAACGTTATAAGAGATAAATATGTTAAATTAAAAAATAATTTACTTTAAAAATTGGCGCTGGATCGTCAATGTCGTCGGATTCATCAGATTGAATGAGATCATCAATTGTTCGAATTTTGCATGGGAAGGAGGATGAGCTGGTGGAAGGCTGCAGAGAAGAATTTGTGGAAGGCCGTAAAGCACAGATTGTTGGTGGTAAATTATCTGAGTCTCCAGGATAATTTATTCCAACAGCCGATTTTCCTATTAAGGAAACAACCATGTCCAAAAACTCGTCCCGGACCGGAGCCATAGATCTCCCACCGCCTGAAATAAAATAAATTATATTTTTAATAGAAAAATGAATGTCATTCATTAATAATATATATTATACCTGTTTTATAAAGCTCCTTTGTCATTTTCGCTCGGTACTTTCGGGCTTGAAGCTTTATATTAGTCCACGTTGTTTTTGGACACATATTTGTCCAATCGCCGTTGGTTGCCGCTATCATCTCTTTCTTTATTTCCTTCCACGCCTTTTCCTTCTCGCCTTTGGTAGTACCATCCGTTTTTTTGTTTTCGACGATATCAAAATATTTTTTGATTATATCCAGCAATTTTAAACGATGTTCCTTGTCCATCTATCAAAAATGAAATTCTTATAATAAATATTTCTATTTATTCGTTTAAAAATGTGTAACGTACCTTTTTTATAATTTATGCACTGGTAATATGCTGTAATAATCGTCGTTTTTCACAGAGAACTGACCGAGTACAGCTGTTTCCCAGAAAAAACAATAGAGCATTGAACTTATAATGTTGTATTTGTTGGTGTGCAATCCTACACAATGCCGACAAAAGTCAAGAAATTTGCCGATAGTTGTCAGGATATTATGCATGGCATCACTACTACATTCTGAACGTAATGCAACTGTATTGGTGTGCATATAGCGAATACGAAAGCAATCTGGCATGATATCTTCCGTCCTTTGTTTTTTATAAACAATTGCGAAGATCGGTCTATTATTGACACTATCATTTTTTAATTACGATTGCCTCGACATGGAGCAAGAAATGGAAATTGATAGGGCTGAATTTGAAGAAGAAATTGAAGAAAATCCTCCACGACAACGCAGAAGGCACACGTATTTGACGAGACAAAATTATTTTGAAATTTTAAATGAAGAAAATTTTCGTCGCCGCTTTAAATTGAATAAAATTCAATTTATAGAAGTGCTTAACCCAATTGAGCCAAAGTTGCATATGAGACAGTGGTAAATTATTTTATTATTATAGGAAATTTTATATTTTGAAAGGGGTGCACACGTGTGTGGAAGACACTCATCATTTAATTACAAAAATTGTTTTTTAGGAATAAAACCATTTCACCAACTATAAAATTGTTAGTTGCGCTGCGGTTTTATGCCACTGGCTGCTTTCTACTTGTGGTAGCAGATTTTAATGGAATTTGTGAAAAGAGTGCCCAAAAGATCGTACACGAGGTATCAGCTGCCATTTCCGAACTACGACCACATTATATTAAATTGCCCCAAACGAAAGGAGAAATGATGCGTACCATGAACGACAATTTTCATCTGTCGGGAATGATACGTGTCATAGGCGCAATAGATTGCATACACGTTCGGGTGAAATCATATGGTAAATCTTTTAATATTTATTTTAAAAAAATGTAATTTTTAATGTTTCATGATTTTAATTTAATATTTCAATTTGTACTTAGGAGGTGAAGACGCTGAACTGTTTAGAAATAGGAAAGGGTTTTTCAGTCTGAATGTCCAGTGCCTGGTGAACAGTCGACTGCAATTTCTAGATATCGTTGTTCGATGGCCGGGGTCTGCCCATGATAATACCATTTTCGAAAATAGTCGATTAAAATTTCGGTTCGACAACTTTGAATTCGAAAATGGTATTATTTTGGGCGACCGCGGTTACAGAAATCAAAGATACCTAATAACCCCGCTGGCCAACCCGCAAACCCCTCAGGAAGTTTTATATAATGAGTCTCACATAAGAACAAGGTGCATGGTAGGTATAATTAAGTAATAAATCAATTTCAATTTTATTTAAATCTTTTTATTTTATTAATTAGGTTGAAAGGTGCTTTGGAGTCTGGGGGAAAATATTCCCAGTGCTCACAATTGGGTCTCGCTTCAGAAAACCAGAGCGAACAATGAATATGATAATGGCAACAGCCATTCTTCATAACATCATTCGACGTGACCAATTGCATAAAAAACCTGGCATGCAAAATTATTTAAATATTCCTAAGGTCTTTTCCCCTCCAACAGACAATGATCGCCAGTTTTTACTTGAAAACTATTTTTCAAGGTAATTGCTAATGTAATTATGCACTCACATGCCAATAACACCTACGAAGCAATATTTAATTTCCAATTTATTACGCAGGATTGCTGAACAGTAAGCGGTAGGAACTTATGGATAGGGAAGAGAGGTAAATCGTGCACGTGAATAATACTAAATAATTTTTAAAATATTTCGTTGTGAACGCTGAAATTAAAATTATACCTCTTTCAGAGATTTCGTCTAAATGTACATAAATAAACCCTGTAAATATGTAAATATGAAAGTAATGCGTTTACGACAGTAGAAGCTTGCAAGGCGAGGACTTATGTATCTGCTGCGAGGGAAACATCACCGCGACGACTTGCCCACGTGTCCACCATGTGACAGCTTCCACTAGGTAGCAGCATTAACTGCAAATTCCTGAAAAGTCTCTCAGCGATAGCTGATGGTTTGCCAGCGTCGCCTCAGCAAATGTTATCATTCATTGGTGATCTACTGGTCATGGGTAAGGATTGTGAGATGCATATTTTGTTCTCCATGCAAACTCGCCGGATGTAAACTGCTTCTTATTCTCCTATTTGCAGGACCAAGAGTTCGACTGACCTCAAGGGCATAGAAGCTTGCAAGGCGAGGACTTATGTATCTGCTGCGAGGGAAACTTCACCGCGACGACTCGCCCACGTGTCCACCATGTGACAGCTTCCACTAGGTAGCAGCATTAACTGCAAATTCCTGAAAAGTCTCTCAGCGATAGCTAATGGTTTGCCAGCGTCGCCTCAGCAAATGTTATCATTCATTTGTGATCTACTGGTCATGGGTAAGGATTGTGAGATGCATATTTTGTTCTCCATGCAAACTCGCCGGATGTAAACTGCTTCTTATTCTCCTATTTGCAGGACCAAGAGTTCGACTGACCTCAAGGGCATAGAAGCTTGCAAGGCGAGGACTTATGTATCTGCTGCGAGGGAAACATCACCGCGACGACTCGCCCACGTGTCCACCATGTGACAGCTTCCACTAGTACCACACGTTTTTCTGTCAAAGGACAGGCATCACTGTTTTCTGTAAGACTTCTAACCGATGGCACTGCGAGTGAACCTAAAATCAAATTTACCATTTACCAATCTGAATTCTTCAATTACAATAAATATTTTTGAAAAAACATGAATCATCTCATTAACCTACCGGCATTTGACTTTGTATCTTCTCCATTTTTCCATTTCTTGGTGGCCTTACGTCCTCGAGCTAAGCATCTGTAATACTTGTGTGTCCTTGTTCCTTTTGTAGTAATTTACTCTCGTATAAATAGCCCAAATCCAAGTGCTGGTCCACTTGTATTCGAGGTAAATGAAGGTTCTTCGAATGTATCATATATTCCAATATCCATTCACTACCAGCCGTAATTTTTGCACTCGTATATATTCACGCAAAATCACTCTGACAGCACAAGTTGCACCAGTTGACAGCTGTCAAAACCACGTGGATGTACTACCATTTCACAATTTCTTGACTCAGTCTGATCTACGTAATGACGTCATTTTTTTTCAACGTTGCCAACCTAAATCTGCTGTTTTCAGATTTTGCTCTTTCAAATGGTATGCTTGGTTTTTCACGTTACAGTCACCCTATATATATGCCGCCGTTAGAGAACCTCCCTGTACATACCCAAAAGCGGTACATACTAGATTGTCCGAAAACTTTTGTAGAAGTGAGTCGACTACCTATATGACTAGTGAATATGGCCGAAATCTAGTAATATATTGCTATAATGTCGTAAGGCATTTATTGTAGTATTCATTTAGATATCAAGATGAGAAAAAGATAATTGAATAATCTTCAAGATAACGTCAATTTAAAGAAGCAGAAGAAAAAACTGCAAAATAAATGTAATTAAGAAAAACTATGGATCTTAGATAAGTAAAAACGTTTGAATAATTTAAAGTATTTATATATTGAATTTACTAGTGTTACTTTGTGGAAATATATTTTGTACAAATATGATTTAGGTGTTTGTGGCTTTCGCAAAGGATTAAAGAAATGCAGCATAAATGTTTATCAGAATAATAATGAGAGACGAGACAAAAATGACTGATAAGTGTAATTAAAATATTCATGCGTACTTTATTGACATATATGTCATCTGGTATAACTTTTACTGCTACGATGTCCATATTAATTATGATTTTATGATGAGAAACGCATGGGTCAAAGAAGGCAATACTTCTTACAAGGTAAATGTAAACAATTTGCAAATGTATTATACTTTCAATTTCAAATATAAAACTGTGTCTTAACTGTTTAGTTGATTAATTATTTAGATATTACTTTTATCGCTGGAATGATATCTTGCTCATATCTACGATGAGCAGAAATAAGAAGATATGAAGGACTTTCGACTAATCCCATCCATGTAAATTGCTTCCTTTGGCACAGAGTTTATGGTTAGTAATCGCAAGGTATATGTAATTTTTATTACAGTGTTTATTAATTCAAAGTTACTTTTAATTTGCTTAGCTTAATGAGTTTATATATTAAATATGGTCTGCTTTGGTTTTTCAGATATTACTGAGCGACTGAAGTGGAACTTTTATCAAATAACCTATTCAAGGATTATAATAAATATATAGAGTATGGATATATATATAATTATTAATAATCATACGATGCAAGATTTGTACAGATGACAAGTGTCTTTATAACAGTGATTTTGCAATACTTAATTAGAACAAGTTCAAGCAAAGTTAAATTATACAAGTTAATATTGAAATTTTATCATTTTCACTATTATTAAATATATTTAATAGATATACAATATGCAGGGCGTACCACTTAAAATGCTCCAGAACATAGATACAAAAAGACGCGTACCTCTTCAACTATAAGAGATATTCAATGTTTGCACAGGACTTTTTCGAAACCTTTTGTTATTTGCTTCCAAAAGGGTCATATGAAAAAATTGAATATCTCTTATAATTAACGCAATACACGCTTTTTGTATCTATGCTCTGGGGCATTTAAGTGGTACGCCCTGCATATTGTATATCTATTAAATATATTTAATAATAGTGAAAATGATAAAATTTCAATATTAACTTGTATAATTTAACTTTGCTTGAACTTGTTCTAATTAAGTATTGCAAAATCACTGTTATAAAGACACTTGTCATCTGTACAAATCTTGCAGCGTATGATTATTAATAATTATATATATATCCATACTCTATATATTTATTATAATCCTTGAATAGGTTATTTGATAAAAGTTCCACTTCAGTCGCTCAGTAATATCTGAAAAACCAAAGCAGACCATATTTAATATATAAACTCATTAAGCTAAGCAAATTAAAAGTAACTTTGAATTAATAAACACTGTAATAAAAATTACATATACCTTGCGATTACTAACCATAAACTCTGTGCCAAAGGAAGCAATTTACATGGATGGGATTAGTCGAAAGTCCTTCATATCTTCTTATTTCTGCTCATCGTAGATATGAGCAAGATATCATTCCAGCGATAAAAGTAATATCTAAATAATTAATCAACTAAACAGTTAAGACACAGTTTTATATTTGAAATTGAAAGTATAATACATTTGCAAATTGTTTACATTTACCTTGTAAGAAGTATTGCCTTCTTTGACCCATGCGTTTCTCATCATAAAATCATAATTAATATGGACATCGTAGCAGTAAAAGTTATACCAGATGACATATATGTCAATAAAGTACGCATGAATATTTTAATTACACTTATCAGTCATTTTTGTCTCGTCTCTCATTATTATTCTGATAAACATTTATGCTGCATTTCTTTAATCCTTTGCGAAAGCCACAAACACCTAAATCATATTTGTACAAAATATATTTCCACAAAGTAACACTAGTAAATTCAATATATAAATACTTTAAATTATTCAAACGTTTTTACTTATCTAAGATCCATAGTTTTTCTTAATTACATTTATTTTGCAGTTTTTTCTTCTGCTTCTTTAAATTGACGTTATCTTGAAGATTATTCAATTATCTTTTTCTCATCTTGATATCTAAATGAATACTACAATAAATGCCTTACGACATTATAGCAATATATTACTAGATTTCGGCCATATTCACTAGTTATATAGGTAGTCGACTCACTTCTACAAAAGTTTTCGGACAATCTAGTATGTACCCCAAAAGCGACATATCCTATAGCGTAGTACTATTTTGGGTACTACGCTATAGTCGCTGCTGATACTACTGGTCGGCGGAAATACGTCAGAGGGTAGAGACTGTAGAGGGACCGCAATCCTGAGACACGCGTTTGCCAACACCAGCGCCGCCTACCTGTAGGGATTGCCTCGGGACCTCGCATGCAGCGTTGCCAAGTGTAGTATAATTATACTACCGTAGTATAATTTTCCTATAGCGTAGTATCCTTAGGATACTACGCTACAGTTTCTGTTCCCTGCGGGATCCTACGCTATAGTTTCTGTTCACTGCGGGATCCTACGCTACAGTTTCTGTCCTTGCGGGATACTACGTTTTGGCTATTAATCTTGAGTCTTGACGAGGGGAAGTTAGAATTAGAGGGGCGAGGGGATTTTTAGGGAGTTTGTCCGTAGCTGTCAAATGGCGCGATTAACCCTCAATTTTATATCATCAACAAAAATAATTTTTCGGAAAACGATTGTGGAAAAGAAGGAAGGATTTTAATAAATAACAGAGAAGATAAAATATATCAGATGAGTATAAATTAATAGAAAAAATTAAAATTATTGTGAATTTTTAAGAAAATATACTTTGTGGTTATTTTTTTTTTTGTTACAGTTGAAATCCGGTTATGATGACTTTCAATTAAGGAAAAAGGTAATTATAGACTAATAAATGAAAAAGTATTAAAACATGAAGCACTTCTCTGTATGGCCCAGTCATTTCAATAATTGTGACTTAATGTTATAATAGTGAATGTGTAAGCGATTAGTGCATATACAACAAACTCCTATTGTAAATTTAATAATCTTGTATGACAATGTTTTAATTACTATTATTTTAAATTAAAGCTAGTTTAATTAACATATTTTTAGTTCATCCCTTTCTCAAAATTCTAAACACACATGGTAATTACCTATTCTTGTAGTAGTCATATATTCGTTAAATTACATACAAAATTACAACTGTTTTATATTTGTAAAGCATAGCTGTTTGTTGCAATGATTTTTATTATTCAATGTGAGACAAATCGCATTTTGTTTAGGTAAATGTCTTATTTATCCGCCACATCCTTCCATATCTTATGCGACATTTATTTGGCTCCCTTGCACTATTTTCTTCCAGTCTATATCATATAACATTAATTTTCTAATCATTTATACATACACACAGATCTAATAATACTGCTGATCTGCAATTATTTTTGTAATTGTTGAAATGATTGTTAAACCATTATCTTGTTTAATTTGTAAAATGGACATTTGAATGATGTTATTAAAATTTGGCAACTTTTCTGCGAGATATGTTCTGATAATATTTATGAAGATAAAGTTCTTTAAAAGGTATATGTATACTGCTGAGTTCATCTTGTTTTCAGCTTTAAATAGTTTTCCAACTATACGCATGGATATCTATTTTGAATATAGAATACATATTTCATTACATCTATTATGATATTGTTAAGATTGATAGAAAGATATCAATTCTTTGAAAATAATATATTATATATCTAGTAACTGGATTAATTAAGGTTTTAGAACAGATAAATTTCACAAACAAATAGGACTAACAAAATATGTATTATATATTGAGGAAGGATATCCAAATGTGAATTATTTGAAGCTAAAAGCAAGATAAATTCAGCAGTATTGTTTCGTAAGTCGAACGAAATAACTTTGCTACAATCTGATCATAAATAAGTATAATACACAGATGACTTAGTCGAGAAATTTGATCCTTCTGTTGAAAGCAGCGAATTCTATAACATTGTTATTGTACACATAAGCTAAGGATTGCGGCACGCCTATGAAACATTGAGGCGGCAAAGGATAAGAGTATTAAAACCACGATTCCAGGGACTAGGCGGATCTCTCCATGGTCCGTCCGTGAGGATATAAGGCTCAGGGGAAGAAAAGGCGAGCAGTGCTGCTTAGCAATCCTTACCTACAACATATTGTAAACTTATCAATAAACGTTGAATTCAGGAGGGTTTATACCGTATGAGCTTCCCGCCTTGAGCTTAGCTCAAAATATCAGTAGCAATTCATTTATCTACCTTCCTTAGAAATTAACATTAGTGATACAACAAGTATCCTTAAATGTATTGGAGAACAACATCCTCTAAAATTTAAAGAGAAGATATCCTATGGAAGAGATGCCAAACATTATAAGTAAAATAATTCAAGTGTCCATTCTTCAACTTTAATAGAACAATGGTTTACCAATCATCTTGACATTTATAAGATTAATTAGTCAATAGAATAGCTATATCTGAGTGTATATAAAAATAGCAAAAAATTAATCGTATATTTTGAAAACTAAAAGAAAGAACTAACAAGGCAAATAAATGTTACATAGGATATGGAAGGATGTGGCGGATAAATAAGACATTTGCCTAAACAAAATGCAATTTGTCTCACATTGAATAATAAAAATCATTGCAACAAACAGCTATGCTTTACAAATATAAAACAGTTGTAATTTTGTATGTAATTTAACGAATATATGACTACTACAAGAATAGGTAATTACCATGTGTGTTTAGAATTTTGAGAAAGGGATGAAATAAAAATATGTTAATTAAACTAACTTTAATTTAAAATAATAGCAATTAAAACATTGTCATACAAGATTATTAAATTTACAATAAGAGTTTGTTGTATATCCACTAATCGCTTACACATTCACTATTATAACATTAAGTTACAATTATTGAAATGACTGGGCCGTACAGAAATGCTTAATGTATTAATACTTTTTCATTTATTGGTCTGTAATTACTTTTTTCCTTAATTGAAAGTCATCATAACCGGATTTCAACTGTAACAAAAAAAAATAACCACAAAGTATATTTTCTTAAAAATTCACAATAATTTTCATTTTTTTTATTAATTTATACTCATCTGATATATTTTGTCTTCTCTGTTAATTATTAAAATCCTTCCTTCTTTTCCACAATCGTTTCCCGAAAATATTATTTTTGTTGATGATACAAAATTGAGGGTTAATCGCGCCATTTGACAGCTACGTACAAACTCCCTAGAAATCCCCTCGCCCCTCTGATTCTAACTACACAACGCCGCGACGCAAGATTAATGGCCAAAACACGTCCGAAAGCACTGAGAGCTTATTATACCTAAAACACTATACTTCGTTTCACACTTACTATACATTTTGCGTGGTATATTCAATTTTCGCCAACAAACTATACAGCGTAGTATCTTCCAACATGGCGGACTTGGCAACGCTGCTCGCATGAGCAATCTCCCGTTTCATTGCGTTTCATCTCTGCTGGAAGCTGCCGCTGAGTTGGGTGCAGAAATCTTGCGTCAGGCGAGGGGAAGTAGGAATCAGAGGGGCGAAGGGAATTTTAGGGAGTTTGTCCGTAGCTGTCAAATGGCGCGGATTAACCCTTAATTTTAGATCGTAAACAAAAATAATATTTTCGGAAAACGATTGCGGAAAAGAAGGAAGGATTTTAATACATAACAGAGAAGATAAAATATATCAGATGAGTATAAATTAATAACAATAAATGAAAATTATTGTGAATTTTTAACCAAATATACTTTGTGGTTATTTTATTTCTGTAACAGGCTAAATCCTATTCTTCATGAGTTTAAATCACAGGAAGGAAATACTTAAAGACCAATGAATGAAAAAGGACTGATTTATAAAACATTTCTGTGTGGCCCAGTCATTTCTATAATTGTGACATAATGTTGTAATAGTGAATGTGTAAGCGATTACTGTGTATACAAAGAAATTTTATTACAAAATAATAATAATGTATGATAATGCTTTTATTCCTATTATTATAAATTAAAGCTAGTTCAATTAAAATTTTTTGTTTTAATTTCTTCCTTAACCATACACAAATTCTATAGGTACATTATAATTACATATTCTTGTAGAATCTATCTTTAAGCTACCCTGACAAAATTGTAACTATTTTAAATCTACATGACATAACTATTTGCTTCAATGATTTTTATTATTCAATGTGAGACAAATTGCATAGAGGTTCTGCTAATATCTTATTGATCAGTCACATGCTTCCATATCTCGTATGACATTTGTTTGCCTTGATTGTTCCTTCTTCTTCTAGATTTGAACACATATACTAATAATTCTTTAGATATTTTCAAATATGCTCAGATATGCTTATTCTGCTTTCTAATTGTTTCTATAATAATTAGGATGATTGGTAAACTATTGCTGTATTCAATTTGAAGAATGGACACTGGACTTATTGTACTTAAATATGTTTGGCACCTCATCCATATGATATCTTTTACTTCCATTTGAGAGGATATTGTCGACCAATACGTTTATGTATACTGCTGAGTTCATCTTGTTTTCATCTTCAAATTATATTTTCCAGCTACGTATTTGGATATCCATTCCCAATATGCAATACTTATTTTATTATTCTTATTTGTTCATGAAACTTATCTATCCTAAAACCTTAATTTATCCAGTCGCCATGTGTATATCCTATCATTTTCAGATGATTGACATATCTTTCTATCAATCCTGACAACATTATAATAAGAGTAAGGAAATAAGAGTATTCTATATTCAAAATGTATATTCAAACACGTTGCTGGAAAACTACTTGAAGCTAAAAAAATAAGATGAACTCCGTATTATACAAATAACTTTTAAGGAACTTTATCTATCTAAGTATTATGAGAACATATCTCAGAGAAAAGAGGCCCAATTTAAATAGCATCATTCAAATGCCCATTTTCCAAATTTAATAAGACAATGGTTTAACAATCAATTCAATATTTATAAAATTAATTACAAATCAGCATAATCATCTTATCTGCGTGTATTTCAAAATGATAATAAAATTATTGTCGTATGTTATAGACTAGAAGAAAATAGTGCAAAGAAGGCATATAAATATCATAAAAGGTAATATGTCGAAGGATGAGAGTCTCATAAGAAATTTGAGAACCTCTACGCAATTTGTCTTACATTGAATAATAAAAATCATTGAAGCATATAGTAATGACATGTAGATTTAAAATAGTTACAATTTTGTTAGAGTAGCTGAAAGATAGATTCTACAAGAATATGTAATTACAATGTACGTATAGAATTTGTGTATGGTTAAGGAAGAAATTAAAATAATAAGTTTTAATTGAACTAGCTTTAATTTATAATAATAGGAATAAAAGCATTATCATACATTATTATTATTTTGTAATAAAATTTCTTTTGTATACACAGGAATCGCTTACACATTTACTATTACAACATTATGTCACAATTATAGAAATGACTGGGCCACACAGAAATGCTTTATAAATCAGTCCTTTTTCATTCATTGGTCTTTAAGTATTTCCTTCCTGCGATTTAAACTCATGAAGAATAGGATTTAGCCTGTAACAGAAATTAAATAACCACAAAGTATATTTCTTTATAAATTCACAATAATTTTTATTTTGTGTTATTAATTTATACTCATCTGGTATATTTTTTCTTCTCTGTTATGTATTAAAATCCTTCCTTCCTTCTTTTCCGCAATCGTTTTCCGAAAATATTACTTTTGTTTACGATCCAAAATTGAGGGTTAATCGCGCCATTTGACAGCTACGGACAAACTCCCTAGATATCCCTTCACCCCTCTAATTCCTACTTCCCCTCGCAGGGCGCAAGATTAATGGCCGAAACTACTACACTTCACTCAGTGAAGCCAGATCGTGGACGGACTTTCGTCCCCACCACGCCGTCTGCTGCGCACGCAGCTCCCACACAAAGAAAGTAGCTGCTAGGTCCGTGAGATGCTTCACCAGTCATTGCACGCACACCCTTCCTCCGGTACATACGTGTATCGGTCTTCTTCGACAAGCTTCGGTAGATCTCGGGAGTGAGAAGGAACGATGTCGATTCTCGGACCTCTCTCTTACTCTATAATACGATTACCAAACGCGACTCGCAAAGCAAAACAAAATCCTTTTCCTAATGCTTCGGTAGAAGTTAAATTACCGAAGGTCCCAGCCCGAAATTAAAACTTTCCTGAAATAGTTTTCAATTATTATAAAATGCTTATATGCAGCCATTAACTTATTAGATTTGATAATAAATACAAAAAATGCGTTCTTATAATTTCAAATGAGTTGAGGTATAATAAACTCAATGCTTATGTATTAATCTGATAACAAATGCATTTTTATATTTATTATTGACTTCAATAAGTTAATGGTTATTAAAAAAAAAATCCTTGTAATTAAAAAAAAATGAAAAAATTTTAAACCTCGCTAAGACTCGAACCCGAGCTCGCCGCGTGAGTAACGGAAACCTTACCGTCTGCGCTACAGCGCTCATCTGGTGGACCAAAGGCAAATCGGCCTTTTAAAGAATGACTACAATTCTTTCGTTAACTAGTCATAAACGATCAAGAATTAGCTGTAATAATAAATACATTTATAAACGCAGAATTATTGCACTAAATTTATTATGTTTTCAATTTAAAGCATACATTTTGCACGAAGATACGAGTTTAAAGGTATATCCATGCAGTACTCTAAATACAAAACTATTCATATTCTCCATTGTCATAAATTATTCCACTACGACACACGTAACATATATTATAATATTACTTAATTAATTTATAACAATGGAGAATATGAAAAGTTTTGTATTTAGAGTACTGCATGGATATACCCTTAAACTCGTATCTTCGTGCAAAATGTATGCTTTAAATTGAAAACATAATAAATTTAGTGCAATAATTCTGCGTAGATAAATGTATTTATTATTACAGCTAATTCTTGATCGTTTATGACTAGTTAACGAAAGAATTGTAGTCATTCTTTAAAAGGCCGATTTGCCTTTGGTCCACCAGATGAGCGCTGTAGCGCAGACGGTAAGGTTTCCGTTACTCACGCGGCGAGCTCGGGTTCGAGTCTTGGCGAGGTTTAAAATTTTTTCATTTTTTTTAATTACAAGGATTTTTTTTTTAATAACCATTAACTTATTGAAGTCAATAATAAATATAAAAATGCATTTGTTATCAGATTAATACATAAGCATTGAGTTTATTATACCTCAACTCATTTGAAATTATAAGAACGCATTTTTTGTATTTATTATCAAATCTAATAAGTTAATGGCTGCATATAAGCATTTTATAATAATTGGAAACTATTTCAGGAAAGTTTTAATTTCGGGCTGGGACCTTCGGTAATTTAACTTCTACCGAAGCATTAGGAAAAGGATTTTGTTTTGCTTTGCGAGTCGCGTTTGGTAATCGTATTATAGAGTAAGAGAGAGGTCCGAGAATCGACATCGTTCCTTCTCACTCCCGAGATCTACAGAAGCTTGTCGAAGAAGACCGATACACGTATGTACCGGAGGAAGAGTGTGTGTGCAATGACTGGTGAAGCATCTCACGGACCTAGCAGCTACTTTTTTTGTGTGGGAGCTGCGTGCGCAGCAGACGGCGTGGTGGGGACGAAAGTCCGTCCACGATCTGGCTTCACTGACTTCACTTGGCAACGCTGGCGCCGCCTACCGGCAAGGATTGCTTCGGGACACGGCATGAGCAATTTCCCCCCTAATCTTACATACTACCCTATTCAAGTGAACTGTCAAGAACCAAACTTATTAAAAAATTGTCTGAAAAAATTAAGAAATTATTCGTATATTTTTATACGATGGCTGGATTAAATGTTATATCTGCAAGCTTGGATGATATATAACATAATAGCTGATCTTGCACTTGCATGCTATTCATATGTATTTGCTAATTATACATGAACTTTTTAAACAAGTATCTTGTTACATTCATGACTTAATTATTTTACTATAATTAACGTTGAGTAAATGCTCTTATGTTATTTTTCTTGATTTCCATTGTTACATTAACGAAATATTAACTATAAATCAGCTATTATAATATAAATATAAATGATTTAATGAAAATATATAAATACGTATTCACGATACATTAGTTACTATAAATGATTTTAACTATTAATTTTTCCCAACTACCTTCTATAAGATAAAATGTACATTCATTGACATTCTAGGCAAAAGACAAAATTATATGACCATTCCTACTTCAATAGCAGTGCTTAATATTACGTGTGCGAGTTCAAATATTAACTGTATTGTTACAGCTGTTTAGAGTAGCATACTACTTAAGTTTAAACACTGAATTTAAACTTATTCTAAAATAGTTTTAAATGAATTGGTAACTAAAAGATTAGATTAAATCTCCTTATTTTTGTAAAACATCCTCATAATAAATATATTAATGGATAGCTTTTAAAAAATTGTTTATGCGAAATTACCAACATCTAAACTTTTTTTGTCAAATGTTAAAACGATGAGAAAAGTAGTAGTCAATTCCAATTTATTATACAAATTTAAGTTTGACGGAAATTTCGGTATCTTCTTTGCACTAACTAGTTGGCGGTGGCGGTGGAGGAGGCTGCGCTAACAGAGTGGGCAGTGTATTTAGGTCAATGCCTGGAGGAGCAGGGGTTTGTTGCTGTGGTGGAGGTGGTACCGGAGCTGCAGGAGGCCAAACTGGTGGCTGCCACGTAGAGAAACCAGGTGGAGGTGCAGTCCCAGGTGGTGGTGGGCGCATTGGCCCCTGCTTAAAAACAATTTAAATTTGAGCTTATTTTTATTAATAATTAATACCTCCTTATTCTGTTTTCTTTCTGTCAGAATAAATATATATTGCTTCAATACCTGCTGGCCTTGTTGCCACGGTGGAATTCCCATTCCGGGAGGTGGTATTTGTGTAGGTGGCATTTGCCCTGGAGGTGGTGGTTGATTATTTCCTGCCATCCAAGGCATAAGAGGAGGAATATTAGGCTGACTTGTGGATCCTGGTGGTGGTGGGGGAGGCTGCATAACACCTGGCGGTGGTGGCATGCTTACCGGTGGCTGCCATTGCATGTTCATACCATTTACATCGCCCTGATTCCACGGAGGTGGCGCCATCCCTGGTGGTGGCATCATTGGTCCACCTTGCATCATTTGTGGCGGTGGATGTGCTGGAGCAGCCATTAAGGCACGTGGTGCTTGCTGCCTGAATTTTTTTAAGTAATAATGCATAATTTAATAAAATTTAACAGAGGAATTCCATAAGAAACTAAATTACCTATCGAATAGACCAGGATAATTAGTATTGGGATTAGGTTGTCTTGGCTGACCCGCTTTTGATCTATCTGGAGGAGGACCTTCTCCCAATTCAGCCATAAGAGACATATATTCTTCATCAATCTTAGCTTTATCTCCGGCTGCCCCCATTCCTCCCATTCCTGTAGCAGCTGGACCACCTTGGCCTGGTCGCTTCGATCTACAGTCTCGAGCGATATGTCCAGCACCACCACAGCTCGAGCAAACAATATTGTTAGTCACGTTTGGCTTATCAGGACACTATAAGTATACAATCAATTCACATTTTCTATTACGTAGATATCAAACTTGTTTATAATTCATGAATTATACAAACCAGCCAAGATTTATGATCAGAAGCTCCACAATTAGTACAGCGAGGTCCATCGTTTTCACGTAATGTACCGTTTAACAAAGCTAGCTCGCGCAACTGGTTACGCCGCAAATCATTCTGACCTTCGGGAACTTCAACACCTTGACGAATTATTTCATGGATCTACAAATATTTTTAAACAATCCGGTATTAAAGATAAAATTATACTTTGCGTAAATTTTAAAATATTCTACTTAAAAATCTTACTCTTTCCACAGCTTTCTTTACAGCATCCACATTATTTGCAGTGATATAAGCATGTAAAGGTTCATCTTCACCTGGCAAAGGTTGGCCATCTTTCCTACCAACTTTACCTTCCTTTACAGATCCTTTTCCACGGATAATAATTT
Organism: Prorops nasuta; assembly: GCF_024137725.1. NCBI lineage: Eukaryota > Metazoa > Arthropoda > Insecta > Hymenoptera > Bethylidae > Prorops > Prorops nasuta. The sequence goes on along the minus strand of NW_027116821.1, from coordinate 2,010,418 downwards.
TAGCTCCAGTTTCTTTCTCCATTGCTAGCAATAATATTGATTAATTAATATCTTTTGATAAGGTTTAGAATTTTTATATAATCATCAAATGAATAATTACTAACATTTTAATGTATTACCACGTGGTCCAATAAGCAAACCTACAAAGTTAATGTCAGGATGTTCTTCCTGAGGTATCATTACCTTATCATGCACTCGAATAATTGGTGGTCTAGAATTAAACGGAAATTGCTGTATATTTTGAAAGACGATTTTATATAAGCGAAGTGCAAAATTTGCTTAAAAATGCGTATCTTACTTATAATCTGGGGGTGGCTTAAATTCAGGATTAATTTTCAAGATTTTTTGTATCAAATTATGACGTTCTTCTTCCAACTTGCGTCTTGTACGATATTCTCTCGTGTTCAACCGTTTGCCGTCGCTACTATATATTGGTTCTGGAGATGGAGACCTGAAAAAAAATTAGATCATATTCGTATGTTGCTTAAATCAAGATGGTACTAGCGTATAAGCAGCCTGAGACTACTATGGTTGTGACTTTTTCCAAAAAAATATATTTGATTTATCAAGAGCAGCAAATAGAAATTTTTTTTTTTTCGATACAAGGTTCTAGTTTGGTTATTTGGAATTTTCTTAATTTGCTTTGCAAATAAATATAAAAAATAACCCCTACAGCCTGAACAGAAAACGACAATGCTGGAAGATTGTGATTAACAATCTAAAATGAGATAATAAATAAATACATGTGGTTCCCACCAAACTAAAGTATTGGTACGAAGTGAGAAATAGAAATCATACTGTCATAAGATGTATAACAGTATTTTATATTTATTATTCTACTAGTAGACAACCACCGGAAGACTGCACATTTGTGCAAGGAAGATATTGGTTTGATGTCAGCTGCTAAGATAAATCCTGCGGTTATTAAGAAACATTTTTTTTGATTAGTTAATATAATAAAATCTGTTATGCTATGCTGTATAATACTAAACGAAACACAGTGATATAACGGTTCCAGCTAAAATCAGATATAAGTTAATTACCTATTGGAGTAAATGATTTGTTAGAAGAATTATATGCATATCTTTAAGTTGAACCTGAAAGTAACGTTACGTTGATCGTTACAGTAACACTCTTACGTTACCAATTATAAGAATTAAACAATATATAATTTCCTGCAAACTGCTCCATAAATGTTTAATTAATAGTTAATAATTTGCTGTTGTTTATTAATGGAATTAGTATTATTAGTTTATAATAAATTTACAATGCTGTTCAAATTACGACAGCCTATATAGTAAAGAAGACACCTGTCTGGACAACCAATACCTTATAACTTTTAGTATTGCATTAATTAATTTTCTTCAAATAGATATTAATAAAAAATATATAATTTACAGAGACATGTAACATTTGGACATTTCTAGTATAAGTCATAAGAATTTGAACTTAACCATTCTGCAGATAAAGGAACTAAATAATTAACCGCTGAACATTAAACACTGTTACTCTATTAATGTTTTCCCTTTAAAACAAAACGTAAACATTTAAAATATTTTGATGCTTGTGATTACATCTTTAAATTGTAACAATGTTTAATATAAATGAATTAATAAAAAAAATTTATTAGGGCAAACCAATATTATTAAAATTCATCTTCTGTGCTGTATGATAGCTATATTCAAGCCCAAAATTTCAAGTAGACATCAATCAAGTAGTATCCCATATTAATGAAATTAGAGCCATTTAGTAAATTAAAGTTTCTGACCAGTTTATCAAAATATGGGCTGTTGTATGGTCAGTAGACATGTATCATAGGTATTTAACAGTCATTTTTCATATGTAAGTTTCAAACCTTTCCTCAGGATTAAGTGGAATTCCAAGATCCCCAGTGCGTAGTTTCCTGCTGATTTCCTCAATTTGCAGCTGAACTGTAAACCAACGGGTTAGAGGGGGCAGAAACCCCTACAGTTAGACATTGCCAATTTGGTAAAACCATATAGATTTAAAAATATAAATATATCTGAAGGATGTAGGGTAATATTATTTTTTAAACTCTAAGCTACTTTCAGAAAATCATCTATTTTTGTAGAAATAATTTATATAAAAAGTAAGATTTATTCTCAGCTGATTCCTGTTGATTAAATAGTTATTTTTTTTTCTTTTTTCATAAATTATTTAAAATATAAAACATTTTCATTTATTTTTTACCGTAATTTATTCACCCTTACCTAAAGAAATTAATAAATTTTTCTTTCACAATACCATACATACTTACATTATTAGTCATCTATTTTACAAATTAGTTAAAAAAATAGCACAGAAGCAAAACCAGTAAATTATTCTTTGCCCTTGTATCTCAGATGAATAGACATAAGTTTAACTTAAAACATATATTATAAGAAAAATAGATAAAGGAAACTTACAGAGATAAGCTTTTTCTTGTTCAGGAGTTAGGTTTGTTGGTAGTACAGTAGGCATCCCTGGTATAAATGTTTTGTCATGCTCACTACCTCCCCATCTAGATTTCCTCCTCTTCCTACGTTCCTCTTTTGATTCTTTATCTTCTTTACCTTCTCCTAGATGATATTCACAATAAATACAAGTAACATATACAAATTAAAAAAATTTTATTGAAGAATAATATATTTTAGACGAAGTAACTTTAGTACGTAGTGAACGGATAAGTAATAGTTAAAGGTAAGAAGGATGATAGAAGGAAGACACAAAAATGACAAGTCAACGAAAAATGCAGTTTAAATTAAATACCTTCAGCTTCCCGTTTTCGTATTGTAGACGAGTGGTGTGCATTAACTGGTGCCCCATTAGCAATTGCAGCACTAACCGCGGCAGCAGCCGCCGCGGCCGCCGCTGCTGCTGCATTTGCACTACCAATGTTTTGCTGAGCATTTTGTAAATAGCTAGGATTTAGCAATGATGTAAAATTTCGGGACTGATTCATCGCAAACTTCCACCTAGGTTCTGCACTTTTAGATGACTAAAAATAATCGATTTCAAAAAGATAGCTTAGAAAATTACTTGTATCCGACCTATAGGACCAAGTACAAGAAAATGGCGAAATAATGGCGACGATCAAACTTGTTGGAAATACAGTATACATACACAATTTACTTCTCTCCCGTATATGTCCAGCGCATGCGCAAAAAGTAACTCCTACCACTCCTTTAACCGAGGGGTTATCCGGAAATGACGTCAATGAATGTTTATTTTCAGTGCTGTAGTGGGATTCTGTAACTCTTAGCGACAACTTTCGGTATCGTTAAGTCCAGTTACCGACAGAAATCGCTAAGTGCGATTCTGTAACTCAGAGTCAGCGATGATTGTCGCTTGTAATGTCGGTACTGTCGGTAACCTACCGAATCCTACCGAATAAACGTACCTTTCCTTTTTAAGAAAACTCTCAGTTCAATCTTAGTTAATCGACGGAGTTACGAACAATTGAAGTTAATATAAATTGTACTAAACCGAATCATTTAGCTGAGAATTGATATTTCACTGAGTCTTTTATTGAAAGGAAAACTAATAATATCGTTATAACTTAACAACGACCGGGATAGATGTCGCTAGAGGTTCAACGGTACTAATATAAAATTTATCCGACGAATAACTTTAATAAACCTTTGCTTTTCCTTGCACGCATTCCACCAAAAACTCACAATGCTCGTAATAAATAATATATACCACATCAACTATTATATTGTGAGTGTTTTTGGCCTCAAGTGGGTCAAACCCCTTAACGACAACTGTCGGTATCGCTAACTACCGACAGTTATCGCTTGCGCTAACGAATGAGCGATTCTGTAACTTTAGTTTTACGACAATAGTCGGTGCAACTCATATTTGTACGATAACGATAAAATTCGTTAAGGTTCTAGGGAAGTTGGTAATATTGGTGTATTTAATACCAACCGAAATAGGAATTTTTATGTTACTTGACTATATCAATTTTGACTATAGCAATTCTTACTATAGCAAAATTATCATATTTTATTTAAAAGAAGTATTAAAACATAAGTATATTTTAATTAAAATAAGTATTAAAAATTAATGTTTTAACATTTTTTTGAGTCAGACAATGTACAGTTAGTGCCTGTGTGCTATAGTTAAATAATACAATTAATTCTATATTTTAGAGAAAACCTCTGCATATATACATATATATATATATATATATATATAGTTATTTTTAAATATAAAAATTGGAAAAATATTAAATTTTATTTCCTATGATTTTTACTGTAAGCCTTAATTTATAAAGAAAATTTATTGTAACTACTTTTTTGTGATATCTAAATATTAATTTAAGAAATATTTGTGACATTTATTATATTTACTTTCTCGGTAAACTTCTACCGACGCCTATCACAGTCGTCGTTAAGTTAACGATAGAATTCGTTAGCGACCGCCATTTTTAACGACAATTATCGAAAACTTTGTTACAGAATCGCTCTTAGCGATATCTCTCGGTAACTCGATTCAATTACCGAAAGTTGTCGATAACTAGTTACTGAATCCATATAGACGGAAGTTACAGAATCGCTCTTTTCGTTACTGCAAGCGACAACTATCGGTAGTTAACGATACCGATAGTTGTCGCTTGCAGTAACGAAAAGAGCGATTCTGTAACTTCCGTCTATATGGATTCAGTAACTAGTTATCGACAACTTTCGGTAATTGAATTGAGTTACCGAGAGATATCGCTAAGAGCGATTCTGTAACACAAAGTTTTCGATAATTGTCGTTAAAAATGGCGGTCGCTAACGAATTCTATCGTTAACTTAACGACGACTGTGATAGGCGTCGGTAGAAGTTTACCGAGAAAGTAAATATAATAAATGTCACAAATATTTCTTAAATTAATATTTAGATATCACAAAAAAGTAGTTACAATAAATTTTCTTTATAAATTAAGGCTTACAGTAAAAATCATAGGAAATAAAATTTAATATTTTTCCAATTTTTATATTTAAAAATAACTATATATATATATATATATATATATATATATATATATATATATATATGTATATATGCAGAGGTTTTCTCTAAAATATAGAATTAATTGTATTATTTAACTATAGCACACAGGCACTAACTGTACATTGTCTGACTCAAAAAAATGTTAAAACATTAATTTTTAATACTTATTTTAATTAAAATATACTTACGTTTTAATACTTCTTTTAAATAAAATATGATAATTTTGCTATAGTAAGAATTGCTATAGTCAAAATTGATATAGTCAAGTAACATAAAAATTCCTATTTCGGTTGGTATTAAATACACCAATATTACCAACTTCCCTAGAACCTTAACGAATTTTATCGTTATCGTACAAATATGAGTTGCACCGACTATTGTCGTAAAACTAAAGTTACAGAATCGCTCATTCGTTAGCGCAAGCGATAACTGTCGGTAGTTAGCGATACCGACAGTTGTCGTTAAGGGGTTTGACCCACTTGAGGCCAAAAACACTCACAATATAATAGTTGATGTGGTATATATTATTTATTACGAGCATTGTGAGTTTTTGGTGGAATGCGTGCAAGGAAAAGCAAAGGTTTATTAAAGTTATTCGTCGGATAAATTTTATATTAGTACCGTTGAACCTCTAGCGACATCTATCCCGGTCGTTGTTAAGTTATAACGATATTATTAGTTTTCCTTTCAATAAAAGACTCAGTGAAAAATCAATTCTCAGCTAAATGATTCGGTTTAGTACAATTTATATTAACTTCAATTGTTCGTAACTCCGTCGATTAACTAAGATTGAACTGAGAGTTTTCTTAAAAAGGAAAGGTACGTTTATTCGGTAGGATTCGGTAGGTTACCGACAGTACCGACATTACAAGCGACAATCATCGCTGACTCTGAGTTACAGAATCGCACTTAGCGATTTCTGTCGGTAACTGGACTTAACGATACCGAAAGTTGTCGCTAAGAGTTACAGAATCCCACTACTGGGCTTCCTTGACGTTAGCTATAATTCACTCGTGAGCCTATCTCACGAGTCGGTAACGTAGGGATTAATAATATCCACTGTTCGGTAGCTTTTATGTTCTTTATTCGGTATCTCGTATACGTAACGGGGAACTTCGTTACACATTGTAAACTACAGAAAACTCAACATAGTCAAAATGAAGATGTGACTCTTACTTGAAAACCTAAATCATCCATATCTAAAACAATCTGATCCCATAAATGAGTTTTCTTTTTAGGATGTTCTAAGGAATCTTTATTTGCATCATATGATGCTAGCATACATAATATTGCATTGTGAGTCCATTGAGCAGCTGTAAAACAATAATTATAATAATTTTGAGTATTTATTTAAAGAAAGGCATCTTATAATAATTATAATAAATGCCAACTTTAATTAGGCATATATATTAATTTTAATTAAATGATTTTCATATTATTTAGTTTAGTTAGAAATGCACTTATATTAAAATATAATTAAAGCATATTGATAATAATATCTTACTTATTTTATTTGAAAACTCCATGGACTCCATTGCCTCCTCCATATTTCAAACTGCTTAAACTTAAACTATATAAACACTACTGCCAACCTGAAGACTGTTCCGACTGTGTACATACATAATTACAGTATTTTTCTTTTATTATGTTGATATTAGTGACATTTAACTCTGAGGATGCTTACGTTCAGTGATCTGATGCGGGTTAGGGTTAGACCCAGTTTCAGAGCTGCAACTTTCGAAAAAACTCTAGATGGATCCGAGTCTAGTGAGGAGGCTTCCGCAAGTGGATCTGATCGGATCCGGGTTAAAGGGGATTAAGGTAGGACGTACTCAGACGTGATCGAAATTCAAAACAGCATTGGTAAAATTTCAATAAGCAAATAAAGGTAAACTTAGTTATAAACTTTTATTATTAACATTTTATCACGTAGTTTTTTAATTTCATCAGGTAAAAATAAAAAATTAAGAAGAATTAAATTATATTTAAAATGATAACCTTAATCTTATTTTTATTGTATTTAAATGGCAATAAATTTTCTGTATATTTGCAATTAATTACTAAATTTTTTCAGAAATAAAGATGGATCAATACTACGCTCACAATAGATATGTAGGTATGTAAAGTTTAAATGTAGTACAGAATACTAAAATAGTAAAGTATTCAGTTTTATTAATTATACTTTAAATTCCTGCACAACCCAAAACATTGGAGTGAAAAAAGTGTATTTGCATTAATTATTAAATCTTAATTTCATTAGACTTTATTAAAAGGAAATATTTTAATTAATACTTTCTTTTTTTTGACAGATCTGAATAAATATTCCTGGACAATTGGAAGCACAAAATTGTTGTTGGAACATATAAGGAAAAATAAAAATATAATACAAAATAAAAATATTGGTCAAAAAAAATTATGGGAGGTAATTGCTGCAGAATTAGGTAAAAAAGGATATTTAGTTAATGGCAAGCAGTGTTCAAATAAATGGAAATCCTTTAACTTGTTGGTAAAACCTATTGCTATTGGTCACTTGTCCGTTTTTGACACTTCAATCACGTCGGAATACGTCCTACCTTAACCCCTTTAACCCAGACCCGATCAGATCCACACGCGGAAGCCTCCTCACCAAATCCGGGTTAATCTAGGGTTTTTTTCGAAAGTTGTATTACTGCGACTGTAGTAAACCCTAACCCGGATCAGATCACTGAACGTAAACATCCTGAACTTCTTAGGGCGAAAACACACGAATCGACGTAAGTGAATCAGTGGACGTAACATGAACTTAGTTGAAGGCACACGAAAACTTAAGCATCAACGGACTTATTGCAGCGGAAAAATATTGTCCATCTAGCGCACTGACTCACATTAAAATTAAATTAATTTTTAGTATACGTACAATCTATATTGTAAGTAATATTTCAATAAAAAAGTATAAAATAAGTTTTTAATTTATTTATGGTTTTACATATGCTATAACACAATAAAACATTATGATCACTACAATTTCTCATTTTAGGTTACAAATTGAAAAATACAGAATATATTGTTATTTTAAAATATGACAATTAAAATTATTGACTTGGGAAAAATACATTCTATTAGACCAAAATGCTAGGATTTCTGCCAAATGAATACTGTGAAGAATTTGTGCAAAACATATTGATTATTGCATTTTAACTTTGCAGAATGTGTTTCTTCAACAAGAGTTGTTTTTAATATCAGCATATCGGCATATCTGGCAAACTAGGAAAAAATTTTGTATAATAGCATCGAACTTGTTGGTTTATGTCAATTTTCCATACGCTTGTGTATGCCAGCATCTGCACTTTTTCCTTTTCCCTAGGTGCTTAAAACGGTCGCAGTTACAATTGTAATTAATATTTCTTAATTTCTTTGCACAGCTAAACATTGTTTATAAAAAGTTTCTTAATTTACACTGTATACAAAAGTGATTGCACTTTTTGAAATGTCAATTTGATAATTTTTATGTAACATTGTTATCTAATATCTATATTTTCCTTATTTTGATTTAAAATTTATAGAGATATGGATCACACAGACTATTGCAGCTATTATTACGATGATAATGATGATCCTGATGAGCCTATAGTAAGTAACGACGTTGTCGAGCATAATAATAATGTAAAAGATGGTGATGAGCTCCTAATAGACTTATACAAAGAAAGATCTTTTTTGTACGATAAACGAAATAGAAATTTTAAAGATATAATTATGAAAACTAATGCATGGACAGAAATATCTAGGATAATGACTGATATGCAGAAAGGTTATTATATCAATTATAAATTAGACTAGAGATTACGTATTTCAGTTGTTTCATATATTATTCTATTACAAGCATTAATAACAATGCTTCTGTAGTATCTTCTTTTAATTTTAGATGGTATGTATACTCCTGAATATTGCCAAAAGAGGTGCAAGTCTCTTCGGGAGCAATATAATAAAGAAAAAAGAAGAGTTTTGAAAGATTGTAAAAGTGGAAGCGGAACACTTAAGCGTAGTTCCTTTCGTTACTTGGCTCATCTTTCATTTTTGGATAAAGTAGTAAAAGGAAGAAGGTAAAATAGTTTTTTTAAAATTGTAAATATATATTTTGATTAAATTTTTTTTAGAACCTACACAAATTCTGAAATCCCGAGTTTTAATATGAATATTGATAAAAATAATGAACTTTGTGATATGGAATCTGATATTCTGAATACAGACAAAGATAAAGAAAATGAAACCTTAAGTAAGCCGAATGTTGAAAACAATTATTTGTTAAACAAGGGACATATTCCAAACAGAATGAAGAAACGCGAAATAGAGAAAACGAAAACTCTGGAAAATACATTGTTACAAATGGGTCAAGCAATGTCATCCTACATGGAAAATAAGAGAACTGAAACATGCAATGTTGATGATGCTTTTCTACAGTATTTAAAATTGCAATTTGATTCTTTCTCCGAGAAAGAAAAACTGCTTAGAAAGAAGATGATAATGGATGCGTTGATATCACCAATTTCAGAAAATATTTAAATTATAATACTTCTTTCTTTACGTTACAGAGTATTAATAATTCATTTGAAATTTACTATTTTTTTTCTTTACGCATACTTAGTATTTATTATACCAAATAAGACTAGAGCTACAATGAATGCAATGTGATAACAATATACACACCTATAGTACAAAAGCGATCTATGCACTAATGTGTACTTTTTTTTAATCGTCATGCATTTTTCTTTAATGGAAGTTCATATTCTTATTTATTCGACGTATTTTTATTTTGAGAAGAATACAAGGATCTCAAGGGTGATGTGCATTTATTATAAGAAATTATACATTTTTCGTAAGATTCTATATTTTTCGAATGGAAGATTATATTTTTATTTATTCGATATAATTTTTACTTTAAAAATTGTTTTATATTGAATATCTAACATGCTGTACTTACATGATTATTAATGGTTAATATAAATTCAAATAAACCAATGGTATTAAAACTTAATTTATTCTGCTATATTCATTTTTCACCTCAATTGATCTTTTAATACAACACTTTTTTTAATTTATGAAAATACAGTGGAACACAATCATTGGTTAAAACTAACTTTAAAAATATATTATTGAAAAATGTTTTCATTACTAATAAGTATTGTGTATTATATTAAAAATTTATTAATCAAAATTTTTCTTTGATTAGGATTGATTGCTTAAAAATTATGTGACAAAAAGGAAAGTAGTTACAAATTTTCAATATGTTTTTTTATTCATTTATCCATATAAGTACCTCTTTTAACATACTCATCTTGCCATTCCACCTGACCCTCTTTAGATTTAAAAAACAGTTTTAAATTAGTTCTTTGTCTTTCACCAGACAATACATGATTTTCATTTAATATTTGAAAGTTTCCATTAGGAACTGTCATCCAGGGTGGATTCTAAAATATGTACAAAATAATTAATAATTTTGTACACCTATTATAATTGATTTTATTACTTACTTGATTCAGTGGGTAACTTGACTCATTACTGACGTTAATACTGTAACGTTTAACTCCCATTTTTTGCTCCTCTTTTAAGACATAATTATGTAAACACACTGATGCGTTTACAATTAAATCTGCAGTTTCCGGAAGAACTGTAATGGCAGTATGAAGGATTCTCCATTTATTAGACAGAATGCCAAAAGCGCTTTCTACTGTAGGCCGGGCTCGTGAAACTCTGTAATTAAAAATTTTCTCGTCGTACGTAAGATTCTGTTTTGAATAAGGCTTCATCACTCTAGGCGATAGTTTAAAAGCATCATCTGCTACAAAATAATACCACGTTTTCAACTGGCTGTTAGGAAGACATATTTCTTCATGTGGTAAATGGAGTTGTTCATTTTGCAAATTAATCCCTATATTTGATTTACTAAAAACACCTGCATCATTCATACCTGTAAATTATATAAATTCACGTTTCTACAATTTTGCCTGACACATTGAATTATTATTGCTTACCCCCAAATGCTCCTATATCTACTAAGGTGAACCTATATAAATGATCGGCAACAGCCATCAAAATGATGCTAAAATACTTCTTGTAGTTGAAGTATAAACTTCCTGAATTAGGTGGGGCGCGTATACGAATGTGCTTTCCATCAATGGAACCCACACAATTCGGTAGATTCCATTTTTCCCAAAAACCGTCGGCACATTTTTTCCAATCATCTTCACTGGGTGCAAAGAGATACTTTGGTTGTAAACATTGTATTATTACTGTACAAACCTCTTTAACAATTTTTCGTACGGTCGACTCACCGACTCTAAAAGCTAGAGCAATAGTGTTAGGTGAATTACCAGTAGCAAGATATCTAGAAACATATTTTTAAAAACAATATATTGAAATATCTTATATATATATGCATTATAATATATACAAATATAGACATACCTTATAGCAATTAATAATTTGAATTCAGGAGAAAATGCTCGCCAATTACATTTTTGCAAATGCACTTCAGTTATTTTCAATAATTTTTTAAAATGAACTAAAGTCATTCTGGTATAACGGTAGAAGCCGTCTGGATTTTCCTTTAGTTCAGCGAACAGATTATTATAGTCCCCTTTTGCAACTCTTTTCATGTTTATTGGGCTAATCAGCCATCTTCTATGGATCCATCTTTTCTGTTTCGTTTTTCTTAAATACAAAATCCCCAATGCTGACCAAAAAGTCATTAAAAAGAAAAGAATACTGTCCTCATTACACAAACTACTGCAATTATCCATATCGGTATAAAATTAATTTCTCAGTGAAAAAACTAATAATATTACAAACAACTCTTGTTGAAGAAGCACATTCTGCAAAGTTAAAATGCAATAATCAATATGTTTTGCACAAATTCTTCACAGTATTCATTTGGCAGAAATCCTAGCATTTTGGTCTAATAGAATGTATTTTTCCCAAGTCAATAATTTTAATTGTCATATTTTAAAATAACAATACATTCTGTATTTTTCAATTTGTAACCTAAAACGAGAAATTGTAGTGATCATAATGTTTTATTGTGTTATAGCATATGTAAAACCATAAATAAATTAAATTCTTATTTTATACTTTTTTATTGAAATATTACTTACAATATAGATTGTACGTATACTAGAAATTAATTTAATTTTAATGTGAGTCAGTGCGCTAGATGGACAATATTTTTCCGCTGCAATAAGTCCGTTGATACTTAAGTTTTCGTGTGCCTTCAACTAAGTTCATGTTACGTCCACTGATTCACTTACGTCGATTCGTGTGTTTTCGCCCTTAGGGCCGGTTCAACCAACTCATAATTAGCTAACAGGCTGTTAAGTAGGGGTACCAACCAGTGGTAGCTAACATTATTATCTTCATAATTTTTTTTTAGGTTGATACCACTGAATTTTGAATTACGTTTGTTCGGTGAGGTATCTTGTCAAATTTAAATTTATCAAGTGTTAACTCCATATTTCATATTTTCGAGGAAATGGATCTACAATTGACAGTTTTTGAGTGGCTGATAAATAATGGAGTTAACAATGATAACAACGATGGTAATGTTGAAAATATGGTTGCCAATGGGAGAAATATGAGGCGTTCAAGCAGGATATTACGGCCAAGAATAAATTGGTTTGATTTATGCAGTGATGCACAATTTCAAAGCAGGTTCCGTCTTTGTAAACTAGACGTATTATACATGCTAGAACGAATTGAAGGACCTCTGAGGCATCTAACTGAAAAGTATTGTATAAATTCATTCAAATAATTAATGTGTATACTATTTAATATTAATTTAAAAATATTTTTAGAAATAACGCTATACCACCTATAATCCAATTGCTTGTTGCGATACGATTCTATGCAACAGGTTGTTTCTTAATCACAGTAGGTGATTTTTGTGGTATTAGTAAAGCATCTGCTCATACCATTGTTCATAGAGTATCTCCGTTGATTGCATCCTTAGGCAATGAATTCATTAAATTCCCTTCAACAGAAGAAGAATTGAAAAGGACTGCCGGATTAAATTTTCAGCAGGCTGGATTTCCTAGAGCTATTGGTGCAATTGATTGCATTCATATTAGAATACAATCGTATGGTAATAATATTACATTAATTTAAGCATTGTTTAAATATATAAATATGTACATACCATACATATAATGCATTATTATTTTATATTTGCTCTACTTTATTATAGGTGGAGATGATGCAGAGTTATTTAGAAATAGAAAGGGGTTTTTTTCAATCAATGTACAAGTAATTGTGAACAGTGAATTAGAAATACTTGACATAGTTGCGCGCTGGCCCGGATCTGTGCATGATGCAACTATTTTTAATAATTCACGGATCAAAGCAAGATTTGAGTCATGAGAGTTTGGTAATTATGTGTTACTTGGTGACTCTGGTTATCCAAATCTATCGTACATGATGACCCCATTACAAAATCCTCAAACACCATCAGAAGCTCTATATAACGAAGCCCAAATAAAATCACGTTGCATGGTGGAAAGGTGTTTTTGCATTTGGGGAAGACAATTTGCTATTTTAACAAAAGGATCACGATTTGTCAAGCCTGAGACAACTCTTTGTGTTATAATATGTACAGCAGTTTTATATAATATAATGAGGCGACGTAACAGACAAACTAGCAGGTATAATATTGAAAATATTGAAGGAGATAACAATGATGCCTTACATGACAATGAAAGAAAGTGGCTAATTGATAATTACTTTCAATGTTTGATTTAAGTAAAAAATTTATACAAATAGCAGATTGAATCCTTTTGTAAACAAATTTTATAACAAAATTTTTTATAATTTCAATATTCAATTAAACGCATTAAATATTAATTAACAATGCTTGCATTACACTGGCGCTCAAAGGATAAAAACTGCAAAATATATAATTATTTAACAAAAATTTATTATCTTATTGCACAATTACAAGCTACTTACTTTACTCTAAGCTTTAAAATATAGCCTTAAATGACTGTGATAACAAAAAGACAAAATAAGCATAATATAAGTATCACGAATCAATTACTCTTACAAAAATACCAATTGTTTCTTCTTGCATTAATAGTATAATTTATATTTATATATTAAATTATGCATTTTATAAAATATATGTAAATAAAAGTAATAAATAAACACAAACTAGTAAATTTGCAGTCTTTCTTTTTTTTTAAGGTACATTATTTTCAGAGTCACTAGAAAAAGGACTACCATTTTGTGATGATAACTTCTTATATTTAATTTTTAATATTTTTCTTTTTAATAGTTCATTCTTATATTTCATTTGTAATATCTTTTCTTCTATACATTCTTGCTTTAACAGTTTTTCTTTCATAGCGTTTGCTAATTCTGATTGAGCCTTTACTAAATCTGATCGAGATTCCTCATTATTATTTTCTTCTTTTGCAGCTTCATTTTTTTGTACCAGCTCTTTATCAATTTTAGTTTTTAAAGGATTACTTAACTTTGTTTTTAAAAATTGTGGTGATCAGTGCTTCCACGAATTTATATGTTCCTCATCAATTAAATACTGAAATGTAACGTACATAATATATAAATGGTAAAAATAAAGAAATACATAACATTAATTCATTCAGATATACTTATAACAATAAAAAATATTTCACCTGGAAAACAGGATCATCAGGGTTTTCATCTGGATGAATTGAAGTCTCTTTTTCAGGATGAATTGAAGTTGCTTTTTCAGGATGAATTGAATTTTCCTCTGCAGTTACTCCTACATTCTCTAAAGCACTATTTGTACTATTTGAAAAATGGTAACTATCGTTATCAAAAGAATTGTACAATCCATCAATAGATAAGGAAATTATATTGTACACTTTTTCATAAATGATATTGCATTTAATTTTTGAAACTCCTCCACCTAAAATAATTTATTTCAATTTAACAATATACTTATACCAGAGCTACATTTGTTAACTTTACTATTAAATCAGATCTCTTTATTTTAGAATAATACAATCACACTTTCTGTGATCTTTTAAATAAGAAAATATTTTTAAATTTTTTTTATAATAATATAAAGTTATATAACAGACACAGTCTGGTATATCATTTTTGCCATTTTATAGATGTTCGCACATCTTTAACCCATTAACGTCCAAAATGTCAAAATTTCTTGCACGTTTTCAAAGTGATTTTTTCCTATGTAATTGGCGTTGAAAAAATTCTTGAACCACATATTCTGATGTAAAATTGCATGCTCTTTCAGAATCCGTTGCCAGAATCATGATAAAACTCACAGGAAAAGAGATATGCTCGATTGAAACATAAAAAACACCTAAATTTTCGAAAAAAAAAATTTTTAGGATTTTTTTTCGAAGTGTTACGGTGAAGATATCACCTTGCGACCGTGATCAAAGGTGATCATGGGAGTTGAAGTTTAACAGGGAATTTTTTTGTTGACCTTGAACCATCGCTTTTTTACAAAATGGCGGAAAAAACGATTTTTGTTTTTCAATCTTCATCAACTTTTTTCTCGAAATCTATGGTCTTTAGAAAAAAATTCATAAAAACAAAAATGCCTTAGAATCGCTCGAGGAACATTCTCAAATTTTTTCAGAATTTTTTAAGACAATTTTTGAAAATTCCATTTCACAAGTTTCCCGGAAAATTAAAAATTGTCTCAAAAAATTCTGAAAAAATTTGAGAATTTTCCTCGAGCGATTCTAAGGCATTTTTGTTTTTATGAATTTTTTTCTAAAGACCATAGATTTCGAGAAAAAAGTTGATGAAGATTGAAAAAAAAAATTCGTTTTTTCCGCCATTTTGTAAAGAAGCGATGGTTCAAGGTCAACAAAAAAATTCCCTGTTAAACTTCAACTCCCATGATCACCTTTGATCACGGTCGCAAGGTGATATCTTCACCGTAACACTTCGAAAAAAAATCCTAAACATTTTTTTTTTCGAAAATTTAGGTGTTTTTTATGTTTCAATCGAGCATATCTCTTTTCCTGTGAGTTTTATCATGATTCTGGCAACGGATTCTGGCAACGGATTCTGAAAGAGCATGCAATTTTACATCAGAATATGTGGTTCAAGAATTTTTTCAACGCCAATTACATAGGAAAAAATCACTTTGAAAACGTGCAAGAAATTTTGACATTTTGGACGTTAATGGGTTAAAATACATAATGACAATATAAATAAAAATATATAATTATTTGAATAAGGCTTAAAATTTTTACCAGTAAGATAAGTTTCTCTTTTTAAATCTCCAAAATGTTTCCTAGCTTCCCTTTTCAAATTATTCCACATATTTTGTAAGGATTTTAAGTGTCTTTTATCTCTAAACTGTTTATTAAATTCTTTTAAAATTTTATACCACGTTTTTTCTTTGTCATGCAAACTGAATTTATTAGAAGTTTTATTTTCTATTATATTTTTATATTTATCAATTATATCTATTAATATAATTTTTTCGTCATTGGTAAAATTTGGATTTCTTTTTGAACTTTCCATTATTGCAGTAAGTATTAAAATTTGATGCAATAATATTTAAAGAATAATCTTTCTCGTATAACACTTACTTAATTTAATTTTCATATACAATAAAATGAAAATCTTTCTGTCGTTTCCATTCATTCATTTTAAAATTTCTTGTTACTGCGTTTAGCGTATCGCACACACATCTTTACGTATACTACACTGTCCCACACAGTCTCACAGCTGGCACCAGTGGTATCAACCAAAAACAAAATTATGAAGATAATAATGTTAGCTACCACTGGTTGGTACCCCTACTTAACAGCCTGTTAGCTAATTACGAGTTGGTTGAACCGGCCCTTAGAGTTTGACTGTGTTTCAGGGTGTTGGAAGAAAAATTAATAGGAACATAACTTGTGTTAGAATGTGTTACACAGTGCTACACTGTGTTGCTAGTAACTTCAATAGGAAAGCAGCCTCAATTTTGCGAGAAGCATTTTTGCTACAAGATAGTATAGGGAAGCAGAAACTATACCTATACATGATTCAGTTTTGAACAGGTTACAGCAAAATTTGACTTGAAGTCAACTGGTAAATGCCAACCTCAAGTCAACTTTTAATAGTTGACATAGAATTTTACTAGACGAGTCGACTTACAGTCGACAATTACAAGTTGACTTCAGGTTGACTAATAAAAGGCGACTTTCAGTCAACTTTTAGTTAAGTGTGCTGTTAGGGTCATTTTATGTTAGTATAGTATTTAGAAGAAATAACAATTTTTGACGTGTTATTAAGATACTAAATATGATTAGAATAACAATCTGGTCATACTTTTTCGAATCGATTAATTTTATTGAATATTTATTTAGCACCTCTATAACTGCTAATTCTGCTGAATGTTATTCTTATTAGTTAAAGCTTGTTATAATTTATTCATTGTATTATTACGTTATTTTAATGAATTGTCTTTTTTATCGTGCAGGTGGTGGAATTAACACAATTAGACGTGATATATTATTTGAAAAAGTTCATGAAATAATTGGATCTTCTATTGACGGACTGCAAAATCCTGTTGATTCTGATGCACAAGGGTTGCGGGTAGTTAATATAAACACTTTAACAAACGAAAATGTTGAAAATTTGTATTCAAGCGATGATAATCATTATGATCCTGATGACCCTGGTGATCCTGTTTTTCAGGTAAAAATGCAGCATGTATTTGTATTATAATAATAATATAGAATGTAGGTTATGCATAGATAAATATTCAAAGGAAAATTTCAAATTGGAACCTCGATAGTGTTTATCAATATAAATTGAATATTATTTATGAGGTTCTTTTCTTTTCTTATTTTTGTAATGTTGATACTCAAATACTATCAAAACATTTTAATATATTACAAATGCATTCTGTATGTTATATATTACTATGAATATGTATATTACCTTTACATTATTCAATAGCACTATAAAATAATTTATTTTAAATCATTAACTGCAGCATTTGATAACTGAAGAGGAAATTCATACTTGGTCAACATGGAACCCTACGAAATTGAAAGATCCTTTGAGCAATCCATTAAGAAATGTAATTAATGGTGGCTCCTCAGACAATCCAAAGAGCAGCAAATCAAAAACTATAAATGACTTACAGTTAACATTAATAGAAAGCAAAATTGAGTTAACCAATCTCATGAAAGAACAAATGACAAAAAAATGGCAGCTGGAAAATGAAATATTAAATATGCAATTAGAAAAAGAAAAATTACAGGTTCAGCGCTTACAATCAGAATTACAAAAATTTTAAAGAAATAAGTTAGTACATGTTTCTAGTTAAAGTGGGTGTAGGCTTTAATACTAATTTAAATATTTATTATTTTCATTCTAGTCAGGAAAATTATCCTGTTAATTTAAGGAGAATTGAGCATAAGGTGTTTTAATCAAACAAGAATGGATTTTTTTGATTGGCGAATTCTACAAATTCTTAAATATCCCATTCAAAGATTTAATGATGCTAAATTAGATTTTATGCTGGTTGTTTTATGCTATTACGTAAAAAGATGTTTCTCTAATAAGTAAAAGTTGTTAAGGATCTCATATTTTTAGTCATGTATTAAAAGTTGTTGGATATTTTACGAATCTATTTTAAACAATCATTCGAGATTTTAACTTATTTAAATGATATAAAATATTGTTGTAACTTGGCTTACAAATTACAAATAGTTTATATACATTTTCAGTAGTCTTTAGAAACTAAAAATCAAAGACTGATCTAAATACATAAAACTTTAAATATGGTGCAATTAATAAATATTGAGTAAATGAAAGAAACAATTAGTTAAAGATACATTTTAGATTAAGCATGTGATATAATGTTAGGTAAAAGGAATAATAGCCTTTTTGTTATTGTTAGGCAAGATGTAATTACTTTGCAGAAAGAATTATTTTCATTTAACATGTCTTCTTTTCACATTAACATAATTATTTTTGTTTGTATTTATTGTATTAGACTGAGATCAGTCTCTATTACATTTTCTTTATAGATCTTACTATATAAAAATTTTTATGTTGCATGAAAATTAACCCTGCATATAATAATACTCTTTACTTTTCTCTATATGCCACTTTGTTGTTTTGTTAATGGCTAAGAATATCTTATCATGTCTCCGAACATAAATATTTAATGTAACTTATTTAAAAAAAATATACTTTTATAATCCCATAGAAAATAAAAAATAAATTATTATCTAAAATGTAGTCTGTTTGCTGAGTATGTATTTATTTTATAATATATATTAGAGAGCTTCTTCAACAAAATGTTAATAAAATAGTATACTGTTTAATCTTCGTAACATGAAATAAAATGTGGCAAAAGTTATGTAAGATTACTGAAAACTATACAGTTTAAACAGAAGTACTTTTTAAACTCCAATTGTGCTTTATTTCAATTTTATTAAATTTAATGAGTATATATCACAATAATCTTTCAAAATAATTTTCAATTATGTACAGTCTCTCCTGTTCATGTAAATTTTCCTCTAAATTACTTATCGCATTATTATATATATCACAATTTTCTGTCTCTGATGAGCACCTTTCTAAATTGTGTAAAATCACACATGCTGTTATCACTGGTAGAGTTTCCGAGGGCTTCCAAAAACGAGATCCCATGGTTAAAACCGGGAACTTTTTTCCCAAAATCCCAAAGCATCTTTCTACCATACATCTTGTACGAATGTGTGCTTCATTATACAATACTTCACCTCTTGTACGGGGATTATTGAGAGGTGTTAATAAATATGGCAAGTTAGGATAACCGGAATCTCCTAATAAAATTGCATTGCCAAACTCTCCATTTTCGAAACGTGTTTTTATTCTGGAATTATCGAAAATGGTAGCGTCATGAATTGACCCGGGCCATCGAGCAACTAAATCCATAATTTATAATCGGGAGTTAACAATTGCCTGAACATTAATGGAAAAGAAACCTTTCCTGTTTCTAAAAAGTTTGCTGTTTTACACCACCTATAATAAAAACATTTTATTTAAACATATATTTAAAATTATTCTCCTTATAAATTTTTACGCGGCAAAAATCCCTAGTGGATAAAACTCGCCGCGTAGAGCAAAATACGGCTACTCTACAAAACGGTATTTGGGGAAACGATACGATACAGCCAAAAACTAATACGCGATGATTCCTACGTCTTTCTCCAAAGGCTCTAAATAAACTCTATGAACGGTAGGTTGGGCGCCAGGTCCACATAGACCAGTTTTCTCTAGTACATTACTCTCTGCATCATCCACTGGTTCGATATACTGATATTTTCCCCAAAATGCTGGGCCAGCTCGGTCCCGATCTGGATAATGGAGAGGGGTCTGGTTAGGAGAGGCCTTCGATAAAGCGGCTACGATAATCCTTAACTAAAGAGGTAAAATACGAATAAAGGAAAAGGCATGATTTACCTAGGAAAACTCTGAGGTTTATTCACAAAATAAACTATTTACAACGATCGATAACACCTCAGATTTCGAATCGTAAGAGCTAAAAGTCGAAATTCGTAAATTGATTGGCCCGCCACTTTCTATTACCCTTTATGATAAATTCTCAAAGGATTACAAGTATCAGGCCGAGGTACATGAAGAGGATACAACTCACTTTAGAGAAAATGGTGGTGAATATTGCCTACGATCACGGCCAATCAGCTATACCGACAATTAATGACGCAAATATTTAATCAAAGAGGACTCTAACTATCTCACACGCCTCAAAAGCGGAGAACATATTCTTCCAGCTGAAAGTGATCTGGAGACGGAATTGATGCCCGGTGACACTCAATCTTGGACTATCAATCCGTTAAACGATACCAGACTCGGGCAATTTTGTCCCGGTAAGACTCTATAAAGATATCGAAAATTATGTCGAGCCTACAACAGGCAGGCCTCGACGCGCGACACCGCCAACGATAAATAACTAAAATAATAAGGAAAATAATTCGTTTTTCTCCAGCTGACTTCTCGGGACTCTACTTTAATAATTCTTCAATGCATCGGTATTGAATTCCGGGCCATGATCCTACGCAAAACTCAAATTCAAGGCTTTCTGGTAACTTCTGACAATGGCTCGATATAAGGCAAGTTAAGCATTAACTGGCATGGTCGACCCGAGGGAGGCACTCACCGATCCGCTCAATTTTCCTGATTCTTCAACTCAAACTCCTCCTCCCGAATACGGCAGCTTTCCCTGGACAACGCTGGTTCGGTAACTTCGACTAGATTCCTGAAGACCGTCGCAGGTCAGGTTCAGGGAGCTCCAGAGTCACGTCGGAGTCCACCAAGTGCCAAATTTCGACTGCGATAGCGGTACGGTGATCTCGGTACCTCTCGATCATCCCCACCTAGTCATTACTAGGCTCGGATAACGATCGCATTATCGAAGAGTCACGAGGATCCGCGAGGCTAGGCTATCCTCTTCTCCAGCTCTTTTCTCTTCTTTTCCGTCGTCAGGCGGAAGTTCCGTCCTGAACGACTCTCAATATTTTCGTTGGCGGTAGCGGGAGTGATAGTCTGAGACTGAGGCTGCCCCGGAGTCAATTGTCGATAAAGGTTCTCAGCGATGGCGGCTAGGCGATAACTACTCCATCCCGATATGATCCTTCTTTATAGCCTGAATACTCTACGTTAACTCAGGCCTAGTTGGCATAGCGCAGCGACCTATAGAGCTTCTGTCCTGGTCCCAATCGGGTTGAGTAGGGATGCGACGACTATCGGGAGTCCGGAAAGCGAGAGGGCGAAGCTGCGTGGTCCGTTCCTGAGGCCCTGGAGGGTGGGGTGGTTTTCCCTAGAGGTGTCAAGGGGGTAGGAGAGCGGAGAGGCAAGGCTCCCACTCCGGTCGACACGCCGTACAAGCGATTACCGATTATAAAAGGCATAATGCGTGAGAAGAAAGCCAAAAAGTGCAACTCGAGATAGATGATTAAATATCACCACCTGGTGACGCGATAAACACAAGTTATATAATGGCTAAATGAAACTTCTGACCTTTAGTGGTGGCGGGATTCCGCGGCGACCCTGGAGTCTCCTCCCGACCTTGGGCTGAAAAGCTTAGTCCAACACGCGCATAAAAGTGCTTATTTGTCGATCTCCAGTCCAACTTTTACAATAGTCAAACTCGAGGGAGCAGCCGATAGCGAGAGGTGGGTTCTATCAATTAAGTTTGTGACGCCACCCAACCACGTAGGATTTGCCACGTCACAAAATATAGACAATTTTAAATAATTATT
Source organism: Prorops nasuta (assembly GCF_024137725.1). NCBI lineage: Eukaryota > Metazoa > Arthropoda > Insecta > Hymenoptera > Bethylidae > Prorops > Prorops nasuta. The sequence continues at coordinate 1,988,159 of NW_027116821.1, read as the reverse complement.
ATTTTTTAATTACCATAAGATCTTATGCGAACATGAAAACAATCTATAGCTCCAATCACACGAACAAAACCAGATAATTTAAAATTTTCTATTTGACATCTTAAAATATGATTTCTATGAGAGGGAAACTTTATATATTCCATATGCAGCTCAGCATTAGATAATGCGACCCTATGAATAGTCCTCACAGCACTGGTTTCACTTATGCCAATGTAATCACCTATAGCAACAGCATATGAGCCTGTTGCAAAAAATCGGAGAGTAGCCAGCAATTGGATTACTGGTGGAATGTAATTATTTCTGGAAACTTTAAATATACCATTAATCAAAATTGTATCGTTCAACAAAATGTAGATTGATGGATTTAAAATAAGATATTTATTAACCTATCTGTACGGCTGCTTATTCTATGCTCAATTTTCCTAATATCATTGTAAAATTTTGTTTTGTAATTCGGAACCTGCAGTTAAAATCTAAATCGTCGTAAATATTGAACCAATTCATTCTATCTCTAATTAATCTAGGCCTTCTTGATATGTAATGTGAGTTGCACTCATTATCATCTTCAAATATCCAGCTTAATATTTCTTCTTCTACATTATCCATGATGCTAAAAAAAGTACAGGCATTACTTAAATAAAGCTTCTTATTAGAATATGTACTTCAAAAAAATTAGATATGGTATTTAAAATTTTTAAACAATAAAAAATTGCTTACTCTATTTGTAGTACACAAGCACGAAGAAATCGTAGACTTCGTGAGTGTATTTCTAAATAAAAATCGCATTCGGCATTAGTTATTACATTAATAAAATTACCACACAGATTTTGTCGTACGCAATAGCAGATAACAAATTTTGAATTTGAACATAAGTGGCAAAACTACATGTAGTGGGATTCTGTAACTCTTAGCGACAACTTTCGGTATCGTTAAGTCCAGTTACCGACAGAAATCGCTAAGTGCGATTCTGTAACGGTGGGTAGGAGAATGACCTAAAGATAAAATGTCCTAACGATAAAATGACCTAAAAACGCTAACTTCACGTTGGTTAAAAGCCGGTATTGCAGATTACCGACCGAAACGTCCGAATTTCCTAAATTTGAGTAGCTGGCAACGCTGGACTGTCAAACGTCAGTAAATAGAGACAGAGGTTATGCACAGTAGGGAAAAATTCTGGACCTGTCAGATAAGTATTTTAAATGAATAAATGAAAATGAATGAATTACTTTGTGGGTATTTCTTACATTTTACAGAAGAGCTACGAGAGGAAACATTTAAAATATTATGATGTCATGGAAGATGAGGATGTATTCATAGAATTTGCTAAGCAACATATTTTGAAATATTTAAGAGCCGACCCACAATAGGATTATTTGTTATCCACACTGACAGTCTTTGGATAAACGAGAGAAAGAAGGTTATGCTGCTCGAATAATGTTAGGATATTAATACTGTGCCTGGATTGCATATTGCTGCCAAACAGTTTTTGCTTTAGCAACCTTTGTGTTGAATAATGCCTATAAAGAAGGCATGTTTTCAAGAGGTCTAGTATATAGGGGAGATCGTTTTTCTCGTGTAATTTTGGTAGTGAGTATAAACTTAAAACTTTTCAATCTGGAACAAGCTTATGCAGGATTAACGCAAATTACTTGTATAGTTATTTGAGCAAATAAATTATTTTTAGAAGCTCTATTAAACATATACCTTTTGCTTGGATATAATGTTATATGTTTTTTGTAGATTTGTTGAGAAGAAAAGATGTGAGATTACCTTTCGAACAGTCTTTGGAAACTGCAGAAGCTACCTGACAAATATGGTTGCAATCTCACTGAGGTAAAAGAATGAGATATCTTGGTGAATTTTGTAAAATACAATTCTATAGAAATGTCCCAGTTACTTTTGATAAGAAGAAAGACCAATTAATTTTATTGAAACAATCTGTGTATGTGCTATAATATTTATTACTTTTCTTAGATACAATGATGAAATAAATTTCTGATTGCCTGGCCTGTATTGTGGAGAACCTGATTCAGAAATAACTACTACTAGACTCGAGGAATCGAATATAAACCTTACTAGAAGAAATTGGAATATTAATGTAAAGCATTGCATGCTGTGCATTTCTCTCAAATAGAAATTATTCTTTCTATCATGATAAATACTTCATAATTTTAACTGAACTTTGTTAAATGACTGTTTCAATTTTTCATATTATTCTGTAGATTTCACAATTTACCTGATGGAAGAAAAATATGATTAGAGGAATTCTAAACTACTAATAGAAGCATTATAAATTTCCAGTGCTATTATTACACGAATTTCCTGAAATAGCTGCCTATAATTGGGGATATACAGAGTGTCCACATTTTAAATGTTGAAAAATCAGGAATTTTTGGTTCTAAAGTAATGACTTAAAAAGACCCTCGATTAAAAAATACATTTTGTGCATTAAGTGGAACTTAGAAGAGTGTTTGCAGATTAAATTTAAAAAACGCATGTTCCAATATTTATAATTGTGGTGTGGCAAATTTATGGTCAGATATATAAGAACCTTTGTGTCTTTTACCTTCATATATATCTGACCATAAATTTGCCACACCGCAATTATAAATATTGGAACATGCGTTTTTTAAATTTAATCTGCAAACACTCTTCTAAGTTCCACTTAATGCACAAAATGTATTTTTTAATCGAGGGTCTTTTTAAGTCATTACTTTAGAACCAAAAATTCCTGATTTTTCAACATTTAAAATGTGGACACTCTGTATATCCCCAATTATAGGCAGCTATTTCAGGAAATTCGTGTAATAATAGCACTGGAAATTTATAATGCTTCTATTAGTAGTTTAGAATTCCTCTAATCATATTTTTCTTCCATCAGGTAAATTGTGAAATCTACAGAATAATATGAAAAATTGAAACAGTCATTTAACAAAGTTCAGTTAAAATTATGAAGTATTTATCATGACAGAAAGAATAATTTCTATTTGAGAGAAATGCACAGCATGCAATGCTTTACATTAATATTCCAATTTCTTCTAGTAAGGTTTATATTCGATTCCTCGAGTCTAGTAGTAGTTATTTCTGAATCAGGTTCTCCACAATACAGGCCAGGCAATCAGAAATTTATTTCATCATTGTATCTAAGAAAAGTAATAAATATTATAGCACATACACAGATTGTTTCAATAAAATTAATTGGTCTTTCTTCTTATCAAAAGTAACTGGGACATTTCTATAGAATTGTATTTTACAAAATTCACCAAGATATCTCATTCTTTTACCTCAGTGAGATTGCAACCATATTTGTCAGGTAGCTTCTGCAGTTTCCAAAGACTGTTCGAAAGGTAATCTCACATCTTTTCTTCTCAACAAATCTACAAAAAACATATAACATTATATCCAAGCAAAAGGTATATGTTTAATAGAGCTTCTAAAAATAATTTCTTTGCTCAAATAACTATACAAGTAATTTGCGTTAATCCTGCATAAGCTTGTTCCAGATTGAAAAGTTTTAAGTTTATACTCACTACCAAAATTACACGAGAAAAACGATCTCCCCTATATACTAGACCTCTTGAAAACATGCCTTCTTTATAGGCATTATTCAACACAAAGGTTGCTAAAGCAAAAACTGTTTGGCAGCAATATGCAATCCAGGCACAGTATTAATATCCTAACATTATTCGAGCAGCATAACCTTCTTTCTCTCGTTTATCCAAAGACTGTCAGTGTGGATAACAAATAATCCTATTGTGGGTCGGCTCTTAAATATTTCAAAATATGTTGCTTAGCAAATTCTATGAATACATCCTCATCTTCCATGACATCATAATATTTTAAATGTTTCCTCTCGTAGCTCTTCTGTAAAATGTAAGAAATACCCACAAAGTAATTCATTCATTTTCATTTATTCATTTAAAATACTTATCTGACAGGTCCAGAATTTTTCCCTACTGTGCATAACCTCTGTCTCTATTTACTGACGTTTGACAGTCCAGCGTTGCCAGCTACTCAAATTTAGGAAATTCGGACGTTTCGGTCGGTAATCTGCAATACCGGCTTTTAACCAACGTGAAGTTAGCGTTTTTAGGTCATTTTATCGTTAGGACATTTTATCTTTAGGTCATTCTCCTACCCACCTCTGTAACTCAGAGTCAGCGATGATTGTCGCTTGTAATGTCGGTACTGTCGGTAACCTACCGAATCCTACCGAATCCTACCGAATAAACGTACCTTTCCTTTTTAAGAAAACTCTCACTCAGTTCAATCTTAGTTAAGCGACGGAGTTACGAACAATTGAAGTTAATATAAATTGTACTAAACCGAATCATTTAGCTGAGAATTGATATTTCACTGAGTCTTTTATTGAAAGGAAAACTAATAATATCGTTATAACTTAACAACGACCGAGATAGATGTCGCTAGAGGTTCAACGGTACTAATATAAAATTTATCCGACGAATAACTTTAATAAACATTTGCTTTTCCTTGCACACATTCCACCAAAAACTCACAATGCTCGTAATAAATAATATATACCACATCAACTATTATATTGTGAGTGTTTTTGGCCTCAAGTGGGTCAAACCCCTTAACGACAACTGTCGGTATCGCTAACTACCGACAGTTATCGCTTGCGCTAACGAATGAGCGATTCTGTAACTTTAGTTTTACGACAATAGTCGGTGCAACTCATATTTGTACGATAACGATAAAATTCGTTAAGGTTCTAGGGAAGTTGGTAATATTGGTGTATTTAATACCAACCGAAATAGGAATTTTTATGTTACTTGACTATATCAATTTTGACTATAGCAATTCTTACTATAGCAAAATTATCATATTTTATTTAAAAGAAGTATTAAAACGTAAGTATATTTTAATTAAAATAAGTATTAAAAATTAATGTTTTAACATTTTTTTGAGTCAGACAATGTACAGTTAGTGCCTGTGTGCTATAGTTAAATAATACAATTAATTCTATATTTTAGAGAAAACCTCTGCATATATACATATATATATATATATATATATATATATAGTTATTTTTAAATATAAAAATTGGAAAAATATTAAATTTTATTTCCTATGATTTTTACTGTAAGCCTTAATTTATAAAGAAAATTTATTGTAAGTACTTTTTTGTGATATCTAAATATTAATTTAAGAAATATTTGTGACATTTATTATATTTACTTTCTCGGTAAACTTCTACCGACGCCTATCACAGTCGTCGTTAAGTTAACGATAGAATTCGTTAGCGACCGCCATTTTTAACGACAATTATCGAAAACTTTGTGTTACCGAATCGCTCTTAGCGATATCTCTCGGTAACTCGATTCAATTACCGAAAGTTGTCGATAACTAGTTACTGAATCCATATAGACGGAAGTTACAGAATCGCTCTTTTCGTTACTGCAAGCGACAACTATCGGTAGTTAGCGATACCGACAATCATCGCTGGGAAGTTACAGAATCCTAGCAATGGTTTCAAATTTGAGAAATTCCATGATTGCCAACTCAAAATTCGATTTCATCTGATATATTGCATAGGTTGGTACAATTTGTTAGCCCGGCTAGCTCCAAGCCGGACTTGAAAGTCACCCTAATGGCCAAAACACGTCCGAAAGCATTGAGAGCTTATTATACCTAAAACACTATACTTCGTTTGTTCTCTGTGAATCACACTTACTATACATTTTGCGTGGTATATTCAATTCTCGCCAACAAACTATACAGCGTAGTATCTTCCAATATGGCGGACTTGGCAACGCTGCCCAGCAAGGTTGCCAAGTGTAGTACTTTCGGTACTACAGTTGGGTGCAGAAATCTTGCGTCAGGCGAGGGGAAGTAGGAATCTGAGGGGCGAAGGGATTTCTAGGGAGTTTGTCCGTAGCTGTCAAATGGCGCGATTAACCCTCAATTTTGGATCGTAAACAAAAATAATATTTTCGCAAAACGATTGCGGAAAAGAAGGAAGGATTTTAATACATAACAGAGAAGACAAAATATATCAGATGAGTATAAATTAATAACAAAAAATTAAAATTATTGTGAATTTATAAGGAAATATATACTTTGTGGTTATTTTATTTCTGTTACAGGCTAAATCCTATTCTTCATGAGTTTAAATGTTTAAATCACAGGAAAGAAATACTTAAGCAACAATGAATGAAAAGGACTAATTTATGAAGCATTTCTCTGTGGCCTAACCATTTCAATAATTGTGACATAATGTTATAATAGTGAATATGTAAGCGATTGCTGTGTATACAAAGAAATTTTATTACAAAATAATAATAATGTATGATAATGTTTTGATTCCTATTATTATAAATTAAAGCTAGTTCAAATAAAATGTATTATTTTAATTTCTAACTTAACCACACTCAAATTCTATACGTACATAGTAATTATATATTCTTGTAGAACCTATCTTTGAGCTACTCTAACTAAATTGCAACTATTTTAAATCTGCAGGTCATAACTATTTACTTCAATGATCTTTATTATTCAATGTGAGACAAATTGTGTAAAATTTCTGCTAATTTCTTATTGATCCGTCACATGCTTCCTCATCTCGTATAACATTTATTTGTCTTGATTGTTCCTTTTTCTTCTAGTTTTCAACACATAACAATAATTTTATTATCATTTTTAAATACACGCAGATAAGATAATTATGCTGACTTGTAATTAATTTTATAAATATTGGAATCATTGTTAAACCATTGTCTTATTAAATTTGGAAAATGGGCATTTGAATGATGCTATTTAAAGTGGGCCTCTCTTCTGTGAAATATATTCTCATAATACTTAAATAGATAAAGTTCCTTAAAAGTTATGTGTATAATACTGAGTTCATCTTATTTTTTAGCTTCAAGTAGTTTTCCAGCAACGTGTTTGAATATACATTTTGAATATAGAATACTCTTATTTCATTACTCTTATTACAATGTTGTCAGGATTGATAGAAAGATATGTCAATCATCTGAAAATGATAGGATATACATGGCGACTGGATAATTTAAGGTTTTAACAGATAAGTTTCATGAACAAATAGGAATAATAAAATAAGTATTGCATATTGGGAATGGATATCCAAAATATATAGCTTGAAAATATAATTTGAAGCTAAAAACAAGATGAACTCAGCAGTATACATAAACGTATTGGTCGACAATATCCTCTCAAATGGAAGGAAAAAATATCATGTGGATGAAGTGCCAAACATATTTAAGTACAATAAGTCCAGTGTCCATTTTTCAAATTTAATACAGCAATAGTTTACCAATCATCCTAATTATTATAGAAACAATTAGACAGCAGAATAAGCATATCTGAGCATATTTGAAAATATCTAGAGAATTATTGGTATATGTGTTCAAATCTAGAAGAAGAAGGAGCAATCAAGGCAAATAAATGTCATACGAGATGTGGAAGCATGTGACGAATGAATAAGAAATTAGTAGAAACTTTATACAATTTATCTCACATTGAATATTACAAATTATTGAAGTAAATAGTTATGACCTGCAGATTTAAAGTAGTTGCAATTTAGTTAGAGTAGCTTAAAGATAGGTTCTACAAGAATATGTAATTACTATGTACGTATAGAATTTGTGGGGATAAGGAAGAAATTAAAATAATAAATTTTAATTGAACTAGCTTTATTTTATAATAATAGGAATCAAAACATTATCATACATCATTATTGTTTTATAATAAAATTTCTTTGTATAGACAGTAATCGCGGTAATCGCTTACACATTCACTATTACAACATTATGTCACAATTATTGAAACTACTGGGCCACACAGAAATGCTTTGTAAATTAGTCCTTTTTCATTCATTGGTCTTTAAGTATTTCTTTCCTGCGATTTAAACTCTTGAAGAATAGGATTTAGCCTGTAACAGAAATAAAATAACCACAAAGTATATTTCCTTATAAATTCACAATAATTTTCATTTTTCGTTATTACTTTATATTCATCTGATATATTTTGTCTTCTCTGTTATGTATTAAAATCCTTCCTTCTTTTTCGTAATCGTTTTCCGAAAGTATTATTTTTGTTTACGATCCAAAATTGAGGGTTAATCGCGCCATTTGACAGCTACCGACAAACTCCCTAGAAATCCCTTCACCCCTCTGATTCCTACTTCCCCTCGCCCGACGCAAGATTTCTGCACCCAACGTACCGTAGTATGTACCCAAACGACATATCCTATAGCGTAGTACTATTTTGGGTACTACGCTATAGTCGCTGCTGATACTACTGGTCGGCGGAAATACGTCAGAGGGTAGAGACTGTAGAGGGACCGCAATAGAGATATTTCTAATTACTAATTTCAAAATACATAATGCATGGTCCGTGAGCCAAGACAAATGTTAGTATATACATACCACAAGTTATAAAGTAATATAAAGAAATAAAGTGACAGTTTTAATCTTACTGACAGCTGATATACTGATGGTATAAGTGAATAAATAAAGTGACGAAATTTGTAAAATGTACATAAAAATAATTTTTAAAAGTATATAAAGGACTGAACATTTTAGATAAGTATAACAATAAATTTTCTAATATAAAATGTAAGACATAAATATTTTGTGGTACTTTGTGGGATTTTATTTCAGATTAAATTATAGTAATGTGTTTACTATGTCACTGTGCTGAGGATGGAGCTATGCGGATTTTCAAAATTAAAATAAAGGAATAGACTAAACATAATGTGGTTATTGTGTCATCGTTGAGATTCAAACTATGTTAATTGAGACGGATAATAAAATAAATGAGTGAAAAATCTGGGTAAATACAATAATAAATAAAGAAGCTGACAAATTAGATATATAATATAAAATGTAAGATATTTTATAGTACTTTCTGGGATTTTATTTCAGATTAAATTATAGTAATGTGTTTACTATGTCACTACTGAGGATGGAGCTATGTGGATTGAACATTAAAACGAAAGGAATAGATTCACCATATTATGGTTACTGTGTCATTGCTGAGGATCAAACTGTGTTAATTGAGATGAATATTAAAATAAACAAGTCAACACATTGGGTAAATACGATACAAATAAAGAAGCTGACAGATTACATTTGTAATTTCAAATGTAAGATTTTATATAGTACTTTTTGGGATTTTGTTTCAGATTAAATTATTGTAAAGTGTTTACTATGTCAATGCTGAGAATGGAGCTATGTGGATTGAACATTAAAACAAAAAGAATAGATTCACCATAATGTTATTTCTATGTCATCGCTGATGAGGATCAAACTGTGTTAATTGAGACAGATATTAAAATAAATGAGTCAGCAATTTAGGTAAATGCAATAATAAATAAAGAAAATGACAGAATAGATATATAATATAAAATGTAAGATGTTTTATAGTACTTTGTGGGATTTTGTTTCAGATTAAATTATAGTAATGTACGTGTGTTTACTGTATCACTGCTGAGGATGAAGCTATGTGGATCGAACATTAAAAAAAAAGAATAGATTCACCATAATGTGGTTACTGTGTCATCGCTGAGGATCAAACTGTGATAATTGAGATGAATATTAAAATAAAGAAGCTGACAGATTAGATATATAATATAACATGTTAGATATTTTACAGTACTTTGTGGGATTTTATTTAAAGTTAATATATGTAAAATAAAATTTTTGTTTTCTTTTTACAATTGTATCAATATTAATTACTATATGTTGCAATCTCTTAAAATTAAGCCTCTGCTTTTATTAGCTAACTAATAGTTCCACACGGCAGTGATGCCAGAATCAAGCTTTTAGCAACAAAAATGAAGATAAGCGCTAGCCAGCAGCAGTATAGAAAATTTAAAGGGAAGCGGTACAAACACAATTATGCCTAGAGAGCATAGGTGTGATTTGGACTTCCGGCAACATTGGCGTCAGAAGAAGAGCGACTACCGCTAACCGTGACATTTTTACGTGTCATCCGAGTGAAGTGGTGCTGCGTTTACCTAAAAACTCAAAGCAAATAAAAATGCTTTTCTTAATTGATTTTTAATATTGATAAAATGGTCAAATGTAGCCATTAATTAATTAGATTTGGTAATAAATACAGAAAATGCGTTTTATTATAACAAATGAGTTGAGGTAAAATAAACTCAATGTTTTTATATTAATCTGTTAACAAATGCATTTTTTTATTTATTATTGAGTCCAATAAATTAATGGTTATTAAAAACAAAATTCCTTGTAATGAAAAAAAAAATGAAAAAATTTTAAACTTCACCAAGACTCGAACACGAGCCCACCGCATGACAAACGGCAACCTTACCGCCTGCGCTATAGCGCTCACTTGATGTACTAAGAGCAAAACAGCCTTTTAAAGACTGAGTACAATTCTTTCACTAACTCGTCATAAACGATCAAGAATTAGCTGCAATAATAAATACATTTATCTCCACAGCATTATTGCACTAAATTTATTATGTTTTTAATTTGATTCATACATTTTACATGAAGATACGATACTTTAAGGGTGTTCATGCAATACTCTAAATACAAAACTATTCATATGCTCGTTTATCATAGTTATTCGACTACATATAACAAATATTATAATATTACTTAATTAATTTATGATAGTTGAGCATATGAATAGTTTTGTATATAGAGTACTGAATGGTTACCCTTAAATTATCATATCTTCATGCAAAATGTATGCTTCAAATTAAAAACAATAAATTTAGTACAATAATGCTATGTAGATAAATGTATTTCTTATTACAGCTAATTCTTGATCATTTATGACGAATTAATAAAAGAATTGTAGTCAGTCTTTAAAAAGCCTGTTTTGCTCTTGGTACATCAAGTGAGCGCTGTAGCGCAGGCGGTAAGGTTGCCGTTTATCATGCGGTGGGCTCGTGTTCGAGTCTTGGTGAAGATTAAAATTTTTTCATTTTTTTTTTCATTACAAGGAACTTTTTTTTTAATAACCATTAACTTATTGGACTCAATAATAAATAAAAAAAGTGCATTTGTTAACAGATTAATATAAAAACATTGAGTTTATTTTACATCAACTCATTTGTTATAATAAAACGCATTTTTTGTATTTATTACCAAATCTAATTAATTAATGGCTACATTTGACCATTTTATAAAATTTAAAAATCAATTTAGGAAAAGCATTTTTATTTTATTCATTCACTTATACCATAAGTACTTCAGCTGTCAGATAGATCAAAGCTGTCACTACTCCTTATTTCTTTATTACACTTTATTTTTCCGTATACTAACATTTGTCTTCGTTCACGCCGTTCACGGTGACAGGCTGTGAATATACTATATATAATTTTTTATATATTACGTTCTGCATTTAAGATGGCTACTGATGTATTTCCGCTGGCAGTATACTTTGTGCAGTCTGCATTCCTTATATCAAAATTCACTTACTATAGAGCGTAGTACTATTCAAGATGGCGGACTTGGCAACCTTGTCAAGGATAGACCCCGTTGACAGGCAGAGGCCCGGATGAAAAGACCGGCGCTCCAGTAAACGATGTCCAGGTTGCCCTGAGAAGTAAGGCAGGGCCATGCCAAACAACCCAGGCAACCTGAGATAAGGAGAAGCGGCCTCGGGGAGTCCTAAAACAATGACAGTGTCTATAAGTCCCCACGAGGAGGGGAAATAGAACATCGAGTCTGGCTTGAACGCTGGTTACGCGCGTCAAGCAGGCTGCGCGAATGTCGTGCGCAGACTGCCATAGCAGGCAGTCGGGACGCGACTATGGGACTGTGCTGACGTGTCCGTGCGTGCTGGTGAGCGCGCGACGCGGCACTCAGGCAGCCATGGGTCGGTTCTCGTACGTGAGGCGTGTGCTATAGGCCAGCCTGCACGTACGTCACGACTCGATACCGGCCAATGCATGGTGGGTTGCGCAGGGGCGTAGTTAGCCCGTTGGAATGTGTTCCGGTGCCCTCCGTAATCCCATAGGCTTGCGCTATGGCTGGATGGGCCGCGAACATTGCCTCCGTGGTGGTCCGCTCCTGGCAAACTCTATGCTTTGGCAAATGATACCGCATGTTCCCGCACTCCTCACCACCACCTGTGTATGGGTGGTGAAGGATAATTGTATGCCCTTCAGCAGATAGGTCTGCGAGGCTCGGACTTCCGTAAGGAACCCTCCCCTCTCTCCACGACCTAGCATACTGAGCAACCCTGGCTACCGCTACCGTCCATATGCATGGCCTCAGGGCTGTATAAGAATGCATAGCAAATGGAGTCGAAAGACTCAAATGATAACGTAGGGTTGTTGGCCACCCAACTGACCAACTGGCGCCCTGATACCGATAGAAAGGACGGGCGAAGGTAATGGGAAAACCCGTAGAGTGAGTGGCCCCTCACACTGACGGGAAAAGCATTACAAATGTCAACTGTAAAATAATTAATAAGACAGAGTAAAATCTCTTTCTCTTCCCTTATATATATACATATACAACATACTTTTTTCATTAAAGAATAAGATCAAAATCAAATATACTGTAAAGTGCAGAAAACCATAAAGCGTAGCTAAAAAAACAAATTTTTTGTATCCGTACAGTAATCCACAGTTTGTCAATTATAATACAGATAAACTGTTTTCAGTTTAGCAGAGATCAAGTTAAATGGAAATTTAATGCCTTACACAAATCATATAAGGAATGTGTCGATAACAATAGCAAAAGTGGGCGGCAGCTAAAAAATTTTAAGTATTACGAAGAGTTTGATGAAATTTTCGGATACAAAGAAAAATTGTCCCAGATTTCAACTTTTTCTTCATTTTCTGCAAAGGCAAATGTAGAAAATACAAAGAAGCCTACAAATATTTCCTGCTCAATTGGTAATTATACCATCTTAGAAAGTACTGAAGAGATAAACAAGAAAAATCAGGACAAGGAAGATCACATAATTGAAAAAAATATAACAAACAATTCAGTCATGAACCAAAGGTAATGTGTATGATTTTAAAATGAATTACTTTAAAATATAATTATTATTTATTATTATATTATCTTTGAATACTTTCATGTAAAGTGAGGAATTACAGAAAGAACAAAAGCAAGAAAAATCTAAAAAAATAAAAAAGATAGGTTTGGAACACAATTGGGAGCAATATTTAGATTTATTAGAAGTAAAACAAACAGATTTACGGCATAGACATAATGAACTTTTACAAAAAAAAGATCAAGAAATGAAGCATGAAGAATGCATAAGGAGGTCCAACTGCATGCTCCAAAAGGATGCCAAGAACCTGTTACCTGAAGAGATTATTATTTTCGACACTAGAGGCGCTTGTGTTCTATGCCTCTCACTAACACATATAGAGCCCCAGCTTTGTATGTATATACATACATGTAATACTTCAAAATCATACTACATTGAACTAAACATTATTATTTAAAAACTTATCAGTACTACCCGAAGAATATAATTCAAAGCGTCAATCATTAAAAACGGGAATGAACTTCTAATATAATTATTTGGATATAATATTAAATGCAAGGAAAATAAAAATAATTGAATCTTTTATAAAACTAAACAATGTTTATTTATAACAACTTAATAATAATACAGTAGAAATATACAACATATTTAATAGTTTATTAAAAATATGAAAAATATCTCTTTGTTAAGATTTAAATTTATTGCACAGTAAGTTTCTGATCTAAAGCATATTATGAATAATCAGTTACAGTTATAGCAAAAAACACTTTACAACTTGGCAACTTTTCTAGACTTTTTAGTATTTTCTTTTATACTAAGTATTTTTTTATTTTCTGATTTGTACAGAAAATTAGCTCTCATTATGAGGTAAAAATTAAGTATTTTTTTTGTTAATACGTTTTTATGAGTATTGCATCCTATAATTGGTATATGTACATCTTTCAAATTGTATAAAACATGAAATAATGTGTCTGCTTCTAAAATACGTCCACTACAAGTTTGTAAAAATATATTTTCTATTTTCCGCAAAAGTTTGCACAAATGCATAGATGGATACAATAAACCTCCCTTATTTAGAATATCAATTAATTTGTATTCTGCTTCATTTTTCTTCAAAGCTTTTTCAGTGTCATTTAAATGTATAGTTTCTATACACTCGGGGCACGAGGTCCACTTTTTACATTTCCTAGCAACATATCCAGCCATATAGTTAGCAATATCATGAATATTATTTTCATTTTGGCTTTTAGCTATTTCTAAAGTTGTCTCATTATTATTGTTATTGGATATACCATTTTCTATTATATCATCCAATAATAATGCATATTCTTGCTTGCCTTGACTGCTATTGCTTGTCTTTATATGAGTTAACAAAGAGTTCAACAAGTCGCCACCACTCACATTTGAACCCTTACAAGGCTTTACTAAAGAATATGTTGACATCAAATTGAACAGGTATCCAAATACTATGGCATCTGGGTGATCATTAGACCCATTAATGCCACGAGCTAAACCGAAAAAACGCTGTAATAAAAGTAATAGTAAATTAAAGTTAAATATTTTAAGCTACTGCTTGTATTCAAGCATTTTAAAAGCATATCCAATAAAATATTAAATATTTAAGCAGTTACTTAAATATAAAAGCGAAAAATAATTCTATGCGGATTATTTTTAATTAGCGTTTGAAAACTAATAAAAGTATTAACTCACTGGTAGTAACATTTTTTTATATTTTTCATGAGTTGATTATGTTAAGTTACAGTCCACAATTGTTTTACTAACTAATATATAAAAGTTTCTATATCGATTTTCCTAGGTTAACTTATACAATTTTTTTATATACAAATTTAGAAACAACAATTTCCCTTCGTGGTATAATATTAGAAGGTTACTGTAATTTAACATATACTAGCGGTCCATTGTATAGCTGTTTTTCACATATTTGCTAAAAACAAAAGTAAATATATTTATTATTTCCTGAAAATTATTCTAAAAGATAATTGAAGTGAGTATCACTATAGGTCTTATTAATAAGCTAACCACGAGTTAAAGCAGTATTTATAGTCGATGTGACAGGAGCTATACCTTTTTAACCCATTATGATTAACCTATAATTATAGACTTGTATTCTTAAAAATTAAAATACTTTTATTAATGCTGCACTTAAATATTTTATGAGTTTTAATTGGAAATTAAAATTTTGATAAAATACTTACTTCTAATGCATCTTGATTTAGTCTACTAGTCATTAGGTATTCGTAATTGCATTCAAATGTTAAAAAGGAAACTATTTCTAGAGTTGCCTTCAGTGTAACTTTGAAACCTAAAGCTGTATTATTCGTCATAAATTGTATGTTTTTCGTAATGGATAGATGCTCCCATTCGCATACAAAGTTAAGAAAATCAGTTATATCCTATGAAAAAACAAAAATGAAATGTGATGTCATTTACACTTTTAATAAATGAAAAATAAATGCCTTGTATTCTTCTGAATTTATCCGCAAAGCTTTGAAAGACGTCCGTGTCATCATGGACGTAATTAATTTGTCTACACGATTAATTAATTTAATTGTAGGACCAGAATCATGAAGATCTGCAATATTATCTTTGTATACAGTCATAGCAGCAGCCACTCGTTCTGAGAAAAGCTGTAATACCACATTTTTTATTCATAATATTGAAAGTAATAGAAAACGAAAGCTAATTATATGTAATAGTCGTATAATGATTAAGTATATTTATTATAATTTTAAAGTAGCTAATATACCTCAAAAGCCATTGGAACATTCATTTTTTGATAAAACTTAGGCTGCAGATGATTTTGTGTGAGCTTATAAGCTATTTTCAATGCGTGAGGGATTTGATTTTCCAAATCTATTAAAGCTGACCAGTGCTTCTTTTTTACAATGCCATCTGGTGTCTATAAAAAATTAATAATAATATTAATTTTTCAATGTACTCTAATGAGATGAAATATTATAGTTTAAATGTATAGTGAATTGATATAAAATCAAAGAAGTAATCAAATTAAACTGAAACTGTAACGAACATAATGATGGTATTATTACCAATAAAAACTTACTAATGCTTCGTCATTTGCCACAATAAAATTTCGAAAATTTTTTATCAAATGCGGAAAATCTGAGCAAAACCATAATCGCCTTTCTGGATCGCACGGATGTTGACAACTAACATTTACTTCATCTATTCCAAATTTCGTCCACATCGAACGATTCCATTGGGCACCATCAGTGGTAACCACATCACAGAAAAATGAATGCTGTTCGATTAATGCGATACATTCAAGTATCAAGCAACTAAGCACATTGCTAGATGCACATCCCTTACTTAAGAAACAGCCTAAAGTTTGTACCCATTGTCCTCTGAATGGTTGATACATTATTACAAGGGCATGATCTCCGCGTTCATTTTTTTGATGGTCTGGTGTATAGTCGCCTAAGTCAACAAAACCTTTGAATTGTAAAGTTGATGAATCAAAACGTACTGATTCCATCAACTTCATTTCATCTATCAATATGCCACCTAAAACAATGGATGCCGTATTTAGTACAAACACAATTATACAATTAGACGTAATTATGCCAAACCTACAAAACTTAAATCACAATGATATCTTGTACACTATTGAGAATTAAATTGCTATATAATATCTATACAAAACCGGAATTTATTCTTAAAATTCTATTACATCTTTTATTAAGTTAACTACTTTCCAAATTTTTATCATAGAAATGTAATATTCTTGATTCTGTGCTGAAACTTTTCATGCTATTAAATCATTTACACAAAAATCTGGATTAGTTCCTTTTAACATAAACATGTCCAACTGTTAAATAAATTTTATAAATATGAGATAATTGAATAAATTTTTAAAACTAAAATGCATAAAATATAGTAGCAGCATGTAAAGGCTATTTCTACTGCATGCAACCAATGGAATAAATTTGTTAGTAGAATATTATTTTTAGAGGTGAATGAGGGTTCAATAATCTAAAAAATTTAAAAGCCTTACCTCGTTTTTCATAGTCTTCCATGTCTGTCGCCTTTTCCTTCATAGCGTTAAAAACGTTCATATTAAAACCGTAAGCACTACCATTTTGTTTTAAATACTTCGAGAGTGTATTAATATGTGGTAAAGGTAGTACTTTATGACTTCTTAAATGCTCATAAAGCTTACGGTTCTTAATCCTCATTAAAAGACACTCATAAATCCAATTTCTAGTATATCGCAATCCATATTTGGATTTAGTTGCAGCCGAAAAGCACATCATTACCATTTCCCTTTGTTCTTTCGGCAAATCAGTAATTTTTTCTTCTAAAATGTTTTCTTTACTTTTCAAAAAATTTTGATGTAATTCCAATATATTTTCTTGCATTTTCTTTATCTATAATAGGATAATAGAAACATATTTGAAGAAATTAGTAATGCACATTTTCTTTAAATTAGAAAATTTCTTAAATTTGATTGATAGATCTTCATTACAAATTATTGGGTTAGCTGGGTAAAAGTGCATTGTGTCTAAGGGTGAGTTTCACGAAGTTGATTTAAGCAAAGTCTGGCTTACAGTGATATAATTCATGTAATAGGAGCTTTATCACTTTAAGGCAACCTTTACTAAGTCTACTTGGTGAAACTCACCTTAAAACTACGTAAACAAAATAATTAAGTATTAATCTAAACATATGTTATATATTTTGTTAATAATTTAAATAAAGAAAAAGAAACAGACAAAATTCGTCAGAAACTGCATAAATCTCAATTTAAGTATATACATTGAGCCTGCTTATTCTTAAATCACGATTTACTCAATTTTTTATTTGTAATAAAATAGTAAAAAAAAGGTATTTTTTTACCTTTGACTTAAGCGTTTTAGTTCTTTCGTTTGCACTTTTTAAGGCCTTACTTTTACACTTCAGTCTTGTCTTGAGAGACACTAATTGTGAAAGACTTCGTTTTTCATTCACGATGTTTTTGTGTTTCACTGATTTACATTGTAAACATCTATTTTTCCCAAATCTTGCAACTTTCGGAACTTTAACGTGACCCAAACAATGTGTAGAATATCTGCTAAAATAATAAAAAAAAATCAGTCATTTACGCACTGTGAGTATTAAACCAAATGAATAAAATAAATTAATTGGTACCCCTGGTTATCGCCTATACCATTACAAAGAACAAGTGATGAAATTTTTTGTAAATTATTCACTAAATCTTCAGTAGAGCTAATACTTGTTATTCCAGGTATCTTGGTGCAAATTTTATTGGCTAGTTTAATCTAGATAACAATAATTAACCAAGCATTATTACACAAATCAGTTAAATATGGAATATAATAGTTTAACATTTCATTCATTTGTGGCATTTATTATATTTAATAAATTGCCGAAGAATATAATATATAAAATTTAAAAAGGAAATGAAAATTTAATTTTACTTGAATAGACTGGTCTTCATTTATCATTAATGTTTTCTGACAAATACCATCTGAATCGACAAGTAGAAAGTGTAACCTATTAAGTTTCATACAAGATATCCATCCTGTCGGAAGCACAGCAATAATTTGCGTTTGAAAAACGTTCAAATCTGGTCCCTCATATTGAACTTCAGAGGTTGTCAGCTGGAAATTTTTAAATTTCAACTACATTATTCAGTATAAGGAGCTTCTCAAGCAGAAATACATATATCTTTTACTATTAATTATATTTCATAATTTTATAGAACAAAAAAAAAGATGTAAAATTATTTATAAAATAAGTTTCATCACTATTTTGTATTCTCTTTTTAGTCAGTATTGCTCTGCGAAATGCTGACTGTGTTACTACTAAACAAGTTTTAGAAAAATGTAACGCAAAGTATTAAAGTCATTACCGTATCAGCTCGTGGCGCAATGGAGGATACTTGCAAGTCTTTTGGGTTATGAAATGAACTTCCAGGAACAATAACATTTTGAGCACCAGTTTCCTGTTCAATGCACTGCATGCTCACACTCTGCAAAATTATTGAATAAACACTAGCTTAATATAGTAACAAATTATAATAAGACTATATAAGCTATATATTTTTTCAAATTAACAATATATAGCAAAAAACAACAACCAAACACTATACTATGCTACACTACAAAAATTTTGGCATACCCTAAGCTATTCGTAAGCTGTAACTAAATCAAAATCTGTAACGTAAGTTGGGCGCCAGGTTCCCGAAAGAACCACTGTACTGTAGTGACTGCAAAATACTGTATTCGTCAAACTAAAATGCCAACTAGCTCAGGGAATATAAGAGTAGGATTGCGGAAGCGGAGAGTGGGTGAGTTCCTGAAACGCAAAATGCAAAAGGATTTGGCAGTTCGGGTCAAATCACTACATACTATATTCGATAATAAAGTGTCTATATTTCCAAAAAGACATTGCTGTATTTGTCAGACTTCATAGCGCATAGATCGTTATTCGTATTCTACAAACTGTAACTCGAAATGGCGTAGAAAACGGTTTTCCGGAGTGCTCGGGATCAATCCAACGAATTTCTTCACGAAACAACTAACTAATCAAATAAAGGCCTACCCAAGGCAGGTGTTTCTCCTGCGACCTTTTAACTAAACGAAACTATACTCTCGCGAAGAGAACCGAACGGAGTAGCTCTTTCTGGGAGAATTCACCTCCGGGGTTCCTTCTGACGAAAAAACGAACTGTATGACCACGAGGTGATCGAACGAGGTAGCTCCTTTCGGGGAGAATTCGACCTCGGGATGCACCCCTGGTTAAACGCGACGAACTGTACAAAACATAACTGAAATTCGAAACTGAACGAATATCCCGATCACTCTTTATACCCGAATTCGACCCATCAACTATACTGTAAGCGCATAACCAATTTCTCGGAAAATACAATACTTTAATACGACATTATATACACGGTAATCGATAAAAGGACTTAACGTAAGTTATAGATAAAAATTATGTACATTTCATATCCGAAAACCCAAAGACGACGGTGTCCTTGAATTACTAGCGAATCTCAAAGTTTCTCGATATTAGACTATTGTTCCAATTTCTTATTTATGTCCCTAATTCCCAATCCACGCACTTTGGGAGTATGTTTAACTCGTAATTCGTGGTTTTTGATGATTTCACGGCTATTAAGCGCGTTTTCCGAAGTTTACTCGTGATATAAGGATTTCTAGGAGCTGGGACTCCCGCTAACCTTTTCCGTTGGAGCTGGAGAACGACGGCTGAGCAGGATAAAGCAGAGCAGAGCAGAGCGGAGCGGCGTCGAGCAGAGCTGAGCAGAGCAGATCGGAGCAGAGCAGATCGGAGCAGAGCAGATGGGAGCAGAGCAGAGCAGAGCAGGGCAGAGCAGAGCAGGACAGATCAGAGCAGGACAGCGCAGAGCAGCGTCGAGCAGAGCAGAGCAGGGCAGAGCAGATCAGGACAGCGCAGAGCAGCGTCGAGCAGAGCAGAGCAGGGCAGAGCAGATCGGAGCAGAGCAGAGCAGGGCAGAGCCGAGTAGAGCGGAGTCGAGTAGCTTCCACACTTTTCACTTGCTACGATGCGAGTCTTCAATTTCCGAGTTGCTAAGATCGCGACTGATCTTCTTCAGGACTAGATAACGAGTGTCGCAAAAATCGGGAGACACCAGCAACGAGCTGTCGGTCCCTTATCCCCAACTATTCGTAACTCTAAATCTAATTGGCGGAGCCGATTAAGCTATTGGTACTACCAATCAGATCCAAGGTCTGACTTCTTCCGAAAATTCAACTTGAATATTCGGAAGCCGCGGAAGGCCGTAGTTCGTTAGACCCATTTAACATACGACTTATGGGCCACGATCGTTACTCTACTTTATGACCTATCAATCATCGAACTTTATACTATATTTCGGATGATAGGTAGGCCAACCGTATATGACATGATATTATGGCCTTGATAATATGACCATAATATGTCTCAATGTTCCATAGATAGATATATATATATCTTTTTAGTGAACATGTACTATCTTAAAATAGTACATGGTCACAACTCTATCCTCCCACGAAAAAGAGACCGAATCGAGGTCGAACACCCCTCACCTCACTAAACGACGATACGCGAGGACGTAACTGGATTCGACGTAAACGTCAGACGGAATCGGTAGCTCCTCGTCCCAAGTGCTACGTGAATCTGTAGTAGTCGTAAGTCGGCATCTTCAAAAACGAAAAGAGACGCTATATTCGAGATGGGCTATTTACACGATAATATAACGGTAGCTTAATACTAAGCGGTATACACGGTACTGCAAAATATCTGTACAAAATAAGCGTGATACGCACTGTAAGGTTCTATACTAGACGAAATTATTTACACGGTACTGTACGGAATCGAAAAGGTATACACGATAAAGAATATACTTCATACAAAACGTAATCTTAATCTATACTAACTGTAGCGATATACACGATACGAATCGAAATCTGTACAAAAGCAAACTAAAGTAATACGATACGGAGTTCACCGAAACTCAGAATCGTAAGAAAACGTAACCTAAAGAAGAGAAAGTATATACAAAGAACTATACGAGAATCCACACGTAACCAACATAATATACTGGTCGCAAATACTATTTCACGCAATTACGCTATCGAATCTCGAATACTCGCGAAAAAGAGGAAAAAGAAAAAAAAAAGAGAAGCTCCAAAAGAAGAATTAAGGTCTCGAAATCACCGTATTCCCAAGTTAGGATTCCCGTGACCATGGTAAACCTGTAAACGGTAGCTACGGTAGGGAAGAAAATGACATTAGTTCCCGATGCATGAGTCCGAGGTTGGTGATGTTCCGAGAGGTCGGTGTGTCTGTCAGCGTCAAAAATAAAATGGAATGCCAAAGATATATAAAACACAGATATATTTATCGAAGGCCCTCATGGGCATAATATATATATATACAAGGGGGGGCCGAGACATGGAAGGCCTTATCGGCGCTGGAACGGGCCTGGCTCGCCTGATAAGTCAATGTCCAACGGGGCTGGGCGCTGGTACTGCGGACTACATCGCGGGCAGGTCCGCGTGGAATATCCCCGCCGTCCACAACGAAAGCAGAAGGCCCCTGTCCTGGGCCGAGGGCAGCGGGAGTAATTGTGGCGGGAAGAGCCACAATTAAAGCATCCCCGTTGCACGGGGGGCGGGGGGTCACGATAAATGAAGGAAAGGACCTCCGCCTCCAGTTCCGGCCAGACGTCCAACATCTCCTTAATATAGGAGAGAGCTTCTCCTTTGGCTTCGGCCACCACGTCGCGGTGGGGGAGCCGAAAGTCGGGACGAGACATCCTACAGTGGCTAAAAAAAATAATAGCGGTGAGTCCCGATCTACAGAGGATGGGAAGAGACGAGCACAACGGGAACTGCGGACGACATTACTGGACGTATAATTTTACATCGTTGACGTGCGTTTTGATACGCGTTTTAGCTTCTACATGTTCGATTTCGATAACTGTAGGAGAACGGAAGTGAATTACGCGATACGGTCCTTGATAACGGTGAGCGAGTTTGGCTGAGAAGAAATTAGCGGAGGACGAAAGAGGTCGGTGCCGAAAGAGGACTAAGTCGTTAATTTTCAGAGGCCGTTCTCGTCGTCGTAAATTGTATTTTTCGGCCTGTTGTTGATATGCGGACTCTAATTTGGAAGTGACCCATTCGTGAAGATCTCTCATCCGTTTCATTCGTTCTCTCCACGGATTGACAGTAGAGGAGTCAGCGGCGAGAGGCGTATCGTTGACCCTCTCGAGTTCTCGAGGAAGAGGCTTGAGATCCCGACCGAAATTTAGAAAAGCCGGACTACACTCGATAACGGAGTGGTGGGCGGTATTGTAGGCGAAGTTGAACTCTGATAAGTGTGCGTCCCATTCACGTTGGTTTTTACCGACGAACGCTGTGATCATGGTTTTGACGACCCGGTTAATACGTTCGACAGGGTTGGCCTGGGGATGATACACGGGAGTGGTCGAATGGTGAATTTTATATTCCCGACAAGCTTGCTCGAGTAGTTTGTTTACGAATTCTGTTCCATTGTCTGAAATGAGCACTCGAGGGGTTCCCCAACGGGTGACCACCAGATCAAGAAGGAGTTCTTTAATTTTCGCACCATTTACTGTACGTACGGCCCGACATTCAATCCATTTCGTAAAAAGGTCTTGGAAAGCAACGATATAGGCGTTTTGGTGTAAGCTTTTCGGTAGAGGGCCCATTACATCGACCGCGACTATTTCCCAAGGCTGCTCCACGAATCTACGACCCATTAATCCCACTGGTGGTTGTTGGGACACTTTGGTACGCTGGCAGATATCGCATTTACGGACGAAATCCAGGACGGTTCGATACATCCCAACCCAATAAAAACATCGACTAATTCGGTGGTAGGTTTTATCGACACCTAGATGACCTGACATGGGGGTGTCATGAAATTCATGCAAAAGATCTTCGCGAAACTCACTCGGTACGACTAGCTTCCACGGTTCGAGGTCTTCCAGTTCCTCATGGTATCGACTGGAACTACGTCGATAGTATAAGAGATCCTTCTCAATCTTCCAGTCCGGGAATTTGAAAGGTGTGGCTTTAAGCGTGTCCCGACGAGTTGTATACCACGAGTCGGTGGTATCGGCCCATCCCGTTGTGGGGTAGTTCATAGAAACTGCGAGAGAACAGAGTTCGAGCTCACCGGAGCTGGGTATGCGTGAAAGTGCATCCGGTACGAAATTTTGGGAACCTTTCCGATATACGATCTCGAAGTCGTATTGCATTAGTTCTAAAGCCCACCTACCTAAACGACCGGAGGGATCTTTTAAGTTGTTAAGCCATCGTAGGCTATTGTGATCCGTCATCACCGTAAACTTATACCCCTCTAGGTAGCCACGAAACTTTTTAATCGACCATAGAACAGCAAGGCACTCTAATTCGGTAGTGGTATACTTCATTTCGGCTGGGGTGAGAGTACAACTTGCGTACGCGATAACGCATTCTCCTTGCTCATGAGTTTGCGTGAGCACGGCTCCGAGTCCGACGTTACTCGCGTCAGTTTGAAGACAGAAGGTTCGATTGAAGTCCGGACACGCTAACGTGGGTGTCGAAGTTAATTTGCGCTTTAAGGTATCGAACGCGTTGGACTGTGGCGTAGCCCAAACCCAAGCCTGATTTTTCTTGAGCAATTGATTTAACGGGGCGACAATGGTTGCGAAATCGGGAACGAAACGGCGATACCACGAAGCCATACCGATAAAACGACGAAGTTCTTTGATATTCCGAGGTGCGGGATAGTCGATAATGGGTCTAATTTTCTCTGGATCCGTACTTAGGCCACGATGGTCAACGATGAAACCGAGATATGTAACGCTAGTTTTACAGAATTCACTCTTATCCGGGTTAATTAAAAGTCCAGCAGCAATAATTCGTTTAAAGATTTTATCTAGCCACTCGAGATGTTCGGAGAAGGTTTGCGTAACGATTATAATATCATCTAGATACGCGAACGCATGGGGTTCCATATCCGGCGTAATAATTTTATCTAATAGCCGTTGGAAAGTCGCTGGAGCACCTGTAAGTCCGAATGGCATTCGTTTGAATTGGAAGAGTCCACGTCCTGGCACAGTAAACGCAGTGACGGATTTACTAGATTCTTCCATCGGGACTTGAAAATAGGCCTGACTTAGATCAAGAGCGGAAATATAATTAGCTGAACGTAATTTATCCAGAATCGAATTCATGAAAGGTAAAGGGTAGGCGTCTTTACGTGAGACTTCGTTGACTTTGCGAAAATCTAAACAAAATCGGTAGGAACCGTTGGATTTGCGCACCATGACAATAGGAGATGACCAATCACTGTCAGAAGGCTCGATAATATCTTCGTGTAACAACCGATCTACTTCTTGATTAATCGCTTGTTGTATCACCGGTGACACAGGGTAGTATCGCTGTTTGATGGCTGTCGGGGTCTCCACTATAATGCGATGTTCCGTTAAATTGGTTAATCCCGGAGCCCGTTTCAAAATCGGAATTCGTTCGTCTAGGAAGGTCCTTAACTGCTCGGACTCAGTATCGGTGAGAACACGGAGAGCATTGCAGCTATAAAAATTATCCTGAGCATCCACGAAGCGGTAATAGTGACTAGGATCGTCTCGGTAACTCCACGTTCGATCCTGATAATTAATAACAATCCCGAATTGTTGTAAAGCATCAATACCAAAAATAAGGGGTACGGCCAGAGACGGAAAGAAAAGCGTAGGAATGACTTGGCTACGACCTTCTATTTGATACTGTAGTGGGTAACATTGCGATAGATTTTCGCGATGTCCATCGGCAGTCACTATCGTAACCGGAGGAACAGTAGAAGCATTAACATCGGCCGACGAAATTTTTAAAAGACCGGATTTACCAATAAAAGTGCGCGATGCGCCGCTATCAACTAAAGCTAAGAAAGAGTGGCCCTGAACTCTAATCTGTATATACAAAAGGGCGGTAGTTAGCGAGTATATTTTCTCGATACCGGACGAGAAATCTCGCGAAAGGCGGCAAGAGTTTAAGTTGACCGCAGGAAATTGTGTATGCGATAATCTAGTGGTTGGACACGAGCCGGTATTTATCGTGTCCCGGGTACGTTTCCCGTACACTTAGGACAATTGCGCACCGTAACTCCCTCAAGACCGCATCGGTGGCAAAAGAATCGCGAACGAGGTTTTGGACACTCCGAATATCGATGTCCACGTTCTTTACAATTCCAACACGCGAAGTCGATAGCGAAGGACGACTGTGGTTCGATAGGTTCTGACACGAACGGATTAGTAATCGTTCCCGAACTCGACGATAGGGAAGGTGCAGGTGACGGTATATTCTTCACGGCTTTTAATTTCTTAGGTTTCTCCTGTGCTATCAGTACAGGTTGCTCCTCAGCAGCCATGGCGGTACGCGTACGTCGAGCGGGTCGTCCGAAAGCTAAATCGGGAAAAAGAGAATGTTCCGGTAAGGGTGGTGCTCGATACCGGCTTTGACGAGCTAAACTACTCTCGATCTGGATAGCGCGGGATTCTAATGCATCGAAAGAGATGATATTATTGATATCTATAAGCGCTTGGATGCGTGGGAGCATGTTCGTATGCGCCCAAATGATCCACTCTTCTTCCGACATGGGAGGTGAAACTCGTTCTAATAATACCCGAATACACGTGAGGTAATGGTCTACGGGTTCATCTTCCGCTTGTGTACGTTGGGCTATTTCCACCCGCAAAGATACCTGAAGCGAACGAGCCCCGAAACGCGAACGAAAGGCGCGTTCAAAATGTGCCCAATTCTCCCAATCTCGTTGGTGACTCCGAAACCAGTGGAGAGCCATATCCGACAAAAGCAAAGGGAGGTACTTCAATAATTCCGCATCCGGAAGGTCGAAAATAATGCGAGTTTCCGCGATACGCGCTAAAAAAGCTTCTACATCTTCACCGGACTTGCCGCTAAACGAAACGTTCATTCTTTTCAATGTAGAATGTAATTGGTTGAATTGCGCGGCATAGTCCCTATTCGCGAGAGGTCGAGGAAAACGCGGTGTCTGAAAGTGACCTCTATTAGGGCGGCGATATATTTCCCTCGGCTCTTCCTCTTCGGGGAAGTATTCTTCCCTTGGAGCAGGAGCAGTCGGGACTGCGGATGTAGTACGCATCTGCAAAACCACATCTCGCAGCTGACCAATCATGTCGTGCACGTCCCGTTTAAACTCGTCGAAATCTGCGCGAGTGGGAGTGGACGAACCTCGCGGAGGTGAAAGCGACCGATCTCGAACATCCCTAGACTCAACGGGTGCATGGTATTCTTTCCTACGCGTCCCGGCACGAATGGAGGTATAAACTTCCTGCGAAATTGGCGTAGGAGTGTCTGGTCGCGTAACCCGAACTGGATTCGGTATATCTTCAACTAATTCTAAAGGTTGTACGGTAATAGCAGCTTTCTCCAAAAGCTGGGAAATATCCATAGCTGCACGCGTAGTTTGTTGAGACTGGGTACCCGGACGAGTACGCGGTAATGCCGAACTCTTTTCACGCGCAAAGTGCTTTCGAAGCCTCTGACGAAGGGTGGGTAATATGCCCTTATCGTCTAAACGATATTGACTGAGGATCTTCCGAGCCTCCTCCTCTGTTAATTCCTCTATCCATCCTAAATTACCGAAAGTCGCGGTAGCCATCACTAAAATGAACGCGAAAACCGAAAAATAATTACTAGAAAATGTCTATTTCCCGAAGAAAATCGAAGGAAAAGCAACAAAAAGATTTCCGCGTACGCGTTACCGAAAAGGAATACACACACAAATGGGTAAAACACAATTTAAACCATTAGTAATTCCTGAAAAGAAAAGGCAAGGTATACAAAAAATAAAGAAAATCCTAATTGGGAATCGAAACGATAATGTTCTCGATTTTATTTATATTCGGAGGATTACGGAAATGCAGCTCTGACTAATGTACGGAAGTCAAACCTTCCCAAACCAAAACAAAATAAACTTGAATATGAAATTACTAATTGTAATTCGCGATTAAATAATTTAATAATCAATAATTAATAATTAATAATTAATTTATTAATTAGCAGGCGCAATATTCCGTAAGTGTCCGTTATCCAAGCTCCCCTGAAAGTCGCGAAAAACAAAGGGAAAAATGCTAAAGTAATTTCGTAAAGATATCGAAATAAAATTAAAGTCGCTTTGCGAATATATATATATACATATAATAGTCGAATATTGTAAGTCCTATGTCGAGACAATGGGAAGTCAGTGAAGCGTGAGCTAATCGGCTTAGTTCCGCGCGACTGGGCACTCGCGGTGTCCCCCTAGTTTCCCCCTCAATAGTTTTTCTACACGTAGATTTCCTATGTTGAAATCTTCCGTATTAGAAATTAAAGATGATTATTTCGGCTCGAAATAAGACCGGAATATTCGACTAGAATTATCCGTATCTTATAACAGATACGGAAAGGCTATAGACACATGAAATAATATGAGCATAAATCATTAATGCTCGTTACGATAATCCTATATGAGAAGACGTTAATTTCGATTAACTTCGATTATTTGAATATTAATCGTGAGATTCGAAAGCCTAACTACTGTATAACTCCGAATTGCCAAACAAAGGATTTGGATTGGAGGCAATAGGAGTTCGAAAGGAAACGGATATGAAAAATAATATGACTCGAATTAAAATAATTTTAAGCCGAATTTGCGAAAGGCTATTTCACCAAATTCTAGCTTATATTTGCCCTATTCGGGTGCTATTATTCGCGGCAAATAAGACTTTACTCCCGATAATTCGAAGTGGAATTTGTGAAAGGCTATTTCATCAAATTCTAACTTCTGTGGGCCCCACGTTGGGCGCCAAAATTTGCTACACTACAAAAATTTTGGCATACCCTAAGCTATTCGTAAGCTGTAACTAAATCAAAATCTGTAACGTAAGTTGGGCGCCAGGTTCCCGAAAGAACCACTGTACTGTAGTGACTGCAAAATACTGTATTCGTCAAACTAAAATGCCAACTAGCTCAGGGAATATAAGAGTAGGATTGCGGAAGCGGAGAGTGGGTGAGTTCCTGAAACGCAAAATGCAAAAGGATTTGGCAGTTCGGGTCAAATCACTACATACTATATTCGATAATAAAGTGTCTATATTTCCAAAAAGACATTGCTGTATTTGTCAGACTTCATAGCGCATAGATCGTTATTCGTATTCTACAAACTGTAACTCGAAATGGCGTAGAAAACGGTTTTCCGGAGTGCTCGGGATCAATCCAACGAATTTCTTCACGAAACAACTAACTAATCAAATAAAGGCCTACCCAAGGCAGGTGTTTCTCCTGCGACCTTTTAACTAAACGAAACTATACTCTCGCGAAGAGAACCGAACGGAGTAGCTCTTTCTGGGAGAATTCACCTCCGGGGTTCCTTCTGACGAGAAAACGAACTGTATGACCACGAGGTGATCGAACGAGGTAGCTCCTTTCGGGGAGAATTCGACCTCGGGATGCACCCCTGGTTAAACGCGACGAACTGTACAAAACATAACTGAAATTCGAAACTGAACGAATATCCCGATCACTCTTTATACCCGAATTCGACCCATCAACTATACTGTAAGCGCATAACCAATTTCTCGGAAAATACAATACTTTAATACGACATTATATACACGGTAATCGATAAAAGGACTTAACGTAAGTTATAGATAAAAATTATGTACATTTCATATCCGAAAACCCAAAGACGACGGTGTCCTTGAATTACTAGCGAATCTCAAATTTTCTCGATATTAGACTATTGTTCCAATTTCTTATTTATGTCCCTAATTCCCAATCCACGCACTTTGGGAGTATGTTTAACTCGTAATTCGTGGTTTTTGATGATTTCACGGCTATTAAGCGCGTTTTCCGAAGTTTACTCGTGATATAAGGATTTCTAGGAGCTGGGACTCCCGCTAACCTTTTCCGTTGGAGCTGGAGAACGACGGCTGAGCAGGATAAAGCAGAGCAGAGCAGAGCGGAGCGGCGTCGAGCAGAGCTGAGCAGAGCAGATCGGAGCAGAGCAGATCGGAGCAGAGCAGATGGGAGCAGAGCAGAGCAGAGCAGGGCAGAGCAGAGCAGGACAGATCAGAGCAGGACAGCGCAGAGCAGCGTCGAGCAGAGCAGAGCAGGGCAGAGCAGATCAGGACAGCGCAGAGCAGCGTCGAGCAGAGCAGAGCAGGGCAGAGCAGATCGGAGCAGAGCAGAGCAGGGCAGAGCCGAGTAGAGCGGAGTCGAGTAGCTTCCACACTTTTCACTTGCTACGATGCGAGTCTTCAATTTCCGAGTTGCTAAGATCGCGACTGATCTTCTTCAGGACTAGATAACGAGTGTCGCAAAAATCGGGAGACACCAGCAACGAGCTGTCGGTCCCTTATCCCCAACTATTCGTAACTCTAAATCTAATTGGCGGAGCCGATTAAGCTATTGGTACTACCAATCAGATCCAAGGTCTGACTTCTTCCGAAAATTCAACTTGAATATTCGGAAGCCGCGGAAGGCCGTAGTTCGTTAGACCCATTTAACATACGACTTATGGGCCACGATCGTTACTCTACTTTATGACCTATCAATCATCGGACTTTATACTATATTTCGGATGATAGGTAGGCCAACCGTATATGACATGATATTATGGCCTTGATAATATGACCATAATATGTCTCAATGTTCCATAGATAGATATATATATATCTTTTTAGTGAACATGTACTATCTTAAAATAGTACATGGTCACAACTAATATTACAAATGGAAGTTATTACCGTATCAACTTGTGACACAATGGAGGATACTCGCAAGTCTTCTGAGTTATCAACTGAAATTTCGAGAGCAACATTTGGAGTAGCTATTTCCTCCTCAACGCACTGCATGTTTAGATCCTGCAAAGTTGTCAGGAATAATGAAGGATGATAAATAACAATGTTTCTACCTGTTATGCCTGATTCTTTATAACATTTTAAGAGTTCAAAGAAGTTGAAAATATTAATTAATTCATTTGTTTAGTTAGAGCATAGCTATTTAAACTTGATTTGTCAATTACTAACATACATCTTTATAATTAAGCATTAACTAGTATCAATTATTTGTATAAATCATCACCATCACAGGATGTGGTACAGTGATCGCCAGGTATGGCTTTCCCTAATTTTTTGATGCATTTAGGAACTACTCTGAAACGACGCCAGCGCGCTCACTTCGACAGCCTATCCTGCCTATCAGAACTTATTACCGCTTACCTCGTGGTAGAAAAGTGGGGATAGCTGTCAAAAGTGACAGCCAACTATCTTCTTATGGTGTAAAGTATTATTCGTTTATATTATAATTTGTACCAAGGGCCATTTGAAAAGAAAGGCGTCTATAAGCTACACTAAAATAATTCCCATTAAGCTTTTAATAAATAAATAATGAAAAGCTGCAAATATAAAAGAAATAAGCTCTATTCTTTTACACGCATATGTTAAATAATGAATTATAGACTGTTTTCATTTTTCAGACATCAGTATATATTAACATTATTATTAAAATATTTATGATATTTAATTGTTTCATGGCAAATTTTATCACACTTCTAACTTTCAATAATCTAACGCGACTAAGAGAATTAGGAAGATAGTATATTATTTAACATATACTATTACTTAGGACGTTTATTTGCAGGGGTTAGATCTAGATCTCGGATCAGACTTACCGCAGTGTCGCAACTTACGAAAAAAAAATACTTTATCACCCTAGACTAATCCGGATCTAGTGAGGAGGCTTTCGCGAGAGTGAATCCGGATCCAGATTTAAGTAAAGTAATTAGGGCCTATCAGGTGTGGAAATTTTAGCTGTCATTAGTGGCATTATTCTAATCAACAAAAGTTAAATATTAAATTTCCAATTTGTTTTGCTAAAGATAAAGAAAGAAGTATAATAATCATTAATAATTTTCACTTTTTATATAATATATTAACTTTCTTACGTAATTTCTCTTAATAACATTTTATTTACAGATTAAACAATGAATTATATGAATTTATGGAATATTTTATTTGAAAATAATGAGGAGGAAGATAATAATACATCATCTTCCTCCTCATTATTTTCAAATAAAATATTCCATAAATTCATATAATTCATTGTTTAATCTGTAAATAAAATGTTATTAAGAGAAATTACGTAAGAAAGTTAATATATTATATAAAAAGTGAAAATTATTAATGATTATTATACTTCTTTCTTTATCTTTAACAAAACAAATTGGAAATTTAATATTTACCTTTTGTTGATTAGAATAATGTCAATAATGACAGCTAAAATTTCCACACCTGAATAGGCCCCAATTACTCTACTTAAATCTGGATCCGGATTCACTCTCGCGAAAGCCTCCTTACTAGATCCGGATTAGTCTAGGGTGATCTAGTTTTTTTTTCGTAAGTTGCGACACTGTGGTAAGTTTGATCCGAGATCTGGATCTAATCCCTGAAAATAAACGTCCTTATAAACGTTATTTTATATATATATATATATATATATTTTTTTTTTTTTTTTTTTAGTCAGGGGAAATGCTCATGCACATCAGCAAATCTGCAAATCAAAACAGACTACTGATAGTGTGGGACTCATCAATTAAAGACGCCTACCCACTAAAACCCCTCAATGAATTCATCGTCGTTAGTCAGTTTGCGTCGAGAATATGCGTTTGGTCAACGTCCATTATTAGTTTCGTCAGTCAGTCTACGTTGAGAGTGTGCGTTTGGTCATCGTTCATTATTAGTCTCGTTAGTAGTCGGTCCAGTATCCGTTTCGTTCGAGCACCTGATCCAACCTTTTAGGGATGGATGCCGTCAGATTGCTCAGAAATTCAGGCTCGTACCGAAGATCCTCCCATACTCTTTTCGCGTTCTCCAAAACCGCCAACCTAGATCTGCTTGCTGGTGGAGTCCAAACTTGAGTCATTCGAGCCCAAACATTTTCTATTAAATTTAAGTCTGGACTCTTGGCGGGCCACTGCACCAGTTGAATTTCTGGGTGCTCTTCAAACCAGTTCTTCGTATGCCGAGAGGTGTGCACTGAGCTGTTATCCTGCACTAATTTAATAACAGGCACTTCGTCCTCTGGATAAATAGCCCGTACGGAAGGCAGTAATACATCTTCCAGAATCGATGTATACTCCATGGATGTCATTCGGGGTGAAATCTCCACTAATTCTCCCATCAGATCACCCGAGATCCATCCCCAGCAACCGCAAGTGATTCGTCCGCTGTGCTGCCGTTGAACCACGTATTTCGGGTCTAGACGAGTGTCTTCAGGGCGCCACACGTGAAATTGTTGATCGACGGTGGAGACGAAAACTTTTTCATCTGTCCAGATTGTCGTTCTCCAGTCTTCCACGCTCGTCGTTGAGTGCTCTAGAGCAAAGCCAACCCGTTGCTCTCGGTGGCTTAAATTCAACGGAATTTTCTTAGCAGGTCGATAGCAATAAATCCCTGTTAAAATGTTACAATGATGTATCAAGAATATAGTTAAATAATTCCTTTTATCTTTTAATAGTTTAGTAATGCTACTGTAATATTTCTGAAAGACACGCGAATGTTAATATAGAATACCTGCTGCATTCAATCGACGTCTTGCCGTGGTGTTGGAAAGAGGAAAATTCGTTTCGTCTATGGCATCGGCTACATTTCCGAAAGGATTCTCCCTCAAGCGCTCGACTAACGCTTGATCCTGCTGATCGGTTGACAATTTAGGACCAGAATTTTTCTTCCTGTGGTCATTCAATGCAGCATCACCATCGCTTTGAAATTTCTTGATCCACAAGCGAACCGTTGGCTTAGAAATTCCTAAAGTAGCAGCAATTTGTTCCACAGTTTTCCCATTCTCCCAATGACCAATAATTCGCCCTCTCATTGACTCACTGATATTAGGGGCCATTATTATTACACCAGTTATAACTAATAACGAAATCACTGCTTGTGAGATTTTTCACAAAACAATAGAAATGCAATGTAAACTTAGTCGTTCGTTTGTTTTCTTTCAAAGTCGACTGAGTATTATTATTAGTATTGTTTGCTTTTTGTTTCCAAGAAAACAAACGAACGACTAAGTTTACATTGCATTTCTATTGTTTTGTGAAAAATCTCACAAGCAGTGATTTCGTTATTAGTTATAACTGGTGTAATAATAATGGCCCCTAATATCAGTGAGTCAATGAGAGGGCGAATTATTGGTCATTGGGAGAATGGGAAAACTGTGGAACAAATTGCTGCTACTTTAGGAATTTCTAAGCCAACGGTTCGCTTGTGGATCAAGAAATTTCAAAGCGATGGTGATGCTGCATTGAATGACCACAGGAAGAAAAATTCTGGTCCTAAATTGTCAACCGATCAGCAGGATCAAGCGTTAGTCGAGCGCTTGAGGGAGAATCCTTTCGGAAATGTAGCCGATGCCATAGACGAAACGAATTTTCCTCTTTCCAACACCACGGCAAGACGTCGATTGAATGCAGCAGGTATTCTATATTAACATTCGCGTGTCTTTCAGAAATATTACAGTAGCATTACTAAACTATTAAAAGATAAAAGGAATTATTTAACTATATTCTTGATACATCATTGTAACATTTTAACAGGGATTTATTGCTATCGACCTGCTAAGAAAATTCCGTTGAATTTAAGCCACCGAGAGCAACGGGTTGGCTTTGCTCTAGAGCACTCAACGACGAGCGTGGAAGACTGGAGAACGACAATCTGGACAGATGAAAAAGTTTTCGTCTCCACCGTCGATCAACAATTTCACGTGTGGCGCCCTGAAGACACTCGTCTAGACCCGAAATACGTGGTTCAACGGCAGCACAGCGGACGAATCACTTGCGGTTGCTGGGGATGGATCTCGGGTGATCTGATGGGAGAATTAGTGGAGATTTCACCCCGAATGACATCCATGGAGTATACATCGATTCTGGAAGATGTATTACTGCCTTCCGTACGGGCTATTTATCCAGAGGACGAAGTGCCTGTTATTAAATTAGTGCAGGATAACAGCTCAGTGCACACCTCTCGGCATACGAAGAACTGGTTTGAAGAGCACCCAGAAATTCAACTGGTGCAGTGGCCCGCCAAGAGTCCAGACTTAAATTTAATAGAAAATGTTTGGGCTCGAATGACTCAAGTTTGGACTCCACCAGCAAGCAGATCTAGGTTGGCGGTTTTGGAGAACGCGAAAAGAGTATGGGAGGATCTTCGGTACGAGCCTGAATTTCTGAGCAATCTGACGGCATCCATCCCTAAAAGGTTGGATCAGGTGCTCGAACGAAACGGATACTGGACCGACTACTAACGAGACTAATAATGAACGATGACCAAACGCACACTCTCAACGTAGACTGACTGACGAAACTAATAATGGACGTTGACCAAACGCATATTCTCGACGCAAACTGACTAACGACGATGAATTCATTGAGGGGTTTTAGTGGGTAGGCGTCTTTAATTGATGAGTCCCACACTATCAGTAGTCTGTTTTGATTTGCAGATTTGCTGATGTGCATGAGCATTTCCCCTGACTAAAAAAAAAAAAAAAAAAATATATATATATATATATATATAAAATAACGTTTATAAGTAATAGTATATGTTAAATAATATACTATCTTCCTAATTCTCTTAGTCGCGTTAGATTATTGAAAGTTAGAAGTGTGATAAAATTTGCCATGAAACAATTAAATATCATAAATATTTTAATAATAATGTTAATATATACTGATGTCTGAAAAATGAAAACAGTCTATAATTCATTATTTAACATATGCGTGTAAAAGAATAGAGCTTATTTCTTTTATATTTGCAGCTTTTCATTATTTATTTATTAAAAGCTTAATGGGAATTATTTTAGTGTAGCTTATAGACGCCTTTCTTTTCAAATGGCCCTTGGTACAAATTATAATATAAACGAATAATACTTTACACCATAAGAAGATAGTTGGCTGTCACTTTTGACAGCTATCCCCACTTTTCTACCACGAGGTAAGCGGTAATAAGTTCTGATAGGCAGGATAGGCTGTCGAAGTGAGCGCGCTGGCGTCGTTTCAGAGTAGTTCCTAAATGCATCAAAAAATTAGGGAAAGCCATACCTGGCGATCACTGTACAGCTGTTTCAATAATGTTATTTTTCCTTTTTCTATAACATGAATTGTCCCATCTGGTAACAAAGTTTTATAGTATCTTGAGATATCTGTTTCTTGGAAATGCAATTCGCATATCGATTCCTTACCAGAAAGAGTTTTACCTAACATTTTTTCCCATTTCTCTCTCATAGTAATATTCTAAAAAAAACATAAATTTAAACACTTTTATCGAAATTTAATAATGTTTTCATACCATCTTGAAACAGTATTCATACTCTCTTACCTTTGGAATCCGAAACAGAGTCTTTGTTTTTAATCTATTTGATAAATTATATTGTGTATCTGAAAGGGACCCACTTTTACACTGGGGATAGTTACAATAGCTCCGCATGATTTACTATTAATATATAAATGAAATAAAAATGTTTGAAAAAGTACACATTCAAATTTCAAATTCAACTCCAGGGACTCCAAACAGAAAAATAGGTTGGAATGGGTTGGAAATATGTACTACACAGATTTAAGAGTGAATATATTTTTCTCACAGAGTAATGGAACAAAAGCGCCACAAGTGGCCGAAAAATCAATTAATTCAAGTTCACGCTTTCGGATACCATTTATCTAGTTACTTTCATATGGAGTTGAGTCTCCTTATGCATTCTTCATGAAATGAAGTTAAAAGAAGATTATATATCGCTTAAAAAGAAAAACTCTGAAATAAAGCAAAAAATGTTAAAAGGGAAATTAGATGAAAAAATGGATAGGCACCAGGATATTATTGATATTGAAAATAAAAAATATCATTTAATGCTTGAACTACTAAGAAAAGATAAACATAATTAATGTTATACTTTCTATTTTTAAGTTATTATAATTAAAGTACTAAATATTCTTTTCAATTTTTAATTAAAACTACTGTTTTTATATTTTATCTTTATAAGTTCTATATATAATTGCCATATATGAGCAACTGTGATAGACATGCACGTTAAAAAGATTATTATACGTTGAAAAAATTTAATAATATAATTCATAAAACAAATATATTATGTTATTCAAGAGAACGACGAAGAAATGGTTTAAAATAGTTAATTTTGGTTGTATTTGTTTAATAATATAACATATTAAGTTTAAGTTATTAGGAGTAATTTGAAATAAAGTCTTTTATTTGCAATTTCATTATATTATTTGTAACATTTTTATAGCAAAATAAATGATTTAATAATTATTATAATAAACTGTGTATCATGATATATATATTTATTTAATTGTACAATTGCATAAACAATGTCATTCTTCTGTCATGGTTATTAACAATTATATCTACCATATTTTCATATTCATCCAGAACATCATTAGATTGACCGCTGTCTAATTCATCAATATCAAAATTTTCTATATCCATAATACTTAAATTATGTAAAACACATGATGAAATTATTATATCATTAATAAATTTCAAGTCCATATACTCATTGAAAAATTTTAACTTACGAAATTTTGACTTTAAAAAACCGAATGCACGTTCTATTACTATTCGTGTCGAGGAATGCGAAAAATTGAACTGTTTCTGCTGTTCTGTAAAAGCACCATTATCTTTAAACGGTGGTACAAGCCACGTTAATGTGCGGTACGCAGAATCACCAAGAATAAATGTTTCATTAGGAAATAATGCTTCACAATGATTCATTGCTTCATGGTATAACTCAGATCTCCGCAGAACTCTAGCATCATGATAGGAGCCAGGCTCCCCACAATAAATATAAGTAAATTTCATGTCTGGACCACACACAGCCATTAAATTGATGGAAGGATACCTTTTTCTATTAAAATAATGGTTTCCATTTTCAGATTTTGGTTTTTGAATTCTTATATGTGTTGAATCAATAGCCCCGATAACTTTTGGTATTCCTCTCTTCCTTTGAAATTCAGACTCAATTTTTATTGCTTCATTTCCTAAAGGCCATTTTATTATATTGGTCACTTTCTCTTTAAAAAAAGTGTTTACTCGACATATGATCCGAAAAACAGATGAAATTGAAATTTTAAATCTCTCAGCAAGGGTCCTTAGGGGTTCAGTATTACCTATAAACCAGAGAAATAATAGAATACTATACTCTGCTGATATTTTTCGTGGACCATATGTTTGTTTTGGCAAAATATCTGTCATTTGAAGTTCATCTGAAAAGAAAATTTATACAATCAGTAAAAGTTTAGACTAATATTATATATTACTTCATTTTTGACATGTTGTTCAATAATAATTATGCATTGTATATACATTTAAGAAGTATTACACACAATTTACTTGTTTCTGGAAGTTGAAATTAAAACAATTCTAAATTAAATATTTACAACATTATTTAAAAGAATTTTTACATGTTAAGATTTAATATAAAATTATACTTACCAATAAGATTGTACACTATGCAGCGAGGCAATCTGAAATGCATTTTAAACTCAAAATCTGAATACTTATGTACAATGACCGGCAGAAATGGCGTCCCTTGATGCGTTTAGGAACCGCATTTTAGGATCCTTCACTGTATACTCTATTCTGCTAGGCGGAGATAGGGGAATGGAACGCGATAACTATAGTAGTTAGTTTATCTCGCTCTAAATGCGTGAGTGCGAGAGAGAGAGAGCTTTATACGGCATAGCAGGGCAAGCCAGGCGTCCCGAGGCTTATTTCTATCTGTGCCACAGCGTTGCCAAGTCCGCCATGTTGGAAGATACTACGCTGTATAGTTTGTTGGCGAGAATTGAATATACCACGCAAAAGGTATAGTAAGTGTGAAACGAAGTATAGTGTTTTAGGTATAATAAGCTCTCAGTGCTTTCGGACGTGTTTTGGCCATTAATCTTGCGTCGCGGCGCGTTGTGTATGTGTAGTTAGAATCAGAGGGGCGAGGGGATTTCTAGGGAGTTTGTACGTAGCTGTCAAATGTCGCGATTAACCCTCAATTTTGTATCATCAACAAAAATAATATTTTCGGAAAACGATTGTGGAAAAGAAGGAAGGATTTTAATAAATAACAGAGAAGACAAAATATATCAGATGAGTATAAATTAATAAAAAAAATGAAAATTATTGTGAATTTTTAAGAAAATATACTTTGTGGTTATTTTTTTTTTGTTACAGTTGAAATCCGGTTATGATGACTTTCAATTAAGGAAAAAAGTAATTACAGACCAATAAATGAAAAAGTATTAATACATTAAGCATTTCTGTACGGCCCAGTCATTTCAATAATTGTGACTTAATGTTATAATAGTGAATGTGTAAGCGATTAGTGGATATACAACAAACTCTTATTGTAAATTTAATAATCTTGTATGACAATGTTT
Organism: Prorops nasuta; assembly: GCF_024137725.1. NCBI lineage: Eukaryota > Metazoa > Arthropoda > Insecta > Hymenoptera > Bethylidae > Prorops > Prorops nasuta. The sequence continues at coordinate 1,949,156 of NW_027116821.1, read as the reverse complement.
TAATTGCTATTATTTTAAATTAAAGTTAGTTTAATTAACATATTTTTATTTCATCCCTTTCTCAAAATTCTAAACACACATGGTAATTACCTATTCTTGTAGTAGTCATATATTCGTTAAATTACATACAAAATTACAACTGTTTTATATTTGTAAAGCATAGCTGTTTGTTGCAATGATTTTTATTATTCAATGTGAGACAAATCGCATTTTGTTTAGGTAAATGTCTTATTTATCCGCCACATCCTTCCATATCCTATGTAACATTTATTTGCCTTGTTAGTTCTTTCTTTTAGTTTTCAAAATATACGATTAATTTTTTGCTATTTTTATATACACTCAGATATAGCTATTCTATTGACTAATTAATCTTATAAATGTCAAGATGATTGGTAAACCATTGTTCTATTAAAGTTGAAGAATGGACACTTGAATTATTTTACTTATAATGTTTGGCATCTCTTCCATAGGATATCTTCTCTTTAAATTTTAGAGGATGTTGTTCTCCAATACATTTAAGGATACTTGTTGTATCACTAATGTTAATTTCTAAGGAAGATAGATAAATGAATTGCTACTGATATTTTGAGCTAAGCTCAAGGCGGGAAGCTCATACGGCATAAACCCTCCTGAATTCAACGTTTATTGATAAGTTTACAATATGTTGTAGGTAAGGATTGTTAAGCAGCACTGCTCGCCTTTTCTTCCCCTGAGCCTTATATCCTCACGGACGGACCATGGAGAGATCCGCCTAGTCCCTGGAATCGTGGTTTTAATACTCTTGTCCTTTGCCGCCTCAATGTTTCATAGGCGTGCCGCAATCCTTAGCTTATGTGTATAATAACAATTGTGACGCTACGGTCTACCGCAATGGATAGCGTAGACGGGGAGGGAGGAGTGATCCCTCACCGTCGGCGTTCGCGTCCCAATAGGCGACTTCCTACAAGACCCGGGCGCCTTCGATATACTTTTTAATAATACTCGAATATTTATTTTTACAGAGGGGGTTCTAACCCTCGTACGCGAATGTCGGGGATAGGGTGCTAATACAATAACTCGTGACTTCGATTTAACTCTCTTTATTATAATCTCAAAGCTCAATACAATATCCGTTTTCTCTACGCGGTATTGGTGAGTTACGCTAGGTCCTACGGGTGAACGTGGCCGGAGTCGTGCGAACGCGATTGACGTCCCGATGACGCCGTAGCTAGCGTCGCGCTCGAGCCACTAGTTGGCGTTCGCGGCGGTCCCACCGAGTCGCGCGGAACTCGCGCGCCACCGGCGGATCTCTACGCTAACTACTACACGGCGCTACGCGGACGAGTCCCTATCCTCGCGCTTGCGCGTCTCCCAACGGTTACTCGCACTCACTCCGTTCCCGCGTACTCGACCACAACAACGACCCGGATTGTTTTGGTTCGGTCCCTAAGGTCGCGAGTCCTCACTAAAATTGAACTAAGTCCGCGGCCTTGAACCGACTCAAGGGAATGATCACGTCAACTGTCAAGCTCCTAACGGAATTATGGAATCGCGAACACTCGTTTAATTCGCGCCTCTACACTATGATTCTCGTTTATAGGTCCGACGGAATGACCACTCCGCTAAGTTGCCTGCTTACCCGTGATAGGAGAGCAGGGCCAGCGGTTCCCTATACAACCGTTCGGTGCTACGAGCCCTAAAGCCCTAGCACACCCCGGGACGTCACAGGACTTTACACTTAACGAATAATCACCCTTACTCCAGACTGCAAAAGCTGGCTTTCCTCTTAGTCTCTCTCTCTCCCTCTCTTTCTGCTCCTCTCGCTCTCTTTCGCTCTCTTCTCTCTCTCCGAGCAGCCCTTTTGACGATGGCCCGCAGGGCTAGAGTGTCCCGTCGTCCGGTATGTTTTCGCGGCTCCCTGGCAGTCGCTGCACTTTGATTATCAATTCCTGTGGCGGCTGTCAGCGGGGTCGCACAATTCTATCGGCGGCGGGGCACTATCCAGGCACTCGACGTGTCATCCAAGACCTCCAAACTACGTGTGTCGGGGCAGTCCGCGGGAGCAGGTAAGGCCCTGCGCCTGTCCCGCCGCTGCCCCGCTACACCCATCGCGCGGCACTAGGGAGCCGACAAGTTATCGATCCTAGATCAATTCCTATCGGTTGATAACTCCCTAGTTCGTACGCGACCCGCCTATCTAGCGCTTGAGATTAGCAAAGCGCTAGATGGCAGCTATAGTAACGTTGCGAGAACGCAACGTTACAACTCCCCCCTCGTTAGGACCAACGTGGGGGTTGGTCAACTTCCTCCCGGTTGAAGTCGACCCTGGGGTGTCTCTGATTCAATTTAATTTCCTCTGGTGCGCGCAATCCTACAATGCTACAATAAAAAAAACGCTCGCTTCGCACACACATACTTTATTACACACACACAAAATAATTCGGTCTACATAAACAACAATAATAATAAAAAAAATAATTATCCGGCTCGATACAAAAAAAAAAAAAGATATTAATCGTAAAAAAATAGACTCTATACACAAAAAAAAACTTAAACACTAGACACGGACAGACATTAAACGCTCAGGAGGAGGAGGTCCTCCTCCATAGCCTCCTCCTTCCTCTTCTTTTCCTCTTCCTTCTCCCGATCCTTCCTCTCCTTCTCCCTCTTCCTCGCCTCCTCTTTCTTCCGTTTCTCCCGTTCCTCTTCCCTCCTCTTCTCGACGGCAGCGCGGATGCGCTGTCGCCGAGCCTCATCTTCTTCCTCCTCCTTCTTCTTTCTCTCCTCCGCCCGCTTTCTTTGCTGGGCCCTTCCCTGGCCCTTCCGGCCACCCCGTCTGCCACGGTGGGCCTTCTTCTTCGGCTTGGGTACAGCCGATCCGATTCCCGCCGGTGGTGGCACAATGGCCGCCTGCGAGGGAGGGCGGATGCCCGTACGGGTGCGGGGTTGACCCGCTACCCGCCGGAGCATCTCGTTCTCCCTACGCAGCCGGCTCATTTCAGCCTCCCACGCGGCAGGCTGCGGGTCGGTGTACCCAGAGGCCGGGAACGGATGGTAGGCCGGAGGGTAGGGGGTACCCTGCGCAGAATAGCGGGACGGAGGGAGGGAATAGGCCTGGTGGTGGTGGCCGGGGAGGAGCTGTGGGTGGTGGGAGGGTGGCTGGTGGGTGGATGGGCCCACTGCTGGCAGGGGTCCTGGCAAGGAGATTCCCTGAAACCAGCAGTGGGTCACCACCTGCTGCAGGTACGGATCCATCTTCTGGAACAGGAGGAGGCATCCGTCATCTCTCCGCAAAAAAAAATAATAAAAAAAAATCACGCGACACACACATTCATCCATTCGTCACACATACATGTCCGCACTCAGGTTCGCGAGGGTTAGGTTGGGTCTCGACGTGGACGCAGGCGTGCCGTCCACGTAGACGGGGCGGAATCCGACGAATCGCTCACGATCGACATTTTCCGTTTTCCCGGAGCCCCTTTCCGTTTACCGGTCGGTTTTGGGGAAGGTACAGGGTCGTCGTTCCCTTCCTCCGCAACGGTTTCCTTACCCGGTTCGTCCGCGTTCGGGACGCAAAATGACGCGACGAACGGTTTTAAGTCCGAAACGTGGATTTTTGGATTGCTACGGCCTTGATTTTCCAGCTCGTAGACGACCGGTGATATTACGCGAACTATTCTGAAGGGTCCCTCGTACGCTGGTGCTAGCTTCGCAGCAAAATTATCAGCAGATGACGATAACGGTCTGCCGCGCCGCCACACCAAGTCTCCAATTTGATACCGAATATCGCGCCGGCCACGATTGTAATAGCGGGCCTGACGGGCACTCGCTTTTTCAATCTCTACCTGCACGATATCGTGGATCAATGGAAGACGTTTTAGTCGCGCCATCCAATTTTCTGGATCACTCCTCAAAACCGTACGAGAGCCTTCAATCTCTCGCCGTAGATTCGGAGTAATTACTGGGTCTCGACCGAAGTTAACCAACGCGGGAGATACTCCAGTCGACGAATGCATCGCGGAATTAATCGCGAAACGGAACTCTGCGAGATGTACGTCCCAATCTCGATGGTCGTTCTCTACAAATATCCTAATCATCGTTTTAATTACCCGATTCACGCGCTCTACCGGGTTAGCTTGCGCGTGATACGGCGGAATCGTAAATTGTCTAATCTGATGCTCATTTAAAAATTTGGTCACCTCTTTATTAACAAACTCGGTACCGTTATCGCAAAGAAATATTTCCGGTGATCCCCAACGGTAAATAACCAGCTCGCTAAAAGCTTTTAGGATGCTTTTGGCGTCAGCTGTGCGGAGCGCTCGCATTTCCACGTAACGACTAAAATTGTCGAGGAAGACCACTACATAACGCTGTTGGGCCTTACTCGGCGGAAAGGGGCCCATTATGTCTCCCGCGACAACGGTCCATGGGCGCTCCACTACCCGAGTTCCCATTAGTCCTGCAGGGGCAAGTTGAGCAGCTTTATGTTGCTGACATACTTTGCACCCGCGCACGAATGCTACGGCGTCTTTGAAAACTCCCGGCCAATAGTAATCTTTGCAGATTCTAGCGTGAGTTTTCTGAACGCCAGCATGTCCGGCGGAAGTATTATTATGAGCTTCCTGCAGGGCTAATAGTCGAGCCTCCCGCGGGAGGACTAATTTCCACGCATCATAGTCGCAGCCTATCGTTTCGAGTATAGCGTCCGGCCTATGGCAATATAACCGGTTTCCTTCAACTTTCCAGTCGGGATAAGCCCGTGGTCGCTGGACTACCTTTTCTCGGCGCGCGGTATACCACGGGTCGCTCTCGAAATCAATACGCGACTGTGTGACCAGTTTTCCATTCGAATTACTATTACTTCTTTCGCCTACCGCGGAGACGTCCTCATTTTCGGTATCTGTAGGGATGGCGCGGGATAACGCATCAGGCACGTGATGCAACGCGCCTTTACGATGAACTACATCGAACGAGTGGTGTTGTAGCTCTAGAGCCCATCGACCTAGTCTCCCTACCGGATCTTTTAAGTTATGTAGCCAACGTAGGCTACTATGATCCGTGACTACCGTAAAATGGTATCCTTCGAGATACGGTCTTAACTTCCGAATTGCCCACACGACAGCGAGACACTCCTTCTCGGTCGTCGTGTAATTCCGCTCTTCTTTAGTCAGTACGCGATTAGCGAACACTATCGGATGTTCGTCAGTTCCGTGTCGCTGCGTGAGTACTGCTCCTATTGCATAATCGCTAGCATCTGTCTGCACTTGGAAAGGTCTCGAAAAATCGGGCCTCGCCAAGACAGGGGCTGAGCACAGCGCTTCTTTCAATCGCTCGAAGGCCGCTTGTTGCTCTGTATCCCAATGCCAGCGCACTCCTTTATGCAATAGTAAGACGAGCGGAATTTTATCCTTCGACAGGTTGGGTAGGAAACGCGCATACCATCCAACCATCCCTAGGAAGCGGCGCAGTGTTTTTAAATCTTTTGGCGGCGGATAATTCATTAACGGTGCGGTTCGCTCGGGATCCGGAGCTAAACCATTACGATTGATCAGATACCCAAGGAACCGAACCTCCGACCTGCAAAATTTACTCTTTTCGCGATTGATTTCTAAACCCGCGAATCGAATAATGTTTAACACCCGCTCTAACCATCCTAGGTGTTCCGCGAACGTGTTCGTTACGATAATTATATCGTCCAGGTAGACGAACACATACGGATCAAATTCAGGAGGAATTAACTGATCCATCATTCGCTGGAACGTCGCAGGAGCATTCGTAAGACCGTACGGCATACGCCTGAATTGGAAGAGTCCTTTTCCGGGTACTATAAACGCTGTAATTTCCCGACTCTCGTCTCCTAGCGGTATTTGGAAGTACGCTTGACTTAAATCTAACGTCGAAATGTATCTCGCGTGGCGGAGTTTATCGAGAATGTTATCGATATGCGGAATCGGGTACGCGTCTTTGCGCGTTACCTCATTCACGCGTCGAAAATCTATGCAAAATCGATATTTCCCGCCCGGTTTTGGTACTATAACCGGACAGCTGGCCCACGCGCTCGTGGAGGGTTCGATAATCCTTTCACCCAATAATTTATCGACCTCTTCGTGCGCTACTTTATAGATCACCGGCGACACTCTCCTTGCCGCTTGGCGGATTGGAGCCTGACCCTGGACATCTATATGATGTTTGACCAGGGTAGTCGCCGGGACTGGTCCGACTATCTCGGGGAAGTTATCACTTAGAAACTTCTCTAGTACCACGTTTTGCTCGCTAGTCATTTCAGCGATAGCAAAACATGAAGATACGTGTGTCTCATTTGAGCTTGCCGCGTTTATTTTCGCGAATCTCAAATTTACTCGGTCGCGCGTTTGCCATAAATCGCGCGAAGTATCAATTATAACTCCGAATAATCGGAGAAAATCCATACCGAGGACACAATCGTAGTCTAAAACCGGTACCACGCGGAAATACATTACTTTTCTCGTTTTTCCTAACTCTAATTCTAGCGCAATAACCCCTATTACTCGTGTTTCCGTACCATCGGCAGTACGCATTACTTTATCTTGCGACCTGTCAATCTTCGCTTGGATTCTTTCCAGCGTTCGATGTCCGAGGTACGATCGCGATGCTCCCGTATCTATTAGTGCCGGAAAAATTTGTCCAAATAATTCTAGCTGCAAATAATAGCGGCCATTGGTATTCGGTTGATTAGGGGACACATCACTCCGAACACAGCGACGAGTTCGGATTGTGATGTTCCCTTTCCCCCCTACCTGGCCAAGAGTCGCGGTGCGCTCCTTGGACAATAATTCGTCCAAAGCACACAAATGATCGGATAAACTACTCGGTTCCGTTTCATTTATCGAATCTTCAGGGTTACTTTCTAATGAAGGTCGTCTTCCTACTTCTGAGGTAAAACTACAAACGCTCTCTTCACTAGAATCTTCAGCGCTAAGGTCCGGTCGCGTCGAATTAGGCTCATCTTCTGACTCCGAGGTCGAAGAGTCCCGCACATCTTTTTGTTCGCTTTCCGACGCGTAATCTTCGTAATCCGTGCTACTCACCGTTGAGTCCCTCCACGATTCGGGGTCAGTAAATCGTACTGTCCTACCCGATTTACGAAGATTATCAGCCGGGCCCGCGCGAGCTTCTCCCGCGAGCCCTACTGCCCGTTTCCCGAATTTCGCGCATTTCCGTACACGTTATTCAATAAGCTTTGACCTACTGTTGATGTGGACGTCGTGGGTGGCCACTGCGCTTGGGTATGAGCCAGCGCAGGAGTGGTCACCGCGTACGCGTATGTAACCGGGTGTTGTTGCATTGGAGCATGCATCTCTGGAGGTTGTTGTACCCACCAAGGTGCAGGAGGAGCCATGGCTTGCGCCGGCTCACGCGAAGGGCACTCTCTTGCGTAGTGGCCTCTTCCTCCACAACGGCGGCGAATCGCGCTATCCCGGAATTGGTAATTATTCCTTTCCTGATATCGCGATTGCCCAGTTACATATCCTCCTGGCGCTTTAGAGGAGGAGGATTGTGAACGGTGACTCTGTTTTTGTCCCGCAGCGATCGCTCCAAGTTCGTCCGAAGAACTACTTCGATGCCCGCTATGGCCAGAGTCTCCTTTCCTCTTCTCTTTGTCAGAGTGTCGTCGGGAAGATCTACTAGAAGACTTCTTGTTAGATCCCCGCGAACTCTCTGACCCAGAGCTGGAGTCGCTGGTCGATCCAGACGATCGTCGTTTGGATTTCCCGCGTCCTCCTCTCCTCGAACGCGATTTTTTCTTTTTCGGCTTCTCTTCATCCGACTTCTTCGCGTTCCTGCCTGAGGATTCCTTTTTCGGCTGTTTCTTGTCCGTCTTTGTATCATTTTTCTCTGAAACGGCAGAGAGAGCTTCCCGATTTTTACGCGACGATTTTTCCTCTTCGCGTGTCTTCGTAGCTCCAGGCGGTGGTTTATACGCCTTGTCTATCTCTGCGGTTTTCTCAATTTCTCGGCCTATCTCGCGCAAGCCCGCGAACGAATCAAAATCTCTCCGAAACATTCTGCGGCGGTAATTAGGACGTAAGTTTCTATAAACTAGGTCCAATTGAACCGAGACGGAAGGGGTCGGCCTAATTTCCTTCAAAATTGACCGAATACGCACTAAATAGGCTTTTATTGCTTCGCCCTCCCTTTGCGTCTGCTGTCGCGCCTTCTCCCATTTCGCGTCGTTATCCTCCTCGTCACCGAACTGGCTGAGGAAGGCCTCGCGAAAATCGCGCCATGTCGAGTAGGAATTGCCTTCGACCTTAAACCAGTCTTTGGCTTCCCCGCTCAACACAACCGGGAGAGTTTCCCTGATTTCGCCGAAAGTCAAATCCGAAACGTTCCGGCAATGCTCTAAATTCTCGATAAAATCGTCGGCGTCATCTACATCGCGACTCTTAAACCGAATATTCCACTTTCGGAAGGCGTCTATTACGCGCGTTCCTCGGCGGGTAGAATGCCTCGAACTCGATCCACTCGATCTTTCCGGGCTCGAGGACCTATCGCGTGCTCTCTGTTCCGGGGAGTGTCGGCGGCGATTGGTCGCACTCCGATAATTTCCCGACGAATTCCTCCTATCTTCGCGCGGGAGAGGCATCTCCGGTGCCCTTACTACCGGTGCAGGTCCTTGCGCTCCTGCCGACTGGTACGCGATTACCAGTTGTACGATACTCGCCAGTAATTCTGGTGGGATCGCTCCTACTGTCGCGTTTGCCTCCCTCGGATTTGCTAAGCTCGCGTGGGGTTGGTCGCGTGATTCCGAGAATCGATCGTCACGATCACATTCTCGGAGACTCGACCTGATCGATTCCGACTGGAATGTCACTCCCCGTTTCGGTTTCGGCGTCAATTTCCTATGTTTTTCGATACATGTCAGGTCAGAGTCACTACTCGCTTCTGACATGTCTTGTGATCGCGATGCATTTTCTTCACGCGGCGTCACAAATAATTCGCGAAACCTATCTTCGGATTGTCGGTTGCTTTTCGGAACCCGCTGCGGCGTTATTAAATCGGCCGTGTTCGCGTAAAAAGCTTCCGCCGTAACCGTGGACGGTGTGGGGAGAGGCTGGAGTGGTTCCTGAGGAGTGGACAGTTCATCCTCTCGCGGATTCCACTCAGCTGCTCCTGGACCAAATTTGTCTCGGAGGTTATAGCGCACGAAACGATCGCGCAGCTGATCCTCCGAACAATCACGCACTTTCAATCCGGCGCTACTTAGCGCCGAAATGAGCTTATTGCGTGGCATGTCCTTCGCAGTCCGACGTAACTCATTACGCTCCGAAAGTATTTCGCGATCACGTCGCGAAATGCTACCTTCGGTGGCCTTGGACCTATCCGAATCCGACATGGTTCCTAATTGCGTGTGTAATAAAAAACTACGCAGAATCCAAAAAAATTTCTTTGTCTCAACCGGATCGAACAATTGAGGGATTAAGGAAAATTATCTAAATAAAGTAAAATTCCTTAATCCCAGCGAAATTCTGCTTAAAATTCCCCAAGTCAGTCCAAAACCCCTCGCAAGGGTGAAAAGAAAAAAAAATTTAATTCCCCCCCCTTACGAGCAATTATGGACCCAAAAGGGAGGAAAAACAAACAAATTCCGCTCTTGATCGAGTCCGGGAGCCTAAAAGGTGCTAAACGCGATAAATATGTGGAAAGCGTGAAAAAAAATTTTATTAAAAAAAAATTTTTAATTAAACCAAATTGTTCGTAATCCCAAAAAAAGGTAATGTTGCCCTCTCACTAAAAACTATCCTCCAATCCCCCAAGCTATAAATTAGCACTCTACCACGCAAACGAGGCCTCACTCCGTGGGCCCCACGTTGGGCGCCAAATTGTGACGCTACGGTCTACCGCAATGGATAGCGTAGACGGGGAGGGAGGAGTGATCCCTCACCGTCGGCGTTCGCGTCCCAATAGGCGACTTCCTACAAGACCCGGGCGCCTTCGATATACTTTTTAATAATACTCGAATATTTATTTTTACAGAGGGGGTTCTAACCCTCGTACGTGAATGTCGGGGATAGGGTGCTAATACAATAACTCGTGACTTCGATTTAACTCTCTTTATTATAATCTCAAAGCTCAATACAATATCCGTTTTCTCTACGCGGTATTGGTGAGTTACGCTAGGTCCTACGGGTGAACGTGGCCGGAGTCGTGCGAACGCGATTGACGTCCCGATGACGCCGTAGCTAGCGTCGCGCTCGAGCCACTAGTTGGCGTTCGCGGCGGTCCCACCGAGTCGCGCGGAACTCGCGCGCCACCGGCGGATCTCTACGCTAACTACTACACGGCGCTACGCGGACGAGTCCCTATCCTCGCGCTTGCGCGTCTCCCAACGGTTACTCGCACTCACTCCGTTCCCGCGTACTCGACCACAACAACGACCCGGATTGTTTTGGTTCGGTCCCTAAGGTCGCGAGTCCTCACTAAAATTGAACTAAGTCCGCGGCCTTGAACCGACTCAAGGGAATGATCACGTCAACTGTCAAGCTCCTAACGGAATTATGGAATCGCGAACACTCGTTTAATTCGCGCCTCTACACTATGATTCTCGTTTATAGGTCCGACGGAATGACCACTCCGCTAAGTTGCCCGCTTACCCGTGATAGGAGAGCAGGGCCAGCGGTTCCCTATACAACCGTTCGGTGCTACGAGCCCTAAAGCCCTAGCACACCCCGGGACGTCACAGGACTTTACACTTAACGAATAATCACCCTTACTCCAGACTGCAAAAGCTGGCTTTCCTCTTAGTCTCTCTCTCTCCCTCTCTTTCTGCTCCTCTCGCTCTCTTTCGCTCTCTTCTCTCTCTCCGAGCAGCCCTTTTGACGATGGCCCGCAGGGCTAGAGTGTCCCGTCGTCCGGTATGTTTTCGCGGCTCCCTGGCAGTCGCTGCACTTTGATTATCAATTCCTGTGGCGGCTGTCAGCGGGGTCGCACAATTCTATCGGCGGCGGGGCACTATCCAGGCACTCGACGTGTCATCCAAGACCTCCAAACTACGTGTGTCGGGGCAGTCCGCGGGAGCAGGTAAGGCCCTGCGCCTGTCCCGCCGCTGCCCCGCTACACCCATCGCGCGGCACTAGGGAGCCGACAAGTTATCGATCCTAGATCAATACCTATCGGTTGATAACTCCCTAGTTCGTACGCGACCCGCCTATCTAGCGCTTGAGATTAGCAAAGCGCTAGATGGCAGCTATAGTAACGTTGCGAGAACGCAACGTTACACAATGTTATAGAATTCGCTGCTTTCAACAGAAGGATCAAATTTCTCGACTAAGTCATCTGTGTATTATACTTATTTATGATCAGATTGTAGCAAAGTTATTTCGTTCGACTTACGAAACAATACTGCTGAATTTATCTTGCTTTTAGCTTCAAATAATTCACATTTGGATATCCTTCCTCAATATATAATACATATTTTGTTAGTCCTATTTGTTTGTGAAATTTATCTGTTCTAAAACCTTAATTAATCCAGTTACTAGATATATAATATATCATTTTCAAAGAATTGATATCTTTCTATCAATCTTAACAATATCATAATAGATGTAATGAAATATGTATTCTATATTCAAAATAGATATCCATGCGTATAGTTGGAAAACTATTTAAAGCTGAAAACAAGATGAACTCAGCAGTATACATATACCTTTTAAAGAACTTTATCTTCACAAATATTGTCAGAACATATCTCGCAGAAAAGTTGCCAAATTTTAATAGCATCATTCAAATGTCCATTTTACAAATTAAACAAGATAATGGTTTAACAATCATTTCAACAATTACAAAAATAATTGCAGTTCAGCAGTATTATTAGATCTGTGTGTATGTATAAATGATTAGAAAATTAATGTTATATGATATAGACTGGAAGAAAATAGTGCAACGGAGCCAAATAAATGTCGCATAAGATATGGAAGGATATGGCGGATAAATAAGACATTTGCCTAAACAAAATGCGATTTGTCTCACATTGAATAATAAAAATCATTGCAACAAACAGCTATGCTTTACAAATATAAAACAGTTGTAATTTTGTATGTAATTTAACGAATATATGACTACTACAAGAATAGGTAATTACCATGTGTGTTTAGAATTTTGAGAAAGGGATGAAATAAAAATATGTTAATTAAACTAGCTTTAATTTAAAATAATAGTAATTAAAACATTGTCATACAAGATTATTAAATTTACAATAGGAGTTTGTTGTATATGCACTAATCGCTTACACATTCACTATTATAACATTAAGTCACAATTATTGAAATGACTGGGCCATACAGAGAAGTGCTTCATGTTTTAATACTTTTTCAATTATTAGTCTATAATTACTTTTTTCCTTAATTGAAAGTCATCATAACCGGATTTCAACTGTAACAAAAATAAAATAACCACGAAGTATATTTTCTTAAAAATTCACAATAATTTTAATTTTTTCTATTAATTTATACTCATCTGATATATTTTGTCTTCCCTGTTATTTATTAAAATCCTTCCTTCTTTTCCACAATCGTTTTCCGAAAATATTATTTTTGTTGATGATATAAAATTGAGGGTTAATCGCGCCATTTGACAGCTACGGACAAACTCCCTAAAATTCCCCTCGCCCCTCTGATTCTAACTCCCCTTCGCCAAGACTCAAGATTAATGGCCAAAACGTAGTATCCCGCAAGGACAGAAACTGTAGCGTAGGATCCCGCAGTGAACAGAAACTATAGCGTAGGATCCCGCAGGGAACAGAAACTGTAGCGTAGTATCCTAAGGATACTACGCTATAGGAAAATTATACTACGGTAGTATAATTATACTACACTTGGCAACGCTGCTGTGCCATTGCCTATGGCTATCTCTCTCGCTCGGTAAGAATCATTCGTCCGTCCTTGTTTAGGTCAGTTCTACGCCAATGGATACTCTCTAAAGAAGATTTTCTCAGGCGACACCATTGAAGACTGCGATTACAGCGGGGATTTTAAAATACTGTGCACCTGTCACTATCAAACGTCAGTATGAAAGATTATTGTCGCTTACAGCGTTTGGTGCAATTAACATTATAAGTCTGGATTATTATGTGATATTCTGTAATGCACATATATATATACATATGTTAATTTACGTTTAATTTTTTAAACCAATAAGTTATTGGCATTATAGAAGAAACTCATTTAAATATAAGAATATACTGGTTTCCACTTATGTAACTTTTCTTGTAAATATAACATAATTTTAATTAATAAAATTCACTCGTTTATTAATCAGACTAAGAAGAGTTATTTCTTTTAAATTTTAACATGTATAGAATAATATCCTAAACGCGCACACTTAACTAATTATTATTAGAGAAATATTTTTATAATCGTTACACATTGATAATAATATATCTCAATATCCTTCAGTTTAAAATATCATTTACATTGAAGAAATCTTGATCAAAGGTCATGAAGAGTTCGTGGCTCAATGGCTAGGTCGCTTGCCTCGAAGATTAGTTAAAGCGCTTTTGTCGGTGGTTCGAGTCCCGCGGGAGATATTTTTTTTTTCGTTTTAAAAGCATTATTATCTTTTCTTTTTGTTAATTATTTGGAAGCATTGCTACTGCCTCCAAACATATTTTTGCAAACCTTAAAATATACAATGTTATATTTATGCTTTTTTTGTAATCTAATCTATATGAGCAGGAGCTCGCTTCTTCGGCATTTGTTTTTGTGCATTACAGAATATCACATAATAATCCAGACTTATAATGTTAATTGCACCAAACGCTGTAAGCGACAATAATCTTTCATACTGACGTTTGACAGTGACAGGTGCACAGTATTTTAAAATCCCCGCTGTAATCGCAGTCTTCAATGGTGTCGCCTGAGAAAATCTTCTTTAGAGAGTATCCATTGGCGTAGAACTGACCTAAACAAGGACGGACGAATGATTCTTACCGAGCGAGAGAGATAGCCATAGGCAATGGCACAGATAGAAATAAGCCTCGGGACGCCTGGCTTGCCCTGCTATGCCGTATAAAGCTCTCTCTCTCGCACTCACGCATTTAGAGCGAGATAAACTAACTACTATAGTTATCGCGTTCCATTCCCCTATCTCCGCCTAGCAGAATAGAGTATACAGTGAAGGATCCTAAAATGCGGTTCCTAAACGCATCAAGGGACGCCATTTCTGCCGGTCATTGTACAGTATACAAAAATTCCTCGGTATGACATTTTCTTTTACCAAAAAAAAGTAATTTATACAATGGAAACAAAAATTTATTCGCTGTTTCTGATTCTGAATCACTTACGTCACTTAATGCATTATTAGCACTTATAATGCTCAAAGTTGAATCACTTGAATCTATGTCAGAAGTTGAACTACTTTCTGTTGAAACATTGTTATTAGTTTCTACAATAAAGAAAAGAATGCTCTTTTTATCCATTTCTGCAGTCTTTTTAGCTGATGAATATTATTGATAAAGATCTAAGGCCCAGTTCCATCAAATCACAAGTGAAAGTGATATAGTTCACGTAACATTAACTATACTACTTCAACTTAAAAGTTATTGAGCCTCGGTCCTACGATATAAAAATATTTTAAAATAAAGTTAACATAACAAGTAATATTTTAGTACCAATATCTACAGCATTAATATACGCACATATATCGATCCTTAATGGTTTTATTCATGAATCAAAAATCAAAATAATTACTTTTTCTTTAATAATATATAATGAAAGGGAACTGTTCGAAACCATTCTCTGCAATCTGCATAGAAAAAGCATTGTTCGTAAATGCCCCTTGGTATAAGATTACTGAACGGTTGAGAAAATTCATCTAGTATTATTTCAATGTTCCTATTACAAAACGTTTTTTGCTGCACTGTGTTACTCCGTGATGCACAGTGTTGTAGCAATTTTTATAATAGGAAAACGGCCTGATTCATGTCCATCTCAGTCCATCTCAACTCCTCTATACTATCTTATAGCAAAAATTTAAAGACAACAGCAGACGAAACGCGACATCGACAAATACGAAGATGACGTTTTGGACGTAGTAAAAGTATTATCCAGAAAGCATATTATTTATGTTGGAAATGTAGGGATGTCGAAAAATGGAATGGAAAATAATGCAAATATGGTGCATATATATAATATTATTTATCAAGTATAAAAGGGAAGAGATCGGATGCAATTTTCAGCCTATAAAGAGGAAAAAGCATCAGATAAGTATCGGGAGCAGCAAGTCAGAAGAAAGATTAATTTAACAAAGCAAAATATTCTTTAATCTTTCTTTTGATTTACTGCTCCCGATACTTATCTGATGCTTTTTCCTCTTTATAGGCTGAAAATTACATCCGATTTCTTCCTTTTTATACTTGATAAATAATATTATATATATGCACCATATTTGCATTATTTTCCATTCCATTTTTCAACATCCCTACGTTTCCAACATAAATAATATGCTTTCTGGATAATACTTTTACTACGTCCAAAACGTCATCTTCATATTTGTCGATGTCGCGTTTCGTCTGCTGTTGTCTTTAAATTTTTGCTATAAGATAGTATAGAGGAGTTGAGCTGGACTGAGATGGACAATTTTGCGAGAAGCATTTTTGCTACAAGATAGTATAGGGAAGCAGAAACTATACCTGTACATACATAATACATATACATATAACTGAAAAGCCCAGTTAAGGTACGATTTCACTTGTCGCTCGTCGCTAGCGATAAATATAAGATGATATAGTATATGCAATCCAAGATGGACACTAGCGACAGAATATGCAGTTTATCTCTCCTATGTTTTCACTTGTCGCTTGTCGCTCGTCGCTAGCAGCGACAAATTCTGAGGCGGGTTCTGAATGTAGGAACGAAGGAAACGGGTAATCGCTAGCAGCAATCGCATAATGGTTTCTTAGGTGTAGTGACTGTGGTGTCGTGTTATGGTGTATGACATTTGAATTTATTTTGCATATGTATAAAAAAATTGTGAATATTAAAATAATAATCCAAAGTTATGAGGTATGCACATATATTGAATGAGGAATTAATAAAGGTTTCATATATATTTGAAATGAATGTTTTCTTAAATCCTTGTTATGAAAATATTTCCTTCATTTTCCTATATAGCATGAGAGGATGAAAATTATTTAGTTCATATATCAGAAAATAATAATTTACATTAGTAAAGTTATGATTATCCCTAGTTTGATAATTTTATTAGTAAAATTAATTGTTGCTACATGTTACTCATAATAAAACTTAATTGAATTTATTTTGTAATAAAAATATTACAATTTAAGATTCTGTTTTTATTAAGAAATCTATACAGGGTGAGGAACTTAAACCGCCCCAAAACATTATTAGTAGAAGAAGATGCATATCTTTTTAACTATATAAGGGATATTCAATTTTTATATATGACCTTTGCGAAAGCAAATAACAAGAGAATTCTAGAAGGTCCTATGCACAAATTGAATATATTTTATAATTAAAGAGATACTCGTCTTTCTGCATCTATATTGTAGGGCGGTATAACAGCTTCACTCTGTATATATGCCGTATTATTTTACAAGCAAAGCCTGTTTTTTGGGTTAATTATATTCAACGTTTTTTATATATTAATTACAATAATTATTCATTATATTATTTTTAGCTTCATATGTATCGGCTTGCTATAAATGTGACAAATGTATTTTCAATTTGAATTTCCATCCATTTTTCAAATTTAAAATTCACACGATCCGCCTGTTCCGTTCCGTTGAATATACATACAGAGCAGCGATACAGGCAATACGGGCGATACTAGTGATGTCGCTGAAAAGTTGGATAAATCCAACTTTATTTCAGTGTCGCTAGCGACAGAGGACGTTTATTTTCAGGGATTAGATCCAGATCTCGGATCAGACTTACCGCAGTGTCGCAACTTACGAAAAAAAAATACTATATCACCCTAGACTAATCCGGATCTAGTGAGGAGGCTTTCGCGAGAGTGAATCCGGATCCAGATTTAACTAAAGTAATTAGGGCCTATCAGGTGTGGAAATTTTAGCTGTCATTAGTGGCATTATTCTAATCAACAAAAGGTAAATATTAAATTTCCAATTTGTTTTGCTAAAGATAAAGAAAAAAGTATAATAATCATTAATAATTTTCACTTTTTATATAATATATTAATTTTCTTACATAATTTCTCTTAATAACATATTATTTACAGATTAAACAATGGATTATATGAATTTATGGAATATTTTATTTGCAAATAAGGAGGAGGAAGATAATAATACATCATCTTCCTCCTCATTATTTTCAAATAAAATATTCCATAAATTCATATAATCCATTGTTTAATCTGTAAATAATATGTTATTAAGAGAAATTACGTAAGAAAGTTAATATATTATATAAAAAGTGAAAATTATTAATGATTATTATACTTCTTTCTTTATCTTTAGCAAAACAAATTGGAAATTTAATATTTACCTTTTGTTGATTAGAATAATGCCACTAATGACAGCTAAAATTTCCACACCTGAATAGGCCCCAATTACTCTACTTAAATCTGGATCCGGATTCACTCTCGCGAAAGCCTCCTCACTAGATCCGGATTAGTCTAGGGTGATCTAGTTTTTTTTTCGTAAGTTGCGACACTGCGGTAAGTTTGATCCGAGATCTGGATCTAATCCCTGAAAATAAACGTCCAGAATATATAAGGAGAAAGTGTATACTTTGTCCCACGTGACCGGCTGCGTTTCTAGCACCTAGCGCTCTAATTTGCAGCGCTTCGTATGTAGATCTTCTGGACAACATAGCGTTACTTTAGTACTATTTATTTTTGTAGAATATAGATGTGAGAAATGTGGAAAATTCAATTGTTCTTTTTTTCTATAGTGTATTTGTACAGATAAAGGGCTGAATTCTTAAACGTCACTCGAGCTCCACTCAAGTTTTAATACTATAGTTTACGTTACATATACTGTAGTATTTTATCCTGATTCAAGTTCGAGAGGAGCTCGAGTGACGTTTATGAATTCGGTCCTTCCTTAGTACAAATGGTACATACAAATGTTTTTCATCTCTAAGTTAATTTAGGAGTTATACATATTTCGCTTGAAGGTATGAATAATATTATATGTATGTTATATATATATTTTCATATTATATAAATATTTGGTTGTATAAAATATAAGTTAATAAAGGCTAGTGAAACAAGCTTGTATTTGTATTTACAGTTATTGGATCATTGGAGCCTAAAATATATTTATTATCTACTCTACTATGGAAATGTATAAAAATATTATTAATGAATTTATTGATGATGATACAACTAGTGAAAGTTCGTCTGACGACAGTATTGTTGAAAAGATGGAAACTTTTGTTGAAATTATTTTTTTACAGAATATAAGTAAGAGAACATAATCATCCATGTATTCATGTGTTCTAACTATAAATAGTAGTCAAGAATTACCTACTGTTTCCAATTATTTCTGATATAAAGAAATATTTATTCTTAGAATTTACATTGCAGAGAATTTAGACAAATTTATTATAGATTTTTTGAAAGAATAAAATTTTTAGCATCGTAAACTGCAAAGTAAAATATGTTACTCCAAATGAAAAATAGAATAGTTATTATCTGTACATAAATCTCCAAATATGTGTAATGTTTAAGATTGAAATGGTTATTAATACAGTAAATAGCTTATTTGTTATTTTGATTTGTTAGAACAAGCTGAGATTGCAAATGTTCTTCTGACTGCTGTAGAAGATTCAAATTATATACATATACATGGTTTAAAAAGTGATAAGAAAATTAAATTAAACTATAATAAGGATTTTGTTGAGAAAGTAATTCCAAATTATAGTAATGTTCAATTTTTCTCTCACTTTCGAATGAGTAATACGTCATTTATGGTAAGACTGTAAATACAGATATTTCTTTCTAGTCTGTATGATTATCTTTTTATAATAATAATTTGATTTATTGTTACATTACAGGAATTAGAAGAAATATTACGTCCTCACATTAAGAGCAACGACATAAATTCTATTAGGAAAAAAATTTTATTGTCGATTTGGGCATTGGCTACACCTGAATCATTCCGATCAGTCAGTGATAGATTTGGCCTTTCCAAAAGTACTGGGTGGAAAGTTTTTGAAGAGGTTATTTTAGCAATCAATAAATTAATTTCACATTTCATAAAATGGCCTAATAATCATCATGAGCTCATGGAAAGCGAACGAGTAGGTTTGAAACTTTATTTTAACTAATCTCTTTTAAACGATTACATTAATTTCATATGTGACATTACTTATTGATGGTTCAAGGTTTTCCACAGTAGGTGCAATGGTTTTGGAGGTGTTATCGGAGCAATTGACGGCTGTCATATCCCTATTAAACAGCCACCTGGAAACGCCCATGATTATTACAATAGGAAGGATTTTCATTCAGTTGTGCTTCAAGGTATTTGCTAGTAATTCTCTAGGTTATTTTTATTTGTAATCTGCAGTTTATTAATTATTATTTCAATATTTGCATTACAGGAACTTGTGATCATACGGGAAAATTTATCGACTGTCTGATTGGCAGGCCAGGACGCGCACATGATGCAGCAATTTTTAAAAGCAGTGCAGTGTACAAAAAGTTAACAGATGTCGACAATCCTTTGCTGCCACCAAATCTACACATACTTGGTGATTCAGCATATCCTCTACTTTTTAATCTAATGACTCCTTTTAAGGGCAATGGAAATTTAACTTCGAAGCAAATACAATACAATGTAAAACATGCATCCATACGTTCTGTGATTGAAAGAGCATATGGTCTGTTGAAGGGAAAATGGAGGCGATTAAAATATTTAGACGTTAACAGTGTTCATATGGCTAATAGCGTTATTGCAGCTGCGTGTATTCTTCATAATTTTCTCATTGTTCATAAGGAAATGGATGTTTTAAGTGAATCCATAAGCAATGATAGCAACAACAGTGATATTAATGAATACATAAGTGATATACATCATAATGAGCATGAAATTGAAGATGCTCGAAACAAACGTGATTTAATTATGAATCAGTTATAATTGTTAAAATGCTGTGATAAACTAGATTATACAAGTTAATACGTAATATTGTAATATATTTAAATAATAAACTATGAGTTTATAATTAATAAGTTTATTGAAGCTATGCTTATAGAAGTTGAGTTCGGAATTAAACTCTTTTCACTCCGACGGAGCTTTCCCTAGAATTCCCTATTCACTCCGTCTAGTAATTCTGTGTCCGGGAGCAAGTTAGAGTGAATAGGGAATATGGAAGAGCTGTGATAGCTAATTGCTATTCTATCCCCACTTCTAAAAGGAAAATAGGAGTAAGGATAAATAAGAAATATTGGCACTAATTGGGAGCTCCGTCTGACTAGTTTAAGCGGGAAAGAAGCAAAATTGACAAATGTTGGTTTCATTATTTTGGAATTAAATTTCAAACGTTTGTTTATATAAATCTAAGGGCCTGATAAAGTAAGTGAAATAAAATTTAAAATAATACAATATCGTGTATAGTTAAAAAATTAATCTTTTATTTCTTTTTAACAGTTGTTATGAATAATGAATTTAGTTCGTGTAGACTCTACCAATTTTAATTTAATTTATTTTGATAAAATAAAAATGGATGTCCTACTGCAAGAAAAAAGTAGTGAGTAGTTTATAAAATTATATTAAAAATATATGGAGGGATAAAGTTGCTACTGGAATTTTTCATTTTTGCTGTACTACTAAATTATTGCAATTAATTGAAAGAAGACAGTTATCAAAATAAATTAAATTAAAATTGGTAGAGTCTACACGAACTATATTCATTATTCATAACAACTGTTAAAAAGAAATAAAAGATTAATTTTTTAACTATACACGATATTGTATTATTTTAAATTTTATTTCACTTACTTTATCAGGCCCTTAGATTTATATAAACAAACGTTTGAAATTTAATTCCAAAATAATGAAACCAACATTTGTCAATTTTGCTTCTTTCCCGCTTAAACTAGTCAGACGGAGCTCCCAATTAGTGCCAATATTTCTTATTTATCCTTACCCCTATTTTCCTTTTAGAAGTGGGGATAGAATAGCAATTAGCTATCACAGCTCTTCCATATTCCCTATTCACTCTCTAACTTGCTCCCGGACACAGAATTACTAGACGGAGTGAATAGGGAATTCTAGGGAAAGCTCCGTCGGAGTGAAAAGAGTTTAATTCCGAACTCAACTAGAATAGATAATTAAATTAAGTATCTTACATAAGCTTTTATGTGTTCTAATATGGTATTTGTTAAGAAATTAGTAGGCTGTAAAAGAACATTAAGGCTGAACTGAATATTTTATATAACTTACATTTATTATAAAGAAATTGTTCTATAAAATATAATGATCGATATCCATTTAATACAACAAACATAAAATATATTAAATTCTTTAAAAACTAAACTAATTTTAAGTAGTAAGATCATTTCTAAGTGATTCTATAAAGTTAAACATTAATGCTACTTATAGGGATGCAAATAAAATATTAAAGTATAATAACTGTTAGTTATAATTAACGTACAGATATATTAAAAAACATATGTTTTTGGATTAAACTAATTCATAAAACATAAATAAGCTATTTTTAAACACCATGATGTTTAATAGAAATCACATTTAGTTGGTCTACTGAAAATTACTTTCGTCAAACTGCAAAGAATACCAACCTGTAATAAATAATGAGTTTACATTTTAAATGAAGAAGCCTACATTAAAATGTAACAAAATACGTTTTCGGATAAAATTAACATACCAATTACTTGTAATTATTGAAAAGATTTAACAATAACTATTTAATTAGTTTTTAGTTTGTGATTCAATTAGTTTGCATAGTAAATCGTTTTTACGTTCCAATAATTCATTCTTTCTTTTTAAGACTTTGTTTCTTTCCTCCATTGCAGCTGTTCTTCTTGTTTGATTTTCTAGAATACTGTTTAAGCTGCTTTGGTTAAGACTATTGGAAATAATACTACTGCGAATACTTTTCAGAGTTTCTAATTTCTCCTTCTCTATTTGTATTGCCACAGATCTTTGTTTGGATAATTTACTATATTTATCATTAGTAGTGCTGGCGTTTGAGCTCATATCTTTTTCTATGTCTTCTGAGTTTGGCAAAATTTCATTTGATAGGGAGCTATCTAATTCACTATTAAAAAAGAATTATATGACTCAGAAGATACATCGAGATATTAAAAAAAACGTTAATAATAATTTAAATTAAAAGAATAAAAAGATGATATCGAAGGTAACCTGCAGGATATGCTACAATCTACTGGCTTATCAATAAAATCAGTCATTGAAGATATCCCTCTATCAAAAGTTACAGATTTATCGTTATAAAAGATGTTATACATCTGATTAAACCATTTCCACGATGGTCTGCCTCTTCCTGTTTTATGTTTTTCGTTTTTTAGAGCCTTAAATCTTATCTTTAAATTTCTCATTTTTCTATCGAGTCTTTCTGAATTAATATCCTTAAATCCAGCTGTTTCAAACTCCTTTTGTATTTCTTTCCAAAGTAAAGACTTTTTCTGTTTGGGATTTCTAAATCTATGCCTCCTTTCTTCGTATTTATTTAGTAAAAATTTGGTACTTTTCAAATCCCAAATAAATTTTCCATCTTGAATAAAAATAATGAATATTTAATCTACACCAGTTATTGTTTTGTAAAAAATTGTTACTATAAATGTTTAACGTAAATATGTTATAGAAAAACCTTTTCGAATTTGTATGAGATTGCAGTAATAAATGCAATTAAATGTGATTGTAAAATTACATTAAAGATTTAAATAAGTACTCTAATTTACCATTTTCTTTATTGTCACATTCATCAAAAATATCACCTATTTCATAAGACTCATCAAAACCTGCAAATTTGGATATATTTTATTATTACGTTTATGCAAAAACTATCACAAAATTAATGAATATGTTAAATTCATTTCAAATAAAATTTATTTTATTTACCATTCTTATCATTACTTTCATACTGCTCTTCTTCGACATGTACTATTTCCTGATTTTTATTCAATTCAATTTCAAAAAACTTTCTTCTAAAATCAGATTCTGAAATAAAAAATTTTTATTGATTTTGCATATCATGTTTTTTATATAATTTCGCTAGAAATAAGAAATAAGAGGATTTGTTATATACAAACATATACCTGATTGTAATTTAAAATGGAAGTTTTCATCGCCTTCAACCTCATAATAATTATCCTCATAATCATAAGTGATTTTGAAAACCTCTTCCGACATGTTATATGTATACAAAACAAATTTCCTAATATATGCTTTAGAAATTAAAAGTAAAATTTTTTAAATTTACTTCACTATATTCTACAATAATTTATTTGTAATATTTTCATACTTATAATAAAATTTTATGTAGCTCCTATCCTACACATTTTACAATTGTTTATAATGCAAAATACAGGGTGTAACGAAACGACCGCCTTTTCTCGTAACTGAAGGTTCGGGGTGACCATCCAAATGCACGTGTAAAATTTTGTTCGAATCGTTCAAGGGGTTTAAAAGTTATTTCCATTTAAAACTCACCTTTTTTCGGTCCTTTTCGAACGACTTTAACTGCATAATAAAGTGGAGAAAGTGAAAAAACAATTGACGAACACCCCACTAGAATGTAAAAATTATCGATCGCGCGCGATAATACATTTGCTATTTATTTCATTAATCTGGCTATTAGATTAATTTTAAAAATAGCAAAATCCTTTTCATTAAAATTCCAAATCAATTCAATACAAGTATCATTGACTGAATTGATGGAAAGAGGGAGAAGATAGAATGAAAAGCAAAGTATCAAAAGCTAAGATGTCACGTGACCGCACTGATAATTTAATAGGAAACACATCAAGGCATTTTCTTTCTACAAACGAAGGTAAAAAGAATGATTTAAAATCAATTCATTGATGATAGAAAAAATTAAACTTACCCATTATTGTTCTCCAAGTTCCTTTACACCGAAGTTTTTGAAAAAGCTTCAAACTGGCTTCTCGATGATTTCCAGAATGCACACTATCATTGATTTTGCATTTAAGAACTCGCGAATTTAAGCAAATTAGGTGCTAACCTACATTTCTTCAAAACACCGGTTAATTTGACACTTTTTGAACTGTTTGAAGTAGGCTGAAAAGAGAGACACAGAGAGATAGAATAATCAATAATTCGTTTCGACCACTCTTAATCACCCTACTTCAAGCAGTTCAAAAGTGTCAAATTCACCAGTGTTTTGAAGAAACGTAGCTTAATACCTAATTTGTTTAAATTCACAAGTGTTTAAATGCAAAATCAGTGATAGTGTGCTTTCTGGAAATCATCGAGGAGCCAGTTTGAAGCTTTATCAAAAACTTCGATTTAAAGGAACTTGCAGAACATTTAATGAGTGAGTTTAGTTTTCTCCTTCATCAATGTATTGATTTTGAATCATTCCCTTTAGCTTCGTTAGTAGAAAGAGAATGCCCTCATGCATTATCTATTAAGTTATCATTGCGCTCGCGCGATATCTTAGCTTTTGATACTTTCCTTTACATTGCGTCAACTCGCTCTTTCCATCAAATCAGTCAATGATGCTTGTACTGAATTGAATTGGAATTGTAATGTAAAGGATTTTGTTATTTTTAAAATTAATCTAATAGCCAGATTAAAGAAATAAATAGCAAAAATATTATCGCACGCGATCGATAATTTTTACATTCTAGCTAAGTGCCCATCAATTGTTTTTCACTTTCTCCCCTTTCCATTATGCAGTTAAAGTCGTTCGAAAAGGACTGAAAAAGGGTGATTTTTAAATAGAAAGAACTTTTAAACCTCTTGAACGATTCGAACGAAATTTTACACGTGCACTCAGTTTGTCACCCCGAACCTCCAGTTACGAGAAAAGGCGGTCGTTTCGTTACACCCTGTATATTATTGCTTATTTGCATATAGTTGAGGATAAGTATGCATGCATGCACCGTATGCACCAATGCACCCTATACTATAGTATGTACATACATATGTATATGGGCCATTCCACGTCAAAACAGACAGATTTCGGAGTACAACACCGATTTTTTTTTTAAAAATATGTGTTAATATATAAGAAAATACAAGACTTTTGGCGCTAGTTTGAGTCAAAAATCTTTTTTCGTTTCGGAGATACGAGCTGTCAAAGTTTGCAGTTTTACTGTTTTTGGTAAAAACACGTAATTTTTGAAAATTTATATCTCCTAAACGAATAAAGATAGAAGACTCTGGCTGGAACGAGTGTACTCAGAAAGAATCATACTTTATTAGAAAAATATAAAAAAAGACAGTTTGTTTTAATTGGTTAAAACTATTAACAATTAAAATAAACATTTGAATTAACAAATGTGTTGTCATGCTCTGACAATTATAAAAAAATATCAGGAATGTTCCTTGGAATGTCCTCTACAAAGAAAAAAATTAAAACGCGTATACTCTCTTGGTGTTCATAGTGAAAAAAAATATTTTATCACGACGCGCTCGGCCAGAAGCGTCGTTCGAGCGGCGTAAACCGGTGAAGCGCATGCGTAACTGAGCGCGACTAGTCTCTACATGTCGGAATCCATCAATCTATGAATAATGCGAGCTAATAACATGTTTTAATTGTTTGTTTATGTTTTTATAAATATTATAAATTAACAATATATTTATTATTATTCTGCTTTATAAGCAGTCGTTATTTATTTACAAAATAATTAGCAATAAGACATTTGAACATGGCATTGAATATACAAATTATATACTAATTTATATTTACATATTTTATTAAATTATGGCAGAAGAAAATATTATGAATATGAAATTTCTGTACTGAAAATATTTAACAAACTTTAAGAATTGTATAATTATCTGATTGAGGAAAAGCTTTAGTTTGTAATTGTGTCTTTGAATCTATCGTTAAAAATGCACGATAATATCTAGTTCCTTTAACTATTTTTACTTTTCAAAAAAATCTCGTTTAAATTATTTTAATGCTTATTAAAACACTTCGTACGAGATTTTTTTGAAAAGTGAAAATAGTTAAAGGAACTTGAAATTATCATGCATTTTTAACGATAGATTCAAAGACACAATTACAAACTAAAGCTTTTCCTCAATCAGATAATTATACAATTCTTAAAGTTTGTTAAATATTTTCAGTACAGAAATTTCATATTCATAATATTTTCTTCTGCCATAATTTAATAAAATATGTAAATATAAATTAGTATATAATTTGTATATTCAATGCCATGTTCAAATGTCTTATTGCTAATTATTTTGTAAATAAATAACGACTGCTTATAAAGCAGAATAATAATAAATATATTGTTAATTTATAATATTTATAAAAACATAAACAAACAATTAAAACATGTTATTAGCTCGCATTATTCATAGATTGATGGATTCCTACATGTAGAGACTAGTCGCGCTCAGTTACGCATGCGCTTCACCGGTTTACGCCGCTCGAACGATGCTTCTGGCCGAGCGCGTCGTGATAAAATATTTTTTTTCACTATGAACACGAAGAGAGTATACGCGTTTTAATTTTTTTCTTTGTAGAGGACATTCCAAGGAACATTCCTGATATTTTTTTATAATTGTCAGAGCATGACAACACATTTGTTAATTCAAATGTTTATTTTAATTGTTAATAGTTTTAACCAATTAAAACAAACTGTCTTTTTTTATATTTTTCTAATAAAGTATGATTCTTTCTGAGTACACTCGTTCCAGCCAGAGTCTTCTATCTTTATTCGTTTAGGAGATATAAATTTTCAAAGATTACGTGTTTTTACCAAAAACAGTAAAACTGCAAACTTTGACAGCTCGTATCTCCGAAACGAAAAAAGATTTTTGACTCAAACTAGCGCCAAAAGTCTTGTATTTTCTTATATATTAACACATATTTAAAAAAAAAATCGGTGTTGTACTCCGAAATCTGTCTGTTTTGACGTGGAATGGCCAATATGTACATAGCTGCATATACTATAGCACGCTGCTTATTAGAGCGCTTTTATATGCTCGTGTGCGTGTGTCCATAAAGGAATCAGTTAACATGTAGCAGAGCGCTCGTGTAGCGCTAGGTGCTAGAAACGCAGCCCATTTGTCGCTAGCGACGAGCGACAAGTGAAATCGTACCAGAGATGAAACGGGAGATTGCTCATGCGAGGTCCCGAGGCAATCCCTACCGGTATGCGGCGCTGGTATTGGCAAACGCGTGTCTCAGGTCCATCTAACCCCTAACGCCATCTATCGGAAGAGACCACGAAGCACGAGCGTTAAGCTTAGAATAGGGTAAAACATATATGCATTGTTGCCAGAAAGCGGAATAAAGAGAGAGCGGAGATATTTTCTCGGACCTCTCTGTCTTTCTCGCTGTTAGCTTCTAGCAGAAGAGTCGAGGCAAAATCTTTCCGTTTCTCTTTGCCGAAAATCTACCAATATTCGATGTCATTTACATTTGCAGGCCAATGCCTTTATACATGATTTTTTCAGCATATTTATTTATCAGCATTGACTTATTTAAATCAATAATAAATTAAGGAAATGCGTATTTGATATATAATAATTATTTTAACTATAATTTCATCGTTATATTTCGCTTATTTCCGTAAAATCTGCATTTCTTTAGTTTATTATTGATTATTGTAAGTCAATGGCAATTTAAAAAAATTTAATCTTAAAAAAAAAAGAAAAGTACCGATCAGGAATCGAACCCGGACCCACGAATCGCCACGCGATTACCTTACCGCTTAGACCACGAGGCTTCTTCAGTGGACCGTAAACAGATAGTCTTTTTAAGGGCTTGAAATCTTCTATTGAACCATATAAATAAACAAAGAACCGACATCTTTATTCATTATTATTCTATCATAATGGTACACAAATTAAAGAATAATTATATAATGTAGATTTGCAAAAGCTTTTCCAATAACCAAGAACGGAAACTGCAAGCGTTGATTATTTATCTTCGTTCTTGACTATTGGAAAAGCTTTTGAAAACTATTCAAAATATAATTATTCCTTAATTTGTGTACCATTATGACAGAATAATAATGAATAAAGATGTCGGTTCTTCGTTTATTTATATGGTTCAATAGAAGATTTCAAGCCCTTAAAAAGACTATCTGTTTACGGTGCACTGAAGAAGCCTCGTGGTCTAAGCGGTAAGGTAATCGCGTGGCGATTCGTGGGTCCGGGTTCGATTCCTGATCGGTACTTTTCTTTTTTTTTTTAAGATTAAATTTTTTTAAATTGCCATTGACTTACAATAATCAATAATAACCTAAAGAAATGCAGATTTTACGGAAATAAGCGAAATATAACGATGAAATTATAGTTAAAATAATTATTATATATCAAATACGCATTTCCTTAATTTATTATTGATTTAAATAAGTCAATGCTGATAAATAAATATGCTGAAAAAATCATGTATAAAGGCATTGGCCTGCAAATATAAATGACATCGAATATTGGTAGATTTTCGGCAAAGCGAAACGGAAAGATTTTGCCTCGACTCTTCTGCTAGAAGCTAACAGCGAGAAAGACAGAGAGGTCCGAGAAAATATCTCCGCTCTCTCTTTATTCCGCTTTCTGGCAACAATGCATATATGTTTTACCCTATTCTAAGCTTAACGCTCGTGCTTCGTGGTCTCTTCCGATAGATGGCGTTAGGGGTTAGATGGACCTGAGACACGCGTTTGCCAACACCAGCGCCGCCTACCGGTAGGGATTGCCTCGGGACCTCGCATGAGCAATCTCCCGTTTCATCTCTGTTACTATACATTTTGCGTGGTATATTCAATTCTCGCCAAAAAACTATACAGCGTAGTATCTTCCAACATGGCGGACTTGGCAACGCTGGGTAGGACTCACCCTAACATTTGTCTTCGTTCACGCCGTTCACGGTAGTTGAGTTCGGAATTAAACTCTTTTCAATCCGACGGAGCTTTCCCTAGAATTCCCTATTCACTCCGTCTAGTAATTCTGTGTCCGGGAGCAAGTTAGAGAGTGAATAGGGAATTAGGAAGAGCTGCGATAGCTAATTGCTATTCTATCCTTACTTCTAAAAGGAAAATAGGGGTAAGGATAAATAAGAAATATTAGCACTAATTGGGAGCTCCGTCTGACTAGTTTAAGCGGGAAAGAAGCAAAATTGACAAATGTTGGTTTCATTATTTTGGAATTAAATTTCAAACGTTTGTTTATATAAATCTAAGGGCCTGATAAAGTAAGTGAAATAAAATTTAAAATAATACAATATCGTGTATAGTTAAAAAATTAATCTTTTATTTCTTTTTAACAGTTGTTATGAATAATGAATATAGTTCGTGTAGACTCTACCAATTTTAATTTAATTTATTTTGATAACTGTCTTCTTTCAATTAATTGCAATAATTTAGTAGTACAGCAAAAATGAAAAATTCCAGTAGCAACTTTATCCCTCCATATATTTTTAATATAATTTTATAAACTACTCACTACTTTTTTCTTGCAGTAGGACATCCATTTTTATTTTATCAAAATAAATTAAATTAAAATTGGTAGAGTCTACACGAACTAAATTCATTATTCATAACAACTGTTAAAAAGAAATAAAAGATTAATTTTTTAACTATACACGATATTGTATTATTTTAAATTTTATTTCACTTACTTTATCAGGCCCTTAGATTTATATAAACAAACGTTTGAAATTTAATTCCAAAATAATGAAACCAACATTTGTCAATTTTGCTTCTTTCCCGCTTAAACTAGTCAGACGGAGCTCCCAATTAGTGCCAATATTTCTTATTTATCCTTACTCCTATTTTCCTTTTAGAAGTGGGGATAGAATAGCAATTAGCTATCACAGCTCTTCCATATTCCCTATTCACTCTAACTTGCTCCCGGACACAGAATTACTAGACGGAGTGAATAGGGAATTCTAGGGAAAGCTCCGTCGGAGTGAAAAGAGTTTAATTCCGAACTCAACTGTTGACAGGCTGTGAATATAATACAGGGTCTCGGAGCATAGGAGATTCGTGTTAGTTGACTATAGCACTCGGAATGATGGAATCTGAGAGCGCTGATTGGTCAATATTGCGTAGTACCAACATATAATAGGCCGTTACCAATAGTTGGATACGAAAAATGAGATTCATCCGCCATTTTGGTGTGGAGAAATGTTTACATGCTGATCGTAGCAGAAAGAGGTGTAAAATGGAAAAATGTCAAATGTTGTCGTTACTAAAGTAAAAATTGAATACTTTGAATGAAAATGAAGAATATTCGTACTTTCGATTCATTATTTTTAATTTTTACTTTAGTAACCTTACCATTTGACATTTCTCCATTTTACACCTCTTTCTGCTAGGATTAGCATGTAAACATTTCTCCACACCAATATGGCGGATAAATCTCATTTTTTGTATCCAACTATTGGTAACGGCTTATTATCAGTTGGTACTACGTAATATTGACCAATCAGCTCTCTCAGATTCGATCATTCCGAGTGCTATAGTCAACTAACACGAATCTCCTATGCTCCGCTGTTAGGAAAAGACCCTGTATACATATATAATTTTTGATATATTACGTTCTGCATTTAAGATGGCTACTGATGTATTTCCGCTGGCAGTATACTTTGTGCAGTCTGCATTCCTTATATCAAAATTCACTTACTATAGAGCGTAGTACTATTCAAGATGGCGGACTTGGCATGGCAACCTTGCGGCTTGCCCCTGCCAGCTTCGCTCGTGCTGCCATAATTACACTCGTCTGCAATCGTCAACTTTCCTCCCTTGTTGTACAATATACTATTATTGGATATAATAAACATATATGTTTAAGGTGTTTATGCAGGACAATGAATAAAGTTTTATATATTATAAAATCATAAAATATTTAATAATTTGGAAATCATGGAGGATGTAACAGCAAATAACATTTTTGATGGATGCTTAATAAAAGAAAGCAACAATTTAGAATCTTGGATGTCTCTCTTATCGCCATCTTTGAAAAAGTTACCCATTATACAATTAGCAATTCCTGGTAGGCATATATAATTTATATAATTTTAAAACTTGGTTTATGTAAAACTATTGAGAATACATAAAATATAGATTGTTACTATATGACCAAATAAATGTATTATGAGTTCTTTTAAAAATTGTATAGGGGTACATTTACTATTAATATTAATTCCATTTAATTATCATAAATTCATAGTGAAGAAATCAATGAGCATTTTTGTTTCATTACAATATGAATGTGCAGTATCTCCTGCTTCTCATAATCTATAATTGTTATATCCCCTATGTAGTTTTATGACAAAAAATAATTAGTAAAATAGCATTGTACTATACTTTTCAATCATATGTACTGTATACAGGTTCACATAACTCAATGACATATACAATAATGCCTGAGAATGATATAGGTCCTGATGAACCTGCCTACATTAGAATGCTTGGATGCATTTGCACATTTGCTGCGAAACCTATAATCTTTAATTGGTCAATAACGCAAGATAGTACCATTATACAACAATTAAATGGTGGTGTCAGGTATCTGGATCTACGTGTGGCAACAAAATCTGCTAGTAATGATTTTTATTTTCTGCATGGGCTATATGGGGAAAAAATAAATAAATCACTGGAGGACATATTAAACTGGCTGAATCATCATCCAAATGAAATAATAATATTGGATTTTCAGCATTTTTATTCTTTCTCACATTATGATCACGAGAAACTTATTAAATTAATCACTAATATGTTTCATGGTAAACTGTGTCCAGTTTATGAAACATTTAATCACATTACGTTAGAATGGCTTTCTTCATTGAAAAACCAGATTATTCTGATCTACAGAGATATCAATGCAAGAAATCATGCCTATTTTTGGCCAAACAATTTTTGGCCAACTCCATGGCCAAATACCACCTCTACCGATAGATTGATTGCATTTCTTAGTAATAACTTACGATCGAAAAACGACAATTTAGGATTTGTGTCACAATGTTTGTT
Source organism: Prorops nasuta (assembly GCF_024137725.1). Taxonomy (NCBI): domain Eukaryota; kingdom Metazoa; phylum Arthropoda; class Insecta; order Hymenoptera; family Bethylidae; genus Prorops; species Prorops nasuta. The sequence goes on along the minus strand of NW_027116821.1, from coordinate 1,917,062 downwards.
AACACCTAATTTTCCATATGTTTTAAAACATCTTTGCGGGAATTTGCGTAAAAGTCTGGTAAGGTCTTGCCAAACACCTATATATACTTGGATAAATGAACAATGTCCTGGAAAATTTGGAATGAATATCGTTATCGCTGGATTTTATATCGGAAAAGAACTTTTTATTTTGCAAAAATATTATTAATTCCAACTTGAAGTTATTGAACGCACATAACGAAACCTTCGTTTTATATTAAACATATAAATCGTAAATAAACAAAAAAAGGTTGCCAAAAACGAATTAATAAAATATTTTACTTTATCCCTCAGTTTTCATTTTAATGTGAAATTATTTGTGTAATTTATATATGTTTATACTGCAATACTATAAAGAAATTGATGATATTACAGCCTTATAAAAAATGAGCTTCACGAATGAAAACTCCGATACACATGCGTATCGTTCTAAGATGTCTAAATGTAATGAAAATTCACTAATAGCATTTTGTACACTGTACCAAACGATACTAGGAAATGTATAGTTAATCATGAATATTTCACATAGCAACAGTGGAGCCTAAGACTCCTCACAGCTTAAATGACCGGTTACATCTTTATTGATATCATTTTTAGGTCACAAAGCTTTCACCTTCAGTTGTTTCATTCTTGGTGCGCGTTTTTTTGCAAGTCTACGTTGCTCCTTTTCCTCCCATTTCCTTTGTTTGTCAGGATCTTCTTCTTGAAGAATTCGTTCTTTCTCCACTCTTCTACGTTCTTCACGCCGTTGGGCTGCTGCTTCCGCACGGGCAGCATGCGTAGTTTTCAAAAATGCCTCTTCTACTCTCAACCGTTTTTTATCAGCTTTGCTCTTTGCCTAATATATTAATACTGATGAGTAAATAAGATATAAATAAACAATTATTGTATTAAATAATTAACACAGTAGAGAGAAAGAGAGAGGACAGGGAGAAAGATACAAACCTCTTTCGAAAGTTTAAAACGTCGCAGCTTATCCAATAGATAAAAAATGAGATGAAGCAGTTGCTTTAATTCATGCACATTAGAATTACGACCTCTTATGCTTATATTCAATCCAACCAGTAAAACTCTTTTTACTTCAGGCATTGTTAATTGTGTTGTATCTCTATTGAAAAATCAATACTTTATAAATTATCAGAGATCTTTAAATCTTTAAATATTAGAACAGTTATTTTCACTTACTCTTGCTGTTTAGGACCACTATATTGATCACTGATATGTATATAATCTATATATTTTCCAAAAAGTACAAAAGCTTGAACTACCCTTGGATCTAAGATAGCCGAGGTTGCTTCAGCAATTTCAGACATTACATAGAAGCCTGAAGGAAGACCAAATTTTTCTCCAGGTCTTTTCTCAGGACAATATGCACTGATATCTGCCATATCACGAACCAAATGCATAGCAGTCTTTTTTGTTCCAACTGCTATAACAAAAGTGTCAATTTCATCCTTGGCCAATTCTATCTGAAAATGAGCTTGGTCATTTTGGGGCCTAAATAATTGAGCTAACACTGCCACAAGATCTTGTCGTTTAATCAACTTTAGTTCTACCAACATTGAATCACACCCAATTCGTCCAGAACAATAAAAAGTGTATTGTGATTCACTTTCTTTTACCAAGCCATTATCAGTTACATCTTCACTTGATTTCCCTGTATCACCAACAAGGGAGAAATTATCTAAGAATATAAGCTTATTTTCTGCCAGCCAAGTTTCAGCAATATTTAAATTTTTTGACCGACCAGCTATATAATTAATAAAATATACTACTAGTCCAGCTACCATTAATATTTCTAAATAAAAGCTATCCCATCTGGCACGTAAATGTAAAGGGACTTTTGTAATAGTTAGTGTTGAGGGCTCATCAGACTTAGGTGGTGGATTTCCACTTGTAGAATCCAATCCCTCAAACTCTTCCTCATCTTGAAAATGATCAAACTCGCTATCTCCATCAACTATGAGAACATCATCCTCCTCAAAGTCACTGCTTTCATCATTTTCTTTAAGATTATCTTTCAAATGATCAACTGTTACAGAACTTTGTTTATCCTCTTCGAAATCTTCAAATTCTGCAAATTCATTATCTTCTGGAAAATCTTCATGGAAGTGAGCTGTGGCCCAAATGTTAGCAGCAACCAAAAATATATGTACTATAACTACCCACTGCTTCATATTTTCTAAAAAAAAAAGAAAATTTGTGAGTTTTTGCTTATTATACTATTAGCAGCTTTTTAGTAATTGCGAATAACATTATGTATAACTTTATAAGCTAATAATTTCATTCAAAATAATGAGATAAAATCATCCACACACAATGTATATATTACTTTCACAGACAAAGTCTTTATAAATAAATCACATGAAATTGTATTGAAATCCAAAAACCTGAAGTCTAAATCAATTTATGCTAATAAACCTTTTTTGAAGTTCATAGTAATTTAATAATTAACAACAAAACTACAGCTGCACTACCTATGTAACTAAAGCATGTAAAGAAGAGTGACTTGCATGCATGCGAAATAAAATAAAGGTGAAAAAGCGGTACATGCAGTAAGGGCATAAAGCATAGCAACGTTATATGCCGGATCTGAATAAGATTTTTTATCTAAGTTAACTTATAAGTGATAAAAAAGATAGACATATATCTATATTACACATACATAATCTTACGTACATAACGTAATGGTGTGAACGACCTTTGGTTTCCAACGAAAAATCTCATCTCAGGGGGGTGACACTGGGTGACACTACCGTGTTAAGAAGTGGGGCCGTGATTGCAGCGCCACCTAGGAACTATGAGATTTTTTGGAGGAACTAAGGTACGATCAGAGACAAGGTTGCCAAGTGTAGTACTTTCGGTACTACCGTAGTATACATACCCAAAAGCGACATATCGGTAGTGTGCCATTTGTCCCAAAAAATTCAGACGTAGTTATGGCTACTCTATAAAATATGTGAATGTGACGGAAAATTAGCGGAAGTAATGCTTGATGCGCAGTAAATGTGCGCAGATAACCTACTGTTGACATAATAAATTCTGTCAAATTAATAAAATTAAAACAAGGTTAAGAAAAGGATTTAAATGAGAAGAGAAAATGTATAAAAATATAAAGCAGTAATATAGGAAGGTTTACTATCGAATATAATTAAGATACGTATATAACAATTTTTATATTTTTAGCAGCTATAAATATATGTTTAAAAATACGTTACTTTGTGATTACTTTTTTGATTTCAGATAAAAATATTAAAACGATGCACTGGTAAATGGTGATGAGATATGTGAAATATATATGGAAAATTAACGAATGACAGGATATATGTTCAAAATGCAATATTGCTTTACGTACTGGATATTTCACAAATTTTCTACACATTGGGTATTATAGTTTTAACTGTCTAAATGAGCTGGTCTTTTCGTAGAAAGTATAACAAGTATATATATCCATAATATACATATGGATTACTTTCAATTATAATAAGCAAAAAAGGCTTCTAAATAAGATTTGTTTATTTACATGGTTTAATTTTTACAGCATTGTAAGATATGCAAGACATGAATGAAAAGGGATGCAGAATTTTATGAAGAATGAGAAAATTATTTTAATAGCACGCTTCTTCATACAGTGACATTAGGCTCCATAACTATATTTAGAAAATATAACTAAGGCGAATAGAAGAAAACAAGGATAAGATAAGCAAAACTATTATATTTTGAAAAAGCAATTATTATACGAATAATGTAAATTATGTTATTTTTAAAAACATATAAATATTGTTTTGCTATAAAATATTTTGATCTGCTGTACCTCGTAACATGAATAAATGCTTGTCTATACCATGCGTGATTCTTCTTATTTTTGAAGAATGAATAAATTCAAATAGTATTTCTGAAAATATAGGAATAATTAATTTAGATGAAAGCTGTTTAGCGTTCCATTATTAATAATTTCATTAAAAGACAATGTATTTACCTTTATTTTTTAACATTCGCTGTATTTTACTAATAATGTTTTTATCCTTTAAAACTGAAACTTTTATAAAATTATCTAAGTGTTTCGTTTGTTCTTTTTCCGAAGTACTCATTTGTAAATTCTTTTCTAAGGTGGCCCATCCTCCTTCATTATCTTCCCAAAGCCAGTTTTTGAAAGAACTGTTCATATTTCTTTTATGTACAATATTTTTCCCATAGCCTTTATCTATTTGTTTCAGTTCAATGTGATTAATTTTTATAATCTCAATTAGTTTTACTGTAAAAAAACATTTTTTTTAATTAAGAGTATTAAATGTGAATTAATCTATTTACGTGATAGGAATTTTTTCGTAAAAGTTTGGATATTTGTAATTATCTAGACATTTTAAGATTTTATAAATCTATATAGTTCTTTTCAAATATTCAAAAAGTGTCTCGTTAATTTTGTAAAATATCTTAACATTTTTAATGTATCTATGTATGTATATTAGGGTGGTCATAAAAAAAATTCCGATGGTTTTATTTTATTAAGAATGATTAAAAAATAGGAACCCTATATGTTATATTAGATTATTTGGAAGCCGTTAAATGGTGCCGATTTTTTTTTTAAATAAAAATGTGGATTTATTGAAAACGACTTAGCGAAATTATAAATTAAGTGCTTTGAAAAGCCTTTCAGATAAGGTACAAGAATATAATAAAAAATTCATTACGTATACATTTAAGTAAATTATCTGAAGTACTTTTTAAAGCTTACTATATTATTTTATAATTCCGCTGAATCGTTTTCAATAAATCTATATTTGCAATTTTAAGAACAATATCGACACCATTTAACGGTTATCAAAAATTAAAAATAAAAATAGGGTTCCTATTTTTTCAACATTCTTAACCAAATGAAACCAACGGGCTTTTTTCTCTTTATGGTTGTCCTAATGTATATGCACTTCATTTTTAAAATACCCGTATAATAGAATAAAGTTTATTCACTTACAAATAAAATTGGGAAGGGTAGGGTGTGAGCCCATTTTTATCTTTAAGAATTTGTGGTACCTTTCTTGAGAATTGTTAGTGCTATCTTTCAACCGGTAAATACTATAGATTTGCGTATCAACAATATTTAACCAATATTTTTCAAAATATCGAAAAAATGCCATGAAATACTTATAAAGTAGCTCATTCTTTTGTGCCTCATGTAACAGTTTATAAAATTCTATTGAAATTAACTTTGTTGGCAAATAAGCCAGATTGCATATCTTTCTGAATAAAATTAATGTTTTCGAATGTAACTTAAGGTCATGCTTTGTGTTTTCAAATATTTTAAGTCTCCTGGCCCTTTTTCGCAAACTCTATTTTCAAATAGTAAAATGTTTAATTGAAATACGAAAGTAAAGAATGGATACAAAAGACTTAACGTTATGTAGATAATATTACTTGTATAAAATGAAAGTAACAGCCAGTTATATGGCAGTTTTTGAATACCGTTCTAATAGCATTATGTAGACCAGTTTCAAAGTCACAAATGCATTGTAGAGGTTCCAAATTAATCATTATTTTTTGTTTTATAAATTCAAAAATTTGGACGTACGTCTTTCCAAATTTATTCGGCATTAAAGCCCATATTATCGGAATAAACTAAAATGTCACAAAAATGATTAAGTATAAACACAATTCTTGAAATATTTGAAAATATTAAAAATAAAATAAATAAAACATTTCATATTAACCTTTTCCTTATATTTTCCCATAATTGTCAAGAGTTGACTGGCATTTTCTATTGAAGGAGTTGTTTCAAATGTCGCATCTATTGAAAAAATTGTACAACATTCTAGTTTCTTAATCAAATATTTATCTGTTAAAACAATTGATGCGTTATTATTATCGTGTTGAAATTGGAAAAACGATAATTTGCGTAGTTTCCCATCTAATTTAAATTTCAATAGCTTTTGCCATTTTCTAGTGCCCATAATCAATTCGCATTGTCCTAAGCACTTTGGATTTTTAAGACCATGTTTATTCTTCCAGTTATTCATAGTACGTCTCATTATTTTATAGGGTAAAGTTTCTGCTGCAGTAGGATTTCTGAAAATACACAATAGTATATATACTCTGATACAACAAGATATTATTCTTCTTACTTCAATGCAACTGAATCGTATATTTCTTTTGGTGTACCTATGCCGGTACTCATTGCTTTTAGTAGCTTTTTCCTAAACCGTGAGCTTTCTTTAAAATCATCATTAGTCTGATGATTATGATTTTTCATACTTTTAAAATCACGACCGTGAATAATCTGTGCAGTACCTGAACAGTTTTTATTTTCACATCTAAGATATCTATGAAGAAATTTGAATTTACATATTAAATTTATACAATATTTAAAGATAATAAAAATATCAGGGTTACTATATATATATTTGATACTATAATTTTAAACATAATTTTAGTCCATGGTAGTTTACATATTTACTTACGTTATTAGGTTTCCATTATTTTTCGTATAAGTATGCTTTTTATAGTAAATATATCCATCTGGATACAAAACAGTAGGCATTAATTTCTTTTTTTTATCCATCGCTTATAATTAAAACTGGGGTTATAAAAAATAATGTTAGACTAATAATGGAATAACTGCAAAGCGATCGACATTTATCAATAACAATCTTCAAGCTATACATGTATATGAAAAATATAAAAAAACACCATACCTGATTATGCAAAAATTATAACGCAATGAATACAGATATGGACATCTTAAATAATAAAATTCCATAATTTTTACATTAATTTATTCAATACATATAGAATTTTAAAATATATTTTAAAAGAGATCGAATATCACATAAAAATAGGTGATATTTAAATATACGAGAGAAATCAAAAACACAACAACATACAATAAGGATTAAAAAATAATAACAACGTATTTAATAAACCAGCAGACAGAATTACAATAACAATAATTTCATTATCTGATAATGCATTTGTTTAAAATAATTAGTAGAGCTTATTACAATATGCATCTTTATGAAATACAATTATCCAAAAGAAGTTAACAAATTTGCGAATTAAATAGCCCACCTAGTATTAAGAATTTTTACGCTGCTTCGAAGTTACATTTTATGATAATGCACAAACTTTTTTTAAAAAATTTTTTAAAAATCTGACAAATTTTCCAATAAAATATATTAAAATTTTAGTGTCATTAAAATGGAACCACAAAAGATTTGTAATGTTAGCTGCAAACAAAATTAAATATGCATATTCATAATCTTTTAAATTGTTAACAATTATAGGTTTCGAATGAAAATTCTTTATAGATTAATGAACAAACGAGGAAGAAAATAGAAGCAAAATGAAATAAACCCTTTTTTTATGAAAACTTGCTATTAGCAGAAATTATCGGATAATTTATTAAAGAACGTCAACTAAACTTAATTATTTTTCAATGAGATAGAGTAAAAACATTTTATTTATTTATTTTCGTTCAAAACGATTACTTGATAATATATGTTATGCGTTTTCAAAAATTAATCGATAATCGTCACTAAACACGTTAATGTAACATTGAATTTGTTGCCTTTTAATGCAAAGCATTATAAGTTGTCTTATTTATAATTTTCTTTGTAAATATAAATTTTATCCATTATAATCAAAATATTATAAATATAATTAAATGATAATATGCGTTTTTTTAGTATATCGAATAAACATCATTAAATGGTAAGCTACTACATAGTGTTTTATAAAGTTCTACAGACGAGTTAAGTCAAATCTGTAATATGAAAAATGGGACATCACGTTTAAAAAATTAAACTGACTTTCATATTCCTTTCAATAGCATATATATCTTAAGCTTAAAATAATAACGACAGGTAATAAATTTATTCTAAAAGCACTGAAACTATGCTATAATATAATGATTTTTGTAAAAATGTAAGAAGAAACGTCTCTCACTACTCTTGATTAAGGTCCAAGGCATATTGCTACGCATTCTATACAACAATTGTTAATTTAATGATTGATAGTTTTGCTTATCTTATCCCTGTTTTCTTCTATTCGCCTTAGTTATATTTTCTAAATATAGTTATGGAGACTAATGTCACTGTATGAAGAAGCGTGCTATTAAAATAATTTTCTCATTCTTCATAAAATTCTGCATCCCTTTTCATTCATGTCTTGCATATCTTACAATGCTGTAAAAATTAAACCATGTAAATAAACAAATCTTATTTAGAAGCCTTTTTTGCTTATTATAATTGAAAGTAATCCATATGTATATTATGGATATATATACTTGTTATACTTTCTACGAAAAGACCAGCTCATTTAGACAGTTAAAACTATAATACCCAATGTGTAGAAAATTTGTGAAATATCCAGTACGTAAAGCAATATTGCATTTTGAACATATATCCTGTCATTCGTTAATTTTCCATATATATTTCACATATCTCATCACCATTTACCAGTGCATCATTTTAATATTTTTATCTGAAATCAAAAAAGTAATCACAAAGTAACGTATTTTTAAACATATATTTATAGCTGCTAAAAATATAAAAATTGTTATATACGTATCTTAATTATATTCGATAGTAAACCTTCCTATATTACTGCTTTATATTTTTATACATTTTCTCTTCTCATTTAAATCCTTTTCTTAACCTTGTTTTAATTTTATTAATTTGACAGAATTTATTATGTCAACAGTAGGTTATCTGCGTACATTTACTGCGCATCAAGCATTACTTCCGCTAATTTTTCGTCACATTCACATATTTTATAGAGTAGCCATAACTACATCTGAATTTTTTGGGACAAATGGCACACTACCGACATATCCTATAGCGTAGTACTATTTTGGGTACTACGCTATAGTCGCTGCTGATACTACTGGTCGGCGGAAATACGTCAGAGGGTAGAGACTGTAGAGGGACCGCAATATAGATATATCTAATTACTAATTTCAAAATACATAATGCATGGTCCGTGACCCAAGACAAATGTTAGTATTATCAGAGATGAAACGGGAGATTGCTCATGCGAGGTCCCGAGGCAATCCCTACCGGTAGGCGGCGCTGGTGTTGGCAAACGCGTGTCTCAGGTCCATCTAACCCCTAACGCCATCTATTGGAAGAGACCACGAAGCACGAGCGTTAAGCTTAGAATAGGGTAAAACATATATGCATTGTTGCCAGAAAGCGGAATAAAGAGAGAGCGGAGATATTTTCTCGGACCTCTCTGTCTTTCTCGCTGTTAGCTTCTAGCAGAAGAGTCGAGGCAAAATCTTTCCGTTTCGCTTTGCCGAAAATCTACCAATATTCGATGTCATTTATATTTGCAGGCCAATGCCTTTATACATGATTTTTTCAGCATATTTATTTATCAGCATTGACTTATTTAAATCAATAATAAATTAAGGAAATGCGTATTTGATATATAATAATTATTTTAACTATAATTTCATCGTTATATTTCGCTTATTTCCGTAAAATCTGAATTTCTTTAGTTTATTATTGATTATTGTAAGTCAATGGCCATTAAAAAAAATTTAATCTTAAAAAAAAAAAGAAAAGTACCGTTCAGGAATCGAACCCGGACCCACAAATCGCCACGCGATTACCTTACCGCCTAGACCAAGAGGCTTCTTCAGTGCACCGTAAACAGATAGTCTTTTTAAGGGCTTGAAATCTTCTTTTAAACCATATAAATAAACGAGCAACCGACAGCTTTATTCATTATTATTCTATCATAATGGTACACAAATTAAAGAATAATTATATAATGTAGATTTTCAAAAGCTTTTCCAATAACCAAGAACGGAAACTGCGAGCGTTGATTATTTATCTTCGTTCTTGGCTATTGGAAAAGCTTTTGAAAACTATTCAAAATATAAATATTCCTTAATTTGTGTACCATTATGACAGAATAATAATGAATAAAGCTGTCGGTTGCTCGTTTATTTATATGGTTTAAAAGAAGATTTCAAGCCCTTAAAAAGACTATCTGTTTACGGTGCACTGAAGAAGCCTCGTGGTCTAGGCGGTAAGGTAATCGCGTGGCGATTTGTGGGTCCGGGTTCGATTCCTGAACGGTACTTTTCTTTTTTTTTTTAAGATTAAATTTTTTTAAATTGCCATTGACTTACAATAATCAATAATAACCTAAAGAAATGCAGATTTTACGGAAATAAGCGAAATATAACGATGAAATTATAGTTAAAATAATTATTATATATCAAATACGCATTTCCTTAATTTATTAATGATTTAAATAAGTCAATGCTGATAAATAAATATGCTGAAAAAATCATGTATAAAGGCATTGGCCTGCAAATATAAATGACATCGAATATTGGTAGATTTTCGGCAAAGCGAAACGGAAAGATTTTGCCTCGACTCTTCTGCTAGAAACTAACAGCGAGAAAGACAGAGAGGTCCGAGAAAATATCTCCGCTCTCTCTTTATTCCGCTTTCTGGCAACAATGCATATATGTTTTACCCTATTCTAAGCTTAACGCTCGTGCTTCGTGGTCTCTTCCGATAGATTGCGTTAGGGGTTAGATGGACCTGAGACACGCGCGTTTGCCAACACCAGCGTCGCCTACCGGTAGGGATTGCCTCGGGACCTCGCATGAGCAATCTCCCGTTTCATCTCTGGTATTATTGTATCGTACATACAATATACATACCGCAAGTTATAAAGTAATATAAAGAAATAAAGTGGCAGTTTTAATCTTACTGACAGCTGATATACTGATGGTATAAGTGAATAAATAAAGTGACGAAATTTGTAAAATGTACATAAAAATAATTTTTAAAAGTATATAAAGGACTGAACATTTTAGATAAGTATAACAATAAATTTTATAATATAAAATGTAAGATATAAATATTTTGTGGTACTTTGTGGGATTTTATTTCAGATTAAATTATAGTAATGTGTTTACTATGTCATTGTGCTGAGGATGGAGCTATGCGGATTTTCAAAATTAAAATAAACGAATAGACTAAACATAATGTGGTTATTGTGTCATCGTTGAGATTCAAACTATGTTAATTGAGACGGATAATAAAATAAATGAGTGAAAAAACTGGGTAAATACAATAATAAATAAAGAAGCTGACAAATTAGATATATAATATAAAATGTAAGATATTTTATAGTACTTTCTGGGATTTTATTTCAGATTAAATTATAGTAATGTGTTTACTATTTCACTACTGAGGATGGAGCTATGTGGATTGAACATTAAAATGAAAGGAATAGATTCACCATATTATGGTTACTGTGTCATCGCTGAGGATCAAACTGTGTTAATTGAGATGAATATTAAAATAAACAAGTCAACACATTGGGTAAATACGATACAAATAAAGAAGCTGACAGATTACATTTGTAATTTCAAATGTAAGATTTTATATAGTACTTTTTGGGATTTTGTTTCAGATTAAATTATTGTAAAGTGTTTACTATGTCAATGCTGAGAATGGAGCTATGTGGATTGAACATTAAAACAAAAAGAATAGATTCACCATAATGTTATTTCTGTGTCATCGCTGATGAGGATCAAACTGTGTTAATTCAGACAGATATTAAAACAAATGAGTCAGCAATTTAGGTAAATGCAATAATAAATAAAGAAAATGACAGAATAGATATATAATATAAAATGTAAGATGTTTTATAGTACTTTGTGGGATTTTGTTTCAGATTAAATTATAGTAATGTACGTGTGTTTACTGTATCACTGCTGAGGATGAAGCTATGTGGATCGAACATTAAAAAAAAAGAATAGATTCACCATAATGTGGTTACTGTGTCATCGCTGAGGATCAAACTGTGATAATTGAGATGAATATTAAAATAAAGAAGCTGACAGATTAGATATATAATATAACATGTTAGATATTTTACAGTACTTTGTGGGATTTTATTTAAAGTTAATATATGTAAAATAAAATTGTTGTTTTCTTTTTACAATTGTATCTATATTAATTACTATATGTTGCAATCTCTTAAAATTAAGCCTCTGCTTTTATTAGCAAACTAATAGTTCCACACGGCAGTGATGCCAGAATCAAGCTTTTAGCAACAAAAATGAAGATAAGCGCTAGCCAGCAGGAGTATAGAAAATTTAAAGGGAAGCGGTACAAACACAACTATGCCTGGAGAGCATAGGTGTGATTTGGACTTCAGGCAACATTGGCTTTAGAAGAAGAGCGACTACCGCTAACCGTGACATTTTTACGTGTTATCCGTGTGAAGTGGTGCTGCGTTTACCTAAAAACTCAAAGCAAATAAAAATGCTTTTCCTAAATTGATTTGTAATATTGATAAAATGGTCAAATGTAGCCATTAATTAGATTTGGTAATAAATACAGAAAATGCGTTTTATTATAACAAATAAGTTGAGGTAAAATAAACTCAATGTTTTTATATTAATCTGTTAACAATGCATTTTTTTTATTTATTATTGAGTCCAATAAATTAATGGTTATTAAAAAAAAAATTCCTTGTAATGAAAAAAAAAATGAAAAAATTTTAAACTTCACCAAGACTCGAACACGAGCCCACCGCATGACAAACGACAACCTTACCGCATGCGCTACAGCGCTCACTTGATGTAACAAGAGCAAAACAGCCTTTTATAGACTGACTACAATCTTTCACTAACTCGTCATAAACGATCAAGAATTAGCTGCAATAGTAAATACATTTATCTCCACAGCATTATTGCACTAAATTTATTATGTTTTTAATTTGAGGCAAACATTTTTCATGAAGATACGATACTTTAAGATATGCCCAGATAGCCTTATCCGATTGTGCAAAAGTAAACGAAATTCTGCTACAAAATCCAGTCAACAAAATGACACCATATTGGAAACAGAACCTGACTTGTCAGTTTCTGCTAACAGATTAACAACAATATGATATCGCTTTCTCTGGCAGAGCCTGTGGCAGATTAGCACCTAAAACGCAACAGAACCTGTGTCAGAGCCTGCAGCATATCTGCAGCAGAAACGCAGCAGACTCTGCGTACCTGAACTTAAATGTCTTACGCTGTTTGACGCATGCGCAGAACGATAAACATGACGCCGTCTTTTAGAACAACGTTAAAGCCACTAGGTGGTACATCGTTTAAAATTGTATTAATTATAATATCTGAAAATTTTTAAACATATAATGATAAATATCCAGAAGAAATAACGTTTAATTGACGTAGAGGGAACAACGTATTTACCCATAACCAATTCGAAACGGTTGAATACAAGGCATCTTTCTAACATTTTTTAAACGTACGTTGTATTCTCCAAGAGAAATAACGTTTAACTTCCGTTGATGAAGCAACGTTTTTCTCCACAACTAATATGAAACGGTAGAATTGATGGAATCTTTCTAATATATTTTAAATATTGATTTTTTCTATAGATGCAACGATTAAATGATGTTAGCACAACGTTTTCTTCGTGAACTGAAATTATGTCAAGGAAACAGTTCAAATATTGTTTTTAGTAATATTTATTCAAATGATTAAAAAATTGCAATTTATAAAAATATTTAACAACAAAGATTTTTAGGATTTAATTCGAAATAAAAAATAATGTAAGGTGATTTTCAATAACAGTTGCATATTCATCAAAATTGTAACGATCTATCATATGCTAACGTAGCTTAGTGGTTAAGGTGCGCGCCATGTTAGAAATTCTTTCAGCTATTTTACGATTTGTAGCCAATTCCAGGAGAAAGGAGACTCGAAGGATCGTCCGCTGTGCTTCTAGGATGCAGATTATTATAGTGTGTAAGATTCGATGATTGATAGAAATCAATATAAAGACAATTAATTCATATAGATTACGTGTAGGAGGAAAAACCTGCTGCACGCAGGTTCGCGTCCAGCCATCTCCTAATATTTTTTCTTTTTTTTTTTAGTAAAAATTGATTGTATAATGATAACTTATAATATTTTGTGATTTTAATGCAAATTTAAGTGTTAAATTATTCACGCGATTCAATTTATTCATCCTAAAATTTTTTCAAGCGGACAGAAACGTTAAATCAACCGTTGATAGAAACGTGGATTTTGGCGACATAGGGCACGTAGTTTCAACTATAGATAACGCGTTAAGAAATTACGTTGATTCAACATTTTTGGTTTTATTGGGTAACATTTTAAAGAGCGTACATAGAGTAACAAATCCTGCTTTGTTTTTGTTTTTAATCTGCCTTCAGAGACTGTACTGCAGACTCTGTCGCAAATCTGCTATAAATCTGCGCTCAGGTTATGTGTACAGATTCCGTTTTGTTTTTGGCGTCATTCTGCTAGAAGGCTAGTATGTGCCGGTTCTGACGGCAAATACCAAGTCAAATGTTTCTATAGCTGATAGCAATCTGACAACAAAATTTGAGCATTTCTGTTAGCAATCTGCTGCCAATCTGCACACAAAATGTTATCTGGGTGTTCATGCAATACTTTAAATACAAAACTATTCATATGCTGGTTTATCATAGTTATTCGACTACATATAACAAATATTATAATATTACTTAATTAATTTATGATAGTTGAGCATATGAATAGTTTTGTATATAGAGTACTGAATGGTTACCCTTAAATTATCATATCTTCATGCAAAATGTATGCTTCAAATTAAAAACAATAAATTTAGTACAATAATGCTATGTAGATAAATGTATTTATTATTACAGCTAATTCTTGATCGTTTATGACGAGTTAGTGAAAGAATTGTAGTCAGTCTTTAAAAGGCTGTTTTGCTCTTGGTACATCAAGTGAGCGCTGTAGCGCAGGCGGTAAGGTTGCCGTTTGTCATGCGGTGGGCTCGTGTTCGAGTCTTGGTGAAGTTTAAAATTTTTTCATTTTTTTTTTCATTACAAGGAATTTTTTTTTTAATAATCATTAATTTATTGGACTCAATAATAAATAAAAAAATGCATTTGTTAACAGATTAATATAAAAACATTGAGTTTATTTTACCTCAACTCATTTGTTATAATAAAACGCATTTTTTGTATTTATTACCAAATCTAATTAATTAATGGCTACATTTGACCATTTTATCAAAATTAAAAATCAATTTAGGAAAAGCATTTTTATTTTATTTATTCACTTATAACATAAGTACATCAGCTGTCAGATAGATCAAAGCTGTCACTACTCCTTATTTCTTTATTACACTTTATTTTTCCGTATACTAACATTTGTCTTCGTTCACGCCGTTCACGGTGACAGGCTGTGAATATACTATATATAATTTTTGATATATTACGTTCTGCATTTAAGATGGCTACTGATGTATTTCCGCTGGCAGTATACTTTGTGCAGTCTGCATTCCTTATATCAAAATTCACTTACTATAGAGCGTAGTACTATTCAAGATGGCGGACTTGGCAACCTTGGTTGAGAATGTTGTTGAGATGGACATGAATCAATTTTGCGAGAAGCATTTTTGCTACAAGATAGTATAGGGAAGCAGAAACTATACCTCAGCGTTGCCAAGTGTAGTGTAATTACACTACTTAGTGTCCATATCCTATAGCGTAGTGTCCTTTCGGACACTACGCTATAAGATGTGTAGCCTTTGGGATACTACGCTATAAGATATGTAGCATTTGAGATACTACGCTATAGGATGTGCAGTATTTCGGATACTACGCTATAAGATGTGTAGTACGACACTATAATTTCTGTTAGTATATTAGTTTTCTATAGTGTAGTAATAGTCTTACGAACAATACTTCGTAATACTTCTATCTTCCTCGTGTATTTTGACAGTTTATCTAGAATTGTTTGTTATTATTGAACATTGTAAAGAATATTGAAGTGAAAATTGTTCTGATAATGCATATATAATTACCTAGTAAATTGAAAATTAAATAAATTTTTAAATATCGTGTTGGTCATTATTAAATAAATAATTTTATTCTTTTATTTTATCCCGAGGATGAATGATCCCTTATAATAATGCTGTAAAAAGTTTATCCTTTTTATAATTTTTAAGAATTTTAAAAAGTATGAAAATTTATTACTTTTGTATAATAAATAGTTGTTTTTCTTGTTTATATGAATTTTATTGAAATTAAATGTCTTTATTTATGTGAAAATGATCGTTGTGGAGATTATAAATTTATGTAAATGTCAACTGAGTTCTTTTTCCTGTAAATTATTATTAAGGGGTGATACTCCTGTAAAACGTTGTTTTTTAAAGAATTTTTATTACAAGAAGAGTAAAATATTTATTGATTCGCCGTAAAGTGCATGTTAATTAATATTAAAGTTAAAAGTTGCTGATTCACCCAATGCTGATGCCAATGAATAATCCATCGTTATGGATATTTACAACTCCGCATAAAGAAATTCTAGAAGTAATTTGTAAAAACAAACCTAAGTTCATCATAGAATTAGTGGGCTCCGGAACGATTTATTTACATAATAATTGTTTGTTAACAGCTACTGATTTTATGTTGGAAACCGTACAAACCTATAAAATAAGCAAGTGAAGGAATTATATTCCAAGCCATAAATTTTCTCTTAATACAATTGATCCCAAAAACAGCATAAATGCAGCGGACACCAACAAGATACCTCGATTCCACACTATACTAAGTAAACTCAACGAACATATAATACCCTCAGCGCCCAGCTCAAGGACCTCGAGAAGGACCTAGATAAAAAGGTCAAGGGAGAGGTCACTACCTATTTCCTATCAATTTATTTTATACTATTCAACATTGTAAAATAACTCTACGAGGACAGAATAAATTTAGTTGTACCAATGTGATTGAATTTGCTTATCGCAGTGTAAACCCATAACAATATAGTGAAATTTAACAAAAAAAAGTCTAAAAATTAAAATTTAAGGTTGTTTTGAACAGAAATGTCGTTTTTTTTATAAACAAAAGGAGAAAAAATTTATTTATAATGGTTTTTTTAATGAAGTTTGAGGTATATTTTGCTTATTGCTGAGGCCAATAAGTTAAAAAATGTATTTGCAAAATTTCCAGTAAATTAGACAAATAATTTTTTATTTGCATTTCACGACGCGAAAAATTAAACGTTTTGAGAAAAACGCGTTTAAAGTTTTTGGACTTAAAAGTTCTGTTTACTAACACTTTTATGAATTTCATCCTTATCAAAGTTTAATCTGTTTGCGTACATGTACATATATGTATTGAATAATATTCAAATAGCAAATTATGTATAAAGCTTATTAGGCCAAACAAGGCATAAGACAAAACTGCGAACTCGTTTTCTTATTTCATCTCATATACGCGTTTTGAGAGTATAGCTTCGATAGATTTGTAAAGATTCTTAAATTATTTTTTTTCACTTGAAACTTTCGGAATATATTCTTCACATGTTAAAGAATCTTTTTACAATAAAAAATTGTTAACAAACAATTTGTAAATTACTCTTCCACCTTAATAATAGTCATACTTCTTTAAATAAAGTATCTATATATACAGGAATAACGAAAAGTGTGGAATGTTATATGCTGCCTCACTCTCCAGTTTCACCATATATGAGCTAGACGAAATAAAAAATAAAGCAATGATATTTGAATATCAGGTAGACATTGAACTTAACTTATTGATATAACTATATTAAAACATAGATTTTAAATAGAATATACATTGGAGTAAACATTCCTATCCTGGGTGCAAAGAGAGCATCCCTATACTTTCTCTACCTGCATTATCGCTTATAGAGCAATAAACCAAGAACTGTCTATACAATTTACCCTTTTCAGACATCTTTTTTTACATACGGGGAAATCCATCTGCGGTGCAAATAAGCCACCCGGGAGTTTCTCTTTTTTTATGACTATCTACGAAAACCCATCCTGCGATGCAAACATCCTGCTATCGCCAACTTTGTTTTTGGGAAAAATCTTCCTGTGACGTAAAAGAAGTACTTCCCGTCCAGAAAAAATATCCTTAGCCTTCCCTACTCGGTGTACCAAAAATTTCCTCAGCAAAGGAACAACATTCGCTAAACTGAAGATCTGATTGGTCCACAGGGTGGACGATGGACCCCTTCATTTTCTTCTCAAGGAGGGATAATTCATTAAAAGCCCTCGTTAGCCCTTAGGCAATGTCTTTTTGTCTGTTTCGTCTTTGATCTTGTTTTTTAAGTTTTTGCTCTAAGCGTATCAGCGAAAATCGATAATTATTTTAAATTAATTTCTTCATTTACTGATTTCTTTGGTGAAGTTTAGTGTAATTGTGTGAGAACATTTTTAAAAATAGTAAAAGTAATAAATAAAGCAAAATATAAGCTTTAAATTAAACTACATCATTCAACTACCATCTTCAATCCAATTACGCTTAGTGACACAGACGGTATCTCGAATATACAAATCATCAATAATAAAAATCTCTTTGTAATCCAAAGAAATACGGTTTATGGTTTATTCCCCAGATTAAAACGAGCTGTAGCGGTAAAGCAAAGTATCGTAAAACCGTCCTTTGTTGGAATTAAATAAGTGTTCGATTAGTGGATTATCAATAACATCTGTGAAATACATTTGAAGCATATATCAGAAAAATAGGGGTAAGTTTGTTACATAAAATCACTTTTCGTCGCTTCTACTAACATTCTTTAATTTTTAAATTTGTAACAATTTCGTTGATATTTCTTTAAAGGATTTTGATAATGAAAGCTGAGCAAGAATTTTCAGTAAATGCCCTGTCTGAAAGCAGGGGTCAAACGTATTGAAAGATTTGGGAAACGGATCCTGCTTTGAAAGATTGGCTTCAGCCTCACGCTTCCAACAAGAAAGCATTATGCTCCATGTGCGAATCTTCCATTTCGGCGCACTATCATACATTACGAAAACACGCTGGAAGTAAGAGACATTTGGATTTGATGAGGCGTACAAGTAGCACAAATAGTTTGGACACCATGGAAACTGCTTTAGAAATTCAAACAAAAGTAACAAGAATTGAATTAATTTTGACAGGATTCTTTGCAGAACATAACATAGCGTATCGTATAGTAGATCATTTAATACCTATATTAAAACATTGTTTTCAGGATGTAGATGTTTGCAAAATGTTACGTTTGGGAAGAACAAAATTAACCGCGATGACAGGTGTAATAGCATCTTCGTATAATAATAAATTATGTATTACTTTACAAAAACGCAAATTCAGTATAATGACAGACGAAAGTACAGACGTCTCCAATGTTAAAGTAATTTGCATTATTGTTAGATTTTTCGATGCAGAAATACAAAGTATTCGTTGCGCCTTATGGGATTTAATTGAAATTTATAGAGATGAAGATAGCAATGAAACAGCAGAAAATTTATATAACAATATTATTAATTCATTCACTGTTTGCAACATTCCTTTAGAAAATATAACCGGATTTGGTTGAGACGGATGCAATAGTTTGATGGGTTCACATAATTCAGTAGCGTCTAGATTTAGAAATGATTGTCCTAATATTACTATTTTGAAGTGCATATGTCATACTGCACATTTATGTGCGAATTATGCTTGTAAAACATTACCACGTGAATGTGAAGATTTAGGGCGCAATATTTATAATTTTTTTAAACTTAGTAGTAAGCGGCAACACCAATTTAAGGAATTTCACGTTTTGTTGGATGCTGAAGTGCATAAAATGTTATATAGTGCTCAAACGCGATGGCTTTCATTAAAAGCAGTTGTAGATCGAATTTTAGAGCAATGGGAGCCTCTTCAAATGTATTTCACACAGTTGTGGGAAGAACAGCATTTACCAGCAGCAGAGATAATTTACTCATCCATAACTCATCCATTCGTGAAATGTTATTATTTGTTCTTAAAATGGGTATTACCAAAATTTACAAAATTTAATTGACTATTTCAGTCTGAAAAAGTTATTATTCCATTACTTTACAATCAAGCAGCAGCATTATTTAAAGATATTCTAATTTGTTATATGGACAATAGCTATGTTCTCAGCACGAATGTGAAGGACATAGATCCTGATAACGAGCTTCATTTTCTACCAATAAATGAAATTTATTTAGGTTTAAAGGTAAATACCGAATTGCAGAAACCCGAGATAATACAACAAGCGGAACATATACAGAATTTTCGTCTGAATACGTTTAATTTTTTGAAAGAAGCAAGCAGAGAGTTATAAAAACGTTTTGATTTTAATGATTTACGTTTGAGAGATTTGGAATGTTTTATTCCTCACAAATCTATTGATCCCCAATTTCATGTAACGGTACCAACATTAACTTCTATTTTTGAAATGTTTCCTCGTAATTTAGATTCTTCCTGTTTCACCAGGCAATCAGTAGATGATGAATGGCGTCTACTACCTTTCGCACAGCTACCACTCGACACTACAAATGAAAAGTTAATAGATGTTTTTTGGGTTAAATTATTAAATTATGATGATATTATGGACCTACAAAAGTACACGAATTTATCTCAATTTGTTTTAAACTTGCTTTGCTTAACTCATTCAAACGCTGAGTGCGAACGACTTTTTAGTAAAGTTAATTTAACGAAAACGAAAAACAGGAACAAAATGAAGACAACTACATTAAAAAATAATTTGACTGCGTGGGAATGTGTTAAGAATAGTGGTACTTGTAAATTATTTGAACCATCCGCAGATATGATAGATCATTGCAATCAAAGCATGTACATTTTAATACATCAAATACAGATAATGAAAATGAAGGTGTTTCCGATGAAGATTCAGAATACTTTATGCTGATGTAACGCCCGTTTCTCAAAATTGCGTAATTTACTGATATTTCAATTATTATCTTAAATTTAAAAAGAATATATAAATTTGTAACTTAATCTATAGTTTTTATTTGAATCTTCGATATTTGAAAATTCTTTAAATTTGTAAAAAAGTTATATGCTTTTAAATAAATAATGTTTATTCTTACAATGTTTTTCTTCATCTCATTTTCATTGCATAAAAATAATATTTTATTTATAAATATATAAAAACAAATAGCTAGATTTCATACAAAAATTATTAATATGATGAAGCACTGTTGAAAATTTAATCAAGATCGGTTGAATAATTTTTAAATGAGAGCTTATGTTACTTCCTAAACTTTGAAAAACTATACATCATATTATTATTTTATTGAGTTTCTGTTATATGCATCATCATATTAATGACGAAAATAGCAGCTAATACAGCCAACGAAGCTAGCCAAGACGCCAAAGACCGATCCTGTTAAAATGGAATTTCAGCTTATCAAAGTCTTAACAAAGATAAATTTTTCTCGATTGAAACTTCCATAAAAGACATTACTCTTCATCCTAAGTAATTAATAATATGATTTTATGTGTACTCAGTTAATTGGCATACGATTTTCGGCACAAATCATCAGTTTTGCAGGTACGGTAATCGAAATCTTTTAATTTGCAAGTGACTTTTCATGATTGGTCAACGTCCTTCCAAATTGACCAATCATATTTAGTCATTCATTCTCGAACGCATCTTAGGTATACTTCCAGTTGAAACTACAGTTTGTAGTCTAGACACTTGCTATACCACGTAGAGTAGTATATTTTGTTCTCGTCACTTACTATGCAGCGTAGTGTAATTCAAAATGGCGGACTTGGCAACGCTGCTATACCTGTACATGATTCAGTGGACGTTTATTTTCAGGGATTAGATCCAGATCTCGGATCAAGGTTGCCAAGTCCGCCATCTTGAATAGTACTACGCTCTATAGTAAGTGAATTTTGATATAAGGAATGCAGACTGCACAAAGTATACTGCCAGCGGAAATACATCAGTAGCCATCTTAAATGCAGAACGTAATATATCAAAAATTATATATAGTATATTCACAGCCTGTCACCGTGAACGGCGTGAACGAAGACAAATGTTAGTATACGGAAAAATAAAGTGTAATAAAGAAATAAGGAGTAGTGACAGCTTTGATCTATCTGACAGCTGATGTACTTATGGTATAAGTGAATAAATAAAATAAAAATGCTTTTCCTAAATTGATTTTTAATTTTGATAAAATGGTCAAATGTAGCCATTAATTAATTAGATTTGGTAATAAATACAAAAAATGCGTTTTATTATAACAAATGAGTTGAGGTAAAATAAACTCAATGTTTTTATATTAATCTGTTAACAAATGCATTTTTTTATTTATTATTGAGTCCAATAAATTAATGGTTATTAAAAAAAAAATTTCTTGTAATGAAAAAAAAAATGAAAAAATTTTAACCTTCACCAAGACTCGAACACGAGCCCACCGCATGACAAACGGCAACCTTACCGCCTGCGCTAAGCGCTCACCTGATGTACCAAGAGCAAAACAGCCTTTTAAAGACTGACTACAATTCTTTCACTAACTCGTCATAAACGATCAAGAATTAGCTGTAATAATAAATACATTTATCTACATAGCATTATTGTACTAAATTTATTGTTTTTAATTTGAAGCATACATTTTGCATGAAGATATGATAATTTAAGGGTAACCATTCAGTACTCTATATACAAAACTATTCATATGCTCAACTATCATAAATTAATTAATATTATAATATTTGTTATATGTAGTCGAATAACTATGATAAACCAGCATATGAATAGTTTTGTATTTAGAGTATTGCATGAACACCCTTAAAGTATCGTATCTTCATGTAAAATGTATGCTTCAAATTAAAAACATAATAAATTTAGTGCAATAATGCTGTGGAGATAAATGTATTTATTATTGCAGCTAATTTTTGATCGTTTATGACGAGTTAGTGAAAGAATTGTAGTCAGTCTTTAAAAGCCTGTTTTGCTCTTGGTACATCAAGTGAGCGCTGTAGCGCAGGCGGTAAGGTTGCCGTTTATTATGCGGTGGGCTCGTGTTCGAGTCTTGGTGAAGTTTAAAATTTTTTCATTTTTTTTTTCATTACAAGGATTTTTTTTTAATAACCATTAATTTATTGGACTCAATAATAAATAAAAAAATGCATTTGTTAACAGATTAATATAAAAACATTGAGTTTATTTTACCTCAACTCATTTGTTATAATAAAACGCATTTTCTGTATTTATTACCAAATCTAATTAATTAATGGCTACATTTGACCATTTTATCAATATTAAAAATCAATTAAGAAAAGCATTTTTATTTGCTTTGAGTTTTTAGGTAAACGCAGCACCACTTCACTCGGATGACACGTAAAAATGTCACGGTTAGCGGTAGTCGCTCTTCTTCTGACGCCAATGTTGCCGGAAGTCCAAATCACACCTATGCTCTCTAGGCATAATTGTGTTTGTACCGCTTCCCTTTAAATTTTCTATACTGCTGCTGGCTAGCGCTTATCTTCATTTTTGTTGCTAAAAGCTTGATTCTGGCATCACTGCCGTGTGGAACTATTAGTTAGCTAATAAAAGCAGAGGCTTAATTTTAAGAGATTGCAACATATAGTAATTAATATTGATACAATTGTAAAAAGAAAACAAAAATTTTATTTTACATATATTAACTTTAAATAAAATCCCACAAAGTACTGTAAAATATCTAACATGTTATATTATATATCTAATCTGTCAGCTTCTTTATTTTAATATTCATCTCAATTATCACAGTTTGATCCTCAGCGATGACACAGTAACCACATTATGGTGAATCTATTCTTTTTTTTTAATGTTCGATCCACATAGCTTCATCCTCAGCAGTGATACAGTAAACACACGTACATTACTATAATTTAATCTGAAACAAAATCCCACAAAGTACTATAAAACATCTTACATTTTATATTATATATCTATTCTGTCATTTTCTTTATTTATTATTGCATTTACCTAAATTGCTGACTCATTTATTTTAATATCTGTCTCAATTAACACAGTTTGATCCTCATCAGCGATGACATAGAAATAACATTATGGTGAATCTATTCTTTTTGTTTTAATGTTCAATCCACATAGCTCCATTCTCAGCATTGACATAGTAAACACTTTACAATAATTTAATCTGAAACAAAATCCCAAAAAGTACTATATAAAATCTTACATTTGAAATTACAAATGTAATCTGTCAGCTTCTTTATTTGTATCGTATTTACCCAATGTGTTGACTTGTTTATTTTAATATTCATCTCAATTAACACAGTTTGATCCTCAGCAATGACACAGTAACCATAATATGGTGAATCTATTCCTTTCGTTTTAATGTTCAATCCACATAGCTCCATCCTCAGTAGTGACATAGTAAACACATTACTATAATTTAATCTGAAATAAAATCCCACAAAGTAACACAAAATATTTATATCTTACATTTTATATTATAAACTTTATTGTTATACTTATCTAAAATGTTCAGTCCTTTATATACTTTTAAAAATTATTTTTTTGTACATTTTACAAATTTCGTCACTTTATTTATTCACTTATACCATCAGTATATCAGCTGTCAGTAAGATTAAAACTGTCACTTTATTTCTTTATATTACTTTATAACTTGCGGTATGTATATTGTATGTACGATACAATAATACTAACATTTGTCTTGGCTCACGGACCATGCATTATGTATTTTGAAATTAGTAATTAGAAATATCTATATTGCGGTCCCTCTACAGTCTCTACCCTCTGACGTATTTCCGCCGACCAGTAGTATCAGCAGTGACTATAGCGTAGTACCCAAAATAGTACTACGCTATAGGATATGTCGCTTTTGGGTACTACGGTAGTACCGAAAGTACTACACTTGGCAACCTTGTCTCGGATCAAACTTACCACAGTGTCGCAACTTACGAAAAAAAAACTAGATCACCCTAGACTAATCCGGATCTAGTAAGGAGGCTTTCGCGAGAGTGAATCCGGATCCAGATTTAAGTAGAGTAATTGGGGCCTATTCAGGTGTGGAAATTTTAGCTGTCATTATTGACATTATTCTAATCAACAAAAGGTAAATATTAAATTTCCAATTTGTTTTGTTAAAGATAAAGAAAGAAGTATAATAATCATTAATAATTTTCACTTTTTATATAATATATTAACTTTCTTACGTAATTTCTCTTAATAACATTTTATTTACAGATTAAACAATGAATTATATGAATTTATGGAATATTTTATTTGAAAATAATGAGGAGGAAGATGATGTATTATTATCTTCCTCCTCATTATTTTCAAATAAAATATTCCATAAATTCATATAATTCATTGTTTAATCTGTAAATAAAATGTTATTAAGAGAAATTACGTAAGAAAGTTAATATATTATATAAAAAGTGAAAATTATTAATGATTATTATACTTCTTTCTTTATCTTTAGCAAAACAAATTGGAAATTTAATATTTAACTTTTGTTGATTAGAATAATGCCACTAATGACAGCTAAAATTTCCACACCTGATAGGCCCTAATTACTTTACTTAAATCTGGATCCGGATTCACTCTCGCGAAAGCCTCCTCACTAGATCCGGATTAGTCTAGGGTGATAAAGTATTTTTTTTTCGTAAGTTGCGACACTGCGGTAAGTCTGATCCGAGATCTAGATCTAACCCCTGAAAATAAACGTCCAGTTTTGTACAGTGTACCAACCGAAATAGGAATTTTTGTGTTACTTGACTATATCAATGTTGACTATAGCAATTCTTACTATAGCAAAATTATCATATTTTATTTAAAAGAAGTATTAAAACGTAAGTATATTTTAATTAAAATAAGTATTAAAAATTAATGTTTAACATTTTTTTGAGTTAGACAATGTACAGTTAGTGCCTGTGTGCTATAGTTAAATAATACAATTAATTCTATATTTTAGAGAGAACCTCTGCTTATATATATATATACAGGGTCTTTTCCTAATAGCGGAGCATAGGAGATTGTTAGTTGACTATAGCACTCGGAATGATGGAATCTGAGAGCGCTGATTGGTCAACGTTGCGTAGTACCAACATATAATAGGCCGTTACCAATAGTTGGATACGAAAATTGAGATTCATCCGCCATTTTGGTGTGGAGAAATGTTTACATGCTAATCCTAGCAGAAAGAGGTGTAAAATGGAGAAATGTCAAATGGTAAGGTTACTAAAGTAAAAATTGCAAATAATGAATAGAAAGTACGAATAATCTTCATTTTCATTAAAAGCATTCAATTTTTACTTTAGTAACGATAACATTTGACATTTCTCCATTTTACACCTCTTTCTCCTACACAGTGGGAAATTGAATCGTGTGTGCTTTCAACTATAGTGTAGTATATCATTTTGCACGTTAAATTACATAGTGAAGCTAGCCGAAGCACACACGATTCAATGGTAGCGTGCCATTTGTCCCAAAAAATTCAGACGTAGTTATGGCTACTCATCTATAAAATATGTGAATGTAACGAAAAATTAACGGAAGTAATGCTTGATGCGCAGTAAATGTGCGCAGATAACCTACTGTTGACATAATAAATTCTGTCAAATTAATAAAATTAAAACAAGGTTAAGAAAAGGATTTAAATGAGAAGAGAAAATGTATAAAAATATAAAGCAGTAATATAGGAAGGTTTACTATCGAATATAATTAAGATACGTATATAACAATTTTTATATTTTTAGCAGCTATAAATATATGTTTAAAAATCGTTACTTTGTGATTACTTTTTTGATTTCAGATAAAAATATTAAAATGATGCACTGGTAAATGGTGATAAGATATGTGAAATATATATGGAAAATTAACGAATGACAGGATATATGTTCAAAATGCAATATTGCTTTACGTACTGGATATTTCACAAATTTTCTACACATTGGGTATTATAGTTTTAACTGTCTAAATGAGCTGGTCTTTTCGTAGAAAGTATAACAAGTATATATATCCATAATATACATATGGATTACTTTCAATTATAATAAGCAAAAAAGGCTTCTAAATAAGATTTGTTTATTTACATGGTTTAATTTTTACAGCATTGTAAGATATGCAAGACATGAATGAAAAGGGATGCAGAATTTTATGAAGAATGAGAAAATTATTTTAATAGCACGCTTCTTCATACAGTGACATTAGGCTCCATAACTATATTTAGAAAATATAACTAAGGCGAATAGAAGAAAACAGGGATAAGATAAGCAAAACTATCAATCATTAAATTAACAATTGTTCTATAGAATGCGTAGCAATATGCCTTGGACCTTAATCAAGAGTAGTGAGAGACATTTCTTCTTACATTTTTACAAAAATCATTATATTATAGCATAGTTTCAGTGCTTTTAGAATAAATTTATTACCTGTCGTTATTATTTTAAGCTTAAGATATATATGCTATTGAAAGGAATATGAAAGTCAGTTTAATTTTTTTAAACGTGATGTCCCATTTTTCATATTACAGATTTGACTTAGCTCGTCTGTAGAACTTTATAAAACACTATGTAGTAGCTTACCATTTAATGATGTTTATTCGATATACTAAAAAAACGCATATTATCATTTAATTATATTTATAATATTTTGATCATAATGGATAAAATTTATATTTACAAAGAAAATTATAAATAAGACAACTTATAATGCTTTGCATTAAAAGGCAACAAATTCAATGTTACAATAACGTGTTTAGTGACGATTATCGATTAATTTTTGAAAACGCATAACATATATTATCAAGTAATCGTTTTGAACGAAAATAAATAAATAAAATGTTTTTACTCTATCTCATTGAAAAATAATTAAGTTTAGTTGACGTTCTTTAATAAATTATCCGATAATTTCTGCTAATAGCAAGTTTTCATAAAAAAAGGGTTTATTTCATTTTGCTTCTATTTTCTTCCTCGTTTGTTCATTAATCTATAAAGAATTTTCATTCGAAACCTATAATTGTTAACAATTTAAAAGATTATAAATATGCATATTTAATTTTGTTTGCAGCTAACATTACAAATCTTTTGTGGTTCCATTTTAATGACACTAAAATTTTAATATATTTTATTGGAAAATTTGTCAGATTTTTAAAAAAAAGTTTGTGCATTATCATAAAATGTAACTTCGAAGCAGCGTAAAAATTCTTAATACTAGGTGGGCTATTTAATTCGCAAATTTGTTAACTTCTTTTGGATAATTGTATTTCATAAAGATGCATATTGTAATAAGCTCTACTAATTATTTTAAACAAATGCATTATCAGATAATGAAATTATTGTTATTGTAATTCTGTCTGCTGGTTTATTAAATACGTTGTTATTATTTTTTAATCCTTATTGTATGTTGTTGTGTTTTTGATTTCTCTCATATATTTTTTAATATCACCTATTTTTATGTGATATTCGATCTCTTTTAAAATATATTTTAAAATTCTATATGTATTGAATAAATTAATGTAAAAATTATGGAATTTTATTATTTAAGATGTCCATATCTGTATTCATTGCGTTATAATTTTTGCATAATCAGGTATGGTGTTTTTTTATATTTTTCATATAAATGTATAGCTTGAAGATTGTTATTGATAAATGTCGATCGCTTTGCAGTTATTCCATTATTAGTCTAACATTATTTTTTATAACCCCAGTTTTAATTATAAGCGATGGATAAAAAAAAGAAATTAATGCCTACTGTTTTGTATCCAGATGGATATATTTACTATAAAAAGCATACTTATACGAAAAATAATGGAAACCTAATAACGTAAGTAAATATGTAAACTACCATGGACTAAAATTATGTTTAAAATTATAGTATCAAATATATATATAGTAACCCTGATATTTTTATTATCTTTAAATATTGTATAAATTTAATATGTAAATTCAAATTTCTTCATAGATATCTTAGATGTGAAAATAAAAACTGTTCAGGTACTGCACAGATTATTCACGGTCGTGATTTTAAAAGTATGAAAAATCATAATCATCAGACTAATGATGATTTTAAAGAAAGCTCACGGTTTAGGAAAAAGCTACTAAAAGCAATGAGTACCGGCATAGGTACACCAAAAGAAATATACGATTCAGTTGCATTGAAGTAAGAAGAATAATATCTTGTTGTATCAGAGTATATATACTATTGTGTATTTTCAGAAATCCTACTGCAGCAGAAACTTTACCCTATAAAATAATGAGACGTACTATGAATAACTGGAAGAATAAACATGGTCTTAAAAATCCAAAGTGCTTAGGACAATGCGAATTGATTATGGGCACTAGAAAATGGCAAAAGCTATTAAAATTTAAATTAGATGGGAAACTACGCAAATTATCGTTTTTCCAATTTCAACACGATAATAATAACGCATCAATTGTTTTAACAGATAAATATTTGATTAAGAAACTAGAATGTTGTACAATTTTTTCAATAGATGCGACATTTGAAACAACTCCTTCAATAGGAAATGCCAGTCAACTCTTGACAATTATGGGAAAATATAAGGAAAAGGTTAATATGAAATGTTTTATTTATTTTATTTTTAATATTTTCAAATATTTCAAGAATTGTGTTTATACTTAATCATTTTTGTGACATTTTAGTTTATTCCGATAATATGGGCTTTAATGCCGAATAAATTTGGAAAGACGTACGTCCAAATTTTTGAATTTATAAAACAAAAAATAATGATTAATTTGGAACCTCTACAATGCATTTGTGACTTTGAAACTGGTCTACATAATGCTATTAGAACGGTATTCAAAAACTGCCATATAACTGGCTGTTACTTTCATTTTATACAAGTAATATTATCTACATAACGTTAAGTCTTTTGTATCCATTCTTTACTTTCGTATTTCAATTAAACATTTTACTATTTGAAAATAGAGTTTGCGAAAAAGGGCCAGGAGACTTAAAATATTTGAAAACACAAAGCATGACCTTAAGTTACATTCGAAAACATTAATTTTGTTCAGAAAGATATGCAATCTGGCTTATTTGCCAACAAAGTTAATTTCAATAGAATTTTATAAACTGTTACATGAGGCACAAAAGAATGAGCTACTTTATAAGTATTTCATGGCATTTTTTCCGATATTTTGAAAAATATTGGTTAAATATTGTTGATACGCAAATCTATTGTATTTACCGGTTGAAAGATAGCACTAACAATTCTCAAGAAAGGTACCACAAATTCTTAAAGATAAAAATGGGCTCACACCCTACCCTTCCCAATTTTATTTGTAAGTGAATAAACTTTATTCTATTATACGGATATTTTAAAAATGAAGTGCATATACATTAGGACAACCATAAAGAAAAAAAAGCCCGTTGGTTTCATTTGGTTAAGAATGTTGAAAAAATAGGAACCCTATTTTTATTTTTAATTTTTGATAACCGTTAAATGGTGTCGATATTGTTCTTAAAATTGCAAATATAGATTTATTGAAAACGATTCAGCGGAATTATAAAATAATATAGTAAGCTTTAAAAAGTACTTCAGATAATTTACTTAAATGTATACGTAATGAATTTTTTATTATATTCTTGTACCTTATCTGAAAGGCTTTTCAAAGCACTTACTTTATAATTTCGCTAAGTCGTTTTCAATAAATCTACATTTTTATTTAAAAAAAAAATCGGCACCATTTAACAGCTTCCAAATAATCTAATATAACATATAGGGTTCCTATTTTTTAATCATTCTTAATAAAATAAAACCATCGGAATTTTTTTTATGACCACCCTAACCCAGATAGCCTTATCCGATTGTGCAAAACTAAACGAAATTCTGCTACAAAATCTAGTCAGCAAAATGACACCATATTTGAAACAGAACCTGACTTGTCAGTTTCTGCTAACAGATTAACAACAATATGATATCGCTTTATGCGGCAGAACCTGCAGTACATTTGTAGCAGAAACGCAAGTGAACCTGCAGCAGATTTACGGCAGGAACGCAGTAGACTCTGCGGCAGAGCCTGCAGCAGATTTGCAGCAGAAACACAGCAGACTCTGCGTACTTGATTTAAATGCTTACGCCGTGTGACGCATGCGCAGAACAATAAACTTAACGGCATGTGTTAGTACAATGTAGTCACTAGGTGGTGCTGGTACATCGTTTAAAATTTTATGAATTTTATTACAAATAAAATAGGTTCATTAAACAATTATAAAAATAAAATGAATTTATGTATTTATCAAATAATAGATTTTTATTTAATACTAATAATCCTTCACACATATTATTTAAATGATACTATATAATATTATATACCCACCCAGATAACATTTTGTGTGCAGATTGGCAGCAGATTGCTAACAGAAATGCTCAAATTTTGTTGTCAGATTGCTATCAACTATAGAAACATTTGACTTGGTATTTGCCGTCAGAACCGGCACATACTAGCCTTCTAGCAGAATGACGCCAAAAACAAAACGCAATCTGTACACATAACCCGAGCGCAGATTTATAGCAGATTTGCGACAGAGTCTGCAGTACAGTCTCTGAAGGCAGATTAAAAACAAAAACAAAGCAGGATTTGTTACTCTATGTACGCTCTTTAAAATGTTACCCAATAAAACCAAAAATGTTGAATCAACGTAATTTCTTAACGCGTTATCTATAGCTGAAACAACGTGCCCTATGTCGCCAAAATCCACGTTTCTATCAACGGTTGATTTAACGTTTACACAACGGTTAATTTAACGTTTCTGTCCGCTTGAAAAAATTTTAGGATGAATAAATTGAATCGCGTGAATAATTTAACACTTCAATTTGCATTAAAATCACAAAATATTATAAGTTACCATTATACAATCAATTTTTACTAAAAAAAAAAAGAAAAAATATTAGGAGATGGCTGGACGCGAACCTGCGTGCAGCAGGTTTTTCCTCCTACACGTAATCTATATGAATTAATTGTCTTTATATTGATTTCTATCAATCATCGAATCTTACACACTATAATAATCTGCATCCTAGAAGCAGAGCGGACGATCCTTCGAGTCTCCTTTCTCCTGGAATTGGCTACAAATCGTAAAATAGCTGAAAGAATTTCTAACATGGCGCGCACCTTAACCACTAAGCTACGTTAGCATATAATAGATCGTTACAATTTTGATGAATATGCAACTGTTATTGAAAATCACCTTACATTATTTTTTATTTCGAATTAAATCCTAAAAATCTTTGTTGTTAAATATTTTTTAATCATTTGAATAAATATTACTAAAAACAATATTTGAACTGTTTCCTTGACATAATTTCAGTTCACGAAGAAAACGTTGTGCTAACATCATTTAATCGTTGCATCTATAGAAAAAATCAATATTTAAAATACATTAGAAAGATCCCATCAATCCTACCATTTCATATTAGTTGTGGAGAAAAACATTGCTTCAACAACGGAAGTTAAACGTTATTTCTCTTGGAGAATACAACGTACGTTTAAAAAATGTTAGAAAGATGCCTTGTATTCAACCGTTTCGAATTGGTTATGGGTAAATACGTTGTTCCCTCAACGTCAATTAAACGTTATTTCTTCTGGATATTTATCATTATATGTTTAAAAATTTTCAGATATTATAATTAATACAATTTTAAACGGTGTACCACCTAGGGCCGTTTTAACGAAGCAATTCAGGCAAGCCTCATGTACAACATAACAAGCGAAAACCTGAAGATGGAAATTTAAGTTGGCAGCAGTGACTGCAAGATCTGATGACGTCATTTTTCATTGAAGCAGATATTTTAAAAATGGATAGTATATGATAATTTTGACAGGTTGAATTATCTAGATTGTTGTATTATTGATTAGTCTGTAAGATACAAGAATGTGTTAATGTACACATTATGAAATAATGTTTTTGAGTTTTATGATAAAAAATATTATAAACTTTTTGGTAAACAAATGTATTAATAGAATTAAATAGACTGTGAAGCTCCATCCTAATTAAACTAGAATTATTAACTGATTTCATTGAACAATTTTATTTGCCTTTTAATCACATATAAAGGTATTTACAATGTAATCATGAAAATATAATTATTGAAACATTCAAACACCTATTTTCCTTTCATAAAATTTCAATGTTATTTTCAAATCATTATTAAACAGATGATATAGATCATATGTATAGATCAGTTAAAAGTAAATCTTATTTATCAAAGGTGCTTATCCTTAAATTAACCCTAATATTAAGCTCAAACTTTTTAATTCGTAACCGTATCTACATAATACTGACGACTCTGGAGGAAACAAACTATTTCATATTCAATTTGAGAATGGTATGGTTCTTTTCGAGGTATCCCTTTTGTGAATCCTTCTGAAGGACGAATAAGCTTCCAATGTATCTTTCTCATCTTGCTCTAGCATCCCCTTTAGTGGTTATTGTCCTGTACAGTCGCGTCTGTTATTTCTGTCCCGCCTTCGAGCTGCTAATCGACTAGCAACACTTTCGAAATATCGTGGTCCATGGTATTCAATGCTGTCTGAGACTTTCTATTTGCTTCTCACACCGCCAAGTCTCCAAGTCCATCTTTGCCAATGTATAAATTTAGGGGAGGATAAAAATAAGCAATTATTAGAAGAAAGCTACGAGTAAACATGGAGAAGAGAGGCTTTTAAACTCACTGCACGTACAGTTGACTTATTTACATTTGTGATTGTGGATCACCCTATATTAATCTATTTAAATTAAATTCAATTACATTAACTTTTATATATTTACTGTATACATATTTATAATAATGTATGAATTATGATTGTTCATAAATATATTATACCTAGAAAAATATTCTTCAATCAAATGTTGGCGATCATCTGTGCAAGGTGCTTCATGTGTTTCAGGAATATTTAGATAAGGTTCAAGGCCTTGTGGAATTTTTCTCTTATCGCGTCGAGTAATGTTATATAAAATTGCTGATGCAAGGATAACATTTATTGTACGTTCTGGCGTTTGAAATCTGGTGCCATACTTGCCGCTGCTCACTGGAAACATTCTGCCCCAACTGCCAAAGCACCTTTCTACCTAAAAGTTTAATAAAAAGAGATTAAAATTAATTGGAAAAATTCAATTTTTAAATTTAATTTTTACCATGCAACGGGTACGTATGTGTGCCTCATTAAATAAGACCTCTGCAGGCGTAGTAGGATTGGCGAGAGGAGTAATCAAGTAACGTTGGTTTGGATATCCTCGGTCTCCTAATATCACACCATTGTCGCATTCGAAATTGTCGAATCTTTGCTTTAAGCGACTGTTTGCGAAAATGGTAGAGTCATGTGTTGAGCCTGGCCACCTTGCAACGATATCCATTATTTCCAGATTGCTATTTACCAGGCATTGTACATTAATGCTCATGAAGCCTTTTCTACATCTCCAAAGTTCGGCGTCATCTCCTCCTAAAGAAATAATGTAATAATGAGTTAAAAGTATTCAATCAGAATATATAATTTATGTATATTAAATTATATATTTACCATATGACTGAATGCGTACATGCACGCAGTCTATAGAACCAATCACGCGTATCATTCCAGATATTTTAAAATTCTCGGTCATTACATGTAGCATCTCTTTCTCTCTTTTTGGTAGCTTTATATATTTGTGAAATAATTCGCTCACGATGGCTAGAGAAACCCTATGCACAATTATTTGTGCTGTTGTGGTGCACATCCCGATAAAATCACTGACTACTTGCAGGAAACATGCTGTAGCATAAAACCTCAATGTCACTAACAATTGGATTGTTGGTGTTACTGCAGCGTCATTCCTATAAAGATTTTTTTTTTAATTTGATATATTCTATAGTTAATAATAAAAAGATATATATAATGTATACATACTTGTTAACCTGCACTATTCTGTGCTCAATTTGTGCAAGAACTTCAAAAGTCTGAGTTTTTGTTAAGCGAAACCGTTGACAAAATTCTTCGTTGTTGTATATTTCGAAATAATTATTTCTTTTATATTGCCTACGTGGCTGTCTTAGCCGTCTTTGATGCTGTCCTTCTTGCACATCTTCCATCTTAATTTCAGTAGAAAAAGATTTATACGTGAAATTTCGTGTAACTATTTACCTTCTTTAGTTTTCTATTCTTGAAAACAATAGTGCCAGAAATTAGCCCAGAGTAACAAAAAAATCGATTTAAAATGGAGTT
The DNA here is from genome assembly GCF_024137725.1 of Prorops nasuta. NCBI lineage: Eukaryota > Metazoa > Arthropoda > Insecta > Hymenoptera > Bethylidae > Prorops > Prorops nasuta. The sequence continues at coordinate 1,882,013 of NW_027116821.1, read as the reverse complement.
GGCAAGGGGCACTACATATACACAATGATGGAATTCTGTTTGTTTGTTGTTTTGGGTTAATTGATTTCTGGCATAATTGTCCAAAATCAAAAGCCAAGTTAGCGGATTTTACAGCAGCGTTTCGTATAAAGATCAATGTCATTGTAAAAAAATGGTAAAAATGAACAGTAACATAGGCGGCATCAATAAACGGAACTTAAGCTTAGTACGGTCTTGACTAAGATCAATTGTCTCATTTTAACCTTTAATTCAATGCTTATCTTAATCTTCGTCATAAATATTTGTTGAGTTAAATTTGATTTTAGTTTTGAGTATTGATTCCGCCCATAGTATTAACTTTGACATAGATAAATAGCTTCTCACCTATTGTTGCAATATAATGTATTAAAACGAGTTCGTTTTTTTTCAAGATGGTTCAGAAAAAAGCAGAAAATCAAGCACTTTTCGTTTCTATAATTGAAAAATACTTTATGGTTATAGAAGATAAGAAAACGGATGGTACTACGAAAGGTGAAAAAGAAAAGGCGTGGGCGAAAATAAAAAATGAAACTGATAAGGCTACTGATGGACAATGGGCAAAAATAGACTTAAAAGCGTCTTGGAAAGCTTTAAAAGCAAATGCCCGCAAATATACAGCAGCTCATAAGGCTGAACTATATAAAACAGGTAATAAATAATTGATAAATATATATTAAATATACATAAAATACATATGAAATTTTTCTATTAGGTGGTGGAAAATCTAAGGCACCGGCTCGCAATGAGATTTTAGAGAGGGTGGCTTCTTTATTAGGAAAATCTGCAGTAGGGATAACAAATTGCTTCGGAAGCGATCAAATGCCAACCCCTACGTCACAATGCCATATGTTTTCCATTCAAGGCTGCAACACTTTGAGAAAGAGCTGGAAAGAATCATCTGCTAACACCATCAGCACTGTATCCAATTTGCTGGAAGATAGTGATCCTAAAAATATTGATGATCCTTGTACAACAGTATTCCAAGTAAATAATAAATATTCATTTGCATATGAATGATAATTCAATTATTAAAAATTTCCCTACTTTAGGCATTAAGAGAAGAAGGAGCCATTACCTCATGGGGAAATGAAGCGGGACCAAGTAGTCTGAGAAAGCCCATCAGCAGCCCCCTTAAAAATATTACTAAAAGCGCTGTGAGGGCTGCAGTACCAGCAACAATTGAGAACGAGGTTACAGCTGCTTACAAGCTTCATATACAAGAAAAAATTAGAGTCCAGAAGGAAAAGTATCGGTTCTACAAAGCCCAAGCAGATATAGCCGAAATTAAGCTGAAGAGATTGCAGCGAGAGGAAAGGTTAAATTATTTATTCTTCATTTAAATAAATTTATTTTAACATAATCATTTTTGTTTAGTAATTTCTGTTATTTTACTTACAGGGATTTTCATTGAAAAATTTAACATTATTCTTAAATTTAATTATTTGTATATATTCATTCAAGATTTTTTTATACCACAATGTAAAACCTATAAATGCTTGTACAAAAAATCCAGGTGATTGAATTAAAAGAAGTTTTCAAATCCATGCAGATATATATATATATTGTGACGTGGCCAATTCTATGTCATCTTGGTGGCGTAACGCATATATAAAAACATGGTTCATACTGACGAATACAGTCTCCTTATTTTGAATATCAGACAGCATTGAATACCATGGACCACGATATTTCGAAAGTGTTGCTAGTCGATTAGCAGCTCGAAGGCGGGACAGAAATAACAGACGCGACTGTACAGGACAATAACCACTAAAGGGGATGCTAGAGCAAGATGAGAAAGATACATTGGAAGCTTATTCGTCCTTCAGAAGGATTCACAAAAGGGATACCTCGAAAAGAACCATACCATTCTCAAATTGAATATGAAATAGTTTGTTTCCTCCAGAGTCGTCAGTATTATGTAGATACGGTTACGAATTAAAAAGTTTGAGCTTAATATTAGGGTTAATTTAAGGATAAGCACCTTTGATAAATAAGATTTACTTTTAACTGATCTATACATATGATCTATATCATCTGTTTAATAATGATTTGAAAATAACATTGAAATTTTATGAAAGGAAAATAGGTGTTTGAATGTTTCAATAATTATATTTTCATGATTACATTGTAAATACCTTTATATGTGATTAAAAGGCAAATAAAATTGTTCAATGAAATCAGTTAATAATTCTAGTTTAATTAGGATGGAGCTTCACAGTCTATTTAATTCTATTAATACATTTGTTTACCAAATAGTTTATAATATTTTTTATCATAAAACTCAAAAACATTATTTCATAATGTGTACATTAACACATTCTTGTATCTTACAGACTAATCAATAATACAACAATCTAGATAATTCAACCTGTCAAAATTATCATATACTATCCATTTTTAAAATATCTGCTTCAATGAAAAATGACGTCATCAGATCTTGCAGTCACTGCTGCCAACTTAAATTTCCATCTTCAGGTTTTCGCTTGTTATGTTGTACATGAGGCTTGCCTGAATTGCTTCGTTAAAACGGCCCCTAGTGGCTTTAACGTTGTTCTAAAAGACGGCATCATGTTTATCGTTCTGCGCATGCGTCATACGGCGTAAGACATTTAAATCAAGTACGCAGAGTCTGCTGTGTTTCTGCTGCAAATCTACTGCAGGCTCTGCCGCAAAGTCTACTGCGTTCCTGCTGTAAATCTGCTGCAGGTTCACTTGCGTTTCTGCTACAAATGTACTGTAGGTTCTGTCGCATAAAGCGATATCATATTGTTGTTAATCTGTTAGCAGAAACTGACAAGTCAGGTTCTGTTTCCAATATGGTGTCATTTTGTTGACTGGATTTTGTAGCAGAATTTCGTTTACTTTTGCACAATCGGATAAGGCTATCTGGGTAGATAACATTTTGTGTGCAGATTGGCAGCAGATTGCTAACAGAAATGCTCAAATTTTGTTGTCAGATTGCTATCAACTATAGAAACATTTGACTTGGTATTTGCCGTCAGAACCGGCACATACTAGCCTTCTAGCAGAATGACGCCAAAAACAAAACGGAATCTGTACACATAACCTGAGCGCAGATTTATAGCAGATTTGCGACAGAGTCTGCAGTACAGTCTCTGAAGGCAGATTAAAAACAAAAACAAAGCAGGATTTGTTACTCTATGTACGCTCTTTAAAATGTTACCCAATAAAACCAAAAATGTTGAATCAACGTAATTTCTTAACGCGTTATCTATAGTTGAAACAACGTGCCCTATGTCGCCAAAATCCACGTTTCTATCAACGGTTGATTTAACGTTTCTGTCCGCTTGAAAAAATTTTAGGATGAATAAATTGAATCGCGTGAATAATTTAACACTTAAATTTGCATTAAAATCACAAAATATTATAAGTTATCATTATACAATCAATTTTTACTAAAAAAAAAAAGAAAAAATATTAGGAGATGGCTGGACGCGAACCTGCGTGCAGCAGGTTTTTCCTCCTACACGTAATCTATATGAATTAATTGTCTTTATATTGATTTCTATCAATCATCGAATCTTACACACTATAATAATCTGCATCCTAGAAGCACAGCGGACGATCCTTCGAGTCTCTTTTCTCCTGGAATTGGCTACAAATCGTAAAATAGCTGAAAGAATTTCTAACATGGCGCGCACCTTAACCACTAAGCTACCCAGATAGCCTTATCCGATTGTGCAAAACTAAACGAAATTCTGCTACAAAATCTAGTCAGCAAAATGACACCATATTTGAAACAGAACCTGACTTGTCAGTTTCTGCTAACAGATTAACAACAATATGATATCGCTTTATGCGGCAGAACCTGCAGTACATTTGTAGCAGAAACGCAAGTGAACCTGCAGCAGATTTACAGCAGGAACGCAGTAGACTCTGCGGCAGAGCCTGCAGCAGATTTGCAGCAGAAACACAGCAGACTCTGCGTACTTGATTTAAATGCTTACGCCGTGTGACGCATGCGCAGAACGATAAACTTAACGGCATGTGTTAGTACAATGTAGTCACTAGGTGGTGCTGGTGCATCGTTTAAAATTTTATGAATTTTATTACAAATAAAATAGGTTCATTAAACAATTATAAAAATAAAATGAATTTATGTATTCTTCAAATAATAGATTTTTATATTTAATACTAATAATCCTTCACACATATTATTTAAATGATACTATATAATATTATATATGCATATGAGAGTACTTTATATATATAGTTACCCAGATAGCCTTATCCGATTGTGCAAAAGTAAACGAAATTCTGCTACAAAATCCAGTCAACAAAATGACACCATATTGGAAACAGAACCTGACTTGTCAGTTTCTGCTAACAGATTAACAACAATATGATATCGCTTTCTCTGGCAGAGCCTGTGGCAGATTAGCACCTAAAACGCAACAGAACCTGTGTCAGAGCCTGCAGCATATCTGCAGCAGAAACGCAGCAGACTCTGCGTACCTGAACTTAAATGTCTTACGCTGTTTGACGCATGCGCAGAACGATAAACATGACGCCGTCTTTTAGAACAACGTTAAAGCCACTAGGTGGTACATCGTTTAAAATTGTATTAATTATAATATCTGAAAATTTTTTAACATATAATGATAAATATCCAGAAGAAATAACGTTTAATTGACGTTGAGGGAACAACGTATTTACCCATAACCAATTCGAAACGGTTGAAAACAAGGCATCTTTCTAACATTTTTTAAACGTACGTTGTATTCTCCAAGAGAAATAACGTTTAACTTCCGTTGATGAAGCAACGTTTTTCTCCACAACTAATATGAAACGGTAGAATTGATGGAATCTTTCTAATGTATTTTAAATATTGATTTTTTCTATAGATGCAACGATTAAATGATGTTAGCACAACGTTTTCTTCGTGAACTGAAATTACCCAGATAGCCTTATCCGATTGTGCAAAAGTAAACGAAATTCTGCTACAAAATCCAGTCAACAAAATGACACCATATTGGAAACAGAACCTGACTTGTCAGTTTCTGCTAACATATTAACAACAATATGATATCGCTTTATGCGACAGAACCTACAGTACATTTGTAGCAGAAACGCAAGTGAACCTGCAGCAGATTTACAGCAGGAACGCAGTAGACTCTGCGGCAGAGCCTGCAGCAGATTTGCAGCAGAAACACAGCAGACTCTGGGTACTTGATTTAAATGTCTTACGCCGTATGACGCATGCGCAGAACGATAAACATGACGCCGTCTTTTAGAACAACGTTAAAGCCACTAGGTGGTACATCGTTTAAAATTGTATTAATTATAATATCTGAAAATTTTTAAACATATAATGATAAATATCCAGAAGAAATAACGTTTAATTGACGTTGAGGGAACAACGTATTTACCCATAACCAATTCGAAACGGTTGAATACAAGGCATCTTTCTAACATTTTTTAAACGTACGTTGTATTCTCCAAGAGAAATAACGTTTAACTTCCGTTGATGAAGCAACGTTTTTCTCCACAACTAATATGAAACGGTAGAATTGATGGAATCTTTCTAATGTATTTTAAATATTGATTTTTTCTATAGATGCAACGATTAAATGATGTTAGCACAACGTTTTCTTCGTGAACTGAAATTATGTCAAGGAAACAGTTCAAATATTGTTTTTAGTCATATTTATTCAAATGATTAAAAAATTGTAATTTATGAAAATATTTAACAACAAAGATTTTTAGGATTTAATTCGAAATAAAAAATAATGTAAGGTGATTTTCAATAACAGTTGCATATTCATCAAAATTGTAACGATCTAACATATGCTAACGTAGCTTAGTGGTTAAGGTGCGCGCCATGTTAGAAATTCTTTCAGCTATTTTACGATTTGTAGCCAATTCCAGGAGAAAGGAGACTCGAAGGATCGTCCGCTGTGCTTCTAGGATGCAGATTATTATAGTGTGTAAGATTCGATGATTGATAGAAATCAATATAAAGACAATTAATTCATATAGATTACGTGTAGGAGGAAAAACCTGCTGCACGCAGGTTCGCGTCCAGCCATCTCCTAATATTTTTTCTTTTAGTAAAAATTGATTGTATAATGGTAACTTATAATATTTTGTGATTTTAATGCAAATTGAAGTGTTAAATTATTCACGCGATTCAATTTATTCATCCTAAAATTTTTTCAAGCGAACAGAAACGTTAAATTAACCGTTGTGTAAACGTTAAATCAACCGTTGATAGAAACGTGGATTTTGGCGACATAGGGCACGTTGTTTCAACTATAGATAACGCGTTAAGAAATTACGTTGATTCAACATTTTTGGTTTTATTGGGTAACATTTTAAAGAGCGTACATAGAGTAACAAATCCTGCTTTGTTTTTGTTTTTAATCTGCCTTCAGAGACTGTACTACAGACTCTGTCGCAAATCTGCTATAAATCTGCGCTCAGGTTATGTGTACAGATTCCGTTTTGTTTTTGGCGTCATTCTGCCAGAAGGCTAGTATGTGCCGGTTCTGACGGCAAATACCAAGTCAAATGTTTCTATAGTTGATAGCAATCTGACAACAAAATTTGAACATTTCTGTTAGCAATCTGCTGCCAATCTGCACACAAAATGTTATCTGGGTATTTTGCAATATCTACATATTCCAATTTCTTACCTAGTAAATGCCATTATTTGCTTTATCCCAATATAGGAGTGTTTTGCACAGGGAATCTTCTCCGCATACCTACTTCCATCCTTTGCCAGCTGAAGTCTCCTGTGGAAATACAATTAATAGGTTAGTTAAAAATCAGTGACATTTCTGAGTCATACTTATAGTTTGTTTTATTATTAAACTTATCTATGTACTCAAATTGATATAACTATATACCTATTTCTGTCAGATGCTGCAATATTTCACCAGTAGTTTCTCCACGTATACTGCCACAGCCTGCAACACCAATTGAGTCATATCAAAATATAGATACTGGGTAAAATAATAAAAATTAATTAATATTTTGCAAATATCCATCTGGGCTATTAAGTACTTGAAGAAGTAACATAAGGATATTATTTTTCAGATTACAAGAACGCTTAGCCAAGATGGAAGCAGATATTCAGTGAGAGCTGTTTTTATATAATACTAATTAACTATAAAAACAAATTTACTAACCTTTGTTTTCAGGGCAATTAAACATTGCGTGCAGAGGATTGAGAAAAGTCTGGAGAGTAATAGGCGAGCTCCCCAGAAACCACAATGTCTTCCAATTTCTTCGGTGGAGGATATGGAAGCATTCGATTCAATTGCTGAAACAGATTATTCAAATGTGGTAAGAATAGTAATAAATTACATCTCTTCTTGGTATATATATATATAGATATATGTCAAATAATTTGTACCTACTTGTTTTCTCAGGTATATTTCTTTGAATATCTTGGTGGATTCAATTTAAGAGAATCCATCAATTGCTGTCTCAAAGAAGGAATGAAGGATTCCTTAGCACCATCCTTCACCTGGTTGGGCAAGAATGAGACAAAACCACTGTACAACAAATTATTTGTTAAGGCAATTTATGGTGAGAACTCATTATTAAAATAATGTTATTTATTTTTGCATAGTATACCTTTTGTAATTAATTGACATTTACATTATAGATGGTGTTTGTAATAATAGTTATTACAAAAAACCGACGCGGAGCGAATTCCAGCAACACTTCAGAGAGGCTTTGCGAACTGTGAAGGAACGGTACCGACACTCAACACTTCCACGTCCGCGATCAGGAAGAGCTGCAGCGACCCGTGACGAAGCCAGGCTGTTATGGACCGATGAGCAAAATGATGAAGATCTGCCATAACTAGTGAGTTCGACTTATATTTTAATTTAAAGGAACATTATAAAGTATATAGTTCAAGTCATGGGAATTATAGACTTTTTAATGTCTCTTTAAATTTTAAAGAGTTGATATGACTCATTCTAACTTAGCGCAGGATTTATATTTCTTTAATGCTCTAGAACCAATGAGATTGCTGCTATGAATTGAATGTAATATCTCATTGGTTCTCGTAAATCCAGGAAGCGATTCAAAACCAACGGATAGTATATGTTATGTAATATCAAATTTAATAGTAGAACAATTTGATGAAATTTGTATTTTTTCTTATTAATTTTATTTTGCCGGAATAATTAAATAAAAATATTTATTTTCTTTTTAAATTTCAGGTAGGAAATGGAGGAATAGCTGAGGACATTGCGCGCTTTCCAGATGAGTAATAGTTTTTAAGTTTATATTTTATCTATTGCTTTGCTTGGGTAAATTTAGGAGCAAAGCTCCTATTTGCACAAGCTTAATGTATATATAGTTTTCTTATAGATTTTGCATGCTAAATAGAATTAAGGGGCACGACTCATAGTGCTTGCGCAGTTCTATCAGCTGTTATCTGCAGCTGATAAGGCTTGCATGCCTTGGAGGTTTTAGTGGGTAGGACACGATGTAATCGAGTGAGTCCCATGCAGAGGGTATAAATGCCTTTCCTCCAAGAGCCGAGTTTGGATTTATTTGTAAATTTTTACTAATAAATTTAAAACCGGTTCGTAGTAAAAAAAAAAAAAAAAGTACTCAATGTAATATGTGATATAAATAAGCTGCTATTTATTTCATTTAAAAGCGATAAAAATTATGTTATTCTTTTCTAGGAAAAAATGATGGGTATGCAGATTGCAGAAATACATTTTCCTAGGAAATCACTGAAACTTTAGATCAACAAAATTGGTCGGACCGGCATGCCGATAACGTCGGTATAGAACTTTGGAGTACAAAAAATATACTTTGACAAGAGAAGGTTATGTGCAGAAATAAACAGCAGGGTGTCATTTAATCATACGTAAAATATCAAATGAGTATTTTATATATCCTATGAAAATATTTAATTGTGTTAATTTAAAGGAGATTGATTCTTAGTGTTGTATATGTTGCAGGTGATATTATCTTCTACAGTAAATATTTAAAAGCCTTGAATAACCTAAATGGGTACGCGAGTCCATAGTCCATACTTGTATATGAATATGGACGTTTTCTGTCTGAAAATTGTTGACGCCTAAACACATATTTCCTGCAAGTACAGTCGCTACAGTCACCGCCACGGCCTGTTGCTCCACGTGCATATGCTCCTTTTATCGGTGCAGTAAGTATATATAACTTATCGTTTTTTAACAAAGTCTTTACTTGAGGAAGCCAATAAACTGGAGATTTATATTACTATATTTTACAGTGTGGAATTTATATGGCATCTAACTGAAATTTTTTATATGAATATGATACAAGGAGATGTAACATTACCCAAATTCTTTAAATGAGTCAGATTTCATTTTTCTAAAATATAAATGGAAAAGCAGCTGAATTCATTTTGCCACAAAAAATAATAGGTGCTGATTTGGAAAATATTAATTATTGAAAGACAATTTTGGGCTGAACATTACATGGTGATATAGAAATAGTTTGTGTATTGCTGGAGCAGCACGAAAGATCTGATTATCCAGGCTTTAAAAATGTTATAAGCATACTTGGAAGAATGCCTGTATATGATGTTTATGGTAGTTATTCGATAAATGAATTTAACTGACCATTATAAATATTGGCAAGTGGATCTTAATTCTAATTTGGAAACCAAAGCATATACAATATATAGAAATTTTGAAGTTTTAATTTAACTGGTTTCAGGGAATGAAGCAATTTACGGAATCTTGCTGAGTACACAGAAGCTTGGTTTGAACTATTGGCTGTAAAATTTATCTACTTTGTACTCTGTTGCAAGCTTCATGAATTGTCTAATCATGTTAATAAAGTAACAGATAAATGGCAGGCTAGCAGGCTAGCAAATATCGTTACGCTTGCATTGATGGAAAGCAATTTATCTCCGATCATAGAAAGGATACAAAACTTGAATGAGAATGGATGATTGCAGCACATTCAATAGACTTACTTTATAATACTGGTAAGCTTAATATTCAGGATAAAAATCAAATTAAGGTTAGCAAACCAATACAAGAATCCCTTCTACTAGAGTATGGCACTAAATTAATGAGCCATCACTCATTATAGCAACGTGGTGCTACTTATCTGATGCATTATGAACAGTAAGGCAAAGCAATATTAGAGATTCTTTTGCAATCACTGTCAATGTTGAAGCGAATCTAGAATATCTAAAATAATAGATATTGACAAGGATAATAACATGAATCATATTAGTAAGTAGTTTAATTTGCTTTTGATACTGACAATTAATAGATATTTAAAAAAATTATATTAATTTCTAATTTTTGCAGGATCCACGGATTTAAGTGCATTAAACGAGGACGAATGGGAAATGCTCTTACTTGGGCATAGAAAGTGCTAGATAATAGGTCTATTACTTATATTGCTGATTAATTCTTAAGGCGTTATGCTGATAATGGCAAGCTGGGATGTTTTGATTTACTCGGGAATTTAGGAGATCTTGTATGCTGACTGTTGAGATTCACAGTTTTAGGTTGGCGAATACTATACTTAGATATTACCAAAAATTACGCAAATGAAGTATATATTGTATTGATTTATAAAATTTATTTAATTCCAGGTAAATATTGTGACAATTTAACCAAAAGTACGAAAATGGAAAATTCAAGGATGCAGCGAGTTTATTGGTTGTCCTTTTGGATTCTAATTTAACACCTAAATAGTAAGATATTTATAACTGGTTTCGTTAAATAATTTTTATATATAATACGATTATTAAGCTTTACTTTTCATTTTCGTAGTTTTTGGCCGACTCTTTGACTGACGTGATACCATTATTGGAGGCAGAAGACGATTTTCTTTCGTTAAACGATAGTTTCGAACTATTATGCTGCATAGAGGCATATGGAAATCATTCAAATTAAATTCGAGGAGAAGGCTGATAATTTTAGATTAGCGGTCACTAGAAATTTAGCATCAGCAATAAATCTGGAAGGAGTAGGAGTTCAAAAGTTAGAGAAAACATAGTAGCAAAGCTGCAGCGACCATACCGAATTATACTAGCATTCACATATTTCAGTCCCTAGAATCTTTTTATAATGGTATGGATGTTTATTTGATAATAGGATTTGCTGAAAACGTGCAATTGGTTGGTAAAGCTTCCCTATAGCTGAAATATACAAAATAACTGTGGATGCTACCATGTAGTTAAAGGTCAACTTCTTGCAAAAGAATAAGTAATAGCGATTATTCGAGTTTATAACATGCAAATTAGGAATGTTTGTTCATAATCTTTACTTTCTTTTCTTTCTTTAGTTACTCGTCATACCATTGTTTCTGTCTATTTTGAAAAATCTTGTCTTACATCATTTAAAACTTTTGAATGGTTTTGATACTTTCTTATCTGATAGGTTCTCAGGTATACATTGTAAATTATACATATTATTATTTAACTTTATGGAAAATCAAAACGTTATTTTTAAGGACCGATAATAGTTCCTTTGATTTCAAATTTATCAAAAAGAATTTGTGTTATATGTATTATTAATATGAATGTGTATTCCTGTAAATATTTTATAATGTAAGAAAAAATAATTCTGGTAATAAAGATTGAAATGAAACGCTTTAAATTAAAATAAAATGTTTTTATTGAATTTCCAAGAAAATTAGTCATAACTAGATTTAAATAACAATTTAAAACCATTTAAAGGGCGCACATACACCGCGTAACAAATACTGCTTTGTTTTTGTTTTGAATCTGCTGTCAGAGCCTGTACTGCAGACTCTGTCGCAAATCTGCTATAAATCTGCGCTCAGGTTATGTATACAGATTCCGTTTTGTTTTTGGCGCCATTCTGCTAGAAGACTAGTATGTGCCGGTTCTGACGGCAAATACCAAGTCAAATGTTTCTATACTTGATGGCAATCTGACAACAACATTTGAGCACTTTTGTTAGCAATCTGCTGCCAATCTGCACACAAAATGTTATCTGGGAATATACATACATAGATACATTAAAAATGTTAAGATATTTTACAAAATTAACGAGACACTTTTTGAATATTTGAAAAGAACTATATAGATTTATAAAATCTTAAAATGTCTAGATAATTACAAATATCCAAACTTTTACGAAAAAAATCCTATCACGTAAATAGATTAATTCACATTTAATACTCTTAATTAAAAAAAATGTTTTTTTACAGTAAAACTAATTGAGATTATAAAAATTAATCATATTGAACTGAAACAAATAGATAAAGGCTATGGGAGAAATATTGTACATAAAAGAAATATGAACAGTTCTTTCAAAAACTGGCTTTGGGAAGATAATGAAGGAGGATGGGCCACCTTAGAAAAGAATTTACAAATGAGTACTTCGGAAAAAGAACAAACGAAACACTTAGATAATTTTATAAAAGTTTCAGTTTTAAAGGATAAAAACATAATTAGTAAAATACAGCGAATGTTAAAAAATAAAGGTAAATACATTTTCTTTTAATGAAATCAAGAGACACGGTAGTGTCTCGACGGCAAGTACATAAAAGTAGAAAAAGTCATGCCTATACCGCCGTCGAGGCACTACTCTCTTATACAGCTAGTTGAGGCGTCCCAATTTTCAAACCGATTTTTCTCCGTGAATAATCCATTGCCATTATTTAAGTAAAGCTTTTTTTAAAATGGTTTTGAAAAAGCTTTCATTTGCGCCTAAGAACATCAAAATCCGTTCACGCAGTCCAGAGATCTCATACTCTGTTAGCTATATATAAATCGAAAATAAAATTTTCCTTCATAATCTTCTTCTTCTCCAGCCAGAATGTATGTCTCGGGCTGAAGTTGGTCGCTAAGAAAAATGACGTCATTTTCACAACGCTTCCAACATAATATACTCAACGATCAAACTAAATGGTTGTGAACTGTCAATTCGGCGACTATATTGAACTGTGTAAATTGTAATGTGAGGTTATTTTTATTTAATGCAGTGAGGTTATTCATCGTGTTGCGATATTGCATCTGTTAATTTCTACAATCACAAATAATTCAATTAACAGTGACTGAAGGATTCGCGAATTAGATAAGTATAACAATATATTTTACAATACAGGATGTAGTATACTTTGTGGTATTCCTTTTTCAGATTAAATTAAGACAGAACATTTTCATATTCATTGATGAGGATAGAGCTGACTGGATTAAATAAGATTAATATTTACAACTCTGTGCCTATGAGAAGTATGCTTTCAACATTAATGTGCATCGGTCATTATCAGCCCAGCAAACACAGATATATTGCAGTTTTATTACTACAATATACCGAAATATAACACGCAATATAACAAATACGTTACATGTAACATACTAGTTAGTTGTAATTTCCCACTCAAGGAATATTCTATTTATATAACATCAATAAAATGCGTTATGATAACGTTATATATTTATTATATGCATAACATATAACTGCAATATAAATTTTTTCATATGTTTATATAATAGCTATAATAGCCTAGTCGGAGAATGGAGGTAGTAATTATGTGGATGATTCTACAAAAAAAAAAATCTGTATCATTTTTAATCTAGCTTCTAATTAGAATGTTATTAAAAATTAAACATTTTCTCAGCTTCTTATATAAAATAAATAAAGGAATCTTTAATCTGTAATAATATTTGAATTAGAAGATATGTAAAAATGTTACAGAAATGCATGTTTTCTAAGAATCAACCACAAGTTACCTGAAATTATGGGAAAAAATTAAAAATAATGAACATTTTTATTTGTATTATAAAAATATAATATCATTTAATACTTATAATATTGTGAATACTACATGTTATTTGAGAATTAGCACAGTTATGCGCGGTTTATTGATCTCTACATAGATATACTTTGCAATCAAATTGTTAAATATATAGGTGTGTAGTAAAATAAATAAATTTCTTGTTTCTGTTAACCAATTATCAAACAAAATATGTTATTCTTGAGAGAAAAAAGTAAACAAAATAACAGATCACTGACAACTAGTAATCTTAACGTAATACATAAATCAGCTGTCTATTTGCAGTATAAGTTACATATTCACAAAATGCAGCGAGTAAAGTTCGTTTAACTACATAAAATTTATTTAATTTAACAGTAAATAAAATATATTTTAAGTGTGTAACGAATCGAGAAAGTAATAAAACTAAAAGATATAATATTTTTGTTTGAAAAAATGTGTCACTGTAGTTTTAAATCCATATTACTCTCATTGAAAATTAAAACCGTTCATTAGTATTTGATAAATATTTAGGGTGTAAAGAAAATGATAATAAAGGAATAAAATCTATCTGATATAAATTAACCATAAGCAACTCACGTATATAAATATATAAAGTTAGAATTACTTAAACAAACATCTTCGGTAATAACTGCATTGAAACTATGCGTTGCCGTCTGTAGCTTGATGATGCAAAAGTTACGGTGATAATGATGGACAAAAAATATAAGCTTAAGATTTCAGTGTTTCTGTTATCACACTCATATTAAATCTACAAGAGCTTATGACTCATTGGTTCCCTTAAAAATAATGAGATATATTAATACAAATTAACATGCATTAGTTTTGCATATACAGGGTGTTTCGCATAAGACGCCCCAGACCATAGAAACCAAGAGGGACGTATCTCTTTAACTATAAGAGATATTTAATAATTGCTAAGGACCTTTGGAAAGCAAATAACAAAAGCTTTCGAAAGGGTCGTATGCAAAAATTGAATATCCCTTATAGTTAAAAAGAAACGTCTCTTTTTGTTTCTATGCTCTAGGGCGTCTTACGCGAAACACCCTATATATCTTTTAGTAAACAGTGATATATTTATAGTACCAAATAACGTTCAGTTATTTATATTATCCGACCCTTCATTGTTTTTTGCATCGTGTCGGATTTTTCTTTGTTTACCGAAACGTATCCATTCAGCTACTGTATTATCGAAATCTGCTTCTGTTAGAGTTTTGTAACGTGAAATAGTTTCTTCTGAAAATCAAAAAAAAAATCAATTGTTTCAAAATAAATAACATATCTTTTGTTCTTGGAATTTATAATACTTCGCATAATTGTAATCAAGTTTAGATCCATAATCCGAAAATTGTTACGAATTCCCTTCCATGAACAATTTATACAGCAGTTATCAGTAAAAACTTTTTTCAGTGTTCTGTGAATATTATCTCTTGGATTATTTCCTCCAACTTTAAGAAATAGCCTTTTCTGTAAAAGCTAACCATAGTAAATACGTGTTATCGAAATCATTATATTAGTATGACAATGGAAAACTAAATTTACTAATTGTGCTTTGGCTTCCTCTGAATTATGAATTAAATGCTCAAATTCCTTAATTTTGTTGGTGTTACTCAGTGGTAAGAACTCTGCGATGAGTGAATTGTCATCAACAAAAGAATCATTAGAACTTTTCGTACTTTCTTCTAACTTTGATAACCGCTGTTTTATATCTTGTAATGTCAGATTACAAGTAGCTTGTGCACGTAGTATTTGCTTCAAGTATTCTGAAAATGAATAAAGTACTTTAATGTAAAATGTACGAAAAGTGAAGTACATTTTTTAATCTTTAAATGCCAAACGTGGATTTTACTCACGTTTTATGTTATTATTCTCTTCAAATTCATCAGATATAATCATTACTGGAGTGTCTTCTGAAACTTTTTTTTTAATAATACATGTTATTTAAAGTGGTTACTTTATATTAAACTGCAAATGTAATAGTTATAAAGAAAGTGTATACCGCGAATTTTGAAATTTTCAACCTTTTACTTTTATTTACCTTGTGGGATATTTTGCTGCAAATTATCACTTAGGCTGTTACCATATATGAGACTAGAGCTTGATAATAATGAAGTAATACTAGAATCCCTATTTGATTCAACCCTACTTCCTGTAAAAGCAATGAAGAAATTTTATTTCTTACACAATGATATGTTTTATAAGAATTAATAAATGGTGAATAAATATATTATTGTAAATAAATCTGAAAAAATATATATGAAGTGCAAAATTTGTCATTACGTTTTATTTACCTGGTGGGATATTTTGCTGCAAATTTTTACTTAAATTATTTTCACGTACGAAAGTAGGACATTTTGGTAAAGGAGTGATACTACAACTCCTATTTGATTCAGTCGTGTTTTCTGTACAAACATTGAAAAAATTGTACTTCAATACAGTTGTATGTATTATAAGAATTAATAAAATGATACACAAACATATTAATCCAATTTCAAAAATTGCATACTTAAAAAAAAGGCTAAATTAAGAAAGAGAAAAGTAAATTTTTTACAATCATTTGATAAGTGTCGCACTACTTTTTCTTTCTTTCTTTACTCAAGTTAAATAGACGTTAGGTTTTTTTAATCTTTGTTAAACTATTTGATAAAAATAAATTTGTATTGTTACTTCAGCGGTTACTATTAACTCCACTGCACATACATATATGTATATACTATATTATATACCTACTTTTTAACTTTGATCTTTTGCTTGAGGACACAAAAATGTCGTATTCATCTTCTTCATCCTCTTCACTACTAAAACGGTTGGTAGATATACGTTGCCTCTTACCTCGTCCTAAGTTTTCTTCATCAGTTGTTTCATAGTTAGCGTTTGCCGCACTTCTTCTTCCTGTTTCTAGAGATGCTGTAACATAATCATGATTTAAGTTTTTATGCTAAATATTAAAGTTAATACAAAAGAATATTTTAGCTATGAATACAATCATTAATATAAATAAATACACAAATATATATATATATATTGTAACCGGCGGAAAGGGAATTCCGGGTTAAAATAAATTATTAAGACACATGATCCAACTGCGAGGACACAATCTTTATTAACACTAACTAATCTCGGGGGGAGAGGCCTCCCGCGATGTCCTGGCACACTTATTATACGCGCACAATGATTTCATTAAACACTAATCAACAGGAAAAACTAGGGGAGGCAAAAAGGGGAAGGGAAAGGGGCGAGGGAAAACTCTCCGGCGGCTCCGACGATGAAATCCAGCGATCCCACGACGTCCGCCACGAGAACTCCGCGTCAAACTCCAATGAATCGATGGCTGGGGCCCGCAATATTGAATTACACCGAATTTCAATAATTGCGGCGACGACCCAGCTCTCTACTTAGACCACGTACGGATGCTCTGATAGTAGAACAAGATCTGGCCCAATTTGACGGATATTCCTCCGTCCTCTCAATCATTTCCCTCATTCCGGGGTGTCATATTGGTGATCGGGATCCAGGGACCAATCATTAATCCGGTATGGGTCCGCGATCCATATTTCTCGCCGTTCCGGCTAATCACCCATATACTTGGCATGATAGCCGGCTGGCTAGCTCCTGCGCTAGAATCCTGCGTGGTCGTCCTTAGCAGCAGACGACACTATGGCTTCGTGGTTCGGCAGCGGGGCGATGCGGTGCGGGGTCGGCAACGATGGGCCGGTAGTGGCGCGGGCCGGGGAGAACGCAGCTAGGCGCGCGAGGCGTCAGCGCGGTAAGGGGAGGGGACTGGGACTCGCTGCCTGGCGCTCGAGGCGCGGCGCGGTAACGGGAAGGAACCGGCGAAGCGCTCGGCGGGGAGACTGGGTAAGGGGACGGTAGGAGCGTCGCGTAAACAACCGCGCTCGGCAGGAAGGTTAGAGAGAGAGGGCATTATAGGCATTCGGGCATGGGAGCGTAAAGGATAGGACAATAACAGTTTTCTAGCTCATGTTGGAGCAGGGAGTCGGTCTTATAAGCTACGAATAAAATTTACCATTAGAAATATAATATTTAATCCTAACTAATATACAACCTACTGACATTCGCTCAATCCGCAATCATACCCTGTCCTAAAAACATTTACTCTCCTTCCGTGGATGGCAATTACAATATCCCTTCAGCGGGTAACTACATTACCATCACACGGAAGGTTCCTCTGGGCTCACTCACTCACTCACACACATACATCCAGGGGACGGGAGGCACTAAGGGGGAGACCGAAGCAGAGCTAACAATAATCATTTTTCTGTAACGGGTTTCCACCACGTTACAACTCCTCCCCACTTAGCTCGGACCTCGGGGGGGTAGGGGGTGCTATACTAACTTAACCTACTATTTACAACAACTTACTCTCTAAGCCATCGCGGGAGAATGTGCATCGGAAATTTTCAAATTTTCTATAAAAAAAAAAGAGGGGGGAGATATGCTTAAACTACTAAAGGGTCCTTATGCGGAAGGACAACGCAACTTACTACTAACTGTACATAATTCAGAATATCTAGCGCCTTATCGCGCTCCTGACTCGATACAATTCAAAGGGGGTGGCGCTACGCGCCTTCTTAACTATCAACTAAATCTGGCACTGTCGTGCCGCCAGAACTACAGGAGCTCTTAATTTATCTAGGTGCCACTGCACCGACTACTAGGGCTCCTGCCCATTAACAAAATAATCAAAAATTTCCCTTTCTGGGAGAACCGTGGAGAAAATTGGGTCGTCGAGCCCTTAGGGCTTTCGTGGCCCAATTTGTCCTTAAATTTCTATGTTACTACCGTCAGGTAGCGGGAGGAAACTCGCGGCAGGGGTCGGGGGGGGGGTTCCGGCGGAACGCGGACGCGAGTCGAGTGCTAAATTCGCGCGGAATGACCGCTGCAACCAGTGCGCCGATCCACACAACCACACACACACCACACACGCCACCACCATGCCAATAAATTTGAAATAAACGCTTACCTGGACGGCTTGGTCGGCGATGAGCTCCTGGATGAGGAAAGAGGAGGTGTGTTGGAACCGGGGGGGCTTTTCCCCGTCCGGGGTTACTTTCCCGAAACTAATTGGCTTGCCCAAAGCCGCAACAGCTTCAGGGGGACTGGGCGATCGCGAACCGAACTCTATATGGATGAGGCGAGCGCTACGCGGGAACTCGACCCGTGATTCGAACATGGAACTATCAATTCGCGCGATCGAGACTGCGGCGGTATTTGAAATAGCGACTGACCGCTCTCATCCACTGCAACTTAAGCAAATCCACATAATACTGGAAATTTCGAACTATTTAGGCGCAACGGTTCAGGGGCTAGCTTCTTAGGGCGGCGGGGTATCGGCTAATTTTCGGGCGGCTGGGGCAACGGGCTAAGGGCAACACATATAGGGGACTATCTCAACATAGACATATAGGGGGGGGGGATAGGACGGACAGGGGATCGGCGTCAGTCGGCCGGGCTCCTTACGAGCGGCGACAATGGGGGCAGGTGGCGTTGGTCACCCCCTCCCACCCACAACCGAAACAGAAAAGAAGGCGGTTGGGTTGTGGGCATCCCCGGAAGGAATGCCCACTCCCGCCGCAAGCCCAGCACCCCTTGGGGTTGGGCCGGTGGGTGGGGGTGACCCCCGCTCCTGCGGGAACGGGGCCCGGGGACGGCTGACGTCGGGGAGCGGGAGGGAAAGAGGGAATAGGGGAGGAAGGGGGAGAGTGGGAGGTGAGGGAGGAAGGAGGGGGAGGGGAGGTCTGTAGGGACAGAAGAGGGGTCATAGGGCCGCGGGGAGGACTGGGACGGGATAGTTGGGGAGGGGTGGAGATATTGAGGGACATTAGGGGAGGGATGGTGGATGGGGCAGGGGCGAAGGAACGAGGGGAGGTTCGGGGAGGCATTAGGGGGCGGACCGGGGCAGCCTGGGGCTGAAAGGGGGGAAGGGGGGACATTACGGCAGAGGGGGGGCGGAGGACGGAGCCGGAGGAGCCGGGGACGGGAGAGGGACAAGTGGGACGGAATGGGGGTACGGGCGGTCGAGAGGACGGCGGACCAGGGACGGGGGGCAGGGAGAAATGGACGTGGCGGGGCGGGCGGGGAGGTTCGGGGGTAACAGGGCGGCGGGGGGACTGGGAAGGGGGGGAGGATTGGTAGGGCTCCATTGACGCTATCGGGGAGTAATAGGCGTCGAGGTCGGCGGGATCCATCTCCGGGAGGCGGGATCGGCGCGGAGGTTCTAGCTTCTCCAGCGCCTCCCGTACCTCCCGGGCCGCGGTCCGCACTGCAGCAGCCTCCTCCTTGGTGGGGAGCTGCAGCGGCCGCGGCTTAGCCGCCTCCCGCCAAGACAAGTGAAGCTTCCGACGAAGCTCCTCCGTCATTGGCGGGAGGGGCTGGATCCCGCCGGCCTCGTCGCCGGCGACAATAGGGGGATAATATAGTTCGCGGGCCGGGGGAAAGGGATCGCGGACGCCGAAGGAGGGCCCGGGCTCGGTCGGGGATCGGGGTGGGCTCCCCGGCGGAGTCCGACCCTCCCGGCCCAACATCCTCCTCGGTCCGGCCCGATGGTGTGGCAGCATCCTGTAAATGGGCAAAAACCAATTAGCGGGGTTGTGGCGGTTCTTAATATTAACAGATTAGCGGGGGGGTGGACGTTGGGTTCGGGGCCGAAGTCGGACGGGGGAGCGAGGGGGTGGGCGTTCGTTATTCGGGGGTTTGGGGACGGTCACCGAGGTCCGGGGTCGCTGAAGTGCCGGGGTGGATTCCGTACTGGAGTAGGTTCCTCGCGGCCGGGCGTCGCTCGAACTCCGATCCTGCACTGTGGTCTTTATCTGAAATCGGGGGCGGGGGTGGTCGCGTGGGGATCCGATGGGGGGAGGGTTATCGGTAGGGGTAGCAAAATAGGGTTTCAGGTCTTTCACGTGCACTCGTTTCACTAGCGTGCCGTCTTCGGCCTTAAGACGGTAGACTGCTGGGGATAGGACAGTATCAATAGTATAGGGGCCTATGAATTTGGGGGCAAGTTTAGCTGCAAATCCCTGGGTGCCGGACGAGAGTACGTAATACTTGCGCAAGACTTGGTCGCCCTCCTTGAACTCGACGTTCCGTCGTCCTTGGTCATACCGGGCTGCTTGGCGGAGAGTGGCTTCCCCTAAATTCTTCCGGACCAAGTCTCGCAAATGTCCTAAATTGGTAACTCTGTCTGCCCAGGTTACGGTATCGCGGGGTTCGTATTCGGTAGGGGAGGGTTCTTTTGCGAGGGTTCGGATCGGTAAGGGGTGGCGGCCAAAATTGAGAAACGCGGGGGAAAATTGGGTCGAACTCTGGGTTGACGTATTTAGGGCAAACTACAGCGCTTCGAGTTTTTTGTCCCATTCGCGGTGGTCTCCCTCAACGTACATCGCGAGCATGGTCTTTAGGGTCCGGTTTACGCGCTCTACGGGGTTGGCTTGGGCGTGGTAGGGGGGGGTGGTGATTTGGGTAATTCCGTAAGCTTCTGTAAGGGCTTTAATATCCTTGTTGACGAACTCCGTGCCGTTGTCGGTCAGGAAGAACGTCGGACATCCCCAGCGATGGACGATAAGGGAAGAAAAAGCGGCAGCGATGGATCTGCCATCCGCCTTCCGCAAAGCTTTCAACTCTACGTACTTGGTGAAGGTGTCCTGAAAGACCAACAGATATTTGTTCTGGTTTTTGCTTTGCGGAAGCGGTCCCATAACGTCTGCAGCTACTAGGGTCCATGGTTCTTCGACGACTCGTTCTCTCATCAGTCCTGGGGGGCCTTGGGTGGACTGTTTGTGGGTCTGACAAGCACGGCAAGTTCGGATATACTTCACTACGGAGTGATAAATTCCTGGCCAATAGAAATCTTGGGCTAGGCGGGCATAAGTCTTTTCGATTCCTAAATGGCCGGACTGGGGAGGATCGTGTGCGTCGCTAAGTGCTCGGGGGCGGCTTTCGGGAGGCAATACTAATTTCCAGGCATTCATATCTTCCATGGCGGGTTCTATCAGTGGATTTGGGCGATGGTAGTACAACTTGTCCTCGTGAACTTTCCAATCCGGGTATTTCCAGGGAGCTTCTTGTACATTCTTCAAGCGATTCAAATACCAATGATTTTGGGAAGATCCTATGGTGGCCAGGGCGGTGACAAGGGAGGGATACATGCGGGAGAGGGCATCAGGGACAACATTAGCAGAGCCTTTCCTATGTTCGATCGTCATATCGAACGATTGCAAGGCCAATGCCCAACGGGCGAGCCTCCCAGTGGGATCGCGCAGCCGCTGCAACCACCGCAAACTACTATGGTCGGTAATTACTCGGAATGCCGTACCCTCTATATAGGGGCGGAACTTCTTCACGGCCCACAATACCGCCAAACACTCTTTTTCCGTCGTGGAGTAGTTTCGTTCCGCGGGGCTCAGCACCCGGCTCGCGAACACCACCGGAAGCTCCGCTCCGCTGCTCATTTGTGTCAGGACCGCTCCTATCGCGGAGTTGCTGGCATCGGTCTGGACTATAAAGGGTTTGGAGAAATCAGGGCGGAGGAGGACAGGGGTAGAGGACAGGGCGGACTTTAAGGTTTCGAAGGCGGTCTGTTGTGCTTCCTCCCACTTCCAGGGTGCGTCTTTCTTCAGGAGCTGCGTTAGTGGGACCTTGCGCTCAGAGAATTTGTCTATGAAGCGGGCGTACCAGCCCACCATCCCCAGAAAGCGTTGTAGTTCCTTGATGTTTCGCGGGGCGGGGTATTGTACGACGGGGGCGATCTTTTCGGGGTCGGCCTTCAATCCTTCCTTATCGATGATGTAACCCAGGTAACTGACCTGCTGACAGCATAGCTCGCTCTTTTCGGGGTTGACGGTCAAGTTAGCGGCTTTTAGTGCTTTTAGGACTTTCTCCACGTACTCCGCATGTTCTTCGAAGGTTTCGTTGACGATAATGATGTCATCCAGGTATGCGAAGACGTGGGTGGACCATTCGGGTTTGATGAGTCGGTCCATCAGTCGCTGGAAGGTGGCGGGGGCGTTGGTAAGGCCAAAGGGCATTCGGGTGAACTGGAAAAGGCCGGCTCCGGGGACGGTAAAGGCAGTTATTTCTCGGGATTCGGGGTCTACGGGGACTTGGAAGTAAGCTTGGCTCAGGTCGAATTTGGTGATGTAACGGGCTGTTCTTAATCCGTCGAGGATGGCATCGATGTTGGGCAGGGGGTAGGCGTCCTTCTTGGTTACGCGGTTGACATCTCGGTAGTCGATGCAAAAGCGAAATTTGCCAGTACTTTTCTTGATAATGACGGGACAGCTGCTCCATGCACTACTGGATGTTTCAATTATTCCAGCGGCCAGCATGTCCCGTACCTCTGCGTGCGCAACCTTTAGCATGGCAGGGGATAGACGGCGGGGACGTTGTTTAATGGGAGGGTGACCTTGGATATCAATATAATGGGAGGTGAGGGGAGTAGGGGGGAGGGATTGGTCGGAAATGGGCATCAGGGTTCGGCAGAGGGTTTGGAGGGTTTCCTTTTCGCTAGGAGAGGGAGCAACTAGGGCTAGGCCATCAAGGGTAAGTTCAACGGGGGGTTCGGTAGGAGAGGGAGGGCGTAAGGGTCGAGAGGGAGAGTTAGGAGTGCGCCACGTCAGGTTTGCGAAGTCCAGGGTAATCTGCAGGGCTTCCAAAAAATCCACTCCTAGGATGCAGTCGTATCCTAGGGCTTGGCACACCCGAATCGCCAGGACTTCTGTCTGCCCGTCCAAGTGGAATCGGACTCGGGCTTCTCCTTGGGCTGGTTCGACGGCTCCATTAGCAACTTGTATATATGCTACTATGTGGCGTAGGTGGTTTTTCAGGAGGTCTCCTATTCTCTTCCCGAAATATGAGCGGGCAGCACCGCTATCCAGCAGAGCGGGGAAGGTGTGTTGGCCAATGCGTAAATTTAGGAAATATCTGGGATCATGTTCGATGGGGGAGGCAGGGGAGAGTTCGGGGAGGGAATCCAGGGCGGTATTGGGACTCTTGGGGTCGGGAGTTGAATCGTCGAGTCCTAACGATGTCCCGATCATTCGTTTCCCGGGCTCGGCTTATCTTTACAGGTGGGGCAGGTCTTAGTGACCGTGCCCATCCGTCCACAACGGCAACAGAATTTCCCTCGTGGGTGGGAGCACTGGGGAAAATGATGTCCTGGGCGATGACAATTCCAGCAGGTGTTCGGGGGTGGCCTCATCTTTTGGGAATCCGTGTCTCCAGTGGCTGGGCTTCCAGGAAGGGGTTGATTAGGATCGAGAGGAGTATTCGGCAGGGTAGGAGGGGTACTGTTTTGAGGAATTTTTGCGGGTTTGTTGCGGGGGGCTTTGGAGGGTTTGGACTGGGGGGAGGTCGGGGAGGAGGGTTTATTGGGGGTCGGGGAACTGGGAGTGACGGTGAGGGTAGGTTCTTTTCCTTGGACCAGGGTTAATTCGGCTTCAATGGGGGCGGCAGGATTACGAGGGCTGGTAAGGGGGTTATACGCCTCAGTAGGGAATAGGGACGCAGAGGGCAGGGGAGGGGGAGGATGTTTGGAACGATCAGCCAACCTTCTGGTGTCCACTCGATGGCACTCGTTGATCAGGTCCTGGAAACTGGACAGCTCTTCTCTAGCTATCTTCTGGCGATACAGGGGAAGTAGATTGTGGTAGGCCAGGTCCAGTTGCTGCTCCAATTCCATAGGGGGGTCCATTCGTCCCAAAATTCTCCTAATTTTCATAATGAAGTCCAGCGGTCGTTCCTGTGGTCCTTGGGTTCGAGCGGTGGCTTCTCGTCGGATTACGTGGGCGGGGTATTTGACGGCAAAGGTTTTGCAGAAAGCCTTGACGAAATCGTAATATCCTGTCCATGCGGGGCTTTCCAGTCTGAACCAGGTTAACGCGGTTCCGGCGAGAGCAGAGGGGAGGGCGCGTAAGACGGCCGGGGCCGCTAGATTTCGACCTTGGATCAACTCGTGCAAGGAAGCCAGAAACTCTCGAGGGTCCTCGCCGAATTGTCCGGTGAACACAGGGATATATTTAGTGAGACTATCCCACGCGCGCATTTCCGGGGTAAGGGTCTCTGATAGGTGGGAGGAATTTAAGTAATAAGGATCAAACTCTCGAAGGGTGCTAGGCTGAGGGGGTTGTTGGGAATGTTCCGGGATTGGGGTAGGGGTGAGCATAGGGGTGGGAGTATGGGTCGGAAAGTAAGGGGCACTAGACTCGGCGTTAGAACGTACTGGGTATGAAGCCTGACGGGCCATAGGCGACGTCGCTTCATACTGGTTCGGTCCGTGCCATCTAGGGGTTGCCAGGGGAGGAGGGGGGTTGGGACGGGACGGGGCCATAGTGTAGGTACTATGGAGGATCGAGGCAGGATTCCACCTGGGGGAAGGGTGGCAGAGTAGAGGGGTAGTTCGGGAGGGAGGGGGGAAGGCAGGTTGGTAGGGGGTAGGGGAGGGGTGCGTCAAAGGGGTGTTGGGTAGCGTTCGGGGTAGCGGCACACGATCCGGGGCGCTAGGATCCTGAAATGACGAAAATTTACGCGGCAGGGGCGGGGGTTGATCGGCGGGATGGGGGGCTAAGGGCAAATTCTCGTAGCGAGGTTCCGTTCTTCCTGAAAATGAACAAGGGTGAAAGGGGTTGTTCCGGGAAGCTGCTTCCGTCCTGGTGGATTCCTGTAAACGCGAAGTCGATTCTTCGGCAATAGTGGTCGCTACGGGGGAGGAAAAACTAACTGCGTTGCGACGGGGTTGAACCACCTCCCGTCGAGGGGTGGGAGGGATTTCGTCGCACGATAGATCAATTAAATGGATCTCCCGAGATCCATGGGGGTTGCGGGGTTCCACGGGGGTAGCTAAGGGTAGTCTTGGCGCAGGGGTGGCAATTATATTAGCGGGGGGGGGGTAGGTCGCAATCTATGGGGAAGGTCAAGTTCGTTCGTGGGGGAGGCATTACGTCCGGCGCGAGCATGGAGTCCCAATAGTAGGAATTCCCACTATTGTCACTCTCGAACGATTCGGTTCTGTTCCCGGCGGCCCGAACGTCAAGGTCCATTTCCCACGGGATGGACATGTCCCCGAACAAAAACCGACTACGAAACCTGAAAAGTCGATCGCGAAGAATTGAGGGAGACCCGGAAATTTGTAGTCCGTAGGAGCGTAAAATTAATAAAATAATCTGTAAGGGGAGGGTACGAACAACGTCGCGATATGTTTCGAGGGAAAAACCGGGAGGGGAGGGTGGAGAAATGCTCATCACCTACCTTTTACGCCAACCAGGGAAGCAGCGGTCCCAGTACTCCGTTGGCGGTGGGGGAAGAGAGACGTCGGTAGGGCAGGCGGCGGTAGGTGCAGCAGCGGCGGCGGCAGATGGCGGTGGCGGCGGCGGTCGGTAAGGCAGGCAGGCAGCGGCAAATTTTCAATTCGAACAGTTTGAATCACTCGCGAAAACTTCTGAAGTTCGAAAATAAAAACAAACACTAGAGGTCACGAGCACTCGACCCGCACCCGCGACGCACGGAAACGCGGGAGGTCACCGCCAGAGCCAACGGACGAACCCAGTAGGGGAGGGGGGGGGGGGGGAGTAGGGGAAGACCAGGAGAAAATTCGGAAACTGCACTTTTTTAATGAAATCACTGCACTCGCGGGCACTTCGGACACTCTACGCGGCGGGGCCCCACGTTGGGCGCCAATTTGTAACCGGCGGAAAGGGAATTCCGGGTTAAAATAAATTATTAAGACACATGATCCAACTGCGAGGACACAATCTTTATTAACACTAACTAATCTCGGGGGGAGAGGCCTCCCGCGATGTCCTGGCACACTTATTATACGCGCACAATGATTTCATTAAACACTAATCAACAGGAAAAACTAGGGGAGGCAAAAAGGGGAAGGGAAAGGGGCGAGGGAAAACTCTCCGGCGGCTCCGACGATGAAATCCAGCGATCCCACGACGTCCGCCACGAGAACTCCGCGTCAAACTCCAATGAATCGATGGCTGGGGCCCGCAATATTGAATTACACCGAATTTCAATAATTGCGGCGACGACCCAGCTCTCTACTTAGACCACGTACGGATGCTCTGATAGTAGAACAAGATCTGGCCCAATTTGACGGATATTCCTCCGTCCTCTCAATCATTTCCCTCATTCCGGGGTGTCATATTGGTGATCGGGATCCAGGGACCAATCATTAATCCGGTATGGGTCCGCGATCCATATTTCTCGCCGTTCCGGCTAATCACCCATATACTTGGCATGATAGCCGGCTGGCTAGCTCCTGCGCTAGAATCCTGCGTGGTCGTCCTTAGCAGCAGACGACACTATGGCTTCGTGGTTCGGCAGCGGGGCGATGCGGTGCGGGGTCGGCAACGATGGGCCGGTAGTGGCGCGGGCCGGGGAGAACGCAGCTAGGCGCGCGAGGCGTCAGCGCGGTAAGGGGAGGGGACTGGGACTCGCTGCCTGGCGCTCGAGGCGCGGCGCGGTAACGGGAAGGAACCGGCGAAGCGCTCGGCGGGGAGACTGGGTAAGGGGACGGTAGGAGCGTCGCGTAAACAACCGCGCTCGGCAGGAAGGTTAGAGAGAGAGGGCATTATAGGCATTCGGGCATGGGAGCGTAAAGGATAGGACAATAACAGTTTTCTAGCTCATGTTGGAGCAGGGAGTCGGTCTTATAAGCTACGAATAAAATTTACCATTAGAAATATAATATTTAATCCTAACTAATATACAACCTACTGACATTCGCTCAATCCGCAATCATACCCTGTCCTAAAAACATTTACTCTCCTTCCGTGGATGGCAATTACAATATCCCTTCAGCGGGTAACTACATTACCATCACACGGAAGGTTCCTCTGGGCTCACTCACTCACTCACACACATACATCCAGGGGACGGGAGGCACTAAGGGGGAGACCGAAGCAGAGCTAACAATAATCATTTTTCTGTAACGGGTTTCCACCACGTTACAATATATATATATATATATATATATATATATATATATATATATATATAAGGGAAAGATTAGGGTAATTTAGAATTTATAAGAATTCAAAAAGATATATATATATAATTACTTACAACAGTATTTTAGAATTTCTATTTTATGTTTTGTCCATGTTGCATAATCGGATTCTGAGCAATTTGCTATTAATGTGGCGCTATTTGAAGTTCGAGGGGGCCATAAACATAGAGTATTTTTGCCATTTTCAGTAATCCAATTAATTGGTATTTCAGAATAGGTACAATCAGATATAAATTTTACAACAGCATATTTTTTTCCTTGTTCGCCCATTGTATTCTCCATTATTGTGCGTATATTTATATAATAGTAATCTCAGTATAACATGCTGAAATAATAAATACCAAATTAATTTACACTTGGCGAATTATCAATATTATCAACACATGATAAATTATTTTCTATCACAAAACATGTATAATATTTCTTATACATTATAATATATGTTGAACGTTAAGAAGTGCTGAGAAAGTGTTTAAAAAGTATTCCATTATGTTTACCAGATAATATAATTAATAATGCTACGTATGATTTAATTTGAATAAGAGTAAAGTTATACTGATAGTTAAAATAGAAACCTTGCAAAAAAAAAATATAAAAATATCATAATTGAATTGTTATTGTAAAAGAGAATGTAGTATACTCACCTATAATATTTTGAAATTGAGCAGAAGCAAATTGCCTATTCCAAATACATATATATCATAAAAGGTGAGAAAAAGTATTTTAATCATTACTCTTGTAAATACGAAATATATTTACTTATCAGAATGTAAAAGTGGTATCGTAACATAAGACTCTTCAACTACATCAAGTAATTTAATTTTTAAACATTTATATTTTATTCTTGTTGCAGGAATTGTTATAATATCAAAAGCTGTAACAGATGAAATTAAATAAATTCCAAGCATTTGTGACAGACATGGTTCTGTAAAGAAAGACTTAGGATGTAGAAAACATTTTGCATGAAAAAATAACATGTCACAGTCCTCTAATATATCTAAAATAAAAATTACAGAACCATCATCAAGCAAAGCACAGGAGTCTGCTTCATTTTTTGCAATTTGAAAGTTTTTAAATTGTAAACTGTAAATTTTGTCACATTTCATTCTTTCAATATAAGGATATTTTATTGTGGGTAATGGTTCAATTAGGAGTTGTGAGTACTCAAATATACGGTTCGAAATTTCTTCTAAAGGCTTTCCAGAATTATGTAATTTATATTTCATCTTTTGCATATGGTTCTCAAATTTAAAACAACTGATATTATCTAAACAGCCAAAAGTTTTAACGTCATTTACAAGATGTATAAGATTATGCACGTTATATGAAACAAATTCATTACCAAAAATATTTCCATAATTTGAGACAAACCATAGTAATAATGACTGAGCATAATCGATCAGAGTTGCAGATAATTGCAAATCAGATAATATTCTTATAGCGATACTAAGAGAAAGAAAATGTTTATAACAAATTGAGGACATCACTGGTTTCAGTATTACTATACCAGTATATAATAAGAACTGACGATATTCCGTAGCTTTCCATCTCTCAAATTCACACAAATCTCTTGGTTTTCTGGCAAATTCTACTGAAATATAGATTTTAGTTGCTTTTAAATAATGTGATACTTTATTTCTATTTTCTGATGTTAATCTTATATGTTTGCTTCCTTTAACCCAGAATTGTATCATGCGTTTCACAACTCCTAAGCACACAAGGTGCATATAATCTAAAGGAATTTGAGATACCATTCCAATAGACAGTTGTTCGAGCAATGAATCACCCGTGTGATGTTCTATTTGAGTACGATCTCTAAAAGTATCATCTGTACGTAAAGGATTGTTAATTTCTAGAAAGCTAACTCTATTATTTATAAAATCTCCTTCTTGCGTGCATTTAGGACAGGAAAAGTATCCTGTATGACCTTTTATATAAATAATCATTGATCTAGCTGGTGCATCAAACATTAAAGCATTTATGGAGACTTTATATTTAATATTATAAACAATTATCCCATTTTGAGAAAGTGTAATAAACTCATTAACAAAATCTGTGATAAAGGCATTAGCATCATTTGGTTTGAACTTACCATAGAATATACCAACTATAAAAGGGGAAGTATATATATCTAATCCTTCTAAAGATGCCAGTATAGGCCAAAATTGACTTCCAGTACTTTTATACACTGGCGATCCATCTATACATATATTTAATTTGAGATCAACTGTTTTTATATAATTTATATAAGTTTTTATTGACCGGGTCAAATTATATACCAATCCAAAATGACTGTAATGTCCATTACCCACAGATTTAATATTTTTAAATGCACATCTTGGTGTACGCAGTAAAACTCTGACATCACCCGGCAAGCTATCATGTCCATGATTTTGTAAAATTTTAAGTAATTTAGTACCAGTTGTATGTGGAATATTACATTCAATAATTAACTTTCTTAACTCTGTTTCTAAACTAGTTACCTCATTAGAATTGTCAAAGACGTTTGCTGTGTTATCAGTTGTTAAATTTACATTATCATAATAGCTACTGCTATGTAAATTATATTCATTGATACTTAGAGTGTCTAATTCTGATAGTTTTTACTAGAAACAGATTGCACTGCAAGTGCAACTAACTGTGATTTTCAAAATTATCTTTATTTCTTTACTACAATCAACCGTACAATTTCCTAATCTCTACTTCTTTTTACTCGATTACAAACGATACTCTTGTCGTACATTTCTTTCTCTTCAACGCTGTTCACACAGTAACGGCGCCAACCAAAACTTCGACTTCTCTAACACGCCATCTATTGGTGCCCCTTGATTGGTCAGTACATCACCACGCTAGTCAGTTTGTTTCGGCGCCATATTCAAATGTACAAATTAACTATACTTAACTTAACATCTTTCTCTTAATTTGTACATTCGAACAGTTTAACAACTTTTATTTACAAGTTTATTTGCAAACGTTTTGAATTTTATACCACCTAGAACTTTCGTGAATACGTCAGCAATCTGTTGTTCGGTGGGACAATATTTTATGTGTATTATTTTTTCTTTAACAATTTCATGTATAAAATGAAATCTTACATCAATGTGTTTAGATTGTTTGTTTATAACACCAGTTTTTATCAACCCTATCGCACTTTGATTGTCTATATTCAATACTACTTTATGATCGTTCTCAGTTATTTCTTTCAAAAGTGTTCTCAAGTACAACAGCGTTTTACAGCAATCCGCCGCTGCTATATACTCTGCTTCAGTACTCGAAAGTGCAACTATGGGCTGTTTCTTGGAGCTCCAGGCCACCGGTCCTCCACAGTACATTATCACGAACCCTGTAGTACTCTTTCTAGTTTCTTGATCACCTGCAAAGTCCGAGTCACAATAGGCTGTAAGTAGATCTTCTTCTTCGGTTTTACCATACGCAATTCCCAAATCCTTCGTTCCAGAAAGATATCTGAGAATGTGCTTAGTGTCGTTGATTCTCTCTTCCGTAGGCATATTTACATTCCTACTGCACAGATTGACCGCAAAGGCTATGTCAGGTCTGGTTTTACTAGATAGATACAATAGACTTCCCACTATTTCTCTGTAAGGATATCCAGCACGTTTAGTTTTTCTCATTTGTTTTTCATTTCTAACCAAAGGCACATTTGTAGATTTACAATCCTTCATTCCATGTTTATTTAACAGTTTATTTATGTAGGATTCTTGCGTCAATCTCATGACATCTGACGTTCTGGTAATTTGTATGCCTAGAAATAGATCCGGTCTATCATTAACGACTATGTCAAACTCTTGCTTCAATTTGTTTAACAGAGCGTCAATATTGATTGTACTATCTCCGATTATCACTCCATCATCAACATAGATTGCTAGTATCAAGTTTACAATTTCGCTTTTAAAAATACACTGTTCTGATTTAAGCGGCATCAGTCTTTCCTCTTTTAGGAATTTTTGCAGTCTCTTGTTCCAATTTAGCGGAGCTTGTTTCAGACCATACAAAGATTTTTCGAGTTTACAAATCTTATCTCCATATTCGCATCCTTCTGGTGGCTTCATGTAAATCTCTTCTTCTAACTCACCGTACAGGAAGGCAGTTCTTACATCGAACGTGATAATTTTGTAGTTTCTATTTTGTGCCACAGCTAGCAAGATTCTAAGACTGTTACTATTTATCACAGGGCTGTAGGTTTCATTGAAATCTTCTCCCATCTTTTGTTGGCATCCTCGAACCACCAGTCTCGCTTTATACAATCCACTGTCCTTCACCTTGAATATCCATCTGGAAGTTAAAGGTATTTTTCCATTGGTTTTGGCAGGATCAACCAAACTCCACGTTTTGTTTTCAAGTAAAGATCTTTTTTCAAGTTCAACAGCTGCTTTCCACTTTTCCTTTTCAGGTCCGTTTATTGCTTCTGCGTACGTCATAAACACATAATCCTCATATCTAACTGGATATTTCTTTGTTCTAGTAGATTTTCTTGTAGCTTGAGAGGATCTCGAAGCACTTTCTTCTTCCACTGTTGATGTCCCATCCACTTGAGACACTCGAATTCTATTTTCATCCCTAGAATCTTCTGTCTCACTAGCATCTTCAAATTCTAAACTGTCTTCTTCTTCACTCATTCTTTCACTTTCTTCTTCTTCTAAATCCTCATTCAGCTCTGACATTCCAACAATTAATTCTCCAAGTTTTTCATCTTCTTTCTTTTCAAATTCTCCAAACTTAACTTCTCTGGACACTATTATTTTACGTTTATCAGAATCCCACAATCTGTACCCAGTGTTTGTGTAGCCTACAAAACAGCATACTTTACTTTTAGCCTCCAATTTCTTGGTCGGTTGTAATATTTTGGTATATGCTGGAACACCAAAAATTTGCAAATTTGACAAGTTTGGTTTCTTTCCGTATATTTTCTCCACAGGTGTAGTGTCACACGAGGCTGTGGGACACCTATTTAATATATACGCTGCTGTAAACACTGCTTCACCCCACATTTCTTTATTCAAATTCGCCTCAAACAGCATTGCTCTGGCCTTTTCCATCAAGGATCTATTCATTCTTTCAGCTTTTCCATTGTGCTGAGGTGTATAAGGGCACGTAAAATCCAGTTCTATTCCTGTTTCCAGTGCCCAATCCTTCATCTTATTATTTGCAAATTCTCTCCCGTTATCACAACGAATTTTTGCTATTTTTGTATTATGTTTCCTTTCAACCATGTTCACATAATTTTTTATTACTCCCGCAACCTCTGCTTTGTTTTTTAATAGGCGTACCTCAGTGTAGTTTGAGTAGTCGTCTATCAGTGTGACAAAGTACTTGTTGCCATCCCAGGTAGATGGATCTATAGGTCCACACACATCTGTGTGTATTGTTTCAAATAATTTTCTGGATTTGGTACGCTCTTTCTTAAATGGAATTCTGGCTTGCTTTGCTTTACAACAAACTACACACTGTCTCAATTTAGCTATTTCATCCTTTGTAATTTTTATACCTTCAGACATTGCGATCAACTTTTCCAAATATGATCCACCTATGTGTCCAAGGCGTCTATGCCATTTTTCAGCTTCGCTTATCTCCGTTATATACGTTTCTTCTCTTTTCTTAGGTTCAAGCTTTATTTCATACAAGCCTGATTTAGTTTTGTTTCCTTGCAGCACTATTCTTCCATTATATTCTATTTCAACAGTTTCATTTGTAAACACAACTTTTCCACCGTTTTTGGTTATTTGATTTACAGACAACAAATTGGCATTGATTTCGGGTACATAGATCACACGTTCAAGTTTACATTCTTCAAAGTTTGCCTTCCCTATGTACTTAGCTTGCATAGATTCTGACAGCTTGGCCACTCCCACTCTTAAGTCGGATTCTACTGTATTCTCAAGTAATGAATTGATACGGGTCATGTGTGTGGTTGTCCCAGAGTCTACAATCCATTTATCAGACCTATTAGCTGCTGTAGTTAGAAATGAAACTTCCGATTTATAGCTTTCTTGTTTATGCCTAAAAAAACAGTCTTCCTCCAAGTGATTGTCCTTTTTACAAATCGAGCACTGAGTTTTAGATTTTCTATTTCTTTCACAGTCTTTAGCAAAATGTCCTATTTTATCACAAACAAAGCACCTTCTGTTTTTACTATCTAACGCACTGCTACCTCCTTGTTTCATTTTACAAAACCTTGCTATGTGACCAGTTTTATTGCACACAAAACATTTCATTTCATTTGCCTTAAACGCTAATACAGTTTCAGATTCTTCATTGTTCCTTATTTCTTCAGATAACAACCTAGCTATAAGGTTTTCCAATGTTCTTCCATCCAAGGCCGTTGACTCCCAGGCTGTCACAAAATGTTTGTACTGATCCGGAAGTGTAGACAGAATTTTGGTAATCAACATGATGTCATTTACCTTTTCACCTAGCGCATTTAATCTGAACGTTAGATTCTGTAATTTTCCTACATGAGTAGCTATATCATCCTCTTTTTTAAATGTAAAAGAGAAGAACTCTTGAAGAAGTTTGCACTTTTGTTGATCATTGTCTCTCTGATAAATTTCACTTAATTTTTTCCACATTTGAAACGCCGTGAGACTATTAAGCACATGCAGAATGGGCTTTTTATCCAAAGTTGTGACAATAATTTTTTGTGCATATGCATCCTTTTTTAACCAATCAGTATTTTTTTCTGCTGGTGGTTCCTTTGTAGTTGTATTATACAAGTCATTGGATTTTAGAATGATAGATATCTGAAACTTCCATACCTGATAGTTCTCAGCATCTTTCAACTTCTCCACAGAGCTTAAGTCCTCGTGATTCGGCATCTTTCAATTTTCGATCAATTTTTCCTTTGCTTTACAAGCCTCGTGTTCTGGGCCCATAACCTGATAGTTTTTACTAGAAACAGATTGCACTGCAAGTGCAACTAACTGTGATTTTCAAAATTATCTTTATTTCTTTACTACAATCAACCGTACAATTTCCTAATCTCTACTTCTTTTTACTCGATTACAAACGATACTCTTGTCGTACATTTCTTTCTCTTCAACGCTGTTCACACAGTAACGGCGCCAACCAAAACTTCGACTTCTCTAACACGCCATCTATTGGTGCCCCTTGATTGGTCAGTACATCACCACGCTAGTCAGTTTGTTTCGGCGCCATATTCAAATGTACAAATTAACTATACTTAACTTAACAAATTCAAAATCTGACAAGTTATGAGCAGACTCGTATACTGTACACTGAGATGATAAATGGTTATTCTTATACGCAATAGTGCTATTAAAAATTGATCTGGACTCTTCTACTGTAAGCTTTGACTCTTTACTTAATGTAGTTGACTGACTTAATAAATTTTTATAATCACTATTAATTATCTGGTTAATTTCACAATTTATTAGTTGATTTTTTCGTCTTTTTGATAAATATTTAATTTGTTTAGGCATTATGTATAGCAGACAGTATTCTAAAAAAGAAAACTAGATTTAATATTAGCAAACATATCATTCTGCAAAGTTTTAATAGAATAAAATATTTAAATTTTAGCTCGACGAAGTAAGACATAGTGTAACTATAACCTACAAATATAACTTTGTATAGACTAAATATAAAAACATACTTATTATGTAGTACAATCCTGTTAAACTTCAATATAAATAATCAATCTGGACACTGATGCAGGGCAGGTTCAAAAATAAAGATGCTTTACAATTACATTGCTATATTGACAAAAGCCGGCTCAATTTTCCTAATCGTCTAGCTATAACATATTACACCAAAAAGATGTATAAAATTATATAATAAACTGTGCGGAAAATTGGACAATATTCGCAGATAATTATAGAATTAATTATATAAAACACACGTATAAACTTCAATTGCAATAATCTATATCGCACATGGCAAACGAATGGTCTTCGACCCACTTAGACCATGCTTTCGATCACTTTTGACTATTCCTCTGGAGGGAAGTGAGGGAAGCTATTAGCTACTGCGCATAGAAAAATGATTGAAATGTGTGCGCAGTAGCGTTGATAGCGTCTCCGTGAACGCGCCCATAGTGTTCACTGTGTTCAGGCACCTTCGGCCGTAAGGTAGCTATGTTATGATTGGTCAATTCAATCCATTTGACCAATCATAGTATGTCTTTTGCAAAACGCTAAATTAGCGCTAAGGTGCATGCTTGAACACCACTATGAGTGTGATGCCTTCTAGACTTCATATGTAATTATATTTATACTGATCGGTTTAAAAATGTTTTAAGCCTGTTTCGTTCATAATGCAAATTAATAATAATTTATAATTTTTGATTATTACTATATAAATATAAAATCTTATACTTGAATAAAATCTTTATATTTTATCGTTATATTACTATGATGTTGTTGCTACATCTTTATAACTATTGAATTACTTTTTAATATAATACTAATGAATTACGGTTATATAACTCAGGCAAAATGAGTTATATAGCTAAAACAAAAATAATATAAAACAATCGGTATATTATGCGTTATTCATACGTTATATAATATTTATATTCTGTGTTTGCTGGGATGTGATTTCTAATTCCAAAGTTGTATGCCCAAAATCACTTGCAAGTTTTTCCCTCTCAAGGATTTTCTTATGAATTGACTCATTTTTCCACCTTTTTCTTAGCTGTCACTCTCAATATCAACTTTGCATTATGGTACTTTCTCCATCACATTAATGCCATTTATATATTCCTTTCATTAATATACACTAGGAAATACACCAACTCCTGCAATGGATGCCTCTCTTTTTTAGATATATAGTTTTCAGCTTCCTAAATTTATTCACCGTATGCCCCATCATATGTTAAATATTGCAATCATGAATTCTTTTCATATTTACAGATCTACATGATTTTGTTATAATTTTCATCACGTATGTGATTTTTAATTCCAAAATTGTATACCCAAAATCATCTACAAGCCCTTCACTTTTAAGGATTTGGTTAGAAATTCATCTCTTTTTCTTAACTGTTACTCCCAATATCAACTATGAATCAGGGCTCTTTTTCAAACAAAATAGTGCCATTTGTATTTTCTTTTCATCAATATAAACTCGAAAATACACAAATTAATGCAATGGAAGCCTCTATTTTAGATATACTGCTTTCATTTTCCCAAATTTATTCACTGTATGTTCTATCCTTATAACATTTCCTGTGCCAGAGTCCTCAGATGTTCGTTTCGCTAATTTCTATACACTGTTGAAACTGGTCGGACTTCTGGTGCTACAAAATGGAGTAGAAACCATTAATTTTTGGACTGACTTTCAATTGAGAGTAAACATTGCATTTTTTCATCCATACCAATGACCAGTATACTGCCTTTGGCCTAGAATACTAGCATAGGTAACACAGGAAAACAATTAATAGTTATTAACTCAATTTTTCAGAATTTCATCCAATGAGTCTCATCCTTAAATTATGGCTGAGCAATTGATGACGTTTTTCTGAATATTGGCTTATTCTTACTTTGCCAATCTTTCCATGCTTTCATCTTTGCCTGTTTCAAGTACCAGAATACAGGAGTGAAAAGCCCAGTT
Organism: Prorops nasuta; assembly: GCF_024137725.1. NCBI lineage: Eukaryota > Metazoa > Arthropoda > Insecta > Hymenoptera > Bethylidae > Prorops > Prorops nasuta. Next base: position 1,844,632 of record NW_027116821.1, on the reverse strand, counting down.
GTTGATTCAACTCCAATAGTCAGTATGTGAGCGAATCTTCTTCCTTGGATTTTTAACTCTATTGTACCAAATGTATTTATGTCAAAGCACAAGTATTACCATTTGCTATAAGACACTTCCACAGTGACTGTAAAATACTAAATGATAACACTATGAGTAAGCCTGAAATCAAATTCATCATTTAACAATCTTAATCTTCAAAGAAAATAAATATTTGAAGCAACATGAAGCATCTCAGTTACTTACCAGTATTTGATTGTGCCCCACCTCCATTTTCTTTATTGCTTGTTGACCTAACTTCTGTAATATTTGGTTGTCTTCGCATCTTTTGTAAACATCTACTATCGTATAATTTGTTCAAATCCAAATACTGGTTAACTTGTATTTTACGTAAATGAAGATTCTTTGGAATGTTTCATATCTTTAAAATAAGCATTGCCAAAATTTAATCTGAAATATTTGTTCGTATATATATGATATAACCTATCGGATAGTTACAATCAATATCAGATTAAAGAAAACAAAAAGCAAAACATGCATTTGATTAATGATTTCAATACCTGAAAGTTTAGCATATGATTACCTTAACAATTTCTTTCAATTAATATCCTCCTAGATAGTTGATGAAAATTATAACAAAATCATGTAGATGTGTAAATATAAAAGTAATTCAGGATTTCAATATTTCACATGTAATAGAGCATACGATGTGTAACTTCAGGAAACTGAAAGCAGTATACCTAAAAATCATAGGCTTCCATTACATTAACTGGTACATATTTTACAGTTTATATTAATGAAAAGAATATATAAATGTCACTAGTTTATCAGGGAAAGAGCCATAATGCAAAGGTGATAGTGAGAGCAACAACTAAGAAAAAGGTGGATTTAAAGGTAAATTTAGAAATAAATTTTTGAAAGCGAGAGGCTTTAAGGTGATTTTGGTTATAAGATGTTGAAAATATAATTCAAACAGTCATTGAATCCTATGTTAAATGCATCTAAAAGTGTAATTATGATTAAGAACTCATCATTGTAGTATTTTGTATTTTACTTATTAGATTAATAAATTAATATCTCGAATTGAAGCGTTACATTATGGAACGATCACAACATTGGAAAATGTTTTGTAAGATTGAATTAGTTTTAGTTTTAATTCCTATATTCTTACAAAACGTTATAAGATCCCACAAAAAACAAGCTTCGCTTGTAAAAAATGGACGGCAAGTACATAAGTCGTATCTAGCATGACTAATATATAATAATATAAAATATTTTAATTAAAAAAAATAGTGAAATCCAAATGTTAGGCAAGTATAAATTTTTACCATGGCGAAAATTGAAATTTGGAAAAAAGTAAATAGCAATACAAAAATTACTTGCCGGGCCCGTTGTGTGCAGTCGTATTAAATAGCCACATTTATAACTTACGAGAAGCAACGCTTATATAGCAAGATAACGACTTACACATGCCCAGATAGCCTTATCCGATTGTGCAAAAGTAAACGAAATTCTGCTACAAAATCCAGTCAACAAAATGACACCATATTGGAAACAGAACCTGACTTGTCAGTTTCTGCTAACAGATTAACAACAATATGATATCGCTTTATGCGACAGAACCTACAGTACATTTGTAGCAGAAACGCAAGTGAACCTGCAGCAGATTTACAGCAGGAACACAGTAGACTTTGCGGCAGAGCCTGCAGCAGATTTGCAGCAGAAACACAGCAGACTCTGCGGGTAACCGGACATTTGGCCTAAAAATTTTTTGGTCAGGCGTACCCTCCTCTACACAATCACATGAAAATGGCTGAAGTTTGCGCATCCTTTAGCGCCTCTGGCGGGGCATATTTTAATTAATATTCACAATCCGGCAACGTTGTTCCGAACTGTCAGATTACAGGTTATTATTGTTTTCTGATAGCAATAAATGTCAGGTCAGTAATAATTATTTAAATAAATTAAAATTTTTTTAATGTTAAGAAAACGATGCTTTGTGTAAAATATTTGTTGCAGGCTGCTGGTAAATTTGTCATTATCCTTTGAAATATTTAAAAAGGAGGCACACGTAGAACAACATTGGGATCAGATATTATTGTATAATTGACATGTTAAATATCAAAGTGATCTCTCTCTCTCTCTCTCTCTCTGCGCTTAAAAAGAAGCAAACAATTCCAAGATACAATTGCCATGACTGCGGGCAAACACAAGTTATTTATTATGCCTCATATGTGTCCTCGATACAAATCTTAAAATTATGAGGTAAATGTATCAAGCAGTACAAGCTAGTTTGTATTAAGGTAAATGATTTCGCATATTATTCAATATTCTTATGATTTTAAGCAGTCTAATTATTAAATGCAGTTTTTCGATGCAGGTATGGTAAATACAATAAGTAGTGACAAACTACTGGCAGAGAAAGGACTGTTCAGAAGCTGCGAAGGAGCTGAATCTCTGATAAATAAGCTTGAGTTTGCAGAATAATTTCATCTTTAATTAATAATTACTGTGTGCATGATGGGATTTTGCAAATGGTGTAAAAAGCACACTATTGAGATTGTTGTTCAACGTTAAGCCAAAAGCTGCTTCTCATCATAGTAAGATCTTTGTCTAAATATTAAGTTGTATACCACATCTTTAAATTTACAAATATTGTATTCTAGTTACACAATATTTTTGTAATGATCACCTAATTAGTTGGAAAATGACAGGATACCTACCTCAAACGTATGTTAGTAGCAGACTTGAAGGAATGCACAGAAATATTGAGTACTATACCATTAATTTCTTAAGCACATGGACATATACTCATTATTAATAATCAGACACTGTCATTAAGAATACCCTAATGCAAATTATTTAATATGAAGCAGGAAACAATTGCAGAAAGGCCAGAATAGTCAATTATAACAAAAGATTATAATCTCATCACTGATATTCTTTCTAAAAAATTAATACATAATTCTATAGTAAGTAAATTATCAAGACTTTGCACAATGGCTTTAACAACAATTTTCACTAAAAATTACATCTATTTACAGACCACCGTTAAAATGCAAAGTCGACTGCAGTCACATATATGAAGAGGCACTCTCCAGTATTTGGTGTACAACACTGTATGTTTAGTGTTGCATTGAACGTATATTTTATACGATCATTATAAATTTAAATGGTATGAAACATTTACAAAAACTTGGCAAGAGAATATCTTCCACAATTTTTTTTTAGTTACAAGCGACCATCTCTATTCCTTAAATTATTCTACATAGGTTTTATATGTGCATTCACAGGATGGTCGGTTAATTGTATATAAAGATATGGTTTGCAATTTGTCAAGAAAATTTGTCTTTGTCAGCGTTTAATTCTAATATCGTCTAATGAATTTATTCCATTGTTTAATTAAACAGAAGCACATATGTAATATATTTTTATTAACCACATAAAGTGCTAACAAAATTAATGCTTATACATCTGTATATATATATATATATATAATTAGTAACCAGTTCAATATAATTTAGCACTCTAAAATAATATTTCAATTGCTGTTGCTTTATTCGCCTCTTTCTTGCTGAGATATATAGTTCAATTTGCTTAATCCTGTTGAAAAGACAATTTTACACAGCTACAGAAATTAGTGTATTAATAAACACTTATTGTATATTTATACAGGATATGTTATTAACTACTGCCAACCCGGAAAATGTTAAAAAAATAGAGGATTTTCAGAAAAAAATTTTAATCAAAATGTTTAATGTTGTTAATATTTACAGAGTTACATAATAATTTGTTTGGGTGAAAGGTTTGTGTAAATATTTTTACAGACTTTCGCCCAAACAATTTATTGATATGTAACTTTGTAAATATTAATCATATTAAAAATTTTTATTAGAATATTGTTCTTAAAATCCTGACCTTTTTTATGATTTTCCGGGTTGGCACCAGTTAAACACATATCCTTTATAAATTAAAAAAGTGAAAATTATTACTGTTAAATTGAGTGTTTCAGAAATAATATGTTCAATCTTTGTCATTAATTTATTATTTGCACCAGCCATTGAACTTAAAAATTGAAAAATGATTTTTCTTTCATTTTTTTTATTAATATTTTTGAATGACGTTTGCCACAGATTGTTAAGGGAATCTTCGTATTGCTTTGCTTCTTTTCTGTGGTGTTGAGCGTTAATATTGTTTACATTTTCAATGACATATAAGGAAATAAGTTGTGTCAAATTGTCTGTAAACATATAATAGTATTAAAAAATATTATAATATGTATATATATATATATATTTCAATAAAATTGTTTGAATTAAAGGAACTAGTGATTTAGCACATAAATGTACATATATATTTACCTAAAAATTTAAAAATATCTGGATGTGGTCCGAACATTTCTTTGAGAGTTCTGTGGTATCTTTCGATATAGTTATTCGTTCTCTCTTTTCGATTAAAAACTGATAAGATATTAGCATCTATTTTATAAACCCAGTAATTTTCCACGTATTTTAAAAATTTTTTAAATATTCCAAATAAATTATATTTTTTTATTTGTGCAATAACAATTTGGAGTCCTTCGGCCATTAAAAAGGACGGAAGCAACGGCAAATTAAAAATGTGCCTCATTATTAGTAAAATTCGTGTTTTTTCCAAATTTTGCGATTTTGAATATTCCTTAAAAATTAAAAATTTTTTTGCTTTTTTTCTAATATTCTGCAAATTAAAAAAGCTTTAATTACACTATATGTTTAAGAAATTAATCGATAACTACTTTTATTATCAGAAATAAAATATGTAATTATAAGAGCTTCATGAGAAAATCATTGGAAAAGAATGTTATTGTTTTATAAGGGTGATAACTGGATTTTCGGGATGATTCCTATTAGAGTTTTTATTCATCTTGCGTAAGATTAAAAAAAAAATTAAAATATAGGTTTCATTCATTATATATGTGGCGATACATGTTACGAACTGCAACAATTTTCTTTTTCATTTCAACCTAGTTATAATTGAGTAACATTAATTTTTGTAAAATTAAAAGCGCTTCAAGAAACCTTGTATTTTTGGGCTTTATCTAAACACTCCATTTCTGATGAATGGAATTGACTTAATTGAAATATGTTAAAAAATTTATTTGAATGGCTTTTTAAAATTTAAATTAAATCAATTGATTTAATTAACAATGAAATTATAAGATATGAATAAACAATTATATATCAAAGGGCTCTCTCTATCTTGTCGGAGTTTAAGAAATGGTGACATTGTAAAGCAAGAGAAGGAGCTATAATCAAAATTGGTAAAAATTACTTTCAGCACTTTTCATTTCTGTAACATTAGGTAATAATATATATCATTTTCGTAAAACTGCAACGCAAGATCAATAAAAAAACTGTTGTACATTTTGTAAAGAAGAGATATTTAACATTTAATTTCAATAGGAACGATTTTAACTGCATTTTTACGAAGCTTTAGCTTTTTTTAATTTAACAATATTCCATTCTTCAAAAGGTAATATTCGTTTTCTTTCGAGCAGTAATCTAAACTGCTTCGTATAACACATAAACAGTAATGAAAATAAGTTTAATTATACATACATGTATATAGTGGAAGTAGCAGCCAACAATTTGTGCAGATGGAAAATGATTTTGTAGTGCATTTTGAAGTGCCTTTTCAAAGTCTACATGAATTATATTTGGACACAAATTTATTATTTTTAATTTGATAAAAGTAAACATATTATTATATAAGTGTCCTGTTTTTTTGTTCGCCATTGTCCACAAAAACGGAATTGCCTATAATAGAAAAAATATACGAGTGAAATAATTAGAATCTACATTATATGTATCTAGTGTGATAAAAATTAAATGAGGAGCTACAAAATTGTTACCTTTCCATTGTGATTGGCCATTAATGTTATAATTTGATACAGTCCTTTTATTTTCGGTGTAGTTTCGAAAGTACCATCTACATAAATTGTTTCAATCTTTCCTATATCTTGGATGAGTTTTTTGTCAAATAAAAATACGAGAACATTTTCACCTTCCTCATATTGTAAAATTGACAATTTATGCGTTTGATTATCTATCTTAAATCGCAAAAATTTTCTAAATTCTCTGGTTTTTAGAATTTGTTCTAAGCCATGTAAATTAATATTCAAATTTGGATATTTTTGTCCCTTCCACCTTCTGATTGACCTGTCAATTTCTCTAAAAGGAGTTATCCTAGCTGCTTTAGGGTTTCTACGATGAAGGAGAAGAATGTACGCATGTGAAATTAAATATTTTAAAACGTAGATTTGAAATCGCGCCAATTAAAGATACAAACTTTAAAGCACAGTGATTATAAATTTCTCTCGTTTTAGTTGACGGCATGATTTTTGAAGAATGTGCAAATTGTTTTAACTGTTCCTTAAAATATTTTTTAATTTTTTTATTGTTATCAGGTGGATGATTGTGAGTTTTGCTGGCAATGAATTTGTCTACACATCCTATTCTTTTAACAATTTTTGCCCTACCTGAGCATGTATTTTTTAAACCACATTTAAAATATCTAATAAAAATATAATGAATATGTATAACTTATTAAACTTTTTGCAATTAATAATAATAAAAATAGTAGGATATTCGTACATATTACTTACATTATGGTAGCACCGTCCTTTTGATTATAGCATCTGACTTTATGGTAAAAATATCCGTCTGGAAACTTTACTTCACTTTCAAGTGACATTTTGTAGAATAAAATTCTATGTACACCTTTTGAATATTAGATGCAGACTGAGCTCTGTGCTTTAGGTATAGTATTAAACTTATAGTGGATGACATTGTTTACGTTTTGATTTTTCTCATGTTAACCGCTTGTGCTTATAAAAAGTGCCGCACGGTATGTTTAATGTTACCGCCAAAGCTTTTAAAGTGCCGATAAAGCTTCCTAGCGATACATTGTATGACATTTATGTAAAGATCTAATACTTAATTTTGCTAATATTTTTATTCGTTTTTGCATTGTTCAAGTTAGCATCATTTGAAATTTTACCTTTTGTAGAAAAATATGACTGATTTTACAAACTAACAACAAATATACTTGTGATTATTATACTACCATAGTTTATAACAATTTAGATTTCTTTTTAAAATAGTAGTATAAACTTTCTATATTCTTACGATAATCTTCAAAATACATTGAGGAATAGATTTGTTTTAACCGAGACAAATAATACAACAAAAGAAAAATAGAAAATAAAAGGAAAGTGACTTCTTTATACAAATTGAAATAAAATCAGTTACTTCTTTATAATCTAATGTAAAATTTATAATCCGTAAACAAGCAATGATAAATATTAATATAAATTGAAATAGGTAGTTCTTCTGATAAAGACATAAAAATTATTTGCACATCGTTTAAAATGTCTTTCAGTTTCTCCAAGTATAAACCATTTAGAAAATTAGAAATGTTAAAAATCCCGCTACTAAACTTGACAATTTCTGTAATGAATAATGAAAAGCTCTAAAAAGCCATAAAATAATTTTCCATGTACGTAATAAAATTTGTTAAGAAAAAAAAATATTGAGGCCTACGAACTAGGCTTTTCGTGTATAATTACTTACGTCCAAGCAAATTAAAAACCAATTTTAGTTTTGCTTTTATTTCTTTTTTAAATGCAGATTAAAAATCTATTATATTCTTCAAAAAAGTAAGTGATAAACAGATAGGGGTATGGAGTGAATATATTCTCACTTTAAACATTACATAGCTGCGCTTAAAATTATATATATACAACATGCTTCTACAGTTTTATATGTAAAAATTATTTTTCTGGAAAATGTAGAATTACAATCAATGAGGGGTATGCGCTGTTTCTTTTCCACGTAAAATAAGAGGATATATGCATATATATGCATAATATATACAAAATAATATTCGATTTAAAATACAGTCAAATATTTATATTCTCTTTTGGAATAAGTTCGTTGAATATTTTATGGATAATATTATTAAGTTGGAATAATAAAATGTGCCTTTTAAAAATTTTAAACATGCTATAACACTAAAAATAAACATGATTCCTTACAGTCATGCACAAATCAGTATTTCGTTGTGAGTATAAAACCGGAAAGGAAAATTATATTGATTACAAAACACCTGTATAATTATAGCAAAGTGAAAGAAGTTAAACCAAATATAGATCAGACATTCATCGCGCAACAGAAAGATTATAAAATTCATTTATTTAAACATTAATATGTAACTACTTTCAAAAAAGTAATATGAAATTAAATATTATCAGCTTAAAACATACTTTTCTCAGTATACAATTTACGTAAATACACAGAAGTATAATTGTGCATTTAAAAATATTACTAATAATGAGGTATTTTAACTAATACATAATCTTCTGATCTCTTTAGTATAAAAAAGACGAATAAAGCAACAGCAATTGAAATATTATTTTAGAGTGCTAAATTATATTGAACTGGTTACTAATTATATATATATATATATATACAGATGTATAAGCATTAATTTTGTTAGCACTTTATGTGGTTAATAAAAATATATTACATATGTGCTTCTGTTTAATTAAACAATGGAATAAATTCATTAGACGATATTAGAATTAAACGCTGACAAAGACAAATTTTCTTGACAAATTGCAAACCATATCTTTATATACAATTAACCGACCATCCTGTGAATGCACATATAAAACCTATGTAGAATAATTTAAGGAATAGAGATGGTCGCTTGTAACTAAAAAAAAATTGTGGAAGATATTCTCTTGCCAAGTTTTTGTAAATGTTTCATACCATTTAAATTTATAATGATCGTATAAAATATACGTTCAATGCAACACTAAACATACAGTGTTGTACACCAAATACTGGAGAGTGCCTCTTCATATATGTGACTGCAGTCGACTTTGCATTTTAACGGTGGTCTGTAAATAGATGTAATTTTTAGTGAAAATTGTTGTTAAAGCCATTGTGCAAAGTCTTGATAATTTACTTACTATAGAATTATGTATTAATTTTTTAGAAAGAATATCAGTGATGAGATTATAATCTTTTGTTATAATTGACTATTCTGGCCTTTCTGCAATTGTTTCCTGCTTCATATTAAATAATTTGCATTAGGGTATTCTTAATGACAGTGTCTGATTATTAATAATGAGTATATGTCCATGTGCTTAAGAAATTAATGGTATAGTACTCAATATTTCTGTGCATTCCTTCAAGTCTGCTACTAACATACGTTTGAGGTAGGTATCCTGTCATTTTCCAACTAATTAGGTGATCATTACAAAAATATTGTGTAACTAGAATACAATATTTGTAAATTTAAAGATGTGGTATACAACATAATATTTAGACAAAGATCTTACTATGATGAGAAGCAGCTTTTGGCTTAACGTTGAACAACAATCTCAATAGTGTGCTTTTTACACCATTTGCAAAATCCCATCATGCACACAGTAATTATTAATTAAAGATGAAATTATTCTGCAAACTCAAGCTTATTTATCAGAGATTCAGCTCCTTCGCAGCTTCTGAACAGTCCTTTCTCTGCCAGTAGTTTGTCACTACTTATTGTATTTACCATACCTGCATCGAAAAACTGCATTTAATAATTAGACTGCTTAAAATCATAAGAATATTGAATAATATGCGAAATCATTTACCTTAATACAAACTAGCTTGTACTGCTTGATACATTTACCTCATAATTTTAAGATTTGTATCGAGGACACATATGAGGCATAATAAATAACTTGTGTTTGCCCGCAGTCATGGCAATTGTATCTTGGAATTGTTTGCTTCTTTTTAAGCGCAGAGAGAGAGAGAGAGAGAGAGATCACTTTGATATTTAACATGTCAATTATACAATAATATCTGATCCCAATGTTGTTCTACGTGTGCCTCCTTTTTAAATATTTCAAAGGATAATGACAAATTTACCAGCAGCCTGCAACAAATATTTTACACAAAGCATCGTTTTCTTAACATTACAAAAATTTTAATTTATTTAAATAATTATTACTGACCTGACATTTATTGCTATCACAAAACAATAATAACCTGTAATCTGACAGTTCGGAACAACGTTGCCGGATTGTGAATATTAATTAAAATATGCCCCGCCAGAGGCGCTAAAGGATGCGCAAACTTCAGCCATTTTCATGTGATTGTGTAGAGGAGGGTACGCCTGACCAAAAAATTTTTAGGCCAAATGTCCGGTTACCACTCTGCGTACTTGATTTAAATGTCTTACGCCGTATGACGCATGCGCAGAACGATAAACATGATGCCGTCTTTTAGAACAACGTTAAAGCCACTAGGTGGTACACCGTTTAAAATTGTATTAATTATAATATCTGAAAATTTTTAAACATATAATGATATATATCCAGAAGAAATAACGTTTAATTGACGTTGAGGGAACAACGTATTTACCCATAACCAATTCGAAACGGTTGAAAACAAGGCATCTTTCTAACATTTTTTAAACGTACGTTGTATTCTCCAAGAGAAATAACGTTTAACTTCCGTTGATGAAGCAACGTTTTTCTCCACAACTAATATGAAACGGTAGAATTGATGGAATCTTTCTAATGTATTTTAAATATTGATTTTTTCTATAGATGCAACGATTAAATGATGTTAGCACAACGTTTTCTTCGTGAACTGAAATTATGTCAAGGAAACAGTTCAAATATTGTTTTTAGTAATATTTATTCAAATGATTAAAAAATTGTAATTTATAAAAATATTTAACAACAAAGATTTTTAGGATTTAATTCGAAATAAAAAATAATGTAAGGTGATTTTCAATAACAGTTGCATATTCATCAAAATTGTAACGATATATCATATGCTAACGTAGCTTAGTGGTTAAGGTGCGCGCCATGTTAGAAATTCTTTCAGCTATTTTACGATTTGTAGCCAATTCCAGGAGAAAGGAGACTCGAAGGATCGTCCGCTGTGCTTCTAGGATGCAGATTATTATAGTGTGTAAGATTCGATGATTGATAGAAATCAATATAAAGACAATTAATTCATATAGATTACGTGTAGGAGGAAAAACCTGCTGCACGCAGGTTCGCGTCCAGCCATCTCCTAATATTTTTTCTTTTTTTTTTTTAGTAAAAATTGATTGTATAATGATAACTTATAATATTTTGTGATTTTAATGCAAATTTAAGTGTTAAATTATTCACGCGATTCAATTTATTCATCCTAAAATTTTTTCAAGCGGACAGAAACGTTAAATTTTAATCGTTGTGTAAACGTTAAATCAACCGTTGATAGAAACGTGGATTTTGGCGACATAGGGCACGTTGTTTCAACTATAGATAACGCGTTAAGAAATTACGTTGATTCAACATTTTTGGTTTTATTGGGTAACATTTTAAAGAGCGTACATAGAGTAACAAATCCTGCTTTGTTTTTGTTTTGAATCTGCTGTCAGAGCCTGTACTGCAGACTTTGTCGCAAATCTGCTATAAATCTGCGCTCAGGTTATGTATACAGATTCCGTTTTGTTTTTGGCGCCATTCTGCTAGAAGACTAGTATGTGCTGGTTCTGACGGCAAATACCAAGTCAAATGTTTCTATACTTGATGGCAATCTGACAACAACATTTGAGCACTTTTGTTAGCAATCTGCTGCCAATCTGCACACAAAATGTTATCTGGGTGGATATTACGGTCCCGGCAAGTAATTTTTGTATTGCTATTTACTTTTTTCCAAATTTCAATTTTCGCCATGGTAAAAATTTATACTTGCCTAACATTTGGATTTCACTATTTTTTTTAATTAAAATATTTTATATTATTATATATTAGTCATGCTAGATACGACTTATGTACTTGCCGTCCATTTTTTACAAGCGAAGCTTGTTTTTTGTGGGATCTTATAACGTTTTGTAAGAATATAGGAATTAAAATTAAAACTAATTCAATCTTACAAAACATTTTCCAATGTTGTGATCGTTCCATAATGTAACGCTTCAATTCGAGATATTAATTTATTAATCTAATAAGTAAAATACAAAATACTACAATGATGAGTTCTTAATCATAATTACACTTTTAGATGCATTTAATATAGGATTCAATGACTGTTTGAATTATATTTTCAACATCTTATAACCAAAATCACCTTAAAGCCTCTCGCTTTCAAAAATTTATTTCTAAATTTACCTTTAAATCCACCTTTTTCTTAGTTGTTGCTCTCACTATCACCTTTGCATTATGGCTCTTTCCCTGATAAACTAGTGACATTTATATATTCTTTTCATTAATATAAACTGTAAAATATGTACCAGTTAATGTAATGGAAGCCTATGATTTTTAGGTATACTGCTTTCAGTTTCCTGAAGTTACACATCGTATGCTCTATTACATGTGAAATATTGAAATCCTGAATTACTTTTATATTTACACATCTACATGATTTTGTTATAATTTTCATCAACTATGTGATTTCTAATTCCAAAGTTGTATGCCCAAAATCACCTGCAAGTTTTTCCCTCTCAAGGATTTTCTTATGAATTGACTCATTTTTCCACCTTTTTCTTAGCTGTCACTCTCAATATCAACTTTGCATTATGGTACTTTCTCAATCACATTAATGCCATTTATATTTTCCTTTCATTAATATACACTAGGAAATACACCAACTCCTGCAATGGATGCCTCTCTTCTTTAGATATATAGTTTTCAGCTTCCTAAATTTATTCACCGTATGCCCCATCATATGTTAAATATTGCAATCATGAATTCTTTTCATATTTACAGATCTACATGATTTTGTTATAATTTTCATCACGTATGTGATTTTTAATTCCAAAATTGTATACCCAAAATCATCTACAAGCCCTTCACTTTTAAGGATTTGGTTAGAAATTCATCTCTTTTTCTTAACTGTTACTCCCAATATCAACTATGAATCAGGGCTCTTTTTCAAACAAAATAGTGCCATTTGTATTTTCTTTTCATCAATATAAACTCGAAAATACACAAATTAATGCATTGGAAGCCTCTATTTTAGATATACTGCTTTCATTTTCCCAAATTTATTCACTGTATGTTCTATCCTTATAACATTTCCTGTGCCAGAGTCCTCAGATGTTCGTTTCGCTAATTTCTATACACTGTTGAAACTGGTCGGACTTCTGGTGCTACAAAATGGAGTAGAAACCATTAATTTTTGGACTGACTTTCAATTGAGAATAAACATTGCATTTTTTCATCCATACCAATGACCAGTATACTGCCTTTGGCCTAGAATACTAGCATAGGTAACAGAGGAAAACAATTAATAGTTATTAACTCAATTTTTCAGAATTTCATCCAATGAGTCTCATCCTTAAATTATGGCTGAGCAATTGATGACGTTTTTCTGAATATTGGCTTATTCTTACTTTGCCAATCTTTCCATGCTTTCATCTTTGCCTGTTTCAAGTACCAGAATACAGGAGTGAAAAGCCCAGTTGTTGATTCAACTCCAATAGTCAGTATGTGAGCGAACCTTCTTCCTTGGATTTTTAACTCTATTGTACCAAATGTATTTATGTCAAAGCACAAGTATTACCATTTGCTATAAGACACTTCCACAGTGACTGTAAAATACTAAATGATAACACTATGAGTAAGCCTGAAATCAAATTCATCATTTAACAATCTTAATCTTCAAAGAAAATAAATATTTGAAGCAACATGAAGCATCTCAGTTACTTACCAGTATTTGATTTTGCCCCATCTCCATTTTCTTTATTGCTTGTTGACCTAACTTCTGTAATATTTGGTTGTCTTCGCATCTTTTGTAAACATCTACTATCGTATAATTTGTTCAAATCCAAATACTGGTTAACTTGTATTTTACGTAAATGAAGATTCTTTGGAATGTTTCATATCTTTAAAATAAGCATTGCCAAAATTTAATCTGAAATATTTGTTCGTATATATATGATATAACCTATCGGATAGTTACAATCAATATCAGATTAAAGAAAACAAAAAGCAAAACATGCATTTGATTAATGATTTCAATACCTGAAAGTTTAGCATATGATTACCTTAACAATTTCTTTCAATTAATATCCTCCTGATAATGACCGATGCACATTAATGTTGAAAGCATACTTCTCATAGGCACAGAGTTGTAAATATTAATCTTATTTAATCCAGTCAGCTCTATCCTCATCAATGAATATGAAAATGTTCTGTCTTAATTTAATCTGAAAAAGGAATACCACAAAGTATACTACATCCTGTATTGTAAAATATATTGTTATACTTATCTAATTCGCGAATCCTTCAGTCACTGTTAATTGAATTATTTGTGATTGTAGAAATTAACAGATGCAATATCGCAACACGATGAATAACCTCACTGCATTAAATAAAAATAACCTCACATTACAATTTACACAGTTCAATATAGTCGCCGAATTGACAGTTCACAACAATATAGTTTGATCGTTGAGTATATTATGTTGGAAGCGTTGTGAAAATGACGTAATTTTTCTTAGCGACCAACTTCAGCCCGAGACATACATTCTGGCTGGAGAAGAAGAAGATTATGAAGGAAAATTTTATTTTCGATTTATATATAGCTAACAGAGTATGAGATCTCTGGACTGCGTGAACGGATTTTGATGTTCTTAGGCGCAAATGAAAGCTTTTTCAAAACCATTTTAAAAAAAGCTTTACTTAAATAATGGCAATGGATTATTCACGGAGAAAAATCGGTTTGAAAATTGGGACGCCTCAACTAGCTGTATAAGAGAGTAGTGCCTCGACGGCGGTATAGGCATGACTTTTTCTACTTTTATGTATGTAAATGACCGCCACTAATGGCCTGCAAGATTTTTTTGATGCGTTTAGGAACCATACTTCCCCATGGATTTTTCCCCGCCTGGACTGAGTGACTGGAAAGAGTATAGGATGTGTATGATAGGCTATCCTTGTTTAAATGCCTTAAAGAGAAAGAGAGAGCCTTATACCGCGTTCAACCTGGTTTCTCCAGGCCTTCGTTTCTTATTTTCCTATCTCGGACGTCGCCATTGCTCTTCTCTCTCTAACTCATAGATTTCTATCTGCGTCTTTGTCTAAAATAATTCTACGCCACTGGGTGATTTTTTGGTGAGTCTATACCACTGGACCTATCTGTGAGTCTTGTGAGAGTGTGAAAAGTGCAGAAATGTCAGTTTGGCAGCGCGGATTTTTAATCAAACGAGTGTTGGTATAAATTGTTAAAGAGTTTTAATTTGTTGGAAAATGTTAACCAGTTATAGTGAAGTTATAAAATTTTTAATGACTTTTCTGGATTATCGAAAAAAACAGGTATACAAATTTTTTATACTTCTAAAAACTTACATTAAGTATTAAGGATATATATTAAGTTAATTGTTGTCAAAATTAACTTAATATATAAATGTATGAAACAAATAGATTCATGAATTCAAATAAGAAATACATAATAAAAAATATTATTATAATTTTTTAAATAATATGCAGATCCTAGTGTATTTATTATCATGTATAGTTAATTGGTAAAATTACTGCTAATTATAATGTCTCTTTTTCCTAGGCGTAAAGGTTCTATAGAAGGTCCTACCAGGAGTAAAGTGCATACGTCATAATGATTTCAACCAGAGGAATTAAGCAACGCTAAGGAATGGAACACAGTTTCAGATCACGCAGCATGCTCTCCACATCTATAATAAGCCAACCTGTTTTCTTAGATAAGTAATATTACTGATAACCATATATAAAATGTATTCAAACATGATCCTTTGTGGTTTCCCTTATGTTTCGCAGGTCAAATGTTCTAATAAGGCTGATGAGCTGCATCCAATTGGTAAATAAAAATGAGGCCAGGCTGTGTGTCAATTCTGCTGCTTCAAATTTGGAATCTCCATGCAGAAGCCAAATGGAAATATTAAAAAAAGATTTGTTATTCAGGTATTATTTAACAATGATCTAAATGCATCAAAATGGCTATTACTGGTAGTCATTTTTCAAATTAGTTTATATCTAAACTAATTTTCTTTGCTGGTTTAGGTCCAGTAAATATTAATAGATTTGGCTGTCAGTATTTGATCTCAATAACTGTCCTGCATTACAAATGGAGACTAGTAAAGCTGATGAACTGCAACCAAGTGGTGAATAAAAATGAGGCCAGGTTATTTGTAATGCTGCTGCTTCGAATCTGGAATCTCCATGCAGAAACGAAATTGGAAAGATTAAGAAAAGATTTGTTATTCAGGTATTATTTAAATATAATCTAAATGCATCAATATGGCTATTACTGGTAGTCATTTTTCAAACTTGTTTATATCCAAACTTATTTTCTTTGCTGTTTTAGGTCCAGTAAATATTAATAGATTTGACTATCAGTATTTGCTTTGAATAACTGTCCTAGATTATAAATGGAGATGAAAGAAAATCTCATATATAGAAAGTAGGGTACAGGATAATGAATTAATCTTTCAAAATATTTTTCTTTTCTTTATTTAGATTACGTTTATATATTATATTGTGAATTATAAAAGATTTATTCCAATGGATTCAAGAGCAATATACCTTTTTCTGACGATTTTAATTAGCTTCTTACTTTTTCTCCTTTTTATGTTTAAACGTCGTCATTTGTCATGAATCCCACAGATAAATCTATATTTTTACTTTCCTATGGGTAATTCTACTTTGCATATGTATTTGCATCCATGCTCAAACTAATTATAATCATAGTAAATGAATGTATTTATTGTGTTCGGGAAGTAAAGCTTTGTAGATTATGGTAAAATGTATTAGTTTATTGAAATATTATTAATTGATAAATGAAATTATTGCTATTTTATAAGGTATTAACTATATGTAATTTTAATAAAATAAAATGCCTTGTATAAAGATTATTTCAATTTTATTTATTATAAATAATCGTTGTTTATTAGTGTATATTAATAAATTGTTTTTACAAATAATATTAATTAAAAGAGACTATCCATTCAGGGAATATTAATCATTTATTTCAAATTGAAAAGTGTAAGATAAAGAGGATAAGTTTTCTTAAATTTGTAAATGAAATTAGCCATATTGATACATTTAGATCATTGTTAAATAATACCTGAATAACAAATCTTTTTTTAATATTTCCATTTGGCTTCTGCATGGAGATTCCAGATTCGAAGCAGCAGCATTTACACATAGCCTGGCCTCATTTTTATTCACCACTTGGTTGCAATTCATCAGCTTTACTAGTCTCCATTTATAATGCAGGACAGTTATTGAGACCAAATACTGACAGCCAAATCTATTAATATTTACTGGACCTAAAACAGCAAAGAAAATAAGTTTAGATATAAACAAGTTTGAGAAATGACTACCAGTAATAGCCATATTGATGCATTTAGATCATTTTTAAATAATACCTGAATAACAAATCTTTTCTTAATCTTTCGAATTTCGTTTCTGCATGGAGATTCCAGATTTAAAGCAGCAGCATTACAAATAGCCTGGCCTTATTTTTATTCACCACTTGGTTGCAGTTCATTAGCTTTACTAGTCTCCATTTGTAATGCAGGACAGTTATTGAGACCAAATACTGACAGCCAAATCTATTAATATTTACTGGACCTAAAACAGCAAAGAAAATAAGTTTAGATATAAACAAGTTTGAAAAATGACTACCAGTAATAGCCATATTGATGCATTTAGATCATTCTTAAATATTACCTGAATAACAAATCTTTTTTTAATATTTCCATTTGGCTTCTGCATGGAGATTCCCAATTTGAACCAGCAGAATTGACACATAGCCTGGCCTCATTTTTATTCACAAATTGGATGCAGCTCATCAGCCTTATTAGAACATTTGACCTGCGAAACATAAGGGAAACCACAAAGGATCATGTTTGAATACATTTTATATATGGTTATCAGTAATATTACTTATCTAAGAAAACAGGTTGGCTTATTATAGATGTGGAGAGCATGCTGCGTGATCTGAAACTGTGTTCCATTCCTTAGCGTTGCTTAATTCCTCTGGTTGAAATCATTATGACGTATGCACTTTACTCCTGGTAGGACCTTCTATAGAACCTTTACGCCTAGGAAAAAGAGACATTATAATTAGCAGTAATTTTACCAATTAACTATACATGATAATAAATACACTAGGATCTGCATATTATTTAAAAAATTATAATAATATTTTTTATTATGTATTTCTTATTTGAATTCATGAATCTATTTGTTTCATACATTTATATATTAAGTTAATTTTGACAAGAATTAACTTAATATATATCCTTAATACTTAATGTAAGTTTTTAGAAGTATAAAAAATTTGTATACCTGTTTTTTTCGATAATCCAGAAAAGTCATTAAAAATTTTATAACTTCACTATAACTGGTTAACATTTTCCAACAAATTAAAACTCTTTAACAATTTATACTAACACTCGTTTGATTAAAAATCCGCGCTGCCAAACTGACATTTCTGCACTTTTCACACTCTCACAAGACTCACAGATAGGTCCAGTGGTATAGACTCACCAAAAAATCACCCAGTGGCGTAGAATTATTTTAGACAAAGACGCAGATAGAAATCTATGAGTTAGAGAGAGAAGAGCAATGGCGACGTCCGAGATAGGAAAATAAGAAACGAAGGCCTGGAGAAACCAGGTTGAACGCGGTATAAGGCTCTCTCTTTCTCTTTAAGGCATTTAAACAAGGATAGCCTATCATACACATCCTATACTCTTTCCAGTCACTCAGTCCAGGCGGGGAAAAATCCATGGGGAAGTATGGTTCCTAAACGCATCAAAAAAATCTTGCAGGCCATTAGTGGCGGTCATTGTACACTGTTCAAAATTGAATCATGTACAGGTATAGTTTCTGCTTCCCTATACTATCTTGTAGCAAAAATGCTTCTCGCAAAATTGATTCATGTCCATCTCAACTACTCTATACTATCTTATAGCAAAAATTTAATGACAACAGCAGACGAAACGCGACATCGACAAATATGAAGATGACGTTTTGGACGTAGTAAAAGTATTATCCAGAAAGCATATTATTTATGTTGGAAATGTAGGGATGTCGAAAAATGGAATGGAAAATAATGCAAATATGGTGCATATATATAATATTATTTATCAAGTATAAAAGGGAAGAGATCGGATGCAATTTTCAGCCTATAAAGAGGAAAAAGCATCAGATAAGTATCGGGAGCAGCAAGTCAGAAGAAAGATTAATTTAACAAAGCAAAATATTCTTTAATCTTTCTTTTGATTTACTGCTCCCGATGCTTATCTGATGCTTTTTCCTCTTTATAGGCTGAAAATTACATCCGATCTCTTCCTTTTTATACTTGATAAATAATATTATATATATGCACCATATTTGCATTATTTTCCATTCCATTTTTCGACATCCCTACGTTTCCAACATAAATAATATGCTTTCTGGATAATACTTTTACTATACGTCTAAAACGTCATCTTCATATTTGTCGATGTCGCGTTTTGTCTGCTGTTGACGCTGTTGTCTTTAAATTTTTGCTATAAGATAGTATAGAGGAGTTGAGATGGACATGAATCAATTTTGCGAGAAGCATTTTTGCTACAAGATAGTATAGGGAAGCAGAAACTATACCTGTACATGATTCAGTTTTGAACAGTGTACTTGCCGTCGAGACACTACCGTGTCTCTTGATACTACACTTGGCAACGCTGGTCTCTACCCTCTGACGTATTTCCGCCGACCAGTAGTATCAGCAGCGACTATAGCGTAGTACCCAAAATAGTACTACGCTATAGGATATGTCGCTTTTGGGTATGTAGTGTATGTACTGTATACTACATACCGAAAGTATGTACTACACTTGGCAACCGAATACGGCCGTTTAGTAAGCGTCAAGTAACCTTGAACATGAATGTGATAAGCTATGTTTGGGTTTAAAAGTTATAACCTTAGTAAGTACTAAGTAATCCTAGTATCTAATCTTAGAAAAGATGTGTCATTCAATAGACTTAGTACGTGTAAACACAGAAAGAACAAAAAGTGAGGATGAATATGTTACGTTTGTCGAGCAATTTGTAAAGGATGTGAATGACTTTAGCTCGCAATATGGCAGTAATCTCAGTATTTCTTATACTGCATACAATATTGCTGGAAATCCAAGTAAATTTCCAGATTACGGAGACTTTCCACAGTCATTTGTTATGGTTAATATCTTTGTTGCCTACTCTTATAAATGAATAATTAAATTTAAAACTTTAAAAATTTTTATTAAAATTTTTAAATTTTTATTAAAATTTTAGAGAACTTATGGAAAGTGGTGGGACAAAGCACCTTCTAAATTAAGTGACTATATGTTACAAAATAATGGGGATTTTATTAGTCAAGATTATATAGGTATGTGAAGTAAATACTACATAAAGAATATAATAACAACTTGAATAACAAGATTTATATGGAACAAATTATTTCTTCCATAAAGATTTGGAGTATTTTCAAGAAGTATATCCAATTAGAGTTTCCATTTATGAAACTTATAATCCTGGAAGTGTTATTGGAATATGGGCTCAAGATTCCAAGCAACAATGGTTTCAATTATGGAGTGGGCCACCACAAATCGTTCCCCATAAATCAAGAATTTTTTCACCACATTTGCAACTCTGTGATTTCAAAACTAAACTTTTAAGACTTGAATTTAATCATAATTTGTTAGAATATTACACAGAATTAGATGCTGTATTACTCATTGGAACAACTAAATTAATAATACCTTTTGACCACACATACAATCAAAATGTAAATAATGTATTGAAAGAGCTTGGCTGCCATGAATATACTAATAG
Source organism: Prorops nasuta (assembly GCF_024137725.1). Taxonomy (NCBI): domain Eukaryota; kingdom Metazoa; phylum Arthropoda; class Insecta; order Hymenoptera; family Bethylidae; genus Prorops; species Prorops nasuta. The sequence continues at coordinate 1,823,761 of NW_027116821.1, read as the reverse complement.
TGATATTTATAACTTAACTCCTGATTATTTAAAAGCAAACAATGATTTGACAGCTTTGAAAAATGTTCTTTATAAATATTGCACTTTGTATACAAGGTAAACTGACTAAAAGACTTTTATTACATTATTTAACCATTTTAATGATTCTTTGATTACAGTGAATTCATCAATAATATTTCTACTGGTAAATTAATTAGTAAACTTGGATTACATTGTTATTGTATTCCACCAATTGAAGAAGCATTTAATAGTTTGCAAAAATTTTTACAAGAAGACTTTCCAAAACTTACAGGCGATATACATCTATCTAATAACCAAAAAGTTCTTACAAGTTGTAATAATTTTAACAATTACACATGTGGCAGTTTTTCTACATTACCAGTAAGAGATTTTACTTTATCTAAATGTTTCCTATCAACTATGATCGCTGTATAACTATTAATAATTTACAGGATGAAACAGTCTTAAAAATTTTAAAGTATCTAGATATTAAGTCTTTGTGTCGTTTATGTAGAGTGAATAAGCATTTTAATAACATAGCACAGGATGCATTGTTGTATACTAGTCTTAATCTAAAACCTTACTGGCATTGTTTAAATAGCAATGCATTAGATTATTTATTACCTAGATGCCAATATTTGCAACGATTAGACTTATCATGGTGCGGCAATTATGGTATGATTAAATATGATGATGTGACTCGTTTTATCTCTGCATTTGGTAGCTCTCTTACACATTTGAGATTAAACTGCTGCCAATTTGTAAATGACAATGTCATTTTTGAAATTAGTAGAACTTGTAAAAATTTAAAAGGTACTATTATAAATTAATAAAAGCTCTGAGCTATTTGTTAATTATTATATAAAAATTTATTTATTTTAGAATTGTGTTTACGAAACTGCTTAGGTATCACTGCTGATGGTTTCTCGCATCTTAAAACTTTAAAGTTTCTAGAACGTTTAGAACTTTACAGAACAGCCATTGGAACATCAACATTATGTTCTATACTTAAAAACAATACTGAACTCAAGCATTTAAACCTTGCAGGAATGCATGAAAATATGAATATGGATGAAATTGCAACTGAATTAGGAGCTTCTTGTCTAAGTTTAGAAAGTGTAGATTTTTGGAAAGGGCATTTACTTACATCTAATGGAGTAAGAGCCCTTTCCTACTGTACTAAACTACGAGAGGTAGACTTTGGATGGTGGTATGTTGTACTATGCATAACTCTTACTTTTCCAAGATATTTAATAATTTTTTTATCATATCTATGATCAGTTTAACTTTAAAAATTGAGTTTCTGTTTCAGTGGTGGAATGGGAGCACCAGGAGACTCTCTAAGAGCCCTGTTTTCTTCTTGCCGAAACCTGGAGAAAGTATATTTGGCCGCTTTAAGAGGTTTGACAGATAGAGACTTAGAGCCTTTACTACTGTGCGAAAATTTACAGCAATTGGACTTATTAGGTGCTCGATCCTTAACACTAGATATATGTTACGGATTTCTGCTCTGCTGCTCAAAATTAAAAATGATTGACTTAAGTTTTTGCGAAGGTATTAGCGATGTTAAAATTCAAGAATGGAGCCAGCAATATCCATACGTCTCCATCAAAAGAAGTTATCAAGCTAGCTGTATTTAAAATTACTTTCATTTTAATAAATATTAAGATAATTTTTATAAACATATTTTTTTTTGCATCACCTAGCTACATTATTACTATACTTTATTTTGCAATAAAAATAAACAATTTTAAAAATTAAAATTGTACTATATTTTATAAAATATAAAAATCGTAAAACTATATTTATTAATTTAATATACATATATACGTTTATAAAATATTAATATTTCTAGAATTCTTGAAATTCTAATTGAAATAATTTCTGAATCACATCATTCATTTCAAATTCTTTTGCTATGTCACCTATTAGTTCATTTACAAGCGTATCAGAGATCCTAAAATCAAATTAAGAATTTGTAAATATTTATAATCACTAAAATGTAATTCTATATTTGAGAACTAAGTTACCAATCAACAACACTCCAAGGTTTATTTTGGGAATTAGTATTATACATTGGGTCAAGCTTCAGTGAAGATTGATAATCATCACGATATTTTTGTAAATTAAATTTTGTAGTTTCGGAAATTATAATAGGAGTCTTCGTATCTTTTTTGTGTAGATAAATATTTTCAGCTTTACCTATCTAAAATTTGAACGCAATTGTATTATTTTATTATAAAACCTTTTTAATTACTTAATAAAGTACTGGCCTTGATGATTTTCTCGTTATTTACTTGACAGGAAACACTGCAAAATAGTGGCTCATTGTTACCATATCTTTCAGATGATACATTTATTAATTGCATATTTTCCACTATATTTTTATTTTCAGATTCTATACTTCTGTTAAAAAATAAAGTAGATTTGATTAATTTTAGTAATTATATAATTCATATTAACTACGTATACCTTTTAGACTTTAAATGTATTGGCTTAAGATTGATTTTTTTGTGATTATTATGTGTCTTGCATTTTATAGTTAAATGATCATTTGATTTTGGATTATTCAAGCTTTTTTGCTCTTCTAAATATTGATGTAAAGTTTCTAGTGATGACAATGGAAGTGTTTCAGTATTAAAGGCCTGTTGGTGCTTTTAAAAGCATAAGAAAAATGGTATGACAAAATTTAATACTTTTAAATATTTAAAAGAATCTTTCTGACCTACCTTATTATTAACATCAGATAATAAATTAGCTACAATAGGTACTAAACTTGATAAATTATCTTTAGTTTGTTTAGAGTGGTGACCATTTTGATTTACTAAGGATTGTTTATTAGCAGCTTTCTGAATACCTTTTGGATATACTGAGCCTTTCCATCTATAAGAAAGAGCTCTTTCAGTTTTATTTCTCTTTGTTGACAATAATCCACTATCTTTTTTCTGTGTTTCCAAACTAATTTCCTGTCATAAATTAAAAAACTGCGTAATTTTTCATTATAATACTATAAGGTATTTTACACTACAATCTTTAAAAAGTTTGCATTACATCGTCAGAATAAAGTGGTATTTTATCCATAACGGTCTGGATATCATCTCTTTTTATAATTAGTTTCTTATCACATTCAGTACTCTCTTTGAATAAATTACCATGTGGAGGTAAATTAGCAGACAATGTAGATTGATTAACAGACATTTTGTTTAAATCTGTAATATTACGTTCAAATTCCTTCCTCCGAAAAGGTTCTAATAAAAATTTTAATAATAGCTAACACAAGACGTGGATTAAAATTACAGTGATATATATCAGAGATTAAAATTTATAAACTACCTATTTTTTTTTGAAACCGTTTGAAATTTGAGGTATCCATATTATACATACTAAGTCGATCAAAGTTTTTCCTCTTATTACTAATAGCTTTATTGTAAAATGAGGGTGGTCTATTAGAATCTTCTATAACTGCGATGTGTTGATTCTTAAAAGGAAGCTCATTGTTCGAACTTACATGTAATTTTGCTAGAATGGCATTACACTTATTCTGTATCTCTTCACCCTAAAATGAAATTATATAAAAATAAAATATTTATAACCTACATTATGTAAAGAAAAGAGACAGATTCTTACCAATGATGGAAGATTTGAATCCCCTGAAGCAGCATGATTGTCAGGCTGAAATTGTTTAAATATGTCTTTAATAGTGATTGTTATTTGTAAAACTTCTTTTAATTTCTCTGGATAACACTTTAAAATGGAGCCAGGAATATGCTTGTCATATGCAATTAATGCATTCAATAATATCTGATATGTTGACAGTAGCTTATGTTCAATCGCCTGCATATAAAAAGCAAAACCCTTCTTATTTAGCTTTATTTTTGCATCAGGAACAAAAACAAGTAAATTTCTTTGAATTTCAGTAATATTTCTGTTAAGATCATACAGATATTGTCTTGAAAATCTGATTGCGAATTCTAAAGCTCGCTGCTTTCGTCTTTTAATGTCATCCTCTCCATCTGGCAAAGGTATTTTTCCCAATTGATGAAATATTTCATTCAAAACTTCAATTAACTTTTTCTGTATCAAAGAAATCTTGTACGTTATTTCAGGATCTGGTTTTATATACGATGCTGATTCCTTATTATCATTATAATTTAATTCTAGATGGGGTTTATCATTCAAAACAAAAATAGATTCATTGTTTAAAGTAGACTCTAAAGGGCTTTGACAATTAATTGCATTCTCCTTCATAATTGTACATTTATTATTTTCATTATCAGCATTCTGAATATTGTTAAAAGAACAAATTCTTTCTACTGTCTTTGATCTCATAGACTTTCTTTCTTTAAGCTTGTGCTATAATAAAAAAAAACTTTGCAGCTTAGAAGCACTATAAAATTTATAAAAATTATTTACCTTTATACTCAGATTTTTATCCAAGCTTGGAATAGTTGTACTTAATAACTTTTTGGTCTGATTAATATGAATGTCTTTTTCTAGCCTAAAAGGCTCACTATCCAAATCATCATCTTGTTCATAGCAAAGATCATTCACTTTACCAACTTTGAACTTACTGACACTTTTTCTATTACTTGATCTTGCTTCTCTGGTTTTTAACTCATTTACATACAAAGACCAAAGATGTTCTTCCTCCTCTTTTACCTTTTTTCTTCTTACATTCTTTATTACATTTTCAAATTGATTTGCAGGTATATACTGCAAATTCATAGTTTGTGTTTCCATGAAAATGTTTTTAAAATTATTTTTATTTAACCCATTGTACATACCTTAAGAGCATAGCTATTGCTTTCTTCATCAGAAAACAATAGATTTTTTTTATCGTTTGACAAATAATTTGTGAGTGGAGATCTTACTAAAAAAGACATTCCTTACAGGTTCTTTTTAGATAAAACTTGCAACAGTCTTTTAAATTCGTTTGATGTAGCAATAATTTACAAAATACACGATTTGAGAGTACATATTTTATGTTATTTGACTATAATATTTTCGAAATACTTGCGAAAGTGTATGAAGCTAAAATAGTTTAAGTTTGATGAATGATTGAAACTGTCAAATTAACCTGCAGAAACTTCAAGTGCAATCATTGTTTACATAACGATAAACATTTCAAACAGAAGCCAACCGGCAAGCGGCAATTTAGAAAAAAAAAACATATGAAGTTTGATGAATTTTTAAATAAAAAACGATATTACTGGAAATAGGGCAGTATCAATAAACTGAACCTAAAGGCCTGTGTACTACACGATCCGAAAAATGTGTCCAAGTTCTCGGACATAATTTCTTTCACTAGACTTTTATTCTCGGATGAATGCAGATGGTGCTGTAGAACCATGAAGGATAGAGGGGAGGAGGACAATCGGCAAGGTTGCCTAGTCCGCCATCTTGAATAGTACTACGCTCTATAGTAAGTGAATTTTGATATAAGGAATGCAGACTGCACAAAGTATACTGCCAACGGAAATACGTCAGTAGCCATCTTAAATGCAGAACGTAATATATCAAAAATTATATATATTATATTCACAGCCTGTCACCGTGAACGGCGTGAACGAAGACAAATGTTTATTATACGGAAAAATAAAGTGTAATAAAGAAATAAGGAGTAGTGACAGCTTTGATCTATCTGACAGCTGATGTACTTATGGTATAAGTGAATAAATAAAATAAAAATGCTTTTCCTAAATTGATTTTTAATTTTGATAAAATGGTCAAATGTAGCCATTAATTAATTAGATTTGGTAATAAATACAAAAAATGCGTTTTATTATAACAAATGAGTTGAGGTAAAATAAACTCAATGTTTTTATATTAATTTGTTAACAAATGCATTTTTTATTTATTATTGAGTCCAATAAGTTTACGGTTATTAAAAAAAAAAATTCTTTGTAATGAAACAAAAATGAAAAAATTTTAATCTTCACCAAGACTCGAACACGAGCCCACCGCTTGATAAACGGCAACCTTACCGCCTGCGCTACAGCGCTCACTTGATGTACCAAGAGCAAAACAGCCTTTTTAAAGACTGACTACAATTCTTTTATTAATTCGTCATAAATGATCAAGAATTAGCTGTAATAATAAATACATTTATCTACATAGCATTATTGTACTAAATTTATTGTTTTTAATTTGAAGCATACATTTTGCATGAAGATATGATAATTTAAGGGTAACCATTCAGTACTCTATATACAAAACTATTCATATGCTCAACTATCATAAATTAATTAAGTAATATTATAATATTTGTTATATGTAGTCGAATAACTATGATAAACCAGCATATGAATAGTTTTGTATTTAGAGTATTGCATGAACACCCTTAAAGTATCGTATCTTAATGTAAAATGTATGCTTCAAATTAAAAACATAATAAATTTAGTGCAATAATGCTGTGGAGATAAATGTATTTATTATTGCAGCTAATTCTTGATCGTTTATGACGAGTTAGTGAAAGAATTGTAGTCAGTCTTTAAAAGGCTGTTTTGCTCTTGGTACATCAAGTGAGCGCTGTAGCGCAGGCGGTAAGGTTGCCGTTTGTCATGCGGTGGGCTCGTGTTCGAGTCTTGGTGAAGTTTAAAATTTTTTCATTTTTTTTTTCATTACAAGGAATTTTTTTTTAATAACCATTAATTTATTGGACTCAATAATAAATAAAAAAATGCATTTGTTAACAGATTAATATAAAAACATTGAGTTTATTTTACCTCAACTCATTTGTTATAATAAAACGCATTTTCTGTATTTATTACCAAATCTAATTAATTAATGGCTACATTTGACCATTTTATCAATATTACAAATCAATTTAGGAAAAGCATTTTTATTTGCTTTGAGTTTTTAGGTAAACGCAGCACCACTTCACACGGATAACACGTAAAAATGTCACGGTTAGCGGTAGTCGCTCTTCTTCTAAAGCCTATGTTGCCTGAAGTCCAAATCACACCTATGCTCTCCAGGCATAGTTGTGTTTGTACCGCTTCCCTTTAAATTTTCTATACTCCTGCTGGCTAGCGCTTATCTTCATTTTTGTTGCTAAAAGCTTGATTCTGGCATCACTGCCGTGTGGAACTATTAGTTTGCTAATAAAAGCAGAGGCTTAATTTTAAGAGATTGCAACATATAGTAATTAATATAGATACAATTGTAAAAAGAAAACAACAATTTTATTTTACATATATTAACTTTAAATAAAATCCCACAAAGTACTGTAAAATATCTAACATGTTATATTATATATCTAATCTGTCAGCTTCTTTATTTTAATATTCATCTCAATTATCACAGTTTGATCCTCAGCGATGACACAGTAACCACATTATGGTGAATCTATTCTTTTTTTTTAATGTTCGATCCACATAGCTTCATCCTCAGCAGTGATACAGTAAACACACGTACATTACTATAATTTAATCTGAAACAAAATCCCACAAAGTACTATAAAACATCTTACATTTTATATTATATATCTATTCTGTCATTTTCTTTATTTATTATTGTATTTACCCAAAATGCTGACTCATTTATTTTAATGTCTGTCTCAATTAACACAGTTTGATCCTCATCAGCGATGACACAGAAACAACATTATGGTGAATCTATTCCTTTTGTTTTAATGTTCAATCCACATAGCTCCATTCTCAGCATTGACATAGTAAACACTTTACTATAATTTAATCTGAAACAAAATCCCAAAAAGTACTATATAAAATCTTACATTTGAAATTACAAATGTAATCTGTCATCTTCTTTATTTGTATCGTATTTACCCAATGTGTTGACTTGTTTATTTTAATATTCATCTCAATTAACACAGTTTGATCCTCAGCGATGACACAGTAACCATAATATGGTGAATCTATTCCTTTCATTTTAATGTTGAATCCACATAGCTCCATCCTCAGTAGTGACATAGTAAACACATTACTATAATTTAATCTGAAATAAAATCCCAGAAAGTACTATAAAATATCTTACATTTTATATTATATATCTAATTTGTCAGCTTCTTTATTTATTATTGTATTTACCCAGTTTTTTTACTCGTTTATTTTATTATCCGTCTCAATTAACATAGTTTGAATCTCAACGATGACACAATAACCAAATTATGTTTAGTCTATTCCTTTATTTTAATTTTGAAAATCTGCATAGCTCCATCCTCAGCACAGTGACTTAGTAAACACATTACTATAATTTAATCTGAAATAAAATCCCACAAAGTACCACAAAATATTTATATCTTACATTTTATATTATAAAATTTATTGTTATACTTATCTAAAATGTTCAGTCCTTTATATACTTTTAAAAATTATTTTTATGTACATTTTACAAATTTCGTCACTTTATTTATTCACTTATACCATCAGTATATCAGCTGTCAGTAAGATTAAAACTGTCACTTTATTTCTTTATATTACTTTATAACTTGTGGTATGTATATACTAACATTTGTCTTGGCTCACGGACCATGCATTATGTATTTTGAAATTAGTAATTAGAAATATCTATATTGCGGTCCCTCTACAGTCTCTAACCTCTGACGTATTTCCGCCGACCAGTAGTATCAGCAGCGACTATAGCGTAGTACCCAAAATAGTACTACGCTATAGGATATGTCGCTTTTGGGTACTACGGTAGTACCGAAAGTACTACACTTGGCAACCTTGACAATCGGTCAATCGGAATACATTTAGAATGGTCACAAAATCGTATGCTTGATGAGCCACTTCACATGAAGTTTGTAGCGGCGCTAATGTCAGTGAGGACAGCAATAACTAAAAGAAGAGACGGAAATTTTAAAAACTATTCAAATCACAACATAATTGTAATGAATAACGAAATAATTATTATCTAATCTTTATCTTTAATATTATGTTAGTAAAATCGTAATAATCAATTTTGTAAATTATTATCGTAAATTCTAAAGTCAAATTTGTTAGCAGTAAAATATTAAAAATTCTTTAAGATAACGAATTATTCAATTATTTATTTATCCTATTGGATTTTTGTTTGTGAAGTACAATCTTTTTATTATATATTAACAGGATTATACTAATTTAAACTTTAATAAAATCTTGATAAATCAGAGTTTAAATATATTTTATTTTTAATTGATTATATTAATTGAAATCCACATCTTTAAATTTTAAGTAAAAGAATATGATGAAAGAATCGAGTAAAAAGAAAAGTAATTGTAATGAAAGTAACAGAAGAATAAAAGAATTTAGTATTTTATTAAGTAATGTAAATTAGCATAAACATTATTGTTTAGTTAAACTATAGGTTCAACTTTGATTATAAACTCAATAATTTTCTTGTTGTAAATATATTAATGTTCAAATCTTTATTCTTAAAAATACAAATGTTTATTCAACAATTTTTATTAATAAAATAATCCGATAATTCTATCTTATTGGTTAACATTTTTTAAAAGATATATTGTGTAATTACTTAAGATTTTAATGAGATATAATATCTAAAACAGGTACAACAATATTTTCTTAGAGTATCAGTAATAGTTCATGTTCTTTGGCTGATAATCATTGAATAATCATACTATGCATAACAAATTTATAATTTACAATTTTTTCGTAACATTTTTGTTCTTACAATTTTTTCGTTATGTATTGTATTAAAGGACTTAGTTAAAAAATGTCCTCTCATAACAAGGTATAAATGTACAACTTTCATTGTGAGATCTTTTCTATGCTCTTGACATCCAACGGATGGTACGTTTCCAATTTCTTCGAACTTGTCTAAAATTGTATAGAATATGTCTAACTTTATTCCGCAACTTTGAACAACATCTAAGACAGTCTTTTCTAACAATTTAGTCAAGTTGAATAAATTATCACTCGCATAACATAAAGATCCATGACTCATTAAATATACCACTTTATCTCTTTGTTTGCTAACGCTAGAGCGTAAACTATTGGAACATGGTAAACATTTTGACGACCGACAAATTTTTTGAACTATGTATCCTGCTATATAAGCTTGAACTTCATCGCTTGTGGATACATTATTATAATTATGATCAATGGCAGGTGATACTGATGAATTTGGAGTGACTTTATCTACATCGTCATTATTATTATTCGAGTCAGTTAAGTCAAGCCGGCCTTCCAACATTTGATCTAGTTTTTGTAACCACTGATCTTTGGATGGTTTGTCTGTCGTTAATACAGTTTTCTCCATTAAAACTTTTAACAAATCAGAACCATTCACATTACCGCCTTTTGGTGGCTTGACTAACGAATAACAACACAGTAATCTAAATACTTGTGTGAATAATAACGGATCTGGATGGTCGTTACTTCCACATGCATTGCGCATCATGCCGAAAAATCTCTAAATAGAAATAAAAATGGAATATTAAAATTAATCTTATTTTACGCAAATTATACAGGATGAAACAGCACCTAATCTGTTACGAAACATTAACACTCATAGCAGTTTGGAAAGAAATTGCAGATCCCAAACATTCTGCTTAAGACATGGACGGGAGTCTGGTCTTAAAATCTAAATTGCAGATGGCAATCTTCTATGATACAGACACTAATTCTAGATGTTCTTCCAAACTGGAAATTAAATGTTTTAGATCTGCAAGATATTTGTTAAAATATATGCTATTAGGAAACGCTGTAATTAAATATTATTAAAAATCATTTAAGGCGAATATTACAATATTTAAAAGAATATTTTATATGCTATCTTTGATTATATATTATTTATATTACATAAATAGAGGTGCTGAAGTGTGCGTGCGTTGTATTTGCATAGAGATCGTGCACAACACTTCAGCAAATCCTACATTTATATGCAATATGAAATTCAAATATTCCAGAACTGTCTGAATTAAAAAATAAATTTATTTTGGTGTCTTGTAACACTGTAGATCTGCCACGTTCCCTTGCAATAAAAATATATCTATTCATTTCATAAAGTATGAGATAATGATGAATGGTTCCTTTAAAAATTGCAGTTTTCCCTAAAACACTGTTAAGCTTCTTTATTGGTAATTGCGTTCAATTTTTATACTAATTGAAATAGTTAAATTCTATCTGTTAAAATAAATATAACTATTACCTCCAATGCATCCTGATTTAATCGCGCTGTCATTAAATAAATATAATTGCACTCTTCCTGCAACATTTCCAAAATTTCTATTGTTGCACGCAAAGTAATTTTGAAGCCTGTCAATGTACTTTGCGAAATTGGCATGCGTAATTTCTCATGATTTAGATGAGCTTCCCAATCAATTAAATATTTTTCGAACGTTAAAATAGCCTGTAATTAAACATATACAATATTAATTAATGTATAGAAGTGTATGCAGAAACAAGGAATTTTTGCTCCAAAGTTTGTTTTTAAATAAATGCATGAGATATATCGCTGTATTCTATCAATAATAATGGAGTAATAAAAGTTGTTGAAAATTATACATCATTCGTAGGGATAACAAAATGCGTAATAGAAAAAATATATTTCTGCAATATCAGAGAAAAACACGTTTAATCCATGCCGTAATTCATGAATTTGTAAAAGTTTATTTTTCATTGAAAATCATATTAAATAGATCAAAAATGTTTAATATTTCAAACTTGTAATTTCTTTAAAGGCAATACGTAGTTTAAAACGCGGTTATACCTAACTGTAAAGTGTAGAATTCAGTAGTTTAATTGGTATACATAAGTTCCTACAAAGTCATAATTAAATAACACAATAAGTTTTTACACGGTACCTTTAGAAGATTCCGTGAATAAAATTAATTAAAGTCATTGCAGTAACATATTGCAATATTCATGAGATATTTAACCGATTTTTGACATCATTTTATAATATTTGTTTAACACAATTATTAAAAAGTGAACAAATAACCTGCTTATGTACATTGGTGCTATCTATTCGAAGGGCATCTTTAGGGGTTCGTGACATCATTGCGGTGATCAACTTACCAATTCTTTCAATGAATTTTTGCGTTGCAGATGAATCTTCCAACTGCGTACATTTTTCATCATTTTGATAAAATGACATCGCAACACGCACTGTGTCAGAAAATAACTGGAACAAATACATATTTAAACTAAATTAATCTTTTATGATAAATATAATTAATATATTTTAATTTTATATATGTATATTTTTAAATTCGTTATAAAACACAAAATAAGAAATATTAGTAAACCTATTCTAATATTCTCAATAAAAATACAAAGCAAGTTCTGTTTAAATTAATCCTTTTACTTAATTTTATAAAAAGAAGTTTCATAAGCATTTAAAAAAATATAAAAAAGCAAATAGAAAACGTTATAGAAAAATTGAAATAGATTTAAAGTTATATAACAAAAATGTTCTTTTGTTTCACGAGAACAAAGTTCTGTATGGAAAGATTTTAAAACAAACCTCAAAAGCTAGCGGGACGTTCATTTTCTGATAACCCTGCGGATTAAGGTGTGATGGAGTCAATTTATACGCTATTCTTAAATTCGCTCGTGGATAATTTTCTAAATTCAAGAGGGAATTCCAATGCTCCAGTTTTATGAGACCGTCGGGTGTCTACAAATTTATGAAATAACATAAAGGTCTGATTATATTAAAATTTCACGTAAAAATACTAACTGAAAATTCTGTTCGTTTTACAATGCCATTTCGAAAACATTTTATGAGGTGTGGAAAATCAGACATAAAACGTAATTTTTTTGACTGATCAAATGGATGTGTACAGGATATATTCTGTTCTGTTATACCAAAAAGCTTCCACATTTTGCGGTTCCATGTTGCACCATCCGTAGTGACTACATCAACATGAAAACCAGAGTTCCCAAGCAGAATAATGCATTCTAAAATCAACTTATGCAAAGTCTCACTGATAACTGAGTTTCTGCTGAGAAAACAACCTAATGCTTGGACCCAAACTCCTCGGAAGGGTTGAAACATAAAAACCAAAGCATGGTCTCCTCGCATGTTTTCTTCTTTCTTCGACATATTTTCACCCAAATAGACAAACCCGTTTAATAGCATTGTATTACGGTTAAACGAAATGGATTCACTCAATTTCATCTCATCTACTAATAGTGTTCCTGTAAATATAATGATTTGTTTAACAAAATAAAAAAGAGCAAATAATTGTTATTTAATCACGAACACATCAGAAATATAAAGGATTAGGTACCATCCAGGATAGCATAAATGATCTGGACACGTTGGAAGTAATTAAAAGGATTCAGGTTTAGCAATGTTTTTATAAATATTCTCATCTATTTTCTAATTTTCATTTTGTGTTTATGATTTTACGCTATCTAAGATATTGTTGAAAAACTTTAGAAAAATGTACAGATAACTCTAAGTAAATAACTTATTTCCCTAATGGATAGTAAAATATTTCAATAGCTTCACTTCCAAAAATAATTTTTTATACTTTAAAATCACCCAGTAAACATGAATATTTTAATGTATAAAGGACCAATATTGACCTAATATTGCCATTGCTGAGCCAGCGATTGTCCTTTATAAATCGGGCACTCGTGCTTGCTGAGTATTTGGCCTTAACATATTTGATAGAAAAGTATTAATAAAAGAATTTTCAAAAAGCGAGAATATAATAATACCGCTAAGAAGAAGGTGTTTCATAATGCAAAAAAATGCAGAAGAGGATTAAATATAGGTTCAATCAATAGTTCGACATTTAGAAGTGAATCCATTATATATATCAATGTACATATCCTTCAATTTTAAAATTTATAAGTCTCTGTAACTTTTTAAATATTCTTTCATAATTTTATAGAACCATAACAGTTTTTCAAATTTATATAAAATAAATAATAAGCTCTCTGAAAATAATTCACCTCTTTTTTCGGATAGTTCCATTTTTAAAGCTTTAAGTTTCAAACATTGAAATATAGCCGGTTGAAAACCATAAGCAGAGCTATCAATGGATCGTAGGTGTTTATTTAATGTAGAAGGACAAGGAAGAGGTAGGATATTCCTCTTGCGTAAATGATCATAACATCTTTTACTCTTAATGCGTACTAAAAGGCACTCATATACCCATTCTAAGGTGTAGCGTCGCTGTTTGGCATTGGCAGCTTTAGCATTTTTAAAACATGTTTTCACGGCTTCCTGTTGGTCTTCCGGTAAGGCAGCAATTTCACCATCTAACACTTCTTTCTTAATTTTACCGCAATTTTTCAGTGCTTCCGCAATATTTTCTCGCAGTTTTCTTATCTGTAAAAAGCTTATATATTTAGAGTAGAAAACCACTAAAGCCATAAAACAGGTAAAAATTCAAAAGATTTATGGGGCGTTCTACTAAAGATCTGCAACGCTCATAATATATAATACGTGTCACATGAACTATTACATTATTAGCGTTTTGAGCTTTAAGTGGAACGCATTCGTACAAGTTTCCTGTAAAAATAGAAAGCAAGCGGTGAAAAAATTTCATCTTATACACTGCTTACAAATATTAATTCAAACTAGAAGTTATCAAAGGAACCATCTCAGTTGCTACACAACAATTTAAAGCAGTGTTATGTACACTTAAAATAATTATTAGAATTAACACAAGTTTGCAAGGACAATCTAATTGAACCATTCCAATCTCAACTCAGATGATTGTTACTAACAGTCAATGATGTTATTAACCACTATATATTATGTTGTAACCAAAATAATAATTATTCATTGAATTATCTTGAGAGTGATATAAAATGAAAAAAATTACTCTCCCGCATATTCACATACGAATTTCATATTTTTTAAGATTCAAATGAAATCAACAGAGATATTATTTAACGTCTAGTATTCCTGATATGCTTTGAACGGCTATAATTACCTTATTGTCTTTACGCTTATTTTTCTTGCGTAATAAGTTTATTCGTTGTTTAGAATATCTATATTTATTTTGCATATTTAAAACCTTCCGACGATCGGAAATTTGCAGTGTTCGCCTTTGTTGACGACATTTTATGCATCGTATTTGGGTTTCTTGTAAAACATAATGTTCCGTAGAATCTATGAAGCCATGGCAATCTTTATGGCGGCTGCAATAGATTCACTGTTTTATTCTCTATATATTTTTTAAAATTGAGAGTAAAACGAAAGGGAAGATACATTACGAAAAGCTTAAAATTTAATACTTAGCGCTAAATACTAATTTTCAAATGTACTTAAAAAATATACATATATATTATGAAAGCTTTAATGAGGAAATTGTATAATAAATATTAATTTTTTAAAATACCTGTTATGTTTAAAACCTGTTCCTGTACATATTTGTGTTTTTTCGGCTAGCTCCAATATATCCAGAAAATCTTGAGGGGAGCTTATAACTCTGTTCAACCTGCATTTTACTTTTTGATCGCCTGTACGTAACTATACATAATAAAATGACGAAATAATGACTTATTATTGAAATATTTATTATTCATAAACCTAATATTAATTTATTGATTGATAGTGCAAATGAAAATAATTAACTATACTTTTTAGCCACTTACCATTACAAAAAGGTCATTGTAAATCTCTATACAAATTCTGAGCTCTAATGTTACGTAGTGAGATTGTAAAAGTAATAATCCACCTATTACAGAGGTATGTTCTAACCAACTCCATGTTTTTGGCAGAGGTATTGTCTTTAAATATTGCTTCAGAGAGTTAATGGTGAACCCATTTTGTAAGAAGTTTCGAATTGAACTACTTTGTGAAATTGAATTATTTTCCTCCATCTATTAAAAAATTATAAATTCATGCGTATAATCCAATATTGATTATAAATACATAATTATATGGTTATTAGTGTAGCGTATAAATATGCTAAATAATAATATTAATCTTAATTTTTACATACAGCTGAAATATTAAAATCATTAGTGTGGGAGATTAGGCCAACTTCCTTCTCTATACATCCTGCTGTTGAAGCCTCAACTGCTATCTGTAAAATTTTCAATTGACCACAATTGTGAAGATGGAATGAAAAAGGAAATTTTGAATAATTTAATATTCTTCAGCAATATATGCTGAAAATATATAACTATAGAAATATTTCATTTCTACTTACATTTATATTACTGGTAGCATTATGAGAGGTTGAATCATCCTCACTTTCCATATGGATTTCTACTACAGTTTCAGCTTCTTCCTGTAAAGTTTATAATTGACCAATTATAGTAAAAATGGAATAGAATAAGGATAGTATTGATAACTTATTTAATTACAAATATTTATAGGAAATATAAATCTAAAATAGAATTAAATATATCTTATTTCTACTTACATTAACAATAATACTCATACTATGATCATGACAGGTTAAATCATTTTCATTTTCCATACTACTCTCTGATAAAGTCTCATCTCTCACCTGTAAAATATTGAATTAACTAATTTTTTAAAACTCAGTTGAATGCATTAATTTTTAATTTATATTAATGCTACTTTAGGCTAATAATTGATAATTTATATTAACTTTATTCCAAGGTAGGGGGATCGCATTTATCCTCAGTTTACATTTTTCCCTTTGACTTTTATATAGAGACCCATCAGAGAGATTTGTGACATCTTCTTTTATGACATCATTTTTTTGGAAATGGAGCTCACAAATAAAATCAGAAGGGTTCAATTTTTTTTCTTGTGCTATCGCCTGATTCCAAATTTGCAACAAAGCTGCACACTTAAATTAAATTAAATATAGCAATTAATATAATGATATTTTTTTGCCTTCAATTAATTAATATACAAAGCCGTTGCTGTACCCAGTATGTTGAAAAGAGAAAATACTTAGTATTAATTAAAGATATATTTAACAATAATACCTTCGGTACACTAAAAATGGCTAACTTGCGTTTCCCTTGCAGAATTCTTCGTTTCACATCATTACTTCTGCCGCTACAGCAATTTGCAATTGCACATATTTTTCCCATTGCTAAAAAGCGAAGTTACTTTTGACAAATATAATATGTATGTATACAATACACCCCTTACGATTATCACGGTTACGTCACTTACGAACTCTGCAAATCATTTGAAAGTGATACGTGAGATGAGAAAAATAATGGTAGTTCTCAACGACATCAGCGCCGCGTAGTGCCTAAATGTTCAATTACATACATCAAGAATATAAGGTCACTTTCTGCTAAAGAATTATAGTTCCGTTGGTCCTCCTCATGGAGTGTCGAGCCCAGGAGGTATAACTTGGCCATTTGGACTGAACTGAATTTTACCCCTCTATCTTAGTATGTATTTTCCCCACCAATGGCGCTCGCCTCGTTAGGAACCGTATACTGTATTCGAAGAAATAATACATGTTTCTATAATATATTCGAACTAACATTGCATGTACATCACCAAAGTTTCATTTGTGCTTCAAACTGCATATTAATCATCGTAAAGTAGAAATATGTTAAAAAATGACGAAAATTATTATGCTGTAAGAGATAAATGGTTTTTTCTTCAAATATTTTAGGTATAGCTTATATTATTTTAAAATTAATAAATAACAGAAATTATTGAAAATTTAAACATCATTTATTAAATATTTAAAGAATAGTAACATTATTTTTTACAAAAATAGTAACATTAAATATACATATAAGCATCACAGAAATAATTATACATGTATAATATTAAAATTATGTTTAAAGCTGAAACAATTTGATACTTTATTAAGACTGGATTATTAATTGAAGGAAGATCCTATTTAACAGATATTTTTTATAATTTCGAAGCTTTCCTTAACTTTTTTGTTTTTTCTCTATTTTCACTAAAATTCTTATTAAAATTTTTTGCTAAGAAGTGCCCTCTTGTTACCAAATAAAAGTTTATTACTTTCTTAGTAAAAGATTTATCATGCAATTGACATCCTAAAAGACATAAGTTTTCTTTTATAGATAAATTATGTAAAACTTCAAATAACGTTTGCGCATGCAATTCGTTATTTTCGCCAACAATTAATTGGAAACTGGTTTCAATTTCAGTTACTAAATGGTACAATTTTTTAGATGGAAATATCATATTTCCTTTACTTAATAAAGTAATCATTTTATATTTATCATTATTTTCATCCTCTTGTATACTATTTATAATTGTTTTGAGACACTCACTACAGTTTGTGTATTTTGCTGCTTTTTTTGCAATATATCCTGCC
Organism: Prorops nasuta; assembly: GCF_024137725.1. Lineage (NCBI taxonomy): Eukaryota > Metazoa > Arthropoda > Insecta > Hymenoptera > Bethylidae > Prorops > Prorops nasuta. The sequence goes on along the minus strand of NW_027116821.1, from coordinate 1,805,592 downwards.
ATATATGTTTCTATATATTTATCTAATACGAATGTACTGCATTGTGCTGTTTCCAAGGGATCAAGTATATTATTTTCATCGACAGAGTCAATTAATTCATTCAACTTTGATTGCCAAATTTCATTATTATTTTCTACTTTCTTCTGATTTAAAGAGACAGTATTTGGAGTTATCAAAGAATTCAAAATTTCTTCTCCAGTAATATTTGACCCTTTCGGTGGCTTAATTAATGAGTACAAGCTTAAAAGTTTATAAACTTGAATGAACTGATTTGTGTCAGGGTGGTCATTACTTCCACACGCACCTCGAATCATACCATTGAATCTCTTAAAAACAAAAGAGTACTTTATTAATTTTCTTAACTCGTTTAACCAAAATTTTCTATTATAACAAACCTCCAATGCATCTTGATTTAAACGACTTGTCATTAAATACAAGTAATCATGATTTTTACTTAAATATTGAAAAATTTCTATTGTCGCTTGCAGAGTCACTTTAAATCCAGTCAGCGTTTGTATCGAAATATATGGGCTAAAACTTCGGTTACACAATAATTCCCACTCTTCTAAATATTCCAAAAAATCTTTAATTGCCTGCGATTGAAATATGAAATAAATATCATTGATAATGTAGTAAATTAAATATTTTATTATAAACTCACATTCATTTCTTCATTCTGTGCTCGCAGAGCGTTAATTGGTGTTCTAGACATCATTGCTGATATTAAATTATTTACTCTTTTCATAAAAGCAATAGTAGCATCGCAGTCTGCTAGACCTGGGATCCCCTCATCTTTTAAAATTTTCATGGAGACTTGTGAACGCTCTGAGAATAACTGTAACAGAATTGAATATTTCATAATTACGAATATTAAGATAAATTGTGTATACTTACATCAAATGCCAATTTTACGTTCATTTTTTGATAATGCTTCGGTCGAATATGTTCTGGCTTTAAAGATGCAATTCTTAAACTTGCTATGGTTCGCCCTTCTGCAGCAACAACAGCATCCCAATGAGATAATTTTATGATGCCATCTGGAGTCTATAAATGATTTTATTTTTAATTATATTCATTTGAAGTGCCAAATTTCTAGTTAGACAAAATGTAAAGATTACCAAAGTTTCAGATCTGCTGATAATATTATTTCGCATAGTTTTAATTAGATGAGGAAAATCTGATAAAAAAAATAATCTTCGGCCACTTTCTAAAGCGTTGTCAGTTGCTTCGCTGTCTTCCGAATCGATCTCTTCTAAAACGTCGCATGGATGCCTACTGCTCACACATCCTTCATTTACACCTAAAGATGTCCAAACTTTCCGATTCCATGAAGCCCCATCCATACAAACTGCATCTACGTTAAAACCTGAATTTTCTAGTAGCAATATGGCCTCAATGATTAATTTTTCCAGAGCATCACTCGTAACGCAATTTTTACTTAAAAAAGCTCCTATTGCTTGAACCCATGTACCTCGAAATGGTTGGTACATGAAAATTAACGCATGATCTGCCATTTTTTTTGTTTGGAATGCAGGAGTTTTCTCGCCAATGTATGTAAACCCTTTGAATTCTAGGAGTTTTGAATCAAAATGGATAGCTTCGTTCAGCTTCATTTCATCAAGTAATAATGTACCTATAATAGAGAAAAATGAAATAAACCTGCAATAACTTAGGGTGAGTCCTATCAAGACCTGTAAGATAAAATATTTTACCGTGTAGGATTACCAATTTATTGTAAGTTATTTAATCAGTATACGTATTTTCCAAAAATTTGCAATCCTACATAATGAAATTTTACCTTACAGGTTGTGGTAGGAGTCACAATTAGCTTATAGAAGTTTACATGAAAGTTTATAATAAAGCAATAAACAAAAACCTCGTTTATCCACTAAATTCATTTCAGAAGATTTTATTTTCAAACAGTGAAAAATTGAATCTTGAAAACCACAATCACTACTTATATTCTTTAAATGATTATTTAGTGTTGTTATATGCGGGAGTGGCAAAATTTCACGGGAACGTAAATGGTTATAGGCACTTTTGCTTTTTATTCTTAGAAGAAGACAATGATATAACCATTGTTGAGAATAACGTCTTCCCTTTGAGCTCTTTACATTCGCTGACATTTGGCATACCTTCACTAATTCTTGTTGTTCAATCGGAAATTTAGAACATTCTTCCTGAAATATTTCTGCCTTTGAACGATCATATTTTTCCTTATTTTCTTTTATTATGCCTTTATACAAATTTACCTATCAATTAGAAATACAAAGTTGAAATTAAAAATAAAAAAATTAAATTAATTAAAAAATTTGTATTAATTATTTAAGTATATTTTAATCTAAATGGAATTCAAACATTTTTTTATAAATGAATTAATCAATTAATGTAAAAACCATATACTCTTTAAGAAAAAGCACGAATAAGCTATAATAAATCTATTTTTTATTAAAAACAAATACACCTATTTTAAATTTGGAATTTTGTAATATTATTCATAAAAAGAAAAACAATGTAATATACATTTTACAATGCTTTAACTTATTCTTTTATTTGGTGAAGCTGGTTCAGCTTGGTGTTTGCAGTGACTGATCAATATTAGTTGTTTTATCCCCTCATAGTCATCTTCTCACTTTATTTTTTTATTAAATAGCATAATTAAAAATATATTATTTTATTAGTCGCTGGTGGTTATTAACCGAAGTGGACTGTTTGATATTTTCTATTATGAAATTGTTATGTTATTTAAATAAAAATATAAAGAAATTTTCTGATTTCCAATTTGTCAAAAATCTATATTAGATTTTTCAAAACCCATCCCACGGTGAAAATTTCTGCAAATGTATTAAACAAATTATAACCTTATATTCATTAGTTCTATTATACAGCTATATAATATTAGTGGACTATTGCCTAAATAAAAATATAAGGGGTTAGTATTTTTTTATCTTGAACTAAAAATATCCAGTAGTAACCAAATTTATTTGCTAAAATTTACTTCATTAAGATTAATTTATTCATTTTATCAAACCATTGTTAAAGAATTCAGGCCGTGTTCGGTTATTATTGCAAGTAAGTTGCAAGTAGAAATTCATAATTTTTGTCGCATAAAATATAGATTCTCGGTACTTGAAGTTTACTTACAGTAATTACCGAACACGACTTCAGAGATACTATATTAATGCAAAAACATTATTTGGACAAAAATTAAGTACAATAGCTGTGCTTGAATTATATATTTTGTCCTTAAACGAGTTAGAAAAATACTCATTTTTATTGTTTCATTTATAAAAATAGTATTTTAGTGATTTTACTAAGTTTTGGTGAATAAATAATAATAAATATAATTTCATGATATAGGATTATTTACCTTATTTTGTAGGCACCGTTTTTCTCTACGACATATATTGTATTTAACTTTAAAATTCATTTTTTTAATTCCTTGTTGTCGTTTCTGTTTTTTTTGTAAATCTTTTCGTGCTAATCTACAACTAACACAACGTTGGAATCCCATCCATTTTTTGTACTCATTTTCCTGATTCATAATTGCACTACAATTCAGTGAATACCTGCAAAAAATATATAATATAATATTATATATACAGAAAAATGTACATATAAGTAATATATAATCACTTTTTTTCTTTAAATCCTGTTCCTACACAAATTTTTAAATTTTCTATGCTACGTAGCCAACTTAATACATCTGCTCTGTTTGTAAGCTGCACACTTATATCTTTTATTACTGACATTCCAGGCAATGAAACCTGAAAAATATATTGACATTAAATAAGATTAAATGTTACTTCCTATATTTCTTATAATTTAAAATTTTATTTCTCATACTGACCGTAATTTTCAAATCATTGCTTATATTTACAATAGATTTTATCTGGAAGTCAGTTTTGCTTATATGCATGTATGCTATAAAGGTGTTTGGCTCAAAAATCCAGGCCCACCCCTCAATATTTATATCCTTTATAATTTCTACAATCTCTTCAAAAGTTAAGCACGTAGAATTTCTATTATTTTCTCTCTCATAGTTGAGTTCTGCAGCTTCTTCGTTATCAATATTTTCTAATACATTCATGTTTTGTGCTATTGTAACAGGTTCTTCTATATTTTCATTTATATCCAACTCCTGCAATGACAATATGATTTAAAAATGAAAGCTAGAAATAAATAAAGTGATATAAGTGCTTAAAAATGAAAAAATTAATTTGCAATGCACCAAATAAGTAGTAGATCACATAATGAATTAAGTATGATTATTGATGATATAAATTAAAATAGTAAAAACTGTCATTGGAAAAAAAACATTTACTCCACAGTACTCACTTTCAGATGTCAAATATTTAGTAAATACAATACATTTTATGAAACATGAAAGATTAGATAAATGTAACCAAAACTAAGTAAAACGTTCTATGCAATATTCTTCTTAATTCTATTCCTTATGTATACTTTATACTATACCATTGTAGTATTTGTGTCATTCTTTATATAGAAGGGTACAGCATTAGGTTTCAGAGCTTTCCTTTCTCGCTGCATTAAATCAATTGTTCCATCAGGTAAGAGTGTCGTATAATTTTTTAAAATGTGTGTTCTTTCAAAATGTAGCTCACATATACCATCCTTTTCAGTTAGATATTTTGAGCATTTTAAAATATTTCTCCATGTTGCTTGACGGATTGGACACTTATACAAATCAAAAGAAATAAGCATAATTTTATTGATTCAATTTTCCATTTTAAACATTTTTATTTTAAATAATCATACAGTAATTATTAAATTAATAAATATAACTATACCTTTGGAACTTGAAAAATGGACACTTTTCTTCCTTTCAATCCACTTCTGCAGTTGTCGACTGCACATCGTTTCCCCATTTTAAAAAAATATAAATTTTCCAACTTTGTTTAAGTAAAAGCTATACAAAAAACAACCAATTTTGGAGCGATAAGTGAATTTTTAAACACGGCTCGAGACGCTGTCTACAATACAGGCACAGTGGGCGCAGAGCACTACAACTACGTAGATAGGATACTTAGTGGCCTGGCCAGAATGGTCCTAAGCGATATTAACGCCCCTATTGGAACTAACATCTCGACCATAATTCAGCGTGTAACTTTAACATCAAAATAGCCTGGAGTTATACCTCCTGGGCTCGACACTCCATGGTCCTCCTTCCCAACCCTCTATGGTTGACTTTTTTTTACATAGATTAACAGCAAGTCGGTCACTGAAGGACAGAGTTATAAGTTAAAACCGTTTTATTACTAGGGAAGTGACTTCACCACTTTTGCGCAGGCTCGAATAAACTATATCAAAACCACCTGTCACTTTGTAAATATTGAGGTTATTTGAGTAAAATTACAACTATTTAGATAAGTATTATTTATTTATCGTAAATATATTTAATAAATGGAACAAGATTCTTCATGAATTATATTTTATTACAGGTATTAATTTCTAAAATCCTAGAGATTATGATGTGCATGTAAAGAAACATAGCGAAGAAGAGAAAAACTGCAGAAAGCTATCTGCAAAATTGGAATATTTTACTTTTCATACAGCAGAGGAAGCAGCTAATGTGAAGAAAGTACATAAGATATTGAATAAGTTAAATGATTCTGTAATTATTGAGGTATTGAATGGTAATTTAATTATTTGTATAACATGTGCAATATTTCTCTTAAATTTCTTTCATCCTCTACACTCTTTAAATCATAAATTATTTTTAATTTTTAAGAACAATCACAGAAAATGAAACAGTTTTTTTAATTTTATAGCATAATAATAATTAAAATAGGGTGTGAAAGTAATGTGTAAATTTGGATTTTACAAACAATTGCCTATAAAGTAAAAGAGCTGTAGAAGAGTAAAATATAAAATGTAATCATCCTAGAACTATGCTTTTTTATTTTCTGTAGTGCTGGAAATTCCAACTACGCCTATTTTTGCTGTAGCAGCGAATACAATCCTAATAGAGAGTGTTAACAGATTCTATGGTAGGTTTGTAGAACCAGCAGAACTATTGTAGAATCAAGACCCTAACAATTCGCTTCACTATAAGCAGACTTTATGTTGAAATTTTATATAAAAATCAACGTAAAGTCAGTTTACAGTTTAAGTTTTGTTGATACGGGCTTGATATCTTACTATAGGTCTGCTGTTTCTGCAGAACTATACTTTAGAATCTGTTAACACTTTCTAATAGGATCCGTATTCTCTGCTACAACAAATATATCAGTGGTTAGAATTTCTAGCACAATAGAAAAGAAAAAAGCATGCTTCTAGGATGATTGCATCTAATATGCTACTCTTTTATAGCTATTTTACTTTATAGGAAATGAAACAGAAATATTTGTATATAATGAGAATTGGTTTTTATTGACATAATTAACACTATATTATAGATAATACATACATTTAAGTAAATAAATTATTTTAATAAATATTCTATTCACACTATAATAATTAACGCAAATTAGTATTTGTAATTATTGATTTTTAAATAAAATGAGTTTTGTGTATTTTTGTCGTATATTCTCACTTTTCTCTGATTTTAATTTACATTCATGGTAGAGTCTTACATCAATATAGTAGCTGATAATAATTTTGATTAACTGTATTTTATGATTATCAAGAACACTTTGTGAAAGAATATGGTCATTCATTATATTATTATTGAAAGTAGAACTAAGAAGAGTGGGGATAATTTTTACCGTTAAAAACTGCTTAAAGTTTTTATGTTTGAATAAATCATTTTTATATTGCCTTATATAACTTTCAGTTCTTTTACAAATTAGCATTACTTCCGTAGAAGGAGTTTTGTAAGAACCCGAGAAATTTTTCAATTTGGAAAGAAGGGGCATTTTGTACAATTTTCCATAAATCATACTTATACAAATATTGCAGTTTAAGTTTCTGTCTATTTTACTACAAACAAATCCAGCTATATATTCAGTTATGTGCTCTACATAAGATGATAAATTATGAAAATTATCATAATCTTGGTCTGATTCATTGTCAAATACTGAACATTCAAGGGGGTTTAGCATGTTCTCTTTTTTTGATGAAATATGCAGAATATCAATAGCATCAGATAAACAATTTCCGCTTTCTACTTCTTTAATTTCATGTTGAATTAATAATCTTTTATACGCTGATTTAAATTGTTCGACGTTAGGATTATTATTATATCCTCCTCGACTTCTTATAGCACAAAAAAAAGTTTCAAGGTAATCTTGTGACAACTTAAATGTAAGGAGATATTTTTGTCCCATATTTTCAACTTTATTAAAAAGGTTAAAAATATTTTCTAAATCAATAAGCAGTCCAAGAAAACCTGTTTTTCTGTTGCTATTTAAGATGGGTACATGTTTGTCATCTTTTAAATTAATAACGTAATCTTTAAAATTATTTGCGTATTCCTGTAATCTCGTGAAGGTATTTCTGTTAAGTGGACAATCAAATTCTTTTTTAGAAAATTGATTTTTACAATTTAGAATATCCGCCACATTATTCATGTATAGACAAAAATCAGCTGTTGCCCCGCTTTCTGCAAATTGCTCTGATGAATCCGTTCTTTTTAAAAAAATTAGCGCTTTAGCAACGCTCTGGCTAAGAGTCTGAAAAGCTAATTTCACATTCATTTTATTATTTTGGAAATTAATATGCTTTTTGGTTAATTTATTCGCAGCTCTTAGTCCTTCTTGTCGTTGCAATTCTTCTAATTTTTCAATATATCTCCATTCAATTTTTTTTTCTTTAAATAGTAAACTTTTTCTTTCTCCTAACGTATTTCTTACTAATTTCAACATGTGGCATGGGTCTAAAAAAATATAAACTTCTTCCGATGTTATTGGATGTTTAAAAAAAGCATTGCAACTTTTACCGAGTTGAAACTCACATTTTGCTCCCAATATTCTAGCCATGCTAAAATTACTCGATAGACCGTCAAATGTTATTGAGCTTACAGTGACATTAATATCTTGAAGCATACATAGAGCTTTAATTATTAAATTTGCTTTTTCAGTACTGCTTAAACTTCTTATTAAAAAATATCCAATTGGAATTTTCCAGTGTTGAGTAAACGGAACAACCATTAAAACTAAGGCATTATTAGCCATGACTGCATTATCTTTGTCCAATAATGTAGTAGTACCTATATCTATAGATCCGCTAAAAATACCATTGTTATATAGCATTTGTTCCCTTATTGCCATTTCATCGAAGATCAAATTTACAACAATAGGATTATTTTTGGTTTTTAATGCGATCGCATCAAATGCTTCCTTCGTGAAGCCTGGAGAGCCATCTACAATCTTATACCATTCCCTTAAAGTAGCAGGATGCGGTAAAAGATTTTTGCATGTTCTTCTTATGTATCTGTAAGCTTTAGGTGAGTAGAAGTGTAGTGTCAGAGCAAAGCATCTTATTTCTGGATCATATTTCCCTTTTCTTAGACTCCTCTTGACTATATTTTTTATTTTTCCTGGTATCAAATCCTAAATGAATAATATATAAGAGAAAAATTTATATAATATACAAAATTTTTCATTTATCAAAAAAAATTTTGTATGATTATATTTTTATACTACTGATTAGAAATATTTATTAATATAAATGTAACAAATCTAAGATATTATTCCATTATAATTAATAAAGATTTCATATATACCAAAATATTATCTGCTGCATTTTCTTGTATTAATCCATTCTCCTTAATATGATTTATAAGCTGTTCCAGAATTTGAAGCTTTTTCTTCAGCCTGACACATTTCTTTTGTAAACAGTGGAAGCGTTTATTTTTTTCTGTGAAACGCATTTTCATCATTTCTAAGGTTCTCAATCTCCTTCTTGGAGTTTCGAAATCCTTTGCTTCTACTTCACCAATATAGCGAGGCTCATGATAGCGTCTGCGTTTTGGCGTATTATTAGAGCACACTGAAAAGTGAAATATTTTATAAATTCAATTAATACTACAAAACCTTATTTAACATTACGGAATGTAACTCATGTAATAACTTGAATATATACGATTCACTTTTCCATTATTTCCAGATCCAGATAATCCTGCCACAGCAATGTCTTCAGAAGTATCTATTGTAATATATAAAATAAAGTATATGTTCTACATATGTTATAAACCACCTTTTACTCAAGATATAATATATAAGTTTAATGTATACCATTAATATGTTCATTATTTACAGATTCAGACGATTCTGCCACTGCAATGTCTTCTGAAGAATTGACTACAAAATAAAATAAAGTATATGTTCTACATATGTTACAAACCACATTTTACTCAAGATATAATATATAAGTTTAATGTATACCATTAATATGTTCGTTATTTACAGATTCAGATGATCCTGCCACTGCAATGTCTTCTGAAGTATTTACTACAAAATAAAATAAAATGTATGTTCTACATATGCTATAAACCACCTTTTACTCAAGGTATAATATATAAGTTTAATGTATACCATTAATATGTTCGTTATTTACAAATCCAGATGATCCTTCCACAAAAATGTCTTGAAAAGTATTTGAGAAAGAATAAAATTATACATCAATTAAATGAATATTGAGATAAGCTTCTTAATATACTGCAATATTTAAATGAATTAATCTTTCTTACCATCCTCTCTTTGACGAATAACAGAATATATTGAGGGGACTGCTTCATCCTTTAAATATCTTTTGCCACTATGAGCAGTATAAGGGGTTTTAAAGTCATCGTTAGTGAAATGTCTGCAGCATAACCTTAGTGAACTCATGTCGTCAGTATATATATTTAAATTACAGAATCTTGCCCATATCTTGCGTATCAAGAAGTTTGTAGGAAATCTAACAATTAATAATTAAACATAAACATAATTACTGTATTTTCAATATATACAGATATTAATAACAAACTTAAAATGCTTCTTACTGATGTAATGTAATATTTCCTCGTTGTCTTTTCCTTTTGCATAAATAGCACGATAAGACCATTTTTTACTATATTTTATGAAATATTTACATTTAAGGCATTGATGTCTGTTTAGCCTGATAACCATTGATATGAGTTAGATAAATGAATTTTCTTGTTAAATAACCTATATTGATACAATTTTAAAGGGTTTTTTCTCATTGGTTATGAAGTAAGACATGCGCATAATGCTACAAGTAATTTCGATTTCTATCCTTGTCTGTTTGACCGCATTATTTTAACAACCCGCCATATAGGAGTATTACATATATGCTCCTTCCCTCTATCCTTCATGTGTAGAACATACTGTGGACGTTTACGATCGTGATCCGATCCAGATCACGATCCAAACTAACCGCAGGAATGCAACGTCGAAAAAGAAATTACTAGATGGATCAGAGGCAAGGTTGCCAAGTGTAGTACTTTCGGTACTACCAGTAGTGGGATTCTGTAACTCTTAACGACAACTTTCGGTATCGTTAAGTCCAGTTACCGACAGAAATCGCTAAGTGCGATTCTGTAACTCAGAGTCAGCGATGATTGTCGCTTGTAATGTCGGTACTGTCGGTAACCTACCGAATCCTACCGAATAAACGTACCTTTCCTTTTTAAGAAAACTCTCAGTTCAATCTTAGTTAAGCGACGGAGTTACGAACAATTGAAGTTAATATAAATTGTACTAAACCGAATCATTTAGCTGAGAATTGATATTTCATTGAGTTTTTTATTGAAAGGAAAACTAATAATATCGTTGTAACTTAACAACGACCGAGATAGATGTCGCTAGAGGTTCAGCGGTACTAATATAAAATTTATCCGACGAATAACTTTAATAAACCTTTGCTTTTCCTTGCACGCATTCCACCAAAAACTCACAATGCTCGTAATAAATAATATATACCACATCAACTATTATATTGTGAGTGTTTTTGGCCTCAAGTGGGTCAAACCCCTTAACGACAGCTGTCGGTATCGCTAACTACCGACAGTTATCGCTTGCGCTAACGAATGAGCGATTCTGTAACTTTAGCTTTACGACAATAGTCGGTGCAACTCATATTTGTACGATAACGATAAAATTCGTTAAGGTTCTAGGGAAGCTAGTAATATTGGTGTATTAATACCAACCGAAATAGGAATTTTTGTGTTACTTGACTATATCATTTTTGACTATAGCAATTCTTACTATAGCAAAATTATCATATTTTATTTAAAAGAAGTATTAAAACGTAAGTATATTTTAATTAAAATAAGTATTAAAAATTAATGTTTTAACATTTTTTTGAGTTAGACAATGTACAGTTAGTGCCTGTGTGCTATAGTTAAATAATACAATTAATTCTATATTTTAGAGAAAACCTCTGCATATATATATATATATATATTTATTTTTAAATATAAAAATTGGAAAAATATTAAATTTTATTTCCTACGATTTTTACTGTAAGCCTTAATTTATAAAGAAAATTTATTGTAAGTACTTTTTTGTGATTTCTAAATATTAATTTAAGAAATATTTGTGACATTTATTATATTTACTTTCTCGGCAAACATCTACCGACGCCTATCACGGTCGTCGTTAAGTTAACGATAGAATTCGGTAGCGACCGCCATTTTTAACACCAATTATCGAAAACTTTGTGTTACAGAATCGCTCTTAGCGATATCTCTCGGTAACTCGATTCAATTACCGAAAGTTGTCGATAACTAGTTACTGAATCCATATAGACGGAAGTTACAGAATCGCTCTTTTCGTTACTGCAAGCGACAACTATCGGTAGTTAGCGATTCCGACAATCATCGCTGGGAACTAAGTTACAGAATCCCAGCACAGAGATGAAACGGGAGATTGCTCATGCGAGGTCCCGAGGCAATCCCTACCGGTAGGCGGCGCTGGTGTTGGCAAACGCGTGTCTCAGGAGTGCTGATACCTACTGGTCGGCGGAAATACGTCAGAGGGTAGAGACTGTAGAGGGACCGCAATATAGATATTTCTAATTACTAATTGGAAGATCGAACGAGCTTCGCGAAGCGAAGCGAAGTTCGATCGAGATTATATGATAGCCTCGTACGAGAAGATTACAATGTAGTATCATCCTGTCCCGCTAGATGTCGCAACAATTCAGAGTAAAACTTAAGCCTAAAGATTCCTCTCTAGGTACTCCCTACCCTAAGCACCTCCGTTTCCTTCCGGTATCCTCACATTTTAGCGCCACAACTACCTACATTTTTTTTTTTTTTTTTTTTTTTTTGGCACTACAACTCCCGAGCATAAAAGGGGTTTTGGGATTAAATCATTAGGGTGGGATTGTAATCTTCTCGTACGAGGCTATCATATAATCTCGATCGAACGAGCTTCGCTTCGCTTCGCTTCGCGAAGCTCGTTCGATCTTCCAATTATATTTCTAGCCTCGTACTTCGAGATTACAATGTAGATGTTAAGAGATCTAAGTAAAAACAAAAACAAAAAAAAAAAATTTTTGGTTACCATCTTTATTATTATCCCTATCAATTCTCCTATCAACTACTAATAGTTAAACAAGTCTTACGAGGAAAAAACTGGTTATAATCTTCGAAACATAACACAAATAAAAATTACAAAACGCATATAATCCAAATTTCACTAAAAATAAAATAATTCCCCTTTTCTGCACAAGTAAATGCAACATTCTCAAGATAATAAAGCTGAAACAAAATTTGCTGTATCCCCCGATGATCTAATCGGTCTATTATAAAAAGTTTGAAACGCTCGCGAGTTCTCCGACCAACCTGCTGATCTACGGATCGATTCTATATCCACTCCTCTACTATACGCTGCTGATGTAGCAGCATGTCTAGTTGAGTGTGCTTTAAATATGGAAGTGTCTATTCCACAAATCTCTAATGTATCTTTTAACCATCTGCTAAGGGTCTGTGAAGATGCCCCCTTAAATGGTCTCTTAATAGTAATAAACAAAGTCTCTATATTTTCTCTAAATTGACTCGTCCTGTTTAAATATTCAGACAATGTTCTCGCTGCACATAAATTAGAGTCCTCTTGAAAAAAGGGTAGTAGCAATAACGGTTGAGCCCTGCCTGGCCCGGACGTCTTCAAAAATTCTGGTACTGTAATAACTATATCCCTGGGATTTATTTTAATATTTTTAATTTTTATCGCCGCAAACGTTTGAACTCTATGACCGGAAGCCAGTGCTAATAACATTAATGTTTTCCGAGTCAAGGTCAATAACGAAAGATCCTCTAACGGCCCCATACCTCGTAATTCATCCAATACTTTAGAAACATCCCAAATGAAATTATATCTTGGTCTACTAGGCCTTAATCTAAACACACCCTTCATAAACTTATTAATCCACTTATTTTCACCTAACTTAAAACCCGAAATAAAGGAAATTGCTGCTCGATGTGTATTCAATATACCGAATGAAACTCCTTTGTCAAACTCTTCCGTGAAGAAGTTTAATACGTTCGCTATGGACGGCTTAAATGGATTCACTCTAACCTTTTCACAAAAAAGTTTCCACAACCTTAAACTGGAATTATATTGTTTCTGAGTTCCCGAAGATAAGGCTGCTAATAAAATCTGTATCGTGTCTTCCTGAAGCGTGTTCTCTACAAATGCTTGCCTGAGACCCTCGCTGCAATTAACGACAGTTTCCCTGATAATGGATGTATCATCCTTCTGAAAGGAGATAAAAGCATAAATTCATCTGGACCCCATATTTCAAACCTTTCATACAGTAACAAAAATATTGGGTACCAATTTTGTCCGGGCCAATTCGGCAAAATCACAATTCCTTCTGCTCTATCTGCTATAATTTTCATTAATGTTCTCAACACCATGGAAAATGGGGGAAATGCATAAAAGTATATATTCCCCCAAGAGATTGTAAACGCGTCTATAGCTACTGCATTTTTCTCTCTGTGCCAAGTACAGAACTTGTCACATTTCGCGTTTTTACTCGATGCAAACAAGTCCAATTCCGGTTGACCAAACAATTCTACTAGTCTTTTAAAATATATTTCTGCCAACTCCCATTCTGTATCCCAATTTTTGATTCTGGATAATTTATCTGCGTGTACATTCTCCTTTGATGGGATATATGAAGCGAACAGATTAATATTATGTTTCTCCGCTACGCACCAAATTTCACGAGCTAACTCGCTAAGATTCTTAAATCTTATACCACCTGCTTTGTTTATGTAAGACACCGCAGTAGTGTTGTCTACACGTAGTAATACATTCTTAGAATTTAATAACGGCAGAAACGATAAAAGAGCTTTGTAAATCGCCAATAATTCAAGATAATTTATGTGTCTAGACCTTTCTTCTTCTGACCAAAACCCGTGAATCCTATTTTCTTTAAGAACTGCTCCCCAACCAGAATTAGAAGCATCCGTAAATATCTCGCAATCAAAATTGTCATTCCTTAAAGAGTTCATTGATTTTTCAATCTTATGTTCCCACCAAAGCAGGTCTTCACGCACCTGTGCTGATAGGCCCATTTTTTCGTCATAATTCCCCCCATTCCTTGTTAATTCTAAAAATCTTAACCTCTCCAGGGTTTTGATATGAATCCAAGCGTATTTTACCGCTCTGCTGGCAGCCACTAAATTTCCAATTAAGTGGGCGAACTCTCTAATACAACATTCCTCCTTCTTCCTAAATTCTGTAACTAAATTCTTAATATATTCTTTTTTCTTTTAGGGTAGTTCAATAATTAAATTTTCTGAGTCTAACATAAATCCCAAAAATTTACATCTTCTCGAAGGACATATAATACTTTTTTCGTAATTAATTAGAAATCCTAATGATTCTAAAAAACCAATTGTTTCCTGAATATTATTCTTGCAAGAAGCCTCATCTTTTCCTAAACACAAAATGTCGTCCAGATATACCACTGATAAAAAACCTCTCTCCCTCAACGAAGCCACTACTGGTTTCATCAATTTAGTGAAAATGAATGGTGCGGAGCACAATCCAAATGGTAAACAAACAAATTCGTACAAGACCCCTTCAAATTTGAATCTTAAATATCTTCTTGACTTTTTATGTATAGGGATTAAAAAATAAGCATCTTTCAAGTCTATAAGGCCCATAGCACAATCCTCTGATATTAATCTCAACGCTGTTCTAATATCTTCCATCTTGAAATGATTTACCTTGATGAATTTGTTTAGTCGTTTTAAATTAAGAATAAAACGCTTGTCGCCATTTGACTTAGTAATCAGAAAATAGTTAGATAAGAATTGACCTTTTTGAGGCTTACACTTTTCTATCGCACCCTTTTTTATTAAATCATCAATTGCTAATCTAAACTCCTCAGTTTCCGCAATTGATCTTAAGGGTTCTATAAACTCTTCGTTCCCCACTATTTGACTACAAAATTCGATACTATATCCTTCAACGCAATTCAAAACAAAAGGGTCTGAAGTCAAACTTCTCCAAGTATCATAAAAGTATTTCAGTCTTCCCGAACTTACTTCTAAAACGGTTTGTAGCGACCTCTCTGGCTGCTGTTGCCCCTGTTTGGATATCTCCCTTGTGTTCTTCGTGTATAGGGTTGATTCCGATCCTGAGCTTTGTCTTGTCTCCAACCCATCTGGTAGTTGCTCGTCCTCAACCCAGATGGGCCTCTCCAGTTTAAATGATTCCTAGGGCTTCCTTGTAAAGGCTTCTTAAACCAGGGTTTCCTCACCATAGTCTGTGATAACTTCTCTATTGCATTAGTTTCTTTTACATTATCTGCGAAATTGGCCCCAAATAACCAAGCGTCTGATTTCTTATCTCCTAATAAAGCTCTTAAATTCTTATTCAATCCAGGAATTATAAAGACTTTTCTAGCCTTAGCCAACTCGAAATGGAGATTAGTCAGCAACTTTCCTGCATCGCCTAACCTCTGCAGTAACGCTAATTTATCTAACTGCCCTTCATCTCTCAATAAAAGTGAAATGACTCCACCTAAAGACGACAATGCTGACCCAATCGCGTTCTGCTGATCACAAAAATAATTGTCCCTTCTTAAAACTGCCTCCCTCATTAAAGTCACTATCTCCCTATTTAGTTTCGGGGCTTCAAAGGGGACTAGCCTTTCATATTTGGTTAATAAGTCTGCTTTTTCAGATTTTGGAATGCCCGATTCCACCCAAAATTTCCATCTCTTTTCTAAAGAAGGATGCAAATCCATTCCTATTGCCCCTGAGGATGTAGGGTCTTTGCCCAGAATTTTTAAAATATCCTCATCCAGGCAATCAAAATCCAAATTTTTAGGCATTATGGGCT
Source organism: Prorops nasuta (assembly GCF_024137725.1). Taxonomy (NCBI): domain Eukaryota; kingdom Metazoa; phylum Arthropoda; class Insecta; order Hymenoptera; family Bethylidae; genus Prorops; species Prorops nasuta. The sequence continues at coordinate 1,789,324 of NW_027116821.1, read as the reverse complement.
CAGGCAAATTTGAATCCATTTCAGTTAAAAATACTGGTTCGTTTTCTTTATCATCTACCAAGATATCTAAACAAAGGTTGAATTACAGTTTAATTAGTTAGTCATATTGCCACATTCGATATTATCCTTCTGATTTGTCTAGACACCCGTTCTAGCACATCAGTTATAATTTCTTTCTGACTTGTCTAGACACTCGTTCTAGCACATCAGATATTATTTCTTTCTGACTTGTCTAGACACTCGTTCTAGCACATCAGCTTTTTAAATAAAATGCTCTTTACCTAAATCGTTATGTGTTTCAATATTAGATATGGGCTCTTCTGGCACTGCCACCATTGCATCTTTAAATTCATCTGAATTTTCCATTCTCGCAATTCTCTTCTTTAATCTCACATATCTTTCCAGCAACTTTGTATCTTCATCTAAAATTTCACTCGAATCCCTCTTTCTGGACATTATAATTACCATAAATAATTTTCCATGCGACCATCTCAGCGCAACAAAATGAAGTGAGGATACCGGAAGGAAACGGAGGTGCTTAGGGTAGGGAGTACCTAGAGAGGAATCTTTAGGCTTAAGTTTTACTCTGAATTGTTGCGACATCTAGCGGGACAGGATGATACTACATTGTAATCTCGAAGTACGAGGCTAGAAATATAATTTCAAAATCTTCAAAATACATAATGCATGGTCCGTGAGCCAAGACAAATGTTAGTATTATTGTATCGTACATACATACCGCAAGTTATAAAGTAATATAAAGAAATAAAGTGGCAGTTTTAATCTTACTGACAGCTGATATACTGATGGTATAAGTGAATAAATAAAGTGACGAAATTTGTAAAATGTACATAAAAATAATTTTTAAAAGTATATAAAGGACTGAACATTTTAGATAAGTATAACAATAAATTTTATAATATAAAATGTAAGATATAAATATTTTGTGGTACTTTGTGGGATTTTATTTCAGATTAAATTATAGTAATGTGTTTACTATGTCACTGTGCTGAGGATGGAGCTATGAGGATTTTCAAAATTAAAATAAAGGAATAGACTAAACATATGTGGTTATTGTGTCATCGTTGAGATTCAAACTATGTTAATTGAGACGGATAATAAAATAAATGAGTGAAAAAACTGGGTAAATACAATAATAAATAAAGAAGCTGACAAATTAGATATATAATATAAAATGTAAGATATTTTATAGTACTTTCTGGGATTTTATTTCAGATTAAATTATAGTAATGTGTTTACTATGTCACTACTGAGGATGGAGCTATGTGGATTGAACATTAAAATGAAAGGAATAGATTCACCATATTATGGTTACTGTGTCATCGCTGAGGATCAAACTGTGTTAATTGAGATGAATATTAAAATAAACAAGTCAACACATTGGGTAAATACGATACAAATAAAGAAGCTGACAGATTACATTTGTAATTTCAAATGTAAGATTTTATATAGTACTTTTTGGGATTTTGTTTCAGATTAAATTATTGTAAAGTGTTTACTATGTCAATGCTGAGAATGGAGCTATGTGGATTGAACATTAAAACAAAAAGAATAGATTCACCATAATGTTATTTCTGTGTCATCGCTGATGAGGATCAAACTGTGTTAATTGAGACAGATATTAAAATAAATGAGTCAGCAATTTAGGTAAATGCAATAATAAATAAAGAAAATGACAGAATAGATATATAATATAAAATGTAAGATGTTTTATAGTACTTTGTGGGATTTTGTTTCAGATTAAATTATAGTAATGTACGTGTGTTTACTGTATCACTGCTGAGGATGAAGTTATGTGGATCGAACATTAAAAAAAAAGAATAGATTCACCATAATGTGGTTACTGTGTCATCGCTGAGGATCAAATTGTGATAATTGAGATGAATATTAAAATAAAGAAGCTGACAGATTAGATATATAATATAACATGTTAGATATTTTACAGTACTTTGTGGGATTTTATTTAAAGTTAATATATGTAAAATAAAATTTTTGTTTTCTTTTTACAATTGTATCTATATTAATTACTATATGTTGCAATCTCTTAAAATTAAGCCTCTGCTTTTATTAGCAAACTAATAGTTCCACACGGCAGTGATGCCAGAATCAAGCTTTTAGCAACAAAAATGAAGATAAGCGCTAGCCAGCAGGAGTATAGAAAATTTAAAGGGAAGCGGTACAAACACAACTATGCCTGGAGAGCATAGGTGTGATTTGGACTTCAGGCAACATTGGCTTTAGAAGAAGAGCGACTACCGCTAACCGTGATATTTTTACGTGTTATCCGTGTGAAGTGGTGCTGCGTTTACCTAAAAACTCAAAGCAAATAAAAATGCTTTTCCTAAATTGATTTGCAATATTGATAAAATGGTCAAATGTAGCCATTAATTAATTAGATTTGGTAATAAATACAGAAAATGCGTTTTATTATAACAAATGAGTTGAGGTAAAATAAACTCAATGTTTTTATATTAATCTGTTAACAAATGCATTTTTTTATTTATTATTGAGTCCAATAAATTAATGGTTATTAAAAAAAAAATTCCTTGTAATGAAAAAGAAAATGAAAAAATTTTAAACTTCACCAAGACTCGAACACGAGCCCACCGCATGACAAACGACAACCTTACCGCCTGCGCTACAGCGCTCACTTGATGTACCAAGAGCAAATCAGCCTTTTAAAGACTGACTACAATTCTTTCACTAACTCGTCATAAACGATCAAGAATTAGCTGCAATAATAAATACATTTATCTCCACAGCATTATTGCACTAAATTTATTATGTTTTTAATTTGAAGCATACATTTTACATTAAGATACGATACTTTAAGGGTGTTCATGCAATACTCTAAATACAAAACTATTCATATGCTGGTTTATCATAGTTATTCGACTACATATAACAAATATTATAATATTACTTAATTAATTTATGATAGTTGAGCATATGAATAGTTTTGTATTTAGAGTATTGCATGAACACCCTTAAAGTATCGTATCTTAATGTAAAATGTATGCTTCAAATTAAAAACATAATAAATTTAGTGCAATAATGCTGTGGAGATAAATGTATTTATTATTGCAGCTAATTCTTGATCGTTTATGACGAGTTAGTGAAAGAATTGTAGTCAGTCTTTAAAAGGCTGTTTTGCTCTTGGTACATCAAGTGAGCGCTGTAGCGCAGGCGGTAAGGTTGCCGTTTGTCATGCGGTGGGCTCGTGTTCGAGTCTTGGTGAAGTTTAAAATTTTTTCATTTTTTTTTCATTACAAGGAATTTTTTTTTTTATAACCATTAATTTATTGGACTCAATAATAAATAAAAAATGCATTTGTTAACAGATTAATATAAAAACATTGAGTTTATTTTACCTCAAATCATTTGTTATAATAAAACGCATTTGTTGTATTTATTACCAAATCTAATTAATTAATGGCTACATTTGACCATTTTATCAAAATTAAAAATCAATTTAGGAAAAGCATTTTTATTTTATTTATTCACTTATACCATAAGTACATCAGCTGTCAGATAGATCAAAGCTGTCACTACTCCTTATTTCTTTATTACACTTTATTTTTCCGTATAATAAACATTTGTCTTCGTTCACGCCGTTCACGGTGACAGGCTGTGAATATAATATATATAATTTTTGATATATTACGTTCTGCATTTAAGATGGCTACTGACGTATTTCCGCTGGCAGTATACTTTGTGCAGTCTGCATTCTTTATATCAAAATTCACTTACTATAGAGCGTAGTACTATTCAAGATGGCGGACTTGGCAACCTTGATGAGCAATCTCCCGTTTCATCTCTGCTTAAAGCTGTCTTTTTAGGCCCGTTGCAGAGTTGCCAAGTGTATACTTTCGGTAAGTACGGTAGAAGAGCGTAGTATGTACAATGACCGGCAGAAATGGCGTCCCTTGATGCGTTTAGGAACCGCATTTTAGGATCTTTCACTGTATACTCTATTCTGCTAGGCGGAGATAGGGGAATGGAACGCGATAACTATAGTAGTTAGTTTATCTCGCTCTAAATGCGTGAGTGCGAGAGAGAGAGCTTTATACGGCATAGCAGGGCAAGCCAGGCGTGCCGAGGCTTATTTCTATCTGTGCCATTGCCTATGGCTATTTCTCTCGCTCTGTAAGAATCATTCGTCCGTCCTTGTTTAGGTCAGTTCTACGCCAATGGATACTCTCTAAAGAAGATTTTCTCAGGCGACACCATTGAAGACTGCGATTACAGCGGGGATTTTAAAATACTGTGCACCTGTCACTGTCAAACGTCAGTATGAAAGATTATTGTCGCTTACAGTGTTTGGTGCAATTAACATTATAAGTCTGGATTATTATGTGATATTCTGTAATGCACAAAAACAAATGCCGAAGAAGCGAGCTCCTGCTCATATGGATTAGATTACAAAAAAAGCATAAATATAACATTGTATATTTTAAGGTTTGCAAAAATATTTTTGGAGGCAGTAGCAATGCTTCCAAATAATTAACAAAAAGAAAAGATAATAATGCTTTTAAAACGAAAAAAAAAAAATATCTCCCGCGGGACTCGAACCACCGACAAAAGCGCTCTAACTAATCTTCGAGGCAAGCGACCTAGCCATTGAGCCACGAACTCTTCATGACCATTGATCAAGATTTCTTCAATGTAAATGATATTTTAAACTGAAGGATATTGAGATATATTATTATCAATGTGTAACGATTATAAAAATATTTCTCTATTAATAATTAGTTAAGTGTGCGCGTTTAGGATATTATTCTATACATGTTAAAATTTAAAAGAAATAACTCTTCTTAGTCTGATTAATAAACGAGTGAATTTTATTAATTAAAATTATGTTATATTGACAAGAAAAGTTACATAAGTGGAAATCAGTATATTCTTATATTTAAATGAGTTTCTTCTATAATGCCAATAACTTATTGGTTTAAAAAATTAAAAGTAAATTAACATATGTATATATATATGTGCATTACAGAATATCACATATTAATCCAGACTTATAATGTTAATTGCACCAAACGCTGTAAGCGACAATAATCTTTCATACTGACGTTTGACAGTGACAGGTGCACAGTATTTTAAAATCCCCGCTGTAATCGCAGTCTTCAATGGTGTCGCCTGAGAAAATCTTCTTTAGAGAGTATCCATTGGCGTAGAACTGACCTAAACAAGGACGGACGAATGATTCTTACCGAGCGAGAGAGATAGCCATAGGCAATGGCACAGATAGAAATAAGCCTCGGGACGCCTGGCTTGCCCTGCTATGCTGTATAAAGCTCTCTCTCTCGCACTCACGCATTTAGAGCGAGATAAACTAACTACTATAGTTATCGCGTTCCATTCCCCTATCTCCGCCTAACAGAATAGAGTATACAGTGAAGGATCCTAAAATGCGGTTCCTAAACGCATCAAGGGACGCCATTTCTGCCGGTCATTGTACACACTTTCGGTACTAGCGACATATCCTATAGCGTAGTATGTACTATTTTGGGTACTACGCTATAGTCGCTGCTGATACTACTGGTCGACGGAAATACGTCAGAGGGTAGAGACTGTAGATGGGCCGCAATATAGACATTGCTAATTACTGTATGAAAAATGGCAGCATATAGTATGTCAAAATACATAATGCATGGTCCGTGAGCCAAGACAAATGTTAGTATTATTAGCTGCTTTCCTTTTACACCGAAGTGAGTCCGAGCGACTAACGGCCGTATTCATAGTCGGTCCTTAAGGACTGCCTCAGACCTTGCTTAAAATAAGGAAGCAAAAAATCATATCTATATCTAATTAAAGTATACTAAAGTAGTATTGAGCCGACTGTAGAATAAAACAATCAACCAATCACAATGAAAGAGTCATCGCTATTCCCATTGTGATTGGCTCATTCCTTGCCTAGTGAATAAGGCGTCCTTAATCTAAGGAGCTCCTTAAGGACCGACTATGAATACGGCCGTAAGATCAGTGAGTTTTAGTACTCAGTTAGTGACGCCATTTTTCAATGATTTTTAAGTGAGCTATGCGGTTTTAAAAGGAACGCGCTTTACTCAGTTTGTGATGAAAACTAAAACTAAATTAATTTTATTGGTCAATTCTCTTAAGTCTAGACCGTCTGGATTATACTAACCTAACCTAAATTTGAAACTCTCCCGCTATATTAATTGTCAAAAACAAAATAAATACTCCCAAATTCTCGGATATTAAAAATAATCTTGAATTGTAATTAGAATGTAAAGAATATTTATACTTATTAAAATTATATTTATAAATAGCTTAAATTATCTTTTTTTTGGTACGAAGCCAATAATCAGTTTATATCTTATTCGTGCTACACATCAATATAAGTTATTTAACTATATTTATTTTTTTGTTATAGGAAGTTCTGCTGTCATAGGTGCTCATTGTTTTTGAAAATTACAATACTAACGAATGTACAGTAAGAAGCAACAAAAACGAGCTATTTAAAGGAAACTTACAATATCATTTGTAACGAAGTTCTCCGTTACGTATGCGAGATACCGAATAAAAAGTATAAAAGCTACCGAACAGTGGATATTATTAATCCCTACGTTACCGACTCGTGAGATAGGCTCACGAGTGGAGTATAGCTAACGTCAAGGATAGACCCCGTTGACAGGCAGAGGCCCGGATGAAAAGACCGGCGCTCCAGGAAACGATGTCCCGGTTGTCCTGAGAAGTAAGGCAGGGCCATGCCAAACAACCCAGGCAACCTGAGATAAGGAGAAGCGGCCTCGGTGAGTCCTAAAAGAATGACCATGTCTATAAGTCCCCACGAAGAGGGGAGATAGAACATCGAGTCTGGCTTGAACGCTGGTTACGCGCGTCAAGCAGGCTGCGCGAATGTCGTGCGCAGACTGCCATAGCAGGCAGTCGGAACGCGACCATGGGACTGTGCTTATGTGTCCGTGCGTGCTGGTGAGCGCGTGACGCGGCACTCAGCAGCCATGGGTCGGTTCGCGTACGTGAGGCGTGTGCTATAGGCCAGCCTGCACGTACGTCACGACTGGATACCGGCCAATGCATAGTGGGTTGTGCAGGGGCGTAGTTAGCCCGTTGGAATGTGTCCCGGTGCCCTCCGTAATCCCATAGGCTTGCGCTATTGCTGGACGGGCCGCAAACATTGCCTCCGTGGTGGTCCGCTCCTGGCAAACTCTATGCTTGGCAAATGATACCGCATGTTCCCGCACTCCTCACCACCACCTGGGTGTGGGTGGTGATGGATAAATGTATGCCCCTGAGCAGATAGGTCTGCGAGGCTCGGACTTCCGTAAGGAACCCTCCCCTCTCTCCACGACCTAGCATACTGAGCGACCCTGGTTACCGCTACCGTCCAATTGCATGGCCGCAGGGCCGTATTAGATGCATAAAGAATGGAGTCGGAGGACTCAATTGATAATGTAGGGTTGTTGGCCACCCGACTGACCAACTGGCGCCCTGATACCGATGGAAAAGGACGGGCGAAGGTAATGAGAAAACCCATAGTGTGAGTGGCCCCTCACACTGACGGGAATAACGTTACACACTGTTATATATCAAATTTACTTTATATCATTAGCTTTTTTGTTTATAATATAATTAATTCTGTTTCTAATAATATTATAAATGTAACATTTATTCTTTGTTATATTATAACAGTTAGTAAAACGATTGTATTTTAATATATAATTAAATAAAAACTATCAGATTGCAGTAAATGATATGGATTCAGATTTAAGTACATCAAATTCATCGACATCAAAGATTTTTTCCTCCTCTAATTCATCATCAGATTCGGACTTACCTGATCATCCTAGAAAGAAGCAGCATCGTATAACTTCATTTATGGAAACTGTGCACAAATACGATGATGAAGAATTTAAAGAACATTTTATATTAAACCGTACAACTGTTGACTTAATAATAAGTAAGTATACTTTGTTTCTTCAATGCTTTCTTAAAATAACATAATATATAGCTGTATAAAAAAGCATAAATTTCAGATATTGTTGAAACAGAGCATATTTTACCACAACATACATTTGGTAGAACAAAGATATGCGCAGAAAAAGCAGTTTTGTTAACTTTATGGTATCTTTCAAATACAGAAACATTTCGAGAATGCTCTGATAGATTTGATATCACTAAAAGTTCATGCCATCGCATCATTTCCAAAATTGTAGATTTGTTGGTAAAAAAAAGTACACAATATATTACATGGCCTATTAATAATGAGTTGCATAAGGTACAATCTGGGTTCTATAAAATGCAAGGGATAAAGGGAGTAGTTGGTGCTATTGATGGATGTCACGTTAAAATTAAAAAACCAGCTTCTAAGTACCACTATGCATATTATAATAGAAACGGGGATTATAGTGTTCTTATACAAGGTGTATGTGATCATAAGAAAAGATTTATTAGTTTTTTCTGCGGAGAACCAGGGTCTATTCATGATAGTCGTTTATTAAAAAAGTCATCATTATATAAAAAGGGTATGAATGGATTTTTGAACAGAAATTTTCTATTAGGTGACTCAGCATATCCTTGTTTAAACTGGCTGATTCCACCGTTTAAAGACGATGGAAATTTGATTTCAAATAAAAAAATAGTTAATTATCGTCATTCTGCAACAAGAGTCGTTATTGAAAATGCTTTTGGGCTTTTGAAGGGGAGGTTTAGGAGACTAAAGTTTTTTGAAAATGACGATTTAAAATTGGTGACAAAATGTATCATAGCTACTGCTGTACTACATAATATATGTATAGATAATAATGATATTGACACAATTGATATAGATGATGAAAATGATGATAATGATGATTCTATAAATATACAAGGAGTTTCTGGCATCAATGAAATGTGTTCCAGACGAGACGAAGTATATACGAATATGTTTAAATGAACACAATTATATAATTGAATAATAATTCTATTTATTAATGTGCGAAACAATGTCCCAAGAGAGCTCCGAACCTGTGGTCAGAAGGGAAGGTCTTATTCTAGAATAAAATATTCAAAGCCAAGGTAATAGGCAAAATGAGTTTTTTATTTAAATAAATAAAAATATACAAAATTTACAATATATATTTACACAAGAACCGCTAGCCTAAAATTATCGACTTTCTAGGGAATTTGTTCTCGTCAACTTCTAGGGAATTTTGGTAGACGAAGATTCCCAAGAACCCCAGAAACCAGAATTCCCCAGAAAGGAACGCGGACTTAGAAACTCCCGGACTGGACAATTTTCTCTGGGGTACTCCCCAGTAAAATCCCCAGCCTCAGTAGGAAGCGGAGGTGGAGAAGTGGTTTTAGGGAAGGGGAAGTCCCCTTACCCCTCAGCCTCCTTCTCCCAGAGCTATAGTAGCTCCGAGCCACCCCAACCCCTAGGGTGAATTCTACCCCTCCCGCTACCCGACTCTTTCGAGAGCCCTGGACTTGAGGGTCGGAACACTGGGTCCGAGGTAGTCCTCGGAGGCAGTGTGGAGGAGAAGGAGAGGGTTTAATTCCTCCCGGGTAGTTCCCGGAGAAATCTCCCTTAGGAGGGAGGAAAATGCCGCAGAGGGGAAGTCCCCTCTTGGTAGGCAGTGTGTGGTGGGTGATACTTACCAAAATATGGTACCCAATGAGTTCGCCGGTGGAGGCGCTCTTGATGGCCGAGTGGAGGCGCTGCCGTGGAGGCGTCAAAAGTGGGCCGTGGAGGCGAGAAAAGCTGCTTCTGTTGCTGCGGTTGCTGCTGATTAGGCAGGCTGTCGAGCAAGACTAAGGTGCGATGGGTCCTTATCAAGGACCCATCTATATAATTCCGCGGCACGAAACTTGCCAGCGAGAGAGCTGCTCGTGACGCTGGCCACCTAGTGGTCAGGCGCGCAAGCTGTGCCGCGCCGCGACGGGCCAGGGCCTGTAGACGCGCAAGCGCGCCGCGGTGCGAGATAGAGAGAGACAGGTGGAGCGGCTACACGCTGTTGGTCTAGCCGTCCCCTGTGAACGCAATAGAGACAGGGAGATATAGCAAAAATATGGAATCTACTTCTCAGCATTGTTGCTCCTCCCGATCTCGAACAATTAATGACGAATAAGGAATTTTTTATATTTTTTAATGTATGAAATAGTTTTTCTTATAATTCTTATATAAGATACAAAAACTTTAAAACCAAACTAATTAACTTAACAAAATTTATTTTAATAAACTTTTTATATAAAATTTTCAATTTAAGCAATAAACGTTACTTAATTACTCTATTAAGCTATATATGGTATATCAGCGGAAAACTTTAAACACTATGCAAATGTTTAATGGAAAGATAGTTTAAATTTCTTAGTACTGACTAGTAATTATAATCACATTACTTGTTCAAACGTTTAATAAAACGTCAAGCTTTTCTACATTTCAATACTGGTTGGTGTAACCTTAAATCATATTACGCTTGCGAATATTAAATGAAAGGCAACCTTTATCTATGCTATAATACTGACTAGTAACCTTAATCTCTCTCTCACATTATTTTTATGTATGTTCAGTATAAAATTAAAGTTTTTTACTTTTTAAAAGTAATTATGTAGCTGTTGCTGTATTTTATAAAATATTAATCATACACATTTTCTTCCTTTAAAACCTTTTGTAAACTAATTAAAGCCTCTATTTTCTTTTTTTCCATTTCCATTTTATCTTTATATAATATCACTTTTTCTTCTTTATATTTTAAGCTTTCTTTAATGTAAACTTTCCTGCTCTCCTCTTTTTCTTTCATAACTATCATTTTATTTTCTAAAAAATCTTTCTTTATTTTTACCAGCTCAATAGTAGAATTTTTTCTTTTTCGCTTTGAAGATGATGAGCTGCTGGAACTATTGGAAGACGGATCATCTAGGTGTTCTTCGAAATTCTCTACTTCAGGTTGTGCTATAGATTCCACTTGAGTTTCTTCGGTATTTATATCATCAACATCTATTGAATGTTGACATGCATTTGTTGGGGAATCTCCTAATAACTCATCCAATCTTTTATAAAATACAAATTTCACTGGACCCCTTCCTGTTCGAGATTTTATATCTTTTGTACTTTTATGAGTTCGCACCAAATTTTGCCACTTCTTTTTACATACTGCTTCAGATACCTATAAATAACAGAAAATATTTTATTTTACTACAGGATGGTAATAAAAAAGAATCAATTACTTGACAAAGCAATTAAAACAACACGTAATTGTTACTTGTGTTTTTATAACCTATAATATTAGAAATTTTATTTACCTCAATATTTTGACTACAAAGTTCTTCACTTATAATTGTCCAGAAAGTCTTTCTCTTATGAATGTGATGCATATCATCATACCGTGCTTCAACAGCTGTCAATAAAGTAAGCGTTTCATTTATTGACCAAGTAGTTCTCTTATCTTTTATTTGTGTTGCTAGTAGAGGAGCTATGCGGTTCCGATGACAGGGAGTGGGGGAAGCTGTTTTGTGGTGTGGAAGGGGGATGGGTGGGGATAAGACTCTCTTAGTATGGTAGTGGTGGGGATGAGGAAGGAAAGGGTTTTATAGTGGGATCGAGTTTGGTTAGGGAGGGTGGGTGTATTTTTCACCCTATGTCACAGTTGGAAGGTCTTATAGTGGGACCGAGTTTGGTTTGGTAGGGGGTATTTTTCACCCTATGTCACAGTTGGAAGGTCTTATAGTGGGATGGGACCGGGTTTGGTTAGGGAGGGGGTATTTTTCACCCTATGGTACCGTTGGTTAGTTATCCTACGGGGATCTAGTTGAGGGAAGGTTTTTTCACCCTTCGAAGTCGATGGTTAATTACCTTACGTAGCCTAACTATTTCCGACTCTGCTACACAGATAAACTAGGTTGAGTTAATTGCTAGTTCCAGTAGTCACCGCTAGGTGACTGCTTTCCTTAATCTTCTTTCGCGCTAATGGTATTTTAATATTACGTAATTACACACACACGGGTGAACTAGTTCAATTTAATTGATAGTACCAGTAATCGCCGCTAGGTGGCTACCGCAATCCCTCCTTTTCTCGTTAGTTAAATTGTAGATAGCTATTGTGAAAAGCTGCTGATATCGTGCAAGGAATTAACTTTCCATCGAGCATGGAATTATAACTTTGTATGGTTTTAACTAAACCTATGCAGCGAATTACCAAAATATCCTTTAAATGCAAGGATACAATTTTAATAGTCTCCCCTGTTGGGGAGAACAACAATTTAACATCAATTTCAGGAATATTAATATTTTGATAGGGCAACTTATTAAGTCCTAGCTGTTACTATACCCAGGTCAGATTCACCAATTTATTAGGCCTTACAGCTCCTCACTTATAGTATGTCCTTAGAGGGTACTATTTGACCATTCAGAACCAATCCTAGACCCTCCCACTATTCTCTCCTTCTATGGACCCTCTCTCTAGACTTTCATTCAAGAAATCATTTACCTTTCTACGAGCGAATTAGTTAAAGTGATAAAAAGATGTTTGACTAAAATTATACATTCGCGGTACCACGGGATACGGCTATAGAGAAGCTAGCCTTCAAGAGGAGGATGTGGATGAAAAAGGAGGAGGAGGAGGAGGATGAGACATGGAGACTGGATGAGTAACTGATAGTAAAACTTTAGTTATTGAATAAAAAAACAGTTTTAAGAATTTTTATACCCTTCCCTGACTTATCTTCTAGCCATTTTTAGCTTTTCAGGTAAGCATAACATACGAACCATCTAACAAGCAGGCTAGGTATTAGAAAGGGAAAGAGTTGTCAGTGCACTTCATTTTTTTTTTTGAAGGGTAAAGCAAAACATAACTTTTACCTAGACATTAAGAAGCTGTATTGGCGACATTCTAGCGATTGGAGAACTGATTGCTGAGTGTGCTGATATCTTCTAGAACGGATATGCTCGAGTACCTGACGCCTGAGATCATGTCATGTCATGACTTGTTACTTGATTTATGACCTTTTAAATCCTCGATTTTTTCATATTCTCTCAATTTTTTATATGCCTAGCTATCGAGAGGAATGTGCTCGTAAATTTTACCGTTTCACTTAAGAAAAGTCTGCAACACGTTTATGCAATTAAAAGAGTTCTGGAGAAACCACTGGTAACGTGTCATGACCTGTTTGACGCAAATTTTCCCCAGTTCACTTTAGAAAAGTCTACAACATGATTATGCAATTAAAAGAATTCAGGAGAAACCGCTTGTAACGTGTTACGACTTGTTTGACGCAAATTTCGTAGGCGGGCAAGAATACCCAACCACCCAAATATTAACTTCCAATAAGAATGCATCTCATCCCCTTCCATGAATGCATCTCATCCCTTCCACCATTTTTAAAACCCTCGTTGTTAGCAATCGGGAAATTTCAGTCAGTCAGTTTTCATTAGAAGCTTCAAGGAGGTGAAAGATCCAGTGCAAAGCTATATTCCGAATATTTTCCTTGCTGTACCACAGAAACTCTTTTGGGTGGTAAGAATTATTCTTTTATTATTATTCTCTTTTCTTGCTATTCTATTTCAATATTTTTCTTTTCTCAATTTCTATGTTTTTTCACAGAAAAATGGATTTAACCAAGATCAATGCACTTGCAAGTGTAACTTACGAACCTAAGACTTTCGTAAAGCTGAATACTTTTGAGGAGAATAAGGAGTATCAAATCACTGAATTAGTGAAAATTAAGACCAAATATGGAGAGAAATTAATAGCGAAGCTGGCTACCGACGAATGGTTCTTCCTACCCTCAAGGATGATGAAATTACTGGAGTCGCCTGAACTAATCAAAGAACTTCAAAATGCTGCATCAGCGAATACATTAAAAATCTTATATGTTGGAGGACGATACAATAATTTAGAATTTAAAGTTACCCAATGATAATCATAAGATAAATTTTGGAAATGTTTGTAAGGAATGTTTTTAAGGAATAACATCAATAAATGTTTATTATATCTTATTTATTTATTTTTTCTTTATCCCTCACTACATTAGTAAGATACATATAAATCTAGTCTATTAACTTACATTTCTAACAATACTAGTAAGCGGGTTATATTCAACGATTTTATCATGTATAATTAAACAAAACGCAGTAGTATTACTTGGAATATTTCTAGTACAATCAATCTCAATTTTAACATCAACAGTGCATGACTTTATAGATTCATTTTGATGCGAACAATCGATGACGAAGAGAGGACCGTATTCCACAAAGTTTTTGTAATTAAGCATTGATTTCGACTGTTTTTCTCCTGCATAATATGAATGGATAAATTTAACATACATATCATATAGTACAGAATAACGGGTTTTTTCGCTATCACTATCAATTCGGTCATATGGATAAAATTCTGAATTCAGATAGACTTTAACATCACGAACAGAACTGTCATTGAATCTAAGCACCTCCATATGCTGCGTACTCTTCTTATTTTGTCTAAATGCTAGTATAACATATCGAGGTTTCTCCAATTGTGTTGCAGCTTTTACGGCCCATGTATGCCTCTGTGTTTCAGGTAAAAGTGGATATTCGTAGAGTTCCCAGGAACGAAAAGCCATGGTTAGACTTTTGTTTTGCTCAATCAAACGTAGAAATTTAAGTTTTGTATAATCATTCAGTGATACATGAGGAATCCTCCACTGCACTTTTTGCAAATCAATTTTGGAGTTGATGATTTTTCTAGAAGAATGTAGTGAATTTATATCATCACGTGCTCGAATAAGAACGAGTTCATGACGTGCATTTATTATAACTCTTCTGTAGTCTTCACAAAAACCCAACAGCATTTGCAATGGTACACAAAGGTTGAAGTGATTCGTAGAACTGTGATCTGTTAGAAACCATCCTGAATGACGTAGACTTGCACTTTCCTCAGCAGTTAAGGAGATGAGATTCTTCATGGAGCTAGTAATACCCACATTCTTACAGCGATCAATCTCAATACCATTCAATTCATAACGAATTTCATCAAACAAGAATGCCATGGAATTACAGTCAAGTCCAACGACATCTTGGGCTGTTGTATCTGGAGCACGGGTTCCAACGATTATCTTTCCCTCAATGTAGAGATAACTTTCACAGGGTAGAAGAATTAAATCTTGCTGTTGTATAGGAATTCGAATTTCATCACTATTTCCCAATGAGGCATTTGCATAAGGATTGTATGCATGCATTTCCATTTTAGTGATGCGATTGTCGAACACCGGTTGAGCGGTTATATCTAATGGATCCATTTTTATTTCTAACGTTGAAACCCAGTGATTGTAGAAAGGTGATATTTCTTCTTGTTAATGATGCTCCAACGTTACCTTCGCTCAATGTATTTTGTCCTCCAGTGTTACCTTCACTCAATGTATTCTGTCCTGCTGCAGCAGTTGGACTGATAGGCTCATCGAGTTTCGGTGATTTATAAGTATTCTTGTAAATCAACATTTTCTAATATGTAAACGAATTGTGATTTCTTCACCTCCGAAATTTACTATACGATCTTCCTGCTCGAGAATACGCAAGGTGAGACGGTCAATTACTTTCGCAATGACTGGTAAGTAAATGACGTTCTTCGGTGTTTCTGCGATTTTATAACCTGGCGGAGCACTCGGAAAAAATTCATGTATAACATGTCGAGGTCTACCGTTTGTGTACGCACCAGCTGTAATGTTGCATTCAATTCGTAGAATATTTACTCTTATAATGTTTACGGGCTCGTCTGATTCAGCTAGTGTGTTCGGTGGAATAACACGATCTGATGAAAAACCCAACAAAGAGCCTATATTGTTAGGTTGTGTAAAATCAATCTAATATTTACACTTTATTTCACTTTTTAATGTATTATTATTAGCACGTAGAACAATTACTTCTTCTTCATCACCTTCGAACATCTGAGCACGTAAAAAGTCATTTATAGCATTGAGCTCATAACAACCTGTAGGTATAGTTAGCTCCTGATCATCAACGTAAAATATATTGCTTGTCTCATCAACATTAGAGATTGAATTGAAGCTCTGAAAGTCTACGAGACCGAGTTCATAATGTCCATCTCGAAGATCGATCGGGGGGAAAAAATCTGACCCCAATACCGAGTCACGGCCAGAGAGTGTAACTGTTAAAGACATTGTTCACGTAGAAACTTGTCACACAACTGACCGCATATGCTTGAATCATACGATTGATATTGGTCGTGGTTGTAGTAGATTATAGCAGAAGGTCCAAAATATTCCATAAGTTCAATTGGTGGTTTTAAATTTCCGAAGGAATCGAAATACTTAACGTGCTTATTACGTTTAACGTAAGCGACCCAATGTGTTCCAGGACCTTGTTCGTCATCAAGATTCACAATTGCGCACTCGCGTTGCGCATTTTGAGGTAGAGATGTACGCATAAAGACTCCCCGAAAATGCGGTATTTTACGGCAGACGTTTGATAATTGCATATTACTAGTAGGTTCAGATTTAGGAAGTCCATTTATTTTCTTTTCCTTTTCCTTTTCACTCCCTCTCCTATTCGACTGTATGGTGCGAGGTATAAACCTTTTCCCCGTCTCGCTTCCATTAAGCGATTGTGTCGATGCATTTCTTCCGATCGTTTTTTGGCTGCTTTGGTGTCGTTTACAGCCTTTGCTATACCTGCTGCACCGCCAGCTAATGCGCCCACCGCACTCAGCAGCGGAAGCAATGGTAATAAACCCCCCCGTTTTGTTTTAGTAAGTGACTTTTTCCTCAATAAACCACCTCGTTTTTTCGGTACACGAATTTTTCTTTTCTTCGTACTTTTTCTAGACAACTCGCAATCCTAAGCCGAGTTTCCGTTTTGCATTCATTGATGCCCAGACAGCAGTCGCTGTCGCTCGTTCACCTACGGATGAGTCACTAGCTATGATACGTTGTCGTGCACGGCGTGCAAGTACTTTATCAGCATGATGACGCGAGGGCAGGTCCTTATATACTGAATATGCGATATCATGCTCACGGCAAGCATCATCCAGAGGGTTTATTCCTCGATCACCACGTGCTAACCGTTCATGAAGGCGAGTACCTGGACCGCAATAATGGTAGCCAGGTACATGTAGCTCGAAGGGTAGTTTATTTAGCAGCTTATTGAAAAAAGATCCACAACCATATCTCATCATGTCATGCTTTCCTAACGGGTTCGTTGGCACATCCAGCAATTTTTTATTGAAGGCGGTATTCCATCAAAATGATCTTGATTAGGTAAATTATAATGTTCCGTACAGGCACGATATTGTTGCACTTCAGGATCTGCACGAATGTGCTCAGGTAATTTACACCAAACAAGTCGAATACTGTTTGGAAAGCGCTTCAATAGTAAAATTTTTGGAATGTATTCAAGCTGCTCAATAGTTAAATCCTCCAAACGTAGCACATCTAACATTAACAACGACATAATGAGAACTGATGAGATAATCTGCTTCGAGCCTATAAACAGCTTGCATGATCATAGAGTTTTACAGTTATAGATTTCGTAAAGCAACCACTGTACATTCGTGTCTCCAACGCCGATCGTTTTATTGTCGGTGGGGGGTTGTGGAGGAAGGAGTAAACGTCATGGATCCCTACTTCCATCTACAATTCGTAGTATAAATTGCGGACCCTCGAATTGCGGTAAAACAAACGTACTGCTTAGTCTCGTAGAAAGTCCTAACGGTGTGAGATTTGAAAATATTTATGTATACTCAAAGTCGCTTCAACAACCCAAGTATCAATACCTTGAACGGTTATTAAAAGGACTAAAAGGTATTGGATATTTTAAATTTTCAAACAATAGCGACGTTGTAAAGGTAACTGAGGCGTTACCCAATTCTATTTTCATATTTGATGATGTTGCTAACGATAAGCAGGATAATATCAGAGACTACTTCTCCGTGGGTAGACATTCAAATATTGACTGCTTCTAACTCTGCCAGACTTATGCTAAAATTCCTAAACACATGATTCGTAATAATGCAAATCTTCTCATAATCTTTAAGCAAGATGGTACTAATTTAAAACATATTTATAACGATCATGTAAACACGGATATGTCATTTGAAAAATTCAATGAATTGTGTTCAAAGTGCTGGCACCATAATTGTGGATTTCTAGTGATCGACAAGGATAGTACAATTCAAAATGATAGATATCGGAAAGGTTTCGATGAGTATGCTAAGATTAAATAGTATACCGTTTGCTTAAGATTGTTCAGTTTAGAGCTAAGTGTCCATCAAAACACACACATCAAATGAGCATGGAATAAACCTAGTATAAACGTGGAAATAAAAACGTGGACTGAATCTGGATTGAACGTGGATTGAACGTGGAAACGTAGATTGAACGTAGATTGAACGTGGATCGAACGTGGATTGAACGTTGATTGAAAGTGGAAAACATGGAAAGCAGGAAAATGGAAGAAAAGATGCTGCTAAAGAAGATTGCCGCGAAAAGTAAAGTAATTCGTGAAAAATATCGTGCACTCAAATCAGGAAGAGAAATGATGGAAACCAATTTAAATGAAACTTTTAAACCAATTGTTGAGCCATTGAAGAAGCTCACTGAACATAATGAGATGACCTTCGTGTCCCCGAAATATGAGTATAAACAGGAACCGCTACAGAAGACTACTGTAAGCGATAATTCTTTGATTATTCCATCGGAACGTAAAAGAACTTATTTCTCATCGACTCCACAACGTAAATATTTCGCAGACAACTCTAGAATTAAAATTCCAACCCCTTCATCTGATGATGATGATGATGAGCAAGGAAATTCACGACCTAATGAAACATTATACCTTTCTCTGGAAGAGGATGGGGATGAGGAGGAGGAGGAGGAGGAGGAGGGAGTGAAAGTGGAAAAGGATGTTAATGATTTAGCAATACCATCACCAATGCAAGCAGAAACTCCATCATCACCATTGCAAAGATCCTTAGATTTAAATAGTTCTTTGTCAGAATATGCACCAATTGGACGTAAATATATAGAGATGTTTCTGCGTAAAAATAAGGATTTAATTGATGATAATTTTGGAATTGAACGAGATGCTAGACTTAACAAAATGAGACTTGGAAAATGTTCTTTTAAAGTAAATCGTAAAGATTTTATTATTATTGATGATGAGTATTATCAAGGTACTATTGGTCTATTTGAATTGATCTTCATGAAAGAGCCACATGATTATACTGAAGATGATTTAAAAACATATAAGAATATTCTTTCTCAAACTAATGTACACAGAGCAGATTACAGTAGCGAGGGAAAGCTTCGTGGGAATAAGGACCATAAATGGAAGAAAATAATTAGCCCATTATTTCCTCCAAAGAATCTTGTAAAAGGTAGCGGTTATATATGTGTTAATGATAAACCAGTGAACTATGTACATTGGAATGATCCGAACGAGTTAGTTGAACGTTTGAGACTTTTGATAGCATCATCTGCTGCAGGACATACGAATCATCATAATGAGATATAATCAATAATTGAGGAGCTTCATGAAGAACGTATTATCCTATAAAAGAGATTACACTTTCCATAATTTCCCAGTTGATTGTGTTACTTCACAATGTCGATAAATAAATTTGGAGGTATTTCCACTGCCAGTAATGTGAGAAAATATTTCCGCAAAACTGAAGATGAAACATTAAAATTTGATAAACGTATGAATGCATTTAATGCTAAGGGGAATATTATTTCAAATTTAGGTTTTGATGCTACTGATGAGAAATGTGCTGTGAATATGCGTGTTCTGCTGGATAATATGAATGCTGTACGTGAGAACCTTAAAAATGAAATGCAAGAAAACAGTGATATTTTACGAAGTATTGCGTTAAGACTGGATGAAACCGAGTTAAGGCTGAATTATTTTCAAGTGAAATTGAGTAATTTCATGCAGAAACATGCTGAAGATAATGCAGATTTAAAGAAATATGCATCAATTTTCATGGAGAATCAGACTAAAGAGGATGCTGAATCAAAGAAACATAATGAAGATAATGCGGAATTAAACAAAAAAAGTGCTATTTTTCACGGGGAGAATTATGCTAAGGAGAATTCTTCTTGAAATAATTCGACAAAGAGTTTTATTAGGAAAAAGAAACTTTTACTACCATCAGTGCTCGTTGTACCCTTATAAACCCAACACATACCTGAAGAGTTATGGATAGTGAAGAAAAGAAAAAACTGGTCGAAGTACTGCATGTACCTGCAAGACGGAATTTTCAACGTAGAAGAGTTATAATACGAGGCTTCGATGACCTCTGGCAAGCAGATCTGGTTGATATGAAGAATTATACTGACGGAGGTTACCACTATATTCTCACAGTTATTGATGCATTGTCGAAATTTGGATGGGCAGTAGCACTAAAAACCAAAACTGGCATGGAAGTGACAAACGCATTTACGAAGATTCTGAAAAGTGGGAGATGTCCCAAAAATTTGCAGACAGATGATGGCAAGGAGTTTTATAATAGTGATTTCAAATCGCTTATAAAAAAACGTAGAATAAATCATTACTCAACATACAGCGTATTGAAAGCTACGATAGTTGAACGCTGTAATCGCACGCTGAAGACTAAAATGTGGAAACGATTTACGTTGAATGGAAATTATAAGTGGCGAGGCATACTGCAGCGACTAGTTGAAGACTACAACGCAAGAAAACATCGTACTATAGGAATGCTACCAGTTGATGTGACGCCAGATCATGCTAATATGCTCCTGACTACAGTATACCAGTGAAGCCAGATCGAGGACGGATTTTCTAGCCGGCCTGCGCGCGCAGGTCTCACACATAGAGAGCTGCTAGCGTCCGTGAGTGGAGGCTTCATTGCTCCTCCAGTCGTAGCACGCACACTCTTTCACCGGTACGTAGGTGTATCGGTCTCCTTCGACAAGCTTCGGTAGATCTCGGAAGCGACAAGGAACGTTGTCGAATCTCGGACCTCTCTCTTTCTTTATACTACGTTTACCAAGCGCGACTCGCAAAGCAAAACAAAATCCTTTTCCTAATGCTTCGGTAAAAGTTAAATTACCGAAGGTCCCAGCCCGAATTTAAAACTCTCCTAAAATAGTTTTCAATTATTATAAAATGCTTACATGTAGCCATTAACTTATTAGATTTGATAATAAATACAAAAAATGCGTTCTTATAATTTCAAATGAGTTGAGGTATAATAAACTCAATGTTTATGTATTAATCTGATAACAAATGCATTTTTATATTTATTATTGACTTCAATAAGTTAATGGTTATTAAAAAAAAATCCTTGTAATTAAAAAAAAATGAAAAAATTTTAAGCTTCGCCAAGACTCGAACCCGAGCCCGCCGCGTGAGAAACGGAAACCTTACCATCTGCGCTAGAGCGCTCATTTGGTGGACCAAAGGCAAATCGGCCTTTTAAAGACTGACTACAATTCTTTCGTTAACTAGTCATAAACGATCAAGAATTAGCTGTAATAATAAATACATTTATCTACGCAGAATTACTGCACTAAATTTATTATGTTTTCAATTTAAAGCATACATTTTGCACGAAGATACGATAGTTTAAGGGTATATCCATGCAGTACTCTAAATACAAAACTATTCATATTCTCCATTGTTATAAATTAATTAAGTAATATTGTAATATATGTTACGTGTGTCGTAGTCGAATAATTTATGACAATGGAGAATATGAATAGTTTTGTATTTAGAGTACTGCATGGATATACCCTTAAACTATCGTATCTTCGTGCAAAATGTATGCTTTAAATTGAAAACATAATAAATTTAGTGCAGTAATTCTGCGTAGATAAATGTATTTATTATTACAGCTAATTCTTGATCGTTTATGACTAGTTAACGAAAGAATTGTAGTCAGTCTTTAAAAGGCCGATTTGCCTTTGGTCCACCAAATGAGCGCTCTAGCGCAGATGGTAAGGTTTCCGTTTCTCACGCGGCGGGCTCGGGTTCGAGTCTTGGCGAAGCTTAAAATTTTTTCATTTTTTTTTAATTACAAGGATTTTTTTTTAATAACCATTAACTTATTGAAGTCAATAATAAATATAAAAATGCATTTGTTATCAGATTAATACATAAACATTGAGTTTATTATACCTCAACTCATTTGAAATTATAAGAACGCATTTTTTGTATTTATTATCAAATCTAATAAGTTAATGGCTACATGTAAGCATTTTATAATAATTGAAAACTATTTTAGGAGAGTTTTAAATTCGGGCTGGGACCTTCGGTAATTTAACTTTTACCGAAGCATTAGGAAAAGGATTTTGTTTTGCTTTGCGAGTCGCGCTTGGTAAACGTAGTATAAAGAAAGAGAGAGGTCCGAGATTCGACAACGTTCCTTGTCGCTTCCGAGATCTACCGAAGCTTGTCGAAGGAGACCGATACACCTACGTACCGGTGAAAGAGTGTGCGTGCTACGACTGGAGGAGCAATGAAGCCTCCACTCACGGACGCTAGCAGCTCTCTATGTGTGAGACCTGCGCGCGCAGGCCGGCTAGAAAATCCGTCCTCGATCTGGCTTCACTGCAGTATACAATAATATAAAGATTGTTGGCCGTGCCAAGTTCAAAGTAGGTGATTTTGTACGAATCAGTAAATACAAGAATGTATTCGCAAAGGGATACACACCAAATTGGACAACTGAAATATTTGAAATTATAAAAGTGCAGAAAACAAATCCTGTTACATATTTACTTAGAGACTCTAGTGGTACTGATATATACGGAGGATTCTACGAATATGAACTTTTAAAAACTGCTAATCCTAATGTATATCTAGTGGAGAAGGTATTACGTAAGAAGGGTGATAAGGTCTTTGTGAAGTGGTTAGGAATCGATAATAAACATAATTCATGGATAAATAAAGATAATATTTTGTAAAAACAATATTTATTAATAAAATTATTTAATTTAAATATAATTAATTTATTCTATAATGACCCCATGGTAGAGTCGATACAGTTCCGTGCACGATATAACGCTTATCATCGTATGGGCTGAGAGCTACTTTCCGTTGCGTAATCGAATAAACATTATGCAATTTTGAGCGAATTAAATTTTGATTGCGGAATTGTACAGTAACATTTGTTAAACAGTCCTTATAGTCCTCGAAGGTTATGTTTCTAGCAACAACGTAAGTCTTAATACCTTTAGCTTTTTTGATAATTTTATTTTGTACTTTAAATGTGTACATTTTTGATCTCAGTCCAATAAACTCTGTCATTATCTGCCCATTATTCTCATCTTTCATCAGCCCAGGGACTTTTTCATTTACTAGAGGTAAATTGTACTGATTGTTGGGAGAATAATCGCTTGTATCGAATCTAGCAAGATTCTCCCTCATAATAGTGTAAATATCATCACACTCAATGCTGTATATTAGACTATCCGTATCGGTATATAACGCTTTACATTTGCTACCGAACGTAGAAAGCATATAATCATAATGAAAATCATACAAACATGTTTTCGAAATATCAACAATGCTCATACCTACGTATATAGGCTTATCGAATTTAGCTGCTAATTTTGTTAATTCAATCGTGACCAAATTCTCACTGAATATAGTGCGACTGTGAAAATTAGGCTTAGCAATCATTGCTTCAGCACCATATCTTCCCTCCCACCTACTCACGAGTCTCACATCAACTTTATTTCTAACATTCTCCATAGTCTTACCGAACACCGCATTGTTCATTAATTTGAAAAGATTTTTCTCAAACTCATTTTTAGATGCTGCACGCAAACTAGTGTTCAGATCGATATATTTACGTAACCAGGTGGACTGCTGAAATCCTAAAACGCGATGAATGTGTTTTAAGACAACACCATTATGCATACATTGCTGTAAAGCACGATAGTGTATAACATAGCGCTCCTTATTTTCTAAAGTTGCAAGTAGCTTCTTCTGACGTGTACCCGGTGGTGCATCACGTACGGGACAAAACGGAAGGTCGGAATGTTTATCGTGAAGCATGCTTGGATACTCTAAGTCAACCTCTAAAATATAACCCTCGGGTGAATCTATCGGTATATTAGAGATATCCAAATTATTAACATTTTCAATCCAGCGAAATCCGTGAGTAGATAGCGGTTGAAGCATTGCCCACCCATACAAATTATTTACATCGTAGTACATTAAATACTTAGAAGGTTCCTCGGGATTGTAGTTTTGCATGTACCGATTGTGTTAGCCTTTTCATAGCGGTGCGAGCATTGGCTTAAACCACCACGTATGCCCTGTTCTACGAAAAGCAGCATTTCTACGTCAGTGAAAAGTTCTAATCTTATTCCTGTATGTTTGAGCATTGCATCCCAATGAAGCCTGGGAGTGTATAATAATGAGCAGGATCCAAATTATAAGTTTGCATGCAGCTATCACGAAAATTTTCGAAAACGTCAGCCAACAATAGTACATCAGTTTTCAAATAGAGATCGCTATACTCCCCAAGTGTTCGTATTTGAAATTTGGTCCATACCTCCTTAGCGTGATTATACGCACCCTCACTAATATCACTATCGGATAATCTATTATAGAATATCTCGCGTGGAGGTAAAGCAGTTTCTTCCAGACGGTTCAGACTATCTATGTAATCGTAAGGAAAAATACCTTTCCTTGTCAGAAGGTTAAATTGTTCTATGTTTAAATATGAGAATTCTGACTCTAAATTTTTTAACTGTGATCTCGTTAAATATGAACACAATTTGTCTAAACTAGATGCCATAAATTTGAAAGAATCGATAAACCTTAGTTGTATATTATATTTACGGATGAATTTAGTGAATGA
Source organism: Prorops nasuta (assembly GCF_024137725.1). Lineage (NCBI taxonomy): Eukaryota > Metazoa > Arthropoda > Insecta > Hymenoptera > Bethylidae > Prorops > Prorops nasuta. Next base: position 1,764,515 of record NW_027116821.1, on the reverse strand, counting down.
AATATACTTCTCCTTATGTACAGGTAACAAGTGTACTGAACCTTCATACAAGTTAGCGATTGTACCGAAAATAAAATGTGCATCATAACCTGATAAATTATGAAAAATTACAGGTATTACATGTGAATCGTTAAAGTTTAAATTACAATTATTATGAGCAGGTCCCCTATATTTACCAGTTAAATGATCATGATCGCGAACACGTATTTGATCTGGAAGAAACGGCTTTTTACATATATGACAGTTGGGCTCAGTATAATGCATTGAATTTTCACTAATACTTAGCGTTCTCATAGGCACTACAGTCTTTAGTTTTTCGCTCGCTATGCTAGCAATTTTATCGGGTTCTCGCACAAACCATTCTATACACTCGAGTCCACGATATGATTTGTAAGTTGAGAGCGATGAATCACGAACGCTTTTAAAATAATAACCTATACTAAAAGGTATGTGTTTTTGACAAATACCAATATCGTCATCCGTTTGCTCAACTTTTTCAAGCAAGCATTCAATGTCAGCGTATATGACAAATGGCACCCTCTCACTGTTCTTCATGTTATTGAAGGAAACCCAACGGTCCTTGTCAGGTAGCACAATTCTGATGTTTTTATTGAGTTGCGCACAATCACGTTCATGCGATTTTAGTTTCTCATCATTGTGGAAATAGTGTAAGCAACTATAGGAGGAAAAAAGTAATATTAGAATATAGAAGCAGTAATTATATATATATATATATATATATATATATACAGTAAAACATACCGATCACAAATAAGATGAGAGCGTTTTCCTCTAGTAAGCTGTCCATTTAGCAGTCTGGAAAGGTTCCTGATGCATATAAAATGTGTTGCTGCTCCTTGATGCTCGAGAAGAAGAAGAAGATTAGCGTGTCTGGTCCTCTTGCATTTTGTTAATTGTAGAGGTGCTATGATTGTATTCTCATTCGTCTCAGTCTCTTCCACCATAGTAAAAATATTAATAGAGACATCATTATCTTCCTCAAATTTCGGAATCTGTTTTAATGTAGTCGGAAACGTTATACTTCTAACGTCGAAAACAATTGTAAAATGAGGATATGAAGATTTTCGTTGTGGATGAGTATTCGGTTTTGCCGGATAGAGTGCAGCCGTTACAGCCCATGCAAAACATGTATTATCATCACTGTGTATGTTTATCACAGCCTGTTTATTCTTAATAGATTTTGGAAGCTCGATGGCACAACCTATATGCAGCGGGTTATAATAATTTATATTTATAATTAAATTCAGAATTTTTTCCAACGCCCATCCACTATCACGCTCTTGAAACTCACTCAATTCTTTTAGAATTTTGTCTATTATATTTGTATTGTACCATTCACTAAAACTATCAGTTTTGTATAAAACTGCATTGCGGGTTGAGATATGTTTAATATCACTTATCTTTTTACAAATAAATTGTCCGATAAAGATGCAATTTATCTTAACTGCGTTCACGTTATTAAACACTTTTTCTGTGTAGGTCTGTACTAAGTCTTTTGCACCTGTTAGAAAATCACGTGGTTCTATATAATTATAATTTACAACCATTCCGCTACATATTCGAGATTTAAATGAAGACTCGAGATCTTTCCAAATAAGCTTTCTCACTCCAATTGATTTCTTATTTTTTGCCACATGCAGAAGTAGACGCTGGATAGTTGTTATTTCAGTCAGATTTTTGTGTACTGTATCGGGAGCTGCAGATCTATTAGCATCTCTTAAACTTCGAATATAATCACGACACTTGCGTACCCACTCATGATAATTATGCTGATTTCCTAAGTCAGGATTCTTGAGAGCATGATTCAAACAATAACTCTTATCCTTAGCTGCTCTAAGTAGAAGACACTGTATTTGTGCAATTTCTGCAAAATTTTTCTGCAGCGTGCCTATAGGTGCGTTGCGATTAGAGATTCTGAGTTTATGAATATATTCACGACACTCGCGTACCCACTCGCGATATTCTTCTTGCGTTTTCAAAACTCTATTTCGTAGAGACATCTTTTGTTCTTTTCTTCGAGAGGACTAATCAGGAACTGAGGAAAAGTGGGTGGGAAACTGAGCTCTCTTTAGATAAAGGATCTCTGAAACACTTCAGGGGGTAAGAGAACATTGAGGACAGGTAACGACATGTTAGAAAATAGATGCAAGCGTTTTTCAGTTATACATATATTCCAGATTTTTGCTCATACATATATTTCATATAATAGACATTTTTTAAGGCACATACACCTTCATGATTCAAACATGCTGGAAGATGTGAATTATGCAAGCTATCTTCTAAATCAAAATCCCCTCACATAAAATTATCTACATTAGTTATTTCTAAATTACAAATATCCCTTAACCAATTTGTATTTTCAATTCCTTTCACAAAAATCTCATCCTCATCATCATAAATATACTTCCTTATAATATCTTTATATTTATAGTAGGGTGAGTAGCCATCCGCCCAATTTAAGCCGTGATAATTTAGAAAGAACCAGCTAAAAAGAAACATTATATTAAACAAAAATAATATATATTTTTTCTTTTTCATATACTTACTCTGTCCGCATTCGCTCCTCTTCACTTAGCCACGAATATGAATAGGGCGGTGAAAATAAAATATGGAACACTTTTTGTTCTTGTATAACAGCAAATTCTTTGATTATAAATGACTTATCCGTCAAACGGAATCCTTGAAAATCAACGAACGATGGTGCCATTATGCCTACGTTTTTTATACTAAAATAATTCTATTTAAATATGAATGTTTCATGAAAATTTCTCCCTCTTCAAGCTAATTGTTCTTCATCCCTCCTACTATCCTCACCATAGGTCAAAACTATCTCCCACTATACGTAGCATAGGTCATAAATATTTTCTTGAGGACCAATAACGTTTCCGTTCTTCCAAGAGTGGCAGGTCAGTCATTTCCCTACCGTAGGACAAAAATTTTGTCAACCCTTAAAGCATCTTAGAATTACCGCCCACTACATGTAGCATAGGGCAGAAAATATTCTCTCTTAGAGCCAATGACGTTTCCGTTTTTCTAAGAGTAGTATAGGCATCTTCCTACCGTAGATTAAAAAAATTGTTGACACCTCGCTAACAGTGCTTAAAAGCTCGAATAAATCGTAGGACAGGCATCAGTATTGCTTTAACGTATACTCCGTTGAAAACAGTTCAGTATAACTTTATTCTTCACTTTTACAAGTATACGACTTAAAATGGATAATCTTCTATATATCACCCATATTATTGATATTGATGGGTTTATGGTGAATAAGAAATTTATTTATAAGGAAATTGCAATTAAAAATTTAATTTCTTGGAAAACATATTATGCAGCATTTCGCATCCGTGATTCATTTAGAAGTCTGAGTATTTCAGACAGAAAAAGTGTCAGTTATGTTTTCAAAAATGTGCATGGAATTAGATATGGCAACACGGGATATGAGAAGTTTATCCAGGAGGATGTACACAAATTTGTTAATAATAGTGTATATGAATGTGAATATCCAGTCGTTGCGTATAAAGGCGGGCACATAGAACGGGATTTATTAAATTATTTGGATATCCCAAATGCTAACTTAGAAAATTTCGTCTGTCCGAAATTCGACAATTTAATACGTCATATTCAACCTGATCAGACTCCATGTAAATTACATGAAAAATTGTATACCGATCGTGAAAGAAGCCGATACATTGTGTGTATCAAGAAGTTAACGTTTTCGCACGATGGGTACAGCAACAAATAGATGTAAGTATCATGAATTAAGCTTGCAATTTGTAAAATATTAACTGAATTTCTCTGTTTCAGATGATTGAATAAAATATATATAAGTTTCTCTATCATTTATATATAAATTTTATGAATATATGTTTAATTATAAGTTTAATTGTAAAAAAAAATCATTTTATATATTTGTATAAATTTATGTATATATTGTAACGTTGCGTTCCCGCAGCGTTACAATAGCTGCCATCTAGCGCTTTGCTAATCTCAAGCGCTAGATAGGCGGGTCGCGTGCGAACTAGGGAGTTATCAACCGATAAGTATTGATCTAGGATCGATAACTTGTCGGCTTCCTAGTGTCGCGCGATGGGTGTAGCGGGGCAGCGGCGGGACAGGCGCAGGGCCTTACCTGCTCCCGCGAACTGCCCCGACACACGTAGTTTAGATGTCAAAGGTGACACTTAGTGCCCGAGATCTTCCCCGCCGCTGAAATAACTTCGCGACCAAAGCCACAGCCGCTACCTAGAGGACCAGAGAAAGTGATAGTGCAGCGACTGCAGCCCGGCCGCGAAACCATACCGGACAGCGGAGATTACCAGCCCCTTTGGGCCAGTGTCGAGGGCGAGAAAGAGAGGAAGAAGAGAGAGCGAGAGCGAAAGAGAGAGAGAGAGAGAAAGGAAAGAGCAAGAGAAAGAGACGAGAGAGATAGAGAAGAGAGCCAGCCCGTGAAGCAGAAGTAAGGGTGATTATTCGTTTAGTGTTAAAGTCCTGTGACGTCCCGGGGTGTGCTAGGGCTTTAGGGCTCGTAGCACCGAACGGTTTTATAGGGAACCGCTGGCCCTGCTCACCTGTCACGGGTAAGCGGGCAACTTAGCGGAGTGGTCATTCCGTCGGACCTGTAACGCATGTCATATTGTGTAGAATCGCGAATTAGCCAGAGTGTTCGCGATTACATGGACTCGTTGTGAGTTCGACCGTTAACAGGGACGTTCCCTTCAGTCATTTCAAGGCCGCGGACTTAGGATAATTATCGTGAGGACTCGCGACCTTAGGCGTCCGAAAGTAAACAACCCGGGTCGTTGTTGTGTTCGAGTACGCGGGAACGGAGTGAGTGCGAATAACTGTCGCGAGACGCACACGCGCGGGAAGAGGGACTTAGCCGCGTAGCGTCGCGTAGTAGTTAACTTAGGAATCCGCCGGTGGCGCGCGAGTACCGCGCGACTCGGTGGGACCGCCGCGAACGCCAACTAGTGGCTCGAGCGCGAGGCTAGCTAGTACGTCATCGGGACTTCAGCCTCGTTCACACGACTTAGGCCGCGTCCACCCGTAGGACCTAGCGTAACTCACCAATACCGTGTAAAGCGAAACGGATATTGTATCGAGCATTGATATTATAATAAAGAGAGTTTAACCAAAGTTAGCGAGTGATTGTATTAGCACCCCATCCCCGACAGTTGCGTACGAGGGTTAGAACCCCCTCTGTATAAATAAATATTCGGGTATTATTAAAAGTACATCGAAGGCGCCCGGGTCTTGTAGGAAGTCGCCTATTGGGACGCGAACGCGATCGGTGAGGGAACACTCCTCCCTCCCCTTCTATACTATCCCTACGGATAGACAGTAGCGTCACAATATATAAATAAATTCCATCTGGCAGGCACATGCAACTCTTCTACCAATTGTTTCTTCTCCTCACTTCCCATGACTATTCCACTACGTATTATGTTTACACTAGCTCATCAATCACTGGCGGTAATATAAGTTTCTTTAGTGCATAATTCCAATCATTTTCTCTTTTCTTCTCATTGGCAGTCGTGATTTCCTCTTTTTGATGCTCATTAGAGATATAATTTGCAACAATTTTCAATCTACCATACATATCTTTCCGTAATGCCTCAACTTTTCGATCCAATTTATTTTCAATATAATCGACTTTATCATTCAATTGATTAATTCTTTCACTAATATCATTAATTTTTTCATCAATTTCATCAGTTTTTTTCAGCAGAGTTGTAACTTTTTCCTCAAGGCGGTTACCTTTTAGGTAATAGTGAGTTAGCTTTTCACTGTATTCAAACAATTCCCTCATTAAGCTATCACGTACAGTCATCGAATTACGTAACAGAGCAGCCATATTCACAGCACTTGTCTCATCAGTAACATCACATTCTAAGTTTGAAATTATTTTCTTCTTGGCATTAAATGCATTCCTTTTTTTATCAAACTTTAACGTATCATTGTCAATTTTGTGTGAATAATTTCTCACTTTACCGGTATTGAAACCAGATCCGAATTTATTTATCGACATAGTGAAGTAGCACGTTGAACTAAGAAAATCTTGAAACTGCACAATCTCTTTTATAAGATACCTAGGTTTAGTAACAGCTAGGACTTAATAAGTTGCCCTATCAAAATATTAATATTCCTGAAATTGATACCATTAGCGCGAAAGAAGATTAAGGAAGGCAGTCACCTAGCTGTGACTACTGGAACTAGCAATTAACTCAACCTAGTTTATCTGTGTAGCAGAGTCGGAAATAGTTAGGCTACGTAAGGTAACTAACCATCGACTTCGAATGGTGAAAAAACCTTCCCTCAACTAGATCCCCGTAGGATAACTAACCAACGGTACCATAGGGTGAAAAATACCCCCTCCCTAACCAAACCCGGTCCCATCCCACTATAAGACCTTCCAACTGTGACATAGGGTGAAAAATACCCCCTACCTAACCAAACTCGGTCCCACTATAAGACCTTCCAACTGTGACATAGGGTGAAAAATACCCCCACCCTCCCTAACCAAACTCGATCCCACTATAAGACCCTTTCCTTCCTCATCCCCACCACTACCATACTAAGAGAGTCTTATCCCCACCCATCCCCCTTCCACACCACAAAACAGCTTCCCCCACTCCCTGTCATCGGAACCGCATAGCTCCTCTACTGTTGCTTTTGAATTATCATTTAATTCTTGCAACTGGAAGTTTCCATCAAAATTATTTCTTTCTCTCAAGGCTTCCTCTTCATTTTCTTGAAATTCTGAGCTTATGTCAAAAGCTTCGACATGTTTTATTGTATCATACTCTTGATTTTTAATAAAAGGCTCATTAAATTCATTTAAGCCTATAAAATTATTAGAAACCCAAATCTACTGTTTTTCTCTTAAAAATACATGAATTAACAAAATTAAAAACGTTGCCGAATATTTTTATTTACATGTTTATACTAAATGCTTACCAATATCTTGTACATAAAAATCACCATTCTTATTGGTTAAAAACCCATCATTAGTTCTTAAAATGTAATATGCCATAACTACGTATAAAAATTGATTAAAACTATTGGATTTATTATCGGTTAAGTAAATACTTTTATTTTTGTGCCTCCCTGCTTAATTAATTAGTTATAACCGTTATATTTAACTGTCATAATAGTGTATAAGGAGATGACAGTTAAGTATGTACTACATACACGCTCTCTCCATTTTCTCCATACACTTGTCCACACACTTGTCTCCGAGAACCTATAGATGAGTCTGACAGACTCATCAAAGCATATGCTCCTCAGCTAGCTCAAATGCTAGGGGCAAACTCAGTTCTGTCTCAGTTCAATCTCAGTTACCAACATCAAAAGGAACGCGCATTAAACTGAGCCATGACGTCACAAGTGAGATTTAACCAGGCCTCTGGCACTCCCAATGCTATGAGTGTAAAAATCTTGTTGATTAATTGTCTCACCTCCGCTAGGAGCGCTAGCTGTATGTTGGCCCGATTAACCGGCTGCTGTTCCGCCTGTTCCTGCTGTCAGATTCAAACACTGTAAGCTGCTTGTTTCTTCCCTCCATCCCTACAATAATAGTGATGTGATGCGCTACTTATAAAAATGTTTGGAATTTCAATGGAATTAAATACTAAAATAAAGTGAATTTCGTTTAAAGATATTTGGTTCTTTTTATAAAAGTGATGAATTGTTGGTGAAAATTTAAACAAAGGAATCAAAATGCCACATTGTATAGCTTTAGGGTGTAAGTAGACATACTATGCCGATTCTACTCCCCCCCCCCCCCCCCCACTCCTGTCCACTCGAATGAGCCTGGTTGTGTGTGTGTGTGCGAGGTAGTGGGGGGGAGCCAAGAAGTGCTAAGCGGTGGTGGTGGGGGAAATCGAAGGCTCCACGTGAGCTCGCAGCAGGTAGAGGCGAGAGGGTTGCGGGGGTGCGGGAGGATACTTGCAGCATTTTGACGTCACACCCCCACTCCTCTGACTTCAGGCCCCAGTTGGTAAAAGCAGTTTCCTAGATGGTAAAACAGATTCCCCCTGCGTTGATTTTTTCGCTCGCATAACCTTGAATCTTTGCAACATATTACTGACCCCGCTGAGCCCCCTTTACCCTAAATGTAGCTGAGTAGGTTGCTTTTTTTCCATAGCTCAGCAATTTTTAAACTAATATATAATAGCATGTGCAAATATTTGATTTATTCATTCAGTGCTCGGGGTGCAACTTACTGTCCAGTACTCTCTCTCGAGTAAATAAATCGGTTGAGGGAGCAGGGACAACAGTTTAACACAATTTGTCCAAAAAATCCTGAAGATTGAAACGATGGCTCCAACATTTGTGGATTTTCAAGGTTTTCGATTGAAAGATAAATCATTCATAGTGAAGGAATTTGCAGTCTTACGCGATGGAAAAGTGTTTCACTTTTTTTCACCACCGTTTCCATATACATGCTTAAATGAGGCGGAGATAAAGCAATCAAAGTAAGTATAATTGATTTTCCAAATATATATCTTTTTAAGTGATAAGTTTCTTGTTTTTCATTCGATCTAGCTGGTTATATTATAACCATCACGGTTTAAATTGGATGGATGGTTATTCGCCTTACTATAGATACAAAGAGGTTATAAGGAAATATGTGAGTTCAAATGAGGATGAAGAGATTTTCGTGAAGGGACTCGAAAAGAAGAATTGGCTTAGTAATATCTGCGTTTTTGTTATAAGCGATATCGATGAATATGAGTGGGGTGATTTTAGACTGAAAGATAGTAATAGCAATACACACCTACCTACATGTCTAAACCATAATATTATGTGTGCGTTGAGGAATGTTTATTATATGAAATTTATGTATGAGAAAAAGAAGGAATAAATAAATCAGCTTGAAAATTCAATTTGCATTATTGTATCAAACTCCTGCAGTATTTTTATTGTTCTGATTCACGGCACGTGTTTAAAATGAAGAATCAGCATATTGGATATCTGATACCAGATTTTTTTCCATTTTCAAACGATTTTAACATACACACATACACATAAATAGATGACTAAGTATATCAAATTTCATCTTCATACGAATTATAAAAAGATTCATCGCGGGTGAAAAGTTTCATTATAGTTTCACCCAGCGATTTATTGTTGGACACGAAGCAACTTATCAGAGATCTTCCAGTGATCATACATTTACAAAATGTATACCGAACTTCGAAAAAAGTTTAGCTCAATTAGAACAGAGGATGAATACTCTACATGGGTTCGCGAATGTCGTGATTATATTCAGGAATTAAGAAACATTGATCGAAATGCTTCAGTAGGTACGCGACAGAAACACTTTGCCGAGATCGCGAGCATTAAATGCCTCCTCCTCCGATCGGCAAAGGATAAGAGTTTCATTAAATTTGGTTCTGGCTTCAATGCTGCGGAAGGACTCATTTGGGAGGAGATTGAATCAGCGTATAATAGTCGAATATGCAGTGGTATGGTGATAAACTCAAATTATATAGAACCACGTGATTTTCTGTTAAATGCACAAGAAATTGTACATACCCGTGTAAATAAAGTATTCTGTAGTGTAAATTGTGTAAAAATAAACTGTGTGTTAAATGGTCAATTTATGAGTAAGGATATTAGTGATGATAAGAACATTAGTACAAAAAATAGTGTTTTATATAAAACTGGTAATTTTAGCGATTGGTATAGGCAAAATATTGTAGAGACAATATTGAATGACTTGAGTGAGTTTCAAGAACGCGATAGTGGATGGGCTTTGGAAAGAATATTGAACTTGATAGTCAATATAAATCATTATAATCCACTGCGTGCTGGATGTGGAGTCAAACTACCGCCCAGTATAATACATAAAAGAGCTGTGATAAACATTGATAATGAGGATAGTGCATGTTTTACATGGGCTGTGACGGTAGCGCTTTTTCCTGCAAAACCACCTGCCAAAACCTACCGCACATCCTCCTATCCACATTATCGGTCTGTTTTAGACGTTGGAAGCTTAACCTTTCCAACTACTCTGAAACAGATCCCGCAATTTGAATCGGATAATGACATTTCAGTCAATGTGTTCACAATGGAGGAGGAGGAAAATGAAAGCAAAACTGAAATAAACATCACACCTCTTCAGCTAACGAAGAAGAAGCGATCGAGACATGTTAACCTCCTTCTTATCACAGATGACCAAGGAAATGCACACTTTCTATGTATACGAAATCTTTCTAGATTAATAAGCAACCAGACAAATAAAAGGGGACATACTATTCATATTTGTGAACGGTTTGTAATGGATGTACAAATATATGTATACATAAATATTATATTCATACTAAAATCATATTCATTTTTTGTTTTAGCTGTCTACACTATTTTCATACGGCAGATAAACTTCAGGTTCATGAGAGGGATTGTGTGCAGCTTAATGACAATATCCGTGTCATACTGCCAAAGAATGCAGAAGACTGTTGGGTATCTTTTAAGAACCAGAAGAACAGTGAAAGAGTGCCGTTTGTCGTCTATGCAGACTTTGAATGTTTACTACAGAAAATTGACCATAGTAGTAATAGTAGTAGTAAAAATAGTTACGATTATCAGAAACATGTACCTTTTAGTGTAGGGTATTATTTAAAAAGTGCTCGTGATGCGTCACTTTCATTTTATAATTCACATCGAGGTGCTAATTGCTTCGAATGGTTCGTATGCGAGCTCGAGAGCATTGCACGCATCGTCAGCGAAAAATTGAAGACTGTAATACCGATGAATACTCTTAGTGATGTTGAAATTTCGCGGCACTACAGTGAACCTAATTGTCACATTTGTGGAAAACCGTTTCTTCCAAATCAAGTGCATATTCGCGATCATGATCACCTAACTGGTAGATATAGAGGACCGGCTCATAATAATTGCAACTTAAACTTTAAAGACTCGCATGTTATTCCCGTAATATTCCATAATTTATCCGACTATGATTCACATTTTATTTTTGAGGCGATCGTGAATACGCTTGAGGGATCGGTAAATTTGCTGCCTGTAAATAAGGAAAAATACACTTCATTTAGTAAATATCTGCGAAAGTATAATATACAGCTAAGATTCATCGATTCGTTCAAATTTATGGCATCCAGTTTGGATAAATTGAGTTCATATCTGAATAGATCTCAGCTGAAAAATTTAGAGTCACAATTTTCGGAATTAAGTATTGAATAGTTCAGCCTGCTTACGAGAAAAGGTATTTTTCCTTACGATTATGTGGATAACATTACTCGCTTGGAAGAAACGGTTTTACCTGCACGAGAGTTGTTCTACAATAGACTGTCCGATAGCGATATCACGGAAGAAGCATATAATCATGCCAAAGAGGTATGGACCAAATTCTCTGTGACAACACTCGCGGAGTACAGCGATCTTTATTTAAAGACCGATGTCCTATTGTTGACCGATGTTTTCGAGAGTTTTCGAGATAGCTGCATGAAAAATTATAGTTTAGATCCCGCTCACTATTATACGCTTCCAGGCTTCACTTGGGACGCGATGCTCAAGCATACGGGAATCCGTCTGGAACTCTTCACAGACGTGGGCATGTTGCTTTTTGTTGAACGCGGTATACGCGGTGGTTTGAGCCAGTGCTCCCACCGCTACGAGAGGGCCAACAATCGGTACATGCGAAACTACGATCCGGCGGAACCGTCGAAATACTTGATGTATTACGACGTTAATAATCTATATGGATGGGCAATGTGTCAACCGTTGCCTACCCACGGTTTCCAATGGATCGATGACGCTGCCAAACTCGACATCCTTAGTGTGTCCGAGGATTCGTCCGAAGGTTATATTTTGGAGGTGGACTTGGAATATCCACGCGAGCTTCACGACAAACACTCCGATCTACCATTCTGCCCGGTGCGTGAGAAGCCGCCAGGTTCACACGAGGAGAAACTGCTCGCAACCGTCGACGATAAGACGCGTTATGTGATACACTACCGTGCTCTACAGCAATGTATACGTAACGGTATCGTCTTAAAACGCATTTATCGAGGTTTAAAGTTCCAGCAGTCCACCTGGCTGAAGTCGTATATCGAATTAAATACACGCTTGCGGACAGCCTCAAAAAACGATTTCGAGAAGAATCTCTTCAAGCTAATGAACAACGCAGTATTTGGTAAGACTATGGAAAATGTTAGGAATAGAGTTGACGTGAGGTTTGTAACCAAGTGGGAGGGAAGATACGGGGCGGAAGCGTTGATTTCCAAACCGAATTTTCACAGTCGTGCGATATTTAAAGAGAATTTGGTCGCTATTCAATTGTCGAAATTATCCGCGAAGTTTGATAAGCCCGTGTACGTAGGCATGAGCATTTTAGATATTTCAAAGACCTGTCTGTATGAATTCCATTACGATTATATGCTTCCTACATTCGGCAGTAAATGTAAAGCGATGTATACCGACACGGACTGTCTAGTGTACAGTATCGAGTGTGATGATGTTTACTCGGTCATGAAACGTGATCTGGTCAAATTCGACACCAGCGATTACCCTGCTGATAATCGGTATGGCTTACCTCGAGTCAATAAAAAAGTGCCTGGGCTAATGAAGGACGAGAACAATGGAAAGATCATGACCGAGTTCGTTGGACTGAGAGCGAAAATGTATACCTTTAAGGTGCAGGACTGTACGAAAATTACCAAAAAGGCTAAGGGGGTCAAAGGTAATGTTATCGATAGAAACATAACCTTTGACGACTACAAGGATTGTTTGGATAATTTCACCGTACAGTCCCGTAACCAAAATTTAATTCGTTCGAAATTGCACAAGGTGTTTTCCACTACTCAGCGAAAAATTGCTCTCAGTCCGTATGACGATAAGCGTCACATAACACCCGGTTGCGTAGCGACTCTACCTTGGGGACATCATAGGTTAAAAGACTAGATTTTAATAGCTGTATTTATTGTATTATATTATATTACATAAATTATTATTATTATTATTACAAAATATTATTCTTATTTATCCACGAATTATGCGTTTTATCCATTCCTAACCATTTTACAAATACCTTATTCCCTTTCTTACGCAATATCTTCTCTACCAAGTATACATCAGGATTAGCTGTTTTTAAAAGTTCATATTCATAAAATCCACCATGTATGTCTGTGTAACGTCCAGGCCGATAATTCTAAATTCTTAAGCGTTTCCCAAAATTTTTTTTTTCCTTTTTAAATAGATTTGTTACTCTAGAGTAAATGAAACATTGTTCCGATACTTTCATTATTTTGTTCAGACCGATCGTTAGCATCCCTTGAAGTTGTTTCATGAACATTTCGGTTCATTTATTATCTTCCTTGCGTTTAAGAGTAAATTTCTTATTTATATTTTAAAATGTTTTCATTTATTATCTTCCTTGCGTTTAAGAGTAAATGTCTTATTTATATTTAAAAATGTTTTCATTCATATCTTTCCTTGCGTTTAAGAGTAAATGTCTTATTTATATTTAAAAATGTTTTCATTCATATCTTCCCTTGCGTTTAGGAATAAACGTCTTATTTATATTTAAGAATGCTTCATATTTCCAAAACGCGCCAGCGATCGTCTTACCATCGCGCCGTGCGGACCCAATTCTTCATATATTTCTCCCCTTTTCTTAGAAAGGAATTAACTAACTCGATTGTTAGATGATCTTTCCCCTTTTCTCTGAAAAGAATTAATTAACTCGATTGTTAAATAATCTTTCTCATCGTTTTTCTCTTCTTTCTTTGTTGGGTAATCTTTTTTTTACTGTTTTGGTCATTTAAAATGCTAGCGCTTTCCTTTAGTCGGGAATAAAAGATTGCAAGCAGCAAATTAGATTCATTTCCTAAATGTCTAAAATCTTCCTCATTTTCAATTCTCCATATTTTTCCCCCTCTTAGAAAGGAATTAATTAACTCGATTGTTAAACAATTTTTCCTTTATTCATTTTCAATTTTCCATATTTTTCCCCTTCTTAACTCGATTGTTAAACAATTTTTCCTTTATTCATTTTCAATTTTCCATATTTTTCCCCTTCTTAACTCGATTGTTAAACAATTTTTCCTTTATTCATTTTCAATTTTCCATATTTTTCCCCTTCTTAACTCGATTGTTAAACAATTTTTCCTTTATTCATTTTCAATTTTCCATATTTTTCCCCTTCTTAACTCGATTGTTAAACAATTTTCCTTTATTCACTTTCAATTCCCCATATTTTCCCCCTTCTTAACTCGATTGCTAGACAATTTTTCCTTTATTAATCATTTTCCTGTTGGATTAATTTATTTAACAAATACTAATTTTGTTCTTTTCTTTTTCTTCTCTTTCTCTCTCTTTATTTATTTTCCTGGAACCCCACCGTTAGTCACGTTACTCGCGATAAGGGTTCCTCTCAAACGCTAGTCAGCGGATCTCACGCTTACTGCCTTATGCCATTCTATTCCATCTCTAATACATCCTGTGTCCAAATTTTAATCACCAAATCCATTCTGTCACCAGCATGGCCCCAAAGGAACTTTTCGTTTGTGAGCGGTTACTATACAAGTATGTTAGGACCAATCCAGCCCAAAGGATCTGTGCCTATTGCGAGGCCGCCCTTCCGGATAACAAACGAAGTATCCTAGCAACAATTCGCCAACACCGTCTTAGAGCTGCAAAAGATATTAACCACATCTTTTGCAACATCTGCCATAGATCATTGCTTTTCATCGCCCCACTTAACACATGCCTTTGCTGCAAACATGCTTTTTATTTGCATAAAGAAACCCTTCAGCGAAAGGAGAACAATCGAACCTTTGTAAATTCCATTATCTACGAAGATAGATATTGGAATTTCGATTTTCCTAACCCTAATAAACCATGGGGAACATAATTGCGATAAAATATTAAGCGTTTTTCCTCCGTAACCATTCGGGCATTTTTCCTTTCTTCATGCTTAATTATTTTAAACGTTTTTTTTTCTCTTCTCCGTAACCATTCGGGCCACCGTTTATATAAGTCCAACCATAGGAATAAGAAACATTAGATATCCGGTCCCATGAGTAACGGGATAAGTAGCCACGTGCATAATCTTTTTCTATTATAACTCGCCTTGGAAGCGGTCTACCGTTTAACAATTAATTGTTGTAGGATTTTTTAACCCTAAAACGGCGATTGTTTTTCCTCTCACGATTTTCCTCCTTTTTCCTTTTTATATTATTACTTTTCTCTCGCGTCCGGTTTAGGACACATTTTTGCTTATGCGACGGCTAATGCCGTATTAATCTTAAAATTGATTAATATTATTTAATAATTGCGTTTAGTTATAAGTAAACGATTGTATACAAAGGTGCAAGCTCAGCACCCTTTGTCTCATTCTCTAGCGTACCCAAGCTTAGGCAGTAGCGCCTTCTGATTGGCTGAAGGCGACGCGACGTCCTCCCCCCAGCTAATTATTTAAGAGCGGAGCGGATGGGCGCCGCATGCATTCTTTCATTCATTTTCAAGTTAGACTCATATTTTTTCCCTAAATTACTTTCACTCATCTCGTACGTCTTTGATTAAGTAAAATTCAAGAATTTGCATAAGTTTCGAACCTAGAAAGTGAGACAAAGCTTCGCGTTATAGTTTTTGTTAAAATACAAACGAACAATTTTTTTTTATATTTTTTTTTTGTAACCAAGCGAAATTATTACTAAATTAAAATTATTTCTCGCTAATTGACTCAGTGCACACTTTTCTCTTCACCAAACACTCACACAATCATCCCTGGTTCCCTACGGCGACGACGACCGTAGTCCGAGAAGCAGCAACAGGAGAGTCTCCCTTCTACCTTCTTCATTGTTTTTTTTATTATTATTGTTGTTCATCACCAGGTAACATTTGAATTATATTGTTTCCAATTTTGAATTTCACTTTTCCTTCTCATTTTGTACGCCCAGGGTTTTATTTTTCCTTACCTACGACGCCTTATTTAAAAGAATAATAACGCTACCTAGAGGCTCAGCAATGATATGAAATTGTAATTGAGCATCGTGTTAAATTTAATAATCGTACAACTCTGGACGTTACATCTGTACCACGAGGGTGCGGCGACACTTTGCCACCCGGGAGTAGTAATTTCGCTCTATGAGGTTGGCAGCACTTAGCGCTTGAAGCATTTTATTCAAGATGCGATCTCATAGCAAATTTGATGTACAACTAATACATAAGCTGCATATGTATGCGTGTATACAAGTAAATATGAGATATCTGAAATAAGAATTGGAGCAAAGGAGCATAGCGTGAGAAATAAGTAAGGCATTTAATTTGAATGAAATATAAAAATAGATTTAATATTATTAATTGAAAAGGATGATTTTTCTAATCACTTTATTAATGATATTAAATAGTTATTTGAAATTAAATACACATGAAAATTTAATAATCAGATAAGTTAATATTTTATATTTTGATTGCTATTGCATGAAGAAAATAGTGTTAGCAAACGTTCTCTGTATTAAAATAAAGATTTTATTTCGCAGGTTATTTCAAATGAATATGTCAGATTTTTCTCAATGGTGTGGTGTATTCTATGGTAAACTACAGTGATCCCTCCTTCAATTGATGCACAGATGGACATGGCTAACCGTTTAAGAAGAAGCTATGAAATAAAAAACCTATAAATATAAAGATTGATATGCTGAATAAGTATTAAGTAAGTAGCAATATCATTACCACATGTAAATGAGTTAGAATCCATTGCAATTAATGAGAAAAACATAATATGATTTATTCGGTATAATACACAAGTGAGACCAACATGTATATTCTCACACGTATTAGGTTTTATATGTGCTTATTATCATCTCTGTATTTACTTGTATATTAATAATTACAAATTTTGATTTGCACATGACCTAATAGATACAGAGATGATAATAAGCACATATAAAACCTAATACGTGTGAGAATATACATGTTGGTCTCACTTGTGTATTATACCGAATAAATCATATTATGTTTTTCTCATTAATTGCAATGGATTCTAACTCATTTACATGTGGTAATGATATTGCTACTTACTTAATACTTATTCAGCATATCAATCTTTATATTTATAGGTTTTTTATTTCATAGCTTCTTCTTAAACGGTTAGCCATGTCCATCTGTGCATCAATTGAAGGAGGGATCACTGTAGTTTACCATAGAATACACCACACCATTGAGAAAAATCTGACATATTCATTTGAAATAACATGCGAAATAAAATCTTTATTTTAATACAGAGAACGTTTGCTAACACTATTTTCTTCATGCAATAGCAATCAAAATATAAAATATTAACTTATCTGATTATTAAATTTTCATGTGTATTTAATTTCAAATAACTATTTAATATCATTAATAAAGTGATTAGAAAAATCATCCTTTTCAATTAATAATATTAAATCTATTTTTATATTTCATTCAAATTAAATGCCTTACTTATTTCTCACGCTATGCTCCTTTGCTCCAATTCTTATTTCAGATATCTCATATTTACTTGTATACACGCATACATATGCAGCTTATGTACACTGTTCAAAACTGAATCATGTACAGGTATAGTTTCTGCTTCCCTATACTATCTTGTAGCAAAAATGCTTCTCGCAAAATTGATTCATGTCCATCTCAATTCCTCTATACTATCTTATAGCAAAAATTTAAAGACAACAGCAGACGAAACGCGACATCGACAAATATGAAGATGACGTTTTGGACGTAGTAAAAGTATTATCCAGAAAGCATATTATTTATATTGGAAATGTAGGGATGTCGAAAAATGGAATGGAAAATAATGCAAATATGGTGCATATATATAATATTATTTATCAAGTATAAAAGGGAAGAGATCGGATGCAATTTTCAGCCTATAAAGAGGAAAAAGCATCAGATAAGTATCGGGAGCAGCAAGTCAGAAGAAAGATTAATTTAACAAAGCAAAATATTCTTTAATCTTTCTTTTGATTTACTGCTCCCGATACTTATCTGATGCTTTTACCTCTTTATAGGCTGAAAATTACATCCGATCTCTTCCTTTTTATACTTGATAAATAATATTATATATATGCACCATATTTGCATTATTTTCCATTCCATTTTTCAACATCCCTACGTTTCCAACATAAATAATATGCTTTCTGGATAATACTTTTACTACGTCCAAAACGTCATCTTCATATTTGTCGATGTCGCGTTTCGTCTGCTGTTGTCTTTAAATTTTTGCTATAAGATAGTATAGAGGAGTTGAGATGGACATGAATCAATTTTGCGAGAAGCATTTTTGCTACAAGATAGTATAGGGAAGCAGAAACTATAGCTGTACATGATTCAGTTTTGAACAGTGTATTAGTTGTACATCAAATTTGCTATGAGATCGCATCTTGAATAAAATGCTTCAAGCGCTAAGTGCTGCCAACCTCATAGAGCGAAATTACTACTCCCGGGTGGCAAAGTGTCGCCGCACCACCACGAGAATCTCTAAGTAGATACGCGGCAGGATTTGTCCTTTGCACTTTTGTAATTTGAAATATTTCAGTAGTCCAGTTCGGTGTGTAACCTTTAGCAAACGCATTTTTGTATTTACTGATTCGCACGAAATCACCAGCCTTGTACTTGGTACGTCCAACGATCTTAATGTTGCTATATACAGTAGCAAGCAGATGCTCAGCATGCTCAGTTTTCACGTTAACGGGTCGCATTCCTATAGTACGATGTCTTCGCGCGTTATAATCATCCACCAGCTGTTGCAGTATATTTCGCCATTTGTAACTACCGTCCAGTGTAAAACGTTTCCACATTTCGGTTTTTACCGTTCGATTTTAACGCTCGACTATTGACGCTGTTAACGTGCTATACGTGGAGTAATGATTTATTCCCCGTTTTTTCATAAGCAATTGAAACTCGCTGTTGTAAAATTCTTTACCGTTATCAGTTTGCAAACTTTCGGGACATCTTCCACTCTTTAAGATTTTTCCCATAGCTGTGGTCACTTCCTTACCGCTTTTTGTCTTAAGAGCTATTGCCCAACCATACTTCGATAAGGTATCAATCACTGTCAGAATATAGTGGTAACCAGTGTCAGCATAAGAACGCATGTCTACCAAGTCAGCCTGCCAGAGATCATCGAAACCACGTATTATGACTTTTCGTCGTGGAAAATTTCTTCTCGCAGGGACATGTAACTCTTGCACAAGTTATTTCTTTTCTTCACTCACGATTTTCCCTGATTCTCTTTTTACAACCTTTCCCCCAGGCACATATAATTTCTGTTTCTTTTCTTCACTCATGATTCTTTTTCTTTCGAAAGCAATCGATTATCATGAGTATAAAATGTATGATGCATCCTAAAAATTCACGTTTTGGATCCATCATTAATCTTGCTGTTTGTTTGCAAAAGTTTTGCCTCAATCTCCTGTATTTTTTTATTTATTCTCTCTTCAATTTTCTCCTCCAATTTAGCTAAACTATGTTGCAAGAACTTTATATTCACAGCACATGTATTATTATCAGAATCAATAGTTAAATTTACTATTTTTTTATTATTCAAATCCAGTGCTCTTTTAGTCACATTTAATGTACCAATATTAAATTCTTTCCTTACGTTAAAACCACTACCAAATTTGTTAATTGACATATTGACGTGTGGTACGCAACTGAAGAAAATGTTTATAAACTGTACCCTTTTATAGAATAAGATCCTCTTCACGCAACTCTTCTATTATTGACTGTATTTCATTATGGTGGTTTGTATGACCTTTTTTTTTTTTTTTTTTTTAATTTAAGACGGAGGGGGGAAACGCCTTCGCGCGCCCCGGCCTATGATGTTAGTCGGCCAGGGTAGTGTCGGACTTGCACCGACTAAAACCCCCCTCCGTGTTGGTCTTATGTTATAATAACAGTGGAAAGGCGAAGACCATGGCTTCACTGTTATCATAGACCCGAAATAATCTTTTAATATAAATAAAAATTTATAAAATATAGGGGTTAGAGTAAGCAGACCGTTTCGACTTACCCTTACGTTTTTTTTAGGCATCGTTCTACATAGTCCTATAGAAGATGAGGACGTCAATACCAAAGAAGAAGAATTATTATAGAAAGAATTGGATATTCTATCATAAAGAAGCCAAGCATTCTTATCTAGGATAACATTCTTACAAAATTTACCAAAAGCGTACCAAAACTCCCTTTTGGATGCAAAGAAGCTAATCAATGTAGATGGATTTATAGAGGTAAATAGAGGTAAGGGATGAAGCAATTTACCGCCTTTAACCAATTTTTTTGCATCAAGCATAATATTATAATTGATGTCATTAAACAAATTTGTTCTATGTTTACTCCAGTTAGGACAAGCAACTAAAGTGTGCTCAACAGTGTCAATGATAGGATTATCAGAACAGTGGCAAAAATTGGTGTAATCATTTTTAAATCGCAAACGGTGCTCTCTAAATGATCCGTGTCCAGTTAGAAACTGGGTAATAAAGTAATCAAGGTGAACATGCTTAAAATTAAGCCAATCCTTGATAGAAGGAATTATATGTCTAGTCCATACAGATGCAATTTCAGAGTCCCAAATGTCCTGCCACTCATTAAGAGAAATACACTTCTGTTCATCAATTATTACTTTCCTTATATCCCTATAAGACTTTTTTACTATATACAAATGCTTATTTTCAAGAGGAATATCAAGTAAGGTAGTTCTGGTTTTATATTCATTGTAAATACGTAATCTTTCATTTAACGAGATTTTAATAGGGAAGAAGAAGTTCAAAACATATAAAGACTGCGTAGGAACAGTACGAACTGCAAAGCAACCTCGAATTAATATAAGGCGAATATTACTAGTCAGTTGCTGCATCGATCTACCGTGGGAGCAAACTGTATGCCAAATAGGTGCGCCATACAGAAGAATAGATCTGAGAATATTAGTATAGAGTCGACGTACTTTAAATTTAGGCCCTTTCATATTTTTAAGGATACTGCAAAGAAGTTTAGACACTCCATGTAATCTAGAGCAAATATATTGCACATGACCTTTAAAATTCAGCTCATCGTCAAAAATTATGCCCAAATATCGTAGATTCCGGACAATTTCAATTTTCTTTTTTTTAATTCTAAACGATATTCCTTGAACATCACGCTTACCACCAGATAATATAATGGCTTGGCATTTGTCAATGGATAGTGATAACTCATGTTCCGAGAGCCATTTGTTTATAATTACAAGAGCTTTATTTGTATTGTGTGCAACGCGTTGAATACCAACTCCCGAACAAGTAAGAGCGATATCGTCAGCAAAACACACAATATCACAGCCAGGAGGAAGAGACAGTTTAAATATATTATTAAAGCCCAAATTCCAGAGTAACGGCCCTAATATAGAACCCTGGGGGACTCCTCGTGTTACAGTGCGATGCACTGTATACTCATCATTTTCATAAATCAATTTGCGTCTACACAGATAAGAGGCAATGAGTCGTATGATACAAAATTCAAGACCCTCGATGGAGAGGAGTGCTTCCATAATATATCGATGTTCTATAGAATTGAAGGCATTTTTTATATCCAGAGTAACCAAAACAGACGTGTTAGTGACCATTTTAAATCCACGTTCCCTGATATTATTAATGTTATTAATTACATGGCTCATTGCATCAACAGTAGATACCAAAGAACGAAAGCCATATTGATAGGGCGAAATATTATCGATAGAAATCCGCGATAAAAGCCTATTCTGTATAATAAGTTCGAGAGCCTTGCTAATGGTAAATAAAAGACTTATTGGCCGAAATTTTTCTTTAGTTTTAGGCAAAAGTACTAGATTCTGAAGTTTCCAAGCTTCAGGAAATTCACCACTAAACATAATTTCATTAAATAATTCACAGAAAGCAATACTATTAACACGTATAAGGTCTACAATCACTTTACCATGAATGCCGTCTAGGCCAGGTGCAGAATTACATTTAATTTTACGTATAATTTCAAACAGTTCGGCGTTATCAATGGGATAGGGTAAATTTATATCCTTATCATGATTGTCATCAGAATAGTAATTATAAGATTCATTAAAGGAGGAACTAGGAAATAGTTCGTCTATGATAGCAGTGGCGTCTGTCTCATAGATTTTAACTTTTTTACGATCTAACTTTTTCATTATATACTTGTAAGGATAGCCCCAAGGGTCACCGTCAAGAGTGCCAATAAATTCATCCCATTTATCACGTTTGGAGTTAACAATAAGATCTTTGAATTCTTTACGTATTTTCTTTAATTTATCTTTAAAGGTAATGTATTCAGAGTTATTATTTTTAGCCATTCTAGTGACTCTTCTGCGTAATTTAATAAATTCAATTTTTTTATTTTGTAAATTGGAGTTCCACCAGTAACAACCAGGACGTCGTTTGTTACCAGCACGGATTTTGCGCATGGAAGAGATGCAGGCACCCTCCAACCGAGCTGACATAACACAAACAGGATCGTTACAGCATTGTTTCTTTATATACTCATGACACCAAAGAAAAGAGAGACAACAAAGAGCTTGCGAATATGTTTTTCCTGCCCATCTATCACGTTTAAGGAATTCTAAATTAGCTAAAATACGTTCCCTTGTATTTAATTTAAAAATGATGGGGTTGTGATCGGTCAGTAGTTCACTACGAAGTACCTTCCAGTCATGGATTACAAAATTAGCATTGCCACCAGCAAGAGTAAGGTCAACAATGGAATTTCCATGCGAACTTTCATAGGTTGGGACTTCACCCTTATTTACAATTACCAGATTGTTAGTATAGATGAATTCAACAATGGCCGAACCCCTCGAATTATCATTTTTACACCCCCATAAGGAAGAGTGGCCGTTAAAATCACCAACCAAAAGAATATTATTCCAATTGGGTTGTATAGAATAAGCGATGTCGTCCAGTCTATCTCTAAACACATTAATATTTTCATTTGGGGGAAGGTAGACCGAATATATAAATATATTCTCAACTTCCATGACACAAAAATAGTTATCGGAGATTCTGACTTTACCCATTTTGAACCTATTATTGATAACCTTGATGGCAGTTGTACATAATGCATCAGCGATATAAAGATTGTTATTCTCAGTATTATAGATTTCTGAGAGAATGATAAAATCACATTGTAGGTCCATGGCACGTTTAATTGCGAGATTTTGGGCAGGTAGACTACCTTTAACATTTATTTGCATAAATTTCATTGCAATTTCATTTTTGCAGTAGGATAGGGGTTCCTTTGGGACCACTTCATCATCGTGCAGCACATGGAGCCCGGGTAGTGCTGGTGGTCTGCTTGAAAATCCTCTTTACAGCTGATACAATTAGGCGAATTGTTGCATACATCACCATGTCTAGGCAATCCGCATTTGATGCATAGGTGCAGTCTATCAACATTAGCGACACACTGACCGACAGTGTGCCCAAAGAAATGGCATCTGACACATCTTTTTTTAGCCATCACTGAAGTTATACAACAAGTCTTAGGAGGAAGTAAAACTTGGTTGTTTTTTAACAAGGTATCAGCGACATCCGAGGGAGCCGTGATTCTCATTTTTTTGTACCTTTATAGGTAGTAGTGATATATATAACTTTAATGGTTGTAGAGTCAACACCACATCCACCAATGTGAGCCATGACCTTGGATGCAATACTATCATTGCTAATAATAGAAGGGATGTGGTTTATATCCAGAAGTGTTCTAGGAATATATGCTTTTACCACACCCTTATCGGCAACAATACCCTGTATTTCGTTATTTAATAGGCATGTTTTTTCATAGTTAGCGTTTTCGAGTTCAATCAGTGTATCACCGTTCCTTAAAGTTTTTACATCCTTAACTTTTACGTCAAGAGATTGTGGTGCTATTTTTTCACATAACTTATTTAACAGATCGTTTTTTTCCGATTCATCGTTGATACAGACCCTAATTGCATTATTATGTTTAGGTTTCGATTTATTGTTATTCTTCTTTTTATTGTTATTGTTATAGTTGTTATTGCTATTTGTTTTGTTTTGCATGCTTTTATTTTTATTATTAATCTCTCCCTTGTTATGCATGCCTTCTTTTTTTTCCCTCTACTTTTACTGCTATTACGAGAAAGATTATTAGTACTTGTGTCACAGATAACATTATTATTGTCGATATGACTATTATTAGAGGGATTTATAGTAGCTACATTGGTGCTTTTATCGTGATATTTATTATTATGAGTTACAGTACCCCCAAGGCATTTCGGCACAAAGCCACTATCATTTTTGCGTTCATTGCAAGCAGGTATTTTAAGAAGAGTTTTTGCCACCATCGCATAAGTAGGAGGAAGATTACTTCTTATCTCTCTAACAATTGGTTTATTGGATATAGAATTTATTGATGTGGGAGTGGATAGCTTTTCCAGCTCTCCATTTGAAATAGTACAAGCAGAGCTAGACGAGCTGATGACAATATCACTATTACGATTTAATAATTCAAAGAGTTTGGAGTTATTCGCTGTCAAACGATCCATAGCAATTACATATTCATTCAATCGTTTAAGAAAGACGCCTGATGATATAGTGGTGCCACTACCACTGCAAAGTTCGTATGCCAATTTAAGAGATTGGTCACGTATAATAGTATTCTCGTGACGGAGTATTTCACTATTATCCTCAAGAATGGACATTATTTGATTCAAAGAAGCAGCCTCGTTACTGGCAGAGACAGTAGGATCCCCTAGTGCATTTTTATTACGCAGTGTAGATAGACGTCCACTTCTTAATATCTTGTCAGGCACATCAGGCGAAGCCAAACAGGTAGCAGAGCGTTTCTTAGCAGAAGTTGTATGTATTTTTGGAGTTGAAATCTCACCAATAGAGTCAGCCCCAGTAACTACATTGACCTTATCAGGACTAGGTTCAGTTATCATGGGTATAGCCATAGATTTTAATGTATTATCGACAGTGGCCAATGAATGAGTATGTGTAAATGTGGATGAAGATGAAGATGTGTTTAAGAGATTGTGTGAGGAAATGTTGGAGGATTGTTCGTGTGAGGATGTGTGTGAGGAAGGTTGTGGGGATGGGTGGGGTGCATGTGTGTATGAATGTGGAGAAGGGTGTGCATGTTTATGTAGAGGAGTATGTGGAGGTGTATGGAGTGTAGGTGCATGTGTAGATGAGTGTGTAGGAGTTGAAGTATGAATGGACAAAGATCCACAGGATCCAGTTTTACTAATTACCCTTATCAAGCTGATTTCAGGATAGCTACAAGTAGCATCCACATCCATGTCAGTCAACATAGAAGAACTAACACATCGAGATACAGGTGCCGATTCCTTAGAAGGAACATTAGTTAAAATAGCCTGATTATTAACATTAATTGCTCCTGATATCGAGTTGGAACGTGCTCTTGATGAGTGTTTATCGTCCAATGATTGACAATCAACTATTTCTCTTAAAGTGGAGAACGCCCGTTCGAAGGTCGATTCATCCAGAGAATCGGGTTTATTGCCCCCCGATTTAGTAGGCTTTTGTATTGAAGAACTATCCATAAGGTTCCCACGAGTGGGGTGGAATAGAGGTCCATCCGGGCAGAGCCACCATTACCCAGATAATCCATTATACACTGCAAGTGCGGCAGTTGCTTGCAGGTGGGGAAAGGTTTTTTATAGAGGCTGTACATCCTCGCGGGCCGGGCGATGAAGCCAAGCCCCCCGAGCTTATAAAATGCAACGTACAAAGGTCGCGCATTAACGTTGGTTTTTGAAGCAAGTTATAAGCCTTACGGTTATTAGGGGAGTAGTTGCGCTGCCTATCCCCAGCTAAAGTGACCCCGGGGATGCCACACCCGTGCCTGAATGAAGAACATCAGACCTCTGAGGCGCCTAGAATTATTTTAGTCACCCTCAAAGAGGGTTTACCAGCGGTACCACGAGGAGGTATAACCTAGACTTGAACAGGAGAGGCTATGTACGCATCCTGAACCAACAGCAATGCCCTCGTTCAGCTTCCGGCACAGACGCGACTAAAAAGCCGACCGTTACCATCATTAGCCTACAGAAGACACTACTGCCCCCGCCGGTTTGTATGACCTGCGGTGGTTGATGCAATTAAAAGTCGCAATCGACCAACTAATTCATTAGGATCGTTCCAATGTATATAGTTTGCAGGCTCATCAGTAACACGCATAAATCCACTACCAGCTATCGCTCGTTGTGATGGTACTTTATTGTAAATTAGTGGTTGAATAATTTTCTTATACTTTGAACCCTTATTCCCTTGAACCTGTTGGTAACTATCATTTGCTCTTTTATATGATTTAGTTTGTTCAAGGATTTGCTTATATATGATCTTGTCATCAATGCTGTAGAGCTTTCTATCAGGCTCTTTCATGAAGATTAATTCAAAAAGACCTCTCGTACCAATACAGCGCTTTTTATCAATTAAAATATCACCTTCATGACTAATATCAAATGTACATCTTCCCATCACATATTGGTTCCTTTCATCTAATGTAACTCCGAAACCATGATCGATTTTATCTTTACTACCGAAAAGGAACAACTGCATATAATGACGTGCAATAGGTGGAAATGATCTCCAATCTATGGAATGATTTATTTGTTTTTTGAGCAATCCTAAGGTTTCCTGTCTTGATGTTGAATGTGATGATGCAGACTCTTGTCCAGGCTCTGAATGTAATGATGCAGATTCTTGTCCAGGCTCTGAATGTAATGATGTAGATTCTGGCATTGATTTCATTGGTAATATTGATTTATCAAAAGTAGATTTTTCATCATTATCATCATCATAGATCATCAATGATTTATTTGTAAGAGTACCGTCATTGTTATGTAATTTCTTTTTTTTCTTGATAATATACTCATTGGGGGTTGAAGTATGATAACGCTTCCGCTTCTTGTCATGATTTATATCAATGTTAATGTCATAAGATTCTTCATTGCTATTATCTGTTTGGATAACTAGTTTTTTCAGTGGATCAACTATTGGTTTAAAAATTTCATTCAATCTACTTTCCACCATTGATCTTTCCGATTTCATTGCGCGATGTTTTTCACGAATCACCTCACTCGTTTCAGCAATCTTCTTAAGTAGTGACTTTTCATCCATTTTTTATTGCAAACTTTTAATTGTTTAAGCAGTCAATGTGCTAGTTCAATCGATCTTTAAAACTGTTCAATCAACTAGTATAGTAGTTCGACCGACAGGTTCAGCGGTTCAACCGACCTGTTTAGCGGTTCAATCGAGCTGTTCAGCGGTTCGATTGACCGGTTTAGCGGTTCGACCGACCAATTCAACGGTTTACCTGACCGGTTTAGCGGTTCAACCGACCTGTTTAGCGGTTCAATCGAGCTGTTTAGCGGTTCAACCGACCTGTTTAGCGGTTCAATCGAGCTGTTCAGCGGTTCAACCGACCTTTTTAGCGGTTCAATCGACCAGTTCAACGGTTCACCTGACCAGTTTAGTGGTTCGACCGACCTGTTTAGCGGTTCAATCAATCGGTTTAGCGGTTAACCGACCTCTTTAACGATTCAACCGACCGGTTTACAGATCCAAGTGACCCGTTTATCTGTTTAATGGTTTGCTTAATAATGTAACCGGTCCGTTTTATGTAATTAAAAGCTTTACACTGTTCAATGCTCTACGTTAAACTAACACTTTCCAGCACTGATATGATGCTTTATGCTACTCGATGGTTGCATACTCATCGAATCCCTTCCGATATCGACCATTTTGCATACCACTGTCCTTATCAATTATTAAAAATCCATAATCTTCCTGCCAACACTTTGAACACAATTCACAAAATTTTTCAAATGTCATATCAGTGTTTACGTGATCTTTGTAAACATACTTCAAGTTAGTCCCATCCTGCTTAAAAATGATTATCATATTTGCATTGTCACAAATCAGATGTTTTGGGATTTTGGCATAGGTCTGACAAAGATAGAAGCAATCGATGCTCGAGTGCCGACCCATTGAAAAGTAGTCTCTTATATTGTCCTGCTTATCGCTTGCCACATCATCAAATATAAAGATTGAATTTGGTAATGCATTTGTCACATTTATAACCTCACTATTATTTGAAAATTGATGATAACCAATTTCCTCCATATCTGTCAATAGCTGTTCCAAGTAACGGTACATCGGTTGCTGTAACGATTTCGAGTAAACGTACAGGTTGTCAAATCTTACACCGTGAGGAGTCTCAATAAGACTTAGCAATACGTTTGTTTTCCCACAATTTGAGGGTCCGCAAACTATACAGCGTATAGTTGACGGTAGCAAAGTTCCATGACGTTTCATATCACTAACGGTGGCAGTGTGATAATCGGTATTAGAGATATTGATACTTAATGGTTGCTTTACGAAATGCATTCTCGAACGACTGTGAGGTTAAATCTTAATTGCACGAGCTATTTATAGGCATGAAATTGGAGAATTGAATCAGTTTTCATTATGCCTGCATTTGTGTTGGATGTTACAAGTTTGGAGGAGTTAAGCAGTGATCAATTGGAATACGTATCGAAAATTGTACTTTTAAAATACTTTTCACACAGTATTGACAGATATTGGAATAAATTACCCAAGCATATTCGTGCAGATCCTGAGGTTCAAAAATATCGCTATTGTTTACAACATTTTAATCTACCTAATACTACTCATGCGGATGGACTATCACCGTTGATAAAAGATTGTTATACATGTCGTGCGTTGGATGTGGATCATTTCTCAATAAAACAATAAACAAACTACCGTTTGAGCTTCATTTACCGAGATACAATTACTGTGGACCAGGAACTCGACTTCAAGAACGATTAGCACGCGGTGATCGAGGTGTGAATCAGCTGGACGAAGCCTGTCTAGAACACGATATCGCATATTCGCAATACAAAGACCTGTCGCAGCGTCATCAAGCTGATAAAGTGCTCGCAAAACGTGCACGTACACGTATCACAGCTGGTGACGCAACCTTGGGTGAGCGTGCTGCAGCAACAGCTGTCTGGGCGTCTATGAACGCAAAGCGTAAACTTAGTTTAGGATTACAAACAGATATGGTGAGGAAAGCAGCAGTGAGAAATACTGGAAATAGTGCTGTAAAAAAACGGAAAATTCGAGTGCCTAAAAAACGGGGCGGCTTGTTGCCTTTGCTCCCACTGCTAGGTGCGGTGGGAGCACTAGCAGGTGGGGCATCAGGTATAGCGAAAGCTGTAAACGATGCCAAAGCTGCGAAAAAACAGTTGGAAGAAATGCAGCGTCACAATCGTATGATAGAAGCAACTGCAAGAGGCGGACGGTGGCTGTATCTCGCACCGTACAAACGAAGCGGAGGAGGGATAGCAAAAAAATCAATGTCAAAAAAGCGACCAAAAAAGTAACTGTACACGGTCTACCAAGATCTGGTGCTACAAGTAATATTCAATTATCTCACGTATGTTGTGATATACCAAATTTCCGTGGAGTCTTTATGCGTACAAGTCTGCCACGAAACGGTCCATGGTCTAATGAATGTGCAATCGTTAACCTTGACAATTCTAATGGTCCAGGCACTCACTGGGTTGCCTACGTTAAATGCAATAATCTTGTAAATTATTTCGATTCTTTCGGCAATCTGAAACCACCGACTGAATTCGTACGGTACTTCGGTCCGCTTAGTACAATTTATTACAATCATGACCAATATCAGTCGTATGATACTAGCATTTGTGGTCAGTTGTGTGTTAAATTTCTAAGAGAACAGACAAAATGTTTTTAACATTTACGCTATCAGGACTTGGACATGTATTGGAATCAAATTTTTTCCCTCCGATCAATCTAGACGACGGTCACTATGAACTGGGGCTCGTAGATTTTCAAAGTTTCTACTCGATCGCCAATGTGGATGAAACGAATAATAATTTTTACATTGGTAAAAATAAACTAATAACCATACCTACAGGCTGTTATGAGTTGAGTGCGATAAATGAATACTTGCGTATGCGGTTGGAGTTACCTTATGATGATAATGTTATTATTCTGCGCGCCAATAATAACACACTGAAAAGTGAAATAATGTGTAAATATTCTATTGATTTTACAAAAATTAATAACATTGGTTCTCTGCTAGGATTTTCGTCAGACCGCGTAATCCTACCAAACACTTGGGCTGAATCAGACGAACCTATGAACATTTTAAAAGTAAATATTCTACGTATCGAATGTAATATTACCGCTGGTGCATATACGAACGATAGACCACGACATGTCATCCACGAATTTTTCCCAAGCGTTCCACCAGGCTATAAAATCTCGGAAACACAGAAGAACGTCATTTACTTGCCAGTCATTGCAAGGGTAATCGATCGTCTCACATTACGTATTCTCGATCAAGACAATCGTCCTGTACTTTTTGGAAAGGAGGAAATCACCATACGATTACACATTAGAAGATGTTGATTTATAATAATACCGACGATTATAAACCAACATTACTCGATGAACCAATCAGTCAATTAGCTGCAACAGAGCTGAATACATCAGTTCAGAGTGAAATAGGGAACAACGTGATCGGTGGCAAGAAAGTTTTGACAAGAAAAAATATAGATTTTTTACACTCATTGGGTCTGACTGTGAAGAAAAGAAATCATAGATCCGTTGAACGTTACCGCACAGCCTGCGTACGACAACCGCATCACTAAATTGGAAATACATGCTTACAATCCGTATGCGAATGCATCATTGGGAAATAGCGATGAAATTCGTATCCCAATACAACAGCAAGATTTGATTCTTTTGCCCAGTGGTAGTTACCTCTACATAGAGGGGAAGCTGATTGAAGGTACTCGTGCTGCTACTACACCTTTGACCGATAAAGTTATGCTCGACGCTAATTCCATGGCATTTCTGTTCGATGAAATTCGTTATGAATTGAACGTATTGAGATTGATCGGTGCAAAAACGTTGGTATCACCACCAGTATGAAGAATCTCATATCTTTAAGCAGTGAAGAGAGTATGAGTCTACGTCATTCTGGCTGGTTCGTTGCCACTCAAGAGCGTGAAAATGTTGCTGACACATTCAGCTTTTGCGTTCCCCTGCATATGCTGTTGGGATTCTGCGAAGATTACAAACGTGTCGTTATCAATGCACGCCATGAGCTCGTTCTGATACGAGCGCGTAATGATATAAATTCAATATTTTCTTCGAATCAGTTTACCGATTCTGGGATTGAACTGCACCGAGTGCAATGGAGAATGCCTCACGTAACTTTAAATGAATTCACCAAACTACAATTTCTACGCATTATCGAGCAGAATAAAAATCTCACCATGGCTTTTCGTTCCTGGGAGCTCTACGAATATCCCCTTTTACCTCAAACACAGCGACATACATGGGCTGTGAAAGCGGCTACACAATTGGAGAAGCCTCGATACGTGATACTGGCGTTTAGAAAAAATAAGAAGAACGATCAATACTCGAATGTACTTAAATTTAGCGATTGCGATGTACGTGATGTTAAAGTCTATTTAAATTCTGAATTTTATCCGTACGATCGTCTCGACACTGATTTCACGAAATCTCGCTACTCCGTACTCTATGATATGTATGTAAAGTTTTTCCACTCATATTATGCTGGAGAAAAACTGTCGAAACCAATGCTCGATTACCTGAACTTCTTGCAATACGGTCCGCTCTTTGTAATTGATTGTTCACATCAGAACGAGTCAGTGAAAACCGGCACGGTCGATGTTAAGATTGAAATCGAGTGTTGGAAAAATATTCCGAGTAATACTACAGCCTATTGTTTAATTATACATGATAAAATTGTAGACTATAATCCGCTTACGAATATTGTTAGAAATGTAAGTTAGATATGTAAGGTTAGAAAAAAATAAAGCACTTTTTAATAAATATATATAAAGCATTTTATTCACTCATTTATTATACAAAACACTTATTGTTTAATCTTAAATTCTAAATTATTATAATTCCCGCCTAAGTATTTCATGATTAAAATATTTTGTGATGCTGCATTTATCAGCTCCGTAAACTGATCGTGCGATTCGAGTAAGGCAACCATCCTGGCAGGGAGATAAAACCAATCCTTCGTTGATAGTTTCGCTATTATCCTCATTCCATATTTAGTCTTTATTTTCATAATTTCAATTATGTCATATTCTTTATTTTCCTCGAGACTGTTTAATTTAACAATTGTTTTCTCAGGGATGAAAGCGAATGCATTAACTCCAGTTAAAAATGCCATTTTATCTAGACCCTATATTACACAAAACTATTATTATTATTATTATTATTGTAAAAATTAAAACAATATTTGAATAATATATTCCTACCTTTCTTTAGCAGTTTTTCAAAGTAATCAGTTGAAACTGAGGTATAAACTGATCTGAGTATTCTTACTGATCTGAAGATTCTTGCTGGTTGTGTGGTCGATGCACTAACTAAAGTTTGAACAGATTGAAGCTGGTTCACTATTGTTCGAATCTATTTATATAGGAAAAATTGTTGACGGAGGGGGTAAAATTCATTGATGGAAGGGGTAAAAAATTTTTCTGTTGAAAACGTGTGCAGATTTTTTAACATGTCATTAATACTGATTAGCAAGATGATATACTGCTGATTAATCGATTTATGACTCTATTAAAAGAATATGCATGAATCATTCAAGCACATTTTCATTTTTAAGAAAAGAGGAGATGATCTTCAAGATATCTGTAACGATCTATCATCTGAATAAAATATATATTAAAATTTTTTAAAAGAATATGATTTTCATAGAGAGCTGCAATTGCTGCTGCACATTTTTAGATTTTGCTGTATCAAAATATATATATGTTTTATTCTCAATACACACGTCTTAAGAAATAATATTCCTAAACGTGTAACATAATCTATATGTAGCGTTTTAGAGGTTCTTAATATTTATCTCATGCTGAAAATGAATACCATGAAGATATTTGTATATCTGAAGCATGCTTCTCTCTTGAATCTTTATTACATTCATTTTCAGGATGATTTTAATTTCAATGCTTAGTAAGATGATGATATGTGTTTGTTTATCTAAACTTGGGGTGTAATTCTCTCTTGAGTCTTTATTACATGCATTCTCACGATGATTTTAATTTCAATGTTTAGTAAGATGATGATATGTGTTTGTTTATCTAAACTTGGGGTGTAATTTCATCAAATGACACGTATAAGTACCCTCAACACTGTCGTTGAAAGGGTGTTGGAGATGTTATAAAAATCTGAGTAGTTCCAGACTGCTCATTAAAGTTTGCTTCTACCTCTGATCTGTTTTACATTAAATTAAACATGTGTACCGGTAGTTTGTATAATAATAATAATAATAATAATAATAATAATAATAATAATAATAATAATAATAATAGTTTACACCGAGAATCCAAGGTCGATGGTGATATAACAAATTTTTTAAACGAAATTGGTGTTGGAGCAGATTTAGGGGCCATAATTAGATTTTTAATAAATGATATTGAAGAAGTTGAGGAAATGAGTGGTGATGATAATGACGATGGTTATGATGGTGATGATGAAGAGGAGGAGGTTTTAAGGGACGAAGGACGTCAAATGAATCTAGTAGTGGAGGACTATGAGGAAGAAACGGAAGTGATAGTTGTGGAGGACGATGAGGAAGAAATGGAAGTGATAATTGTGGAAAGTGAGGATGAAGTGGAGTTTTTATATGAAGAGATAATTATTTTGGATAATGAAGATGACAATGAAGATGAAGTATTACCTAATTGTTAGTTTAATTACAGACCATAGTGGGAGGAACTTATTAAAAATATGGTGCTTCATATTTAATTTCTCTTTCATTATCATATATGTTTCAAAACTATTGTGGCTGAGCTACGCATACTATATTTTAGGTGCTAGGTATTATACCTCTTCGATATCCCTTGGACATTAGTTACTTGAAGTTTGGTACTGTGACGCTACTGGCTATCCTTGGGGATAGTATAGAAGGGGAGGGAGGAGTGATCCCTCACCGATCGCGTTCGCGTCCCAATAGGCGACTTCCTACTAGACCCGGGCGCCTTCGATGTACTTTTGATAATACCCGAATATTTATTTATACAGAGGGGGTCCTAACCCTCGTACGCGGCTATTGGGGATGGGGTGCTAATATAATAACTCGCTAATTTTGGTAAAACTCTCTTTATTATAATATCAATAATCAATACAAGGTCCGTTTCGCGTTACACGGTAGTGGGGAGTTACGCTGGGTCCTGCGTGTGGACGCGGCCTAAGTGGTGCGAACGCGGCTGAAGTCCCGATGACGTACTAGCTAGCCTCGCGCTCGAGCCACTAGTTGGCGTTCGCGGCGGCCCCACCGAGTCACGCGGTACTCGCGCGCCACCGGCGGATCCCTAGGCTAACTACTACTCGACGCTACGCGGATAAGTCCCTCCTTCCGCGCGTGCGCGTCCCGCGACGGTTACCCGCACTCGCTCCGTTCCCGCGCTTAAACACCACAACGACCCGGAGTGTTTACTTCCGTAAGCCTAAGGTCGCGAGTCCTCACGATAATGATACTAAGTCCGCGGCCTTGAAATGATTGAAAGGAACGTCCCAGTCAACGGTCAAACTCACGCGGAGTCGATGTAATCGCGAACACTTTTACTAAGTCGCGCTTTCACACACACTGACGCGATGTACAGGTCCGACGGAATGACCACTCCACTAAGTTGCCCGCTTACCCTTGACAGGTGAGCCGGGCCAACGGCTCCCTATAAAACCGTTCGGTGCTACGAGCCCTAAAGCCCTAGCACACCCCGGGACGTCACAGGACTATAATACAAGACGAATAATCACCCTTACTTCAGCTTTCTAGGGCTGGCTCTCTTCTTTCCCGCTTTTCTCTCTCTCTCTCTCTCTATCGTCCCCCTCTCGGCTCTCTCTCTCTCTCTCCTTTTCTCTCTCTCTCTCCCTTTCTCGCTCTCGCCCTTGGTGGCTGGCCCGAAGGGCTTGGGTGTCCCGTTGTCCAATATGGGTTCGCGGCTCCCTGGCAGTCGCTGCACCTTTCCTTTTCCTAGCTTTGGCGTGGCGGCTGTCAGTGGGGTCGCACTATATCGGCGGCGGGGCACTCTCTAACACTATGTGTCACCTTTGACATCTAAACTACGTGTGTCGGGGCAGTTCGCGGAAGCAGGTAAGGCCCTGCGCCTGTCCCGCCGCTGCCCCGCTACACCCATCGTGCGACACTAGGAAGCCGACAAGTTATCGATCCTAGATCAATACTTATCGGTTGATAACTCCCTAGTTCGCACGCGACCCGCCTATCTAGCGCTTGAGATTAGCAAAGCGCTAGATGGCAGCTATTGTAACGCTGCGGGAACGCAACGTTACAGTACGTACAAACTATTTACACTTTTATCAGTAAAAAAGATATCCTTCATATTGCTAATGAAATGCTGGTTATTGTAATATACATTGTTGCATAGTTCGCTACAAATATGGTGAAATTGTTCTCAAAATAGAGCGTAGTACAGGATTTGCTTGGCAGCTACATATATTGAAAATATTATTGCAATAATTTTTTATAAAGGGCATAAAAAGTAAAGGGGGTTCAGCGGGGTAGTAGCATGCTGCAAAGATTCAAGATGAAGTATTAATTTTAGATGAGTGATTGAAATGACTAGCTTTTATCTTATTAGTGTGCTTAGAATTTTTAGTTGGTGAGTATAATTAAAAATTTGCTTAACGCTTTTTGCATCAAGAGATACGGTAGTGTCTTGACGGCAAGGCTACATTTGGGGTAAAGCGGGTTCAGCGGGGTCAGTAACATGTTGCAGAGATTCAAGGTTATGCGAGCGAAAAAATAACCCCAAAGAGAATCTGTTTTACCATCTAGGAAACTGCTTTTACCGACTGGGACCTGATGTCAGACGAGCGGGGGTGTGACGTCAAAAGGCTGCAAGTATCCTCCCGCACCCCCGCAACCCTCTCGCCTCTACCTGCTGCGAGCTCACGTGGAGCCTCCGATTTCCCCCACCACCACCGCTTAGCACTTCTTGGCTCCCCCCACTACCTCGCAACCAGGCTCATCCGAGTGGACAGGAGTGGGGGGGGGGGCTAGAATCGGCATAGTATGTCTACTGGTGTACATCTGGATACAAATCCAATTCTGAAAGAGTTCACTTTTTTGTTGTGCCTAAGGATCGGGATATAGTGAATTTATGGCAAAAAGCTATACGAAGAAAAGATTTCATCATACGGTCAGGACAGTTTCTTTGTGAAAAACATTTTTCAAATAATGATATATTGTGGAAACGTGAACTTTTAGATGCTAATGGACAACTGCTTGGAGTTGTAAGTATTGAATTGAAAAGTTTGATTTTCATTCCAACTTTTCAGAAGATATTAAATTTTATTTTAATTACATAAATTATATAAATTTTCAGTCACAATACAAACAACCAAGGTTGCGTAAAGGAGCAATACCCTCGCAGTTCCCATAGACAGAAGCTTCAGAAGTACGATTAATTGACCAAACATCTGAAGATATATCTTTCGCAGCAGGACCTCATGTTGAAGCTGTTCCAGTATCAAAGTTTTGTTTTTCGGATTTAATAATTTGCAAAACATTAAAATTACCACCCAATTGGACTAGAAATAGTGTTATTTTTGACAATGTGAAGATTGAGACCTTCGTTAGACTAAAATGTATAAAAACTGAAAGCAATTATATAACAATCAATTTAAAGGAGCTTATTGTGCAAGAGAACTTAAAAGTAAAAGTTAATGTGTTGTGCAAACCTTTGAATGAAAGTGTTTTAGATAATTATAATAGCTCTGTAAATAGCATTGAGGAAATAGAAGTTAAGTTGAATAATTTGGACTCAACAAAAGTTTGTTCTGGATTATCTGTTGTTAATTCTACACGTGATGTAAATAATTCCACCATCAGCTATATAGATATTGCTGGCACAACATGTCACATAAACTGTTTCTTGCTCCTTGTGAAAACTACTAGTGCCTGTTTCTTCCGTAGAAGATTATAAAGTACTTTGAGGAAGAGGAATTGTAGATTAATGAAGGGAATAAAAATTGAAAGGATGCGCTTAATGCTATCCCCAGAAAAAATGCTGAAAGTGAAAGAGCTAAAAAGAAAAAGGGATTTAGCTCTTAAAGCCCAAAAATATAGTAAAGCTCGTATTCCTAAATTAAAAAATAATTTGAAAGAAAATCAGAAACACGTGGCTAAAATGAATAGCCAAACATTGGAAGATCTACTAAAAAAATCAAATATTGTAAAAAATGAATTCATCGTTATCAAAGAAATTCTAGCACATGCGAAAGTAAAAAGTAAGAATGGTCAAAAATATTCAGAAGAATGGATGCTCTTGCGCATGCTAATGCATATGCGCTCTCCAATGACATATGACTTCATTAGAAGTACTAAAATATTACCTTTACCATGTGTTCGCACCATTCAAAGGTAAAAACATGATTGAATAAAATATTTAATTTTTAGTATAAAGTATAAATGGTAATAATAAATATTTTTTCAGATATTTGTCAATAATTAATACTAAATGTGGTTTTGATTTAAACTTTTTTGAGTTATTTAAAAAACATTTTCAACAAAAAAATGATATGGAACGCGTTGGAGTTATTTTATTTGATGAAATTGCAACAAGAGAGAGTATTTCAGTAGGCTCAGTCAATTTAACTTATAAAGGCCTGATTGATTTTGGTGATGATGGATGGAAATCAAAAAATATAATGGATAAAGCCAATCATGGACTAGTTTTAATGTTCCAATCACTTTACTTAAAGTTCACGCAGCCTTTCGCAGTTTTTGCTTCAAGAGGCCCAGTTACAGGGACAAATTTAGCTATCATAATCATGAAAGCAATAACATTGTTGGAAAAAGCTGACGCTCGTGTACATGGAATCATAAGTGATGCTGGCTCATCAAACAGAAAGCTTTGGAAGGAGCTAGGTGTTTCTAGACAAATCGGCAATCTAAAAAACTATTTCGAACACCCTACAGAACTGTCAAGTAGCATAAGTTTCCCAGCAGCCAAGGTCTACTATAAACGCCTAATTGATTCGAAATCTCATTCAAAATTGTATCCATTTGCCGCCACGACTGGTGTACAACAGTCAGACCCCACGGTCACACCCGAAAGGGTTTGGCAATCCCCGGACGCGGGGAGGGGCGATAACCAATAGAAAAAAGGGGGACCAATGCTGCTGGACGACCAACTGATCGTAGTCAGTACATCGATATCAGTCGAGCACATCACAATAAAGTCTTAATTGAAATTACCAAAAAAGATTTCGTTTTTTCTTTATTTTGGAATAACCCAATCCAACAGGAATTGGTGCCTCCTGTGAGGTCAAAGTGAACCAAAATTAAGAAAAATTTAACAAGAAAGGACCATTCATTCTGGGAGAAGCATAATCATCAGAGTCCTTCAGGAGGAGAGGAAGCCAGAAAAGAGGGTAACTACAAGTCAGCAAGGCAGTAAGTCCATATACGGATTATTAAACTATATAAAATGGCTGCAAGAATTCAGCTAATCAAACAAAAAAGGGAAACACTAAAATCCCAAATAGAACATCTAGAAAGGATACTCAATGAGGGGAAAACGGATCGTTCTTCGCTTAGACTGCGAATGAGACGTTTAGAAGAATTGTTTCACATATTCGAGGACGCGAACGATGAGCTATTAGTCTTAAATCCATCAGAATCACACCATGCCGAGTATGCGATCATACAAGATAAGTATTACAAATTAGCAGCTAGGGTTGACAATCTGCTGATTTCAGCGAATGTTCTCAATTTTACGGAGACTTCAAGCGACCCTAGTATAAGTAGTCGGCAATCGAATACTGAGAATAACGGTAGAGGTAGACATATTAAACTACCGGAAGTAAAACTTCCAACGTTCGATGGGAAATATGAAAGCTGGTTGTCGTTTAAAAACTTATTTCATAGCATGATTGATACACGAGATGATTTAACAGATACGGATAAACTTCATTATTTGAAGGCCGCGTTGATTGGGGACGCTGCGAAAAAAGTCGGTATATTCACAATATCAGACATAAATTACGCGAAAGCATGGGAACTGTTAGAACGTTCTTATGAGGTAAAACGATTATTAGTATCGCGTCATATCTCTTTGATGTTTGAGCTACCGCAAATCGAAGAAGAATCCACAAGCGGGTTCTCGAAATTAGCTGACGAGATGCAGCAACATGTGGCATCATTGAGCGCATTGGGTGTTAGCGTGACAGCTGAAACAGCGATACACATATTAGAATCTAGATTACCGACGACCACTCTGAAAGAGTGGGAAAATTCATTAGAGAGGGAAGAATTACCTACATTAGACAAGATGTATGAATTCCTTTACAGACTAGCAGTTTGTGCATCGCGCCGTGATAGAATTAGATCAGCGGAACTAGACACGACAAGCGGTAATATTCCAACAAAAAAGAAGCGTTTGCAATATCCCAATAAATCCTTCATGACTAATACAACGCGTAATTGTACAGTATGCAGCAAAGAGGTTCATCCTTTGTACAAGTGCGGTATATTCAGGGAAATTACGATTCCGGATCGCATCGAAGCGGTAAAAAAGGCCCATTTGTGCTTTAATTGTTTACGATCCCACAGGGGAAAGCCATGCCGTTCGTCAGGTTGTACAATATGCCAAAAACGACACAATACACTAATTCACCGCAGTGAAATCGAAACAGTTAAGACTAAACCTGACGAGACAAAGAATCAAGCATGACTAGTCAGGTCAGATTTCAAATCCCATTTCGGCCATAGTGTAGTGAATGCAATACAGTCACCTCTGTTGCCTACTGCGTTAATCCATGTAAACACAGGCCAGGCGAAAACACGTTGCCGCGCGTTACTTGATACAGGCGCGACCGTCAATTTCCTTTCCGAATCTTTAGCTAAGAATCTGAATGTACCTATAGAACCGTATTCAATATATATCAATGCAATTGATGATATGTATACAGCTGCTAAGGGAATAACACAAGTAAAAATTCAGTCCATGCATAACAATTATACGAAAACGATCACGTGTCTAATTGTTCCTACAATTTCAAACTTAATACGCAGCGAACCTATTCCTCGTAATTTAATCAAAATTCCGAAAAACATAAATTTGGCCGATCCTGAATTTCATATACCGCGGAAAATTGATATCCTAATAGGCTCGGGCATCACCTTATCCTTATTAATGATAGGACAAATAAATTTAACGTCAAACAGCAATGACTTGTATTTACAAAAGACAAGACTAGGATGGGTAATAGCGGGATGTCCGCCACTTATCAATCAAGCGGTACAATATAATTATTTAACGAGTCTAGAAAACGTGTTGACGCAATTTTGGAACGTGGAAGAAGTTTCACCAAAAAATAGCAATTCTTAAGAAGAAGCAGATTGTGAGGCACATTTCCTAAAAACGGTGTCGCGAGACTATGAAGGTAGATACATTGTTCGCCTACCTTTTCGAGAAAAGGGCAATTTAGGAGAGTCACGGTTGAATGCGGTCAGGCGATTACTGACCTTAAAAAGGAAATTGAGTACTAATACGGAATTAAAGGAACAGTATGACAAAATATTAACTGAATATATAGAACTAGGGCACCTGTCCCCCGCGAGAGAAACAACGGAGGAAACATATTATTTACCGCATCATGCCGTATTCAAAGAAGAAAGCAATACTACGAAAATCCGAATCGTATTTGATGCGTCAGCAAAGAAAGATAAAGGAATCGCGCTAAATGATACTCTTATGGTAGGGCCTACTATTCAAGATCGGTTGGTATCACACTTAATAAGGTTCAGGACTTATCGATATGTACTGACAGCCGACATAGCAAAAATGTACCGACAGGTCTGGATGCATGAGGACGATAAACGATACCAACGCATTTTATGGCGTCAAGGCGGTCAAA
The DNA here is from genome assembly GCF_024137725.1 of Prorops nasuta. Lineage (NCBI taxonomy): Eukaryota > Metazoa > Arthropoda > Insecta > Hymenoptera > Bethylidae > Prorops > Prorops nasuta. The sequence goes on along the minus strand of NW_027116821.1, from coordinate 1,723,512 downwards.
TAAGGGACTTCAATTTAAATACTCTCGTTTTTGGAATCTCGTCTTCACCGTTTCTAGCCACTAGGACGCTACAAAAATCGGCAGACGACGAGTCACAGAATTATGCTAGAGCCGCAAAAATTCTAAAAACACGTTTCTATATGGATGATTTAATAACGGGCGCAGATTCCATAAATGACGCTAAAACCATAAGAGATGAGATAATAGTGCTTCTCGCAAAGGGCGGTTTTATTATAAGGCTATGGGCGTCGAATAATTATGAAATAATTAAGGAGCTTGACCGATCATCAATTCACACAAACTTTACGATAGAAATTAATCGAACGCTAAAGACGTTAGGCATAAAATGGTGCGCGAAAGAAGATAAGATTATTTATGAACCTGCGCAAATTCGTGTTGTCGAAAGATTAACTAAGAGAAATGTTTTGTCTGAAATCGCTAAAGTATATGACCCTTTAGGACTGTTAGGACCGGTAATATTTTACATCAAAAGATTGATGCAAGATGTATGGTGCTCGGGAATACATTGGGATGAGTCCGTGACCCAAGAAGTGTATTCTAAATGGATAGAGTTTGCTAGACAGTAGTAAGGCTAGACAGGACCTGGATGAAGTGTAGGTGAGGGGAGGTGAAGAGTGGTGAGGGGGTTATTCCAAATAAGGATCGAGCCATATATGGGCATGTCCAAAAAAAAAGTTCCGAACCAAATATGGTTATGTCCAAATATGGTTCGTGTCCGTTTTTGGGTGGGTGGGTGGTGGGGTCCCCTGGCCCTGCCCCTAAGGCCCCGCCCCCCCCACCGCCACCCTTTGTTTCAAAATCCCGTGCGTTTTTCCCGCCGCCGCCGCCGAGGGGTGGGGGTAAAGGGTGTAAGAGGATGCGTACCTGGATGCGCGCCACCGACAAGGCCCCGACCCCGTCGGCAAGGCAGTGAGTATCTTTATCAGCATGAAAAAAGTATTAATATTTTAAACTTGTGTGTGTGTGTCGAGATAGAGAGACGAGGAGGTATTCGCTACCATAAGCGCGCGTTAATAGCTCCTGCCTGTCTCATACAAATGTTTTTCGTAACCTTAAAACCCCTCTCTCCAGTGAGATGGAGGAGGAGGAGGAGGAGGAGGAAATTGAGGGTACCTCAATTATTCTTCAATTGGTTAAAAGAAATCTAATTTCAATACTTCAATTGTTCTCTATATGTATATAAAACAATTAATGTGTAAATTAATTCTCTACTAAACATATTAAAATATTTTCTTAATTAGCATTTTGTAACAGTATGGTATATAAAAGAGAGTGAGTCATATTTAAGAATATTACTGTGATTCAAGTGTGTCTATCGTCAACGGTAACGAAGTTGGTTGATTGTTTGAGAAAACTTCATTTCCCTCTCTCTCTCTCTCTCTCTTTATAGAATATTTTTTGTATTATCAATAACATATACATATACACAATGGTTGATTGCTTAAAAATGTTGACTTCCTACGAGAGAGAGATTCGTGAAAAATATTACTCTTTAATGGAAAATACATCATCATCGATTGAAGATTACATAAATTTTATTAAAAAGTGTAATAAAGCGATAAAAAGTATAAAATCATATATGAATATGAAAATTGGTGTGGGAAGAAAAATAAGTGCAGAGGCAAAACTTAATAGAATAATTGGTTTAATGAGAATTATTGAAAGAAAAAAAAAGAGTTGTTTAATGACAAAAAATGAGAAAATTGGTGGTGGTGGTGGTGGTGGTGAAAAGAAAATAAATAAAACGAATGAAAGAAGATATATATGGCAAGAAGTACAATCAAATTTCAAAAATAGACTTCAAACTGGTGTTATAATAAATGTGTCACATATTGAACCAATTAACTTTATGTTGGATGTAAAAGATAGTGTTCTCCAGTTTATACAAAAAGCAATTTTTAAATTTAAATTTATCAAGGTGATGTTGATTTTTAGTGGATTATTTGTGTCAAAAAATAATGAGGAAGTAAAATATTTCAATACAAATTATAAGATATTATGCGAATCTGAAAATATCATGAATTAGTATGAAATTGAAATGTCTAACATAAAAATTCAATTAGAAGAATTTCAGGAAAGAGATTCTGGTTGGGCTCTTTCGAAAATAATAAATATTGTTATTCAAATTATTAAATATCATCCACTGACAGCATCATCGTATATCAAATTACCTCAATGGATTCAAAATAAACATGCTGTTATTAATGTTAAAAATCGAGGCAAAGATTGTTTTGCATGAGCAATAATGACAGGATTATTTCCAGCAAAAAAAAATTGTAATTTATTATCATCTTATCCTCATTATAAAAATTATTTGAATTTTGAAGGTTTAGAATTTCCAATATCCATTTGTTTGCGTATTATTACTATTTAGGCGTACATTTGAAGTTCAGATCAAGCCCGCGTTCACGGCCTATAATTTGTACGATACATGTATATTACTCGAAAGTAGGGCCCAGGGACAGGAATTACTCCGCGGGAGGAAAGAGAGCGCCGGGCGACCTGATCAGCATTCATTCGCCAAATCGAGACCGAGTAGTACGATAGTCCTGGGACGTTTTGGGTGATTCTCCTCACTGACCGGAGGACGGTACTATTTTCGAAGGTTTTACTGGTATAGCAGGAGGACTGTCGGATTGACGGTCTGTGTGAGAGTTCGTGGGCGAATTGTCCGGGAGTGCCTAGCGCTGGCCAGCGATTTATGGATCATAGATAATATTCTATACTGCGTAAGTCTTGTACTCTTAATATTATCCATCGAGAGCTTTTTCCCCTCCATAAGACGAGGGTTTTTTTATGCCGGATAATTTATGTGAGATCCAAATAAATTAGTGTGCATGTACGGATCAAATCAAGTGTTACTTTCTTTACCCACCTTCCCACAGGATTAAACAGTATCAGCAGAGTATCATACAACCAACCACGATTAATTAACCCATTAACGTTGTGACCATGTACTATATTAAGATAGTACATGTTCACTAAAAAGATATATATATATATATCTATCTATAGAACATTGAGACATATTATGGTCATATTATCAAGGGCATAATATCATGTCCTATACGCTTGGCCTACCTATCATCCGAAATATAGTATAAAGTTCGATGATTGATAGGTCATAAAGTAGAGTAACGATCGTGGCCCATAAGTCGTATGTTAAATGGGTCTAACGAACTACGGCCTTCCGCGGCTCCCGAATATTCAAGTTGAATTTTCGGAAGAAGTTAGACCTTGGATCTGATTGGTAGTACCAATAGCTTAATCGTCTCCGCCAATTAGATTTAGAGTTACGAAGAGTTGGGGATAAGGGACCAACAGCTCGTTGCTGGTGTCTCCCGATTTTTGCGACACTCGTTATTTAGTTCTGAAAAGGATCAGACGTATTTTCGGCAACTCGTTATCTAGTCCTGAAGGAGATCAGTCGCGATCTTAGCAACTCGGAAATTGAAGACTCGCATCGTAGCAAGTGAAAAGTGTGGAAGCTACTCGACTCCGCTCTGCTCAGCTCTGCCCTGCCCTGCTCTGCTCTGCTTCGACCTGCTCTGCTCACCTCTGCTCTACGCTGCTCGACGCTGCTCTGTCCTGCTCTGCTCTGCTCTGCTCCGATCTGCTCTGCCCTGCTCTGCTCTGCTCGACGCTGCTCTGCGCTGCCCTGCTCTGCTCTGCTCTGCTCCGATCTGCTCTGCTCAGATCTGCTCTGCCCTGCTCTGCTCTGCTCTGCTCCGATCTGCTCTGCTCCGATCTGCTCTGCTCAGCTCTGCTCGACGCCGCTCTGCTCTGCTCTGCTCTGCTTTATCCTGCTCAGCCGTCGTTCTCCAGCTCCAACGGAAAAGGTTAGCGGGAGTCCCAGCTCCTAGAAATCCTTATATCACGAGTAAACTTCGGAAAACGCGCTTAATAGCCGTGAAATCGTCAAAAACCACGAATTACGAGTTAAACATACTCCCAAAGTGCGTGGATTGGGAATTAGGGACATAAATGAGAAATTGGAACAATAGTCTAATATCGAGAAACTTTGAGATTCGCTAGTAATTCAAGGACACCGTCGTCTTTGGGTTTTCGGATATGAAATGTACATAATTTTTATCTATAACTTACGTTAAGTCCTTTTATCGATTACCGTGTATATAATGTCGTATTAAAGTATTGTATTTTCCGAGAAATTGGTTATGCGCTTACAGTATAGTTGATGGGTCGAATTCGGGTATAAAGAGTGACCGGGATATTCGTTCAGTTTCGAATTTCAGTTACGTTTCGTACAGTTCGTCGCGTTTAACCAGGGGTGCATCCCGAGGTCAAATTCTCCCCGAAAGGAGCTACCTCGTTCGATCACCTCGTGGTAATACAGTTCGTTTTCTCGTCAGAAGGAACCCCGGAGGTGAATTCTCCCAGAAAGAGCTACTCCGTTCGGTTCTCTTCGCGAGAGCATAGTTTCGTTTAGTTAAAAGGTCGCAGGAGAAACACCTGCCTTGGGTAGGCCTTTATTTGAATAGTTAGTTATTTAGTGAAGAAATTCGTTGGATTGATCCCGAGCACTCCGGAAAACCGTTTTCTACGCCATTTCTAGTTATAGTTTTGTAGAATACGAATAACGATCTATGCGCTATGAAGTCTGACAAATACAGCAATGTCTTTTTGGAAATATAGACACTTTATTATCGAATATAGTATGTAGTGATTTGACCCGAACTGCCAAATCCTTTTGCATTTTACGTTTCAGGAACTCACCCACTCTCCGCTTCCGCAATCCTACTCTTATATTCACTGAGCTAGTTGGCATTTTAGTTTGACGAATACAGTATTTTGCAGTCACTACAGTACAGTGGTTCTTTCGGGAACCTGGCGCCCAACTTACGTTACAGATTTTGATTTAGTTACAGCTTACGAATATCTTAGGGTATGCCAAAATTTTTGTAGTGTAGCAAATTTTGGCGCCCAACGTGGGGCCCACAGAAGCAGAATTTGTTGAAATAGCCTTTCACAAATTCCACTTCGAATTATCGGGAGTAAAGTCTTATTTGCCGCGAATAATAGCACCCGCATAGGGCAAATATAAGCTAGAATTTGGTGAAATAGCCTTTCGCAAATTCGGCTTAAAATTATTTTAATTCGGGTCATATTATTTTTCATATCCGTTTCCTTTCGAACTCCTATTGCCTCCAATCCAAATCCTTTGTTTGGCAATTCGGAGTTATACAGTAGTTAGGCTTTCGAATCTCACGATTAATATTCAAATAATCGAAGTTAATCGAAATTAACGTCTTCTCATATAGGATTATCGTAACGAGCATTAATGATTTATGCTCATATTATTTCATGTGTCTATAGCCTTTCCGTATCTGTTATAAGATACGGATAATTCTAGTCGAATATTCCGGTCTTATTTCGAGCCGAAATAATCATCTTTAATTTCTAATACGGAAGATTTCGACATAGGAAATCTACGTGTAGAAAAACTATTGAGGGGGAAACTAGGGGGACACCGCGAGTGCCCAGTCGCGCGGAACTAAGCCGATTAGCTCACGCTTCACTGACATCCCATTGTCTCGACATAGGACTTACAATATTCGACTATTATATGTATATATATATATTCGCCAAGCGAATTTAATTTTATTTCGATATCTTTACGAAATTACTTTAGCATTTTTCCCTTTGTTTTTCGCGACTTTCAGGGGAGCTTGGATAACGGACACTTACGGAATATTGCGCCTGCTAACTAATAAATTAATTATTAATTATTAGTTATTAATTATTGATTATTGAATTATTTAATCGCGAATTACAATTAGTAATTTCATATTCAAGTTTATTTTGTTTTGGTTTGGGAAGGTTTGACTTCCGTACATTAGTCAGAGCTGCACTTCCGTAATCCTCCGAATATAAATAAAATCGCGAACATTGTCGTTTCGATTCCCAATTAGGATCTTATTTATTTCCGTATACCTTGCCTTTTCTTTTCAGGAATTACTAATGGTTTAAACTGTATTTTTCCCATTTATATGTATATTCCTTTTCGGTAACGCGTAATCGGGTATCCTTTTGTTGCTTTTCCTTCGGTCTTATTCGGGAAATAGACATTTTCTATTAATTCTTTTCCGGTTTTCGCGCTCATTTTAGTGATGGCTACCGCGACTTACGGTAATTTAGATTGGATCGAGGGATTGACAGAGGATGAGGCTCGAAAGATCCTCAATCAATATCGCTTGGACGATAAGGGCATATTACCCACCCTTCGTCAAAGGCTTCGGAAACATTTTTCGCGGGAAAAGAGTTCGGCATTACCGCGTACCCCTCCGGGTACCCAGTCACACCAGACTACACGTGCAGTCATGGATACTTCACAGCTTTTGGGGAAAGCTGCTAGTATCATACAACCCTTAGAATTAATTGACGATATGCCGCATCCAACCCGGGTTACGCGACCAGCTACTCCTACGCCAATTTCACAGGAGATTTATACCTCCATTCGTGCCGGGACACGTAGGAAAGAATATCAGGCACCTATCGAGTCTAGGGATGTCCGAGATCGGTCGCTCTCACCCCCACGAGGTTCGTCGACTCCCACTCGTGCAGATTTCGACGAGTTTAAACGGGACGTGCACGACATGATCGGTCAGCTGCGAGATGTGGTTTTGCAGATGCGTACTACATCCGCAGTCCCGACTGCTCCTGCTCCAAGGGAAGAGTACTTCCCAGAAGAGGAAGAGCCGAGGGAAACATACCGTCGCCCTAATAGAGGTCACTTTCAGACACCGCGTTTTCCTCGATCTCTCGCAAATCGGGACTATGCCGCGCAATTCAACCAACTACATTCTACCTTAAAGAGAATGAACGTTTCGTTTAGCGGCAAATCCGGTGAAGATGTAGAGGCTTTCTTAGCGCGTATTGCGGAAACTCGCATTATTTTCGATCTTCCAGATGCGGAACTATTAAAGTACCTCCCTTTGCTTTTATCGGACATGGCTCTCCACTGGTTTCGTAGTCACCAGCGAGATTGGGAGAATTGGGTACATTTTGAGCGTGCCTTTCGTTCGCGTTTCGGAGCTCGCTCATTCCAAGTATCTCTGCGCGTAGAAATAGCCCAACGTACGCAGGCAGAAGATGAACCCGTGGATCATTATCTCACGTGCATCCGCGTACTATTAGAAAGAGTCTCGCCGCCCATGTCGGAAGAAGAGTGGATCATTTGGGCTCACACTAATATGCTTCCGCGAATCCAAGCGCTTATCGATATTAATAACGTAGTATCTTTCGATGCGTTAGAATCCCGCGCTATACAGATTGAGAGTAGTTTAGCCCGGCAAAATAGGTATCGAGCTCCCCCATTACCAGAACACTCTCTTTTTCCGGATTTAGCCTTCGGACGACCTACTCGTCGTACACGTACCGCAATGACAGCCGAAGAACAACCTGTCCTGGCTATCCAGGAGAAGACTAAGAAAGAGAAACCTTCGCGAGACCCTCCACCAGTTCCGACCATCATACCGCCGGCTCCAGCCACTACGACTAACCCTTTCGTCATGGAACCTTCGGAAGCCCAAACTTCTTTCACCGTAGATTCCCTCTGTTGGAATTGTCAGGAGAAAGGTCATCGTTATTCGGCCTGTCCGAAAACTCGGACTCGTTATTTCTGTCATAAGTGTGGTCGGGATGGATTTACCGTGCGTAATTGTCCGAAGTGTACGGGAAACGGCCAAGGGACACGTTAAATACCGGATCGTGTCCGAAGATAGATATATCAAACGTACAGCTTCCAGCGGTGCAATTAAATTCATGTCGACTTTCGCGAGAATTCTCGTCCGGTATTGAGAAAATATATTCGCTTTCTACCGCCCTTTTGTATATAGAAATTCAGGTTCAGGGCCACACCATTTTAGCTCTAGTTGATAGTGGCGCATCTCGTTCTTTTATTGGGAAGTCGGGCCTCTTGAAAATTACGACGGCCAATGTATCCGTATCTACCGTTTCGCCCATTTCGATAGTGACCGCGGATGGCCATCGGGAAAACTTATCGCAGTGTTATAGTCTCTCATATCAAATAGAAGGTCGAAGTCAAGTTATTCCTACCTTCTTCTTTCCGTCCCTCGCCGTACCCTTCATTTTCCAGATCGATGCCTTACAAATTTTTGGTATTATTATTAATTATGGAAACCGCACATGGAGTTATCGTGACGAACCGAATCGACAGTATAACTTCGTGGATGCTCGGGACAACGTGCCCTATTGCAACGCACTTCGAGTCCTTAATGATTGCGAATCGGTGCGTTTAAAAACGTTCTTGGATGAACAAATTCCGATATTAAAACAGGCCCCGGGATTAACGAGTCTGACCGAACATCGTATCATCGTAGAAACTCCGACAGCGATCAAACAACGATATTATCCCGTTTCGCCGGTTACTCAGCAGGCTATAAACCAGGAAGTAGATCGACTGTTGCAGGAAGATATCATTTAACCTTCGAATAGCGATTGGTCATCGCCCATAGTTATGGTACGAAAATCGAATGGTTCCTATAGGTTTTGTCTAGATTTTCGTAAAGTCAACGAGGTGTCGCGAAAAGATGCTTATCCCTTACCGTTCATGAACGCTATTTTGGATAAATTACGATCAGCCAATTATATTTCCGCCCTCGATCTTAGTCAAGCATACTTTCAAGTGCCAATGGAAGAGTCCAGTAAACCCATCACCGCGTTTACGGTACCAGGTCGGGGACTGTTCCAATTCAAACGGATGCCATTCGGGCTAACAGGCGCTCCAGCGACTTTCCAGCGGTTATTAGATAAAATCATTACACCGGATATGGAACCTCACGCTTTCGCTTACTTAGATGACATTATTATCGTCACGAAGACTTTTTCGGAACATCTCGAATGGTTAGATAGAATCTTTAAGCGAATTACTGCTGCCGGACTCTTGATCAACCCGGATAAGAGCGAATTCTGTAAAACTAGCGTCACCTATCTAGGTTTTATTGTCGATCATCGTGGTCTTAGTACCGACCCTGAGAAAATTCGGCCGATTATAGACTACCCCGCACCGCGTAATATTAGAGAACTACGTCGTTTTCTCGGTATGGCCTCGTGGTACCGCCGCTTCGTTCCCGATTTCGCAACGATTGTCGCTCCGTTAAACCAGTTGCTCAAGAAGAGTCAGGTTTGGGTTTGGGCTACCCCACAATCCAACGCGTTTGATACCCTAAAACGCAAACTAACTTCGACACCCACGTTAGCTTGTCCTGACTTCAATCGAACCTTTTGCCTTCAAACCGATGCGAGTAACGTCGGACTCGGAGCCTTGCTCACGCAAACTCATGAGCAAGGAGAATGCGTTATCGCGTACGCAAGTCGTACTCTCACCCCAGCCGAAGGGAAGTATACCACCACCGAATTAGAGTGTCTTGCTGTTCTATGGTCAATTAAAAAATTTCGCGGTTATTTAGAGGGATACAAATTCATGGTTATGACCGATCACAATAGTTTACGTTGGCTTAACAACTTAAAAGATCCATCCGGTCGTTTAGGCAGATGGGCTTTAGAATTAATGCAATACGACTTCGAGATCGTATATCGGAAAGGCTCCCAAAATTTCGTACCGGATGCCCTTTCACGCATACCCAGCTCCGGTGAGCACGAGCTTTGTTCTCTCGCCGTTTCTATGAACTACCCCACAACGGGATGGGCCGATACTACCGACTCGTGGTATACAACTCGTCGTGACACTCTTAAAGCCACTCCCTTTAAATTCCCGGACTGGAAGATTGAGAAGGATCTCTTGTATTATCGACGTAGTTCCAGTCGATACCATGAGGAACTGGAAGACCTCGAACCGTGGAAGCTAGTCGTACCGAGTGAGTTTCGCGAAGATCTTTTGCATGAATTTCATGAAACCCCCATGTCAGGTCATCTAGGTGTCGATAACACCTACCACCGAATTAATCGATGTTTTTATTGGGTTGGGATGTATCGAACCGTCCTGGATTTCGTCCGTAAATGCGATATCTGCCAGCGTACCAAAGTGTCCCAACAACCACCAGTGGGATTAATGGGACGTAGATTCGTGGAACAGCCTTGGGAAATAGTCGCGGTCGATGTCATGGGCCCACTACCGAAAAGCTTACATCAGAATGTCTATATCGTTGCTTTCCAAGACCTTTTTACGAAATGGATTGAATGTCGGGCCGTACGTACCGTAAATGGTGCGAAAGTTAAAGAACTCCTTCTTGATCTGGTGATCACCCGTTGGGGAACCCCTCGAGTGCTCCTGTCAGACAATGGAACCGAGTTCGTAAACAAACTACTCGAGCACGCGTGTCGGGAATACAAAATTCACCATTCGACCACTCCCGTGTATCATCCCCAGGCCAACCCTGTCGAACGTATTAACCGGGTCGTCAAAACCATGATCACAGCGTTCGTCGGTAAAAACCAACGTGAATGGGACGCACACTTATCAGAGTTCAACTTCGCCTACAATACCGCCCACCACTCCGTTATCGAGTGTAGTCCGGCTTTCCTAAATTTCGGTCGGGATTTCAAGCCTCTTCCTCGAGAACTCGAGAGGGTCAACGATACGCCTCTCGCCGCTGACTCCTCTACTGTAAATCCGTGGAGAGAACGTATGAAACGGATGAGAGATCTTCACGAGTGGGTCACTTCCAAATTAGAGTCCGCATATCAACAACAGGCCGAAAAATACAATTTACGACGACGAGAACGGCCTCTGAAAATTAACGACTTAGTCCTCTTTCGGCACCGACCTCTTTCGTCCTCCGCTAATTTCTTCTCAGCCAAACTCGCTCACCGTTATCAAGGACCGTATCGCGTAATTCACTTCCGTTCTCCTACAGTTATCGAAATCGAACATGTAGAAGCTAAAACGCGTATCAAAACGCACGTCAACGATGTAAAATTATATGTCCAGTAATGTCGTCCGCAGTTCCCGTTGTGCTCGTCTCTTCCCATCCTCTGTAGATCGGGACTCACCGCTATTATTTTTTTTTTTAGCCACTGTAGGGTGTCTCGTCCCGACTTTCGACTCCCCCGCCGCGATGTGGTCGCCGAGACCAAGGGAGAGGTTCTCTCCTATATTAAGGAGATGCTGGACGTCTGGCCAGAGCTGGAGGCGGAGGTCCTCTCCTTCATTTATCGTGACCCCCCGCCCCCCGTGCAACGGGGATGCTTCAATTGTGGCTCTCCTAGCCACAATTTCTCCCGCTGCCCTCGGCCTAGGACAAAGGCCTTCTGTTTCCGGTGTGGACGGCGGGGATACTCCACGCGGACCTGCCCGCGATGCAGTCCTCGATACCAGCGCCCAGCCCCATTGGAGGTCGACCTTTCGGGTGAACCAGGGCCTTTCCAGCGCCGATAAGGCCTCCCCTCTCTCTACCTATACGCCCCTGTATATATTATGCCCTGAGGGCCTTCGATAAATATATCTGTGTTTTATATATCTTTGGCATTCCATTTTATTTTTGACGCTGACAGACACACCGACCTCTCGGAACATCACCAACCTCGGACTCATGCATCGGGAACTAATATCATTTTCTTCCCTACCGTAGCTACCGTTTACAGGTTTACCAGGGTCACGGGAATCCTAACTTGGGAATACGGTGATTTCGAGACATTAGTTCTTCTTTTGGAGCTTCCTCCTTTCCTTTTTCGCGAGTATTCGAGATTCGATAGCGTAATTGCGTGAAATAGTATTTGCGACCAGTATATTGTGTTGGTTACGTGTAGATTCTCGTATAGTTCCTTGTACATACTTTCTCTTCTTTAGGTTACGTCTTCTTACGATTCTGAGTTTCGGTGAACTCTGTATCGTATTACTTTAGTTTGCTTTTGTACAGATTTCGATTCGTATCGTGTATATCGCTACAGTTAGTATAGATTAAGATTACGTTTTGTATGAAGTATATTCTTTATCGTGTATACCTTTTCGATTCCGTACAGTACCGTGTAGATAATTTCGTCTAGTATAGAACCTTACAGTGCGTATCACGCTTATTTTGTACAGATATTTTGCAGTACCGTGTATACCGTTTAGTATTAAGCTACCGTTATATTATCGTGTAAATAGCCCATCTCTAATATAGCGTTTCTTTTCGTTTTTGAAAATGCCGACTTACGACTACTACAGATTCACGTAGCACTTGGGACGAGGAGCTACCGATTCCGTATGACGTTTACGTCGAATCCAGTTACGTCCTCGCGTATCGTCGTTTAGTGAGGTGAGGGGTGTTCGACCTCGATTCGGTCTCTTTTTCGTGGGAGGATAGAGTTGTGACCATGTACTATTTTAAGATAGTACATGTTCACTAAAAAGATATATATATATATCTATCTATAGAACATTGAGACATATTATGGTCATATTATCAAGGCCATAATATCATGTCCTATACGCTTGGCCTACCTATCATCCGAAATATAGTATAAAGTTCGATGATTGATAGGTCATAAAGTAGAGTAACGATCGTGGCCCATAAGTCGTATGTTAAATGGGTCTAACCAACTACGGCCTTCCGCGGCTCCCGAATATTCAAGTTGAATTTTCGGAAGAAGTTAGACCTTGGATCTGATTGGTAGTACCAATAGCTTAATCGGCTCCGCCAATTAGATTTAGAGTTACGAAGAGTTGGGGATAAGGGACCAACAGCTCGTTGCTGGTGTCTCCCGATTTTTGCGACACTCGTTATTTAGTTCTGAAAAGGATCAGACGTATTTTCGGCAACTCGTTATCTAGTCCTGAAGGAGATCAGTCGCGATCTTAGCAACTCGGAAATTGAAGACTCGCATCGTAGCAAGTGAAAAGTGTGGAAGCTACTCGACTCCGCTCTGCTCAGCTCTGCCCTGCCCTGCTCTGCTCTGCTTCGACCTGCTCTGCTCATCTCGGCTCTACGCTGCTCGACGCTGCTCTGTCCTGCTCTGCTCTGCTCTGCTCCGATCTGCTCTGCCCTGCTCTGCTCTGCTCGACGCTGCTCTGCGCTGCCCTGCTCTGCTCTGCTCTGCTCCGATCTGCTCTGCCCTGCTCTGCTCTGCTCGACGCTGCTCTGCGCTGTCCTGCTCTGCTCTGCCCTGCTCTGCTCTACGCTGCTCGACGCTGCTCTGTCCTGCTCTGCTCTGCTCTGCTCCGATCTGCTCTGCCCTGCTCTGCTCTGCTCGACGCTGCTCTGCGCTGCCCTGCTCTGCTCTGCTCGACGCTGCTCTGCGCTGTCCTGCTCTGCTCTGCCCTGCTCTGCTCTGCTCTGCTCCGATCTGCTCTGCTCCGATCTGCTCTGCCCTGCTCTGCTCTGCTCGACGCTGCTCTGCGCTGCCCTGCTCTGCTCTGCTCGACGCTGCTCTGCGCTGTCCTGCTCTGCTCTGCCCTGCTCTGCTCTGCTCTGCTCCGATCTGCTCTGCTCCGATCTGCTCTGCTCAGCTCTGCTCGACGCCGCTCCGCTCTGCTCTGCTCTGCTTTATCCTGCCTAGCCGTCGTTCTCCAGCTCCAACGGAAAAGGTTAGCGGGAGTCCCAGCTCCTAGAAATCCTTATTTCACGAGTAAACTTCGGAAAACGCGCTTAATAGCCGTGAAATCGTCAAAAACCACGAATTACGAGTTAAACATACTCCCAAAGTGCGTGGATTGGGAATTAGGGACATAAATGAGAAATTGGAACAATAGTCTAATATCGAGAAACTTTGAGATTCGCTAGTAATTCAAGGACACCGTCGTCTTTGGGTTTTCGGATATGAAATGTACATAATTTTTATCTATAACTTACGTTAAGTCCTTTTATCGATTACCGTGTATATAATGTCGTATTAAAGTATTGTATTTTCCGAGAAATTGGTTATGCGCTTACAGTATAGTTGATGGGTCGTATTCGGGTATAAAGAGTGACCGGGATATTCGTTCAGTTTCGAATTTCAGTTACGTTTCGTACAGTTCGTCGCGTTTAACCAGGGGTGCATCCCGAGGTCGAATTCTCCCCGAAAGGAGCTACCTCGTTCGATCACCTCGTGGTAATACAGTTCGTTTTCTCGTCAGAAGGAACCCCGGAGGTGAATTCTCCCAGAAAGAGCTACTCCGTTCGGTTCTCTTCGCGAGAGTATAGTTTCGTTTAGTTAAAAGGTCGCAGGAGAAATACCTGCCTTGGGTAGGCCTTTATTTGATTAGTTAGTTGTTTAGTGAAGAAATTCGTTGGATTGATCCCGAGCACTCCGGAAAACCGTTTTCTACGCCATTTCGAGTTATAGTTTTGTAGAATACGAATAACGATCTATGCGCTATGAAGTCTGACAAATACAGCAATGTCTTTTTGGAAATATAGACACTTTATTATCGAATATAGTATGTAGTGATTTGACCCGAACTGCCAAATCCTTTTGCATTTTACGTTTCAGGAACTCACCCACTCTCCGCTTCCGCAATCCTACTCTTATATTCACTGAGCTAGTTGGCATTTTAGTTTGACGAATACAGTATTTTGCAGTCACTACAGTACAGTGGTTCTTTCGGGAACCTGGCGCCCAACTTACGTTACAGATTTGGATTTAGTTACAGCTTACGAATATCTTAGGGTATGCCAAAATTTTTGTAGTGTAGCAACGTCCAAAATGTCAAAATTTCTTGCACGTTTTCAAAGTGATTTTTTCCTATGTAATTGGCGTTGAAAAAATTCTTGAACCACATATTCTGATGTAAAATTGCATGCTCTTTCAGAATCCGTTGCCAGAATCATGATAAAACTCACAGGAAAAGAGATATGCTCGATTGAAACATAAAAAACACCTAAATTTTCGAAAAAAAAAAATTTTAGGATTTTTTTTCGAAGTGTTACGGTGAAGATATCACCTTGCGACCGTGATCAAAGGTGATCATGGGAGTTGAAGTTTAACAGGGAATTTTTTTGTTGACCTTGAACCATCGCTTCTTTACAAAATGGCGGAAAAAACGAATTTTTTTTTTCAATCTTCATCAACTTTTTTCTCGAAATCTATGGTCTTTAGAAAAAAATTCATAAGAACAAAAATGCCTTAGAATCGCTCGAGGAACATTCTCAGATTTTTTCAGAATTTTTTGAGACAATTTTTGATTTTCCGGGAAACTTGTGAAATGGAATTTTCAAAAATGTCTCCAAAAATTCTGAAAAAATTTTAGGATGTTTCTCGAGTGCTTCTAAGACATTTTTGTTCTTATGAATTTTTTTCTAAAGTCCATAGATTTCGAGAAAAAAATTGATAAAGTTGAAAAAATAAAAATTCGTTTCGGCCGATGTTTTGAAAACCTATTGGTAAAAAAACGTTCTGTCTACGAAAACTCGGAAAAAATTTTACAATATTGCTCGAATGATTCTAACTTATTTTCATTCTTTTTTCAAAGACTTATAGATTCCGACAAAAATTTCATCCTTTATTTCCATTTCATTTCGGCAGATAAGCGTAATTTTTGGTCTCATGTATTCATGAATATTTGTCTTGTTTCATCAAATAATATTCCCTTAAGATCTTATTTGTAATTCCATTTATTTATTCTTCGGTATTGGGATGATAGATTGTTCGTACGGTGCAACCTATTCGATGGATTCGTAATGCTGAACTGAACTATTGTAGGGTGTAGCGAAAGGGTATCCCCTCCACTCTTTTCTTCGACCTCACCACGTTGTCACGTGAACAAAGATCTTATTTATTATTGGCGGACTCAATTGAGCGCGCTATTTGTGATTTCCTTTAGGTATATAATCGTGCACGATTGATATTTGATAATATGATTGGGTTTTATATATTAAAAATTATAGTGGACATGTATGTATGTATCCATATGTATGTACGTATGCATCCATATGTATGTACGTATGCATATGCCATATGCTTATGAATGAATATGCAAGACTTGTGTGATATTTGTACGAAACATACTCCCCCCTGTTGGAGGGTACCGAACAATGGTTGCTTAAGTTGTGCGTACGAACAATTCTTAACAAATGCGTTCCCATAATTTAAAAATACATAGACGAATATTAAAATTTAAATACATAATTATTTTTATCCAAGAATAACTTATCGATACAATTATAACATGAAAATATATCTTAATAATAAATAAAGTAATCTTATTAACTATCTTTAAATAGATAATTGTAAGCAATAATGTAGTTATAAAGGTTCAGTTGGTAATGGGCAAATATATTTAACCCCTCTTTTTAGTTCACCGTTAGTAGTTTTGAGAGTTACGGTTCGTACTATGCCGTCTTCACCAGGGTGCGTGCTCACTACTCTTCCCATGGCCCATTGAGAACATGGAAGCGTCTTATCCTTTATAAGCACGATGGTTCCAATTTTGAGGTTATAGTCTTCCTTTAACCATTTACTTCGTTTCTGCAATTCATTAAGATACTCCGTGCTCCATCGTGTCCAAAAGTTTTGGCGAACCTTGCAGATGTGTTTCCAAGTGGACAATCGGTTGGTGTGAATGTCCGCATAATTGGTTTCCGGTAGCATAGTGATAGGTTTACCTATCATATAGTCAGCAGGTGTTAGTGCTCTCGGAACATTTGGGTCTACAGAAAGGTACGTTATTGGTCTAGAATTTAGGATTCCTTCGACTTCGATTACGAATGTATTTATCTCTTCGAAAGTGAAGAGTGAATCGCCTATAACGCGCTTGAAATGATGCTTAAATAGCTTTACTGAGGATTCCCAGAGTCCTCCGAAGTGAGGAGCTCCGGGTGGAATAAAATGCCATTTTATTCCATGTTGAGTTGCGAAAATTTCAGTGTTTTCCCGATGTTTCTTGGAATTAAATAACGCATACAACTCCTTCAGTTGATTATTCGCACCAACGAAATTTGTCCCATTGTCAGAGTAAACCTGCTCTGGGATACCGCGTCGACTGATAAAACGACGAAAAGCTGCAAGGAATCCTTCTGTAGTAAGATCGCTTACTAATTCTAGATGCATGGCCTTAATGGTCATACATATGAAGATACAAACGTACACCTTGATTTTGTTCCGATTGCGAAATTTTTTTTCTTTAATGTGAAATGGTCCGCAAAAATCCATTCCCGTATGCGAAAACGGAATTGCCGGTCGAACTCTAGAGGATGGCAAATCCCCCATTTTGTACTCGATATTATTTGGCGAAATTCGACTACATTTTACGTATGCCCTTACGATTTTTCGCACTTGATTGCGACCATCACATATCCAATATTTCTGTCGTATTTGGCCCAATGTCATTGAAATACCAGTATGATAATACAGGTTATGCGTGTCTCTAATAATGCTATCTGTTATAGGATGTCGATTGGGTAGTAATATTGGATGTTTTTGTGCAAACGTTAGATGCGAGTTCTGAATGCGCCCGCCTACACGAATTAGCCCATCTTGGCCCACAAACGGACTTAAATTTGCTAGTTTACCTTTATAAGGTGTCTTTTTCATAAATTTTAATTCTTCTGTAAACTCGTGCTCCTGAACTAATTTTAACAAACGTGTTTCGGCCTCTTTTAACTCCTCTTTATTTAACGATCCAGAATAATGATTATTTCGTCGCAAACGCAAACAATACGAAATAACTCGCAGGAGCTTATTAAAGGAAGAATACCTATTAAGGAAATCAGGTGGAGAACTTACCGATTGAAAACAATTAACGGTTCGGAGTTCCGGAATTTCATTTATTTGCGTAAATTCTTGTGGCCAAATAATTTCCGGTTTCGCTAACCACCACGGACCGTCCTTCCATTCTATATTTTGCAAATATTCATCGGGAAGCTGACCTCACGATAGCGCGTCTGCTGGATTATCCTCGGATTTAATATGCCGCCAACTTTGTTGATAAGTCAATTCTTGTATAATAGCGATTCTATTAGAGACAAACATTTTCAAGAGATGCGGATCAGTGTTGATCCAATGGAGTACTATCATTGAATCGCACCATAAAACGGTTTTACTTATTTTCGGCAGATCGAGAATGACGTTTACTTCAGAGAACAATTTTGCTAATAAAAGAGCTCCACATAACTCTAATCGTGGAGTTGTCAATGACTTCAAAGGTGCAACCTTTGACTTTGCGCAATATAACCTGATTTTTACTGTGCCATTACTTGTGCGGGATCGTATGTATATGCAAGCTCCGTAGCCTTGTTTGCTGGCATCACAGAATCCATGAACTTGAATTTCTTCGAATTCATCTGCCAATAAATAACGTTCAAAAGAAATTAAACCTAACGAATTCCACTGATCTATAAACCTTACCCATTTCGTGTAAACTACTTGAGACACAGATTCGTCCCAATGAATATTAGAACGCCAGATCTCTTGCATAAGTACCTTGACGTAAAATATTATCGGCCCTAGTAACCCTAACGGATCGTACAGTTTAGCAATCTCGGATAGCACCTTGCGCTTTGTTAGGTTTTCTAATCTTTCGATTGGTTGAGGATAATAGACAATACAATCATTGCCAGTGTTCCACGAAAGCCCTAAAGTTTTTAATGTTTGTTCATTATCCTTGATTAAGTTCTTGTGAACTGCACTTGAAGGTAAATCTTTAATTATTTTGGGATCGTTGGATGCCCACTGTTGTATATTAAAATCCCCTTTGGCCAATAACCGAATGATTTCATCACGTAACGAACATGCTTCTTGAACTGTTTCTACGCCGGTCAGTAAATCATCAACGTAAAGGTCCGTTTTAAGAACTTTAGACGCCTTGGTGTAATATACCATTTCATCATCGGCTAGCTTGTGTATGGTACGTATCGCTAAGAATGGAGATGATGCTACGCCAAAAGTTAATGTTTTAAGCTCAAATGTTTGAATCTTATTGTTTTGTCTCCATAATATCCTTTGATAACATCTGTCCGATTCGCTAACCCATACTTGGCGGTACATTTTTTCAATATCCGCATTTAAGACATATTTATGTTTACGAAAACGCAATAGATGTAAAAATAATTTGTCCTGAATAGTTGGACCAGTCATCAATATCCCATTGAGCGAGAAACCTCGATCAGTTTTCGCAGAGGCATCAAAAACCACTCGTACTCTAGTAGTGTTACTATTTTCTTTAATAACGGCGTGGTGTGGCATATAATACTTTGTATCGTCTGGTTTTTTTACTAATGACATGTGCCCTAAATCGATATATTCTTCAAGAACCCTAGTGTACTCTGCCTTTAGATTGCTATCTCTGTTTAGTTTACGTTCTACTGATAATAATCTATTATACGCGTTTGTATATGATTCACCAATTTCATCCAATTTTATTCGAAACGGTAAATTCACTGTATACCGACCGTTGTCACCTCTCCGAACGGTTTCTAAAAAGTAGTTTTCGCAATCCATTTCGCAAATTGTAACCGTTTTATCCGCAGAGACTTCTTCGTTTTCCCAAAATCTAGTTAAGGCCCTTTCAAGACTTATCGAATAACATTTATTTTTAGCCTGTTCCCTTGTTAAAACCTCACCGGCTATCACCCATCCCAACCTCGTTTTTTGTAAGTACAAATCTCCTCCGCTTTCACCCAACTGGATTTGACCAATAGCTAATAGTCCAAGAGTAACTCCTGATCCTAATATTAAATCAACTGGCTTAGGTAAATGAAATTCTGGATCGGCCAGATGTAGATTCCGCGGAATCTTAATTAGATCTCGAGGTATAATTTCAGTTAGAAGAAGATCAGTTATCGTTGGGATGACGATACAATTCAATACTTTATTGAAATTATTGTACATAGACTGAATAGTTATATTCGTTTGCCCTAATGCGTATGTATTTATGTTATTAATTGCACCGACAGGGATTTTTTGCGCATTTATCATACAACCTAATTTCCTTACGACTGTTTCCGTAATGAAGTTATTAGTGGCCCCTGTATCTAATAACACTCTAATCCTCTCAGAATGTCCGTTGTTGTTTATATTTACTATGGCGGTCGTGATCAATTGAGGTGTAAGCGGATACGCAACCGAGAAACTCTTCTCTTTCTTGAGAACTGGCTTTACTAGTCAACTGACATGAGATACGTCAATTTTTGGTTTTGAAGATTCGCTGCTTGACCCTTTATCATCCATATGTATTAATGTATTATGCTTTTTATGGCATATTGTGCATCCGGATGATAAACACGGTTTACCTCTGTGTGACCGCAGACAGTTATAGCAAACCCTTGCCCTTCTTACTGCTTCAATGCGTTTGTCTACCTTTAATGCCCTAAAACCGTCGCATCTAAATAACGGGTGATTCGGTGCATTGCATACCGTACAATTATCTGTTGTTTTTAGCGAAAAAGATTTATTGGGTGCACAATACCTCCCTTTCTTTTCAGGTACGACCGCCTTTGCCTTATCCGATTCGGCACATCGTATTTTCTCTCTACGTGAAGCGCAAACCGCGGCCTTATACAAAAACTCGTACATTTTTTCCACCGTTGGAAATTCTTCTCTCTCTAACGTTGCCTCCCATTCTTTCAACGCCCCTTTTGTAAGTTTTGTTTCTAATATGTGTACAGCCAATTCTGGCGTGAACTTAACACCTAACGCATCTAATGCTGCAATGTGCTGCTGCATGTCGTCAGCTAATTTTGAATAACCACACGTAGTGTCTTTAGTCATAGCCGGTAATTCTAATATCATGGTTAAATGCTGTGATATCAAGACTCGCTTTACTTCATAAGATTTTTCTAATAGATTCCATGCCTTATTGAAATCTGTACCCGCTATTGATAAAATATTCAACTTTTGAGATGCATCTTCGATTATTGCGGATTTCAGATAATGTAACTTGTCTGTCTCTGTTAAGTCATTTTGTGAAATGATCAAATTTTTAAATGCGTTTTTGAATGCTAACCAGTTTTCGTATTTACCGTCGAACTTGGGTAAGGCTATCTCCGGTAATTTGATACGACGACCTATGTTTACATTCTCGCGTTGATCTGCTAATAGCCCTTCGCCGCTGTAACTACCACTATCCGTATGGCTACTAACGTCTGATGCTAATAAAATACTATCTACTCTGCTAGCTAGCGCGTAATATTTATCCTGAATGTCGATAAATTCATTCTCTTGGCGTTGATCGGGTTCTAATATTGCCAATTCATTGTTATCTTCTTCAAACGAATAAAATTGTTCTTCTAATCTACTCATTCGTAACCGCAATGAAATTCGATCGATTTTGCCTTTGTCGAGAATCCTTTCTAGATTTACTATTTGTGACCTTAATGCTGATCTCTTTTGTAATAGTAATTGTACCCGTGTAGCCATTTTATGTTGATCCGAGAATACACTATATTGACTTACTTGTTATTTTAATGTGTTGATTAATTCGTCTATTGTCCTACCTCACAGGAGGCACCATATGTCTTGTTTCATCAAATAAAATTCCCTTAAGATCTTATTTGTAATTCCATTTATTTATTCTTCGGTATTGGGATGATAGATTGTTCGTACGGTGCAACCTATTCGATGGATTCGTAATGCTGAAATGAACTATTGTAGGGTGTAGCGAAAGGGTATCCCCTCCACTCTTTTCTTCGACCTCACCACGTTGTCACGTGAACAAAGATCTTATTTATTATTGGCGGACTCAATTGAGCGCGCTATTTGTGATTTCCTTTAGGTATATAATCGTGCACGATTGATATTTGATAATATGATTGGGTTTTATATATTAAAAATTATAGTGGACATGTATGTATGTATCCATATGTATGTACGTATGCATATGCCATATGCTTATGAATGAATATGCAAGACTTGTGTGATATTTGTACGAAACAATATTCGTCTTTTTTTGTTCTCTTCTTTCGTATTTTTGTACATACGGATGAGTGATAAATAAACGAAATCATTAATTTCATACATTATGTCGCGGAAACGTGTAAGATCTTCTGAATATGAATCAGATTCTTCAGATAGTGATTCAGAACGCAACGTATTGATTCCGGATCCTGACTATTCAGGTTCCGATGATTCTGGCTCCGATTTTGATTCAGATTGCGAACATGAAATACCCAATATCACTTACAATAAAGCTCGTGCAAATTATTCTGAAAGACAAGATAAACTTGAAAAAGGTCATGAATTCACTTGGATTGAGGGTGAAAAGTTACACCCTGATTCTTGTGAAGATAAAGTATTATTGTCCGAATCGCAAAAAAAGAAAATACGTAGGAGCGAACCTTTTCAATTGTTTGAAACCTTTTTTTCTATTGAAATGAAAAAATATATTATTGATGCGTGTAAAGACAATGGTTATGATCTGAAATTGAAAGATCTTGATACTTTTATTGGAATAGTTATTTTTTCTACATTCAATCCCAGAAAATCACAGAGAGATTACTGGTCATCTGATCCGTATTTATCTAATGAAGTAGTTTCTTCTGCAATGTCTCGCCAACAATTTGAAATCACAAAATCTAAATTGAAGTTTTCAAAAAACAAAGACAAAGATTCAAATGATCGAGGATGGCGCGTTCGTTCTCTACTGAAACTTTTTCAAAATAACATCATGAAATTCGGAATATGGAGAACTGCTCTATCCGTTGATGAGATGATGGCCAAATCCTATGCAAAAACTGTTTTGAAACAATTTATTCGAGGAAAACCGATAAGATTTGGTTTGAAATTTTGGGGCTTGTGTACTTCGGACGGCTATCTACTGAATTTGGATCTTTATTGCGGCAAGAATTCTCAAATTGGAGATAAGTTATCTAAATGTGCTTTAGGTTCACGAGTAGTATTATATTTATTACAACCATTTTTTCAAATAATAAGTTATAACAAAATTTCTCAATTTCATCTGTACTTTGACAACTTCTTCACGAACATGGATTTGGTATTACATTTGAAGAAATTGCGTTTGAAATGCACTGGTACTATCAGAGATAATCGAGTCAAAGAAAAAAATGTGCTTGATAAGAAAGCTCCAAGAGGGACATATGTGGTGAAGCACGACGTAAACAGTGGCATAAATTTCATTACTATCATGGATTCGAAGCCCGTCTCAATAGCTTCAACTGCAGCAGGTGTCAATCCTCTATCTATTTCAAAAAGATACAGCGCAGAGGCTAAATCTAAAATTGAAATACCTTTTCCGCAAGCTTTTCACCTATATAACAAATTCATGGGAGGTGTTGACCTGCATGACGGACATTGCAATGACATACTCCCAAGTATACGATCAAAAAAATGGACATGGGTAGTTTTTATGAGACTTATACAGGCGTCTATTACTAATTCTCTTGTAATTTTCAATGCTGCTAACGATGGAAAGAAAAAAGTTGGAATAAAAGAGTTCACTATTTCGATTGCCAAATACTACTTACAAAAAAGTAGTCGCAAAAGTAAAGCACATGGACGATGTAATAGTGACAAATTGAGGATTTGTTCGAATGGAAACTGTCCAATAAGAACAAGAATTTTCTGCAAAACATGTAATTTAAATATTTGCAATAAATGTTGGCTAAAAAAGCACACCTAAAAGTATGAATAAGTGAGAGGCAAGGGGACTCACGGAAAACAAGCACCCCGAGACGTGAGAGGCAAGGGGACTCACGGGAAAAAAGCACCCCAAAGGAGACAGAATTTTACCACGTCCACGCCGTAGTCTCTGGGTAACGCTAAGAGTAAAAGAATCTTCCTAAAATTTGCACAAAAATCGTTTTTTACCAATAGGTTTTTAGAACATAGCGGCCGAAACGAATTTTTATTTTTTCAACTTTATCAATTTTTTCTCGAAATCTATGGACTTTAGAAAAAAATTCATAAGAACAAAAATGTCTTAGAAGCACTCGGGAAACATCCTAAAATTTTTTCAGAATTTTTGGAGACATTTTTGAAAATTCCATTTCACAAGTTTCCCGGAAAATCAAAAATTGTCTCAAAAAATTCTGAAAAAATTTGAGAATGTTCCTCGAGCGATTCTAAGGCATTTTTGTTTTTATGAATTTTTTTCTAAAGACCATAGATTTCGAGAAAAAAGTTGATGAAGATTGAAAAAAAAAAATTCGTTTTTTCCTCCATTTTGTAAAGAAGCGATGGTTCAAGGTCAACAAAAAAATTCCCTGTTAAACTTCAACTCCCATGATCACCTTTGATCACGGTCGCAAGGTGATATCTTCACCGTAACACTTCGAAAAAAAATCCTAAAAATTTTTTTTTTCGAAAATTTAGGTGTTTTTTATGTTTCAATCGAGCATATCTCTTTTCCTGTGAGTTTTATCATGATTCTGGCAACGGATTCTGAAAGAGCATGCAATTTTACATCAGAATATGTGGTTCAAGAATTTTTTCAACGCCAATTACATAGGAAAAAATCACTTTGAAAACCTGCAAGAAATTTTGACATTTTGGACGTTAATGGGTTAAACGCAAAAACATTGGTCCTTCGAGCCGGATCCTGTGGTTCGGTGGGGAGAAATTGCATGGTAACTTGATTTCGTTTGATGATTACATTATTCTTTGAATAATTAACAATTATAATACTATTATTATTGTTCTTTTTATATTATTGTGTATGAACATTTTATTTGCGATATTGAAAAACGCTGCTAGGTTAAGTCAGTCGTAGGTGAGTTCGGGCAAGTCCGGGCGAGATTATACTTGTTTACATATCGACAAAAACATTGCGCGCTCGATATTCGTTGGTAGTTATTATTCTTACCGCGCTCAGCTACTAAGAAACAGATAGTAAACATGGTGGTTCCGACCAAAAGAATGATAAATCTCCAACGATCACGCGAGGCGGAAATAACTAATACTATTAATATGACTAGAGAAAGGGATCAAAGGTCTTTTAGTCGTCCAATGATACAATTACGACTAGATGATATAAAGGCAACGTGGGATGAAATTCGGCAAACAAATGCGGAAATTATTGGTCGAGATGACACGGATGCGTTGCGTTACGAAGAAGAAAATACACTTCCTCGTTTACAAAGAATATATGAGAACGCTCGGGATGAGTTAGTAGTTTTGATGAACAGTCTACCAGACGTTTCGAGCTCTGTAGCATCCTCGCAAATAACCGGTAATGAAATAGGACAGTTAGATAATAAAAGTGCAAAATTGCCGAAACTTGATTTGCCGTCATTCTCCGGCAAATATGAAGATTGGGAAAGCTTTAGCGACCTCTTTGTCTCACTAGTGCACACTCGGTCAAAACTGTCAGACGCCACTAAATTACAATATTTAAAGTCATGCCTAACCGGGAGCGCCGCAGAGTTTATTAAGGGGGTTACAATTACTGATGCAAATTATCAGGTCACATGGCAGGCCTTAAAGGCAAGATATTGCAACCCTAGGCTTATAGTCCGAAATTATTTGTTTGAATTGTCGTCTCTGCCTAGCGTTAAGAAAGAATCTGCCGAGGGACTACGGTCATTATTGGACAATGCTCAACGCATAATTAGAGGTTTAGGGAGTGTAGGTATGCCTATCACACAGTGGGACGTGTGGCTGGTACACGTAGTGTCTAACTTAATGGATTCGGAATCCCAAAAGTTATAGGAGGCTGAGATAAGTCTAAAGGATCGCGGTACAGTCATGCGTGCTATGGAATGCAACCAGGAGCCGGTCATTTTAGAACGTTTCCCAAGTTTTCAGGATTTCATCGACTTTCTAGAAAGGCGTACGCAGTCATCGGGAATGATTGGAGGGTTAGACGTAAAAGGAACAACGGGCTCTGAGCAGGATAATCGGTCAAGTGTGGCTACTGGTTCTCATCGTATGAATACGCGATCGAAAAGGGCTCTGCACGCGACTGGAGAAGACTCAGGCGGTCCTCAAGGTGATAAGAAATGTTTTTCTTGTCTAGGCACGCACACAATTTATCGATGTCAAAGATATATTAAAAAATCGGTTAAGGACCGACGGCAGGAGGTAAGGAAGAATAGATTGTGTTTCAATTGCTTGGGCAAGCACGCCTATTCTCTGTGCAATAGTGAGCGTCGTTGTGCTGTGTATAATAGCAAACACCATACCTTGCTTCACCAGGGACCAAATAATTCGGAAGTTAAAGTGAAGGACCCAGTTTCCACTCACGCACAGGAACCTTCAGGTTCTTCTAATCCAGTCAAAACATTAACCGTCAGCATCGAAAATAGAACTGGAACAATAATTTTAGCCACCGCAATAGTCGCGATGAGTAATTCTCGAGGACTGACATGTAAATTTCGCGCTTTGCTAGATCAGGGCGCGGAATGTTCGTTTGTGTCGGAAAAGGTTGTGCAGACTTTGCAATTGAAGAAGCGAAAGACCCAAGTTCCTCTATCAGGTGTAGGTGATTCACGTGGAGTAGTTGCTAAGGCTAGTGTTTCTTTCAAATTAGGTTCGATTCATTTCCCCTACAATATCTTTGTGGTAGATGCATTAGTGTTACCTCAACTTACTGCGCAGTTACCGACTAGGCAAGCAGCGTTGCAAGATTTTCAGTTATCAATTGTTCAACCGTTAGCCGACCCTTACTTTTACAGACCAGGAACAGTAGACATCATTTTGGGTGCGGATGTTTACGGGCAATTATTGAGAGATGGTTTGCATAGGCTCTCCTCTTCGGGGTTGGTAGCTCAGAATACAAGCCTTGGATGGATTATCTCGGGAAGATCAGAAGTTCAAGGGTCAAGGCGGGCGGTAGATGATTGGCTAGGCACTCAACAAGCAAAAACGCATCATTGTACGATGGATGAAGATTTGTCTGAGAGTTTGCAAAGGTTTTGGGAATTAGAAGAGGTGAGAGGGGAAAAATCTCTGTTATCACCGAGCGAAGTAGAATGTGAGAATCTGTTTACTAATACCTCTTATCGCATGACCGATGGCCGATTCGTGGTAAGGTTACCCGTTAAAACTACATTACCCCTAGCCATGACTGAGACGCGAAACATAGCCATGAAATCGTTAAATCAGTTACACCGTCGATTTGTTCGAGATCAGAAACTAGCCGATTCATATAAAGAATTTATGAAATTTTACGAAGAATTGGGCCATATGGAAAGGGTTCTGGACGTTGACACCAGAAATAGTCATGCGTGGTATATTCCGCATCATGCTGTCGTGCAAAAGAGCCCTTGGAAATTGAGGGTGGTCTTCGACGCTTCGCGAAAACTGGCGGATGGAAGTTGTCTCAATAGATATCTTCATACTGGCCCAGCATTACAAACGGAATTGTCGTTAATTCTAACCAAGTGGCGCAAATATAGATATGCATTCACTGGGGATATAATTAAAATGTTCAGGCAAATTTTAATTGATCCAGCAGACAGAGATTATCAAAGAATATTATGGGCTCCTTGTCCTGACGAGAGGGTTGTCGAATATCGTTTAAACACAGTCACGTATGGCATGAATTGTGCTCCCTATTTAGCCATCAGGGTACTTATGCAATTAGCCCGTTCAGATCATGATTTTCCATTAGGTGCAAGATGTCTTTGTTACAATTCTTACGTGGATGATGTGTTTGCCGGTTCCGATGATTTGAGCAGAGCATTAAAAAAGAGGGATGAATTAGTATCCTTATTGCATTCAGCTGGTATGGAATTGGATAAGTGGGCAGCCAATAATACATCGTTATTACCAGTATCGAGTAGCAGTTCATTGGGAGAGGTCAGGCAGATAGATCAGGAACCCTCGATCAAGACTTTGGGCCTTGTGTGGTCACCGTCAAAGGACACTTTGGGTTTTAAGTTTGATAATCTTACTGCTTCTTCCCAAGCTTGCACCAAAAGGCTGGTTTTATCCAATATCGCTAAACTATTTGACCCGCTTGGACTGTTGGCACCAGTCATAATAGTGGCAAAGATTTTGTTACAGGACATTTGGTTGAGCAAATGCGATTGGGATTCTCCGTTACCAGTTGAATTAAACGATCGATGGGTTAGTTATTCTAATTCTTTATCCGAGGTGTCGTCTATTAAAGTAGATAGATCATTGAAATATTCTCCGAAGGCCCGATGTGAGTTACACGGGTTTTCTGACGCCTCCGTTAGAGCCTATGCTGCTGTCGTCTATCTGAGGGTACAATTAGAAGACAGTAGTCCCTTCGTTACTCTCCTTATGGCAAAGAGTAAAGTTAGCCCCGTAAAGGCGGTGAGCATCCCTAAGTTAGAACTATTAGGTGCGACCCTTTTGACGAATTTGGTCTCTTATCTGCAGCGTTTTGAATTTTTAAAGGTTTTGCCCGTGTTTATGTGGTCAGATAGCCAAATTGTGCTGTCATGGTTGAAAAGGCATCCAGCCACATGGAAGACTTTTGTAGCAAACCGCGTGTCGCATATTCAGACTGAATTGCCAGCCGCTACTTGGAGTTTTGTGCCTGGTTCAGAGAATCCTGCTGATTTGGCTACCAGGGGGGTTTTACCAGGAGAATTAAAAACCTCAGCCGTTTGGTGGTTGGGTCCGCAGTGGTTATCATCCAATAAGGAAGGATGGCCTGATCAACCTCAGGGCAAACGAGTTTTGGTAACGCAAAGTATAGAAAGGAAGGTCGATTGCTTGCTTAATCGTTTTTCGGAGTTGAGCAGATTAATTCGAGTAGTTGCATACTGTTTGCGCCCATTAAAGAAGTTGCGATTGCATAAACAAGGCTTTGCCTTACCTATGGAATTCTTATCAGCTGCAGAGCTCGCGGATGCTAGACTGGTCGTAATACGATTATCACAGGAAGATCATTTCGGACTCGAATTAGAGTTATTACGTGATAACCATCCGTTGCCTAAATTGTCTCCATTGTTGAAATTAAACCCATTCTGGGATGAGAAGGATAGAGTCATGCGCGTAGGTGGTCGATTGATACACTCGTCGCTAAGTCGAGAAACGAAACATCCACCTATTCTACATAAGCAGTCCCCTTTAAGTATGTTATATGTTCGACACGCTCATCGAATGGCGCTGCACGGAAGACCCACTTTAACCTTAAGTATGGTGTATAAAAATGTATGGATCCTAGGCGCATTGGGGTTAGTTAAGCGTGAATTGCGAATTTGCTTAAAATGTCAGCGAATAAGACCGAAGTTATCCTCCCAATTAATGGGTAACCTACCCAGCTGTAGAGTTACTCCGTCACGGCCATTTTCGACCTGCGGATTGGACTATGCCGGTCCTTTTCAAGTACGAGTTAGTCGAGGAAGAGGAGTGCGAAGTTCCAAAGGTTACGTTGCGCTGTTCATTTGCTTCGCCACCAAAGCTATCCATTTGGAATTAGTGGGAGACCTCACCACAGCATCATTTTTGGCAGCCCTTCGCCGATTTACTGGACGACGTGGACAATGTACAAGGATCTATAGTGATAATGGCACTACATTTCAAGGAGCAGCCAGGGAACTGAAGGAGATGTTTAATTCTGCATCTCGGTTCTACAAGGAAGTGGCGGTTGTCTTAGAAAATGATATGACGTCCTGGAGTTTTATTCCGCCTAACACCCCTCATTGCGGCGGACTCTGGGAAGCTGGGGTCAAGTCTACGAAGCATCATCTAAAGAGGATTATGGGTGATCAAGTTCTGTCATATGAAGAATTCACCACGCTCCTGATTGAAATTGAAGCTTGTCTAAACTCCAGGCCTTTGTGCCCTCTAACAGGAGACTCGGATGATTTACACGCTTTGACTCCTGCACATTTTTTAATCGGGCAAGAGTCAGGAGTACTTCCTGAAGCCGACGTACCAGCAGTTGCAGAAAACCGATTAAGTCGTTTTCAATTAATCCATCGTATGAGGAACTCCTTTTGGAAAAGATGGTCGGAGGAGTATCTCCACCATCTCCAGTCTAGAAGCAAATGGCGTTCTCGTGAGGTCAATTTTGGTGTAGGCCAACTAGTCACTCTGCGCGATGATCGCTACCCGCCTGCTAAATGGCCTCTAGGACGAGTGATCGAATTGCATCCCGCCGCAGACGGGACAGTGAGGGTAGTCACTATCAAGACGGCGACATCCAATTTTCGAAGACACATATCTCGTTTATGCCCCTTGTATACCGATGGAGATAATTCTAAGAAGATATCGAATCAAGACTAAATTTAACGACTGTCATCAGTTCGTCATGCTGATGAAGGCGGGCGGAAATGTTTGCGTATTATTACTATTTAGGCGTACATTTGAAGTTCAGATCAAGCCCGCGTTCACGGCCTATAGTTTGTACGATACATGTATATTACTCGAAAGTAGGGCCCAGGGACAGGAATTACTCCGCGGGAGGACAAAGAGCGCCGGGCGACCTGATCAGCATTCATTCGCCAAATCGAGACCGAGTAGTACGATAGTCCTGGGACGTTTTGGGTGATTCTCCTCACTGACCGGAGGACGGTACTATTTTCGAAGGTTTTACTGGTATAGCAGGAGGACTGTCGGATTGATGGTCTGTGTGAGAGTTCGTGGGCGAATTGTCCGGGAGTGCGTAGCGCTGGCCAGCGATTTATGGATCATAGATAATATTCTATACTGCGTAAGTCTTGTAATCTTAATATTATCCATCGAGAGCTTTTTCCCCTTCCATAAGACGAGGGTTTTTTTATGCCGGATAATTTATGTGAGATCCAAATAAATTAGTGTGCATGTACGGATCAAATCAAGTGTTACTTTCTTTACCCACCTTCCCACAGGATCAAACAGTATCAGCAGAGTATCATACAACCAACCACGATTAATTAAACGCAAAAACACCATTAAAGATATTCCTAAATTTGAAAAATTAAATAAAATTTCAATATATGTATTTGTAACTGAGAAGAAAAAAATTTTACCTACACATCTTACGAAAGAAGAGCAAATTAAACATTTTAATTTGTTATATATTTCAAATGATTATAATTATCATTATTGTTTAATTAAAAATTTATCATATTTACTATCTAACCAATGTAGTAGAGATAAGCATACAAAATATTTTTGTAATCGTTGTATGCATTATTTTAGTAGTAATGATAAATTAATACAACATCGTGTTGATTGTAATCTGGTAAATGATTGTGCAGTAGTACTTCCTGCTAAAAATAATAATATTTTACAATTTAAAAATTATTATAAAAAATTGCAAGTACCGTTTGTTATATATGCAGATTTCGAATGTCTACTTGAAAAAATAGATTCATTATCTGTTCCTGCTAAAGCATTTCAACAACATAAACCGTATAGCATTGGATATTATGTTTCGTGTAATTATAATAATAATTTATCACGATTTAAAATGCAACGTAGTATTGATTGTGCAAAATGGTTTACCAACGAACTTCAAAAAATTGCTGTTGAAATATCAGAAGTAAGTACACAAATAAACAAAATTTTTATTTATTATTATTATTTATATTGATATATATATATTTTTTTTAGATAATAAATGATATTAAACCAATGGAAATGTCAAAACAAGATATTCAAAAATTTGTAAAGGCAAGTTTTTGTTATATTTGTGAAAAACCATTTAGTGTAAATGATGTAAAGGTTCGAGATCATGATCATATCACAGGATTATTTAGAGGTGCTGCTCATAATTC
This sequence comes from Prorops nasuta, assembly GCF_024137725.1. Taxonomy (NCBI): domain Eukaryota; kingdom Metazoa; phylum Arthropoda; class Insecta; order Hymenoptera; family Bethylidae; genus Prorops; species Prorops nasuta. The sequence continues at coordinate 1,692,019 of NW_027116821.1, read as the reverse complement.
ATGTAATATAAACTATAAATTAAAACTAAATATTCCAGTCATATTTCATAATTTAAGTAATTATGATGCTCATTTTTTAATTCGCGACATTACAAATAGTTTTGAAGGCGATGTAAAAGTAATACCGTTAAATATGGAAAAATATATGACTATAATTAAATTTATAAAAAATAGTAATATTAAATTTATATTTTTAGATTCATTTCGTTTTTTGAATTCTAGTCTGGAAAAATTAGCCAATTACGTAGATCAGAAAAATTTTACGTGTTTGAAATCAGAATTTCAAGATATTAGTTTGAATGCTTTTAATTTATTAACACGTAAAGGTGTGTTTCCATATGATTATGTTAAAGATTTAAATGTTTTAAATGAATCAAAACTTCCATCTCGTGAATTATTTTACAATCATTTAAATGAATGTGAAATTTCAGAGAATGATTATACACATGCTCTTAAAGTATGGAATACTTTTAATATTCAAAATATCGGTGAATATTCTGATTTGTATCTAAAAACAGATGTTCTGTTGTTGGCAGATATTTTTGAAAATTTTAGAAAATCATGTATAAATAATTATAGACTTGATCCAGTTCATTATTTTAGTTTACCAAGTTATACATGGGATGTAATGTTATTTTATACTGATATTAAGTTGGAATTAGTAACTGATATAGATATGTTAACATTTATTGAACGAGGTATAAGATGTGGTCTCAGTCAATGTTCTAATAGGTATGCCAAGGCAAACAATAAATTTTTATCAAATTATAATTCAAGTGAATCATCTCGTTATTTAATGTATTTTGATGTAAACAATTTATATGGTTGGGCAATGTCTCAGGCTTTATCTTTTGGACAATTTGAAAGGGTTGAGAATTGTGAAAATTTCAATGTAAATGACTATGCTGATGATTCAGATACAGGATACATCATAGAAGTTGATCTTTTTTATCCTGAAAAAATTCACGATTTACAAAGAGATTTACCCATGTGTCCGGAAAATAAAAAACCACCAAAATCAAAAATTTCAAAACTATTAGCAACATTAAACAATAAGTATCGTTATGTAATGCATTATAGAAATTTGAAACAAGCTTTAAATCATGGTGTGGTTTTGGAAAAAATACATAGAATTTTAAAATTTAAACAATCATTTTGGTTGAAGAGTTATATTGATTTGAATACTAAATTACGAACTGAAAGTAATAGTGATTTTGAGAAAAATTTATACAAATTAATGAATAATGCTGTTTTTGGTAAAACTATAGAAAATGTACGTAAGAGATGTAATGTTCATATAAAAAATAATTGGGGAGGTAGATACGGTGTAAGATCATTAGTATCAAAACCAAATTTTTATCGAATTTCAATTTTTGACGAAGATTTAGTTGCAATACAAATGAAAAAATTAAATATTATTATTGATAAACCAATATTTATTGGAATGTGCGTTTTAGATTTATCTAAAGTATGTTTATATAGCTTTCACTATGATATAATTCTACCAAAATTCAAATTAGACGTAAAACTTTTGTAAAATGATACCGATAGTTTAATTTATGAGTTTAAGTGTGAAAATATTTACGATTTCATTCGAGAAAAAATAGATTATTTTGATACAAGTGATTATCCTATTAATAATAAATATAATATACCTTTGGTTAATAAAAAAGTAATTGGTTTAATGAAGGATGAATGTAACGGTAATTTAATGTCAGAATTTGTGGGACTTCGATCAAAAATGTATGCATATCGAATCAACGGTGTTAATAAGAATAAAAAATGTATTAAAGGTATTAAAAGCTATGTTGTAAAAAATATAGAATTTGATGATTATATAGATTCTTTAAAAAATTTCAATACATTAATATGTAAGCAAAATATAATAAGATCAAATTTACATAATGTCTTTACAATTTGTGAGGAGAAAATAGCGCTAAGTCCATACGATGATAAAAGATATTTAATAGCAAATTCAACTGATACATTACCATGGGGTCATAAAAATGTAATACAAGTAAATTATGAGAATTAATAAAACTTTTTATTTAAAAAAGACATTTTGATTACAATAATAATTACAATACGTTATTTTTATTAATCCACGAATTATGTTTTGAATTTAATCCTAACCATTTTACAAAAACTTTATTTCCTTTTTTCCGTAATACTTTTTCTACTAAGTATACATCAGGATTTGCAACACTATGTAGTTCATACTCGTAAAATCCACCTGCTGTTGATTGACCAGTAGAATCCTTTAATAAATATGTTATTGGATTTGTTCTTTGAACTTTTTCTATTCTAAATACTTCTGTTGTCCAATTCGGTGTATAACCCTTATTAAATAAATGTTTATATTTACTTATACGAACAGCATCGCCAACTTTATACTTTGCCTGTGCAGCTATTTTTATGAAATTATACACATTTTTCAATAAATCTTTTTCTCGTTCAATTGTTACACTTTGTGGAGACATACCAATAGTTCTATGCTTACGATTGTTGTAATCTTTAACTAGATTTGACAGTATGTTCAGCCATTGATAATTTCCATTAAGCGTAAACATTTTCCACATACTGCTCTTCAATGTTCTATTGAAACGTTCAACTACTGATGCTTTAAGTATACTATACGTTGAATAATGATTAATTCCATGATGTTTCATTAGTTGTTGAAAATTTGTATTGTAAAATTCTGTTCCATCGTCAGTTTGCAAATTTTTTGGTTTTCTCTCTTCTAAAACTTTGGAAAATGCATGAGTAACATTTTTCCCACTTTTAGTTTTAATTGGTATAGCCCAAGCATATTTTGAAAATACATCGATAATTGTCAATATATATTGATGATTTTTATTAATTTTTGAATACAATCGCATATCCACTAAATCAGCTTGCCACAAATCGTCATATCCACGAACAATAACTCGTCTTCTAATAAAATTTTTTCGTGCTGGAGCATGTAATTCATCAACAAGTTGTTTTTTTTCTTTACTCATTTCTGTTTTCCCTTATCCAACAGTTCGTGTAATTTTTTCAATAATTCTTCAAAATTACCAGGTTCATTCTCTGGAGTAACTGAAGGTACTGTAGGAATTGGTGGGAAGTTAGGTTTTATAGTAAGGTTTTTTTGGTCTTTCATTCGTTTAATTTCCTCGGCTAATATATTTATCATACTTACACCAAAATCCATTTGTTTCTTAATTTCACCTTTGATATCATCATTTAGAGCTTTAACGTCAGTTTTTAATTTATTAATATCTTTCAAACTTTTATTTGTATCCTTATTAAAAGTATCATGTAATAAGTCTATTTTTTTTATTTCATTATTAACATAATCGTTTATAGTTTTCATTTTATTTTCCAAATTTTCAAAATTATTTTTTTTCTGTTCAAAATATTTGTTAAATTCATTAATTTGATTGCTTAAATCCACTTTTTTAATTTCATCCTTAACATTTTGACTCAAATATTTAACATTATTCTCAAATTTTTCAATTTCACTCTTCTTTCTGTCAAAGTCTTCCTCGAATTTTTTCATTCTATCATTCAAATTCAACTTCTTAATTTCAGTCTTCACACTCTCGCTCAACGATTTCACACTACTTTCCAACTTCTCAATTTCATTTTTCTTCCTACCAATATCTTCCTCGAATTTTTTCCTCTTATCATCCCAATTCATATTTTTAATATCACCTTGAAGCTTTTCGCTCAATAATTTCACACTTTTCTCCAACTTTTCAATTTCACTCTTCTTCTTGCTAAAATCTTCCTCAAATTTGTTCCTCTTATCGTCTAAATTCAAATTTTTAATGTCACCTTGAAGCTTTTCGCTCAATGACTTTACACTATTTTCCAATTTTTCAATTTCATTTTTCTTCCCGTTAAAGTCTTCTTCGAATTTCTTCCTTTTATCGTCCAAATTCAAATTTTTAATTTCACTCTTCACACTCTCACTTAACAATTTTACATTATTCTCCAATTTTTCAATTTTGCTTCTCTTCTTACCAAAGTCTTCCTCAAACCTCTTTATTCTATCATCCAAATTCAATTTTTTAATTTCACTCTTGACACTGTCACTCAAAGATTTCACACCAATCTCCAACTTTTCAATTTCACTCTTCTCCTGTTAAAATCCTCCTCAAATTTCTTCCTTTTATCGTTCAAGTTTAAATTTTTAATGTCACTCTTAACACTCTCGCTCAGTGATTTTACATTACTTTCCAATTTTTCAATTTCGCTCTTCCTATTGTTAAAATCTTCCTCGAATCTTTTTCCTCTATACTCTAAATTTAGGTATTTAATTTCATCTTGAAGCTTCTCGCTCAACGATTTTACACTACTCTTCAATTTTTCAATTTCACTCTTTTTCCTATTAAAATCCTCCTCAAACTTCTTCACTCTATCATCCAAATTTAATTTCTTAATTTCACTCTTGATATTATCGCCTAACGTTTTCACATTAATTTCCAACCTTTCAATTTCACTTTTCTTCCTGTCGAAATCCTCCTCGAATTTTTTCTTCTTCTTCTCATCCAAATTTAATTTCTTAATTTCATTTTTAACACTATCACTCAACAATTTCACATTACTCTCAATCTTTTCAATTTCACTCTTCTTCCTGTAAAAGTCTTCCTCAAATTGTTTTGCTTTATTTTTCAAATCAAGTTCTTCTATTTCATTTTTTACCTTATCATTCTGTAATTGTACATTAGTAGTTATTTTATTAAAATCATCTAATTTTTTCTGCAAATTTTCATTGAAATCCTTTATTTTTGTATCCAAATCAATTTTTTGAATATTATTTGAAATTTCCTTCTGTAAAAATACTTTATCAATTTTTGTTGAATCTTCATTATTTTCTTTTTTTTTAACTTCTGTATCAACATATGATTTTGTCACTGCATCTGTATGGTTTAATGGTTCACCTAAATTTATAATTCGTCTTTTGTGTGCATCATATTCACCTCCATTAATGTTTAAAGATTCATTTTGATTTACTGTTCCTACAATAGGATTATCTATTCTAGGTCTTTTTCTTGACACTGAACGATAACGGTATCGTTCATTTAGAGATTTACCAAACACATCGATGGTCATCGTGATACTGATTGAAAATATGAAAATTATTTTAATTTATTATAAATCCAGCCTCTTTAAGCTCCTCAATAATAGATATTATTTCATTTTGATGTGAATTGTTTCCTGCAGTTTGTGATGCAAAGAGTAATCGTAGTCGATCAACAAGTTCATTAGGATCATCCCAATGAACATAATCAATGTTATTGTTTCTATTGAGCAGCATACTGGGAGAAGTAACCCATAAACCTTGACCTTTTATTTTAGAAAAGAGTGGTTTTATAATAAACATATATTTATCTCCTCTACTACTTTTAATGTGTTCACCGGGTATATGACCTCGTGTATGTGCACTTGTATACTGTAATATATCTTTATATTGTTTTAAATCTTCATCGTTATAGAGTGTCTCATTAGGTTTTTTTATTAACAAAAGTTCAAATAATCCTTTAGTACCTTGATACTTTTTTTCACCTACTGTTATAACATCATTGGAATCAATATGAAAGATTTTATTTCCCAAATATAATTTATTATCACGAGGATCGGTGTATATACCAAAAACATCATCAATTGTTTCATGTTGTCCTAGAAGCAGTTCTCTTGCATAAGCTGATTGTATTGTAGCATATTGTTTTGAAACAGGTAATTCATCCATTGATATATATTCCATGGGCAATGATGTTTCTTCTTCAATCGTTTGATTGTTAAAATTTTCATTTAAATTAATTATATTATCATTTGTAGGAGATGTATCATGTAAATTTCGATTTAATTCAATTGCGTTATTTGCTGAAGTATGACGATTTGTATTTATTTCTTCTGAATTAAAATTAATTTCACGTATTTTTTTCAACGAAACTTCCTTTATTGGAGTAGATGACTCTGGATGAATCCTCTTCAACGGACCTTCTTTTATTGGAGTAGATGTTTCCGAATGGATTCTCTTTAATAAACGTATTTTTTTTCTCGGTTCCATTTTCATTAATATTTTATCTTCATCTGTTGTATTAACTATTTTCTGTAGTGGTTGAATAATAGGTTCTAAACTTTTAATAACTTACATCCTATCTTCTTGTTGACCCATCTTCAGTGCTCGATGTTTTTTTCGTATTGATTTACTAGCATTAACAATTGCTTTATTCACTTTCTCTACCTGTTTTAAACTTCTCATATTTTCACTACCACTTTTGTTGGTTTGTTTTTCCATGATGTGTTGTCTTTGCCACATACAATATAACTAACTTCTATTAACTACATCATGTACGTTTTAATATTTTTGTCATGTGACACTCTCTATTCTCTCTCTCTCTCTCTCTCCATTTTTATTTGATAATTATAAATTCATCAAAACCTTTACGATATCTTCCACTATTGAATTGACTATCCTTGTCAATTACCAAAAATCCACATTTTGGTTTCCAACTTATTGAGCATAAATCACAAAAATTTTCAAACGACATATCATTATTTACATGTTCATTATAAATATGACGTAAATTTGTATTATCCTGATTGAATATTAGTATAAAATTTGCATTGTCACGAATTAAATGTTTAGGAATTTTAGCATAAGTCTGACAAAGATAAAAACAATCAATTTGAGAATGTCTACCCATCGAAAAATATTCCCGAATTATTGATTGGTTATCACAGGCTACATCGTCAAAGATAAAAATAGAATTTTGCATACTATCATTAACAGGAATAACATCTATATTGTTGGTAAAAGTATAATAATTAATTATATCTTTTAGATTATTAAAAACATTTTGTATGAAACAATATTTTGGTTGATTTAATGATTTAGAATAAACATATACATGCTCAAAGCGTAATCCGTGAGGACTGAGAAGAAGTGCAAGAACTGCATTAGTTTTACCACAATTTGATGGGCCACATGCTATTGCTCTGATAGTATTAGGTAATAATATTCCATGTCTTCGTTGTTCTTCTGCACTTGTTGAATATTTATTATCTAAATTATAAACTGGTATTCGTAGATTTTGCTTTATAAAATTCATTTTTACTTTATACTACAATTCAAGGTTAGTTGAGGGGTATATATAGAGAATGCACTCAAGAGAGTGAGTCAGTCAGTTTAAATCATGATCATAATAGTGATTGATTCTCGTATTGGTGATTTGACAGAAGAGGAATTAAAGTATATACCAAAGGTGATTCTTACAAAATATTATTCACATGAAATAAAATATTTGTGGAATCGATTACCTGACCATATAAAATATGATAATGAAATTATAGAATATCGTTCGTGTACAAAACATTATAATCAACCGTGGTCACGAAGTCATATTGATGGTCCTACACCAGCTGTAAAAGATTGTCGTGAATGTCAAATTTTAAAACAAAAGGAAAAAGAGGTAGAGGACTAGTTAATAGTGTTATTAATGCTCTTCCATTTGAATTACATATATCTGGGTATCAATTTTGTGGATCAGGTACACATTTAAACAAAAGATTGACAAGAGGAGACAGTGGTGTTAATCAACTTGATGTTGCTTGTAAAGAGCATGACATTGCATATTCAAAAAACAGTGATCTGAAAGAGCGACACGAAGCTGATCGAATTCTTGCTGAAAGTGCAAAAAAACTTATAACTGCTAAAACGCTAAATTTTCAGAACGTGCAGCTGCTTTAGCTGTCTATGGAGCAATGAAAACAAAAAGAAAATTTGGTATGGGTGTTGTAAAGAGGAAGAGAAAGAAGAGAATTATTCCAAGTGCAAAACGAGGAGGATTTTTACCATTTTTAGCACCTATTTTAGCAGGTCTTTCAGCCGTTGGATCATTAGCTGGTGGTGCTGCTAGTATTAGTAAAGCAGTGAATGATGCTAATGCAGCACGAAAACGATTGGAAGAATTAAAACGTCATAATAAATCAATTGAAGGACAAGGACTTTATTTGGCTCCCTATAAGAGAGGTCGTGGATTAAGAAAACAAATAAAAAGACAGAGGAAGAAGAAAAAAAAATAAATGACGTAACAACCAATATATATCTGGAGAAAATGTTAAAAAATTTACCAGGATTTCGAGGTGTTTATATGCGTACAAATCTACCTAAAAAAATTCGTAAGAAAGAATGTGCAATTGTAAATTTGGATAATAAAGAAGGATCTGGTACTCATTGGGTTGCATATATAAAAAATGGAGATAATATTAAATATTTTGATTCGTTTGGAAATTTAAAACCACCGAAAGAATTAATAGATTATTTTGGTGAAAATACAAAAATCGTATATAATTATAAGCAATATCAGCATTATTCTGAAAAAAATTGTGGTCATCTTTGTATTAAGTTTCTTCGTGAAAATATATAGAACTATCATAATATATTTCTTCAGTCTCCTTAAAATGTCCATAACGTTAACATTAAACGATACAAACTCACAGCTAGAATCTTATTATTTTCCATCTATTGAATTGGAAAATAATGAAGATTATGAACTTGGTTTAATTAGTTTTGAAGCTTTTAATTCTATACCAAATATTGACGCAACTAACGATAAATTTTAGTTCGATAATTTGAATATAGATATTCCTCATGGTTCGTACGAAATACAAGCATTGAATGATTTTTTACGTGAGTCACTGTCAGCAAATGAGGTAAATCCAGACAATATTGAGAATTATCCAATTACAATATGTGGAATAATACAACTTTAAAAAGTAAAATCTTCTGCATTTATGATATACATTTTGAAAAATCCAACAGTATCGGATCTTTACTTGGATTTACTAAACGTACAATTTTGGCAAACAAATGGCATAAATCAGACTTTCCTACTAACGTTAATAAAGTAAACATTTTGTGAATAAGCTGTAGTATTACAACAGGAGCCTATAGCAACGGAACGTTAGTGCACACAATTCATGAATTTACACCAATTGTACCACCTGGGTATAAAATTGTTGAGGTACCACCAAATGTAATATATCTCCCGGTAACTCAAAAAATTATAAATCATTTAATTATACGTATTTTGGATCAAAATGATAATTTAGTTAATTTTCGTGGTGAAGAAATTATTGTTCGATTACATATTAAAAAGAAGCATAAGTAAAATGCTTATATATAATCAAAAACATCATCTTTCAACTCTCATTCCTGGAGCAACTCGTGAATCGGAAGTACAACTTAGTAGAAGAGGTTTAAATCTATCAAATATTAAATTTCTACAATCATTAGGTTACATTGTGAAAAATGATCGACATACTAGACATTCAAGAATCACCCGTGTTGGACAATCGAATAACAAAAATTGAAATTCATGGATATAATCCTTATGCCAATACAAATTTGAGAAACAATGATGAAATTAGAATTCCAATCCAACATCAAGATCTATATATATTACCAAGTCAAAGTTTTCTCTACATAGAAGGAAAAGTAACAAGAACTGACGAAGGTAAAGATGAAGTATATCTTGATAATAATTGTATGGCATTTCTATTCGATGAGATTAGATATGAATTGGATGGTGTTGAAATAGATCAATGTAGAAATGTTGGGATTACAACATCTATTAAAAATTATCTATCAGTTGGCAGTATTAATAAAAATTATGTAGAAAATGCAGGTTGGTGTCATGATGCTTTAAAATATACAACGAGTGATAAAAAATTATTTTTTAATTTTTGTGTACCATTACGAATGTTATTGGGATTTTGCGAAGATTACAATCACATTGTAATAAATGCCCGACACGAATTAATACTAATTCGATCTCGAAACGATTTGAATTCTCTCTTTTCTGGGTATGATAAACCCAAAGTTAACGCATCGATTGAATTAATTAAAATTCAATGGAAAATACCGCATATTACATTGGAGGAAATGAATAAATTAGCAATTCTACGTTTTGTTGAAAATGGAAATGTTGTTACTATAAACTATCGAACTTGGGATTTATATGAATATCCTCTTTTACAATCATCAACCAAACATACTTGGGCTGTGAAAGCATCTACTCAACTGGAAAAACCACGTTTTATAATATTAGCATTACAAACAAATCGAAAAGATCAAATATCAAATCAATCTCATATTTTTGATCATTGTAATATATCAAACGTTCGTCTCTATCTTAACTCTGAATCATATCCTTACGACAACTTAAACATAGATTTTGATAAAAATAACTATAGTTTGTTATATTTAATGTATTCAAAATTTAAATCTGTTTATTATGGATTACAAGAGGATAATTTATTAACTCTTAATAAATTTAAGAATATAGCGCCTTTAATTGTCATTGATTGTTCACGTCAAGTTGAATCCATTAAAAATGGTACTGTTGACATTAGAATAGATTTTGAATGTAAAAAAGATATACCTTTGAATACTAGCGCTTATTGTTTAATTTTACACGATCGTATAGTTGAATACAGCCCACTAACTAATATTGTTAGAAAAATTACATAATAAATTATAATTTTACACAATAAAATTAATGAAAAATAAAAAATTACTAGCAATAAGATTAAGGATAAGGAACACATCTTCGTAGAATGTGTATTGTCTAGTACCTGAGAGATTTTAAATAAAAATTATAAAAAAATAATTGTAAAAAAATGTAATTTTTGAATATATTTTGTATATTATCAAAAAATGAATAAATAAATTAAGATTTTTTTTTTAATTATAAAATAATAGTTTTTATTACAAATTACCCCATAGTTTATAACGTATACTATTTTATAATACTACAATATTTATATAAAACAATTGTTATTAAATACACTAAAATCATTTTTCACTCAAAAATTGTTTACATATAATTTGTTCTGGAATATAATACAATTGATTTTAAATAAAAATATAAAATTTCGTTTTGTACAAGAGAATATTTGTTAAAAATTGTATGCTTTTCAATCAATTCAAGAATACAATTTTTAAACTTAGCAGAACGAGCAATTTTTACAAAATCCTGAAATGTTTGTAAAACTGTATCCAAATTAAATTGTAACCATTGAGTTGTAATATTAATACAACGATAAAGAGATAACATATTTTTACAAATTTTACTTGATACATAAATAACACTATTTACTTGATTAAATTTAACTTTTTTTCCAATTCCATCAAATTTATCCAACTATTCTATTGATGTATCATCACTAAGTAGATGAAGAGTGGGTGTAGGTATATTATCAAAAAATTTATAAATATATTCACGATAATTATAGACCTCATTCCATGTTTCTTCGGAAAATTCAATGAAGTCATTTGTTGCAATATGACTAAGGATGATTGATATAGTAGCTTTTTGAATATTTGAAATTTTAATACCAATTTCCAAATATTCATAATCATTTGAAGTTAATGGATATCGCCTTCCCAGAATAAGAACCGGTTTCCTTTAAACAAATATATCTGTAATTAATAATAAAAAAGACAATTTTTTAAATTTTTTTTACTTACTCTCGAGGAACAGCGTTCATGCTTGACGATTAAACGATTACTGACTAGTTTTTAATGAAATTTTTGTTGTCTTATAATTCATTTTTCTTAATCTGATCAATTTTATACTTTTGCACTTCGGCAAATGAATTAAATCTCTTAACACGTCCAGAATCGAAGGATACTCCTTTCATACTTTGATATGATTCATTATTAAAATCATTATTATATTCATCATCATCATTATTATCATTATTATTAGCATCATCGTTTAAATAATTTCCTTTAAGATTATGATAATGGTTGGTATCATCTCCATAAAATGTTAACATCCTCACCATAAGAGTTTTTAATTTTTCACCTAAAGTGATACTTGAACATTCAATATTAAATAATGATAAATCAAATTTATCTGACTTTACAATTATACCCATGAATTCATCATAGGCTTTATACATATCATTTTGTATTATATATATTTTTCCATTTGTATATTTGAATAATGTAAAGTTCTGATAAAAATTTATTTCAGTTTGAAAAACTGATTCAACTGTGGTGAATTTGTTGGGTTTTAATACTTCACAACTGGACAATTCCATTACATAATTAGGAGTATAAAAAATATAAACTTTTCCAGAATTTGTTAAAACAGCTGCTTTAACACCATCATAATTAACATAATTACCTAATAATTGTTGATATGTTCTTGGATATCCTGAGTCTAATTCTCTAGTAAGAGCATCAAATATATACAGGGTGTAACGAAACGACCGCCTTTTCTCGTAACTGGAGGTTCGGGGTGACAAACTGAGTGCACGTGTAAAATTTCGTTCGAATCGTTCAAGGGGTTTAAAAGTTATTTCCATTTAAAACTCACCCTTTTTCGGTCCTTTTCGAACGACTTTAACTGTGCATAATAAAATGGAGAAAGTGAAAAAACAATTGACGAACACCCCACTAGAATGTAAAAATTATCGATCGCGTGCGGTAATACTTTTTTGCTATTTATTTCTTTAATCTGACTATTAGATTAATTTTAAAAATAACAAAATCCTTTACATTACAATTCCAATTCAATTCAGTACAAGCATCATTGACTGATTTGATGGAAAGAGCGAGTTGACGCAATGTAAAGGAAAGTATCAAAAGCTAAGATATCGCGCGAGCGCAATGATAACTTAATAGATAATGCATGAGAGCATTCTCTTTCTACTAACGAAGCTAAAGGGAATGATTCAAAATCAATACATTGATGAAGGAGAAAACTAAACTCACCCATTAAATGTTCTGCAAGTTCCTTTAAATCGAAGTTTTTGAAAAAGCTTCAAACTGGCTCCTCGATGATTTCCAGAAAGCACACTATCACTGATTTTGCATTTAAACACTTGTGAATTTAAACAAATTAGGTATTAACCTACGTTTCTTCAAAACACTGGAGAATTTGACACTTTTGAACTGTTTGAAGTAGGGTGATTAAGAGTGGTCGAAACGAATTATTGATTATTCTATCTCTCTGTGTCTCTCTTTTCAGCCTACTTCAAACAGTTCAAAAAGTGTCAAATTAACCGGTGTTTTGAAGAAACGTAGGTTAACACCTAATTTGCTTAAATTCGCGAGTTCTTAAATGCAAAATCAATGAAAGTGTGCATTCTGGAAATCATCGAGGAGCCAGTTTGAAGCTTTTTCAAAAACTTCGGTGTAAAGGAACTTGGAGAACAATAATGGGTAAGTTTAATTTTTTCTATCATCAATGAATTGATTTTAAATAATTCTTTTTACCTTCGTTTGTAGAAAGAAAATGCCTTGATGTGTTTCCTATTAAATTATCAGTGCAGTCGCGTGACATCTTAGCTTTTGATACTTTCCTTTTCATTCTATCTTCTCCCTCTTTCCATCAATTCAGTCAATGATACTTGTATTGAATTGATTTGGAATTGTAATGAAAAGGATTTTGCTATTTTTAAAATTAATCTAATAGCCAAATTAATGAAATAAATAGCAAATGTATTATCGCGCGTGATCGATAATTTTTACATTCTAGTGGGGTGTTCGTCAATTGTTTTTTCACTTTCTCCATTTTAATATGCACAGTTAAAGTCGTTCGAAAAGGACCGAAAAAGGGTGAGTTTTAAATGGAAATAACTTTTAAACCCCTTGAACGATTCGAACAAAATTTTACACGTGCATTTGGATGGTCACCCCGAACCTCCAGTTACGAGAAAAGGCGGTCGTTTCGTTACACCCTGTATATATTATTATCTGAGTATAATACTATTTTACCAACACCTATTTCATGTATTGCTGTTATTCTAGTAAAATTACTCGGTAAAAATGTTAAAAAATCTCTAATTAATTTTCCATTTCTATAATATCTTTTTTTTTATTTCTATGAACTTCAAAGTGCCAAAACCATTTTCCGTACATAATGAATAGTGTACCATCAGTAATTAAATAAACAAAATCTTTAGACGATGTTTCACATACATCATCAAATTTTGGTGGTATTTCATTTTTAGGACGATAATAAGATTTTTTAATTACTCTAGTTGTTGGTTTAGTTGTTATAGCAGGAGGGGCAATAGTAGTTGGTTTAGTAGTGCTAACAGAAGGAGTAATAGTAGTAGTAGAAATTTTATTTCTATCAACCTCTTGATTGTAATTATCATTATTTTCAATATTATATAATCTTTGTATATCTAATATGTCAATATTATTAAATAAGTTATCATTAGTATTTTTAAAAAATAAATAAGTAGGTTGCATTAATCTACCCTCATGATTATGAGAAAGCCCTAATGTATGACCAACTTCATGCATTAAAACATAAAAAAGACTAGATTTTTCTTCTGGTATTTCTCCCAAACCATAAAACCAGTTTATACGTCTTCGTATATGAATCTCTCTCGGGCTATTTTCTTTATCAGGAAGAAAAGCATGTCCTAAAACATTTTCTGCTAAATGACCAGTACATTTGATGTTTGGTTCTAATTTATAATAGTGATTATCATATTCAAACGATATAACTATATCAGCGTATTGCTTTTCATTAGTGTGATTAAATTCTAAACCTGTCATATTACTCCATATTTTAAATACTTCAACAGTAGTAGCAATTTGTTCTGGTAATGCCAAAATAAAATGCCAATATAATTTCTTTTTATTCCATTTCAATTGTTCTTGATTAAGATTGAAAACATCTTCTTTTACACCACATCTGTCTTCTTTCATAGATTTAATTATTTCATTAAATGAACTCTCATGCACTAAATTATAGTATTGTTTAAATAACGTCATACCAGTTTCTATTTCTTCATTGGTATATTTCAACCAATTTAATTCATCTGCATTAGAACTATTATTAATTTTACTAACATATCCAAATTTTATCAAAAAATCTATCATAAATTTATCATATTGACTACTTTCGTTTATTATAATTGAAATAAATCCAGCAAGTAAGAACATAATGTATCCGCACTGCATTTTCGTTGAAAAATGTACTATCACTTGTTAAATGTAAACTGTTTGCGTGAAGCAAAACTAAAAACTATCGAATCTACCAAACATCTTGTTTTATACAGTGAGTCCCCTCCACAAAAATCTGTAGAGATACAAACATGTTGAAAGAAAAAAGGAAAATGTTAATTAACAAACTAGTATCTTCTATACACGTGCCAGAAAAAAATGAAAATTTGAATTGATTAAATCATTGACTTCAAGAAACAAAACAAAAAAACTGGAGAGACACGTGTTGATGGGAAAAAAGAAAAAAATTGTTAATTGACAAACTATTATCTTCTATACACGTGCCAGAAAAAAAATTAAATTCAGTAATTCATTGACTCCAAGTAAGTCTATTACATCTTATTAAATTACTGTCTAAACAAGCATGAATAAGAAAGTTGAAGGTTGTTAACTGATAGAAAAAAGTAAAAAAACTCGTGATTTCAGTTAAGTCTACTACATCTTGTATATTTATATCTATGAGTAAAAATGTAAATGAGAAAGAACAATATCCTCTATACACGTGGTAAAGGAAAAATTATTATTATTATTTTAACACGTGAGTTATTTAGTATTTATTATGATAATTATAACATACATATATATAAATACAAAATTTTAATTATGTTTTTGTTTAAACAAATATACATTTCTTAAAGCACAAATACGAGAATGAGTTATATATTGTGGAAGATTTTCTTTGACATAATCTTTCACTCGATAATCCTTATAATTATCTAGATCATAAACGTTTACATTACCTACAATGTGTTTCAAATATGTAACTTTTTCAGATCCTTTCACATAAACATCAACTCCACTGTTTTCTTTGATATACTTGGTTATTATATTTTTATGGTATTTGTAATCAATGTAACCGTCAGACCAATTAAAACCAAGATGGTTTTTTGTTAATCATCTAGCTGTTTTTCTTTCTTCATCACTTAAATTATTAAATGGAAAAGGAGGTGAAAATACATAACACCCCACTTTATTTTTATCTAAAATAGCAAACTCCTTAATAATAAATGATTTATCTGCTAATCTGAATCCTTGAAAGTCAACGTACATTTTTAATATTCTTCGAATTTTTTCAGCACAACAACAATAACAACACTTTACTGATACTGTTATTAAAATTCTTTTTTGTTTTCTGGTCTCTTTTTCTTTTCTTATTCAAACAAAATCTGTATATTGTAAACCAGATAGTACGTTACGCTTTAAGCTTAAAACGAATGAGACTGGTCTGTAGCTTTTATACAACCCACATCTACGAGAATTAGCAATTAATACATAGAAAGTGTATAGGTTTTTTCTATAAAATGAATAATCAATGCACTATTCCGATGAATCTTTCAATTCAATCACCTCCTCCTCCTCCTCCTCCTCTTCGGCCAGCAAATTTTCTCCTTCTACCTCTTCTTCGTCTTCTTTACAGTTTCCTTCTATAATAAAATACTGTATAATTAGAAAAAAAAGACAATACATAAATTCTTGATAATCAAAGAAAATTGTTAACTTACTTTTTGCCTTTATTGATGATTGATTTTTTTTCACATTCATCTACAATTCTTCTTTCAAAAACAAATTTATCTGCATCATACATTTTTATATAAAGATTCGAATTTTTCGCCAAATTCTTAAGATAAAAAAATCTGTCAGATATATCAATAATTTTAGAACTAATAGATCCAGTTAAAAACATACTCCACTTTGAATCTATTTCTATAACTATTCTCAATCCATAAGTTGTGTTAACTTTTTTAATTTTTGAAACTTTATACAATTTTTTCAATTTTAATTGTTTTATATTAATTATAGGTAAATACTTAACAGGACCAATTATGTCTTGATTTATTATTTGTAGCTTATCCATTTTTTTGTTTTTACACACTCAGACACTAAATTTTATGATTAAATAAAAACTTTTTTTCGCTGAAGACCAAACTGTCGTGATGGTTGACAGAACAATAACTTCATTACTCTCGTAGAAAGCTTCACTATATATATACACACCCCTTTTTTTTGAAGTTCTTTAACATTAAAATATAATAATCACGACTTTGTAGGAAGAGACGTTTAAAAATTTTCAAAACCCCAACACAATGGGCATATAACTTATTGATATTGATAAAGTAGACTTTGTTAGACCTCCTTCAGTTAAATATAGTTCTTTTTCTACACGTGCCGACGATAAAATTGCATCAATGTCCAACCAATTAGACTTTATTAGCGGATGGAAGTTCATACGCTGACGACTAAATGAATACATTATTCCTTATAAGAAGTCTTTGAAGTTCGTGTATCGATGCATCAGCAAATGCATTTTAATGCATAATCGATTACATTATTCATGCATGCATGCATGCATGTGCACTTACACATACACACACACACACACAGCTCATCGAAATTTACTCGTGCAGACAATTATGTTCTCTTAAAGTGGAGGGAGAGAGATAGAGAGAGCAAAAAACTTACCTTTTTCATGCTGATAAAGATACTCACTGCCTTGCCGACGGGGTCGGGGCCTTGTCGGCGGCGCGCATCCAGGTACGCATCCTCTTACACCCTTTACCCACACCCCTCGGCGGCGGCGGCGGGAAAAACGCACGGGATTTTGAATAAAAGGGTGGCGGTGGGGGGCGGGGCCTTAGGGGCGGGGCCTTAGAGGCGGGGCCAGAGGACCCCACCACCCACCCACCCAAAAACGGACACGAACCATATTTGGACATAACCATATTTGGTTCGAAACTTTTTTTTGGACATGCCCATATATGGCTCGATCCTTATTTGGAATAACCCCCTCACCTCTCTTCACCTCCCCTCACCTACACTTCATCCAGGTCCTGTCTAGCCCTACTACTCTAGACAATGGTCAACTATGGACCCGATAACTTTCGAACGTAAATTAATAATAGATGATTGTACGGATACACAGCTACACGGATTTTGTGACGCTAGTAACAGCGGCTATGGTGCATGTGTATACATATGGTCGTGCAATAAGAAGGGCGATGTATCAGTTCGATTATTATTGTGCAAAATCAAGGGTAGCACCAATTAAAACAATGACTATTCCTTGACTAGAACTATGCGGGGCTCTGTTATTAACGAACCTCTATAACGAAATATTAGCGAATTTTGAGTCTTACAAGTTTAGTAAAGTACAATATTGGTGTGATTCTACAATCGTACTACATTGGTTACGCACTCCATCGAATTTATTGAAATCTTTCGTAGCAAACCGTGTCGCGATCATTCAAGATGCTACTCATGTAAAACAATGGCGTCATGTCAAATCAGGGGACAACCTAGCAGACGCGATATCTAGGGGACAAACCCCAAATGAGTTTACAAAAAATAATATATGGCAATTCGGACCGACATGGCTGATGGGTACGGAAACCCAGTGGCCAGATGAATTTATGAGAACGGAAAAGGTTCCCGAGTTAAGGAAGAATGTATGTTTGAAGGTAGCAATCAATGATTCGTTTATATTAAAAAGATTCTCGTCCTATACAAAATTAATTAGGATTACGGCCTATTGCTTAAGATTCAAAAAAGGTAACCTATATAAAGGTCAACTTGGCACACAAGAAACAAAAAATGCTGAGTAGCATATTTTGAAATTATTACAACAATCTCAGTTGGCAACAGAACTAAATGCGTTAAGGAAATCAGAATACATCGGTAGGTTCGCTAATTTAGATCCATTTATCGATCAAGAGGGTATAATACGGGTAGGAGGACGAATACACAAGTCCAACCTGCACTTTTCACGTAAGCATCCAATTCTGTTGCCAAGACAGCATCATATCACGGACTGTCTAATACGCGAAATACATGAAAAACATTGCCATACCGGTATAGCAACTACGCTTTATAACCTCCAGTTGCGATTTTGGATACCTGACGGTCGTAATCAGGTACGCAAAATAATAAGGACCTGCACACGGTGTTGTAGATTTACCACAAATCCAGTTAATTATAAAATGGGAGAACTTCCGTCTTCCAGAGTGCGTCCTGCTCTACCATTCGCGCATACAGGAGTAGATTCCTGCGGCCCTTTTTTTATAAAGGAAAGGAAATATCGTAATAGAAATCGGATAAAGGTATACGTCTGCGTATTCATCTGTATGGTCGTAAAGGCTGTTCATTTCGAGGTGGTTAGCGATATGACAACAGAGGGGTTCCTGGCGGCGTTACGTCGTTTTGTTTCAAGACGTGGGACGCCAGATCATGTCTATTCGGATAACGGTACAAACTTCGTTGGTGCAAAAAATCAATTAAGAGAATTGAATGCGTTGTTCAATTCTGAACAATATAAAGAAGGGGTAGGCAAATACGCTTCCGAGCATCGAATTACGTGGCACTTCATACCGCCAGTCAGTCCCCATTTCGGGGGACTGTGGGAGTCCACGGTAAAATTATTTAAGAATCACTTTAAACGAGTAGTAGGAGATGCCTTATTAACATTTGAGCAATTAAATACATTCGCAGTCGAGGTGGAGGGGATCCTAAACTCACGACCAATAACAAGCATTTCAACAGATCCGAATGACTTACTCGCCCTCACTCCAGCTGATTATATAGTAGGAAAACCTATCACCTCTTTGCCTGAAGACGACATGACTGCAACACCAAGTAATCGTCTGTCCACTTGGTAGCACATTACTCAGCTACGTCAGAATTTTTGGTCCAAATGGAGCCTGGAATATTTGAGCGAGCTTCAAGTCCGCAGCAAATGGACAAAAGGCGATCCAAACATAAAAATTGTGGCAATCGTACTAATAAAGGAGAAAAACCTTCCATGCTCCCAATGATTAATAGGAAGAGTGTCTCAAGTACATCCTGGTCAAGACAACATCGTAAGAACCGTCACCATCAAAACAAAAAACGGAGAAATGAAGAGGGCAGTAAAATGTCTTTGTCCACTACCAGTTGAACCATCATGATTAGTCTTAGTTATTTTTCCTTGTATCATTAAATTTTATATTCAGTAATTTTATGATTTGGAATGATTTTTGTATACAATGTAAAATCATATGTAAATGTTAAAGGACATGATGATTGCTCGGCATCCTCGCAACGGGGGAGTATGTCAAGTAGCATAAGTTTCCCAGCAGCCAAGGTCTACCATAAACGCCTAATTAATTCTAAATCTCATTCAAAATTGTACCCATTTGCCGCCACGACTGGTGTACTACATACTACATTATTATGGACAAAATTGGAAATGATTGTAATTTGATTTTTCTTCATAATTAACATTTAACAAACGTAACTTATGTTTTCAGAAACTACAGACGATCCTAAATCGATGTGATTACATTATTTAAGGAAAAATTTAGTTAATGTCCAGTCAACTTATTCACACTGATGCGATTTTTATTTTCTGCATTTTCTCAAAAATTAGCAACTAACAAACGCTTTTATTGATATAACAAACATCTACAAACGCTTAACAAACAACTCCTGTAGTTTTTTTTCCATTATTCAATTATTTCCGGCCAACTTCACGGACACCCTTTCTGTTGGGTTTGCCTGAGGGTGGTAGGGAGGTGTTGTTGTTTGCCTCATACCCGTTAGTTGTAACAAATCGTTTATATCTTTGTTAACGAACTCCGTACCGTTGTCGGTCACTAAGACTTTCGGTGTACTCCATCTGTGTATCACCAAGTTTTCGATAGCTTCTGCAATTTTCTTGCCGGTAGCTTTACGAAGTGGAGCGATCTCGATCCATTTCGTGTAAAGGTCTTGAATGACCAATACATACGAGAACCCTTGTTTACTTGGCGTCAGTGCACCCATAATATCTGCCGATATTACAGTCCACGGCTGTTCAACAATTCGGTGACCCATGAAGCCGACGGGAGCTTGTTGTTCTACTTTACAGCGTTGGCATTCGTTGCAATGGCTGACGTATGACGTCACGTCTTTGAACATACCTGGCCAAAAATAATTTATCGCAAGGCGTCGATAAGTACGATCGATACCTTGGTGGCCGGCTTGCGGTAATTTATGGTACTCTTCGAACACCTTTTGCTTGTATTCTCTTGGTATTACCAATTTCCAAGCATTGAGATCCTCTAATTCAGCGTTAGCTAGATTAGAGCGTCGTTGATGATACATCAACTCACCGTCTAGTTTCCAATCTGGGAACTTTTCTGGTGACTTTTCGATATCTTTTACGCGCTTCAGATACCAAGCATCTTTGGTATCGGCGTAAGTTGTCGGTATTAGTGCATTCAAACTTTCCGGTGCTCGTGACAGAGCATCTGGAACATGATTTAATACTCCTTTTCGGTGTACGATTGTAAAATCGTATTCCATTAAGGCGAGAGCCCATCGAGCGAGTCGTCCGGATGGATCTTTTAAATTGTGTAACCATCGGAGACTGCTGTGGTCGGTAATAACAGTGAAACGGTAGCCTTCAAGATAGCATCTAAACTTCTTGATGGACCATACCACTGCCAAGCATTCTTGCTCGGTTACGGTATATTTTCTTTCAGGTTCGGTAAGCGCTCTACTTGCGTAGGCAATTACCCTTTCCTGACCTTCGATAACTTGTGTCAAAACAGCTCCTAAGCCAACGTTGCTGGCATCGGTTTGTAATGAAAACGGTATAGAAAAATCTGGGCATGCGAGCGTTGGTGCGCTCGTTAAACATCCTTTCAGTGCGTCAACTGCTGACTGCTGATTGGTTGTCCATTCCCACGCTTGATTTTTCTTTGTTAGCTTTGTTAATGGCTCAGCAATAGTCGCAAATTCGTGTATGAATCTCCTGTACCAGGAAGACATACCCAAGAATCTACGAATTTGCTTGAGATTTTTCGGTATCGGGAAGGCAATCACAGCTTTAGTTTTAGCTGGATCTACCCGAAGTCCTTGGCTGTCGACAATAAACCCGAGATAGTTCACTTCTGTTCTACAGAAATGGCTTTTCTCTTTGTTTATTGTTAAGTTTACTTGCCTTAACTTCTCGATAACTCTCTCTAACCACAATAAGTGCTCATCGAATGTTTTGGTGACAATTATAATGTCATCCAGATAAACGAACACATGAGGATAGAATTCGGGACCAAGTAATTTGTCCAGAGCACGCTGGAAAATCGCGGGAGCGTTAGTTAATCCATACGGCATACGTTTGAATTGAAACAAACCTCTGCCTGGAACGATGAAAGCCGTGATACCACGAGATTTCTCCGCTAACGGTACTTGCCAATACGTTTGACTTAAATCGAGCGTCGTTAGATAATTGGCTTGTCGTAACTCGTCAAGAATACCCGCCATATTTGGTAATGGGTAGGCATCTTTTTTCGTTACTGCGTTAACACGCCGTAGGTCTACGCAAAACCGAAGTTTGCCATTGGCTTTCTTTGCCATGACCACCGGGCTTGCCCAATCGCTTTGCGATGGTTCGATGATGCCATTGGTTAGCATTTCATCCACCTCTTGCCACATAGCTTGGCGGATTTTCTCTGTGCATCTATGTGCTCGCTGACGATTAGGCTCGTGATCTTGCACGTCGATTTCGACTGCCGGTAATTTTGAGATTCCCGGTTTTCCAGAAATGGGGGGTAGCTTGATTTCTAGAAAATCGTGTAACCTCTGAGCGTTATCTGTATCGGGAACTGATAAGCCGTTATATATGACTACACAATTTAGTCTTTCGGCATTCGAGAACATAAATTTATTCTGTGGTTTTTCCTTATACGCCCACTCTCCCGCTGAGAAGTCGACAATCACGCAAGCGTGACTAAGGAAATCCAGTCCCAGAATAAAATTGCTGGACAAGGATGGCATCCATAGTGTGTCCACTATAGTTGTCTTCCCCTCCAACAGGATCGGTATCTTAGCGGATTCATTAACTTTGCAGACGCAATTGTTTCCGACGGTAACTTTCAAGGTTTCTATTTTTCCGGACTTTATACCAATTGATTTAAATAAATCTATGGCTTTTTGTCCTGCGAACGTGCGTGATGCACCAGAATCTACTAATGCACGCAGTTCGTTCCCTTGAATGGTGACTATCGTATAAAATGCTAATTTCTCAGCATTATTACCACATGTGGTAATTATTACATCGGCTAAATCACCAGTCGATAACTTGTCCTCGATCGATAAATCTTCGAAGATTTCGGTATTGACAACCAGAGCGTCTGGACGCTCCGCATTGTTTTTATTTACATTCTCTAATCTGGGCATTTCCGATGGGTTTGAGAACGTGCGATAACTGTAATCATGCTCGATATTAGAACATCCTTGTTCCGAAATTGGATTTTCGTGATTACTCGGTATCTTTTCGTCTCGCTTCACTAGCGAGATTTGCGATATCTTTTCATCCGACGCCTGGAGTTGCGTAGAATTCTGGGTAGAAATTACGAGCTCCTTTTGCCGTTTTTTGACGAGCATTTAGGACATTCCGCAAGGGAAACGTCTTTTTGCCCGCATCGATAGCAGAACATCTTTCTGGCCTCTTTACACATACTCCAACCGTGTCCCGATTTACCGCAATTAAAGCAGGTCATGTTCGAGCCAGGTTGTTTCTGTTTAGAGCCGCGCTGACCTTGATGTTTATTATTAGCTTTCTCCTTCGGTTTCGATTTGGAATTATTATTCCTTCCTCGATTACCGGATGATTTGAAAGCTTGTAGATGCTCTTCGGTATCTTTTGAATCTTCTGATGTAGATTCATCGGTATCTGAGTCGGAACTTTCGTCCACTTCAAGAGCACGGACTGCGTGTCTTCTAGACTCCCGTATCTTTCCACGATTGCCTTTATATACCAGTTCGGGAACTAAAGTTTCCTCTGGCATAGCAGGTGGGCTATATCCTAATGACGGCCGGTATGCGGCTTCGAAATTGAGCGCTAAACGCTCAAATTCTCGATACGTCATCGCAGTATGTATAGCGATACCTCGTCTATACGCCGGTAGCATGTTCTTGTGCGCGATAGCAATTCGGCTCCAATCCGATCTATCTCTGCCTATTTTGCGAATATACGATTATATAATTTGCAAATAGGCTCGCACAGGCTCGTTAACTCCCTGAGTTCTTGTAAGAAGCTCAGTTTCCAACTCCTCCTCCCAGGTTTGTGATCTGAAATACGACCGTAAACCGGACTTAATTTCAGACCAGGTTGAGAATTTGTTATCCTCAAACCACATCCTCGCCACACCAGTTAAGATGTGGGGAAAGACGTCAACCAGGTCGGAATCTCTAATCCTAAGCAGATTCAAAACGGCGTCGGTCCTGGCAATGAAGCTCTCAACCGTTTCCGTTGAACCGCCCGCAAAGGTTAGATTCGATTTCTGGAGTGACTCGAGAACTCGCCAACGGGGCATGGTGTCTTCCCCTCGGCCGATATCTTTTCTGGGTGTCTTGCGAGTGACCTTCGTTGCGTAGGTTCCTCGATACACCGCAGCGGTACTTAATCCCGAAGCTTCATCAGAAGCTAGTTGGGATTCGATTTCTTCGCCTGGCCTAGTCAGTGTCAGCAGAGGCTGGCCCTGATTGGCCGGTCCCGGTTGGTTCGTCGCGTTTTTAGGCGGACGGCCTCTGGGACGCTTAGCGGGAACAGGCTGTGCTGTTCCTCCGATAACTTTTCCTTGAGCTAATTGCTCGAAGGATCTCGATATTTGCGAGATGAGATCTTGGAAAGAATTTTCCAATTTCTCCATTCTCGCATCGAGATTCGATACCTTGCTTGCCAGGTCAACCTGGACAGCATCGTTATCTGTCGGGTCATCGAAATCCTCCGATGTATTTCCCGACCCGGTACTCCCTCTCCTCTCCGCATTCTCTGCCATCGCACTTACTCAAGGCTCATCCGGTGTTAAGGCGTCTATGAATGTCGGAGGTTGTCGCTGGAGTGAGCCAGGTTTGTTCCGCTGGCTCCGATAACCCGCTCACGGTAGGTTGCCCCACCAGTGGCTTGGGTGCGCGCGCAATAGTCGAGGGCGGTGGCGCCTTCACTCGAACTATTCGCTTGTCACCCGTGCTGCCCTCTTTGATTGATCTATCCATCGATAATCCATCACCAACGATCCAGTTCCAACAGTCACCACCAGATGGCAGTGCTTGCATAGATCTAGTCGCCGATAATCAATGATCAATGGCCTAGTTCCTTCAATCACCGCTAGATGGCAACACTCGTATCGATTATCGATCGGTGGCTCTATCGGTGACTGTTAGGTGGCAGCACCGTTAACATTTTTGGCAGAGAGTCTGTTTACAGCCTCAATCTGCCCATCCATTTCCTCGAGAAAATTGTTTTTGTTTATTTTGGGAAGGAAGGAAGATAAGGAAAGGAAATTTGGATAGGTGGGAAAACTGAGGATTTGCGGTATCCTAAACGATATCATAAACGGTAACATGTGCGGGTATCTTAAACGATAGCTTAAGGAGGAGCTTCTTTAAGGTTCCACGAGCTGTGAAACCCTATCGAGGCTTACCTCCTTTTTCGCCGCCTTCTTCTTTGAAGACTTGGATGGCCCCGCTTTCGGCTGTGAAGCCTTCCGCGATGCCACCTTCGCCTTCTCCGAAGGCCGTGGTTTAGGCCTGGACGCCTTCCGCATTTGCTTCAGGACGTCCCACGGTACGTTCGTACCGGCCTTCGCCACGTACGGTCCGCGTGTCTGCCACGTCGGACTGCAGGCGATGCAGGTCCGCAAGGTTTTACCCTTGCGACCACACCCTTTGCAGAAATCTTCCACAACGGGTGTGGGACACTGGCTAAACCTGTGTCCCCTGCCTTTGCAGTTCCAGCAATACCAATTGCTGGGACCGCCGATACCGCTGGCCGCCGGTTTGGGCCTCACACTGGAATCCAGCTTTGGCCTCTTCGCCGGCGAGACCTCTGCCTCCTTCGGCGGCAGGGGTTTCTTGGCCTTTGCGGCCTTGCCTGACACCACACTTGCGTATGATGCAGGTTTCGGCTGCGGCCTTGAAACCACTGTCTCCGGACGAGGTCGCTTCCCCTTGCCACGTCCCTTGCGGGGCGGAGCTTGGGGGGGCTTCCCCGTCGCAGGACGCGAGGCCCCCTCGACCGCTTTCACCACACGGTGAAAAAGGTCAAGGTCCCGGAGGAAAAACGCCACCAGGTCCTTCTCCGTGTAAGACACGGAAGGCTCTGGCAGCGGCTTTTCCTCGGAGGAACGAGACGCTGTGCTCATTCCTCGAAACTGCTGGGAGAGCTCAGTCACCTTTGCAGGTGTCCTGGGGCTCTCCCTATGCAATTTCGGGGAAGAGTTCAGCAACTCTTCCTCGAGTTCAAGATCGAGCGAGCCGAGTCTCGCTCCGGTAATCTCTGATGGTGAACCGAAGTCCACCACCAGGAGGTCGAGGGGATCGAGATCCCCTTTGACAAATGAGATCGGTGACCCACAAGGTGACACCGATCCCACGGTGAGTGGCCTTACCACTGAAAGTGGTAAGGTCACCGGGACCCGCGGAGCAGGAGAGAGCGGCTCGGCCGCAGGATGCAGCAAAGCTGCAGGAAGCAGCGAAGCTGCGGGGGGCAGCTGGGCTGCAGGAGGCGGCTGGGCCGCGGAGGCGACGGCTTCGCCGTCGGCGACGGTTAGAGGGGCTTGTGAGGCCATGGAGTTGAGGAGGTCTGGTCTGGTCTAAGGAAGGATTAGATATGAGCTCCTGCCGGCTCGCTCACCGCTCGCTAGGCGATATCCGATGTTGCCGAATTTCTAATTAACTGGGTTAATCCGGTTAATTGAGTTGACAACATCGCGGTACTAGTCTGATAGTTCAGCCGCGGCGCGAGGACCGACGATTATTGTCAGCCGGCTCGGCCTTGGCTAGCGCTTGCCTGTGTTTACAAACACGCGCTAGGCAGAATCCTGCCTGTACTAAGAGCCTTTACGATAGCATTGCTATTTAACACGGAGAGTATAATATTATATTATATTCTCGACCGTGATTCTCATTTACCATGATTTTCGTTATCTTGCACTGATTGCTCGAGTTCCATGGGGCTGCATGAACCCGATTGAGCAATTTACTACCTATGAGTAAATTCTCTTGACAATCACGTGCACTATGTTTTTCAGTATTTTACTGACGATATTTATGCTCGGACACATGGCTTATTTAGATTATTAAAATCCACAATAATTTAATTTACATAAACCCACGTTGGGCGCCATTTGTAATGGATTCTTCTACCACGATGGGCTGATCGTGATAGCTATCTTTCTATTACCTTCGGCCGTCCTTACATTCGGTACTTTCAGGGCGCCAGTTGGTCATGTGGGTGACCAACAACCCAGCGTTAACATAGGGGTCTTACCCCGCCATTCCAATCGTATGCATTTTCCATTGGGCTGATTGGTAGTGCATAGAGGACGGTACGGAAGCCTGGTTTGCTCAGTGTGCTAGGTCGTAGAGAGAGGGGAGGGTCCCTTACGGGTAGCCCGAGCCTCTCGACAATAGACACACTCTCCCACCCACCCACTCACACATGTGAGGGGAGGTGAGGAGACGAGAACATTATCGAGATCTTTTCTCATAGGGGACTGTCAGGGTGGTGCATCCCCGCAATGCCCAAGTCCGCGGTGCCATGCGCGTTGCCATGGACTTAGCGGCGGCACCCGGCATGCGGCAGAAACCTACCATACCTGCACAGGTTCCTTATGCATCGATAGCATACAGTGTGTTCGTTGCGTAGGGAGCAAGCTCATCTCACACACACGGACACACTCATCGGTGAGCCGGTGTGGTGTACGTCCGCCTCGCGCGACGCCCCATGCCCGACTCACTCTCTTATTTCCCCCTCCTCAGGGGACTAGAGAATTCGCCTTTCGCAGGAGTCCCTGTGCCCACTTCTCCTCGTCTCAAACCACCAAGTTACTTGGCACAGCCCTGCCTTGCTCGCTTGGTCGGCTTGGACTTTTAATTGGAGCGCCGGTCTTTTCATCCGGTTTTCTGACGCCCCGCAGGGATGTTCCTAGACGGTACTTCCTGTCCACTCGGAAACCTATGCACCGAGTCGGTAATGTAGGGTTTGGAATAACCACTACTAATCGTTACCTTTTCTTTAATTTCTTTATTAAATCCGGTATCTTGATACGTAACGAGAGAACCTCGTAACAATACAAATTAAGATTAAACACTACCTTGTGTAACGGAGTTTACTTGAGTTAACTACTACGGGAGGTAGTACTAAAATTAATATTAATAATCAAGATGATATCTCCAGGCGCTGTTAGCTTTCTCCGTCAGATAAGTTATAATATTATTCTAAATTAATTTTGACATCCCTTATAGAAAATATGGAATATATTTCTTTGTAAAAATTTGAATTTCTTTTACAGGTTATAGTTCTTTCAGTTGAAGCAGTTTTAATAATTATTATGCCCATGGAGCTATAAATGAATATATTATTATTCATAATGAATGAGATGAATAAAGAATAGAATATATGAAAAAATTTCTAGAGCATTTATAAATATTCATCTGCTTTGTGACCAAAATGTCAGCATTTGATTCAGCTGTGAGACAAAACTCATGGAATGATGTGAAAGAGGTAACAAGTTAATATAGGATTTTTAAAACGAATAGCTGACATCTATGTTGAGGTGGAGAGTAGATATTTGTTCAGCCACAAATTTCTGCACATGAAAAATTATTTCATATTATGTTTTAGGTATAACGGTTACAACAAGTATAGCTTTCGCAGGATTAAAACACTGGTCATATATTCATCATAAATAGTTACGGAAACTGACATGGGTAACCTGATCTACATTTCACTCGCACTGATAACATTTTGGCTATGATTTAATGCAAAGCATGTGCAGCATGGAAGAAGGTGACACTTATACTACAAATTATGATTATACACCTTATAAAAGTACAGCGCTTCTAACTCCACATCAAATATTATCTTAAATGCTAACTACTATTTGACATCTAACTTATACATTATATCATTATACAATTTAAAACAATGGATATTTTGTCTTATTTATTACATTTTTCTTTATTTGGTAATTAATAATGCATGACATTTCTATACATATACATACACACACAGTAGGCTATTTGTATAAAAATAATTTACCATAGTTTTCTTAGTCACTATTTTTGTATAATTCGATAGTGTCTTTATTAAATTACATTTGTAATGAAAAAATGTTAATTTACTTGTTATTCATTACGAGGGTAACGAGTAAGTGTGTGATAATATTAGTAGTAATATATTAAATTAAAAATGCATTACATTTTTCTATGACTATTCCCGCAACCTTTTTTTCTTCATAAATCAAATAATCCGTCTCAACACCAGATTTTCAGAGCGAGTCAATTTTGATATCAATTACCAAATTGTAAGGTAGAAAAAAGTGAGGCAAAATTATTAATGTTAGGAAAAATTAATCGCAGTGACGATTTTACTGATTATTAAATAACAAACATTTTAGGTAAAAAATATGTATATTATTTCATATTTTTCCGCGTGGTCGCTAAATTTTAATAGCTAAAGATGCCTTATAGTAATCAATTTAAAGTAAACCGTACGAAAGAATCATATTACCATATGGGTGAGGATAAAATAATCCCATGACAGTTTATGTAGATTATAATCTTATAGCTATACATTCGATATAGATAGAAGCTTTATTATTTTAAATAAAAGAACACAAAATATTTTGCAGATAACATTCTGTTTTTCATTGAAAAAACAAGTGCTATGCAAATATAAACCTTAAATCGTGAAAATATTATACAAAAATAAATTAGATCTGGTATTATCCATAAATCTTATTCTTAAAATGTTTGTCGCATATATTATAAATTCCAACAGAATATCTACATGCCTCTTTTCGGTTAAGACGAATTAATCTCAAACACTGTACATATGCAATAGTACATAGTAGATCGCTAAGTCGGCGGATTGGCGAGAGGGGCTTTGTTTACATCGTACTCTTAACCAGGGAGAAACACTCTCTCCGCTGTATTTCCATTGCTATAAAAGCACTTCGATTGGGATATTTCAATTTATAAGTGAAGTACAATTTTGGTGAATTAGGAAAGAGAATTTGCATGTGAAATAGGCAAAACAAAAGTTTATTGAAAATGCCAAAAGTTTCTAAACCCTATAAAAGCATGCAAACTATTTATCCAGATGGGTATAAATATTATGTACGTCAAAGACGAATGAAAAGAAATAGAAATGAAGTAATGTAAGTTTTTGTATATATATATATATATATATATATATATATATATAGTTGAAGGAAATAAGTACATACTTCAAAATTATTGTTTCATTGATTAAAATCTCATTTTTTATAAAGATACTTAAAATGTAGTGATAAAAGGTGCCCGGGTACTGCAAAAACTTTAAACGGCAAAGAAGATTTTCAAAAATTAACCGACCATAATCATAATGTTAATACTAATATAATTAATAAAGCAAAATTCAAAGAGGAAATTTTTAATTACATGCATAATTATCCATGTACTTCAAAACAAGCGTTTGATGCATGCTCTTTAAGGTATTACTTTTTTACTACTATTAATAATGTAATTTTAAACTTCAATCATACAACAAAACTAATCTTAAGTTGATTTCCATATTAAAGAAATGAAGTTGCGCCTTTGAGCTTTGCAGAAATTCAAAAAACTTTGAAAAGCTGGAATACTGAAAATCGTCCGAAGCTTCCAGATACAATGGAGGAAGTAGAAATAATTTTAAATTCTACAAATTGGCAAAACATTTTAAAATTTACTATAAGGGGAAAAGAACATAAGTTAGATATACTTCAATATGAAGATGGAATAGATATTTTAATTATATTGTACGATAAACAATTATGTAAATTGATAGAAAAAACCAAATTATACCACATAGATGGTACATTCGTAACAGTTCCAAAATTAATAAATGCATACCAACTATTAATTGTCATGGCAGAATACAACAACCAAGTCAGTAACTTCTTAAATATTTTTAGTGTATTTAAGATGAAACGTGGGGGCTTTTCAATTAGCCCGAAAATCGACACAATCGGTTACAAATGTACTGTTTATATGGCACACAATGTGCCATTTGTGTCCGATTGTGTGTTGATATTTAGGGTAATTGGAAAGTTCCTTTTAGTATGTAATATATTTGATTAGCCAGAAAGTAATATTTCGGATTTGATGTCTCTCTATTTACATAAATCAAAATTACTTTCCTAATAACTCAATAATACATTCACTGATTTCTTTTTGAAATTTGTATTTTGTAAGATAGTCTAATTTTCAAAAACCTTTTTTCCTTAAATTTATATTTATATTTTAAGATAAAGACAGGTCAGCTGATTTAAAGCAATAAAGTTAGAAATAATCCCTCGTCAACATTAATATATATGCAGAAAATTTTTGAAAAAAAAATTCTTTGAACTTGAAGGGGAGGCATAAGATAAGATACAATGCGATTGTTTTTGCCTTTAAATTTCATTTACAAGTAACAAAAAGGCTAAATTCATTTTTCTCAATTGAACCTTTTTTTTTATTTTTATTATCGTAATTTATCTGAAAGCATTCCAAATTACTATACTGCATTATCTTTACACTTTACGTAGCACAAAAAATACTTTTGGATTTAGTCATTTCATAGCTTCACTGTATACTCTTTATTTAAAAAAATATGCAAAAATAATATGGTGAATCAATTAGAAAAAAATGAATATAGAATACATAATTTTCTAATTTATGTATGTTTAAGTTTTGAGGTCTTATAAAGTTATGATTTTTTTTTAATCAGAAGCAATAAATAAACTTGGATATAAATTTTATAAAAAGGAATGAATGAAGCATTTTGTACAAAGTCAGATTAAATTCAATTGTATATTATAGAACAGTGATCGGAAAAATGTTCACTTCTTTAGCTGTTAATATTGTCGCTACTAGGGATTTCCTATTATTAAAAATAGTAATATAAATTAAAAATGCAAAAATTGTTAAGCACTGTTTTAAAAGATTCAGAAGCTCATGCAGATGCAAACAATCTCCAGATTTCATAAATAATTGAAAATCATTATTTTCTATAAATTTGTAACCACCAAATCCTATTAAAGTATACAACCAAATTTAATGCGATTGTTTCGAAAATACCCAATTACATTGTTCTCTTTATACTTTTGTGGCGACAACGCCAACGATTAAGGGTGCCAACTGTCAAGTATTGCCAACCCACTCACTGACTAGGCGGCGCCACCGTGGGTCAAAGGGTTCGGCCTTGAACTTGGGTATAAAAGGACTCTCCCTGGCCGGCAACTCTCTCTTCGAAATTAACATTTCGGCTTACGCGATTATCTGACTAACAATGAGCAGAACAATTTGTGCAATCATCATTATAAGCATTGTGATATTCAATTAATAAAACTGAGTTCTTCTGAATACACTTTATTGAATTCTTTACATTGTGGAACACACCCGTGATACCACAAATTGGTGACCCCGACGTGATCGGAAGAATTCTGGAAGGAAAAACCGCTGAAGAGGATCTTCGCTGACCTCGTGGAGCTGGGATGCCGAACGTGCCACGAACTCCGCCATCTACGGATTCAACGGACTCGCTCATCATTTTACCTCAAGCCGGACCGGCAAATCAAAACGAATCTCAACCTGCAAGAATGGAACAAGGATTGAGCGACTGCCTCCTGGACACGGCCGCACCAGCATTCAACCCAATGGAACAGCTTTACTCCGTGGGCAAGCACGTGCTCACACCATTTATGAACGATGCGCCTGATTTATGGTTCATCATGGTGGAAGCGGAATTTGATGCGGCGAGAATCACCGCGGACGGTACAAAATACTCGGCCGTTCTTAGGGCTCTGGACAGGGACACCTTGAAGCTGCTAACCGATGTCCTTAGGAAACCGTCTCCAAAAGACAAGTATTTGAATCTGAAAGAGGCAATCATAAATAGGGTTGCAGAATCGCGCACCAAGCAGGTGGACAAGTTACTGACGAACCTTGTGCTTGGTGACAGAAAACCCTCGCAACTATTGCGCGAAATGCGTGACCTGGCGAAGTCAGAAGTGAGCGACGACATACTCCATCAGCTCTGGTTAGAGCGTTTACCGGCTCACATGCGTCCTCATCTGCTCACTTCAAGCAAATTGAATCTTGAAGCAGTAGCTGAAATTGCTGACCGTATCATCGACACGTTTCAATCGTCGTATGTTCTGGCAGCATCAAAGTCGACACCGGGAGTTTCAAATTGTAACCTGGAAAGAAAAATAGATGATCTGCAAGCCCTCATTTTAACGTGCATGCAGGAAATAAAAGACCTAAAGGCCGGGCATAAAGTGCTCTTAGAGACGCAGCTAATTCAAGGACAAGATGTGTATCGAGAGCAAACCGCGCAAAGAAACAGTAGGCATAGGTCCAAAACACCAACAATGTCACGGCTTTGTTATTACCACCAAAGGTTTGGCGAGAAGTCGAACAAATGTGTCGAACCATGTCTACTTCATGCGACCTTCAAGAAACCTACGGGAAACTAGTTCAGCCATCGTTGACTGGAGTTCGCAACAGTGGCGAGGTCAATCAGATCTCCAAGGAACTCCGATTATTCGTCCATGACAAGCAAACAAATGCTAAGTATTTGATCGACTCAGGATCTGCTGTGTCCATTATTCCGGCAAATAGGATTCGGATTGTCGATAAAAAGGATGATCTAGTTCTTTATGCAGCCAACGCCTCGGAAATTCCGACTTTTGGTAGGAAAACCTTGAAGCTAGATTTGAACCTGCGAAGAGATTTCATTTGGACATTCATAATAGCAGAAGTACCAATGGCAATAATAGGGGGGGATTTCCTAACTCACTACAATGTGATAATTGACTTGAAGAATCAGAGGTTGATTGATGGAACGACTAAATTGACCTCCAGAGGGGAAATTCTCGAAACAAGTCATCACAGTGTCTCGACGATTCACTCAGGTACACAGTACTCGAATCTATTAAATAAATATATTAGTGTCACGCAACCCTCTCCTAAGGTAAAAATTGGGAAGACAAATTTTGCTCATCGCATAATTACGACTTGCCAGCCAGTCTCACAGAAGTTCAGAAGGCTGTTTGGTGAAAAGGCAATGGCAGCACGAAGAGAAATACAGCAGCTGCTTGATATGGGAGCATTACGTCCATCAAATAGTCCTTGGGCTAGTCCAATTCACCTGGTGAAGAAGAAGGATGGCAGCTATCGCATGTGTGGTGACTACAGAGGCTTAAATGCAGCAACAGTTCATGATAGTTATCCACCACCACTCATCCATGATGTTTTCCCAATGTTACAAGGGAAAACCATCTTTTCAACCATCGACCTGGAAAGAGCATATCATCAGATACCAATGCACGAAGAGGACATTGGAAAGACAGCAATCACAACTCCTTGGGGACTTTATGAGTACCTGGTGATGCCATTTGGCTTAAAAAATGCCACACAAACCTTCCAGAGATACATCAATCATATATTCAGAAACCTGGAGTTCGTATTCATATATGTTGATGATATCCTGGTGATGTCGGATACTGAGCAGCAGCATCAAGTCCATTTGGAAAAGGTTTTCGAAAGACTGCAGCAAAATAACCTCACAGTGAACCTGCAGAAGTGTAATCTAGGTAAAAAGGAGGTTAACTTCTTGGGATTTCGCATAGGAAATGAGGGGTACTCACCAGCTACAGAACGTGTACAACGGATATTGGATTTCCCAAAGCCTTCAACAGTTATGGAGCTGAGAAGATTTTTGGGCATGCTGAATTATTACCGGAAGACTATTCCACAGGCAGCACAATTGCAGGGACCACTCACAAAGTACTTAACCCAGTCCAAGAAGAATGACAAGACGCCAATCAGCTGGAATCCTGAAGCAGAACAGGCCTTCGAAGATTGCAAGGCAAGTCTGTCTAACCTCACCCTGCTCAGATATCCTTCAGCCACGTCAGAAGTTTGTCTGACAGTAGATGCTTCTAACACAGCAATTGGAGCTTCACTCGATCAGCTGGAACATGGAACATGGCATCCAGTTGGATTCTTCTCCAGGAAGCTAAGTCAAACAGAACAAAGATATTCCACGTATGACAGGGAGCTTCTGGCAGTATTCGCAGCCATCAAGTACTTCGAACACTTGCTAGAAGGTAGATCTTTTAAAATAAAAACTGATCACAAGCCACTGACACATGCTTACAGTAAGAAACCTAACCAAGTCTCCGACAGACAGTTAAGACAGTTGGAATACATTTCCCAGTTCTCAACTGACATAGAGCACATCAAGGGAAGTGATAACGTGGTGGCTGATGCACTATCCCGCATTAACACCATTGAAATGCCAACTGTCCTGAGTCCCAAGGTCATTTCTGAAGCACAAAGTGATGATGCGGAATTGAGAGACCTGGTGACTCAAAACAACACTTCACTTAACCTACACAAGCTCACAGTGGAACCACAAATTCAAATTCACTGCCAGGTGTCTGATGGTCGTGTGAAGCCTTACATACCCCAGAGGTTAAGAAGGACAGCTTTTAAAATAGTACACGGCCTGTCACATCCTAGCATCCGCAGCACGTTGAGGGAACTCTGCAGCAGATACACCTGGCCTGGAATTAGGAAGGATGCTACTAAGTGGACGCGTGAATGCTTGGATTATCAGAGATCCAAGATCCAGCGTCATAATAGGATCCTCCCGAATCATATAGAGGTGCCAGACAACAGGTTCGGGCACATACACATGGACATCATTATGTTACCACCTGTGAAGGGCTATAGGTACTGTGTGACCATCATAGACCGCTTCACTAGGTGGCCTGAAGCCATTCCACTCGCGGACATCACTGCTGACACACTCACCAAGGCACTATTCACTCACTGGATTTCACGTTTTGGCACTCCACTGATGATCACCACAGACCAGGGCACTCAGTTCGAGGCAGCACTTTTCCAATCTCTGGCACATGCAGTTGGGGCGAAGAAGCTGAGGACATCCCCATACCATCCACAGTCAAATGGGATGGTAGAACGCTGGCATAGGACTCTCAAGGCAGCATTGATGTGTTCTCCGGAACCCTGGGTTGATATCCTGCCATTCATCCTGCTGGGGCTGCGAACTTCCTTCAAGGAGGACCTACAAACGACACCGGCTGAATTAGTGTATGGGACAACCTTGCGGATACCTGGTGACTTCTTTGTAAATAACGAACCAACCTGGGATCCACTTACTTTTATTGACAGGCACAGGACTTTCATGAGAGCACTTAGGCCAACTCCAACTGCCCATCATAACAAGGCGAAGATGTTCGTGAGCAAGGATTTGGATACTTGCACCCATGTCTTCTTGAGAGCTGACCATGTCAAGAGACCACTGGAGCCACCATACACTGGACCCTACAAAATAAGTGAGAGGATAAGTGACAGGCTGTACAGGATTCAAGTGGACGGGGTAGACAAAAATGTCGCCATTAACAGACTGAAGCCAGCCTATTTCACGAAAACGGACGGGGAATTACCTGATCTAGATGATGAAGAGGAACAGAAGCCACACCTTTGGACATCGGATTTTAATCAACCGAGGCGTACTTACGTGAAATTCAAACCTATTGTCCGTAACAGCTAAACTCACTGCGCATGCGCGCAGACTCAGGAGGGAGTGGTTGTAGCGACAACGCCAACGACTAAGGGTGCCAACTGTCAAGTATTGCCAACCCACTCACTGACTAGGCGGCGCCACCGTGGGTCAAAGGGTTCGGCCTTGAACTTGGGTATAAAAGGACTCTCCCTGGCCGGCAACTCTCTCTTCGAAATTAACATTTCGGCTTACGCGATTATCTGACTAACAATGAGCAGAACAATTTGTGCAATCATCATTATAAGCATTGTGATATTCAATTAATAAAACTGAGTTCTTCTGAATACACTTTATTGAATTCTTTACATTGTGGAACACACCCGTGATACCATACTTTGTTTCTTGATTTTCTCTTTAATCTTCTTTTCATTCTAAAAACCGATAATTTTTCTGAATGAATGAATTCATAGAAAAAAGTATTTTCGAAAAAATCTGAAACACGTAAACTAGTCAATTAAGCTCTCTAAAATAATCTTCTTACAATTAACACAGCGCATTAAATA
The DNA here is from genome assembly GCF_024137725.1 of Prorops nasuta. Lineage (NCBI taxonomy): Eukaryota > Metazoa > Arthropoda > Insecta > Hymenoptera > Bethylidae > Prorops > Prorops nasuta. The sequence goes on along the minus strand of NW_027116821.1, from coordinate 1,654,869 downwards.
TACATATTTCATAAAAAAGACAACTCTATTCTGAAGTTAAAACTTACGAATTCTATGTATACTTTCAAAACATAATATTTATTGCATAATTGAATACAAAATGTTAAATTCATAGATAGTGTGTTGAAAAGCTTTTACAACTGCAAGAATATGAAATAAAAATTGAGGGATTTTATTTAAAAAAACCCAAAAAGATTTTCATATAATCTTCAAATGATCTTTCAAGATCTGATAAATAAGATGATTGTGTCCCAATAGAAGTTATACACCTTTTATTTATACAATTTCTCATTTATCTTTCTCACGCTATTTATGATAATACATTGTTTAAAAACAGCTTTCCTGCATGCATATATTTTAAAAGTTAAATCAAACTTTATGATGTTTATTTTATATATTTATGGAGATTATTAATATTTTCATTTACATTTTACGCGAAATAAACAGACTATACCAATCATATGGGCCATTATAAGTGGAAAATCTGAACGTTTATATGACGACTTTTTTAACATAGTTAAATTAAAGATAGCTCCTACATTAAATCCCGATACATGGGTATCCGATTTTGAGAAAGGGTTGCAGAATTCCATCCAAAGAAATTTTGCGGGTAGTACCATTCAAGGGTGCTATTTTCATTATACGCAAGTAAGAGAATCAAATTTATAACAATGTGTTTGTGAAATAATGTCAATTTTATTATTTCTCTTAACGGAATCAAACTTTTTACGTAAATAAATGAGAGGGGAGACTGTGGCAAAACTGGATTTTAAACGGATTTCTCAGTTTCTCATTGTAAGTATTTAATTCAATAAAGTGCTCCTTCGATTTTTTTTAGTAGTTTACTCAAAAGTCGTTTTAAATAAAAATTATTTCATTTACCAATTTCCTCAAACTGTGTACAAGTTATAAACTTTAGATCGTACATTCAATAGTATCAGTTCTACCTTAGTTTCCCTTATAAAAATTAAGTTATACTTGACTCATCGTTTGCAAATGTTTTTAAAATAGCTATAATATTTAAATCTATTCTTTTACGTCCTGCCCAATTTGCCCCCTTTCAACATCTTTAAAGGTAATACAAAATCTTATTCATGATTCAAACGTTCTATTTCGTATATAATTCATGTATTTGTCACAAAATTATTTTATTCTATATAGTTTGTCTTAAACGAATAAAGTATCACAATAGGAAACTGGTCATTTGTTCGCATTAGCACATATAAAAACGACGCAGAGTTATTAACGAAGTGTTAAAATACACTCTAGAAATACATAGTAACGCAGGTTACAGGAAATATTTCAACCATATGCTTTTTAGATCACTGTAAATACAAACTTTGCATAATATTTTTCTTATCTCGTATCATTTCCAGATAATTTTATTTTATAATTTATCCTATACCACTGTTTTAATTGTGAGAGTGAGAAAGAGGAAGTCGTTGATCCTCCTATTCATATTCATGTACTCTATCTCTCACTTTTACAGTTATAATCATATTGTAAGCTAAAGTAAATAATCAAATAATTCAATTATAGTACGGAATAGAATCCATTTTTATTCGACCTTTTTACTTAATATGTTTTCAGAGCCTATGGTTAAAATATTTCCTATAACTTGCATTGTACCCTGTAATCTATCTGAATTAAATATATAAACTGCTTGTCTGACTAGCGTATTCTTCAATCATTAATTAATAATTATAACATCGATTTAATGAAAATATAATTTATATATTTTCAGAGCATTCAAAAAATGGCAAGAAATTTAAACATTTTTAAATTAATTAAAAGGCTTTCGATGGAAGAAAATTTAAAGTGTCGATTTTTAATAACAAAAATTTTTAGTTTACCATATTTACCACCAAATTTAATAGCGAAAGGCCTAAATATTATTGAAAGCCAAATAGAATCGTTTAATAACGTAGAAATAAATTTAAAATTAAAACGATTCATTAATTAAATAAAATCATATTGGATTAACAGAGTAGATGGTAAAATATTATCCATATATAAAAGAGCCACATGTACCAACAATAGAATAGAAAGATTCAATCGATACCTGAAAGAGACTGTTGGATCACATCCAGATTTTTATAAATTTATTAGTAAATATTTAAATTTTATAATATCCGACCTTATCACGAATATTATAAAGCATTACACTAATTTTGTCCTTAAGGTAATTCATGCAAAGGATATAGACTGCACTAATCAGACATATTTTACATATGAAATAAAGCATAATTTTATTCGTTTCAAATTTGAAACATGTCTGAATAATACAGTAGTAGAGGGGCTATGCGGTTCCGATGACAGGGAGTGGGGGAAGCTGTTTTGTGGTGTGGAAGGGGGATGGGTAGGGATAAGACTCTCTTAGTATGGTAGTGGTGGGGATGAGGAAGGAAAGGGTCTTATAGTGGGATCGAGTTTGGTTAGGGAGGGTGGGGGTATTTTTCACCCTATGTCACAGTTGGAAGGTCTTATAGTGGGACCGAGTTTGGTTAGGTAGGGGGTATTTTTCACCCTATGTCACAGTTGGAAGGTCTTATAGTGGGACCGGGTTTGGTTAGGGAGGGGGTATTTTTCACCCTATGGTACCGTTGATTAGTTATCCTACGGGGACCTAAGTTATCCTACGGGGCCCTAGTTGAGGGAAGGTTTTTTCACCTTTCGAAGTCGATGGTTAGTTACCTTACGTAGCCTAACTATTTCCGACTCTGCTACACAGATAAACTAGGTTGAGTTAATTGCTAGTTCCAGTAGTCACCGCTAGGTGACTGCCTTCCTTAATCTTCTTTCGCGCTAATGGTATTTTAATATTACGTAATTACACACACGGGTGAACTAGTTCAATTTAATTGATAGTACCAGTAATTGCCGCTAGGTGGCTACCGCAATCCCCCCTTTTCTCGTTAGTTAAATTGTAGATAGCTATTGTGATAAGTTACTGATATCGTGCAAGGAATTAACTTTCCATCGAGCATGGAATTATAACTTTGCATGGCTTTAACTAAACCTATGCAGCGGATAACAAAATATCCTCTAAATGAAAGGGTATAGTTTTAATACTCTCCCCTATTGGGGAGAATAACAATTTAACATCAATTTCAGGAATATTAATATTTTGATAGGGCAACTTATTAAGTCCTAGCTGTTACTATACCCAGGTCAGGTTCACCAATTTATTAGGCCTTACAGCTCCTCACTTATAGTATGTCCTTAGAGGGTACTATTTGACCATTCAGAACCAATCCTAGACCCTACCACTATTCTCTCCTTCTATGGACCCTCTTTCTAGACTTTCATTCAAGAAATTATTTACCTTTCTACGAGCGAATTAGTTAAAGTGATAAAAAGATGTTTGACTAAAATTATACATTCGCGGTACCACGGGATACGGCTATAGAGAAGCTAGCCTTCAAGAGGAGGATGTGGATGAAAAAGGAGGAGGATGAGACATGGAGACTGGATGAGTAACTGATAGTAAAACTTTAGTTATTGAATAAAAAAACAGTTTTAAGAATTTTTATAGCCTTCCCTGACTTATCTTTTAGCCATTTTTAGCTTTTCAGGTAAGCATGTCATACGATCCATCTAACAAGCAGGCTAGGTATTAGAAAGGGAAAAAGTTGTCAGTGCACTTCATTTTTTTTGAAGGGTAAAGCAAAACATAACTTTTACCTAGACATTAAGAAGCTGTATTGGCACCATTCTAGCGATTGGAGAACTGATTGCTGAGTGTGCTGATATCTTCTAGAACGGATATGCTCGAGTACCTGACGCCTGAGATCATGTCATGTCATGACTTGTGTTTTGATTTATGACCTTTTAAATCCTCGATTTTTTCATATTCTCTCAATTTTTCATATGCCTAGCTATCGAGAGGAATGTGCTCGTAAATTTTACCGTTTCACTTAAGAAAAGTCTGCAACACGTTTATGCAATTAAAAGAATTCTGGAGAACCCATTGGTAACGTGTCATGATTTGTTTAACACAAATTTTCCCTAGTTCACTTTAGAGAAGTCTACAACATGATTATGCAATTAAAAGAATTCAGGAGAAACCGCTTGTAACGTGTTACGACTTGTTTGACGCAAATTTCGTAGGCGGGCAAGAATACCCAACCACCCAAATATTAACTTCCAATAAGAATGCATCTCATCCCCTTCCATGAATGCATCTCATCCCTTCCACCATTTTTAAAACCCTTGTTGTTAGCAATCGGGAAATTTCAGTCAGTCAGTTTTCATTAGAAGCTTCAAGGAGGTGAAAGATCCAGTGCAAAGCAATATTCCGAATATTTTCCTTGCTGTACCACAGAAACTCTTTTGGGTGGTAAGAATTATTCTTTTATTATTATTCTCTTTTCTTGCTATTCTATTTCAATGTTTTTCTTTTCTCAATTTCTATGTTTTTTCACAGAAAAATGGATTTAACCAAGATCAATGCACTTGCAAGTGTAACTTACGAACCTAAGACTTTCGTAAAGCTGAATACTTTTGAGGAGAATAAGGAGTATCAAATCACTGAATTAGTGAAAATTAAGACCAAATATGGAGAGAAATTAATAGCGAAGCTGGCTACCGACGAATGGTTCTTCCTACCCTCAAGGATGATGAAATTACTGGAGTCGCCTGAACTAATCAAAGAACTTCAAAATGCTGCATCAGCGAATACATTAAAAATCTTATATGTTGGAGGACGATACAATAATTTAGAATTTAAAGTTACCCAATGATAATCATAAGATAAATTTTGGAAATATTTGTAAGGAATGTTTTTAAGGAATGACATCAATAAATGTTTATTATATCTTATTTATTGATTTTTTCTTTATCCCTCACTACATTAGTAAGATACATATAAATCTAGTCTATTAACTTACATTTCTAACAATACTAGTAAGCGGGTTATATTCAACGATTTTATCATGTATAATTAAACAAAACGCAGTAGTATTACTTGGAATATTTCTAGTACAATCAATCTCAATTTTAACATCAACAGTGCCTGACTTTATAGATTCATTTTGATGCGAACAATCGATGACGAAGAGAGGACCGTATTCCACAAAGTTTTTGTAATTAAGTATTGGTTTCGACTGTTTTTCTCCTGAATAATATGAATGGATAAATTTAACATACATATCATATAGTACATAATAACGGTTTTTTTCGCTATCACTATCAATTCGGTCATATGGATAAAATTCTGAATTCAGATAGACTTTAACATCACGAACAGAACTGTCATTGAATCTAAGCACCTCCATATGCTGCGTACTCTTCTTATTTTGTCTAAATGCTAGTATAACATATCGAGGTTTCTCCAATTGTGTTGCAGCTTTTACGGCCCATGTATGCCTCTGTGTTTCAGGTAGAAGTGGATATTCGTAGAGTTCCCAGGAACGAAAAGCCATGGTTAAACTTTTGTTTTGCTCAATCAAACGTAGAAATTTAAGTTTTGTATAATCATTCAGTGATACATGAGGAATCCTCCATTGCACTTTTTGCAAATCAATTTTGGAGTTGATGATTTTTCTCGAAGAATGTAGTGAATTTATATCATCACGTGCTCGAATAAGAACGAGTTCATGACGTGCATTTATTATAACTCTTCTGTAGTCTTCACAAAAACCCAACAGCATTTGCAATGGTACACAAAAGTTGAAATGATTCGTAGACCTGTGATCTGTTAGAAACCATCCTGAATGACGTAGACTTGCACTTTCCTCAGCAGTTAAGGAGATGAGATTCTTCATGGAACTAGTAATACCCACATTCTTACAGCGATCAATCTCAATACCATTCAATTCATAACGAATTTCATCAAACAAGAATGCCATGGAGTTACAGTCAAGTCCTACGACATCTTGGGCTGTTGCATCTGGAGCACGGGTTCCAACGATTATCTTTCCCTCAATGTAGAGATAACTTTCACAGGGTAGAAGAATTAAATCTTGCTGTTGTATAGGAATTCGAATTTCATCACTATTACCCAATGAGGCATTTGCATAAGGATTGTATGCATGCATTTCCATTTTAGTGATGCGATTGTCGACACCGGTTGAGCGGTTACATCTAATGGATCCATTTTTATTTCTAACGTTGAAACCCAGTGATTATAGAAAGGTGATATTTCTTCTTGTTAATGATGCGCCAACGTTACCTTCGCTCAATGTATTTTGTCCTCCAGCGTTACCTTCACTCAATGTATTCTGTCCTGTTGCAGCAGTTGGACTGATAGGCTCATCCAGTATCGGTGATTTATAAGTATTCTTGTAAATCAACATTTTCTAATATGTAAACGAATTGTAATTTCTTCACCTCCGAAATTTACTATACGATCTTACTGATCGAGAATACGCAAGGTGAGACGGTCAATTACTTTCGCAATGACTGGCAAGTAAATGACGTTCTTCGGTGTTTCTGCGATTTTATAACCTGGCGGAACACTCGGAAAAAATTCATGTATAACATGTCGAGGTCTACCGTTTGTGTACGCACCAGCTGTAATGTTCCATTCAATTCGTAGAATATTTACTCTTATAATGTTTACGTGCTCGTCTGATTCAGCTAGCGTGTTCGGTGGAATAACACGATCTGATGAAAAACCCAACAAAGAGCCTATATTGTTAGGTTGTGTAAAATCAATCTGATATTTACACTTTATTTCACTTTTTAATGTATTATTATTAGCACGTAGAACAATTACTTCTTCTTCATCACCTTCGAACATCTGAGCACGTAAAAAGTCATTTATAGCATTGAGCTCATAACAACTTGTAGGTATAGTTAGCTCCTGATCATCAACGTAAAATATATTGTTTGTCTCATCAACATTAGAGATTGAATTGAAGCTCTGAAAGTCTACGAGACCGAGTTCATAATGTCCATCTCGAAGATCGATCGGGGGGAAAAAATCTGATCCCAATACCGAGTCACGGCCAGAGAGTGTAACTGTTAAAGACATTGTTCACGTAGAAACTTGACACACAACTGACCGCATATGCTTGAATCATACGATTGATATTGGTCGTGGTTGTAGTAGATTATAGCAGAAGGTCCAAAATATTCCACAAGTTCAATTGGTGGTTTTAAATTTCCGAAGGAATCGAAATACTTAACGTGCTTATTACGTTTAACGTAAGCGACCCAATGTGTTCCAGGACCTTGTTCGTCATCAAGATTCACAATTGCGCACTCATTCCGTTGCGCATTTTGAGGTAGAGATGTACGCATAAAGACTCCCCGAAAAAGCGGTATTTTACGGCAGACGTTTGATAATTGCATATTACTAGTAGGTCCAGATTTAGGAAGTCCATTTATTTTCTTTTCCTTTTCCTTTTCACTCCTTCTCCTATTCGACTGTATGGTGCGAGGTATAAACCTTGTCCCCGTCTCGCTTCCATTAAGCGATTGTGTCGATGCATTTCTTCCAATTGTTTTTTGGCTGCTTTGTTGTCGTTTACAGCCTTTGCTATACCTGCTGCACCGAACACTAATGCGCCCACCGCACTCAGCAGCGGAAGCAATGGTAATAAACCCCCCCGTTTTGTTTTAGTAAGTGACTTTTTCCTCAATAAACCACCTCGTTTTTTCGGTACACGAATTTTTCTTTTCTTCGTACTTTTTCTAGGCACTCGCAGTCCTAAGCCGAGTTTCCGTTTTGCATTCATTGATGCCCAGACAGCAGTCGCTGTCGCTCGTTCACCTACGGATGAGTCACTAGCTATGATACGTTGTCGTGCACGGCGTGCAAGTACTTTATCAGCATGATGACGCGAGGGCAGGTCCTTATATACTGAATATGCGATATCATGCTCACGGCAAGCATCATCCAGAGGGTTTATTCCTCGATCACCACGTGCAAACCGTTCATGAAGGCGAGTACCTGGACCGCAATAATTGTAGCCAGGTACATTCAGCTTGAAGGGTAGTTTATTTAGCAGCTTATTGAAAAAAGATCCACAACCATATCTCATCATGTCATGCTTTCCTAACGGGTTCGTTGGCACATCCAGCAATTTTTTATTGAAGGCGGTATTCCATCAAAATGATCTTGATTAGGTAAATTATAATGTTCCGTACAGGCACGATATTGTTGCACTTCAGGATCTGCACGAATGTGCTCAGGTAATTTACACCAAACAAGTCGAATACTGTTTGGAAAGCTCTTCAATAGTAAAATTTTTGGAATGTATTCAAGCTGCTCAATAGTTAAATCCTCCAAACGTAGCACATCTAACATTAACAACGACATAATGAGAACTGATGAGATAATCTGCTTCGAGCCTATAAATAGCTTGCATGATCATAGAGTTTTACAGTTATGGATTTCGTAAAGCAACCACTGCACATTCGTGTCTCCAACGCCGATCGTTTTATTGTCGGTGGGGGTTGTGGAGGAAGGAGTAAACGTCATGGATCCCTACTTCCATCTACAATTCGTAGTATAATTTGCGGACCCTCGAATTGCGGTAAAACAAACGTACTGCTTAGTCTCGTAGAAAGTCCTAACGGTGTGAGATTTGAAAATATTTATGTATACTCAAAGTCGCTTCAACAACCCAAGTATCAATACCTTGAACGGTTATTAAAAGGACTAAAAGGTATTGGATATTTTAAATTTTCAAACAATAGCGACGTTGTAAAGGTAACTGAGGCGTTACCCAATTCTATTTTCATATTTGATGATGTTGCTAACGATAAGCAGGATAATATCAGAGACTACTTCTCCGTGGGTAGACATTCAAATATTGACTGCTTCTAACTCTGCCAGACTTATGCTAAAATTCCTAAACACATGATTCGTAATAATGCAAATCTTCTCATAATCTTTAAGCAAGATGGTACTAATTTAAACATATTTATAACGATCATGTAAACACGGATATGTCATTTGAAAAATTCAATGAATTGTGTTCAAAGTGCTGGCACCATAATTGTGGATTTCTAGTGATCGACAAGGATAGTACAATTCAAAATGATAGATATCGGAAAGGTTTCGATGAGTATGCTAAGATTAAATAGTATACCGTTTGCTTAAGATTGTTCAGTTTAGAGCTAAGTGTCCATCAAAACACACACATCAAATGAGCATGGAATAAACCTAGTATAAACGTGGAAATAAAAACGTGGACTGAATCTGGATTGAACGTGGATTGAACGTGGAAACGTAGATTGAACGTAGATTGAACGTGGATCGAACGTGGATTGAACGTGGAAACGTAGATTGAACGTGGATTGAACGTGGATTGAACGTGGATTTGAACGTGGATTGAACGTGGATTGAACGTGGATTGAACGTGGATTGAACGTGGATTGAACGTGGATTGAACGTGGATTTGAACGTGGATTGAACGTGGATTGAACGTGGATTTGAACGTGGATTGAACGTGGAAACGTAGATTGAACGTGGATTGAACGTGGATTTGAACGTGGATTGAACGTGGATTGAACGTGGATTGAACGTGGAAACGTAGATTGAACGTGGATTGAACATGGAAAGCAGGAAAATGGAAGAAAAGATGCTGCTAAAGAAGATTGCCGCGAAAAGTAAAGTAATTCGTGAAAAATATCGTGCACTCAAATCAGGAAGAGAAATGATGGAAACCAATTTAAATGAAACTTTTAAACCAATTGTTGAGCCATTGAAGAAGCTCACTGAACATAATGAGATGACCTTCGTGTCCCCGAAATATGAGTATAGACAGGAACCGATACAGAAGACTACTGTAAGCGATAATTCTTTGATTATTCCATCGGAACGTAAAAGAACTTATTTCTCATCGACTCCACAACGTAAATATTTCGCAGACAACTCTAGAATTAAAATTCCAACCCCTTCATCTGATGATGATGATGATGAGCAAGGAAATTCACGACCTAATGAAACATTATACCTTTCTCTGGAAGAGGATGGGGATGAGGAGGAGGAGGAGGAGGAGGGAGTGAAAGTGGAAAAGGATGTTAATGATTTAGCATTACCATCACCAATGCAAGCAGAAACTCCATCATCACCATTGCAAAGATCCTTAGATTTAAATAGTTCTTTGTCAGAATATGCACCAATTGGACGTAAATATATAGAGATGTTTCTGCGTAAAAATAAGGATTTAATTGATGATAATTTTGGAATTGAACGAGATGCTAGACTTAAGAAAATGAGACTTGGAAAATGTTCTTTTAAAGTAAATCGTAAAGATTTTATTATTATTGATGATGAGTATTATCAGGGTACTATTGGTCTATTTGAATTGATCTTCATGAAAGAGCCACATGATTATACTGAAGATAATTTAAAAACATATAAGAATATTCTTTCTCAAACTAATGTACACAGAGCAGATTACAGTAGCGAGGGAAAGCTTCGTGGGAATAAGGGTCATAAATTGAAGAAAATAATTAGCCCATTATTTCCTCCAAAGAATCTTGTAAAAGGTAGCGGTTATATGTGTGTTAATGATAAACCAGTGAACTATGTACATTGGAATGATCCGAACGAATTAGTTGAACGTTTGAGAGTTTTGATTGCATCATCTGCTGCAGGACATACGAATCATCATAATGAGATACAATCAATAATTGAGGAGCTTCATGAAGAACGTATTATCCTATAAAAGAGATTACACTTTCCATAATTTCCCAGTTGATTGTGTTACTTCACAATGTCGATAAATAAATTTGGAGGTATTTCCACTGCCAGTAATGTGAGAAAATATTTCCGCAAAACTGAAGATGAAACATTAAAATTTGATAAACGTATGAATGCATTTAATGCTAAGGGGAATATTATTTCAAATTTAGGATTTGATGCTACTGATGAGAAATGTGCTGTGAATATGCGTGTTCTGCTGGATAATATGAATGCTGTACGTGAGAACCTTAAAAATGAAATGCAAGAAAACAGTGATATTTTACGAAGTATTGCGTTAAGACTGGATGAAACCGAGTTAAGGCTGAATGATTTTCAAGTGAAATTGAGTAATTTCATGCAGAAACATGCTGAAGATAATGCAGATTTAAAGAAATATGTATCAATTTTCATGGAGAATCAGACTAAAGAGGATGCTGAATCAAAGAAACATATAATAAAGATAATGCGGAATTAAAAAAAAAAAACAAAAAAAAAAAAGTGCTATTTTTCATGGGGAGAATCATGCTAAGGAGAATTCTTCTTGAAATAATTCGACAAAGAGTTTTATTAGGAAAAAGAAACTTTTACTACCATCAGTGCTGGTTGTACCCCTGTAAACCCAACACATACCTGAAGAGTTATGGATAGTGAAGAAAAAAAAAATTGGTCGAAGAACTGCATGTACCTGCAAGACGGAATTTTCAACGTAGAAGAGTTATAATACGAGGCTTCGATGACCTCTGGCAAGCAGATCTGGTTGATATGAAGAATTATACTGACGGAGGTTACCACTATATTCTCACAGTTATTGATGCATTGTCGAAATTTGGATGGGCAGTAGCACTAAAAACCAAAACTGGCAAGGAAGTGACAGATACATTTACGAAGATTCTGAAAAGTGGGAGATGTCCCAAAAATTTGCAGACAGATGATGGCAAGGAGTTTTATAATAGTGATTTCAAATCGCTTATAAAAAAACGTAGAATAAATCATTACTCAACATACAGCGTATTGAAAGCTACGATAGTTGAGCGCTGGAATCGCACGCTGAAGACTGAAATGTGGAAACGATTTACGTTGAATGGAAATTATAAGTGGCGAGGCATACTGCAGCGACTAGTTGAAGACTACAACGCAAGAAAACATCGTACTATAGGAATGCGACCAGTTGATGTGACGCCAGATCATGCTAATATGCTCCTGACTACAGTATACAATAATATAAAGAATGTTGGTCGTGCCAAGTTCAAAGTAGGTGATTTTGTACGAATCAGTAAATACAAGAACGTATTCGCAAAGGGATACATACCAAATTGGACAACTGAAATATTTGAAATTATAAAAGTGCAGAAAACAAATCCTGTTACATATTTACTTAGAGACTCTAGTGGTACTGATGTATACGGAGGATTCTACGAATATGAACTTTTAAAAACTGCTAATCCTAATGTATATCTAGTGGAGAAGGTATTACGTAAGAAGGGTGATAAGGTCTTTGTGAAGTGGTTAGGATTCGATAATAAACATAATTCATGGATAAATAAAGATAATATTTTGTAAAAACAATATTTATTAATAAAATTATTCAATTTAAATATAATTAATTTATTCTATAATGACCCCATGGTAGAGTCGATACAGTTCCGTGCACGATATAACGCTTATCATCGTATGGGCTGAGAGCTGCTTTCCGTTGCGTAATCGAATAAACATTATGCAATTTTGAGCGAATTAAATTTTGATTGCGGACTTGTACAGTAAAATTTGTTAAACAGTCCTTATAGTCCTCAAAGGTTATGTTTCTAGCAACAACGTAAGTCTTAATACCTTTAGCTTTTTTGATAATTTTATTTTGTACTTTAAATGTGTACATTTTTGATCTCAGTCCAATAAACTCTGTCATTATCTGCCCATTATTCTCATCTTTCATCAGCCCAGGGACTTTTTTATTTACTAGAGGTAAATTGTACTGATTGTTGGGAGAATAATCGCTTGTATCGAATCTAGCAAGATTCTCCCTCATAATAGTGTAAATATCATCACACTCAATGCTGTATATTAGACTATCCGTATCGGTATATAACGCTTTACATTTGCTACCGAACGTAGGAAGCATATAATCATAATGAAAATCATACAAACATGTTTTCGAAATATCAAGAATGCTCATACCTACGTATATAGGCTTATCGAATTTAGCTGCTAATTTTGTTAATTCAATCGTGACCAAATTCTCACTGAATATAGTGCGACTGTGAAAATTAGGCTTAGCAATCATTGCTTCAGCACCATATCTTCCCTCCCACCTACTCACGAGTCTCACATCAACTCTATTTCTAACATTCTCCATAGTCTTACCGAACACCGCATTGTTCATTAATTTGAAAAGATTTGTCTCAAACTCATTTTTAGATGCTGCACGCAAACTAGTGTTCAGATCGATATATTTACGTAACCAGGTGGACTGCTGAAATCCTAAAACGCGATGAATGTGTTTTAAGACAACACCATTACGCATAAATTGCTGTAAAGCACGATAGTGTATAACATAGCGCTCCTTATTTTCTAAAGTTGCAAGTAGCTTCTTCTGACGTGTACCCGGTGGTGCATCACGTACGGGACAAAATGGAAGGTCGGAATGTTTATCGTGAAGCACGCTTGGATACTCTAAGTCAACCTCTAAAATATAACCCTCGGGTGAATCTATCGGTATATTAGAGATATCCAAATTATTAACATTTTCAATCCAGCGAAATCCATGAGTAGGTAGCGGTTGAGACATTGCCCACCCATACAAATTATTTACATCGTAGTACATTAAATACTTAGAAGGTTCCTCGGGATTGTAGTTTTGCATGTACCGATTGTTAGCCTTTTCATAGCGGTGCGAGCATTGGCTTAAACCACCACGTATGCCCCGTTCTACGAAAAGCAGCATTTCTACGTCAGTAAAAAGTTCTAATCTTATTCCTGTATGTTTGAGCATTGCATCCCAAGTGAAGCCTGGGAGTGTATAATAATGAGCAGGATCCAAATTATAAGTTTGCATGCAGCTATCACGAAAATTTTCGAAAACGTCAGCCAACAATAGTACATCAGTTTTCAAATAGAGATCGCTATACTCCCCAAGTGTTCGTATTTGAAATTTGGTCCATACCTCCTTAGCGTGATTATACGCACCCTCACTAATATCACTATCGGATAATCTATTATAGAATATCTCGCGTGGAGGTAAAGCAGTTTCTTCCAGACGGTTCAGACTATCTATGTAATCGTAAGGAAAAATACCTTTCCTTGTCAGAAGGTTAAATTGTTCTATGTTTAAATATGAGAATTCTGACTCTAAATTTTTTAACTGTGATCTCGTTAAATATCAACTCAATTTGTCTAAACTAGATGCCATAAATTTGAAAGAATCGATAAACCTTAGTTGTATATTATATTTACGGATGAATTTAGTGAATGAAATATACTTCTCCTTATGTACAGGTAACAAGTGTACTGAACCTTCATACAAGTTAGCGATTGTACCGAAAATAAAATGTGCATCATAACCTGATAAATTATGAAAAATTACAGGTATTACATGTGAATCGTTAAAGTTTAAATTACAATTATTATGAGCAGGTCCCCTATATTTACCAGTTAAATGATCATGATCGCGAACACGTATTTGATCTGGAAGAAACGGCTTTTTACATATATGACAGTTGGGCTCAGTATAATGCCTTGAATTTTCACTAATACTTAGCGTTCTCATAGGCACTACAGTCTTTAGTTTTTCGCTCGCTATGCTAGCAATTTTATCGAGTTCTCGCACAAACCATTCTATACACTCGAGTCCACGATATGATTTGTAAGTTGAGAGCGATGAATCACGAACGCTTTTAAAATAATAACCTATACTAAAAGGTATGTGTTTTTGATAAATACCAATATCGTCTTCCGTTTGCTCAACTTTTTCAAGCAAGCATTCAATGCCAGCGTATATGACAAATGGCACCCTCTCACTGTTCTTCATGTTATTGAAGGAAACTCAACGGTCCTTGTCAGGTAGCACAATTCTGATGTTTTTATTGAGTTGCGCACAATCACGTTCATGCGATTTTAGTTTCTCATCTTTGTGGAAATAGTGTAAGCAACTATAGGAGGGAAAAAGTAATATTAGAATATAGAAGCAGTAATTATATATATATTGCAGATGCAATCAAGTTTTTATTACAAGAAAGTAGATTAAATATACAGAAGATTTTAAATAATAATCATAGTTGTAGAGAGAAACGAAAAATAACTTATGAGAAGAATGTAGAAATAGAACAATTTTACGAAAATATAGAACAAATTTGTGGAAAGGAAAATAATAATATGGAAAAAGACATATGCAATTTAATAGAAGAGTTTAATAATAATATTAAACAGTTAAAATGTATTGAATATAATAATATGGCTTATTGTGCTAATAATATTGCAACTACATCCAATGAAATTAATTGTGGTAGTGAGTATTTTCCAACAATTACTATAACAGAAAATACAGATATTATACAGGAATTAATTTTAATGAAACATAAACATTTAAATTCAAAAGATTCTGTACAATTTGAAATTATTAATAATAAAATATAAATTTACAATTCAAAATGAAAACATATCTACGCTACTATAATATTTTAATGAAGTGACACATTTTAAATCATAAGAACTCGTTTTGTTTGATTGCAATAATCATAGCTCATCTACATTTACCAAAGAACAGATACACATCAAATATTCTACTTGTGCTTTTCTTCTGTAAGAAACACATAATAATTTTATCCTTCTATAGTTTCTATCTATTAAAATAGGGCGTTTCTGTTGAAATTTTTTGGAATACTGAAATAGAAAACGTAAAGTATTGATTTTAATTCATATACTTAAAGTGGTGTGTTATATATTAAACCCTTGACTGTTGACATTCGACATCTTTATCTATCTGTAATAAACTTAAACTTCCAGAGTACGTATTGTATACCTTTGATGCTAACAGTCAACGGTTTAAAATGATTAACTATTAAATAAGAATTAATGTAGAGAAAGTTTCAACCCCCCTTTTATACTATTTCTTATTACTTACAATTAGAAGCATGCAACGGTTCTTGCAAAATATATTTGTCAATTTCGGTAAATGTAGAAACTCTACTTCAGCTTCACATATCAACAGTTTCTCCATGTAATATATATCTTTCAAATTGCTTGGACAATCCTTTATTCTTTTCTATACGAAGATTTATCAACATCCCTGTTCAGCCTCTTGATATATAAGGATAAAACAGGGCTACGATAGAGAGTATATTTTAACCCTTTACATTCAATATATATCTGGAAAAGGAAAACAAATTACACAAAGAAATATGTCCAATTTTAATTAATAATATTGGATAATATAATTTTCTGGAAAACATAAATTACGTATCTGATTACAGCTCGTTTTCTGCTTCAGTAAGAAGTGGTGTAAAGTACTTGAGAAGCTGATCCTTATTTTGATATTAACATATGATTTTCCATATTTGTAGAATAAATGTACTACACTGTAACTCAATCTTTGGTCATTAATTAATATTTTCGTAATCACTCTTAGCAGGGGAAATCTCTCCTATAATTAAAACACATTTGACGTTTATGGTTATAGGTTTGATTTTATTTTTTAAGATACATCACGGCTGGTTCGACTGAAAATGACATGACACACACATAACACACACCATTATACTTTTAGTATAGTTTCAATCATTCCATCAGTGCTGCCAACTGCTTAACATTAAAATACCACTACCTTTAGGAATACTGTCGCCGACCCCCCCTATCTCCGGTAGGGGGGAAAGTGCCATAATATTTTCTTATACTAAATTTAAGGAACTTTAAAGGAATTGACTATATAGTGAAATGATAAGCCGCGCATGCGTATATTGAAAGGGTATAATCCCTTACACAATTATACTGAGTATACATACACACATAAAAGCTATCACTTATTTTGAAAACTATTTTGATAAAAGCAGATAAGGTTAATAGTTTATAAAACTCTGATACAGGAGTAGAGTAGCTAGGATGGTTCTGGGACCGCGTGGCGAGGGGGTCGGGGTCCCGCGGGGGCAAGGGAAGTAGGGGAATTGCCCCCTCTCCTCGTGCGCGGTTGTGCGCATGCGCATCGTCCTCCCCCGACGTTAAACTCGTAGGGTACACACGTGACCTCCCCCCCTCTAATGTTAAGCAGTGGACGCCTGAGAGAGAGAGAGAGAGAGAGAGAGAGAGAGAGATTCCAGCAGAATAAACTCGTAGGGTACACACGTGGTCCCCCTTACGTTTATCCGTACAAGAGAGAGAGCCCCCCATCCCCCTTACGTTAAGCCATACAAGAGAGAGAGAGAGTAGTGCGATGATGCGACCTCCCCCCTCTTACGTTAAGCAGTGTACGTCTAAGAGAGAGAGAGAGAGAGAGAATACTCGTAGAGAGCGATCCAGTGATCGCTCCCCCATATTTTTTTTTTTTTTTTTTTTCGTAAGTTAGAAAAAAGGGAATCTTTTTTTTTTTTTTTTTTTTTAATTATAATTTATTGAAGTATTAAAAAGGTTTTATTTACAATGCTTTTTTTTAGAAATTTTTTTTACATTCAATTGCATGATGTATATATTTATGACAAATGCTACACCACTCTGGTAGTGAACAATTGATGCGTAGGTGACCATATTTTGTACAATTTGTACACCAGTAATGTGGTGTGAGATCTATCTGAGGCTCCATTTGCGTAGCCTCAGTTCTTGTAGCAATGGACTCCGTTTGTGTGGCCATATTTTTCACCTGGGACATATTTGAGAAACATTTTGTTATTTTTTTTTTTTTTTTTTTTTTTTGATATTGTAATAACTATTTTAACAAAGCAAATATACTTACAAAAATCACAAACTCTTCTTCTTCTTCTTCTTCTTCTTCTTCCTCTTCTTCCTCTTCTTCCACCATCTCCTCTTCTTCCACCATCTCCTCTTCTTCCTCCCTCTCCTCTAAAGCAATGGCTGGTAAAAAATAAAAGAAAAAAATTTTTTTTTCGTAATTCTTCGTTTTGAATAATAATAAAAAAAAAAAAATTGGTCAAATAGTGGGATTGTTAACAGTTTTCAAATATATGTGTCGTAAAATTCTTTTATGATTCTATTTATTGAAATAAACAATCTGTATGGATGGGTAGGGTTTTTTTTCTTTAAAAGAAATTAAAATAAGTACTTACAGTTCATGTGCATATTATGATGAAGCATTGCTTCATATTCTTCAAAATAACGATTATGAGAATCGTTAATTCTTTTGATGTAATCAGACATCGATTCTGCTTGATTTTTATCCTCCTCCTCCTCTACTAGATTTATTGTCACTAAACAACGTTCACTTTCCATTTCTTTAATTTTCTACTTTACTATCCGCACTGATGAACGTTCGAGGACTGAATGCAGCCTCTGAAGAAATCCCGTCGAGAGAGAGAGAGAGAGAGAGTCTTTATCGTTTGTTTTCAATATGAAATTACATTAGAAGTCCATTCTTTCTTTCTTAAAGGATACACTATACCCTCCCCGTATATAGAGATATCCATAGATATTTTTCCCTATTGTGTTATACTGTGATAAACCTACAGGTCAATCACAATGGAAATTTATCGCAAATAAAAAAAAAAAAAAAAATTACCCCTTCCATTATTTCTTTCTTAATTAAGAAGGATACACTATACCCTCTGAATAATCCCCGTATAGTGATATCCATAGATATTTTTTCCTATTGTGTTATACTGTGATAAACCTATAGATCAATCACAATGGAAATTCATCGCAAGTAAAAAAGAAAAAAAATAAACAAAAATTACCCCTTCCAAACATTGCATACGCTTAATATATGACAATATCGTTCATATAAAAAGTCAGTCTGTTAAACGAGAGCTGCATAGTCGTACCACGCGTGCTTAAACTATTAAGAAAAAATAAGTTTGTGTGTGTGTTTGAACGCATTAAAAAGAAACTTGTTTGTTACATAAAAAAGGTAAGGATATTTTTTTTTTTTCATTCGATTAGTACATGCATTATTTAATTGAGTTTTTAACTTTAATGAGACTAATCATTTTTTTTTTTTTTTTTTTTTCATAGAGATAAAAATGAATTTCAATAAAATCAATGAATTGGGAAGCGTCATTCCAAAAAATTTTGTGAAATTAAATAGCTTGACGGAAAATCAAGAGTACGATATTTCCGAAGTGGACAAAATTATGACAAAATATGGAATGAAAATCATTGTAAAGCTGTCAACAACCGATTGGGTATTCTTGCCAGGGAGAATGGCAAAATTGGCGGAAGATACGGAGCAGTTGCAGCACCTACAAAAGGCTGCAGCATCCAATAATTTAATAATGTTATATAAAGGAGGAAAATATCACAACGTGGAATTTAAGTCTAAAGTTTGATAGGTATTTTGTATCAAAAAATAATGAATAAATTTGTTGTTTATTATATATTTATTTAATAAAAATTGTTTTCTTATTTTTTTAACTTACATTTCTAACAATATTCGTAAGAGGATTATATTGTACAATTTTATCGTGTATGATTAAACAATAGGCTGTAGTATTATCCGGAATGATTTCCATACACTCGATCTCGAGTTTAACGTCGACCGTGCCGGTTTTTATGGACTCGTTCTGATGCGAGCAGTCGATGACGAAGAGCGGCCCGTACGTCAAAAAGTCCGTATAGTCGAGCATGGGTCTCCCGAGTTTCTCACCAGCGTAATAGGAGGTGAAAAACTTTACATACATGTCGTAGAGGACGGAGTAGCGGGATTTCGTGAAATCAGTGTCGAGACGATCGTACGGATAGGATTCGGAATTCAGATAGAGTTTGACATCGAGGACTTTGCAATGATTAAATCTCAGCACATCCTCGTGCTGATTACTCTTCTTGTTCGTTCTGAACGCCAGAATGACGTATCGCGGCTTCTCCAATTGCGTGGACGCTTTCACGGACCACGTGTGTCGCTGCGACTTGGGCAGAAGGGGATACTCGTAAAGTTCCCAGGCGCGAAAAGCGAGTGACAGACTCTTGTCCTGCTCGACGATACCGAGAAATTGGAGTTTCGTAATTTCGTTCAGAGTCACATGGGGTATTCTCCATTGCACTCGTAGCAGCTTGATCGACGAATCGGTGATTTTCACCGCCGAGTAAATGGCGTTTGTATCGTCGCGCGCGCGAATGAGAACGAGCTCGTGACGCGCGTTAACGACGACTCGCCGATAATCCTCGCAGAATCCCAGCAGCATTTTCAGGGGCACGCAAAAGCTGAAATTCTTAACAGCCGCCTCCTTTTTGAGCCGGTCTCTGGCCGTAGCGACGAACCATCCGGAATGACGTAGACTGGCGCTCTCCTCGGTGCTCAGGGAAACGAGATTCTTCAGAGTGCTGGTAATACCGACGTTTCTGCATCGGTCGATCTCGATACCGTTCAATTCATAACGAATCTCGTCGAAGAGGAAAGCCGCGGAATTGCAGTCGAGCGTAACTGTATCATCGTTGGTGGCGCTCGCGTCACGCGTACCCTCCACCAGCTGGCCCTC
Organism: Prorops nasuta; assembly: GCF_024137725.1. Taxonomy (NCBI): domain Eukaryota; kingdom Metazoa; phylum Arthropoda; class Insecta; order Hymenoptera; family Bethylidae; genus Prorops; species Prorops nasuta. Next base: position 1,634,604 of record NW_027116821.1, on the reverse strand, counting down.
GACGTAGAGATAACTCTCGCACGGCAGGAGTATCAAATCTTGCTGCTGTATGGGAATGCGAATCTCGTCGCTGTTCGCCAACGAGGCGTTCGCATACGGATTGTAGGCATGCATCTCCATTTTCGTGATGCGATTGTCGTAGGTCAGCGGTGCGGTGACGTTCAAGGGATCTGCCATTGTTCCACTATGTACTACCTTCGCCCAATCTCTTCACGGTGAATCCCAATGATTGTAAAAATTCGATATTTCTTCTCGTTAGCAGGAAGCTCCTCTTGTCGCGATTTTCACTCCGAGCCGGTGTATTCGACTCCACGTAGGACGAACGACTAGCGAACGTTTCATCCAGTTTCACCGCTTTATAATCCTCGCTACTACTTTTGTAAATTAACATTTCTTAATGTGTAATCTTATGGTAATTTCTTCACGTCCAAAGTCTACGAGACGATCGTCCTGATCGAGGATACGTAACGTGAGACGGTCGATTACTCTGACGATGACCGGTAGATAAATGACGGTTTTCGGTGCCTCCGAGATTTTATAGCCCGGTGGTACGCTGGGAAAGAACTCGTGAATAATGTGTCGTGGTCTACCGTTGGTGTACGCACCACCCGCAATGTTGCACTCGATGCGTAGAATATTTGTTTTCACAATGTCCACGGTATCGTCGGATTCAGCATGGACGTTCGGCTCGATCACGCGATTCGATGAGAAGCCCAGTAGCGAGCCAATGTTATTCGGTTTTCCAAAGTCAATCGAATATTTGCAGAATATTTCACTCTTCAGTGTATTGTTATTCGCTCGTAGAAGAATAACGCTGTCAATGTCGTCTTGAATTTCGTGTCTCGCAGAAATTTGAGACTGCAAATACTCATTTATCGCACTCAATTCGTAACAGCCTCTGGGTATCGTCAGTACCTTATCGTTGTCGTAGTAGAACTTATTATTCGTCTCGTCCACATTGGCTATCGAGTTGTACGTTTGCATGTCCACGAGACCGATCTCGTACCGATCGTCTTGCAGATTGATGGGGGGAAAGAAATCTGAATTTAATACTGATTTACGATCCGATAATGTCACGGTGAAAGACATTTTTTTTTTTTTTTTCAAAGTATCTGTTCTCGCAGGAATTTCACGCACAACTGACCGCAATTGCTTTTATCGTACGATTGATATCGATCATGATTGTAGTAGATTGTAACGTTAGGGCCAAAGTAACGCACACATTCTTTCGGCGGTTTCAAATTTCCGAAGGAATCAAAGTATAGGACGATGTCGTTACGCTTGACGTAGGCTACCCAGTGGGTACCAGGACCGCATTGATCGTCGAGATTCACGATCGCGCACTCGTTGCACCGCGGCCCGTCTAGCGGCAGAGATGTGCGCATAAAGACTCCACGGAAGTATGGTATGCGTCGGCAGATGAGTGCCAATTGTACGTTACTAGTAGGACCTGAATCCGGCAGAGCATCGCCACGACGAAATTTTCCCTCATTCATTTTCTTCCTCGACCGTTTTTTTGTCGTTTTTTTTTTGTTTTTTTTTTTCCACGGATACCCTCTCCGACGACTCGCTTGTACGGTTTCAGATAAAGACCTCTACCTCTCTCGCGCGACGCTTCCATCGCGCGATTGTGACGTTGCATTTCCCGCAATCCTTCTCTCTCAGCTTTTGCACGGTTTACAGCACTCGCTATACCCGATGCCCCACCTGCAAGTGCTCCGGCTGCACCTAGTAGTGGAAGTATAGGTATTATACCACCCCGTTTCCTCGGCACTCGAATTCTTCTCTTCCTCGTAATACCAATTTTTTTTTTCTTGTTGTTCTTTTTTTTAGCCGCTACTGCTTTCTTCATCGCAACAATATTATGTAATCCCAAGCCAAGTTTACGCTTAGCATTCATCGATGCCCATACGGCTGCGGCGACCGCGCGTTCACCCAAGGTCGCGTCTCTTGCGGTAATACGTTCACGCGCTCTCCTCGCTAGCACTTTATCGGCCTGATGACGCTCCGGTAGATCCTCGTTGTGCCAATATGCTAAGTCGTGATCGAGGCAGGCATCGTCCAGCGGATTTATACCACGATCGCCGCGCTCCAATCTTTCGCGAAGTCGAGTGCCGGGCCCGCAATAATTGTAACCGGGCACGTGCAGCTCAAATGGCAATTTTTTCAAGACTTTATTGAAGAACGATCCAGACATTTAAAGCAACTGCTTCTCTTGCTGACAAACGTAACAGTCTTTTATCCGTCTCGGTGGTCCGTCGTGGTGAGTGGTATCAGGTAGATTGTAGTGTTGCAAACAATATTGATATTGCTGCACATCCGAGTCCGCGCGAATGTGCCGAGGTAATCTTTCCCACACACTCGCGATACTGTCTGGAAAGTACTCGAGCAATACGATCTTCGGTATGTGTTCGAGCTGATGATTCGTCAAGTTCTGCAGGGAATCGACGACGACTAGCATGAACGACATCGTAATGGCAACTGACCGAATAGTTCCGTGAATCGCGAAATATAAATGAACGATACGGCTGTTGCCGAAGGTCAATAGCGAGGATGCATTTCGTGAAGCACGTGCCGACTATTCGCGTGACAAATTTGGATGCTCACAATGCTACCGCGCAAATAAGAAAACGTCACGGATCGCTATTACCATCTACGATACGCTGCATAGTTTGCGGTCCGTCGAATTGCGGTAAGACAAACGTGCTGCTGAGCCTCATAGAGAGTCCGCACGGTGTGAGATTCGAGAACCTGTACGTCTACTCGAAGTCGCTGCAGCAACCGAAGTATCGATATCTGGAGCAGCTTCTGCAGGAAACGGAGGAAATTGGTTACTTTCAATTTTCCAACAATTGCGAGGTTGTGAATGTCGCGGATGCAAAGCCGAATTCCATTTTCATATTCGACGATGTGGCCAACGACAAGCAGGACAATATAAGGGACTACTTTTGCATGGGTAGACATTCCAACATCGATTGTTTCTACCTCTGTCAGACTTATGCGAAAATACCGAAGCATCTGATACGAGATAACGCAAACTTGCTAATAATATTTAAGCAGGATGGAACTAATCTGAAGCATATTTTCAACGATCATGTCAACAGTGATATGTCGTATGAGAAATTTCTCACATTGTGTTCGACCTGTTGGAGTCGCGATTACGGTTTCTTGGTAATAGACAAGGATAGCACTCTGAGGAACGGCCGTTATCGCAAAGGTTTCAACGAGTACGCCACGATCGAGTGAACAGGCCGGTAAGGTTTCACGATCACGGCCTTGAGTGTCAGTTTGATACTGGAGCGCAGGCTGTTCGGATCGTCAGGTCGGTTAAAACCCGTGTCGGTTCGGGGAAAGCTGTTGTATACAGCATCGCAACAGGTCGGTTAAAAACCGTTCATTTCGGGGGATAGCTGTTTTATACAGCATCGCGATGGATGAAAAATCGCTTCTGAAGAGGATCGCCAAGACGAGCGAGGTCATTCGCGACAAGCATCGTGCCTTGAAATCAGAGAAGGCGATAATGGAGAGCAGTTTGAATGAGACATTCAAGCCGATAGTCGAACCATTGAAGAAACTCGTTTCGCAAACGGAGGATAACACAAATAGTTCATTTGTCAAATACAACGATAAATTGAAGAGGGGAGCCTACTTCACATCGACACCGCATAAACGAGCAAAGAATCTTAGTAGTAGTAATATTAGTGAAACTATTACGAATCCATTGGATTTCATGACCGACGACGACGACGAGTCTTCTATAACCGATCAACCATCGCCCGATTCAAAAAAAAGTTTGCTAGAAAAATTAAATGTTGATGAAAAACAGGAACCAGGCTTGTTTCAACATGTCTTTCAACATATTAAATTACATCCGATCCCTGGCAAGTATATTAAATTACTTCTGACTGATAGGGAGAACTTGATTGATCATGCTTTTGGACCTCGTTATGAAGATGATCAACTGACGCTTGGTAAATGTAAATTTGAAATAAGTCATGAGGGAGATATTATTCTCGATAAGAAGTTATACACCGGTACAAGAGGTACTTATGAACTAATTTTCATGAGAGAACCCAATCGAGCCATTATAGAACCCGACGATTTGGAACGATACAAGAGTATTCTCAATCAAACTAAAGCGCATAAACTGTTAAACGATAGTCTAAAACAAATCAAAGGTAATAGAGGTGCAAAATATACAGAAATTATGAAACCATTGCTATTGGGAAAACCTATTTTACCGCCTTATCGGTTACCATCAACATCACGCGCAAGAAAATCGTCAACTTCTGACGCGTCAACATCGGGCGCAAGTAAACCGTCTAGCGCAAGTAAACCGTCGGGCGCAAGTAAACCGTCAGGCGCAGCATCAACAGCATCGAAAAAAAGGGGTAAAGGACTAATGCGTGTCACCGAGGGACCAATCAACTACGTACATTGGAACGATCCGAATGAATTGATCGAACGTTTGAGACTTTTGATCGCGTCGGTGGCTGCCGGTAATACGAGTCATCACAACGAGATACAGTCGATAATCGAGGAGTTGCGCGAGGAGGATCTCATCGTATAAAGAAAGTTGCACGTTACACTCTTACCTCAGTGTAATATCAACGTCTTTCGGTAGTACGAGGTAAAAAAAAAAAAAATTAAATGTCTGATTCCTGCTGTTGTGAAATTTGCATTTGTTTAACATACATCGTAGAATGTTTACTCTCGACATTACGAGCCATCAAAAAGAGGAATAATAGCGAGGAAAAAGAGACTGATTTTTGAAATACAAAGTAGTGCATTTGAAATGTCGATAAATAAATTTGGAATTGGACTGGATGGTGAGAGTAGGAAACACGAACCCAATTTAGAGCATTTACTGCTTGAATTCAAGCAATATCTGACAATGGCATTGAATACACATAATGAACAATTTGAGAAAAAGATGAACCAAATTTTTCAAACAATTTGCGAAAAATTGGATGATAAAGTGAGTAAAAGAGATCTGGAAAGAGCAATACTTAGCAACACTTTTCATTAGGAATTTCGAAAAAAAAAAAAAAAAAAAAAAATGAGCAAAGAAAAGATACAGTTGGTGGAGGAGCTCCACGCACCGGCGAGGATAAATTTTCCACGCAGAAGAGTCATCGTGCGCGGCTTCGACGATCTCTGGCAGGCCGATCTTGTTGATATGCGCAATTACGTCGATGCGGGTCACCAGTACATTCTCACTGTAATCGATACCCTCTCGAAATACGCTTGGGCGGTGGCATTGAAGACCAAGAGCGGCGGAGAAGTGACGACGGCAATGACGAGAATCCTACTGAAGAACGGCGGTAGATGTCCGAAAAATTTACAGACCGACAACGGCAAGGAGTTTTACAACAGTGACTTTCGGGCGTTGATGAGGAAACGCGGGATAAATCACTACTCGACCTACAGCGTGATGAAAGCGTCGATAGTCGAGCGCTGGAATCGTACGTTGAAGACGGAAATGTGGAAACGATTTACGCTGAACGGCAATTACAAGTGGCGCGCTATGCTGCAAGAGTTGGTGGATGCGTACAATGCGCGAAAGCATCGTACCACGGGAATGCGTCCCGTGGATGTGAAACCCGAGCATGCAGATAAGCTACTCAAGACAGTATACAGTCACATCAAGGTCGCAGGTCGTGCCAAGTTCAAAGTCGGCGATTTCGTACGAATCAGTAAATACAAGCAGATGTTCGCCAAAGGCTACACGCCAAATTGGACGACCGAAATATTCGAGGTGGCGAAAGTGCAGAGTACCAATCCCGCTACGTATCTCCTCAAGGATTCCAGGGGCACGCAACTGTTGGGTGGATTTTACGAATACGAGCTTTCGAAAACCATCAATCCCGATGTGTATCTGGTGGAGAGAGTATTGCGCAGAAAGGGTGAAAAAGTGTTCGTTAAGTGGCTGGGATTCGACAGTACGCACAATTCCTGGATAAATAAGAGCAATGTTTTATAAAAACTTTTATTAAGATGTATCAAAATATAGAATAAATACATAAATAACTAAATAAAGCGAATAAATAAAAACAATAAATAAATTATAATTTTAGACTATAATGTCCCCAGGGTAGAGTCGCCGCGGTGTCGGGTGTAACGAAACGCTTGTCGTCGTACGGACTGAGGGCGACCTTCCGCTGACTGATCGAGAAAACTCGGTGCAGCTTCGATCTTATTAAATTTTGACTGCGAGACTGTACGGTGAAATTGTTCAAACAATCCTTGTAGTCGTCAAATGTTATATTTCTATCGATAACGTAACCTTTGACACCTTTGGCTTTTTTGGTAATTCTCGCACAGTCCTGCACCTTGAAAGTATACATTTTTGCCCTCAGTCCTACGAACTCGGTCATGATACGACCATTGTTCTCGTCCTTCATCAGACCGGGTATCTTTTTGTTGACGCGTGGCAAGTCATACCGATTATCGTCAGGATAATCGCTGGTGTCGAATCGCGCGAGATCGCGTTTCATGACCGAGTAAACGTCGTCGCACTCGACACTGTATATCAGACTGTCCGTGTCGGTATACATCGCTCTACATTTACCGCCGAATGTAGGAAGCATATAGTCATAGTGAAATTCATACAAGCAAATTTTTGAAATATCTAAAATACTCATTCCCACGTAAATGGGTTTATCAAATTTCGCGGATAATTTCGATAATTGAATCGCGACCAAATTCTCGTTGAAAATCGCGAGACTGTGAAAATTCGGTTTGGAAATCAGGCTTTCCGCCCCGTATCTTCCCTCCCACTTGGTTGCGAGCCTCACGTCAACTCTATTCCTCACGTTCTCCATTGTTTTACCGAAAACCGCGTTGTTCATCAGCTTGAAGAGATTCTTCTCAAATTCATTGGTGGACGCGGTGCGCAAACGCGTGTTCAGCTCGATGTAATCGCGAAGCCAGGTGGACTGCTGAAACTTTAAACCGCGATGTATACGCTTCAGTAAGAGTCCATTACGCATACATTGTTGCAGAGCGCGATAATGTATTACGTAACGGGTCTTATCGTTTAAAGTGGCCAGCAGCTTCTCCTGGCTCGCGCCCGGCGGCTTCTCGCGCACCATGCAGAACGGTAGGTCCGCGTGTTTGTCGTGAAGCTCGCGCGGATACTCCAAATCGACCTCCAAAATATAACCCTCGGAATGATCCGAGGGTATAGCGGAGACATCGAGATTGGCAGCGTCCTCGATCCATTGGAATCCATGGGTGGGCAGCGGCTGACACATTGCCCACCCATACAGATTGTTTACGTCGTAATACATGAGATATTTCGACGGTTCCGCCGGATCGTAGTCCCGCATGTACCGATTGTTGGCCCTCTCGTAACGATGGGAGCACTGACTCAAACCACCGCGTATACCGCGCTCCACGAACAGCGACATATCCACGTCCGTGAAAAGCTCCAGCCTGATTCCCGTATGCTTCAACATTGCGTCCCAGGTGAAGCCCGGTAGCGTATAATAATGGGCTGGATCCAACTCATAATTTAGCATGCAACTATCGCGAAAACTTTCGAAAACATCGGTCAACAATAGGACATCGGTTTTCAGGTACAGGTCACTGTACTCCCCAAGTGTGCGCATGTGGAATTTGGTCCATACCTCTACGGCATGATTGTATGCTTCCTCGCTGATATCGCTGTCGGACAGTCTGTTGTGAAACGACTGCCGCGGTGGTAAAGCCGTCTCTTCCAATCTAGCCGCACTATCTACATAGTCGTAAGGAAAAATACCTTTCCTCGTAAGCAAGTCGAAGTGCTCGACGCTCAATTCCGAAAATTGTGACCTCAAATTTGTCAGCTGAGATTCCGCCAAGTACGAGCTCAATTTGTCCAAACTGGAGGCCATGAATTTGAACGAATCGATAAATCTCAGCCGTATATTATAATTTCGCAGATATTTGGTGAATGAAATGTATTTTTCCTTATGCACAGGCAGCAGATATACCGATCCCTCGTACAAATTAGCGATCGTCTCGAAAATGAAATGTGAATCATAGCCGGAAAAATTGTGGAAAATTACTGGAATGACATGCGAATCTTTGAAATTTAAATTACAATTATTGTGAGCCGGTCCTCTGTATCTGCCGGTCAGATGATCGTGATCGCGAATTCGTAGTTGATTCGGAAGAAACGGCTTTTTGCATATATGACAATTGGGGTCATTATAGTGACGCGATCGTTCGCTAATACTAAGATTATGCATGGGCACGACAGTCCCCAGTTTCTCGCTCGCGATGCGCGCAATGACCTCGAGCTCGCGTACGAACCATTCGATGCAGTCGGCACCCCGATGAGCATCGTATTTCGAGAGTGACGCATCGCGAGCACTTTTTAAATAATAGCCTACACTAATAGGTTCATGCTTCTGATAAATATCACTACTGTTCGATTGTTCAACTTTTGATAATATGCACTCCAGATCCGCGTATACGACGAATGGTACTCGTTCCCCATTTTTGATGTTCTTGAAGGAAACCCAGCGATCCTCGGCTTTGCTCGGCAACATCAAGCGGAGGTTATCGTTGAGCTGCGCGCAATCCTGCTCGTGCGACTCGAGCCTCTCCACTGTGCGGAAGTAGTGGAGACATCTAAAAAAAAAAAAAAAAATAAATAAAACATATGCAGTTATACAAAAAAATAAAACATATGCAGTTATATTTGTATCATTATTAATACATACCGATCGCATACATAATGAGCATTTTCTCTCTTGGTGAATTGGCTTCGCACCAGTCTCGAGAGATTCCTTATGCACATAAAATGTGCAGCTCCCTGTTCATCGTTGACGAGAAGAAGAAGATTAGCATGCCTCGATCTCTTCTTCTTCGTCACCTGAAGAGGCACAATTTTTGCGTCGCTATTTTGCTCTTCATTCTCCAAGGTGAAGATGTTCACCGACACGTCGTTATCCACCTCGAATTTCGGGATCTGTTTTAGCGTAGTCGGAAAGGTTAGGCTACCGACGTCTAAAACCGTCCGAAAATGTGGATAAGAGGACGTACGATTTGGATGAGCCGTAGGTTTCGCTGGATAGAGTGCCGCCGTCACGGACCACGCGAAACATGCATTATCACTGGTTTCTAAATTTATCAGAGCTTTCCTACTCGTGATAGCGGATGGCAGATTAATTTTACAACCCGCGTGCAACGGGTTAAAACGATTAATGTTAACTATTAAATAATGAATTTTGTGCAAAGTCCATCCACTATCACGCTCTTGAAATTCACTTAATTTTTTCATAATAACGTCTAAAATGTTTTTCCTATACCAATCACTAAAATTATCAGTCTTGTACAATGTAGCATTAGTCGTACTAATGTTTTTATCATCACTCTGGTCCTTAGAGATGAATTGTCCGTTAAATACACAATTAACCTTAACACTATTTGCACTAACAAATACCTTATCTATACGCGTACGCACTAATACTTCCGCGTCTACTAAAAAATCCTTAGGCTCTATATAATTACTATTAACTACCATGCCGCTGCATATTCGACTTCGAAACGCCGAATCAAGCTCCTCCCAGGTAAGTCCTTGTACGTCATTGCTACAACCAGCACCCGATTTAATATAATTCAATTCCCTCTGCGCTCGTAGCAACAGACACTTTATACACGCGATTTCGGCGAAATTCTTTTGACGCGTTCCAACGGGTAAAGCTCGATCCGCGTTGCTCAATCGTCGAATATGCTCGCGACATTCCAGTACCCACGCATCGTACTCATTCGCACTATTAATTGTAAAAAATTTTCTTCGCAATTCCGTCAACATTTTGGTGTTTTTCTTAAATTAATAATTGCGAATGCGTCTCTCGCGAAGAGTAACGCTTATATATATCGAATAGAGAATGGAAGTAGGGGTATCTACACATCCCATTGTTTCGTCTGAGATGCATACTGACATTGATATACATTGTTTTTTTTTTTTTTTTTTTTTTTTCAGAAGTCTTTTATTCCTTTATATATTGATCATATACAGATTTCATATAGTAGACATTTTGCAGTGAACATATACCATAATGATTCATACACTTGGGTAACGGTGGTTCGAAATTTTTACTCCATCCAAGACAAAATTTACCCCACTCACACTCCTTCGCATTGTATATATTTTCTAAGTTGCAAATTTTTCTCAACCAATCATATTTCTCCCGTCCTTTCACGAAAATCCAATCTTCATCGTACGACGTTACATACTTTCTTATTACATCTTTATGCTTGTAATAAGGTGAATGACCGTCGGTCCAATTGAATCCATGTCGATTAAAATAAAGCCAACTTTAAAAAAGAAAAAAAATTATATACAAAACATTACATTTAAAAAAAAAAATACTTACTCATTCTGTTCTCTCTCGAGATCGCTCAACCAAGCTTCTTGAAATGATGGTGAAAATACATTGTGATACACTTCATTATCACGCAACACCGCAAATTCTTTAACTATAAAACTCTTGTCGGTCAATACAAAACCTTGAAAATCAACGAATGTCGGTGTCATTATCGTCAGTCGCTCGATGCAATACTGAACGATCTTTTTTTTTTTTTTGTTACATTTAAGAAAGTTTAATGTTTTTTTTTTAGGAGGGGATATTTTCTAAGAATTTTTTTCCCATTGTTAGTTTCTTCGGAAAAAAATATCTTCCAGAGATTAAGACTCCTTATCGAATGTATTTTTTTCCCATTGTTAGTTTCTTCGGAAAAAAAAAAATATCTTCCAGAGATTAAGAAACAATGGACTCCTTATCGAATGTAACTTTATATTTTTAAAAAATCTTTCTCTCTCTACGGAGATATTTCTTCGGAGATGCTTCATTTCAGTTTTTATCTTCGTCGAGAATAGCGCAACAATGCATAGAATAACTCACATAATGGATATAGAAGGTTTCTTAGTTTATAAAAAAGAACTTAAATATAAAGATATAGCTATAATTGATTTAAAAAGTAATCAAATTTCTTACGCATCTTTTCGTTTGCGTGACAGTATGAAAAACCTTAGTGAAAAAGACAAAAAAACTGTGTGGTTTTTGCTAAATATGGTGCATGGTATAAAATACAGTGATACGGGATTCGAGAAATACGAGCAGGAGGATGTGGAAGATTTTATTAGAGGTTGCCTAACGTGCGAGAATCCCGTAGTAGCCTACAAGGGAGGGAACATTGAAAAAAATCTATTGAATAGGATGAATGTGGATAATATTAATTTAGAAGTGTATGGTTGCCCTAAGTTTAAGGATTTAATTGAATTATATGATTTTGAAAAAACACCGTGCAATTTACACGTTCGAGAGAAGAACTTGAACAATGAACGTATCCACTGCCCGTACGAGGAGGTGTCAGTTTTTGCCAAGTGGATACAATCAAAAATGTGACTCTTTAAAATTCATCGGAGGAATAAAGAGGGGAAAACAAGTCCTCGCAGCCTCATTCAATGTTACAACATCGTCGGTGACAGTAAGAAAAAATGAGCTGCGAAAAGTGTAAATTAATCATGATTCAAGAGGATATTGTTCCTCTTTCACCCACTCTTCCCAGAGAATTGACAGAGGAATACGTCAATCGAATTAACGATTTCTTCAATCGTTACTTCGAAGAGTATGAACGGAAACTGCACCATTATTTGCATAAAAACTGTAAGTATTTATTTAATATTTTTATATTTATTATTTGTTTGTATTTTTTTTTCTTCAAAAAATAAAGTGAAGAAAGACGAAGAGACTGAGGAAAAAGATATTGAGTCAAAGGAGACGAAGAAGGAAGAAGATAAAGAGGAGAAAAAAATAGAGGAGGAGGAAAAAGATATTGAGTCGAAGAAGGAAGAAGAAGAAGATAAAGAGGAGAAAAAAATAGAGGAGGAGGAAGAATGTAAGTATTAACTTTATCTTTTTTACCTTTTCATAATTATTACCTGTTTGTATTTTTAAATTAAAGTGAAGAAAGACGAAGAGACCGGGGAAGATATTGAGTCAAAGGAGATGAAGAAGGAAGAAGAAAAAAATAAAGTGAAGAAAGACGAAGAGACTGAGGAAAAAGATATTGAGTCAAAGGAGACGAAGAAGGAAGAAGATAAAGAGGAGAAAAAAATAGAGGAGGAGGAGGAAAAAGATATTGAGTCGAAGCAGACGAAGAAGGAAGAAGAAGATAAAGAGGAGAAAAAAATAGAGGAGGAAGAATGTAAGTATTAACTTTATCTTTTTTACCTTTTCATAATTATTACCTGTTTGTATTTTTAAATTAAAGTGAAGAAAGACGAAGAGAAACAGACCGGGGAAGATATTGAGTCAAAGGAGATGAAGAAGGAAGAGGAGAAAAAAATAGAGGAGGAGGAAAAAGATAATGTGTCAAAGCAGACTAAGAAGGAAGATGAATCACCAAATTTCTTTTTCTTTTATTATTAAATTTTTATAGAATAGTTTAAAAATTATTGTAGAAATATTATTAAAAATATATATTAATTTTATTTAAAAAACTACAACGATTGTTCAACTAGCAAACCCCTGCTCCTCAACCTTGAATTCACGTGAAAAACGTTATCATCCAAAGTATGGACGAGGTAGTAGAAGAGGAGGAGGCTGTTAATAGCTATTGTGAAGTGGAGAAATCTAATACGTATTGATAGAGAAAATAATAATAATTATACATTTCGTATTGAGCTTACATCTCTACCATTCTCAGTCTACCGAGTTTGCTTGACGTGATAGTTTCAACAAGAAAAAAAAATGGGTGCAATTAAATTGTACAGATTAACTACTGAACAAAATATTGAACAAAATATTGAAAACATTCAGAATATGGATGAATTTGTGGAGGAAGAAGAAGAAGAAGTAGATTTGGAAGGAGATTGGGGTGAAGTGAATAACAACGCGTTGACCGCGATTGTCAGAATGTTGAGGAAGAAGCTTCAGCGGCAAAAATCAACATCAAATATTGATGATGATGATGATGATGATGATGATGAGGCTAATCTATTAGATTATAGTAGTGAAGTAGAGTGGGAGCCAGAAATTTGGGAGCAATAAATTTCTCCAGAAAATATAATACGGTTCGACGAGGATAATGACGTTCTCCAGCTACTGTCGAATTCATTTACGGAAACCTCCAACAATCGGTAAGAATCGATGAAAAAAAAAAACTATCAAGTGCTTGGATAAGTAGTATAATTTTTCCTAATTTTTTTTTCTCGTAGATGATACCGCTCCTACTACTGCTACTCTCACTACCACTTCATTTTTATAATATTTTATTATTAAATTCAATTATAACTTTTTTTTATGTATGTTATTAAAAATATATTTATAAATTTTAATTAAAAAAACAAAAAAATATCGTTCATTTCACAACCTCAAAATTCTATTTCTCCTTCTCCTTCTATTATTATTATTATTATTATTAACGTTCGTCGTATCAGGTCTCTATTGAAATTCTCTTTGACTGCGTTCCGCTTCTCGGATAGGAGGCTAATATGTTTTGATAAAGAGTTAACTAATATGTATTGATAAAGAAAGGTATCTGACTAACTAAAATGTACGTGCGTAATCGGTCAGTTCATATTTCATTGGGAGATCGTTTTGCATCTGAGCGACTAGTGACGAAAAATCTTGAGATCATTTTAACGCTAGCAACGACAGTGACAATGTTCCGTGCTACATCTAAAAAACGAGACATTTTTAAGGATAATCCTGATTTTGATGCCTTGATTGAAGTGCTTGTGGGGATAATAAGTGAAATAGAGGAACAAATAGAGGAAGAGGACGAAGATTTGTTGAGGAATCCGGAGGATATTCCTGAATTTAGCGCCTTGGTTGAAGAACTTGTGGAGATAATGGGTGAAATGGAGGAAGCAGTGCAAGAGGAAGAAGATTTGATAGTAATTGTTGAAAAACTAGTGGAGCTCAGAAATCGAATACAAGAAGGGCTAGAGCAAGCGGAGCAAGAGCAGGAGGAGGAAGATGAGGAGGAGGAAAACGAAGAACAACATTAATTCAAATATGTTTTTGAAGAGAGAAATTTTGGAGGCTGCGCAATCTGAGACTTTCGTCACGGGGGAACACAAGTTACGAGCCTGAGGTACAACTTACTTCGTCACGGTGGAAGCAAGCAAATACATATATATCATCAGTCAATAATGTATTTCAATAAAGAGGGTTTTTTATGCCGAAAGGCTTTTTCCCTTCAATTTTTTTTTTTTTTTTATTTAATTACCTCTCCATCAATCCATAACAATTTCCCTTTTTATTGAATAATAACAAAATGGGAATTATATCGCTCAAATACCTATAAAATTTTTATTAAGAAAAATATTTACATTTTAAAAATTCTTTATCCATAAGGTTTTTTTTTTTTTTTTTAAAAAAATAACGGTACTCGCAAGCCAGCAACCATTTTCCAGTTATATTGCCTTGAGAGCCATTTTCACACCAATAGAACCCTTGAACACTGCTCCTAAATCTTTTCAAGTGTTTCAAATACGTCCCAACCACTTCTCTTTAGGTAAGGTCACGTAGGCTCCGCTCTTATTACAGAGCGGATGATAAGTATCTACGACGATGGACTATTCGCCTTAAAAGAAGTCGATCGCGAAACCTAATACGTATTGATAATTGAATATAAACTTCTCTCCGCATTGACAATGAGATGTAAACTTGATCTGAAGTGGAGAGAAGGCTAATATGTAAACTTGATCTGAAGTGGAGAGAAGGCTAATATGTATTGTTAAAGATGTATAAACTTCATCTGGAGTATAGAGAGAGAGAGAGAGAGAGAGAGAGAAAATTTGAACACGTAGAGGAGAGCATTCTTCAAATCAGTCTTCAGTGAACCATCATGAGTTCCACAAGGAAAGTTAGTTTACCGGACAAGAAAGTGACGCTGGAGGATCTAAAACATTCCTCCAAACCAGTGGCAATAGTGAGGCCAATTGTGAGGCAGCAGCAGCAGTCAGTGCGAAGAGGGTATCGCACGATACCCGAACAGCAGCAGCCACTGCGGCGGCCACATTCGCTGCCCATAGCCCTGCGGATGCTGCATGCAGCGGAGCAGCCTGCAGCGGAGCAGTCTGCAGCGGAGCAACCTGCAGCGGAGCAGTCTGCAGCGGAGCAACCTGCAGTCTCGCGTAGGCTGTAATTAATATTACGTTTACCTAATATGTAGCCTATGTGAGCTGCTAGGTTGTGTGTGTGTGACAGGCAGTCCCCACCAAATCGGTAAGAGTTAATACAAAAAAATAATAATAATAAATATAAATAATTTTTCTTTTTAATTATAGATGCTGTTGCTGTTTTTATTGCGGTACCTATATATATATATATTTCATATGTATTTCAATAAAGAGGGTTTTTTATGCCGAAAGGCTTTTTCCCTTAAATTTATGTTTTTTTTTTCTATTACATTACCTCTCCACCAATCCACTGTATCCCGTACTAGAAATATTGCAAAGAATCAGCTACAGAGGAACAAAGATGGAATCTCTCTCTCTCTCTCTCTCTCTTAGACGTACACTGCTTAACGTAAGAGGGGGGAGGTCGCATCATCGCACTACTCTCTCTCTCTCTTGTATGGCTTAACGTAAGGGGGATGGGGGGCTCTCTCTCTTGTACGGATAAACGTAAGGGGGACCACGTGTGTACCCTACGAGTTTATTCTGCTGGAATCTCTCTCTCTCTCTCTCTCTCTCTCTCTCTCTCAGGCGTCCACTGCTTAACATTAGAGGGGGGGAGGTCACGTGTGTACCCTACGAGTTTAACGTCGGGGGAGGACGATGCGCATGCGCACAACCGCGCACGAGGAGAGGGGGCAATTCCCCTACTTCCCTTGCCCCCGCGGGACCCCGACCCCCTCGCCACGCGGTCCCAGAACCATCCTAGCTACTCTACTTACAGGAATGAAGAAATATTAAATAATTAATAGGATTATAAAAATGGCAGTAATGAGAATTGAATTATAATATTTGTATATACTATATACGTAATAGGTTTTAAAGAGATAAATTTTAGATAAGTATTTTCTATTCAGATTATTTATGTTATCAAAAATAAAGGTATTGTTTACTTTATGGATTTATTTTATACTTGTTACAGGAGTAGTATTCATATTAATCGAATTGCATGATCAGCCAGTCTATGGATTTTACGATTGCGTACAAAATGTGATTATATGGTGTCCTTGAGCTTCCTCAACAAAATTACTAATAAATGCAGTATATTAAAACAAACTATTAAAGTATTATTGTTCATTAGAAAAGTGTGAACTGTATATAAAATATTTAAGTAAACCTTAAGAATAATAAATCTTTCAGGCTATGATTACAGTTTTGAGAATTAATTTAATGCGTATGCTCTTATATAACTAAACCTAATTAAAACATAAAATCATTTTTGAATTATAGTTCAATGAATAATATATCAAAATATAAGAAATCTTAACAGCAGTAACTGAGGGTATCTGTAACTATTATAAGAATGATCTAGGGAAAAGTAGAAACTATTCTAGATCTTCTATATAATTAATATAGTAGGAGAAATATTTTTATAAAAACAAGGTATATTAAATAGTTTTTATATTGTAATATTAATATATATATATAAAAGATTTAAAAATGCTATTACATGATGGGAGCAATACTGATACAGTAGACTGATCTATCACACTATCATTTTTAAAATTTGCTGCACAAATCCTAATTATTCTATTTCCAACATATTAGAGACATATTTTAAAATACTGTAAGATATTAAACTGTAAAGTGACGATGTTTAAAGCATAAAATTTAATAGTGAATATTTTCAGAAGATGAAATAATCTAGGAAGAAGAGGCAAAGATTGAATTCGAATGAAATAAACGCATAGATCACGATAACGATAAAGCATTTGTAATCGCAATATATACCATATATATGATGAGATGTTCAATATATGGTATGATTTAATTTATGAAAGATTTGATTGAAAATCGAGATCCTAAGAAGGAGGGCAAATTTCTGTGTATAAACGGAGTGAATACCTGCTTGAAAAGAGGCAAATATTTGCTACAAAGTATAGTACATTTTTTATTATTTCTCTACTCACTTTTTAAGGATTGGAAATATTTATATTGCAATTGTATCCACTAATCCTCTATTCATAATTACAATCTTGATATATTTTTATTTACTAATATGTATCGCTTAGTTTTATTCAATATATGTAAGTAGTGGTAGCTAGGGGGTTCCTGTGACACGGTGGTGAGGGGAGTGCGGGTGTGCGGGGGAAGTGTCTTGGGTTCCTGTGACACGGTGGTGAGGGGAGTGCGGGTGTGCGGGGGGAAGTGTCTTGGGTTCCTGTGACATGGTGGTGAGGGGGGTGCGGGTGTGCGGAGGAAATGCTTTGGCTATGGGGAGTGAGAGAGAGAGAGAGAGATCCCTCTCACCCTCTCTTTCTCTCTTAGAGTCTCTCACCCCTCTCCCATCAGTCTAGGGCCCTGATGGTTAATTATCCTACGGGTCCACTAGTTCTCTAAGGCTTACCCCCTCTCCCATGTCACTAGGGTCCGGATGGTTAGTTATCCTACGGGTCCACTTGTTCCCTAAGGGTTACCCCTCTCCCATCACCCTAGGGCCCGGATGGTTAGTTATCCTGACAGTTACCCAGAGAACTTTTTTTTGTATTTTAGTTGGTGGAGGAAAAAGTTTCATTTTTCTCCACTAGGTGGCGATCACGAAAATTACTGGGTACAGCTACACCGATAGGGGTCCTGAGCATCTTACGGACTGCCATTTTTTTTTCTTAGACCTGCCCTCCAAGGGTCTTTTCTCCCTCCACATACTTATCCTAGACCCTCCCACTATTTTCCTACTATAGATCCGCCATTTAAATTGATTTTACATTTTTCCTTACACATTGAGCACTAGGTAGATTTTTTTTCTTTTATGAGTTAGTAATAATTATAAAGTGCTTTTTTTATTTTTTTTCTGTTTTTCTTTTTTCTTTTACGGATTAAATTAAGGGAAATAGGAGTAGGGGAAAAGAAAGAGAGTATTAAATAACATTTATCATATAATTAAAAACGAACATGAAACTTATATAAAAAACTAATACAATTGAAACTTATATAAAAACGAATTTACAATAATATTTAGCCTATTCAGCTAATAACAGCTTCTGAAACATAAAAAAAATTTATTAATATCAAGTGAATTGCGAACTTAATTTTTAATATTTACCTTTTATTTGTTTCCGCAACCACTTTGCGAAAATATCCACTTCTTGGGCCACACAGTGAACTGGCTTGTTCTTTCTCGTATACAATAATTTATGCAAACTACATGTTTGCGTATACGTTCTATATTCATTTATTAATATATCGAATTTGGGACAGTTGTATGCTTCTAAGTTCATGCTGATAATCCCCAGTGAATTCAGAACATCTCGTTCAATGTGGCCTCCTTTGTATGCCACTATCGGCCGTTCACAGTCGTTGTTGATTTCATTAATAAAATCAAATACGTCATGTTGGCTGTATTTTTCACAACCAACATTTCCGTATTCAATTCCGTGTATGTTTTTAAACACAAAACTCACTGTCTTTTTATCACTCAAATTTAATTTTTCATAGGGCACACTGACCCTAAACGCCCCGTAATGCGTATAATTATTAGCCAAATTTTTTATAGCTATTTCTTTGTAGATAATTTTTTTGTTGACCATAAAGCCATCAATGTCAATAATATGCGTAATTTCGTTTAAACGTATCATTGTGGCAGAGTAGCTTAAGAGTCACTAGCTTAACTTGAACTGAAAATTTTCTGAACTGAAGACTACCCTACACACTCCTCAAGATTTTTTAAATGCTGTAAGGGATGTGAAAAATTTGATCTGTGGTGGGAGGTGACTAACTAGACACTCTTAGAAACACCATTGGTCCAAAGAGTGAATAGTTAAGGATAGTGGGAGAATTGAAATACTTGGTTTGAAGAGAAGGGGAAAACTTTAGAGAAACAAAAAAAGAATATATTTAAAATAAAGGCAAAGTGTAATAAATTTAGTATTAAAAACGCTAACATGATGATCCCAACGTTCGTCGATTTTCAAGGATTCTATTTAATGGATAAGACATTTATAGTTAAAGAATTTGCAGTTTTACAAGAACTAAAAGTGCATCATATTTTATTTTCACCCCCCTTTCCACATACTTGGTTAAGTGAAGAGGAGAGAAAGAAAACAGAGTAAGTATATTTTATAAAAAACAACGAATTATTATTTTCAATGAATAAGGAATTTCTTTTTCAGTTCAATCTTTTTCAATCATCATGGCTTAAATTGGATGGATGGTTTTTCACCATATTATAAATATAAAGATATTATAAAAAAATATGTATATGAGGATACGGTTTTTGTAAAAGGGGTGGAAAAGTTAAATTGGTTAAAGAGTATTTGTGATTTAGAAATTAGTAATGTAGATGAATATGTGTGGGGAAATTATAATTTAGAAGATGGTTTATATAATTCACAACTTCCTATTTGCATGAATCATGAAGGTATATGCGCACTGAGAAATGTATATTATATGAAATATATGTATGAATCAAAAATCTAGAATATATGTATATTTTAAACTTGAATGCATTCTTTTTACTTCAACGCGAAACCTGATCCGTAAAGTATTTATGTTACTGAAGTGTCTCGGAGACTGATTATTTGAAGGGTTCTCCATCTAAGATTTTTCATTAGTTTCACGCTGATCATTTAAACGGAAAGAAGTACGATGTCGCTTCTAAATAGAGTTTTAAGTAGCCAGGATGAATATCGTGAGTGGGTACGTGATTGTCGCGATTACATTAAAAAATTGAGAGTTGCTAGCCGCAATGCACGTATAGGAGCAAGGCAGAAAATATTTACGGAAATTGCTCAGATACAGTGTCGATTAATCAGAGCAGCAAGAGAAAAAAGTTATTCTTCAAATCACGCTCTTAAGAATCCCGATTTAAGAACTCAGCATGATTATCGCGAGTGGGTTTGCAAGTGTCGTGATTATATTCGAGATTTGAGAGAATCCAACCGGAATGCAACTCCAGATGCTATACAGAAAAATCTTGCAGAAATAAAATGTATTCGAAAGTTACTTCTCCATGCGGCGAAAAATAAAAATTCAATTGGAGCGGGCATTAATGCGGAAAAGCTTATTTGGAAAGATCTTGATTCATCATTTAAAAGTCGAATGTGTAGTGGTATGATAGTAAACACTAATTATATCGAACCACATGAATTTCTATTGGCAGCATCAGAAATGCTGCAATCCTACATGAACAAAGTATTCAGTAAAGTAAGCGCTGTTAAGATAAATATGGTATTCAACGGACAATTTATTTGCAAGGAAATTAGTGATATCAAACATATTTCCACAAAAAATGTGATTTTATTCAAGACTGATACTTTTAGTGATTGGTATAAAACAAACGTCATAGATAAAATTTTAACAAAATTAGGTGAATTTCAAGAGCGTGATAGTGGGTGGGCTTTGGAAAAAATATTAAATTTAATTGTGAATATTAATCACTATAATCCACTACATGCAGGCTGTGGAATCGACCATCCAAAATATATTAAGAACAAACATGCAGTGATAAACATACAGAGTGATGATAATACATGTTTTGCATGGGCTGTAACGGCTGCACTCTATCCGACTATTTCAACTAAAAACCCACAACGACAATCTTCATACCCCCATTTTAAATCTGTTTTCAACGTCAGAAGTATAACATTTCCAACCACATTAAGGCAGATACCTAAATTTGAAGAAGATAATGATGTGTCGATTAATGTTTTCACCATGGTGGATGAGCAAGAAGGGCAGGAGAATAAAATTATTGCACCTCTTCAACTCACAAAATGTGAGAAATCGAGACATGCGAATCTTCTTCTTCTCGAACATCAAGGTGCAGCACATTTTTTATGTATCACGAATCTTTCTCGCTTGCTAAAGAAACAACTGACTCGAAAAAAACAATCTCATCTTATTTGTAATCGGTATGTTATACTGTTTATATTTTAATATAATTTTATTTAATGTTTATATACTAATATGATTTTTCTCTTAGATGTTTACACTATTTCTTCAATGAGGATAAACTTCAATCTCATAAACGTGATTGCAGTCAGCTCAATATAAACGTCCGTATACTGCTACCTGAAGAGGACCGTTGGGTGTCCTTTAAAAATGACAAGAACAATGAGAGGACCCCATTCGTCGTATATGCAGACATTGAATGTTTATTAGAGAAAGTGAATGAAACGAGCGGTAATAGTAGTATTTATCAAAAACATTTACCCTTTAGTGTAGGATATTATTTTAAAAGCGTTCGTGATTCATCGCTCTCAACCTATAAATCATATCGTGGACTCGAGTGTATAGAATGGTTTGTGCGAGAACTCGATAAAATTGCTAGCATAGCGAGCGAAAAACTAAAGACTGTAGTGCCTATGAGAACGCTAAGTATTAGCGAAAATTTTCGTCATAACAATGATCCTGACTGTCATATATGTAAAAAGCCATTTCTTCCAAATCAAATACGTGTTCGCGATCATGATCATTTAACAGGTAAATATAGAGGACCCTCTCACAACAATTGTAATTTAAACTATAAAGATTCGCACGTTATTCCAGTAATTTTTCATAATTTATCTAATTACGATGCACATTTCATCTTCAATGCGATCGCAAACATGTATGAGGGTTCAGTATACCTGCTACCTGTACATAAGGAAAAGTATATTTCATTTACAAAATACATACGGAAATATAATATTCAGCTCAGATTTATTGATTCATTTAAATTTCTTGCATCAAGTTTAGACAAATTGAGCTCATACTTGGAGAGATCTCAATTGCAAAACTTAGAGTCAGAATTTTCGAATTTAAATACGGAACAATTTAATCTACTAACAAGAAAAGGTATTTTTCCTTATGATTACGTAGATAATCTGAATCGTCTGGAAGAAAATGCTTTACCGCCTCGCAAGTTATTCTATAACAAATTAACTGACAGTGATATTAGTGAAGAGGCATATAATCATGCTAAGGAGGTATGGATCAATTTTCAAATACAAACACTTGGGGAGTACAGCGATCTCTATTTAAAAACTGACGTATTATTACTGACAGACGTTTTTGAAAATTTTCGTGATAGCTGCATGGAAAATTATAATTTGGATCCTGCACATTATTTTACACTCCCAGGCTTCACTTGGGATGCAATGCTTAAATATACTAGAATAAAATTGGAACTTTTCACTGATGTTGAAATGTTGCTTTTCGTAGAACGCGGAATACGTGGTGGTTTGAGTCAGTGCTCTCACCGCTATGAAAAAGCAAACAATCGGTATATGAATGATTATGACTCAACAAAACCAAGCAAATATTTAATGTACTATGATGTAAATAATCTATACGGATGGGCAATGTGTCAAGCTCTACCTACTCATGGATTTCGCTGGATTGAAGATACTAACAACTTTGATATCTCTAGCATACCTATAGATTCATCTGAGGGTTTTATTTTAGAGGTAGACTTGGAGTATCCAAGCGTACTTCATGATAATCACTCTGACTTGCCATTTTGTCCGGTACGTGAGGCTCCGCCCGGAGCACGACAGAAGAAGCTACTTGCAACTGTCGAAAATAAGGAGCGTTATGTTATACATTATCGGGCTTTACAACAATGTATTCGTCATGGAATGGTACTGAAACGTATCCATCGCGGATTAAGATTCCAGCAATCTGCCTGGCTAAACAAATATATAGACTTAAACACACGTTTGCGAGCTGCATCTAAAAATGAGTTTGAGAAAAATCTTTTCAAACTAATGAACAATGCAGTGTTCGGTAAGACGATGGAAAATGTAAGAAATAGAGTTGATGTGAGGCTAGTTAGTAAGTGGGAAGGAAGATATGGAGCAGAAGCATTGATATCCCAACCAAATTTTCACAGTAGCGCCATATTCAACGAAAATTTGGTTGCGGTAGAATTAAAAAAATTAACGGCGAAATTTGATAAACCTATATATGTAGGTATGAGTATTCTAGATATTTCAAAAACATGTTTATACGAATTCCATTATGAATATATGCTTCCAACGTTTGGTAGTAAATGTAGAGCATTGTATACCGATACAGATAGTTTGATATACAGTATCGAATGCGATGACATTTACACGATCATGAGAGAAAATCTTTCAAGATTCGATACTAGTGATTATTCGCCTAATAACCAGTATAATTTACCTCTAGTAAATAAAAAAGTGCCTGGTTTGATGAAAGATGAGAATAACGGGAGAATTATGACTGAGTTTATTGGGCTGAGATCGAAAATGTATACATTTAAAATACAAGATAAAATTTTTAAAAAAGCTAAGGGCGTTAAGAGTTGCGTTATCGCTAGAAAAATAACGTTTGAAGATTATAGAGACTGCTTACAAAATTTTACTGTTCATATCCATAATCAAAATTTAATTCGTTCAAAATTGCATAATGTTTATTCAATTGTACAGCAAAAAATTTCTCTCAGTCCACATGATGATAAGCGCTATATTGTACAAGGTACTGTATCAACTCTACCATGGGGTCATTATAGGATAAATGAAATAGAATTAAGTGAAGTAGATTTAAATGAAGATTAAATAATTGCTTCTTTATTAATAAATTGTATGTTACAAAATATTGTTTTTATTTATCCATGAATTATGTGTATTATTGAATCCTAACCACTTTACAAAGACTTTGTCCCCCTTCTTACGTAATACCTTCTCAACTAGATATACATTAGGATTAGCAGTTTTTAAAAGTTCATGTTCGTAGAATCCACCATATATATCTGTACCACTAGAATCCCTTAGTAAATATGTAACAGGATTTGTTTTCTGCACTTTTATAATTTCAAATATTTCAGTTGTCCAATTTGGTGTGTAGCCTTTTGCAAATACATTCTTATATTTACTGATTCGTACAAAATCACCGACTTTGAACTTGGCACGACCAACGATCTTTATATTACTGAATACTGTTGCTAAGAGCTTATTAGCATGTTCAGGTTTCACATCGGCTGGACGCATTCCTATAGTACGATGTTTTCTTGAATTGTATTTGTCAACCAGTTGTTGTAGCATAGCTCTCCACTTGTAATTTCCATTCAACGTAAATCCTTTCCACATTTCTGTCTTCAACGTTCGATTCCAACGCTCGACTATGGTTGCTTTCAATACACTGTATGTTGAGTAATGATTTATTCCATGCTTTTTCATAAGCGATTGGAAATCACTATTATAAAATTCCTTGCCATCGTCGGTCTGTAGATTTTTCGGACATCTCCCACTCTTCAGGATTTTCAGCAATGCAGCTGTCACTTCCTTGCCTGACTTGGTTTTCAGGGCTATTGCCCAGCCATATTTCGACAATGCATCAATAACTGTGAGAATGTAGTGGTAGCCTGCGTCTGCATAGTTTCTCATGTCTACCAGGTCTGCTTGCCAGAGGTCATCGAAGCCTCGTATTATTACCCGTCTACGTAAAAAGTTCCGTCTGGCAGGCACATGCAACTCTTCTACCAATTGCTTCTTCTCCTCACTACTCATAATTATTCCACTACGTGTTATGTTTACAGCAGGTCATCAAGCACTGGCGGTAGTATAAGTTTCTTCAAGGCATAATTTATATCGTCTTCTCTATTCTTCTCATTTGCAAAATCTTTTTTTGCCAGCTGATTAGAGAAATATTCTACAACAATTTTCAATCCAACAATCATATCATTTCGTAATTCCTTGTCTTTTCGATCCAATTTATAATCATTATGATCGACTTTATCAACCAATTTATCGATTCTTATACCAATTTCATCAATTTCATCGATTTTTTTCATTAGAGTTGTAAATTTTTCCTCAAGAATGTTACATTTTAGGTAATAGTGAGTTAGCTTCTCACTGTATTCAAACAATTCTCTCATTAAGCTATCACGTACAGTCATCGAATTACGTAACAGAGCAGCCATATTCACCGCACTTGTCTCATCCGTAACATCACATTCTAAGTTTGAAATTATTTTCTTCTTGGCATTAAATGCATTCTTTTGTTTATCAAACTTTAACGTATCATTATCAATTTTGTGGAAATAATTTCTCACTTTACCGGTATTGAAACCAGCTCCAAATTTATTTATTGTCATAGTGAAGTAGTACGTGGAACTGAGAAAATCTTGAAACTGCAATCTCTTTTATATAGAATAACGCTTTCTTCTCTTATTTAGATCCTGCCAATTTGTAACTATTATGATCGATTTTATCATTCAATTTTTCGATTCTTTCATCAATTTCGTCGATACGTTTTTTCAACAGATTTGTCATTTTTTCCTCAAGAATTTCACATTTTAATGCATATTCATTCAGCTTCACACTATATTCATTCATTTCTTTTGTAAAGCTATCACGCAGTGGTGTCAAATTACTCATCAGAACACTGATATTCACCGCACTTGTCTCATCAGTAACATCAGATCCCAAGTTTGAAATTATTTTCTTCTTGGCATTAAATGCATTCTTATATTTATCAAACTTTAACGTATCATCATCAATTTTGTGAAAATAATTTCTCACTTTACCAGTATTGAAACCAGCTCCAAATTTATTTATTGTCATAGTGAAGTAGTACGTTGAACTGAGAAAATCTTGAAACTGCAATCTCTTTTATAAGATGATACCTTCTTCATGGAGCTCCTCAATTATTGACTGTATCTCATTATGGTGATTCGTATGACCAGCAGCAGATGATGCAATTAATAGTTTTAATCGCTCGACCAGTTCGTTTGGATCGTTCCAATGTACATAGCTCACGGGATTATTATTAACACGCATATATCCCTTGCCTTGTACAAGTTTTGTCTTCGGTGGAAATAATTCACTAATTATTTTCTTCCATTTATGTCCCTTATTCCCACGAAGCTTTCCTGTACTAATGTTATCTGCTCTGTGCACATTAGTTTGAGAAAGAATACTTTTATATGTGTCTAAATCATCTTTAGTATAATCTTCAGGTTCTTTCATGAAGATCAATTCAAATAGACCTTTCGTGCCAGGATAATACTCCTTATCGATAATAATAAAATTACTGTAATCATCAACATTAAAAGCACATTTCGCAAGCCACATTTTATTCGTCACTTTATCTAACTTAACTCCAAAATTACTGTCAATTTTATCCTTAGCATTATTCGTCAACAATTCTATATATTTGGATGCAATTGAACCAGACTTTATCGTACTTCGATTAGCATCTTTTACATCCTCGATGGATGTATGCACAGGTAATTCTATTTGTCTCGCTAAATCTTGCGTGCCATATTCATTATTCTTCTTCACCTTCTCCTCCTCCTCCTCCCCCTCCCCCTCCTCCTCCTCCTCCTCTTCATCATCTTCCAGAGAAAGGTACTGTGTTTCGTGCGACTGTGGATATTCCTGCTCATCATCCGATGAATGACCTTGAACGTTAATTCTGGAGCTGCGTATGAAATCTTTCCGCTGTGGAGTCGATGTGAGATAAGACTTTCTTCGTTTCATCGGAATTATGAAAGATTCCTCGTGTGAGAGAGATCTCTTTATAGGTTCCATTTTCATCTCATGTTTCGGTGCAACGAAAATTGCTTGATTATTTTCGGTGAGCTTCTTTAATGGTTCAACTATTGGTTTAAAAGTTTCATTTAAACTGTCTTCCATCATTACTCTGTCTGATTTGAGTGCGCGATATTTTTGACGAATTACTTCACTTGCCTCAGCAATCTTCTTTAGAAGCTTTTTCTCCTTCATTTTGTAAAGCTATTCTCTATTCAATATATAGACTTGTTCAACGTTCAAGGTTAAACTAACATTTTTGACCATTAACATCACTCTTTAATCACAGCATATTTATTGAAACCCTTTCGATATCGTCCATTTTGCATTGCACTGTCTTTATCAATTACTAAAAATCCATAATCACGCTTCCAACAATTTGAACACAATTCATAAAATTTTTCAAACGCCATATCTGTATTTACATGTTCGTTATATATATGTTTTAGGTTAGTTCCATCTTGTTTAAAAATAATTAAAAAATTTGCATTATCACGTATTAGATGTTTTGGTATCCTTGCATAAGTCTGACAAAGATAAAAGCAATCAATCTTAGAATGTCTACCCATGGAGAAGTAGTCTCTTATATTGTCTTGCTTATCGGTTGCAACATCATCAAATATGAAAATTGAATTTGGTAGTGCTTCAGCTACTTTTATAACCTCACTATTATTAGAAAATTGGAAATAACTAATTTCTTCATTGTCCGATAATAGTCGCTCCAAGTATCGATATTTTGGTTGCTGCAACGATTTTGAATAAACGTATAGGTTTTCAAATCTCACACCCTGAGGGCTTTCTATAAGGCTCAGCAATACATTTGTTTTTCCACAATTTGAAGGGCCACAAACTATACAGCGTATGGTTGATGGGAGTAGAGGTCCGTGACGTCTCATGCATTTATCGGTTGTTCGGTAATCTATATTAGAAACACGAATACCGAGCGGCTGCTTTACGAAGTCCATGACTGAAAACTCTGTGGTCATACAACCTATTTATAGGAATGAAATGAATTGTTTGATCAGTTCTCATCATGCCGTTATTAGTGTTAGATGTGTCAAGTTTGGAGGTATTAACCGCTGAGCAGTTTGAATACATACCGAAAATTTTACTTTTAAAGTACTTTCCGCGTAGTATTCAAGAGGTTTGGAATAAATTGCCTGAACATATTCGTGCAGATCCTGAAGTACAACAATATCGCTGGTGTTTTAAACATCATAATCTACCTAATACAGATCACATTGATGGACCGCTCCCTTCAATAAAAGATTGCTGGGCTTGTCAGCAAACTCTGTGTGAGAAACAGAAAGAAAGTTCCACATGGTAAGCTACGGTTGTGGAACTTTTTTCAATAAAATACTGAATAAATTACCGTTCGAAGTACACATACCTGGCTACAATTATTGCGGACCAGGTACTCGACTTCGAGAACGGTTAGCACGTGGTGATCCTGGTATAAATCCTCTAGACGAAGCCTGTCGTGAACACGATATCGCATATTCAATATATAAGGATCTGCCACCACGTCACCAGGCTGATAAAGTTCTTGCACAGCGTGCACGAAAACGTATCACTGCTAGTGACTCATCTTTACGTGAACGAGCAGCTGCAGCAGCAGTCTGGGCATCCATGAATGTAAAACGAAAACTTGGCTTAGGCCTACAAGTGCATGGAAGAAGCATGAAGAAAAGAAAAATTCGTGTACCGAAGAAACGAGGAGGTTTATTGAGGAAAAAGCAATTTACTCAAAAAAAAAAACGGGGGGGTTTATTACCTCTGCTCCCACTGTTGAGTGCAGTGGGCGCATTAGCTGGGGGCGCAGCAGGTATAACAAAAGCTGTAAACGATGCGAAAGCATCCAAGAGACAATTGGAAGAGATACAGCGTCACAATCGTGTAATAGAAGGCAGGCGTGGACATGGTTTATACCTAACCCCTTACGGACGAAGGGGAGAGGGTTTGAAAAGGAGGAAAAAAACCTCGCAAAAAAAAAAAAATAAGCAACCTCCCGAAATCTGGAGCTACTAGTAATATTCAATTATTACATGCATGTCAGGATATACCACATTTTCGAGGAGTTTTTATGCGCACATCTCTACCGCAAACCGTACTATGCAATGAGTGTGCAATCGTGAATCTTGATGAAGATAAAGGTTCTGGTACACATTGGGTTGCCTACGTTAAACGTAATAATTACGTAAAGTATTTCGACTCCTTTGGAAATTTGAAACCTCCAATTGAACTTTTAGATTATTTTGGTCCTTCTGCTATAATCTACTACAACCACGATCAATATCAATCGTATGATACAAGCATATGCGGTCAGTTGTGTGTCAAGTTTCTACGTGAACAATGTCTTTAACGGTTACGCTGTCTGACCGCGAGTCCATATTAGAGGCAGATTTTTTCCCACCGATCAATCTTCGGGAGGAGCAATATGAACTTGGTCTCGTAGACTTTCAGAGCTTCAATTCAATCGCTAATGTTGATGAGTCGAACAATAAGTTTTACTACGATACTGAAGATCTGACTATACCTACAGGTTGTTATGAATTGAGTGCTATAAATGATCTTTTGCGTACATTGATGCATGAGGCGGATAATGAAGATGTCATTATTCTACGTGCTAATAATAATACGTTGAAAAGTGAAATAAAGTGTAAATATCTGATCGATTTTACAAAACCTAATAATATAGGCTCTTTATTGGGTTTTTCGTCAGATCGAATTATTCAGCCGAACACTCTAGCCGAATCAGACCAGCCCGTAAACATTATAAGGGTGAATATTTTACGAATTGAATGTAATATTACTGCTGGTGCATATACAAACGGCAAACCTCAACATGTTATACATGAATTTTTTCCAAGCGTGCCACCAGGCTATAAAATCTCGGAAACACCGAAAAACGTCATTTACTTGCCAGTCATTGTGAAAGTAATTGACCGTCTTACTTTGCGCATTCTCGATCAGGAAAACCGTCTAGTAAATTTCGGTGGGGAAGAAATTACAATTCGATTACACATTAGAAAATGCTAATTTACAAGAATACTTATAAATCACCGATACCAGATGAGCCTATCATCAGTCCAACAGTTGCTGCAGGAGCAGATACATTGGGTGGGGATTACGTTAGAAGACCGCTAACAAGAAAAAATATAACCTTTCTTCAATCACTGGGTTTCAAGGTCAGAAATAAAAATGGACCTGTTGGACGTAACCGCACAACCTGTGTACGACAATCGCATTACTAAAATGGAAATACATGCTTACAATCCGTATGCAAATGCATCATTGGGAAATAGTGACGAAATTCGAATTCCAATACAACAGCAAGATTTAATTCTTCTACCATGTGAGAGTTACCTATACATAGAGGGAAAATTAATCGAGGGCACTCGTGCTCAGGGTGCAACAGTTCAAGATACAGTGGGACTTGACTGCAATTCCATGGCATTCTTGTTCGATGAAATTCGCTATGAATTGAATGGTATTGAGATTGACCGCAGTAAGAATGTGGGTATTACTAGTTCCATGAAGAATCTCATTTCTCTGACTGGGGAGGAGAGTACGAGTCTACACCATTCAGGATGGTTTCTATCAGATTATAAGCCTACGAAATATTTTAATTTTTGCGTACCACTGAAAATGCTGTTGGGTTTTTGTGAAGACTATAGAAGAGTCATAATAAATGCACGTCATGAGCTCGTTCTCATTCGAGCACGTAATGATACGAATTCGATATATTCTTCAACGAAAATCACCGACTCCAAAATTGATGTTCAAAAAGTGCAATGGAGAATTCCTCATATATCATTGAATGAATACACAAAACTTCAATTTCTACGTATTATCGACCAAAACAAAAGCCTCACCATGGCTTTTCGATCCTGGGAACTCTACGAATACCCGCTTCTACCAGAAACACAGAGGCATACGTGGGCTGTAAAAGCTGCAACACAATTGGAGAAGCCTCGATACGTTATTCTAGCATTTAGAACAAATAAGAAGAATACGCAGCATATGAAGGTGCTTGACTTCGATGATAGTTTTGTTCGTGATATTAAAGTCTATCTTAATTCTGAATTTTATCCGTATGATCGACTTGATACTGATACTGAAAAATCACGATTTTCTGTACTATATGATATGTATGTTAAATTTATCCAATCCTATTATGCTGGAGAAAAACCGTCGAAACCAATGCTTGATTACAACAATTTCTTAGAATATGGCCCTCTCTTTGTCATTGATTGTTCGCATCAAAACGAATCTATTAAATCTGGCAAAGTTGACGTTAAAATAGAGATCGATTGTTCTAAAAATATTGCAAGTAATACTACTGCGTATTGTTTAATTATACATGATAAAATTGTTGAATATAACCCGCTTACAAGTATTGTTAGAAATGTAAGTTAATCGTTAATAGTTAGTTATGTAAGTTAATCGCTAATAGTTAGAAATGTATGTTAATCGCTAATAGACTATAGTTAAGCTTATCATTATAATGAAGGAAAAAAATAATAAATAAGATATAATAATCATTTATTTGTGTTTAAATTATTCCTTACAAATGTTTTCTAAATTAATCTTTTGAAATTTGACTAACAATTGCAAATGTCATATTATTGTAATTTCCACCATGATACGTGAATGTTAATATTTGATTTGAAGCTGCATCTTGAAAATTCTTGAATTGTTCTGGTTTTTCCAGTAATGCCATCATCCTCGCAGGCAAGAAGAACCATTCCTTCGTAAGCAGCTTTGCTATTATTCTCTCCCCATATTTGGTTTTAATTTTCGATAATTCAGTTATTCGGTATGACCCCCCAATCTCCAAAGTATTCAGTTTTATAAAAGTTTTTGGTTCTACAGTTGCGAGTTCATTAATCTTAGTTAAATCCATTTCTATAATAATAAAATAATATTAAGAATAGAGAATAACGTAAAAAAGAAAAAATAATTCTTACCTTCTAAAGATTATCTACGACAATTACGTGACAATAAAAAAATATTCTATCTGCAACGTGAAACTGGTACTTTGTACTGCTTGAAGCTTCAATACTGCTATTACACCACAATAAAATATTATGACTGCAGCGTTACAGACTTGAACTTTCGACTGCTTCACGCTTCTAATCGAGACTGAATGAAATTTCCTAATTGCTAGCGTGGGTGACTTTGAATAATATCCTAGGAGGGAATAAGATATACACACTTGGAAATTGAGAGTAGGGGAAGTGTTGCAGGCAAACGAAACTTGGGTGGCTTTGAATAATATCGTAGGAAGGGATAAGATATACACGCTTATTGGAAATTGAGAGTGGAGGGACTGTTGCAGGCGAACGACATTTTTGATGGGTTACTCACTCATGATTGTAGATTTCAAAGAGAATTCATTATTTTAAACCTGTTGATACATGTATTCTTTAGATCAAGTAGTTGTTAATTAAAATAAATAAATCCATTTAATTATATACACGTTCCTTATATAAAGTGACATCAGTCTAGAATATAAACTTTTCATTGTTTAAAAGCAAGTCGTGAGATACACGTTCTTCAGATCAAATAACCGTCATCTAAAACAAATATATTTAATTCAAACGTGTCATAACACGTACTAGATGGTGCAGATAGTCACGTTCCTCAGATAAAGTAATGACAGTTTAAAATATAAACTTTTCATTATTTAGAAACGAGTCGTGAAATATACGTCCATTATTACTTGGGTTGGGAATACTAGCATCTTAAGGACATATCCTGAGTGCAGCTTAAAATTTACGAGCGCATCAATTGCTTTTCGACAATCTTACGTCACACTGTGACTCTGTTTAGCACGTGGGATCATTTGTCTGCTCTGCTTGTGAGAAAAGTCTTGAGAAAAAAATAGCTAGAGGCTGAATGATTTGTCAGGTCTGCTTGAGGGAGGAAAAGTCACGAAAAAATAGCTAGAGGCTGGTTTAGAGGGTAAAATATGGTCAGAAAGTATCGAGCGCATCAATGGCTTCTTGACAATCTTACTTCACAACTGTGACTCTGTTTAGCACGTGGGCTCATTTATCTGACCTGTTTGTGAGAAAAGTCTCGAAAAAAAATAGCTAGAGACTGGTTGAGAGGGTAAAATATGGACAGAAGGTATCGGGTCAGTTTTAGAGAGCCCTGGGAAAGCTCATAGGAGGAACATTGGGTGGTCCCTAGAATTTCACTCCCCATTGTTTCGCAAAAGGAAAAATAATGTCTGTTAACTATGTAACATGTAGAGCATGCTTACAGGAAGATGTAATGAATAATCTATTCATTTATAATATGCTTACAGTAATTTTTATTCAATATTCAAAAGATTTAACATATAATACTTTTATTCAATATATATATATATATATATATATATATAACTAAAAAGAGTTTTAACATATAATATTTTAAAATATCAAGCTATTCTTCTGCCCTTGCTACCTCCATCGTTGTCTCCTCCTCATCCTCCTCCTCCTCCTGCTCCTCCTCCTCTTCCTGCGGAATTATCCCTGCCTCTATCTCAATCATTCTGATACCTCTCATCAACAGTTGTATACAGCGTGTTACTGTAAAAAATCATCAGATTTTAGAAAAATGTATGATGCAATCTCATTCATAATAACTTACAATTTTCATACTCCATTCCATGCGTCTCGATTGTTTCTTCATTTACCGCTTGTGATAAATTTTGCATAATTTCATCTATTATTCTTGTAATTATATGAATTACTGGAGAATTCTGTCTATACGCTAAATTAATAATCACTTGATACTGCATATTTTTTCACTTTATATTTATCGACAGCTTGTATAAGAAAAAAGGAATCTGTACCCAAGGTTCAAAAAAGGTATAATGTGAAATTAAAAGAAGGACCCAAGGAGGAAAATAGTAGGAGGGAATAGAATGGGTATGTGGAGGGAAAAAGACCCTTCAATGGTGTAGAGGTAGATTGAGAGGGAAGAAAAATGGTTAAATGTGAAATCAAGTTAAATGGCGGGTCCATAGTAGGAAAATAGTGGGAAGGTCTAGGATAAGTATGTGGAGGGAGAAAAGACCCTCCGAGGGCAGGACTAAGAAATCAAAAATGGCAGTCCGTAAGATGCTTAGGACCCCTAGCGGTGTAGCTGCCCCAGTAATTTTCGTGATCGCTACCTAGTGGAGAAAAAAGAAACTTTTTCCTCCACCAACTAAAATACAAAAAAAGTTCTCTGGGTAACTGTCAGGATAACTAACCATCCGGGCCCTAGGGTGATGGGAGAGGGGTAACCCTTAGGGAACTAGTGGACCCGTAGGATAACTAACCATCCGGACCCTAGTGACATGGGAGAGGGGGTAAGCCTTAGAGAACTAGTGGACCCGTAGGATAATTAACCATCCGGGCCCTAGGCTGATGGGAGAGGGGTGAGAGACTCTAAGAGAGAAAGAGAGGGTGAGAGGGATCTCTCTCTCTCTCTCTCACTCCCCATAGCCAAAGCATTTCCTCCGCACACCCGCACCCTCCTCATCACCCAATAAACCCTAGCTCTTAAGAAGACACTTCTCCCCGCACACCCGCACTCCCCTCACCACCGTGTCACAGGAACCCAAGACACTTCCCCCGCACACCCGCACTCCCCTCACCACCGTGTCACAGGAAAACCCAAGACACTTCCCCCCGCACACCCGCACTCCCCTCACCACCGTGTCACAGGAACCCCCTAGCTACCACTACTTATGTAAATGTTAGCATTCAGCAGAGGCAACTCTTGAGTTTTCTTTCTAAACGCCTACTACTATTGAGTAAAATTATAAGATTTAAGAGAAATAGCCAATAATACACATCGCTCTCTCAACAGTTATCTTTGCTGAATACTGTTATGTTTCTACTAATTACAGGAGGATAATATTAATAGTTCGTACTACTTCATTAATTACTTCTTTATTTCAATGTAACCATGTCTTCAACGCCAGTACTAGTTAACATCTGGCTCGGTCGCCATGCTACGGCTACGGCCGCCACACTATGCGCCATCAGAGCCATCTCTGATGCATACATTACAAATACCACTAATGATTCCTATATAAAACAAGTATTATATATAAAAACATATAAAAATGTGTATATATTAACCAATATTATAATAATGATATCTCCAAATATTTAAATGATATTTTAAAAATATTGAGAAAAGTTGGCTTCTCATCGTATATATTGGGTGACCAGTTAGCTATATTCAAATCTATATTTCTAAATAATGACTGCCTTCAAAGGCTTTAACGCGGAGTTAGCGTTGTGCTAAAGATGTGTCATGATTGGTCAAATTGATGGAATTAACCAATCATAATGCAACCCTATTTTAGCGCTAAGGATTTCGAATGCCACCAATATGAATAATTTGAAGATAAAATTTCCTGTAGAAGTTTTACATCTAGCTCTTAATACAAAAATTATTAAAGATTAATAATTGATTAATCAGAGACTGCCTATTGGTATTGCAATCCAGTGACTTTCTGCTATTGATCACACTTCGCCAAGCTGTATACCAATCATAACGTTTGAATTAATCATTTTTAATCCAGAATAGTTTATTCATTAAAAGCTACATTTAAAGTTTGTATAAGAAACATTATTTAGGTATTTTTCATTTTACCAAAATTTTTAATTTTTACCATAGTAAAACAGGGTATCTTATTAATTTGTCGCATAGACAATATACGAAACAACGGAAATTTTACAAATTTATGAAACATTGGCGAGAAATATAACTTTCAGTTTTATGCTTAGAAATTCTATACAAAAATGATAATGTATATTCTTTCGTATAAATGTATTAATAAACTAGTTTACATCGAATAATGTAGGAAAGAGATCTTCGTAAGTCATTTGTTCATGCAGGATAATAACAATGATAACAGTAAGATTAACGTACAAGTGCACTATGGTCCTTTTGCTCAACTGCAACACAACGCAATTTATACTAATTGTTTATATTGGTGTTATAAATCAATAAAAATGGAAAAAACGTTAAAAACAGGTTCAACCTTATATCCCGATGGTTATATATATTATAGAAATAGTCGATTTATATCAAAAGTTGGAGAAGTTATGTAAGTTTTATATATATTTAAATATCTCTAATAAAATTTACATAAGCAATAAAACCGTTTATGAGTTAAATTGATTAATTCCAGCAATCTCTAGTGTTAATAATATAATCGAAGAAAATTTCTTTATGTAGAATTTAATTATTAAAATGAAACATGAGTAAAAAATAAAGTTTTAATAATTTCATTGTTCGTATTGCGGGCGATATATATTGCTAGTATAAAAATGAAACCATATGGTTTGATTATTGTATATTAAATAGCCTTCGCAATCTAATTAAAGCTATCAATAAAATTTATTTTTCAAAACTTGTACTTGTGAAGGTGATACGAGTCTATATGTGTAACCTCATGTGCATTTATTGATAGATGGTTTAAGCAATATAAAGGTTAATATAGAAAGTTCAACTAATTTCATTTCCTTTTTTTCTTATTTACAAATAGTTATTTAAAATGTTCTGTAATGGGATGTAAAGGACAAGCAAAAATGATAAATAAATCATTTAAATGCACAAAGGTACATTCACATCAGAGGGATGAAACATTCGAATGCAAAGCAAAATTTAGGAAAGAGCTTCTTGAAATGGCAAATAAAGTACCTGTTTCTTCTAAAGAAGTATATGACATGGTATCAAAAAAGTAAGATATTCAATTTTTAAAAAAATTTTTTGAATATATGTATTTAAAGTTAAAATAATAGAAAACTCTAAAGACACATTTGTTATAAGCTAATCATGCTCACTGGAATATTAACCCTTAAATGCATGATTTTTCCTTTTTTTAATACCATAAATTGACACAGGTAGATAATTAAGCATAGATAAAGGGAAAAATAAAGAAAAAAATATTTATTTTCCAAAAAGTATAATTTTTAGCACCTAATAAAAGCAAAAAATACTGTTTGAGTTACCGTTTAGAAATTATGTAAGGACAAATACACTGATGTATAAATACATCATCATGCATTTAAGGGTTAAGTAGTATCATTGTAGATTTACATGTTGTGTGGAAAAATATATGCATTTTGTTAAAAGTATTTATTACATAAGACTGTAACAAAACGTAATCAGCTACATTTATAAATACTAGTTGTTTATTAAATCATTTATTTTTATTTCAACTCGACGTTAACAAAAAAATTTAATAAAACGTGTTTGGCTTACATAATAGTAAAATCTTTGAGCGCTTTTAAATGATCAAATTTCCTATTTTTTAATAGAAAGATACAATGGTTTAGGATGCCTGGCTTTATACAATAAATGGAAAAAGAATTTACATATTAATGCCTGGTATAAATCAGTAAATGAAAACGTAATGTAAAACAAAAATGATAGCCTAGGAAAATGTTATTGTGCATTAAGGCGGTTATTTATGAGACACATCTATATATTGTCATAGTATGAATATTATTCAGAAAAGACCTCCTATATTTATGAATTTCTAATTTATCTCTTAATGAAAAAACTATTAAGGATTAAAATACCCTAATTCGAAGCTTACAATTAGTAGAACTATCCATTTGTTCTTCTCCTTCTATTTGTCATACTTTGCCAGCTGGCTACTTCTAACGCCAATGAAAAGGCTTAAATTAATTAATTTGTAATCCTTAATAACTTTTTGATTGAAGCTAAATGAAATGTTTATTGAATAATAATTTTGTTCTTATAAACATTTATACTATCTAAATTTATAGATTCGGCCATTACAGGCCGCCTGATATTAATTAGTAAGAAAATATATATTTCATAACAAGATGATTATAATTAATTTAAATCGAAATAAATTGTTAAATGTTCCTTTCATTTTTATATTTACTATTTCATTTTTTGCATCAGATGCAAGGCAATTTCTTTATGGTATGTTGTGAGAATGGAATCATGTAATGTGGAACTGATTTACCTTCTGAATTTGTAGCAACATAATTATATTTTCTAGTGACAAGCTTTTGGATTTTTTGTGCATATATTGTGTATACGTTCTCGTTTCTTTACATATCGTAAACAGATTAATTGCAAATAGCATATGTTTATGATTCACTTAGAAATTAATAAATGTACTTAAAAATATATATTTTTTCTTTGTAATACAGACATTTTGCAGCTTCGAGTTTATTGCCCTTTCATAAAGTAAAGGATACTCTCAAAAAAAGAAAAACCAATTATGCAATAAAAAAAATAAAAACTTTAAAGGATTTGACAATTTATGGAAATGATGAAAATTTCATTCAGTTCTTAAAGTTTAAGTTTAATAACAAAGAACACACTTTAAAATTGTTAATCTTTGAAGAAGCAATCGACATTTCCGTAGCCATGTTTGATGAGAGCTTATTAAGAAAAGTTTTAAACAGTCCAGCATGGAGTATTGATGGAACTTTTGAATGTGTTCCCCGAATAATAAAAGTTTATCAGTTGCTGACAATTATGGTGAAAGTACATGACAAGGTACAATTTCTTCATATCTTAAATATACAGTGTGCAGTATCGACAGATACTAAACTTTTAAAGGGAGTATATCGGATTATGGAAAAATAATTTGAATTTATTTAGTTATCAAATAATTTAACGATGAATCACGCCTAAGCGTTAAAGTGTATGTTTCTCGTTACTTTTACCTGTTTAATACTTTTTAACAATACGCTAAACAAAAATATGGGTTTTATAGTTAATAAATTCACCACAAATTTGAAACGTAAAATTTATTTAAATTCAGAAGCTGTAGAAAATATATATTGGGCATTCTTTGTCAAGTGGCAATCATATGTTTTTCAAAGTTGTAAGAAACCTAGAAAGTTATAAGAGGTTTTAAGATTTAATTTTTTCAGATTGTTCTTTCGTAAAGATATAAATATAAAACTGTTTATTTATTTGTTTCTTAAAATGTTATTTACCTTTCTTTTAACAGTTTCTCCCAGTTATTTGGATATTAATATCTAATAAAAGATGAACAAATTATCAAAATATATTAAAACTGCTGAAATATAAGTTTCAAGATTTGTTTGCACCTTCCCTAATAATAACTGATTTCGAAATCGGATTACAAAATTCTGTACAACTTGTTTTCCCTAGTTGTGATGTTCAAGGTTGCTACTTTCATTATGTTTCAGTGAGTAAATTATATGTATATGAAAATGTAATATTATAGGGTGTCTCTGTGATGAAACATTCTATATACGTTGATATAAAAGTGTAAATTTTATATGAATTATAATAAATTTAAAATTCTCTCAACGATATTATAACTTGAAAAAGGATGCTGCAAATTCCTTTATTTATATTTTATAACATGCATCCAATTTGAAACAAGAGTAAAATCTGTATTAAATTTTTTTATTTCAGGCTATTCGTAAACAAGCACAAAAGTTTAAGCTTTTCGAATTATTAAAATTAAAGACGCCTGAAACTTACGGAAAAAACAATATTTTATTAAGGAAGATGTACAATTTGGCGCTCCTCCCACCTAACTGTATATTTTTGGGATTTCAATTAATTATTGAAAGTTTAGATATTAAAGATCCTGAAGTTAACGAAATTTTCAAAAAACTTTTCAAATATTATGAAAGGTATTGGCTTACCACAATTAATCCCAGAACATTAAGTACTTTTGAAAGAGCAGATAGAACAAATAACTCACAAGAAAGGTACCATCGGACCTTAAAAGAAATGCTTGGTGCTAAACCATCATTCAGTAATTTCATTTGTAAGTAAACTTTATTTGAAGAATTTGGCTAACTTTTTTGTACTAAATTCTGTCGATTGTATATTACAAAATTAATCCATTACAGCCGCATTAAAAGATTTGATTACGACGAATTATAGAACTCTCAATCAATTCAAATGTGGTATTGATGTGAAATATTCCAAGAAACGAAGGGCAGAAAAAAGTTTTGATGCATGGGTACAGGAGGAATCTGAAAAAATGAAAAATATAGATCTTTTACCACAAAATACGAAAATACAGATAATTTCAAATTTTTTGAATAATACATACTGTATAGAAAAATTGAGAATTAAATTTAAGAAATATTTAAGGGATAAAGGTATAAATATATAACAGTGATTCCAATAAGTCATATGTTCTAATATATATTGCATCTGATAATAATGAATTATAAATATTTTATGACATACATAATTTTGCGTTTTGATTTAGATTTGCTTAGTTTGGACAAAGTTCCTGCCTGTAACATAATTGGAAAAGGAAGCAAAACAGGAACCATCATTTTAAAAATGTCAATAAATAGATAATAGTTTATTTAATATATTTGAAGGTTACTTTCAGATTATAAAAAATCCATCACTGTTGTAATTATTTTAGTAAAATATTTGCTTTCACAAAGATTTAATAAAAATATTACCATTTTATTTCTGTTAGGGTTAATTATTTTCAAAGAACCAGTTCTTCTTACAGTTTCAAAATACGATAGATTTTATAATTATCTTGCAACAGCAATTATAATGTTACTTTAATTAAGTTTCGGAGAAATTAATATTTTAATGAATGATCTATTTTATAATTGTATTATTAATTTCTTTTTACGTTCGAAACCAAAATGTATGCAAGTTATGTGCATACGCAGAAAAAATTATTAAAATCTCATTCAAAAACCGTTAATTATAATCTCACAAAACTTATATGACAGTAACCGATATTTTTCATAAGTAATGCAATACTTAACAAAAATGCTTAGGCTGAGTTCTACAAAAGTTTAACCCATTAACGTCCAAAATGTCCAAATTTCTTGCAGGTTTTCAAAGTGATTTTTTCCTATGTAATTGGCGTTGAAAAAATTCTTCAACCACATATTCTGATGTAAAATTGCATGCTCTTTCAGAATCCGTTGCCAGAATCATGATAAAACTCACAGGAAAAGAGATATGCTCGATTGAAACATAAAAAACACCTAAATTTTCGAAAAAAAAAAATTTTTAGGATTTTTTTTCCAAGTGTTACGGTGAAGATATCACCTTGCGACCGTGATCAAAGGTGATCATGGGAGTTGAAGTTTAACAGGGAATTTTTTTGTTGACCTTGAACCATCGCTTCTTTACACAATGGCGGAAAAAACGAATTTTTTTTTTTCAATCTTCATCAACTTTTTTCTCGAAATCTATGGTCTTTAGAAAAAAATTCATAAAAACAAAAATGCCTTAGAATCGCTCGAGGAACATTCTCAAATTTTTTCAGAAGTTTTTGAGACAATTTTTGAAAATTCCATTTCACAAGTTTCCCGGAAAATCAAAAATTGTCTCAAAAACTTCTGAAAAAATTTGAGAATGATCCTCGAGCGATTCTAAGGCATTTTTGTTTTTATGAATTTTTTTCTAAAGACCATAGATTTCGAGAAAAAAGTTGATGAAGATTGAAAAAAAAAAATTCGTTTTTTCCGCCATTGTGTAAAGAAGCGATGGTTCAAGGTCAACAAAAAAATTCCCTGTTAAACTTCAACTCCCATGATCACCTTTGATCACGGTCGCAAGGTGATATCTTCACCGTAACACTTGGAAAAAAAATCCTAAAAATTTTTTTTTTTTCGAAAATTTAGGTGTTTTTTATGTTTCAATCGAGCATATCTCTTTTCCTGTGAGTTTTATCATGATTCTGGCAACGGATTCTGAAAGAGCATGCAATTTTACATCAGAATATGTGGTTCAAGAATTTTTTCAACGCCAATTACATAGGAAAAAATCACTTTGAAAACGTGCAAGAAATTTTGACATTTTGGACGTTAATGGGTTAATGTAGTAAAGTGGTATAATATTTGTAACATGAACTACCGCTTTAAGTAACTATTGCTTATTAATGATATAGTTCATATTGCG
This sequence comes from Prorops nasuta, assembly GCF_024137725.1. NCBI lineage: Eukaryota > Metazoa > Arthropoda > Insecta > Hymenoptera > Bethylidae > Prorops > Prorops nasuta. The sequence goes on along the minus strand of NW_027116821.1, from coordinate 1,593,027 downwards.
GATACTATATCGCTTTAAGTAAGTAAACTATTGTAAGACTTGGCCTTAATAGTTTAATGCCTCCCGTTAGAATATTAATCATTAACATACTTGCAATTATTCTTTAGTTAACACAGCTTAGAAATGTGACAAAATATATTTTATACGAGTATCTTGAGTACTGCATAATTCTGTTAAAATGTTATATCTTTATATATTAGACGACAGATTTTGTATTTTATTTCTATATTGTATATTTTTTATCTGCAGTAGTAATGTGTATTCAAGAGAAAACAATATTTATCAATCCTGGCAGCTCATTTTGCAACTTCCAAAATGCTCATTTTAATTTTTATGCATTCTTCTCAATTGCTGAACTTCTTTTCCCTGAAGTATAAAATGTAAGGAAATTATGTTTTGATTTATTAAATCATAAAGCAGATATTTTTATTATACTTTAACAAGTAATATATCATTAACTTACATTTACTTTTTGAGAAGTTTGATTACTCTCGTTGGTCGTTGATTTTCAAAACTGCAGTATCAGGGAATAATGGAAATATAGCAATACCAATTGCCGCTTAAAAGCAATCTATTCAGTATAAAAATACCTTTATGAAACATTACTATATGAATCATAAAAAATTATGCAAAGCAATTGCAGTAGATATATGATATGACTTTTATGAATTCCATGCTAGTCGTTTTCATCATATTATTAGAAACCTGTAGAAATTGAAAATAATTAATAAAGTTATACTGTCATTAATGAATATATTGATTATTATAAAATGCATTTAAAAACATTCATGTAATGGTTTTAATTACAATACTAGAGGTATACGAAAATATTTTAAAATAGTACCATATTAAAAGCTATCATTGAAACATGCTGTAAAAACCAACGTCATTAAAAATATGTTCATGTTAAATTATACTTGTAATTAATATAACTCTTAACAAATTAGTGTTACATTTATATCTGATTAACATTTGGCTAGCCAGATATATGTGTTATTTAAAAATTACTCGATTAGTCCTTTCAGTTTTTTACAAAAGAGCTGAAAAAACTTCATAAATACATTTTACTTTATGAGCTGATTTAAAATCCATTAAACACTAAAAGTAACTGCAGATTAATAATATAATACAGCTGTACCCCAGTAACTATATAGAATAAAATAAATTTAGAAATTACATAATATTTTTATTTTTGGTAACATAATTACTTTAAATTTAAAATACTTATGTAAAATTTATCCTTCGAAAGCATATATATATAGACAGTAGATAGAAATGTTATAATTCATATCTCTTGTACGCTTTTAATGATTATAACTATTATCTATTTTAATTTTCTGACTTTTGGTCTTAATTTTATAACTTCTAATTTCTTTTTCCTTACTACATATGTTAAAACTAGTCAAGATATTTTACACGTACATGATAATTGTTACGTGTGTGGGTAACTAAGAAAATCTACAAGTGCGCATGCACAACCATCAACTTACTATTGCTTGAATAAACTCAACTTAACTAAAGTTCTGTCCCTAGAAAATTACTATAAAATTTTATGGCACTTTCCCCCCTACCCTATCTCCGCCTAGCAGAATAGAGTATACAGTGAAGGATCCTAAAATGCGGTTCCTAAACGCATCAAGGGACGCCATTTCTGCCGGTCATTGTACAATTTTAATATATCAAATACAGATCATGAAAATGAAGATGTTTCCGATGAAGATTCAGAATACTTTATGCTGATGTAACGCCCGTTTCTCAAAATTGCCTAATTTACTGATATTTCAATTATTATCTTAATTTTAAAAAGAATATATAAATTTGTAACTTAATCTATAGTTTTTATTTGAATATTCGATATTTGAAAATTCTTTAAATTTGTAAAAAAGTTATATGCTTTTAAATAAATAATGTTTATTCTTACTATGTTTTTCTTCATTTCATTTTCATTGCATAAAAATAGTATTTTATTTATAAATATATAAAAACAAGTAGCTAGATTTCATGCAAAAATTATTAATATTATGAAGCACTGTTGAAAATTTAATCAAGATCGGTTGAATAATTTTTAAACGAGAGCTTATGTTACTTCCTAAACTTTGAAAAAATATACATCACATCATTATTTTATTGAGTTTCTGTTATATGCATCATCATATTAATGACGAAAATAACAGCTAATACAGCCAACGAAGCTAGCCAAGACGCCAAAGACCGATCCTGTTAAAATGGAATTTCAGCTTATCAAAGTCTTAGCAAAGATAAATTTTTCTCGATTGAAACTTCCATAAAAGACATTACTCTTCATCCTAAGTAATTAATAATATGATTTTATGTATACTCAGTTAATTGACATACGAGTTTCGGCATAAATCCTCAATTTTGCAGGTACGGTAATCGAAATCTTTTACTTTGCAAGTGACTTTTCATGATTGGTCAACGTCCTTCTAAATTAACCAATTATATTTAGTCATTCATTCTCGAACGCATCTTAGGTATACAGGGTTTTTCTCTAACAGCGGAGCACAGGAGATTTCGTGTTATTTGACTATAGTAAATTTTACTATAGTCAAATTACTGTTTTCCATTTAATTTAAATATTAAACGTAGTAACCAAGATTAATTGAGTAAAATGACATTTATAATGAATAATAAAAGCAATTAAACTAAAATAACCATTAAATTGTAACTATCTACGCTTTTATTAATTATAATAATGTATAGTAAGTGCTTCATTGCTATAGCCAAATAATATAATCCTAAGTTCCGCTGTTAGGGTGAGAATCACCAAGTCCGGCTTGGGGTTAGCCGGGCTAACAAATTGTACCAACCTATGAAAAATATAGTAATTTAAGTTGGCTATCCAGAAGTTTTTTAAAATCTGAAACTTCACGTAATTCTGTCAACTGCAATCTGCAATTATCTGCATTAAAATTATCTGCTACCCATTTTCAAAAGTGAGGAAACTAAATCTAATCTAGTCTATCGTATGTACATACATATCAAACGATTATTTTGAGAGAAAATACGGTATGCATTATTTTTCAATAACCTAGATGTGGTCATTAACATTACTGTACATATACTGAAACACTCAAAATTGCAAGGTTAATTAAATCTGCATGATAATTAATTAAAATAACTAAGCCGAAATTTTTCTTTCTTCTAGGATATACTATTAATTTATTTTATAATAATGGATAAAGAGCTTATACTACATGGTGCTTATACATTAGATGAAAAAATGAAATTTATTGAAATAATTAAGAAATACAAACACATAAAAGAAAATAAGAAAACGGATAATATTGGTTGGAAGGAAAAATCTAATGCTTGGGATAAAATTACATCAGAGTTCAATGGAACACTTTTGATTGGTACTAGACAAAAAGTAGTCTGCAAAAATTATGGAAAAACTTAAAATGTAATACAAGAAAACACTATGCTAAATTAAAGAGTGAAACTTTTGCTACAGGTACTCACTGGTCATTTCTATTTTGCATGCATCTTGCTTAAGGAATGTCCCCAATAATACAGTTTACATTATTAGTGGAACATTTGTATTAATCATTCAGTATTTTATTGGTATATTTTGACCAAATGTAATTTCCATATTTCAGGTGGAGGAGTTTCTAGTATTAAACCCGACATACTATCAGAAAAAGTGCATGAAATCATTGGATCCTCAATTGAAAGTTTACAAAATCCTGTTGACTCTGATGCAACTGGTTTCTTGGAAGTCAATGTTGATGATAACACAAATGAAAATGATGAAAATATTAACCTAAATTTTGATGATTTGTATGACTCAAATAATAATTATAATCCTGATGATCCTTACAACCCTGATGATCCTTACGACCCTGATGATCTTAGTGATCCTGTTTTCGAGGTAAAATATATAATATATACCTGTATTATTTATTATAGAGCAAATGTTCTAAATAAAAAAGTGTTTGAAAAAAATTTGATATGATAACGTTGGTGATTTTTATTATTACCTACAAAGCAAATATAATTATTTGAGAATATTTTTTTCCAATTTTAATTTGTAATAGTACAAGCAATATCTTTTTGAAAACTTTTAAGAATTATAATACATTTTCCAAAATACGTTTTGAGTTTTAGCAAGATTTTTTTCATACTGTTATAAAACAAAACTCAAAAAGAATTCTTCATGCTAGTTGGGTAGATATACACACACACAAATCAATATAATAATGTTAATGAGACGCTTTATATTTCTTTCGATCTTGCAGTTTAAATAAATACTACAGATTTTATTCTGCTGCAAAGATATTTAGGAGAGGCTTATTATTATTTTACTAACAACATGTACTTTTTATACTATTCAGCACCATTGTAAAATATTTTAAATCACATTTCAGTATTTGATAAATGAACAGGCTATAAATAGTTGGTCAAACTGGAATCCTAGAAAACTGAAAGATCCTGTAAGCTATCCACTGAGAAAAGTAATTACTGGAGGTTCTTCAGAAAGTCGAACAATGAGTTTGAAGAACAAGAAAACACAGAGTATTCAAAGTTTACAATCATCATTGATACAAAGTAAAATAGAATTAGTAAATCTTATGAGAAAACAAGTTTCTGAGAAATCAAAACTAGATAATGAATTATTTCAAATTCAGATACAAAAAGAAAAACTACAGATGGAGCTATTACAAACAGAATTTAGTGTTATTCAATCAAGGTTAGTATATAAAGAATATTTCTAAATCAGGTGATTCTACTTTGTAATGCAAAAGTAACCATTGCTGTTTCTATACTGTAGGCAGGATAATTTGTAAGAAGAATTAACCATGAGGTTCCAATCAAACAAGAGTAGAATTCTTTTTAGTTATGTATGCACAAATATCTGCAAATCTGATTTGATGATTTAATGATGTTGAAGTTTTCAAAGTTTATAGTGATATTATTTGAACTTATCTCACAAAGAGGTAACATAGTAATAATTAAGTATCAAAGCAATTTGTTAAAAATATATTACTTTCTTACAATTGTATTCATAAAGAGTATTTAAAAGTTTATAACTTATCTTAATGACATTGTGACCATGTACTATTTTAAGATAGTACCTGTTCACTAAAAAGATATATATATATATATATATATATCTCTACCTATAGAACAAGGAGACATATTATGGTCATATTATCAAGGCCCTAATATCAGGCCATATACGGTTGGCCTACCTATCATCCGAAATATAGTATAAAGTTCGATGATTGATAGGTCATAAAGTAGAGTAACGATCGTGGCCCATAAGTCGTATGTTAACTGGGTCTAACCAACTACGGCCTTCCGCGGCTCCCGAATCTTCAAGTTGAATTTTCGGAAGAAGTCGGACCTTGGATCTGATTGGTGGTACCAATAGCTTAATCGGCTCCGCCAATTAGATTTAGCGTTACGAAAGGTTGGGGATAGGGGACCAACAGCTCGTTGCTTGTGTCTCCCGATTTTTGCGGCACTCGTTATCTAGTCCTGAAGAAGATCAGTCGCGATCTTAGTAACTTGGAAATTGAAGACTCGCATCGTAGCAAGTGAAAAGTGTGGAAGCTACTCGACTCCGCTCTGCTCAGCTTTGCCCTGCTCTGCCCTGCGCTGCTCTGCTCCGATCTGCTCATCTCGGCTCTGCTCTGCTCGGCTCTACGTTGCTCGACGCTGCTCTGCCCTGCTCTGCTCTGCTCCAATCTGCTCTGCTCTGCTCCGACCGGCTCTGCTCTGCTCATCTCGGCTCTGCTCTGCTCGGCTCTACGTTGCTCGACGCTGCTCTGCCCTGCTCCGCTCTTCTCTGCTCAACGCCGATCCGATCTGCTCTGCTCTGCTCATCTCGGCTCTGCTCTGCTCGGCTCTACGTTGCTCGACGCTGCTCGGCCCTGCTCTGCTCTTCTCTGCTCAACGCCGATCCGATCTGCTCTGCTCTGCTCATCTCTGCCCTGCTCCGATCTGCTCTGCTCTGCTCAACGCCGCTCTGCTCTACTCCGCTCCAGTGATGCCAGAAATGAACTTTTTTGCTACAAAAACAGTTGAACAGGGAAGGCAGCACACAAAGCCGTAAGCCCCTATGCGTGTGAAGTGGCTACTGCGCCAGTCAAGAGGGGAAAGTGGGGGCTACTCACACTACTTCAGGCCATATCGGTGTGATCGGCTTTCTGCTGAGGAGGATGGGGATACCCACACAAATTCAAGGGTCTATCCATGTGATATGACGAAGCAGTGACGTAAATTGTTGCTGACGGTTAAACTCACACTGATGCAGAAAATCCGTGAGATAACGAAGTCGGTCTGTCGGTAACAATTTCTTTCGGGTAAAGTAAACATCGGTAAAGTAGGTTGCGTTTAATATTATGTTCTTATTGTAAGTGTAACCTATTTTCAGCCAAAGGTTATGGTGATTGTTGAAATTAATTGAGGTGCTGTCAAATTACTGTGCTTGGGTTTCAAAGGATGGACAAAACAAGGAGTCAATAGCATCAGATAAGTATAATGGCATTGTATACATTATACGTTATCATAAAAGTTTGTGGTACTTTGTGTTAATTTCTTTTACAGATTATGGTGAACATCATTGTTGTGGTCGTTGCCAATTTTTGGAAAAGCTGGTGCTTTCATGAAGGAGAAAGATCTTCATCAGGATGTGTAAAATGGAGACAGCAGAGAGCAGCGTTTATATGCATCAGATAAGTGTAATAGAGCATTGTACATTTTATGTTATTGTAATGCTTTGTGGTACTTTGTGTTAATTTTTTTTGCAGATTACGCTGAGCATCATTGCCATATCAAAGCCGATTTGTCAAACAGCATATTCATGAGGTAATATAAAATAATGTTGGCATCTTTTGTGCGTATATAAAATAATACATCTTATTTCTTTTAGTATAAGAGCTAATTGCATATTCTTTATGTGCTGCCATGAGTGTAGGACTTCAAGCATACGATATAATAGAACATATCAAAATACTAAGCAAAACTGGTATATCCGATGGTATTTTTTATTTTTAATAAATTATTTACATTGTCATGTGGTAAAGTATGTCGATCTCCTTAAACTGCTTAAAATGCATACTGATAAAAATTAATGGTTTATTTACTTATTCTTTAATTCACACAGATTAAGCTTGTATCAAATCACAACAAGCACTTTGTTCAGGCTCCCTAACCAGATGTACTTGAAACGTAATTGAAAGACCCTGTAGCTCAAGAATGCACATTATGGAAGATAGTAGATGAAACAGAGAATGATGATGTTATTGCATTTGCTATCCACTCATAATAACCATAAATATTTTTTAAGTAAGTAGATTGTAAAAAAAATTGTTTAAATTAAACAATGCTATATATATAAGGTTTCGTTTCATGGTTTGCAGTTTGGTGCAAAACCAGTGTCAAAAGCTCAGACAGTTCTTGTAAGAAAATCCAAGAACCAGAAGGTACTAATGAATTAACAGAGGAATCAGCTCCTGCTCCAGGGTGATAATACTACTTTTTATAATGAAACGGACAAAAAGATGATGAGGAAATCAAGAATGTTAGTTTTTAAGCAAATCAAGAGAAGAGTGGAGCAATCCAAAATAGAGATGTATTCAATTGGACCATCCTTTACCAGCAGAGTATTATTTTATAAATGATACTGTTAATCCTGACATGAATATTTATTTATAAACCACCACCAGTTTTTAGGCCTTATCACACAGGAGACAATAGGTGTTTCAGAAATATAATTGGCAATGGTCGAAAAGTTTAGTGGGAGTCATGGCTTGCTGAACAGTAAGGTGAATGAACCTTATATTTTTGATCCTATTATAGTCAAAGTGAAGGAATTTATACGCATTTTACAGATCTTTAAATGTAGTATCTATTTTGTATAAATAAATTATACTAAATTAAATGAATGCTCGATTGTAATTTTTATATGATGAAATTTATTAATTTAATTAAGTTAAAATTATCAAAAACTTTAAAAATCAGGAGTAATTTCAGCTACTATCAAATCTTCATGAATTCTAATATAGGTAGAACTGATAGACGATGCAGCTCTTCCACATTGTTAGGCAGTTTTCATTTATCATTTTATATTTGCTGAAAATGTTTGCTGTGCATAAAAGTATTTCTGATATTAAATTTAAAAAATTTTAATTATTTTCAGAGAAGAATATTTTAATTTGACTTTTAAATAAACTGACCTAACTGCAAACTCTCTAAGACTCGCTTTAGCATAAATTAATTATTATCCGTTTCAAGATCATGTATAGTAAGGTAAGAGTGACAAGTCATATATGACTTAAATAAACTGGCACAGTATATAATTCTTTTTACAGAAATTTATTTCAATTTTATTTATACAGTAGAGAAAATCAATGTTGTATGGAGATCTCATTTGTAATTATATTGACATATAAAGTCTGAATCACTTTTAAAAAAACGAACAATAATATAACAATCATTTTCCTCCTCTAATTAAATGTTTTCTATACATAGAGTTAAATTTAATATGGCCTATGCATATGATCACCTCTACGCCTTCTGTTTCTTTCATTATTCCGTCTTTCTTCATTGGCAATTATATATCCGAAATAATAGTTGGTACATGCAGCCATTCTTGCTGCGTGTGCCCTTGCTCTCCTCATATAGTTCTCCCTTTCTCTTTGACCAGCTCTGTAGTTGCGTCTGGTTCCTGTAATAATATATAGGATAGGCATTATCAATTTGATTGTAAACTTTGCTCAAAAACATATAAACTTTTTCAGGGCAACGATAAATACTTGATTTAATTGATGTTTCAATTAGCGTTGACTTACTAATTAATCGCATCAAGCATTTATCACCGCCCTAAAAAAACTGATCTTTTTGAGCGCAGTCACAAAGTTATAATTTTAAAATTACACTTACTTCTATATATTGTTTGGTTCACCATTGAACTTGGAGGGCCTTGCCGGCCTTGCGGCCGCGGGCCTTGTCGAGAGACTTCTTCCGGCAGTTCCGGCTCCTCCGCCTCCTCCTCGTAGTCATCATACTCTTCTTCAAAAATATTTTCTTGGCCATCTTGACTATGTTGGTCGTTTCGGCCGTCCTTGAGGGGCTGCTGGGGGTCCTGCCCCTGGGCGCCGGCAGGCTGCCGGTGAACAACATCGTCCTGCACCACCCTCGCTCTCACCCTCATTTTGCCAACACTTTCAGCAATCTTATCGACCGTTGGCTCGCTATTCTGTAATAAAACAAAAATAATATTTCAAATTTAAAATTATTTTTTAAATAATAAAAAAAATGAATCAAAAGAATTAAAAATTCATTACTTACATCCATTTTAGCGTTTTTTTCAGTTTCAAAAAACAGCAGCTGTGAAAAAAGGAGCAGTTTGCCAGCTAAAAATTTCCAAACTTCGTTGCTAAGTTAATTTAAATAATGTGAATTTAGTTTATAGCTACGAATGTTTTTCAATATTAACGCTTATTATTTAGGGTGCGTTCACAGAGACGCTATTTAGCGCTATACTCACCACTCTACCGTAATTCCATGAAAAGTTTATATCTTATTGTTGATGAGTACTTTAAGCAAAGATTATGTGTACCATTTTTGTAGAAAAGAGAAGCGTATTCCTTTTTATAAAATTACAGCATTTTTATCATTTGGAAAATAAAATAAAGACAACAACATGTAATTTACATTCACTTTGGTTTATTTTTGAAATTAAATAATATACAAATTGAATATTTAAAGAATTCAATACTTGATACATGCAACGTTATTACATATTTCCATCGCTATTAATCAATATTACGGATCAAATAACTTTACTGCATAATGAAACCTAGGCTGCTTTTTAGTGTACCGTGATCTCTCAAGCTGCATACATCATCGCCTGAATAATTTTAGCAGTGATATAATATGGATAAATATGTACAAGAAGAAGAAGAGTTTGTAAGTAATACTTTTCTATTAAATCGAAATTTGTTGGGTTTTTTTCTTAATTTTTTTTCCTTTTTGCATCAATTATGAAAAATTTTTTTGATCGATATATGTAAAATTTTTTATATATTTTTCATCGGCTGCAATAACGGCACAACTCAAAAATACATAAATTTGAGAAAACCCTCTCTAACGATTTTACCTGATAGAAGCTATCATTATAATGTCTTAATATTACAAAATATAAAATATTACGTTGCGCTATTATTGTAAGAAGTAATCAATATAATGGTAAGAGATATTAGATATAATTGTTAGACATGGTTTACTCTAATTTGTATATTTTTGAGTTGTGCCGTTATTGCAGTCAGTGAGTGATATATATATTATTTGCATAAAAATACTAAAAATTCGATTATTAATTACAATGTGAATTATTTTAGGACATAGCTGCAGACCTTAAAAATGATTGGGTTTATGATAAGATGCAAAAAACATCTAATAAAAAAAAAACAGAGAATAAGAAAACTGATCATGACGAACCAAATTCATCCAAAAATTATGAAAGTTGTTGGAGAAATACAAGGGTAAGATTATATATATATTCATTTTATTTTATAGAATTTTCTTAAACAATTATTATATTTCATATTAAAAACATTTTTGTTCCAGTACGACAGAGAGGTCAGAGAGCAACGAAAAAAGCTTAATTTGGATGTAAAAAAAATCGCCAAAAAAAAAACACAGAAAGGCCTGTCACTCCAGAAGGTTCTAATATTAAAGTATCATTTGAACGTCATGTATTAATAATTTTAAATTTCAATATTTTTATAGGTGTCTGGACTATTAATTTCGCTACTGATTCGTCTGACGAGTGACGGCTCTCAAAAATCCGCATGCAGTTATACATCGAGAAAAATTTTTTTTCTTTTCTTAGTAGCTCTTAATAGTAATTATTATATTTTTGTTGAAAATATTAATATTCACATAAGTTTTTTAAAAGTATTGGTATGAAAATTATATTAATAACTCTATAATTAATTACATCAAATACATATATATTTTTATTTGAAACAATGTAAATCTGAAATATAGAAAATGTAATATTTTTAAAGCATAAAGTCTATATAATATAAATATATTTAAACATATACTCACAAAAGATAAACAAATTTCTATTTCTTTAAAATAATTGTAATGATAGTTAGGCTGCGTTTTTCATACATTTTCCAGTAATTTCCCCTCCACTTAGCCCTGCAGCCGCTGAAATTTTTATATTCTCCAGATAATTCGTGCCTCCATGGTATTAATAAGTCCGATGATTGATTATTTTTATTATAAAGTTATTCATTTATGGGTTCATCGGGCTCATCTGCATCTAACTCATCTTCACCATTTACGGGATGTAATGTTAAGGTTGTCCTCACTTTCTTTTCATTATTCTTATATAAGTTTTTATATTTCATTAAGGCAATGTGTTTCTCAGTAATATTCATATTTATAGCTTTAATTTTCTTGGCTTTCATGGCACATTTTACAACGCAAGCTGCATTTACAGAATTTATTGAAAGTCTATTGCGCTTTCTTGACTTTAAGTCACTTAATGTTGAAAAAGTTCTTTCTGCATCAGCGTTCGAATGTGGAAGGCATCTTACAGCTGATAAAAGTTTAACGAGATTTGGGTAATTAATTTTTCCAATATCATTAGGTTTTAATATTTTCTTCCACATTTCATCAAAACTGAGTTTTGACCAATTATTTTTTTCTTCGTCTGTTGTATTATTATATATCAAAATCCATTCTAATTTAAGATTTTCTTCATTACAATCTATCAAAGCGTTTGCAATAAAACAAATGTCTAAGAAAGATTCTTCTCTGTTATTTTGTAATAAAGCGTTATCTGCTTTCAAAACTTGTATTTTTTTTAAAAATTCATTATTAATTGGAAATCTTTTCTTAATTTCTAAAGCTGCTGTTACATAAAATTGTAAACAGTGCTTTCTTACGTTAAGTGTAATATCTTTTCGTCCTTCTTTTTCTAGTTCTGTGACATATTTTTCACATTCTGGTCCTAAATAGATTTTATCTATTGGTTTAAAATTATTTGTATCTATCTGTTAGTCTTACGCTTTCTGTAATGTAATTGATTAATGGTGCTTTTAAATAGTTAATACATATATTTTTCAAAAGCTCAACAGATTTATGTTGCAATAAATGCACTCTGGTTTCAAAAGACTGGAAAAATGCATTAAATGAGTTAAATAGATTTAACACGTATTTTAGAAATAGAAAATAACATTTAGTATCCACATTTTCAACTATGGATAATAAATTTTCAGCAATTTTATTTTTTTCAGAAACAACCATTTCGCGTAAAAATTTGTCAATTGAATTCCAGGACGTTAGAATTCTTTCGATGCATTGATATCGGCAAAGCCAACGTGTATCGCTCAATTTTAAAATTTTATATGGTTTTTCTTGAAAAACTTCGCATAATTCTTCGTAAATAGCCGAACGTTTTGGACTATTATTTATGTAAGTTGAAATTTTTCTAATAAAATCTTCACAAAAATCGGGTATCTTTGAGCATGCAGCATTTGCCGCTAATGCGGATGAGTGACAGATACATGGAAAAACGATGATATTTTTGCATTTCTCTAATAACTTTGTTTTAAAGCTTGAATTTTTACCTGTCATAACCGATGCATTATCACAGGCTAGTCCAATTATATTGGAAAAAGGAATTTCCATTTTAATCATTTCTTTCATAAAATGATTAAATAAGTTTTCTGCATCACAGTTTTTGGCATCAACATTAATCAATTTCAATAATCTGCATTGAACATTAAGCGTTGTAACGTCAACGTATCGAACCAAAAATGTCATCCACTTTTTATTGCAAATGTCGCTGGTTTCATCAATGTATATTGAAAATTTGTTTTCTTTGATAATTTCAACTATGCTCTCGGTTTCAGTTGGACATAAAACATTCGAAATTATATTTGTGCATTTAGTACGACTAAGTTTCATGCTTTGCAAGACGTTATTATCTTTTCCGATCTCTTGAAATAAATTTAAAATATCTTTAGCTGCAGCATAGGGTATATTTTTTTCGTTAATTAATGTTGCAAATCTAATTTCAGCTGATTTTTTTCTGTCGTCGAAAGAAGAACTGCGCTGCAGATTCAAGTTTTCATCATTATGCATGTTATATTCTCTAATTTTCTCAATATGCTTAGCTGATGTAGCATGTTGATTTATATGTATTAGGCCACTTACACCAGTGAAATAGCAGGCTATGCAATAATAATAATTGTCATTTCTTGGTATATTGCGTAACCATAACTTGAACTCAGGCTTTTCTAACCAACTTAGGCGAAACTTTTGACGAGTTTCTTTACATTTTTCATTATTTATTATCGAATTATTATCACACGAATTTGTGATTTCATTTAATTTAGCAATCGGCTTATGCTTATGCCGTGAAATAGGTTTTTCATCACATGAAAATTTTATTTCACATTTGGTACAAAAATAAGAGAATTCATCGCCTGAAACATTTTTTACAAAATCTTTATATCGTGGGTCCAACAACCATGAAAAACAAAATTTTCATTTTGTTTTCTGCTTTTTATTTTGAGAATACATTTTTAATTTAATCTAAATGTATTTAAATATTATAAATAGTACAATAATTTAATATTTAAAACCTTCAAAAAATTCACAAATAAAATATTAATAGGTAAGCTGTTAAATTTATGTATAGCGCTCAAATGAGTTCTTCGGAATAAAATAATCGAGCTGCTTTTAATTAATTAATCCTTCAAATGAGTATTTTCCCGCGCACGTAAGAAACTCAAAACTACGTTTTTAAATTAACGTGATAATTTAATCAATATAATAATTAGTTCAGCGCTCAAATGAGCTCTTTTTCGTAAGATACTCAGAGCTGCTATAAAATAAATTTAATTTGGGAATAATCCTGTGTGGTCTTGATAGTAACCTGAAAATAAAAAACCTTAATTAATATATAGGTGTTATTGTAATCTATTCATTGCGAAATTACAATTAAAAAATGTTAAGTTGTGAGAAAATTATTCCAAACGTGACATAATTACGGACATTTCTAGTGATACTATTATTAAAGCATTAAAACTTTTAATTAACTCTAAAATTAACGTAATTATGCTGCGTTTAGACTTATTTTAATCGTAAAAATATGCACAATTCAAAAATATAAATATTTAATTTGTTAGGGAAAGTTGCTAAAGTTTCAATCTTAGCTTATATTTTGTCTAGAAAGTGCTAATGTTTTGAATGTTATTATGGCAATCGCACTCAAAACTGCCAATCAACCTTCAAACAATTCATAGGTTCAAGTGGATGTTTTCTTTTTTAGTATTTTAATTTAAAGAATATTAGCATTTTTGACTTTATAATGCGACCAAAACATTCTTCCTCTTTAAGAAATGCTACTGTAATCGATAATCTTTAATTTCAAATAATTTTTTAACTAAAGGTGCTAGGAAATAAGTTTTTGCAACTTTTTTATTTAAATTTTTGTCCCCTGTCCGATGGCATTGGCATTACCATCGATCATGGGACAACCTGTATACAAGGTATAACAATGATGTCCTGCAAACAAGTTTAAAACTTTGCCGTACATCATTATTACACCCTGTATATACTTTCAAATTAGAATTTTTTTATTTAATAAAAAAGATTTCTTACTCACTTCCTTCACTATATCACCTTCCTTCTTTATTAAAAATCTTAAATTTCAACAAATATTTACACTCTTCAATTATTTTATTCCTACATTTATAATAACGATAAATTATAATATTGTAAATTATTGAAGTTAACAATTTCAATATATAAAAACTTACGTTATTAATCGACGAATATATTATTTTTATTAATATAAGCTTAACATATTATTCAATCAGCCACTTCTTTTCTGATTATACATGCAATGCATATAAATAACTTGGTTAAGCATTGACATTTGACAGTTTTAAAACAAAATGCGCAAAGATATTTTAACTTGATCATTTTAAATAGATATATAATCTAAATTCACGTAATTATATCGAAATTCAATTATTCAAAAAACAAAAACAAATAATATTATTAAAAGTCTTCTCTCCAAGTACTTTGTACCTATATGTTATTTGCACATCAGCACAGTAAGAGTATAAATAAAAGTAAAAGGGTGTATTATAAACACATACTGTGTGCATACTGTATGCTACGAAAAATGTTCCTTAAAAATAATGAAATTTATAATTATAAAGTTTTGGTGGCATGAATGAATTACGTATCAACTAGACTACCAGAAATATCCATTACCTGAACGTTACAGTTTTGATTTTAAATGGAGTAAATTCTTGAATTTTAAAATACTTTTTTAATAAAAGAAGTAATTATAGAAAGTTTTGTTTGTAATATTGAATTTTTTCATTAAATTACGAAGAAAAACGGGTAAAAAATATTACAATGTCAATAGTGTATATCCATCTATGAATTTATTACTCTCGAATTTAAACTTTACCACGATAGTAATAATTTAATGCAAGCGTGCGTTAATGTAGAATTTATGCTCTTAATTTTTTAAAAAGTGAATGCTTCTTTGATGTTGAGGAGCTAAAATATTTCTTATATTCATACTAAACGGCAATCATCAGCTCCGGAAATTGTTGTCATATTATCAGCTTTTCGTATCATCTGAAATGCATAAACGGTAATACAACATATGAAATAAATATCGTATATTAAAAAATAAATTAATAAATATTAATACTTTATTTATTTTACAGATCTAAGCCCTTTTCCAGGAATTCGTTATTCATCGGCATCATTGTCACTTCTTGATAATACTTGCTGTAGTAAATGACTTTGATCATCTGTAGTCTTATACATCAAATATGGCTCCTAAAAGTTTTTTTTAATTAAAAAAAAAATTTCCGGGCAATATTATTTTGAAAAATTCGTAATAAGAAACAATACCTCATCCATTCCAGCTACTTTTGTGTAATAACTTTATAAGCGTAAGCATAATTCAATAAAAATCTTTGACGTTTTCGAGAATAATTCATTTCTATAGTATCTTGCGATACCCATGTATAAAAGAATGCATTGTATTCTTCAGCAATTGCTCCTATAAAAATAATCAAAGATAAGTATTTTTTAACTTTCTAACTAAATTTAATAATCAAGCGCCAACCTTTCTTAGCTCGCAAAATATTTTTTCCAAAAACTATGCTTCATTTCTACGTGATCCACCATGCGATGATATTTGTACTAGAAAATTTGCCTCTGGTAAATCAAAAGACGTATCTGTTACTTTACATATAAATGTAGTATTAAACTTTAGTATCAAATTTAAAGATCTGTAAAATGCGTATAAATTCCTTCACTTTGACTATAATAGGATCAAAAATATAAGGTTCATTCACCTTACTGTTCAGCAAGCCATGACTCCCACTAAACTTTTCGACCATTGCCAATTATATTTCTGAAACACCTATTGTCTCCTGTGTGATAAGGCCTAAAAACTGGTGGTGGTTTATAAATAAATATTCATGTCAGGATTAACAGTATCATTTATAAAATAATACTCTGCTGGTAAAGGATGGTCCAATTGAATACATCTCTATTTTGGATTGCTCCACTCTTCTCTTGATTTGCTTAAAAACTAACATTCTTGATTTCCTCATCATCTTTTTGTCCGTTTCATTATAAAAAGTAGTATTATCACCCTGGAGCAGGAGCTGATTCCTCTGTTAATTCATTAGTACCTTCTGGTTCTTGGATTTTCTTACAAGAACTGTCTGAGCTTTTGACACTGGTTTTGCACCAAACTGCAAACCATGAAACGAAACCTTATATATATAGCATTGTTTAATTTAAACAATTTTTTTTACAATCTACTTACTTAAAAAATATTTATGGTTATTATGAGTGGATAGCAAATGCAATAACATCATAATTCTCTGTTTCATCTACTATCTTCCATAATGTGCATTCTTGAGCTACAGGGTCTTTCAATTACGTTTCAAGTACATCTGGTTAGGGAGCCTGAACAAAGTGCTTGTTGTGATTTGATACAAGCTTAATCTGTGTGAATTAAAGAATAAGTAAATAAACCATTAATTTTTATCAGTATGCATTTTAAGCAGTTTAAGGAGATCGACATACTTTACCACATGACAATGTAAATAATTTATTAAAAATAAAAAATACCATCGGATATACCAGTTTTGCTTAGTATTTTGATATGTTCTATTATATCGTATGCTTGAAGTCCTACACTCATGGCAGCACATAAAGAATATGCAATTAGCTCTTATACTAAAAGAAATAAGATGTATTATTTTATATACGCACAAAAGATGCCAACATTATTTTATATTACCTCATGAATATGCTGTTTGACAAATCGGCTTTGATATGGCAATGATGCTCAGCGTAATCTGCAAAAAAAATTAACACAAAGTACCACAAAGCATTACAATAACATAAAATGTACAATGCTCTATTACACTTATCTGATGCATATAAACGCTGCTCTCTGCTGTCTCCATTTTACACATCCTGATGAAGATCTTTCTCCTTCATGAAAGCACCAGCTTTTCCAAAAATTGGCAACGACCACAACAATGATGTTCACCATAATCTGTAAAAGAAATTAACACAAAGTACCACAAACTTTTATGATAACGTATAATGTATACAATGCCATTATACTTATCTGATGCTATTGACTCCTTGTTTTGTCCATCCTTTGAAACCCAAGCACAGTAATTTGACAGCACCTCAATTAATTTCAACAATCACCATAACCTTTGGCTGAAAATAGGTTACACTTACAATAAGAACATAATATTAAACGCAACCTACTTTACCGATGTTTACTTTACCCGAAAGAAATTGTTACCGACAGACCGACTTCGTTATCTCACGGATTTTCTGCATCAGTGTGAGTTTAACCGTCAGCAACAATTTACGTCACTGCTTCGTCATATCACATGGATAGACCCTTGAATTTGTGTGGGTATCCCCATCCTCCTCAGCAGAAAGCCGATCACACCGATATGGCCTGAAGTAGTGTGAGTAGCCCCCACTTTCCCCTCTTGACTGGCGCAGTAGCCACTTCACACGCATAGGGGCTTACGGCTTTGTGTGCTGCCTTCCCTGTTCAACTGTTTTTGTAGCAAAAAAGTTCATTTCTGGCATCACTGCTCCGCTCTGCTGTTTTCTCCAGCTTCAACGGAAAAGGTTAGCGGGAGTCCCAGCTCCTAGAAATCCTTATATTACGAGTAGAACTTCGGAAAACGTGCTTCATAGCCGTGGAATAGTCAAAAATCACGAATCACGAGTTAAACCGGCTCCCAAGGTGCGTGAATTGGGAATAATAGAGACATTACATTAAGAATTGGAATAATAGTCTAATATCGAGAAAACTTTGAGATTCGCCATGAATTCAAGGACCAAGTCTTTCATGGGCTTTCGGATATGAAGTGTATATAGTTTTATATATAACTTATTGTAAATGCTTTTATCGATTATCGTGTATATAGTGCCGTACTAAAGTCTTATAGTTTCCGGAAATTTGGTTATGCGCTTACAGTATAGTTGATGGTCGAATTCGGTTGTACAGAGTGACCGGGATATTCGTTCAGTTTCGAGTTTCGGTTACGTTAGGATAGTTTTGTCGGGTTTAACCAGGGGTGCATCCCAAGGTCGAATTCTCCCCGAAAGGAGCTACCTTGTTCGATCACCTTGTGGTAATAAAGTTCGTTTTTCTCGTTGGAAGAAACCCCGGAGGTGAATTCTCCCCGAAAGGAGCTACTCCGTTCAGTTCTCTTCGCGAGAGTATCGTTTCGTTTTCGTTAAAAGGTCGCAGGAGAAACACCTGCCTCGAGTAGACCTTTATTTATTTAATTAGTTAGTTAGTTAGTAGAGAGATTCGTTGGATTAATCCCGAGCGCTCCGAAAAACCGTTTTCCAGACCATCCGTAGTTTTTTTTTTTTTTTTTTTTTTTTATTTTCCTGGCGCCCTTTCGGGGTCCGCCTTTTTCTTTCCTTACAAAAACTTTGTACAATATCCTTACACTTATTCTTATATCTATTTCTTCCATTCATTTCCTACATCTATTCCTTACATCTACTTTTACATTTCCTTTCCTCCACACTCCTTCTTGTTTCTTTACATTCCTCCACTCTTCCTCTTTTCCACTCATACTTCCATTCCTTATTCTATCTTAACCTATTCTTTCTTACATTTCTATTCCGAGAGAGAGAGATTTCCATTCCCTTCATCCATTCATCCATCCTTCCTCATCCATTCCGTTCTTTCGTACCTTCGCTTCCGGCTTATTTCTCTTTCCTCTCCTTTCATCCATCCTCCTTATCCATTCCATCCCTTCTTCCCCCCCTTTTAAAATCTCCCTTATTTTCTCCCCCACCCCTCTCTCCCCTTCCCTTTCCCCTGTGCATCTTTCTAGCACATGCTCCCAACTTTCCTCTTCCCCCCCACACACTCTACATCTCCTTTCCTCCTCCTTTCTCCAGTATGCTCCTTCCCTCATCTCATTCCCCATCCTATATCTTGCTAGCCTTTTCCACTCTCCCTCTTTCCTTTCTCCTTTCATATATCCCGGTCTCTCCTCCTCCATTATCTCCTTGTACCACCTATTATATCTCGATCTCCCTATTCTTTCTCTCCTCTCCTTCTCCTCTCTCTTCTTTTCCTCCCTCTCCAAATCCTCCCACATCTTCATTCTCTCTTCTTTGCTCCCCCATTCTTTTCCTCCTCTCCTTTTTCCCCTTTCCTCCATAAAGCTCTTCCTCTCTTCCTCCCATCTTGTCCTCTTCCCTCCCTTCCTTTCCCTCTCCTCTATCTCTCTCAAACACTCTCTCGCCCATCTATTCCCTTTCCCCTCCCTCAGCCTTTCCTCAAAATCCCACGCTCTCTTTGCCGCTCTCATTCTCATCTTTTCCCTCTTACATTCTTCCCTCACACTATATCCCGGCGTTGCCCAATCCACTCCCATTACCCACCTTAAGTATCTCTCCCCCATCGCCTCTATTCTTCCCCTTTCCTCCCATCCCCATACCTCTGCACCATACTCCAATACAGGCCACACCATCCTATCATAAAGCCAAATTCTCCTTTCAAAATTATCTCTGAACATTCTCTTTCCTATCCCCCACACTTCCCTCATCACTACTCCTGCTTTCCTAATCCTCTCCGCTACGTGCTCTTCCTGTCTTCCATTCCTCCTAAACCTATATCCTAAATATTTCACCTGCTTCCTCTCCTCTATCCACTCCTCCTTCCATCTACACTTCACCTCCCCCTTCACTCTCTTTCCAAATCTAACCACTTTCGTTTTCTCCACATTTAATTCCATTCCCCTTTCATCCAAAAACTCTTCCACTGTCTTCAGCATTAGCCTCATCCCTCTCATTTCTTTTGCCATCAACACAACGTCATCCGCATACATCATGCAGTGCACTTTTCCCCTCCCCAACCTTACTCCCCCTTTCCCTTTTTCCTCCAACCTTTCCTCCATCTCCGCCATATAAATTATAAATAATTTGGCACTCATTGGACATCCCTGCCTTACCCCTTTCTCTACCCAAAACTTCTCCCCTGTCTCCTTCCCTCTTCTTACCTTACACGCCGTCTCCTCATACATCCCTTCAATTGCCTTTCTTAGCTCCTCTGTCACCCCTTTTCTTTCCAACACCTCCCATAACTTCCTCCTATCCACCCTATCAAATGCCGCCTTTATGTCTAGAAAACATCCCACCATCCCCCCCCCTTCCTCTATCTCCCTGTTAATAATATAATTCAGTGTATATATGTTCTCTATTACCCCCCTCCCCTTCCTAAATCCAGTTTGCCCTTCTCCTATCATTCCTTTCTCTTCCATTTCCTTTTCTATTCTCTCCCCCAGCACTCCTGCATATACCTTCGCCATCGTGTCCATCAGCGTGATTCCCCTATAATCTTCCACCTTTCTCCCTTCTCCTTTCTTCTTTATCGGTACTATTAGTCCCATTTCCCATCCTTTCGGCCATCCCTTCCCTCTCCATACCGCATTGCATATTTTCCATGCCTCCTCTATTACCCTTTTCCCTCCATTCTTCCATGCCTCCTCTATTACCCTTTTCCCTCCATTCTTCCATACCTCGTTCTCTAAACCATTTTCCCCGGCTGCCTTTCCTGTCTTTAACCTTTTTATCTGCTCCTCTATCTCTTCCTTCTTTATTTCTCTCCCCTCCCCCCTCTTCCTCCTCCCTATCCTCTCCTTTTCTTTCCCTTGCTTCTCTCCCTTTTTTCCTTCTAACATCTCTCTAAAATACTCATCCCATTCATCCATCCTAATCTCTTCTACCCTACTCTCTTCTTTCCCCCTACACCTTTTTATTATTTCCCATATTTCCTTTTCTCCCCTTGCTTTTCCTATTTCCTTACTCCATTCCTCCCTCCATTTCCCTCTCTTCTCCTCACATCTTTCCATATACTGCTTTTTCTTCTTTCTATAATCCTCCTTCTTACTTTCTCCCCTCAGCCATCTCCTCATCTCCCCCCTCAACTCTTTCTTTTTCTCTCTGCATTCCTCATCCCACCACCCTCTCTTATTTTCCTTCCCTCCTTTCTGCTTCCCCTTTATTCCTTCTACTATACCCCTCATCTTCTCCTGCAAATCCTCCCACCTTTCCTTCACCCCTTCCCCTTCACCTTCCTCCATGCCCTCTACTTTTTTCCTAAACTCCTCCACTAACTCCTCTTTCCATTCCCTCCTTATTCCTGCCTTCTCCATTTTCCTTCCTCTTCTCCTCTTTTCTCTCCCCAACCTTACCACTATCGGCAAGTGGTCCGATTCTGTCCTCACCTCTACTTCTATTTCTTTTACGCCCATTCTCGCCTCCCTGTCTCCTACCACATAGTCTATTACCGACCTCCCCATGTGTCCCACATACGTGAATTCCCCTTCCCTGTCTCCTTCTACTTTTCCATTCCATACCTCCATTCCCATCTCTCCAATTATGTCCATCATCCTCATTCCTTCCGCATTTACTACCTTATCTTTCGATCTCCTTTTCTCTTCCATTTCCTCACCCTCCTCCCCTTCCCCTCCCAATTCCCCTATCCTCGCATTCCAATCCCCTCCTACCAAGCACCTCTTACCCTGCCCTCTCTCTATTGCTCTCTTTATACCCTCCTCTATGCTCCTCATTCCCTTCCCTACATATAATGCTATAATTCTCCATTCTTCCCCCTCTATTTTTATTCCTACTTCCATTATCCCTTCATGCCTCCCCTCCTCTCCTTCTTCCTTTCCCCCTAACTCCTCCCTTACCCCTATCAATATTCCTCCCTTCGCCCTTCCCTTCCTCTCCTCCTTCTTTGCCCACTGCTTCCACCATCTGTATCCTCTCGGTACTCTCTTGCTCACTCCCTTCCACCCTTTCTCTTCCATCCACGTTTCCACCATGCATACTATATCCCACTTTCCTATTTTTCTCCAAAAATCCTCTTCCTTGTTTCCCACTCCTGCTACATTCCAAAACGCAATCTCTATTCCTCTTCCTTTCCTCTTCTCTTCTTTCCTCCCCTCCCCTCCTCCTATTCCTTCTCTCCTCTTCTCCGTTCCTTTCCCCAACTCTTTCCCTTCTATCCCTTCTCTTCTCCCCCTCTCTCTTTCCCCCGAAAATTTTCTCTTTCACCCTTTCTCTCTCCTTCCCACTTCTTTCCCGCTCCATTCCATAACTCCCCCTTATCTTCTCTCCACCTCCACTCTTCCCCTTCTATGCACACTTTCATATATCCCATATACACCCTTCTCCCTTTCCTCCTTTCCCCTTCCGCTATTCTTTTTACCTTCTCCATCACCCTCCTCTCTTCCCATGTCATATCCTCCTCTATTCTTTCTTTCCTCCCTCTTAGCTTTCCTTTTCCTCTCATTATTTCTTTCTTCACCTCCCTATCCTTCATCTCCACTATCACTCCCTTTCTTCCTCCCTTTCCTATTCCACCTACTCTCTTTATTCCTTTCACTCCTTCTCTTATTCCTATTATCCCCATTAAATCCTCCACCTCTTTCCTCATTTCCCCCTCACTTCCTTCTACCCTTTCTATTCCCCATATTATTATATTATTCTTCCTACTTTCTCTTTCCTTCTTCTCCTTTTCCCATTCCAGCCTTCTTATTCTCTCCTCTAATTCTTTATCCTCCTTTCTTCTTTCCTCGTTTCCCTTTTCTTCTTCCTCTCCATTCTCCTTTTCTTTTCTTTCCATTTTTTCCATCCTTTTCTTTAATTCCCCTATCTCCCCTCTCCACTCCTTTCTATCTTTCTCCATCTCCCCTCTCACCTCCTCCATCTTTCTTATTATTTGACCATCCGTAGTTATAGTTTGGTTAAATATGAAGAACGATCTATGCGTTATGAAATTCGACATATACAGCGGTCTTTACGGAAATATAGAGAATTTGTTATCGAATATTTTGTGTAGTGATTTGACCCGAACTGCCAAATACGTCCATATTTTACGTTTTAGGAACTCACCCACTCTCCGCTTCCGCAATCCTACTCTTATATTCACTGAGCTAGTTGGCATTTTCGTTTGACGATTACAATATTTTGCGATTACTACAGTACAGTGGTTCTTTCGGGAACCTGGCGCCCAACTTTCGTTTTAGAGTTTGATTAATTTATCGTTTACGAATATCTTAGGGTCAGCCAAAATTTTTGTAGTGTAGCAACATAAAATGTTGGCATATTTTACTTACAAATAAAGAGCAATAATGAGTCATTTTCAGTGATGTCCTAAAAAAGAAAATTGTTAGACATATCTAAATTACTTTACGTTATGAATATATTATTAAATATATTAAGTATATTTTAAGTAAGTTGTATAAAGACTTGTTAGTTTAAATAAGAGTACTGTGATATGTGAAGCAGGAGAAAAAAGATTTTTATTTCATATTTGTAAGCTGCAGCTGCTTTGTAGACACTGTAAATTCTTTGCATGATCTAGCCATGTTAATATAATTATTTGTCATTCATTTTGCTAAACTGAAAACAAACTTTAATAAGCTTTTTTCTATTTAATTTTTACCGTTTAAAAATTTCTTACGTGTGGGAGTTTACTGTAGGGATATATAAATGATTACTCTCCTATTACTTCTCCATTCCTTTACTAACAGTTAAATATTTTTATCTTGTCCCCATAAATTAATATAAAGACTTTGTTTGCGCGATGAGTATTTAATTAGATATACTGAACATTTTATCAAATATACAAAATGTAAGTTTATGTTTATGTAATGGTATGAAGAAAAAGAAATATTTTATTTGTATAAGTACCTTTATTATTAATAATTATTTATGAAAATGTACTATAATATATATTAAATTTTGTACCATGAAATAGAAAATAAGAGTAGTTATCTTGAGATTACTTGAATTTACATTTTGAATAATTATATATAATCAGTTTTTAATTCTTGCTGTATGCTTGAATTTTATCTGTGAGGAAATTATCAACGAATTTTGTATGGATTGTTAATATATATTTATTTTACTGTAATTGAATGAATATATGAAATAAAAAACTAACATTGTAAATTGCATAAGTTCGTTATTATACATTTTTATATATGAAACAGACTTTATTATTATACATAATTTTTTCATAGTAAACTTTGAAAGTAATTGTCAATTATATATGATCTTTCTTGGTCATGCAAATTTTCATCTAATTGTCTATTCATATTATTATATATATCATAATTCATTTCTAATTCTATTGAACGCCTTGATATATTATGTATAACAGCACATGCTGTTATCATTGGCAGAGTACGTTGGGGTGTTAAAAAACGAGATCCTATCGTTAACACAGGGAACTTTTTCCCTAAAACACCAAAACATCTTTCTACCATACACCTTGTACGTATATGCGCTTCATTATAAAGCACTGCAGATGGTGTAAGAGGGTTGGTAAGAGGAGTTAGTAGATATGGCAAGCATGGGTATCCTGAATCACCTAATAACATTGCGTTACCAAATTCTCCGTTTTCAAAACGCATTTTGATTTTTGAATTATCAAAAATGGTTGCATCGTGTGTTGATCCAGGCCATCGAGCAACTAAGTCCATAATTTCTAATCGTGAATTAACGATTGCCTGGACATTGATGGAAAAAAAACCTTTTCCGTTTCTGAAAAGCTCGCCATTTTCACCACCTGTAATAAAATGAAATTACACATATTAACAATTTAATTTTCATAAATATAATAAATTTATAAAAAGTTGATATTTTTATTACCATACGATCTTATGCGAACGTGAAAGCAGTCTATTGCTCCAATAATACGGATAAAACCGGATAACTGATAATTCTCCACTTGACATTTTAAAATTCCATTGTTGTCTGAAGGAAATTTGATAAATTCCTTATGTAATTCAGTAATAGCAAATGACACTTTATGAATTATTCTTAAAGCGCTAGTTTCACTAATGCCAATAAAATCAGCTATAGTAATAGCAAATGACCCAGTTGAGAAAAATCTAAGGGTAGTCAGTAACTGAATTATTGGCGGAATACAATTATTTCTGGAAAATTCAAGTATTTAATTAAGCAAAATTGTATAATTTATAGCCTTGTTCATGTTGCTTGCATTTTCTGCACTTTTCAACAAAAATAATGTACATGTCATACTCAGTATACACTTTTAAAGAAAAGTACAAAAAGTAAGCAATTTAAAGAAAGCTAATAATACATGTCAAAGGATATGGAAAAATATTTAATTGCCTTTCTGTTTGACTCCTTATTTTGTGCTCAATCTTCTCCAAAATGATAACAAAATTTTCTTTAGTTATTCGGAACCTAGTCTCAAAATCTATCGCATCATACAGATTAAACCAATCAATTCTGGGTTTAATAAGTCTAGGCCTTCGATAATTGTAAATACTTTCGTGATCCAATAAATTAAATTCATCGTGATCATCATCAATTAACCAATTGCAAATATCTTCTATATTTTCCATTATGATGCAACAAATAATAAATTATTTCTCGCGAATTTGAAAATGGGTAGCAGATAATTTTAATGCAGATAATTGCAGATTGCAGTTGACAGAATTACGTGAAGTTTCAAATTTTAAAAAACTTCTGGATAGCCAACTTAAATTACTATATTTTTCATAGGTTGGTACAATTTGTTAGCCCGGCTAGCCCCAAGCCGGACTTGGTGAATCTCACCCTAGAGAAAAACCCTGTACTTCCAGTTCAAACTACAGTTTGTAGTCTAGACACTTGCTATACCACGTAGAGAAGTATATGTTGTTCTCGCCACTTACTATGCAGTGTAGTGTAATTCAAGATGGCGGACTTGGCAACGCTGCGTAAAACTCACGAAATTCAAGCAAATTCCGCCATTTTGTACCCGGATATTCGCTGTCTTCGTTTATCAAAAGTGGTATATCAACTATCTCTTTCTACTGACAACTTTCGGTAGTTGAATCTGGTTGAATCGAGTTACCTAGAGATATCGCTAAGAGCGATTCTGTAACACAAAGTTTTCGATGGGTAAAATGTCAGGGGAAGGTGGGGAAGTAGGGAATTAGGGAATACCGGCAGCACTTCCACTTTCCAGCAAGGTTGCCAAGTCCGCCATCTTGAACAGTACTACGCTCTATAGTAAGTGAATTTTGATATAAGGAATGCAGACTGCACAAAGTATACTGCCAGCGGAAATACGTCAGTAGCCATCTTAAATGCAGAACGTAATATATCAAAAATTATATATATTATATTCACAGCCTGTCACCGTGAACGGCGTGAACGAAGACAAATGTTTATTATACGGAAAAATAAAGTGTAATAAAGAAATAAGGAGTAGTGACAGCTTTGATCTATTTGACAGCTGAAGTACTTATGGTAAAAGTGAATAAATAAAATAAAAATACTTTTCCTAAATTGATTTTTAATTTTGATAAAATGGTCAAATTTAGCCATTAATTAATTAGATTTGGTAATAAATACAAAAAATGCGTTTTATTATAACAAATGAGTTGAGGTAAAATAAACTCAATGTTTTTATATTAATTTGTTAACAATTGCATTTTTTATTTATTATTGAGTACAATAAGTTAACGGTTATTAAAAAAAAATTCTTTGTAATGAAACAAAAAATGAAAAAATTTTAATCTTCACCAAGACTTGAACACGAGCCCACCGCATGATAAACGGCAACCTTACCGCCTGCGCTACAGCGCTCACTTGATGTAACATGAGCAAACCAGGCTTTTTAAAGACTGACTACAATTCTTTTATTAATTCGTCATAAATGATCAAGAATTAGCTGTAATAATAAATACATTTATCTACATAGCATTATTGTACTAAATTTATTGTTTTTAATTTGAAGCATACATTTTGCATGAAGATATGATAATTTAAGGGTAACCATTCAGTACTCTATATACAAAACTATTCATATGCTCAACTATCATAAATTAATTAAGTAATATTATAATATTTGTTATATGTAGTCGAATAACTATGATAAACCAGCATATGAATAGTTTTGTATTTAGAGTATTGCATGAACACACTTAAAGTATCGTATCTTCATGTAAAATGTATGCTTCAAATTAATAACATAATAAATTTAGTGCAATAATGCTGTGGAGACAAATGTATTTATTATTGCAGCTAATTCTTGATCGTTTATGACGAGTTAGTGAAAGAATTGTAGTCAGTCTTTAAAAGGCTGTTTTGCTCTTGGTACATCAAGTGAGCGCTGTAGCGCAGGCGGTAAGGTTGCCGCTTGTCATGCGGTGGGCTCGTGTTCGAGTCTTGGTGAAGTTTAAAATTTTTTCATTTTTTTTTTCATTACAAGGAATTTTTTTTTTAATAACCATTAATTTATTGGACTCAATAATAAATAAAAAATGCATTTGTTAACAGATTAATATAAAAACATTGAGTTTATTTTACCTCAACTCATTTGTTATAATAAAACGCATTTTCTGTATTTATTACCAAATCTAATTAATTAATGGCTACATTTGACCATTTTATCAATATTACAAATCAATTTAGGAAAAGCGTTTTTATTTGCTTTGAGTTTTTAGGTAAACGCAGCACCACTTCACACGGATAACACGTAAAAATGTCACGGTTAGCGGTAGTCGCCCTTCTTCTAAAGCCAATGTTGCCTGAAGTCCAAATCACACCTATGCTTTCCAGGCATAGTTGTGTTTGTACCGCTTCCCTTTAAATTTTCTATACTCCTGCTGGCTAGCGCTTATCTTCATTTTTGTTGCTAAAAGCTTGATTCTGGCACCACTGCCGTGTGGAACTATTAGTTTGCTAATAAAAGCAGAGGCTTAATTTTAAGAGATTGCAACATATAGTAATTAATATAGATACAATTGTAAAAAGAAAACAAAAATTTTATTTTACATATATTAACTTTAAATAAAATCCCACAAAGTACTGTAAAATATCTAACATGTTATATTATATATCTAATCTGTCAGCTTCTTTATTTTAATATTCATCTCAATTATCACAGTTTGATCCTCAGCGATGACACAGTAACCACATTATGGTGAATCTATTCTTTTTTTTTAATGTTCGATCCACATAGCTCCATTCTCAGCATTGACATAGTAAACACTTTACAATAATTTAATCTGAAACAAAATCCCAAAAAGTACTATATAAAATCTTACATTAGAAATTACAAATGTAATCTGTCAGCTTCTTTATTTGTATCGTATTTACCCAATGTGTTGACTTGTTTATTTTAATATTCATCTCAATTAACACAGTTTGATCCTCAGCGATGACACAGTAACCATAATATGGTGAATCTATTCCTTTCATTTTAATGTTCAATCCACATAGCTCCATCCTCAGTAGTGACATAGTAAACACATTACTATAATTTAATCTGAAATAAAATCCTAGAAAGTACTATAAAATATCTTACATTTTATATTATATATCTAATTTGTCAGCTTCTTTATTTATTATTGTATTTACCCAGTTTTTTCACTCATTTATTTTATTATCCGTCTCAATTAACATAGTTTGAATCTCAACGATGACACAATAACCACATTATGTTTAGTCTATTCCTTTATTTTAATTTTGAAAATCCGCATAGCTCCATCCTCAGCACAGTGACATAGTAAACACATTACTATAGTTTAATCTGAAATAAAATCCCACAAAGTACCACAAAATATTTATATCTTACATTTTATATTATAAAATTTATTGTTATACTTATCTAAAATGTTCAGTCCTTTATATACTTTTAAAAATTATTTTTATGTACATTTTACAAATTTCGTCACTTTATTTATTCACTTATACCATCAGTATATCAGCTGTCAGTAAGATTAAAACTGTCACTTTATTTCTTTATATTACTTTTTAACTTGCGGTATGTATGTACGATACAATAATACTAACATTTGTCTTGGCTCACGGACCATGCATTATGGCTGCGTTCCGTTATTACTGCATATACTCGAAGTATACTGCAAGTATACTTCAAATCGTTCCAAAATAGCTTGCAGTAAGCTTCCAGTATACTGCAAAAGTCCTAGGGAAATTCATGACGTCATGAATTTTTCGTCACTTCCTGCCAATTTCTTACTGCATTTACTGGGCTTTTCTGGGTGGGGTAAATCCAGTAAATGTTAAAAAAAAGCAAAATGTTGACTGATTGAAATTGGTATAAGTCTTGACGACTCAGTTCTGTTATAATTTTCATCCTCTTTTGTCTTGTGCAAAGTTAGTATAAAATTAACGAGTATTACTAATTTATATAATATTTATAAAAACAGGGCAATAATTATATAATATTTAATTTATTCTTAAACGAAGCAGGATCCAATGGCACATAACAGTGAATTAATTTTTTTAAATGAAAGTAATGAACAAATTCAAGTAATTGTTGATGTAGAAACTGCTGAAAACGCTAGGTCTGGTAAGTTATGTGCTCAATATTTACATAGTTATCATAAAGAAGTTTTATACGCTTTTTTGTTCAATTTTATAGACACGAAGTTTGCCCAAAAATTATATAATGAATTGGTATTGAATAAACAAACACAACTAGACGAAAAACTAATTGATGATCCAGGTGACTCTGAGCTTCAAGATCAAGAAAATCCAGAAATTCTTAACCGTATGCTTTTGTTGTTCATTAAAAATATTTTATGTCATACAATAACAGTCTCCTAATGTATTTATTTAGTTATAAGCTCTACAGATCAACATTTATGGAGCGACAATGAAACAAAATTGTTGTTAACTCTATATAAAGAAAATAAGAATAAAAGTATAAGTGTTAAACATTTATTTAAATTTATTTCAACACAATTGAAAGAAAATGGAGGTTATAATATTACACCAGAGAAATGTAATACAAAGCTACAAGCTTTAAAAAGGTCTTACAAAAAAGTTCAAGACCATAACAAAAAGTCAGGAAATAACCGAAAATCTTGTAAACATTACGAGGTAAGAACACATTTTCAAATAGTTTTTTAATCTTCCACATTATTACAAAGTACTAAATAACTCTATATTTGTAGATATTACAAGATATATTTGATAGAGAACCGTGGATAAAACCTGTCGCTGTAGCAGGTACATCTGTAGAAGCTTATAAAGACAATGATGGTAAGTACTATATAATTATATTATAAATAATAATTTTACATTAGATAGTATAATAACTAATTAATAATCTCATTTTAAGATCCTCCCAAGAAAAAAAAGAAGGAAAACACGCTGCAATTATTATTAATGGAGAAAAAATTAAACAGAGAAGACTCAAATAGACGACATAGAGAAAAAATTGAGAGAATTGATAAATTGCAGCAAATCTTGGAGAAAATAGCCAAAGAAGAGTAAATGCCTGAAGATATTTATTAAACCGTTGCAATAACATTAAAATATTTTTTGTTTAAATCTTGGTATACACTGTAAAGGTTAAGCTAGTCTAACTAAAAGTTAATTATATTTTTTTATAACCCCAATTTAGTTTACGAACTTTTGTGACATATTGTTAAGGTTATGTCATTAAAATTAGGGAAACGATGAAGTAAAAACTGAAAATGTTCTTTAAGTATTTAGTTTTAATAGAAAGTGAATCTATGTCTTCGTACAGTTACATACAAATGTATTTGTCACAATTCTATTAATATTAAAGTTTATAATTCATTGCTTAGTAAGTACGTAATGGCATTTCTCTTTTCTATACCTTCTGTTTTTAAAATATTAGCATTTCTCATGCTATCATTTAAATTGTTTACCCTTCTTAACTCATGGACGAGAATAGGAATATCAATCAAGTCATCTTTTAAGATACATATATTATGTAAAATGCAACAAGCTATTATATAGCGTGGGATTAGATCAGTTCTTATCATAGGAAGCTTATCCAATATACTTCGAAATCTTCCTTTTAGAAGTCCAAAACTTCTTTCAATGATCATTCTTGATGATGATAAGACCGTATTGAATTTTACTTTCTGCTCTGATAAATGACCATTGTTTCTGTACGGTACCATTATATACTTCTGTACTTCATACGCCGCATCTCCAATAAGGTGACTGTTATCAGGGAAGTTCTCCTCAGAACACATATCTATAATATTAGACAGTCTAAAAATACGCATATCATGCACTGACCCTACCTCTCCACAGTAGACATGAATAAACTTCAACGTTTCATCACATACAGCCTAAAAATATATATAGTTAACAGAAACTATTTTGTAGTTAAAATAAACTCAACAAGAATATTTAATTACCTGCAGTTGTAAAAAGTGGTACCCTTTCCTATTTACATACGCCTCAGGGTTTTCTTTTGGAGCAGCAATACTAATATGGGTTCCATCGATAGCCCCTACTACTTTAGGAAATCCATACTGTTGTTTAATTCTTGCCATTGTGATTTTAGCTTCCTCTGTTGATGGCCATTTTATGAAGGTATGCAAATATGAATATAGAGCTGTTGTTACCCTTTGTACAGATCTCCAGGCTGTTGATTTACCTATTCCAAATCTGTCACTAACACACCTGTAATATATATGAAAAATATTAAACTCAATAATCTCAAATAAACATAATTTACTGATAGTTAAAAAAGTAATTTAAAGTAACCTGAAGGAATTAGGAGTTGAAAGAAACCATAATGAAAACAACAATTGCATTTCTGGACAAAGTGTGTGACGTCCAAATCTAGCTGACTTTCTTTCTAAATGAGGCGATAATAATTCCTTAAGAAATGAAAATGTGTTTCGTGTTATTCTATAATAATAAAGTTTATGGAAATTATTTAAATATATTACTTAAAAAATGCATTAACATTTTTAATGTATTAACATTTTTAATGTATCTTACATCCTTTGAAACTCACCGAAAATGTGATTTAAAATCTGCGTCTGTATAATTGCATACGGTCTTGCTAAAATAGTTTGTAATTTTTGTTCTTGTTGAAAAACTGTTATTTTTTGTGCTTACTTCTATAATAAATTCGTCATCACTGTCTGATGAGTCTGTATCAATTAGCATAGATGTTATACAGTTGACAGTAGATGAAATAATTTTTCCCTTTTCCATTTTATTTCTGCTAATGTAATAAATTTTTTAGAAATTATCATAAGCCTTGCACACACATTCACACATACACAGATTTTGACGATTCAAATTAGTACAACACAATCACAAATAACATATGTATATATACCGGTAATGTGTCGCCTGTTTTACTGCAAGTATACTCAAATCCGTTCCTTTTAACATTTTAGACAATATACTCACAGTACTAAAGTAAAAACGGAACGCTGTTTGCAGTATACTGTAATGACGTCATTGTTTCTAGAGATGTACTGTACTGGCAGTAATAACGGAACGCAGCCATTTATTTTGAAATTAGTAATTAGAAATATCTATATTGCGGTCCCTCTACAGTCTCTACCCTCTGACGTATTTCCGCCGACCAGTAGTATCAGCAGCGACTATAGCGTAGTACCCAAAATAGTACTACGCTATAGGATATGTCGCTTTTGGGGGTAGAGGGTAAAGTGCCATAATATTTTCCTATAGCAAATTTAAGGAACTTTGGGTGAGTAGTTTATATTATGCAGCACATGCCCTCTACCGTCTCATCAACTATAAAATAATATGATATAGTAATGTTCATCCTTCCTTAAACATTTATGTACTGTATGAGGTTAATTTGGAGATTATGAAATCATATATTTTTTCTTTCAGTTACAAAATGTTGACTGTATAATAGTTTTGAAATGCAAACTATTCTTATTTTTTATTGAAATTAAATAAAACTTATTCAGAAAACATACAAACACATTTTGATTATGCATGTCTACACAATTTAGTGGATACATTGACGTGTTTAATATTATCCTTTACTAAGGAGCGAACTCATAAATAGGTAAAACTTGTATGCATGTTTAAACAAATATTTGTATTCCTTTTTTAGTGTTTCTTCGTCTTCAATAAAATAATTTTTTTTTCATAAATTACGTAATGCTTTACTATTATTTTTTATGATACCATATAATCGTTTACAAATTCCACTTTTCATATTACACAATTTTAATGTTTTCTACACTAAAGCTGAAGATATTTTTGATGAAGAATAATAGTTATAGCCTTTCTAAACACTCGCCTTTGAGAACCTTATAATTTCAGCATCACTTATCTACACCCAGATTTTAACAGTCTAATCTCACTAGTGTTATAGCTGTTACTTATTGTATTTTAAAGTTGCTTTTTATATTCCTCTTTTTTATAATATGAAAAGTAATTAATACACTTTATTTTAATAAATATTTACACAGACGTGCCAAATCTCATTTTCCTCATTTTTAAAAATGGTGGGAGACGATTCTTGTTGATCTTATTGTGTTGTAAACGAACCTGATTTTGAAATTACTCCAGTACATCAGATTTTTTAATTTTTAGCTTAAATAGTACAAAATGGCTTTTTTCGCCATTTTCATTATTTTACTTCAGAGAACGAATTTTGTTTAAATTCCACAATTAAACCATATAGTATTATTCGTTAGCTTTAAAATCCATTTTCAAAACTTATTATACTAGCAGGATGCGATGCAATAGTGGTAATTTACAAAAAGAAAATTTGTTCTCTAAAATAAAAATCATAAACTGAGGAAAACCGCCGTTTTTCAGCCATTTAACTGATATTTCAAAACACCTGATGTGATAGAGAAATTTCAAAGCCACATTCATATTCAGTAAAAAAAATGGAAGAATTGCCCCCCCCCCCCCTCCTTCCCGTCCATTCTTGAAACTGAGAAAATTGAATTTTCCAGGTCTGTGTTATTGTTGAAGATATAAAGTCGTAGCAAACTATACATATTACAATAATATCATAGATACCACACATGCTACCATAGGAGTTGTTGAATTGTTCTCATCTTTTCACACCGTTCAGAAAATACTTGTGAAATTTCCTTTATGGCTGCTGGTAAAAATTCCTCCATTTCCTTATCTCATTCTTGTATGACAATTCCAAATATTTTCTTCTTTTATATATAAGTTGAACTTCCTGTAATCATTAAACACGGTATGAGGATCTTAATTGCAGCTTCGAAACTCGACATATAATAATAATATGAAAAATACATTAGAATATTACAAATAATATCAAATCAACAGACCTATTAAAGACACTATCTCAACTAGACCTAAGACTGTATGATGAAATTTTTCTAATTAAATAGTCAAGAGTACTTCGATATGTAAAGTATTAGTGTTAATCAAGCATATAAACACAATATATAACATGCTATTGTTAGACAATATGTCAAAAATTACTAAGTTGATCTTTCACTCTTTGTCGAAGGGTATGGAAATTATTCTGTGGGAGATTTCCATTCTATGTAAACTTCAGATCAATAAAAAATTGAAGATGGCTTACAATAAATAAATTATTAAATCTGTAAAATAAACAAAATACATACACAAAGCATACAAAAGATTTATTCTTGAATATGCACTTATTATATACAAAAGATATACTTATCTAAAAGTATTTTTGTTATATTCTTTGTGCATATGCCATATGGCATCAATATGTATAGTGAATGACAGGCCATTTCTCTTTGGTTTTCTTACAGAGATGGTTATTATACTTTTAATTCTTTTATGCCTCAAACTTTCTATATTACTTATTATAATCTTTTAATTTCAGCTGTAAGTATCAATGCACACACATTTACATGAAAACATTTTTGGATTACTTGTGTTCGTAAGTTTCTTCTACTCGCACGCATGCGCACAAAATACATTATAATATAGGGTGTATTCCGAACCAAGCTGCTCGGCTAATGATTTGTTTTTGAAGGTTGGTAATGGTAAGCCAAGCCGAAAGGTGTTCCGAACCTTGCCTGACCCGGCAAAATGATTATGCTTTAAGTTAAATTTGTATGTTAAATATGTCTGGAAGTTCTGGAAAAGTGTTTATACAGCTTATGGAAGAAAATAATAACGTTGTATATGATTTTTTAGTAACCGAAGAAATTTATTCTTTAATTTGTAATGGTAAATGCCTATATTAATTTTTATGCAAAATTTGTATGTCATTTAATAATTTTATTTTGTTTTTAAAATACTCTTGGTTTAGATCCATCATATGCCAAACAATTTTTACAAAAGCACAAGAAAATGGCAATTTCCAAAAGTCAAGAGGAGAGTATGTGCCAATTTTTTATTTAACAATGTTTACAAATATATGGAAGTATATAAGTTTATTTTTGTTTATCGTATTTCATATTTATAGATTTAGTAAGTACATCTGAAAAATCAAATACAGAGGAGGTTCAAAGCACAGAGCTACAAGAGGAGATAAATAGACAACAAATGTTTTGCATATCCACTGATATATCTAACCAAGAAAATGAGGAGGAGAATGTGGATGATCCGGAACCCAGTTGCAGTAATATTAGTTCAGGTTTAAACATTAAAAAAAAAATTTATATATATATATGTTCTTTAATTAACGCTAGGCTGATTCCATGTATTTGTTCATGCTTAGATAGGAATGTTAGACATCATTGGTCACTAAATGAGACAAAATTATTATTGCACATATTCTCAGAAATTAACGAAAAGATACAAACTAAAAAACTTACTTATTCTAATGCATGGAAAAGTGTTGCAGCACAGATGAAAGCATATAAATATTTTTTTACACCATCGCAGTGCTGTGCTAAAATTGAAAACTTAAAAAAAATGTATAAAAATATTGTTGACCATAACCGACAAAGTGGAAATTTACGTAAAACAATGGAAAATTTTGACGTAAGTTCTATAAAAAGTAAGATAAGGTGTGTATTGACATTTTAGTATTAAATGTATTCTTTTTTACAGATATTAGATAAAATATTCGGTAAAATGCCATACATCAATCCTGTTTCGACTGCTGGGACAAGTATTCCTCTTAGTCAACATTTGGAAGATAATAGATTCAACAAAGGTAATTAATGATTATATTATTTTGCTGAGCGCTTAATACTTTCTCTGAAGAATTTCAAATGCAACTAAAGTTGTTGATAAATTTTCAGGTTGTAAGCGAAGCTCAGTGAATGATCTATTAAGTGAAATCGTAGAGCTTAAAAAAAAGAAACTTGAAATAGATAAAAATTACAAGCAAGAAAAATTAAATATACTAAAAGATATTAAAGATAAATTATAGGTAATTTTAAGTGGACCAGGATACAAAATACAATTTTACTATTATGTTTAAACATTAATATTCTATTTTCAAATATTATAAAGTTGTTCTAAAACAAATTATACATTTCTCAAAGAATACAAATTACTTTTAATTTCATCACGCTTACAAACACCTTCTTCTTTTTGCTCTCTTGTAATTTCTAATGGTCCTTGATCTTCAACATCATCCATAACCAGAATTGGATAGCTTATTTCATCGCCTCTTAATAGACATACACTGCCGGTCAAAAGTTTAAGACCACTTGAGAAATTTGGCTCAAAAACAGTTACCTCTTTAAATGCCCATAACTTTTCAATGAGAAAAGATAGCAGAAAATTCAAAACACCATAAGAAAGGTGATGAAATTCTACATATGATGGAATTACTTTCATTCGCCAGAAGCTTATAATTTACGAATATCCATTAAATGAAATAGGTGTAAAATTTTTAATTTTTTGTTTCGCAAATTCAACTGCTTCTACCACTTACAAGAATTGTGGTACGTATCTGAAACTTTGGTGACATAAAGCTCAAAGTTTTAGCTTTAATTTGAGCCATCAAACGTAACGATATTCATCGTATTTCCTTATTTTCATAACGTTTTTCTGAGTAATGTCGAGAAAAATTGTTGACCGAAAAACAACTGCCCAAGCATTTAAGACAATTTCAGATCGAAGAATCCGTCGGTATTAACGACTTATTCTACTTATTCCATATTGCACTTTTATTCAATTAAAAGTAATATGTTAATTGTAAATCTTCGAATTAATAAAATATATTTGGTTAATTATTACTCTACATTTGTTGATTTAATCTAAAATTGAATAGTGCTTTGTGTTAATTGAATAAAAGTGCAATATGGAATAAGTAGAATAAGTCGTTAATACCGACGGATTCTTCGATCTGAAATTGTCTTGAATGCTTGGGCAGTTGTTTTTCGGTCAACAATTTTTCTCGACATTACTCAGAAAAACGTTATGAAAATAAGGAAATACGATGAATATCGTTACGTTTGATGGCTCAAATTAAAGCTAAAACTTTGAGCTTTATGTCACCAAAGTTTCAGATACGTACCACAATTCTTGTAAGTGGTAGAAGCAGTTGAATTTGCGAAACAAAAAATTAAAAATTTTACACCTATTTCATTTAATGGATATTCGTAAATTATAAGCTTCTGGCGAATGAAAGTAATTCCATCATATGTAGAATTTCATCACCTTTCTTATGGTGTTTTGAATTTTCTGCTATCTTTTCTCATTGAAAAGTTATGGGCATTTAAAGAGGTAACTGTTTTTGAGCCAAATTTCTCAAGTGGTCTTAAACTTTTGACCGGCAGTGTACATTATGAAGCACAATGCAAGCAATAATGTAAAAAGGTATTAGGTCTGTCCTCCTCATTGGTAGTTTATCCAGAAGAAACCTCCATCGTCCTTTTAAAAGACCTATTGCTCGTTCTACAATTATTCTACTTCGAGATAACACATGATTAAAATGTGTTTCTTGAGGAGACAAGTGGCCATTATCCTTGTATGGGACCATTACACATTTTTGGATTGTATAAGCTGAGTCCCAAATCAGGTGTTTATTACCAAAATAATTATCCATGCATCTTTGTTGGACTCCAGAATATTTAAAACTTCTCATGTCATGGACTGAGCCAGGCATACCAGCATAACAATGAATAAACTCCATTTTTTCATTACAAATTACCTTTGGAGAAAATAATTTCAACAAATATAACAAAATTACAATATGTTACTTTCAAATATGTCTTACTTGTAGTTGTATAGAGTGAAAGCCTTTTCTGTTGACATAAGCATTTGAATTTTCTTTTGGAGCTGCGATTCTCACATGCGTTCCATCGACAATTCCAATTACTCCTGGAAATCCATATTTTACTGCTATAGCATTAGAAGTAGCCTCTACTTCTTTTAATGTTGGCCAACGAATAAAAAAGTTTCGTAGCTGACATAAGGCTCTGACCACTCTTTTCACAGCTCGCCAAGCTGTTGCATTACCAATGTTAAATTTGGTTACTACGGACGTAAATAACAATAAATAAGTAGATTTATATATAAATTATTAACACATTAATTATTTAGTGTAAATACTCATCTGTATGAATCAGGAGTTGCTAGTACATATAAAGTTATGTAG
This sequence comes from Prorops nasuta, assembly GCF_024137725.1. Classification (NCBI taxonomy): domain Eukaryota; kingdom Metazoa; phylum Arthropoda; class Insecta; order Hymenoptera; family Bethylidae; genus Prorops; species Prorops nasuta. Next base: position 1,554,128 of record NW_027116821.1, on the reverse strand, counting down.
AGTTGTTTCTCTGCTGAAATAACTGGTCCATCATTATTTATATTTTTTAAATGTGGCTTTAAAATATCCAATAAGAAATAAAAAGTAGACCGGTGCATTCTGTAATTATAGGAATGTTTAAGTTATTAATAGCAAAATATCTTTCATATATCTATAAATTACCGGAAATGTCTCTTAAACTCTTCATCATGGTAAGCATAAATTACATTCTCCATGAGATTAATTACTCTTGGTCTACTTTCTTTAGGATAATTTACGTTTTTGAAAATAAATTCAATTTCTTCCATGTCGCTGTCACTATCACCAGAGCTTGATAAAATAGTGTCAAGCAGTACAACTTTAGCTCCTCTGTTCATTTTTATAATATATCTGAAAAAAAGATTTTTTAAAGTAAAATATTTTATTATTTTATATTATTTGTTTACTACCAGACTCCTTTGTAAGGTTATATTAGCTTAAGTGTATTTTGTCCAGTTAGGTTCGGAACACCTTTCGGCTTGGCTTACCATTACCAACCTTGAAAAACAAATCATTAGCCGAGCAGCTTGGTTCGGAATACACCCATAGTCTACTCATCGAAAGCTCCATCCCTAGAAAGTAACTATAAAATTTTATGGCACTTTACCCTCTACCGCGCATCGTTTTCTATAATGTAAAGTCTACTCTTCCAAGGTTCTATGTATAGTGAAGACTAGTGAGGACGTAAGCTGTCGTAACTGCATTGCATTACGACGTAAAGCTGGTTCAAATTTTTCTGACGTTCCAAACGATTCTAACGGTTACCGCGTCGGCTTAACAAATTTAAAAAGGTAAATCTTACAGAATTATTTATAAATATGGAATAATTGTTTATTGATATATCCTAATTGTATTATTACATTACAGTTATATTTACATCATAATATCTGATTACTTATGAAGTAGATTGTATTTTTCAAAATAAACTTTTAGCTAAATGGTTACTTTTTATTACAGGAAAATATGAAAAGAAAGACTTTAAATAACAATCTTATGGGTCAATCAGTCTTCGTAGGCATGCTTTCATCTACCCGCAGAAAAATGATGTACTATTTTAATTCCAATATGAGAAATTGATTAAGCCTATTTAATGATGATATCATTTGCAATGAGAGATTTTATGTAAAATAGACTGATGTTGGTAAGATTATTTTGAAACGTGTATTAAGTATTATAACAAATAATAAATTTAAATGTGCGTTAAACATTTCACACTTTATATTTGTACATTCTTCAGTTTATGGTTATCCTAATTGTTAGTTTAATTACAGTCCATAGTGGGAGGAACTTATTAAAAATATGGCGCTTCATATTTAATTTCTCTTTCATCATCATATATGTTTCAAAACTATTGTGGCTCAGCTACGCATACTTTATTTTAGGTGCTAGGTATTATGCCTCTTCGATATCCCTTGAACATTAGCTTCTTGAAGTTTGGTACGTACAAACTATTTACACTTTTATCAGTAAAAAAGATATCTTTCATATTGCTAATGAAATGCTGGTTATTGTAATATACATTGTTGCATAGTTCGCTACAAATATGGTGAAATTGTTCTCAAAATAGAGCGTAGTACAGGATTTGCTTGACAGCTACATATATAAAATCTATGTTTATGCTTCATGCATACATGTTGAAGGAATTTCAATAATTTCCTATCATAAGGAAATTGGATTAACTACAATCTTTTACATCTCTATAAATTTGTATGTTTAATAAATATGGCATTTTATGAAAGTAGTTAAGTAACAAAATGAGTTCAATCAGGCAATACATTCATAGATTATAGAACCTTTTGTGCTTTTACTTTCATTGTTCTATACTTTTTAGTTAATTTAATTGCAACATTATTTTCAGACTACAGTGTAAGAATCTATTCCTACTCTGCCTCATCATATTTTATCTGTCGCAGTCTTCATGTATCAAGGATTATTATTTCTAAGCTGCGTTAACTTCATTTTCTGCACTGTATTATGATTCTTCGATGTCCCATTGGCATTATCTTCTTAGGGTTTGGTATATATGTACAAATTATTTATCTTCTTACCCTTCAAGAATATATTTTATATATTTGATAGGACATTGGTTAATGCATTCTACATTAATTACTAGGATGTACTTTACTCTTACATACTAAGTTTTGCTTATATATTTCATTAAGCATACGTTTATATTGAAAATATTATTGCAATAATTTTTTATAAAGGAAATTATATGCCCTTTATTATTTTCCTTTAGGGTAACCAATTGCATTTAAATATACATTTACTGTTTAACAAATTAGAAAAGAGAATACATTCAGAAGTCTGTATACTCAACAAATTATCGTTTTCTCCAAGAAAAATATATGTTAATACTTATATATGTACATTTGTAGTTATCACTTTGTTTACTTAAATATTATTTAAAAATGTTATTAGTATATTTGTACCATAATAAAATATTACTTTTATACAGGATAAGGTAACTATAGTGTCCCAAAACATAGATATATGAGTGTACATGTGTAATTTCCTAAGTATGAAAAATATCGATTTGTTTTGGGTCCTTTTAGAAACTCCTTCCTTATTTTTGCTCAAAATGGCCTTTTTAATAAATTGATATTTCTTGCAGTTACGAAGATTAATGAATTTTTCTTATATATTGCAGCTCTTGGGCCTTTTATGTGACACATCACCCTATGGAAGGTACATTGTACCGATAGGTGGTCAGTAATCGCATTACTTAGACTCTCAATCTATGACGACTTTTATTTAACGGTGGATCTGATTGTTCTTACCTCGTTATGCTCCTGCCCAAAGGAGCAAATGAATATCAATCACATCTTTATAAACTCAAACTCATGCAGAAAATTGAATTTAAATTTAAATATGAATTTAATAGTTTCGAAACTTTTAAGTGGATTTTTGTTTAGTGGCGGACTATATTATATTAAGTATCCAGATTTATCTGTTTTAAATAGAAAATGTTGTGCATATTTTTTTTGTTTAATTCTGATGTGCCGTTATTTCTACATTAAAGGTTTTTTTCATTTTAAAGTTTTTTGATTATTTTATTAAGCCCATTTATTATTAATTACTTCTTTGAATTGTTTTCTTTTATAATCATAATTATAGAATCTCTAGCAGGAATAAAGACTAAGAACCTATTATAATCTAGTAGATTATGTATTATAATACGCACATCATGAAATTTGTACGTTTCCTTCAGCTCCGTTCATTTACACTACTTTTAACAGTGGACGCAAAATTGAATCTTTAGGTTTTTTACATATTTAAGTAAAAGTGTCGATATTGATGTGAATGATTTATGGTTCCTATATACATACTATTTACGTTAAATGTATAAAGAAACTCCTTGATTCAATCGTTCATCTATACCAGTTTATTGTACCATACTTTTATACTAGGTGCTATTGACGCTTTCTTTGTTCATTCGTTTCTCTGTTTTTTATCTGACATATGCACGTTGTGAATTATGTTAATAAAATATCCTATTGGGTTTTTATGTGAACCTTAAATCATTATTTGTAACTTTTAAATCACTTTTATTTTGTCGTCTGTAAAAATTACATTAAAAATTTTTTTTTTCGATTTTAGCAAAAACGGTATGTTTTGTAGGTCCCTTGGTTATATACACTAAGTGGATGTATTTAATATTGTAATCTGTGAAAAATATATACAAAAAATATTAATTGAATACGCGCATCTATGCATGGCATTACGTGGCGTATTTCTAAAAATAGGTATATGAGAAATGTATTCAACAACTAATTTAACATATATAATAATTTTATGGAGGATTAATCGTTAAACAATTTCATTTCTTCTGATATAATGTTAGGCAATATTTTTAGTGAATCAGTTTTTTAGAGCTTTTTCAATAAACAGTCATCTAATAAATGCTTTAATCTTTTAAAAATATAAAGAAAAAATAATATTAAGAAAATTGAAAAATTGCACTATTTAAGATCTCAATCTCGTATAACGTTCAGTATATGTTAGTATAATATTCTTTAATTCATTTATTGACATATTTTATTAATATATAAAGGTTATTATATATATATTGGCAATCCAAAGATTCAAGCGGGCGCCTCTAGTGATTAAAATGCAAAGCTTTCTAAATAAGACACATGAGTATGTAGTCATATAAATGTGATAAAAGCTATGGACAAAAAGAAACGAAATACAAACTACTGCTGTGTCCCGCAATGTTCAAATTATGCTGACACCGCAGGAAGTTTACATTTATTTCCAAAAGATAAAAGAAGAAGATCTCAGTGGGAAACAGCTTTAAAAATGGGCAAGCCGGCAAGTAATACAATGCGGGTTTGTTCCCATCATTTCCTTCCATCAGACTATTTTCCAACCACTGTTAGTAAGTACAAATATATATTTTTTACTAATATTCCAAATACATATTTCACATGCTTAGATAGTTTATTTTATTTTTTTTAAGATACTATAAAACATATGCTTTATCCTACCGCTATTCCTAGTCTGAATGTTCCTGCTAGAAGTCATGAAATTTCTGAGCAGCCTATTAAAAAAGAAGAGAAATTAGCACGTAGTAGAAGGGCAGAGAATAGAGAAAGCAGGTATATATATGTATTTATATAAATTTTTTACTTTCAATTAAAAATTTTTATAAATATATTTCATTTTTTTCAATGCAGGAAAATATCAAATTTAAATTCAGAAAAAGCTAGAGTTGATAAATTAACTGTCTCTGACATGAATATAAATAAAGAAAGCACAAATATTACTTTAGTGAAGCTTAAATCAATTTTAAGCACTGGGGTTCAAGTGAATCTAGCTGATCATAGAGAATGTAGACCTCAAGACAATATTGAACTTGCAGACTTTTTATGTGACAATGTTGCAACACAGAAATGTACACAGGTTAATTTTCTTCCAAAATTCACAGAAAGAATTGTTCAACCAGTAAAGTGTTCTAATTTAAGTAATCTTCTTAATAATAAAACGAAGCTCTTCACTTTCACTGGAATTCACTCTATAGAACTTCTAAATACCATTGTCTCTTGTGTTGAAGATTTAATAACTGAAACAACGACAAACAAAATGATATTATCTGTGAAAGATAGAGTAATTTTGACTATGGTTAAAATTAAACAAAATATGGCATTTGCAGGATTAAGTATTCTGTTTGATGTAAATAGTCAAACATGTGCAAACTATTTTAGAAACATGTGTCCTATACTTGCTGAAGTTCTAAAAGTTATGATTCCGTTTCCTGACCAAGAACTTATTAGAAATAATTTACCAATGTCATTTAAAAATTTTAAACATACAAGGATTATTATGGACTGTGCTGAGATCCCTATTGAACAGTCTAAATGTCTAAAATGCAGGGTTTTAACTTACTCTCAATATAAAAAGACCTATACTGTTAAATTTAACATTGGTATAACACCTTCAGGACTCATAACTGAAATTAGTGTACCTTATGGTGGAAGAGCAACGGACAAGCATATCGTAAATGATAGTTCAATCCTTTTTAAAATGGATTGTAAAGATGGTATCATGGTGGATAAAGGTTACAGAATAGAAAATGAATGTATGAATGTGAGTAATTCTAATTATTTACTGATGTTTAATTATTTGTTAAAATTTACTACTGTTTTTATATTCTAGCTGTATTTAGATCTTATCAGGCCACCGTTTTTACAAAAACAGAAACAAATGAGTCAAGAAGACTGTATCCAAAATGCTGAGATTGCGCGAGCAAGAGTTCATGTAGAGCCAGTGATCCAAAGATTAAGACAGTATGAATTTCTGCGCGGACCAATATCATGGACATTGATGCCTTATGTTGAAGATATACTTATAATCGTTTGTAGTTTAACAAACTTAGGTCCTCCTGTGATTAATATTGACAAATTTATGTAATAAGTTGTAATAAAGATATTTTATGAAATAATAAAAAATAGTTAAAAGTTATATTTTATTATTATTGTTATGAGATAACATCATTCTTGGCAAAAATTGATCAAAATAAACATTTACCAATACAGAGCAAAGATACAAAGTATATTCCTCATTAAAAGAAACGGTAGTACTTATATAATTTTCACTAACACGAGAATAAATACAATACTCAGTTTTATCAAGTCCTGAAATTAGCATGCCTAATTGCATTTGAGCATAATGCTGAGTATTTCTTTTAATGTTGCCATTTTGATCTAAAGTAGGGATTACTTCCATTTCAATAAGTTCTATTGCGGTAAGTTTAGTGCCTTCTTTAAAAGATTTTATCTCAATATTCCTGATAAAATTACAAGTTTCATCCAACATTGTTCCATCCAGACTGCATGCAAGCCAAGGTACTTCAGGACGAACCAAAAGACCAGATTCTAATACATCACACATATTTCTCTCTTTAAATTTAAGTCTGCATGATATCTCATCTTCTAAGCCCCTACGAGTGTGTATATTGCCTTGCCAATTGCTATGGAAAACCTCCATGTATCTGGCATCCCAATTAGCTTTTTTATTAAAATAATACGTGAACTGAGATCTGGCTTTCGAAGACGTTTGTCTAATATTTCTGGCACGGTGCCATTATAGAGTTCCCTGCTTTACGGTAGATATATTTACACTTTGATCCAATGTAACGACAACATGCTTGTGGTAAAATTCAATTAGTTCAGGCTGTAATGTTTGCAATTTTTCAAATGTCATGTTTCTAATTTCACCAAGGATACGCCAACTGCGATAAGTTAAAAGTCTTCTAATTAACTGTTGATGCTGTAATTCTTGAAGATTTGTTTCATCTACACAGGCTTCTAAGTTTTGTCCCATACGTATACAGCTCATAAATATAGAATACTCACCAAGTGGACAGCCTATACAATAGAAAATAACAAAACACACTTTTATATTATATTACTATCGTTGCAGCAATTATGGTAAATAATTGAAGCGATTCCAGAGGCCACGTTTTTCCTCGGTAAACAGAAACATTATACACTGTGCTTACAGTTCATTAATTTTTGTCTCCACTTTTCTCGCATTTCTGTGGTTACTTTTGGTATATTATTAATATAAATATCATTCTGCTTTTTGACATGACATAACTCAGATAGTTGCTTTGCTTTGTAGTCTTTTAAAGTAGAAGCTTTTAAAAATCCCCATTGTTGCTCAATATCTGTGCAGCTCAAATCATCAAGCTCACTTTCATAACAGCTATATATAAGAGAATAAAATTAATAAAAAGTAAATTACTTATTATTGTTGAAGGGAACAATTGGACATACTTAGTTAAATAGAGCATTACAGCCATTATATGCTTGCATTTCTGGGAGTTACCAGCAGGGCAATTACAGTAATTTCTGAAGTTTTCCTCATTTTGCAGTATCCTTGCTCCATATTCTTCATAGGTATCAATCCATATTTTTACAGTTGCAGGATCTTTACTTTGTAGGCCCGAAGTACGGAGAACCAAAGCCTGGATTTGAACCAAAGCTCCATTCTTTTCTTTTTTCCCTACAGATATGATCATTCCACTTTTATACAGCTCTTCTCCTTCACGCATAGGTCTAATATATCCTTTTGACATATTCATTACGTCAATTATTGAAAGCATAAGTAGATGTTGTATATTGAATAATTATACGTTAATAATTTAAATCTTCAAATGATGCTGAAATGTAAACAGAATCTAGGAGTTGTCTTACTTAGAGAGCTTCATATTTTAGCCGTTAGAGGCGCTCGCGTAATTTTTGGATTACCAATATATATATATATATTTGTTTGAATTATTGTACACTGGGAAGAATAAATGTTCTACTCCGATTCATCTACAACTAAGCGTTTTTATTTTCAACTTAGGTTGAGGTTCACCAAGTCCGGCTTGCCTTCAAGCCGGGCTAATATGGTATACTTTCGGGCTAAAGTAGTATAGTTTCCGTTACATGAGCTGTATGAGTTTAGGCCGGCTAACCCCAAGCCGGGCTTGGTGAACCTCACCCTTAGGGCGAACCCTACCAAGTCGGGTTAACTTAACCCAGAGTTAAAGTAGTATAGTTTCCGTTACATTAACTATACTACTTTAACTCTGGGTTAAGTTAACCCGACTTGGTAGGGTTCACCCTTAGAGATTCTTTTTCTATAATACTGTTGAGGGTGGTCCATGGACCCGTACAACTATAGGATATGCTAAAGAGAGAGATACATCAAGAAGGGTCCCTATATATATATATATAGGGTTTCACATATTGCAATACCACATATACGTTGTAACGTGGTAGAAACACGTTACAGAAATGCATAGGTTTTGTTAGTTTTCTCCCGTCCCCCTTAGCGCCTCCTGCGATTCACCCGGTATGACTGTGTAGGGGTGAATGTAGCATGATGAACCTTCCGTGGAGCAACGATGTAGTTTTCCGATGTAGGAATATTGTAAGTGTCGACCACGGAAGGAGAGTAGATGTTTTTGGGATAGAGTATGAGTGCTGAAGGATGAATGTTTGTAGGATTAAGTGTACATAATATAAAGCCTGTTAAGAATATTTTATTTTACTATGAAACTAGTATTAAGAAGTCTCCTCTGCTCCAACATGAGATAGAAAACTGTTGTTGTCCTATCCTTTACGCTCCTGTGCCCGAACGCCTATAATGCCCTCTCACTCTAACCTTCCTGCTGAGCGCGACTGTTTACGCGACGCTCCTACCGTCCCCTCACCGCATATCCCCGCAGAAGCGGCCCCACCCATTCCTTCCCGTTACCGCGCCGCGCCGCTAGCACGCCGAGCCGCGGTCTCCCTTGCCCGCGCTATCCCCGCGCCACGGCTACCGCTTCCCCGACCACGACTCGTCGACCCCGCACCACAGAGCCCCGCCCGGATACCAGAAAACAACGAAGCAGACGACACGGCTAGCCGAGGAATTAAGAAACCCAGGGAACAGTGCGAATGCGGATCACAGCCAATATTATAGGTGATAATTGTCTGATTGATCGAGAGCATGCGCTGTTGCCCTGAATAATGACGAGATCCTAGGAATTAGGAAAAGGACCCGGGGCCCAGGAGGAAACGAAGAACCGAGGACCGGGCCACTTCTGTTCTACAGTCAGAACATTCGCCTCGCGCCGAGTTTTCTCTGATATATAGTGTAAGAGAAACAGAAGGATCGTCGCCGTCATTCACTGAGAGCATCGTCTTAGGAATACGGGCCCCTTTTTCGAGAGGCTAAAGTTATCGCGTCACGGGAATTGTGGAGTGCCGAGATTCGTGGTCGAAGTGGTCGCTGCCGTGTTTCCCAGTGCTCCCATAACCCATACCTGTCTCCCGTTTCTCCCTTACGTTTTTCCCCGTTTACCCCGTTACCCTTTTTAGTCCGCCCCTGCCCCTCCCCGGTCCATCCCTGAATAATTCCCTCCCCCCCTCGTATCAACGTAGTGAGAACCCGAAAATACTGTGTACGCGTATAATAAGTGTGCGTGAGCATCGCGGCAGGCCCCCTCTTCTGAGACTTAGTGGGAATAAATGATTATTCCACCAATTATTTTTTGTGTTTAAAGATATTTGTGCCCCTCAGGTTACAACGTATATACAAGTGGTTAGTGCATGTGCACTGATAACGTACAGTATGCTTATATATCTATAATGAGTGCAGTCTTGTCTTTTAACAGAGTTGCCAACTTATGAAGTTCGCTGTTGTGGTAACAGTGGATGCCGCTATGATTGCTTGCCAGCGCCGCCACAAGTACCCCCCCCCCCCCTCTAAGGAAGATTTTTATGTAACTGTCACATTGTATTTAGTTATCGTCAGTTATCGTGAGATAGTTTTAGTTGCACCCTTTTGTACGTGCGCGTGGGTGGATCTATCGTAGAGTGCCAGTGATGTGTTGACTGCTGTGCTTCTTGGTGATCATCAGTGTCTTCGTGTCCTACATCTTCTTTGTTTGTGTAGGTTGGGTTTTACCTCTCGATTGAGAGGTTTCTTTTTGTTCCACCGTAGGACAGAGTAGACTCTATCAGAGATCCTCTGTACCACCTGGTATGGCCCATCGTAGGGCGGTTCCAGTGGTCACCTAATAGTGTCGTTCCTGACGAAGACGTGAGTGCAGGTGCTGATGTCCTTGAGAGTGAAGAGCCTAGCTTTATTGTGGTGGGTAGTTGCTGTTGGACGAAAACACCGCATCAGCTCTCTATGCCTGTCAAGGAAGATCTGAGGGTCTGCTGGTTGTTCTGTGGACACAAAGAAAACTGCAGGAATCCTCAGTTTAGTGCCGTACAGCATTTCCGCAGGAATGGCTTGAAGATCCTCCTTGAAAGAAGTCCTAAGGCCAAGGAATACCACGGGAAGAACCTCGAACCAAGGCTTGGGTGAGCACATTAAAGCTGCTTTCAGTGTGCGATGCCATCGTTCAATCAAATCATTTGATTGGGGGTGGTACACTGTGGGAAATTGAATCGTGGCCATTTCAGTTAACTTCACCTCGTACTTCCTTGGCCTAAACTAAACTGTAGAAAAAATCATTTATGTTGGTGTCTTAAAACCGACTATAGCAAATAGTGTAGCCAACTAAAAATAAGATCTGTTATTTACATATAGTCCACTCGTCGTTAGTTCGTAAAATGGCAAATGTCAATTACGAAGTGTCAAGAGCTATTTGTAGCGCAAACGATCATTTTAATAGATATTTTTTCAAAATAAACTTAAATTATCTTCATTGCAATGGAATCTAATTAATTTTTTTTAAAGTACACTGCAGAACAGCTGAATCAAATGAAGTGATATGTAAAAAAACCACAATAATTATCAGATAAGTATTCAAACCATAGTGAAGAATACCAGTTAGAAATATTTCTTTGTTAAAAGGTTTTTACAATTTTTAATTACAGGAGTTATTATAATAAGGAGGAGCTAAGGTTAACAGTGTAGACAAAAGACCGCTGTTATTTATGTAAAATGTAAGGTGTAAAAATAGGTCCATCAAATAAAGCTAAATAATTGCTTGGGTATATATAAATATTTGTATTTACATATTAAAAACTCTAACATTTTGCATATTTTTAATAAAAAATTTAATTCCAGGCATACTGGACAAAAAAAATAGGAACTTGTTGGGGTCCTTTGACAGCCATTTTCACCGCTTCAACTAGTCCACCAATTCTTGATCAGAGAAATTAGGTAGATCTAAAATATTAAATAATTTTGCATAGTAAAAAATTATTTGTTTCATTGTAAGAAGTTTTTATCTATTTACCTTCAATAGTCAATTGCATTGCCATTGTTTTCTATAACACGCATCAATCTGTTTGGGACAGAGTTTACTAAATTTTCGCATATTTCAGGCTCTCCTCTAAGGGCTTCCCACTCTCTCATGACATGTTTTCTTAATGCAGCTCTTGTCCTCTCTGCTTCTGGCTTCCAACGTTTCGTGATTATATCCAATATGTTTTCTATCACATTTATGTCGGGGGATTTTGATGGCCAGTCAACTAATGATATTTCCGGATGCTGGTTAATCCAATTCCTGGTTGCGTAGGAGGTATGTATACTAGAATTATCCTGTGCATATTCTATCACAGGCATTTCATTTGCTGGATAAATGCTTCCCACTGTTGACAACATCACATCTTCTAAAACATCCATGTACACTTGAGAGTTCATTTTGGTATCAATTTCCTGTAATTCTCCAATACCATGCTTGGATATCCATCCCCAAAATGCCAATGGAATTCTTCTACTCTTATCTCTTGGAAGAACATATTTTTCTTCTAGCCTTCCATTGTCTGGCCTCTAGACATGTATTCGCCCATCTGCAGTGTAAACGAATACTTTTTCATCCGTCCAAATTACCTTGTCCCAATACTCTTCCGTTTTGCTTATATGTTGAAAGGCAAATCCAACTCTTCTTTCTCTATACTCATTTGTATATTTTATTTTTTTACAGGGACGTTGGCAATAGATTCCCTGGCGATGCAGAATATTGCATATTGTTTTCTGTGTAACATTCGCATTGATTTCATTTAAAATCATGGGAGACGGCTGAAAAGGATTATTTGCCATTGAATTTACAATAATTATATTTTCTTCTGCTGTTGTCTTCGCAAGTCCATGATTACTCCTCCTACAGTCTTGTAATCCTCCTAAGCCATTCTGTTCATAACGATAAATACACTCACTGACTGTGTGTCTGTTTAAATTCAACTTCCTTGCAATTTCAGAAATTGTATAATTTTCATCTTTTAAAGCAATGATCCTTCATTTTAAAAAGATATCTTCCTCTCTTTGATTCATGGTTACCTTTTTTTAAACAATTTCCACTGAACTGTATTCCACAGTCTTATGTTTTTTCTTCAATTGTTTTTCTATAACATCCATTAAAAAAAAGAATGTACAAAACATTAGACTGTGGGATACAGTTCAGTGGAAGTTGTTTAAAAAGGGCAAGCATGAATCGAGAGAAAGATATTTTTATAAAGGAAAAATCATGGCTTTAAAAGAAGAAAATTATACAATTTCTGAAATTGCAAGGAAGTTAAATTTAAACAGACACAAAGTCAGTAAGTGGATTTATTGCTATGACCAGAATGGCCTAGAAGGATTTCAAGATCATAGAAGAAAAAATCATGGTCTTGCCAAGACAAAAGAAGAAGAAAATAGTATAATAGAGTAAACTCAATGTTAAATAATCCTTTCCAGCATTCTGCCATGATTTTGAATGAAATCAGTTCCAACGTTACCCCTAAAACAATATGAAATATTTTGCATCACCAGGGGATCCATTTGCGACATGACTTCCTGCTATTGTGGGGAAGGCACAATTTTAACAAGAATCATTGCAAAGGCACACAGACTTTACTTATAAAGAGCGCCAGGCTCATAAACCTTATATGAGCCAGTCTGAGGCTTGCCGACTTGAGACTTTTCAAGGACGTGGCATGCTGTGAAATTAAAGTGGATTTTCTTGGAAAATTACCAGTACACATTAATAAAAATCAAAATACGAATTATATTCTATCACTGCTCTGTCCATTAATTTTACAAGTATACAAGTTAAGATAATTATACAATTGTATATGGGATTACTCCCCAAAATCTACCGGTAACTTAATACGACAAGAGCAATGAGATGATAATCATTTACAAGAAAATATTTATATATACATAAGAAATAAAAGAATGAATATTAGATAACATTGAGGAGGCGGATCACTCGTATGACTCTCAGTCCAGGCATGGACAAGTCCAAATGGCCAAAAGACCCCTTCCAAGTTTATCCAACGCTAGCCCTCCAAGAACCTAATTACTTGCTGCACTATTCCTGTAGGAAGTATAAGATACAAGCAAAGAGGTAACACCAGGTCAAGTAAGGCGTAGCCAAATCCATCAATATTCAAATCAATACCAGAAAAGTTAATTGGCTAGGGTTGTCCAACGGAGTCTCTAAATCTCCTTTCTTAATGTGCGTATGCACCAAATTCATCAACCTTATGTTAACCATAATATAATTCAATACCTAGCCAGGAGATACTTGATTGAAAATAAGACTATGTACAAGTATATAAGAAGGAAAATAAAAGTATATATATGTATGGCATTAAAGCCTAACTCCTGTCATCGTACAGGCTATGGAATTTATAATCCAACTCCTCTCAATGATAGTCCACCTTCCTTATTGGAAATACTAGAATATATGAGAGCAAAAGGGGAAAGCTCTCTATCTGTCTCCTGTAATTGGAGTTGGACTCGATAACACTTCCTACATAGACCTAATACGCCCCACCAAGTTTGGAGCCACCAAGTTAATTACAGAGGAATATTATTAATTAAACGTTGAGTCCTAATATCAGTGCTCAACGCTTACCTTCATGCAATAAACAGTGTAACAAAGTACAAGCCAGGCATGCACAGCAGTGTCAAATTTAAGGTTAGGAGTAGTGGATGGAGTGAAGTCCCCAATTGAACCTCTCGACAGTTCCCAATTTCCTGTCTAACCTCCTTCCTTCCTTCTTAGTATATCGAATCCAGTCTCAGGGTCCACTTACATGAGTATCCGAACTTGATTAAAGCTTTCCTTGGATTTTCCACAAAGATACGTCCTGCCTTGATGACTGGTAAAAGCGGTGTGTCTGCGCCTAAGGCCCCGCTCGACCAGGCGATCGCGGCAGCTGTGCGCGGGGCACAGCGCCGCCACGCGGGATCGAGCGCAACCTCATTTAAGCGCGGCGCTTTTAAAAGTAGAAACAAGTTATGTAGTAAGGCAAAAGAATTTGCCTTGTTACAACTCCCCTACCCTTAGACGAAACCCATCAGGGTGAGAAAAGACAAAAAAATAATACCATTTATATCCTCGCTCCTTCCCAAAACCCGCAAAATTCAGTCTTTAGGGATAAAATAAAATAAAGGATACTGATTTAGCACTTAGCGCTGAAAGAGAAAAAAACGAGGAAATTAGCCGAAGCTAAACATCAGGAAACATAACAAAGATAGCAACTACAGCCTACAGCCTGAGTTAAAAGGCTTGGGATAGAAGACGAAAAGAACTATATATATATAAAAAAAACTGAATATACATAAGAGAGAGTATATATGAAACGAAGAACAACACAAATGAGCAACGCAAAGGAGCGCAGGAGGCGAAGAAACTATTCCGTTTCGGTTATTGGGGCGGCAGCAGCTTCCGCGGCGCAGAGGGCTGCAGCTTCCATCGCAGCTTCCTCCCTTCGGGCCTGACGGCTGGCGCGGTATTTAAGGACCCAATCTTTCCTCTTCCGATCACTACTGCGCGAGCTGGGACGCCTTTTAATAAAGTGTTCCGGCAGCGGCAGCTCGTTGGTCCACCACATATGCCGCGGTCGGGAACATATTGGCGAGCTGAGGTATTTATTATTGCACCTCAGGCAAGTAGCTTCGTCCTCGAACGCCCAACCGCAATGTCGGCAAAAAACAGTTATGAGTGTCGCAGTGCACTCATAAAACCGGTGACCAAAAGCATGGCAAGCGTAGCACCGATTGAATGGCAGGGGTCCGCGAGTCCACATTTGGGCTCTCTGCTCCAACGGTAGCGGTGGCTCGGACTGAGCCAGCGGACGGCAGTACCAGGGAGCCGATGAGTTCTCAGACTCGGATGTGGGGCCCTGATCCGGGCGGTCCATTGGTCCCTGCGCGGACGACAGAAAATCCCCGGGTCGAACCAATAGGGTGCCTCTTATGGGGCTGAAATCCCGGTCCTGAGTGGAGGTTACTGAATCTGGTCCTGTTAATTCGCCTGCACACGGGCTTAAGGCGGAAGATTCGTTGCGAGAAGACATTCTAAATAAAAGGGTGAACGAAAATCAAGGTTACACCAAGCACACTATATATAGTCGGTAGTATACAGGAGAGATATAATCAGACAACTACAAGGAGTATCCTCCACCAATTTTCTACTTCCGAAGTCGCAATCGCTTCCTCCAAGTAGAGTTTCCGATCTCCGACGCACGGCTGGCAGTTACGGGTTTAATCCTGGGAGCAGAGGGTCTAACCTCCGTTATTTTCTCACCAGGTTCCTCTAAACTTGACTCAGTATGATTCGTTACGAATTCCGGAAAATCAGAAATAAAAGGTTTTAAGTGACTAATGTGTACCTTGGGGTTACAGCGCGAATCAGCATCTAACAGTTCGTAAACAGTAGGGGTAATAACCCTCACTATCTGATACGGTCCTGTAAAATTTGGTGCCAATTTCGCGTTGAAATCATTTGCAGCTGAAGATAAAACGTGACTCTTTCGCCAAACTAATTCACCCACTCGAAAGCTATATTCCCGTCGATCCTGATTATAATACTGAGCCTGGCGGAGGCTAGCCTTCTCCATTTGTTGCTGTACCAAATCTCGGAGTAACTCCAAGCGTCGCATACGCTCGTTCCATTGATTGGGGTCCGTCTTTACAATATGTTTAACTTCTTTTTCAGAACTTTGAACAAAGCGGACGGCTTCCAATCTTCGTCCTAAATTGACAAAGCTTGGAGCCTCCCCAATAGAGCTATGAAACGAGTTATTAATCGCGAATTGGAACTGATGCAAGTAAACGTCCCACGTGCGATGATTCTGTCCAATGAATGACGAGATCATTCCTTTGATCACGCGATTCACTCTTTCGACAGGATTCGCACGGGGATAATAAGGGGGTGTAGTTATTAAGCGAATACCATGTTCACTTATACAAGTCTTGAGCTGCTTATTAATGAATTCGGTACCATTGTCACTAAGGAGGATTTCGGGAGCTCCCCATCGGTATATCACTCGCGTTACGAATGATTTAGTTATCGCAGCGCCAGTTGCCTTTCGAAGCGGTTATATTTCAACCCACCGACTAAAGTTGTCCACAAACACAATTATATAACGAAATTGAGAAGTAGTGGGTGGTAGTGGACCCATAAGATCAACTGAGACAACGGTCCAAGGTTTTTCATAAACACGATGTCCCATTAAACCCATGGGCGGGGTCTGTAAAACCTTAGTCTTCTGACAAACAGCACAGGATCTCACATAATTAAGTACATCGCGATACATTCCTAGCCAATATACACGCACTAACAGTCGATCAAAGGTTTTCGCAACTCCCTGGTGGCCGGCCGAAGGGTCGTCATGAGCTATCTTAAGAGCATTGTGCCTTTTCCCTTCAGACAGAACCAACTTCCAGGCGTCCCAATCTTCTCCCAGCATCTCGCGGACTGGATTCGGTTTGTGACAGTACAGGCGTCCTTCTGTTACCTTCCAGTCAGGGTATGTCCGAGGGTGTTTCTTGATATTGGCAATACGCTGTACGTACCATCGATCCGAGATGACTTCTTTAGCAGCGGCTACGGCAGCATCCACTTCAGTAGATCCTAAAGTTACTGATTCCATGGCCCGAGACAAAGCATCTGGGACTTGGTGCAGGACTCTTCTCCGATGTAAAATAGTATAGTCGTGGGCTTGCAAAGCTAGTGCCCACCGAGCTAAACGGCCGGTAGTGTCCTGCAAATTGTGGAGCCACCTGAGACTACTGTGGTCTGTTATTACCGTAAACTGATAACCCTCCAAATAAGGCCGTAATTTCTTAATAGCCCAGATGACAGCTAAACATTCTTTCTTGGTGACAGTATATTTCTTTTCAGCCGAACTAAGTACGCGATTTATATATACTACAGGATGTTCTTGGCCTTCGAAATTTTGAACCAAAACTGCCCCGATCGCAAAATCACTAGCATCTGTCGGTAGTATAAAGTGTTTTGTAAAGTCTGGTCGTGCCAACACGGGAGCCTCACACAAGGCTATTTTTAACTTTTCAAAAGCCTCAATCTGTTCCTGGTCCCAGTGCCAGTTAACATCCTTTTTTAACAGGGTCACTAACGGTATCTTAACATCAGCAAGATCCTGTACAAATTTCGAATACTATCCATCCCCAAGAACCTTCGAAGCTGTTTCAAGTTTATGGGAGGTGGATATTCGATGATGGGGCGCACCTTCTCTGGGTCCACGCAAAGACCGTTTCTATTTACTAAGTAGCCTAGGAAAGGTACTTCGGCTCGACAGAGCTTACTTTTCTCCCAGTTAATTTCTAAGTTGGCGCGTTGGATAATGGATACGATTCGTGCTAACCAATGCATATGCTTGTCAAAAGTCTCCGTTACAATTATAACATCGTCTAAATAAGCAAACGCCACCGGATCTAATTCAGGTTCTATGAGCCGATCCATTAATCGCTGGAAAGTTGCCGGCGCGTTAGTCAAACCAAAGGGCATGCGTCGAAACTGATAGAGGCCTTTCCCTGGAACTATAAATGCGGTCACTTCCTTACTAGCTTCTTCCAATTCCATCTGGAAGTATGCCTGGCTAAGATCCAACGTAGATATATACTTGGCTGATCGCAATTTGTCTAATATGGCTTCTATATGTGGTATGGGATACGCATCCCTTTTGGTGACTGCATTAACGGCTCGATAGTCAATGCAAAACCTATGTTTTCCATTAGGCTTAGGTACTAATACCGGACAACTAGCCCAAGAACTTTGGGAGGGCTCGATGACTTCTGTCGCTAGTAGACGATCCACCTCTTGATGAACAAGTTCATATAATTTCGGAGAAATTCGCCTAGCACGCTGGCGTATGGGCGCACTTCCCTCGATCACAATTTGGTGTTTGACTAGAGGAGTAATTTTTGGTACCTCTTGAACGGGCTGCTCACGCGTTCTTCGGAACTCTTCTAGAATATCCTGTTGAGACCTTGAAAGTTCTAATGCGGCACAGTCAGACTTAGATCCTTGAGTCCCAAAGTCACGAATCGGGCTCGGGGTAAATGGATGCCAGGGTCCTCCTTGGATTCTCCATCTAAACCGATCCAGATCCATTTGTAGTCCGAACCTCTGTATGAAGTCCATTCCAAAGATGCCTTCATAGTCCAGCTGGGGAGCCACGCGTACATATATGGTATGACAACTACCGTCAATATCCATTTCTAGGGGTACGGTTCCTAGCACTTCACTAGTACTTCCATCTCCCAAACGCATTTCTCCAGACACAGATCGATCGATTAGTGGGCTACGAATATGCAAAAGTTTATCACCCACATACGATCTCGCTGAGCCGGTATCTAACAAAACGTTCATACAATGTCCTAATACTTTTATAACCATATAAGGTCTATTATCACTAAACCTAAAAGTTTGAATAAAATTATCATTATAAGTAACATTCGCAATTACACCTAACCCTTCCCGAAGATTCGTAGGTGGTTCGCCTGGTAATATATACGGACGCAAAGGACCTACTTCGGCGCACCACACGCGTGCAATCGGGTCTAATTTCACAGCAAATCGACGTAAGAAATCAATCCCTAGGATGCAGTCTACAGCTATAAACGGAGCCAGGCTAACTGGAAACTCCACGGATTCGTCGCTTAAATTCCATCGCAACAGTAATTCCTTAATAGCCGCGCACGATTGCCCATCGGCAAGCTTAACACCAAAATTTGAATAATCGCTTGAATAAGGTAATAGGTCTTCGCGCAGTGTTGGCATCTAATATTGTGCGCTCTGCCCCAGTGTCGATTAGGCCATATAGAGTTTGACCTTCTATGCTGAGCTGAACATATCCTCGAAAATCTTGATCCACCCTGTTGGGAGGATTTGTCTGTGGTCGTCCCGGGGATGCCACAATCTCCAATGGGTAGGATTCTTCGGTAAAGGATGGGCAATCAGCTAGCAGCCGTGATTCCTCTTGGGTAGGTGATAGCAAAACCTCATCTATGGGGTCTCCTGTAGATCGGTTGGAGGGGTACGAGACCCGTTCTTCCCGCCTCGCTTTTAGTTTCCCGGCGAAGTTCCAGCTCGAGAGTTTTGTGCCTCAGGTGTTATCCTGGCTTCCGATGAAGATGGCCTATTTTGACGTCGAGGCCGAGGATATTCTGGGGCCCAATGCCCTAACTGATTACCGTTATGGCATGGATGTGTATTACGGTTCGGTCTCTCGTTCGGCCTACTGGCTTCTAGCTGAGGTATAGCTGGTGGACTTGTAGAATTGGTCGTAGTTGGTGGTGTCGTCATCTGGATTACTATATATTGAGGCTTCTTAGAGACGGGCACTTTGATTACCCGATTAGAAGGATTTCCAGTCTCTGGATGATTATTGATTTCCAACGATACCGATGAGGTTGGGAGCGAGCTTCCCGCAATAGCCGCGGTGGCATTAGAAGCCTTCTTGCTCTTTTTACCCTTCTTCTTTTTCGGTGAAGTCGGAGGTTTCTTATCTCCAGGTGGTTTGGAACCAAGGTTGCCAAGTGTAGTACTTTCGGTACTACCGTAGTACCCAAAAGCGACATATCCTATAGCGTAGTACTATTTTGGGTACTACGCTATAGTCGCTGCTGATACTACTGGTCGGCGGAAATACGTCAGAGAGTAGAGACTGTAAAGGGGCTGCAATATAGACAATATGTCAAAATACATAATGCATGGTCCGTGAGCCAAGACAAATGTTAGTATTATTGTATCGTAGTACATGCCACAAGTTATAAAGCAATATAAAGAAATAATGAGTAAGTAACAGTTTTAATCTTACTGACAGCTGATATACTGATGGTATAAGTGAATAAATAAAGTGAAGAAATTTGTAAAATGTACATAAAAATAATTTTTAAAAGTATATAAAGGACTTAACATTTTAGATAAGTATAACAATAAATTTTATAATATAAAATGTAAGATATAAATATTTTGTGGTACTTTGTGGGATTTTATTTCAGATTAAATTATAGTAATGTGTTTACAATGTCACTGTGCTGAGGATGGAGCTATGCGGATTTTCAAAATTAAAATAAAGGAATAGACTAAACATAATGTGGTTATTGTGTCATCGTTGAGATTCAAACTATGTTAATTGAGACGGATAATAAAATGAACGAGTGAAAAAACTTAGTAAATACAATAATAAATAAAGAAGCTGACCAATTAGATATATAATATAAAATGTAAGATATTTTATAGTACTTTCTGGGATTTTATTTCAGATTAAATTATAGTAATGTGTTTACTATGTCACTACTGAGGATGGAGCTATGTGGATTGAACATTAAAATGAAAGGAATAGATTCACCATATTATGGTTACTGTGTCATCGCTGAGGATTAAACTGTGTTAATTGAGATGAATATTAAAATAAACAAGTCACATTGGGTAAATACGATACAAATAAAGAAGCTGACAGATTATATTTATAATTTCAAATGTAAGATTTTATATAGTACTTTTTGGGATTTTGTTTCAGACTAAATTATAGTAATGTGTGTTTACTGTATCACTGCTGAGGATGAAGCTATGTGAATCGAACATTAAAAAAAAAGAATAGATTCACCATAATGTGATTACTGTGTCATCGCTGAGGATCAAACTGTGATAATTGAGATGAATATTAAAATAAAGAAGCTGACAGATTAGATATATAATATAACATGTAAGATATTTTACAGTACTTTGTGGGATTTTATTTAAAGTTAATATATGTAAAATAAAATTTTTGTTTTCTTTTTACAATTGTATCTATATTAATTACTATATGTTGCAATCTCTTAAAATTAAGCCTCTGCTTTTATTAGCAAACTAATAGTTCCACACGGCAGTGATGCCAGAATCAAGCTTTTAGCAACAAAAATGAAGATAAGCGCTAGCCAGCAGCGGTAGCGGTACAAACACAGCTATGCCTGGACAGCATAGGTGTGATTTGGACTTCAGGCAACATTGGTTTTAGAAGAAGAGCGACTACCGCTAACCGTGACATTTTTACATGTCATCCGTGTGAAGTGATGCTGCGTTTACC
Source organism: Prorops nasuta (assembly GCF_024137725.1). Classification (NCBI taxonomy): domain Eukaryota; kingdom Metazoa; phylum Arthropoda; class Insecta; order Hymenoptera; family Bethylidae; genus Prorops; species Prorops nasuta. The sequence goes on along the minus strand of NW_027116821.1, from coordinate 1,532,796 downwards.
TAAAAACTCAAAGCAAATAAAAATGCTTTTCCTAAATTGATTTTTAATTTTTATAAAATGGTCAAATGTAGCCATTAATTAATTAGATTTGGTAATAAATACAGTAAATGCGTTTAATTATAACAAATGAGTTGAGGTAAAATAAACTCAATGTTTTTATATTATTCTGTTAACAAATGCATTTTTTATTTATTATTGAGTCCAATAAATTAATGGTTATTAAAAAAAAAAAATTCCTTGTAATGAAAAAAAAAAATGAAAAAATTTTAAACTTCACCAAGATTCGAACCCGAGCCCACCGCATGACAAACGTCAACCTTACCCGCCTGCGCTACAGCGCTCACTTGATGTACCAAGAGCAAAACAGCGTTTTAAAGACTGACTACATTTCTTTCATTAACTCGTCATAAACGATCAAGAATTGACTGTAATAATCAATACATTTATATACACAGCATTATTGCACTAAATTTATTGTTTTTAATTTGAAGCATACATTTTGCATGCAGATACGATAGTTTAAGGGTAACCATTCAGTACTCTACATACATTAAGCTGTTCATATGCTCCATTGTCATAAATTAATTAAATAATATTATAATATATGTTACACGTGTAATGGTATAATTTATGATAGATGAGCATATGAATAGTTTAATGTATTTAGAGTACTGAATGGTTACCCTTAAATTATCATATCTTCATGCAAAATGTATGCTTCAAATTAAAAAGAATAAATTTAGTACAATAATTCTGTGTAGATAAATGTATTTATTATTACAGCTAATTCTTAATCATTTATGACGAATTAATGAAAGAATTGTAGTTAGTCTTTAAAACGCTGTTTTGCTCTTGGTCTATCAAGTGAGCCTTGTAGCGCAGGCGGTAAGGTTGCCGTTTGTCATGCGCTGGGCTCGGATTCGAGTCTTGGTGAAGTTTAAAATTTGTTCATTTTTTTTTTCATTACAAGGAATTTTTTTTTTAATAACCATTAACTTATTGGACTTAATAATAAATAAAAAAATGCATTTGTTAACAGATTAATATAAAAACATTGAGTTTATTTTACCTCAACTCATTTGTTATAATAAAACGCATTTTTTGTATTTATTACCAAATCTAATTAATTAATGGCTACATTTGACCATTTTATCAAAATTAAAAATCAATTTAGGAAAAGCATTTTTATTTTATTTATTCACTTATACCATAAGTACATCAGCTGTCAGATAGATCAAAGCTGTCACTACTCCTTATTTCTTTATTACACTTTATTTTTCCGTATACATACTAACATTTGTCTTCGTTCACGCCGTTCACGGTGACAGGCTGTGAATATAATATATATAATTTGTGATATATTACGTTCTGCATTTAAGATGGCTACTGACGTATTTCCGCTGGCAGTATACTTTGTGCAGTCTGCATTCCTTATATCAAAATTCACTTACTATAGAGCGTAGTACTATTCAAGATGGCGGACTTGGCAACCTTGAGGGCCGTTCTAACGGAGCAATTCAGGCAAGCCTCATGTACAACATGGCGGACAAAAATTTGAACGCGGAAATTTGGGTTGGCAGCAGTGATCGTAAACCCCGTGAACGTCGTTTTTTGTAGAATCAGATTTTTGCCAAATGGTTAGTACACGAGACTTTTGACAGGTCCATTTGTTTGCGTTATTATCTTTTTAACAATGCTAAATGCAAAGCCTGTGTCGCCTGTGTTAACAAATGGTGAATATATTTAACAATTATAACTACGATTTGTAGCTGACAGAATGTAATGAAATGTTATTACTGAATAAAATAAATTAAACCTTGACTTTTTGTATTTTTAATTAAATTCAAACTGTAGATATTGTTATGTAGCATGTAAAATAGATGGAAATTGCCGGTTTTGTATAAGAATTATATAGGGGAGTGCTTTATAATTAATTTTGAAGTGGTATGATAAATGAAAAAAAGTTTAATTTGTTGAAAGTGAATTTTATTAAACTATTAAAGTTGTTTTATAATTTAAAATTATCATTTAATTAATATGAATATTTCTAATTCTATGGCGCCAAAATTACATAAAGGTATCGTTTCCTAGTTTCATGAAGATTTATTGGTGTAAACGAAATTGAGAGAACATGTTAAAGTTAAAGCAATAATGGCTAATTTAATAAGAGCCATAATGAATCTTATATCGCTAATGAACGCCTTTGAAGCGAGTCAGTTGATTCATGTATTTTTTTGATAATAATTTATTATCCAACGATTATTCAAAAGGCGAAGACTTCTTTTTATTCCAACGTTCATCGAAATCTATTTCACATGAAAGGCATGAATTATGTTGTGTTATACTTCAATCTTTGTTCATTTTTGGAAAAAAAGTCTTCTTCCTCCAACAATGGTATTACGTCAGTCAAAAGAATTGGTCAAAACCTAGGAAAAGGAAAAGTACAGCTTAGTAGTCGTATAAGATATAAAAATTACATATTGAAACCAATAATGAATGTTTTACTGTTTAGGTTTTTAATTAGAAACCAAAAGGGCCACTAATAAGCACGCTGCGTCCTTGAACTGTCCTTTTCAAGGTTGCCAAGTCCGCCATCTTGAATAGTACTACGCTCTATAGTAAGTGAATTTTGATATAAGGAATGCAGACTGCACAAAGTATACTGCCAGCGGAAATACGTCAGTAGCCATCTTAAATGCAGAACGTAATATATCAAAAATTATATATATTATATTCACAGCCTGTCACCGTGAACGGCGAGAACGAAGACAAATGTTAGTATACGGAAAAATAAAGTGTAATAAAGAAATAAGGAGTAGTGACAGCTTTGATCTATCTGACAGTTGATGTACTTATGGTATAAGTGAATAAATAAAATAAAAATGCTTTTCCTAAATTGATTTTTAATTTTGATAAAATGGTCAAATGTAGCCATTAATTAATTAGATTTGGTAATAAATACAAAAAATGCGTTTTATTATAACAAATGAGTTGAGGTAAAATAAACTCAATGTTTTTATATTAATTTGTTAACAAATGCATTTTTTTATTTATTATTGAGTCCAATAAGTTAACGGTTATTAAAAAAAACATTCTTTGTAATGAAACAAAAAATGAAAAAATTTTAATCTTCACCAAGACTCGAACACGAGCCCACCGCATGACAAACGGCAACCTTACCGCCTGCGCTACAGCGCTCACTTGATGTACCAAGAGCAAAACAGCCTTTTAAAGACTGACTACAATTCTTTCACTAACTCGTCATAAACGATCAAGAATTAGCTGTAATAATAAATACATTTATCTACATAGCATTATTGTACTAAATTTATTGTTTTTAATTTGAAGCATACATTTTGCATGAAGATATGATAATTTAAAACCATTCAGTACTCTATATACAAAACTACTCATATGCTCAACTATCATAAATTAATTAAGTAATATTATAATATTTGTTATATGTAGTCGAATAACTATGATAAACCAGCATATGAATAGTTTTGTATTTAAAGTATTGCATGAACATCCTTAAAGTATCGTATCTTCATGTAAAATGTATGCTTCAAATTAAAAACATAATAAATTTAGTGCAATAATGCTATGGAGATAAATGTATTTATTATTGCAGCTAATTCTTGATCGTTTATGACGAGTTAGTGAAAGAATTGTAGTCAGTCTTTAAAAGGCTGTTTTGCTCTTGGTACATCAAGTGAGCGCTGTAGCGCAGGTGGTAAGGTTGTCGTTTGTCATGCGGTGGGCTCGTGTTCGAGTCTTGGTGAAGTTTAGAATTTTTTCATTTTTTTTTTCATTACAAGGAATTTTTTTTTTAATAACCATTAATTTATTGGACTCAATAATAAACAAAAAAATGCATTTGTTAACAGATTAATATAAAAACATTGAGTTTATTTTACCTCAACTCATTTGTTATAATAAAACGCATTTTCTGTATTTATTACCAAATCTAATTAATTAATGGCTACATTTGTCCATTTTATCAATATTACAAATCAATTTAGGAAAAGCATTTTTATTTGCTTTGAGTTTTTAGGTAAACGCAGCACCACTTCACACGGATAACACGTAAAAATGTCACGGTTAGCGGTAGTCGCTCTTCTTCTAAAGCCAATGTTGCCTGAAGTCCAAATCACACCTATGCTCTCCAGGCATAGTTGTGTTTGTACCGCTTCCCTTTAAATTTTCTATACTCCTGCTGGCTAGCGCTTATCTTCATTTTTGTTGCTAAAAGCTTGATTCTGGCATCACTGTCGTGTGGAACTATTAGTTTGCTAATAAAAGCAGAGGCTTAATTTTAAGAGATTGCAACATATAGTAATTAATATAGATACAATTGTAAAAAGAAAACAAAAATTTTATTTTACATATATTAACTTTAAATAAAATCCCACAAAGTACTGTAAAATATCTAACATGTTATATTATATATCTAATCTGTCAGCTTCTTTATTTTAATATTCATCTCAATTATCACAGTTTGATCCTCAGCGATGACACAGTAACCACATTATGGTGAATCTATTCTTTTCTTTTAATGTTCGATCCACATAGCTTCATCCTCAGCAGTGATACAGTAAACACACGTACATTACTATAATTTAATCTGAAACAAAATCCCACAAAGTACTATAAAACATCTTACATTTTATATTATATATTTATTCTGTCATTTTCTTTATTTATTATTGTATTTACCCAAAATGCTGACTCATTTATTTTAATGTCTGTCTCAATTAACACAGTTTGATCCTCATCAGCGATGACACAGAAACAACATTATGGTGAATCTATTCCTTTTGTTTTAATGTTCAATCCACATAGCTCCATTCTCAGCATTGACATAGTAAACACTTTACAATAATTTAATCTGAAACAAAATCCCAAAACGTACTATATAAAATCTTACATTTGAAATTACAAATGTAATCTGTCAGCTTCTTTATTTGTATCGTATTTACCCAATGTGTTGACTTGTTTATTTTAATATTCATCTCAATTAACACAGTTTGATCCTCAGCGATGACACAGTAACCATAATATGGTGAATCTATTCCTTTCATTTTAATGTTCAATCCACATAGCTCCATCCTCAGTAGTGACATAGTAAACACATTACTATAATTTAATCTGAAATAAAATCCCAGAAAGTACTATAAAATATCTTACATTTTATATTATATATCTAATTTGTCAGCTTCTTTATTTATTATTGTATTTACCCAGTTTTTTCACTCGTTTATTTTATTATCCGTCTCAATTAACATAGTTTGAATCTCAACGATGACACAATAACCACATTATGTTTAGTCTATTCCTTTATTTTAATTTTGAAAATCTGCATAGCTCCATCCTCAGCACAGTGACATAGTAAACACATTACTATAATTTAATCTGAAATAAAATCCCACAAAGTACCACAAAATATTTATATCTTACATTTTATATTATAAAATTTATTGTTATACTTATCTAAAATGTTCAGTCCTTTATATACTTTTAAAAATTATTTTTATGTACATTTTACAAATTTCGTCACTTTATTTATTCACTTATACCATCAGTACATCAGCTGTCAGTAAGATTAAAACTGTCACTTTATTTCTTTATATTACCTTATAACTTGTGGTATGTATATACTAACATTTGTCTTGGCTCACGGACCATGTATTATGTATTTTGAAATTAGTAATTAGAAATATCTATATTGCGGTCCCTCTACAGTCTCTACCCTCTGACGTATTTCCGCCGACCAGTAGTATCAGCAGCGACTATAGCGTAGTACCCAAAATAGTACTACGCTATAGGATATGTCGCTTTTGGGTACTACGGTAGTACCGAAAGTACTACACTTGGCAACCTTGGTACTAACTACTACGGTAGTACCGAAAGTACTACACTTGGCAACCTTGCTTGGTAGCCACTCGGGTGGGCTTTCGGGACGGACCGGTAGGAGGCGCGGCGGTAGGCGGCCTTGTGGCAACCTGTGATATAGGTTAGGGTAGAGGGTAAAGTGCCATAAAATTTTATAGTTACTTTCTAGGGATGGAGCTTTCGATGAGTAGACTATGGGTGTATTCCGAACCAAGCTGCTCGGCTAATGATTTGTTTTTCAAGGTTGGTAATGGTAAGCCAAGCCGAAAGGTGTTCCGAACCTAACTGGACAAAATACACTTAAGCTAATATAACCTTACAAAGGAGTCTGGTAGTAAACAAATAATATAAAATAATAAAATATTTTACTTTAAAAAATCTTTTTTTCAGATATATTATAAAAATGAACAGAGGAGCTAAAGTTGTACTGCTTGACACTATTTTATCAAGCTCTGGTGATAGTGACAGCGACATGGAAGAAATTGAATTTATTTTCAAAAACGTAAATTATCCTAAAGAAAGTAGACCAAGAGTAATTAATCTCATGGAGAATGTAATTTATGCTTACCATGATGAAGAGTTTAAGAGACATTTCCGGTAATTTATAGATATATGAAAGATATTTTGCTATTAATAACTTAAACATTCCTATAATTACAGAATGCACCGGTCTACTTTTTATTTCTTATTGGATATTTTAAAGCCACATTTAAAAAATATAAATAATGATGGACCAGTTATTTCAGCAGAGAAACAACTCTACATAACTTTATATGTACTAGCAACTCCTGATTCATACAGATGAGTATTTACACTAAATAATTAATGTGTTAATAATTTATATATAAATCTACTTATTTATTGTTATTTACGTCCGTAGTAACCAAATTTAACATTGGTAATGCAACAGCTTGGCGAGCTGTGAAAAGAGTGGTCAGAGCCTTATGTCAGCTACGAAACTTTTTTATTCGTTGGCCAACATTAAAAGAAGTAGAGGCTACTTCTAATGCTATAGCAGTAAAATATGGATTTCCAGGAGTAATTGGAATTGTCGATGGAACGCATGTGAGAATCGCAGCTCCAAAAGAAAATTCAAATGCTTATGTCAACAGAAAAGGCTTTCACTCTATACAACTACAAGTAAGACATATTTGAAAGTAACATATTGTAATTTTGTTATATTTGTTGAAATTATTTTCTCCAAAGGTAATTTGTAATGAAAAAATGGAGTTTATTCATTGTTATGCTGGTATGCCTGGCTCAGTCCATGACATGAGAAGTTTTAAATATTCTGGAGTCCAACAAAGATGCATGGATAATTATTTTGGTAATAAACACCTGATTTGGGACTCAGCTTATACAATCCAAAAATGTGTAATGGTCCCATACAAGGATAATGGCCACTTGTCTCCTCAAGAAACACATTTTAATCATGTGTTATCTCGAAGTAGAATAATTGTAGAACGAGCAATAGGTCTTTTAAAAGGACGATGGAGGTTTCTTCTGGATAAACTACCAATGAGGAGGACAGACCTAATACCTTTTTACATTATTGCTTGCATTGTGCTTCATAATGTACACTGCCGGTCAAAAGTTTAAGACCACTTGAGAAATTTGGCTCAAAAACAGTTACCTCTTTAAATGCCCATAACTTTTCAATGAGAAAAGATAGCAGAAAATTCAAAACACCATAAGAAAGGTGATGAAATTCTACATATGATGGAATTACTTTCATTCGCCAGAAGCTTATAATTTACGAATATCCATTAAATGAAATAGGTGTAAAATTTTTAATTTTTTGTTTCGCAAATTCAACTGCTTCTACCACTTACAAGAATTGTGGTACGTATCTGAAACTTTGGTGACATAAAGCTCAAAGTTTTAGCTTTAATTTGAGCCATCAAACGTAACGATATTCATCGTATTTCCTTATTTTCATAACGTTTTTCTGAGTAATGTCGAGAAAAATTGTTGACCGAAAAACAACTGCCCAAGCATTCAAGACAATTTCAGATCGAAGAATCCGTCGGTATTAACGACTTATTCTACTTATTCCATATTGCACTTTTATTCAATTAACACAAAGCACTATTCAATTTTAGATTAAATCAACAAATGTAGAGTAATAATTAACCAAATATATTTTATTAATTCGAAGATTTACAATTAACATATTACTTTTAATTGAATAAAAGTGCAATATGGAATAAGTAGAATAAGTCGTTAATACCGACGGATTCTTCGATCTGAAATTGTCTTAAATGCTTGGGCAGTTGTTTTTCGGTCAACAATTTTTCTCGACATTACTCAGAAAAACGTTATGAAAATAAGGAAATACGATGAATATCGTTACGTTTGATGGCTCAAATTAAAGCTAAAACTTTGAGCTTTATGTCACCAAAGTTTCAGATACGTACCACAATTCTTGTAAGTGGTAGAAGCAGTTGAATTTGCGAAACAAAAAATTAAAAATTTTACACCTATTTCATTTAATGGATATTCGTAAATTATAAGCTTCTGGCGAATGAAAGTAATTCCATCATATGTAGAATTTCATCACCTTTCTTATGGTGTTTTGAATTTTCTGCTATCTTTTCTCATTGAAAAGTTATGGGCATTTAAAGAGGTAACTGTTTTTGAGCCAAATTTCTCAAGTGGTCTTAAACTTTTGACCGGCAGTGTATGTCTATTAAGAGGCGATGAAATAAGCTATCCAATTCTGGTTATGGATGATGTTGAAGATCAAGGACCATTAGAAATTACAAGAGAGCAAAAAGAAGAAGGTGTTTGTAAGCGTGATGAAATTAAAAGTAATTTGTATTCTTTGAGAAATGTATAATTTGTTTTAGAACAACTTTATAATATTTGAAAATAGAATATTAATGTTTAAACATAATAGTAAAATTGTATTTTGTATCCTGGTCCACTTAAAATTACCTATAATTTATCTTTAATATCTTTTAGTATATTTAATTTTTCTTGCTTGTAATTTTTATCTATTTCAAGTTTCTTTTTTTTAAGCTCTACGATTTCACTTAATAGATCATTCACTGAGCTTCGCTTACAACCTGAAAATTTATCAACAACTTTAGTTGCATTTGAAATTCTTCAGAGAAAGTATTAAGCGCTCAGCAAAATAATATAATCATTAATTACCTTTGTTGAATCTATTATCTTCCAAATGTTGACTAAGAGGAATACTTGTCCCAGCAGTCGAAACAGGATTGATGTATGGCATTTTACCGAATATTTTATCTAATATCTGTAAAAAAGAATACATTTAATACTAAAATGTCAATACACACCTTATCTTACTTTTTATAGAACTTACGTCAAAATTTTCCATTGTTTTACGTAAATTTCCACTTTGTCGGTTATGGTCAACAATATTTTTATACATTTTTTTTAAGTTTTCAATTTTAGCACAGCACTGCGATGGTGTAAAAAAATATTTATATGCTTTCATCTGTGCTGCAACACTTTTCCATGCATTAGAATAAGTAAGTTTTTTAGTTTGTATCTTTTCGTTAATTTCTGAGAATATGTGCAATAATAATTTTGTCTCATTTAGTGACCAATGATGTCTAACATTCCTATCTAAGCATGAACAAATACATGGAATCAGCCTAGCGTTAATTAAAGAACATATATATATATAAATTTTTTTTTTAATGTTTAAACCTGAACTAATATTACTGCAACTGGGTTCCGGATCATCCACATTCTCCTCCTCATTTTCTTGGTTAGATATATCAGTGGATATGCAAAACATTTGTTGTCTATTTATCTCCTCTTGTAGCTCTGTGCTTTGAACCTCCTCTGTATTTGATTTTTCAGATGTACTTACTAAATCTATAAATATGAAATACGATAAACAAAAATAAACTTATATACTTCCATATATTTGTAAACATTGTTAAATAAAAAATTGGCACATACTCTCCTCTTGACTTTTGGAAATTGCCATTTTCTTGTGCTTTTGTAAAAATTGTTTGGCATATGATGGATCTAAACCAAGAGTATTTTAAAAACAAAATAAAATTATTAAATGACATACAAATTTTGCATAAAAATTAATATAGGCATTTACCATTACAAATTAAAGAATAAATTTCTTCGGTTACTAAAAAATCATATACAACGTTATTATTTTCTTCCATAAGCTGTATAAACACTTTTCCAGAACTTCCAGACATATTTAACATACAAATTTAACTTAAAGCATAATCATTTTGCCGGGTCAGGCAAGGTTCGGAACACCTTTCGGCTTGGCTTACCATTACCAACCTTCAAAAACAAATCATTAGCCGAGCAGCTTGGTTCGGAATACACCCTATATTATAATGTATTTTGTGCGCATGCGTGCGAGTAGAAGAAACTTACGAACACAAGTAATCCAAAAATGTTTTCATGTAAATGTGTGTGCATTGATACTTACAGCTGAAATTAAAAGATTATAATAAGTAATATAGAAAGTTTGAGGCATAAAAGAATTAAAAGTATAATAACCATCTCTGTAAGAAAACCAAAGAGAAATGGCCTGTCATTCACTATACATATTGATGCCATATGGCATATGCACAAAGAATATAACAAAAATACTTTTAGATAAGTATATCTTTTGTATATAATAAGTGCATATTCAAGAATAAATCTTTTGTATGCTTTGTGTATGTATTTTGTTTATTTTACAGATTTAATAATTTATTTATTGTAAGCCATCTTCAATTTTTTATTGATCTGAAGTTTACATAGAATGGAAATCTCCCACAGAATAATTTCCATACCCTTCGACAAAGAGTGAAAGATCAACTTAGTAATTTTTGACATATTGTCTAACAATAGCATGTTATATATTGTGTTTATATGCTTGATTAACACTAATACTTTACATATCGAAGTACTCTTGACTATTTAATTAGAAAAATTTCATCATACAGTCTTAGGTCTAGTTGAGATAGTGTCTTTAATAGGTCTGTTGATTTGATATTATTTGTAATATTCTAATGTATTTTTCATATTATTATTATATGTCGAGTTTCGAAGCTGCAATTAAGATCCTCATACCGTGTTTAATGATTACAGGAAGTTCAACTTATATATAAAAGAAGAAAATATTTGGAATTGTCATACAAGAATGAGATAAGGAAATGGAGGAATTTTTACCAGCAGCCATAAAGGAAATTTCACAAGTATTTTCTGAACGGTGTGAAAAGATGAGAACAATTCAACAACTCCTATGGTAGCATGTGTGGTATCTATGATATTATTGTAATATGTATAGTTTGCTACGACTTTATATCTTCAACAATAACACAGACCTGGAAAATTCAATTTTCTCAGTTTCAAGAATGGACGGGAAGGAGGGGGGGGGGGGCAATTCTTCCATTTTTTTTACTGAATATGAATGTGGCTTTGAAATTTCTCTATCACATCAGGTGTTTTGAAATATCAGTTAAATGGCTGAAAAACGGCGGTTTTCCTCAGTTTATGATTTTTATTTTAGAGAACAAATTTTCTTTTTGTAAATTACCACTATTGCATCGCATCCTGCTAGTATAATAAGTTTTGAAAATGGATTTTAAAGCTAACGAATAATACTATATGGTTTAATTGTGGAATTTAAACAAAATTCGTTCTCTGAAGTAAAATAATGAAAATGGCGAAAAAAGCCATTTTGTACTATTTAAGCTAAAAATTAAAAAATCTGATGTACTGGAGTAATTTCAAAATCAGGTTCGTTTACAACACAATAAGATCAACAAGAATCGTCTCCCACCATTTTTAAAAATGAGGAAAATGAGATTTGGCACGTCTGTGTAAATATTTATTAAAATAAAGTGTATTAATTACTTTTCATATTATAAAAAAGAGGAATATAAAAAGCAACTTTAAAATACAATAAGTAACAGCTATAACACTAGTGAGATTAGACTGTTAAAATCTGGGTGTAGATAAGTGATGCTGAAATTATAAGGTTCTCAAAGGCGAGTGTTTAGAAAGGCTATAACTATTATTCTTCATCAAAAATATCTTCAGCTTTAGTGTAGAAAACATTAAAATTGTGTAATATGAAAAGTGGAATTTGTAAACGATTATATGGTATCATAAAAAATAATAGTAAAGCATTACGTAATTTATGAAAAAAAAATTATTTTATTGAAGACGAAGAAACACTAAAAAAGGAATACAAATATTTGTTTAAACATGCATACAAGTTTTACCTATTTATGAGTTCGCTCCTTAGTAAAGGATAATATTAAACACGTCAATGTATCCACTAAATTGTGTAGACATGCATAATCAAAATGTGTTTGTATGTTTTCTGAATAAGTTTTATTTAATTTCAATAAAAAATAAGAATAGTTTGCATTTCAAAACTATTATACAGTCAACATTTTGTAACTGAAAGAAAAAATATATGATTTCATAATCTCCAAATTAACCTCATACAGTACATAAATGTTTAAGGAAGGATGAACATTACTATATCATATTATTTTATAGTTGATGAGACGGTAGAGGGCATGTGCTGCATAATATAAACTACTCACCCAAAGTTCCTTAAATTTGCTATAGGAAAATATTATGGCACTTTACCCTCTACCATAGGTTAGAACAAACCATACTTACCATTAAGATACCATACTAATGTAACTACAATATACTGTGTAAGAAACTATAGTAAGGCGACGACAGCGCCAATGTAGGGCGACTGTATAACTATGATCTCTTCTTCCCTCTCTTCCATCCGGCTTCTTGACTGGGAAGACGTGTTCGAATTGTTGCTGTGATGAAAACGTGAAAATAAAGAAAAGTAATGGCTGACATTAAAATTGAGTGATTTTACATATAGTCCCAGTCTACATAAGTTGAGTTCGGAATTAAACTCTTTTCACTCCGACGGAGCTTTCCCTAGAATTCCCTATTCACTCCGTTTAGTAATTCTGTGTCCGGGAGCAAATTAGAGAGTGAATAGGGAATATGGAAGAGCTGTGATAGCTAATTGCTATTCTATCCCCATTTCTAAAAGGAAAATAGGGGTAAGGATAAATAAGAAATATTGGTACTAATTGGGAGCTCCGTCTGACTAGTTTAAGCGGGAAAGAAGCAAAATTGACAAATGTTGGTTTCATTATTTTGGAATTAAATTTCAAACGTTTGTTTATATAAATCTAAGGGCCTGATAAAGTAAGTGAAATAAAATTTAAAATAATACAATATCGTGTATAGTTAAAAAATTAATCTTTTATTTCTTTTTAACAGTTGTTATGAATAATGAATTTAGTTCGTGTAGACTCTACCAATTTTAATTTAATTTATTTTGATAAAATAAAAATGGATGTCCTACTGCAAGAAAAAAGTAGTGAGTAGTTTATAAAATTATATTAAAAATATATGGAGGGATAAAGTTGCTACTGGAATTTTTCATTTTTGCTGTACTACTAAATTATTGCAATTAATTGAAAGAAGACAGTTATCAAAATAAATTAAATTAAAATTGGTAGAGTCTACACGAACTAAATTCATTATTCATAACAACTGTTAAAAAGAAATAAAAGATTAATTCTTTAACTATACACGATATTGTATTATTTTAAATTTTATTTCACTTACTTTATCAGGCCCTTAGATTTATATAAACAAACGTTTGAAATTTAATTCCAAAATAATGAAACCAACATTTGTCAATTTTGCTTCTTTCCCGCTTAAACTAGTCAGACGGAGCTCCCAATTAGTGCCAATATTTCTTATTTATCCTTACCCCTATTTTCCTTTTAGAAGTGGGGATAGAATAGCAATTAGCTATCACAGCTCTTCCATATTCACTATTCACTCTCTAACTTGCTCCCGGACACAGAATTACTAGACGGAGTGAATAGGGAATTCTAGGGAAAGCTCCGTCGGAGTGTAAAGAGTTTAATTCCGAAGTCAACTATAGAATATAGTGGCTTGTAACAGAAGAGCCACATTGGTGACCCCGACGTGATCCAAACGGATCTAAATTCTGAGACACCTCATAGGAGATCACACAAAGAATGCCTCTGGACAGAACTCCTAGTGCAAACGTTGAGAAAAACCCTCAACAACAGGAAGCAACAAAGGACGAAATAGAAACCCCTCTAAGTTCAAGAGATGAAAAATTCATACGCCGAAACATGGATGAAAATGTCTCGATGACCACGATATTCAAGCTACCGCCATTTTGGCGGCAAAACCCAAAAATTTGGTTTATACAAGCAGAAGCACAATTCCATGCACGCAATATACGCGGTGATAATACAAAGTATTATCAAGTAATAGCATCTCTTGAAGGAGAAGTTCTGGAACAGGTAGCTGACGTCATATCATCTCCGCCTGAAGAAGAGAAATACCAATATTTGAAGCAATCTCTGATAAAACGATTTTCAGTGTCCAAGGAGAAGCAATTAACACGTCTGCTTATAGGCCTAGAGCTAGGTGAAAAGAAACCATCTCAGTTGTTAAGAGAGATGAACAATTTAGCAGAAAGCAATCTAAGCGAAGAAGCATTGAGATCTCTATGGATGAGGCAATTACCTGCAAATGTCCGCTGTATCCTATCTGCTAGTTCAGGCATAGACATAGTTCCTCTAGCTGAAATAGCAGACAAAATAATGGACTCCAACCCAGCGTATACTGTGCTTTCTACACAAGCACAAGACATCAGTGAGGTATCTAGGTCAGAAGCTGAAAGAATAAACACATTAGAGGAGAAGATAACGGAACTTACCTCAGCAATCAAAGATCTGACAAGAAAGGTAGATCAATCAAGAGGAAGATCTCGTTCGCGTAGCAAACCAACGCAAAAATCAGAAGACAAAGACTCCAAAACAATCTGCTACTACCACAAAAGGTTTGGAGAAAAATCAAACAAATGTACCAAACCTTGTGCGTATGAAAGCAAGCAGGAAAACTGAAACTGCTGTCGTCAACGTGCAAAGTTGACGACGGCAACAAAATAAAATTGCCAGAGGAATGCAGACTACATGTGTACGACAAATCCAATCACACCAAATATCTCATTGATTCAGGATCAGTGATTACCGTTGTACCACCAGCGTCTAGTCAAGAAAATAAGTCTATAGGACAATTCAACATGTACGCGGCAAATGGAAGCATAATAAAAACTTTTGGAACAAGGATACTCCATCTCAATCTCGGGGACTCCGGAGATCATTCAAATGGCAGGCCATCATAGCAGACGTAAAAACTCCCATAATAGGAGCAGATATGATCGCCTACTACGGTTTGCTGATTGATATAAAAAACAAAAAGCTAATTGATACCACAACCTCTCTAATCACAAAAGGTGAGATGGTAGAAACATCAATTCACTCAATCTCAACAATACAACCAAAAGGAATTCATGCTGACATGCTTTATGAATTTGCAGAGATTACCAAACCTTTTCAACAAAGCAAAAAGGTCTCATCAGTTCACCATTACATAGTAACCACTGGACCACCAGTCACAGACCGCCCAAGAAAATTGGCAGGAGAAAAATTAAAGGCAGCAAGATCAGAGATCAATTATCTGCTAGAACAGGGATATATCCGTCCATCGAGCAGCTCATGGTCAAGCCCTATACACATGCAATCTAAGAAGAATACAAGCTGGAGATTGTGCGGTGACTACCGTAAGTTAAATGCTGCAACAGTGCCCCAGACAGATACTCGCCACCACTGATACAAGATGTATTACAGAAGCTGCATGGCAAGTGTGTGTTTTCAACAATTGATCTGCACAAAGCCTACCACCAAATACCAATGGCGCAGGAGGACATACAAAAAACTGCTATAACCACACCCTTTGGACTGTACGAATATGTGGTTATGCCCTTTGGTTTGCGCAACGCCACTCAGACATTTCAAAGATACGTGGATTCAGTTTTTCGTGATTTAGACTTCGTTTTCTGTTATGTGGATGATATAATCATCATGTCAGAAACACACGAGGAACACAGAAATCATCTTCGTACAGTATTCATCAGGCTCAAGCAGGAACACCTGACAATCAATGAAAGCAAGTGCAATCTGGGGAAAGAAGAAGTAACATTTTTGGGTTACACAATCAACAAACATGGTTTCAAACCTCCTCAAGAAAGAATAGAGGCCATAAGTACTTACCCAAAACCTAAGACTCTGCAAGTACTAAGAAGATTCTTAGGAATAGTCAATTATTATAGAAGATGCATTCCAAATGCAGCAACCACACAGGCGCCTCTCAATGAACTCTTAAAAGAATAAAAAAAGAATGACAGAAGGCCTGTACCGTGGACAGCAGAATCTGAAAAGGCATTTAAAAACATTAAGCACTCAATCGAGTCAGTAGCATTAATGTCATTCCTGTCACCTTCAGCACAGCTAGCATTAACCACTGATGCATCAGACTATGCAATTGGAGCTTCATTAGAACAAAAAGTGGACAATAGTTGGACACCTGTGGGATTCTTCTCTAGGAAGCTAAGCACAAGCGAAAAGAATTACAGTATCTGTGACCGTGAATTGTTGGCAATATTTGCATCTATCAAGTTCTTTCAACACCAACTGGAGTGTCGTAGCTTCATAGTTCGCACAGACCATAAGCCATTGCTGTATGTTTTTAAACAAAAAACAGAACGAGCATCTCCAAGACAGCTAAGGCAGTTGGACTGCATAGGCCAGTTTACAACAGAACTAGTATACATCAAAGGAGATGAGAACCAAGCAGCAGATGCATTATCAAGGATAAACACGATAGGAATGCCAACAGTATTGACACCT
Organism: Prorops nasuta; assembly: GCF_024137725.1. Classification (NCBI taxonomy): domain Eukaryota; kingdom Metazoa; phylum Arthropoda; class Insecta; order Hymenoptera; family Bethylidae; genus Prorops; species Prorops nasuta. Next base: position 1,516,120 of record NW_027116821.1, on the reverse strand, counting down.
GAAATCATAAAAGAAGAGCAGGAGAAAGACCAGGAAATAAAAAACATACAAAAAGAATCCTCACTTAAGCTGCAACGCCTAACAGTGGAACCTGGCATATCAATATTCTGCTACATATCGTCAGGTATTGTGAGACCGTACATACCAGAATCACTCAGAAAAAAAACCTTTGAGGTAGTGCATAACATCGCACATCCAAGTGGCAGAGCAACAAGTAAACTCGTAAAAGAAAAATATGTATGGCCCGGGATAAGAAAGGACGCACTCAACTGGTCAAGAAACTGTTTAAACTGTCAACGAGCAAAGGTTCATCGACATAACAAATCAGCTCCCAATCACATAGACATGCCAGATGCAAGATTTAACCATATGCACATGGATATAATAATCCTTCCAGAGGTAAATCAATACAGATATTGTTTGACAATTATCGACAGATTCTCTAGGTGGCCTACTGCCATACCTCTGAAGGAAACATCTGCGGAAACCATTGCCAAAGCAACCATGACTCACTGGAACAGCCAGTATGGAACACCTTTAACCATTACCACTGATCAGGGACCGCAATTTGAGGCAGCACTATTTAGAGCACTCACTAACTTAATTGGCGCGAAGAGAATCAGGACCACACCATATCATCCAGCATCCAACGGCATCATTGAAAGATGGCATAGGTCACTTAAAGCAGCTTTAATATGCAGTCCTTCAATTCCATGGACTGAACTATTGCCAATGGCACTCCTAGGGTTAAGAACAGCATACAAGGAAGAACTGGGTGCTTCGCCAGCAGAATTACTCTATGGTACCACTCTACGGATTCCTGGTGAGTTCTTCGTACATCAAGAATTGGCTGCAGAACCTGAAATCTTCGTGAACCGGCATAGGGAAATCATGAGAGGCCTTCGACCAACTCCCACAGCTCATCATACAAAATCACGCATCTTTCAATTGAAGAATCTTTCCACTTGTGAGTATGTCTTCATCAGGTCAGATCACGTGAAAGCACCTTTAGAAGCTCCATATAGAGGCCCATATCAAGTCCTGGAGAGAATCAATGATCGCATCTACAAAATAAAGGCAGAGGGAGAAGAAAAATGCATCTCAACTGACAGATTAAAACCTGCATTTATTTCCAAAGATAGCACTGAAGACGAGATAGAGAGACAAGAAGACTGCAAACCACATCAATGGGGAAACCTCATGGATAAACCAATACAAACGTACAAAAAGAAAAAAGTAACATTTATCAGTTAATTATATCATAATTACTTAGGGGGGAATGGCTGTGGCAACCTGTGATATAGGTTAGAACAAACTATACTTACCATTAAGATACCATACTAATGTAACTACAATAAGTACAATATACTGTGTAAGAAACTATAGTAAGGCGACGACAGCGCCAATGTAGGGCGACTGTATAACTATGATCTCTTCTTCCCAGTAAACCATCGATTAGAAAAGAGCTCTAAAACAATTCTCAAACTTGAGCTCTGTTGGAGTATCATATTAGTGACTTTCTAGAGACTATTTTTACCCCAGTTATTTTATGAAATCTAAAATAGCTCGATCTGTGTTCTGTCCAATCTTTTCTATTAGTCCACCATTAAGTGTTCTAAAAGACCTATTATAGAACGTACCTATTTATGATCGAATGAAATATATATATATATACATTTGATTGAAATTCGGTCGTATTTTATTTCATCGCGCTATAAAGTTTTTGTATGAAAAGTATACATTTAATTAATTTTAGGCGAATTATTAAAAAATTAAAAATTTTAATGGATCGAAGAGTTCGGCATTCGCATAATGTAATCACGTTAAACGTCCATAATATATTAATTTATACTGCATGATTTATAACGTGGTACACTTTATTGGTGCAGTGTTTCTTATCGAAATTTTGTGATACAATTATAGGTACTTACAACTATTTTCTTTCAATTATTACTACAAGATGCCAAAGGTAAAAACAGATTATTATCAATTATCGAAAAGTCAAAAGTTTAGACGACTTCAAAAGTTTAGGAGTCAATTGAACCACACAACTGCATGTGAAAATCATAGATCGGAAGTTGAAATTATCGAAAATCAGAATATTCATACAAATTTTAATCAAATTAATTTAAGGGAGAATAGTATTATAGCAGAAGCTGAAAATATTATCAATCCGTTGTTAAATCAGCCAGAGGAAAGTGATAATGATCAGGTACCAATTGTATCTAACTTATTGAATATTAGTTATTCAAGAGAACCAATAAGTTTAAAAAAGTCTCTTGCCTCATGGTTGATAAACTGTAATATTCCTCATTCAGCTGGAGACAAATTATTACAAATTTTAGTAAATGAAGCTAATTTGAATTTACCACTGTCTGTTAGAACTTCAGTACACACTCCTCGCAGTAACAATATTATAGAGACAGAAAATGGGTCCTTTTTACATTATGGTTTAAGAAGAGCATTAATAGACCAGTTGAAAGGTTACAAAATAGACACAAATGACTCAATAAATATTAAACTGAATATAAATATAGATGGGCTTCCTCTAACGAAGAGCTCCAAAAGTCAAGTTTGGCCAATTCTAGGTCTAATATATGAACCTACGCAGTTAAACAAAACTGTGTTTGCAATTAGCATATTTCATGGTAACAGTAAACCTTCAACTGAGGAGCTATTGAATCCTTTTTTAGATGAATATAATGATATAAAGACAAACAACTTGGTATATAATAATATAACTTATACTCTGGATATAAGAGCTGTAATATGTGATAGCCCTGCGAGATCATTTGTTACTGCAACAAAAGGTCATAGTGGATACGAAGGATGCAGCAAATGTGCTGTCCAAGGCGACTTTATTAACTCAAGAGTCATATTTGACAGCACCTCTGCTCAATTAAGAACTGACGATTCTTTTAAAGTTAAAGAACATCCACATCATCACATTGGCAACTCTCCTTTTGAAAAAATTAACTTTCCAATGGTTACTAAGTTTCCCCTTGACTATATGCATTTGGTCTGTTTAGGGGTGACGAAAAAGCTGATGATGTTATGGATTAAAGAAAGCAATGGATTTAAATTACAATCAGTTGAGGTAAAAAATTTATCCAACGCATTAATGTTGTTATCACAATATGTTCCTAGAGAATTCGCCCGTAAACCTCGAAATTTGGAGGAGATAGCACGATTTAAAGCTACTAAATTTCGATTATTCCTTCTATATTTATCTTGTGCTGTGATTCATAAGTTTTTACCAAAAAGTAATTTAATGCACTTTTATACTTTGCATGCAGCAATATTTATTTTAAGCCATCCTACTAAATGCCAAGAACTAAATAAATATGCTGAAGAATTGTTAAAATATTTTGTGACATGGTTTGGTCAACTGTATGGACGACAGAATTTGAGCTTTAATATTCATAATTTGATCCATTTACCGAAAGATGTAGAATTATATGGTTGTTTGGACACATTTAGCTCATTCCCATTTGAAAATTTTTTAAGTTCATTAAAAAATAGAGTTAAAAAAAATGCAAAACCGCTTCAGCAATTGCATAATAGATTAACAGAGATATCAAATCAAGTAACGGAGAATTGCAAAAATGATGTGAAATATCCAGTATTGATAAAGCCTGCATCACATGCTACATTACCGTTTGGTTACAATAATGCCTACCAAGGCTTACAATTTAAAAATTTTTGCCTATTAAGTAGTAAAAAAGCGGATCAGCACTGTTATTTAAGAAATGGAAAAATTATACAAATACAGTTTTTTACGTGTAAAGAAAACAGGATATTTGTGTTTGGTAAAACATTACAAAATATGGAGAGTCTTCCAGATTATCCAATGAATTCTAAGAATTTAAATATATTCGTAGGAAATATATGGATTGAACATGAATCTTTTCAATATGATGAAATCGTTAGTAAAGCAGTACGATTGCCTTATACTGAAGAAAAATACTGTTTTATTCCATTGCTGCACACTTTTTAAGGTAAAAAACTAATAGTATATTATATTAATATATTTTTTTATAGATTATAAAATTAAATTAACATAAATATTACATAAATTTATTGTTGGCTATGCAAAAATTTAATTTGTTTTATAGTTTAATAACCTATTCTTTCAAATGTCGCTTCAATTGATAATAATAAGTTTATACTTTCACGCTTTAGTTGCTATGGACGAGTTTTTTCTTCCACCACCATGACTTCTAAATTCCCGCGGTGGGAGTGATTGTTTGGGAATTTGATACCGGGTTCTTGCAGTTCGATGTTTTCATTCTACGTGTAATAGACGAAGTTAAATTGGAAAGACCAAACGAAGAAATGTTAGTTTGAGCGACAAAATTAATATAGTTTAAATTCCTTCAATCAATTAACGTAGAATATTTTAACGGATTTATAATTATTCGATATTCATTTTTCTAAGATTAATTTCTTTCTTGTCTCACAGATGTCTTACTGCGTTGTAGTATCAGGGGAAGATTGGTGTTCATCTATTCCGTCATCATGGGTAGACTTTGAGACGGCTACATTTTCATATCCTTCAAAAAATGCAAGCATAGCCATCTGTAAAAATGTATTACCTTTGGAAATTTGGCAAAAAAAAACATTTACTAAATATTATGGTCCTTATGGTAAATTTTACACATATTCAGTGCTGTTTCAATTTCTATGGAGGTTAAATTAAATTAAATATTTGAATTGTTCATTACAGATACATTAGAGGAAGCAAGAAAAGTGGAAAATGATACTGTATATGATTTAACTTCTGATTGCCAGGATTTGCAGCAATTGTCCAAAAATAATATACCCAATAAACGTCGAGGGAAAACAAAATTATATTCAGAAGATTATGAAGTTGATATAGATGCTATGAGTAAGATATGCACAATGATATATACTTATATTAAATTGTAAATTTTCTATTATATAATAATTACATCATACTATAAATAATTAGCATCTGCAATCCCATCTCCTCCATACTGTAATGAAAGGGATACAGCTCTGACGTCTGTAAGCGATATAGAAGAGAATACTTTTTCATCACTTCAATGTTATCAAGAAATAAATAGTAAGTTTATAATCATCGAATAGTTTGTGAGACACAACAAATAAAAGTGTATAAGTTATGTTTCAGCATTTATAATAGTACTTGTATATTTCAGAAAAATTTGAAGACAAGAAAATAAAAGAAATGCTTGCAATAATAAATAAAAAGCTGGACACATTACTCCATATATCAGCTTCTACATCCAACAATAATACCAACTTAGATTTGGTGTATGATGACCTACCAGATTTTCCTATCAACAGTATTACAATATTAAAAGAATTTGAACACCAACTTAAGAATAAAAAAACTGTTCGCCAACAATTTGTAAGTTTTATGATTGCTGGTTATGCATTCAATATTAACATGGTTTATCCGTATTTATAGCGTTTTTACTCATTTATCATTTGTAGGAATCAAAAATTAAAGTAGTTGGATGAAAAAATTTCAACATACATTTAAAAAATGTATTGAGACTAGTTTTAACAAATGAGATAGCCTATAAAGTTACATGGGTTGGACTACCAAGCAATGCAAAAAGAAATAGTAATATGAAAGAGCAGAAGAAGGCGAAGGAGGAAACATTGACTCTAGCGAAAACCAAATTTTCAGATATTATACTCAGTAAGTATATACTAATTTGATTTTAATTTGATAAAAAAAATGTATGTCTGTTAAAAATAGGAAGCAAAGAATAGGCCTTATTCATTGAAAATATTAATGTTACAATTAATATTTAACATATGTCAATTAATACTAAATGATTATCGTGATAATTCTTATATTTTATGTACCAATAATAAAATACAATATGTATAGTCTACGATGGTATAATTCTCTCGTTTAAAGTAACGTTAAATTAAATATAAGTAAAGTTCATATTTCTTTCTAGCTACAATTGTGGTATGTCATTCCAATGCTACCTTGTCAGAGTTAAATGAAACTTTCAAGAACTGGCTGCAACATGCAGGTGATAGAATTAGATATGAGCAGAAAAAAGAAAAATAATGTAGTATATTTGCGAGTAAATAAATAAATAATATAATATATGGGCACTAAAAATATTAAATAATCTTTTCATTTCATAACCTCACTTATTATTACACGTTTCATAAAATATTTTAAATGTAGAGCTCATAGCTTTGTTTCTAAAGAAGCTCTAATAATTTCAATTTAAAAGAGTTCGAATTGTATTCTAATATAACTCGAAAAGAACTTCGTTACATGCATCATAAATGAATGTGTTTAGAGAGTTTTAAGATGCACTTTTATGAGACGCAAAAGATTGCATAAGAAGTCTTTTTGACTTCATTTTGAACGCACCTCGACACTGATCTTTGAGCTCTTTTCAGAATTAACGAGTCATTTATTAGTTCTTAAAGAGCTCGTAAGGTTTACTGGGTTCCCTCTCTTCCTTCCGGCTTCTTGACTGGGAAGACGTGTTCGAATTGTTGCTGTGATGAAAACGTGAAAATAAGGAAAAGTAATGGCTGACATTAAAATTGAGTGATCTTACATATAGTCCCAGTCTACATAGAATATAGTGGCTTGTAACAGAAGAGCCACAGGGTGTTTCTATTCTGTGGATTGGATCGGATTGGATTGGCATCTAGTCACAGTCACGCAACTGTCAGCAAAAAAAGACTAGATTCCCTATAATCCGGTGTGTCTATTTCTGGTCGGATTGGATCGGATCGGATTAAGATGGCGGCGTCTATGGTCTGCTAGAGTGATGTGTCAAAATGACATTTAATACCAGTAGATCGAAGAACTGGAATATTAGCAATCAATGAATAATGAAGAGGTGCTCTCCAAGCGACAGAATATACTTATGCTGTTGTAATACACATTGATGCAGTTATTAATTCAGATGAGTATAAATTTCACTATTATATATGTAGAATTTATTGGAGTACGAGATTCTTTGTGGTTTCTATGATTTTTACAGGTAGTTTTCTTTATTGCAATCTTTGAGATGCCTATCAAATGAGGAAAATGGGTTAGATAGGATAATTAGGAGAGATAAGAAACTAGACGAAAGGACTGCAATTTGAAGAAAAATGCAAGAATTGTCCAACATTTGTTTATTTGAAGTTTAAGTGCAGCCTCCATTACTTGAACTATACAATTTTAGCCCATGGTTAATTTAAACTTGTTTAAATTAAACGGCCTTGAAGGTAAGAATCACTTTTTCTTATTATATTAATTCGTATGTCTTAACCGATTGAAGAAAAGCTAATACAATAGCAGTCAAAATATAAGAAATCTTTTAAATTAAATAATAAAGTATTTATTTTATTTTTCTTTGATACTTAATACGATAAATATAATTAATGTTGCCTTAATGTTTACAGAATCTGAGGATTATGGATCCATCTACTATTATTAATTTCATTTTGGATATAATCGATGGGGAAGATGGGTTATTATTAGAAATAACAAGGCAAAACCATTTCCGTATTCCAAATTTTTTTACAAATGTTGCCTTACGTTACTCCTTAACAGGTAACAAAATATATATTATCAGCTATTTAATGTTATAAATTATTTTGGAATTCTATGCTTTTTTTTTAGATTTTAAATCTCATTTTCGTGTCAATAGAGAAACATTTGAAATATTAATTGCAACCATTGGCCCAAACTTAGTTGAGAGAGGAAGTTTTCGCATATCAGTTGCAAAACAAATTGCAATTGCTCTTTGGATATTTGGCAACCAAGAAGTATATAGGTAATTGACTAAGAACTAACTATCCCACCTATCGGTGAGCCTCTTCGTAAATCTATTTATTTGATAACATTTTAAATTGAATATTATTTACTATAGTTTGCACTTTTTACCAAATAGATAAGTTTTACTAAGATGTAGGTGGAACCACTGACCCTTAATCATTTTAAAATGTAACCATAAACATATAAAAGTTGATTATTAATGCAATTTTGATATAAGATTGATTTTCGATTCCATTTTATACCACCTATTCACAGTTTGAAATGAATACAATGGATTTTTAAACACTCTGTATTTAAATTATATATTTCCGATTAACAGAAACAAACACGAAAATTGATTTCATATTTTTTTTACAGATCTGTAGCAGACAGATTTGGCCTCTCCAAACAAACAATCTGGAAATGTGTTTTTAATGTTGCCTATGCTCTACTTGATCATGTTCAAGAATATATTAAATGGCCCAATCAGAGTCAACTAATTAATATTCAACATGGCTTTTTATCAGCGAGCAATATACCTGGTATCATAGGATCTATTGACGGATGTCACATTCCTATAAGTAGTCCTACTGAGTACCCCAACAGTTATGTCAATCGAAAGGGGTTTCATTCGATGGTTCTTCAAGGAATTTGTGACCATAAGATGAGATTTATTGATGTTTTTACGGGCTTCTGTGGTAGCGTCCACGATGCCAGAGTTTGGCAGCTAAGTGACATTAAAAGATTGAGTGATAATAACGTTAACAGATATTTTCCGGAAAATACACATTTGATAGGAGATTCTGCTTATCCATTGTCTCAGCACTTGCTTGTTCCTTATCGCGATAATGGGCATTTAAATAATACCCAAAAAACGTTTAATACTCAACTATCAAAAGCGCGCATCGTAATAGAAAGAGCATTTGGTATATTAAAAGGACGATTTCGGAAGTTAAAATATGTTTACATGTATAATACGGAAATGATACCATTAATTATAATTAGCTGCTGCATTTTGCATAACATTTGTCTGAGTAATGAAGAAGCAGATGGCGATGATGACTTCGATTCATTAGTTTATGATAACGAAGCAAACTCTTACGAATTTGAAGATGGTATAGACAAAAGAGATATCATTGCTCATTTATTAAGCTAAATTTGAAGTCATTAAGACAAGGCCCATATACAGTCGCTTTATTTATGTATTTATTTATATACCTTTTAATACTTGACATTATTTCATTCTTTTTATAAATTAAAAATGTAAGACAGGGCCCTTATACAGCCACTTTATCTTTATTTATTTATTTATATATATATATATTTTACTATATGACGTTCCCATTGTTCTTGTATAAATTTATAAAATATATAGACCTGTAATAAGCATACAATTCAACGATTAGCTCAGCAATAAATGTACTTTATTTTTAAATGTGTCATATATGCATGGGAGAATTGAATTTAAACATGAAATAACCGGAGAATTAAGTTATAAGTCCAAGTTTCACTTAATTACAATTGAAAGCTTCATATTATTATATTAGTGAAAAATAATTACTAATTTACCTCCAATATAAATTTTATTTTGGTTTTTATTAAATCACTGTAGTCATAATATTGAATACTTCAAAACTTTCCATTTCAAGCTTTGTCGAAAAGTTAAAGATGTATATAACTGTTCATATAAATAATAAGAGCATTATTAATATAATTATAATACAAATTTTATAAGATATAGATGTATACTTATAAGTGTTAAAATTTACCTTCCTGTCTTTAAGCTTTCTTGTTAAATAAAATGTAGCAAAATTAATCTTGTCAAGTCACTGTTGTCATAAAATTTAATCCCTCAATAATTCACACCTCAGGCTTCGTCAAAGAGTTAAAAAATTACTTTTTTCTGTAAATAATAAGGACATAATTAATAATACTAAATATTATACAGCTTAATAAATACAAATGTTATAAGCTATATATACTTGTCAAATATTACATACACTTTCTTCGTACTGTCAATGATCTTTATTTAAATATTGTTGAAATAGATTTAAAAATTGTTTTTTAATTTCCATATTTTCTGCATGATGTCTCTCTCTTTGTTCGTATAAGTCTTGATTTGTTATACTACTTGTTCGTTGTCTCCTCCTTCTTGATCTATTTCTATTTTCATTCCCTGACAGGTATTGTATTTCATCCTCGCTGGAACTGTCATGCTCTCTCCTCCTATAGTTATTAATATTTGCTTGCTCTGAGAGCCTGAATCCACTGGTGCTTGAACCTATTGAGATGGGGGTTATCTCAGGTAATGGTCTCAAAAGTTCATCCATTATTTCAAAATGCTGCCAGTGGACTGGAGCACCGCCAGTCTGAGATAAAATATCTTTAATCTCCTTATATTTTTTTTTTAAATTCTTAAATTTAATATTGCACTGATTGCTAGTTACATTATAGCCTCTTTCCCTAAACTTAGCTGCTATTTCATTCCAAACAGTTTTTTGGATTATTCGATTATTTGCCAGCCTGCCGAAATTACTTCTCACTTCTTCAATTAAGAGTTTAGTGGAATTTTCATCCCACTGGTATTTACCTTATATCAAAATTAATATAAAAATTCATTAACATATTTTATCAAATAATATATATATATAGTAACTATTTGCCAATTTTTAATATATAGTTACATATTACTCACCATTTAATTCCACTGTATTATCCATTATATATTTCCCGTTCTTTTACTGCTATTGTATTAGCTTTCCTTCAATCGATTAAGACATACGAATTAATAAGAAAAGTGATTCTTACCTTTAGGGCCGTTTAATTTAAACAAGTTTAAATTAACCATGGGCTAAAATTGTATAGTTCAAGTAATGGAGGCTGCACTTAAACTTCAAATAAACAAATGTTGGACAATTCTTGCATTTTTCTTCAAATTGCAGTCCTTTCGTCTAGTTTCTTATCTCTCCTAATTATCCTATCTAACCCATTTTCCTCATTTGATAGGCATCTCAAAGATTGCAATAAAGAAAACTACCTGTAAAAATCATAGAAACCACAAAGAATCTCGTACTCCAATAAATTCTACATATATAATAGTGAAATTTATACTCATCTGAATTAATAACTGCATCAATGTGTATTACAACAGCATAAGTATATTCTGTCGCTTGGAGAGCACCTCTTCATTATTCATTGATTGCTAATATTCCAGTTCTTCGATCTACTGGTATTAAATGTCATTTTGACACATCACTCTAGCAGACCATAGACGCCGCCATCTTAATCCGATCCGATCCAATCCGACCAGAAATAGACACACCGGATTATAGGGAATCTAGTCTTTTTTTGCTGACAGTTGCGTGACTGTGACTAGATGCCAATCCAATCCGATCCAATCCACAGAATAGAAACACCCACAGCCTCACGGGAGGGCCTGGGGCAGCGTTGCCAAGTCCGCCATTTTGGTCGCTGCATAGTAAGTGACGAGAACAAAATATACTACTCTACGTGGTATAGCAAGTGTCTAGAATACAAACTGTAGTTTCAACTGGAAGTATATCTAAGATGCGTTCGAGAATGAATGACTAAATATGATTGGTCAATTTGGAAGGACGTTGACCAATCATGAAAAGTCACTTGCAAATTAAAAGATTTCGATTACCGTACCTGCAAAACTGATAATTTGTGCCGAAAATCGTATGCCAATTAACTGAGTACACATAAAATCATATTATTAATTACTTAGGATGAAGAGTAATGTCTTTTATGGAAGTTTCAATCGAGAAAAATTTATCTTTGCTAAGACTTTGATAAGCTGAAATTCCATTTTAACAGGATCGGTCTTTGGCGTCTTGGCTAGCTTCGTTGGCTGTATTAGCTGCTATTTTCGTCATTAATATGATGATGCATATAACAGAAACTCAATAAAATAATAATATGATGTATAGTTTTTCAAAGTTTAGGAAGTAACATAAGCTCTCATTTAAAAATTATTCAACCGATCTTGATTAAATATTCAACAGTGCTTCATAATATTAATAATTTTTGTATGAAATCTAGCTATTTGTTTTTATATATTTATAAATAAAATATTATTTTTATGCAATGAAAATGAGATGAAGAAAAACATTGTAAGAATAAACATTATTTATTTAAAAGCATATAACTTTTTTACAAATTTAAAGAATTTTCAAATATCGAAGATTCAAATAAAAACTATAGATTAAGTTACAAATTTATATATTCTTTTTAAATTTAAGATAATAATTGAAATATCAGTAAATTACGCAATTTTGAGAAACGGGCGTTACATCAGCATAAAGTATTCTGAATCTTCATCGGAAACACCTTCATTTTCATTATCTGTATTTGATGTATTAAAATGTACATGCTTTGATTGCAATGATCTATCATATCTGCGGATGGTTCAAATAATTTACAAGTACCACTATTCTTAACACATTCCCACGCAGTCAAATTATTTTTTAATGTAGTTGTCTTCATTTTGTTCCTGTTTTTCGTTTTCGTTAAATTAACTTTACTAAAAAGTCGTTCGCACTCAGCGTTTGAATGAGGTAAGCAAAGCAAGTTTAAAACAAATTGAGATAAATTCGTGTACTTTTGTAGGTCCATAATATCATCATAATTTAATAATTTAACCCAAAAAACATCTATTAACTTTTCATTTGTAATGTCGAGTGGTAGCTGTGCGAAAGGTAGTAGACGCCATTCATCATCTACTGATTGCCTGGTGAAACAGGAAGAATCTAAATTACGAGGAAACATTTCAAAAATAGAAGTTAATGTTGGTACCGTTACATGAAATTGGGGATCAATAGATTTGTGAGGAATAAAACATTCCAAATCTCTCAAACGTAAATCATTAAAATCAAAACGTTTTTATAACTCTTTGCTTGCTTCTTTTAAAAAATTAAACGTATTCAGACGAAAATTCTGTACATGTTCCGCTTGTTGTATTATCTCGGGTTTCTGCAATTCGGTATTTACCTTTAAACCTAAATAAATTTCATTTATTGGTAGAAAATGAAGCTCGTTATCAGGATCTATGTCCTTCACATTCGTGCTGAGAACATAGCTATTGTCCATATAACAAATTAGAATATCTTTAAATAATGCTGCTGCTTGATTGTAAAGTAATGGAATAATAACTTTTTCAGACTGAAATAGTCAATTAAATTTTGTAAATTTTGGTAATACCCATTTTAAGAACAAATAATAACATTTCACGAATGGATGAGTTATGGGTGAGTAAATTATCTCTGCTGCTGGTAAATGCTGTTCTTCCCACAACTGTGTGATATACATTTGAAGAGGCTCCCATTGCTCTAAAATTCGATCTACAACTGCTTTTAATGAAAGCCATCGCGTTTGAGCACTATATAACATTTTATGCACTTCAGCATCCAACAAAATGTGAAATTCCTTAAATTGGTGTTGCCGCTTACTACTAAGTTTAAAAAAATTATAAATATTGCGCCCTAAATCTTCACATTCACGTGGTAATATTTTACAAGCATAATTCGCACATAAATGTGCAGTATGACATATGCACTTCAAAATAGTAATATTAGGACAATCATTTCTAAATCTAGACGCTACTGAATTATGTGAACCCATCATACTATTGCATCCGTCTCAACCAAATCCGGTTATATTTTCTAAAGAAATGTTGCAAACAATGAATGAATTAATAATATTGTTATATAAATTTTCTGCTGTTTCATTGCTATCTTCATCTCTATAAATTTCAATTAAATCCCATAAGGCGCAACGAATACGTTGTATTTCTGCATCGAAAAATCTAACAATAATGCAAATTACTTTAACCTTGGAGACGTCTGTACTTTCGTCTGTCATTATACTGAATTTGCGTTTTTGTAAAGTAATACATAATTTATTATTATACGAAGATGCTATTACACCTGTCATCGCGGTTAATTTTGTTCCTCCCAAACGTAACATTTTGCAAACATCTACATCCTGAAAACAATGTTTTAATAGAGGTATTAGATGATCTACTATACGATACGCTATGTTATGTTCTGCAAAGAATCCTGTCAAAATTAATTCAATTCTTGTTACATTTTTTTGAATTTCTAAAGCAGTTTCCACGGTGTCCAAACTATTTGTGCTACTTGTACGCCTCATCAAATTCAAATGTTTCTTACTTCGAGCGTGTTTTCATAATGTATGATAGTTCGCCGAAATGGAAGATTCGCACATAGAGCATAATGCTTTCTTGTTGGAAGCGTGAGGCTGAAGCCAATCTTTCAAAGCAGGATCCGTTTCCCAAATCTTTCAATACATTTGACCCCTGCTTTCAGACAGGGCATTTACTGAAAATTCTTGCTCAGCTTCCATTATCAAAATCCTTTAAAGAAATATCAACGAAATTGTTACAAATTTAAAAATTAAAGAATGTTAGTAGAAGCGAAGAAGAGAGATTTTATGTAACAAACTTACCCCTATTTTTCTGATATATGCTTCAAATGTATTTCACAGATGTTATTGATAATCCACTAATCGAACACTTATTTAAATCGAACAAAGGACGGTTTTACGATACTTTGCTTTACCGCTACAGCTCGTTTTAATCTGGGGATTAAACCATAAACCGTATTTCTTTGGATTACAAAGAGATTTTTATTATTGATGATTTGTATATTCGAGATACCGTCTGTGTCACTAAACGTAATTGGAATGAAGATGGTAGTTGAATGATGTAGTTTAATTTAAAGCTTATATTTTGCTTTATTTATCACTTTTACTATTTTTAGAAATGTTTTCACACAATTACACTAAACTTCACCAAAGAAATCAGTAAATGAAGAAATTAATTTAAAATAATTATCGATTTTCGCTGATATGCTTAGAGCAAAAACTTAAAAAACAAGATCAAAGACGAAACAGACAAAAAGACATTGCCTAATGGCTAACGAGGGCTTTTAATGAATTATCCCTCCTTGAGAAGAAAATGAAGGGGTCCATCGTCCACCCTGTGGACCAATCAGATCTTCAGTTTAGCGAATGTTGTTCCTTTGCTGAGGAAATTTTTGGTACACCGAGTAGGGAAGGCTAAGGATATTTTTTCTGGACGGGAAGTACTTCTTTTACGTCACAGGAAGATTTTTCCCAAAAACAAAGTTGGCGATAGCAGGATGTTTGCATCGCAGGATGGGTTTTCGTAGATAGTCATAAAAAAAGAGAAACTCCCGGGTGGCTTATTTGCACCGCAGATGGATTTCCTCGTATGTAAAAAAAGATGTCTGAAAAGGGTAAATTGTATAGATAGTTCTTGGTTTATTGCTCTATAAGCGATAATTCAGGTAGAGAAGGTATAGGGATGCTCTCTTTGCACCCAGGATAGGAATGTTTACTCCAATGTATATTCTATTTAAAATCTATGTTTTAATATAGTTATATCAATAAGTTAAGTTCAATGTCTACCTGATATTCAAATATCATTGCTTTATTTTTTATTTCGTCTAGCTCATATATGGTGATACTGGAGAGTGAGGCAGCATGTAACATTCCACACTTTTCGTTATTCCTGTATATATAGATACTTTATTTAAAGAAGTATGACTATTATTAAGGTGGAAGAGTAATTTACAAATTGTTTGTTAACAATTTTTTATTGTAAAAAGATTCTTTAACATGTGAAGAATATATTCCCAAAGTTTCAAGTGAAAAAAAATAATTTAAGAATCTTTACAAATCTATCGAAGCTATACTCTCAAAACGCATATATGAGATGAAATAAGAAAACGAGTTCGCAGTTTTGTCTTATGCCTTGTTTGGCCTAATAAGCTTTATACATAATTTGCTATTTGAATATTATTCAATACATATATGTACATGTACGCAAACAGATTAAACTTTGATAAGGATGAAATTCATAAAAGTGTTAGTAAACAGAACTTTTAAGTCCAAAAACTTTAAACGCGTTTTTCTCAAAACGTTTAATTTTTCGCGTCGTGAAATGCAAATAAAAAATTATTTGTCTAATTTACTGGAAATTTTGCAAATACATTTTTTAACTTATTGGCCTCAGCAATAAGCAAAGTATACCTCAAACTTCATTAAAAAAACCATTATAAATAAATTTTTTCTCCTTTTGTTTATAAAAAAAACGACATTTCTGTTCAAAACAACCTCAAATTTTAATTTTTAGGCTTTTTTTTGTTAAATTTCACTATATTGTTATGGGTTTACACTGCGATAAGCAAATTCAATCACATTGGTACAACTAAATTTATTCTGTCCTCGTAGAGTTATTTTACAATGTTGAATAGTATAAAATAAATTGATAGGAAACAGGTAGTGACCTCTCCCTTGACCTTTTTATCTAGGTCCTTCTCGAGGTCCTTGAGCTGAGCGCTGAGGGTATTATCTGTTCGTTGAGTTTACTTAGTATAGTGTGGAATCGAGGGGACGGCGACATTTTACCACCCATGAGTGGTAGTTTTGCTCTACAGGGTTGGCAACGTTGAGAGCACGAGATATTTTATTCAAGATGTGATCTCATAGCAATTTTATATGTACACTTACACATGTGTCATGGAAATGTTTATGTATTGCGTGATACGCTGTTAAGAATTGGAATAAAGTAGTGGAAATTGAATAATTAATATAAAATAAGCAAAAAAGTGTAATCAGTATGGTTATTTAAAAGGATTAGTTTTTCTAACGTGGCGTATTTTTATATGAAAGTAAAATCATGGAAATGCGATAATAGATAAGTTATTTTATATTTATATTAGCTTTTGCATGATTAAGTTAACATAAGAGCAAAATTCTTTGTTAAAATATATATTTGATTTTGCAGATTACTTTAATTGAAGACTAGGCTTTTCTCGCTTGTTTGTAAGAAAGAGCAAGCTGCACAGTGATGAATTTATCAATTGATGCATGGATAGAGAAGGTTAACAGGAAGAAACTGTAACATAAATTCAAAGAACATTGTAAAAATACTTACGCTGAACATATTAAGCAACAGCAAAATTGCTCTGTGTATGTGAGTCGCAATCTTTTAAAATACTGCTGTGGCAACAAAATAAATGTAATAAACATACTATAATTTATATAGTGTAATACATAAGCCAATGTAAAGTATCTATTAGACCACATGTACCAGGTTTAGTATAGGTTACTTTATATGTTATTATTTTATGAAATTTATATTAACATATATATATAATTACAGGTCACTATTTGCATATAAAAGTGAATAAACCATTGAATCTAAAGTGATTAGTAACTGTAAACTATTCAATAAACTTTGTATTATTCTCTCTTGCAAATTTTAGTAATTTCATCTTCAAACTTATTCAAATCAACTCAATGGCGTTTGTTGATAAACAATTAAATGTTATATATTCTTTTGCAGATTAATTCTATAATGGTTTTGTGAAAAGTATGGAGCAATATATGTATCAAATTATCAAGTATCAAAGGAACAGCAATTTGAATGAATTGTATACTTAATACAGATGGTCCGAGAATATCAAATAATAATGGAAAGGCAGTATATTTCTTAATTCATTGGATCTTTATTCATTGTCATTCATAACTACAAATGTGACTTCGCCATCATTTTGTTGGTATTTATTTTTAATTTTAATTAATTTTTCTATGACTTTGTCACGTGAGTACTTATCTATAACAATTTTTTGAATGCTTGTTCTTTGAGTGATTTCAATTTCCTCTTTTCTCTTACCCATGTCTTTTACACTTTTTAACATATTTAATTGTTCTTGCTTTTTTAATTCTTTTATACTTGAAAACGTTTCCATTAATATTAGTATCTGCGAATCTCTTTCTTCGTTATTTTCAATCCTTTCTATTTTAGTGTAAAAGGTAGTAATTTCTTCGTTCAAATTTATTGTTTTTTTTTTTAGTCTCTCTCTTCTTGTAGATATTATTTGCAACTTGATCTATTTCACTTTTAGTTTCCTTCAGCAACATTTTCATATAACCTGTAGGAATTCAAATATAAATTAATTCTTTTGTGAGTAACTTATTATTGTATTTATGCAACTTCATAAATGGCAGAACATATGTCAAAAATATGATTTGTTTACTATTTTTCTTAAATCCCCACTCCTACATTTCTATGGAAACGTGTAAAACTTATTAGGTTCTGAATGTGCTGTTTCCGAGAAGAATAGCGTAAATTTTATATATTTGCAAAGATAACTTATAATTTATACAAGCATAAGTACAAAAAAATGGAAAGACATAATTATGGATTTTTAATGAATACCGCTACTTTATTAAAAAAAAGAAAAAATTATAAATTGTACTTATTATAAAAATTGTAATGAAGGTATATCCTATTCATTTTTAGTTCCTTCTTGAATATTTATTTCTTTTAGATACTTGTATTGCATTAAACGTAAACAATTGAATTGTCAGGCTAATGGACAATTTTATAATAATCATTTTCACCCATGTCCCATTCCTCATAACAGTCATAACCACGAGCCTGACACTAAAGGCAATCAAAAATCTTTATTTTATAAGCAAATAAAAAATAAGTCAAATGTTAATGGTATCAAACCTAAACAAATTTATAATTCGGTAATTTTGAAGTAAGTGTGGGTATATGTAATATATTGCATATTAAATTTTCGTTTATAATATTTCATTTTATTAGTTCAATAAAAAGAGTATATTCCTCATAATGCCCTTAGTATTAGAAACGTTCTTGGAAAGTTTCAGGAATGCTTCTATTATTATATATATTATTTGAGTGTATAATATAATAAAATGATTATTCTTCAAGTTTTTCTTTATATTAATTTATATAATGCTTTTGAACTTATATTATAGTAATCCTGAAATAGAACCTGAAATTTCGTTCGCCAACTGCAGACGAATGCTTCAACGCTACATAAAAAAAAGTGTTGATAAAGTAAATATTATTTTAAAAGAAAGGTACACCCTCATTTGGCCTAAAATGGCGGCTGTTAAAAATGTATAGTAGTCTCCACTTTACAAATTTATAATCGAAGCATATGCTTCATCCACTTACTGTTAGAGTGCGCAATAATAAAGTTACTAGAATACAGGGACGCACATAAAAAGTTCATATTTTTGAAGGATATAAAATGTTTTGAAAATATAATCTCCAAAAATAACCTTACACTTGTCAATTTTTACAGATGTATAATTGGCCAAAGCCAATAGCAATTTTATCAAGCAATAGTTTCAAATATCCTTTTCGATAAGTATATTTTTAAATATCCATAGTAGTTTACTTTGAATTAAGAATAAAATATCTTTGTGTAAATTTTATTTAATCTTTACAGAATCCAATTGTATTTCTAAGCGTAACATTATATTGTTACACTGGAGAAATTTAAATTGCACAGGCATAACATGGTGAGAGTGAAGCGTTAAGCTGCCCTACCTAAAATGAAAATATCTAAAGGCTAATGCGAAGACATAACATTATGAGATACTCAGTATAATTCAATGCAGGTGAATCAGAAAGGGTAAAATTCTATTATTTATATAATAATATTCTCCTAATATTTATCTTCAGAATAGGTACATTATAACTCCTAACCCTATGTTTGCTTCATATATAAGGTCTAATGGTGTAAAAGTGCGCAAACTCAATATTGAAACATATACAACATTTTATTAACAATTTTAAAGATGAAAGAGCACATTCATGTCAGTATAAACCTTCGATCATAATAATTAATTTAGGAATGACCTTAAGTTGGAATATTTAATCTATGTACTCTTAAGCACACTGCACAGTTTTACATCAACTTATCCTTTTATATCACTAATTTCTTCATAGATTATTGTAAGCATGGTATGAATTTTTGAGCATGTATAGGTTAATCTACGCAAAAGTATCACACCTAATTACTGGCAGAAGCTCATAGCTGTCCTAATAGTTTTTATAAACACTCCTCTCTACTTGTAACCATGTGAGTATAATTAATGGTTGAGCAATAAATTCTATGCCATATTTGGGGAATACTTACAGCTTCAATTCTAAATTATTTTCCTTTCTACCACTGGATTTGTGTATGCCATTACTTAGAATTAAAAGAACAACATACGCTCTATTTATTTACTAAATGTACTTTATTTATCTGTCTGTTGCAGATTTACTACGTTGCTTATGTGGTTATAGACTACAGAAATAATGCAAAGACAATGTTGATAGACTTCGAGTTAGAAACCGTATTCAAATATATTTCATCCAGATATTTTTCAAGCATGTGCAACTTTTTGGCTATAATTAAGAAATAATAGTTATTCTCTTTTTGTCTAAAAGGCCAGCTTATTTTCAATTATCTTAATTGCAAAGGTACATGTTTTGATAATCGAACGAATGTTGATTTTAATTATTATCATGTTATTAGAGATTTTAGTAAATTTTTTGTTTGCAATGTGGACGAACAAATTAGTTCTTAATTTGCATTTTCTGAAACCAAATACTTTCTGTATTTGGTGTAATTACTTATTTCAATCGTAGTAATTATATTATATTGCTTAAGAACGTTTCTATTCACTATTTATTGAAAGTAATTTTAATATTTCGGACAAGAAAGTTTTCATTTAAGAATCTTTAACTAATATTAACCATTTATGTAGAAGAGTGTCTTAATAGCATTGAATTACATATGATTTAAAGCGAGTATAATAAATGGTTTTGCAATATTCCTGTTGATTCTGGTAAGATAAGTCTTGTATACAAAAAGAAAAACACAAAACTGTTTATTTAATCTTAAACTTAGTACGTCTTCCCTTCGTATTTTACCCTAGACTTTGAAAACAGCGTTTACCTAAAGGTAATTATTATAAAATTAAATTAAATTGTGCATTAAAATTTTTCAGACTTGGAATATTTGTTTTATATTTCTTATCCAATAACTTTCTTAGTTTTTATAAAGGATTATTTTTTATAAACAGCCATTTCTATAGGGTTTATTATAATTATATCGCCCAAGGTTTATGTAAAACTTCGCTTAGCTTCGTTCATTATATATTATACCAATTTTAGCATTTTATATTCTTAGATTCATATAGAAACCTGCACTTTCAGAAAAGCTTTTTGAATAAAATTAATATATTTTGAATTTGCGAAGATACAATGAAGTTTTACATTCATGCTCTGGACCGAATTAAACACCACATACTGTATGAAATTATATGTTTATTCGTTGAAATACTTTTATATTATAAAACATTTATTTGTACTTTTTCTTATGCGTTGCGTCGTTATGTGTAACTTTAATAATGCATTAGATGTATATTTATCTATATTTATTTAACACTCGTTATTGTATTTCATTGATAAAAACAATTGACAAAATGAAAAATAACTAATTTGTGCGATAGATTTGTCGTTTTTCGTTGGGTGTCATCATTTCCTTGTAAGAAATATTATATAAAAATGAATACTACCAAAAATATTTATAAAGGTACTAACAGGATATACCCAGATGGCCATGCTTATCAAATTAATAGAAGTATATTTAATGTTAATAAAGGTATCACGACAACGTAAGTTTTGACAATCTGAATATTAATGTCATAATGTTGTTAGCTTTAATTCACATTGGTTTGATAATAGTATTTCTCTTGATTCATCAGTCATCTTAATAATTAACACCTTCCCAATCTTAGGAGAGATATTTCGTCAACCTTTATCATTTGACCAAACAAAAATTTTGAGGTCCATTAATATCTCTTTAAGAAAGCGAAAGGGTTAAAGGAGATTCGTACAAAATAAAAATTTAACTTATATCTTTAAAAATGTACAATTTACGTTAATTTTAACCAATATTATATAATTTTGAACAATTTATATTCTTTTAAAATAAAAATTAATTTAAAATATATAGATAACTTTATTCTGGAAAATATGAAACTTAAGAGGTTGCATTCTTATACCAAATATTATACATATATACTACACTACCTTACCTAATAAATTAATAAGTATTATATGTAACATGCAGAAAATCATTGTTTTTTAAATAGAAATGTTTCACAAAAATGTTGTCAAAAATTCCTGAAGCTTTCAAATTGCATTATAAATTTCCTTTAGCCTAAATAATTCTACACGTTCCTTGCTTTGCAGTAATCCTGAAAATGGACACAACTAGATACAAATATATAGTTGGTGTGGCATGCAATGTACATTTGTATTTAATTGTGTCTGA
This sequence comes from Prorops nasuta, assembly GCF_024137725.1. Taxonomy (NCBI): domain Eukaryota; kingdom Metazoa; phylum Arthropoda; class Insecta; order Hymenoptera; family Bethylidae; genus Prorops; species Prorops nasuta. Next base: position 1,494,127 of record NW_027116821.1, on the reverse strand, counting down.
TTGTGTTGACTTTCAGACTAACTGGAAAACCACCATTATTTGTGACTTTTTAATAGAAAAATGAACATTTATCCACCAGAAAATTTGAGCATAAAAGAATCTATTTTCAGAATATACAAGAATCATTTGTCATTGCAGCATTTTGTATCAATAATATTTTAGACATAATTTTGTTACCTTCGCGGAAGACAGATAATGATATATACCCTAAGTTAGATCTTATCATTTTAAATCTACGTGATTGTTATCTTCAGTCTCCCATACAGCATACATCTTGTTAAAAATATATTTTGCTCATTTATGCTTTATATATTTTGAAAGGAATTATATTTCATGGTTTTATATATTCATTTATTGTAATCTATAATTTCAGTGACCTTGCAAAATACTATATTAATTTATGAATTTTCGTTTAATTGTTAATTGATTATTTCGATTACAATTTACATAGGAAAGCGACAAAGCGTGTGATGAGGGATACGGTCTCGCACATACACTGCTTCGATAAACCTACATTTTTTTTTGCAGTTTTAAAACGAAATATTTTTATTGAAAAACGGGATAAATGGTAGATCAATATAGTGTTTTGTAAACCTCTTGAGATCATCTACAAAAAAATGTAGAAATATATTGGGCTATACCATTTAAAATAACTCATGATAATTTTCATGTAGTCGATTAAATGAAACAAAAATGTTATGTTGCACCACCCTCTAATAAGTCAAACAACTTTTGTTAGAATAATATTTGTTACAAATGTTTTATTGATAACTATATAAGTATTTTTTTAAATGGAAATCCAGTATACGTACAAACTATTCTATTATTAAAATTAATTTAATACATTTCACAGATATTTAAAGTGTGTCATAAAAAATTGCCCGGGCACAGCTAAATTTATAACGAAAAAAGAAAACTTTTATCCTGGGAAGATCCATAATCACAAAATATTAGGAGACTTAAAAAAAAAAGCAAAATTCAGGCAAAGTTTGCAAAATGCTATAATGGATTATCCTTTGACTCCAAAACAAGCATATAATGCTTGTGTGAAGAAGTACGTATTACACAATTGCCGGAAGTTAATTATCACTCAATAGGACTCTGTTGATAAAAAAATATTAGTCATTCTATACTATTACTACATTAATAATAAATGTATGAAATTATATTTCATCCGTATTAATAACACGACGCGATTTAAACTCGATAAATCAGCTTTTATGTTTGAAAACCATAAGAAAATTTCCTAATAAGAAAGTTCTATTGAATGATACAATTTTAAATAATAACACGCTGCAGTTTTTGTCGAATATGCAGGGTGCCCCGTTTTAATTTGTTTTCTCGATCATTTCCAAAAATGATTATTGTTTCAATATATGTTAAACAATAATTGTTTTGCTTAAAATGGGACAAATAATAGCGAAGCAAGCGTAAAGTTGACATGGAAAATTCATATGAATGGCTATGTTAAGATCACATTAAGTTTTTTAATTGAAAGGCCACATAAATTTTTACTCATTCTTATAGCAGGCCTTAAAAGCTATCCAAAACTTTGTTTTCATTTTTGCATTTCATTTAGTCTTTTGCGAGATATTTAAATTTAAATCTATACGTAGATGAGTGATTATACGTCTTTGGGGTAGCCTTTACGTCCATTACTTCAGTTAAACTTACAATTATACTTGCAGTTTTAATTCAGTGTCTCATAAACCACTGGATGAAATGCAAAAATTAAAAAAGTAATTTGAAAATTTCTCGAGATTAGCTACAGAATAATGTAATAATACTAAAACCGCTCTATTTGAAAAACTGAAAGCAACATGAATACTGCCGTGCAATGATCTTTCCAAGTGAACGCAATGCCATCATCTTGTGTCACCCTCGAAATCAAAACAACTATTGTTTAACATTATTTTATGGGACAATTAGATTAGGTGACATTTGGGTAGTTCAATTAAAATAGGATATTCTATATAAGCTATCTAATCCATCCAAAGATTGTCAATCAATCTCACATGGCTAACATTACTCTGTAAGTTAAATTACGGCTAAAGGCAGAGAACCGTTTGTAGACTCTTAGGGATACCGTAACCGTAATCGTTGTTTTTAGTAGAGAAATCCATAACGTAATGCGTTCTCTAGTGAGACTGAGGTTGTTATCGGCGTTACCTTACAGATTTCACTGCCTTAAACTGCGGTAACGCTTACGGTATCCCTAAAAGCTTATGGACGGTTCTCTGCCTTCAGCCTATAGTATATTTAACAAAGGCATACATTTTCTGCAGGCAGCCTGGAATCGCACGAATATGCCCATTTAAACAAATAGAAAAGTCACTCCAAAAGTGGAAATCCGGCGATAAGTCTTGGACACTGAAGTCGTTAAATGGATTACAAAATGTTATATCCTCTAGGAAGTGGAAAAAATTGTTAAAATTTAATATAATAAATGAACTGCATAAAATACATTGTTATCAATTCGAAGATAACATGGTTAACTTTGTGATTTTCCATGATAAAAAATTGACGCGTAAACTAAAAAATACAGAAACTTGTTACATCGATGGAACTTTTGAAACGAGGCCTAAAATTAAGAATTGTAGGCAACTTATTACGATTATGGCTGACTATAATGGAAAAGTAAATTATAATCTGTTTTCATTAAGCGCGTTCTTTATTTTCCAATTTTCAATAATTTAAAGTTTAAATATAGAACAAAAGTAAAAAGGTTATGCTGTAAATTATTATAAAAAGATTTAAGAATTAGAGATTCTACAAAAGCAAATCATTTAAATAATTTTTATTGCAGGCAATTCCATTTATATGGATTTTAGCAAGTAGGAAGACACAAAATACATACAATAAGATTTTTGAATTTATAAAATTGAAAATTGTGCCACAATTGAACCCAAAAAAAATCATCACAGATTTTGAAAAAGGTTTACAAAATGCAATTTCTTTTCATTTTCCGAATACACATTTACAAGGATGCTATTTTCATTTTGTTTACGTAAGTTTTTTAATACTTTATAATTGATTTATAAAATTATGTAATAGCATATAGATAATTATACAGAATATACAATATAGTGGTCATCACGATTTTTTAGGCCTTTCTCGCGGTCTAAGAAAAAAAGCATAAGAAAAATTTTTTATGGCCTTAAAGAGTAGTCAATTTGGTAATATTCAATTGACTTCAGAAAATAATTTGAAGCGCTCGTCAGGTACTTTGTTATTTTTTTTTATCTCAAGAGCTTTTGAAAATACTACACGTATAATGGTTCACCTACATACAGTACTTTTAAGTTAAAATATAATCTGGCAAACAACTGGATGGAATAATAAATTAATATAATATTTCGAGAAGCTTTCGAGATCAACTAGAATTAAACATCTTTAAATGAAGTTTCAAGATCAACAAATAGTAACAGGATATATACTCTTTCAGGACATAAACCTTTTGTCAGATGCTTTTTTCTGTCTCAGGCCGCGGTAATAATTTAAAACAATATTATTAGTACATTCTGCCACATCCTGTATATGTTTCAAATTAATACTTTATATACCTTTTTTTTAGCAGAGTATAAGAAAAAATGCGAAAAAAAGAAATGTTTTTCATAATATGATAAATATGGAAATAAATAAGAAACTTAAAATTTTAATGGTCATGCGCAAACTTTATAATATACCATTACTGCCACCCCATTTAATAAATCATGCATTAGATTGTATATACTGCGATATTCAAAGTGAGAAGGAAATATTTGATGAGTTAAAACCGCTCTTAAATTATGTGAAACGACAGTGGATAAAAAAAGTTGATGCTAATATTCTATCTGTGCATAATCAAAAAACTAGAACTAATAATTGCATTGAGAGGTACCATAAGTTTCTTAAGGAAATCATGGGTTCTCGTCCTAATATGCACACATTTATTAGTAAGCATAAGAAAAATTAATCTAATATTATAATATACATAGTATATTATAATTTTATTGTTTAGAAAGTGTGGTAATTGGAAATTTTTGTTACAGCTAAACTAAAAGACATTCTCTCTTTATATTATGAAGAGCATTTGAGTCACAGCAATATTTTAGTGAATGGCAAGAGAGTCCCACCGCCATTTAATGATTATAATGAATTCTGTAAAGAATATAGACTTATATTTTCAGAAAGCACGTTATTGAAAAACTATATTGCGCTCTCTGTATTTAAACATACAAATTTTATGAAAAAAATGAAAAAAATTTTAAACAAGAATAAAGGTATGCAGAATTAAATACTTCTACGTTATAAAGAGTTTAATGTCTAAACCCTTGGGGTATATAATAACAAACTGCGGCCAAACTATCATCAATATTGATTTTATAATATTACTTTTACTATAATCAGACACTCTTCTCATTGATTCTTCATTTACTCCTTCGGTATATTGCTTACCATTTTTATATCATAAACCACTTATGTTCTATTAATATAGATTTTGGTATACTTTTTGTCTCTCCCCTTCTCTTCCTATTTCGATTTCTTCAATATCTTTCTTTAAGTTTCCTTTCCTGTCTCTCTCTTTCCTCTTCCTTCACTCAATCATCTCACTCACCTGAAATCTAAGCCACTTTAATCAACGCTTTCATCCCCTTCATTCATATAACTTTTTTACCTTTCTTCATATCATTCCATCTCTCCCTTGATCTCTCAGTCTCCCATCAAATATTGAAACCATTTCTGCTGCTAACAAACCCGATTTTCATCCCTTCTTCATCAAATCCTACACTACATATTCTAGTAACCCTGCTAGTTAATTTTGTATATACTTTATTTTCAGAAAACATAAGGTTTATATACACAAATTACGCATCTATAAGAAAAGAGAAAGAATTTTTAATTGTCAATTATTCAAACTGAATATTAATATTTTATATTAAATTAATTCGTGATTTAAGCTTTATAATGTTGCTGATTCCATCTAATGAGATCTGAAGTTTTCACTGTAGAAAACATTGTTAAAATAAAAAGAGTTTAAACAATAAATAGCTTTTCTTAATTATAGCGAAAAAGTTGCACATGCTTGAAAAATATCTGGATGAAATATATTTGAATACGGTTTCTAACTCGAAGTCTATCAACATTGTCTTTGCATTATTTCTGTAGTCTATAACCACATAAGCAACGTAGTAAATCTGCAACAGACAGATAAATAAAGTACATTTAGTAAATAAATAGAGCGTATGTTGTTCTTTTAATTCTAAGTAATGGCATACACAAATCCAGTGGTAGAAAGGAAAATAATTTAGAATTGAAGCTGTAAGTATTCCCCAAATATGGCATAGAATTTATTGCTCAACCATTAATTATACTCACATGGTTACAAGTAGAGAGGAGTGTTTATAAAAACTATTAGGACAGCTATGAGCTTCTGCCAGTAATTAGGTGTGATACTTTTGCGTAGATTAACCTATACATGCTCAAAAATTCATACCATGCTTACAATAATCTATGAAGAAATTAGTGATATAAAAGGATAAGTTGATGTAAAACTGTGCAGTGTGCTTAAGAGTACATAGATTAAATATTCCAACTTAAGGTCATTCCTAAATTAATTATTATGATCGAAGGTTTATACTGACATGAATGTGCTCTTTCATCTTTAAAATTGTTAATAAAATGTTGTATATGTTTCAATATTGAGTTTGCGCACTTTTACACCATTAGACCTTATATATGAAGCAAACATAGGGTTAGGAGTTATAATGTACCTATTCTGAAGATAAATATTAGGAGAATATTATTATATAAATAATAGAATTTTACCCTTTCTGATTCACCTGCATTGAATTATACTGAGTATCTCATAATGTTATGTCTTCGCATTAGCCTTTAGATATTTTCATTTTAGGTAGGGCAGCTTAACGCTTCACTCTCACCATGTTATGCCTGTGCAATTTAAATTTCTCCAGTGTAACAATATAATGTTACGCTTAGAAATACAATTGGATTCTGTAAAGATTAAATAAAATTTACACAAAGATATTTTATTCTTAATTCAAAGTAAACTACTATGGATATTTAAAAATATACTTATCGAAAAGGATATTTGAAACTATTGCTTGATAAAATTGCTATTGGCTTTGGCCAATTATACATCTGTAAAAATTGACAAGTGTAAGGTTATTTTTGGAGATTATATTTTCAAAACATTTTATAACCTTCAAAAATATGAACTTTTTATGTGCGTCCCTGTATTCTAGTAAATCTATTATTGCGCACTCTAACAGTAAGTGGATGAAGCATATGCTTCGATTATAAATTTGTAGAGTGGAGACTACTATACATTTTTAACAGCCGCCATTTTAGGCCAAATGAGGGTGTACCAAAGAAAATACTCTTCTAAGTTTAGCAGAATATGTAACAAATGAATGTAATCAAGAAAAAATTAAACTGAACACTAAAGTGTTAAGAAATATCGAAGAAAATATATTAAATATAATTTTCTATGACAGCAATTTTGTAATAAGTATAATGAAAAATATAGAAAATATGTATATGGATGGGACATTCCAAGCAGTAGCTAATTTCAAAGATAATAATATACAATTATTCACAATTTTAGTTACAATGAGACGTTATCCAAAGCAAGTAAGGTTGGAATTAAAATCTAAATTATTTTTAAAACTTACATTAGGTTTATGAGGCTTTTAATTCATAATTATTTTACTTTATCTAGGCCATTCCATGTTTTTGGATTCTTATGAAAAACAGACGTACTGTAGACTATTTAGAGATATTTTCTTTTTTAAAAGATAATTTTATCGATTTGAAACCTAAACTGGTAATGCTCGATTTCGAACGTGCTACGGCAAATGCAGTGCAAATAGCTTACACAGATGTACAAATTACACATTGCTATTTTCATTATTCCCAAGTAAGCTTGAATTATAATTTGATTATAACTTTTCCTATATTGAAGCCAACATTATAAAAATACTTCACCTTTTCTAATAATGCTTGCTCATGTTGCTGATGACATCACACAGCCAATAGTAACATTATGAAATGTATTTTGCCGTCGACCATATACAAATTCTGAAAAATAATATATTTCTTTTAATCATATTTAAGTAAAACATCAAATATTTATGTTCAGCGATTAATCAATTTTATTCATTTTAAGGCATTAATTAAGAAAGCCCAGAATCTATCAATAATAAATAAAACAAAAAATAAAAGTGTTTATCCTGAAAGATTTATAATTATAAGGAAATTAACATTCCTAGCATTATTACCATCCTATTACATTAGAGATGTATTAAAATTATTGAAAAAAAATACTGAGACACAGTTTGGAAATTTTTTTGGAAAATATTTTAAATATTATGAAAAATTCTGGATCAACGAAATTAAACCTGAAAATTTTTCAGTTTTTAAAAGAAATAATAGAACAAATAACTTTTCAGAATCATATAACAGCAAACTAAATTCATATTTAGGGAAGAAACCACACATCAATTTATTGATTAGTAAGTAATCTACAATATAATAAAAATTTAATACATTAAAGAAGAAAATGCTTCTTTTCGATCTTAAAAGAATGTAACCGATAAAACTGCCGTGGCGGGCAATATGACTTTAAAATCTGTAGTGCAGATAAGATATTATTGACGTTTTTTTATATAACTTTTACAAATAAAAATTGTTGAATTTATTAACCATTACCTCCACTGCAGATTATAAAGTTAAATTATATTTCTTATAGGGCATTATGAAAAACACTTACTAAGAGTAATTAAAATAACATGACTGACAGCTTTTCGTTTCTAAACTTACATAATAATTAATTTCTTTCCAAATAGAAAAGACTCAAACATAATCGGGAGTAAATTATTTACATTTATAGTATATATATAGCTCACAAAAAAGAGCGACCTTACAAGAATGAATCTTCCATTATCATATATACATTAATTTTCTCATCTGCACAATATGATTCAAGTTGTATATGTATATTGGATTTTATATTTGAATTCCTACAGGTTATATGAAAATGTTGCTGAAGGAAACTAAAAGTGAAATAGATCAAGCTGCAAATAATATCTACAAGAAGAGAGAGACTAAAAAAAAAAACAATAAATTTGAACGAAGAAATTACTACCTTTTACACTAAAATAGAAAGGATTGAAAATAACGAAGAAAGAGATTCGCAGATACTAATATTAATGGAAACGTTTTCAAGTATAAAAGAATTAAAAAAGCAAGAACAATTAAATATGTTAAAAAGTGTAAAAGACATGGGTAAGAGAAAAGAGGAAATTGAAATCACTCAAAGAACAAGCATTCAAAAAATTGTTATAGATAAGTACTCACGTGACAAAGTCATAGAAAAATTAATTAAAATTAAAAATAAATACCAACAAAATGATGGCGAAGTCACATTTGTAGTTATGAATGACAATGAATAAAGATCCAATGAATTAAGAAATATACTGCCTTTCCATTATTATTTGATATTCTCGGACCATCTGTATTAAGTATACAATTCATTCAAATTGCTGTTCCTTTGATACTTGATAATTTGATACATATATTGCTCCATACTTTTCACAAAACCATTATAGAATTAATCTGCAAAAGAATATATATAACATTTAATTGTTTATCAACAAACGCCATTGAGTTGATTTGAATAAGTTTGAAGATGAAATTACTAAAATTTGCAAGAGAGAATAATACAAAGTTTATTGAATAGTTTACAGTTACTAATCACTTTAGATTCAATGGTTTATTCACTTTTATATGCAAATAGTGACCTGTAATTATATATATATGTTAATATAAATTTCATAAAATAATAACATATAAAGTAACCTATACTAAACCTGGTACATGTGGTCTAATAGATACTTTACATTGGCTTATGTATTACACTATATAAATTATAGTATGTTTATTACATTTATTTTGTTGCCACAGCAGTATTTTAAAAGATTGCGACTCACATACACAGAGCAATTTTGCTGTTGCTTAATATGTTCAGCGTAAGTATCTTTACAATGTTCCTTGAATTTATGTTACAGTTTCTTCCTGTTAACCTTCTCTATCCATGCATCAATTGATAAATTCATCACTGCGCAGCTTGCTCTTTCTTACAAACAAGCGAGAAAAGCCTAGTCTTCAATTAAAGTAATCTGCAAAATCAAATATATATTTTAACAAAGAATTTTGCTCTTATGTTAACTTAATCATGCAAAAGCTAATATAAATATAAAATAACTTATCTATTATCGCATTTCCATGATTTTACTTTCATATAAAAATACGCCACGTTAGAAAAACTAATCCTTTTAAATAACCATACTGATTACACTTTTTTGCTTATTTTATATTAATTATTCAATTTCCACTACTTTATTCCAATTCTTAACAGCGTATCACGCAATACATAAACATTTCCATGACACATGTGTAAGTGTACATATAAAATTGCTATGAGATCACATCTTGAATAAAATATCTCGTGCTCTCAACGTCGCCAACCCTGTAGAGCAAAACTACCACTCATGGGTGGTAAAGTGTCGCCGTCCCCCCTCGCCAGACGCAAGATTTCTGTACCCAACTATGGGCGCGTTCACGGAGACGCTATCAACGCTACTCTGCGCACACACACACACACATTTCAATCATTTTTCTATGCGCAGTAGCGTTGGCAGTGCTAAAAGCGTGCTCCGTGAACGCGCCTTATGTGTCTAAATATTAGGTCTGTTCTCGTTGACCTACACTTTTAACACTTTCTACACTTTCCGTATTTCTGTCTTTGTCCATTGTATAAGTTGATACCCTAAGGCCTAAACGGGCCTAAAAAGTGCACAAAGTGTAAAAAGTGTAGGCAACGAGAACAGACCTATTGGCAACTTCTGTCTGACTTCACTGGGCAAGATGGCGGGTGCCATAGTGCGATGTTTTCATCTTCCAAGGAAGCAGTTGGGTGGGTTCTTTGTTTCTTATATTATATATACCTTATCATTGTTAGCAAGCTAGAAATAATTATTGTCAGATACAACAAACTAAATATTGTTAACTTTTTACAAATCAATATTTCTGTAATGGTGCAATACTGACAAGGTTATGTAATTTGTTTAAAAGGTTTCCTTGGATCGATTTTGAGTAGTCAACAGCTAAGATCATTCGCTGATGCTGCTCCTGAAGGGAAAGTATGTCTTATTTAATGTTATACATTAATTTAATTTGGAACATTGAATTCTGATACATGAACAATAAAATACTTTTTTAGAAATGTGGCGGACCTCTGTCCGACGAAGACCGCATTTTTACCAATTTGTATGGTAGACATGACTGGAGATTAAAAGGAGCCGTAAGAAGAGGAGATTGGTATAAAACCAAGGAAATATTAGATAAAGGGGCAGATTGGATTATAAATGAAATTAAAATATCCGGTTTGAGAGGCAGAGGAGGTGCCGGATTCCCATCAGGAATGAAATGGTCATTTATGAACAAACCTTCAGATGGAAGACCAAAGTATTTAGTAATCAATGGAGATGAAGGAGAGCCTGGGACGTGTAAAGATCGTGAGATTCTGCGTCATGATCCTCACAAACTTGTTGAGGGTTGTCTGATTGCTGGACGCGCAATGGGTGCCTGTGCCGCTTATATTTATATACGCGGAGAGTTTTATAATGAAGCATCCAATATGCAAGTGGCTATTGCAGAAGCTTACCAAGCAGGTTTAATAGGGAAAAATGCTTGTGACTCAGGGTATGACTTTGACATTTTTGTGCAAAGAGGAGCAGGGGCTTATATTTGTGGAGAAGAAACTGCTCTTATAGAATCTATTGAGGGAAAACAGGGAAAACCAAGATTGAAACCACCTTTCCCTGCTGATGTTGGTTTGTTCGGATGTCCCACCACTGTAACCAATGTGGAAACAGTTGCAGTAGCTCCTGTATGTATAGAAAATTAAGAAAAATATGTTTTAACTGATAAATCTCAACGTTGCTCTTTTTTTTAATGCCGTAGACGATCTGCCGACGTGGTGGAGCATGGTTTGCTTCGTTTGGCCGCGTTCGTAATCACGGAACTAAATTATACAATATCTCGGGGCACGTGAACCATCCCTGCACAGTGGAAGAAGAAATGTCGATTCCTCTGAAAGAATTGATTGAGAGGCATGCTGGAGGCGTTATTGGTGGTTGGGACAATTTGTTAGGCGTAATTCCTGGTGGATCATCAACTCCTGTTATTCCAAAAACGTTAGTACTTTTAAGGGTAAAACAACAGTGGATTAAAATAAAATGATAACTTAAAGTTCTTCTTTCCAGTGTTTGTGATACCGTGTTGATGGATTTCGACGATCTTGTTAGGGCACAGAGTTCGTTTGGAACAGCTGCAGTAATTGTAATGAATAAACAGACTGATATTATAAAGGCCATAAATCGTTTGATCAGTTTCTATAAACATGAATCTTGTGGCCAGTGTACTCCTTGCAGGGAGGGTATCAGTTGGATGTACAAGATTCTTTCCAGGTATATCTTACTTTTCTCCCACAAATTAATTTTAAATAAACTGTTGGAGTAAAAATTAAGTTGTTATCGAGTGAAAATACTTTTAGAATGGTGGAAGGAAAAGCTGAGGAAAATGAAATTGACATGTTGTGGGAATTAACGAAACAGATTGAGCTTCATACAATTTGTGCGTTAGCCGATGGAGCTGCATGGCCGGTTCAAGGTCTCATTAGACACTTCAGACCGGAGATTGAAGCGCGCATAAAGGAGCAAAAACAGCAGCGAACGACATTCAATTAAAATTAGTTAGATTAATAATTTAGTAAAAATGTGTAAAGACAGAAGTGGAATGAAAAAGGTAGATTCTTAAGGAGAGAGAAAAGGGAGCCAGATCGCGCGCCGTAATTTTTTATTTATTTGTTGCTGTATATGAAAGAATGTATAGCTATTGTGTCACAATTATGAAATTTATCTTCATCTGTCATGGATTTTAATAAATCTGTCAAAAGATATAACAATAGAAGCGCAAAGTTTTCTCCATTTAAAGGGCATATTATAATAATTGCGTAAAAATAACATAAAACCAGATATACCGAACGATATATTTTGCCTTTTATTCATTCATATTATACAAGGTAAAACACTAGCTCTAAGTTTCGTCGGCTATAATAATCAAAATGACGTCATTTGGATATGATAAAATGTGCGTATACAGTTAATTTGTATATATGTATATTATATACATAATGTGTCGTCGTTTAACTTACAGGCCGACAACGTTATTTTCGTGCCGCTAACCAGGGCTGTCTTTTTGCAATAAAATATTATTAGTTTACTTAAATATATGAAGCTAGCTGTTTGTATATTTGGTAAGTTAATAAGCGCACACACTGTCTTTTTTACGATAGGTCCGCTGTTACAGTATCACTACCCGCGACTCGATAATAAACAATGCTCTTAAAAAAAACATATAAATCTGATGATGAAATAGCAATTATATGCAAGTGATACAGAAATATATCAATCATTAAATGAATTAACAAATAGGAATTAAACCTCATTTTTAGTGACATATAAATAGCCTAGAGGCTTTTCTAACTTGTGCTTCTTGACTGTAAGATATATTTATATGTCATAAATACATTGCACATTGGTAAAATGCATATTCCTCTGTTGCTAGTATCTTATATCTGTTTCTACCATAAAAATAGATTTTTGTAGCTCCTTATATATTACTGTTTAATCGAATGTCATCAGTTTTAAGCCACATTATAAAATGTATTTTTGCATTCATTCCCCATTAAACTGTATGGATCTTATGTCTCTCATTTGGATATGCACATTGATTGAAAGAATATCTGTTATCTCATAGTCTAAGAAATCTTTATTATTGAACTTGTTTCTAATTAACAAGCTATTGTTTGCTATAGATTCTCTGTTTCCGTAGAATATCACCCTGAGCTGTACAGATTTTTTTCTTTTCAAAATGTCTTTTATTAATGCTACGTCATTTGTACCGCAGTTACACCTAATAACGAGTATTAATTTTAATTGGTGACTACAGGTTCAGATGGTTCCGATACATTTGCTTAATTTTATATTTCATCTGTGGATATTGATCAACTCGTACTTACTTAGAAATATAAATGATAAAATTAAAAGTATTACTGGTAGTGCATTGAACTCAGAACACAATATATAACAAAAAATTAATAAATAAATAAAAGGGGAGTTGACAATTTTAATGAAAAGCGATAAACTCTATTTGACCAGTAATTAGGATTAGTAAATATTTTGTACGTAAGATTGGTTGATATTTTTTAAGTACGTTACAACTATAATAGAGCAATATCGAGATCTCTTTTTTTAATCAAAGGCACGGGGCAAGGTTATCAAAAGATGGATTGTTGTCGTCTGCATTCTCGCGGTTTCCTTTTATACTCGGGAAAGAGAGAAACGTGTTGGATAGGAATTAATTTGATTGTAAGGATAAAACTATCGATCATCATCCGTCCAGTCACTGGCAGCCCATGCTGGTAATGGAGTTTCGTATTCCCACCCTGGACCGGAGTAACGCCAGGCGTGTAAGTACATTACCAAATCTGATGGCTTTGGATCTCTGTATTTAACTTTGCACTCGTAACAGTGAGGATCCACCGTAACTTTATTATTAGCAAATGTCGAATCTGGTGGTTCTAAACCCGTTTGGGTACCTACTGTGACTTTCATGGATTTTTGTTCCTCTTGTTGTTGCTGCTGTTGTGGCCGCTGATCTTCTTCAACAAATCGTAGTGTAGAAGAAGGCGAAATATCTTTTTCACTACTGGATGATAAAACTTGATCCTCCATATCCAGTTTTGGCTTAAAGAGACTCATCTCGGAGTCGCCATCCATTCCCAGCCAATTTTCAGCATTATGAATTCTAATTAAATCACGAACCAGCTGTTCATCCGATTTGTCAATATTACCACCCTTTCCTGTAAATTTATTTTGATAATTTGTAGAAAATAAGCTACGATTCGTAAATGGGGGAGGTGAATTTTAAGATTTAGGATAAATAGATATACCTTTTTGTGGACCAAAAACAGTATGATTGTAAAGGGGATCGTTAACTACAGGATAGCCGAGATACTGAAGGTGAACCCTGATTTGATGCATTCGACCAGTCTGTGGCTTGCAAAGGACGACGGAAGACTTTCCATTGCAGCTCAATCGTTTGAAGCGAGTCACGCAGTCCTTGCCTTTCTCCGACACTTTGCAAACTCCAATTTTGTACGATACTACCTCAATCGGTTCCGAACACACCACTTCCTCCTCTGGAAATTCACCTTCTACTCTGCATACGTACTGCTTATGGACCTAAAAAATATCAACGGATAAAATTTCAAAAAAATACGGACTCGCAATTTGGACAAATGCTACGCAAATAATGTAATAGAATTGTTCTTAGCATTATTAGTAGAATCTACCTGTCTGTATCTAATTTGGTGCTCCATTTGTCTTGCTTTTTTCGGCGTTCGACCAAATAGTAAAATTCCACTGGTCAGTCTATCCAATCGATGAATGGTTCGCAAATTCTTTAAGTTATATTCCTTGGCCAAAATGAATACTACAGTGTTATGCCTATATCGACCGCATGGATGCACCTGCAATTTTGAAAGAGCAATTTCAATATTTCGAAAATAAAATAAACATAAGTATAAGAAAAGGAAAGGAGAGGGGAGATGGAAAAAGAGATGAAGTTTGGAGATTGTAAAAAAGCAGAATTTCTGACAGCTGAAAAACTCTGTTGAAAGGGAGAACTGCAAAAGAGTTTCAGGTTTAGCCTATGTATACAGTACATGTATTCAATTCCCTTTTAAATTGAATACATTAATCACAGAATCATAGTAAGGAAACGATGTTCACTTTATTTCCGGTTCAAGTGTTATCCTAATTTAAAAATACGATAAAATATCACAATTTCCAGTGATATTGAAAAAAAGATGTGTGAAAATGAAAGTTTATGGTAGAAGTTGAAAATGGAGGATGTATTAAGTAAAATTGGCAAAATGAGATGAGTGGGTTTGTGTGTTACAGTGAGCGAGAGAGAAGCAGAGCGACAGATATATTGGCAGTACAGTTCTGGCAGTACACCACTTACAGGAATGGAGGCAGGCTTGTTGACCACGACGACGTCCTCGTCCATGTGTATCACCGTGATCGGCTCCGAGGTGACAGGCACCTCGTGTCTGCAACACATCAATCGCAACCAGCTTAACGTGGCTTTATCTCTACTAAACACATTCTTTCTTCTATTTAATTCTTTCATTTTTTCATGAAAAATTATCCTCCACCACCTTCCTCCTTTTAATATCATTAGTTGGCTGCACAAGTGCGCTTCAGCATCAACTTACAACTAAAAATAATAACAATGAGATATATCGACAAGTTTAGTGATGTATTATTAAAATGTATTAATAAAATCCAAAGAAAAATTGCGTGCTTACACAGGTGTACGTATGCATATATAGAGAGCTCTCTACTTAAAATGTCTCAGAGCATGCACATAAGAAAACGTTTGTTTAACTATTGAAAATTAATTTTTAAGAGTATCAAAAATTTGCATAATACCATTTTAAATTCAAATATGAAGGTTTTTCAAAAATCTTATACAAAAATTGATCATCTCTTACAGTGACAGAGAAATATACATCTTCCTGCATCTTCGTTTCAGGAACATTTTAAATGGTAGACTCTGTATAGAAGTGCGAATGAATAGACAAGTATGTGAATTTTTGGAAATTTTGTACAGAAAGTAATTCGTCTCAGTGATTTCTTCTTTCCTGATGAAAATAATCGTTTTGTCCTTCGTTAAGTAAGAGCAAGGGAAAAGATATAATAAAGTTGAAATGATTTATCACAGGTGACAGACAATGTAGAGCACTACGCTTTCAATGTTTCAACCAATTTCAACGACGAGACTGCATTGCGAAAGAAAAGGGACGCTTTATGTATGCATAATAAATCACTATAAGGGAGTGTTGACTCAAATTTCGTAGCGGCTCGGCTAGACCATTCCAAAATTAACGAGCGTAAATTAGCGAGGCGTCCCTAACTTACTTACGTAATACGACGGGGCTTCGCTGAAATTCTGTAAATATTTACTATGAAAATGAGATCCGTAACTGGGGCAGGTTTCGCGGCTTTCGGCCAACAGGCGCGTTCGGCCATCCTATATATGCTTTATCACGTAGAAAAAGTGATAGAAGAGTGTGATGCAAATAAATAGAAAACCGAGACTCGCACGTCGACACGAAGAAGAGTAGAGTAAATAATTTTTCAACCTTGGCTAAAATTCTTGACATCGATTCTCTTTGTTCTAAAATATACTACCAGAACAAAAAAACTTATTGTATTGGATATCGATTAATCTCTATGCATACACAGACAAGCATACACTAACTCACAAATACATACAAGAGGGATAAATTGTAGAAAAGATTTTCCAGAGAAGAAATCTGCTGCTGCGTGCGAGGGTCTGCTGGATAGTTTTAACAGACTCTGTACTATCAGTGTATGGGTGGGAAAAATTCCATTTTTGTTATTTAAAGTGGTCACGCGATGCCATGACTACTGGCTGAGATCCGAAAATAAATCGGGTTGTCCGGGGATTTGGCGCTTATCTGCCGCTTTCGGCCGATAATTCTGCTCGACCCGGCTAGAAGCGATTGACGTTAGCCACAAAAAGTAAGGAGGGTATTAAACCAGTCGTCCAAAGAGACGATGGAAGAATAATTGGCCAGTGAGACAGAGAATAAACTGAAGATTATCGTCCATCTATATTGATGTAGAAATAAATAAATGTCGACTGTTGGCGAGCTTAAAATCATTTGTACAAGAAACTAACACAGGTGTATGCACGATTGAGTAATGCATTGCTCACTTCCAAAGATATCTCATCTCTCAGGCATTAAGGATGAAAATGATAAATATCGATGGGTAGAGAGACGTTTGCCTTGTTGCTGCGAGTTTCGGTGCGAAATTCATATTGAATGAGGTATGCGTCGACAGTGGTTGACCTGTACCCAAGCAACTGTATAGTATATGCATGCGACGGCGGCTAATTGAGAATTCTCATGAAATTCTAATTTAGCGAGGCTACCTGCATGAGAGGCCGTCGCTGTCGCACTGCTCGTCATTTTGCTCGGTGTAAGGTGATAACGAAAGGAAATTATTGCAAAAGATCGCTATCGAGCACAATAAAAAGAACGTGCGCAGGTGATTTTTCCTTGGCACGTGATAAGAAACAAATGTCATGTACAGCGAGCAGGCGGCTGCATGACTCGTCTAAGGAAGCACATGGCCTGAAGGAATGTGTGTACCATGATTTATCCTTGGCACGGATCTACGATAGCGCAGCTTCGAGTAGAATCAACTCTTCACTCGTGTATAATCACTTTTTTCCTCTCTTCTTCAAGCGCATCGATCACTACCTTCATCTGCAAATTACCAATCTATTCTTAATCATAAACTCTATTTAATTAGTAATATAATCAAATGATTCCTCGATCTTTTTACCAGTTTATTTGTTCCTTCCAGAGCAAAATCATACATGTAATGAAACTGATAGATATATCATAATTTTTAGTCCCGTTAGTGGGGACTGGCATTGTCATCGCTGGTTATTCTTCTATTATTTCAATAAAAACAGTTACGATGCCTCATTAGCTCTGAGTGAAGTTACATTTGATGAGATGCCAAGTGCGACCCTTCTACAAAGTGAGTATTTACTGAGATCAGAAAAATGCTGTGATATTCTTTGAAAAGATCTAATAGAGAATAGAAAATTATAGAAAATGAAAAACTTGGTGTAGCATCGACAAATGTTGGTAGAATTTTCGTCTACTGATTTTTCGATAACGAGAGTGACAATGCTTAGTTAGATCTGAGAAAAGATACACTTGACGAGACGCTAAATGCGATTTTTCGACTGAATGACCATTTTTACTGAAATCTGAGAAACACTGAAATTCTTTGAAAAGATTCAATAGAGAGTAGAAAATTATAGAAAGCGAGAAGAGCTTTACGTATATCATCGATAAATGTTGGTAGAATTTTTTTTCATGATTTTTCAATAACGAGAGTGACAAGGCTTAATCAGATCTGAGAAAAAATACACTGGACGAAACGCCAAGTGAGATTCTTCGACATAATGAAAATTGCTACTGAGATTTGAAAAATGCTGATTTTCTTTGAACGGATTTAGTAGCGAGTAGAAGATTACGGAAAGGTGAAAGACTCTTCGCGTAGCGTCGATAAATAAACGCTGTAGCGTGCCGTCTAACACGCCAAATCCTCGCACACGCACACAGACAGACACACTCATAAATATACGATCGATAGCCATTGCACCGTCGTCACAAGATCCTGACACGAGAAAGTCATTCAAGTTTCATCTCGCTGGAAAGACAAAACGTTCCTGCCTGGAGCTAGTTCTTCTCACCTCCAATCACCTTTCGATTCTTATCACTAAATTCATTATCACTCCAATAATTCATCCATCAATAATTAATCGTTTTCATCTAAAATTTATACGACCCTCCTATTTGCCAGCTGCTCCAAAACACAGCGTGAGTTTTCTGTAGGAGCTAACCGAAACTTTATAAAACTTGTATTTCCTGCTTCTCTCTCTCTCTCTCTCTCTCTCTGCTGTTCTTCTAACGACGAAGTAGAATATTAGTGCATAATAAATTAATGATTCTTGAATACTGTCAATTAATTTACCTGTGAACAACATTGGCGAGCAGGTCATTGTGCCGTAACCTATAATCGACATCGACCATTTGATAGTTGACTGTGAGTGTGCCAGTACGAATACACCTCGCGTATTCCTTCGCAGGATGGGCTCGGAATTCACGCGCAAAAACCTCCAGGATCTTCTCGCCTACCCAGCGTCCCTTTGTGAAAGTCGTAAAGGTGAAATAATATGGGTACACCTTACGCAGTCCTGCAGAGAAGTAAAATCATGGTTACTGTTGTTTCTTGTAGATAAAGAGTATAATAATATGAGAAAAAGAGAAAAACTATCTTTCCGGCAACTCCAAGAACGCCAGTGATTTTAATCTTTAATTACTTGCAAAGCAGTCGCACGAATACAAATTGCAAAAGATAAGAGCTGAAGTCGTAATGAACGATTCAGAACACGCAATGTGGGCATACATTAAGCGGATATAATAGCCCCCTTCTCTTCTATGTACATACTACAGTACATATAAGAGAGATGCACGCCGACACACGTTGAAAGAAGAATTCTTTAATGGACGCAGTGGAAAAGATTCGAGTGCTGCCAAATAGTAGGCCTCTTCCCATTTCTTAGAATATGTTTCGGTCTTAATAGAATCGCGGAGTACAGTGTATTCGCTTCTAATGCCGAATAAGAGCTTTGCTTTGGTGTAAGAATAGAATTCTGACGATGTACAAAACGCATAAGGCTTTGTAGCTCGAGGAAAAAGTGAAAAAACGGGGGCGTGGAATTTCCAGGCGTTAGAGTGGAATACGTAGAGTTTGACATAAGCAAGAATCGAGAGCTGGAGAAAATTTAGACGAAGAGTGTGAGTAGAGAGGGATGGATTGCTCGAGAGGCTTTTACAAATGGGCACATTGGAACGATTCGAAGAAAGAAGTTTTATGTTGGCTGAGGCGCTGCTTTTGCAGAAAGAGCATTGAAGGAAAATTGTTGCAGGGCTGTGTGGCTGCTGTTTTCTTCTCAATCCCCCTCCTAGATGTGTTTTAATAAGAGTCCTTCGTGGCTACCTTCCGTCGCTTCAATCGATAGATAGTAAAAGTCAAAGCACCCTAGAACTCTTTCATTGCTATGCAACTCGTAAAACGTTCCTGTGCTCATTCACTCCCCACTCGTGTGTTCGCCAACTTCGATCCCTATTACTATATATCTTTAACACGATAAGAATAGGAAGGGAGACTTTCTTTTTTCTCATTTATTATTACCTTACCTGAAAAAAAAAAAAAAAAAAAAAGAACAAAAGACTACTATTGTTTAGAATAAGGAAAGAAGACGAAGAATTAAATAAATAGGATTTTTACTGATTTTAAAATAACCTTCCGATCGATTCCTCTTTAAATTGTTAGTGTGAAAAAGTCGCCGAATGAATGCACAGAGATAAATGAAATCCTATTGAATGTATATTTCCAGCTTTGCTCTCGATACTCGTTTAGGCTGACCAATAGCCAGGCCTTATCACTTTATTCCAGAACCATCCATTGAATTTTGCTCACGTTTTCATTAAAACCAATTTCCACTCATCCAAACGTGAGCGAGAGAGAAAGAAATTTACTCTTGACGAAGAAAGTGTAGCAGCAGCAATTGTCATCGTGGCACAGCAAATTATTCCTCCGTTTTCTACGCCTCTTTCTAATGGATGAGAATATTACAAAAATTACTCGCACGTTCTATTTGCATGACGTAGGCCAACACCGATTCTTCGCTCATCTCGATAAGCACTCACGGGTTCTTTAGTTTCTTTCCAAAGTTGGAGGAATAAAGAAACCTCGAGAGTCTACGTGATTCAAATCTAGATTCGAGATTTTATCCGGAGTAGAGGAGCCCGGGTTGTTATCAGACACTGAAATCTCCGGTGTTTGCGATGGTTATTATTGCTAAATTTATGCATCTCATATACTTCTACGTTATTGTAATAAAAACAACAACAAAAAAACAGGTAAACAAATTATACGAGAAATATTTGCATAATAATTAGTTCGGTAGGTATCGACGTGTGCGAAAATAATAAAGGAGAGGAAAACGAAGAAAGAGATGATGGTGGCAGCTAGACGGGCTGCACCGTCAGCCCTGTAACTCTGTTATTCGAATGTAGAGCAGATATTGGTTGTCGATATGCCAGTAGGCAGTAGCATACCGGTCTTTCTAACTATTCGATCGATTCATCCCTTTTCTCACCCTTGGCAAATACACACACACAAACACATGAACAATCCCTACTATACTTTTACTCTCCTTCTCTATCATATCTACAATTTATCTCGATCCACACACCTCCCAACCCAGTAGCCTATACCCACACACATCTTACGTACTATATTCTTTACACTCCCCACCCCCTTCCCCTTCCCCTCTTTGTACATTCGATAATAGCAGCAAACCACTCCACTCCACCTGTTAGCTCGGCTACATTTTCATAAACATAACTTTAAATTCCAATAATAATTTCATTGGATAGCGGTCGATCGTGTTATCCATTAACCATTCGCCTTGCAGTCGAGCATAAGACGCTCTCGTCTTTTGAAAATCACTCGAGGAAATTTTTGTGTTTTCGTGGGAAGTGAAAAATGTCAGAAGCTTAGAGGGACTATGAAGAGTCAACTGACCATTCTCCACGTAATAACTGGTCTCGTTGTAGCGTTCATCCGTGAATCCTGGCCTCTTGGCTTTCAATGCTTTGGTTTCCAATTTCGCCTGAAAGAAAAGAGTGGCGTTAGAGATTGCCTCGTGGGATCAGACAATTTGGATGAATATTATATATAGGATGGCGAGAAAGGGTCATCGGTTTAGAGAAGCGCATGTACGGAGGGGGGGAAAGCCAACAAGAGAGATGCTGTAAGAAGGCTGCGCCGGAAATATCGTCTGCTCCAGACTGGTTGCCGCATCGCATGGCATCACGTCGCATCACGGCAGCGCCGGTCGTCCGCTCATACGTCACAAATACAATTGCATAACTGCTCGAAAAGCGGCGGCGATAGATCTAAAATTAAAGCCTTTAGCCAGGGAATGCGCGCTGCACGCTCGTTGATTTAGAGATGATCCTTACTGAACTCTGCGCTTCTTCTTCCTACGCTCCTCACAATAATATTCCGTCACTCCGATATAACCATTTACCTTCTTCAGATCTTTATTCGCGTCGACCTCCTCCGCTTTTCTCTTCTCTGGAATTTTTTGTGTCGGTACTGCGATGCCTGCATCCCGAAGCGGCTTCAGGTCCACCTGAAATAATAATAGAAAATCTTTAATAAGCTGCATCGATGACGGTCGATCAAAAGACTAGTGTTTATCGATTAATTAAGAAGAGACTGTTTTTGCCGAGGCAAGGTCGCCCCTGACAACGCAACTGGCACCCTAGCCATACACACCTGCATTGCAGCTACTAATTTAACTACGACACAAAATTTTCTACCACCCTCGTCTCCTCCGGGGTCTTCGTGCCACCCTGGACGCGGAAACGCCAGGGCTGAGACACGATAAATATGGATGGGACGGTGAGTTTTCATTGAAAGTTTGCGAAACAGGGTCTTGATAAAAAATTAATAAGAGAATTGACGGTGACACAATTAAGATGGATCTTGTTGAAAACAAGAGATACAGTCAAGTTTCCTCGACAAATGTTCGCAGTTTTGTTGAATATAGAAACTTTGTGTACAATTTATTAGATAAATCGGATTGAAATTTTTATTTTAAGATTGTGTCGCGACGAAACTTGCTGTGAGAGAAAAGGTAGTGTGCCTCCGGTCATTGATGTGTTATGTATACACTCTGCGGATATTTATGCAAATACAGAAGCTTTTAAAATATATTTTTGTAAAATTGGCTTGATGGATGTAAACTCTATTTATGAAATTTCTACGAATTCATGTATGTAAATTAAAAAATTGCATATACCACGAATTTGCAGCTTCTTTCGAGCCAATAAATTTTACAAAATTTCTGTTATTTTTGCATAAAGATCCGTAGTCTAGTTATACGTGCTCGTCGTCGAGAGACTCTACCGTGTCTCTTGATTTCGCCAACTACCGCGTAAGACTGTTTGCAATTACGTTAATAGCAAGGCGGCTGGATGCAACTTTGCCATTGCGTATCGCGGTATTTCTATTGAAAATTTACAAGGAAAATGGGCGACAGCATACAATTGGCACGCTTGACAAAAAAGGATTGCAGCGCGACTGGTTGCTCGCGAGAGGGAAGCCTCATTCTCTAAATGGGAGAAACCTCAGCCTGGTGTTTTCTCCCTTCCCACAAAAAGTTTAACTCCGCTTTGCTGCTTAAAAGTAAACGACGAGGTAACGATCTCAAACGTGGCAAGGTGCGATATTTAAGTAAAAAAAGAAAAGCAAAACCAGAAAAAAGACAGTGCAGGGAAGAAGGTTAATTGAGATGCGAATATGCAACGGAGCAAAAGAGGCAAGTGAAAGAAGAAGAATATGTTTCGGAGACACGCACAATATCTTTCATTGGTCTACGAACCTTTCTCAGCCCCTTCCTACAAATACCCAAAGCTTCCCTCTTCCTCGGCACGACCATGGTTTTAGCGATTTGCCGTTTCAACACCGTAACTCACCTAACATGACCCCACCTGCCATGGGTTGGCACACAAGGGTGTCTTGGCGCGTTCTCCTTTGCGTGCCGACGAAACGTATATTCGTTCTAAGCCTATATGCCTGGCCTGCACTGTCTTTCTCTTTACAATCGTTAAACCGACCAAACTTATTCTCCGGGGATACTGATACTACTGAGATATTTGCTCTAAAGGTACTTTGAAATTGGCAAAGAGTCTTAAAATCTTCCAGCACATCGGCTTACACATCCCTGGAGATAAATTGGATGGAAAATAAATACAGGAAACGTGTGTGATACGCTTACACCTATATCCCTCGTGATCGCACAACGCATCGATTTTAAAGACGCAAAGCTCGCAAGCAAAATCATTCATTTGTTCCATGATAATGACACTGCAATTAAAAATTTTCGCAATATCTGCATCGATGCTTCGTTTTCCCATCGAGAGCCTTCGCGAACTCTTCGGAATTCAAGAAAAATTCAGGAAATCAGACTCTTCGGTTGTCCTAAAAAGCTGGTGGTCCATATTAATTGTGCTATCGAGTCCCAATTTATCCACAGTGGCATGAATAATTGCTCGTGGATGGGGACAAACAACTGGAATTGTTGAATATTGCACGATTAAACAGGATCCTTCGCGTGTCTCAGCTTGCTGATAAGAAACTGAGACTGAAGGTCAGCCACAGTGACCTTCAGTTTAGAGGGTAGTTCACTCTGCACGGTTGCCTCTTTCCTCCCACGAGAGCTTCGCCTTGCTTCTCGCATCGAAAATGTAATTTGCGAAAAACGAGCGTTCGGTCGAGGGTTAAAGGTCGAGGACTCCCCTTTTCCTGTGGTGGGATCGATCGTCCCCCCTCTTATCTCGACCCATCCTGTCTCCTCTTACCTTATCATCGGCGTCTATTCTCTCGTTTTTACTAAAATGTAGCACTCCTGTCATTTTTTCTAAATAGATAAAAAAATGAACTCATTAAATCAAGAAAAACCTAAACAATGAGTACATATAACACATTATATACCATGAAAACAATACCTTCTTTCATACAATAAGTTTGATCTCACCTCAAGCTTCAAAGTAAATTTCACATTCTAATTTATCTTAATGAATTGTACATTGGCATGATTCAATTACGTCTCTGCTCAAATAGATTTGAAAAATGCTTTCAAACAATGGTGAATTCGCTGCAAATATATCTGCTCACTGAGTTGCAGTAAGAGATAGAAAGAGGGAAGCACATATAATCGTCGTTATGGAAGCTTCCAAGGTGGAGATAGAAACATGGCAAAGTTTGGTTGGTGCAGATATTTATACGTAAGTGACCGGTGCATTCCTGAAGCCAGACGAGATACGACGTCAAATACAGTTCTACGACTATCTTGGGAACTAGCAAACTCCACTGAAATTGCCATGCCAGCTCAAGACGGAGAAGCGCTCAGCACCAACACTCGTGCATCATTATAAGAAATTAGAAAAAACTACTATATACAATCTTGAGTTTCTATTTGCTTAGATGTATTTTTATATCGCTAAAGTGCGCGTGCGAGTTTTATCTCTCGTCTGGCAGGTTCATGGTCGTCGTAAAGCTTAAAAAAACAGTTGGCTTCGTCTTCCGAATAAAATCGATAAGAGGTAGAAGATGAGGCCGAGCGTGGACCATTGTAAAAGTGAGAGAAGCACGCTGTTCGCTGTGTCTTGCAGTTTAAAGTTGATATAGTTTCTTTGGACGAGGTTATATGTGAAACGAAGCAGTATTGTTGATCGATGCTGGTACTGTGGTGAGCAAGTTCAAGCTGGCGTGGAAGATGTTGTCCAAGTGAATTTGATGCGGCGGCGACGACGTTGCAGTGCGAGATCGGTATGACGGTGCGCTGCAATATTAAGCATACTGTACGTTACGTGCCTCAAGGAGATTGCAGCTATCAATATATGTCGGGGAGCATTGAATATCAACGGTCCAATTTAGTTGTAGACTAAATTTGGCCAAGTTGGCTTCAATTTGCTCAGATTGTCTCGCAACTTTCATAGTACAGAGGCTTATTAAGAGGCAGCACTGAAATCCTTCACGATGCACTGTATTTGGATTAGATCGAATATTGCAACGATTCAGAATTATTTTACCATGGACTATTAGTTGTAGACAAAAGTCTGGCTTCGATTTCTTTGGATTTTCTTGTACAAATTTTTTTCTCGTGACAAAGAGATAAAGAGTGGATTATGAACAATTAATGTCAATTATAATTTTGCTGAAATCTTTCACGATGCACTGTGTTCTACCATGAATTAGATAGAATATTGCGATAGTTCAGAAGTATTTCAGTATGGATTAGTAGTTTTAGACGAAAGTCTGACTTCACTTTGATTTGATTTTCTTGTACAACCTTTTGCCTCATGACAAAAAGAGAGAAAGGGTTATTATTAATAATTATGTTAATTACAATTTTTTTCTGAAATCCTTCACGATGCACTCTGTTCCACTAGAGATTGGATAGATTATTGCAATCATTCGGAAGTATTTCAGCATGGACTATTAGTTAAAGACGAAAGTCAGACTTCAATTTACTCGGATTTCCTCGTATAACTTTCTGTGTCATGGTAGACGGAGACAGAGAAAGAAGTTTATTATTAACAAGTATCATTGATGATAATTTCAATGAAATACTCCGTATGGTCTACCGCAATCTATTATGGATGCGATCGAATTGTCATCAGTCTCGTGTACTATTTCGTAACTTTCAACATTACAATGAGAAAGCTTCGCTATATATCAACGATATCGTTCTGACCATTCTGAAACATTATTTCATAATCCTCATATTTGACAATGAGAAAATTTTATTTCTTATCAATGAAATCATTCTCATCATTCTCAAATACTATTTTACAATGTTCGTTTATCACAATGCTTATTACATTACATATTAATATATATATATATATATAATGA
Organism: Prorops nasuta; assembly: GCF_024137725.1. NCBI lineage: Eukaryota > Metazoa > Arthropoda > Insecta > Hymenoptera > Bethylidae > Prorops > Prorops nasuta. The sequence goes on along the minus strand of NW_027116821.1, from coordinate 1,467,824 downwards.
TAATCTCGCTGAGTTCCTTCAGGATGCATCACACTACTATGTATTTGATCGAATATTGCGATGATTCGGAAGTAATCTATAGCGCAGACTACATTTTACAGAGATTTATAAAGGTAACGTGTTTGTGCATTAAGAAAATGAAAATTCAAATAATAAGGCTTGCTCGATGATCCGTTATGAGCACGGAGACTAAATTATTGGCGCACGTGTTACAAGAATACGATTAAATTCGGTAAATGTATGAGTAAATTTAAACACCTATAAACGCTATAAATATATTCGCACAACGATGTCATTCAACGCGTCAGCTTACGGACAGTTTTGGATAGTGTTAGACTTCCGTTCTGTCCATCCATCCACTAACATTTTCGAGATGGAAACGCCTTCGAATTTGCAGTTACAATTTGTATTCTCTCTTCCTCGTTTTTCTTGTACTGCTCTGTATTCAAGCAGAAAGAAATAGTAGAAGCTGCAAAACATTAGTGACGATGGGCATTGATTATATTTATCTATATCCACTTTTGATCAGTCAATTATAGGTACACGGTCTCACAAAGATTTCGATCAAGGTGAGATCGTGTTCTAATAAAGAAGCCCCCACCCCAGCAGCGATTAGAGAAAGAAACCTCGACTAATAATAGATTGACACTGCACGAATGGACTGTAAACAGTCACTGAAAAAATTGAAAATAATTCTTACGCCTCTGCTTTCCAGCTTTTGTGCATCAATCAGATGATTTTGACAAATCTTCTTGCCATGAATATTTAGGAATATACGAATATCGATCTGCATGAATGTAGCTTCTGGTATTCTCAGAATTATAAGTAAAAGTAAAACAGAAGACATTTCTCTCATCTGTCAGCATTGTGGAGGTCTACAGATTACGTAAGGTCGCTTAGTTGGAAACAGTAATCGAGGAACAGTGCCGAGCTATCGTCGAATATCGCGAGAAAATAATAAAATATTCATATTGACTTTCCTCCTATTTTTCATCTGGCGAACAAATAATTAAACAGATTCTGAATGAACAACTCGTGAAATAAACTCAATGGGACGTATTACGTAAGTTCTAGTAAAATAGAAAACTCAAGATTGTACGAGGAGAAAGAAAATAAAGATAGATCGTTATACGTTGTATAAGCATTTGCTCGCTGACTTTGGCAAGAAGAGATTTTGGGTGTTGAGATGAAAACTGAAGAATAAATCGATCGTGATTACAGAGGAAACGCACGAGCTTTCTGAACGATCTATGCAGATATTGGAGAAATCTTCTTAATTCGTTCGAAAGACTGATTATAATAAACCGATAAACGATGATCGTTACAACTAATTTAAGATTCAATATGGTTTGATCAGAATTAAGAGAAGACTAAAAACTCTACAGGAAGAGAAAATAAAGATAGCTCGTTGTGTCGTATAAGCATTTGCTTGCTGACTTTGGCAAGAAGAGATTTTGGATGTCGAGAAGAAACCTGAAGAATAAATCAATCATGATTCCTGAGGAAACGCGCAAGTTTTTTGGACGATCCATGCAGGTATTGGAGAGATCTCCTTAATTCATTCGCGGAAGACTGATTATATTCCACCAATAAACGATTATCGTTACAACTGATCTAAGCTTCCGTACAAATTGATCGGAAATAAAAGCAGACTAAAGATTATACAGGATGAAAATAAAGATGCTCCTCTGCGTTGTGTAAGTACTGATTACTCTGGCAAGGCAGAATAATAAATCCGTCGGCCGATGGCTGAGCAAACGCATGTATTTTGCAAGGGAATCCTCTTAATTTATTCCCACGACTGATGCAATCGATTGGATCCTACTAATCGCAATAGTGATCGTTAAAAATGACTCTGCAGCCTCCGTCCAAATTATCACTATAGAAGACTTCGTATTCTCTCCGTCATCGAATTAATTATGCGATTACTCAATCGAGTTTATCGCAGATCGTCCATGAATAAGGCCTCGGGATATCTAGCGTGGATAGTAAAAAGATTATTAGCTTGGAGGAAAGCTGTTAAACGTGCAAAGAGTAAAAGGTACGAGAAGCCAAAGGTAAAAGGTGCTTGGAAAATGATACTGGTACCTTGTGAGGTTCTGGCGCGTAAATTCCAGGCAGTGGTGCCAGCAAATGTAATGCAGGATTAGGTATCCCAGTTGCAGGATGTCCTGGGGGGATAGGTAGGGGAACTAGTTTCAAACCCCACGGCAAATACCAGGGTGCCGTATGATGCATCTTTCTTGAATATTTCACTCTCACAAATCAACGCTGTCTCTTATCACTGAAAAACTGTTCTAATGAAAAGTACAAATATTATAAAGAGAGTGAAATTACCGCACGCGTTATCACAGATATTTTGGTTCGTGTTCTGGAAACGAACGCTAATTCACCTTCCGGAGAGGTTTGCCAAAAGTGTCGAGCACACCTGCTACTGCTTTCTCACTTGTATCACTGGAATTGCGTTTCTGCAGAATCGCAGTATCTCCCATCACACGTTGCGACCAGATCGACGATGCTGAAGAGGTTTGACTGCTCCGGGATTTTCCAGTGAATTTTAGATACTGCTTTGTTGAATAACCTGACTGAACGTGCGTTTCTGCAGTATCGCAGTATCTTCCATCACACGTTACAAGCAGATCAACGATGCCGAAGAGGTGTGACCCTACTGGGATTATTCCTATGATTTTTAGATACTGCTTTGTTGAATAATCTGACCGAACGTGCGTTTCTGCACTATCACAGTATCCCCCACCATCACACGTGTGGCCAGACCGACGATGCTAAAGAGTTATGACTCCGTTGGGATTTTTTCTTGTGAGTTTTAGCTGCTGCTACTTTGTTGTGATAATGTGGTCATGAAGGATCATGGAGGAGACGTTGATCATACGAGGAGTTTTTGACGCCGGTTCCACTGGCGAGTCACCGTTCACTGATCCTGATCGAGGCAGAACAGAAGAGAGGAGAACAGGGCGACTGAGAACGACAGACACAGAGAGTAGAGCACATGGCTCTTACCCCCACTGCTCTCATCCCTCCTCCAAACACGAGACTCTCCTTTTCCCCCACCATCCTCCAACTTCATCCAATTTGCAGCAAATTGTGCGCCCCCGCTGTATTCGATGCTTCCTGCAATTACAAAATAGAATATATATTAGCAAGAGCGACCATGCGTGAGTTTTTGTATCCTCAACGTAATCCCGTGTTGTTGATACAACGTTGTGGATTACGTTACATGGCGTTGCGTGATTGGTGTGATGCGTTACGCAAAAGTCGAACGACCCACGTGTGTGTCAATGGACCTCGGATTGCTGCTTTGCGTAGCTGGTTTTTTAGTGGCGAGAAACGAAATGGATTTTCGTTAAAATAGATGACTCCAAATGCTGACAGATTTCTTTTTGGCTTGCGGATGAGCAGTGTCCATAATGACTCTCTTGGACGGCAAGCCAGGCAGCAATTAAAATTCACTTCAAATTTTTTACTTTCACAACCAAGGCCATTTCACAATTGGCGTGAAGCTTCTCCTGCATATTCTTTTTTCCTATTGAGCTTCTCGAAGACGATTTTATAGTTTGAGAGAACAGTTGAAATCTCTTTGTCATTTTCTAGCAAGCATGAAATGCCATTTAATGCTGCGCAACAAATAATTCACTGCACTTATACGCTGTATGAGGTAGACTGTGTAGGTTAATGGTTGATGCCACTTATAACAGTCTAACGGGTGCAATGAACCACTGAAATTCTATCAGAACTCTGCTATAATTATTTCTCTTTTTTTGGTCACTATGCATAAATTCCTGTATTCGTCTCTGGATAGTGACTTTGGATTGGGATTAAAAGAGAGAGATGTAATTGAAATTGTAATTGAAATGACATTTTTGGCATAATTCCATACCAGATGCTAGTGGTATCTACCCTGAATGAATTCATCGAAAACTTCTCTCTGCGGAATGCATCAAGAAAGTCAGACGTATAGGTATTACGTAATAGCCAATGTATTTGGTGGCAAGGATTTCAACAGAGAGTCCATTAATAACATTCCTTTATATAGTAGCTTTTGTACCACATCAAACAGAATTTTCATATTTTGTCCAAAGTATTCTGCAGAATGTTTTTACAAAATTTGTCTCAGTCCTAGTAGTGTATAATTCCAATATACGCACTGTGTAAAAATAAGTAAAATAAAATAAGTATATGGCAGGGGATAAGAAACACGAGTTGCATAATCCTTATCCCATTCGTGTTCCTTTCCAGTACACATACAGAGGCGCTTCAACAGACACACACACATATTTACACACTGTTCGTATTCATGTACCGATAGGTCGTATGTAGTCGATGATATACGAATGTGTGTGTGTGTGTATGTATACGCTTATTGCGAGCTGCTATAATATGGAAAGAGGACAACAAAAATTGATTGAGTAACAAACCAGTAATATTAAGGCACATTCGATAAGAATGATCCACATAAGCGTTTCTCCATTCTTATTATTTTAATAAACGAATCAAAAGGTTTTCTTGCGTTAAAAATATACGTATTTGGAGCAGGAACGATTGGAAAAATAAAATGTGCCAGGTGGAAGTTGGCAGGAAATGCATATTACATTATGATGTGTTACCGCATAGTGCGGAGTATATGAAATATTTCAGAAAACCGCATTTGGATTATGCGACGAATGTGATGGCTGACTCGGCTTGGTAGAGGTAAAAAATCTATTCGGCAGAAAGTCAATAAAAAACATTTGCGAGAGGACGTCGGTGAAACCAGTGAAACTGGGACTTTCAAGTAATTCCATCCATTCTACTATAAGGATATGTCGCGCCGATAAATAATGTTACCGGCGAAAGGGCAACAAAGCCACGCAGCTCGGCATCACTTGTTATATTTTGCTTCTCCAATATTCCTCGTATAAATCCTAACATTGCTAGAATTTGTAGTTGACGCACCTATACTACGTTTACGCTCCCCCCCCCCCCTCCTTCACATTCTTATTTTTGTAGCATTTGTATCACATATATTAGCTGTGTTTTATTTAGCTCCACTTTTAACACTTTCTACACTTTCCGTATTTCTGTCTTTGTCCATTGTATAAGTTGACATCTTAAAAAGTGCACAAAGTGTAAAAAGTGTAGCAATTTTTTGCTAAATAAAACAAAGCTATTTTAAAAAAATCTTACAGGTACTTTGTTTTTAAAGTCGTTTTTGTTTTGGCGCTGTTTAAATTTAAAAATGGTTCCATTCACGACCGTTTCATGAAAGATTAATGGAATGGAGTTACCTTTTAACTTTTAGGAGGCCAGGGTAGCCACGCACGCAGCTAGTAACAAAATTACCATTTACGTTAATCATACCCACAAAAAACAAGCTTCGCTTGTAAAAAAAGGACGGCAAGTACATAAGTCGTATCTAGCATGATTAAAATATAGTAATATAAAATATTTTAATTAAAAAAAATAGTGAAATCCAAATGTTAGGCAAGAATAAATTGTTACCATGACAAAAATTGAAATTTGGAGAAAAAAGTAAATAGTGATACAAAAATTACTTGCCGGGCCCGTTGTATGCAATCGTATTAAATAGCCACATTTTTAACTTACGAGAAGCAACGCTTATATAGCAAGATAACGACTTACACATGGATATTACGGGCCCGGCAAGTAATTTTTGTATTACTATTTACTTTTTTCCAAATTTCAATTTTTGCCATGGTAAAAATTTATACTTGCCTAACATTTGGATTTCACTATTTTTTTTTAAATAAAATATTTTATATTACTATATTTTAATCATGCTAGATACGACTTATGTACTTGCCGTCCTTTTTTTACAAGCGAGGTTTGTTTTTTGTGGGATCTTAGTACGTTTTGTAAGAATATAGGAATTAAAACTAAAAATTGTTTTAACTAATTCAATCTAACAAAACATTTTCCAATGTTCTCATCGTTTCATAATGTAAAGCTCCAATTCGAGATATTTATTTATTAATCTATTAAATAAAATACAATATATTACAATGATGAGTTTTTATCATAATTACACTTTTAGAGGCATTTAACCTAGGATTCAATGACTGTTTGAATTATATTTTCAACATCTTATACCCAAAATCACCTTAAAGCCTTTAGCTTTCAAAAATTTGTTTCTAAATTTACCTTTAAATCCACCTTTTTCTGAGGTGTTACTCTCACTATCACCTTTGTATTATGGCTCTTTCTCTGGTAAACCAGTGACATTTATATATTCTTTTCATTAATATATACCAGTTAATGCAACGGAAGCCTATGTTTTTTAGGTATACTGCTTTCAGTTTCCTGAAGTTACACACTGTATGCTCTATTATACATGTGAAATATTGAAATCATGAATTCTTGTCATATTTACAGATCTACATGAGTTTGTTATTATTTTCATCAACTATGTGATTTCTAATTCCACAATTGTATACCCAAAATCACTTGCCAAGCACTTCAGTCTCAAGGATTTTCTTATAAATTAATTTATATTTATCCATCATTTTATTAACTGTTACTTTCAACATCAACTTTAAATTATGGCACTTTCTCCAGTATACTAGTGCCATTTATATTTTATATTCATTAATATAACCTTGGAAATACACCAATTAATGAAATGGAAGCCTCATCTCTTCTTAAATGTACATCTTTCAGTTTCCTAAATTTATTCATTTTATGCCCCATCATATGTAAATGATTGAAATCATGAATTATTATCATCTTTACACATCTATATGATTTTATTATAATATTCATTAACTATTTGATTTATATTTCTAAAACTTTATGTCTGAAATCACCTACAAGCCCTTCATTTTCAAGAATTTGCTTAGAAATTGATCCCTTTTTTTACCTTTTTCTTAACTGTTACTCCCAATATCAACTATGAATCAGGGTTCTTTTTCAAGCAAACTATATAGTGCCATTTGTATTTTCTTTTCATTAATATAAACTAGAAAATACACAAATTAATGCAATGGAAGCCTCTCTTTTGTGGATATACTGCTTTCAGTGTCGCAAAATTTTTCACTGTATATTCTATTGCATGGAAAATATTAAAATGATGATTTCTTGTCATGGTCTCATTTCTAGATGATGTTATCATTATATTTATTATTTAATTAACTTATATATTTCAAAGAGTTTATTATGCCAAGAATCACCTGCAAGCTTTTAACTATTAAAAATTGGCTTCCAAATTTTTTAATTTCTCCACCTTTTCCTTAGGTTTAACTCTCAACATTAACTTTTCATTATGGCTCTTTCTATGGTAAACTGGTATCATTTCTGACTTCTTCTATTAAATATTACAGCTCAAGCCTGCACAATGACACAATAAACACGTTATTGTAATTCAATCAGAATTAAAATCTCACTAAGTACCAAAAAATGTATTACATATTATATTATAAAATTTAATGTTATTTTTATAAAAAATTACATTTGAATAATTATTTTGGAGATAATAATAATTTGTTTCTATTCTGATTAGGGAAGCGTAGATAAATATTTGGTTATAATACTTTTTTATATTATAATTGAATATTAAATAGCGATTAGAAAATATTCATCTACTTTTCTTTAATCGTAGTAATAAGAAAGTTTTATTGTCTTCTGGAAAATTGTTTGTATATATAATAAGCAGAAACTGTTATTGTCTCATGGAAAATTATTCTTATATGTGATATAACCTATCGGGCAGTTGAAGTCCATATGAATTTAAAGAAAAGAAAAAGTTAAACATGAATTTTGTTAATGACTTCCATACCTGAAATTTTAGCATATGTTTATCAAATATCTTAACAATTTTTTTTAATTTATATGCTCCTGATAATCATCGATGCACATAAATGTTGAAAGTATACTTCCCCTTGGCTCAGTGTTGAAAATATGTAAATATTAATCTTATTTCATCCAGTCAGCTCTACTATCCTCAGCAATGAAAATGGAAATGTTCTATCTCAATTTATCTGAAAAAGAAATTTCACAAAGTACCACAAAGTATATTAACATCTAGTATTGTAAAATATAATGTTATACTTATCTAATATTTGTCGACACCTTATGTCATTATTATTCGAATTCATTTGTCATATTGAAAATTTAACACATTCACTAACATAGCAATGATTAACCTCACTGTATTAAATATAAATAACCTCACATTACAATTGACAGTTAACAGTGTTCGCCGGATTAATTATATCGATTACATCGATTTTATTTGATAGTTCACAACACTGGTTTTGTCGTTGAGTTTAACCGGTTGGCAACGCTGAGAAAAAATGACGTCATTTTCCTCTTAACGGCCAACTTCAGCCCGAGACATATATTCTGGCTGGAGAAGATGACGAAAGAGAAGAATCTTAATTTTCGATATATATATATATAGCTAACTGAGTATGATATCTCTGGATAGCGTGAATCGATTTTGATGTTCATGGGCTCAAATGAAAGCTTGTTCAAAACTATTTTAAGAAAAGCTTTACTTGAATCATGACAGTGTATCATTCACGGAGAAAAATCGATTTAAAAATTGAGACGGCCAAACTTGCTGTATAAGATACAGTAGTGCCTCGACGGCGGTATAGATACGTCTATACCTACTTTTATGTACTTGCCGTCGAGACACTACCGTGTCTCTTGATACTTAGGTTACATATATATATGTAACTTTTATTTTAAAAAGTGGTTAAAGTAGTGTGAAAAAATATCAGCCCTTTACGCACTAACATTCAGGAGGGAGCATATATGTGACTATCGAGAAATATGCTGTATTTACAGGTCATTTAAATCATATATGTATATTAATTTGCATTACATTTTTTTAAATTATCTAGGGAAAAGCGCGAGTTCTCTGAAGGTTAAATGTAGGTTATTGGCAATAGTAATGCAGAATACAGCTGGTAAAAAAAGTTTTTTTTTCAACAATTGCGGAACTTCTTTTAAGAAATAAAAGAATTATTATCTCTTGAATTCTTTATGAATTCTTAAGAAATTTTGTAATATCAAGAGAATTCAAAAAGAGCTACATTTTGTCACATGAAATGGAACTCTGAAAGGATTCTTTTTGCTAGTTGGTGAGTCAAAATATATATTTTTATTTGTAAAAAATTATTGGCTTATAGTAACAGGTTAGGGGCATACAATCATGAGAATTGGATTTGCCGGCAGCCTAGAAATTAAATAGGTTGGACTTACCTCTTCGTCCGACGGCGGCTCTTCGTAATCGGTGTCTGTCTGCTTGAATACAAACATCGAATCCGAGTCTTTTAACTCACGTGTGTTGCCAATTTGAGTCTGCACATCTATTGCCTCTAATAATTTTCTTGTCTCTACCATCTTGTTTAATCTCGAAGGGTAATACGAATTACGAAACCAATCAATTGAATTTTTTGTCACGTTAAATTTCAGTTTTATCACATTGCTATGAAGCAGGGTCCGCCAGTTAAACTGAAAGAAAAAAATAACAAAGATTATTAAAGTACAATTTAAACCATAACAACTGCATACACTATTTATTATTTATTATAATAAAAAATTTAATCTTACATTGTAAATAGCAATTTGTTTTTACTACAACTATAGATTTTCCAATGTTAATGATATAAAGTAATATATTTGAGATTTTTATTATAGATTTATACTATAAGTAATGCTTATATCACGTTCGGTTAGTATCTGTTTTAGGTTAAAGTCAGTACCGGTAGAAAAAGGTACATGAAACGGGTGGTTATAAAACTAGACGTTACATTTTCTTATATTCCCGATCAATGTTTATTACGGGATAACCAAAGATTTGAATATATCCTTCAAAAACTATATAAACTTTCGGAAAATAGGTTATGCGCACATTTTTGTATTTTCAATACTCTTGTATTAAAAATGCAGCTTCGACTTACCATGACTTATTTTAACTACATTTCTGTATTTTATTATCACTGTAGATACAAGACAACCTTTGTTTAATTATAAACGATTAACCCGAAATAATATATATTGCACACGCGTATAACACACACTTTACAATACACGCCGTACTGTTCACATATGACAAATTACACACTGTACCATTATGGCTGCGTTCGTTTATTAATTGCGAGTACTAAAATTCTACAATGTATGTCACGTCAAATATATAGGTTTTCAGTACTGGCAGTACATAAATGAACGCAGCCTATACCTAGTATGTATACGTCACTATACGTCATTAATTAAAACTATAGGATGTTGACGTCATCTCTGACCCCAAGGGAGCGCACAGATATTAAAAAAAAAGAACCAAATCAAATTTTGGACAATCAGACGCTCTATTAACGATTAGACACAAATATTAAAACTTTATTTTTTTATATTGATTTTGCGATATAAGAAACATTACTGAATTAATTAATGCTCACACACACACAGGTCATCAATAAAATACCATGAAAATTAATTATTACTATTCTTTGACAGTGTCGATTCAGCCGTTCTTAATATCACATCAGCTTTTGTATTTTTTTCAAATTTACAATCATTTAAAGAAATTTCTGGAATATTCTTTAGCAATTCAATACTACCGGTTTTACTGTCAGAATTTGTCAAATATTTGCTTGTTTCTATTCGAATAGCGTATTCTTTAAAATCCGAGAAATCACATTCTGATGCAATCAGAGTAGCTTTGTCATGCAGCTAAAAATGTATTGCCATTATTATTCCTTTTACATGGAAATAAAAAGAAGATATTCTAACAAAACTTAAGTGGGTAATACCTGAACACCTTCTCCGCAATTTTTAAAACTACAATTTTTTAATGTTACTGATCCAGTTGCATAAGCAGCAATAGCTGTACCCAAGTTTACAAATGTTGAATTTTCAACCAAAAGTTGTGCACCTGGTAAAACTACTAGACCTAATTTAATGGTTGAAGCATTAATAGTGAAGATTTTACAATCTTTCATCTTAACACAACCCTTTCTAATAATTATGCCAGCCTGGAAATCAGCCAGGTTTAATGAAAAGTTTTCCAATGTTGCCTAAAATTAATTGCACAATTTCTTAAGTTAATGCCTTACTGCTGCCCAAGAAATTAGGTATATTATTATTTTACCATGCTTGCTGAAAAATCTAACACTGAGCGGCCACCTTCTGTTTCCTTTGGAAAAAGTACTGTGTTTTCAAAATTGAAGATTCCTTTAATAATGCCCCCTTCTTCCAATCCACCAGCATTTTCCACTTGGTACTGACCTTCTCCTAATAAAACAATATCATTGGCATTACAGGTTTGCAATGCATCTTCCAAGGAATTAGATATTCTAAAAAATAGCACAATAATATAAGGATTGTTCAGATGCTAACAATAGTCAATCAATTTTATTTACTTAAAAAATAAATCTTTAGAGCTCAAAGTTTGAAGTCTATCTAAATTTCCTTTCAATGCTTCCAAAGAGCCACCTAGCCAAATAAAATGTCCTGTTTGTTTATCCTCATTAGATATCATATTTGATTTGTCATGACTATTTGGCATTTGATGCGTTCTTGCAAGCATTTCCCTCATTACTGGATTTTCAAGAACTTCCATCTCAGTCTTAATCTGCTGTAATCTCAAATGCAGCTTCATTAGTTTACATGTTGTCCCTTCATCCATAGCTGCATGAGTTTCCTCATCGTCACATATAGAATCTTCAAGTCTTGTAATTTTTTCTTGTATCTCCCTACCTTCTCTTATCAAGTTTCTAATAGCATCTGATGTTTCTTTACTTATGACATTTCTATTCATATCATAATATAACCTAATTCTAGGCTCTAAATGATTGGTTACCCAATCAATATTCTCATCATCATCCATGTCCCAAGGCATCCATAAATAATTGAAGAAAAATCTTAGCTTATCTATGCAAGTAGCAGTACCCATCATGTCAAGAGCAATGTTTTCTTGATTTATAGTGGGATAAAGTTCTATTAAAGACACTTCATATTTCTCGGGTAAATGAATTTCATCTTGAACAGCTGTAATTTTTACCAATGCACACAAATCTTCAAAATTTATACTCTCAATAACTACTGCCACAATTGTTGGATAGTGTATATTAAAATCTTGACACAGCAAACGTGGAATCTTCCACAATGCTTTCCAACCAACTGGCTCTATTACCAATTCAACATAATAAGTCCATTCTGTTCGAACTTGAGAAGCTGGTACTGTAACTCCACGACTGCAGAGTATTTCAGTAAATTCCACCAATCTCTCTTGTAAGCTTTTGTCAAAAGTATAAATCTCCATCAAGACATGAGCTCTACACAAAGAGAATTTTATCAAAATAGTTATTAATTTTTCATTAATTTATTATAATTAATAAAACTTGATGAAAAAGTGTGAAAGGTAGTTTTATTTACCTGTACAGTTTGTAATTTAAAAAATTTAAGGTTAATCGTTCTTAGTACTTCCAATAATAAAAATTATACTAAGTAACCAGCTACTTCTTGACAATTTATTATTACTATTAATCACTGTAAACCTAAAACATACGTTAGAAAGTTAAATATGGCCCCCAAGCCCCCAATGACCCCTTTGAGGCTGTATAGCACTGTATAGTGTAAAGCAAGATATATCACAAAATTCAAAAATTCAAGAAAGATCGATATACGAAAAATATCGAAGCAAAGTATCGAACGCATTAAATGCGCAATACTAAACGATATACTGCAATTTCACCCAACAACAATAAGGTGATTGAAAAAAAATAGTTTTCTATAAATTTATTAATAAATATATTTCAGATAATATGATGAGAAATAAGTTTGATAGGTGTAATATATATTGAATTTAGAGATATTTGGATATTATCTGTACAACAGTAAATGCCGTTTGCCACTGTTTTGTAAACATCGTTAATTATTTGTAGTGATCATAGCAATGTATATTTTTATGAAGAGACAAATATATGTTCAATATAAATTTTAACAAGCTGTCTCTATTTATTGCTATATCTTAGGTTAAATGCCTGTGTGAAAATTTTACACTAACTCTTAAGAAGAGAGTACACCTTGATTTTTTATATTTTAAATTTACCAAAACTTAAATCATGTTAGAATTACCACATATACTAGCAGAATATGAAGAGATAAATTCTCTTCTTCATGCTCCTATAAGTTCATCAAGTAGGATAAAGGTAATATTTTGGTCTATCAAATATTTTTAAATAACCTATAATTTTATTATCTTTTTTCAGTATCTATGTTTTACTGCTTCACAAAATTATATTGCCTTAGGCTCTACGATTGGAAGTGTTTATTTATTTAAACGAAAATCATGCAAATTTTTTAAATTGCTACCATTATCGGTAAAATTAAAACATTTTGCGTTTTAGTATTTACTAAACTGTCTATTAACTATTTCTTTTTACGTCTATTAAGGAAGGTGCTGTTCTGTGTACGTCAATATCCCCTAATGAGAAAACAATAGCTATAGCAACTAACAGAGGTATAGTTTGTCTAATTCAATTTAAAGTAGCTGCTAAAGTAATTGCAACATCCAGAGAGCACTTGGGAAACCGAGTGACTTGTCTCTGTTGGAATAATAATAATTCCGAGCTCTTTGTTGGAGACAATATTGGTAGAGTATCTGTTATGGTACTTTCAATTTTTAGTGTAGGTTTTAAACAATATCCAATATTTCATCATATTTGTGCTGATTGCTAGAATCATATTATTTTTCTTTTGCAGGTAAATGGTATGTTTCAAACTCCCTCATGTATCCTAATGAATTTAGACTCAAGTATTGTACAGTTATGCTTTAACTCCCCTCTCTTATTGATATCTACTCTAACACGTTGTTTTATATCTGATACAATCAATGAACAGTACAAGCAAATAGGTAATAAAGTCAGGAATGGTGAATTTGGAGCATGTTTTTTTAATTATAATGATAATTTAAATGAGCATAAAGAACATACTAAACAAATAAATGAAGCAAGTACATTGAAAAAAGGATTATTTAATCTTATTCAAGAAAGCAATACTCGCTTAATAGAAGAAGAGCACTGTAAAAGAATATTTTGTGCTAGGCCCAGTTCTAGAATTTGGGAAGTATCAGTGAATGGTACTGTTATTAAGACACATCAATTCAGAGAAGCTTTAGCAATACCACCTTCTCCAGTTTTCAGAGCAAGGGAATATAAATGGTTTGGCAAGGATCAAACACTCTTAACATTCCATGACTTTGTAGAACAAACAAACAAAATTTTTCCAACACAATCTATTAATCTATCATATCTTGATGTCATAGCAGAAAGATACATATTCTCATGGACATCCTTTGGTTTATACATAATTGATCCTATATCTGCCAGTATAGTTTTATGGAACAATGAGTTTTCAAATATAAGCATGGCCTGTTTAGTGGGAAACTCCATATATTTAATGACAAATGATATTAGGTTTCATTGCATTACATTTATATCAATTAATGACATAATAATACAATTGTATAAAGACAAACATTACAAAGATTGTTTAGACATATGTATAAAATTTATTAATCAAATTCAAAAAATAATTGATGATAATAATATTGATTATTTGACTAATCAAAGCATAGAAAAACCTTGGAAGAGGAAAGTATGTGAAAAGATGATTGAAATTTACCATCAAGAAAAGAAAGCAAGGTGTGTTGAGGGATCTACAATTTTTAAATCGGATATGAAAGATGATGAAATCAAACAGCTACTACAACCATTGATATTTTTGTTGAATTCAGAGATTGTTGGTCAGTTAATGAAATTAGAATCTGGCATTGTGCTTGTAAACCCTGTAAGTTTTACTAGAGAAAGTTCAAATGGGACTAATGAGATTCCAGAAAGAAAATGTTTAGATTCAAGTCAATGTAAGTTGGACTTGAATGAAGGAACTGAGAAGCTTGTAGAAGAAACAGAGTCAATTGAAAACGAGGTGCTTTTAGAAGAAATACATAATAATGAAATTCAAGAAGAAACTCAAAAACTATGCTCTCTGATCAATTGTATCACTCCTGATATAACAGAGGACGAATTACAATTAATTATTTTAGATATTCGGACAAATATAAATAGTTTAGAAAATTTGTTCTCACTCAACAATCATGCCTCTGAGATTATGTCAAGCTTACAGCATCATTATTTTGAAACTCTGTTAAGTAATTCATCTGCGGAAAAAATAATGGAGAACACTAATGACCTTGTAAATGAAGAATTATGTCGAGTTTTCGTGGAGATAAATGTAAGCAATATACCAAAATGTTTGTGTGGTTTTCCAGAGCCGATAAATGATACAATTAAAATTAAATTTTTAGAATTAGGCAATGCCTTGTTAAGTAGAAACATTACTTGTAGCAAGATGTGTTTGTACATTTGTAAGAATATTCCATACATGTGGCAAGAATATTTACCCTACTATATACATGCAAAACTTCCTATTAATCATATTCTTCAAGAATGTATCCAAACAATAGACTCCAGGATCTTATCAATTCTCCTTCCAAAATTAGGAAAGAAAAAGTGGAAAAGTGCAATCAAATTTTTATATGTAGCTTTAGATAAGAAATGTTTGTTTTGTTTAAAAAGCACAAAGGATGAAAATGAAGGTGAATTTTTTTATGATTGGACTAACATTTTACAACAGATTTTTAAAAAATATGGGGTAGAAGAAACTTTCAGTTTCTTGGAGCGTCTAGAATCCAGCTTAGGAAATGTTATGTTTGACAAAAGGTAAAAAACCTTGTTTAATTTGTATGATGATAAAATTATAATTGAGGTAAAATTTCTTGTAGCATATTTAAGTCACTGATTTACACAAAAATTTTGAATCGGTATGGTGTAAAAAGTACAGCAATTGATTTTAGTAGGAGCAATACATCCATAGCTGAACACATTGCATTGTGCTCTAAAGAGGTAAAACTATTAAATGAACATTTTCTTATGTGGAGAGATTAATCATGCAAATTTTGTATTTAGGTGCATAAAAAATTGGTGGAAACAATGGGAAAAGATTTATGCCGGGCTATCAACATCAACGAATTTCCGAAAGGACCCCATAATTGGGGTACTATCTTTCAAGACAAATCTCAAGTATGTTCCTATTGCACGCTCTCCCTCGATACACCAGTTTTACTTGGTACAAATGGTATCGCAATTTTTCCTTGCAGTCATGCGTATCACATTAATTGTTTAATGGAGAAAAAATTGTTTAGGTGCCTCCATCATACATGAAAATTAAACGCAAGTTTTTTTGCATCTTATAAGATACATTGAAGATTTTTGTAAATCAATAATTCTATTATCCGATGCTCCGTCAAGCATATGTATACATATACAAAAAAAAATTTATAAAAATTTATATAATTTATTTCTATAATACTAGTCATTATAAAAGTATATACAAAATCCACGTATTGTTGGTCATATTATAAAATACTAAAATTTTTTATCTGATTAAGCCTGTTATATCATATACTATAAATATAAGTTATAAACTTAGCTTCTCTTTCAGTAGCAAGTATAGTACTTTATAATTTTAATATTAAAATATTTTAAATTGTTTTATACATAAAACTTGAACAATTTAAGCATTTTCTACACTTTTATTATAATAATACTTTCATAATTGCAAGTTTGTAAATATCACAGCTCAAAGTTAAGAACAGTCAGTAAAAAATAAACAGTATTTAAAGTAATATTATAAGACTTTTGAGCAACAATAAATGCAATATTCTTTTTCTTTTAACATATACAGTTTTGCCAACAATTTGTGAGAATTTATGATCTTTAAATGCAACAAATATATAATTCAACATCACAGATGTGGCAATGACTCTCATGCAGCACAGCTCAACCAGCTGTTTATAAGTGAATGCTTCAAAATATTAAGGGAAAAGAATAATTGAATTTTCTTTACAAGTTTAGAAAAGTTTAAAGACAATTTAAAATAAATAATCCTAGTGTATAGAATTTGTAATGTTCTTTACAACAAAAAATTAGAAAAAACCTAAATTATCTGTAACTTATATAAATTATTATAATTCTTATGTAAATTTGTTGATTTCTTACATATCATTTCACAATGTTATACATTAAATGAATATTACGTATAAAATTTGATAATATTTGTAAAATGATTGTAAAATGCTTGATTGAGATGAACATTTGAATATTTTGATTGTACAACTTCGACAAGCGTAAGGTAGATTTCAATAAACTATTTTAGTTCACAACAAAGTCAAAACAATTATGAAATTTTACAGTAAAATATAATTGCAGAACACAAGGCATTGCTTCAATAAGCAACAGAAAGTAGTACATCATAAAAAATAAGAGGAAATTAAAATTTGAATGCATCATTTTTCTTTGTTATCTACAAGAGACTAATAAGATTTTTCTTACTGCACTTTGCTTGTTTACTTTCCATAGAATGAAGAGAAAAGAGATTAAAGTAAACCGCTGACTCTTAAAATTAATTATGAACTAGGTATGGATAAATTAAAACAGCGATTAGAACGCTACACACTTACCCCTTTAAGTCCTTACGCGCAAATGTCCAGGTGTTTGATTTTCAGGACGATAGTTACAGAAAAAAATCATATACAAAAAACAGAAAGACACAGGGCAAATCGCAAGCGTAGCAATACAGAAAGATCTTTGCTTTCCATTGGTATAATGAAACTTTAGAAGAAAATATTCCCATTATTAAACTCCTTTACATCAAATTAATCATTTTTCTAATCGGCATAAAAAATACAGTATAGAATAATTGAGCTAGACAAATTTACCATTGTCAAGAATGTAAAGATGTACGCCTAACAGTTATAAATCAAAATGTTTTCTACTTTACATGGGAATTTCTTCTTAGACGTACAAAATGCGGTAAACAAAACTAAATCGCAATAAATATAACATATAAGAACAAAATATAATGTCAATTTTCAAAATTTTTTGCTTCAGCTTTGAAATATTAAAGCTTTTTCATTGATAAATCCATTTACAAAATTTCTTTTTGATAGTTTTGGTTTAAGAATAAATGTTTTTATAATATTATACTAAGCTATTAAAGCTTGATATAATAAAGTAGACTAGGACTGTAAAGATGTTTGAAGAAGTTAGACCGCGCTTTAAATATCAATGATATAGTCAAGTACGAATACATTTCAAAATGGAATATCAATTGTGTAAAAACCATTTGGCTTCAACGGGTCTTTACTGACTAAACTTGCTAGAATATTTAAATATAAATTTGTTCGCATTAACGATTATCGTTTTCCTAATTTATCAAACACTTAAAATTTATAACAATTAAAAATAAGATCATTTTGTAAGGTATAAGATTATTTTCGTCAGGAACTGAAGGCGATCAGTCGATTTATAATTGAATTTCAACTTATTAATACTTCCATCTGTAAAAATTAAAGTACTGTCACAAGTATCATATAAAGTCTTTATTTCTCTCTTCTTCTTTAACAGTTGAAAGTATCAATAATGTATAAATTGATATGTATTATCAAATCTGGCAGTCTTTACAAAAAAAAAAAAAAAAAAAAAAAAAATTGTGAAGACCAATAGCATTAAGCATTATATTTTAAGATTTTAAAGTTTGAACTCTTTAATAGGACTAGAAAGAAGGGTCTCTTGATGCTACACACGCCAAAAGAAAATCAAGTTATAAAAAAGTTAAAAAATACTAACGCTCTAAGCTCTACCAAAATATAAAGTAATTACAAGGTTGCAGTGGATACAAAAAAGACAAAATTTTAAATCTTTCGTTTGCAGCTTAAGGGTCACAATAATTAGATATAAATAGTAATTACAAATGTTTCCACATGATACAATTTTTCATTTCTAATATTTATGTGAATATTTAAATGGATTTAAATGTTGACATTTGTAAAGGTTTATACAGTACTAATCTATATTTTTTTTACAAATTATATATTGCAAGCTGTGTGTCCTAAATATAAAAAAATGTTGATTTTACTGTTATAAGAACGTATCGATACAAGTGAAAAAGATTAAGGATTTGTTTGTATATACATAAAAAATTAAGAGACTCATGAAGAACATGTTTTTTTAAAATTGTATGTGTATATTTATAAAGATAAATAAATATATATATATATATATATATATATATATATATATATATATATATGTGTATTGTATCAAGATACAATCTTCTTATTTCTTGCTTGAAGAGGCCTTGATGAATTCAGCATACGTGGTTCTTCGCTCTTCCCGATGCTTTCTTTCAAATTCGCTGGCCTAACTCTTCTGCGATTCAAATACACCTCAATTAATACATTTTATTCAATTATCATTCAAGCTTGAATAATTTTTCATTTTAAAACATTGCATAATGCAGAATTTTCGACGAGCTACTATCTTTTATCCTATTATAGACCAGAGTTCTAGCTCACAGCAAATCATTGTTTTGTTTTATGTCAAAAGTTTTAAGTTTATATTATCGTAATTTGAAAAGATTCTTATGTCATACGAGTACAAGCCAAACCACATGGTCGAATGTATCGACCATCAAAAAACTAAAAGCTCTATGGTTTACGAAATCTGTCATACAATTTAGTTTTGCATGAATCTTCATACCGTAGTGTAAGAAATGATGAAGACAAAAATAAGAATTAACAAAACAGAAAAGCGGTGAAGTTACATTTACATTTTGTCAGTTTTCGTTTGTCGACTGTTTATCAAGTTTTCATAAAACAAAAATACAAAAAAAACGAACATAATAGTCAAAATTATCTATCAGATGTTTCCTTTTATGAAAACACACTTTTCTGTATAGGGAGCGCAAAAATACACGTCTCTCTCACTTTATATGTATATATGTGTGTATGTATGTGTGCATAAAATACATTTTAGTTTTCCTTTTTGATCTTTAAAATTCCGCTTTCAATTTCAATAAGAAATAAACTAATTGTTTTGTTTGTTAACAAAAGTGAATGTAAAATTAGTGGTTTCAGGATTGAAAGATGAATTTAAAAATGTGTGAGGCTTCTGCTCGTTTAGTGTCTTGAACGATGGGAAGAGTCTCCTCTTTCATCACGACGATCTCTTTCTCGTTCTCGTTCAGGTTCTCGTTCGCGTTCCGATGGTCTTCTGCTTGATTCACGTTCTCGGTCCCTTTCACGTTCTCGCTCTCTGTAGCGATCGTCATAATACCTACACAGGATACGACAGCCGATTGATTACCTTATATCTTATTTCTTAATAAAATTCTTCATTTCATTTTCATCTATCTTTATAAATGTACTTGTACAAGTATCAGCTCTTCCATCAATTCCATTCAGCGTCAACTCGTAGGCTTGCTAATCCAATAATCTAAAGATTTAAAGAAAAATTCGATACTTTTTTTTCTTTATGTACTTATCATATATTTGATAGTTTTTCTATAATACTTATTGCCTTAGCGTGACTTAAATGGAATTACGTGTAAGCTTTGCTAATTCTTTTATTTAAAATTTGTTTTATACTTTTCATTGACACTATTACTTTTAATGATAATAGTAGAGTATTTTATATCGAAAACATACAGTTTATAATCGCCTTAATTCAATTATTGATTGCGCATTTTACATTAAATAAAATTGAACAAAATATTTAAAAATATTAATACGCAGTTAAAACCTGTTTAATGTGCACTTTACATCAAATAAATTAATTCAAATGTTTGTAATAATTGTAAAGAAAACTTAAATATTATATTAATGCGCTATTACATGCATATGCTTGATCGTATAAGAAAGAAAGAATATAATATATTACCTAGACGCCTTGGAAGAAGAGACGGGAGGCGTCTCTGGCGGTTCTTCTTTTACTCTTGGTCGAGCCGATTGGCGCGTCGTACTAATGGAAAACGGACATTGTGTTATGACATTTACACGATAACCAGGCTTACAATTAAGTAAAGCTATTATTATAAATTAAATTAAAATTCAGTGATGAAATTTCGTTTACAATAATTCAATAAACAATGAATGAACGCGTAATTGCGTGAAGGGCACTATTTTCCAAAAAGTCATGGCTTCTTGATTGTAGTTCAAGTTCATTTTCTGTTTTACAGTTTCTTTCACGCATTTCACGCTTATAAATGATATCAATTACGATACGAAGTTCATAATAATTCATTATTTTAACGTATAATCGTATCCTTTTTTTTATTTCTATTAACAATTATAATACACTATAAGACATATAAGCAAGGGAACGCTTAAGAACTCATTAGTTTATTATTGCATCATTAAAACCACGAAATTAAATATTTCAAAAGAATTTTCTATTTAAATTCCCTTGCTCAACGACCAAGTAAATCCTTAATCAACATTAAAATAATTACAATACACACACACACATGTATTTACAAAAAAATCGCCAAAGAATTTTTTACTTCCTACAATAATTCAGTAAAATTACCTACATATGATTGTATACTTCAGCTATTTCATAGCTTATAGAATGCAAATAATATAATTTTATTACCACAAATCAAAATACTCTTATTGCAAGAGTTATTTTCATAAATAAAGATAGCTAATACAATTTAATAAAATTAAAATAGTGAAAGGGTGAGGGTACACGGCATATGAAATACACGTGCGGTTATGGAACTGTGGAGTAGACGTGCAACATATGGAGCTATGAAGTGGATACGCCGCGCGTGTATTTCACGCGCCGTGCACCTGCACCTTAAGTTACACTCCTCTTACACAGAGTATCTCAATTCGGATCACAAGGCTTTTTCATTCTACCCAATAATATGAGCTTTCCGATTATTCTTGGATATTAAAGTATCTTATCTTTGTAAATTATCATTTCGAATCTTTTACACGAAATACATGTTATCTAATTTGGATGGAGTAAGTGTTAAGAAATTTGGCCAAAATGATTAATAATAAATTAATTAATTGTAAGGTAGGAGGGAGAGCGAAAAATAGGGAAAATATATTAAAAAACTACCTAAAGATAATATTGTTTCCTTTAAATTTAAAACAAAATTCTGACTAGATTTTTTCATTTCCAAGAAAATCACAACGAAAAGAAAATAAAATACTGTAAAGAGTGTGCAGTGGCTTACCTTTCTTCTCTGCTACGCTCTCGATACTCGCGATCTCTCTCACGTTCGCGATCTCTCTCCCTGCTGCGTGATCTCTCACGTGGATAAGGCTCACTGTAGTATCGCTCTCTATCACGATCGCGTTCTCTCTCACGCTCTCTATCACGTTCTCTATCTCTCTCTCGGTCCCTCTCTCTACTGCGTTCTCGATATTCACGGTCTCTGCTTCTTGAACGCTCCCTGCGCCTTCTGTGACTTCTTTCTCTGTCGCGCGAGCGTGAACGTTCTAAAAGAAGCAAGTAAATCAGTCAAGCCATCAAATGTATTATATTTTATACGCATCGGCATGCATTACCTCTGCGCGCGGATCCATAACTTTTTGTTTCAACGCCTCGTAAAGTGTCTTGCAATGAGCTAATCAAAATTTTACATCTATCATCGGCAGCTACTTTCGATTGTTTGATCAAAGATATAGCAGTCACTAATGTCTCTATGGCACTGGCATACTCTCCTGCAGCTGCGTCTGATACAGCTCTAGCGATAGCAGAGGAGGAAACAGTACGATTTCGGCCCATAATCTCTTCAAATTCCTGATCAGTTAATGGTGGAGGTCCGTCCGCTCGGTGATCTTGTCCTGGGGCACCGTACGGAGGCTAAAGAATTAATGATGAAAGATAAAAGATGATTAGTAAAATTATAGACAATAAAATCGAAAAATACTAGAACAAGATTATACTTGTGTAGCAGGAGGTCCATAGCCATGCGGAGGCACATGAGGTGGTCCATGAGGCTGACCATGCGGAGGCCCGTGAGGAGGACCATGAGGGGGACCATGAGGTGGTCCATGAGGTGGTCCATGTGGGGGTCCTGGTGGGCCTGGAGGATGCTGACCCGGATGCTGGTGAGGTGGCCCTTGCGCAAAGAAAGCCGGATTAACGTGAGGTGCTGGTCCACCTGGAGGTCCTTGTGGCGGTCCTTGCGGAGGTCCTCCATGTCCCGGAGGCGGTCCGCCAGGTCCTGGAGTATCAGCTTTTTATTAGAATTTATTTTTTTATTTAGAATCATTTTAATTTCATTCAAGTTAAAAAATGGATTAAAAAAAAATAGAATTTCCCTCAAAATCATGCAAAACCATACAGGCGTGTATAAAATAAGAAATAAAATCATGAGTTTTTTTTTTAAGATTTTAATTCTCTCACCACCCATAGAACCTGGAGGAGGTCCTCTCTGTGGTGGGCCTTGGCCAGGTTGAGGGCCTTGCATATGCTGATGTTGAGGGAAACCTGGAGGTCCCTGAGGCCCATGATGCATTCCTATGCACATTGGAATTCGTTTATTTTATCAGTGTATCATTTAATTATTTTATAAATATAGGAATATGCATTTACACAAAAAAGTATACTTTCCCAGCACAATATAATTAACGATAAATTCAAAAGCAATTTAATAATATAATAATCTATTAATTTAATAATCTAAAAAGAATATATATTAAAGAAATGAACAAACCTGGTGGTCGATTCCATTCAGGACGTGGAGGGGCTCCTCTTGGATCTCCTGGAGGCCCACCAGGATGTCCAGGTGGTCCACGCGGGGGTCCTTGACCGGGAGGACCAGGCGGGCCAACGTGGAACTGTTTTAAAATATATATACTCTTAAATTGAACCTCATATCAGGATCTCGTCGCTATCAACACAGATGTGCTGTTCAGTTCGATATAATATTATCACATCGAACCGGTAGCACATCTGTTTTGTTCGCGATGAGATTTAATTGCACTTTTTTTGTTACAAGTATCGATTTACGCTTAGCAATTGCACGAATTACAAGTGTTAAAATTACATGATACTACGTATATCATTTCATAATATGATTAAGTATTAACCATTCCAGGAGGTCTGTGTTGTCCAGGACCTGGTACTGGAGGACCTTGTTGCGGCGGACCGCCCGGGCCACTAGGCCCTCTTGGCGGACCTGGAGGTCCGTTTGGTCTCGGTCCATTCCATGGACCTTGCTGATATCCTGGAGGCGGTGGTCCTTGATTAGGATGCCCAGGTAAAGGATGATGTGGGCCAGGACCAGGTCCCATTGGTGGGCCGTGCATACGAGGAGGACCTTGTTGTCCTGGTCCTCCAGGACCAGGTGGACCCATTCCTGGAGGCGGCATTCTTTGTGGCCTTACTCCTTGAGGAGGTCCCATCATCATTCTAGGGCCATGATTTTGTTGTGGGTGCTGAGGATGCTGCTGGTGAGGTGGGATTTGCGGCTGATGCTGATGTGGGTTATGGGGTCTTTGATTCTGAATTTGTTCCCGACGATTAGAGCCAGCTGGCACTGGTGGGGGCCTCATTTTACATTGAGACTCAAACTGAGATAAAGAAAATAAATAAGGTTATGGTTCACATAATCTTGTAGATTGACTTGATTAATATATTAATTCTACTCACTTGATTAAGGGCTTGTTTGGTAGGGAACGTCACAACTGGATTCTGGCCATGCAAATCTTTTTTTGGAAGCCTCTCCATGCATAGTCTCATACTTTGTTCAGAGCCAAGTGATATGACACAAAAGCCTTTTGACTGCCCATTGGCACGATTTTCAAAGAATTTAACCTCAACAAAATCACTTACTCCAATGCTTTGAACAGCATCAGTTATATCTTGATCGCTTGTCCACTAAAACAAAAATTTATATAATTCACATTAATATTGTGCCAAGCTAAGAACAAAGAGAAAATAAAGACAAAAGAAATAGCTTACCCATGTTAAGTTTCCTACATATAATTGATGTCTTCTACCAATCTGGTTGGGCTGAATATTATTACCCAATTGATGATAAGGTGCATTTCCATTCGTCTCTTCATTATTAGCGTTAGTATCTCCTCCGCCTTCACCAGAGTTTCCACCAGAGACACCACCATTGTCACTGGCAGGAGCTGCTATTACATCATCGTATAAGTCAACTCCATCACCAGCAAATTCATCCTGAAGCACATTTGAGTCGCGCTGTGAGCAATCGACCATAATATTACAAATGTAGAAATTAAGAGAAAAGGTTAAATTAAATAATTCATAATAATAAAATTATTATTGTATTACTTTAATCATCTTAAAACTGAAAATTTAACAATAGCTCATGGAATTGAATAAAAACCTATTTCATTTCTTAGCTATTGAAATTATTATTTCAATAATTATTGAAAAATAAATGATAATGGACAATTATCTAGCTTCCGATGCAGTACGCATTATTCATTCGGTATTCGACCAAATAAATTTTTAGTTTTAATTATTTTATAAGACAGTGCTTGCATAAAACTTTTTTTCCAATTTAAATGTTGAATTGAGAAACAAGTTTGATGTGAAAAATATTTTCTTTATTCGTACTTTGGCGGTAATTTCTATTCTACACGTACACAACAAATATATTGATATAAAGTATGGTTAAAAACAACGCTCATTCAACAATCAATATGAAGAAAGTCTTGTCGGATAAACGTACAGTTACAATTGTGATGAACACACGAAAGATAATACAAAGGTACTAATAGTTTTAGAATTGCAATTAACGTCCATGATGCCGACACTCGGTTAATATCTAATGCATGTCTATTACATATACTTTGTACCAAAGTGAATATTTATTAGATTAAGAAGGTACATTGTTGTTATATTTTCATTATTTTAAAGCACATATAATGGAATTACCTGAGCGAAATCTTGTTCAAGATCATCAGCGTACAAATCAATATCGCCGTCCGCCATTTTACGAACACCGACGCTGACCGACGCTCACTAACTTTCTTACTCAACTTGGCCGGCTCACTCACTCGCCGTCGTCGCCCGTCGCCGTCGCACGTCGCCGTCGCGGCCGTCGCCCATCACTACGCGGAAGCAAGGGTGAGGTTCACCAAGTCCGGCTTGAGGGCTAGCCGGAGTAGCCGGGCTAATATGAGGTCTGTTCTTTTTCGCTGTTTGCTGCACTAGTGCAATAAGTTAAGCCCGTATGCTGACATTCATCGAATCTGCTCGTGAAGAATGGCCTACTAGATTTGTAACTAGCTGGACAGCTTCAGGTCTCTAGTTCTCACCAAAGCGTAAAACGTCACGGTGACGTCAGATGACGTCACGATGACGTATAGGAGTCGTGGTGGGGAGAATAAGGAGAATCTGGTAAATTGCATATACTCGAGTGTAGCGGTTGATCGTCTTACTTTTGTCAAAAGTATATCATCTCGGGATAAAATGGTATAGTAAGAATTTTCTTCTTTCTCTGTCTAATAGCATAAGAGTGAGAGAGAAAGACATATGATACCCCATGTGCCCATTGATTCTGCTCGAGCACGTTTTTGGTATAGTGATAGGAATTTTGGTATACTGATAGAAGCGGTAATAATATAGTAATCAAACGACAGATCAATAAAAAGAAGAGGGCATATTCCAATGAGTGAAGTGTCAAAATGTGCAACTTAACCTCTGTAATTTGTATTAATTTATTAAAATAACTTGTAAGTGATGAACTTTTAATAAAATCATATTAAGTGTTATAAATTTGTATAAAAAATATGTATTTTAGTTTTAACCTATTATTGTGTAACATATGGTGTATAAAAATAACTGAAAATATATATTTTAAATTAAATTTATGTTGTTGATATTTTGTCAAGAATAACACATCATTAACTTTTATATTAATAATAAGGAGCTATATTCTTGAGTCGTAAAGTCCATTGGAGCTTGCAAGTCAACTATGGATCCCAAGCTTACAGCAATAAGATTCTACGAATAAAGAAGATGCAATTCATTATTAAAATAGATAATCGTTAACTCAGATTTTTTTGCAGAAACCTAATATCAATAGTGACAAGCTTTCGTATCTATTTCCAATTGATGATGCTGGAAGAGAACCTCTGAGAGCTCCTGACAGCTCAACTGCCACAGGTCCAAGAAACAGCTATTTACGTAAATCTGTCCAGTGTCATGCAATACATTATCCAGAAGCCATTCTGCTATTATCCAGCTAATGTTTCTACGCAATATAATTAATTTCTTATTAATTTTCAAATATACTAAATATGTAAAGAAGAAAAAGCCAATATATTAAAATCCATTTACTTACACTACATCTCATTACGTAACCATGAGTGAATATTGTTGAATGGTGACAGAACAGTTTATAGTTGCAGAATCAGAATACATTCCTGTTGTGGGTAATGTTGCTGGGTCCTTTTGTTCTTTCGCAGTATCCAAAAGCAGCAAATTTGCAATGATTTTACAATTATAGCCTATATTCGAAGAAAACTTTAATACTTAAACTTAAATTGAAGAATATTCAAATGATTAATAGTAACTCCTTACGGATTAAGATATCTTGCATTATTTTCAATTTCTGCTACCAGTGCATATAGGCAAATTCAGTGGTAAATTGTTATTCTCATCACTTAGAGCTTGTTAATCCTGTAAGTTACGTAGCACTTTAAAGTGGGCAAACAAATCCTTACGCTGCATTATATTAGTCTTCTCTTCCTTCGCTAACTTTTGAAAATTCATATATTACTGTTATCCACGAGTATATTTACCCAGTGGCTGAAAAATATTAGAAAGAGTATGAAAATTCATTCTTAAAAGTAAGCATAAATTATTTCCATATTCATAAAGTTATACATACCTATTCTATTATTTAGCTGGATGTTAGCTGCCACGAAGACATCCATATGCAATGTGCCTGCCCTCCTTCCTTTTTATTCCAGTGTATTATCCTAATAGTTTGCTGCAGGACAGTCTTAAGTCAGAAATAGATTGAAGTGTGATAATTCGGTTCTACTTTCTCTTTACCCTGGCCTACCATGAGGAGATACTCTTTTTTATCTTGATTTTTCATAACGTAAATGATAAATAATTATTCCTGAAATAAAAACGTGCACACACACATATATATATATATATATATATTATTGTCTTTTCAGATTATATACTGTATTTTTTATCTTATATAATTTATTTTTTTTTTCTTTTTTTCAGTACTCCGAAAATTGATTTACGTTAAATAATATTGGTGGCCCTGAAAAGGGCCGATTTTTGGATCCAACACGTGGCAGAGCACATTCCTTTTTTATACCATGCAATCCGATCCATCTAAAAAAATACCCATTCGAAACCAACAACAGTAAAGCTCATTCAATAATCCGTCCAGTAGCCATTCCGCTCGATCACTTGATTAAGTCGATTAGGTATCGAGTTAGTCAAGTTAGCTAAGAACTCTGGGTCAGACCTAAGGCCTTCCCAGATATTCTTCGCTTGATCGAGAATCGCTGCCCTCGTCCTCGCGCCTGGCTCTATCCATCGTCTGGACATCAATGCCCAGACGTTCTCAATTAAATTGAGATCCGGTGATCGAGCGGGCCAATCCACCACTTCCAACTCCGGGTGTCGCGCAAACCACGCTCGCGTTTCGCGTGAGGTATGGATCGCTGAATTGTCCTGCACAAATCGGATCACCGGTACTTCATCCGCGGGATATACATTACGCACGCTTGGGAGAAAAATTTCTTCCAAGATGCGAATGTATTCCCGGGAATTCATACGTGGAGAAATCTCCACAAGATCACCGATATGTTCACCGGAAATCCAGCCCCATACGCCACACGATACGCGTCCAGACCGATGAGTCTGGAAGACGTGGTTTGGCTGCAACCGGGTATCGTTCGGGCGCCACACGTGCAAGGCCTGAGCCTGAGAGGGCAACGATATGAAAACCTTTTCATCGGTCCATATCGTAGCCTTCCAATCTGCACGGCTCCGCGAAAGATTCGCGAGGGCATAGCCAACTCTCTGCTCACGGTGAGCAGGAGTTAATGGGATTTTACGCGCTGGACGACGGCAGTGAATACCTGCAGAGTGTAAACGCCGCAGGCCGGTGGTCACTGAAGCTGGATAATCTATCTCCTCCACTATGTCGCTGACACTAGCGAAGGGATCTTCTTCGATCCTGCTCAGCAGCTGCTGGTCATCGATCTCCGAAGTCCTTTTCTGCCCTCTGTTCTCCGCTCTCCGGTCACGCAGTGCGTGGTCTCCGCCTTCGCGGTACCGACGTATCCAGCGCCTGACGGTGGTTTCGTGTGCCCCGCAGAGTACAGCGATCTCACTCGCGCTTTTCCCGCACTCAAAATAGCCAATGGCTCTTCCTCTGGTAGCCTCACTATGCTGTGACATCGTCGACGTATCCAATAGATATGAATGTTATAACAAATTAACGTTATTATCGATACTTCTAATTCAATAATCGAGGCATTATTCACTTTTATCTATAATAACGTTAATTTGTTATAACATTCATATCTATTGGATACGTCGACGATGTCACAGCATAGTGAGGCTACCAGAGGAAGAGCCATTGGCTATTTTGAGTGCGGGAAAAGCGCGAGTGAGATCGCTGTACTCTGCGGGGCACACGAAACCACCGTCAGGCGCTGGATACGTCGGTACCGCGAAGGCGGAGACCACGCACTGCGTGACCGGAGAGCGGAGAACAGAGGGCAGAAAAGGACTTCGGAGATCGATGACCAGCAGCTGCTGAGCAGGATCGAAGAAGATCCCTTCGCTAGTGTCAGCGACATAGTGGAGGAGATAGATTATCCAGCTTCAGTGACCACCGGCCTGCGGCGTTTACACTCTGCAGGTATTCACTGCCGTCGTCCAGCGCGTAAAATCCCATTAACTCCTGCTCACCGTGAGCAGAGAGTTGGCTATGCCCTCGCGAATCTTTCGCGGAGCCGTGCAGATTGGAAGGCTACGATATGGACCGATGAAAAGGTTTTCATATCGTTGCCCTCTCAGGCTCAGGCCTTGCACGTGTGGCGCCCGAACGATACCCGGTTGCAGCCAAACCACGTCTTCCAGACTCATCGGTCTGGACGCGTATCGTGTGGCGTATGGGGCTGGATTTCCGGTGAACATATCGGTGATCTTGTGGAGATTTCTCCACGTATGAATTCCCGGGAATACATTCGCATCTTGGAAGAAATTTTTCTCCCAAGCGTGCGTAATGTATATCCCGCGGATGAAGTACCGGTGATCCGATTTGTGCAGGACAATTCAGCGATCCATACCTCACGCGAAACGCGAGCGTGGTTTGCGCGACACCCGGAGTTGGAAGTGGTGGATTGGCCCGCTCGATCACCGGATCTCAATTTAATTGAGAACGTCTGGGCATTGATGTCCAGACGATGGATAGAGCCAGGCGCGAGGACGAGGGCAGCGATTCTCGATCAAGCGAAGAATATCTGGGAAGGCCTTAGGTCTGACCCAGAGTTCTTAGCTAACTTGACTAACTCGATACCTAATCGACTTAATCAAGTGATCGAGCGGAATGGCTACTGGACGGATTATTGAATGAGCTTTACTGTTGTTGGTTTCGAATGGGTATTTTTTTAGATGGATCGGATTGCATGGTATAAAAAAGGAATGTGCTCTGCCACGTGTTGGATCCAAAAATCGGCCCTTTTCAGGGCCACCAATATTATTTAACGTAAATCAATTTTCGGAGTACTGAAAAAAAGAAAAAAAAAATAAATTATATAAGATAAAAAATACAGTATATAATCTGAAAAGACAATAATATATATATATATATATATATGTGTGTGTGCACGTTTTTATTTCAGGAATAATTATTTATCATTTACGTTATGAAAAATCAAGATAAAAAAGAGTATCTCCTCATGGTAGGCCAGGGTAAAGAGAAAGTAGAACCGAATTATCACACTTCAATCTATTTCTGACTTAAGACTGTCCTGCAGCAAACTATTAGGATAATACACTGGAATAAAAAGGAAGGAGGGCAGGCACATTGCATATGGATGTCTTCGTGGCAGCTAACATCCAGCTAAATAATAGAATAGGTATGTATAACTTTATGAATATGGAAATAATTTATGCTTACTTTTAAGAATGAATTTTCATACTCTTTCTAATATTTTTCAGCCACTGGGTAAATATACTCGTGGATAACAGTAATATATGAATTTTCAAAAGTTAGCGAAGGAAGAGAAGACTAATATAATGCAGCGTAAGGATTTGTTTGCCCACTTTAAAGTGCTACGTAACTTACAGGATTAACAAGCTCTAAGTGATGAGAATAACAATTTACCACTGAATTTGCCTATATGCACTGGTAGCAGAAATTGAAAATAATGCAAGATATCTTAATCCGTAAGGAGTTACTATTAATCATTTGAATATTCTTCAATTTAAGTTTAAGTATTAAAGTTTTCTTCGAATATAGGCTATAATTGTAAAATCATTGCAAATTTGCTGCTTTTGGATACTGCGAAAGAACAAAAGGACCCAGCAACATTACCCACAACAGGAATGTATTCTGATTCTGCAACTATAAACTGTTCTGTCACCATTCAACAATATTCACTCATGGTTACGTAATGAGATGTAGTGTAAGTAAATGGATTTTAATATATTGGCTTTTTCTTCTTTACATATTTAGTATATTTGAAAATTAATAAGAAATTAATTATATTGCGTAGAAACATTAGCTGGATAATAGCAGAATGGCTTCTGGATAATGTATTGCATGACACTGGACAGATTTACGTAAATAGCTGTTTCTTGGACCTGTGGCAGTTGAGCTGTCAGGAGCTCTCAGAGGTTCTCTTCCAGCATCATCAATTGGAAATAGATACGAAAGCTTGTCACTATTGATATTAGGTTTCTGCAAAAAAATCTGAGTTAACGATTATCTATTTTAATAATGAATTGCATCTTCTTTATTCGTAGAATCTTATTGCTGTAAGCTTGGGATCCATAGTTGACTTGCAAGCTCCAATGGACTTTACGACTCAAGAATATAGCTCCTTATTATTAATATAAAAGTTAATGATGTGTTATTCTTGACAAAATATCAACAACATAAATTTAATTTAAAATATATATTTTCAGTTATTTTTATACACCATATGTTACACAATAATAGGTTAAAACTAAAATACATATTTTTTATACAAATTTATAACACTTAATATGATTTTATTAAAAGTTCATCACTTACAAGTTATTTTAATAAATTAATACAAATTACAGAGGTTAAGTTGCACATTTTGACACTTCACTCATTGGAATATGCCCTCTTCTTTTTATTGATCTGTCGTTTGATTACTATATTATTACCGCTTCTATCAGTATACCAAAATTCCTATCACTATACCAAAAACGTGCTCGAGCAGAATCAATGGGCACATGGGGTATCATATGTCTTTCTCTCTCACTCTTATGCTATTAGACAGAGAAAGAAGAAAATTCTTACTATACCATTTTATCCCGAGATGATATACTTTTGACAAAAGTAAGACGATCAACCGCTACACTCGAGTATATGCAATTTACCAGATTCTCCTTATTCTCCCCACCACGACTCCTATACGTCATCGTGACGTCATCTGACGTCACCGTGACGTTTTACGCTTTGGTGAGAACTAGAGACCTGAAGCTGTCCAGCTAGTTACAAATCTAGTAGGCCATTCTTCACGAGCAGATTCGATGAATGTCAGTGTACAATGACCGCCACTAATGGCCTGCAAGATTTTTTTGATGCGTTTAGGAACCATACTTCCCCATGGATTTTTCCCCGCCTGGACTGAGTGACTGGAAAGAGTATAGGATATGTATGATAGGCTATCCTTGTTTAAATGCCTTAAAGAGAAAGAGAGAGCCTTATACCGCGTTCAACCTGGTTTCTCCAGGCCTTCGTTTCTTATTTTCCTATCTCGGACGTCGCCATTGCTCTTCTCTCTCTAACTCATAGATTTCTATCTGCGTCTTTGTCTAAAATAATTCTACGCCACTGGGTGATTTTTTGGTGAGTCTATACCACTGGACCTATCTGTGAGTCTTGTGAGAGTGTGAAAAGTGCAGAAATGTCAGTTTGGCAGCGCGGATTTTTAATCAAACGAGTGTTAGTATAAATTGTTAAAGAGTTTTAATTTGTTGGAAAATGTTAACCAGTTATAGTGAAATTATAAAATTTTTAATGACTTTTCTAGATTATCGAAAAAAACAGGTATACAAATTTTTTATACTTCTAAAAACTTACATTTACGTATTAAGGATATATATTAAGTTAATTCTTGTCAAAATTAACTTAATATATAAATGTATGAAACAAATAGATTCATGAATTTAAATAAGAAATACATAATAAAAAATATTATTATAATTTTTTAAATAATATGCAGATCCTAGTGTATTTATTATCATGTATAGTTAATTGGTAAAATTACTGCTAATTATAATGTCTCTTTTTCCTAGGCGTAAAGGTTCTATGGAAGGTCCTACCAGGAGTAAAGTGCATACGTCATAATGATTTCAACCAGAGGAATTAAGCAACGCTAAGGAATGGAACACAGTTTCAGATCACGCAGCATGCTCTCCACATCTATAATAAGCCAACCTGTTTTATTAGATAAGTAATATTACTGATAACCATATATAAAATGTATTCAAACATGATCCTTTGTGGTTTCCCTTATGTTTCGCAGGTCAAATGTTCTAATAAGGCTGATGAGCTGCATCCAATTGGTAAATAAAAATGAGGCCAGGCTGTGTGTCAATTCTGCTGCTTCAAATTTGGAATCTCCATGCAGAAGCCAAATGGAAATATTAAAAAAAGATTTGTTATTCAGGTATTATTTAACAATGGTCTAAATGCATCAAAATGGCTATTACTGGTAGTCATTTTTCAAATTTGTTTATATCTAAACTAATTTTCTTTGCTGGTTTAGGTCCAGTAAATATTAATAGATTTGGCTGTCAGTATTTGATCTCAATAACTGTCCTGCATTACAAATGGAGACTAGTAAAGCTGATGAACTGCAACCAAGTGGTGAATAAAAATGAGGCCAGGCTATTTGTAATGCTGCTGCTTCGAATCTGGAATCTCCATGCAGAAGCCAAATGGAAATATTAAAAAAAGATTTGTTATTCAGGTATTATTTAACAATGATCTAAATGCATCAATATGGCTAATTTCATTTACAAATTTAAGAAAACTTATCCTCTTTATCTTACACTTTTCAATTTGAAATAAATGATTGATATTCCCTGAATGGATAATTTCTTTTAATTAATATTATTTGTAAAAACAATTTATTAATATACACTAATAAACAACGATTATTTATAATAAATAAAATTGAAATAATCTTTATACAAGGCATTTTATTTTATTAAAATTACATATAGTTAATACCTTATAAAATAGCAATAATTTCATTTATCAATTAATAATATTATTTCAATAAACTAATACATTTTACCATAATCTACAAAGCTTTACTTCCCGAACACAATAAATACATTCATTTACTATGATTATAATTATTTTGAGCATGGATGCAAATACATATGCAAAGTAGAATTACCCATAGGAAAGTAAAAATATAGATTTATCTGTGGGATTCATGACAAATGACGACGTTTAAACATAAAAAGGAGAAAAAGTAAGAAGCTAATTAAAATCGTCAGAAAAAGGTATATTGCTCTTGAATCCATTGGAATAAATCTTTTATAATTCACAATATAATATATAAACGTAATCTAAATAAAGAAAAGAAAAATATTTTGAAAGATTAATTTATTATCCTGTACCCTACTTTCTATATATAAGATTTTCTTTCATCTCCATTTATAATCTAGGACAGTTATTCAAAGCAAATACTGATAGCCAAATCTATTAATATTTACTGGACCTAAAACAGCAAAGAAAATAAGTTTAAATATAAACAAGTTTGAAAAATGACTACCAGTAATAGCCATATTGATGCATTTAGATCATTTTTAAATAATACCTGAATAACAAATCTTTTCTTAATCTTTCCAATTTCGTTTCTGCATGGAGATTCCAGATTCGAAGCAGCAGCATTACAAATAGCCTGGCCTCATTTTTATTCACCACTTGGTTGCAGTTCATCAGCTTTACTAGTCTCCATTTGTAATGCAGGACAGTTATTGAGATCAAATACTGACAGCCAAATCTATTAATATTTACTGGACCTAAACCAGCAAAGAAAATTAGTTTAGATATAAACAAATTTGAAAAATGACTACCAGTAATAGCCATTTTGATGCATTTAGACCATTGTTAAATAATACCTGAATAACAAATCTTTTTTTAATATTTCCATTTGGCTTCTGCATGGAGATTCCAAATTTGAAGCAGCAGAATTGACACACAGCCTGGCCTCATTTTTATTTACCAATTGGATGCAGCTCATCAGCCTTATTAGAACATTTGACCTGCGAAACATAAGGGAAACCACAAAGGATCATGTTTGAATACATTTTATATATGGTTATCAGTAATATTACTTATCTAATAAAACAGGTTGGCTTATTATAGATGTGGAGAGCATGCTGCGTGATCTGAAACTGTGTTCCATTCCTTAGCGTTGCTTAATTCCTCTGGTTGAAATCATTATGACGTATGCACTTTACTCCTGGTAGGACCTTCCATAGAACCTTTACGCCTAGGAAAAAGAGACATTATAATTAGCAGTAATTTTACCAATTAACTATACATGATAATAAATACACTAGGATCTGCATATTATTTAAAAAATTATAATAATATTTTTTATTATGTATTTCTTATTTAAATTCATGAATCTATTTGTTTCATACATTTATATATTAAGTTAATTTTGACAAGAATTAACTTAATATATATCCTTAATACGTAAATGTAAGTTTTTAGAAGTATAAAAAATTTGTATACCTGTTTTTTTCGATAATCTAGAAAAGTCATTAAAAATTTTATAATTTCACTATAACTGGTTAACATTTTCCAACAAATTAAAACTCTTTAACAATTTATACTAACACTCGTTTGATTAAAAATCCGCGCTGCCAAACTGACATTTCTGCACTTTTCACACTCTCACAAGACTCACAGATAGGTCCAGTGGTATAGACTCACCAAAAAATCACCCAGTGGCAGCGTTGCCAACTCCGCCATTTTGATTATACTACGCTGTACAGTGATGTCATTGATTCCAGAATCAAGCTTTTAGCAACAAAAATAAAGTTAACCGTTAGTCAGCAGCATTATTGAAAATTTGAAAGGAAGAGGTATATATCCCTTCCCTTCAAATTTTCTATACTGCTGCTGGCTAGCGGTTAACTTTATGTTTGTTGCTAAAAGCTTGATTCTAGCATCACTGACATCACTGTACACCGTAGTATAATCAAAATGGCGGAGTTGGCAACGTTGCCCAGTGGCGTAGAATTATTTTAGACAAAGAGTGTGATAGAAATCTATGAGTTAGAGAGAGAAGAGCAATGGCGACGTCCGAGATAGGAAAATAAGAAACGAAGGCCTGGAGAAACCAGGTTGAACGCGGTATAAGGCTCTCTCTTTCTCTTTAAGGCATTTAAACCAGAGATTAGGGGGGAGATTGCTCATGCCGTGTCCCGAAGCAATCCTTGCCGGTAGGCGGCGTTCCAATCCCAAGCGTTAGCTTCGAGACAATTATGCCCTCGCGCCATCTATCGAATCTGATGCGAAACAGCACGACAGAGCTTCGAATAGGGTAAAACAGATCTACGTTAGATAATTTTATAATTTAAGAAAATATTTTTATTCTAACGTAGAAAAATACACGAAAGTAGCAATTAATTTGTAAACAAACGAAATTAATAAAAGTATTATATATCTACCCTACATTATTATTACAATATCCTTCTTAAATTTAAATAAATGATTTCCATATGATTTATTTTATGTATATATATATGGGCGAGGCACTTATGCCGCCCCAAAGCATTGAGACAAAAAGGCGCGTATCTCTTTAACTATAAGAGATATTCACTTTTCACATATGACCTTTCTAAAACCAAATAACAAGAGGCTTCGAAAAAAAACGTCATATGGAAAAATTGAATATCTTTTATAGTTAAAGAGATACGCGTCTTTCTGCATCAATTTCTGGGCTGTCTTAAGTGCTTCACCCTGTATATATTCAGATTGTTCAGTAATAAAGTAAAGTAAACAGGTAAACGTTTTATATTTCGGTTTGAAAAAAGACGAAGAAAGAGAGAGAGAGAGAGAGAGAGAGAAGTATAATAAAGTGCTAAAACTGACCGGATTTGATACAAGTTTCGGTTCATTTTAATCAGGAGAATTTCACCAATTCAACAATAACTCTTTCACTTTGATTTAACGATAATTGCGAATTATCGTAATCATACTTTTAGACTCACTTTTTTTCCGTTCTTCAATCGGGGCATTTAATAATTCTGAAGCGCTTGCTGCGTGTGCGTGAGTTATGCTTATTATCATATTCTTTTGTATACATATATAGACTCACTCTTAAAGCAAGTAGTAGCAGCTTCACCAAAATTCTATTTACTTGATTTAACACGACAAACGAGCGAGTTTGTATATATGAGTAAAATGTTTATCTCGGCACTAAATAGGCTTGTGTGCGTGCGAAACGAAAGCAAAAATGATTCGAGAAAACTATTCTACTAATTCTTGCTGTCTCTTTCCGCCATACCTGCAATCGATTTATTTCCTGTTTCATAAAATCGGGGTCAAATTCCTTTTTCATCTAATGCTACAATGTTTATGCATTTGAATTAAAAATTAAAGCGAGCTGATATTGAGGATGTCCCGTTTTAATTTGGAGTATTAAATGTATCAAAAACCAATGATCCCACCTATGCAAATAGATATCAAGCAGACGGTGTGTGACTTTATGAGGGATATAATAGGGCCATTCCACGTC
This sequence comes from Prorops nasuta, assembly GCF_024137725.1. NCBI lineage: Eukaryota > Metazoa > Arthropoda > Insecta > Hymenoptera > Bethylidae > Prorops > Prorops nasuta. The sequence goes on along the minus strand of NW_027116821.1, from coordinate 1,429,945 downwards.
AAAACGCACGGATTCCGGAGCACAACACCGATTCTAAAAAAAAATATATATGTTAAAATATAAGAAAATACAAGACTTTTGGCGCAAGTTAGAGTGAAGTTACTTTACAATAAATGCATCCTACATATTGTTTTAGTAATAAACTACGCAATACAATAGAAAATTTAATATAAAATTAGTTATTGTAATATACTTATGATTAGAAAAAAATGTTATTTACGAGTACTCAACCTATATCGATGGCTTCTGCTGCAAAGATGAATTCGTAATATAGGGTTTTAATTTATGAGCGCAGCACATACGGGAGATTTCGTGTTATATCATTATAGCATCCATTTTACAATTTTCTATTTAATATATAATGTAGGAACAAGCAAGATTATTAGAAAGAAAAGATATTTAGAAAGAATTGTAACAATTATTACACAGAAAAAAGCGATTGAAAACAAATGTTTTAAGATTTAATTACATGTGATAACAGTAGCCTTCTTTTCACTAAAAATCTTAGTTAATCCTCAGTTGAGCAACCTGGATAAATGCAATTTATATAAACTATGAATTACTTATTCGGTAACTGAGATTTTCGGTAAAAGTAAAGATTTTAATATTCAGGGTGTTTCAATAATCGAAGTATTTCCTTAAAAAAGTGTTTACAGATTTACAAATTTAGCTGAAAGTATTGGGTCAAAAAGGGTCACATGGATGATAGTGAGAGATGAATTGATAATTCTTAAATTTCTGAAACGCGCACGTTCTTTAATGTACTTGTTACAGGCTTTAATCTTAACAAATAATTATTGCCGAGTTGGGATTAGCTTTGCGTAACTTTTCTCCTGAAATTAATATTATCTATCAGCAATGCAAGCATAAGAAATAGCGAAAATCAATGTAGATAACAAAAGGCGAATATCACCAAACGTATGTGCAGTGTACTGAGCGCCAGATAAAAATATGAAAGGTCCACATTAGCTTTATCCAACTCCATCATTATTTATTTCAATGGATATGGCTAGATATAAATATTTGAAAAACACTTTTCAGCGACAGTTCCAAATGTTCAATTATTATACATAGAATCCTTCTTGACTGAAGAATGTTGTTCTCCATTTTCTATCCTCTATCCACCGTTTTCAGAAAAGATGCAAATATTGATATGTCCATTTAATAAATGCATAAATGCTGCAATAAAATAATACAAGTTTTTATACTGCCATTGAAGGGGCGTCCTGAATGAAACATACTAAATTCTGAAAGGAGGAGCGTAGCGTAGTATTGCCCCCTACGTATATAGGGATAGGCTCTACCATAGCTACGTCACGAATGACTCTCACGCCTTCCTTGCGATTGCGCAAATTAATCGTCTTCATACCGCGGTCAGCTGCTGAGTAGCAAGGAGCATAATAATTTATGCGTGATCAAGTGTCCGATTTTGTGGAACAGTGTATTTTTATTGAGTTCTTGCAGTATTGGCCGTTCTTCTATCCTTGTGAAAATGAGCTCGAAGCCGAGACAACCAATAAAAAGTGTGTGTCTTTATGAGGGCTGCAATAAACGTCGCAAGAATGCGAATGGTGAAGACAATCCATGGTTTATATTTCCGGCAGAGAAAGACAGCAGATTCCATATATGGATCAGCAATTGTGGTAAGTCTTTAATTTTCAAATTGAACCTATTTTATTATAGTGGGAGCTCATGTCTAATTACACTTCGAAATATTTCTCCTTCTTCTATTTAAAAACGTAGCAGATCATTTAAGCAGACCAAAGATGCGGTGATAGGTCTTTTTATTATGCACACCTTTTACATTTTGAGTAATTTTGGTATGATAATTTTCTGATAGATAGTACATATTATTAGTTGGAATCGGCAGGAGCTATTCGAGAAGGATTCTATTCAGTTGGACTATTAATGGTAAGATTCCATAAATAGGTTTGATAAACAAATATGCTTAACGGAGTTTGTAGTGATAGCTGTAAACCATTTGCACGGCGAGCGCCCAAGAAACTAGCAAAACAAAAATACGTTCCATGACACCGATAAAAGAATTAAAATTGTTACAATTTTCATTTTATAAGTTTATTAAGACTAGCATTATTAATGTTTTTATTTAATTAGAACTGTGCCTAATTTAAACTCTGAAGAAATAATCGTAATTTTCTCATAATAAGTACCATTTTCACCTTAAAATCAAATATAATTAAGAAATAAAAATTATAAGCTTATTGAACAAAAAGTATAACAGTTTTAACTTCCTTTATCGATTCGGTGGAGCGTGCTTTTGTATTGCTAGTTTTTATGGCGCTTGCTTAGCACCCGTGTTGTCGGTTACTACCGCAACTCAACCAAGCTTATTACTATATTTGTTTATCAACTCCATATACTCAATTAGAGCTCTGAAGTATTAGAATCCTCATAGGACACCTCCTACTGATGCCAACCAATACTAATCCTTGTCAATTGAAAAATTTTAATTGCAGATTACTCCTAAATTAGCGATATTAGTAACAAATTTAAAAAAAATTGTAAATGTCATCCCACACAGCTGACGTTTACGGCGCGGCTATCGTTCGCGGAATACTCCCGTGTATATCGCGATATTTTTCCTGTTAAGTACGGATAAATCATTGCTGAGTATAGAAATTATACTATTGAACGATGCACACACATAACACTATACATACCAAAACACGTATAATGAAAATATCCACATCAATTTTTTTCTACTAGTAGATATTGTCCTATCAGCAAAAGCATCAATTAACACGCCGTGTTGTAATATCACCTTTATATTTATTTTTTAAATTTATTAGAATAGAAATATTTCAAGAGTATTATTTTAAATTTGTTTCATTGCGATTGTAAAGTGATAAATATGCTGAGAAAATAAATTCAAATGAATCTAAATTTAATAGCCATAATTCATGCTTATATATCATTATACTGTAAATATTGATTTATTAATATTCAAATTAAGATTAATTTGAATGATATGTTTTATTTTTTCAGTGTACAAAATATTCTAAATATGATAGTCACGTGAAATCAATAACTTTTAGATAATTGATTGTATTTGTTTCAATCGCACATATTTTTCATGACCATTTATACCCTCAAACTGATTTCTCTTTTTAAATCCCTTTCAGTCGAATATGGGTTATTAACCCTTTCGCTACGAGCGGTGACTATAGTCACTCAACGCCTGACGCTCACTACATACGACCGGTGACTATAGTCACCCAACACTTGATGCATTATATTTTCTAATTGTATTATGGGATAGTTTTTTTTAACCATTTCATTTCTACGAGCGACTACGTTCGCTCTGCGTAAGATACCACGGTATTGAGCGTTTGACGCACGATTAATGTTGTTTTGCAAATGCACACTTTTAGCGGCGGCTCATGCAACGAGAGTAGCGCGCAGGAGAATGCGTCCGTAGTGAAAGGGTTAACGTCCACGTTATACATATTAACCGTTTGAGTCCTAGGGGGTATTGAAAATTCACTGTCAAAGAATCCCAAACAGCGCAACGGCGCTTTCGATAAATGAGTATGAAAAGACCCAAGCAGCGCGATAGCGCTTTGTTTATTTTACATCGATGAATCCTAATAGGACCAATACCGCTTCTTGTATTTGTTTTGTAACGCCATTATCATCTTTTTCTCATCGCTCTGTCACATATTGTAAAATGTACTATTTACATTAAAAGGATCGGTGTGATTTACTCTCTTCAGTAAATCTGAGCGCGCGACTTCGACAATCGGTAACGCAACGTCAGTTGTCCACAATGATGGAAATGGGTTTCCTCAACATAAAATTTGAACAGCGCGATCGCGCTGCTTGGGACTCAAACGGTTAAATAATTAACAACTATTCTAAAAAATTTAGACAAATCTTATTGGGTTTCTTGAACATCTTAACTAGTAATTAGTTCATTATAATACCAAAAAATTAAGTCCATAACAGTTAATTTAATAATTAAAATAATGTTTCTGAAAGAAAGCAATGAAATATTTACAGAATTGTGAATCAAAATGACCTGTGTGTCCAGTTTAAGAGTTAAATATAATCACAGACTTGTGTAGCTTTAAATAATAGTATATTTATTTTAGAAAAATAATCGTAGACATTTAATGAGTTCTATGAATAACGCTAAAATTAGACACAAATTTTCAACCCTATGTTGGCGATACAAACCTTATATCAGAGCTCGGAAATTTGTGCAGTTTTCAGCTGTTTAATATAGTCACCTATGGGAAATTCCTATTAGTCAATATATATACAGGGTGTCCCACGAACGTTGGTCATGCCAATACCATCGGGTAGGGTACGAAATTCTAAGGAAAAAATTTGTAAAAACTGTTTGGCTAGCACTCTTAGTTAAAAAGTTTTTTGCAATGAAAGATTATCGATTATAATAGCCTTTCTTAAAGAGGAAGATTTTTTTGGTAGCACTATAAGACCAAAAATGTTAAGATTCTGTGAATTAGAATAATAAGAAAAATACAAAAACAAACATCCACTTGAACCCATGAATTTATTGAAGACCGATCGGCAGTTTCGAGCGCGAGCGCCATAAAAACAATCAAAGCATAAACACTGTCGAGAAAAGCTACAAGCTAAGATTGAAACTTTTGCAACTTTCTTTTAACAAATTAATTATTTATATTTATGAATTGTGCGTATTTTTACGATGAAAATGAGTCCAAACGCCACATAATCACGTCAATTTTAGAGTTAATTAAAAGTTTTGATTAATTAATAGTATTGTTAATAATAGTCGTAATTATGTCACGTTTGGACTCATTTTCATCGTAAAAATACGTACAATTCAAAAATAATTATTATTAATTTGTTAAATGAAAATTGCAAAAGTTTCAATCTTAGCTTATAGCTTTTCTCTCGAGTCTTTATGTTTTGATTGTTTTTATATCGCTCATACTCGAAACTCGGCCGCTCGGATTTCAACCAGTACATAGGCTCAAGTGGATGTTTGTTTTTGTATATTTCTTATTATTCCAATTCACAGAATCTTAGCATTTTTGGCCTTATAATGCGGCCAAAAGAATCTTCCTCTTTAAGAACGGCTACTATAATAAAAAATCTTTAATTTCAAATAACTTTTTAACCAAAAGTGCTAGCCAAACAGTTATTAGAATTTTTTTCCTTAGAATTTCGTACCCTACCCGATGGTATTGACATGGCCATCGTTCGTGGGATACCCTGTATATATATATATATATATATATATATATATTAGGGTGTCCATAAAATTGAAAGTTCCCAAGCTCAGCGTAAAAATGATTCCAAATGGTTAAACAATAAGAGGTATGAGATTCATTCCAATTTTAAATAGGTTTGTGTTGTGCCGCAAATAAAAAACTACGTTTTTTGAGACATTTTTGCTCATAACTCTTAAATGCTGATTTTTTTTGAAAATTTTCATAAGGATGAATGAAAGCTTATAAAATTCTCTACAATTTATGGTCGTCTTATACATTTTTAGCATAAATCTTATACCTACTGAGTTAAAACGCTGCAAATAAGAAAATTAAAAAAAATCTAACAAAGTGGAATTTTTTCTCGTAAATTATTATTTTTTTTATCTACAATATATTATAAATTTACTATGATATAAATTGTGCTTTTTTTAACTGTGTTTTTTGGAGATTGAAGATAAAAAAAAAATAATTTACGAGAAAGAACTCCACTTTGTTCGATTTTTTTGTTGTAAATTTTCTTATTTGCAGCGTTTCAACTCCGTAAGTATAAGATTTACGCTAAAAATGTATAAGACATAAATTGTAGAGATTTTTATAAGCTTTCATTCAACCTTAAGAAAATTTAAAAAAAAAACAGGATCTAAGAGTTATGAGCAAAAGTGTTTCAAAAAACGTAGTTTTTTGCTTTGCGGAACAGCAGAAACCTATTTAAAATCGGAATGAACCTCATACCTCTTATTTTTTAACCATTTGGAATCATTTTTACGCTGAGCTTGGGAACTTTTAATTTTATGGACACCCTAATATATATAATAAACAGCTAAAAACTGCACAAATTTCCGAACCCTACCTTATGTAATGGAGAAAACAAAAAATAAAATGTTTTTGTAAATATGCTTTAATGAAAATGAATAATCAACCTTAGAATAATAGTTTATTGGCTATAATAATAGGAGCAATTATTTTTTTTTTACTAATAACAGATAAAATAAGATCAAAATTGTATGAAACTTAAGAAGCATTTACAGATAGCAGGAAAATTTAAAAAGAATTCAAATATCTGATCTTATAACCTATTACATTATGAAAGAATGCAGTACCAAATTCATCGAGGTTCGCTATCTGTGTGCTTACTGTACTTATTAAAAAGAAAACAGGACCTAAACGAGAGAAATCACGCTGTAAATCCTTCTTTCTTGTTAAACAAAACACTAATTAAATGGAGAATCGTTATGAATTAAGTACGGCGTTCTTCAGAATTTAATGGACTACAAAACTGTATACAGCTTGAAAAAAGTTTTTAAATTTTTTATTATCTGGAAATTATAACAAAGTTTTGTAAAATTTTGTCCGTATTTTAGCTATTTTCAGTAACAGAATATATATTTTGTTATTAGTATACATAGGCAATAAATTATTATTGTGAATGTAATTTTTCATTTTCATTAAATCATATTTACCAAAAGATTGTTTTTTGCTTTTCATTCTGTAAACTACATATCGCCAACTTATGTTTGGAAAGTTGTGTTTCAATTTAGCGTCATTGCCAATAATACGGATTTTTCGACATTTCATTATGTTTTGATCTATTTAGAATACAATTTATTAAATATGTTTAATCAACAAACTACATAGCTAAAGCAGGTATGTACAAAAGTTGTAAAAATAAAACCGTATGTAGCGTACGTAACCTGCAAAGATTCTTCTTTAAACAGTGCAATATTAGTTTCTAAACTGTATGTACTTTATGGATGCTGGATCAGGTTTGGTGTGAGACTTAATTAGTTAGATTGAAATTATAGTAAGAACTTTTTTCCTGAATTTATACATTACTAAATTTTCTAATATTATTAATAATAAATAAAGCTGAGTCTTTATACAATTATTCAAATCGAATCTAATCCAACGTATATGACACTGAAGTTAGCCACAAGTTCCAGCCACAAGTTGGAGAAAAATCGAAAATGAAGCAAATTGAATAAAAACAATGTTTTAGTAATTATAAAGTAATGCAACCACCTCTCGCTACTATAATAAACATTATTTTAACCAAATAACAAAAAAAAATTAAACGAGGAAGTCAAATACCCACTATTATAAAAAATGTTTAAACATGCCAGTGAATTTTTCCAAATTTTTTCGACTACGCAGCCTTGAAGGCCATAAAATTCTGGGTAGAATAATGTTAGTTCCACGAAGGAGCAAGACCCCCTTAATGATTTTTGTGTGGGTGAAAAAAATTAGAAAAATTCACTGATATCTTAAATCTTAACGATATCGGTGAAAAACGTGGTTTCGCAGATGCATTTGTGCCTATGTTCTTAATAAAAACCATTAAGGGGGTCTTGCTCCCTCATGAAACTAACATTATTCTACCCAGAATTTGATGGCCTTCAAGGCTGCATAGTTGAAAAAATTTAGAAAAATTCATAGGCATGTTTAAAATTTTTTTATAAGAGTGGGTATTTGACTTCCTTGTTTATTTTTCTTTGTGTGATTATTTGGTTACATAAATATTTATTATAGTAGCGACAGATATTAGCATTAATTTATAATTACTAAAACATTCTTTTTATTTAATTTGCTTCATTTTCGATTTATCTCCAACTTGTGGCTGGAACTTGTGGCTACCTTTAGTGTCATCCAACGTATAACATGGGCTCTCACTTATAGCGTAGACTCTTGAGCCTCTGGACAATTATATATATTTTTTAAATTGCTATAATTTTTAAGATAAATTTATTTTTGTTGTAAGTATTTATAGCATGCATTGTCTATTTGTCCTTCAATTCATATTAACTAACTTTAAAATAGTTAAATTTTAATGAACAGATTATTTCAATTTTATAGATATTAACAAATATCCAAAAGTACTAACGAAGCTTTTACCCTTCTTATTAAGTTTACAATTAAGAAAATGTAATACACTTAATCGAAACAGAAATAAAATTTACTTTCCAATTGATATTTAATACGTTATAGAGGAAAAAATATAATGATAATAAAAATAATTGAAACTTATGCTTTTCCACACGATAAACATTTATTTTCAAAGATTGTGCACGTTCCATGAATCGAGAAAAATTGACAGATACGCATTACATAAATGGTTGCCATCTTTTATAATAATGAGTGTAGTAAATATGAAGATTTTTGAAGAAACAAACAGTATACTGTTAATTAATGAAATATCCCGTTTCCAATTTATACATAAATATGCGAGTTTTACCGTATTTCTATTTATAAAATATACAAAATATACGTATTCTAAATAATGGAAAATACCTTATTATAAAATACGGGTAATATCCACAATGTATCCAATCTGCATAACATTTTGTTAGATTACATTGAAATAACTTCAAAATTAAGTTACTACGAAATGTTTGGAAAATGAAATATAGTTTATAAACGTATCATGGGGAGCATTTTGAAACTGCTCAAAGATACTTTTTTTAAATATTATAAAAAATATAAGCTATGCCATCACAATATAAATAATCATGAAAATTGTATTAAAAAAAATAAAAATTTTGCAATATATACACTGGTTTAGTGCAGTAAAAGTACTATGAAAAAATAAAGTAAAATAATTTTCATCTTGCCTAGTACAGTAATAATAACTGAATGCAGTTACCAAATTACTAATTAAATATTACTTTTCGCGTGAAATTGAGTACTACTACATAAGATACAAATATTTTAATGTAGAATGGAAAAGAAATTAAAGCAATTTATGTTGACGTTCTTTGGATAATAAATTGTGCTCGATTGGTAACTTTTATTTTCTTCTTTGAATAATATTTATGTGTCCAGAGGTTCTAAACTATGCTCTAATTATTGTAATAAAAATTTTGCATGTATTTGATTTTATTTTTATTTTTTTTTGTATAGGAAATAAATTGCTATCCCTATATAAGCCGTGTACGCTTCATCAAGCCGGACTGTGCAGTGATCATTTTAAAGAAGATGATTTCACTAATATTTATAAAAATAAAATCAAAAGAACAGCTGTTCCTATTCCCTACAATGAAAAGCAAAAAGAAATTGATTTTAATTTTAAGAAAGAACATGAAATTCTTACGTATTCTGGTAAAATCAGCAATAAAATGAGCGCTGAAATAAATTCTGTTCAAAGATACCCTATAAAGTATGCAAATGAAGATCAACGTGCGTCTAAAACTAAATTGCACGCAGTACTGGACAAAAGAGAAAATATAACATGGGAAAAGCAATCAAGGGAAGCTGACGACGCAAATATGCAATACTCACTTCCTTTAAATTTTGATACAATGGCAATTAAAAAGTGCCTTCAAAAACAAGTTGTAGAAAATTCCTCTTTAACCAGAAAAGAGGATCTAGTTTTTGAAAAATTAGAGAAGGAAAAATTACCTTATAATATAACAGATAGTGACTATAACGGTCCAAGTACTTCAAATATAGTATATGATATAGATAATGATGTGACTGTAAGAAAAGAAAAAGTACCAAAGACTTACTCAATAAGTCTTGAAAATGATAGTGAAGATAAAACATCGGAGCATGAAGAAATGCTGATTAAATCAGGCGAACCATTTCATGCATACGAGCATAGCTCCGATGTATTAGAAATGGAAAGAACAAAAATTCAGTCTACACTTCTTGAAAATCAAATGTTACGAAAAGAAAATGTCGTAATCAAACAAGAAAATGAAACTTTAAAAAAAATGAATCGAAAACTCATGTACAGAATAAAATTACAACGTGCAAAAATATTACGGCTAAAATCAAAAAAAGATAAACCTGTAAAAAAAATAACAAAACAGGAAAGAAAAAACAGAGATTTACAATCGTTGATGAAAAAATACGATTGTACAAAGCCTGCTGCGCAAGCAATGGTGAAGCTTATGCTTCACAAGCGCAAAGCACCATATAGCGAAGATACAAAGAATATTTCGAAACAGCTATATTATTATTCAGCATCTGCCTTTTCAAGATTGAGAAAGGCAGGATGTAATTTTCCTGCAGAAAGTACAGTACGAAGATGGACCTCTGTCTATGATCTCCGTGCTGGCTTTTGCAATTTTATATTTGAAGAGCTGAATAAAAAGTTATCAACCATGCCACTAGTTGAAAGAGTTTGTGCTCTTAAGTGGGATGAAATGAGTATTCGCACGTACGAAGAATTTTCAAAGAAGTTAAATCTCATTGAAGGATTGGTAGATATTGGTCCGCTGGGAAGAAGCAAGGAGCGTGCTAATTGTGTTTTAGTTTTTTGCTTAGATAGTATAAACGCAATTAATCCTTGGCGGCAGCCTATTGCATACTTTTTACCAAAAAATACACTAGCTGGAGAAGATATAGTGTTTTTGGTAAAAAAATGCTTGAATAAGTTAAGGTCTGTTGGTGCTGATGTACGAATTCTCACATGTGACCAAGGAGCAACAAACCAAAATGCATTAAACATTCTTCAAATTTCAGAAGAAAAATGCTGGTTTGAGCTAGAAGGCGTAAAATATTTCGCATCATTTGATTTCCCTCATTTGATTAAGAGGCTACTTAGTCACTTAAGGAAATATAACAGTATTTATCAGGATGGGAAAATAATTGTATCGTACAATGATTTCGTAGAAACATGGCGATATGACAGTAGAAATGTGACTTCTAGTTTATTATCACATATAACGGAAGCACACATTAAACCAAACACTTTCGAAGCAATGAATGTGAAAAGAGCATTTCAAATGCTAAGCCATAGATATGCTGCAGCAATAAAATTGGCAGGCTCAGACCCACAAGGACTTAGAAGTAATACATGGGAATTAAGTGCAAGTTTTGCAGAAAAAATGAACGTCCTTATAGATGGTTGCAATGCATATCGTTTGTTATCAAGAAACCCAGCGAAACGACCATTGTCTCCAAGAAATAAAAATATCAAAGAAACGTTAAAAACATTTTTAAAATGGTCCTCTAATTGGAGCACAAATTCAAATATAATAAAACGACCACCCTGCTTTTTAGGATTGAGAATAACAGTGCAATCTATTTTATGTACTTATAATGCAGTAATCGAGGAATACCCAGAATTCGAATTAGCAGCTGCTCTATGTAATCAGGATTCAGTAGAGCATTTATTTTCCAAATTAAGGCAGCGTGGAGGACACAATCCTAACCCTACTGCGCGTATGGTGCGATTGTCACTACGCCATATTTTATCTACTGGTTATATCTATGCTAGTGATAAAGGAAACGTAAATTGTGAAGAAGCGCAATCTTTACTAGCAAATACTGTTTCTCCTGGCACATCTGGCAAACAAGTATCAACAAATGAGCTTGATTTGTTAAGCCTTGCAACTGACGAAGAAGAAAGTGAATTAATTGCTGCGTGTGAAATCGTGGAATCATTTTTAGATCCATATAGCGATGAAGATATCGATGACCCTGACACACAGCGGTCCGATCATCATTCCGGAATGTATGAAAGAAATGCAATTACATACTTTGCCGGATATATTGCTTATAAAATGATACAAAAAACCAATTGCGAAAATTGCTGCAATTGTATGACAAAAATTCCATTTGAAAATGCAACTGACGATGAATTGTACATAGAATTTCGCGAATACGAAAATAATAATTTGGATGCGCCAAAAGTAACTAAACTTGCAAGACCAACAGAAATATTTACGAAAATCGTCGAAGTTCAATTATTGTCATTTCATAAATCATGGCAATTATATTGGGCTTCTAATCGAATTTTAGACGATTTAATATCAATATCGTTAAAAGAAACAAAACGCTCGTTTCCTGGTTGGTTGGATTCTGCTGATCATGAATGTTACGAGCACAGATTGGACGCTTTGAAATTTTTAATTTCAGTAAAATTATTTGCTCAGTGCCGATTAAACAATCATAAGAGTAAACAAGCCTCGACTAGAAACAGAAAATTAAAAAAAATTAAACATATGTAATCTATAAGTTTACTGCCTGATGGCGAGAAAGTTCGCTGCTTTATGGCAGATTGTAAATAAAACTTTTACTGTCTCAGGGCGGATAAAAAGTGAAAAGTTCACAGTCTTGCAGCAGAATAAATAAAAAGTTCACTGCCTTGTGGCGGAATAAATGAAAAATTCGCTGCCTTGTGGCGGAATGAATAAAAAATTCACTGCCTTGTGGCGGATTGAATAAAAAGTTCACTGCCTGGTGGCGGAATGAATAAAAAATTCACTGCCTTGTGGCGGATTGAATGAAAGGTTCACTGCCTGGTGGCGGAATGAATAAAAAATTCACTGCCTTGTGGCGGATTGAATGAAAAGTTCACTGCCTGGTGGCGGAATGAATAAAAAATTCACTGCCTTGTGGCGGATTGAATGAAAAGGTCACTGCCTGGTGCCGGAATGAATCAAAAATTCACTGCCTTGTGGCGGATTGAATGAAAGGTTCACTGCCTGGTGGCGGATTGAATGAAAAGTTCACTGCCTGGTGGCGGAATGAATAAAAAATTCACTGCCTTGTGGCGGATTGAATGAAAAGGTCACTGCCTGATGCCGGAATGAATCAAAAATTCACTGCCTTGTGGCGGATTGAATGAAAGGTTCACTGCCTGGTGGCGGATTGAATGAAAAGTTCACTGCCTGGTGGCGGAATGAATAAAAAATTCACTGCCTTGTGGCGGATTGAATGAAAAGTTCACTGCCTGGTGGCGGAATGAATAAAAAATTCACTGCCTTGTGGCGGATTGAATGAAATGTTCGCTGCCTTGTGGCAGAATGAATGAAAAATTCCCTGCCTTGCGGCGAAATGAACCTAGAACTTACTGCCTTGTGGCAGAAATGGGAGACAGTTGATGTATTATTCGCTTAATAAATAAGACTAATAGTATTTTATTTTGTGAGTAATCCATCACATGTCAATTGGCCTCCTCGCGGCGTCTCCTGGAAATACACAAATAGGTGTAGCTAACAATTGACAAAAACAATAAAGAAATCCCCCCCCCCCCTCACTCCCTTTCCGGGGCCGGTATTCATAGTCGTTACTTATATCCAAGTCTGACTTAAAGTCTCGATTGTCCTTTTTCATCTGACAATATTAGAAAAAGATAACCTATGCTTAGGTAGGTCTTAAATATAAGTAACGACTATGAATACCGACCCGGCTGTATCTTTTACAACTGAGAAATTGAATGTTTACCGATTTACTTTACTTTTTGATTGATTAATAAGCTAATGTGGACCTTTCATATTTTTATCTGGCGCTCTGTACACTGCACATACGTTTGGTGATATTCGCCTTTTGTCATCTACATTGATTTTCGCTATTTCTTATGCTTGCATTGCTGATAGATAATATTAATTTCAGGAGAAAAGTTACGCAAAGCTAATCCCAACTCGGCAATAATTATTTGTTAAGATTAAAGCCTGTAACAAGTACATTAAAGAACGTGCGCGTTTCAGAAATTTAAGAATTATCAATTCATCTCTCACTATCATCCATGTGACCCTTTTTGACCCAATACTTTCAGCTAAATTTGTAAATCTGTAAACACTTTTTTAAGGAAATACTTCGATTATTGAAACACCCTGAATATTAAAATCTTTACTTTTACCGAAAATCTCAGTTACCGAATAAGTAATTCATAGTTTATATAAATTGCATTTATCCAGGTTGCTCAACTGAGGATTAACTAAGATTTTTAGTGAAAAGAAGGCTACTGTTATCACATGTAATTAAATCTTAAAACATTTGTTTTCAATCGCTTTTTTCTGTGTAATAATTGTTACAATTCTTTCTAAATATCTTTTCTTTCTAATAATCTTGCTTGTTCCTACATTATATATTAAATAGAAAATTGTAAAATGGATGCTATAATGATATAACACGAAATCTCCCGTATGTGCTGCGCTCATAAATTAAAACCCTATATTACGAATTCATCTTTGCAGCAGAAGCCATCGATATAGGTTGAGTACTCGTAAATAACATTTTTTTCTAATCATAAGTATATTACAATAACTAATTTTATATTAAATTTTCTATTGTATTGCGTAGTTTATTACTAAAACAATATGTAGGATGCATTTATTGTAAAGTAACTGTAAGTTGAAGAGTTTTATCAAATGTCAATACTTCTCATGTATTATGATTTAATACATCATAACGCAGAAAACTTAAGTGAATCAAGAAAATGAAAAGCCACCAACATATTTAAATTTAGGAGTATCAGTTCACTATGTTGTATTTTTTGTAACATTCTGTAAAATTGTACATAAATTAGATACTATTAAATTGTATCATTTAACAAATTTTATTTTTGCAAGTATAGTCTTTCAAAGGCTAGCATGGAAAAAAAGTTTGTTATATTTAAAATGCTTTATTGGGTCGGAGTCTGAATTGTATACATATACAATATTTTGTAAATACAGGTATTAACGTCAAAGAGTTTCCACCTTTTTATCTACTTTTTGTTGATCGAATTAAAGTTTAGAAATAATTAACAAAGAAAAGTATTCACTAAATAAAGTATTATAATTTATGAATGTAAGCTATTTGTCGCACTATTCAATGCGCTAGTCAAGCATGATTTAAAACTAAAATAAATAAACCTCTGCTTTATAGTTGCAACAAAAAATATTTCACCTTTATATTTTCATTGGATGCTATTTCATTACTCACACCTTCTTTTAACCCTTATTTTTCTATAGAATATTTTTATTTTTCATTTAATTTCATTTTTCTGAAAGTCATTTTAATCGTTAAAGTATTTTTTACAAATTCTCCGTTTTTATATTTTAATCTATCCATAATAATGAATAAAATAAATTTTTTTCTTACGTATCTAATTATCATTTAATTTAGAAAACAGATTTGTAACCATGTTGACGATTTTTTTAAATAATTGAAAAGTTGAAATTGTGTACTATATTGGAACGTTTAAAATGACTCACCAAGGAATAAAATCGAATGAAAAAAAGGATTCCTATAAAAAAATATTAAATATGCAGGTAATAAAATGCCATTCACTACAAATATAAAAGTCAAATATTTTGTTTTATGATACGTTTGAAATATTTTTTGGTGTTTTAGCATTATAGAATCAATTATTAAGCATAGTTTTATTTTAATCTTCAATATGTCTATGAATATGGTAGATATCTAGCCCGACAAGTACCTTATTGGGACGGGTGTCATAGGAAGAGAATAAATGATTATTTATTTAAATATATTTTATTCATTATAAACTTTTTAAAAATGGTTTTTATTTAATAAAATATAAATTGATGTTTCCCATAGTTCCCTCTATCTGTCCCACCTCCTCTTGTTCCCCAGCCTCCTTGTCCTCCTGATCCTCTGTATCCCCTCCATCCACCTCGTCCTCCTGATCTGATATGTCCCCTCCAACCACCTCGTCCTTTCCAGGTTTCCCCGCCTTTGGAGACAATTTTTCCTCCTCTACGACTGTTTGCCGTTTCTGAGCCGCGATCCCGAGCTTTTTTTATTTGCTGCCATCTATCAAAAAACGAAGTACATGTTAATATTATAATTCAAAAATCATTGTTGAATCATGAAATACGACAATATACGCCTTTATGTGTACTAATAGTTTATCAAATGATCATGAAAAAGTGATGAATTTGCTAGTGTGGGTAATCGGTCAGGTATATTTTGAAAGTAATACATTTTTCGAGTATATAACAAAAATTTTCAAGTTTTCTTTACCAAAAAATCAGAAAATATATTTGGCAGAGTGCAATTGAGTAATTTTTGCAGAAGATTTAATTAAACTCTAACGTCTCCCTTTCTACAGAGCAACCATTTATGTGCGCTTTATTCTTTAAACCCTTTACTTTTGAAAATAATAATCAAAATGGTTGTGGTCCTATGCCAGAAATATAATAAATAATTTTGTTAAATCTTGACTTACTTTTCCTCTCGCTTCTCCTTGTCTTTCCCTCCCCTGGTCTTAGGTAATCCGGTGGTAGAGGCAATTGCCTCCCCTGCCTTTGCTCCTTTACTGCAATCCACCTTATCCGCAGTATCCACCTCGCTATTCTTATTGATAAGGTTTCCTACTGGCTGATGCTCTGGTGCCTCTGCATCTGCTTCTACGGGCGGGCACTTGCGAGACTTTAGCAATTTTGTAAGAGTCATCTTGACTGACTCAGTTTCTTCCGAGGCTATTTTGGCTTTCGCCTCGGCCTCAGCAATTTTCCTGCAAACAAAAAATTATTATAATTATATCTATAAAGTTTAAAATATTCGTCATGTAGATTGATACACTATGTCTAGTATCTACTTGGAATTAGAAGTAAACTGAGAATTCTGCATCGTTGCAATGTATGTTTGTATAGATGAGCTTATGCCGATGTGTAACTTAACGTATTCAATGACAATGTACACAACCGCAATACTTATTTTCCCATAATAAAGTAATCAAGAAAAATATTATGATATATGTAAACCGACTCAAATACTAAAGTTTTTCGTCAAACAAGGCCAATATGTATAACACGCGTATTGCGAAGATATGAATTTTCTGTTATTTTTATTCGAAAAAAATGCTCTTAGCAGACGTATCACTTTACATGCCAGAATTAAACAGAGAGAGAGAGAGAGAGAGACAAAGACAGAGACAGAGAGACAGACAGAGACAGAGAAAGAGAGAGAGAGAGAGAGAGAGAATGTAGAAATGTAATCATTATGAAATTATTATTTTAACGAAAAGAAAGGGAAAGAAAGGAAAAAGTAGACAATCTACAAGAAATATAATTCGAAGGTGGGAGAGAAATAACCTTTATTATTACGACGAGGCAGCTCGTCTTTCCAACAGTAGAAAAGTTGCGGAAAGACTTATAAACTTATAAACAAGATACGCGAGAGAGAAGAGAAGAAAAAGGGTAACAATTTTATGAAGCAAATAGAAACAGAAAGAAAAGTTAAGCATCTACTAACATGTGCAAAAAATCATGTGTACTTACACCTCGTATTCTTTAAACTTCTGCTGGTATTTATTTTCCAGCTTCTCCTCTATCTGCTTCAATGCTTTGGCAAAATCTTCTTCATTCATATTTACTGCATAAAGAAAGAAAAGCGTTAAAATATAATTAAACTATCAAATTTTCTTAAAGACGTTTACTTACAAATATCGATACGGCAATTAATCGCAGACACTAAATTGAAGTGCAGGATTATTGGCAAGCAAGGCTGCAGCACGGTAGGAGTATGGCACTGATGTGACCAGTGAAGGTAGAATGGGTATAAAATGTTCCCCCACTCTGACCTCCCAACTCATATAAATGTACGGGCTAGAAGGTCAGAGTGGAGGGCCGGTTTAGACCTATTCTGGCTTCACTGTTGTGTTTACTAACATTGAGAATAAGAGTCATAGTGGTAGTTCCGAATTTCCACAATCTGCTATCACAACTGGGACATTCACGTCAAAACGCACGGATTCCGGAGTACAAAACCGATTTAAAAAAAAATATATATGTTAAAATATAAGAAAATACAAGACTTTTGGTGCAAGTTAGAGTGAAAAAAAAAGATTTTTCACTCTAACTTGCGCCAAAAGTCTTGTATTTTCTTATATTTTAACATATATATTTTTTTTTAGAATCGGTGTTGTGCTCCGGAATCCGTGCGTTTTGACGTGGAATGGCCCTATTATATCCCTCATAAAGTCACACAACGTCTGCTTGATATCTATTTGCATAGGTGGGATCATTGGTTTTTGATACATTTAATAGTCCAAATTAAAACGGGACATCCTCAATATCAGCTCGCTTTAATTTTTAATTCAAATGCATAAACATTGTAGCATTAGATGAAAAAGGAATTTGACCCCGATTTTATGAAACAGGAAATAAATCGATTGCAGGTATGGCGGAAAGAGACAGCAAGAATTAGTAGAATAGTTTTCTCGAATCATTTTTGCTTTCGTTTCGCACGCACACAAGCCTATTTAGTGCCGAGATAAACATTTTACTCATATATACAAACTCGCTCGTTTGTCGTGTTAAATCAAGTAAATAGAATTTTGGTGAAGCTGCTACTACTTGCTTTAAGAGTGAGTCTATATATGTATACAAAAGAATATGATAATAAGCATAACTCACGCACACGCAGCAAGCGCTTCAGAATTATTAAATGCCCCGATTGAAGAACGGAAAAAAAGTGAGTCTAAAAGTATGATTACGATAATTCGCAATTATCGTTAAATCAAAGTGAAAGAGTTATTGTTGAATTGGTGAAATTCTCCTGATTAAAATGAACCGAAACTTGTATCAAATCCGGTCAGTTTTAGCACTTTATTATACTTCTCTCTCTCTCTCTCTCTCTCTCTTTCTTCGTCTTTTTTCAAACCGAAATATAAAACGTTTACCTGTTTACTTTACTTTATTACTGAACAATCTGAATATATACAGGGTGAAGCACTTAAGACAGCCCAGAAATTGATGCAGAAAGACGCGTATCTCTTTAACTATAAAAGATATTCAATTTTTCCATATGACGTTTTTTTTCGAAGCCTCTTGTTATTTGGTTTTAGAAAGGTCATATGTGAAAAGTGAATATCTCTTATAGTTAAAGAGATACGCGCCTTTTTGTCTCAATGCTTTGGGGCGGCATAAGTGCCTCGCCCATATATATATACATAAAATAAATCATATGGAAATCATTTATTTAAATTTAAGAAGGATATTGTAATAATAATGTAGGGTAGATATATAATACTTTTATTAATTTCGTTTGTTTACAAATTAATTGCTACTTTCGTGTATTTTTCTACGTTAGAATAAAAATATTTTCTTAAATTATAAAATTATCTAACGTAGATCTGTTTTACCCTATTCGAAGCTCTGTCGTGCTGTTTCGCATCAGATTCGATAGATGGCGTGAGGGCATAATTGTCTCGAAGCTAACGATTGGGATTGGAACGCCGCCTACCGGCAAGGATTGCTTCGGGACACGGCATGAGCAATCTCCCCCCTAATTGCATTGTTGCCAGAAAGCGGAATAAAGAGAGAGCGGAGATATTTTCTCGGACCTCTCTGTCTTTCTCGCTGTTAGCTTCTAGCAGAAGAGTCGAGGCAAAATCTTTCCGTTTCGCTTTGCCGAAAATCTACCAATATTCGATGTCATTTATATTTGCAGGCCAATGCCTTTATACATGATTTTTTCAGCATATTTATTTATCAGCATTGACTTATTTAAATCAATAATAAATTAAGGAAATGCGTATTTGATATATAATAATTATTTTAACTATAATTTCATCGTTATATTTCGCTTATTTCCGTAAAATCTGAATTTCTTTAGTTTATTATTGATTATTGTAAGTCAATGGCCATTAAAAAAAATTTAATCTTAAAAAAAAAAAGAAAAGTACCGTTCAGGAATCGAACCCGGACCCACAAATCGCCACGCTATTACCTTACCGCCTAGACCACGAGGCTTCTTCAGTGCACCGTAAACAGATAGTCTTTTTAAGGGCTTGAAATCTTCTTTTAAACCATATAAATAAACGAGCAACCGACAGCTTTATTCATTATTATTCTGTCATAATGGTACACAAATTAAGGAATAATTATATTTTGAATAGTTTTCAAAAGCTTTTCCAATAGCCAAGAACGAAGATAAATAATCAACGCTCGCAGTTTCCGTTCTTGGTTATTGGAAAAGCTTTTGAAAATCTACATTATATAATTATTCTTTAATTTGTGTACCATTATGATAGAATAATAATGAATAAAGATGTCGGTTCTTCGTTTATTTATATGGTTTAAAAGAAGATTTCAAGCCCTTAAAAAGACTATCTGTTTACGGTGCACTGAAGAAGCCTCGTGGTCTAGGCAGTAAGGTAATAGCGTGGCGATTTGTGGGTCCGGGTTCGATTCCTGAACGGTACTTTTCTTTTTTTTTTTAAGATTAAATTTTTTTTAATGGCCATTGACTTACAATAATCAATAATAAACTAAAGAAATTCAGATTTTACGGAAATAAGCGAAATATAACGATGAAATTATAGTTAAAATAATTATTATATATCAAATACGCATTTCCTTAATTTATTATTGATTTAAATAAGTCAATGCTGATAAATAAATATGCTGAAAAAATCATGTATAAAGGCATTGGCCTGCAAATATAAATGACATCGAATATTGGTAGATTTTCGGCAAAGCGAAACGGAAAGATTTTGCCTCGACTCTTCTGCTAGAAGCTAACAGCGAGAAAGACAGAGAGGTCCGAGAAAATATCTCCGCTCTCTCTTTATTCCGCTTTCTGGCAACAATGCATATATGTTTTACCCTATTCTAAGCTTAACGCTCGTGCTTCGTGGTCTCTTCCGATAGATGGCGTTACGGGTTAGATGGACCTGAGAGCAAGGTTGCCAAGTGTAGTACTTTCGGTACTACCGTAGTACCCAAAAGCGACATATCCTATAGCGTAGTACTATTTTGGGTACTACGCTATAGTCGCTGCTGATACTACTGGTCGGCGGAAATACGTCAGAGGGTAGAGACTGTAGAGGGACCGCAATATAGATATTTCTAATTACTAATTTCAAAATACATAATGCATGGTCCGTGAGCCAAGACAAATGTTAGTATATACATACCACAAGTTATAAAGTAATATAAAGAAATAAAGTGACAGTTTTAATCTTACTGACAGCTGATGTACTGATGGTATAAGTGAATAAATAAAGTGACGAAATTTGTAAAATGTACATAAAAATAATTTTTAAAAGTATATAAAGGACTGAACATTTTAGATAAGTATAACAATAAATTTTATAATATAAAATGTAAGATATAAATATTTTGTGGTACTTTGTGGGATTTTATTTCAGATTAAATTATAGTAATGTGTTTACTATGTCACTGTGCTGAGGATGGAGCTATGCAGATTTTCAAAATTAAAATAAAGGAATAGACTAAACATAATGTGGTTATTGTGTCATCGTTGAGATTCAAACTATGTTAATTGAGACGGATAATAAAATAAACGAGTGAAAAAACTGGGTAAATACAATAATAAATAAAGAAGCTGACAAATTAGATATATAATATAAAATGTAAGATATTTTATAGTACTTTCTGGGATTTTATTTCAGATTAAATTATAGTAATGTGTTTACTATGTCACTACTGAGGATGGAGCTATGTGGATTGAACATTAAAATGAAAGGAATAGATTCACCATATTATGGTTACTGTGTCATCGCTGAGGATCAAACTGTGTTAATTGAGATGAATATTAAAATAAACAAGTCAACACATTGGGTAAATACGATACAAATAAAGAAGCTGACAGATTACATTTGTAATTTCAAATGTAAGATTTTATATAGTACTTTTTGGGATTTTGTTTCAGATTAAATTATTGTAAAGTGTTTACTATGTTAATGCTGAGAATGGAGCTATGTGGATTGAACATTAAAACAAAAGGAATAGATTCACCATAATGTTGTTTCTGTGTCATCGCTGATGAGGATCAAACTGTGTTAATTGAGACAGACATTAAAATAAATGAGTCAGCATTTTGGGTAAATACAATAATAAATAAAGAAAATGACAGAATAGATATATAATATAAAATGTAAGATGTTTTATAGTACTTTGTGGGATTTTGTTTCAGATTAAATTATAGTAATGTACGTGTGTTTACTGTATCACTGCTGAGGATGAAGCTATGTGGATCGAACATTAAAAAAAAAGAATAGATTCACCATAATGTGGTTACTGTGTCATCGCTGAGGATCAAACTGTGATAATTGAGATGAATATTAAAATAAAGAAGCTGACAGATTAGATATATAATATAACATGTTAGATATTTTACAGTACTTTGTGGGATTTTATTTAAAGTTAATATATGTAAAATAAAATTTTTGTTTTCTTTTTACAATTGTATCTATATTAATTACTATATGTTGCAATCTCTTAAAATTAAGCCTCTGCTTTTATTAGCAAACTAATAGTTCCACACGGCAGTGATGCCAGAATCAAGCTTTTAGCAACAAAAATGAAGATAAGCGCTAGCCAGCAGGAGTATAGAAAATTTAAAGGGAAGCGGTACAAACACAACTATGCCTGGAGAGCATAGGTGTGATTTGGACTTCAGGCAACATTGGCTTTAGAAGAAGAGCGACTACCGCTAACCGTGACATTTTTACGTGTTATCCGTGTGAAGTGGTGCTGCGTTTACCTAAAAACTCAAAGCAAATAAAAATGCTTTTCCTAAATTGATTTGTAATATTGATAAAATGGTCAAATGTAGCCATTAATTAATTAGATTTGGTATTAAATACAGAAAATGCGTTTTATTATAACAAATGAGTTGAGGTAAAATAAACTCAATGTTTTTATATTAATCTGTTAACAAATGCATTTTTTTATTTATTATTGAGTCCAATAAATTAATGGTTATTAAAAAAAAAATTCCTTGTAATGAAAAAAAAAATGAAAAAATTTTAAACTTCACCAAGACTCGAACACGAGCCCACCGCATGACAAACGGCAACCTTACCGCCTGCGCTACAGCGCTCACTTGATGTACCAAGAGCAAAACAGCCTTTTAAAGACTGACTACAATTCTTTCACTAACTCGTCATAAACGATCAAGAATTAGCTGCAATAATAAATACATTTATCTCCACAGCATTATTGCACTAAATTTATTATGTTTTTAATTTGAAGCATACATTTTACATTAAGATACGATACTTTAAGGGTGTTCATGCAATACTCTAAATACAAAAATATTCATATGCTGGTTTATCATAGTTATTCGACTACATATAACAAATATTATAATATTACTTAATTAATTTATGATAGTTGAGCATATGAATAGTTTTGTATATAGAGTACTGAATGGTTACCCTTAAATTATCATATCTTCATGCAAAATGTATGCTTCAAATTAAAAACAATAAATTTAGTACAATAATGCTATGTAGATAAATGTATTTATTATTACAGCTAATTCTTGATCATTTATGACGAATTAATAAAAGAATTGTAGTCAGTCTTTAAAAAGGCTGTTTTGCTCTTGGTACATCAAGTGAGCGCTGTAGCGCAGGCGGTAAGGTTGCCGTTTATCAAGCGGTGGGCTCGTGTTCGAGTCTTGGTGAAGATTAAAATTTTTTCATTTTTGTTTCATTACAAAGAATTTTTTTTTTAATAACCGTAAACTTATTGGACTCAATAATAAATAAAAAATGCATTTGTTAACAAATTAATATAAAAACATTGAGTTTATTTTACCTCAACTCATTTGTTATAATAAAACGCATTTTTTGTATTTATTACCAAATCTAATTAATTAATGGCTACATTTGACCATTTTATCAAAATTAAAAATCAATTTAGGAAAAGCATTTTTATTTTATTTATTCACTTATACCATAAGTACATCAGCTGTCAGATAGATCAAAGCTGTCACTACTCCTTATTTCTTTATTACACTTTATTTTTCCGTATAATAAACATTTGTCTTCGTTCACGCCGTTCACGGTGACAGGCTGTGAATATAATATATATAATTTTTGATATATTACGTTCTGCATTTAAGATGGCTACTGACGTATTTCCGCTGGCAGTATACTTTGTGCAGTCTGCATTCCTTATATCAAAATTCACTTACTATAGAGCGTAGTACTATTCAAGATGGCGGACTTGGCAACCTTGCCTGAGAGTCCTGACTCCTGAGACACGCGTTTGCCAACACCAGCGCCGCCTACCGGTAGGGATTGCCTCGGGAGTCGGGACCAAGGTTGCCAAGTGTAGTACTTTCGGTACTACCGTAGTACCCAAAAGCGACATATCCTATAGCGTAGTACTATTTTGGGTACTACGCTATAGTCGCTGCTGATACTACTGGTCGGCGGAAATACGTCAGAGGGTAGAGACTGTAGAGGGACCGCAATATAGATATTTCTAATTACTAATTTCAAAATACATAATGCATGGTCCGTGAGCCAAGACAAATGTTAGTATATACATACCACAAGTTATAAAGTAATATAAAGAAATAAAGTGACAGTTTTAATCTTACTGACAGCTGATGTACTGATGGTATAAGTGAATAAATAAAGTGACGAAATTTGTAAAATGTACATAAAAATATTTTTTAAAAGTATATAAAGGACTGAACATTTTAGATAAGTATAACAATAAATTTTATAATATAAAATGTAAGATATAAATATTTTGTGGTACTTTGTGGGATTTTATTTCAGATTAAATTATAGTAATGTGTTTACTATGTCACTGTGCTGAGGATGGAGCTATGCAGATTTTCAAAATTAAAATAAAGGAATAGACTAAACATAATGTGGTTATTGTGTCATCGTTGAGATTCAAACTATGTTAATTGAGACGGATAATAAAATAAACGAGTGAAAAAACTGGGTAAATACAATAATAAATAAAGAAGCTGACAAATTAGATATATAATATAAAATGTAAGATATTTTATAGTTTTTTCTGGGATTTTATTTCAGATTAAATTATAGTAATGTGTTTACTATGTCACTACTGAGGATGGAGCTATGTGGATTGAACATTAAAATGAAAGGAATAGATTCACCATATTATGGTTACTGTGTCATCGCTGAGGATCAAACTGTGTTAATTGAGATGAATATTAAAATAAACAAGTCAACACATTGGGTAAATACGATACAAATAAAGAAGCTGACAGATTACATTTGTAATTTCAAATGTAAGATTTTATATAGTACTTTTTGGGATTTTGTTTCAGATTAAATTATTGTAAAGTGTTTACTATGTCAATGCTGAGAATGGAGCTATGTGGATTGAACATTAAAACAAAATGAATAGATTCACCATAATGTTGTTTCTGTGTCATCGCTGATGAGGATCAAACTGTGTTAATTGAGACAGACATTAAAATAAATGAGTCAGCATTTTGGGTAAATACAATAATAAATAAAGAAAATGACAGAATAGATATATAATATAAAATGTAAGATGTTTTATAGTACTTTGTGGGATTTTGTTTCAGATTAAATTATAGTAATGTACGTGTGTTTACTGTATCACTGCTGAGGATGAAGCTATGTGGATCGAACATTAAAAAAAAAGAATAGGTTCACCATAATGTGGTTACTGTGTCATCGCTGAGGATCAAACTGTGATAATTGAGATGAATATTAAAATAAAGAAGCTGACAGATTAGATATATAATATAACATGTTAGATATTTTACAGTACTTTGTGGGATTTTATTTAAAGTTAATATATGTAAAATAAAATTTTTGTTTTCTTTTTACAATTGTATCTATATTAATTACTATATGTTGCAATCTCTTAAAATTAAGCCTCTGCTTTTATTAGCAAACTAATAGTTCCACACGGCAGTGATGCCAGAATCAAGCTTTTAGCAACAAAAATGAAGATAAGCGCTAGCCAGCAGGAGTATAGAAAATTTAAAGGGAAGCGGTACAAACACAACTATGCCTGGAGAGCATAGGTGTGATTTGGACTTCAGGCAACATTGGCTTTAGAAGAAGAGCGACTACCGCTAACCGTGACATTTTTACGTGTTATCCGTGTGAAGTGGTGCTGCGTTTACCTAAAAACTCAAAGCAAATAAAAATGCTTTTCCTAAATTGATTTGTAATATTGATAAAATGGTCAAATGTAGCCATTAATTAATTAGATTTGGTAATAAATACAGAAAATGCGTTTTATTATAACAAATGAGTTGAGGTAAAATAAACTCAATGTTTTTATATTAATCTGTTAACAAATGCATTTTTTTATTTATTATTGAGTCCAATAAATTAATGGTTATTAAAAAAAAAATTCCTTGTAATGAAAAAAAAAATGAAAAAATTTTAAACTTCACCAAGACTCGAACACGAGCCCACCACATGACAAACGACAACCTTACCACCTGCGCTACAGCGCTCACTTGATGTACCAAGAGCAAAACAGCCTTTTAAAGACTGACTACAATTCTTTCACTAACTCGTCATAAACGATCAAGAATTAGCTGCAATAATAAATACATTTATCTCCACAGCATTATTGCACTAAATTTATTATGTTTTTAATTTGAAGCATACATTTTACATGAAGATACGATACTTTAAGGATGTTCATGCAATACTTTAAATACAAAACTATTCATATGCTGGTTTATCATAGTTATTCGACTACATATAACAAATATTATAATATTACTTAATTAATTTATGATAGTTGAGCATATGAATAGTTTTGTATATAGAGTACTGAATGGTTTTAAATTATCATATCTTCATGCAAAATGTATGCTTCAAATTAAAAACAATAAATTTAGTACAATAATGCTATGTAGATAAATGTATTTATTATTACAGCTAATTCTTAATCGTTTATGACGAGTTAGTGAAAGAATTGTAGTCAGTCTTTAAAAGCCTGTTTTGCTCTTGGTACATCAAGTGAGCGCTGTAGCGCAGGCGGTAAGGTTGCCGTTTATCATGCGGTGGGCTCGTGTTCGAGGCTTGGTGAAGATTAAAATTTTTTCATTTCTTTTTTCATTACAAGGAATTTTTTTTTTAATAACCATTAATTTATTGGACTCCATAATAAATAAAAAAATGCATTTATTAACAGATTAATATAAAAACATTGAGTTTATTTTACCTCAACTCATTTGTTATAATAAAACGCATTTTTTGTATTTATTACCAAATCTAATTTATTAATGGCTACATTTGACCATTTTATCAAAATTAAAAATCAATTTAGGAAAAGCATTTTTATTTTATTTATTCACTTATACCATAAGTACATCAGCTGTCAGATAGATCAAATATTTCTTTATTACACTTTATTTTTCCGTATACTAACATTTGTCTTCGTTCACGCCGTTCACGGTGACAGGCTGTGAATATAATATATATAATTTTTGATATATTACGTTCTGCATTTAAGATGGCTACTGACGTATTTCCGCTGGCAGTACACTTTGTGCAGTCTGCATTCCTTATATCAAAATTCACTTACTATAGAGCGTAGTACTATTCAAGATGGCGGACTTGGCAACCTTGGTCGGGACCTCGCATGAGCATTGAGCAATCTCCCGTTTCATCTCTGGTAGTACCGAAAGTACTACACTTGGCAACCTTGCTTGAGTGTCCAGCCCCTGGTGCAGCGAAAAGGAATAAACGGAATATATTAATAAATGGATAACCTTCACGAGGTAAATAACAACAACTTTATTTTTGTATTTTCAAAAACTACCCGATAAGCTTAATCTTTTTTTTTATCATTTAACAATAGAAAATTTAATTTAAAAGATTATTCTATAAACACAGGTTTGTATTTGTTTTTACTAAACTGCTGCACTAATATACATTAATTAAATATATTAAAATAAGGGAAATGATGTGTTTAAACATATTTATCTTATTTTGACTAATTATGTCAGTTTAGCACTACAACGAAAAAAACAAGCCCAAAATGTGCATGATTTTGTATGTTTCTATAGTTGAATGTATTTAACCTTGAAATATTGTTATTTTATAGATAACCTTTGGGGAAGTTGAGATAGATGATAGATATAAGAAACTGAAAAGGGCTTTACAGCTGTCTCGTTTGAAGAATGATAAGAAAGATATTTTTTTGGGAAACCGAAGTCAGACCGTGCCTCGAACTTGACCAAGTAAGTCTAGTATACATCCAGGTACATATGATACAGACAGTATGAGATCTGCATAGGGAAGTGATGTGGTATCAGCTAGTAATAATTTTGGATCTGTTTTATTAAAGAAAAATGAACTTTTTAATAAAGGAAATCTTGTAACATCAAGAGTGGAAAGGTTTCATGTTAGAAAACATGATGAATCTATAGTAATGCCACCTCCTAAAACAACTGATATTCCATGCAGTTCCAGAATGGTTAAAACTGATACAGACAAAAGTTCTTCAATGTCTAGTTATAAATCATTTTTGGATTGTCATCAAAGTAATTTTGGTAGTGAGAATTCTGACTCAAAGAATAAAACGTCACTAAGGAAAAATGAGACTCTGAGCTGTAATTCTTCATACCAAGAACAAATAAACAATGTTGGGAAATATGAGCTTGTTTTCAAGAACTGGCGTATAATTCTAAATGACCAATTCCAATTAATTATTAAAGGAGAAATAAATAGGTAAATATATTATTTGCATACATAGAGGTGCCTTTAAACCACCCTAGTATGGATATAAAAGAATACTTATCTTTGTAATTATAAAAATATCAATTTTTTGGATAGTTACTTTTACATACATTTTTTATTTACATTCAGAAAAGTTTTATGCCTTCGATGTATCTTGAATGCCTTATTCCATATTGGGTTTTTCTATAATTATAGCATATAGAATTTATAGCACTTAGTATCATTGTATTTAATCAAATTTTAAAACTGATATAATTTTATTGCTTTTTTAATTCAATAAAATTTACTGTTTATTATAAATGTTATTGTTTTTTAACAAATCATATTCATTCAATACTAAATTGAATCACATACGAAAATATAGAATGCTGTTAAAATCCAATTATATGGAACTTTCTATTAGCCAATTAGAGAAGAACCCTGTGTATTTTTAGTTTCTAAAGTTTGTTGTAATATTTTTCATGCTTCAGTGGGAGAATTGCAAGAAGTAAGCCAGTCTTGAGGAGATTGTCTGCATGCATTGTTGAGTCTATTAACAAATATATCTATCGCCTTGAAGGAGATATAGTAGATAAACGAAGAGGTAAATAAATATCAATTATCGCTTTAGTTTTCAAAAATGATTATATATTTTTTTAATAGAATTACCGGACTATTTGAGAAGCAAATTTGTTAATGGTTTTCCTAACGATTGGGAAAATGTTTATCAAATGTGGAGATCTTTTGTCTCTAATGGTTCTAAACCTACTTTCCGTTGGACCACTGCAATCACAGATAGCGATGACGATCTACAAAGCGAAATAACAGATATAACATTGTCATATAAGCCTAAAAGGATTTTGGATCCATTAACTTATACAAATGAAAAAAGATCAACCACTGCACTTCCTACCTATTCGTCTAAAGAAAATAAAGATATGTTCAGTACTGAAAAAATTACACAAAACCAACAAAATTTATCTAAAAGTAATGAAGTTTTTGACGCTTTGTCGAAAAATCATAATTATAATTTACAAAAATCTTTCAGTAGTGAAAGAGAAGGGGAGGAGAATAGAGAGAGAAATAAATTTGAACTTCATGGTCAAAATCTTTTAATGTTATTTGTTGAAATACAACAAACATTAACAAAAAAGCTGTTAGTTGTAGGTGATAATCTAAAAAATAATATTTGCTCCCAAGAATACATTCTGAAAATATTATGGTTACTTGAACAACTTCATTTTATTATGTCATATACAGAAGACCTAACATTAGCTCAGAACATTCATGTAGCTAGAATGAATGATCAGAAAGAACAAAGTAAGTTAGTAGTAGACTGTGATGTTGATTATGAAATGGAGAATAGCAGTGCTAAAAGCAACAGTGAACCAAAAAATGAAACGCCTAAAACTTCCATACTGAATGATATAAGTGAAAGCGAAATTTATTTAGGAGTTCCAAAAGTTTCAGCAGAACTTATCGAAAAGCATATGGTCATGATACAAAATCGTCATCAGAAACGTCGGATTAATAGACCAAAGAGATTGAGAGATGTGAAATAGCTAGCAAAGGAAAACCAAATATTAAATGACCAAAAAATCAATAAAAACAAATTAAGAAACTTTTCGAATAGTATAAAGAATGATTTAAATTCTAGTTTTAGTTTTATGGAAGACGATACGCCTGAAGTAATACGGGGTAAAACTGATTTACAATCTCATGTACCTGCTGCAAAACCTATAAGCTTTAGATCAGAGAAGGTTGATGTAGATTCCAAGTACATAGAAAATATTTTAAACAGCAAGAGGAATAATAGCGATAATAATTCTCAAACAGATCCAAATGTTGTACAAATGACTAGGATGTATTCAGATAAAGAATGTACAAAGAGTAGCAAAAATTTTATGAATTATTTTTCTGAAGATATAAATTTCCGACGTCAGCCAAGAATAGTATTATCTGATATTATAACTAATTCAAATTTCAAGAAGGCAAATAATCCTTCATCTAGTGGCAATACAGATGACAATGCTAATTATAAGACGAGATATAGATCATCTGCATCAAAATCTGTAGAAAAATCAATTATTACAAAGTATTTAGAAAATAATCTTGACAAACAGAAAAAGTCCAAAAGTTTAATAGACTGGATACCTGCAGTGATAAATGTGTCTAGCGGCTCACCGAAGTTTGGTTTAATATTTAAAGGAAATCTATTAAAGTAAGTCATTTTTGAAATAAAACAAAACTGTTATAAAGTAAAGCATTTACAAGCTATTTTTTTTAGCAACTTGGGGCACACTGATCACTGGAACTTTTCTACAAAGATTGTAAAACAAAGACTATCAGCGAAAAAATTTATAACAGTCAATGACGATATTTATACATTAGTTGGTTCTATGAAGGATACGAAACATGGTAAATTGCTTTATTTAACTGGAATCCGTATATCGACATTGCAGGGCACAAACTATTTCGCATGCAACGTCCTCATTTGTTGACGGATTGTAATATTATTTTATGTTTTTGAAAATGCCAGAAGATTATCTATTGAAATACATTAGGCAAAATAACAAAAACTTAAAAAAAATTGTTTAAATAAATATATCAACATTTATGAAACAACAAATAAATTACAAAATCCCCCAACGTACTTTACTAAATAGTGTTCTTGCGTTTCCAAAAAGTCCAAAAATATGCAAATCCGTCAGTAATGACGATGCTGCATTTTTTGGACTTTTTGGAAACGCAAAAACATTATCTAGTAAAGCACATTGGGGGATTTTGCAATCTATTTTTTGTTTCAATAATGTTAATATATTTGTTTAAACAATTAAAAATTTCTTTTTTAATTTGCTCAATGCACTTCACTAGATAATCTTCTGGCATTTCCAAAAACATGTAATGACATTACAATTCGTCAACAAATGAGGACGCTGTATGCGAAATATTTTATGCCCTGTAATATCGGTATACGGAATCCGTTAATATATTATTTTAATAAAACTGTTTATGATTATCTATACCTAATGATTTGTTTAGTTGTTCCAGAAATGCTACTAGAAGAATGTAGAAATGGCTGTCCCACAAAAATAGAACATTTTTGTAAAATGTGGAAATTGCTGGAAAAAAGTAAGTAAAGAAGGCAATTTTTGTATTGGAGAATAAAAGTTATTAACTATTTCAGAGGAAAAATTGATAAAACCAGAAACTGATCATGACTCAACTATTAATACTTTGGATGTTCCCGTTAGTTCTAGGGGTAGGAGAATTTTACCTCCTTTAAGTTACTGGACTGGTAAATATTATATTTCTGGAAAATATAATTACTCTTAACATGTCTGTTAATTTTTAGGCGAACGAATAATTTTAATAGACGACATCCCTCATTATAGTCCAGGTATGTCGCCGAAGTTTGAAAATACATCACCTTCGCTAAGCCCTAAAGTAATAGTGAGTTAATAATTTTTGTAATTAATTGTTTCGACGTAAAACATTACTAAAACTGTAGGAGAAGCCGGAAATGAAAATTGTTGTCTTTATAAAGTTAATCTCATAGGATTATTATCGTTTTTCAAAGTAACTGTAACATTATTTGTTAATAAGGCTAATGAGAAAGATGCTTCGTGAGTTCGAAGACGGTCAAAAGGGAAGCAACGAGTAGCTCCGATTCATCTAACTCGTTAACTATGAATACTAAACGAAGAATTATAAATAGATTGCAATTTTCTTCCATCGATTCAAGCGGCAATGAAATTAGACGCAGTAGTAAAGTAATTTATTTTCATAAACTTAATTTGTTAATAACATAATTAATCTGTATTATTTGGTTTTAGAGACGAAAGTCGAATAAAAGTCAAAAAAATACAGAAACGGTATGTAATGACTAGTGCTAAATTTGTTAAATAAATATGTATAAAATTTGCATGTTATTAAACTTACTTGTTTTAGGTGGATAAAGATAAGCAGACTTTACAAAGGAAACTTAATTTGAAGAGCCAACAGAAATCCGAGTTAAAAACGACTAATCCAGAATCTAAATCTTCTGTCTCGTAAAAGTTTTTTCATATTTAAAATGTATGTAGTTCTTTACAATAGCATACCAATTTATTTAGGTATTTAACGAAGCAACAATCAACAATAATGCAGAATTCACCTCGTGAATTGACCTTCAAATTTTACGAAGGTATCATGAATGGCGATGATATTTTTTCCGAAGATCAAATATCTATTATTTAAAATTAACGTAAAACGTAAAAGGAGTATTAAAAAAAAATGGTGAAATCAAATAGAATTCTGTTGTATCACTTTAAGAGATTTAATATTAAAAAGTGTTTAAAAGTACTGAACCAATGAAGGTTCTTAGTTCTTTAGAATAGTAAGAGTATAGTAAATTATAATTAATCGTTTATTTTATTTATATTACAAAAGAATATAAATTTAGTTCAGCGAATTCAGAAATCTAAATTAGTTATGTTATAATGATTTTCCGTGTACTAGAAGCTTACTGTTTTAATTGAAAAAATAATGCACAATATCTTCAAGATAAAGACTTTGGTTTAAAAAAAAGCTCAATCAATTGTGTATAATATTATTCTACAAGAATAAAATATACGTTTCACGCTTTAATTTTAAACAAATTTTTGTAAATCATGATCTCGTGTAAGCTTATTAAAATAGCGTTACATTAGTTTGCTATAGAATAAAAGAGACAAAGAAAATCGCTGCTCCTTCTGAAGATCATAAATGATATTATTATTCATGCAATCAAGAGCAAAATTCCAGAATATAACTAATGAAAAGGGAGCAAATATATATATATACATACATATAACATTTCTGAGCAAAATTTCATTATTTTTTATGTTTATTTATTAATTGTATTATTCCACTTTTTTATGTTCGTACTATATAAAATAACTTTGAGAAAATATGCTCCGATAAATAACAATGTATTCGCGTTAAGCATACGTTCATCAAGGTAAATTTTTTACGATTAAAAAAAAACATTCTTCATCGTATGTAAGATTAAAATATTAACTTATTATTAATAAACTGATAAGTGACAAATGAAGTTTCACAGGCAATAAGTTTTGTACATCTGCCTCGTCCTCTTATTAAAGCCGACCTTTTCAATTGTTCGTGGACGTCTCATGATTGAGATTCGATGAGTATCGTGTAAAGGGTTGAAAAAACTGTTTGTAATGGATTACAGTTAGCAATATGATAATATGATATAATATAAGGAGAATAAACCTAATATGCACATAGAGCTGAGTTGTTAGCTCTCATCGTACAATGGAGTACCGTCCCCACTGAGAGACATACTCCGGGGACTAGAATTCGTATGCGGAGTTCCTCGTGGTGATTTGTAAGAAGAGGGAATGCGACTGGACGTCTGTCGACTTCGCGGAGTGGACCTCCCTGACGAATCATCATAACTACGTGGTGTCTTTCTCGATTCCTCATATCTTGGCGTACTGCCTCTGAAAATTTTAAAGATTTAATGAGATTTTAACCCTTTTGAAATTAATTCTTTACAGTTACAGCATCACAAATTTAATTCAAATTAGATTCCTACTAGCTGGAGATATTTAAAAACATTTATTTAGCTTACGAGACTCTTGGAGCGGGTTGCTTTAATCTTGCCCATGCTTCAGCTGCTTTTTTCCAGTCCATAGGATCTCCTGAGGGAGTGGACACAGGTGGAGTAGGTCTATGAGTTGGGGTAGACCTATGGTGAGTTGGAGTCATTGTAGGTTGCGCAGGGTGCATAAACGGTCCTTGATGTTGACTTGGCGTTTGTTGGCCATACCTAGGTGTTGGCTGACCATGATGAGGTGTATGATGTGGCGTTTGATAAGGTGTCATGAACGGGGTTTGTCCAGATGGTGTGTAAGGGGTATTAGGATATGTGTGTATTCCCCCGTAATTTGCTGCACCCGTTGCACCAGGTGTATGTGGTGGATAATGATGTGGAGTCTGACTTGCAACTTGAGATAACGAATGCAGCATATGGTGAGGAAGATTCTGAGCTACTCGCTGTATTGCTTCTTGATTCATTCCTAAAAATAATAAAAAGCACTTCAAAAAAAGATTTTTATTTACTTGAAGAATAAAGATAACTCTATAATGAAAGTGTAGAAAGTATACGAAAAAATCTATTTCAATGCATTTCATAATAAAGAGAAATTAAATAACGAACCACTCGCACCTCCTGGTGTAGTATTATAAGGAGTTCGCGAGGTCATGGCCCCACGAGGTGTGCTTGGTGTCGCCTGCCCTGGTACCGGATCTCTAAAATGTTCCTTGAACCATCTAAACAAATCACTAACCCTTCCGAACATTTGTCCCCTGAATCTGAAACCATCCGGGGAGACAGTAACGTACTCGTGACGACATCTCACTCTTGGTAAGTAGGATAGCAAAAACTTTCCAGGATAATTCTAAAATAAACGTCATTCATGGCAATACAATTCGGAATATATACGTAAAACAACAAAACTTAATAAAATCTAAAACTATAAGTTTGAATAAAAACATGCAAGAAATATAAGTGAAAGCAATATATGTGTATGTTACTTTGGCAGCTGAAATAATATAAGGAATTCCTCCGGGATTTTCCTTTTTCTGTTCCTTTAAAATTTCCTCAGCCTTGTCCTTGATACCTTCAACTTTTGGCTTATAATATTTAAAATCCAGTAGCTCCGAGGCATAGGCAGCCATAGGATTCACATGTCTGGCTATAATTTCATCCAGGTCCTCAAACTCTTCGCTACCGATCCACAAGCTCTGACCCAAAGAAAACGCGTTTTCCTTTCCCTCTTCCCTGACGTCTATATGCTGATAAATCTCATCCGTAACTTTCCAAGTTACTGTTAAATGGTCAGCACCTTTGCTGCTTGGCCTAACAATTGCCTCTCCTTGTTTCATTGTTTGCATAAGCTTCTCCGCTTCTGTAAAGCTTATATTGTGGAACGAAGGATGGACTATCACGCGTTTTACGTAAGTTTGTCTTTGCTTAATTTTCTTAGCCTCCTCTTCAACTTTCAAATCCGTCTGTTCAGCATCGGTATCATAGAATGGATCACGTTGGGGTCTGAAAAAATTACAGAAATTTTGAATTTGTTTATTATAATACTAATATAGTAATGCTAAAGAAATCGCATTATAATCACCTCCATTCGTGATTCTTGTCAGCCAAATCACTGCTCTTACTGGTGCATTCAACGCTAAATCGCTCAACTTCAATCTTAATGACTCTACAGTGGATAATCTGACCGACGCCGACTCTTTCTTCCGGATCGGCCACATGTCTATCAGATAAATTTTTAATGTGAATGTATCCGGAGATCCCGTTATCTAATCTTAATCTTACACCAGTAGCCTTTCCTGGACAAGAACCAGCATCAAAGTGATTCCACACTTCTGACAATTCAGGGAAATCATTTTTCAAACAGAAAGGACATTGCCATAGTCCAGTGTCCTCGTTTCTAACAGGATTTGCCTGATCTAATTGTTCACCTTGTGGTTTTCTGTGACTAATTCCAACGACTGTCGCCAGGACTAATTTGCCAATATAAAAGGTCTCTGGGGTTTCTTTGGTTAGAATATCGAATAACTTTTCTGCACTTGGCGATTGATAAGGTACGCGAAGATCCTTGTATCTGGAATTTAGCTCCGCCCTGATATCGTAAAGGGTGACGCACTTGTTGCCAAAACCTTGTCTCTCCAGTTCTTCCGCAAACGCATCAAGGTCAAGGTCTTTAAGACGTTCAGGAGATTCCAGAATTTCTTCTAGAGCTCCAGCAGGATTAGCATCCTCATCATCATACTCTAATGCATCAACTGCCATTTTTCTGGCCCACTCGTAAGTTTCTGGATGAACTCTGGAGCCATCCAATACCTCTACGTATGCTTCTGTGCTGTCACCCAAGCTATTTGTGTCTATCTTTATGAAACCAGCACAATTAATAAATACCTTAGGACCCATGTGGCATGCCGTCACCAGCTGTGTTCTGTTTTCCAGTCTCTGATTAGTTTGCTTAAGCATTTTTATCAAAGCCTGGCCTTTCCTAGGTCCCAAACCACAAACAAATTGAACCAGATTGCCCGAATAAGCTTGCTGAACTGCTTTGTTCACATCTACACCCACCTCGTTTACTCGGTTTACGAATTCTATGTATAAATTCTCCAGAAGCTCCTCCTTTGGCAATTGATCCTGCAAAGGATGATATTTTAAGCACAGGATCTCCTTGTCAGCCGTGCACAATTGGGAAAACTCCACCAAGGGATCCTGCAATCTTCTGGCTAGGGAAATTGCCTGGCGTAGCAGTTCTGGATAATCTCTGAATTCTGTTATACCTTTATTGCTGTTTGAATAAATTTTGGAGAACTCGTTATCCGAGATTTCTACTTTGATGTTGGGAAACTGTTCATCCTCAACTAAAGTTCTTATGCATTCGTTGATATCAGCAGCGATCATCATGGCTTCCCTAGATTCTCCTCCTATCACCACCACGTGTGGTTTCTTTGTGGCCAAGAAATTCCGTATAGCTAGCAAATCAGCTTCTTTCATATTTTTTTCATCCTCCCTGAAGCTGTTTTTACGTTTTAGAAGATGGGGTAACCTAAGGTAGTCGGTGCACTCACCATCTGGTGAAACCAAACAGGCAAAAGCTGCTTGAGAAAAATCTTGTAGGTAAGCCAGACCCATCACCCTAAGACCTTTACTCGTATCCCACTCTTCATCTTCCTCTTCGATAAATTCACAGCTGTAAGGTGCGACCTTTAGCCAATTGTACATTTTCCTACAACAGGCACGCATTATACATTCTTTTGCTTCGGTAATCAAATTAGTCCTCAGTTCTTTCTTCAATTGTGGTATCACCATCTTCGTCAATGCCATTTCCACACTCCCAACTCTAAGGGCATTCCAGTCCTGAACATTTTTACTAAACTCGTCCCTGTAATAGAGTTGCTTCATTTCATCTACGTAATTACTGCTAGTATTTCCTTCTATCACGTCGCTCAAGATCAAAGTCACGAGCTTGTCTTCCTCTGCAAGTATTAATTTGACGAACTGATCCCCTATCA
This sequence comes from Prorops nasuta, assembly GCF_024137725.1. Taxonomy (NCBI): domain Eukaryota; kingdom Metazoa; phylum Arthropoda; class Insecta; order Hymenoptera; family Bethylidae; genus Prorops; species Prorops nasuta. Next base: position 1,392,490 of record NW_027116821.1, on the reverse strand, counting down.
AATCACGTACAGGTTTGTCTTTCAAGTATTTTAAAGCATACACTGGATGATTCTCGTCAATCTCCTTGATGCCTTTCTTCGTCGGTTTTACAGAAATTTTAGCGCGTTCCATATACATCTCTCTGACGGATTTTCTAACTAATGGCTCTCGTGCCAGTTGAATAGCTACCATCAATTGTGCGGCCTTGAGAACTTCATCAGCAGTTTTAAACTTTTGGCTCAAATAATCATTGGCGACGGTCAGAGGCTCCACTGGCTCCTGGTCTACCTCGTGTCGTTGATAATTATCACGAAGATTCTCAGCAAAGTGTTCTGGAGATAAACCAAATTTCTTTGCTAGACCATCCAAGCCTGCCTTCCTGCAAATGCTGTAAGGACCGCTTCTTACAGCTTGTTTTAAAACCTCATCAACTTCTTCTTCCTCTTTGTCAGCAATCTCTTCCTCAGGTGGAGGATCTTCACCATTCTCCTCAGCCTCAGCTATTTGCTGTTTCCTTTTCTGAATTCTTGCTTCTTTTCTCGCAGCTTTTTCCATTTTTCTTACTGATTCTTGCATGGCAGGTATTTCGTGACTATAGTATAACATAAAATGGTGATAGATATCGTTAAATTCTTCGCTAGTTTGAACGTTTTTTAGCCTTTCTATGTCGTCATCCTTGATGACTCTAACGCTATCTGTCAGTGGATCATCTGGATTTTTCATAATTTCGTCCAGCTGATAGTTTCGCATTTTTTCAAAGAGCTTTAAAAGATTATCTTTTCGTTGCCTTAATTGGCACCATTTTGCATCAAACTTGTAAACTTTCCAAAGATCGTTAATATTCAGTTCTGTTAACACGTACTCCTTTCTGTAAAATGAAATAAACGGAACTTCGAAATGTTGATTTCTCATAAAATCAAGAGCCTTCTTAATTTTCCCTATAGTCTGTAGGCCTTTCCTTGCTCGTTCCTTAGCCTCTGCATTGAGATGAGAATCTTGTACGGATATTGTAGGACGACAAAAAGCTTGCTTATAAATCCATTCTGCTTCAAGATCTAATTCATCAGATCCCTCAGGCACAGATGTTACAGGAATTGATCTGAGTTGCATTCTTTCGGGAATATCGGTATTCCTTATCTCATTGTCCATATCAGTAAAATGTCCACGTTTCAATTCACTTGGCTCGTAGATTTCAAAAATACTCTTTCTGCTAGTTTTCTTTTTCATTTGTTTCTTAGGACGTCTTGGTCTTTCAATATCTCCTTCCTCGTCCAAATATTCATCCTCTTCTTCTTCTTCCTCTTCCTCATAATCTTCTTCTCCATATTTGCCAAATTCGTCGTAATCGAAATCCACTCCAAAAATATCCTGGGCTTCTTGTAGTGCTGCGTCTGAAAATATTGGTTTCTTTTTCTTCCTTTTCTCAGTTATTGGTCTACCATCATCATCCACAATAAAATCATCTGCATCAGTATAATCTCCTTCACTCCCTTCTTCCTCAAAGGTATCAGCTGCTACTGGTCTGTGACTACGTTCACTTCTTCTTTCATCCTCCTGTAAAAGAGTATTTTTTAAATTTATGGATTCACAAATATTCTTATATTGATTACAATTTGTTTTCTTATCAAATAACATACCATGGCAGCATCCCTCTCCTAAGAAGCATGAATATACTCAAAGTCATGAGTATTAAGAAGTAAATATAATTAACTTATAACTATTTAAAACTTACATCCCCAGATCCTTCAAATAGTTCATTCGCAATTGCATCCCGCTCATCCTCAGCATCCTTTTCCTGTTCCTCCTCAGACTCCTCATCCTGTATTCTTCTGAGCCGTTTAAAACGTTTCTGAAAGAAGAAGAAATATGGATAATTTGATATTAAAATGTATAGATTTTGTAGTATATTTCTTTTCCTACTAATATTGTGTGATATTTAAAATATATTATTAAGGACATACTTCCAGGTATATAGATATATCTAAAGCTCAAGAAGGTTCTTATAGTTTCTGAGATATATGAAACTAAAGCTAACATTGCAGTAATTTCCTCTAACCTAGAATTTCAAATAATCATAAATTTTGAGCTAAAAAAAATCTAAGTTAAAACAAACCTTTAATTCTGTTTTGTTATATTAAGATCTACTTATTTGTGAAGTTTAAAAAATATCTGGTCTGTTTTATTCTTATGACCCCAACTATATTAAGTCTAATTAGAAAAGCTAGGATATTTCATACTCTTTCCAATTTAACACCAAGATTCTCTTCCAGAAGATCGTAATCCTCATCTTCCAAACGGTCATCATCATAATCTTCATCATCACTTTTCTTCCGTTTTTTGGAACCACCAGAAGCATCGCTGTCTTCACCTTCACTCTCTTCTATAGGATTGTCATCAATCAAATCCTTCAATTCCTCACGAATCTTCTCTTCATCATCTGTAAAGAGCAAAAACATCAAATCAGGTTATAGGTTGATATACTGGAAATAAAACAACCTAAATATGTAAGTATTTTTGATTACTAACACGAATTATGAAAGCTTTCACTCACCTTCTTCTTCCTCGTCACTTTCCTCCACAGTTTTCATCTTTTTGAGTTTCTTTTTCTCATTATGATCTAACTCTTCCTCCTCCTAAGAAAATAATACCAAGGTTAAATAAGGATATGGGTATTACACCGACCACAAGCTATTGCACTTAATCTATTAACTTACATCACTTTCTTCGGCTTCCGAATCCAAAAAGTCTGCCATAATTCTATTTTACGGTTTCTTTTACAGAAACCGGGAGCTTTTGTAGCTTGAATTTATAGGTTCGGTCGGCTCGGTCTTTATAGACAAAGCAAGCAGTAAGCGGAGAGAGTTCGGGATCCCTCAAGCCCTCTGTAGCCAATATTACGGACAGAAAAACGAGGGAGAATTGTCCAGCGCTATTTTTCAACCGCGATTTCAATGTTCTTGGGCTTGTTGGAATCGTTAAGACTCGCACTTTGTCATAAATAAAGCCGTATTTTCCAAAAAACATGAAAAAAATAAAATTATTTAAAAATTCGCATTAATTTTATTTAAACGCAAAACAAATCGAAAAATCGAGCTTCTTTATGACGAGGTGCCAGACCTCTAACGATTCCAACATCAACAAGCCCAAAAACATTGAAATCGGTTGAGAAATAGAGCCGTACCATTGTCCCGCGTTTTTGAGGTGGATGAAAAGCAAAAATTTTTAGGAAGAAAGCTAGGCTTCCACCAAGAGCTGAGTTCGGAATTAAACTCTTTTCACTCCGACGGAGCTTTCCCTAGAATTCCCTATTCACTCCGTCTAGTAATTCTGTAGTTGAGTTCGGAATTAAACTCTTTTCACTCCGACGGAGCTTTCCCTAGAATTCCCTATTCACTCCGTCTAGTAATTCTGTGTCCGGGACAAGGTTGCCAAGTGTAGTACTTTCGGTACTACCGTAGTACCCAAAAGCGACATATCCTATAGCGTAGTACTATTTTGGGTACTACGCTATAGTCGCTGCTGATACTACTGGTCGGCGGAAATACGTCAGAGGGTAGAGACTGTAGAGGGACCGCAATATAGATATTTCTAATTACTAATTTCAAAATACATAATGCATGGTCCGTGAGCCAAGACAAATGTTAGTATATACATACCACAAGTTATAAAGTAATATAAAGACCCACAAAAAACAAGCTTTGCTTGTAAAAAAAGGACGGCAAGTACATAAGTCGTATCTAGTATGATTAATATATAGTAATATAAAATATTTTAATTAAAAAAAAGTAGTGAAATCCAAATGTTAGGCAAGTATAAATTTTTTCCATGGCGAAAATTGAAATTTAGAAAAAAGTAAATAGTAATACAAAAATTACTTGCCAGGCCCGTTGTATGCAATCGTATTAAATAGCCACATTTTTAACTTACGAGAAGCAATGCTTATATTGCAAGATAGCAACTTACACATGAATATTACGGGCCCGGCAAGTAATTTTTGTATTACTATTTACTTTTTTCTAAATTTCAATTTTCGCCATGGAAAAAATTTATACTTGCCTAACATTTGGATTTCACTACTTTTTTTTAATTAAAATATTTTATATTACTATATATTAATCATACTAGATACGACTTATGTACTTGCCGTCCTTTTTTTACAAGCAAAGCTTGTTTTTTGTGGGATCTTATAACGTTTTGTAAGAATATAGGAATTAAAACTAAAAATTCTTTTAACTAATTCAATCTAATAAAACATTTTCCAATGTTCTCATCGTTCCATAATGTAAAGCTTCAATTCGAGATATTAATTTATTAATCTATTAAATATAATACAAAATATTACAATGATGAGTTCTTATCATAATTACACTTTTAGAGGCATTTAACATAGGATTCAATGACTGTTTGAGTTATATTTTCAACATCATATACCCAATATCACATTAAAGCCTTTCGCTTTCAAAAATTTGTTTCTAAATTTACCTTTAAATCCACTTTTTTCTTAGGTGTTACTCTCACTATCATCTTTGCATTATGGCTCTTTCCCTGGTAAACTAGTGACATTTATATATTCTTTTCATTAATATAAACTGTAAAATATATACCAGTTAATGCAATGGAAGTCTATGTTTTTTAGGTATACTGCTTTCAGTTTCTTGAAGTTACACAATGTATGTTCTATTACATGTGAAATATTGAAATTATGAATTCCTTTCATATTTACACATTTACATGATTTTATTATAATTTTCATCAACTATGTTATTTCTAATTCCAAAGTTGTATGCCCAAAATCACCTGCAGGCACTTCACTCTCAAGGATTTTCTTATAAATTAACTCATATTTATCCATCACTTTTTTAGCTGTTAACCTCAACATCAACTTTGAATTATGGCACTTTCTCCAGCACACTAATGCCATTTATATTTTCCCTTCATTAGTATAAACTAGGAAATACACCAATTTATACAATGGATGCCTCTCTTTATTAAATATACAGCTTTCAGTTTCCTAATTTTATTCACCATATGCCTGATCACATGTAAAATATTGCAATCATGAATTCTTTTCATATTTACACATCTACATAAATTTATTATAATTTTCATCAACTATGTGATTTCTAATTCCAAAGTTGTATGCCTAAAATCACCTGCAAGCACTTCACTCTTAAGGATTTTCTTATAAATTAGCTCATATTTATCCATCATTTTCTTAGCTGTTACCGTCAATATCAACTTTGAATTATGGCACTTTCTCCAGCACACTAGTACCATTTATATTTTCCTTTCATTTATATAAACTAGGAAATACACCAATTTATACAATGGAAGCCACTCTTTTGTGGATATACTGCTTTCAGTTTCGCAAAGTTATTCACTGTAAATTCTATTGCATGGAAAATATTAATATGATGACTTCTTTTCATTGTTTCATTTCTAGATGACGTTATCATTAAAATTATGATTTAATTGACTTATATATTTCAAAGGGTTTATGCCCAAAATCACCTGCAAGCCTTTCGCTATTAAAAATTGGCTTCCAAATTAATTTTTTAATTTCTCTACCTTTTTCCTTAGGTTTAACTCTCAACATTAACTTTGCATTATGGCTCTTTCTATGGTAAACTGGAATCATTTCTGACTTCTTGTATTAAATATTACAGCTTAACCCTGCACAATGACACAATAAACATGTTATTGTAAATCAATCTGAAATAAAATCTCACTAAGTACCAAAAGATATATTACATATTATATTATAAAAATCAATGTTATTCTTATAAAAAATTAAATTTGAATAATTTTTTTGGTAATAATAATAATTTCTTTCTATTCTGATTGGGGAAGCGTAGGTAAATATATGGTTTTAATACTTTTTTATATTATAATTGAATATTAAATAACGATTAGAAAATATTTATCTGCTTTTCTTTAATCGTAGTAATAAGAAAGATTTATTGTCTCATGGAAAATTGTTTCTATATATGATATAACCTATCGGACAGTTGAAATCCATATGAGTTTAAAGAAAAGAAAAATTTAAACATGAAATTTGTTATTGATTTCCATACCTGGATGTTTAGCATATGTTCAAACCTCATCCTTCTCTGTTTCATTTACAACCTTTGTTAATCTGCATTCTCCAATGACAGGGTATTTCCAAGAATTGTTATAGCATTTGGCACTGGTTGGCATCAAACTGCAAACTATGAAATAATGCCTATATATAACTTTGTTTTAATTAAACAAATTCTTTTTACAATGTACTTACTTTACATGAAAATGTTTATGTTTATAGCTATTGAGACACTACCGTGTGTCTTAATTATGAGTGAATGTAACAAGATTATCCTTATCTGTTTTATCTGCAATAACCTTTGAAGTACATCTGGAAAGAGAGACTCAACAAAGTAATTGTTATATTTTAATACATGCTTGAGCTGAATTAAAAAATAAATAAATAAACAATTAATTTTTAATTACATACATTTTAAGCGGTTGAATGAGTTACACATACTTTACCATGTGATAATGAACAATTGGCTTATCTTTTTCTTTCGCTAGTAAATTGACATATCATTGAGTCATCAACAGTTAATCACATTTCAAACTACTGTTTCCATTGCTCAACCAGTACTCCGTAGTTGCATTAAACCAAAGCTCTGTTTTCCAGCAACACATGGCAGCACTATCTTCATTATCTATTTTATTATAAAAAGTAGTAATATCCACTGGAACTGTAACTGATTCCTCTTTAACTATGGTAGTACTTTTTGGTGCTTGCATTTTTCCAAGAATTGTTATAGCATTTGGCACTGGTCTGGCATCAAATTGCAAACTATGAAAGGATACCTTGTATATAACTTTGCTTTAATTAAACTAATTTTTTTCACAATGTACTTACTTTTCTTAAAAACGTTTATGTTAATTGTTGTTGAAACACTACCATGTGTGTTGGTTATGAGTGAACGTAACAACCTCATCCTTCTGTTTCATTTACAATTTTCGTTAATCTACATTCTTCAATAACAGGGTATTTCCAAGAATTGTTAGAGCATTTGGCACTGGTATGACTTCAAATCAGAGGTGCATACAAGGAAAATATTTTATTTATAACCTGAAATAAAATCCCACAAAGTACCACAAAATATTAAATTTTAATATATTTTACAATGTTGTGTTACTTATCTGATTCTCCATCAGACTCCTTCATGTATTTATTCCTTTAGTTTAATTATCTACACTTTGAATTATATCACACTATTTTTATCCTAATACAGAGTAATTTTGATTTTGACCTTATTGACAGTTCTATCGAAATCGATCGAAATTAGGGTTATGCCGGTATTGAATATAGCAGTTGAATATAGCAGCCAACTTCAGCCCGAGACATACAGAAGCGGTCAACTTCAGCCCGAGACATACAGATCAGCCCGAGACATACAGAAAGGAAGGAGAAGAATTTCAACTTCGGCATATATATAGCTAACAGAGTATGAGATCTCTGGATTGCGTGAACCGATTTTAATGTTTATGGGCTCAAATGAAAGCTCGTTCAAAACCATTTTAAGAAAAGCTTTGCTTAAATCATGATAGTGGATTATTCACAAAGAAAAATCGGTTTGAAAATTAGGACAGCCAAACTTGCTGTATAAGAGAGTAGTGCCTCGACGGCCGTATATACATGTTATTATCTACTTTTTTCTGTACTTGCCGTCGAGACACTACCGTGTCTCTTGAAATAAAGTGACAGTTTTAGGGCCGGTTTTTCCACCTATTGGTAAAATTTATCTGCTTGGTAAAATTTACAAACTGTAGTAAATTCTATTCAATTTCAAGCTTTACCAAACGGATAAATTTATCCAGACGTTTGCCAATAGGTGGAACAACCGGCCCTTAATCTTACTGACAGCTGATATACTGATGGTATAAGTGAATAAATAAAGTGACGAAATTTGTAAAATGTACATAAAAATAATTTTTAAAATTATATAAAGGACTGAACATTTTAGATAAGTATAACAATAAATTTTATAATATAAAATGTAAGATATAAATATTTTGTGGTACTTTGTGGGATTTTATTTCAGATTAAATTATAGTAATGTGTTTACTATGTCACTGTGCTGAGAATGGAGCTATGCAGATTTTCAAAATTAAAATAAAGGAATAGACTAAACATAATGTGGTTATTGTGTCATCGTTGAGATTCAAACTATGTTAATTGAGACGGATAATAAAATAAACGAGTGAAAAAACTGGGTAAATACAATAATAAATAAAGAAGCTGACAAATTAGATATATAATATAAAATGTAAGATATTTTATAGTACTTTCTGGGATTTTATTTCAGATTAAATTATAATAATGTGTTTACTATGTCACTACTGAGGATGGAGCTATGTGGATTGAACATTAAAATGAAAGGAATAGATTCACCATATTATGGTTACTGTGTCATCGCTGAGGATCAAACTGTGTTAATTGAGATGAATATTAAAATAAACAAGTCAACACAATGGGTAAGTACGATACAAATAAAGAAGCTGACAGATTACATTTGTAATTTCAAATGTAAGATTTTATATAGTACTTTTTGGGATTTTGTTTCAGATTAAATTATTGTAAAGTGTTTACTATGTCAATGCTGAGAATGGAGCTATGTGGATTGAACATTAAAACAAAAGGAATAGATTCACCATAATGTTGTTTCTGTTTCATCGCTGATGAGGATCAAACTGTGTTAATTGAGACAGACATTAAAATAAATGAGTCAGCAATTTGGGTAAATACAATAATAAATAAAGAAAATGACATAATAGATATATAATATAAAATGTAAGATGTTTTATAGTACTTTGTGGGATTTTGTTTCAGATTAAATTATAGTAATGTACGTGTGTTTACTGTATCACTGCTGAGGATGAAGCTATGTGGATCGAACATTAAAAAAAGAATAGATTGACCATAATGTGGTTACTGTGTCATCGCTGAGGATCAAACTGTGATAATTGAGATGAATATTAAAACAATGAAGCTGACAGATTAGATATATAATATAACATGTAAGATATTTTACAGTACTTTGTGGGATTTTATTTAAAGTTAATATATGTAAAATAAAATTTTTGTTTTCTTTTTACAATTGTATCTATATTAATTACTATATGTTGCAAACTCTTAAAATTAAGCCTCTGCTTTTATTAGCAAACTAATAGTTCCACACGGCAGTGATGCCAGAATCAAGCTTTTAGCAACAAAAATGAAGATAAGCGCTAGCAAGCAGCAGTATAGAAAATTTAAAGGGAAGCGGTACAAACACAACTATGCCTGGAGAGCATAGGTGTGATTTGGACTTCAGGCAACATTGGCTTTAGAAGAAGAGCGACTACCGCTAACCGTGACATTTTTACGTGTCATCCGTGTGATGTGGTCCTACGTTTACCTAAAAACTCAAAGCAAATAAAAATGCTTTTCCTAAATTGATTTTTAATTTTGATAAAATGGTCAAATGTAGCCATTAATTAATTAGATTTGGTAATAAATACAGAAAATGCGTTTTATTATAACAAATGAGTTGAGGTAAAATAAACTCAATGTTTTTATATTAATCTGTTAACAAATGCATTTTTTTATTTATTATTGAGTCCAATAAATTAATGGTTATTAAAAAAAAATCCTTGTAATGAAAAAAAAAATTAAAAAATTTTAAACTTCACCATGACTCGAACACGAGCCCACCGCATCATAAACGGCACCCTTACCGCCTGCGCTACAGCGCTCACTTGATGTACCAAGAGCAAAACAGCCTTTTAAAGACTGACTACAATTATTTCTCTAACTCGTCATAAACGATCAAGAATTAGCTGCAATAATAAATACATTTATCTCCACAGCATTATTGCACTAAATTTATTATGTTTTTAATTTGAAGCATATATTTTACATGAAGATACGATACTTTAAGGGTGTTCATGCAATACTCTAAATACAAAACTATTCATATGCTCGTTTATCATAGTTATTCGACTACATATAACAAATATTATAATATTACTTAATTAATTTATGATAGTTGAGCATATGAATAGTTTTTATATAAAGTACTGAATGGTTACCCTTAAATTAACATATCTTCATGCAAAATGTATGCTTCAAATTAAAAACAATAAATTTAATACAATAATGCTATGTAGATAAATGTATTTATTATTACAGCTAATTCTTGATCGTTTATGACGAGTTAGTGAAAGAATTGTAGTCAGTCTTTAAAAGGCTGTTTTGCTCTTGGTACATCAGGTGAGCGCTGTAGCGCAGGCGGTAAGGTTGCCGTTTGTCATGCGGTGGGCTCGTGTTCGAGTCTTGGTGAAGATTAAAATTTTTTCATTTTTTTTTTCATTACAAGGAATTTTTTTTTTAATAACCATTAATTTATTGGACTCAATAATAAATAAAAAAATGCATTTGTTAACAGATTAATATAAAAACATTGAGTTTATTTTACCTCAACTCATTTGTTATAATAAAACGCATTTTTTGTATTTATTACCAAATCTAATTAATTAATGGCTACATTTGACCATTTTATCAAAATTAAAAATCAATTTAGGAAAAGCATTTTTATTTTATTTATTCACTTATACCATAAGTACATCAGCTGTCAGATAGATCAAAGCTGTCACTACTCCTTATTTCTTTTATTACACTTTATTTTTCCGTATACTAACATTTGTCTTCGTTCACGCCGTTCACGGTGACAGGCTGTGAATATACTATATATAATTTTTGATATATTACGTTCTGCATTTAAGATGGCTACTGATGTATTTCCGCTGGCAGTATACTTTGTGCAGTCTTCATTCCTTATATCAAAATTCACTTACTATAGAGCGTAGTACTATTCAAGATGGCGGACTTGGCAACCTTGGTCCGGGAGCAAGTTAGAGAGTGAATAGGGAATATGGAAGAGCTGTGATAGCTAATTGCTATTCTATCCCCACTTCTAAAAGGAAAATAGGGGTAAGGATAAATAAGAAATATTAGCACTAATTGGGAGCTCCGTCTGACTTGTTTAAGCGGGAAAGAAGCAAAATTGACAAATGTTGGTTTCATTATTTTGGAATTAAATTTCAAACGTTTGTTTATATAAATCTAAGGGCCTGATAAAGTAAGTGAAATAAAATTTAAAATAATACAATATCGTGTATAGTTAAAAAATTAATCTTTTATTTCTTTTTAACAGTTGTTATGAATAATGAATTTAGTTCGTGTAGACTCTACCAATTTTAATTTAATTTATTTTGATAAAATAAAAATGGATGTCCTACTGCAAGAAAAAAGTAGTGAGTAGTTTATAAAATTATATTAAAAATATATGGAGGGATAAAGTTGCTACTGGAATTTTTCATTTTTGCTGTACTACTAAATTATTGCAATTAATTGAAAGAAGACAGTTATCAAAATAAATTAAATTAAAATTGGTAGAGTCTACACGAACTAAATTCATTATTCATAACAACTGTTAAAAAGAAATAAAAGATTAATTTTTTAACTATACACGATATTGTATTATTTTAAATTTTATTTCACTTACTTTATCAGGCCCTTAGATTTATATAAACAAACGTTTGAAATTTAATTCCAAAATAATGAAACCAACATTTGTCAATTTTGCTTCTTTCCCGCTTAAACTAGTCAGACGGAGCTCCCAATTAGTGCCAATATTTCTTATTTATCCTTACTCCTATTTTCCTTTTAGAAGTGGGGATAGAATAGCAATTAGCTAGCTATCACAGCTCTTCCATATTCCCTATTCACTCTCTAACTTGCTCCCGGACACAGAATTACTAGACGGAGTGAATAGGGAATTCTAGGGAAAGCTCCGTCGGAGTGAAAAGAGTTTAATTCCGAACTCAACTACAGAATTACTAGACGGAGTGAATAGGGAATTCTAGGGAAAGCTCCGTCGGAGTGAAAAGAGTTTAATTCCGAACTCAACTGTTGCCAAGTCCGCCATCTTGAATAGTACTACGCTCTATAGTAAGTGAATTTTGGGCCGTTTACGAGCGGTGATCTAGACTCTAAATTTCGACAAATTATCGCAGTCATGCAAACTTAGCTCACAACCCAGTAAAAAATTCCCTAGTTTAATCTATTTCTTTCCGTGGATGATATCTGGATCTGGATCTTTTGGATAGGAATATTAGGAAGGTGACCAAGTGGAAACGTCAAGATTTAAATTATTTTAAAATAACCGTGGGCTAATTGGTAAGTAATTGTATATATATTAAATAATTATTAACTGTTTACTTAATTTATATGTTATAATGTAAGGGCTTATTTTTTTTGTTTTAGGTTTATGAATTATTGACATTTTTAAATATGTCTGTTGAAGAAAATGAGGATGTTCTTGTAGAAGGGCTGGGTATTTACGTACTAATATTAAAATAATTAAAAATTTAATTTATTTGCATGTGAATAAATATATACATTTGGTCTTGATTGTATATAGATTTCTCAAAATTTCATTGGAATTATAATGCAACCAAGTTACTGTTAGATGAAGTTCGAAAAAGGTGGAAAGATTTAAATGAGAAAAAAGTATTAACAAAATACATATGGAAAGATATTTCATCAAGTTTTATTGCCAGTGGGTATTCAATAACTGATGAGCAGTGTTGTACAAAATGGAAGAACTTAAAAAAAAAATACAAAACCATAAAGGACAATAATAACCAAACTGGAGCTGTTCGTCAAAGCTGGATATTCTTTGATGAAATTGACAATATTTTAGGTGCTATGCCTGAAATGCGGCCTATATCTTTAGCATCTAGCACCGAAGGCTTTAGGGTTTTAAATGAGAGAAATGAATTTAAAGAAAGTGTAAGCAATTGCTGTAAGGAACCCTTAGTCAGAAATGTCAATAAACGTGATACAAAAAGAAAAATAAGTTTAACAGATATTTTTATACAACGCGAAAAGCACCACAAAGAGAACATAGAGATGAAAAAAAAAATCCTTAAACTTATAGAAAACAATAAATCACATGAACTGCTGAAGAACTGATTGAAAGAGATATACAATATTACAAAAAGTTTTTTCTCAGTCTTTAATTATTTTGTGTATTATGGAAATTCTATGACTTGTTTAACTCTTGTTTTGTCTTTAAAATACAATTTTTATTTTTGTAATGTTTAACAAGCTGCCTTACTGAATGACTTTTTCAACTATTTTATTATATATTTTATAATAACCAAATATTTGCAGAAATCTAGGCTGTTATAGTCCAAATTAATTTAGCTAAAGAGTTATTTAAGGGTAGTGATTAAGGAGTGTAGCCATGTAAAGGTAAATTGAAATACAATTCAGCATTATTGCTCTTATAATTATATTTTGAATTAATATAGTGATTTTTGCAGTAGTAAAGCATCCATCTCACTAAGCACTGTCAACGTTATTTGAGGTTAACTGCACCATGTATTTAATATGTTGTATATTTATGCGTAATAAGGATTAATCACTGTCTGCCAGGCATCGATACAATTATTCATTTGCATTCAGCACTTTCACACAGCTTACGTAGAAGTTCTCTACAAAAATTGGTGAAAAAGTTAAGTACAAGATCAATTGTATCTTGGGTAAAATTTTCATCTCATTACTGCAAAGTCATTTACGTATCAATGTAAAACTCAATAAGTTTGTTTGATAAACCTAATTTTTGTTTAATATTTGGCAGAACATTCTAAAATACAGGTATTGTGACATGAAATTACTCTGTTTATGTATGGTATTAATAGCATTTTAATACTGTAAAATAATACTGTATAATAATGGAATTTATTATAGTTAAAAAGCATCAATATAAATTGTAGGAAATAAATGCAGATTATGTATTTATTAGATTAGCAATAATGTCTCTTTTTTCCTCTCCAGTTGAAAATGTATTGTCATCTAACTCATATATATTGCCATCATAGTCATTCTCTTCATCAACAACAATTACATTATCGTCAAATGACTCTTCTTCGTTGTCAATGCAAATATTATGTAGCACACAACACGCTGAAACTATAAGGGGAATCATATCTACATTGTACATGTAAATATATTTCAATTTTCTCCATCTACATTTTAATAGACCAAAAGTTCGCTCTATTATCATTCTAGTAGCACTTAATTTTCTATTATAATTAGTTTTAACCAAACTTAGGTGGCCGTTATCCTTGTACGGTGTAAGTAAAAATTTTGATAAAGGATAAGCTGAATCCCCAAGTAAATGTGTATTCCTTGGAAAATATTGCTGGCTGTTATTATCCATCAGTGTTTTAATATGACTATTCTGCCAAATTCGAGCATCATGGACGCTACCGCAATACCCGACAAACACATCTATAAATTTTCTATTATAATCACAGATCCCTTGTAAAACTAATGAATGAAAACCTTTGCGGTTGACATAACTATTGGGATTTTCAACAGGAGTGCTTATAGGGATATGACATCCATCAATAACCCCCACAACACCTGGAAAATTACTTATTCCTGCAAAGGTATTAGCATTTTGCATTAACTGATAATATCCTGGCCATTTAATATGCTCTTTAATATGATTTTGAAGTACATATGATACATTGATAACACATTTCCAAATAGTATCCTTACTTAAGCCAAATCTGTCAGAAACAGATCTAAAACAGAAGAAATAATTTTTTAAATGTTATTACATCTGTGTAAAATTTAATAATTATATATAAACACATATATACTATATGCTCTCAGCATTTAAACTTTGAAAAGGTAAAACAACTTAATAAACAATGATTATGTTGCATAATACTACTATTTATTTGTATATGAAAATAAATGGACCAAATCATAAAAACAATAGTTTACCTATAAACTTCTTGATTTCCTAGTATCCATAATGTTACAGTAAGTTGTTTGCATGGCTGTACTTTAGGGCTATTTGCTTGTCGTAGGAAACATGGACCAAATTTCTGAATTAGGAGCTCAAAAGTAGGTTTTGAAAGGCGAAAATGTGATTTAAAATCTAGAAAGAACATTATTATACTCTGGCCTATATTGATTTTATTTTTAAAAAATTGATAATAAGGATGTTTTAGACAATGAAGTTTCTCTATTTTTAATCTCCGAAGCAATTAATGAAAGTCAAAATACATAAAATTATATATATAGTCTATAAAACAAAAGGTAGTTTCATTGCATATTAAAAAATAATGAAAGTATTTATAAATTACAAATATTTTATTGTTTAGAGCAGTATTCAAAAATCATATAAAATACATATATCCATTATGAAAATAAAGTATTATATTACCTGACAAAGAATAATTACATACAACAGTTTCATAATAACTATTAATTCTAAGATGCTGTTCCCTGTTTAGAACGAGAAATTCATCAGTTGAATCATCTTCATCAGAAAGTAATATGTCGTACATATTTGACAAATCCATTATGAAGTGTTCTGTAAAATATTATTTTCATTATTAATGCTACTTAATAAATAATTGATTATGAAAGTACATACATTTAATGAAACAATTTACGTAATGTAATTTTATTCTAAAGTCGGAAAATCCACTAAAAATTTCTGACTGTATAAATATTTCTAAAAACAAGAAGTATTTCAAATTTGTTGATTTTAATTTTCAAAAATGCATATGATTCAGTTAACCTAAAACAAGAAATTGCGCCTTGGATTATTATAATAAATAAATTAATATTGAGCAAATAAGATAATTTACTATACAGACACTACCTGTCAATTAGCTGTCTGTTAGTTTAAATGATTTAAATCCTGACGTTCGCACAATCCTTTCCCCTTCATCACTAATTCAATCCAGATCCAGATTATCTTCCACGGAAAGATATGGACAAAACTAGGGAATTTTTTCGGCTGTTTTAGAAGAGGTTGCATGACTGTGACAATTTTTCGGGATTTAAAATCTAGATCACCGCTCGTAAACGGCCAAGGAATGCAGACTGCACCAAGCGAGCGCCGAGCAGCATATGCCGGCGGGAGTGAAGCAAGGTGGTGGGGGAAAATGGCTGGCCGCCATCTACGATTGTTGATATATATAGCACATAATAACGTATATATATCATATATATATGTTATATTCTAGATTCCACAATCCCGTGAACCAAACCAAACCATTCCATTGTGGACTCAACAATCCCGTGACCGAAGACAAAACCATTCATTAACGTGCGATATCAGCGACATCGTATTTGTTAAAATATCTTCGAAATAGACAGAACTAAACCGCGGGAGAAAAACGGAACGATGAAACAATTTAAACTTCCAAACCTTTTTCCTACTTTGATTCCGGTGTATGTGCATCCCAGTTGCCGCCAATTGTTAATTATTTATAATTATTTCATTTTCTGATCTGCAATTTGAAACATTCAAATGTAACAATGTACAGTATTTCATATTTAATCTTTAAAAATAAAAATGGAAAAATATACTTCACTTACTTTTACCAGAGATGAAACGGGAGATTGCTCATGCGAGGTCCCGAGGCAATCCCTACCGGTAGGCGGCGCTGGTGTTGGCAAACGCGTGTCTCAGGTCCATCTAACCACTAACGCCATCTATCGGAAGAGACCACGAAGCACGAGCGTTAAGCTTAGAATAGGGTAAAACATATATGCATTGTTGCCAGAAAGCGGAATAAAGAGAGAGCGGAGATATTTTCTCGGACCTCTCTGTCTTTCTCGCTGTTAGCTTCTAGCAGAAGAGTCGAGGCAAAATCTTTCCGTTTCGCTTTGCCGAAAATCTACCAATATTCGATGTCATTTATATTTGCAGGCCAATGCCTTTATACATGATTTTTTCAGCATATTTATTTATCAGCATTGATTTATTTAAATCAATAATAAATTAAGGAAATGCGTATTTGATATATAATAATTATTTTAACTATAATTTCATCGTTATATTTCGCTTATTTCCGTAAAATCTGAATTTCTTTAGTTTATTATTGATTATTGTAAGTCAATGGCCATTAAAAAAAATTTAATCTTAAAAAAAAAAAGAAAAGTACCGTTCAGGAATCGAACCCGGACCCACAAATCGCCACGCTATTACCTTACCGCCTAGACCACGAGGCTTCTTCAGTGCACCGTAAACAGATAGTCTTTTTAAGGGCTTGAAATCTTCTTTTAAACCATATAAATAAATGAGCAACCGACAGCTTTATTCATTATTATTCTGTCATAATGGTACACAAATTAAGGAATAATTATATTTTGAATAGTTTTCAAAAGCTTTTCCAATAGCCAAGAACGAAGATAAATAATCAACGCTCGCAGTTTCCGTTCTTGGTTATTGGAAAAGCTTTTGAAAATCTACATTATATAATTATTCTTTAATTTGTGTACCATTATGATAGAATAATAATGAATAAAGATGTCGGTTCTTCGTTTATTTATATGGTTCAATAGAAGATTTCAAGCCCTTAAAAAGACTATCTGTTTACGGTGCACTGAAGAAGCCTCGTGGTCTAAGAGGTAAGGTAATCGCGTGGCGATTCGTGGGTCCGGGTTCGATTCCTGATCGGTACTTTTCTTTTTTTTTTAAGATTAAATTTTTTTAAATTGCCATTGACTTACAATAATCAATAATAAACTAAAGAAATGCAGATTTTACGGAAATAGGCGAAATATAACGATGAAATTATAGTTAAAATAATTATTATATATCAAATACGCATTTCCTTAATTTATTATTGATTTAAATAAGTCAATGCTGATAAATAAATATGCTGAAAAAATCATGTATAAAGGCATTGGCCTGCAAATATAAATG
Organism: Prorops nasuta; assembly: GCF_024137725.1. Lineage (NCBI taxonomy): Eukaryota > Metazoa > Arthropoda > Insecta > Hymenoptera > Bethylidae > Prorops > Prorops nasuta. Next base: position 1,374,670 of record NW_027116821.1, on the reverse strand, counting down.
ACATCGAATATTGGTAGATTTTCGGCAAAGCGAAACGGAAAGATTTTGCCTCGACTCTTCTGCTAGAAGCTAACAGCGAGAAAGACAGAGAGGTCCGAGAAAATATCTCCGCTCTCTCTTTATTCCGCTTTCTGGCAACAATGCATATATGTTTTACCCTATTCTAAGCTTAACGCTCGTGCTTCGTGGTCTCTTCCGATAGATGGCGTTAGGGGTTAGATGGACCTGAGACACGCGTTTGCCAACACCAGCGCCGCCTACCGGTAGGGATTGCCTCGGGACCTCGCATGAGCAATCTCCCGTTTCATCTCTGCTTTTACCTGCTGGCTCAACCATATTTCTTTAAAATTGTAGGATTTAGCAGTTTGAGAGTAACAAAGTAATAAAGCACGTAATGAACAATGGATTACCAGAAACATACCGGACCATGAACCACAAAGTTCCGTGATATTAATTTTGTCTTCAGTCACGGGATTGTGGAGTCCAAAATATAACATATATATATGTTATTATGTGCTATATTTATCAACAATCATAGATGGCGGCCAGCCATTTTACCCCCATCCCTCGGCTTCACATTTATAGAACGAAACAAGCCATATGCTCCCTCCAGGTACTTCGTACCTCCATGGACTGCACAGGATGCTTACGTTCAGTGATCTGATGCGAGTTAGGGTTAGACCCAGTTTCAGAGCTGCAACTTTCGATAAAACTCTAGATGGATCCGAGTCTAGTGAGGAGGCTTCCGCGAGTGGATCTGATCGGATCCGGGTTAAAGGGGATTAAGGTAGGACGTACTCAGACGTGATCGAAATTCAAAACAGCATTGGTAAAATTTCAATAAGCAAATAAAGGTAAACTTAGTTAAACTTTTATTATTAACATTTTATCACGTAGTTTTTTAATTTCATCAGGTAAAAATAAAAAATTAAGAAGAATTAAATTATATTTAAAATGATAACCTTAATCTTATTTTTATTGTATTTAAATGGCAATAAATTTTCTGTATATTTGCAATTAATTACTAAATTTTTTCAGAAATAAAGATGGATCAATACTACGCTCACAATAGATATGTAGGTATGTAAAGTTTAAATGTAGTACAGAATACTAAAATAGTAAAGTATTCAGTTTTATTAATTATACTTTAATTTCCTGCACAACCCAAAACATTGGAGTGAAAAAAGTGTATTTGCATTAATTATTAAATCTTAATTTCATTAGACTTTATTAAAAGGAAATATTTTAATTAATACTTTCTTTTTTTTGACAGATCTGAATAAATATTCCTGGACAATTGGAAGCACAAAATTGTTGTTGGAACATATAAGGAAAAATAAAAATATAATACAAAATAAAAATATTGGTCAAAAAAAATTATGGGAGGTAATTGCTGCAGAATTAGGTAAAAAAGGATATTTAGTTAATGGCAAGCAGAGTTCAAATAAATGGAATTCCTTTAACTTGTTGGTAAAACCTATTGCTATTAGTCACTTGTCCGTTTTTGACACTTCAATCACGTCGGAATACGTCCTACCTTAACCCCTTTAACCCAGACCCGATCAGATCCACACGCGGAAGCCTCCTCACCAAATCCGGGTTAATCTAGGGTTTTTTTCGAAAGTTGTATTACTGCGACTGTAATAAACCCTAACCCGGATCAGATCACTGAACGTAAACATCCACAAAGTACTGCCAGCGGAAATACGTCAGTAGCCATCTTAAATGCAGAACGTAATATATCAAAAATTATATATATTATATTCACAGCCTGTCACCGTGAACCGTCCGAAAGTATGTACTACACTTGGCAACCTTGCCTCGGGACCTCGCAATCTCTGTGGCTACTGACGTATTTCCGCTGGCAGTATACTTTGTGCAGTCTGCATTCCTTATATCAAAATTCACTTACTATAGAGCGTAGTACTATTCAAGATGGCGGACTTGGCAACCTTGCTCGGGACGCCGCTATGCCGTATAAAGCTCTCTCTCTCGCACTCACGCATTTAGAGCGAGATAAACTAACTACTATAGTTATCGCGTTCCATTCCCCTATCTCCGCCTAGCAGAATAGAGTATACAGTGAAGGATCCTGAAATGCGGTTCCTAAACGCATCAAGGGACGCCATTTCTGCCGGTCATTGTACAATGACCGCCACTAATGGCCTGCAAGATTTTTTTGATGCGTTTAGGAACTATACTTCCCCATGGATTTTTCCCCGCCTGGACTGAGTGACTGGAAAGAGTATAGGATGTGTATGATAGGCTATCCTTGTTTAAACAGAGATTAGGGGCCGTAGTACCCAAAAGCGGTAGAGGGTAAAGTGCCATAATATTTTCCTATAGCAAATTTAAGGAACTTTGGGTGAGTAGTTTATATTATGCAGCACATGCCCTCTACCGTCTCATCAACTATAAAATAATATGATATAGTAATGTTCATCCTTCCTTAAACATTTATGTACTGTATGAGGTTAATTTGGAGATTATGAAATCATATATTTTTTCTTTCAGTTACAAAATGTTGACTGTATAATAGTTTTGAAATGCAAACTATTCTTATTTTTTATTGAAATTAAATAAAACTTATTCAGAAAACATACAAACACATTTTGATTATGCATGTCTACACAATTTAGTGGATACATTGACGTGTTTAATATTATCCTTTACTAAGGAGCGAACTCATAAATAGGTAAAACTTGTATGCATGTTTAAACAAATATTTGTATTCCTTTTTTAGTGTTTCTTCGTCTTCAATAAAATAATTTTTTTTTCATAAATTACGTAATGCTTTACTATTATTTTTTATGATACCATATAATCGTTTACAAATTCCCCTTTTCATATTACACAATTTTAATATTTTCTACACTAAAGCTGAAGATATTTTTGATGAAGAATAATAGTTATAGCCTTTCTAAACACTCGCCTTTGAGAACCTTATAATTTCAGCATCACTTATCTACACCCAGATTTTAACAGTCTAATCTCACTAGTGTTATAGCTGTTACTTATTGTATTTTAAAGTTGCTTTTTATATTCCTCTTTTTTATAATATGAAAAGTAATTAATACACTTTATTTTAATAAATATTTACACAGACGTGCCAAATCTCATTTTCCTCATTTTTAAAAATGGTCGGAGACGATTCTTGTAGATCTTATTGTGTTGTAAACGAACCTGATTTTGAAATTACTCCAGTACATCAGATTTTTTTTTAATTTTTAGCTTAAATAGTACAAAATGGCTTTTTTCGCCATTTCCATTATTTTACTTCAGAGAACGAATTTTGTTTAAATTCCACAATTAAACCATATAGTATTATTCGTTAGCTTTAAAATCCATTTTCAAAACTTATTATACTAGCAGGATGCGATGCAATAGTGGTAATTTACAAAAAGAAAATTTGTTCTCTAAAATAAAAATCATAAACTGAGGAAAACAGCCGTTTTTCAGCCATTTAACTGATATTTCAAAACACCTGATGTGATAGAGAAATTTCAAAGCCATATTCATATTCAGTAAAAAAAATGGAAGAATTGCCCCTCCCCCCCCCCCCCTCCTTCCCGTCCATTCTTGAAACTGAGAAAATTGAATTTTCCAGGTCTGTGTTATTGTTGAAGATATAAAGTCGTAGCAAACTATACATATTACAATAATAGCATAGATACCACACATGCTACCATAGGAGTTGTTGAATTGTTCTCATCTTTTCACACCGTTCAGAAAATACTTGTAAAATTTCCTTTATGGCTGCTGGTAAAAATTCCTCCATTTCCTTATCTCATTCTTGTATGACAATTCCAAATATTTTCTTCTTTTATATATAAGTTGAACTTCCTGTAATCATTAAACACGGTATGAGGATCTTAATTGCAGCTTCGAAACTCGACATATAATAATAATATGAAAAATACATTAGAATATTACAAATAATATCAAATCAACAGACCTATTAAAGACACTATCTCAACTAGACCTAAGACTGTATGATGAAATTTTTCTAATTAAATAGTCAAGAGTACTTTCGATATGTAAAGTATTAGTGTTAATCAAGCATATAAACACAATATATAACATGCTATTGTTAGACAATATGTCAAAAATTACTAAGTTGATCTTTCACTCTTTGTCGAAGGGTATGGAAATTATTCTGTGGGAGATTTCCATTCTATGTAAACTTTAGATCAATAAAAAATTGAAGATGGCTTACAATAAATAAATGATTAAATCTGTAAAATAAACAAAATACATCCACAAAGCATACAAAAGATTTATTCTTGAATATGCACTTATTATATACAAAAGATATACTTATCTAAAAGTATTTTTGTTATATTCTTTGTGCATATGCCATATGGCATCAATATGTATAGTGAATGACAGGCCATTTCTCTTTGGTTTTCTTACAGAGATGGTTATTATACTTTTAATTCTTTTATGCCTCAAACTTTCTATATTACTTATTATAATCTTTTAATTTCAGCTGTAAGTATCAATGCACACACATTTACATGAAAACATTTTTGGATTACTTGTGTTCGTAAGTTTCTTCTACTCGCACGCATGCGCACAAAATACATTATAATATAGTCTACTCATCGAAAGCTCCATCCCTAGAAAGTAACTATAAAATTTTATGGCACTTTACCCTCTACCCCCAAAAGCGACATATCCTATAGCGTAGTACTATTTTGGGTACTACGCTATAGTCGCTGCTGATACTACTGGTCGACGGAAATACGTCAGAGGGTAGAGACTGTAGAGGGACCGCAATATAGATATTTCTAATTACTAATTTCAAAATACATAATGCATGGTCCGTGAGCCAAGACAAATGTTAGTATATACATACCACAAGTTATAAAGTAATATAAAGAAATAAAGTGACAGCTTTAATCTTACTGACAGCTGATGTACTGATGGTATAAGTGAATAAATAAAGTGACGAAATTTATAAAATGTACATAAAAATAATTTTTAAAAGTATATAAAGGACTGAACATTTTAGATAAGTATAACAATAAATTTTATAATATAAAATGTAAGATATAAATATTTTGTGGTACTTTGTGGGATTTTATTTCAGATTAAATTATAGTAATGTGTTTACTATGTCACTGTGCTGAGGATGGAGCTATGCAGATTTTCAAAATTAAAATAAAGGAATAGACTAAACATAATGTGGTTATTGTGTCATCGTTGAGATTCAAACTATGTTAATTGAGACGGATAATAAAATAAACGAGTGAAAAAACTGGGTAAATACAATAATAAATAAAGAAGCTGACAAATTAGATATATAATATAAAATGTAAGATATTTTATAGTACTTTCTGGGATTTTATTTCAGATTAAATTATAGTAATGTGTTTACTATGTCACTACTGAGGATGGAGCTATGTGGATTGAACATTAAAATGAAAGGAATAGATTCACCATATTATGGTTACTGTGTCATCGCTGAGGATCAAACTGTGTTAATTGAGATGAATATTAAAATAAACAAGTCAACACATTGGGTAAATACGATACAAATAAAGAAGCTGACAGATTACATTTGTAATTTCAAATGTAAGATTTTATATAGTACTTTTTGGGATTTTGTTTCAGATTAAATTATTGTAAAGTGTTTACTATGTTAATGCTGAGAATGGAGCTATGTGGATTGAACATTAAAACAAAAGGAATAGATTCACCATAATGTTGTTTCTGTGTCATCGCTGATGAGGATCAAACTGTGTTAATTGAGACAGACATTAAAATAAATGAGTCAGCATTTTGGGTAAATACAATAATAAATAAAGAAAATGACAGAATAGATATATAATATAAAATGTAAGATGTTTTATAGTACTTTGTGGGATTTTGTTTCAGATTAAATTATAGTAATGTACGTGTGTTTACTGTATCACTGCTGAGGATGAAGCTATGTGGATCGAACATTAAAAAAAAAGAATAGATTCACCATAATGTGGTTACTGTGTCATCGCTGAGGATCAAACTGTGATAATTGAGATGAATATTAAAATAAAGAAGCTGACAGATTAGATATATAATATAACATGTTAGATATTTTACAGTACTTTGTGGGATTTTATTTAAAGTTAATATATGTAAAATAAAATTTTTGTTTTCTTTTTACAATTGTATCTATATTAATTACTATATGTTGCAATCTCTTAAAATTAAGCCTCTGCTTTTATTAGCAAACTAATAGTTCCACACGGCAGTGATGCTAGAATCAAGCTTTTAGCAACAAAAATGAAGATAAGCGCTAGCCAGCAGGAGTATAGAAAATTTAAAGGGAAGCGGCACAAACACAACTATGCCTGGAGAGCATAGGTGTGATTTGGACTTCAGGCAACATTGGCTTTAGAAGAAGAGCGACTACCGCTAACCGTGACATTTTTACGTGTTATCCGTGTGAAGTGGTGCTGCGTTTACCTAAAAACTCAAAGCAAATAAAAATGCTTTTCCTAAATTGATTTGTAATATTGATAAAATGGTCAAATGTAGCCATTAATTAATTAGATTTGGTAATAAATACAGAAAATGCGTTTTATTATAACAAATGAGTTGAGGTAAAATAAACTCAATGTTTTTATATTAATCTGTTAACAAATGCATTTTTTTATTTATTATTGAGTCCAATAAATTAATGGTTATTAAAAAAAAAATTCCTTGTAATGAAAAAAAAAATGAAAAAATCTTAAACTTCACCAAGACTCGAACACGAGCCCACCGCATGACAAACGGCAACCTTACCGCCTGCGCTACAGCGCTCACTTGATGTACCAAGAGCAAAACAGCCTTTTAAAGACTGACTACAATTCTTTCACTAACTCGTCATAAACGATCAAGAATTAGCTGCAATAATAAATACATTTATCTCCACAGCATTATTGCACTAAATTTATTATGTTTTTAATTTGAAGCATACATTTTACATTAAGATACGATACTTTAAGGGTGTTCATGCAATACTCTAAATACAAAACTATTCATATGCTGGTTTATCATAGTTATTCGACACATATAACAAATATTATAATATTACTTAATTAATTTATGATAGTTGAGCATATGAATAGTTTTGTATATAGAGTACTGAATGGTTACCCTTAAATTATCATATCTTCATGCAAAATGTATGCTTCAAATTAAAAACAATAAATTTAGTACAATAATGCTATGTAGATAAATGTATTTATTATTACAGCTAATTCTTGATCATTTATGACGAATTAATAAAAGAATTGTAGTCAGTCTTTAAAAAGGCTGTTTTGCTCTTGGTACATCAAGTGAGCGCTGTAGCGCAGGCGGTAAGGTTGCCGTTTATCAAGCGGTGGGCTCGTGTTCGAGTCTTGGTGAAGATTAAAATTTTTTCATTTTTGTTTCATTACAAAGAATTTTTTTTTTAATAACCGTAAACTTATTGGACTCAATAATAAATAAAAAATGCATTTGTTAACAAATTAATATAAAAACATTGAGTTTATTTTACTTCAACTCATTTGTTATAATAAAACGCATTTTTTGTATTTATTACCAAATCTAATTAATTAATGGCTACATTTGACCATTTTATCAAAATTAAAAATCAATTTAGGAAAAGCATTTTTATTTTATTTATTCACTTATACCATAAGTACATCAGCTGTCAGATAGATCAAAGCTGTCACTACTCCTTATTTCTTTATTACACTTTATTTTTCCGTATAATAAACATTTGTCTTCGTTCACGCCGTTCACGGTGACAGGCTGTGAATATAATATATATAATTTTTGATATATTACGTTCTGCATTTAAGATGGCTACTGACGTATTTCCGCTGGCAGTATACTTTGTGCAGTCTGCATTCCTTATATCAAAATTCACTTACTATTGAGCGTAGTACTATTCAAGATGGCGGACTTGGCAACCTTGCCTCGCATGAGCAATCTCCCGTTTCATCTCTGGTACACTGTTCAAAACTGAATCATGTACAGGTATAGTTTCTGCTTCCCTATACTATCTTGTAGCAAAAATGCTTCTCGCAAAATTGATTCATGTCCATCTCAACTCCTCTATACTATCTTATAGCAAAAATTTAAAGACAACAGCGTCAACAGCAGACGAAACGCGACATCGACAAATATGAAGATGACGTTTTAGACGTATAGTAAAAGTATTATCCAGAAAGCATATTATTTATGTTGGAAACGTAGGGATGTCGAAAAATGGAATGGAAAATAATGCAAATATGGTGCATATATATAATATTATTTATCAAGTATAAAAAGGAAGAGATCGGATGTAATTTTCAGCCTATAAAGAGGAAAAAGCATCAGATAAGCATCGGGAGCAGTAAATCAAAAGAAAGATTAAAGAATATTTTGCTTTGTTAAATTAATCTTTCTTCTGACTTGCTGCTCCCGATACTTATCTGATGCTTTTTCCTCTTTATAGGCTGAAAATTGCATCCGATCTCTTCCCTTTTATACTTGATAAATAATATTATATATATGCACCATATTTGCATTATTTTCCATTCCATTTTTCGACATCCCTACATTTCCAACATAAATAATATGCTTTCTGGATAATACTTTTACTACGTCCAAAACGTCATCTTCATATTTGTCGATGTCGCGTTTCGTCTGCTGTTGTCATTAAATTTTTGCTATAAGATAGTATAGAGTAGTTGAGATGGACATGAATCAATTTTGCGAGAAGCATTTTTGCTACAAGATAGTATAGGGAAGCAGAAACTATACCTGTACATGATTCAATTTTGAACAGTGTACTACCGCAGTACCCAAAAGCGACATATCCTATAGCGTAGTACTATTTTGGGTACTACGCTATAGTCGCTGCTGATACTACTGGTCGGCGGAAATACGTCAGAGGGTAGAGACTGTAGAGGGACCGCAATATAGATATTTCTAATTACTAATTTCAAAATACATAATGCATGGTCCGTGAGCCAAGACAAATGTTAGTATTATTGGCCGTGTTTCAAAATTTACTGTAAGTGCTGCGAGTAACTGTGAGCGTGACGTCAAAAAGCTTACTTCGAAGACTGTTCCTTATTTCAGAAGTAACTTCTTGGGGCATTTGGATTATAAATTTTGGAACGCTATTTAGTCATACAAACCTTACAAAGCAGTTGCCATGGAAACCATGTATACAAATGATTCAAATTAAGTCCGACACTTCGACAAATTATCATTGTAAAAATGTGTGAAGAAGTCTCAGATATTGTAATAATTGCATGCTCTCTAATTTCGAATGAGCTTAACAGTGATTCCAGTGAAAGTGAAGAGTCGGACACTGAAATTTTATTAAATTATTTAAAAAACGAACGTGTTCCAAGAGCCCATTGTAAAAATTACATTGAAGAGGTTGTTTGGATGTACACCGACACTGATTTTAAAAGTTACTTTAGGTAATTGATGTTAGTGTGTTTTCTAACTTCATTATGATTGATTGAATTATGTAAAAATTTTATTGTTTTTTTTTAGACTAAGCCGCCATACATTCAGATTTTTGATGGAATTACTAACAAACAGTTTAACAAACGAAATAGGAAAATGTGGACGACCAACAATTTCTGCAGAAAAAACATTATTAATAGCAGTTTGGCTGTTAGCTACTCCTAACTCATTCAGGTAAATACTTGATAACTTTGTATGTAAATTAATTCTTAAACAAATTTTTACAATTCTTATACATTAATCAGAAGAATTTTATTATCAATGTTAATTTGTTTGTGCACAATATATATGTTTGAATAATGTTACTTGACAATTTAATCAAAACTAAAATCTGCATATAGATGTGTAGCTGATAGATTCGGAGTTGGAAAAGGCACTGCGTGGAGATGTGTACGTAAAGTGGTAAATGCTTTGTATTCACATGTACACAGTTTTATAACTTGGCCCACTTCAGAAGAAGCTAAACAAACATCAGATTATGTGTTTTCAAAATATGGATTTCCAAACACTATAGGGGCCATAGATGGTACCCACATAAAGATTGCAGCCCCAAAAACTAACCCAGAGTCTTATATTAATAGAAAAGGATACACATCAATACAACTGCAGGTAACTTACTTTATTAACTATTTTTATTTAGGTTTCAATTCAAGAAAACTAATTTTTATTCATTTTCATGTAGGTAATATGCAATCATGAACTGAAATTTATTCACTGCTATTCTGGACAAGTAGGCTCTGTACATGACATGAGAGTGTTCCGACTATCACAGATTCCAAACATGTGTTGTCCTGATAAATTCCCTGGTGATACACACCTAATCGGAGATGCAGCATATGCAATCCAGAAATATTTAATGGTACCCTTTAAGGACAATGGCCATTTAAGTGAGGAACAAGTCCATTTTAACAAATGTTTGTCAAGAGCACGAATGATGATAGAGAGATCAATTGGATTGTTAAAAGGGAGGTTTAGAAGTATTTTAGATACCCTGCCAATGAAAAGAACAGACTTAGTTCCAAAATACATCATGGCCTGCTGCATATTGCACAATATATGCCTTTTAAAAAATGACACGTTAGAAGAAAACATTATAGTTATTAATGAACAAGCCGAACAGACAGAAGGTGTAAATACAACAGAACGCAGTCAAGAAGGTATACAAAAAAGAAATGCTATTATGTACTATTTACGAAATAATGTTTAATACTCATAAATTGACATGTTATTATTGTAATTAAACAACAGAATAAACTGATACTATTGCACTTTAACATAGCAATATATTTTATTTTTTACATATATATCACAAGCATAATTATCTTATTTAATCAAATAGATATATAAATGTACTTCATAAAACTATGGTGTACAACTAAACAACAGTCTTTTAAATTACTTTTTTTGTTAATTAACAAATAATAATTAAGCTTTAGCTTATAATTATAGTATCACAGTAACTTAAAAAATACGATTTGTAACATTTTGAATATCCAATTTTCGTATAAAACCGAATTATTTAAATGCAAAGATTAATCCTACATTTCAAAGAATGTAAACGTAAATATCATATAAAAATGTATGTCCATCTTGCAAAGACAACATTCTTAAACAAATTTTAGTAAAAAATGAAGCTTGTAATCTGCTATTTCTAATATTTAGTAAACATTTGAGTGATCAAAATCACAATAAATAATTGACAGAATCCTGCATGACTATTTTTTATATAAGAATGTTAGAAAATATTAAATTATCTGAAAACCAATTGTAACAGTCTTTTTTATATACTGGAAATTATACTTTTTCTATTAGCTTCAAACTATGATTATTTTGTAAACCAATGAGAAATGCTAGATAATTTTTGTGTTTATTACAAAGAGCTGCTCAATTTTATCACACTAGAAATTTTTAAAGCAATTTTACTTTGTTAGTAAAGAAGCCATAATATTTTCAAGTCTAGTCAAGCAAGCTATTTTTTCGTTGTGCCTTCTTTCTGCATTTTTTTCTCTTTCTTCTTTTATTTTTAAATTTTCCTTTAAATAATCCTCCACTAAACTGTTCCTTTTTTGTTTTTTTGTTGCTATATAGAAAAAGAACTTCATGAATAAGTTATAAAATGGAATTTTTTAGAGATGTCATTTAATTTTAGGGTTTAAAAATGTATATCATTTCCTGATGCTCTACGGAGTGGTCAAAATTAACAATAAAAAGTGTACCAGGTTCTTTCGCCATTTGATCTTCCATGCTTCTCTTTTCCTCAGTGGGATAATCAGAGCTGGCTGTAGCTAAAGGCTTCATCCACGGCTTTTCACAGAAAAGTTCATGCATAAGCTAAAAGTTATAATTTAATAAGAAATACTGTAATTAAGTTATTAGTGTATAAATTCCACTATTGAAAGTATTAAAATACAAAACTTACATCGTAGTATTCCCACTTTCTTCTATTATTCCCAGATTTCTTGTTATGCTCCACTACTGACTTATATGTCCGTTTAAGAGCTTGGAATTTAATATTACATTTATTTGCTGGAATATTGTATCCTGTTTCCTCCAGTTTCTTAGAAATCTTTTTCCAGCAATCCTTTATCGGTATACCAGACGTGAACTCTTTTTCAAGTTTTTTATATAACTCTATTAATAAGAGTATTTCTTCTCTCTTCCACAGGTACTGATCTGCAAATCATAATATCCATTATAGCAACAATTATGTTGATAAATACAATAACAGTTTATACTAGTTACTGCTAATATTTGAAAGGTCATGTTCATTCTGTTCTATCGGGTTATGTGGTTCTTCACTGGGCGATGGGTCATCTACCTCTTCTTCACTAACTGTTATCAAATTACAGTATATTTTAAATTTATTCATATTGATGATGCAAAACTATATTATTTGCAGTTCATACTTTACCTGTTGTTAGTTGTGACAGTAAAACGGTATTGTTTCTGACCGGTATGTTATTATCCAAAGAAGTTTTTGTTTTTTGTAATAACTTTTGTGCGAAGTTACTATCTGTAAATTATAAACAAAAATTATTGCACTAAAAATATGTCAAAATAAAGTAAAACATCGATTCTGAATGTATAGCAATGTAATGAAATATCCAAATCGGTTTTAAAATGTTATGATTTCAAAATATTTCTTATTGATTTACCTGTTCGTGCTTTAATTGCATCTTCTGGTGAAACTAGTACTCTGTATTGCAAGTTTGACTCACTTTCAATTAAAATTAGCTCTTCTGTCCGATTCTGTAAAAGAACATTAGAGAAGGCCATTGTGGTTTTGCCGCGCTTTTCCATCGATTCTCCCACGTGGTATAATGAATGCCTCACTGTACTGCTTCACCTTGTAAGCCGCAGCAGTTACAGTGAGTTAGAATCAGGAAGTGACGACAGATTTAATGACGTCACTAGTTCAAAGCAGTACTATCGCAGTGCGTTTCAGCAAAATTAGGAACGCTGCTGAAGCACTCACAGTACTTGCAGTAAATTTTGAAACACAGCCATTGTATCGTACATACAATATACATACCGCAAGTTATAAAGTAATATAAAGAAATAAAGTGACAGTTTTAATCTTACTGACAGCTGATATACTGATGGTATAAGTGAATAAATAAAGTGACGAAATTTGTAAAATGTACATAAAAATAATTTTTAAAAGTATATAAAGGACTGAACATTTTAGATAAGTATAACAATAAATTTTATAATATAAAATGTAAGATATAAATATTTTGTGGTACTTTGTGGGATTTTATTTCAGATTAAATTATAGTAATGTGTTTACTATGTCACTGTGCTGAGGATGGAGCTATGCGGATTTTCAAAATTAAAATAAAGGAATAGACTAAACATAATGTGGTTATTGTGTCATCGTTGAGATTCAAACTATGTTAATTGAGACGGATAATAAAATAAATGAGTGAAAAAACTGGGTAAATACAATAATAAATAAAGAAGCTGACAAATTAGATATATAATATAAAATGTAAGATATTTTATAGTACTTTCTGGGATTTTATTTCAGATTAAATTATAGTAATGTGTTTACTATGTCACTACTGAGGATGGAGCTATGTGGATTGAACATTAAAATGAAAGGAATAGATTCACCATATTATGGTTACTGTGTCATCACTGAGGATCAAACTGTGTTAATTGAGATGAATATTAAAATAAACAAGTCAACACATTGGGTAAATACGATACAAATAAACCCAGATAACATTTTGTGTGCAGATTGGCAGCAGATTGCTAACAAAAGTGCTCAAATGTTGTTGTCAGATTGCCATCAAGTATAGAAACATTTGACTTGGTATTTGCCGTCAGAACCAGCACATACTAGTCTTCTAGCAGAATGGCGCCAAAAACAAAACGGAATCTGTATACATAACCTGAGCGCAGATTTATAGCAGATTTGCGACAGAGTCTGCAGTACAGGCTCTGACAGCAGATTCAAAACAAAAACAAAGCAGGATTTGTTACTCTATGTACGCTCTTTAAAATGTTACCCAATAAAACCAAAAATGTTGAATCAACGTAATTTCTTAACGCGTTATCTATAGTTGAAACAACGTGCCCTATGTCGCCAAAATCCACGTTTCTATCAACGGTTGATTTAACGTTTACACAACGGTTAATTTAACGTTTCTGTCCGCTTGAAAAAATTTTAGGATGAATAAATTGAATCGCGTGAATAATTTAACACTTAAATTTGCATTAAAATCACAAAATATTATAAGTTATCATTATACAATCAATTTTTACTAAAAAAAAAAAAGAAAAAATATTAGGAGATGGCTGGACGCGAACCTGCGTGCAGCAGGTTTTTCCTCCTACACGTAATCTATATGAATTAATTGTCTTTATATTGATTTCTATCAATCATCGAATCTTACACACTATAATAATCTGCATCCTAGAAGCACAGCGGACGATCCTTCGAGTCTCCTTTCTCCTGGAATTGGCTACAAATCGTAAAATAGCTGAAAGAATTTCTAACATGGCGCGCACCTTAACCACTAAGCTACGTTAGCATATGATATATCGTTACAATTTTGATGAATATGCAACTGTTATTGAAAATCACCTTACATTATTTTTTATTTCGAATTAAATCCTAAAAATCTTTGTTGTTAAATATTTTTATAAATTACAATTTTTTAATCATTTGAATAAATATTACTAAAAACAATATTTGAACTGTTTCCTTGACATAATTTCAGTTCACGAAGAAAACGTTGTGCTAACATCATTTAATCGTTGCATCTATAGAAAAAATCAATATTTAAAATACATTAGAAAGATTCCATCAATTCTACCGTTTCATATTAGTTGTGGAGAAAAACGTTGCTTCATCAACGGAAGTTAAACGTTATTTCTCTTGGAGAATACAACGTACGTTTAAAAAATGTTAGAAAGATGCCTTGTTTTCAACCGTTTCGAATTGGTTATGGGTAAATACGTTGTTCCCTCAACGTCAATTAAACGTTATTTCTTCTGGATATTTATCATTATATGTTTAAAAATTTTCAGATATTATAATTAATACAATTTTAAACGATGTACCACCTAGTGGCTTTAACGTTGTTCTAAAAGACGGCGTCATGTTTATCGTTCTGCGCATGCGTCATACGGCGTAAGACATTTAAATCAAGTACGCAGAGTCTGCTGTGTTTCTGCTGCAAATCTGCTGCAGGCTCTGCCGCAGAGTCTACTGCGTTCCTGCTGTAAATCTGCTGCAGGTTCACTTGCGTTTCTGCTACAAATGTACTGCAGGTTCTGCCGCATAAAGCGATATCATATTGTTGTTAATCTGTTAGCAGAAACTGACAAGTCAGGTTCTGTTTCAAATATGGTGTCATTTTGCTGACTAGATTTTGTAGCAGAATTTCGTTTAGTTTTGCACAATCGGATAAGGCTATCTGGGAAGAAGCTGACAGATTACATTTGTAATTTCAAATGTAAGATTTTCTATAGTACTTTTTGGGATTTTGTTTCAGATTAAATTATTGTAAAGTGTTTACTATGTCAATGCTGAGAATGGAGCTATGTGGATTGAACATTAAAACAAAAAGAATAGATTCACCATAATGTTATTTCTGTGTCATCGCTGATGAGGATCAAACTGTGTTAACTGAGACAGATATTAAAATAAATGAGTCAGCAATTTAGGTAAATGCAATAATAAATAAAGAAAATGACAGAATAGATATATAATATAAAATGTAAGATGTTTTATAGTACTTTGTGGGATTTTGTTTCAGATTAAATTATAGTAATGTACGTGTGTTTACTGTATCACTGCTGAGGATGAAGCTATGTGGATCGAACATTAAAAAAAAAGAATAGATTCACCATAATGTGGTTACTGTATCATCGCTGAGGATCAAACTGTGATAATTGAGATGAATATTAAAATAAAGAAGCTGACAGATTAGATATATAATATAACATGTTAGATATTTTACAGTACTTTGTGGGATTTTATTTAAAGTTAATATATGTAAAATAAAATTTTTGTTTTCTTTTTACAATTGTATCTATATTAATTACTATATGTTGCAATCTCTTAAAATTAAGCCTCTGCTTTTATTAGCAAACTAATAGTTCCACACGGCAGTGATGCCAGAATCAAGCTTTTAGCAACAAAAATGAAGATAAGCGCTAGCCAGCAGCAGTATAGAAAATTTAAAGGGAAGCGGTACAAACACAACTATGCCTGGAGAGCATAGGTGTGATTTGGACTTCAGGCAACATTGGCGTCAGAAGAAGAGCGACTACCGCTAACCGTGACATTTTTACGTGTCATCCGAGTGAAGTGGTGCTGCGTTTACCTAAAAACTCAAAGCAAATAAAAATGCTTTTCCTAAATTGATTTTTAATATTGATAAAATGGTCAAATGTAGCCATTAATTAATTAGATTTGGTAATAAATACAGAAAATGCGTTTTATTATAACAAATGAGTTGAGGTAAAATAAACTCAATGTTTTTATATTAATCTGTTAACAAATGCATTTTTTTATTTATTATTGAGTCCAATAAATTAATGGTTATTAAAAAAAAAATTCCTTGTAAAAAAAAAAAAAATGAAAAAATTTTAAACTTCACCAAGACTCGAACACGAGCCCACCGCATGACAAACGGCAACCTTACCGCCTGCGCTACAGCGCTCACTTGATGTACTAAGAGCAAAACAGCCTTTTAAAGACTGACTATAATTCTTTCACTAACTCGTCATAAACGATCAAGAATTAGCTGCGATAATAAATACATTTATCTCCACAGCATTATTGCACTAAATTTATTATGTTTTTAATTTGAAGCATACATTTTACATGAAGATACGATACTTTAAGGGTGTTCATGCAATACTCTAAATACAAAACTATTCATATGCTCGTTTATCATAGTTATTCAACTACATATAACAAATATTATAATATTACTTAATTAATTTATGATAGTTGAGCATATGAATAGTTTTGTATATAGAGTACTGAATGGTTACCCTTAAATTATCATATCTTCATGCAAAATGTATGCTTCAAATTAAAAACAATAAATTTAGTACAATAATACTATATAGATAAATGTATTTCTTATTACAGCTAATTCTTGATCATTTATGACGAATTAATAAAAGAATTGTAGTCAGTCTTTAAATAGCCTGTTTTGCTCTTGGTGCATCAAGTGAGCGCTGTAGCGCAGGCTGTAAGGTTGCCGTTTATCATGCGGTGGGCTCGTGTTCGAGTTTTGGTGAAGTTTAAAATTCTTTCATTTTTTGTTTCATTACAAGGAATTTTTTTTTTAATAACCATTAATTTATTGGACTCAATAATAAATAAAAAATGCATTTGTTAACAAATTAATATAAAAACATTGAGTTTCTTTTACCTCAACTCATTTGTTATAATAAAACGCATTTTTTGTATTTATTACCAAATCTAATTAATTAATGGCTACATTTGACCATTTTATCAAAATTAAAAATCAATTTAGGAAAAGCATTTTTATTTTATTTATTCACTTATACCATAAGTACATCAGTTGTCAGATAGATCAAATATTTCTTTATTACACTTTATTTTTCCGTATACTAACATTTGTCTTCGTTCACGCCGTTCACCGTGACAGGCTGTGAATATAATATATATAATTTTTGATATATTACGTTCTGCATTTAAGATGGCTACTGACGTATTTCCGCTGGCAGTATACTTTGTGCAGTCATGGTGCAGTCTGCATTCCTTATATCAAAATTCACTTACTATAGAGCGTAGTACTATTCAAGATGGCGGACTTGGCAACCTTGCACTCAAGCCTCGAAGACCGGTGTTAAGTTGGCGGACAAAAACTTAATTTTTTAAATTTAAACTATGTATATCATTTGATTGTCGTTTGACAATGATTGACAGACTAATAAAAATGTTTGACAGTAATTAATCTGTTAGATAATAAAAAAATAAAATTTGGCGTTAAGTTAGCGGAACTTATTTCCTCTTTTCATAAAAATGCTTTAAAACCATATGGATCGATAGAAAATCGTTTGACGGTTTCAATTATATTAAAGTGAATGTTTGACGGTAATTAGTTTTTCCAATAAATAAAAAATATGATTTCCCTATTATCTGGTTTTCATGAAAGTATCGAAGTTTCATATGAATGTCATTAAACCATAGAATATGGGCCGGGTCGATAGATGAAACTTAAGCTTAGCACGATCTTAGGTAAAATCATTTGTCTCACTTTAACCTTCAATACAGTGCTAAGCTCGGTCTTCGTTTTCAGTAATTGCTAAGTTGAAATTCGAGCTTAGTTACATCTATCGACCCAGCCCATATTCTATGGTTTAATGACATTCACATGAAACTTCGATACTTTCATGAAAACCAGATAATAGGGAAATCATATTTTTTATTTATTGGAAAAACTAATTACCGTCAAACATTCACTTTAATATAATTGAAACCGTCAAACGATTTTCTATCGATCCATATGGTTTTAAAGCATTTTTATGAAAAGAGGAAATAAGTTCCGCTAACTTAACGCCAAATTTTATTTTTTTATTATCTAACAGATTAATTACTGTCAAACATTTTTATTAGTCTGTCAATCATTGTCAAACGACAATCAAATGATCTACATAGTTTAAATTTAAAAAATTAAGTTTTTGTCCGCCAACTTAACACCGGTGCCTCGAAGGCTCGAATTACCGAAGGCAATTCTTGGCCAACTAAAAAAAGTTAAAATTGAGGAAAATACAGTATTTAAGTTGGTAGCAGTGCTTGATGCGTTCGGTGAAAAATGGTCACGTTAGGTTACTAAGGGCCGTTTTAACGAAGCAATTCAGGCAAGCCTCATGTACAACATAACAAGCGAAAACCTGAAGATGGAAATTTAAGTTGGCAGCAGTGACTGCAAGATCTGATGACGTCATTTTTCATTGAAGCAGATATTTTAAAAATGGATAGTATATGATAATTTTGAAAGGTTGAATTATCTAGATTGTTGTATTATTGATTAGTCTGTAAGATACAAGAATGTGTTAATGTACACATTATGAAATAATGTTTTTGAGTTTTATGATAAAAAATATTATGAACTATTTGGTAAACAAATGTATTAATAGAATTAAATAGACTGTGAAGCTCCATCAGTAGAGGAGCTATGCGGTTCCGATGACAGGGAGTGGGGGAAGCTGTTTTGTGGTGTGGAAGGGGGATGGGTGGGGATAAGACTCTCTTAGTATGGTAGTGGTGGGGATGAGGAAGGAAAGGGTCTTATAGTGGGATCGCGTTTGGTTAGGGAGGGTGGGGGTATTTTTCACCCTATGTCACAGTTGGAAGGTCTTATAGTGGGACCGAGTTTGGTTAGGTAGGGGGTATTTTTCACCCTATGTCACAGTTGGAAGGTCTTATAGTGGGACCGGGTTTGGTTAGGGAGGTGGTATTTTTCACCCTATGGTACCGTTGGTTAGTTATCCTACGGGGACCTAAGTTATCCTACGGGGCCCTAGTTGAGGGAAGGTTTTTTCACCCTTCGAAGTCGATGGTTAGTTACCTTACGTAGCCTAACTATTTCCGACTCTGCTACACAGAAAAACTAGGTTGAGTTAATTGCTAGTTCCAGTAGTCACCGCTAGGTGACTGCCTTCCTTAATCTTCTTTCGCGCTAATGGTATTTTAATATTACGTAATTACACACACGGGTGAACTAGTTCAATTTAATTGATAGTACCAGTAATTGCCGCTAGGTGGCTACCGCAATCCCCCCTTTTCTCGTTAGTTAAATTGTAGATAGCTATTGTGATAAGTTGCTGATATCGTGCAAGGAATTAACTTTCCATCGAGCATGGAATTATAACTTTGCATGGCTTTAACAAAACCTATGCAGCGTATAACGAAATATCCTCTAAATGAAAGAGTATAGTTTTAATAGTCTCCCCTATTGGGGAGAATAACATTTTAACATCAATTTCAGGAATATTAATATTTTGATAGGGCAACTTATTAAGTCCTAGCTGTTACTATACCCAGGTCAGGTTCACCAATTTATTAGACCTTACAGCTCCTCACTTATAGTATGTCCTTAGAGGGTACTATTTGACCATTCAGAACCAATTCTAGATCCTCCCACTATTCTCTCCTTCTATGGACCCTCTCTAGACTTTCATTCAAGAAATCATTTACCTTTCTACGAGCGAATTAGTTAAAGTGATAAAAAGATGTTTGACTAAAATTATACATTCGCGGTACCACGGGATACGGCTATAGAGAAGCTAACCTTCAAGAGGAGGATGTGGATGAAAAAGGAGGAGGAGGAGGAGGATGAGACATGGAGACTGGATGAGTAACTGATAGTAAAACTTTAGTTATTGAATAAAAAACAGTTTTAAGAATTTTTATAGCCTTCCCTGACTTATCTTTTAGCCATTTTTAGCTTTTCAGGTAAGCATATCATACGATCCATCTAACAAGCAGGCTAGGTATTAGAAAGGGAAAGAGTTGTCAGTGCACTTCATTTTTTTGAAGGGTAAAGCAAAACATAACTTTTACCTAGACATTAAGAAGCTGTATTGGCACCATTCTAGCGATTGGAGAACTGATTGCTGAGTGTGCTGATATCTTCTAGCACGGATATGCTCGAGTACCTGACGCCTGAGATCATGTCATGTCATGACTTGTTACTTGATTTATGACCTTTTAAATCCTCGATTTTTTCATATTCTCTCAATTTTTTATATGCCTAGCTATCGAGAGGAATGTGCTCATAAATTTTACCGTTTCACTTAAGAAAAGTCTGCAACACGTTTATGCAATTAAAAGAATTCTGGAGAAACCACTGGTAACGTGTCATGACCTGTTTGACGCAAATTTTCCCCAGTTCACTTTAGAAAAGTCTACAACATGATTATGCAATTAAAAGAATTCAGGAGAAACCGCTTGTAACGTGTTACGACTTGTTTGACGCAAATTTCGTAGGTGGGAAAGAATACCCAACCACCCAAATATTAACTTCCAATAAGAATGCATCTCATCCCCTTCCATGAATGCATCTCATCCCTTCCACTATTTTTAAAACCCTTGTTGTCAGCAATCGGGAAATTTCAGTCAGTCAGTTTTCATTAGAAGCTTCAAGGAGGTGAAAGATCCAGTGCAAAGCTATATTCCGAATATTTTCCTTGCTGTACCACAGAAATTCTTTTGGGTGGTAAGAATTATTCTTTTATTATTATTCTCTTTTCTTGCTATTCTATTTCAATATTTTTCTTTTCTCAATTTCTATGTTTTTTCACAGAAAAATGGATTTAACCAAGATCAATGCACTTGCAAGTGTAACTTACGAACCTAAGACTTTCGTAAAGCTGAATACTTTTGAGGAGAATAAGGAGTATCAAATCACTGAATTAGTGAAAATTAAGACCAAATATGGAGAGAAATTAATAGCGAAGCTGGCTACCGACGAATGGTTCTTCCTACCCTCAAGGATGATGAAATTACTGGAGTCGCCTGAACTAATCAAAGAACTTCAAAATGCTGCATCAGCGAATACATTAAAAATCTTATATGTTGGAGGACGATACAATAATTTAGAATTTAAAGTTACCCAATGATAATCATAAGATAAATTTTGGAAATGTTTGTAAGGAATGTTTTTAAGGAATGACACCAATAAATGTTTATTATATCTTATTTATTTATTTTTTCTTTACCCCTCACTACATTAGTAAGATACATATAAATCTAGTCTATTAACTTACATTTCTAACAATACTAGTAAGCGGGTTATATTCAACGATTTTATCATGTATAATTAAACAAAACGCAGTAGTATTACTTGGAATATTTCTAGTACAATCAATCTCAATTTTAACATCAACAGTGCCTGACTTTATAGATTCATTTTGATGCGAACAATCGATGACGAAGAGAGGACCGTATTCCACAAAGTTTTTGTAATTAAGCATTGGTTTCGACTGTTTTTCTCCTGCATAATATGAATGGATAAATTTAACATACATATCATATAGTACAGAATAACGGTTTTTTTCGCTATCACTATCAATTCGGTCATATGGATAAAATTCTGAATTCAGATAGACTTTAACATCACGAACAGAACTGTCATTGAATCTAAGCACCTCCATATGCTGCGTACTCTTCTTATTTTGTCTAAATGCTAGTATAACATATCGAGGTTTCTCCAATTGTGTTGCAGCTTTTACGGCCCATGTATGCCTCTGTGTTTCAGGTAGAAGTGGATATTCGTAGAGTTCCCAGGAACGAAAAGCCATGGTTAAACTTTTGTTTTGCTCAATCAAACGTAGAAATTTAAGTTTTGTATAATCATTCAGTGATACATGAGGAATCCTCCATTGCACTTTTTGCAAATCAATTTTGGAGTTGATGATTTTTCTCGAAGAATGTAGTGAATTTATATCATCACGTGCTCGAATAAGAACGAGTTCATGACGTGCATTTATTATAACTCTTCTGTAGTCTTCACAAAAACCCAACAGCATTTGCAATGGCACACAAAAGTTGAAATGATTCGTAGACCTGTGATCTGTTAGAAACCATCCTGAATGACGTAGACTTGCACTTTCCTCAGCAGTTAAGGAGATGAGATTCTTCATGGAGCTAGTAATACCCACATTCTTACAGCGATCAATCTCAATACCATTCAATTCATAACGAATTTCATCAAACAAGAATGCCATGGAATTACAGTCAAGTCCTACGACATCTTGGGCTGTTGCATCTGGAGCACGGGTTCCAACGATTATCTTTCCCTCAATGTAGAGATAACTTTCACAGGGTAGAAGAATTAAATCTTGCTGTTGTATAGGAATTCGAATTTCATCACTATTTCCCAATGAGGCATTTGCATAAGGATTGTATGCATGCATTTCCATTTTAGTGATGCGATTGTCGAACACCGGTTGAGCGGTTACATCTAATGGATCCATTTTTATTTCTAACGTTGAAACCCAGTGATTGTAGAAAGGTGATATTTCTTCTTGTTAATGATGCGCCAACGTTACCTTCGCTCAATGTATTTTGTCCTCCAGCGTTACCTTCACTCAATGTATTCTGTCCTGCTGCAGCAGTTGGACTGATAGGCTCATCGAGTATCGGTGATTTATAAGTATTCTTGTAAATCAACATTTTCTAATATGTAAACGAATTGTGATTTCTTCACCTCCGAAATTTACTATACGATCTTCCTGATCGAGAATACGCAAGGTGAGACGGTCAATTACTTTCGCAATGACTGGCAAGTAAATGACGTTCTTCGGTGTTTCTGCGATTTTATAACCTGGCGGAACACTCGGAAAAAATTCATGTATAACATGTCGAGGTCTACCGTTTGTGTACGCACCAGCTGTAATGTTGCATTCAATTCGTAGAATATTTACTCTTATAATGTTTACGGGCTCGTCTGATTCAGCTAGTGTGTTCGGTGGAATAACACGATCTGATGAAAAACCCAACAAAGAGCCTATATTGTTAGGTTGTGTAAAATCAATCTGATATTTACACTTTATTTCACTTTTTAATGTATTATTATTAGCACGTAGAAAAATTACTTCTTCTTCATCACCTTCGAACATCTGAGCACGTAAAAAGTCATTTATAGCATTGAGCTCATAACAACCTGTAGGTATAGTTAGCTCCTGATCATCAACGTAAAATATATTGTTTGTCTCATCAACATTAGAGATTGAATTGAAGCTCTGAAAGTCTACGAGGCCGAGTTCATAATGTCCATCTCGAAGATCGATCGGGGGGAAAAAATCTGACCCCAATACCGAGTCACGGCCAGAGAGTGTAACTGTTAAAGACATTGTTCACGTAGAAACTTGACACACAACTGACCGCATATGCTTGAATCATACGATTGATATTGGTCGTGGTTGTAGTAGATTATAGCAGAAGGTCCAAAATATTCCACAAGTTCAATTGGCGGTTTTAAATTTCCGAAGGAATCGAAATACTTAACGTGCTTATTACGTTTAACGTAAGCGACCCAATGTGTTCCAGGACCTTGTTCGTCATCAAGATTCACAATTGCGCACTCATTGCGTTGCGCATTTTGAGGTAGAGATGTACGCATAAAGACTCCCCGAAAATGCGGTATTTTACGGCAGACGTTTGATAATTGCATATTACTAGTAGGTCCAGATTTTGGAAGTCCATTTATTTTCTTTTCCTTTTCCTTTTCACTCCCTCTCCTATTCGACTGTATGGTGCGAGGTATAAACCTTGTCCCCGTCTCGCTTCCATTAAGCGATTGTGTCGATGCATTTCTTCCAATTGTTTTTTGGCTGCTTTGGTGTCGTTTACAGCCTTTGCTATACCTGCTGCACCGCCAGCTAATGCGCCCACCGCACTCAGCAGCGGAAGCAATGGTAATAAACCCCCCCGTTTTGTTTTAGTAAGTGACTTTTTCCTCAATAAACCACCTCGTTTTTTCGGTACACGAATTTTTCTTTTCTTCGTACTTTTTCTAGGCACTCGCAGTCCTAAGCCGAGTTTCCGTTTTGCATTCATTGATGCCCAGACAGCAGTCGCTGTCGCTCGTTCACCTACGGATGAGTCACTAGCTATGATACGTTGTCGTGCACGGCGTGCAAGTACTTTATCAGCATGATGACGCGAGGGCAGGTCCTTATATACTGAATATGCGATATCATGCTCACGGCAAGCATCATCCAGAGGGTTTATTCCTCGATCACCACGTGCTAACCGTTCATGAAGGCGAGTACCTGGACCGCAATAATTGTAGCCAGGTACATGCAGCTCGAAGGGTAGTTTATTTAGCAGCTTATTGAAAAAAGATCCACAACCATATCTCATCATGTCATGCTTTCCTAACGGGTTCGTTGGCACATCCAGCAATTTTTTATTGAAGGCGGTATTCCATCAAACTGATCTTGATTAGGTAAATTATAATGTTCCATACAGGCACGATATTGTTGCACTTCAGGATCTGCACGAATGTGCTCAGGTAATTTACACCAAACAAGTCGAATACTGTTTGGAAAGCGCTTCAATAGTAAAATTTTTGGAATGTATTCAAGCTGCTCAATAGTTAAATCCTCCAAACGTAGCACATCTAACATTAACAACGACATAATGAGAACTGATGAGATAATCTGCTTCGAGCCTATAAATAGCTTGCATGATCATAGAGTTTTACAGTTATGGATTTCGTAAAGCAACCACTGCACATTCGTGTCTCCAACGCCGATCGTTTTATTGTCGGTGGGGGTTGTGGAGGAAGGAGTAAACGTCATGGATCCCTACTTCCATCTACAATTCGTAGTATAATTTGCGGACCCTCGAATTGCGGTAAAACAAACGTACTGCTTAGTCTCGTAGAAAGTCCTAACGGTGTGAGATTTGAAAATATTTATGTATACTCAAAGTCGCTTCAACAACCCAAGTATCAATACCTTGAACGGTTATTAAAAGGACTAAAAGGTATTGGATATTTTAAATTTTCAAACAATAGCGACGTTGTAAAGGTAACTGAGGCGTTACCCAATTCTATTTTCATATTTGATGATGTTGCTAACGATAAGCAGGATAATATCAGAGACTACTTCTCCATGGGTAGACATTCAAATATTGACTGCTTCTACCTCTGCCAGACTTATGCTAAAATTCCTAAACACATGATTCGTGATAATGCAAACCTTCTCATAATCTTTAAGCAAGATGGTACTAATTTAAAACATATTTATAACGATCATGTAAACACGGATATGTCATTTGAAAAATTCAATGAATTGTGTTCAAAGTGCTGGCACCATGATTATGGATTTCTAGTGATCGACAAGGATAGTACAATTCAAAATGGTAGATATCGGAAAGGTTTCGATGAGTATGCTAAGATTAAATAGTATACCGTTTGCTTAAGATTGTTCAGTTTAGAGCTAAGTGTCCATCAAAACACACACATCAAATGAGCATGGAATAAACCTAGTATAAACGTGGAAATAAAAACGTGGACTGAATCTAAATTGAACGTGAATTGAACGTGGAAACGTAGATTGAACGTGGATTGAACGTGGATTTGAACGTGGATTGAACGTGGATTGAACGTGGATTGAACGTGGATTGAACGTGGATTGAACGTGGATTGAACGTGGATTGAACGTGGATTGAACGTGGATTGAACATGGAAAGCAGGAAAATGGAAGAAAAGATGCTGCTAAAGAAGATTGCCGCGAAAAGTAAAGTAATTCGTGAAAAATATCGTGCACTCAAATCAGGAAGAGAAATGATGGAAACCAATTTAAATGAAACTTTTAAACCAATTGTTGAGCCATTGAAGAAGCTCACTGAACATAATGAGATGACCTTCGTGTCCCCGAAATATGAGTATAAACAGGAACCGCTACAGAAGACTACTGTAAGCGATAATTCTTTGATTATTCCATCGAAACGTAAAAGGACTTATCTCTCATCGACTCCACAACGTAAAGATTTCGCATACAACTCTAGAATTAAAATTCCAACCCCTTCATCTGATGATGAGCAAGGAAATTCACGACCTAATGAAACATTATACCTTTCTCTGGAAGAGGATGGGGATGAGGAGGAGGAGGAGGTAGTGAAAGTGGAAAAGGATGTTAATGATTTAGCAATACCATCACCAATGCAAGCAGAAACTCCATCATCGCCATTGCAAAGATCCATAGATTTAAATAGTTCTTTGTCAGAATATGGAGCAATTGGACGTAAATATATAGAGATGTTTATGAGTAAAAATAAGGAAATAATTGATTATAATTTTGGAGTTGAACAAGATGGTAGTCTTAACAAAATGAGAATTGGAAAATGTGCTTTTAAAGTAGATCGTAGAGATTTTATTATTATTGATGAGGAGTATTATCAGGGTACTATTGGTCTATTTGAATTGATCTTCATGAAAGAGCCACATGATTATACTGAAGATGATTTAAAAACATATAAGAATATTCTTTCTCAAACTAATGTACACAGAGCAGATTACAGTAGCGAGGGAAAGCTTCGTGGCAATAAGGGTCATAAATGGAAGAAAATAATTAGCCCATTATTTCCTCCAAAGAATCTTGTAAAAGGTAGCGGTTATATGTGTGTTAATGATAAACCAGTGAACTATGTACATTGGAATGATCCGAACGAATTAGTTGAACGTTTGAGACTTTTGATTGCATCATCTGCTGCAGGACATACGAATCATCATAATGAGATACAATCAATAATTGAGGAGCTTCATGAAGAACGTATTATCCTATAAAAGAGATTACACTTTCCATAATTTCCCAGTTGATTGTGTTACTTCACAATGTCGATAAATAAATTTGGAGGTATTTCCACTGCCAGTAATGTGAGAAAATATTTCCGCAAAACTGAAGATGAAACATTAAAATTTGATAAACGTATGAATGCATTTAATGCTAAGGGGAATATTATTTCAAATTTAGGATTTGATGCTACTGATGAGAAATGTGCTGTGAATATGCGTGTTCTGCTGGATAATATGAATGCTGTACGTGAGAACCTTAAAAATGAAATGCAAGAAAACAGTGATATTTTACGAAGTATTGCGTTAAGACTGGATGAAACCGAGTTAAGGCTGAATGATTTTCAAGTGAAATTGAGTAATTTCATGCAGAAACATGCTGAAGATAATGCAGATTTAAAGAAATATGTATCAATTTTCATGGAGAATCAGACTAAAGAGGATGCTGAATCAAAGAAACATATAATGAAGATAATGCGGAATTAAAAAAAAAAAAAAAAAAAAAAAAAAAAAAAGTGCTATTTTTCATGGGGAGAATCATGCTAAGGAGAATTCTTCTTGAAATAATTCGACAAAGAGTTTTATTAGGAAAAAGAAAGTTTTACTACCATCAGTGCTCGTTGTACCCCTGTAAACCCAACACATACCTGAAGAGTTATGGATAGTGAAGAAAAGAAAAAATTGGTCGAAGAACTGCATGTGCCTGCAAGACGGAATTTTCAACGTAGAAGAGTTATAATACGAGGCTTCGATGACCTCTGGCAAGCAGATCTGGTTGATATGAAGAATTATACTGACGGAGGTTACCACTATATTCTCACAGTTATTGATGCATTGTCGAAATTTGGATGGGCAGTAGCACTAAAAACCAAAACTGGCAAGGAAGTGACAGACGCATTTACGAAGATTCTGAAAAGTGGGAGATGTCCCAAAAATTTGCAGACAGATGATGGCAAGGAGTTTTATAATAGTGATTTCAAATCGCTTATAAAAAAACGTAGAATAAATCATTACTCAACATACAGCGTATTGAAAGCTACGATAGTTGAGCGCTGGAATCGCACGCTGAAGACTGAAATGTGGAAACGATTTACGTTGAATGGAAATTATAAGTGGCGAGGCATACTGCAGCGACTAGTTGAAGACTACAACGCAAGAAAACATCGTACTATAGGAATGCGACCAGTTGATGTGACGCCAGATCATGCTAATATGCTCCTGACTACAGTATACAATAATATAAAGATTGTTGGTCGTGCCAAGTTCAAAGTAGGTGATTTTGTACGAATCAGTAAATACAAGAATGTATTCGCAAAGGGATACACACCAAATTGGACAACTGAAATATTTGAAATTATAAAAGTGCAGAAAACAAATCCTGTTACATATTTACTTAGAGACTCTAGTGGTACTGATATATACGGAGGATTCTACGAATATGAACTTTTAAAAACTGCTAATCCTAATGTATATCTAGTGGAGAAGGTATTACGTAAGAAGGGTGATAAGGTCTTTGTGAAGTGGTTAGGATTCGATAATAAACATAATTCATGGATAAATAAAGATAATATTTTGTAAAAACAATATTTATTAATAAAATTATTCAATTTAAATATAATTAATTTATTCTATAATGACCCCATGGTAGAGTCGATACAGTTCCGTGCACGATATAACGCTTATCATCGTATGGGTTGAGAGCTACTTTCCGTTGCGTAATCGAATAAACATTATGCAATTTTGAGCGAATTAAATTTTGATTGCGGACTTGTACAGTAAAATTTGTTAAACAGTCCTTATAGTCCTCGAAGGTTATGTTTCTAGCAACAACGTAAGTCTTAATACCTTTAGCTTTTTTGATAATTTTATTTTGTACTTTAAATGTGTACATTTTTGATCTCAGTCCAATAAACTCTGTCATTATCTGCCCATTATTCTCATCTTTCATCAGCCCAGGGACTTTTTTATTTACTAGAGGTAAATTGTACTGATTGTTGGGAGAATAATCGCTTGTATCGAATCTAGCAAGATTCTCCCTCATAATAGTGTAAATATCATCACACTCAATGCTGTATATTAGACTATCCGTATCGGTATATAACGCTTTACATTTGCTACCGAACGTAGGAAGCATATAATCATAATGAAAATCATACAAACATGTTTTCGAAATATCAAGAATGCTCATACCTACGTATATAGGCTTATCGAATTTAGCTGCTAATTTTGTTAATTCAATCGTGACCAAATTCTCACTGAATATAGTGCGACTGTGAAAATTAGGCTTAGCAATCATTGCTTCAGCACCATATCTTCCCTCCCACTTACTCACGAGTCTCACATCAACTCTATTTCTAACATTCTCCATAGTCTTACCGAACACCGCATTGTTCATTAATTTGAAAAGATTTTTCTCAAACTCATTTTTAGATGCTGCACGCAAACTAGTGTTCAAATCGATATATTTACGTAACCAGGTGGACTGCTGAAATCCTAAAATGCGATGAATGTGTTTTAAGACAACACCATTTCGCATACATTGCTGTAAAGCACGATAGTGTATAACATAGCGCTTCTTATTTTCTAAAGTTGCAAGTAGCTTCTTCTGACGTGTACCCGGTGGTGCATCACGTACGGGACAAAATGGAAGGTCGGAATGTTTATCGTGAAGCATGCTTGGATACTCTAAGTCAACCTCTAAAATATAACCCTCGGGTGAATCTATCGGTATATTAGAGATATCCAAATTATTAACATTTTCAATCCAGCGAAATCCGTGAGTAGGTAGCGGTTGAGACATTGCCCACCCATACAAATTATTTACATCGTAGTACATTAAATACTTAGAAGGTTCCTCGGGATTGTAGTTTTGCATGTACCGATTGTTAGCCTTTTCATAGCGGTGCGAGCATTGGCTTAAACCACCACGTATGCCTCGTTCTACGAAAAGCAGCATTTCTACGTCAGTAAAAAGTTCTAATCTTATTTCTGTATGTTTGAGCATTGCATCCCAAGTGAAGCCTGGGAGTGTATAATAATGAGCAGGATCCAAATTATAAGTTTGCATGCAGCTATCACGAAAATTTTCGAAAACGTCAGCCAACAATAGTACATCAGTTTTCAAATAGAGATCGCTATACTCCCCAAGTGTTCGTATTTGAAATTTGGTCCATACCTCCTTAGCATGATTATACGCACCCTCACTAATATCACTATCGGATAATCTATTATAGAATATCTCGCGTGGAGGTAAAGCAGTTTCTTCCAGACGGTTCAGACTATCTATGTAATCGTAAGGAAAAATACCTTTCCTTGTCAGAAGGTTAAATTGTTCTATGTTTAAATATGAGAATTCTGACTCTAAATTTTTTAACTGTGATCTCGTTAAATATGAACTCAATTTGTCTAAACTTGATGCCATAAATTTGAAAGAATCGATAAACCTTAGTTGTATATTATATTTACGGATGAATTTAGTGAATGAAATATACTTCTCCTTATGTACAGGTAACAAGTGTACTGAACCTTCATACAAGTTAGCGATTGTACCGAAAATAAAATGTGCGTCATAACCTGATAAATTATGAAAAATTACAGGTATTACATGCGAATCGTTAAAGTTTAAATTACAATTATTATGAGCAGGTCCCCTATATTTACCAGTTAAATGATCATGATCGCGAACACGTATTTGATCTGGAAGAAACGGCTTTTTACATATATGACAGTTGGGCTCAGTATAATGCCTTGAATTTTCACTAATACTTAGCGTTCTCATAGGCACTACAGTCTTTAGTTTTTCGCTCGCTATGCTAGCAATTTTATCGAGTTCTCGCACAAACCATTCTATACACTCGAGTCCACGATATGATTTGTAAGTTGAGAGCGATGAATCACGAACGCTTTTAAAATAATAACCTATACTAAAAGGTATGTGTTTTTGATAAATACCAATTTCGTCATCCGTTTGCTCAACTTTTTCAAGCAAGCATTCAATGTCAGCGTATATGACAAATGGCACCCTCTCACTGTTCTTCATGTTATTGAAGGAAACCCAACGGTCCTTGTCAGGTAGCACAATTCTGATGTTTTTATTGAGTTGCGCACAATCACGTTCATGCGATTTTAGTTTCTCATCATTGTGGAAATAGTGTAAGCAACTATAGGAGGGAAAAAGTAATATTAGAATATAGAAGCAGTAATTATATATATATATATATATATATATAGTAAAACATACCGATCACAAATAAGATGAGAGCGTTTTCCTCTAGTAAGCTGTCCATTTAGCAGTCTGGAAAGGTTCCTGATGCATATAAAATGTGCTGCTCCTTGATGCTCGAGAAGAAGAAGATTAGCGTGTCTGGTCCTCTTGCATTTTGTTAATTGTAGAGGTGCTATGATTGTATTCTCATTCGTCTCAGTCTCTTCCACCATAGTAAAAATATTAATAGAGACATCATTATCTTCCTCAAATTTCGGAATCTGTTTTAATGTAGTCGGAAACGTTATACTTCTAACATCGAAAACATTTGTAAAATGAGGATATGAAGATTTTCGTTGTGGATGAGTATTCGGTTTTGCTGGATAGAGTGCAGCTGTTACAGCCCATGCAAAACATGTATTATCATCACTGTGTATGTTTATCACAGCCTGTTTATTCTTAATAGATTCTGGAAGCTCGATGGCACAACCTATATGCAGCGGGTTATAATAATTTATATTTATAATTAAATTCAGAATTTTTTCCAACGCCCATCCGCTATCACGCTCTTGAAACTCACTCAATTCTTTTAGAATTTTCTCTATTATATTTGTATTGTACCATTCACTAAAACTATCAGTTTTGTATAAAACTGCATTGCGGGTTGAGATATGTTTAATATCACTTATCTCTTTACAAATAAATTGTCCGTTAAAGATGCAATTTATCTTAACTGCGTTCACGTTATTAAACACTTTTTCTGTGTAGGTCTGTACTAAGTCTTTTGCACCTGTTAGAAAATCACGTGGTTCTATATAATTATAATTTACAACCATTCCGCTACATATTCGAGATTTAAATGAAGACTCGAGATCTTTCCAAATAAGCTTTCTCACTCCAATTGATTTCTTATTTTTTGCCGCATGCAGAAGTAGACGCTGGATAGTTGTTATTTCAGTCAAATTTTTGTGTACTGTATCGGGAGCTGCAGATCTATTAGCATCTCTTAAACTTCGAATATAATCACGACACTTGCGTACCCACTCATGATAATTATGCTGATTTCCTAAATCAGGATTCTTGAGAGCATGATTCAAACAATAACTCTTATCCTTAGCTGCTCTAAGTAGAAGACACTGTATTTGTGCAATTTCTGCAAAATTTTTCTGCAGCGTGCCTATAGGTGCGTTGCGATTAGAGATTCTGAGTTTATGAATATATTCACGACACTCGCGTACCCACTCGCGATATTCTTCTTGCGTTTTCAAAACTCTATTTCGTAGAGACATCTTTTGTTCTTTTCTTCGAGAGGACTAATCAGGAACTGAGGAAAAGTGGGTGGGAAACTGAGCTCTCTTTAGATAAAGGATCTCTGAAACACTTCAGGGGGTAAGAGAACATTGAGGACAGGTAACGACATGTTAGAAAATAGATTCAAGCGTTTTTCAGTTATACATATATTCCAGATTTTTGCTCATACATATATTTCATATAATAGACATTTTTTAAGGCACATACACCTTCATGATTCAAACATGCTGGAAGATGTGAATTATGCAAGCTATCTTCTAAATCAAAATCCCCCCACATAAAATTATCTACATTAGTTATTTCTAAATTACAAATATCTCTTAACCAATTTGTATTTTCAATTCCTTTCACAAAAATCTCATCCTCATCATCATAAATATACTTCCTTATAATATCTTTATATTTATAGTAGGGTGAGTAGCCATCCGCCCAATTTAAACCGTGATAATTTAGAAAGAACCAGCTAAAAAGAAACATTATATTAAACAAAAATAATATATATTTTTTCTTTTTCATATACTTACTCTGTCCGCTTTCGCTCCTCTTCACTTAGCCACGAATATGAATAGGGCGGTGAAAATAAAATATGGAACACTTTTTGTTCTTGTATAACAGCAAATTCTTTGATTATAAATGACTTATCCGTCAAACGGAATCCTTGAAAATCAACGAACGATGGTGCCATTATGCCTACGTTTTTTATACTAAAATAATTCTATTTAAATATGAATGTTTCATAAAAATTTCTCCCTCTCTTCAAGCTAATTGTTCTTCATCCCTCCTACTATCCTCACCATAGGTCAAAACTATCTCCCACTATACGTAGCATAGGTCATAAATATTTTCTTGAGGACCAATGACGTTTCCGTTCTTCCAAGAGTGGCAGGTCAGTCATTTCCCCACCGTAGGACAAAAGTTTTGTCATCCCTTAAAGCATCTTAGAATTACCGCCCACTACATGTAGCATAGGGCAGAAAATATTCTCTCTTAGAGCCAATGACGTTTCCGTTTTTCTAAGAGTAATATAGGCATCTTCCTACCGTAGATTAAAAAAATTGTTGACACCTCCCTAACAGTGCTTAAAAGCTCGAAGAAATCGTAGGACAGGCATCAGTATTGCTTGAACGTTTGATTCGTACGACAAATAACATTCCATTTTAAAAATGTCTTCACTGTTTCATATTACACATATAATCGATTTTGACGGGTTTATGATAAACAGAAAGTTTGTGCATAAAGAAGTGGCAATCAAAAACTTAACTACGGGAAATACGAATTACGGTGCATTTCGTGTTCATGAGCCGTATAAAAGTTTATCGACTAAGGACCAAAAGAGCGTAAATTTCGTCTTCAAAAATATTCACGGGATAAAATATTGCAACACAGGATATGAACATTATAATCAAGAAGATATTTACAAATTTGTGAATAGCATAAAATTGGATTGTGAATACCCCCTAGTAGCTTATAAAGGGGGACATGTAGAACGGGATGTTCTGAATTACTTGGATATCCCAAATACAAATTTGGAAAGGTTTGGTTGTCCTAAATTTGATAATTTGATAGCCACTATAAAACCTTGCAACACCCCGTGTAAACTACACGTAAAAATGTTCACCAATCATACGAGAAAGCCTATACATTGTGTATATCAAGAGGTAAACGTTTTCGCACGATGGGTACATCAACAAATAGATGTGAGTATCAAATGTTAAACTTACAATTTGTAAAATATTAACTGGATTTCTCTGTTTCAGATGATTGAATAAAATATATATATATATATATATTGATATAAGTTTAATTATTAGTTTAATTGTAAAACATTTAATTTTATATATTTGTATAAATTGATGTATATTTCCTTCATTTTTTATATATTTGTATATCAGATCAATTATAAGTTTTTATCATTTATATAAATTTTATGTATATTTGTTTAATTATAAGTTTAATTGTAAAAACATTTCATTTTATATATATAAATAAATTCCGTCTGTCATGTAACTCTTCTACCAATTCTTTCTTCTCCTCACTCCCATGACTATTCTACTACGTATTATGTTTACACTAGCTCATCAATCACTGGCGGTAATATAAGTTTCTTTAGAGCATAATTCCAATCATTTTCTCTTTTCTTCTCATTGGCAGTCGTGATTTCCTCTTTTTGATGCTCATTAGAGATATAATTTGCAACAATTTTCAATCTACCATACATATCTTTCCGTAATGCCTCAACTTTTCGCTCCAATTTATTTTCAATATAATTGACTTTATCATTCAATTGATTAATTCTTTCACTAATATCATTAATTTTTTCATCAATTTCATCAATTTCATCAGTTTTTTTCAGCAGAGTTGTAACTTTTTCCTCAAGGCGGTTACCTTTTAGGTAATAGTGAGTTAGCTTTTCACTGTATTCAAACAATTCCCTCATTAAGCTATCACGTACAGTCATCGAATTACGTAACAGAGCAGCCATATTCACAGCACTTGTCTCATCAGTAACATCACATTCTAAGTTTGAAATTATTTTCTTCTTGGCATTAAATGCATTCCTTTTTTTATCAAACTTTAACGTATCATTGTCAATTTTGTGTGAATAATTTCTCACTTTACCGGTATTGAAACCAGATCCGAATTTATTTATCGACATAGTGAAGTAGCACGTTGAACTAAGAAAATCTTGAAACTGCAATCTCTTTTATAAGATACATAGGTTTAGTAACAGCTAGGACTTAATAAGTTGCCCTATCAAAATATTAATATTCCTGAAATTGATGTTAAATTGTTATTCTCCCCAATAGGGGAGACTATTAAAACTATACCCTTTCATTTAGAGGATATTTTGTTATTCGCTGCATAGGTTTTTGTTAAAGCCATGCAAAGTTATAATTCCATGCTCGATGGAAAGTTAATTCCTTGCACGATATCAGCAACTTATCACAATAGCTATCTACAATTTAACTAACGAGAAAAGGGGGGATTGCGGTAGCCACCTAGCGGCAATTACTGGTACTATCAATTAAATTGAACTAGTTCACCCGTGTGTGTAATTACGTAATATTAAAATACCATTAGCGCGAAAGAAGATTAAGGAAGGCAGTCACCTAGCGGTGACTACTGGAACTAGCAATTAACTCAACCTAGTTTTTCTGTGTAGCAGAGTCGGAAATAGTTAGGCTACGTAAGGTAACTAACCATCGACTTCGAAGGGTGAAAAAACCTTCCCTCAACTAGGGCCCCGTAGGATAACTTAGGTCCCCGTAGGATAACTAACCAACGGTACCATAGGGTGAAAAATACCACCTCCCTAACCAAACCCGGTCCCACTATAAGACCTTCCAACTGTGACATAGGGTGAAAAATACCCCCTACCTAACCAAACTCGGTCCCACTATAAGACCTTCCAACTGTGACATAGGGTGAAAAATACCCCCACCCTCCCTAACCAAACGCGATCCCACTATAAGACCCTTTCCTTCCTCATCCCCACCACTACCATACTAAGAGAGTCTTATCCCCACCCATCCCCCTTCCACACCACAAAACAGCTTCCCCCACTCCCTGTCATCGGAACCGCATAGCTCCTCTACTTCCATCCTAATTAAACTAGAATTATTAACTGATTTCATTGAACAATTTTATTTGCCTTTTAATCACATATAAAGGTATTTACAATGTAATCATGAAAATATAATTATTGAAACATTCAAACACCTATTTTCCTTTCATAAAATTTCAATGTTATTTTCAAATCATTATTAAACAGATGATATAGATCATATGTATAGATCAGTTAAAAGTAAATCTTATTTATCAAAGGTGCTTATCCTTAAATTAACCCTAATATTAAGCTCAAACTTTTTAATTCGTAACCGTATCTACATAATACTGACGACTCTGGAGGAAACAAACTATTTCATATTCAATTTGAGAATGGTATGGTTCTTTTCGAGGTATCCCTTTTGTGAATCCTTCTGAAGGACGAATAAGCTTCCAATGTATCTTTCTCATCTTGCTCTAGCATCCCCTTTAGTGGTTATTGTCCTGTACAGTCGCGTCTGTTATTTCTGTCCCGCCTTCGAGCTGCTAATCGACTAGCAACACTTTCGAAATATCGTGGTCCATGGTATTCAATGCTGTCTGATATTTAAAATAAGGAGACTGTATTCGTCAGTATGAACCATGTTTTTATATATGCGTTACGCCACCAAGATGACATAGAATTGGCCACGTCACAATATATATATATATATATATATATATCTGCATGGATTTGAAAACTTCTTTTAATTCAATCACCTGGATTTTTTGTACAAGCATTTATAGGTTTTACATTGTGGTATAAAAAAATCTTGAATGAATATATACAAATAATTAAATTTAAGAATAATGTTAAATTTTTCAATGAAAATCCCTGTAAGTAAAATAACAGGAATTACTAAACAAAAATGATTATGTTAAAATAAATTTATTTAAATGAAGAATAAATAATTTAACCTTTCCTCTCGCTGCAATCTCTTCAGCTTAATTTCGGCTATATCTGCTTGGGCTTTGTAGAACCGATACTTTTCCTTCTGGACTCTAATTTTTTCTTGTATATGAAGCTTGTAAGCAGCTGTAACCTCGTTCTCAATTGTTGCTGGTACTGCAGCCCTCACAGCGCTTTTAGTAATATTTTTAAGGGGGCTGCTGATGGGCTTTCTCAGACTACTTGGTCCCGCTTCATTTCCCCATGAGGTAATGGCTCCTTCTTCTCTTAATGCCTAAAGTAGGGAAATTTTTAATAATTGAATTATCATTCATATGCAAATGAATATTTATTATTTACTTGGAATACTGTTGTACAAGGATCATCAATATTTTCAGGATCACTATCTTCCAGCAAATTGGATACAGTGCTGATGGTGTTAGCAGATGATTCTTTCCAGCTCTTTCTCAAAGTGTTGCAGCCTTGAATGGAAAACATATGGCATTGTGACGTAGGGGTTGGCATTTGATCGCTTCCGAAGCAATTTGTTATCCCTACTGCAGATTTTCCTAATAAAGAAGCCACCCTCTCTAAAATCTCATTGCGAGCCGGTGCCTTAGATTTTCCACCACCTAATAGAAAAATTTCATATGTATTTTATGTATATTTAATATATATTTATCAATTATTTATTACCTGTTTTATATAGTTCAGCCTTATGAGCTGCTGTATATTTGCGGGCATTTGCTTTTAAAGCTTTCCAAGACGCTTTTAAGTCTATTTTTGCCCATTGTCCATCAGTAGCCTTATCAGTTTCATTTTTTATTTTCGCCCACGCCTTTTCTTTTTCACCTTTCGTAGTACCATCCGTTTTCTTATCTTCTATAACCATAAAGTATTTTTCAATTATAGAAACGAAAAGTGCTTGATTTTCTGCTTTTTTCTGAACCATCTTGAAAAAAAACGAACTCGTTTTAATACATTATATTGCAACAATAGGTGAGAAGCTATTTATCTATGTCAAAGTTAATACTATGGGCGGAATCAATACTCAAAACTAAAATCAAATTTAACTCAACAAATATTTATGACGAAGATTAAGATAAGCATTGAATTAAAGGTTAAAATGAGACAATTGATCTTAGTCAAGACCGTACTAAGCTTAAGTTCCGTTTATTGATGCCGCCTATGTTACTGTTCATTTTTACCATTTTTTTACAATGACATTGATCTTTATACGAAACGCTGCTGTAAAATCCGCTAACTTGGCTTTTGATTTTGGACAATTATGCCAGAAATCAATTAACCCAAAACAACAAACAAACAGAATTCCATCATTGTGTATATGTAGTGCCCCTTGCCAACTCCATTTTAAATCGATTTTTTTGTTACTCTGGGCTAATTTCTGGCACTATTGTTTTCAAGAATAGAAAACTAAAGAACGTAAATAGTTACACGAAATTTCACGTATAAATCTTTTTCTACTGAAATTAAGATGGAAGATGTGCAAGAAGGACAGCATCAAAGACGGCTAAGACAGCCACGTAGGCAATATAAAAGAAATAATTATTTCGAAATATACAACGACGAAGAATTTTGTCAACGGTTTCGCTTAACAAAAACTCAGACTTTTGAAGTTCTTGCACAAATTGAGCACAGAATAGTGCAGGTTAACAAGTATGTATACATTATATATATCTTTTTATTATTAACTATAGAATATATCAAATTAAAAAAAAAATCTTTATAGGAATAACGCTGCAGTAACACCAACAATCCAATTGTTAGTGACATTGAGGTTTTATGCTACAGCATGTTTCCTGCAAGTAGTCAGTGATTTTATCGGGATGTGCACCACAACAGCACAAATAATTGTGCATAGGGTTTCTCTAGCCATCGTGAGCGAATTATTTCACAAATATATAAAGCTACCAAAAAGAGAGAAAGAGATGCTACATGTAATGACCGAGAATTTTAAAATATCTGGAATGATACGCGTGATTGGTTCTATAGACTGCGTGCATGTACGCATTCAGTCATATGGTAAATATATAATTTAATATACATAAATTATATATTCTGATTGAATACTTTTAACTCATTATTACATTATTTCTTTAGGAGGAGATGACGCCGAACTTTGGAGATGTAGAAAAGGCTTCATGAGCATTAATGTACAATGCCTGGTAAATAGCAATCTGGAAATAATGGATATCGTTGCAAGGTGGCCAGGCTCAACACATGACTCTACCATTTTCGCAAACAGTCGCTTAAAGCAAAGATTCGACAATTTCGAATGCGACAATGGTGTGATATTAGGAGACCGAGGATATCCAAACCAACGTTACTTGATTACTCCTCTCGCCAATCCTACTACGCCTGCAGAGGTCTTATTTAATGAGGCACACATACGTACCCGTTGCATGGTAAAAATTAAATTTAAAAATTGAATTTTTCCAATTAATTTTAATCTCTTTTTATTAAACTTTTAGGTAGAAAGGTGCTTTGGCAGTTGGGGCAGAATGTTTCCAGTGAGCAGCGGCAAGTATGGCACCAGATTTCAAACGCCAGAACGTACAATAAATGTTATCCTTGCATCAGCAATTTTATATAACATTACTCGACGCGATAAGAGAAAAATTCCACAAGGCCTTGAACCTTATCTAAATATTCCTGAAACACATGAAGCACCTTGCACAGATGATCGCCAACATTTGATT
The DNA here is from genome assembly GCF_024137725.1 of Prorops nasuta. Taxonomy (NCBI): domain Eukaryota; kingdom Metazoa; phylum Arthropoda; class Insecta; order Hymenoptera; family Bethylidae; genus Prorops; species Prorops nasuta. The sequence continues at coordinate 1,334,674 of NW_027116821.1, read as the reverse complement.
GAAGAATATTTTTCTAGGTATAATATATTTATGAACAATCATAATTCATACATTATTATAAATATGTATACAGTAAATATATAAAAGTTAATGTAATTGAATTTAATTTAAATAGATTAATATAGGGTGATCCACAATCACAAATGTAAATAAGTCAACTGTACGTGCAGTGAGTTTAAAAGCCTCTCTTCTCCATGTTTACTCGTAGCTTTCTTCTAATAATTGCTTATTTTTATCCTCCCCTAAATTTATACATTGGCAAAGATGGACTTGGAGACTTGGCGGTGTGAGAAGCAAATAGAAAGTCTCAGACAGCATTGAATACCATGGACCACGATATTTCGAAAGTGTTGCTAGTCGATTAGCAGCTCGAAGGCGGGACAGAAATAACAGACGCGACTGTACAGGACAATAACCACTAAAGGGGATGCTAGAGCAAGATGAGAAAGATACATTGGAAGCTTATTCGTCCTTCAGAAGGATTCACAAAAGGGATACCTCGAAAAGAACCATACCATTCTCAAATTGAATATGAAATAGTTTGTTTCCTCCAGAGTCGTCAGTATTATGTAGATACGGTTACGAATTAAAAAGTTTGAGCTTAATATTAGGGTTAATTTAAGGATAAGCACCTTTGATAAATAAGATTTACTTTTAACTGATCTATACATATGATCTATATCATCTGTTTAATAATGATTTGAAAATAACATTGAAATTTTATGAAAGGAAAATAGGTGTTTGAATGTTTCAATAATTATATTTTCATGATTACATTGTAAATACCTTTATATGTGATTAAAAGGCAAATAAAATTGTTCAATGAAATCAGTTAATAATTCTAGTTTAATTAGGATGGAGCTTCACAGTCTATTTAATTCTATTAATACATTTGTTTACCAAATAGTTCATAATATTTTTTATCATAAAACTCAAAAACATTATTTCATAATGTGTACATTAACACATTCTTGTATCTTACAGACTAATCAATAATACAACAATCTAGATAATTCAACCTGTCAAAATTATCATATACTATCCATTTTTAAAATATCTGCTTCAATGAAAAATGACGTCACCAGATCTTGCAGTCACTGCTGCCAACTTAAATTTCCATCTTCAGGTTTTCGCTTGTTATGTTGTACATGAGGCTTGCCTGAATTGCTTCGTTAAAACGGCCCTAAGGGCCATTCTTACCGTTCCAGGTTAAGTAGAGGTACCAATTTCTTAAAATATTCCTACACTTTCGGAAAATTTTTTGCTTTAAAGTTTTCAACCTGAAATATTAATAGTCTGAAGTTATTTTAGGAAAAAGCGAGGGAAGTAGATAAGGCTTGATTAATTCAAACGAAATATAATAATTTTGCGATAGTCAAAAGTACTATAGTAAAATAACATAAAAGGTCTCATGTACCGCTATTGAAGATAAATCGGGTATATTCACAGAGTTTAGTCATATAATAACACATGAATATGAATAAATTATTTCCAATGAATTATCTAATTATGTTGGATTTCTTAGACGAAGAAGAAGAAGAGTTGGATGAAAATACGCAGTGCATGTTTAAAAGAAAGACGAGAATAATAAGACCGCGGATGAATTGGTTCAATATATATAATGCTGATGATTTCAGAAAACGATTTAGACTTCGTAAGGAAGACGCTTTAATATTATTGCAGAAAATTAGCCATACGTTGACTTTTAAAACTGATTGGTAATTGATATTTCATATTAAAAGATAAATAAACATTAATATATTGTCATCAATTGTATTTCATCACTTTCAGGAATCATGCAATATCACCAATGATTCAGTTGCTAATAGCATTAAGGTTTTATTCCACTGGCTCCTTTGTTATAATTATATCTGAATTTGTTGGGGTTTCAAATGCTTCCGCTACTAAAATTGTACATCGGGTGTCTTCTGCGATTGCTGCTTTAAGTAAAGAATATATTAAATTTCCATTAGAGCCTGAAGATATTTTGCGAACCCAAGCAGGAAATTTTGAGAAGTCAGGATTCATAAGAGTTCTGGGCGCAATCGACTGCATACATATTACTATTCAATCCTATGGTAAAAGATCATACATTTTTAATAATACAGACTATTAACTGTTTCACCAAGAGGATTATCTTTGCTGTAGGTGGAGAATATGCAGAGCTATTCAGAAATAGGAAGGGGTTTTTCTCGTTAAATGTCCAGGTTATTGTAAATTCCAAACTGCAGATAATGGATATTGTTGCGCGATGGCCAGGATCCTCGCATGATTCAACAATTTTTAACAATTCGCGTATAAAACACCGTTTTGAAGTTGGCGAATTCGGAAATAGTTTGCTTTTGGGTGATTTTGGTTATCCTAATCTACCGTATTTATTGACCCCATTGATTAATCCAAAGTCACCAGCTGAAATACTTTATAATGAGGCTCAGATAAGAACTAGATCAATGGTCGAAAGGTGCTTTGGCATTTGGGGAAGAATTTTTCCCGTATTAACTATCGGCTCTCGATTCAGAACGCCAGAGAGGACCATGAATGTTATTATATCTTGTGCCGTTTTATACAACATCATTAGATCAAACGTAGAAGAAAATATAACCATTGATCAATACAACAATATAGTAAGAAATTATAATGAAAATTTACTTGCAGACGAGAGAAGATATTTGATAGAATCTTATTTTCAAAGGTAGGTGTTAAAAATATTTCAGTAAAAAAAATAAGATTAATAACTATTGTTTGTTTTAGCTGTCTGTAAGGATTGTGAAAAGTATTAACCTCTCTTGATTCCATTTTCCTAAATAGACTTTTTGTTGTTCTTGAGAGCGTCGTAAAATGATTCCACTGTAGATATCGTTTGATAAAGAAATATTGTAGGATTATTATTCGTGACAACTGAAATATGTAAATTAGTAGTTTGAAATAATGGAATGTTCAAAATGTATGGATTTTTTACCTGGGTATCAAGTTTGCTATAAAAAATTTCATTGAGTAACTCTTTAATAAAATGTAATAAATTAAAAATGTATTCTTCTATTTTTGTACAAAAAAAATATTCAGGAATAATAAATTCTTCTTGGCTTATATTAACAAAAAAATAGACAGTAATATTAAAATAAATCAAAAATATCATTTTAAATAAAAAAATAAAATTTGGTAATTTCAAAAACTATAATATACTGAATAATATTAATTTTTTAACTAGTCTGATGAGTCAGAACTATTAATAACCTGTATAACGTTATTGTTATTTTCACATTCTTTTTGTAATTTATATTCTAATAATTTAACTTTTAGCCTTTCTTTTTTCAGTTGTTCGCCTAAAACTTGTATTTCTAAATTACTTTTCTCATTTAAATCCTTTTTCATTAAGTTGCTAAGCTCAATTTTGCTTTGCAATAAATTTTCCTGCATGTATTTTGTATCATTCGAGGACCTTGAAATAGAGCTTGTTGAAATTGATGGTCCTTTAATAACATTATGTAGAGGTTTGCTTAAAGATTTTGATAACTGTTTTGAGTTCCATTTCTCCCACCTATTAATTTCTCCTTTGCCAGTTAAATACTATAAAATAATAAAAAAATAAGTCTTAGGATCAATTTTTATATTACATTTTAAAATCATAATTTTAATATTATAAACCTTAAACACTTCATCAGTATTTGGATCCTCGTTTTCTTCTTCATATGCAATAATTTCTTCTATCACATTAATCGTTTCCTTCGCAGCAAATTTACCATCACTATCATTTACAGTTTCTAGTCCATCAACAGAAGTTTTTATAATCTCATATGCCTTATTGTAAAGAATATTTGATGTAACATTATTTGATCCACCTCCTAAAAAAAAAGATAATACAGGAATTGTTAATTGGAAACCAATAATTTTCAATATTATCACAATTACCTGTTTTATATGTTTCTTCCTTTAGTTTTGCAAAATATTTTCTGGTACATTTTTTAATATTAGACCATAAAGTTTTTAAAGATCCTTCACTGGCATCTTTTTGCATTTCTTTATTAAATTTAACACATATTATATTCCATGTTCTATTTTTTTCATACAATCCTACAGCATCAGTTTGTTTATTTTCAATAATCTTTGAATATTGTTGAATGATATCAACCAATGCTAATTTTTCTTCAAATGAATAATTTTCATTTCTGTTCTTTTGGCTAATGTCCATGTTGCAGCTCTTTTCGTCGTTTTTTGTTATATTATAATAACCTTTGTTTCAGCTTTAAAATAAATCCTAAATTATATGAATGTACGAATTTCTAATTCTTCTTTGTACCGTCTACCATTGATATATGTGGCTGAGTATGTACCTAAGTTTTTCTGTATTTACTTCCTCTACTTCTTTTTATCTATTACCATGGGTATGACTTCAGACTATTAACATTTCAGGCCTAAAACTATCAAACAAAAAATATTTCGAAATTGGTACCCCTACTTAACTCGGACCTTCTACGGTAAGAATGGCCCTAAGGACGATATCTTGTTACTTGACTATAGCATAATTCACTATAGGAATATTACCAAATTTCGTTTAGGGTGAGTCCGACCAAAACCTGTAAGGTAAAATTTTACCATGTAGGATTGCCAATTTTTCGAAAATACATATGCTGATTGGCTAATTAACAGCAAATTGGCAATCCTTATTGTAAAATTTTACTTTACAGGATTTGGTCGGACTCACCCTTAATTTAGTTGTATTAAACGTAATGAATAAAATTATTTGAGACAAAATGGTATCTATAATGAACAGTAAAAAATATAATTAAAGTAACAAAATAATTAAAAATCCAATGCTTTTAGTTTGATGCGATAATATGGTGAAAGCAGCCAGCTTTAATGAAAACTGAATACCAAAATATTATAAGAACCGAAAATCGTTTAAATGAATTGCAACTAACTATTCTACATATCATAAATTTATTTAAATGATTACAATAAAAGAATATATAAAATATTTTAAAGGTTGTCCTTTAATAAACGTTCTAATTGAAACATGGGGCATTCCTCATCAAATCACGGAGCTCAGAAACAAACTACTTTTTATTTTCTTGAAAATTATTTACTGTGTAGAACTTTTTGATATAAACTTCAGTGTAAATTTGTAGAATTTTTCATTCATTCTAAAAAAACTTGTGAATTGTTGAAAATTCAACGCTTTAACGATTCCGAGATTTTAAATGTTTATATTTAAAAGAAGAAGTAAGATATTTCAATGTTCGGCATGCCAATTTCCTCATCTTGAATTGAATTTTATTGTAAAAAAATATGAAATAATAATTTCCCTATTATCTATTTATTTTACATCGAATCAAAGTAAAATTTTTAGTTTTTCAAAGTGAAGATCATTTTTCATTTTTTTTTTAATTCTCAGATAAAAAACAATTTTTAAGGCCAATATAATCATGGAACAATCTTCGGTTCTTTTGTTTACGTCAAAATAAGAAGAAAATATTTTTTTTGTAGGGTGATGATTTGTAATTAAAAGATATATGATACTTTCTTCTTCATTTTAAGCATAACAAAAGAACCGAAAATTGTTCCATAGTCGCATTGGCATTAAGAATCGTGTTTTTATCATAGCAATTTTGATTGATATATCTAAGTATGTAAAACAGACATCGCTATGAACACAATATTTTTTTAAACGTTTAATCAAGTACTATTTGGAAAAATATAGAGTTGCGCAGCATAATTAATGCTGGTAACATTGTAGATTAATCAACATACCCAAACACATTTTTTTTACATCTGAAAATAAGTACTATATTAAAAAAGCTATTATAAGAAATTTTATTTTTTTCTGTTTTTAAAAATCTTACTGTTTTATCAGATAGAGCAGTTTGCTGTGTGCATCATTGGAAGATCAAAATGACTCGGTAATAGATTTTCAAGTAAGGCCATAGTCTTCTCGGGAAATTTCAATCTAAATTGAGAGGTTGAGGGATCCCTTTAAGAATAAATAAGCCTTTTTTCATTTTCTGAAGGGACAAGCCAAAAAATTAAAAATAATTTTTTGTTAATGCTGTAGATTATTATTCAGTCTTTGCACGCTCTTAGGTATGAAAAGATTTCAAAGATAAATTAGTATATGCTTATGTTTTTCTCTTCACTTTATTACGATTTGCTTGGTGAATTGTAAAATATTTCTTTTTGGTGACCATATCAACTTATAGTCACTATAAACTAGAATCTGATCTAGCAATTGGCTAATTTTACTGGCTAGTCCATTTAGGCAGACACTATGCAAAAAGGCAAAAACTGTGGACAATCTACGACATAAAGAAAAAATGATTTTTAATTTTGTGGCTTGTCCCTTCATAAAAGGAAAAAATGGCTAATTCATTCTTAAAGGGATCTCTCAAGTTCTCCACTCTCTTAGATTGAAATTTCTTGTGGACTATGGCCTTACTTGAGAATCCATTTTCGAGTCATTTTGATCTTGCAATGATGCAGCAAACTGTTCTATCTGATAAAACATTGAGACCTCCAAAAACAGAAAAACATACAATTTCTTATAATAGCTTTTATAATAAAATACTTATGTTTTGACTACCTTAGAGCAGTTCATATGCCGCGCCACCGAAAAGATAAAGCGACTTGAAAATTAATCTACGAATAACGCCGTATTATTCTCCAGATTTTTCAACCAAATGGGTGCTATCGAGGATCGTTTTAAAAATAGGCAGAAAATGAATTTCATCAGCAACAGGATCAGGAATGTAAAACATTAGGAGATAATATTAATAATCGGCGTAGTTGCGTGCGTGTGTGTATATGCGTGTACGACAATACTGATCGGCGGAGAAGTACAAATTTCTTTTTTTTGAAGGGGAACTGTCAACGAAAGTGAAATGAAAGTAATTTTTCCGTTGAATCAAATCCCTGATTTATCGGTTTAAAATTGATTTATCTCAGCAATGATGCTTTTCCGGACCTTATAGTACAGGACTTTTCGACTTAGTTTATGCTCAAGAATATATGGTTAAAATTAAAAGCATCATTGCTGATACACCCTGTATATTGACTCGAAGATGGTAAGTACTTCCTGACGCTATATTGTACCTGAAATATTTATTTTATACTTCGAATTGGTATTATGCTTTTCCGTTAGCTTTCGAAATATTTAGGGGAGAGTGGGGCAAAATGATCACTCGGGGTAAAATGATCCCTGAGGGTTTTATAGAAACTATTGATACTATTCGTTTAAACATTAATCAATATTAAAATATAAACTTCTAAATACACAATAATATAATATTGTAATGTCTATTTTTAATATGTAAAAAATTGTTAGCGGCATTTATGTTTTTCATCATTTTTCTGTAAGATAAGCGATTTTTGAATCATATAGGAAATAAATGTGGGGATACTTTTCAAATCGCAAAATTGGGTAAATCGTAATAGGTATTAACTTTTATTTCCTCTTAAAATTAATTTAAAATGGGCTTTGGTAAAATTTTAAGATTCGATGAAAGATGCGCAGCTCATTTTGGGCAAAACGATCCCAGTGGATTCATTTGTAAGAAGCAGCCGGTGCTCAAAAAGTAGTAACGATGATGACAACGAATGTATTTTTCATACAACAAACAGTTTAAAAACGAGACTTAAGGTCGATTTCGACATACCGGTTTCGTGTCCGTTTCGTATTCGATCCGTATTTTCGCCGTCCGTGCAACTTCAGTGGTAAGCATTTACATTCATCAGTGATATCTTAGCTGGTGCAGACACATTTCATATTCGTGCAATGGCTGCCTTTTGTGAAGAACATCTTGCAATGATAGCAATTTGCTTAGATGAGGAAGAGGCAGAAAAGCAATGTAAAAAAAGAAAACGAAGATTTTGGGTACATGCAGCGTGGAAAAAGAGGAAAATCGAAGGAGAATTTTTCACTTTGTACAAAGAATTAATAGACAACGAAACAAAATTTTACGAATATTTCCGAATGTCTGAATGTACATTTCATTTATTATTAACGAAAATAGAAACAGATATAGAAAAGCAAAATACAAGATGGAGAGAATCTATTTCACCTATAGAGCGGCTTGCCATTTGTCTGAGGTAAATTATAAAAACACTCGTTTCAACTCATTTAAATTTTATATCAATACTAAATAATAAATTTTAATAAAATATGAATATAAAATATTGTAACATTAAAGTATTAAAAAGTAAGAAATAATCTTTAAACAGTTTCTTCCTGAAAACTTTATAAGAATTTTCTAAATTTGTAAATTCAGTTGTATTTGCCATATTGTGTTGCAAAACATTAACATTTTCTTTGGCCTGCGTAAAATATGTATTTTCTGCTTGAAATGATCTTGGGAATGGTGGAGGCAATGAAGATGATAGTGATGAATGAAAAGTGTTAAAAGCCTGAGGCTGTACATTTTGTTGCGATAGTTCATTGTTTCTTTTTTCTATAATCTCATTTAACTCAGCTTCTTGTACAATTGAAAATATTTTGGTTTTTGTTATGTTTAAATTATAAAAACTTAATGATTTTAGGGTAGGAGAAATGCTTGCAAGAAATGCATCGACTGGATGCTGTACAGTAGGCTCTGCATTTTTAATTTCTTCATTTTTTTTTATTATGTATTTCATTAATGTAGTTGAAGCTGATTCAGGCTCTTTAGATTTAGTGTTCCTTCTACCAACCTTTTGTGGCACTTCTGTATTTGCTTCTTGTAGTGATATATTAGCAGCATTTTTATTATTTTCCATATTTTCTGCTTCCTCTGTGAAATCGTTTTCCACAATATATTCTTCTGCTTCTATGCCTTTTTCGGAATTTTCGCTAATATTAGAAATAGTATCTCTTTCTCTTAAACAAGGATTTAAAAACTGTAGTTGGTCTTCGTATTTATATTTTATAATTTTAGAAGCCCCTTGGCCACTTTTAGTCTCTTGTTTTTTTTTGACTTTCTGTAATTATCCCGTATGCTGTACCAACGTGTTTTACAGGTAGAAACTGAAAAATATAATTTTGCAAAGTCTTATAAATATTAAATTTATTTTGCATTTTTCGTGGAAAGAATATTCAAACTGCATACTGTATAGTAAAATATTGAATGTATAATTTCCAGATATTTGAGTACCGGCGACTCCTTAAAAACTATTTCATTTAGCTTCCGGATAGGTCATGCAACTGTTTGGAAAATTGTTGTGGAAACATGCAAAGTAATTGTCAGCAACTTGAAGCATGAAGCAATGCCCCCACCAAAAGAAAAAGACTGGATAAATATTTCTAAAGATTTTTGGAACCTATGGAATTTTCCAAATTGTATAGGGGCTCTCGATGGAAAACATATAGTAATACAAGCGCCCCCAAATAGTGGATCGGAATATTTTAATTACAAGAAAACTTTTTCCGTTGTATTACTAGCATTAGTTGATGCTCATTGCCGATTTATATGCGTTGATATTGGTGCATTCAGTAAAAATAGCGATGGAGGAATTTTAGCCCATTCTGCCATGGGAAAAGCATTAGAAAATGGAAATTTAAATGTACCAAAAGATGCGCCGTTGCCAGGAATTACTACATACGCGCCATATGTAATTGTTGCAGACGAAGCGTTTCCACTCAAAAGATATCTCTTAAGACCATACCCAGGTAGACAATTAGACTCTGATTCTAAACGAATATATAATTATCGTTTATCAAGAGCCAGAAGAACGGTGGAAAATACTTTTGGAATTTTTACACAAAAATTTAGAATATACTGTCGGCGAATACAAGCCAAACTTGAGAATGTAGACCACATTATTATGGCAACCTGCATATTACATAATTTTATAAAATATCACGATGATTCTCAGCTTAATCAGAATTATAATAGTCTTAATAACGAGACAATTTTACAAAATATGCCTGCTCGTGGTGGAAATTCTTCAAATAGCGCCTTTAATGTCAGAGAACAATTTATGCACTTTTTTAATTCCGACGTTGGATCAGTTCCATGGCAAAATGATAAAATTTAAAAATATTTTACTATACATTATAATAGCGAGAATATGTATATTATAATTACATGGATTATATAAACTTAATACAGTATAGAGTCAATCAATATTATATTTTTCATTATATATTAATTACAAATTTTTACCTGTTTCATTTAATTCCTCTGCTATTTCCTTCCACAATTTTTCTTTATAAATACAATTTGAATATTTAGGGTTCGTCATGTCATAAAGTGCACTACGTATACGTACGCTTTCAATTAATTTTTCAGGGTTCATTTCTAAATTGAACACTGCTTGCATCAAGAGCATGCACACAAATAAGTCAAGACGTACGAAACGTCTTGTTTACATGTTCCTATTAGTCAGCGCCGTTGCCGTTCCGCGCCATCCGTTCAGTCAAAATATCGGAGACAACGTTACAGCCACTGACACGGAAGAATGGAAACTGAACGGACGATACGGATACGGAAAGGTGTAAACAGCCCCGTTTAAACCAATGAAATAATTTTTTTCGTCAGTGCACGTATGGAATACGGAACGGACACGGAACGGGTATGTGGAAATCGACCTTTATTGAGAAGATTGGATCCAGTGTACTTTTTTCACGCTTTTTGCGCTTTAAGCGATTATTATACTTGAATAACACGTTTTCTTTTCATAAAATTCAGAATGTAAGCACTAAAATATGCTTTCTACTTTTTTATAGAAAGTATTATAGCTTTTGTCTATCGAATCTATAAATATAAATTCATTATTTTAAATTATTCGGCATGGGATCATTTTGCCCCACTCTCACCTACAAGTTAATTTTTGTCTATTTTTCACCCTTCGACGGCGATATTTTCAATAATTTTGCGTGTTGAACGTCAAACATATAGCAAAAATTATATATAGGTGCTAGCTAATAAATGATAAATATAAGAAATAAAATATTTTTTCTCATAAATTGTTATAAATTTAAAAAATGTATTCTATTTGATTTTTTTACATTCAATATAATTGTTTAAATTTTCTTGTAACATTAATTTTTAATGTATATATATAAATACAGGGTGATTCTCTAACGGCGGGACATAGGAGATTCGTGTTAGTTGACTATAGCGCTCAGGATGATGGTATCTGAGAGCGCTGATTGGTCAATATCATGTAGTGCCAACATGAAATGGTCCTGTTATGTACATAGAATAAACATACATAACTCATTGCTATTATAAGCACTATATAATTAATATTATTAATATTATTATCATTTAAAGATATAATTAATAACTCTAAATCTATCATGATTATATTAAAATATCAATAGCCTCATTGTAAAGGAGAGATACTCCTAAAAGCGACAAATTTCTAAATGTAATACGAAGCGCCAGACGCAGCTCGTTCACACAGTCGCCAAGGCTAAGTCCCGACACGTGGCAAAATGCACTTCGACGGCAGTCGAATGTTCTAGAACAATGACGCATTTGACCATTGGGACCCGCAAATGTTACCATATAAGGTAATGTTTGACGCTGCACTTTGAGGGTAGGAGCCCCAAACGTGCAGTCCCAAAGATCAGTTCGAGTCAAAAGCTAGAAGGAACAAGTCGAGTCTCCTAGGACCTTCAGTCCTCTTATTTCTTAACCTTAACCAGGCAATCCTTTGTCTCTTAAAACTATAATTATCTAGCTCATAGCTCTGGTTATCAATTTGTATAAAAAGAAACATTGTAAATCAAACGTCAATAAACTTTATTATACAAAAGAATTTCGAGTTTGTCGTGAATCAGCGATTGAACCACAACAGTCCGTTACCAATAGATGAATAAGAAAAATGAGACCCATTCGCCATTTTGGAGTGGAGAAGTGTTTACATGCTAGTTGTAGCAGAAAGAGGTGTGAAATGGAAAAATGTCAAATAGTGAGGTTACTAAAGTAAAAATGGAAAATAATGAATGGAAAGTTCGAATATTCTTACTTTCCATTCATTATTTTCCATTTTTACTTTAGTAACCTCACTATTTGACATTTTTTCATTTCACACCCCTTTCTGCTATAACTAGCATGTAAACACTTCTCCACTCCAAAATGGCGAATGGGTCTCATTTTTCTTATTCATCTATTGGTAAGGGGCCATTTCATGTTGGCACCACATGATATTGACCAATCAGCGCTCCCAGATCCTATCATTCGGAGCGCTATAGTCAACTAACACGAATCTCCTATGTCCCGCCGTTAGAGAATCACCCTGTACTTAGAAGACTGGGTCCGATAAGACTGACAGATTATTTTTAAACTTTACCTAAATTGACCGTAATTAATAAGAATTAATCAAATAGCTTAATCAAATTATTGAATGATTTGATACTATAGTAAAAAAATATATCAAAGAATGCCTGAAAAAACAAGAGTAAAAAAAATATTATTCAAATGGGCATCAAATTCTAAAGAAGCGCAAAACGCCATCTACGCAGTGCTGCCAATTATATTGCTCAGGATTTTAGGTTGGCTAAAGATTGCTTTCGAGCTTAGGGTGACAAATAAGAAAGGGTGGGGGTAGCTGAGTGTCCTACCCCTGCGCTGCACTATCGAACTAATGCAATTAGTTGAAATAAGACAAACATATGTTTTCTCTCTCTCCACTATAACTTATTGCACTAGTGCAGCAAACAGCGAAAAAGAACAGACCTATTATAGCATAGAATTTTTTTAAGCAATTTAAGCACTTAACGGGATCCCTCAAGCCCTCTGTAGCCAACGTTACAGAACGAAAAACGAGGGAGAATTGTCGAGCGTTATTTTTCGACCGATTTTAATGATTTTAGGCTTGTTGGAACCGTTAGGACTCGTACCTTGTCATAAAAAAGCCTTATTTTGCAAAAAATGAAAAAAAATCAAATTGTTTAAAAAATCGCATTAATAATATTTAATGACAAAACAAATCGAAAAATCGGGCTTTTTTATGACGAGGTGCCAGACCTAACGATTCCACCAAGCCCAAAAACATTGAAATCGGTTGAGAAATAGAGCCGTACCATTGTCCCGCGTTTTTGAGGTGGACGAAAACCAAAAATTTTTAGGAAGAAAGCTAGGCTTCAACCCCTCTTGCGGCTCACGCTAACGTGTTCCCCCACTCCAGCATCGAAACTTACTGCGAAGCTTTCCTCATATTTACGCTATTCCCCTATCTGTAGCTATACTCATATAAATACCGCTAAAATAATGTTGAGAACATTTCATATCGCCGATATAATGAAATTGCTAAAAATCCAATTATCATTTTGATATAAAATTGTAGAAAAAGAGATTTCGTAATGCTTCAAATATGGGGCATACGGCGAAACGCGGGACAATGGTACAGTCGTATTTTTCAACAGAATTTGATGAGACTAGTAATAATTAAAGCCATTCTTCATGTAGATTGTCCTAAAGAGCTCGCATTTTCGATAAAGCTTATAGTTTTTCAGCTATGAACGTTTGAAGTTGCACGGCGCTCAAATACTTATTTCTTCTCTCGCGTAGATCAGCTGTTGCGCACGTCCATCTTCAATCGTTCATAACTGGAAAACTATAAGCTTTATTGAAAATGCGAGCTCTTTAGGACAATCTACATGAAGAATGGCTTTAATTATGACTAGTCTCATCAAATTCTATTGAGAAATACGCCTGTACCATTGTCCCGCGTTTTGCCGTAATTTCAGGTCTTCAAGCGTCACTAACTCGTTCATTCTGCTATTTATTCCGAGCAAAATAAAAATGCACCAACAACTTGGGTGGCATCATTGAATAGAGCATGAAAAGGGGAGACGCTTTTAGAATATTTTCATAATTTTGCAACGCTTCTTTTGGTCATTATAATGCAAACTGTAACAAGATGCGTACTCGGAGTAAATAAATTTGGCTTCCCCTCTCCCCTCTGCAGCTTGTTGCCTTGTCCAGCGTATGTCCACCAGCATAGTAGGCCTACATACATACGGGTGCGACTGTGTTAGTGACTCGTGGAGTGTATTGTAAACAAACACACATAGCGTTTACCATGTATGTACGTGGGTTTTATTTTCAATCGCGAAATTGCCCTTCTAAATTTATTACATTGCACCTTCTACGACAAGCTTCATAAGATTAAGAAATACTCATAGCAGCATGTACATTATCGAAAGCTTCTAATGCAATTTTCCAATGTGCAATCGTACTTTTATTTGTTCCGAAATAAATAGCAGAATAAACGAGTCAGTGACGCTTGAAGACCTGAAATTACGGCGAAACGCGGGACAATGATACAGTCGTATTTTTCAACAGAATTTCATGAGACTAGTCATAATTAAAGCCATTCTTCATGTAGATTGTCCTAAAGAGCTCGCATTTTCAATAAAGCTTATAGTTTTCCAGTTATGAACGATTGAAGATGGACGTGCGCAACAGCTGATCTACGCGAGAGAAGAAATAAGTATTTGAGCGCCGTGCAACTTCAAACGTTCATAGCTGAAAAACTATAAGCTTTATCGAAAATGCGAGCTCTTTAGGACAATCTACACGAAGAATGGCTTTAATTATTACTAGTCTCATCAAATTCTGTTGAAAAATACGACTGTACCATTGTCCCGCGTTTCGCCGTATGCCCCATATTTGAAGCATTACGAAATCTCTTTTTCTACAATTTTATATCAAAATGATAATTGGATTTTTAGCAATTTCATTATATCGGTGAAATGAAATGTTCTCAATATTATTTTAGCGGTATTTATATATGTATAGCTACAGATAGTGGTATAACGTTAATATAAGGAAAGCTTCGCAGTAAGTTTCGATGCTGAAGTGGGGGGACCCGTTAGCGTGAGCCGCGAGAGGGGCGAGAGGCTCGCTTCCTTCCTAAAAATTTTTGGTTTTCGTCCACCTCAAAAACGCGGGACAATGGTACGGCTCTATTTCTCAACCGATTCCAATGTTTTTGGGCTTGTTGGAATCATTAGGTCTGACCCCTTGTCATGAAGAAGCCCGATGTTTCCATTTGTTTTGCGTTTAAATATTATTAATCCGAATTATTAAACAATTTTATTATTTTTCGTTTTTTGGAAAATGCGGTTTTTTATGACAAGGCGCGAGTCCTAACGATCCCAACAAGCCCAAAAACGTTTAAATCGGACGATAAATAACACTGGAAATCCTCCCTTTGTTTTTCGTTCCGTAATGGTGGCTACAGAGGGCTTGAGGGATCCCGTTAAGGGTGTTTATGCAATACTCTAAATACAAAACTATTCATATGCTCGATTATCATAGTTAATCGACTACATATAACAAATATTATAATATTACTTAATTAATTTATGATAGTTGAGCATATGAATAGTTTTGTATTTAGAGTACTGCATGAACACCCTTAAAGTATCGTATCTTGTATGCTTCAAATTAAAAACATAATAAATTTAGTTCAATAATGCTGTGGAGATAAATGTATTTATTATTGCAGCTAATTCTTGATCGTTTATGACGAGTTAGTGAAAGAATTGTAGTCAGTCTTTAAAAGGCTGTTTTGCTTCTGGTATAACAAATGAGCTCTGTAGCACAGACAGTAAGGTTGCCGTTTGTCACACAGCGGGCTCGTGTTCGAGTCTTGGCGAAGTTTAAAATTTTTTTATTTTTTTTCATTACACATGGAATTTTTTTTTTAATAACTATTAACTTATTGGACTAAATAATAAATAAAAAAATGCATTTGTTAGCAGGTTAATATAAAAACATTAAGTTTACTGTACCTCAACTGCTTATTTATTATTATAAGAACGCATTTGTTGCATTTATTACCAAATCTACTAAATTAACCCATTAACGTCCAAAATGTCAAAATTTCTTGCACGTTTTCAAAGTGATTTTTTCCTATGTAATTGGCGTTGAAAAAATTCTTGAACCACATATTCTGATGTAAAATTGCATGCTCTTTCAGAATCCGTTGCCAGAATCATAATAAAACTCACAGGAAAAGAGATATGCTCGATTGAAACATAAAAAACACCTAAATTTTCGAAAAAAAAAATTTTTTAGGATTTTTTTTCGAAGTGTTACGGTGAAGATATCACCTTGCGACCGTGATCAAAGGTGATCATGAGAGTTGAAGTTTAACAGGAAATTTTTTTGTTGACCTTGAACCATCGCTTCTTTACAAAATGGCGGAAAAAACGATTTTTTTTTTTCAATCTTCATCAACTTTTTTCTCGAAATCTATGGTCTTTAGAAAAAAATTCATAAAAACAAAAATGCCTTAGAATCGCTCGAGGAACATTCTCAAATTTTTTCAGAATTTTTTGAGACAATTTTTGATTTTCCGGGAAACTTGTGAAATGGAATTTTCAAAAATGTCTCCAAAAATTCTGAAAAAATTTTAGGATGTTTCTCGAGTGCTTCTAAGACATTTTTGTTCTTATGAATTTTTTTCTAAAGTCCATAGATTTCGAGAAAAAAATTGATAAAGTTGAAAAAATAAAAATTCGTTTCGGCCGATGTTTTGAAAACCTATTGGTAAAAAAACGTTCTGTCTACGAAAACTCGGAAAAAATTTTACAATATTGCTCGAATGATTCTAACTTATTTTCATTCTTTTTTCAAAGACTTATAGATTCCGACAAAAATTTCATCCTTTATTTCCATTTCATTTCGGCAGATAAGCGTAATTTTTGGTCTCATGTATTCATGAATATTCGTCTTTTTTTGTTCTCTTCTTTCGTATTTTTGTACATACGGATGAGTGATAAATAAACGAAATCATTAATTTCATACATTATGTCGCGGAAACGTGTAAGATCTTCTGAATATGAATCAGATTCTTCAGATAGTGATTCAGAACGCAACGTATTGATTCCGGATCCTGACTATTCAGGTTCCGATGATTCTGGTTCCGATTTTGATTCAGATTGCGAACATGAAATACCCAATATCACTTACAATAAAGCTCGTGCAAATTATTCTGAAAAACAATATAAACTTGAAAAAGGTCATGAATTCACTTGGATTGAGGGTGAAAAGTTACACCCTGATTCTTGTGAAGATAAAGTATTATTGTCCGAATCGCAAAAAAAGAAAATACGTAGGAGCGAACCTTTTCAATTGTTTGAAACCTTTTTTTCTATTGAAATGAAAAAATATATTATTGATGCGTGTAAAGACAATGGTTATGATCTGAAATTGAAAGATCTTGATACTTTTATTGGAATAGTTATTTTTTCTATATTCAATCCCAGAAAATCACAGAGAGATTACTGGTCATCTGATCCGTATTTATCTAATGAAGTAGTTTCTTCTGCAATGTCTCGCCAACAATTTGAAATCACAAAATCTAAATTGAAGTTTTCAAAAAACAAAGACAAAGATTCAAATGATCGAGGATGGCGCGTTCGTTCTCTACTGAAACTTTTTCAAAATAACATCATGAAATTCGGAATATGGAGAACTGCTCTATCCGTTGATGAGATGATGGCCAAATCCTATGCAAAAACTGTTTTGAAACAATTTATTCGAGGAAAACCGATAAGATTTGGTTTGAAATTTTGGGGCTTGTGTACTTCGGACGGCTATCTACTGAATTTGGATCTTTATTGCGGCAAGAATTCTCAAATTGGAGATAAGTTATCTAAATGTGCTTTAGGTTCACGAGTAGTATTATATTTATTACAACCATTTTTTCAAATAATAAGTTATAACAAAATTTCTCAATTTCATCTGTACTTTGACAACTTCTTCACGAACATGGATTTGGTATTACATTTGAAGAAATTGCGTTTGAAATGCACTGGTACTATCAGAGATAATCGAGTCAAAGAAAAAAATGTGCTTGATAAGAAAGCTCCAAGAGGGACATATGTGGTGAAGCACGACGTAAACAGTGGCATAAATTTCATTACTATCATGGATTCGAAGCCCGTCTCAATAGCTTCAACTGCAGGTGTCAATCCTCTATCTATTTCAAAAAGATACAGCGCAGAGGCTAAATCTAAAATTGAAATACCTTTTCCGCAAGCTTTTCACCTATATAACAAATTCATGGGAGGTGTTGACCTGCATGACGGACATTGCAATGACATACTCCCAAGTATACGATCAAAAAAATGGACATGGGTAGATTTTATGAGACTTATACAGGCGTCTATTACTAATTCTCTTGTAATTTTCAATGCTGCTAACGATGGAAAGAAAAAAGTTGGAATAAAAGAGTTCACTATTTCGATTGCCAAATACTACTTACAAAAAAGTAGTCGCAAAAGTAAAGCACATGGACGATCTAATAGTGACAAATTGAGGATTTGTTCGAATGGAAACTGTCCAATAAGAACAAGAATTTTCTACAAAACATGTAATTTAAATATTTGCAATAAATGTTGGCTAAAAAAGCACACCTAAAAGTATGAATAAGTGAGAGGCAAGGGGACTCACGGAAAACAAGCACCCCGAGACGTGAGAGGCAAGGGGACTCACTGGAAAAAAGCACCCCAAAGGAGACAGAATTTTACCACGTCCACGCCGTAGTCTCTGGGTAACGCTAAGAGTAAAAAAATCTTCCTAAAATTTGCACAGAAATCGTTTTTTACCAATAGGTTTTTAGAACATAGCGGCCGAAACGAATTTTTATTTTTTCAACTTTATCAATTTTTTTCTCGAAATCTATGGACTTTAGAAAAAAATTCATAAGAACAAAAATGTCTTAGAAGCACTCGAGAAACATCCTAAAATTTTTTCAGAATTTTTGGAGACATTTTTGAAAATTCCATTTCACAAGTTTCCCGGAAAATCAAAAATTGTCTCAAAAAATTCTGAAAAAATTTGAGAATGTTCCTCGAGCGATTCTAAGGCATTTTTGTTTTTATGAATTTTTTTCTAAAGACCATAGATTTCGAGAAAAAAGTTGATGAAGATTGAAAAAAAAAAAATCGTTTTTTCCGCCATTTTGTAAAGAAGCGATGGTTCAAGGTCAACAAAAAAATTTCCTGTTAAACTTCAACTCTCATGATCACCTTTGATCACGGTCGCAAGGTGATATCTTCACCGTAACACTTCGAAAAAAAATCCTAAAAAATTTTTTTTTTCGAAAATTTAGGTGTTTTTTATGTTTCAATCGAGCATATCTCTTTTCCTGTGAGTTTTATTATGATTCTGGCAACGGATTCTGAAAGAGCATGCAATTTTACATCAGAATATGTGGTTCAAGAATTTTTTCAACGCCAATTACATAGGAAAAAATCACTTTGAAAACGTGCAAGAAATTTTGACATTTTGGACGTTAATGGGTTAATGGCTACATATAAGCATTTTATAATAATTAAAAACTAATTTAGGAAAAGGATTTTTATTTGCTTCGACTTTTTGGGTAAACACCAAGGTTGCCAAGTGTAGTACACAGTGGGAAATTGAATCGTGTGTGGTTCGGCTAATTTCACTCTGTAATTTAACATGGAAAATGATATACTACACTATAGTTAAAAGCACACACGATTCAATTTCCCACTGTGTACTTTCGGTACTACCGTAGTACCCAAAAGCGACATATCCTATAGCGTAGTACTATTTTGGGTACTACGCTATAGTCGCTGCTGATACTACTGGTCGGCGGAAATACGTCAGAGGGTAGAGACTGTAGAGGGGCCGCAATATAGATATTTCTAATTACTAATTTCAAAATACATAATTATTCGTAACGTAACCGGCAGTGTGTACAGTTCGTTCGTAGATGGGTGTTGAATAGAAATTCACTTTTGATTTTTGAGTTGATACCGAATAATTATCTATAAAGCTATTCATTAAATTCTAATGGTCACTCACTAATTTATACATATATCTACACTATTAATGTAAATATACAGGGTGTTTCACGTAAGGCGCCCCAGCTCGAAATGAGGACTCAGAGCGCATGGTGGGGGTAGATGCTTCTAATTGGCCACGGAGGGAGAGAGAAGGAACGTGGAGAAGGAAAGAGCTATACATTGGTATACGATACGCCTAGCGTATCGCTGCCCTTCCCTTCCCCGCTCACACCAATCATCTTTGGTCAACTCTTGTCCTCTTTCTCTCTCTCTCTCTCTCTCCCCATCCGTGGCCAATTAGATGCATCTGCCCCCACCATGCGCTCTAAGTCCTCTTTCGAGCTGGGGCGCCTTACGTGAAACACCCTGTATAATATATTGACAACTGATTAAATAGTCAGGCTTTAATTTTAATATTAAAAGACGTTATTTCCTAGTGATCTAGATATATTGATCTATTATACAAAATTCTAACAGAGTCGTTGAGACTAAATGGATGATAACAGCGAGCAAAGAAGGGAAAGACCATCTTTCCATACAACAAAGGAGCCGTCAGAAAATACGGCTATAACGGACCAGAGAATTAAAATGATAAATCTAGCTAAGGAGCAGAGGCAGAACAACAGGTATGGTACAGTTCATACGGGACCTTTTATTGTAAACATAATTTCGTCTGACCTTAAGGTGGTTTTATCACGACTAAGTAAGTCGAACGAGAGTACATAAAAAATATTCGACTTAAATCCAAACTTTTTACCTTGTAAAATCGTAGAATAATTTAAAAATCATTTTTATAACAATTTTGATTTGCAAAAGAAAAGAATAAATAATTTAGTGAAAAATGATCCGTCAACGACTTCCGTATTCTTAGCCATGTGTTTCCATACAACGGGATGTGGCAACACCGCTTTTTCTCAGCTGTTCTGCTTGGTTCACGCGACTGTACGAGTGTCATCTAACCTAATTTGAAGTAGTTGTTTGTTACTGTTTTTGCTTAAATAAATTTGAATTATAGTGAGATGAGAGATATGTATGCCAAAATAGGAGAAGAAGATTTTATACGATTTCTTTCCGAAATTATAAATGGAAAGCCTAGAATAACTAAAGATCCAGAAATTTTGAACAAAATTACTAATCATTTAAAAAATGTGACACAAGTGTAACTTATAAAAATGTTATAGTTAAAACACATAGCTTCCTATACTGTGTAGTTTATCATAATAAAATTTTATTTATTACACATATATTGTGTTTTTTTAATTAACCTATGTCAAATTCTGAACTATATGAATATAAATAAAGTTATATGTACAGCAGACAGCTATTTACATTTACATATGTATACTATACTATATCTATATAAAATTTGCGACGTTGCCACACCTAACCTGCTTCCTCGACTGATCACGGCTGATCATGAAAATCTATAGAATCGAAAGTTTTACATAGGATATTAATAAGTTATTGTGAGGTGAAAAATTCTCAAAAAAATCAGGGATATTCTGTAGGATTCGAAGTTATTTATATCACTTTTCTGAATATGTAGCATGGGTTTTACGATCGCTGATGTTAATTAAAGTTTCGTTCACACGGCAAGTGCAGTTAACGCTGTACTAATTCGGGACGAAAACACAAAACTTTGATTACAGATATCTCGAAAATCAGGTGGTCAAGAACTCTCAAATTTTACAGGTGCATTCAGAGATACTTAATAAAGTTTTACTGAAAAAAATATCTCTATAGCATGGATTTTGATTTGTGATAAAACCACCTTAATAATAACATCGGCAATTTATTCCTGATGAGGATAAGCAAATCACTAAAATGTATTTGTTCAGATAACTTCAAAATTTCTAAAATCAATAAGGACACTATAAAACTAAAATTTGACAAAGCTCAATCTGCTAATAATTTAATAGATTCTCAACACAAATTATTCGATAAAAACTGGATAATCTACATACCTTTTTATGCAGTTACGAAGGTAGGAATAGTTAGGCATGTATTGCAACATCTGAACATAGAAGATATTTCGCTTGACATAAATCTTAATGATAAGAACATTAAAGCTTCTAAAGTAGAAAGACTTTCTAGATGGGACAACGATAATAAAGTTCTTATCCCTACTAACTCGTTGAAAATAAACTTCGTATCAAACTTTTTGCCTTCAAACGTGTATTTATTCAATGTGAAGCTGAAAGTTAAACCCTTCTTAGAAAAAATTAAGAAATGCTTCAATTGCCAACGATTTGGACACTCTCGTTACCAATGTAGGGGTCACAGACGGTGCGAAAACTGTGCAGGTGACCATGATCCTGAAATGTGTAAATCGGTAACGTTCTGTGGTAACTGCAATGGTGATCACAAAAGCTTGAGTAACATCTGTCCGGCCCTAAAATTTTTAACTCTTATCAGCAAAGTCAAGTCTTATACTAATTCAACGAATTATAATGCAAAAAATTTCCTCTTGGACAATAAATACACCTCTGAATATGAAATAGATAACCATTTTGAGGCGATTAATAAAAATAGCGGCAACTTCTTGTTTAATTGGATTCAGTTATACACTGAAAGACAGAACAGCCATCCAAATAGAGCTAGAAAGCATATATTTTATAATGACATAATTACTAATGATAATGAAGATTCAATTAATCGGATTGTCCATGTACGAGACCAGCAGCGAATGGAGGAGGCTCTCTCAGGTGACTCCTGCAAGGTGCCAGACGGGGAATCGAATGTTTCAGGAGTCTACCATTGCACAGATGATGCCCTATATAACCCACAGCACATGGATATAAATATGGGTACGAACATTACATACGAGGAAAATATAACAATATTGGCTCAAAACATTGAAGGCAATGATACCTTAGAAATAACCCCTGCTGACACTATCGAATACAAAAACAATTCAGACCATGAAGTACGCTCTATACCCGCAGATGATTCTCGCGATAATAAAACTATGAACGCGCATACAAATATTCCTACTAAAAGGAAAGCAGGAAATGAGAAAAAAATCAAAAAAATAGACAGAAAAGATGTTAGAGATTTCATAGCTACAAACAAAAAGATTAAAACATCTCTTACCTGCAGGAATTAGACTCTCGAAGACCGCATAGACTAGGTTCATCACCTTTTAAGCTACTATACTTACACTTCCCACCCAACCTTCCTCTGTCTTACCTTCCCATGGCAAGTGTTAAAATAAGTCTTTGGAATGCCAGATCTATTAAATATAAATCCTATTCTCTACTTCATTTAATAGATAAATATAAAGTTGACATTTTTGGTATAACTGAAACATGGCTGAATAAAAACGACAAATTTTACTTAAATAATTACAAGGTATATAGAAACGATCGTGATTCCTTGGGAGGGGGAGTCTTATTCCTAATAGCTAACCATATTTTTGCCTCACATATCCTCAACAACACTATCCGAAATATATTCAACCAATCCCTAATTGTTAAAGTAAGGTGGGAAAAGTCCTTCATATATATTCTGTTAGTATACAATCCTCCTAAACATGTAATTTGTTTAGAAGATTGGAACGAAGCTATCAAGGAGATGAACAAAATTTCTAATTTTTCTGGCAACTACTTGATAATAATAGGTGACTTTAACTGTATTCACTCTAATTGGGGTTGCACTAGGACTAATAGGAGTGGGAATATCCTGGATAAGGTTATACAACGGAACAACATAAAAATATTAAACAAAAATATATCCACCATTAATAATAAAACCAGCCATTATGTTAGTATACCAGACATTATAATCTGTCCTAATAACTTCAAATTCCCATATAAATATGAAGTTGACTCTGAAAACTTCGATAGCGATCATTTCCCCATTGTTCTTGAATTGGATAAAATGACTGGAAACAATTACTGCTATAACAAACAAAAATTATTTACTAAAAATTTCAATAGTTCCAGTTTTGGTTTATCCGCTAATAAATTTGATATTACTGAAAATATAGATATTAATAATCTAAATAATGTATACTCTAAAGTAACCGATTTTATTATAGCCAAGGCTATGGACTGTGGTTGCTCTCTTGGTAACGTACACAATATCAAGTCCACAAAAAACAATAAATGGTGGGATAGCGAACTGCAAGATGCCCGGAGAGAAAAGAACTTACTTTACAAAATATTCCTTAACAACTCATCTGATAATAATCTTAAACGGTTTAACGACTCCAATAGGAAGTTTAAAACCCTTTGTATAAACAAAAAAAGGCAGACATTTAATAGTTTTACCAAACAAATTAATCCGGTTACCAAATTAAAAGATATCTGGAAGACTATTAGTGCTATTAAAAACTCAAAGTATTTGAATGATGCTTCGCACAATGAGCTCCCTGACGAAACTATCATTCTAAATACTGTTTCCAATCTCACACAAAACGCTAACGTCCACGATCCAGAATTCTCGCTGAGTTATAACGTCTTTAAATACAAATTTGACAATCAGCCGTTCTGCCTTGATGACCTTAATCAGGTGATAGCTAAACTAAAGGATAAGTCATCTCCTGGGCCAGACTTAATAAATAATGTCATTATTAAAAGTTTGCCAACTAAAATTAAGACTATTCTTTTAAACATATTCAACGTCATACTAAATTCGGGACACTTTCCTGTAGATTGGAACTCCAGTTATACTATATTACTAAAAAAGAACAATTCTGAGAAATTTAGACCCAATTCCCTACAAAATAGTTTGAGGAAAGTGTTTGAGAAACTCTTAGGGAAAAAGATTGCTTCATATATAGAACTAAATAACATAATTCCCCCTTGCCAGTTCGGATTCAGAGCCAACAATTCATGTCTGGATAATCTTGTCATTTTAACATCGAACATCTACAAAGCCTTTATTGAAAAATCCAACCTGGTCTCATTATTCTTGGATATTGAATCGGCTTTCGATAAAATTAACCCTACAAAACTAGTACACATTTTAAGGGACATTCAACTTCCCATAGCCATCCAAAAATTTGTCTACGGCTCTCTAGTCAATAGAAAAACTGAATTCTACATTAATAATGTAAATATTAGTAGAGGCACTTCATAACGAGGTTTACCACAAGGTTCGGCTTTAAGCCCTCTTTTATTCAATATTTATCTATCTAGGATCTCTTCTTATGTTCAAAACGAATGCACTCTTATACAATTCGCTGACGACATTGTACTATTTAACCAAAGTCTCAATATTACAGACGCTGTTCACAAGCTATCTAGCTCTCTTAATAGCCTGCATTGCTACTTGTCCGACTTGGACCTCAATATATCCAGCAACAAATCGGCTCTTATACACTTTACCAGGAAAAAATCTGTCAATAGGATAACGCAGATTAACTATAATTTTGGCTCTATAACATTTAAGAAACAACATAAGTTTTTAGGAATTATTCTTGATGAAAGGCTTACTTGGAATGCTCAGTTGAAATTTGTTTTCTCTAAATACAAAAGACTATACAATATGATATTATGGCCAGCGTTGCCAAGTGTAGTATAATTATACTACCGTAGTATAATTTTCCTATAGCGTAGTATCCTTAGGATACGACGCTACAGTTTCTGTTCCCTGCGGGATCCTACGCTATAGTTTCTGTTCACTGCGGGATCCTACGCTACAGTTTCTTTCCTTGCGGGATATTACGTTTTGGCCATTAATCTTGAGTCTTGGCGAGGGGAAGTTAGAATCAGAGGGGCGAAGGGATTTCTAGGGAGTTTGTCCGTAGCTGTCAAATGGCGCGATTAACCCTCAATTTTATATCATCAACAAAAATAATATTTTCGGAAAACGATTGTGGAAAAGAAGGAAGGATTTTAATAATTAACAGAGAAGACAAAATATATCAGATGAGTATAAACTAATAAAAAAAAAATGAAAATTATTGTGAATTTTTAAGAAAATATACTTTGTGGTTATTTTATTTTTGTTACAGTTGAAATCCGGTTATGATGACTTTCAATTAAGGAAAAAAGTAATTATAGACTAATAAATGAAAAAGTATTAAAACATGAAGCACTTCTCTGTATGGCCCAGTCATTTCAATAATTGTGACTTAATGTTATAATAGTGAATGTGTAAGCGATTAATGCATATACAACAAACTCTTATTGTAAATTTAATAATCTTGTATGACAATGTTTTAATTGCTATTATTTTAAATTAAAGCTAGTTTAATTAACATATTTTTATTTCATCCCTTTCTCAAAATTCTAAACACACATGGTAATTACCTATTCTTGTAGTAGTCATATATTCGTTAAATTACATACAAAATTACAACTGTTTTATATTTGTAAAGCATAGCTGTTTGTTGCAATGATTTTTATTATTCAATGTGAGACAAATCGCATTTTGTTTAGGTAAATGTCTTATTTATCCGCCACATCCTTCCATATCTTATGCGACATTTATTTGGCTCCGTTGCACTATTTTCTTCCAGTCTATATCATATAACATTAATTTTCTAATCATTTATACATACACACAGATCTAATAATACTGCTGATCTGCAATTATTTTTGTAATTGTTGAAATGATTGTTAAACCATTATCTTGTTTAATTTGTAAAATGGACATTTGAATGATGCTATTAAAATTTGGCAACTTTTCTGCGAGATATGTTCTGATAATATTTGTGAAGATAAAGTTCTTTAAAAGGTATATGTATACTGCTGAGTTCATCTTGTTTTCAGCTTTAAATAGTTTTCCAACTACACGCATGGATATCTATTTTGAATATAGAATACATATTTCATTACATCTATTATGATATTGTTAAGATTGATAGAAAGATATCAATTCTTTGAAAATGATATATTATATATCTAGTAACTGGATTAATTAAGGTTTTAGAACAGATAAATTTCACAAACAAATAGGACTAACAAAATATGTATTATATAATGAGGAAGAATATCCAAATGTGAATTATTTGAAGCTAAAAGCAAGATAAATTCAGCAGTATCCTTAAATGTATTGGAGAACAACATCCTCTCAAATTTAAAGAGAAGATATCCTATGGAAGAGATGCCAAACATTATAAGTAAAATAATTCAAGTGTCCATTCTTCAACTTTAATAGAACAATGGTTTACCAATCATCTTGACATTTATAAGATTAATTAGTCAATAGAATAGCTATATCTGAATGTATATAAAAATAGCAAAAAATTAATCGTATATTTTGAAAACTAAAAGAAAGAAGTAACAAGGCAAATAAATGTTACATAAAATATGGAAGGATGTGGCGGATAAATAAGACATTTGCCTAAACAAAATGCGATTTGTCTCACATTGAATAATAAAAATCATTGCAACAAACAGCTATGCTTTACAAATATAAAACAGTTGTAATTTTGTATGTAATTTAACGAATATATGACTACTACAAGAATAGGTAATTACCATGTGTGTTTAGAATTTTGAGAAAGGGATGAAATAAAAATATGTTAATTAAACTAGCTTTAATTTAAAATAATAGCAATTAAAACATTGTCATACAAGATTATTAAATTTACAATAAGAGTTTGTTGTATATGCACTAATCGCTTACACATTCACTATTATAACATTAAGTCACAATTATTGAAATGACTGGGCCGTACAGAAATGCTTAATGTATTAATACTTTTTCATTTATTGGTCTGTAATTACTTTTTTCCTTAATTGAAAGTCATCATAACCGGATTTCAACTGTAACAAAAAAAAAAAAAATAACCACAAAGTATATTTTCTTAAAAATTCACAATAATTTTCATTTTTTTTATTAATTTATACTCATCTATATTTTCTTCTCTGTTATTTATTAAAATCCTTCCTTCTTTTCCACAATCGTTTTCCGAAAATATTATTTTTGTTGATGATATAAAATCGAGGGTTAATCGCACCATTTGACAGCTACGTACAAACTCCCTAGAAATTCCCTCGCCCCTCTGATTCTAATTACACAACTAACACAACGCCGCGACGCAAGATTAATGGCCAAAACACGTCCGAAAGCACTGAGAGCTTATTATACCTAAAACACTATACTTCGTTTCTTCTCTGTGAATCACACTTACTATACATTTTGCGTGGTATATTCAATTCTCGCCAACAAACTATACAGCGTAGTATCTTCCAACATGGCGGACTTGGCAACGCTGATTATAGCTTACCCACTACAGATGCGGCAGTCACCCTCTATCGCTACTGAGAATACTTAAATCATTTATTAGACCCGTGATTGAATGGGGTTCGACTGTCTTTTTAAATCCTACCAACCAGTCTATCGCTAATAGATATAATAGCTTCATCTTTTCATTATTAAAGAAAATGTTAGGACTAAATATCTCGGCCCCTAATAACATAGTTTGGTACCTGGGTTCGGCACTTGACATCAAAGCAATAACTGACATTAGAACTAATAAATTCCTTCTTTTAAGACTACGAATTAATAACCATCCAACTATTCTCTGTCTCAAAAATATGGATAACTCCATTTCACGTAACCCTATGCTCTGATAGGTACATCCCACATTATTATAACATTTACAAGGGCCTTAACAAATGGTTCCGCCATATCCCAAAATTTCCAATAATCCCGGAGTTCATGACAATGGGACTCTCATCGAGATCGGCTTTTGATGTGAACACGGATATTGGCATTAAATGTAGAAAATCCAAAACTCCCAATTCCGTTTTCAATAACTGCATGAACCTCCTTGACATGGATTACGGTCACTTTTATGAAATATTTTATACTAATGGGTCTAAATTCCTTACAGCCAATGGTAATTATTATGTTGGGGCAGCTATCATTGGTTCTAAACGTAACCTCACCTACAAACTAAATCTATGCGGCCTATCGGATATCTGCCTAGCTGAACTGTCTGCTATATGGTTTTCGGTTAAGGTGGCTCAGCAGTGGATTGAAAAACGAGACCTAGAAGAGAAACTTTGAGAGGTTATTCATTGAGATGAAAGAAATTTCCTCTCAAAATTTTAGACCCGGTTACCAAGCAAAATGTTAAAAAAAGAATACTTAAAAAGTCACATTTTTAACACGTCTCTTATAGGAGTCCACTGGTATGTCACTGGTAATCTTATGATATCTTTTCAGAAAAACGGGAGTGATCATTCAAAATATATTTGATTTCAAGAAGAAATCATAAGCATTTCATTGATATTCCCAAAAGTGGACCATGCCATGCTTAATTCAGAGATATTTTATCGAAAAGATATCAGAATTTGGTTAGGCATGTGGCTACCGGAAGTAAAATGGCCGGCACATACAAACGAGCAGCCGCTCAAATGCGCGCGCACAATTCAAATTAATCGAAAACTGCGTGAATAAATGGGGGATATATGATTAGAATTGTAATTATAATATAATTGAATCATTTGTAACGTTATTCCCGTCAGTGCGAGGGGCCACTCACACTACGGGTTTTCCCATTACCTTCGCCCGTCCTTTTCTATCGGTATCAGGGCGCCAGTTGGTCAGTTGGGTGGCCAACAACCCTACGTTATCAATTGGGTCCTTCGACCCCATTCTCTATGCATCTTATACGGCCCTGCGGCCATGCATATGGACGGTAGCGGTAGCCAGGGTCGCTCAGTATGCTAGGTCGTGGAGAGAGGGGAGGGTTCCTTACGGAAGTCCGAGCCTCGCAGACCTGCCTGCTGAGGGGCATACATTTCTCCCTCACCACCCACACACACAGGTGGTGGTGAGGAGTGCGGGAACATGCGGTATCAATTGCCAGAGCATAGCGTTTTGCCAGGAGCGGACCACCACGGAGGCAATGTTCACGGCCCGTCCAGCCATAGCGCAAGCCTATGGGATTACGGAGGGCACCGGGACACATTCCAACGGGCTAACTACGCCCCTGCACAACCCACTATGCATTGGCCGGTATCCAGTCGTGATGTACGTGCAGGCTGGCCTATAGCACACGCCTCACGTACGCGAACCGACCCATGGATGTCTGAGTGCCGCGTCACGCGCTCACCAGCACGCACGGACACATCAGCACAGTCCCATGGTCGCGTTCCGACTGCCTGCTATGGCAGTCTGCGCACGACATTCGCGCAGCCTGCTTGACGCGCGTAACCAGCGTTCAAGCCAGACTCGATGTTCTATTTCCCCTCCTCGTGGGGACTTATAGACACTGTCATTGTTTTAGGACTCCCCGAGGCCGCTTCTCCTTATCTCAGGTTGCCTGGGTTGTTTGGCATGGCCCTGCCTTACTTCTCAGGACAACCTGGACATCGTTTACTGGAGCGCCGGTCTTTTCATCCGGGCCTCTGCCTGTCAACGGGGTCTATCCTTGACGTTAGCTATAATCCACTCGTGAGCCTATCTCACGAGTCGGTAACGTAGGGATTAATAATATCCACTGTTCGGTAGCTTTTATGTTCTTTATTCGGTATCTCGTATACGTAACGGGGAACTTCGTTACATACCCCCCTCCGTAACGGAGGTTTCGACCCGAAACCGAAAGCGCCCGAACACGAGTTCGTTTTTCGCTGCCACGCCCAAGCGTGCAGTGATGCACTTCAGTCTGGGTTTACTCTTGCGGTAGCTCAGGCTTGTATGGCTTGATGTCTGCCGTAGACATTTTGCCAGTGACGTTTCCTGCCAAATCAGACAATTCTACAACTGTCTCCGATAACTTCTTCGCAATCATAAACGGTCCACCGAATGGTTTGTTCAGTGCAGCCGATATGTGTTGTAACGTCGTATTTCGCGGCCTGGCCAATTAAGTGTTCTCGCTAAGGTTATTACTTGAAAGCGAAAAGTATTACTTATGGGCCTTGGTTTGCCAGGGGATAGGCAGTGACCAGAACCGACGCACAAGGCACACGGAGGGAGTTATTGGCCGGGTAATAAAATAAGTAAACGACTAGTTTCTGAGGCAAAAGAGATACAGCTTATTTTATTTTTGGTACGGATCTGCAAACGTGTTATAGTTACAATAGGGTATTCCCTCAGGCTCATTACGATGATAAAGCTAATGGTATAATTTTGTCATCGATCTGACATATCCCGTGACAAAACTGAGATCCCGCCACATAAACAGTTTACGGGGGGGGGGGGGGGTTGGGCGCCAGCTTGCGTGATCCGTATCTATGACCCTCCGCGGCTGACCGGCTTGAGGTTATTTCGAGGTGTGGACCAAGACGCTTCACATGAAAAATCCGAAAATAATATGGGGTGCGGCTAGGGCAGTGCGATTTGCACAGGTATGCGTCGGGGGGGGGGCTCCGAGGAAGCTCGACACCGCTGTCCTCTGACGAGGGACTACCCCCGCCTTAATGTGTATTCTCGAAATACTAAAGGGGTTCCCTACGCGATTCGCGGCCCGTTACACCGACTTACTACTTTCCAAACTGACCCCGAAAGAATTACGTCATAATACTAATAATCGATAAAAAGAAAGAGAATCAATGTTCGGACTAATACGTCCCTCCCGATTGGAGGGATTGTCGCGCAGCCGAACGCGGAACGGCTACCCGCGCCTGACGAAACTCGAGAAAAGAAATAGGACAAAGACGAATAATAGGTCTTGATTTCTTCTACGAAGAAACCAGGTTTACCTGGAATATAGGGCTATTTAGGTGATAGGAACAAAATAGGTTGTGTAGCATGCTCCCGTGCGTGTCCTCCACCGCCAGATTGACAGCTACGCCTGCTGCGATGCTGCTAGTCCCAGCTCCACGGATTCATGCATTCACCACTCACTATCACCTCTAGGCAATCAACTACAGGGCAATGCCCTTACCGAAAAAGGGTGTCTCGGCGACGAAGAAAAGAGACACAAAAAAAGAAACTGGGAGCACGTCCGGGCTTAAGGAATCCCAAATTACGAGTAACTCGGGGGACAGTGGCACGCGAGATGGTTACCGTCGCGCGTGCGCGGATCGACCCCCTATCGACCCGCGATCGAACCCATTACGCGTAATGATCGCGGGGTCACACAGGTGGCGCCTGCCCCTCCCTTTTACGAAAGCAAGGAGAAGGCAGGGCATGGCGACAATTATCTGACGTGCGGGTATCTCGTCACACTCCCCCTCCCTAAAACTGAAGCCGGAGAGTTCCCAACTGGCAAGGGTTCAGGAAAGAAGGAAAGAACGAGGAAAACGATTAATGGTGGAGTTTTAAGGTTTTAATATGTGCATTTACATTACAAAAGAAAATACTCTAAATATCTTAGGCGAGCCCTAGGTGGGAAAACGCACATACAGCAAAAAAAAAGAAATTGAAATTGGTAGTACTTAGGAACTTGGGACGAATCAGTTTTTCCATAGAGGAAAGAGAAAAAAAAAATAAAAGAGTATGATAATAACAGAACAACACGAAAAAAAAAAAACTCGTTAATGTCGTGGTGGCACTCTTGGAGATGACCCTGGCGTAGTGGATCCTTGGGCTGACATTCCTTGGGGTCCCTCTGCGGATGGTCCTTCAAGTGGAGCCGTTCGTCGAGCCAGTACTCGCCCTCGATTGGCGGCCCACCAGAGGCGCCTTTGAGCATTCTCCGCCGGACTCCTAATTCTTTGGTATGCCCAGATCCCGGGAGTTGGGAGATCCCTTGTCCAATCCAGTTCCGCTGGCCGAGGGGGCTGCGGGAGGCCCTGGTTGGCCCAATACTTCGGGGCGCATCGGGGGCAGGTACGGACCGTCTCAAAGGCCCAACCGCAGCCCGTACAAAAGGCGATCAAGGGATCCTCTGGGCAGTCGGGCCATAAATGGCCTGGCAATCGGCAGCTCCAACACCTATCCCTCGAGCAGGGTCCCCGCATCCACCACGAGGTTTGAGGTTTGGGTCGACGCATCGAGGTCGAAGGGCTAGGCGCCGAGGAGGACTCTCCTAAGTTCAGGGAAGTCCCTTCTTCATCTTGCCCCAAATGGACGACGGCAAGGCTGGCAAGCTCGGGGATATCGGTGGAAGGGTCGTCAACCTCCACCTCTTCGACGTCTTCCATGGCATCGGAGAAGTCCACGGTCGGGGCTATTGACTCCCGGTAATCATTTTCTTGGGCCGTATGGAAAGACGCGTCGTCTTCGTCGGAGTCCCTCTCCGCACGTCCAACCTCTCCCCAGCTCTTCATAGTCGGGGCCTGCCTGTAATGCAGGAAATCGATGGGCCGCACCAAAAGGGAGCCCCCTTCGTTTGACTCCTCCGGCATTTTTGCAGAATCAAATTCCCTCAGATCCATTCTCTCTCTCTCTTTTCTTTTCTGGGTTTTTTTTTTTTTTTTTTTTTTTTTTTGGCGAGAAAAAAAAAGAAAGAGAAATAGGGCTTCGCTGGATACTAAAAAAAAATGGAGAAGAAAAAAAAATGGAGGTCATTGACATGTGGGGTATTGCTTTTTTCCATACAGTCAAATCTGGTTACAGGTCACCCTTACAGGGAAAAGATAATAAAAAAAAAGAATAGAGTCAATACAAGCCTCCTCCCATCAATACATGCATACAGAGACGGAATAATAACTAATTACTGAAAAGGGGAAATTAATGAAATGCAATATGTTACACAATGATATCCTCATATGCATACTTCTGACTTTCAACGTATATGAAGATAATAAAAAAAAATAGTAAATTTTCTATGAACGTGCTCGGAGACGTCCGGACCACGTTTTTTTCAACTCATCACTTTTGCGGGGGAGTTTGGGTGAACTGGAAGGTGGTGTGGGTGAGGCAACTTCTGCTGAAGGCTTAGTAGCCTCTCGCTCAGGGTGTTCCCTTGATAATGTATTCATTATTGGCGTTTCAGCGTGCAATTCAGTCACATCGTCCTGAATTTCTGGATAGACCGCTACGAAAGGTTTCAAATCCGAGATGTGCACTTGAGGGCTACGACGTGAGTCTGGATCGATCAGTTCATAAATTACTGG
Organism: Prorops nasuta; assembly: GCF_024137725.1. Classification (NCBI taxonomy): domain Eukaryota; kingdom Metazoa; phylum Arthropoda; class Insecta; order Hymenoptera; family Bethylidae; genus Prorops; species Prorops nasuta. Next base: position 1,301,020 of record NW_027116821.1, on the reverse strand, counting down.
AGAAATTACGCGAGCAATTGTATATGGCCCTGGAAACCTTGGAGCTAATTTAGCTGCAAAGTGGTCGGCTGCAGAGGATAGCGTATGGTTCCGTTTCCAAACGAGGTCCCCGGATTTGAACGTCAGGTCTCTTCTACCCTTATTATAGTAAGTAGCTTGGCGTACACTTGCCTTTTCCATTTGTCGCTTTACAATATCATGAAGGAGTCGCATACGCTGTAATCGCTCTGCTCATGCGGTTGTCTCAGTTAGTTGTATATCTCCTGGATTGGTTTCGCGAGCTTGCGGGTCCCTAACACATTCGATTTCTCTTCCGAAATTTAGAAAGGCCGGAGTTACGCCCGCAGACGCATGGAAGGAGCTATTGATGGCAAAGCGGTATTCGGCTAAATGGGTATCCCACTCGCGATGGTTTTGCCCTAGGAACGCTGTGATCATACCCTTTACTACACGATTTACCCGTTCGACAGGGTTAGCTTGGGGGTGATATGGAGCTATCATAAAATGGCGGATACCATGTCGGTCAGTAAATTTTTGCACATGTTGGTTGGCGAATTCGGTACCATTGTCTGAAAGTAGTACTCTGGGTGCTCCCCATCGGTAGATAATCAAATCTTCAAACGCAGAAAGTATCGTTTGAGCTTGGGCTTTACGCAACGCTTTGATCTCAACCCATCGAGTGAAGTTGTCTAGGAAAACTACGATATAACGGTTCTGAGATTTGCTAGGGGGTAGTGGTCCCATGATGTCTACTGATACTACTGTCCAAGGGCCCTCTGCTACTCGTGGTGTCATCAGTCTTGGTGGTGGAGCTTGGCTGACTTTGGTCTGTTGGCAAACATTGCAGGCTCGAACAAATTTGCTTACATCTTTATGTAGTCCTGGCCAATAATAATGGAGATTCAGACGGTGAATGGTCTTCGTAGTACCCAGGTGTCCAGCGGAAGGTTCTTCGTGTGCTGCAGCAATGACCTTGGGTCTTTCTTCGCAGGGCAATACCAGTTTCCAGGCGTTCAGGTCACTTCCTAGGGTTTCATGCCTCTTTGTTGTTTATGGCAATACATGCGGTCATTTTCTATCTTCCAGGTGGGAAATGATTCGGGAGATTGTTTTATCTGGGTGGTTCGTTGTTGGTACCATTTGTCTTGAGTCTCGTTGATTGCGGCGAACTCGTCTTCATTCGGCCCATAGTGATCATTTTCGAAGGCTCTTGAGAGGGCATCTGGAACATGGTGCATAGCTCCTTTTCGATGAACTACGGTATAATCGTAGGCTTGTAAAGCTAGAGCCCATCGAGCTAGGCGTCCTGTGGGATCTTTTAGGTGATGTAGCCACCTAAGACTGCTATGGTCGGTTACTACGGTAAAGGGATATCCCTCCAGGTAGGGCCTAAGCTTTTTAATAGCCCAAACGACGGCTAAGCATTCCTTCTCTGTTACGGTATATTTACACTCTGCTGAAGTTAAGACGCGATTGATGAAGACAATTGGATGTTCTTCCTCGTCGATCTTCTGGACTAGTACTGCGCCTATGGCGTAATCACTGGCATCAGTTTGTAGATAGAAATGGTTTGAAAAGTCTGGTCGGGCTAGAACTGGGGCCGTACATAGGGATTGCTTCATGTTGTCAAAAGCTCGTTGTTGGTCCTCCTCCCAGTGCCAGGATACATTTTTCTTCAGTAGCTTGACTAAGGGTATCTTTTCCTCGGATAAATGTGGCAAGAATTTTGCATACCACCCTATCATTCCAAGAAACCTACGCAACTGTTTTAATGAAGTAGGTGGAGGGTAATCTAGTATGGGCCTTACTTTGTCAGGATCCGGTATTAGACCGTCTTGATTTACCAAATATCCTAGGAAGCGAACTTCCGCACAGCATAATTGACTCTTCTCCCAGTTGATTTCTAGGTTAGCCTTTTCGATGATTTTGATGACTCGCTCCAGCCAGGTCAGATGGTCCTTGAAGGTGGTAGTGACGATGATGATATCATCAAGATACGCGAACACGTTAGGTTCTAATTCGGGACCGATTAGGCGATCTATGAGTCGTTGGAATGTAGCGGGTGCGTTGGTCAACCCGTATGGCATTCTGGTAAAGTGAAATAGGCCTTTCCCTGGTACGATAAATGCAGTGATTTCTTTACTGGATTCTTCCAAGGCGACCTGAAAGTATGCTTGACTTAGGTCCAACGTGGAGATGTACTTAGCCAATCGTAACTTGTCCAAAATGGCCTCGATATGAGGGAGTGGGTAAGCATCCTTCTTCGTAACAGAGTTGACCTCTCGATAGTCAATACAAAAGCGATACTTTCCGTTGGGTTTAGGGACGATCACTGGACAACTGGCCCACGAGCTAGAGGATCGCTCGATGATTTCACTGGCTAACATCTTATCTACTTCAGCATGCGCTATTTCATAGATCTTAGGGGATATCCTCCTAGAGCGTTGTTTAATAGGTGTATTTCCCTGGACATCAATTCGCTGTTTTACCAAGGGCGTTATTCCTGGTTTGTCTGATACCGGTTTGGCGTGAATCTTCTTGAATTCTTCCAGAATAATTTCCTGTGTCCTATCCAATTCAACAAGGGCGGCACAATCAGTGGTATTCCTCGCTGTGACTTTGATTAGGCTCTTCGGGAAGGTGTGCCAATTTCCTCCTTCAGTCTTCCAAATTCCTTGACGCAAGTTAATTATAATTCCAAATGCTTTTACGAAATCTATACCTAAAACGCAGTTATAGTCTAGTGTGGGAGCAGCCCGAACGGATAGGATTCGTTTTTCGCCCTCAATAGAGAATTCTAGAAGCGCGTCTCCCGCCGTTGCACATTGACTCCCATCACCTAAACGTAATTTACCTGCTTTGGAAAAATCCAAAAAATCTTTAACTAAATAAATAATACTACTACCGATGTATGTGCGTGCGGCGCCGGTGTCTAAAAGAGCCCTAAACTTTTCGGGACCTATAGTGACCCATAAGTAAGGCCTTTCGTCCTCGACGCTTGGTTTACGGATATCCTTCCGGATCGGTAACACGGTGGCTATTACAGCTATTCTTTCCATTTGGTTCCCTTGTGATCCTCGCGTTATAAGTGGAATCCTGCTCACATCATTCGTACTCCATACGTTTTCTAAATTATTGATGGTTACATCGAAGCGTTTGAGGAAATCCATTCCTAAAATACAATCTAGGGCAAGGGTAGGGATTACACTAAAGGGAAAGTCCGCGGAGTTATTACCTACTTGTATTCGGAAGATTATGTCCGTGGAGATGGCGCAAATTTGGCCATCGCCTACCTGTACGCAATTTAACGGTGCTAGGTGACTATCTGAGGGAATCCCTGAAGCTATTCGAGCATTAATATAACTTCGCTCAGCTCCAGTATCTACCAGTCCAAGACAAACTATTTCCCCAATTCTTACTTGCAAATAACCGCGGAAATCGGGAGGTGCTACTAAGTCACCCATTAAGTTTGGAGGGACCGGCCTCAGAGACACGCTAGCGCTTGTAAAAGAAATAAAATTATTATTAAAACTAGCTGCTTCTCTACTAATAGGGGGATCGCCACTATCTCCTTTCCTCTCCTGATATCGTGCTGGTAAATTGTACAAGTCCTTCTTCAATTTGGATGATCGTTGTTCCAGACACGAATCTTCGGCTCTTCCCTCTGAGGCAGCTTCCAGTAATAAACTCCTCTTTTCATCTTCTAAAAATTTGTTAAGGCGAATTCCCTCGGAAGGGATATCCTGTTTATTCGTGAGAGTAGTCCTGTTGGTTTGCACTTGTTTGCGATCTTCAGCTTTGTTTTGGTCGTTTCCTAGATCCAATGGGAGTTTCCTTAAAGTGTTGGGCCTTGGTGGTTTGCTTGAGGCAGCGCTGGCCCCATTCGCTCGCCTCCACTGGCGTTTCCCGGCAGATCGTTATAGTTGTTGACGGTTGGCGGCATGTTTGAAGCAGATATTCTCGGTCTTCGGGGGAGGGGACACTCGGGAGCCCAGTGGCCTAATTGTTGGCAGTTATGGCATGGGCTATTTTCGCGAGTGTGGCGAATATTGATAGTTGCATCGGCTGTTGGCGTATTAGCAGTAGTCATCAGATTTGGAACTAGACGCCAGCTGGTAGCTCCTGGTGGTAGTGGAGGTATCAGCATGTATTGTGGCATTCCTTGTGAAACGACTGGTGCGGTGCCGGCAGTAGGTGTTCCCCTATTCTTGGGTCCTTTTCCGAATCCTCCCGATTTCTTCTTGAAAGTTTTTGCTTCTCCTACGCTAGCCAGAGCGGAATCACTTTGTGATGACGCGTCTGTGGAACTCTTAGGTTTGTTTTTCTTCGCCTGTTGTTTAGGCCGTTTCTGTTCAGACTGGGATTTCGTGTCTGTTTCTTCCTCATCCTCTAGCGGGGCACACTTACTGGTGGTTTTGGACGGCCGGGCATAAACTGCACTAGGAACCGGTACTGTTCCTGTCTGATTGGTGGTGCTTCGGCGATTTTTGATTTTCGTCCATTGTTGTTCCAATTCCTGGCCAATTCTAACTAGCCTTCGACTAGAAGTGATTTCACTCTTAAGGAAATGCCTGGTGTACGATGGCAATAGGTTGTCATATATGATAGACAAACGTTTCTTATCCTTAAGAGGTGGGTCTAAGTAGGAGAATATTGTCTCCATATTTTCCACAAACTCCTGAATTCCTTCTTGATCTCCTTGAAGACGGGAATATGCTTGTTCCTTGATCCGCTTTCTGGATTCTTTGGATGCGAATCGTTGTTTGAACTTTTTCTCGAACTTTTCCCATGTTCGACAATGTTGACCTTCCAGTCGGTACCATTTTACAGCTTCCCCCGATAGTACCACAGGCAATGCCTTGAGCAAATCGCTGTGGGCTATCCCTGATCCTTGGCAGCATCTGTCTAATCGTTCTAAAAACGAATACGCACTTTCCTTTCTTTCGTTCACGTACGAGATCTTCCATTTGTGTAGTGCGTCTACTGCTCGATTTCCCCGGACTATTCTTCCTGGACGGTGTCGATGTCGGCGATCGCTAGCTTGGGTATCGTCAGAGCTGTCCGATTGGCTTTCCTTGTCTTCTGAGGACTCATCTTCCGAGCTAGATGCGTGTCGGTTGATTATCCTAGGGCGATCCCTATCTTGTAAGCCTTGATGATGGGCAGATATTCTACGTCTTCCAGACGACTCCCTCCCACCTGACTCTGGTTGAGGGTGTGTTTCTACCAGACGCAACGCTGGCTGGTTTGGGACAGGTCTCTCGACCGGAGGTAAATGCCTAACTTCTTGCTGTATTTCAGGCTCTCGGGGATTTCTGGCTCCACGGCTGCGATGACAGGTTTCTCCCGGTTTATTTTGGAGTGGGGGCCAATTGCTGGCTGAGTCATCTATATGTATTCCTCCGGCCGCAGCATGGGATTCCATGGATAGGCGTTTGAATTCTTCTAAGGTAGCTTTGGCGATCTTTTGAATCCGCGCAGCTTCTTCTTCTTCTGGTGACAATCGGGTATTTCTTCTTCGCACCGTGGATGTTGCTGCAAAGCACCTTTCTTGGCCATGAGTCATTGAATTTAGCGAACTCGCTAGGTGATTTCCCCTGTCTTCAAAGGGGGATAGTCCTCTTGTTCCCGAGGGTGGAAGTGGGTCCAGTCTCCAGCCTGGTGCCGAGGTTACGTGAGGCAGAGTATTCAGTCCAGGAATGTACGTGCTGGCCGTGTAAGGCGATATTGGCGAGAATCGTTGGACTTCGGAAGGAATCGATCCTTGTGAACAGCTAACCGTTTGCACGGTGGTGTTTATGGACGCCATGGTAGTTACCGTAGAGGTTACTACAACCGTTGCTACTCCTCCAGCTGCTACGGTGATCGTTGTAAGTTCGGCTGGCGTGAGGGTGTTAGTTTCTTTCACTGAATTTCTGTCAGGCATATTGACTTGAGAAGGGGTGAATCCCTCAGCTCCGGCTTCGTCTCTGTTCGGATCCCAACGAGCTGCCGTAGGGCCGAGTTCCTTACGCTTTAGATATCTAATTAGCCTATCTTGGAGTTGGTTGAGTCCCGAGTTAGAATTCAGGCCTTCTTCTTGTAAGGTTCTGACTATATCGCCAAATGGTAGTGTCATCACCTCCTCTCTAATGACCTGTTCGGTGCGTTTACTATTTTGTCTCTTCTGCGCACGCTTATCTCGACTTCCACTGCTTCTTCCAGACGAACCCATTTTATGATTTCCGGTGTTCAGGAGAGGATGGAGAAAGCTGGCCGACAACGTATGTCTATGTTGGGGGTTAGCTGATTAAAGGTATATTTACTTGAACTATACAAGCCTAATCGCAAATAGTACGTTTAACTTAAACAGTGTACTCACTTGAATAATGAAGCTGAAAAGGGTAACAACAAGTGTAAACTTCAATAATGAGGCGGTATTTACGCCAAAAGAGGAAAAAAAACAATGATATATAAGGTATAAAAATACTGATGGGGATATTTGTTTATTTATCCTACAATAAGGGAATTAATAATCATCCAACAATCAAAAAAGTCGCCAATTTAATATTTCTTAAGCGTTGAATCACAAGAAAAATAATTGGCTGGTAGTGTATATGTACCGTGAGAAATTTATGTATAAAAAAGTAAGTGATTTTAGGTGACCCTTCTTGGACTTATCGGTCACAAGAAAGATGCACACGGCCGACCTTCAAATCCGTAAACTTTATCTAAGTTGCGGATTTCTTCTCGCCAGCCGTCAAGTAGCAGATCTCGAATTTTTTTTTTTTTTTTTTTCGTTTTCTGCTTTTGGTATTAATTACAGGGCTTCCTATATAGGTTTATCCCTCAATTATACCAATTCAATTAACAATTAATACTGAATAACAACAACAAAAAAATGTAATTCCAACTACTATTTTCATAGGTTGAGATTGCTCTTGAAGCGCCAACAATTGCGCGCAGGATTGGATCCTTTAAGTAATATTCAATTAAGGGTTTTCCTCTCAAGGGTTATCCCTTAATTGTATTATAGCAATCTTTTATAGGAATCTATGGTAATTAACCAAGGGTGTGCGAATTATACGCAACAAAACCTTGGCAATAATCCATTAAATGGGCAATTAATTATTATGGCAATTAATGACAAAAAATTGAAAGTAATTGTTTAGTTTACTTTGCCGTAATCGAAAGGGAAGGTCCTATTTATGAACATATGCATATGAAAATATCTGGGTAACATCATATATATTTTAAACGAAAGAAAGTATATAGGTTTAATAATATTAACTAATGAAGACTCTAACTACACACACAGAAAATTTCATGCAGGAAATTTCCTCGAGCTCGTCGGCGCTGAGAACCGCTGCGTTAATTGTACGCGTTGAGCACCGCTGCCAGTACTTGGAAATTATTTTTCCTAGTACTGTGTAATATTCCCGTGTAATATTTCGACTTTCTATAACGCGTATCAAAACACGGCGAAGCAGCGAGCTCGAGCGCGCGAACGTAAACAACGTTGTTTTGGTCCGCGACCTCGCGTCCTCTCACTACCCAACCGACGCTTGACTCGAAGTTTCCTACAAATAACTTATTATTGACTGAAATATAATATCTCAATAATAGTTAATACTATAATAAGGGTTAAATATAAATAACGAAATTAATTAATACAATTGTAATAATTTATCCCCTAAGCGTCTTGGCGGGCCCCACGTTGGGCGCCATTTGTAACGTCGTATTTCGCGGCCTGGCCAATTAAGTGTTCTCGCTAAGGTTATTACTTGAAAGCGAAAAGTTTTACTTATGGGCCTTGGTTTGCCAGGGGATAGGCAGTGACCAGAACCGACGCACAAGGCACACGGAGGGAGTTATTGGCCGGGTAATAAAATAAGTAAACGACTAGTTTCTGAGGCAAAAGAGATACAGCTTATTTTATTTTTGGTACGGATCTGCAAACGTGTTATAGTTACAATAGGGTATTCCCTCAGGCTCATTACGATGATAACGCTAATGGTATAATTTTGTCATCGATCTGACATATCCCGTGACAAAACTGAGATCCCGCCACATAAACAGTTTACGGGGGGGGGGGGGGGTTGGGCGCCAGCTTGCGTGATCCGTATCTATGACCCTCCGCGGCTGACCGGCTTGAGGTTATCTCGAGGTGTGGACCAAGACGCTTCACATGAAAAATCCGAAAATAATATGGGTTGCGGCTAGGGCAGTGCGATTTGCACAGGTATGCGTCGGGGGGGGGGGGGGGCTCCGAGGAAGCTCGACACCGCTGTCCTCTGACGAGGGACTATCCCCGCCTTAATGTGTATTCTCGAAATACTAAAGGGGTTCCCTACGCGATTCGCGGCCCGTTACACCGACTTACTACTTTCCAAACTGACCCCGAAAGAATTACGTCATAATACTAATAATCGATAAAAAGAAAGAGAATCAATGTTCGGACTAATACGTCCCTCCCGATTAGAGGGATTGTCGCGCAGCCGAACGCGGAACGGCTACCCGCGCCTGACGAAACTCGAGAAAAGAAATAGGACAAAGACGAATAATAGGTCCTGATTTCTTCTACGAAGAAACCAGGTTTACCTGGAATATAGGGCTACTTAGGTGATAGGAACAAAATAGGTTGTGTAGCATGCTCCCGTGCGTGTCCTCCACCGCCAGATTGACAGCTACGCCTGCTGCGATGCTGCTAGTCCCAGCTCCACGGATTCATGCATTCACCACTCACTATCACCTCTAGGCAATCAACTACAGGGCAATGCCCTTACCGAAAAAGGGTGTCTCGGCGACGAAGAAAAGAGACACAAAAAAAGAAACTGGGAGCACGTCCGGGCTTAAGGAATCCCAAATTACGAGTAACTCGGGGGACAGTGGCACGCGAGATGGTTACCGTCGCGCGTGCGCGGATCGACCCCCTATCGACCCGCGATCGAACCCATTACGCGTAATGATCGCGGGGTCACACAGGTGGCGCCTGCCCCTCCCTTTTACGAAAGCAAGGAGAAGGCAGGGCATGGCGACAATTATCTGACGTGCGGGTATCTCGTCACAGTGTTTTGCGGCATTCGAGAGCTGTCGGTTGCGAACTAAGACTAACTCGCCAACCTCATAGTGCTTTTCACGACGACGTAGATTATACGGTCTTGCCTGTCGTTCGTGCGCTTCTTCGAGAGCATACTTGAAAACTGTTCTAAGTGTTTCCAAGCGTTTCATGCGTGCCAACCACTTTTCTGTCGGTTGCTGCATGATTTCGGTATCGCCTTCTAATTCGCGTCGCATCGACCTTGCCGATTCTGGTTCTCTACCCAGATTAGCAAATGCAGGTGTAGCTTGCAGTGAACCATGGTGGGCAGTATTAAATGCAAATCTAAATGCATCCAAATGCTGATCCCACTCAGGGGGAACAATCTCTTATGGGAAAAATTTAGCCACCGTTAGTGGCGCCCTCACTGTAAGCCCGTCAAGCGGAACTAAGTTATGAACGTGTAAGCATGCGCGGGCGGCGTAGCTAAGTGACGCCGACGCTATATTTCCCGCCATGTATGTCTATGCTCTTATTTCGGACTGAAAGTAGTTACTCCAATTGTTACAGATTTTTTTCACTGTTAAACAAAGTTTTTATTGTGATTATCAATTGTATATTTTAAATATATATATATATAATTATATATATATATATATACATACTTATATATTAAGATTTTTTGAATAATAATATATGTAAGTATTGTGCAGCTAAATTTAACCTAACTTTTTAGTGTGTTACTTAAAATATTTTCTGTGTTTATTTATACTTAAATGTATTTTTAGAAGAAAAGACTGAATTGAAGATGGTCAGGTCGTGCTGTGTGCCGCAATGTTTGTCATCACATGCGGCTCCTAGTCATGCATTTCCTAAGGACATAAATAGAAGAATGAAGTGGTTTGCCAGTTTAGGGATAGCTTCAATTCTGGATGACAATGAAGTAAAGAAGTTACGAGTTTGTCATAAGCACTTCACAGAAAGTGACTATAACTGCAGTGGTACAAGAAGAGTTTTGATACATGCAGCGATTCCCACTTCTTCTTTTCAAAATGTTAATGAAATGCCAGTGCCAGAAATGTCAGACCAAACAGAAATGTTACATCAATATGAAATAGAACAACAAGATCATAGCCCCATATTACAAGTTCATCAAAATGAAATAGATAATTTGAAGATCATTGTTGAACAGGAACAACATAACAAATTGCAGCAACATAGTGACATATTAGCAATCCATCAACAAGAAATAGAAAGATTGAAAACCATTGTTCAGCAACAATCAGCATATAGACCAGATTTGAAGGATATAACAAGAAAACAATTATTAAGTCCAACTGCTAAAGGATTGTACGACAAGGTGAAAAAGATGAAGAAAGAGAGAACAAGACTTAAGAGGCTTTTAAAAGACCAACGGTGTAATAAGAGAATCACTCTATTACCCAGAGCTGATAAGCATGGCAAGGTTGACAAAGCAAACCTTATAAGGCAGCAGTTTGTGGACATGATTGTAAGAAATAATGACCTGAAGCCTCAGGTAAAATATAAAACATTAGAAACAATTGTTCGAAAAGATAGGATGGAAAGTACAGCTTTTAACGAATACTATATTTTCATTTAGAATTTATGAACTTAAACTTTCAACGGAAACTAATATTCATTTAATATTTACTAAAATTATCATTATAATTTCTGGAATAAATGAAATTATAGTAATGTTATGTATATATACTTATGTTAAGCTGTCAATTGAAAATAAAACTTATTTTCTTACGTGCTGTATTTTTCTTATATATTGCTTGGAAAGTTAGCATTTCAACATTTCTTGATAATATTTGTTTTAATAATTCTGTGATTTAATTGAAAAATGATCAGAATTTGAAATAATGAGATACTAACTCAACATATAACCGGTTGTTATGTTTTCAAATTTCCTTTAAACTCAAAATTTAAATGGAAGAAAAATATTTTTTGATATTATTTTTTAAAGATTAGCTTTTCAATTTTAACAATTATATCAAGAATAATCGTAATGATAGATCCTTTTTGCTTTGTTTAAAATCGAAATTCATGGAAAGCGTTAGCTTATTGTAGAGTTAGGTATTGGAGTTCTTGTGGAAATTTCAATATATCATTTTTTAAGTCCCTGGTTTTATTAGTTAAATTAACACAATTATTAATACAAATTATCATAAACTAGTAAATTCGGTTACACAATTGAAGTATCTAATTGGTACATAGATTTTTTATTTTTTTTTTTTGTAGGCAAGACGTTTTACCTTAGAAGAGAAAATGTTTTGTATGGGTATTTATAAAAGATCTCGCTCATCTTATCAATACCTAGCGAAATATCTACTATGTCCTTCCATCAACACACTAAATATACAACTGCAATCTATACCATTTGAAACAGGATGCAATCAAGTTATTTATAATTACCTCAAATTAACAGCGAAAGAAATAGATAAAAAAGATTTAAATGTAGTGTTATTATGGGACGAAATGTCACTGCAACCTACATTAACATATGATGGAAAGAGAGACAAAATTATGGGATTTGAAGACTGGGGTCTAAGAAGAACTAGAAAAATAGCTGACCATGCAATCATGTTCTATCTAAAGTGCCTTTCTTCAGGAAACCATATGCCTCTTGGTTATGGCTTTTGTAGTGCTGCTACACACAGCTTTCATCTATGTAGATGCATAAAAGAATGGATAACTTTATTGTTGAAATGCGAATTTAAGCCAGTAGCAACTGTTTGCGATCAGGGAGGGCCAAACATCGCTGCTATCAATGCTTTAATACGAGATAGCAATGCTATACGTTATAAGAAGCATGGAAGTGCAAGTAAGAATACACAAATCAATTTTTTCTTCCTGTTTAATTTCCTTCGAAGGATGTAAGTATTTTTTTTTTCAGAAAATACATTTGTTATTGGAAACCAGGAAATCATACCACTTTATGATTATGTTCATCTACAAAAAGGAGTCCGAAATTACTTACTAACAAAGGACCTTAATTTAAACAAAAATGAAATAAAATGTAGAAAAAAAGTTGCTACTTGGAATGACATACAAATTGCCTATGACATGGACAAATATACTTTGTTGCGCCAAAGACAAATGCCAAAACTAACAGACAGACATATCATTATTGATTTAATCCCGAAAATGAAAGTTAAATATGCAACCCAGATAATAAGTCATACAGTAGCAAATTTCATTGATTTAGCTATAACTTGGAAAAATGGTAAATTTAAAATTGCATACTTGTTTTATATGAGATATAATATTGTCAATTTAAATTCCAGGTATTGTAAAAACAACAAAAGGGGATATTCAGTTACCTTTAAGTGCTGCAGCGACTTCAGAAGCTCTTTTGTTTTTCGATGAATTATTTGATTCTTTTAATGGAGAGAAACATAAAAAATTATCCAGCATCATTTCTTCCAGAACAAGTCATACAACTTTTTGGACTGGAGCAATTAAGAAATTAAAAGCTATGGAGTTTGTCGAAAAAGACACTCATGAAGCTGTTAAAAATAAAACCAAATGTTTGCATAATTGGATATGGACTATTACCGGTACACAACAACTATGGAAACTATTGCAAAAAGAAGGGTTTGCTTCATTAAACTTAAAGTTCTTAAATCAAGATCCAGTAGAGAACTGCTTCAGTCAAATTCGAGACCATGGGCATAGGAATAATAATCCATCCCCATATCAATTTTCAACAATATTTAAAACATTAATAGCAACAAACCTGACTTCAAAGCATTCAATTTCATCCAATTGTACAGAAGAAAACCAAGGCACTTCTTTATCATTGACAAAAATGTTTAAAACTGCAGAAAGTTATGCAAACACTCAGAATAGAGAAGAAGATATAGATTGTACACAAGCATCATTACCAACAGCTACATCGCCTAAAAACTTCATTGATTCAGAAGCAGTTACAAATAATGTGATACATAAAATAAAGCATGAATGTATAGAATGTGCACAAAATTTAAGTGATGGTGAAACAAAAAAACTGATACAAAAGGCCTTAGATACAGCAGAAATAAAAATGCAGAATTTTTGTCACGAGATAAAAGTTAAAGATAAGGTGAAAAGCATTATATATTTGGAAAGTTTTTCAAAAATTGAAATCCATTGTGTTAATAAAACTGATGATATTATTGACCTTACTGCCAAATACTTCATACTTGAATGGTGCAAATATATCAATAAAATTTTAACTGGAAAACTGCAAACGGAAGATGATGAAATTTCAAGTGGAAAACTACAGAAGAACAACAATAAAAATTCAACCGAAAAACTACAGAAGAAGGACAATAAAAGATTATCTGGAAAGATGCAGAATAATAATCATTATAACTATATATATCACGAAGCACAAAAAATATCCTCGCGTTATAAAAAAAGAAAATAGAAAGGCTTACATAATACTGATTCTGATATGCATAATGTATGTACATTTTTTCTACATTTTTAATATTTCCTGTGCGTTTTTCTTACAGTTTTATATATTTTCAGATAAATGACGAAAGAGATAATATCATCCGGAGGAAATTTAACAAATCTAGTCGTAGAAGCTGATAACTTTGTTAATGTTTAAATATTTGTTTAATTTTATTCTTTTTATTGTGCAATAATTTAACCAATTTGATCTATAAGACTGCTGGCTTTAACCTAAATTTATAATTTAATACTTATGAATTATCAATAAGAGAGAATGTATTTTTATATTTGTATAATTAATAAAACATTTGTTTATTATATTGAAATTATTATCACTATTATTTCCTGCTTTAAAAACATACATATTTAATATAATTAATTTATTAGCTTACTATTACTTTCATTCATTAAATAAAATTTATAATTTTAATATCACATGTATAAGTCCACTTTTAATTTATCAAGAGGTATTGTAAAAAAAAGGAATTATTTCTGTTCAATATGATGATACGTTATTATATATATAAGTACTAAACCGACCAATCCTATATAATTACAGTCAATTTGAAACTATAGCTCCTATATATATTTGTTACGGGAATTATATTTGAAACCATGGTTAACTTCTATCAGATTTTATTGTCCTTAAAATTAATTTGATTGTAAAAAGTTTAACATACTTATTTTTGTTATAAAATTAAAATTATCTAATAAAGTTGAACTAAAATTCTATTCGTAATCATGAAATAGAAGATTTTATAAGCTGAGAAACAATTATAGGTTTAGCCGAGTGGATCAAAGCAATGAACTATTTAGGAGGGATACCCATCATCGCAGGTTCGAGCCCCGTCAAGGATAGGAAATTTTAATGATTTTAATTTGAATTTCACCTTAAATGTTACATTAATAATTAATTGTTATCACATCTATATAAGTAAAACCACTCGGAAAATTGTTTTTATTTTTGTTGAAATTTATTTCATTTATGCTAGGAATTAGCGGACAAATGTCTATGTCAGGAACATTGAGATTTTATTTTTCTGCTCTGGCTTACATTTAGATTGTAATACTTTCAAATAAGGTATATACATTTTAATGAATATCAGGGAAAGCTTTGATGAAAGATAAAATAATTGCATGTCTGTATTTTATTGAAAATCAAGCAATACACAGCAACTGTTTTAGTGGCTATAAGCACTATATATGTATAAATATATGTATATATTGTACAAGTTAGTTCCTTTCTAAGGCCTGTCTTAGAGCGAGGGCGCCACTAACGCTGGCGCAATTTAATACATGGGAGATTGTTCCCCCTGATCCCACTCTCGATGATCAGAATCGAGAAAGGCCCTTATCATCATCTTCAGGCTTCTATTCACCCTTTCGGTGGGGTTTGCCTGGGGATGATATGGAGGTGTCGTGGTTTGCCTCATACCCGTTAATTGTAATAAAGCAGTTATGTCTTTATTTACAAATTCGGTACCATTGTCGGTAACTAAAACTTTTGGTGTACCCCATCTATGAATCACCAAGTTTTCGATAGCTTCTGCAATCTTTTTGCCGTTAGCGCGTCGAAGTGGGGCTACTTCGATCCATTTTGTGTATAGGTCTTGGATTACCAACACATACGAGAACCCTTGTTTACTTGGCGTCAGTGAGCCCATAATATCTGCCGATATTACAGTCCACGGCTGTTCAACAATTCGACGTCCCATGAAGCCGACGGGAGCTTGTTGTTCTACCTTGCAACGCTGACATTCGTCGCAGTGACTGACGTAAGCCATTACATCTTTGAACATACCTGGCCAGAAGTAATTTATCGAAAGGCGTCGATATGTACGATCGATACCTTGATGGCCGGCTTGCGGTAACTTATGGCATTCTTCGAGCACTTTCTGCCTGTACTCCCTGGGTATCACCAGTTTCCAAGCATCAAGATCTTCGAGCTCAGCATCTGCCAAATCTGAACGTCGTTGACGATACATCAACTCTCCATCTAATTTCCAATCAAGAAATTTTTCTGGCGTTCTTTCGATATCCTTTACGCGCTTTAAATACCACGCATCCTTGGTATCGGCGTAAGACGGTAGCAAAGCATTTAAACTTTCCGGTACTCTTGACAAAGCATCAGGAACATGATTTAAAGCTCCTTTACGATGTACGATCGTAAAATCGTATTCCATCAAGGCGAGAGCCCAACGAGCAAGTCTTCCAGATGGATCTTTTAAATTATGCAACCATCGGAGACTGCTGTGGTCGGTAATTACAGTGAAGTGGTAACCCTCAAGGTAACATCGAAACTTCCTTATCGACCACACCACTGCCAAGCATTCCTGCTCGGTCACGATATATTTTCTTTCGGGATCCGTAAGCGCTCTACTCGCGTAGGCGATTACTCTTTCTTGACCTTCGATAACTTGTGTCAAAACAGCACCTAAGCCAACATTGCTAGCATCGGTCTGTAATGCAAACGGGATCGAAAAATCTGGACAGGCAAGCGTTGGCGCGCTTGTTAAACATCCTTTCAGCGCGTCGAATGCTGACTGCTGATTGGCTGTCCATTCCCATGACTGATTTTTCTTTGTCAATTTCGTTAGCGGTTCAGCAACTGTCGCAAATTCTGGAATGAATCTTCTATACCAAGATGCCATTCCCACGAATCTACGAATTTGCTTTAAATTCTTCGGTATCGGGAACGTGATTACGGCTTCTGTTTTCGCCGAATCCACGCGAAGACCTTGACTGTCTACGATAAATCCGAGATATTTTACTTCCGTTCTATAGAAGAAACTTTTCTCCTTATTTATCGTTAGCTCAGTTTGCCTTAACTTTTCGATAACTTTATCCAACCATAATAAGTGTTCGTCAAATGTTTTGGTGACAATGATAATGTCATCCAAATAGACAAATACATGTGGATAAAATTCGGGACCCAATAATTTATCCAGAGCACGCTGGAATATTGCGGGAGCATTAGTTAATCCATAAGGCATTCGCTTAAATTGAAATAAGCCTCTGCCTGGAACAATAAAAGCCGTGATACCACGTGACTTTTCTGCTAGCGGTACCTGCCAATACGCTTGACTCAAGTCGAGCGTTGTTAAATAATTGGCCTGTCGTAACTCATCTAGGATCGCAGCCATGTTCGGTAATGGGTACGCATCCTTTTTAGTTACAGCGTTAACGCGCCGGAGATCCACACAAAAGCGGAGCTTGCCATTGGCTTTCTTCGCCATGACTACCGGGCTCGCCCAATCACTTTGCGACGGTTCGATAATGCCATTGGTTAGCATATCGTCAACCTCTTGCCACATAGCTTGGCGGATTTTATCCGTGCACCTATGAGCTCGCTGTCTGATTGGCTCGTGATCTTGCACGTCAATTATGACTGCCGGTAACTTTGAAATTCCAGGTTTTCCAGAAATGGGGGGCAGTTTAATTTCTAGAAACTCTTGTAATTTCTTAGCGTTATCATTATCGGGAACCATTAAGCCGTTATTCACCACTACACAGTTTAGTGATTCGGCATTTGAGAATCAATGTTTATTTTGAGGTTTTTCCTTGTAAGTCCATTCTCCCGTGGAGAAGTCCACGACAACGTGAGCATCTTGTAGGAAATCAAGTCCCAAAATAAAATTACTCGACAAGGAAGGCATCCATAGTGTGTCAACTATAGTTGTCTTACCTTCAAGAAATATCGGGATCTTGGCGGACTCAATTACTTTACATGTGTAATTGTTGCCAACGGTAACTCTTAAGGGTTCTATCTTATTGGCTTGTATACCAATTGAATTAAACAATTCAATGGCTACTTTGCCTGCAAACCTGCGTGAGGCTCCCGAGTCCACCAGCGCACGCAGCTTTTCCCCTTGTACGGTGATCGTGGTGTAGAATGCTAGTTTCCTAGATCTATCGCCAAACGTCGTAATTACTATATCAGTAATATCACCGACCGGTAACTTATCGACCGATTGATCATCGTTCGAATTTTCGGTAGCAACCACTCGAGCGCTTGTGTCCTGTGAGTGTTTGTTTACATTCTCCGTCTCCAACATAACATGTTGGTCTGAGAAGTCGCGGGAGCGATAATTATGGTTAATATTCACACATTGCTGTACTGAATATTCTTCGACATAATTATCCGGGAATATATTATCTTGGTTTTCACCCAAGATTTTCGGTATCATGTTTTTCCGCTCTTGGAGTGTCGTAACATTCTCGGGAAATTTTACTAACTACTCTTGGCGTTTTTTGAACAGCATTTAGGGCACTCCGCTGTAGAAACCCCTTTGCTGCCACATCGGTAACAGAACATTGTTCTCTGCTCTTTACACGCACTCCAACCGTGTCCAGCTTTCCCGCAATTAAAGCAGGTAGCGCTCGGGCCCGGCTGTTTACGTTTTGAGCCCTGCCGGCTGTTATTGTTGCCAGCTGCCTTATCTAACGAAGGTTTCGACTTGGAACTGGTTCCTTGTCGGTTCCTTGTTGATTTAAAGGCTTTCAAATGCTCTTCGTTATCATTCGAATCTTCCGTTGTTGATTCGTCGGTATCAGAGCTGGATGTTTTATCCACTTCTAGGGCACGCACACCGTGTCGCCTAGACTCTCGGGACCTTCCATGACTGCCGGTATACGCCAACTCAGGAACTAAACTTTCCTCAGGCGCGGCAGGTGGACGGTATTTTAATGACGGCCTATAAGCGGCTTCGAAATTGAGCGCCAAACGCTCAAATTCTCGATACGTCATATTTTTGTGTATAGCGATACCTCTTCTATACACCGGTAGCATATTCTTGTGCGCGATAGCGATTCGGCTCCAATCCGATCTTTCTCTGCCTATTTTCCGAATATACGACTGTATAGTCTGCAAATAGGCTCGCACAGATTCGTTAGCACCCTGAGTTCTTGTTAGAAGCTCAGTCTCCAGTTCTTCCTCCCATGTTTGTGATCTGAAATAAGACCTTAAGGCGGACTTAATATCAGACCAGGTTGAGAATTCATTATCCTCAAACCACATCCTCGCCACACCTGTTAGGATGTGGGGAAAGACGTCAACCAGGTCGGAATCTCTTATCCTGAAAAGGTTCAGGACGGCCTCGGTTCGAGAAATAAAACTCTCAACCGCCTCCGTTCCATCGCCCGCAAAGGTTAAGTTTGACCTCTGGAGAGATTCGAGAACACGCCAACGGGGCATACAGTCATCCCCTTGGCCGGTAACTTTTCCAGGTTTTCCCTTCAGGACCCTCGTCCTGTAGGCCCCCTGGAATATCTCAGCCGAAGCATCGTCTGATGTCGGTTGAGATTCGAGATCATCGCTCGGCCTTGTCACTGTCAACAAAGGTTGACCCTGATTGGCCGATGCCGGTAGAGCGGCCGCGGTCTTTCGCGGTCGGCCTCTAGCACGCTTTTCGGTAGCAGAAGCAGCTGCCACTGCTGCTTCATCGGGAACAGTCTTATTTTTCAGCAGCTTGTCAAAAGCCTGCTGGACTTGAGAAATGAAATCTTGGAAAGATCCTTCCAGTTTTTCCATTCTCTCGTCTAGACTCGAGATCTTCTTCTCCAGGTTTACCTGGGAAGCATCGGTAGCTGTCGGTTCTGCGAACTCATCAGAGTCGCCCGACCCGGTACTCCTCTTCCGTCCCGTGGACTCAGCCATCTACGTATGAACAATAGTGCGTGTTGTTTGTAGTCCAAGGGTTGTCGCTGGAGTGATCCGGCAAAGCTCTGTTTTGCCCCGTTAGCCGTCCGTCGGATAGGTTACCCCCACCCGAGCTTTGGACATGCGCAGACGATCTAAGTGATTCTCGTATTCTCACTTATCGCTTCTGCCCGATAACAATCGCCCTTCGATTAATCGAATTTCGATCTAGGCGCTCGATAGCTCTGCTTCATCTACGGGCCGCTAGATGGCAGCACTAGGATCGAGTTCATCGACCTCCAGTACCATCGATCACGACCGACGGCAGCACTTCGACGAATTATTGATTCGTCTTGCCGTCGATTACCGCTAGATGGCAGTACCGGTAACATTTCTCGACGAGGGTCCACGTGTGGTCTCTGTCTCACCTCGTCCTGAAAACATTGGCCTTTACCGGCTCAAGCCCATCAATTTTATTTTTGTTTTGGATGGATAGGAAAGGAATGAAAAGGAAGGAAAATAGGATGTAAATTGATGGGAAATTCACCGAGGTGTACGGTAGCGTGCGGGATCGTACGATTTCTCGTACCGGTAACATTCGGTAACTTGCAGGAGGAGTATTTCTAGGGCTCGACTAGCTGTGAAACCCTATCCATACAAACCTCCTTACGAGCCGCTTTCGTCTTTAGCGGCTTCGAAGGTTTTTCCTTCGGTGGGGTTACCACCTGGGGAACTGCCTTCGGAGTCGCCTCGGAAAGCCGTGGTTGGGCGTGTACTTTCCCACGATCGGATCTGCGTTTTGCCGCTATCACCTTACGTGGTACGTTCGTACCCGCATTCGCCACGTATGGACCGATTGTCTGCCAATGCGGCCCACAGGCAGGGCAGGTGCGCAACGTTTTCCCGGTGCGCCCACACCCTTTACAGAAAGCATCTGTAACTGGTGTAGGGCATTCGGAAAACCGATGGCCCTTACCCTTGCAATTCCAGCATACACGTATGCCGAAATTGCCGGTAGCGCGCGTGGCCACAGGATCGGAAGGCTTCGCCTTCTTCACCGGTGGTGCCGGAGTCACCTTAGGCGGCAACGGTTGCTTAACTCCTTTCGGAGGCTTGACGGACGCCATAGCTGCGTATGACGGCCGCTTCGTCTCCGGAGCAGCTACCGCTGTCTTCCGCTGGACCTCCCTGACCCGCTTGCGCTCCTTTCGGGAGAGCTTACGGACAGGGGTGCTCAGCACAGGTTCCTCGGCCACCTCGACCGCTGCCACGACTTCGTGGTAGAGGTCCAGGTCCGCTCGGAAGAGAGCAGCCAACAACTCCACTAGACTACGTCTAGGAAGACCCCGGTTGCTCCCCTCCATAGGCGTCGGGGTTACCGAACGCATCCTGCAGTGTCGCTGCATTAATTCGCTGAGTACCTGCGTACCCAGCTCCTCATGCCCAGACTCTACAGGGTGTTTCGTCAACCCCTCGGTAACAGGTGGGCTACCGCCCACCTCGGTAACATCAACGCAGGTTGCCGCCGGAACGTCAACCTGCGCCACGGGAACAGGTGCGGGATCGGATGCGGGACCCTCAATAGGGCCCGCAGGAGATGGGGATGCCAGAAGGGCATCCTCATCGAAGGAATCCTGTGCCATAGGCACAGGAGGAGCGAGAGCGTCGCGAGCGGCGACAGTCGTAGCCGAGGGCGAGACGTTCTGGGATGCCATTGTATAGGGCGGAGAGAGAGAGAGCGAGGAAGGCTGAGAGAGAGGGAGACGGAAGAACAATTTGTTCTGTAGGGATCCAGGGTAGGATGAGATGTGAGGCGACTTGCCGGCTCGCGGAACGTTAGCGAGGCGTTATCATCCGTTGCCAAATTTCCGATTCTGCGCTTAATTCGGTAATTATGTTTGGCAACATCTCGATAGCTAGCTAATTGAACTGCTCTGACAGTTAGCCGATCGGGCTCCGCCAGGCAGCATGGCTCAGCTCAGCCGGTCGACTTGTTTACAAACAAGCGCTCAGCTGTCACTTGCCCAGTCAAGTAGCCTTTTCGGTAGCGTTAGATTTTAACACGGGCGAATATAATATTAAATTATATTTGCGCCCGTGGTTCTCATCCAATTTTCCGTTAGCTTAGCATGGGTTGCTCGAATTCTACGTGAACACGTCAATTCGATCAGGCTATCAATTCTTAACAGAATTTGATCCCTTTTACAACCAGATGATCTTTTCATGCTTTTTCAGCGTTTCCGAGCCTCCAGAAAATAGTGGGCCACCTATTCCCTGAAAACACCAACACTTCCGGTAACTTCTCGGACTTGTGGATTATTCGTTCGCCGAATAATTAATCTATTATAAGAAACCACGTTGGGCGCCATTTGTAACGTTATTCCCGTCAGTGCGAGGGGCCACTCACACTACGGGTTTTCCCATTACCTTCGCCCGTCCTTTTCTATCGGTATCAGGGCGCCAGTTGGTCAGTTGGGTGGCCAACAACCCTACGTTATCAATTGGGTCCTTCGACCCCATTCTCTATGCATCTTATACGGCCCTGCGGCCATGCATATGGACGGTAGCGGTAGCCAGGGTCGCTCAGTATGCTAGGTCGTGGAGAGAGGGGAGGGTTCCTTACGGAAGTCCGAGCCTCGCAGACCTGCCTGCTGAGGGGCATACATTTCTCCCTCACCACCCACACACACAGGTGGTGGTGAGGAGTGCGGGAACATGCGGTATCAATTGCCAGAGCATAGCGTTTTGCCAGGAGCGGACCACCACGGAGGCAATGTTCACGGCCCGTCCAGCCATAGCGCAAGCCTATGGGATTACGGAGGGCACCGGGACACATTCCAACGGGCTAACTACGCCCCTGCACAACCCACTATGCATTGGCCGGTATCCAGTCGTGACGTACGTGCAGGCTGGCCTATAGCACACGCCTCACGTACGCGAACCGACCCATGGATGTCTGAGTGCCGCGTCACGCGCTCACCAGCACGCACGGACACATCAGCACAGTCCCATGGTCGCGTTCCGACTGCCTGCTATGGCAGTCTGCGCACGACATTCGCGCAGCCTGCTTGACGCGCGTAACCAGCGTTCAAGCCAGACTCGATGTTCTATTTCCCCTCCTCGTGGAGACTTATAGACACTGTCATTGTTTTAGGACTCCCCGAGGCCGCTTCTCCTTATCTCAGGTTGCCTGGGTTGTTTGGCATGGCCCTGCCTTACTTCTCAGGACAACCTGGACATCGTTTACTGGAGCGCCGGTCTTTTCATCCGGGCCTCTGCCTGTCAACGGGGTCTATCCTTGACGTTAGCTATAATCCACTCGTGAGCCTATCTCACGAGTCGGTAACGTAGGGATTAATAATATCCACTGTTCGGTAGCTTTTATGTTCTTTATTCGGTATCTCGTATACGTAACGGGGAACTTCGTTACACATTATTATAAATAATATTATATATGTATGATTAAAACAAGAAAAAACATTTTTTTATAAATTTTATTTTTTGATTTATATGAGCAAACGTAATAAATTATTTTAAATTAAACTTTGACTGGAGAAAGTTATTTTACTAAATTAAATTTATATATTAAAAGGATACTGTGGTGGCATTTTTTTTGCTTTATTCAATAGTAACTATTTACTTTTGTAGCTAAATATATCCGTACTACGACTATAATTCGGCCGCGTATTGTGGCTACATATGTTATCGTTGTTAAATTCTCGACCAGACGGCAATACTCGACTCAACGCATGCGCATTAACTATTCTCACGCGCCCGGAAGATTAACCGACAACGTTAATCAATAAACTTTTTGCGTATACTATTTTATTATTAAGTATTCATTAAATATCAATAAAAATTTCATGAAAAATCATTATTTTTATTTTGACATAGTTTTTAGGTTATGTTTTGTAATCTTTATTCACACAAAGGTTTTGACTTGCACTGTCGTTGCTGAGCCACCTTAAACAAATTCTTAAACTAGTCCAATCATTCAATCTAAGCAACAAATCATTCGCAATAGTGTCCGATTCACTTAGTGCAATTAGCAAACTTATCGCAAATAGCTTTAAAAATTCCTCTGACTTTTTTTCCATATATGCCATAGAAGTGATGAATAAAATTAAGCTACATAATGTCAGGGTAGTTTTGGTATGGGTTCCAAGCCATGTGGGGATTATTAATAATGATAAAGCGGACATAATAGCCAAAGACATGAAAATAAATGCTGATCTAAATATTTCGCTTCTCAGCAACGAATGTATTCTTAGAGAACTGAAAAACAAGATAGTAGATAACTACTACTTACAGAGATTCTTACCGAGCAATCTTACAGAAACCACCTTCTTTAATATATTCAACGAACATAAGTTCAGGATAGTATGGTTGGAAAACCATCTTGACCTTGAAAGATCGGACATCTCCACAATTAATAAAATCCTTACCAATCAATTTAACTGTAATAAATATTTATTTAAAATTGGAAAAATCGATTCTCCGAATTGTTCATGCTCAATAGGTGAAATTCAGGATTTAAATCACATTCTATGGGAATGCCATCTATATATGACAGGAAAAGGCACTTACTTGCAGACATAATCAAACATCCATCATATGACCATGATACTAACATCTTAAACATAATTGAACATGGAAACCCTGTTAATCTGAAAAATCTCTGCTCCTTCCTAAAAAAAGATTAGACGTTGCTAATGAAATATTCATTAACGATAAAATCTACCTCCAGCTAACAGACAATACTAGACATTGCTAGACGGTAGGGGGTTTGGGTTCATGTTCGAGATTGGGAGGAGCAAAATGCTGAGAAGTAGATTCCACATTTCTGCTATATCTCCCTTTCTCTCTTGCGCTGACAGTAGACGGCTAGACCGACAGCGTCTAGCCGCTCTATCTGTCTTTATCTCTCCGCGGCGCGCATGCGCGTCTTCAGGCCCTAGCGCGTCGCGGCCGCGACAGCGACACTACTTCCGCGCTTGGCCACTAGGTGGCCAGCGCCCGCAGCAGCTCTCTCGCTGGCAAGATTAGTGTCGCGTAATTACTTAAATGGGTCCTTGATAAGGACCCATCGCACCCCCAAACTGGCTCGACAGCTGCTTAAC
Organism: Prorops nasuta; assembly: GCF_024137725.1. Lineage (NCBI taxonomy): Eukaryota > Metazoa > Arthropoda > Insecta > Hymenoptera > Bethylidae > Prorops > Prorops nasuta. The sequence goes on along the minus strand of NW_027116821.1, from coordinate 1,276,779 downwards.
CCGCAGCAACCGCAGCAACTTTTTGACGCCTCTACGGCAGCGCCTCCACGGCCATCTAACGAACGCCTCCACCGGCGAACTCTTCTGGTGAATCACTTTGGTAAGTATCACCAACCACCCACCGCCTACCAAGAGGGGACTTCCCCTCTGCGGCAATCTCCTCCCTCCTAAGGGAGATTTCTCCGGGGACTTCCCGGGAGGAATTAAACCCTCTCCTTCCCCTCCACACTGCCTCCGAGGACTACCTTCCCACGTAGCACAGAAACGTTATATTGACGAGAAAATAACGTGGACATCACAGCGGCGATGTCGCTTTTGACGTTGAATATCACGTTGCTTCCCCATCACTGCGACGCTTATTGTCCATTATATAAACGTCATGCAAATAACGTCACAAATTAAACGTGATTTCCATAGTGCACAATGATGTTTCGTTAACGTCCAACTGATAACGTTGCAGCGACGTTGTTTACAAAACGTTTATATAACATTAGCTTTGTCAAACCGGTATGACACTTTTCTCTTTTTGATTTTAAGGTTATACTTTAACAAATAAATTTACTAGAATAATTATTTTTATTCCTTAAATTATTGTACAGAATAATTAATATAGATATACATTTTAATAACAAAAGTAAATTTTAAAATCATTTTTTTTTTTTTTGATACTTAATAGTTTCTGTTAGGTTTTATTACGAACCAATCTTCAGCTTTTAAACAAGAAAACAAAAAATATTACTTTCACATCATATTGTACCTCTACATGTATATCATTTAAGACTAATCGTGTATTCCGTTTGTCCCCATTATTTTCAGCCAATTCTTTTCAATTTCCTCAATTGATCAGCGTAATGAATAACCAAACTTACTTAATTTATTATCATAAAGTATACATATATAAGTTGGATTAGCAAATGATCGATTTACTTTAGACTAAGTATAATGAAAAAATTTAAATCCTAGAAGAAAAAACTCAAATGATTAATATTATATATAGTTACAGATTTAATATAAGCAATTATTATAGTAGGATTAAAGGGTACATACTTACATACTGTCAAGCTTCAATTTAATCTATTGATAGATGTCCTTCAAATGTATGTAAAATTGGTACAGCGTACACATAAACAGAATTTACTTTGCAATGAAATATTTTACATTTTATATCATCTAACATGTAATTCGTTTCCTCCGTCGAAAGATCAGTTAGTAAGTAAATATTGATATTCTTAGAACAGAAAGGCTTATCAAATGCTTGGTGTATGCTGTTAAATCTCCTGCATTTTACTTGAATATTTTCATTATTGGTTAAACAGATTCTTTGAACTAGTACTATACTGTTGTCTCGCATAAGAAAATATCTATCACTATCAAAAGTGCTTACAACAAAGTCCTTTGTCAGTATTTTTTTATAAAAAGTTTAACAGTTTTCAATAAAGAGATTCTTGAAAATTGGGAACATTTTGTGAATTTGTGGAGCCTTTACTTTGCGCTCCTCGTCTATGCGCTTTATTATTTGCTCCAAAGGAGATTTTGAATTTTTTATCTTTTTCTTCAATTGGCCTAAATAGTTTTCAAACTGGAAGCTGCTAAATGAGTCCAACGTACCATGATTAAAACAATCATCACAAATATGTATTAAATTGTGAACATTATGATTAATGTATTAATGACCATATAAACTTTTATATTGTAAAACAAATTGTAATAGATTCTCCCTAGCTATGTGTAAACTGCTTTTCACAAGGGATATGCTACACAGTATTCGTATTGAAGTAGCAAGAAGCATGAAATGTTTGTATAAATCACTTCTTAATATGCCTTTTAGTATAATTAGCCCCGTATAAAGCAGCATTTGCCGGAATTCTGTTGCTTTCCACCTGTCTAGTTCGCCCAGTTTGCGTGGTAATCTTGATAGTTCACAGGGAATAGACTTTCGTATCTTGTATAACTTTGTGTCTATTTTGGTAACTTGGTCTTTTGTTAAACGTGTATTCACAACCAAGACATACCAGGTGCATGTAGTCTAAAGGTACAGAACTTATTATATCAATTGGTAATTTTTCTAATACTGTACTTCTTATATGATATTCATCTTGCTTTTTGGTTCGGAAGCTTTCGTCCGTTCTTAATGGTGCATTTAATCTACCAAATGAAATACGACCATTTAGGTAATCTCCTTCCTCAGTACATTTAGTACAGGAAAAATATCCATTATGATTTTTGACACCTAACACGAAGGACTTGGCGGGAGCGTCACAAACTATACATTGTAATGATAACACATGTGTTTTATTCTTATAAAAAAAAACTTCTCTTATTTCCATAAATTCGTCGACCAATGGTAGCAAAAAATTTTCACAGCAATCTGGCTTTGCTTTACCATAATAAAGTCCTACCACGAAAGGGTCGTTAGTACTGATATTGCTGGTACTAATTAAGATCGACCAAAATTGTCCATTACTAGATTCGTAAAGTGGCAATCCATCAACGTTCAGTATTAAACATAGTTTATTAGGAATACATGAACTTATACTTTGCAATTTATAATGAATTCCTTTAGCAATTCCGAAATGGTAGTATTTACCAGGTTTCATTTCACAAACTTCACACTTTTTATTACTCGTTCTCAATATGCTTCTTGAATCGACAGACAATTGGAAGGGTACTACATTCTTTAGAATCTTCGGTAATTCATTTAATGCATAGTGACTTATACAATTTTGTATAGTCAATAACGCAATTTTTTGTTTAAAACTCTCATTGCTACTTATTTTTTGTACGTGTACATCTGGGCTATCTTCATTTACTATTTGTCTATTAATTTCATTATTCAATGAGACTTGTGTCGACTCACATTGAATTGGTTCTATATGTATTTCCGGCACGATTTCATTAGTTACGCAACTGGTTTCTACTTGAGTTGTTGAGCTTTCATTATTTTTATTGTTCAGAATATTATAGAATAAGAGTTCATGTTGGATCTTTGATTTTAGTGAATTCAATTTGTCATAGAAGTATCTCTTTTTTGTACGTTTACATACACTTCTTAGCGATTTTTTCTCTCTTAAGTATTTCTGTTTCTAAAAAAAAACACATTTTTTAATAACCTTATAGAACGCAACATTTCAATAACAATCTTACAATATTTCAAGTATTTACAATTTTATACTGATATTAATTCCCATACCTCAAATCTACTTTCTGACCTTGAAACATTTTCGGCAAGAGCAGTGCGTAGTTCATACACTCCATTGAAATTTTGTTTATCTTGATGCATAACTACTTCAGAACCATTTGTCACGGGTCTTTTCAAATTGAACAACAAATATGACAGAAAAAGAAATGTGTTAATGATAACAGTCAACTATTAATATATTTCTAAAAGTTAATAGTATTATGATGTGAAATATTTATATCAGCATTATTATATAGTGGACATAGAGATCATCAGTTTTTCAGCATTTATTGAATTAGCATCTATTGATAGCTATTTTGCAGAATATATGTAACATCCCAAATTTGGATTATTTTTTTCAAGAGACGATAAAAATTTATCAATTTGAATATTAGAGAAAATTGGACTTATATTTTGTTCAATCTAGTAAAATATAATAGAGCATTAAAAATAAATGTGGATCAACTTTTGTAGAATCGTAGTAATGACAAATTTTCATCATCTCCTGATAAATAATCTAAATATATAGGATATGATCTTATACAAAGAGTTATTGATCTGTAGAATCTTAAAATCATGCATATATAGTTTAAACTACTTTAAATGATATATGTATAATTTATAAAAGTCGTTGAAAGTTATAACTTTACTTTGATGCTTTTCTGGCATTACATCTTACATGCATTTTTCCAAATTTCTAATTTCTTTATTCATAAGTTTTAAAGTCATTAAGTGTTGCTCTTACCGAAAAGCAGTTTTCTAATCACCTAAAGGCAATAAATGTATTGTAATTTTGTTAAATATAAATATTTATACCAATTTAAAAATATTATTGTTTTAATTAACTTACTAAATGTTTTTATTATTTGGCATTTATAAATTTTACACATATTACAAATAACGGACCTTTTTTGAATTATTGAATTGTAATTTTTATTCTTTCAAGGCCATTCGCTATACAGAATATTATTTTTGACAAATCAAAGATAATGAAACAGGAGACACTTTTTCAGTACTTTGTATGAATTTCACTATCATATATAATTATGAGTTTCCTTTCTAAATGAAATGATACTAATGACAGTATAACTATCAAGAGACACGGTAGTGTCTCGACGGCAAGTACATAAAAGTAGAAAAAGTCATGCCTATACCGCCGTCGAGGCACTACTCTCTTATACAGCTAGTTGAGGCGTCCCAATTTTCAAACCGATTTTTCTACGTGAATAATCCATTGCCATTATTTAAGTAAAGCTTTTTTTAAAATGGTTTTGAAGAAGCTTTCATTTGCGCCTAAGAACATCAAAATCGGTTCACGCAGTCCAGAGATCTCATACTCTGTTAGCTATATATATATCGAAAATAAAATTTTCCTTCATAATCTTCTTCTTCTCCAGCCAGAATGTATGTCTCGGGCTGAAGTTGGTCGCTAAGAAAAATGACGTCATTTTCACAACGCTACCAACATAATATACTCAACGATCAAACTATATGGTTGTGAACTGTCAATTCGGCGACTATATTGAACTGTGTAAATTGTAATGTGAGGATATTTTTATTTAATGCAGTGAGGTTATTCATCGTGTTGCGATATTGCATCTGTTAATTTCTACAATCACAAATAATTCAATTAACAGTGACTGAAGGATTCGCGAATTAGATAAGTATAACAATATATTTTACAATACAGGATGTAGTATACTTTGTGGTATTTCTTTTTCAGATTAAATTAAGACAGAACATTTTCATATTCATTGATGAGGATAGAGCTGACTGGATTAAATAAGATTAATATTTACAACTCTGTGCCTATGAGAAGTATACTTTCAACATTAATGTGCATCGGTCATTATCAGGAGGATATTAATTGAAAGAAATTGTTAAGGTAATCATATGCTAAACTTTCAGGTATTGAAATCATTAATCAAATGCATGTTTTGCTTTTTGTTTTCTTTAATCTGATATTGATTGTAACTATCCGATAGGTTATATCATATATATACGAACAAATATTTCAGATTAAATTTTGGCAATGCTTATTTTAAAGATATGAAACATTCCAAAGAATCTTCATTTACGTAAAATACAAGTTAACCAGTATTTGGATTTGAACAAATTATACGATAGTAGATGTTTACAAAAGATGCGAAGACAACCAAATATTACAGAAGTTAGGTCAACAAGCAATAAAGAAAATGGAGGTGGGGCACAATCAAATACTGGTAAGTAACTGAGATGCTTCATGTTGCTTCAAATATTTATTTTCTTTGAAGATTAAGATTGTTAAATGATGAATTTGATTTCAGGCTTACTCATAGTGTTATCATTTAGTATTTTACAGTCACTGTGGAAGTGTCTTATAGCAAATGGTAATACTTGTGCTTTGACATAAATACATTTGGTACAATAGAGTTAAAAATCCAAGGAAGAAGGTTCGCTCACATACTGACTATTGGAGTTGAATCAACAACTGGGCTTTTCACTCCTGTATTCTGGTACTTGAAACAGGCAAAGATGAAAGCATGGAAAGATTGGCAAAGTAAGAATAAGCCAATATTCAGAAAAACGTCATCAATTGCTCAGCCATAATTTAAGGATGAGACTCATTGGATGAAATTCTGAAAAATTGAGTTAATAACTATTAATTGTTTTCCTCTGTTACCTATGCTAGTATTCTAGGCCAAAGGCAGTATACTGGTCATTGGTATGGATGAAAAAATGCAATGTTTATTCTCAATTGAAAGTCAGTCCAAAAATTAATGGTTTCTACTCCATTTTGTAGCACCAGAAGTCCGACCAATTTCAACAGTGTATAGAAATTAGCGAAACGAACATCTGAGGACTCTGGCACAGGAAATGTTATAAGGATAGAACATACAGTGAATAAATTTGGGAAAGTGAAAGCAGTATATCTAAAATAGAGACTTCCATTGCATTAATTTGTGTATTTTCGAGTTTATATTGATGAAAAGAAAATACAAATGGCACTATTTTGCTTGAAAAAGAGCCCTGATTCATAGTTGATATTGGGAGTAACAGTTAAGAAAAAGAGATGAATTTCTAACCAAATCCTTAAAAGTGAAGGGCTTGTAGATGATTTTGGGTATACAATTTTGGAATTAAAAATCACATACGTGATGAAAATTATAACAAAATCATGTAGATCTGTAAATATGAAAAGAATTCATGATTGCAATATTTAACATATGATGGGGCATACGGTGAATAAATTTAGGAAGCTGAAAACTATATATCTAAAGAAGAGAGGCATCCATTGCAGGAGTTGGTGTATTTCCTAGTGTATATTAATGAAAGGAAAATATAAATGGCATTAATGTGATGGAGAAAGTGCCATAATGCAAAGTTGATATTGAGAGTGACAGCTAAGAAAAAGGTGGAAAAATGAGTCAATTCATAAGAAAATCCTTGAGAGGGAAAAACATGCAGGTGATTTTGGGCATACAACTTTGGAATTAGAAATCACATAATTGATGAAAATTATAATAAAATCATGTAGATGTGTAAATATAAAAGTAATTCAGGATTTCAATATTTCACATGTAATAGAGCATACGATGTGTAACTTCAGGAAACTGAAAGCAGTATACCTAAAAATCATAGGCTTCCATTACATTAACTGGTACATATTTTACAGTTTATATTAATGAAAAGAATATATAAATGTCATGCACTAGTTTATCAGGGAAAGAGCCATAATGCAAAGGTGATAGTGAGAGCAACAACTAAGAAAAAGGTGGATTTAAAAGTAAATTTAGAAATAAATTTTTGAAAGCGAGAGGCTTTAAGGTGATTTTGGTTATAAGATGTTGAAAATATAATTCAAACAGTCATTGAATCCTATGTTAAATGCATCTAAAAGTGTAATTATGATAAGAACTCATCATTGTAGTATTTTGTATTTTACTTATTAGATTAATAAATTAATATCTCGAATTGAAGCGTTACATTATGGAACGATCACAACATTGGAAAATGTTTTGTAAGATTGAATTAGTTAAAACAATTTTTTAGTTTTAATTCCTATATTCTTACAAAACGTTATAAGATCCCACAAAAAACAAGCTTCGCTTGTAAAAAATGAACGGCAAGTACATAAGTCGTATCTAGCATGATTAATATATAATAATATAAAATATTTTAATTAAAAAAAATAGTGAAATCCAAATGTTAGGCAAGTATAAATTTTTGCCATGGCGAAAATTGAAATTTGGAAAAAAGTAAATAGCAATACAAAAATGACTTGCCGGGCCCGTAATATCCATGTGTAAGTCGTTATCTTGCTATATAAGCGTTGCTTCTCGTAAGTTATAAATGTGGCTATTTAATACGACTGCACACAACGGGCCCGGCAAGTAATTTTTGTATTGCTATTTACTTTTTTCCAAATTTCAATTTTCGCCATGGTAAAAATTTATACTTGCCTAACATTTGGATTTCACTATTTTTTTTAATTAAAATATTTTATATTATTATATATTAATCATGCTAGATACGCTTATGTACTTGCCGTCCATTTTTTACAAGCGAAGCTTGTTTTTTGTGGTAACATATAGAGAACGTACATTTATTTATGCAATTCTACAAGTATTCAATTATTTTTTTTCAACAAATGTATAGGTTTTTGAATAGCACAGAAATTAAACGAAATTGACTTTAACTTTGTAAACTGTACAATATTTGTTTAAATCATACTTTTATAATCAGTTAATTTCTCTGACTAATTTTTGCATAAACTTCTCTGTGAAGTAATCGAAAAGGTTAAGGCATAACATTAATTGATCTATTATAAATTATTATCATTTTCAAGTATAAAATTAAATCGCTAACTGAGAATTTAAGATAACACCTCATCGTTGATTTAGAATATAGTGGTAAATATATTAAATAAAACAGATTTTTTTTGTAAAAAAAATTATTTTACTACTTTTCATTAATATGTTTATACTTATACTTCAGAGCTCCTAATTCTGTCATTCGTTGACTCAACTTCCATATTTACATTTGCATCAACTGATGCAAACATATCTATTGTGTATAGTTATATCTTATTTTAAATGGGCTCGGTGCAGAAGATTGTGTAATAACATTTTGCTTTCAGCTAATATTTAATGAAATATATAAAATGGTATTAAATTTTTTATATATATGAATTTTTCTTACAATATTTGGGAAGATCTTCAATGAAAATATTAATTAGTCACGTTTTGTGTTCTTTGGTTTTGCTGTCTCAACTTTTCTGGAGTTTGCGCCGTTCTACCTACAGTATAATTGTAACATTGATTTTATGCAATCAATTTCTGCTTTTTGACATTCTAAATTTTTAAACATTTTTATAGTTACCTTGATTCCTATCAAATATTTTAAATAGAAGCTAGAAAAGCAACGCACAAACACTCGAATGTCCGTATGCTTATTATACCCTTATTATTCCTATGTACTATACAGTATATAAATTTCCATTACATACTATAGACTAAAATAATGTTGTAAATCTCAGCAAACCCTTTTGTAAGTTGAATTTAAAAACAGGTAAATATTAAAACTTGGGTATTGAAGGTCATTCCACGTGTTCTTTTTTTGTTAGCCGGTTCTGCCGGTTAAGCGGGATAAGGTCACCATATTGAATAGGATATGTTCCATTATTGGCTGCGTTCGTTTATTAACTGTGAATACTAAGTCGCTACATTGTATGTTACGTAAAATATAGGCTTTCAGTACATTTGTTACATACATACATTACATACTGGCAGTACATAAATGAACGCAGCTTTGTGTCAACGGTGTCAATCAAAACCCAGCCAATGGAACGCAAGCGGATTAACTGATCACCATCTGCCATCTTGGATTTGATCAAATTATCAGGAGTTAAGTAGTTAACAACTGCCAGCTCAATTGAACCCCATAATAGCCATAATATATGTTTCACCACTTATTACAGGATATAAGTGTTATATGAATGCTGAATGTTTTTCGTTCTAAAATATTAAAATTGGAGAGAAGTACTTTTATCTTATTATTTTAATTACTAAAATATTGTAATGTATAACAAAAATTAGTTTATTACACATTTTTAAATTCTTTTTTTTGCGTTATTTAATCTATCAATTAAATTATTAAAATAAAAATCAATGTCCGTAAAAATGTACCGCAAACTATATTTAAATATAAAAGTATTTATCTTCGATAATTGTGTCATATTGAAATTATAGGTTACTCGGTCGAAGCTAATAACATAGAAAATGAAGACAATGAAACCTAAAAAAACAAGAAAGGTACCAAATTTTGTGATGAAAACTTTACCTATGTAGTATAAGGTATAACAATATACAAATACATAATCTCTCTTTTTGTAGATTCCATTAAGCATTAAAACAATGCAAAATGTGATCACACAATGTTCAAAGAGTCAATTAAAAGAAATCAGCAAAAGCTGTTCACAACCAGATACATCTGTTGGGAAAGATTTAAATAAAAATTTTTTATCTCAGGGTAATCATGTAGAAACCAATAAAGTAAGAAGAAGCACAGCTTATACAAAATAAAATTATTAAATACTGTTTACTAAACACTTCAAAAAACATTAAGGATTTCATTAAACTGTAATAGTTATCTTTATATGGTCTTGCTTAGGAAAATTGCTTGATAACATATGCAGTGGTTAAATTCATACAGCATGGTAGCGAAGAAGAAGTTTCTGCTGTACCGCTAAGCTGGATATTTACAGAAAGTAATGTTACATATTGTAAGTCACCATATAAGACAAAAAATATAAAGTCAGTAATTAAAAAAGCATCTGTACCTGAAAAGAATTGGAAAGCATACAAATGTCAAATAATTAAATCGTTTGGTAAATTAATAATTCATGTAGCAATGTGTATACACAAATATTCAAATTTTTTAAACATTTATTGTTTTAAGGTGATTATGACTCTGCTTTTAAATATGAGCAGCGGTTTGCTGCATTAGAATCAACTGATTATGAAAACAGGCCATTAGGAAAGGGCCATCGTGGTTTAATACCAAAAAAAATGCATGGTAAATTTACTTAATTGTTTCAGTATTGTTTTAATATCAGGCTTAGTGCTGTAGTAAATATATATATATATACTTTTAGATAATATTGAAGATAATTCCACTGAATTTGAAGAAGAATTCATTTTCAGTGATAGCAATAGTGATGGTTATTTGACAGAGCCTACTTTAAATGATATTGTCAAAAATACAAATGAAGGTTAAGATTCTTTGAATATACATAAAGAAGATTTAGATATTACATCCACTGATAATGAGGATGTAAATGTTTGGATTACTAGTGCAGCTGAAAATAATAGTGAAGAGAATCTTCACACATGTTGTAAAGGTTAATATATGTATTTAAAAATCTTTATCTTTCTCATAATATTATATATTATACATATATACTGTACTGATTTAATGAATCTTTTCTACAGCATGTCAAATAGAAAATAAAGTTCTAACTGAAGAAATTGTGAAATTCGACTGTTTACTGGAAGAATTGAAAACTACAATAGGAAATATAGCAGTTAAAGCACCATAGGGACTGGATATTTGCTCTAATATTAATATAAAATTACCATTGGATTGTATAAAAGATATACTAGACTTAGAAGAAAAATTGAACGAATCGCCACATAAAAGAGCATTAGTAATTATCTTCCACACAAGTTTACAAATCTGGAATACAAAATACTAAAATTCATATCTTAACCCAGAAAACACAATGGTGCAGGAAATATATATACTGAAAAATTGCTGAGAATATCCAATGTCCTCTTCATATCTTCAGGAATTTCTCAGGATATTTCCTGGATCATTGTGCTTCTTGGGTTATTATTAATTGAAAAATTAATCCTTAAAATCAACAAAACAACGTCTGGTTTTAAAGACTGTAGGCGGTGACAATGCAGTTAAGCAGACTAGACGATGTTTAGGAAAACTGTTTACCGATAATTTGAGTAGGAACTGCTCGTGGACTGGTGCTAAAAATAATTTTGAAATAAAAAATCTTAAATTAATATCTGAATTAAAAGGTAATCAATGAGTTATTCTACTATATATAATAAACTAAGCTATTTCCACATATAAATAATGTAAGGTTAATTATTTGTGCTTTATAGATACAGTGAAACTACTGCATCCTGATGGAACTGATATGAATTTCGAAAATTGCGCGAAAGACTTTTTCAGATATGGTCAACAGCGATATGAGCGTAAATTAAAAAAACAATGATATTTCCCATGAAAATAATTTTTATATTTTTTAAAAATTCCATATTCTATTATTTTATAATATTATTTTTGATTGTCTTTAATATTATATTATTTTACGGAAACTAAAAAATTTAGTGTGTTATGCGAGAGTAAAATGTATAAAAAATATACAAATTTGAGGACAATTTTAATTATTTAGTACCATACACACACACACATCATGTATTACTATCATAGATTTACAAAAACATTAAACAAAAGAAGTATATTAATTATATTATACCTATTTAGGAAAAAAATCAATTACATTTATCAACATGAAACAGAAGAATTAATTTTTTTACAGGAAAATTTAAAATCTGTTTTATGGTAACATATTGTTGTACTAATTCCATGCAAATTCGGACACAAAATTTTTAAGAAATATCGACTGATAAAATTAAAATTATCTTCATGCTGGTCTAATAATATAGCATGTAGCTTTTTCTCTATTGAAAAATTTCCCTATTATTAATATCAAATTTTTGATTAGCAAGAGTACAGTTTTTAATGACGATACAGTGTATTTTGAATGAAACATCAGAAAAACATTGCACAAGTTACTTAAATTTGATGTGGCGAAAGTGATGTCACTAAATATAACATTCTAACCAAGTTACAAAATAGATATCGTAAAAATATTACTAAACTTACGCCAATGTAATGTAACCAAAGATGATATCACAAACAGAAACCTTATAACCACATGACAAAAATTTCATCGCTAAAATATTACGAAAATGACGTGAATGTGATGTATTAAAAGCTAACGTTATCATAATTAACATTAATATTACATAACAAAATTAACATTGCAAAAATGTTACAAACCTTACGTTGATGTACTGTAAAAATGAAAACGTTAATATAAATCACGTTTACGTCACATTGTTACGACGTGAAAGATTAACATCAGTTTTATGTGGTATTTGTGATGTAGCTATATCGTAAATGTCACAAATATGCTACGTGTGTTGGACCCAGTGTTCCGACCCTCAATCCAGGGCTCTCGAAAGAGTCGGGTAGTGGGAGGGGTAGCCGGTAGACTCACCCTAGGGGTTGGGGTGGCTCGGAGCCACTAGAGCTCTTGGAGAAGGCGGCTTAGGGGTAAGGGGACTTCCCCTTCCCTAAAACCACTTCTCCACATCTGCTTCCTCCCGAGGCTAGGGATTTTTCTGGGGAGTACCCCAGGGAAAATTTTCCAGTCCGGGAGTTTTTAATTGCGCGTTCCTTTCTGGGGAATTTTAGTCTCTAGGGTTCTTGGGAATATTCGTCAACCAAAATTCCCTAGAATTTGACGACAACAAATTCCCTAGGAAGTATATAATTAAGTATAGCGGCTTTATTGTATATATTTTTGTACCATTGAATAAATTTCCTATTTTCCATTAACCTGTGTTTTGACAATTTTATTTCAAGAACAAAAAACCTTCCCTTCTGACCACAGGTTCGGAGCCGACTTGAGACATTGTTTCGCACAGTTCAGTATAATGCCTTGAATTTTCATTAATACTTAATTTATGCATAGGTATTACTGTTTTCAGTTTTTCACTCGCTATACTAGCCATTTTATCAAGCTCATGTATAAACCATTCAATACAATCAAGTCCTCGATATGATTTATAATTAGAAAGCGTTGAATCACGAACGCTTTTAAAATAATAACCTATACTAAAAGGTATGTGTTTTTGACAAATACCAATATCGTCATCCGTTTGCTCAACTTTTTCAAGCAAGCACTCAATGTCAGCGTATATGACAAATGGTACCCTCTCACTGTTCATGTTATTGAAGGAAACCCAACGGTCCTTGTCAGGTAGCACAATTCGGATGTTTTTATTGAGTTGCAGACAATCACGTTCATGCGATTTTAGTTTCTCATCGTTGTGGAAATAGTGTAAGCAACTATAGGAGGGAAAAAGTAATATTAGAATATAGAAGCAGTAATTATATATATATATATATATGTATGAATGTGTATTTGCGTAAGTATTTGGATGCATCCATTGTTTATGATATTAATATATGCAACATACTCCCCCGTTGAGAGGTGACGATCAAACACAAATCTTTTGGCACAGTATTATGATTCGTGAACATATAGCAGTTTATTATATCTTTATTATAATGACAAGAATCACAATAATATTGAAATTATGACATGATACTATATAAAACAACAAAAATTGACTGTAATTATAATTGTTTACAATTTTGATTAAAAATTGCACATATGATTAAAGAAAAAATAAAAGAAATACAGTTTTGTTAAAATTAATGTGTTATTATGACAGGACTGGCAATTCGCAAATATGGTTTACTGCTCGTTTTAGTAATCCTGATTTTGTCCTTAAAGTAACTGTACGTATTACTCCATCAAGGCCGGGATGAAGCTCTTCAACTCTTCCTAAAACCCACTGAGAGCAAGGTAATGTTCGATCTTTAATGAGTACCAAAGATCCAAGTTTAATGTTGGGCTCTTTATTTTTCCATTTTTGTCGAATTTGCAATCCATTGAGATATTCTAGATTCCAGCGTGACCAAAAGTTTTGTCTCATTTGGGATAAATGCTGCCATGTGGACAACTTATTTACGGGAATCAAGGACAAATCACCCTCTGGCAAGGTCGTAAAAGTTTTTCCAATCAAGTAATGAGCTGGCGTTATTGCTTGTAAGTCATTTGGGTCTGATGACACAGCAGCAATGGGTCTTGAATTTAGAATTCCCTCAACTTCAATAACAAATGTATTGAGCTCTTCGAATGTAAGTAAGGTTTCGCCGATCACCCTTTTGAAGTGATGCTTAAAAACTTTTACTGTGGCCTCCCATAACCCCCCAAAGTGTGGGGCCAGAGGTGGTATGAAATGCCAAGTAATTCGTCGATCACTTGCAAATTTATTTACTATATTTTTATGATTGTCAGAGTTAAACAGTGCATACATTTCTTTTAGTTCATTATTTGCACCCACAAAATTGGTGCCATTATCGGAATGAATGTGTTCTGGGATACCTCTTCTCGAAATAAAACGTTTCAAGGCTGCAATGAAACCTTCTGAGGTTAAATCACTTATCACTTCAAAATGTACTGCTTTCATTATCATGCAAATAAAAACACACACATAGGCTTTTACTTTATTACGGTTCCGATGTTTTTTTTCTTTGATAAAGAATGGTCCGCAATAATCTATTCCCGTGTGAATGAAAGGCACAGTCGGATTAATTCGAAAACTAGGTAAATTTCCCATTTTATATTTCATCATGTCTGATCGAAATCGAGAGCAACGTATACAATTTTTAACAATTCGTCTTATTTGGTTTCGTCCGTCTGGAATCCAAAATTTTTCGCGGATATTGTAATGAGTGGTTTGAATTCCAGTGTGGAAATGAGACTCGTGATATTCGCGTATAATACAATCAGTTATATGGCATTTATTAGGAAGAAGTATAGGATGTTTCCTAGAAAACTCAAGATTAGACTGGCTCAACCTACCACCTACTCTGATAAGTTCATTTTCATCTAGAAAAAGATCAAGATTAGAGTGCCTGCCTTTACGTATAGAAGACCCTTTTAATAGCTTTAATTCATCTTTAAAATAGACGGTTTGTACTAATCTTAGAACTCGAATTTCAGATTGATTTAATTCTGTAGCATTTAAACTACTTTTGTTGTTATGTAAGTTCGATTTCTTCCATCTTAAACAATACGCAATAACCCGAAGTAATTTTGTGTATGAAGAAAATCGTTCAATGAATTTTGTGTCAAATGTTAAAACAGTGAGACATATACTTCGTTTCATTTCTGGTATTTCGTTATGATCAACCGTTAATTTCGGCCATTTATTTTCTTCGCTTGATAACCAATTAGGGCCATTGAACCATAGTTGATTTTTTATAAATTCATTTGGTAATTGTCCCCGAGATATAGCATCGGCCGGGTTGTCATGTGTTCTAATGTGTCTCCAATCTTTCGCGTTTGTCATATCTTGGATGGTGCTTACCCGATTTGTTACATATATTTTCAACAGGTGTGTTGGAGTATTAATCCAATTTAATACGATGGTAGAGTCACACCAAAATATTACCCTTTTAATGGAATCAACATTAAATATTTTGTTTGCTTCCTGATACAATTTCGATAAAAGCAGTGCGCCACATAGTTCTAATCTTGGAATCGTTAATTGCTTCAATGGCGCCACTCTTGATTTCGCAGTCATCAAACAGCAATTTGTGTTTCCTTTCTTGTCTTGTGAGCGAATATATAAGCAAGCACCATAACCAGCGTTGCTCGCATCACAAAAACCATGAATTTGTATTTCTACGTAATTTGATATTATCATTTTTCTACTGACGGTTACTTCTCCCAACATTTCCCATTGCTGAGCAAACGTTAACCATTTTGTATATATATCCGGTGTAATGGTTTCGTCCCAATGAATACCGGATCGCCATATATCTTGCATAATCCTTTTAACATAAAAAATCACAGGACCCAATAATCCTAACGGATCGAAGATCTTTGCTATTTCTGATAGTACGTTTCTTTTTGTTAATCTTTCGTTATGTAATATTGAATTTGGTATGTAACAAATTTGGTCATCTGCAATGCGCCATGTTATTCCTAATGTTTTCAACATTGGCTCAATTTTTAAAAGATATTCCGTTTTTTCAATGTTTAATGCTAAGTCCTTTATTATACTTGCTTCATTGGAAGCCCATTGACGAATATTAAATTTGCCTAATTTTAATATCTCCATTATTTCATCTCTTATTTCTATGGCTACTTTTATTGAGTTAGCACCTGTTAACAAATCATCTACGTACATATGACTCTTTACTATGTTTGCTGCTCTTGGAAATAGATGGGCTTCATCATTTGCCAGTTGATGAAGTATTCTTATTGCTAAAAATGGGGATGATGCCACACCGAAAGTTAACGTATTTAGTTCAAATGATTCTATTTCCCCGTTTTGTCGCCAAAGTATACGTTGAAATCTTCTGTCCTCTGGGTGGACCCATACTTGGCGATACATTTTTTCTATGTCTGCTATAATAACGTAAACATATGTTCTAAATCGCATTAAATGTATAGCTAATTGTTCTTGTATATTAGGTCCTGTCATCAGTAAATCATTTAATGATTTACCGTTGCTTGTCTTTGCCGACGCATCAAAGACAATTCTAAGTTTGGTAGTTGCACTAGTTTCTTTTACAACCGCGTGATGAGGCATGTAATATTCTAAACCCGATATTGGCTGCGCTAGAGACATGTGTCCCAAATTTATATATTCATCAATCATTCGTGAATATTCTTCCCGCATTTTTTCATCTTTATTAATTTTACGCTCTAATAATAAAAAACGCTTTAGAGCTATTGTTTTAGAATCGCCTATTTTTTCGCATTCGTTACGAAATGGTAACCTAACAGTGTAAAGGCCATTAATTTCTCGAGATACCGTTTTCGTATAGTGTTCTTCACACTGAGTTTCTTCGACCGTTCGCGATTCGTGCTCTGGTAACTCCTCGATTGTCCAGAATCTGTTTATTAAATTTTCTAAGTTTTTCAAATTACATATTTGTTTTGCATCGTATCTCATATTTACACTGCCGGCTACTAACCACCCTAATCGTGTCTTTTGTAAATAAAAGTCACTGTTATTCATGGATAAATTTATTTGTCCTAATGATAAAAGTGATAACGTGGTGCCAGCACCTATTAAGATATCAATTGCTTGGGGACGATGAAATTCTGGATCCGCTAATTTTAATCTCACCGGAATTTGTATTGAATTTCTAGGAAAAACTTCGTCTGGAATACGATCTGCAATTGTTGGT
Source organism: Prorops nasuta (assembly GCF_024137725.1). Classification (NCBI taxonomy): domain Eukaryota; kingdom Metazoa; phylum Arthropoda; class Insecta; order Hymenoptera; family Bethylidae; genus Prorops; species Prorops nasuta. Next base: position 1,259,477 of record NW_027116821.1, on the reverse strand, counting down.
ACAACCCAACATGTTAATTCCTTTTGAAAATTGTTATGTGTAGATTGCATCGTGACTTGAACTATGCCTTGCGTATTTGTTGTTTGATTATCAATCGTACCAATCGTTATTGTTTTTCGAGTTATTGTTAAGTTCAATCTTGTTACCGTCGCTTGAGATATAAAATTCGCAGTAGCGCCGGTATCAAGCAACGCACGGCATTTCTTTGAATTACCTTGTTTATCTTTTACATAGATCACTGCGGTAGTTAGCAGTTGCGGTGCATAATGATACAACGTGTTTATGCTGTAGCTTGCATTTTTTGTTTGTCATGCAGTATTAGGTTCGGTTTCTGCTGTCTTTGTTATGTTTTCGTTTTTTGTTTCAAGAGTTTTGTCACTGAAATTTATCAGCGTATTGTGACGCCTTTGACAAATTACGCATCCCGACGATCTACACTGTTTTCCTCTGTGCGAACGCAAACAATTGAAACATACCTTTGCGGCCTTTACTGCATCTATTCGTTTAGGTACCGATAATTGTTTAAAAACTTCGCATTTGAATAGAGGATGTGATTCCTTTTGACAAACGGAACATTTGTGCGTCGAATTCAGAAGAAATGCTTTATTCGCGTTGTTTTGACGTTTTTTCTTGCAAGGAGTAGAATTGACTGCCGACTCGGAATCTGCTGGTCTAATTCTCTCCTGTCGCGACGCGCAGACAGCGGATTTATATAGAAATTCGTATAGCTTATCTAATGACGGCATTTCGTCTCTGTTTAAAGTAGATTCCCACTCTTTTAATGTGTTTTTTGGTAATCGGGTCTCAATAATATATATTGCTATTTCTGGGGAGAATACTACGCCTAATTCATTTAAAGATGCTATGTTTTGCTGCATGTCGTCAGCAAGTTTTGAGAAACCATTCGAGGTTCCCTTGTTAAGTGTTGGAAGATCAAAAATCATCGATATGTGCTGGGACACTAATACTCGTTTAACTTCATATGATCTGACTAACAATTCCCAAGCTTTTTTTATAATTGTTTGGAAGTACTGAAAACACATCTAATTTTTTGGATGCTTCCCCTACTACTACAGATTTTAAATAATGGAATTTATCTAACTCGGTCAAATCTGATCTTGAATCTATTACGTTTAAAAACATGTTTTTGAATGAAAGCCAATTTTCATATTTGCCATCAAAATTCTGTAGCGATATTTTTGGCAATTTTAATTTGGGATTTTGACTATTGTTCTCATCTGATGCTGTGCTGCTACGACATGATTCCTCGGATAACGTAGTTGTACTTGTACCGGCATTCTGATTTGTATTAAGTAATTTTCGAGCTCTACTCATTATATTGTAATAACGTTCTTGTATTGTATGAAAATCTTTTACATGATTTTCGTTTGGGTCTAAAACCATAAGCTCGTCCGATGCTTCTTCAAGTGCACTGTATAATTCCGACAATCTATTAATTCTTAAATCAATAGATATTTTATCTATTTCGTCTTTTTCGAGAATATTGTTAACTATTGTCATTTGCGATTTGAATGCTGTTCTTTTTTGTAATAATAATTTTATTCTATCGACCATTTTGCTGCTGTATCCTGTTAAATTATGATTGACCCAAAATGACTCACCGATTGATGATTATAAATTTGTCCTTGGGGATGTTTTTGTCCTTTTCCCTGTATGTATTTGTTTTCTTCTTTCTTGAGGAAACCTCACAGGAGGCACCATAAATATGTTCTAAATATTTTATTTAGATTTGGGTAATAAATCAATTTTACACCAATATTTTCGTTTGATATTTGTCACTGTCTGTATTGTATTGTGTTGATCTGATCTGTTACGTAAGAATTTTTGTACTGTCCTTTCGCTGGGCCTCTCCTTGCGCTCGTAACCGATAGCCGCCGAATACGACAACCGCCGACTACAGCCGAGAAGAATCGAACCTATTAGTTCGGTGGAGGCGCGAAATATGGAAGACAGTTAGCTATATCGAGGTGATAGGATGTACATTTCATTACATACAAGTCGTGCACAACTTAGTATGAATGCCAGTGACCTCATAGTTTTGTATAATTTTGTATGTGCATGTTAGGCCTTTGATTGATAGAAACACATGTATACATAACGTACATGTATATATATATGTATGAATGTGTATTTGCGTAAGTATTTGAATGCATCCATTGTTTATGATATTAATATATGCAACAGTAACACTGAGGTAAATGAAAAATTAAGATTCGTTCACCATTGTGAGTACATTGGATATACACCCATCCAATAGGTAGAACAACTTTCTTTTCATTCAATTGATGCAGAAGTTCATCGTACGAAAATACTGATATTTGCGAAGATGAAGCTGGTGATTGTAGTACTTCTTGTGCAACTGCTGTTATTCCACCATTGATTACAGTTGTTGGGTTAGTATCTGATATTGAATCAGTAATGTCTAAAGCGTCTACAGTATTTTGAGCTTCAAAAAGTTTTGGAATGTTCTCACTCTCTGTAGCATTAACTTTATACGCTTCATTTTCTTTTTCATACCAAGGAAAATAGATTGGCAGGGCACCTTTACGCAGGCGTGGCTGCTTAAATGGAGCAGACTGCAATGTTTAAAAAAAATTATTTTTATGATAATAATTTAGTTACATTACTACATCCATTACTATTCTTACGACACCAATAACATTTCCTTGGCTGTCACAAATTTCTTTTTTCCATAAAATATCTTCAGCTCGGAAATGATGGTGACACACTGCTTTTTTGTGATCAATCACTAAGTCTGAACGTCTTAGAGCTTTTTGCCAAGCTTTCTGCAAATATTCATCTCTTGGAACAAAAAAAAAATGAACTTTTTCAGGGTTAGAATTATACCCTGAAGTGCATCCAAGTGCAAGGCAACGAGGCATAATTTGTATGGTTTTAAGATTTGTCTTAAATACTAGGGTTCACTTATGTTAAACAATACCAGTAAAACAATTAAACATAATCGGTCAAATAGTAGTAAACAACGCGAATCACGTTTACTCGGCTCACGCTACATTCGAAGGTGTAAACCAGTGTAAACTGTTGCCAGCGCCACATAGCAGACTAGAGTAGATTATAGGAATCACATAATTATCCACATATTCGGGTGATAGAAAGCTAGTGCCACCCCCCTGGTACCAACTCTCTCCCCACCCCATTCCCAGTTAAACAAACCAACTCTCCCAGGGGCTGGACACTCAAGCATCAAAGGCTCGAATTATTTGTACCAAAGGCAATTCTTAGCCAAGTAAAAAAGTTAAAATTGAGGAAAATACAGTATTTAAGTTGGTAGCAGTGCTTGATGCGTTGGGTGAAAAATGGTTACGTTAGGTTAGTTAGGACAATATCTTGTTACTTGACTAAAGCTTAATTCACTATAGGAATATTACCAATATTCGTTTAATTTAGTTGTATTAAACGTAATGAATAAAATTATTTGAGACAAAATGGTATCTATAATGAACAGTAAAAAATATAATTAAAGTAACAAAATAATTAAAAATCCAATGCTTTTAGTTTGATGCGATAATATGGTGAAAGCAACCAGCTTTAATGAAAACTGAATACCAAAATATTATAAGAACCGAAAATCGTTTAAATGAATTGCAATTAACTATTCTACATACAGGGTGAACTACAACTGGCGGACCAAATTTGACAAGTAGACACCTGATGCCATTGGGAGTTGAAAAGTCTTATACTACTTTTTCGTAGGAAGCATAGATTTCAAATTATGGGGTGTTAAAATTGCCCAATGAGAATTAGCTTTTAGTGGAATGTTGGTTCAAAGTAGTATGCGTTTCATGTGGTAGTAATAAACGAAAAACTAGATTGTTGAAATTGATCGACTTGAAGACGGTGGATATTAACGGAGAAGTAGCAGACAAGTGAATGAATGCTGCGCATGTACTGCCATTCTTAGGGCCAATGTAAGATGGAAAGCAGCATTCCCAACAAAAAAAAAATTAACCTGAAAAAGGTCAATTTGCGTTGGCAGCCGTGCGAAGTAGCTACACTACAAGTTCTGTTTGCTGATTACGGCTGACTTGTACGATTAAGTAGTATAAGGTTTAGGTAAACACAAATTTGACAGGTCAGCTCGATGGTTATGTTCAAATTTATTTCAGATAAGTATAAATTAATCTTTATGTATAAAATGCATTGACGCGCGATACTTTGTGAGAAATATTATTGTTTACAGGTATTTAAATTGATTCTGTTTCGTGGGCAAAGGCAATTTCGGAAGTTAAAACCTAAATAAAGATTTGATCACCAGGAAATAAGATACAAGCTCACAGACATATACTGTCTGGGATGGCAAAGATTCATCTTTCAGGGCTGTTTTAATGGATATACCATAAAAGTATTTATCCCTATCAATGAAATTACCACTAGTAGACTTTATTCTCTGCTCTGTTAATCTATAGAGATGCAAAACCAACAATGTACACATAATTATATTGGCACTTTAAATTCTTTCAGGTTAGTTTTAAATTAATAGCAGGCTTAAAAAACATGACTTTCATGGTTAATAATGTCGATCTTCATTATGTTACTGTAATTCAGAAAACTGTGTTGCTTCCGCCTTAATACCAAATTTATCACTATGATGTAGGAAACGTACAGACCACTTAGCTCTTGTAACTTGGAACTGCGGATAGTAGTCTTTTGATAGCTTGTGATCCAAAGATCATCCTTGGCCCATTTTACACAGAATATGGATGGCAGTATCTCCTATTCCAAGAATGAGGTTTGCGTAAAGTGTCTGTGATGCAAAGACGATGGAAAAACTGTTTTGACTGTGGATTCTCATCGTAAAACTTATCATATCCTTGAATTTAAATAACTTCTGAAAATATGACCACATCATCCTTTAAAATTTGTTTCTTTGACAAATTAGTCAATTTTCATTAATTTTACAGATTTCAAGACCAGCTGATAATGTGGTTCAACGTTACTGAAGCTGTTAGGCTCACGCTATTAAATGCAGCGATTCAAGTCATTCACCTATGGAATCTACAAAAGTACTGTCTGGTAAGAAGTATTTTTTGCAAGATGTGACTTAAGGACACTTCGAAATTCACTGCTGCTTTGGGAACATCGATAAAGATTTCGTCACTTCTGGTAGCGAAGGTATAACTCGCTTTAGGATCGCTTTAATTAATTAATGTAGACACATAAATTAATCTACATTCTTTATGATTTCTTTCTTAAATCTTTGTCTTTTTAGGTCATAATGTGTATGTGTTGCACATTAAGATACAACTGCCAGCAACAGCTTTAACAGGATACAGTAGAACTGTAAATTGTGTTGAATGGAATCCTGTATAATATCAAACGACGACAACACTGTCAGATGACGGAACAGTTAGAAGTAATAAATTACTATATGATAATAAAATAGCGTGGGAAAAGCTATATTTTATATTATTTGCTTTGATAGAGCCTACCACTGATAAATTCATTGATTACGTTTTCCAAAATGTAGCACATATTACATGTCTGATAAGTTTCTGGATAGAGTAAAATAATATAGTTAAATTCAACCAGATATACGAATAGACTGTCGTATAAGAAATCTCAAGTCTCATATATTAGTAACTATATAAACATATAATAACAATTATGAATATACATTTAACGATATTGTATTTAATAGAGATATTATAGAAAATATACTTTTCTTATCGCATATCAAACTAAACGATTATATTTATTGTAGATAAAAATGCGTTAAAGTTCTTTATGAAACATTTGGTTTTTAAGCTTTTAAACAGTTAATATAATTATTTCTTATTCAGCGCAGACATGATAATAAATATTTGTAATTTGATATCCCTTCATTTTCTTTTGCGTATAGCACGTAAATCCTTTTCGGGATTTTTCTTATATTAATCTGGAAAAAAAATGTATTTTAAACTATTATAAAATAATTTTTTATATAATTATTACTTAAAATAACTTAGGTATAACTAGTTTGAGAATAATAAATATTTCAGATTAAATTTATTCTCATCTTGATGTAGTTGTTTCAACCTATTTTACTAAATAATTAAGCTGCCTGTATGTATATATATATATATATATATATTATAAGGATGAAACTAATACAAACCTATAAAAATAATTATTAATTAAAAAGTGGCGGTCATCATTTGTGGGCGATGAAAATACCTCCGGTATTTGTAGATAATTTTGTAATCCGCCTCGCGTAACTTTTTTGTCACGCCTTATAATATTAAATAAAACTGCAGTGGATAAAATTACATTTATTGTTCTTTCTGGGGTTAAAAATCGTGAACCAATAGTAAGAACAGCAAATGTACGTCCCCAAATGCCGAAACATCTTTCCACCTGAAATATAAAATAAAAACTTTAAATATATATAGCCGCCCCGGAGTGTAAATACAAAAAGACGCGTTTCTCTTTAACTATAAGAGATATTCAATTTTCGCATATGACCTTTCTGAAAGCAAATAACAGGAAGTTTCGAAAAGGTGCTATGCAAAAATTGGATATTTTTTATAGTTACAGAGATACGCGTCTTTTTGTATTTACGCTCTGGGGCGGCTTAAGTGCCTCACCTTGTATAAGGTGCCAGTATAGATATACAGAGGTTTCCATACTATTTGTTTACTCCATTTTTAACTTAAAAACTGAAGCTGCATTACATTGAATATATTTATATTGCTTACCATGCAGCGGGTCCTAATGTGGGCTTCATTAAAAAGAACTTCTGCCGGTGTGTGCGGATTAGCGAGTGGGGTCATCAAGTACCGCTCGTTACGGTAACCACGGTCTCCCACTAACAAACCATTTCCGCATTCAAAATTTTCAAAACGGTGTTTGAGTCTACTATTATTAAAAATAGTAGAATCATGTGCAGAGCCTGGCCATCTTGCGACAAGATCCATTATCTCCAGATGGCTGTTCACCACGCATTGAACGTTTATACTAAAAAATCCTTTTCGGTTTCTCCAAAGCTCTGCATCCTCGCCTCCTATAAATCATATACAAAAGTAGACTCATTTAACAACAAATAATGTATTGTAAACATTTTTTTTAAACAATATCTATATATGTATGTGCATATAATGAATTTGTTCACTGAATTTGAAAAGCAATTTCAGATTGCAAAATATTTGTCAGCCATTGATCGAATCTCGTTTGGAAAACGAGACTTGCCTTAGCTATAATTAAAAAAATACAGACGGCTTTTGATGATCAGACCATCTTAAAAAAAATTGTTACAAGTAATTCCGCTAGTTCAAACCAGGCAAAAAATGCACTGAAGACAAAAAGCGCTTCAATTAATATGTATGCTAAAATCTTACCATATGATCTTATGCGTACATGGACACAGTCGATTGCACCTATAATTCTTATCATTCCTGATATTAAGAAATTATCTTTGGCAGTTTGTATCATGTCTTCATCTGTTCGTGGTAATGATACATAAAGATGAAATAGATTAGCAATTGCAGCTGATACTCTATGCACTATTATTTGCGCAGATTTTGTACTAATATTACAAAAATCAGCTGCCACTTGCAGAAAGCATCCTGTCGCATAAAACCTAATGGCTACTAACAATTGGATAACCGGTGGAATTTCACTCTTCCTGAAAATGAAAATTTAAACATTTTGGGTTATTAGGAATAAATATTAATCGTCTCCATTATAGTCTACTAAATATATATTATGATCATTGTTTAACAATTCAATTTAATTTGTTTTATAACAATTTCATTCATATATATCATTTTCAATTTATTTGTTTTACGTACATTTTTCTTTGACGGATAGCAGGCTCAATTTGTTGCAAAACTTCTTGAAACTGTATTTTTGTCAAACGAAAACGACTTTGGAATTCTCTATCATTTAATAATACGAAGTAGTTGCATCTTCGAAAAATGTTTCGATTACGTGCATTGGCAACATTTCGACCATTTGCATTCATTTCTGCCACAATACAGTTATTGTTCACTGTCATAAAATAAATCTGTTATTGTGAAAACTCTATAGCAACGCATATTAATTTGTTCCTGTTATAACAACTACCTTCAATTTATAAATAAATCAAAAGAAGAAAGAGGAGACGATCAAGTACGCTACGTGCTGGTTTAAACATTGTTAATTTGTTATCCATTAAAAGTAAGTACACAATCGCAAAAATGCAAATATTTTAAAATATTTATCTCCATATTACTTTTAAATAATATACATTTCCTCCTCAGATGAGTAATTCAAGCGAAAACAAGGAAAAATTGTTGTCAATAATTGAAAAATATTTCAAAATTATTGAAAATAAAATGACAAATGGCAATACATTAGCCCAGAAAGAAAAAGCCTGGCAAAAAATTCGGGCTGAGGTGAAAGAAAAGATAGGTGGGCAATGGGAAAAAATATGTCCTAAATCCAGCTGGACCCATATGAAGCTACAAGCAAGAAAATATAAAGCTGCTACAAGGAGTGAACTCTATAAAACAGGTATTATGTTTCTTTATTAAAAGTAATGAATTTAATTTTTAACATTCAATTTTTTTTTTTTTTAGGCGGTGGAAAATCAGTAGCTCCAGTGTATGAACCCTTTTTGGAGAAAATTACATCGCTTATTGGAAAATCTGCCATGGGTGTAACCCTAAAACATCAAAACGACAGCAATACTCTACCGTCCACATCAACCAGCAATGTCGGTAAATTATTGATGGAATCAGCAATAGAAGAGGAAAGGATAGATGATCCTGACGATGTTTTTGCTGTATGTATATATAGTTATATTATACATACATATATATTCGCATAATAATATATATGATTATATTTAGTTTTTTGTTTATTGCAGACTTTAATAGAGAATAGCGAAATAGCTTCGTGGGGCAGTGCAGAAGGTACAGGACTGTTAAAAAAAAAAATAAGCGAACCCCTTCGCCAAATTCGGGAAAACGCAACTTTCGCCAATAATAGGAAAACACCCCAGTCAGAATTGTATAATAAATATTTAGAAAAGAAAATAGAAAAAGAAGAAAACAAAATAAAATTATTAAAAATCCAAATGGTACAAGCCCAGTTACAAATTAAAGAGGCGGAAGAAAAATTGAAAAGACTGAATAGAGAGAGGTAATTATTAACATTACAGAAAACTATACTGATATAAATGTATATCTATTTTAATTAGTATTATTATTTCAGATTATAACATAACAGAATTTCAATATAGTTGATGTTGACACTACAATTGTTATAATTATAAAAAATTTTAATAACCTACATTTTATATATAAAGAAATAACCGTATCAGTCTATTCTGTAATATAAATTATATAAAGAATTACTATGATTTAATTAAACTTAAAAACAAGCAAAAATTCTTTAAAATACCTTGTATAATTTTTTCTTCCCCTTATAATCATTTTTCATATTGAGATGAAAATATTTTTATTTACAAATATTTATTATCATGTCTGCGCTGAATAAGAAATAATTATATTAACTGTTTAAAAGCTTAAAAACCAAATTTTTCATAAAGAACTTTAACGCATTTTTATCTACAATAAATATAATCGTTTAGTTTGATATGCGATAAGAAAAGTATATTTTCTATAATATCTCTATTAAATACAATATCGTTAAATGTATATTCATAATTGTTATTATATGTTTATATAGTTACTAATATATGAGACTTGAGATTTCTTGTACGACAGTCTATTCGTATATCTGGTTGAATTTGACTATATTATTTTACTCTATCCAGAAACTTATCAGACATGTAATATGTGCTACATTTTGGAAAACGTAATCAATGAATTTATCAGTGGTAGGCTCTATCAAAGCAAATAATATAAAATATAGCTTTTCCCACGCTATTTTATTATCATATAGTAATTTATTACTTCTAACTGTTCCGTCATCTGACAGTGTTGTCGTCGTTTGATATTATACAGGATTCCATTCAACACAATTTACAGTTCTACTGTATCCTGTTAAAGCTGTTGCTGGCAGTTGTATCTTAATGTGCAACACATACACATTATGACCTAAAAAGACAAAGATTTAAGAAAGAAATCATAAAGAATGTAGATTAATTTATGTGTCTACATTAATTAATTAAAACGATCCTAAAGCGAGTTATACCTTCGCTACCAGAAGTGACGAAATCTTTATCGATGTTCCCAAAGCAGCAGTGAATTTCGAAGTGTCCTTAAGTCACATCTTGCAAAAAATACTTCTTACCAGACAGTACTTTTGTAGATTCCATAGGTGAATGACTTGAACCGCTGCATTTAATAGCGTGAGCCTAACAGCTTCAGTAACGTTGAACCACATTATCAGCTGGTCTTGAAATCTGTAAAATTAATGAAAATTGACTAATTTGTCAAAGAAACAAATTTTAAAGGATGATGTGGTCATATTTTCAGAAGTTATTTAAATTCAAGGATATGATAAGTTTTACGATGAGAATCCACAGTCAAAACAGTTTTTCCATCGTCTTTGCATCACAGACACTTTACGCAAACATCATTCTTGGAATAGGAGATACTGCCATCCATATTCTGTGTAAAATGGGCCAAGGATGATCTTTGGATCACAAGCTATCAAAAGACTACTATCCGCAGTTCCAAGTTACAAGAGCTAAGTGGTCTGTACGTTTCCTACATCATAGTGATAAATTTGGTATTAAGGCGGAAGCAACACAGTTTTCTGAATTACAGGAACATAATGAAGATCGACATTATAAACCATGAAAGTCATGTTTTTTAAGCCTGCTATTAATTTAAAACTAACCTGAAAGAATTTAAAGTGCCAATATAATTATGTGTACATTGTTGGTTTTGCATCTCTATAGATTAACAGAGCAGAGAATAAAGTCTACTAGTGGTAATTTCATTGATAGGGATAAATACTTTTATGGTATATCCATTAAAACAGCCCTGAAAGATGAATCTTTGCCATCCCAAACAGTATATGTCTGTGAGCTTGTATCTTATTTCCTGGTGATCAAATCTTTATTTAGGTTTTAACTTCCGAAATTGCCTTTGCCCACGAAACAGAATCAATTTAAATACCTGTAAACAATAATATTTCTCACAAAGTATCGCGCGTCAATGCATTTTATACATAAAGGTTAATTTATACTTATCTGAAATAAATTTGAACAGAACCATCGAGCTGACCTGTCAAATTTGTGTTTACCTAAACCTTATACTACTTAATCGTACAAGTCAGCCGTAATCAGCAAACAGAACTTGCAGTGTAGCTATTTCGCAGGGCTGCCAACGCAAATTGACCTTTTTCAGGTTAATTTTTTTTTGTTGGGAATGCTGCTTTCCATCTTACATTGGCCCTTAAACGATAGGCTCTCGAAAAATTAGACCGCTTTCGATAATTTAAATGAGATTGATTTATGAAATTATTATTTAGAATGAAATTAAATCATATTGACATGAACGAAATTGTCTTATAGCGACCTGATTTATGGTTGTTATTTAGAAAAGCGAGTTAAACAAATGCAAATAAAGCAAGCACGTCATAAATCGTTTTATTTATTTAACAGAACAAGTTGTACCAATGAATAGGATTGGGAGAAGATAAGTATAGAAAAAAACAATGCTATGATTAAGTTAATTTTTTGCTTATTAAAGTATACAAAAGAACACCATTATGTCAACGTTTTAAACAAATCTGTATTGTAATACTAAGTTTTTTTATTTAATTATGTAAAGTTTTATAAAAATGTTCAAAATGACCGCCTCCTACGGCGATACAGGCCCTTGCTCGCTTTATCAATTCCTCCTTGATTGTACGAAGAATGGCCGGTGTAATCTTGCCAATTGCGTCGTCGATCCGTTGCGCCAACTCATTCGCATCTTGAATGATATTTTTCCGCTGATAAATCAGTTCCTTTAAATATCCCCAGAAGAAAAAATCAAGGGGATTAAGGTCGGGAGATCGGGTGGCCACTGAACTGGACCTCCGCGTCCAATCCACATGCCTGGAAATTTTGCATCCAACACATCTCGCGAGACTTGGGCAAAGTGAGGGGCTGCTCCATCTTGCTGGAACCACAGTTTCAGCCTTAATTCCAACGGAATATCTTCCAGAAGTCCAGGAAGATCGTTTTCTAAAAATTCGGCGTAAGTCACCCCTGTTAGACGTTCTGGAAGGCGCCATGGTCCAATCTGTAAAATTTAAAGAAAACCATTTCCTTTAAAAAACGTCGAATTGTTTCGAAAATGAATCGGGATGTAAAAGTACGAACAATAATGTTCTAATGCAATATTTTTGAATCGAATAAGAAAACTAATTTTTTCATTTCTATGCCTTTGTTATTAACAGCCTTAAGATCGATTACGATTCATTTTGAAGACGAAGAGAATGGTGTGTTAAAAATAATGCATATGGATCTATTGTCTATTACGAAATATTCTCCGACAATTCCCGCCCATAAATTGACAGTCCATCTTCGTTGAGGTCGTCGAGGTATTGCAACCTGTGGATTTTCTTCATTCCAAAAATGCGAGTTGTGCCTGTTAATGATACCGCTTCTATCGAAGAGACTTTCATCGGAGAGCACGATGCTGCTAACGAAGTCTTCGTCTTCGTGATGCCTCTGAAGGAGCCACTGACAAAAATCCACACGCTTGGCATAGTCTGCTTCATCCAATTTTTGGACATTCAATCCTTTGTACGGATGGAATCCTTCGGCGTGAAGGGTACGCCAAACTTTATTTTGGCTTGTACCAAGCATGTCTACTATTTCTCTGGTGCTCACTTCTGGATCGTCCAAAGTAGCATTAATAATGTTTTCTTCTAGCCTAACAGTTGCTGCGTCAAGGGCAACACCACTAACTTCCTTCCAATCAGGCATTAAATGGCCGCGTCTTGAACGATTTATTAAACGTAGAATTACATTTTTCGACGGATGTCGTCTTTCTGGGTACTTTTCTGCGTAAAGGGCAGCAGTTCTGTTAGCTGAGTAATTGGCTAACCCAACTAACATCAGCATATCTACGTATTCTTCAGCCGTGTACTCCATTGGTTACTACAATTTAAAATGCCAATTTCACCTCACCTTTATAATCCTGTCTCCATTCAGGATGAATCTGGAATTATCTTAGAGCTAAATTCACTCTGTACCTCGATGAATTTACAGAATAGTTCATATTTTCTAACTTCAGAGTGATTCCATATTCTCGAAGCATCGAGGTACAGAGTGAATTCAGCTCTAAGATAATTCCAGATTCATCCTGAATGGAGACAGGAGTATAAAGGTGAGGTGAAATTGGCATTTTAAATTGTAGTAACCAATGGAGTACACGGCTGAAGAATACGTAGATATGCTGATGTTAGTTGGGTTAGCCAATTACTCAGCTAACAGAACTGCTGCCCTTTACGCAGAAAAGTACCCAGAAAGACGACATCCGTCGAAAAATGTAATTCTACGTTTAATAAATCGTTCAAGACGCGGCCATTTAATGCCTGATTGGAAGGAAGTTAGTGGTGTTGCCCTTGACGCAGCAACTGTTAGGCTAGAAGAAAACATTATTAATGCTACTTTGGACGATCCAGAAGTGAGCACCAGAGAAATAGCAGACATGCTTGGTACAAGCCAAAATAAAGTTTGGCGTACCCTTCACGCCGAAGGATTCCATCCGTACAAAGGATTAAATGACCAAGAATTGGAAGAAGCAGACTATGTCAAGCGTGTGGATTTTTGTCAGTGGCTCCTTCAGAGGTATCACGAAGACGAAGACTTCGTTAGCAGTATCGTGTTCTCCGATGAAAGTCTCTTCGATAGAAGCGGTATCATTAACAGGCACAACTCGCATTTTTGGAATGAAGAAAATTCACAGGTTGCAATACCTCGACGACCTCAACGAAGATGGACTGTCAATTTATGGGCGGGAATTGTCGGAGAATATTTCGTAATAGACAATAGATCCATATGCATTATTTTTAACACACCATTCTCTTCGTCTTCAAAATGAATCGTAATCGATCTTAAGGCTGTTAATAACAAAGGCATAGAAATGAAAAAATTAGTTTTCTTATTCGATTCAAAAATATTGCATTAGAACATTATTGTTCGTACTTTTACATCCCGATTCATTTTCGAAACAATTCGACGTTTTTTAAAGGAAATGGTTTTCTTTAAATTTTACAGATTGGACCATGGCGCCTTCCAGAACGTCTAACAGGGGTGGCTTACGCCGAATTTTTAGAAAACGATCTTCCTGGACTTCTGGAAGATATTCCGTTGGAATTAAGGCTGAAACTGTGGTTCCAGCAAGATGGAGCAGCCCCTCACTTTGCCCAAGTCTCGCGAGATGTGTTGGATGCAAAATTTCCAGGCATGTGGATTGGACGCGGAGGTCCAGTTCAGTGGCCACCACGATCTCCCGACCTTAATCCCCTTGATTTTTTCTTCTGGGGATATTTAAAGGAACTGATTTATCAGCGGAAAAATATCATTCAAGATGCGAATGAGTTGGCGCAACGGATCGACGACGCAATTGGCAAGATTACACCGGCCATTCTTCGTACAATCAAGGAGGAATTGATAAAGCGAGCAAGGGCCTGTATCGCCGTAGGAGGCGGTCATTTTGAACATTTTTATAAAACTTTACATAATTAAATAAAAAAAATTAGTATTACAATACAGATTTGTTTAAAACGTTGAAATAATGGTGTTCTTTTGTATACTTTAATAAACAAAAAATTAACTTAATCATAGCACTGTTTTTCTCTATACTTATCTTCTCCCAATCCTATTCGTTGGTACAACTTGTTCTGTTAAATAAATAAAACGATTTATGACGTGCTTGCTTTATTTACATTTGTTTAACTCGCTTTTCTAAATAACAGCCATAAATCAGGTCGCTATAAGACAATTTCGTTCATGTCAATATGATTTAATTTCATTCTAAATAATAATTTCATAAATCAATCTCATTTAAATTATCGAAAGCGGTCTAATTTTTCGAGAGCCTATCGTTTAAGAATGGCAGTACATGCGCAGCATTCATTCACTTGTCTGCTACTTCTCCGTTAATATCCACCGTCTTCAAGTTGATCAATTTCAACAATCTAGTTTTTCGTTTGTTACTACCACATGAAACGCATACTACTTTGAACCAACATTCCACTAAAAGCTAATTCTCATTGGGCAATTTTAACACCCCATAATTTGAAATCTATGCTTCCTACGAAAAAGTAGTATAAGACTTTTCAACTCCCAATGGCATCAGGTGTCTACTTGTCAAATTTGGTCCGCCAGTTGTAGTCACCCTGTATCATATATTTATTTAAATGATTACAATAAAAGAATATATAAAATATTTTAAAGGTTGTCCTTTAATTTTATTACTCTGATTAAACGTTGTAATTGAAACATGGGGCATTTCTCATCAAATCACGAAGCTCAGAAGCAAACTACTTTTTATTTTCTTGAAAATTGTTTACTGTGTAGAACTTTTTTATATAAACTTCCGTGTAAATTTGTAGAATTTTTCATTAATTTTAAAAAAACTTGTGAATTTGTGAAAATTCAACGCTTTAACGATTCCGAGATTTTAAATGTTTATATTTAAAAGAAGAAGTAAGATATTTCAATGTTCGGCATGCCAATTTCCTCATCTTGAATTGAATTTTATTGTAAAAAAATATGAAATAATAATTTCCCTATTATCTATTTATTTTGCATCAAATCAAAGTAAAATTTTTAGTTTTTCAAAGTAAACATCATTTTTCATTTTTTTTTAAATTTTCAGATAAAAAACAATTTTTAAGGCCAATATAATCATGGAACAATCTTCGGTTCTTTTGTTTACGTCAAAATAAGAAGAAAATATTTTTTTTATAGAGTGATGATTTGTAATTAAAAGATATATGATACTTTCTTCTTCATTTTAAGCATAACAAAAGAACCAAAAATTGTTCCATAGTCGCATTGGCATTAAGAATCGTGTTTTTATCATAGCAATTTTGATTGATATATCTAAGTATGTAAAACAGACATCGCTATGAACACAATATTTTTTTAAACGTTTAATCTAGTACTATTTGGAAAAATATAGAGTTGCGCAGCATAATTAATGCTGGTAACATTGTAGATTAATCAACATACCAAAACACATTTTTTGTATATCTGAAAATTTTAATATCTTGAATAGTGCAGATGATGTAATAATTTTAGAACCAAATTTGGATTCAGCGAGAAAATTTATATAAAATTATACTTCGAAGTCTTAAACAACTTTCAAAACCCCTAATTTTGTTGTCCTGTGTAATTATATGTATTTTATTACCCATCTATAATTTAAAAAAATAGAGACTGTTCAATAGCAAAGAAGGCTATGCTTGAAGGGCAACTCCGCTTGAAGGAACTGCTTACTTTTTAAATAAATAAAATGTATACCAATTAAGAAAAAAAGTCCGAAAGCACAAAAAATTCTTTTTATTGTTTTACACACCTTTTACACTAATCACGATTACAAATGATATACGATCGTGCAATGAATTAAGCCGAATGCCGGTTACAATGTTTGTTACGCACTTTCGCATTCAATTGACGAATCATTCCACATTTCGTACATATTATCGTTTAGCACGAGTCACGTCATTTTTCCAAAAAGCCAAGCTGTCGAACCATTCATGTTCGTTTAGATTCGGGCCTTATGTCTTTTGCGAGCAGCCAGGTTGCGGAATCACTCGTATTCGTTTAAGACCGGGCCGTATAACTTTACAAAAAACCGCGCTGCGGTATGATCAAAAGTTTAAAGCTTCAAGGGGAACCGAGCTCGTTTATTACTTCGATATTACAATTATCGGTAGGTAATTCGTCTTTTTAATCCGGTTAAGGTGCTCGGGGACGTCTTGATTGAAGGGCTATTACCAAGAAGATGTCTGCTTTCGGCATATGTTTCAGGGAATTGACTCTTGTAGTGTAACAAAAACCAAACTTGCCAATGATTTATAATCAATTACTACGCCACTAATATCGATTACCTGAAAAAAAGCCGTGATTCGATCTGTTACCATGTAAAGATCGAAGAGAAACTTTATCGCACTTTGAAAAAATTCACTGAGCAATTTTACTCTAGAAAGAAGTAGATATTCTTAAAATTTTAGAAGATTCCTTGGAATAATTGTAATAGCGCGACTAAGTCAAATTTCAAATATGTCTCCGTTTTACTATTAAAGTTTTGTCAAAATAATCTTTTATATACAATTCTAAGAACGTTTGTTCCTTTCTAACAAAAAATCAATCAGTGAATTCTGCCAAAGTGCAATATAGGCTCCCTTTTTTGTAATTACTGATAGGAGTAAAAAATAATTATTTATATTCAAATTTTTTTTTAAATCGGAAAAATATGCATTTACGTACTTTAAGTAGATTAAAAGCAGAGGTAATTTGGTTCTTATGAAAATTTATATTCCTCCATTTATAGGAAATTTGTTGGAATTACATTTTTGCCACTCGATGCATCCTTTCAATCACTAGTATATTGTTACGTCCTGAGTTGTGTGGTTAACTCAGGAACAGTTTTTGTTGTGGGCTCCAGTGTCCGCTGCCTACCGGCTGGTAGTAGTTGTAGGAAATTCGATGGAGGATTCTTGTATTGAGGGATAACACTTATTTGAGCAGACTTCGATGATTTTTAATAGTTTTTATTTATTAACCGTAACAAATATAAGAGAGTCTTCCAAGACTGTTCTAGTTGAAGGTACAATTATCACTATCTTAAAAGCTAATCGAATTAGTCGACGCCGGGTTCTGGATCGTGATCCAGGGAGATAGCTAAGCCAATCAAAACATTTATAAAATGAATTCATCCTATCTTTGACCAATAAGAATTAAAGCATCTTAGAGTGAGTGGGAGGTAGAATTCTCTCACGGACTTACAGTCGCACGATGCAAGATGCAAACGTAGGCAAAGATAAGGTCCCGGCGACGGTGCCTGCAGATTCTGGCATAAGGGATCACATTCAATTATCCTATTTCTTTTAATAAAGTAATTTTAATTTTTAGGGATTAATTGGTTAGGGACGTAACACTTCCCTCCTTAGAGATAGATCGTCCTCGATCATTTGTTTAAGATGTTAATCCCATAAGCCACAATGCTGTAGTCCATAACTTAATTCTAGAATGATTACATGGTTTGATTATAATGTATTGGTATGTCGAGTGACTTAAAAGTTATTAAGCTTACATACAGTAGGCTAAAAGCGAAGGCTCGCTTTGATTTGCTTACATTTATATAAAATGTTTATGATGCGCTTAAATTTATAATCTAGGGTACAGGTCTTGAGAAATAGGTGGGTTAAGGTGAAGCATCTCTTGACGAGGAATCGGCTGAGGTAGATCATGGGAAATAGGTTTAAAGGACTCGTTGCGCTTTGGTTTAGTGGAGGAGGCGATAGGGATAGCGTACGTCCTATTTCCCTGTTCGTTTTCCACGGGGTTCTCTACGTCCGAATTTGGTTTTCTTGATTTAGTATGTATTACAAAATTAGCTAAGGTATTCCATATGGCGGCGAGTAACCAAACGCTCCATCCTACCACCGAATGGATAGCGTATCCATTTATTAGAGCATCTAATACGAATTTTATTGCTTTAATTATTACGAAGATTCCTAATAATGCGGCACTAATATTTCCGATTGAGTTTAGAAAATTAAGGAACTTGTCCCATGATTTTTTTATTTGGCTCTGGAGTGTTGCCTCATCTAGCAGACTATTGATTCGTAGGTTATGATTCCCGTCATTGTGCCCTGTGGCTTCGCGACATATAGTATGAATTATGGCGGGTTTTTCCATCGGAAACATAATATTTTCATGTAGTCTTAGTATGTCTTGGTTGGAATAAATTCCACTCGCGGCCAAGTTATGAGGCGATTCGTATGTGAAATTTGGAGAGGGCGACGCAGTTAATTTCATAGGGGGGATAGCCCTATTGACTTGCGGCGTAAATTCGAGCCACGTGTTATTGATAAGATAGGTAGATGCGAGAATTTTATTGCATTCGGTATGATCTCCATTTTTAAGTAATATTTTTGTTATGGGGGTCATAAAGTAACTGTCATTACCCTTGAAGACTGGTAGCTGATTATAACACTCAGTAGTTTCGCGTAGACTTACTTCTACCGGTAAACATTTGACAACGCGAATAGTGTCTCCGGTTCTAATTGACGTGTAACCAAATTTTCTCATAAATAAATACGCGAAATAAGCAGGATCCTGAGGTTGATAGCCTAATTGAGTTTTCAGGAGTTCATTTTTAATTTTACATTGTTCTACCATGAGTAGATTATACAATTTCGCGATCTGGTTTCTCATTTTCTTTTCGACGTAGACTATTTTAGAATTCACATATGACAGAATGTCCATATCTCGCGTGGCTAGAGAAGTCCTTTTAGTAAAGAATTTACCGTCCTTATCGTCTATAATAAATAGAGTAGGGTGTTCGGTTTTCTGTATTTTATATCCGCATTCCATTTGGTAGGTAATGACGGCTAGGGCAAAGGAAGTATCCCCTATAGCAACTGAATAGATTTCTTGGCCTAGTTTTTCTAGTGTGTCTCCCCTAATGTTTTCCGCGGGCCCCTCATAAAGCACGTTGTAGTACGAGAATTTGCATTGGTCCGTTTGAATTACGTCCCAGTAAGTATTACCGCCTTCTGTGTCTAGGCAGTGGCCTTTTAGATAAGTGCAACGAACTCCAGAGCGTAGTACGATTTGATTCGTCAATAAATTGATCTGAGCATCATATTCTAATATCGTGAATTTAATTACTCCGGTGACGATGACGTTATTCCAAGACCCGTAGTAATCCGAATATCTTTCGCCTTGGCAAGTGCCTTCGTTAGTCACAGATCCGGCCGACGCCACGGCACGAGAAGTAGTTCCGTTAATTGGTATTTGGTTGAAAATAATGTTTTTCCCATTATACATTGTAACGAGGTTCTCTCGTTACGTATCAAGATACCGGATTTAATAAAGAAATTAAAGAAAAGCTAACGATTAGTAGTGGTTATCTCAAACCCTACATTACCGACTCGGTGCATAGGTTTCCGAGTGGACAGGAAGTACCGTCTAGGAACATCCCTGTGGACCGTCAGAAGACCGGATGAAAAGACCGGCGCTCCACTTAAAAGTCCAAGCCGACCAAGCGAGCAAGGCAGGGCTGTGCCAAGTAACTTGGTGGCTTGAGACGAGGAGAAGTGGGCACAGGGACTCCTGCGAAAGGCGAATTCTCTAGTCCCCTGAGGAGGGGGAAATAAGAGAGTGAGTCGGGCCTGGGACGTCGCGCAAGGCGGACGTACACCACACCGGCTCACCGATGAGTGTGTCCGTGTGCGTGAGGTGAGCTTGCTCCCTACGCAACGAACACACTGTATGCTATCGATGCATAAGGGGCCTGTGCAGGTATGGTAGGTTTCTGCTGCATGCCGGGTGCCGCCGCTAAGTCCATGGCTACGCGCATGGCACCGCGGACTTGGGCATTGCGGGGATGCACCACCCTGACAGTCCCTTATGGGAAAAGGTCACGATAATGTTCTCGTCTCCTCACTTCCCCTCATATGTATGAGTGGGTGGGTGGGAGAGTGTGTCTATTGTCGCGAGGCTCGGGCTACCTGTAAGGAACCCTCCCCTCTCTCCACGACCTAGCACACTGAGCAAACCAGGCTTCCGTACCGTCCTCTATGCACTACCAATCAGCCCATTGGGAAATGCATACGATTGGAATGGCGGGGTAAGACCCCTATGTTAACGATGGGTTGTTGGTCGCCCACACGACCAACTGGCGCCCTGAAAGTACCGAATGTAAGGACGGCCGAAGGTAATAGGAAGATAGCTATCACGATCAGCCCATCGTGGTAGAAGAATCCATTACAAATGGCGCCCAACGTGGTTTTATGTAAATTAAATTATTGAAGATTTTGATAATCTAAATAAGCCATGTGTCCGAGCATAAATATCGTCAGTAAAAGACTGAAAAACATGAAGCACATGATTGTCAAGAGGATTTACTCATGAGTAGTAAATTGCTCAATCGGGTTCATGCGGCCCCATGGAACTCGAGCAATCAGTGTAAGCTATCGAAAATCATATTAAAGGAGAATCACGGACGATAATATAATTTAATATTATATTCGTCCGTGTTAAATCGAAATGCTCTCGTAAAGGCTCTTAGTACAGGCAGGATTCTGCCGAGCGCTTGTTTGTAAACAAAGCTAAGCGCTAGCCAAGGCCGAGCCGGCTGACAACAGTCGTCGGTACCAGTGAAGCCAGACTGGGTCTAAAATGCTTCCCCACTCTGCCTCCATAGGCTCACTAACACGTAGAGCTACTGAAGCATCGGTGAGAGCACCCCACTTCTACCTCCTCGAACGTTGCACGCATACCATTACTGCAGTACGTGCATGTTTCGTTGTCCTTCGTATAGCTCCGGTATATTTCGAGTACGAGAGAGAGCGGTATACTTTTCTCGGACCTCTCTTTCTCGCACTCCTTCTTCGCTCGTTTAGCCAACGAGCTTAAACGAGAGAAGCCGAGCTAGCCGAAGGAAATTAAGAAATGTCTTTTTCGCGGTCAGCTATGATAAAAGCTGAATACGCTAAATGTGAATGTATTAAGATAAAATATTTATAAGCAGCCGTTAACTTATTAGATTTTATAATAAATAAGGAAATGCGATGATATTACGTAACATTGGTCAATTGTCTTAAGACTCATATGTTACGTATTATTGTTAAAAATATTTTATTTTCTTAATTTATTATTTAATCTAGTAGGTTAATGGTAATAAAAAAAATTAAAAAAGTTTGCATAAGTCTGCGGGAATCGAAACCCGAGCCCGCGTAAGTAGCAAGCAAGCGCCTTTCCATCTGCGCTACGGAACGTACTTGTTAACTGTGAAGCTTAGTAGCCTGATAGAGCAATGGAAGCTTTTTCTATGAAATTCAATTTACAGAATAAAATATCAATTATAATCGTACATATATTTATTTCGTATGTCTTTTCCTAATGAAATAAAATATTTCTTTTACATATTTCTAATCATTAATCACTTTAACAGCTGTAGCTTCAAAAAGTGACTCCAACATTACGAAGAATATTTTTGATAGCTGTGGAATTAAAAATAAGTAACCCAAGATTTGTATTTGGGATTTAATTTATTATTTCTATTGTAATCAATTTATTTTGAAATAGCTCATATATAGAAAAACGATTCATCGTTCTTGACAAGTAAACGCGCATGACTGACAGAGATAAGACGATGTAGCCAAACAAAGTATTTATATAGCATATATACTGTATTAAAAGGCTAACAGAATATAAAACTTATATATTGAGTAAGTACAACAGAGATCCCAAATACGAATCTTGGGTTACATATTGTTAATTCCACAGCCATCGAAAATATTCTTCGTAATGTTGGAGTCACTTTTTGAAGCTACAGCTGTTTAAGTGATTAATGATTAGAAATATGCAAAAGAAACATTTTATTTCATTAGGAAAAGACATACGAAATAAATATATATACGATTATAATTGATATTTTATTCTGTAAATTGAATTTCATAGAGAACGCTTCCATTGCTCTATCAGGTCACTAAGCTTCTGAGTCAACAAATACGTTCCGTAGCGCAGATGGTAAGGCGCTTGCTTGCTATTTACGCGGGCTCGGGTTCGATTCCCGCAGACTCATGCAAACTTTTTAAATTTTTTTTCGTCATGATTTTTTTTTATTACCATTAACCTACTAGATTAAATAATAAATTAAGAAAATAAAATATTTTTAACAATAATACGTAACATATGAGTCTTAAGACAATTGACCAATGTTACGTAATATTATCGCATTTCCTTATTTATTATAAAATCTAATAAGTTAACCGCTGCTTATAAATATTTTATCTTAATACATTCACATTTAGCGTATTCAGCTTTTATCATAGCTGTCCGCGAGAATGACATTTCTTAATTTCCTTCGGCTAGCTCGGCTTCTCTCGTTTAAGCTCGTTGGCTAAACGAACGAAGAAGGAGCACGAGAAAGAGAGGTCCGAGAAAAGTATACTGCTCTCTCTCGTACTCGAAATATACCGGAGCTATACGAAGGAGACCGAAACATGCACGTACTGCAGTAATGGTATGCGTGCAACGTTCGAGGAGGCAGAAGTGGGGTGCTCTCACGGATGCTTCAGTAGCTCTACGTGTTAGTGAGTCTATGGAGGCAGAGTGGGGAAGCATTTTAGACCCAGTCTGGCTTCACTGGTCGGTACTCGCGCACCGGCTGAACTATCAGCCTAGTTACCGCGATGTAGTCAATTGAATTAACCGGATTAATCCAGTTAATTAGAAATTCGGCAACATCGGTTATCGCCTAGCCAGCGGTGAGTGAGCCGGCAGGAGCTCATATCTAATCCTTCCTTGGACCAGACCAGACCTCCTCCGACTCACCATGGCCTCACAAGCCCCCCACACCTTCGCCGACGGCGAAGCCGTCGCTCCCGCAGCTTCGCTGCCTCCTGCAGCCCAGCTGCCCTCCGCAGCCCAGCTGCCCTCCGCAGCCCAGCTGCCCTCCGCAGCCCAGCTGCCCTCCGCAGCCCAGCTGCTCCCCGCAGCTTCGCTGCCTCCAGCAGCTCCGCTGCTTCCTGCGGCCGAGCCGCTCCCTCCTGCTCCGCGGGTCCAAGTGACCTTACCACTTTCCGTGGTAAGGCCACTTACCGTGGAATCGGTGTCCCCTTCTGGGTCACCGATTCCAGATTTCGAGGGGGACCTTGATCCCCTCGAGCTCCTGGTGGTAGACTTCGGTCTACCATCAGAGGATACCGGAGCGAGCATAGGCTCGCTCGATCTCGCCATGGAGGAGGAACGGCTGCTCTCCTCCCCGGAATTGCGCAGGGAGAGTCCCAGATCACCTGAAAAGGTGTCTGAGCTCGCCCAGCGATTCCGTGGGATGAGCACAGCTGCTCATTCCTCCACAGGAGGATCGCCTCCGGGCCCTTCCGCGTCCTACGCGGAGAAGGACCTGGTGGCGTTCTTCCTGACGGACCTTGACCTCTTTCACCGTGTGGTGAAAGCGGTCGAGGGGGCCTCGCGTCCTGCGACGAGGAAGCCCCCCCAAGCTCCGCCCCGCAAGGGACGTGGCAAGGGGAAGCGACCTCGTCCGGAGACAGAGGTTTCGAAGCCGCAGCCGAAACCTGCATCATACGCGAGTGTGGTGTCAGGCAAGGCCGCAAAGGCTAAGAAACCCCTGCCGCCGAAGGAGGCAGAGGTCCCGCCGGCAAAAAGGCCGAAGCTGGATTCCAGCGTGAGGCCCAAACAGTCGGCGGCCAGCGGTATCGGCGGTCCCAGCAATTGGTTTTGCTGGAACTGCAAAGGCAGGGGACACCGGTTCAGCCAGTGTCCCACACCCGTTGTGGAGGATTTCTGCAAGGGGTGTGGTCGCAAGGGTAAAACCTTGCGGACCTGCATCGCCTGCAGTCCGACGTGGCAGACACGCGGACCGTACGTGGCGAAGGCCGGTACGAACGTACCGTGGGACGTCCTGAAGCAAATGCGGAAGGCGTCCAGGCCTAAACCACGGCCTTCGGAGAAGGCGAAGGTGGCATCGCGGAAGGCTTCACAGCCGAAAGCGGGGCCATCCAAGCCTTCAAAGAAGAAGGCGGCGAAAAAGGAGGTAAGCCTCGATAGGGTTTCACAGCTCGTGGAACCTTAAAGAAGCTCCTCCTTAAGCTATCGTTCAAGATACCGCATTAATTACCGTTTATGATATCGCTTATGATACCGCAAATCCTTGTGATTTTCCTACCCATCCAAAACTCCTTTCCTTATTTTCCTTCCTTCCCAAATAAATAAACAAAACAGTTCTCGCAAGGAACACAATGGGCAGATTGAGGCTGTAAACAGACTCTCTGCCAAAAAGTTAACGGTGCTGCCATCTAGCGGTCACCAAGAGAGCCACTGATCGATAATCGATACAAGTGCTGACATCTTGCGGTGATCGAGCGAACTAGAACATTGGCTATTGATTATCGATGGTTGAATCGATACAAGCACTGCCATCTAGCGGTGATTGTTCGAACTAGACCGCAGATAATTGATTATCGATGGCTAGATCATAGATCAAGCACAAATTGGGTAGTTAGCGAATAGGACAAGTGGTGGCGCCACCTTCCACGACTATTGCGCGCGCACCCAAGCCACGGGTGGGGGTAACCTACCGTGAGCGGGTTATCGGAGCCAGCGGAACAGACCTGGCGCACTCCAGCGACAACCTCCGACATTCATAGACGCCTTAACACCGAACGAGCCTTAAGTAAGTGCGATGGCAGAGAATGCGGAGAGGAGAGGGAGTACCGGGTCGGGAAATACATCGGAGGATTTCGATGACCCGACAGATAACGATGCTGTCCAGGGTGACCTGGCAAGCAAGGTATCGAATCTCGATGCGAGAATGGAGAAATTGGAAAATTCTTTCCAAGATCTCATCTCGCAAATATCGAGATCCTTCGAGCAATTAGCTCAAGGAAAAGTTATCGGAGGAACAGAGCAGGCTGTTCCCGCTAAGCGTCCCAGAGGCCATCCGCCTAAAAACGCGACGAACCAACCGGGACCGGCCAATCAGGGCCAGCCTTTGCTGACACTGACCAGGCCAGGCGAAGATATCGAATCCCAACTAGCTTCTGACGAAGCTTCGGGATTAAGTACCGCTGCGGTGTATCGAGGAGCCTACGTAACGAAGGCCACTCGCAAGACACCCGGAAAAGATATCGGCCGAGGGGAAGACACCATGCCCCGTTGGCGAGTTCTCGAGTCACTCCAGAAATCGAATCTAACCTTTGCGGGCGATTCAACGGAAACGGTTGAGAGCTTCATTGCCAGGACCGACGCCGTTTTGAATCTGCTTAGGATTAGAGATTCCGACCTGGTTGACGTCTTTCCCCACATCTTAACGGGTGTGGCGAGGATGTGGTTTGAGGATAACAAATTCTCAACCTGGTCTGAAATTAAGTCCGGTTTACGGTCGTATTTCAGATCACAAACCTGGGAAGAGGAGTTGGAAACTGAGCTTCTTACAAGAACTCAGGGAGTTAACGAGCCTGTGCGAGCCTATTTGCAAATTATACAATCGTATATTCGCAAAATAGGCAGAGATAGATCGGATTGGAGCCGAATTGCTATCGCGCACAAGAACATGCTACCGGCGTATAGACGAGGTATCGCTATACATACTGCGATGACGTATCGAGAATTTGAGCGTTTAGCGCTCAATTTCGAAGCCGCATATGGCCGTCATTAGGATATCGCCCACCTGCTATGCCAGAGGAAACTTTAGTTCCCGAACTGGCATATAAAGGCAATCGTGGAAAGCTACGGGAGTCTAGGAGACACGCAGTGCGTGCTCTTGAAGTGGACGAAAGTTCCGACTCAGATACCGATGAATCTACACCAGAAGATTCAAAAGATACCGAAGAGCATCTACAAGCTTTCAAATCATCCGGTAATCGAGGAAGGAATAATAATTCCAAATCGAAACCGAAGGAGAAAGCTACTAATAAACATCAAGGTCAGCGCGGCTCTAAACAGAAACAACCTGGCTCGAATATGACCTGCTTTAATTGCGGTAAATCGGGACACGGTTGGAGTATGTGTAAAGAGGCCAGAAAGATGTTCTGCTATCGATGCGGGCAAAAAGACGTTTCCCTTGCGGAATGTCCTAACTGTTCGTCAAAAAACGGCAAGAGGAGCTCGTAAATTCTACCCAGAATTCTACGCAGCTCCAGGCGTCGGATGAAAAGATATCGCAAATCTCGCAAATGGAGCAAGACGATAAGATACCGAGTAATCACGAAAATCCAATTTCGGAACAAGGATGTTCGAATATCGAGCATGATTACAGTTATCGCACGTTCTCAAACCCATCGGAAATGCCCAGGTTAGAGAATGTAAATAAAAACAATGCGGAGCGTCCAGACGCTCTGGTTGTCAATACCGAAATCTTCGAAGATTTATCGATCGAGGACAAGTTATCGACTGGTGATTTAGCCGATGTAATAATTACCACATGTGGTAATAATGCTGAGAAATTAGCATTTTACACGACAGTCACCATTCAAGGGAACGAACTGCGTGCATTAGTGGATTCTGGTGCATCACGCACGTTCGCAGGACAAAAAGCCATAGATTTATTTAAATCAATGGGTATAAAGTCCAGAAAAATAGAAACCTTGAAAGTTACCGTCGGAAACAATTGCGTTTGCAAAGTTAATGAATCCGCTAAGATACCGATCCTGTTGGAGGGGAAGACAACTATAGTGGACACACTATGGATGCCATCCTTGTCTAGCAATTTTATTCTGGGACTGGATTTCCTTAGTCACGCTTGCGTGATTGTCGACTTCTCAGCAGGAGAGTGGGCGTATAAGGAAAAACCACAGAATAAATTTATGTTCTCGATTGCCGAAAGACTAAATTGTGTAGTCATATGTAACGGCTTAACAGTTCCCGATACAGATAACGCTCAGAGGTTACACGATTTTCTAGAAATCAAACTACCCCCCATTTCTGGAAAACCGGGAATCTCCAAATTACCGGCAGTCATAATTGACGTGCAAGATCACGAGCCAATCAGACAGCGAGCTCATAGATGCACGGAGAAAATCCGCCAAGCTATGTGGCAAGAGGTTGATGAAATGCTAACCAATGGCATCATCGAACCATCGCAAAGCGATTGGGCAAGCCCGGTGGTCATGGCAAAGAAAGCCAATGGCAAACTTCGGTTTTGCGTAGACCTACGGCGTGTTAACGCAGTAACGAAAAAAGATGCCTACCCATTACCAAATATGGCGGGTATTCTTGATGAGTTACGACAAGCCAATTATCTAACGACACTCGATTTAAGTCAAGCGTATTGGCAAGTACCGTTAGCGGAGAAATCTCGTGGTATCACGGCTTTCATCGTTCCAGGCAGAGGTTTGTTTCAATTCAAACATATGCCGTATGGATTAACTAACGCTCCCGCAATTTTCCAGCGTGCTCTGGACAAATTACTTGGTCCCGAATTCTATCCTCATGTGTTCGTCTATTTGGATGACATTATAATTGTCACCAAAACATTCGATGAGCACTTATTGTGGTTAGAGAGAGTTATCGAGAAGTTAAGGCAAGCAAACTTAACAATAAACAAAGAGAAAAGCCATTTCTGTAGAACAGAAGTGAAATATCTCGGGTTTATTGTCGACAGCCAAGGACTTCGGGTAGATCCAGCTAAAACTGAAGCTGTGATTGCCTTCCCGATACCGAAAAATCTCAAGCAAATTCGTAGATTCTTGGGTATGGCTTCCTGGTACAGGAGATTCATACCCGAATTTGCGACTATTGCTGAGCCATTAACAAAGCTAACGAAGAAAAATCAAGCGTGGGAATGGACAACCAATCAGCAGTCAGCAATTGACGCACTGAAAGGATGTTTAACGAGCGCACCAACGCTCGCATGCCCAGATTTTTCCATACCGTTTTCATTACAAACCGACGCCAGCAACGTTGGCTTAGGAGCTGTTTTGACACAAGTTATCGAAGGTCAGGAAAGGGTAATTGCCTACGCAAGTAGAGCGCTTACCGAACCTGAAAGAAAATATACCGTAACCGAGCAAGAATGCTTGGCAGTGGTATGGTCCATCAAGAAGTTTAGATGCTATCTTGAAGGCTACCGTTTCACTGTTATTACCGACCACAGCAGTCTCCGATGGTTACACAATTTAAAAGACCCATCCGGACGACTCGCTCGATGGGCTCTCGCCTTAATGGAATACGATTTTACAATCGTACACCGAAAAGGAGCATTAAATCATGTTCCAGATGCTCTGTCACGAGCACCGGAAAGTTTGAATGCACTAATACCGACAACTTACGCCGATACCAAAGATGCTTGGTATCTGAAGCGCGTAAAAGATATCGAAAAGTCACCAGAAAAGTTCCCAGATTGGAAACTAGACGGTGAGTTGATGTATCATCAACGACGCTCTAATCTAGCTAACGCTGAATTAGAGGATCTCGACGCTTGGAAATTGGTAATACCAAGAGAATACAAGCAAAAGGTACTCGAAGAGTGCCATAAATTACCGCAAGCCGGCCACCAAGGTATCGATCGTACTTATCGACGCCTTGCGATAAATTATTTTTGGCCAGGTATGTTCAAAGACGTGACGTCATACGTCAGCCATTGCAACGAATGCCAACGCTGCAAAATAGAACAACAAGCTCCCGTCGGCTTCATGGGTCGCCGAATTGTGGAACAGCCGTGGACTGTAATATCGGCAGATATTATGGGTGCACTGACGCCAAGTAAACAAGGGTTCTCGTACGTATTGGTCATTCAAGACCTTTACACGAAATGGATCGAGATCGCTCCACTTCGAAAAGCTACCGGCAAGAAAATTGCAGAAGCTATCGAAAACTTGGTGATACACAGATGGGGTACACCGAAAGTCTTAGTGACCGACAACGGTACTGAGTTTGTTAACAAAGATATAAACGCTTTGTTACAACTAACGGGTATGAGGCAAACGACAACACCTCCTTACCACCCTCAGGCAAACCCAACAGAAAGGGTTAATAGAAGCCTGAAAATGATGATACGGGCCTTTCTCGATTCTGATCATCGAGAATGGGATCGTCACTTGAGTGCGTTCCAATTTGCATTCAATACGGCCCACCATAATTCATTGCAAGCTACACCGGCTTTTGCGAATTTTGGGAGAGAACCAGAAGCAGCAAGGTCGATGAAGCGTGAATTAGAAGGCGATACCGATATCATTCCACAGCCTACCGAACAGTGGCTAGCGAGAATGAAACGCTTAGAAACCTTAAGGTTGGTTTTCAAGCATGCTCTCGACGAAGCTCACGAACGACAGACTAAGCCTTACAACTTACGCCGTCGTGAAAAGCAATACGAGGTTGGCGAATTAGTTCTAATTCGAAACCGACAGCTATCGAATGCAGCAAAGCATATATCGGCCGCGTTGAATAAACCATTCACCGGACCGTTCATGATTGCTAAAAAGTTATCGCAGACAGTGGTTGAACTGTCAGATCTGGCAGGCAAAATGGTTGGAAAAATGTCAACAGTTGACATCAAGCCTTACAAGCCAGAAATACCGCCAAAAGTAGACCCTTGACAAGGATAGATCGAACTAGGTTCGAAAGTATCGGTTTCGGGTCGAAACCTCCGTTACGGAGGGGGGTATGTAACGAGGTTCTCTCGTTACGTATCAAGATACCGGATTTAATAAAGAAATTAAAGAAAAGCTAACGATTAGTAGTGGTTATCTCAAACCCTACATTACCGACTCGGTGCATAGGTTTCCGAGTGGACAGGAAGTACCGTCTAGGAACATCCCTGTGGACCGTCAGAAGACCGGATGAAAAGACCGGCGCTCCACTTAAAAGTCCAAGCCGACCAAGCGAGCAAGGCAGGGCTGTGCCAAGTAACTTGGTGGCTTGAGACGAGGAGAAGTGGGCACAGGGACTCCTGCGAAAGGCGAATTCTCTAGTCCCCTGAGGAGGGGGAAATAAGAGAGTGAGTCGGGCCTGGGACGTCGCGCAAGGCGGACGTACACCACACCGGCTCACCGATGAGTGTGTCCGTGTGCGTGAGGTGAGCTTGCTCCCTACGCAACGAACACACTGTATGCTATCGATGCATAAGGGGCCTGTGCAGGTATGGTAGGTTTCTGCTGCATGCCGGGTGCCGCCGCTAAGTCCATGGCTACGCGCATGGCACCGCGGACTTGGGCATTGCGGGGATGCACCACCCTGACAGTCCCTTATGGGAAAAGGTCATGATAATGTTCTCGTCTCCTCACCTCCCCTCATATGTATGAGTGGGTGGGTGGGAGAGTGTGTCTATTGTCGCGAGGCTCGGGCTACCTGTAAGGAACCCTCCCCTCTCTCCACGACCTAGCACACTGAGCAAACCAGGCTTCCGTACCGTCCTCTATGCACTACCAATCAGCCCATTGGGAAATGCATACGATTGGAATGGCGGGGTAAGACCCCTATGTTAACGATGGGTTGTTGGTCGCCCACACGACCAACTGGCGCCCTGAAAGTACCGAATGTAAGGACGGCCGAAGGTAATAGGAAGATAGCTATCACGATCAGCCCATCGTGGTAGAAGAATCCATTACAACATGTTGGTATGAAATATTTTTAGACAAGCTTCGCGAGAGGTTTCCTCTATGTATTCCGCGAGTCCTAAATTTACCATGGAAATGTGGGAGTGCATTCCACAATGATAAATTAATCTTTTCACTTCAATTTTGCATTGTTTGACAGGTATCGAATGGATATTTTGGGACTGTAGGAGTTGGATTTTAGTTTGGTTGACCTTGGGTTTCGGAATAGGTTCCACGCATTCTTCTATTTCTATTGCATTGAAATTACTTATTTCTGTAATTGGCGTTCCACAGTCGACGGCGATGAAACCTGAGCATGATCTTATCGCACACAGCGTCAGCGTGACGAGAACTGCGTGGTACATTGTCATCTGAAAATGTCATGCTACTTAGTAAAGGCTAACTTAACTCTATCGCAATAAACGATTTTTTTCTTATTCTTAAACATTTCTATTTCTAAATTATTACATTCTGGAATGACTTTAGTTATGAGATAAGGTCCCTAATAATTATCATCCAGTTTACCATGCTTGATATTGTTTGTAAGGTAGACGTACTGTCCCGGTTCGAATACGACGGGGTTTACGTTTTTGTCATACCTTTCTTTCGATTTTAATTTAGACCTCTCGAGGCGCGTACGAGCGTCGTTTAACATTTCAAGATAACGGTTTTTTCGATTTTGCGTATACTCGTCCACTGTAATTGCATTATCGAAGGAAGGAAATTTGGAAGGGATTCGTGCAGGTTTACCAAAGGCTAACTCAATGGGAGTATATCCAGTGGCTTCGTGCTTACTGGTATTGTAATTGAATACGGCAGTGGTTATCCACTTGTCCCAGTCTTTCCTGTTGGTGTAGCTCTTGAGGTAGTCAACCAATACTTGGTGACTTCTTTCGAGACATCCGTTGGATTGAGGGTGAAAGGCCGTGGTCCTGATTTGTTCAATTTGCAAGGATTTTGTCATGCTTTTCATGATTTTCCCTACAAAATTTGTACCTTGATCGGTTAGGATAATCTTTGGACAGCCAAACTTGAGGATTAAATGTTCCAATAGTGCGTTGGCTATATCGTCAGCAGTGGCTCTGGATAGAGGGATGGCGAGTCTGTATTTGGTTAATGGGTCTTGCATAGTTAGTATATATCGATTTCCTTTTTCAGAAATTTCGAAGGGTCCTACTATGTCCATGGCAATTTTATCGAAAGGTTCCATGGGAGTATCTGTGAGTATCATTGGTTGTTTTGTTTTTATTCGGACCAATTTTTTTCGTTGAGAAACCTCACAGGTTCTGACGAAGTCTTCGATGTCAGCCTTCATATTATTCCAATAATAATTTTTCCTTATCCTGGCATAGGTTTTAACCATTCCCTTGTGTCCTCCCAAGGGTGACGAGTGATTTTCTTTCATAATTTCGTCTCTATCTTCGAGTGACGGTATAGTGATTAATTCTTGGCAAACAGTGATTATTATGTCGCTATCTTGCATGGCATTTTTTAGTAAAGTTATCATTCTGTTCCAAGTAGTGATACCAAATCTTTCTTGATAGTTCGATATTCTGGCAGAGAAAAGATTATTTTAAACCATTTCAGTTTTTAAAGCGGAGAAAGCAATACGTAGGTCAGTTTCGTTAGGGACATTAGTAGAGATGTGAAGTATAGAAACATATATGACTTTAAAAATACCTTTCCCTTGTACAGTGACTGTGCCGATGGGATAGTTTGTTTGCTTTATTTTGGGATTTCCTATCGAATTTAATAGTGACCCGTTGGTTCTAATTAAATATATTATATGGTCCTTTCTCATGGTTAAGTTATCTCTTGATATGATTATGTTTTTCTTTAAATTGTTGAGTTCCGGATCACCTAATTCTTTTCTTGCGTCATTGTCCGAGTTATACGAAGCACAGCTAGAGATCGATGACGCGTCAGCTGACTCTTCGTGGAAGTAGCTAGGAGAGTCTTGGAGATATGCAAATGGATTAGTCCGAGAATTATATAGTTCTGGACATGAAGAATAATCATCCTCTTTATGAGTAATCGTTTCTTTGATCGTCTCGGTAGATGAATCTGCAAAATTATCAGTATCATTTTCTGTTCCTGGCGTGAACAGGGCATTGGTAGAAGGGGCAATAGTAGTCTCATTAGGTCTAATTAATTCATTTGATTTGGTGATTCTGCGTAGGGGAGTACTGGAAGGTATTCCGGCCTCGTTTCTTGTGTTAATGATTGGCGATTCACTTGACTTCTGAGGTTGTTTGGTGTCGATTAAATCGTTTCGCGAGAGAGTATATCGGTCCATCGTGATTTCGCTGTTATTTAATTGTGAATTACTCGTGGTATTCGGACGCGTTTCTCCGGTGCTGTCAGAATCTTGGGCGATTGACCTTTCCGAGCTTGGTTCGATAGTCGTTTCTAATTCACTATCGATTGTTTTATTTTGATAGGATTCTGATTCTAGACCCTTAAGAGTTTTTGGGATTTTGTTTCTTTCCCTTAATTGATAGCGAGACCATTCTCTTGGTTCGCTAGAATTAGCATCTGATTTTCCCCGCGAAATTTGTTGTTGCGAGTAGGAGGAGGCTTTATAATCGGGGTCTTTGTTGACGCTGGGTTTTGCCGATTTTAAAATGGATTTAGGTTTAGTGGTATCCGTCTTTGCAGCAGGTTTCCTAGGTGGAACATTCAGGACGACTTTCTTCTTAGATACAGTTCCAGTTTTTGGTGCCGAGGTCGAAGAAGTTCCAGGTTGCGTTTTTAATGTAGCTGACGCCCCTTCCTTTGGTTGATCAGGCCTAGGTAAAGGCGCTACTCCTTGCGCAGGAACTCTTCTAGTTGTTCCATTGCTAGTTCTGGTTGAAGATGATGTTAGTTGCCCAGAAGTAGATTGTTCAGAGGTTTCCTTGGAGGAATTCCAGTATACTTCTGTTGTTTCGATGGGGTTTCGAGATAAAGCGTCGGCGTTAGTATTATTTTTGCCGGATTTATAGACTATTTTGAAGTCGAACTCTTTGAGCCTCTCTCTCCATCTCATTACACGCGACGTGGGGTCGTTCATATTTTGTACCCAAGCTAAAGGTCGATGGTCGGTGTAAAGTATAAAAGGCCTACCATACAGATAAGGTCTGAAAGTTTTGAGGGCAAACACTGTGGCTGCCATTTCCTTTTCTGTAGTAGAGTAATTTTGCTCGGCTTTGTTTAGGACGCGCGAAGCAAAGGCTATGGGCCTGTCTTGACCAATTTCTCCTTGTGATAAAATAGCGCCAAGTGCGTAACCTGATACATCGGTAGTAACGATGAATTGTTTTTCAAAGTCGGGGTATTGGAGAATTGGTGCCTCGCAGAGTCTATCCCGTAAAGACGTGATAGCTTCCTGTTGGGAAGGTGTCCATTCGAACGTTACGTTTTTACTTGTTAGATCCGATAATGGTTTGGCTAATTCAGCGAAGTTTTTAATAAAGCGTCTGTAATATCCAGCCAAGCCTAGGAATTCCCTGACGTTTTTGCGACTTTTCGGAGTCGGAAATTCTTTTACGGCCTTAATTTTGTCTGGATTAGGTTTGACTCCATCCGCGGAAATTATATGTCCTAGGTATTTTACCTCAGTGCGTAGGAATTCGGATTTGTCAATTTGTAAGTGTAAGTTTGCTTCTCTGAGACGTTCCGCGAGTTTCTCGAATTTCTTAGCGTGTTCCTCGAGTGTTCGGGCATAAATAACTATATCGTCCATATACACGAATAATTCGTTGCCTTGTAGACCGCGTAGCATCTGATCCATTAATCTTTGGAAGGTCGCGGGGGCGTTTTTCAGCCCAAAGGGCATTCGGTTAAATTCATAATGACCATTTGGAGTGGTGAAAGCTGTCTTCTGTTTGTCGTCTGGATGCATTTCGATTTGATGAAACCCGGACGCGAGGTCTAAAATCGAGAAGTATTTGGCACCTCCCAGCTGATCTAAGATATGGGTTATGAGAGGGATAGGATAGGCATCTCCTATCGTTTTGTCATTTAGTTTTCGATAGTCTTTAACTAACCTCCATTTTTTGTTTCCCTTTGAGTCGGGCTCCTTGGGGACGATCCATAGTGGTGAATTATACGGTGATTTTGATTGCTCTATTATGATAAATTCTAACAAATTTGAGACTTGTTCTTGAATCTCTCCCTTTTGAGCAGGGGGAAATCTGTATTGCCTAGTATTAACCCATTAACGCCCAAAACGGCAAGAATCAAAGGTTTACTTTGCGATCAGATTTAAAGTGCTAAATCTTGTTGTACATATCGCAAAATACCTTTACTTATGTTTTCGAGGTCGCTCTACAAGATGGTATAATTTAAATTATGATTTGGTTGCGTGAAAAAAAGATATAGTGACTTTTTCCTCAAAAAGTGCTAAAAATTTTGCGACAAAAATTTTAAAAGTTAAATTTTCTACTAAAATTTGATGTTCCTCTTTATTAAAAATGGGCACAAGTTGGCACAAACATTCCAAAGTTTCAAAATATCGTCCGTAGGAAATGAAAAATTCTTGATGGTCGAAGCAAAATGGCGGCAAACACGATTTTTTGTTACAAAATTTCACAAGCTTTTTTCTCATCAATTACTAACTTTATTGAAAATTTCCCAACGATAAAAATGTCTTATAATTAATTGAAGAATATTCTAAAATTTTTTCAAATTTGTTATAAACAATTTTTTAAATTTCAGTCTCGTAATATTAGGAAAAATAAAAAATTGTTTATAAAAAATTTGAAAAAAATGTAGAATATTCTTCAGTTAATTATAAGACATTTTTATCCTTAGGAAATTTTCAATAAAGTTAATAGTTTTTTAGAAAAAATGAATTTCATATTAATAAGGTGAACAGACTTCTCTTATAAGAGCTGCACAATACTTAAAGCTTTAAAAAGATTCACTGATGGTATGCAATAGATTTTTAGCGCTTACTTTTTTTGATTGAAGTGAAATCTATCATCAACGGTCTACTACAAGTTTTTCTTCATTCTTTATTATATTTCTTTTTTTATATCAATTATTTTTCTTACATCACATGTAACGTTTTATATATTCTTTATCTAAAGTTTTTATATTCTTAAATATTTGATAATTGAAAAATGTCGAAGAGAAAACGACAAGTTCGAATGTCAGAAATTGAATCTGATGATGATAGTTCACATGAAGAATCTAGTCAAATAATTTTGATTCCCGATCCTAATTATTCTGGCGATAATGATTCTGGTTCAGACGATGAAAATTATAATGATTTTCCTTGTACGTCATATAAAAAAGTATACCATGGTTATTCTGCAAATTTAACTAAATTAGAAGCAGAACATGAGTATAACTGGGTTGACGGTGAAAAAAATTGTAAAGATCAAATTGAAAATGAGACACTGTTATCTGACAGCCAGAAAAAAATGATTGTGCAAAGTACACCAGTTCAATTATTCGAATCCTTTTTTTCTGATGAAATCAAAAATTATATTAGTGCAGCAACAAAGGAAAATAATTTTGAACTTTCTCGATCTGATTTAGATATATTTATAGGAATTTTAATTTTTTCATGCTTTAACAAAAGAAAATCACAACACGACTATTGGTCAACTGATCCCTTTTTGTCTGCTAACGTCGTTTCGTCAGTAATGTCTCGTAATCGATTCGAAAGTATAAAAGCTCATATAAAATATTCTAAAGCATCAGACAATAATCCAAATGATAAAGGATGGCGAGTACGTTCTTTGATAAACTTATTCCAAAAAAACATTCTTCAATTTGGATATTTCCAAACTGCAATGTCAATTGATGAATTGATGATAAAATCATATGCCAAAACGAGCTTGAAACAATTTATTAGAGGAAAACCAATAAGATTTGGATTAAAAATGTGGGGACTGTGTACTAGTAATGGTTATCTCTTAGGTTGGGATTTGTACTGTGGTAAGAATCAAATAGAAACGAATGTGCTGATGAAATGTGCATTAGGTAGCAGAGTAGTAATGAATTTACTAAAAGATTTCCTTCATAATACAACTCCTCGAAAGATAAATCTTTACCATGTCTATTTTGATAATTATTTCACAAGTTTTGATTTGATTTTACACTTACGAAATATAGGATTACGAGCCACAGGTACTATTAGGAATGATAGAGTTAAAATTAAAAACGAAATATGTAAGAAGGCAGAGAGAGGAACATTTGCAGTAAAAAATGACAAAAAAAGTCAAATAAATTACATCACTGTAATGGATTCAAAGCCGGTGTCCATAGCATCTACGGCGGCAGGTGTAAATCCAACTCTTCCAATAAAGCGTTATAGTTCTAAAGAACATGAAAAGAAAGAAATCCTATTTCCACACGCTTTTCATATTTATAACAAATATATGGGAGGAGTTGATACTCATGATGCTCACTGTAACAATTTATTGCCCAGCATCAGAAGTAAAAAATGGACATGGGTAGTTTTTACACGTTTGATTCAGGCATCTATTACGAACTCGGTTGTTATATATAATACTGCTAGTACCGGGAATAAAAAGTCTACAAAAGAGTTTGCGTTAGATATTGCTAAGCATTATTTAGCTAATCGAGAAAAAGAAATTACACAAACTCATGTATCCAAACGTGTAGAAAAGCAGAGCAAATGCTCATCATGTCCCATAAAAACATACAAATTCTGTAAAGGATGCAACGCATATGTTTGCAAAACATGCTTTCCTAACAAACATTAAGAAAGAGTATTGAAAATAGGAAAAATGTGGGTATAAGATAAGTAACCTACTAAATATCAATGACTTGTGACCCTAAAAAATGCTAAAATATTCCAATTTCAGCTTGTAAACGAGATTAATATTTTTTTCTAAAAAACTATTAACTTTATTGAAAATTTCCCAAGGATAAAAATGTCTTATAATTAATTGAAGAATATTCTACATTTTTTTCAAATTTTTTATAAACAATTTTTTATTTTTCCTAATATTACGAGACTGAAATTTAAAAAATTGTTTATAACAAATTTGAAAAAATTTTAGAATATTCTTCAATTAATTATAAGACATTTTTATCGTTGGGAAATTTTCAATAAAGTTAGTAATTGATGAGAAAAAAGCTTGTGAAATTTTGTAACAAAAAATCGTGTTTGCCGCCATTTTGCTTCGACCATCAAGAATTTTTCATTTCCTACGGACGATATTTTGAAACTTTGGAATGTTTGTGCCAACTTGTGCCCATTTTTAATAAAGAGGAACATCAAATTTTAGTAGAAAATTTAACTTTTAAAATTTT
This sequence comes from Prorops nasuta, assembly GCF_024137725.1. Lineage (NCBI taxonomy): Eukaryota > Metazoa > Arthropoda > Insecta > Hymenoptera > Bethylidae > Prorops > Prorops nasuta. Next base: position 1,220,993 of record NW_027116821.1, on the reverse strand, counting down.
TGTCGCAAAATTTTTAGCACTTTTTGAGGAAAAAGTCACTATATCTTTTTTTCACGCAACCAAATCATAATTTAAATTATACCATCTTGTAGAGCGACCTCGAAAACATAAGTAAAGGTATTTTGCGATATGTGCAACAAGATTGAGCACTTTAAATCTGATCGCAAAGTAAACCTTTGATTCTTGCCGTTTTGGGCGTTAATGGGTTAATGGGAATATTGTCCACCGTAAGGATTCGGTGAGTGGTAGCGCTCGTGGCCTTGAGGGGTTCGCCTGGTAGATAAAATATATCTTCAAATTCAGTGACGATCTCCATCACGTGTTCTTTCTCTTCGGAGTTTAGATGATCTAACCTTATGAGTTCCAAAATTCTCTCTGGTCTATTTTGGTTAATAGGACCGTTAGGAGAGCTAGTGGCATTCTCTTGATTATCCTCGTCTATGCTCATATCGAATGGATACAGTGAAATTACGGGTACTTCTAATTCTACGTCCTTGTCGAGAGTATTAACAGCGTATACGTAGGCGATGCCATTATCGCTAGTAACCAATGCTTCTCCTACAAGAATACCGTCATGAATTTTTAGTGGAGGCAAATAGCCTTCTCTAAGTTCCGACTCGCTAGTCCTCACGTATATTAGGGTTTTGTGCCTAGCCTTTAAGAGGACCCTTTCCTTATCAAGGAAAGGAATGATTACTCCTCCGAGTTCCAAGTACTTATTTTTGAAATCTAATTTCCCACCTTGCTTGGTGAGCAGGGGACTTCCTAAAATTCCGGCGTAAGGGATTGGTAGTTCGTCCGATATAACATGGAACCGACAGGGTTGATTTTGGATAGTGAGATTGAGGTGACCCAGCGTTTTGGGCTGGTCTTTTTCGGATATCCCATTAAGTGTATAGATCTCTTGAGAGTTGATAAGAGAGGGTTCCCTGATTTCGGAGTACTTGATGAGGTTCAATTGTGAACCACTGTCTATTAGGAATTTGGATTTTGGGTTTTTTAGTTCCTTGGAATTTAAAAGGAGAATAGGAGGATTTATGTTTTCTAGGGCCTTGGCAAATTTACAGTAGGCGATCAATGCAGGTTGTCTTTCGCCCTTATTTAATTCTGAGAGTTCGGCTCCACGTTCGGGCGTGGAGAAGTTCTTCCGTTTCCCGAATCCTGATTCGAATTTTTCGTATTATTGTTTCTTTTTTCGTTATTTCGAATTCGGGTTCTACACTCGTCGATGACATGATCGCTTTTCTTACAGTATGTACACACACTGATTTTCCTGTCTACATTTTTCCTCTCGTTATTGGAGCCAGTGTTCCGCGACTCTTTCTTGGGTTGCTTGTCTTTAAACCAGCAATCCTCTGATGAGTGATTGGTTCTCGTACAATGATCGCATTTATCTCTCGTTTTCACGGTCGGAGTTGCCATCGCTATCCTAAAACTTTCCTTCGATTTGTTCGATCTAAAGAATTTTTTTTCTCGGCTTATTGAATGTCTATCGGCTAGTTTAAATCCGTCTTCTATTTTCCCTCTAGTGTGGGATAAGAATTGCTTAGGAAATTCTTGATTATTTCCGGAAGTGCTCGATGATACAATTTTGCAATAAATCTATTAATAAATTCCGAGGCAGACAAGCATTTATATTCTTCCGTGTATTTTATTAGTGTCAAAGCTAGTTTTCGAAAACGCACGCGAGGTCGGCTATGGATTCTCCGTCTTGAAGATCGAGTTTTACTGCCTCTTCTATATATTCGACAAGTTCGTCTCCGCGACGGAAGTCTTCCGATAGCGCGTCGGCTAACCTTTGAAGAGTCTCGATATTTAATGGTTTCAGTCTTTGCTGAACCTTTTCGCCGCAGTGTTTTATCGCTTGGAACACTAGTTCTTCCTCATCTACTTTATCCACGTATTTCCTTGCGTTAAGGATTTTCTTAACTAGTCTGTTTAGATCTAATGGGTCGGTCCCGTCATAACTGGGAAGACTCTCGATTACGCTTTTAACGATGTTTCTCTGATCGGAACAACTAATATTCGCGACGGAACGTTCTCCGACGGATTGATTCCCCGAGAGGATCGATCTACTCGCATAAGGACCGTGCTCGTCAGGTATATTGATATTTAGACTTACTATTTAGTCGTGGAATAGCGAGGTGAGTAGAGTCAGTAGAGTCGTCGATGAGCGATGATACGGTGCAATCGTTGGTTGAAGTTGCAGTCGTTGGAAGAGGTTACCCAAGCAGAATTTGGCAAGGCGGCTAATTCGATGTTGATTCCAATTCAGTGTTGGATAGGCGATAAGATGCTTCATTCAGCGTTGTCCAGCGAGTTATCAAATATTATTGCAAGTCCTCGATGATTTTCCCAAAAAGCGGTATCCCACTTCTGACACCAATTGTTACGTCCTGAGTTGTGTGGTTAACTCAGGAACGGTTTTTGTTGTGGGCTCCAGTGTCCGCTGCCTACCGGCTGGTAGTAGTTGTAGGAAATTCGATGGAGGATTCTTGTATTGAGGGATAACACTTATTTGAGTAGACTTCGATGATTTTTATTTATTAACCGTAACAAATATAAGAGAGTCTTCCAAGACTGTTCTAGTTGAAGGTACAATTAGCACTATCTTAAAAGCTAATCGAATTAGTCGACGCCGGGTTCTGGATCGTGATCCAGGGAGATGGCTAAGCCAATCAAAACATTTATAAAATGAATTCATCCTATCTTTGACCAATAAGAATTAAAGCATCTTAGAGTGAGTGGGAGGTAGAATTCTCTCACGGACTTACAGTCGCACGATGCAAGATGCAAACGTAGGCAAAGATAAGGTCCCGGCGATGGTGCCTGCAGATTCTGGCATATGGGATCACATTCAATTATCCTATTTCTTTTAATAAAATAATTTTAATTTTTAGGGATTAATTGGTTAGAGACGTAACAATATTATACAGGGTGTATCAGCAATTATGCATTTAATTTTAACTACGTATTCTTGGGACTAAACTAAGACGAAAAGTCCTATACTATAAGGTCTGGAAAAGCATCATAGCTGAGATAAATCAATTTTAAACCGATAAATCAGGGATTTGATTCAACGGAAAAATTACTTTCATTTCACTTTCGTTGACAGTTCCCCTTTAAAAAACAAAAGAAGTTTTTACTTCTCTGCCGATCCGTATACACACACCCACGCAACTACGCCGATTATTAATATTACCTCCTAATGTCCTACATTTCTGATCCTGTTATTGATGAAATTCATTTTCTGCCTATTTTTAAAAGGATCCTCGACAGCATCCATTTCATAAATGAAAAGTCTAAAGAATAATACGGTGTTATTTGTAGATTAATTTCAAGGCATTTTATCTTTGCGGTGATACGGCATATGAACTGTTCTAAGGTAGTCAAGAAATAAATATTATACAGCGTGTTTCTCTAACGGAGGAACATAGGAGAATCGTGTTAGTTGACTATAGCGCTCGGATTGATCGAATCCGAGATCGCTGATTGGTCAATTTCGTGTAGTGCCAACATAAATTGGTCGTTGCCAATAGATGAATAATAGTAATGTCCTATATGACGTCTTTATCGGCGTTTATGGATATCACCTGATTTCGGAAATAGAAAATAGAGAGAATGACGGAATGTCAAACGTCAAAACTAATGGGTGTGAGGTTATATTGTTGTAAATAAAGTAAAAAAGATTAAAATATTAAAGAGTGAAAAAGAGAATTAATATTATGTGTAATTAATAATAATTTTTAGTGCATTAAATAATATTTACTTGTCTAATTATGTTAACCCTGTTTATTTGTTTAGTTGCTTATAGTAAAATGTAATAATTACAAAGTGGACAAATAGCAGCTCATGGAAAGTATACTGCTATTCGACAGAAACATTCTGTGAATTATTGGAATAAGTAGTCGAAGAAGATGAATTATTGGAAAATATCTTCATCGGTGATACAACTAGTGGAAATCATACAATTTATAATCTTTATTTTGTACACCATGCTAATTGGGGAAGAATTGGACAAATATCAGACATAAATTTTGAAGGTAGGTAAAAGCTTACTCAGAATAAATAAATTACATAAGAATATTGGCAAAATTAATGATATAGATTAAACGATACTTTTAGGAAGACATGATAACATTGATAAATTCTGTAAATACCCAATAAGGCAGATTATATTGGATCTATGGAGAAACCATGGTGTGTAGCACTGGAATTGAGAAATCAAAATCAAGATGTGTAGCCAAGCAGTGTGTCTGCTATTTTGAATTGTGCCTTGACATTTGCATTGTGTGTGATGGAGGAATCAATGGAAACCATTACGCAATGTAAATATTCTACTGAAAGTTATAACGTAAATTGCTATTATATAGCCATTATCACATACAGCTTTACAAATTCAGTTTTTTTAATAGATTAAATATAACATTATGTAAGAAAATATCTAAGATAATTATTATGCTCACTATTAAGTTTTTACGTATACTTTCAGGTTCAGAACAATTAATTAAATCATAGGAGATGAGTGTGACTTGAGTTATTTTGAATAACTCCAAATCATCCAGTGTGGCTACTTGGAAGATGCCTGTAAAGAGAAGATTCTTCTAAAGCTGGCAGGACAGAAATTTGTCCAAATGCTGTTCCAATGAAATCAATTAATGTATATGCAGCCCATTAATAATGCTATGCACATCCAGTTGATTATTTAAGAGTAATTAGATAAGATGAAACCTTATACATTATATTATATCTTACAGTACGTATTATTTAAAATACATTTGGAAACTATGTGCACTTATCATAAACTAAAAATAAATCAAAGTGTATAAATAATATAGAAACAATTATTTTCTGTTCTTTACGGTTCATAAAATTGCTATAAAAATTGTCTTGATAACATAATTAGTTTAATTATTTGTTAGAGTTTTTATTTGCATTCTTCTATCTATCTTGATTAAATGAATTATATATTTTCCAAGTGAAATATATTTTATTGTGAATGATATACTTCAAACAAGAAATATACTTTACATGTATTGCTCAAAATTTATTAGATTACATTATTTACAAATATAATTCAAAGTGACCTCCAGCGACGGCAGAACAGTATTCCAGTCTCTTATTAAAGCCTTCCAATATATTTTGCAGTTGTTGAGATGTTATTCTCTCACACCCTCTGATAATTGCTGTTCTCAGTTCATCCAGATTTTCAAATTCCGCTACATCGTAAATCTCATTTTTCAGGATTCCCCATATCCCAAAATCTAAGGGCGCAAGGTCGGGCAATCTCGGAGGCCATTCAATTGGCCCACGTTTCCCGATCCACCTTCCTGGATACTTTGTATTTAAATATTCCACTACAACCCTAGCGGTGTGGGCTGGAGCACCGTCCTGTTGAAATACTATTTGGCCCTACAATATTTAAAAAAAGATTGCTGAAATTAATCATCTAGTATATTTTATAATATTATGTTTATTTAAAGATTAATGGAAATTACCTTATTAACAATAATTCTATTGATTCTTGACTCGACTTCGGTTCTTAAAAGATTTAAATATTTATCGGCATTTAGATTGCCGTCTATAAATATAGGCCCGATTATCCTTTCTCCCAATATTCCTAATCATACGTTCAATTTTTGCTGATATTGGGTATGTGATTCAATGCTTTGGTATGGGTTTTCTTTCGACCAAAATCTGGTATTTTGTTTGTTCGGCGCATGAACTAGGACAAAGGTGGATTCATTGCTGAATAAAATATTTGCTAATAAATTTCCATCCATTTCAATTTTGTCCAATAAAATTCTGCAGAAGTCCAGCCTTTTGGAATAATCTAATTCTTTTAATTGTTGACAAGTGTTCAATTTATATGCCCGAAATTTGTCTTTTTTAAATGTTCTGTACACTGACGATTTAGAGACGTTGCATTGCCTACTAATTGCAATTAGGGATTGTCGTTGATTATTTTCAGCACAATTTATGATTGTCTCTTTCGCACATTCTGTTAATGCCCTTCTAGGACGCTTATGTTTAATGTGCCTTGACTCTAAGCACCCGGTTTCTTCAAATTGTTTAATAGTACGAGAAACCATGCTAATATTGGGTGTCGTATGTTCGCCAAATTCTATTTGAAATAATTGTATTACATTCCTAATTGAATTGCCCCCATAGTACCATTTTATTAATTGTACTTTTTGCTTGGTATTCATGTTTCTAATAAATCTGTAAAATGTGATACATAAATTAGTAATATGGTTAATATGGATCATTGTTCATTAAAGCTTCCAAATGCTATTAATATTACACAAAAGTTGAATATACTCACGTATAAAGGTTTATCTTTTTAGATTATTCGTAAAAGATTTAGAAATCAGTTAATTCGCTCACTAATGCGAAAGAGATCTTTAAAGCAAATGTCTTGCAAAATCGACAGCAATAAATGACTGTCGATTTTGCAAGACATTTGCTTTAAAGATCTCTTTCGCATTAGTGAGCGAATTAACTGATTTCTAAATCTTTTACGAATAATCTAAAAAGATAAACCTTTATACGTGAGTATATTCAACTTTTGTGTAATATTAATAGCATTTGGAAGCTTTAATGAACAATGATCCATATTAACCATATTACTAATTTATGTATCACATTTTACAGATTTATTAGAAACATGAATACCAAGCAAAAAGTACAATTAATAAAATGGTACTATGGGGGCAATTCAATTAGGAATGTAATACAATTATTTCAAATAGAATTTGGCGAACATACGACACCCAATATTAGCATGGTTTCTCGTACTATTAAACAATTTGAAGAAACCGGGTGCTTAGAGTCAAGGCACATTAAACATAAGCGTCCTAGAAGGGCATTAACAGAATGTGCGAAAGAGAAAATCATAAATTGTGCTGAGAATAATCAACGACAATCCCTAATTGCAATTAGTAAGCAATGCAACGTCTCTAAATCGTCAGTTGTGACGGGCGTTTTCATTGTACCCCGTCCCAAGACTATAATTAGAGCAAGAGGCTAAAATTGAGCCCCAAGGGTAGATACATAATCCGAGTGTTTGGGGGAGGGATCCTTAGGATGCGACTCTTTCTCCCTTCACCCCGATATCGACCTCCTCTACAAATCATGAAAATCAATCCATTTTTAAGTTAAAGTATGTTTGATGAGTGAGTGCAAGGAACGATTATGAGGATGCGAGACGGGATGGCAGGGATTTGTTTTATTATACAGCTTAGAAAAGTAGGGAATGTCAGGCAGGAAGCAGCACAGGAGGTGATGGGGAATCGTCGAGCAGAAAAGGGAGAAGGAGAGAGAGAATACCTCCTCTGACGTGAAAAACCTTCTCGGAGCGGGAGGAAACTAACCTGAAAATACGACCAGAACTACAAACATCCGCTGCCTGGTTAGGCAGAGTGATGGGCGGATAAGATGCCGCCGAGGACTACGATCGGCCAATCAATAGGCTATCTTATTATATGAAATTTTCATATAAGCGACCAATGTTAACAAAAACTGTCAACAAGGAGGGATGGAAGTAGCGAAGGAGTGGGGAATGGAAGGAGAAGATGATCTGAGACCGATCAAGTGAAACATAGCTCTCTTAATGCGTGGACCCGCGGAAGGAGTAGGATCGCCCCTTTTAATTGGCAGCCCAGCGGAGCGAAGAGTGGCGAATGGGAGTTACTGAGAAGACCCTGGAAGAAGGAGGTTAATTATTGGACTCGGGATTGAAGAGGATAACGGAGAGAGATGGAATAATCGGGAGGCATGGAGAGAAGCCTGGACGGAGTCGCTCCAGAAAGCGGTGAGAGAAGGTGACCCGGAGGACCTGAGTGGAGCCGCATCTGGAAGTAAAAGGGACAGGTTAGAAGGTAGCATCTTTCCTTAACCCTCTGTGTGTACGTAGTTTAGCAGGGAGGATCGTCCCAGGAAGGGGGAGGTGTGCTGAGGAGATCCTGGTGAGGAATTCCCCGCAATTCCCGGTTTTCCCCGGAAATGGTTTTCCCCGGTGAGTGATAATCTCTCCCGGTGCTCGATTCCGGGTGTATTGGCTGGTGAGTGGGCGATCGCGAGAGGGTGGAGAGGTCCCCTCTTCGCGAGATCCAGGGTTAACTCAGAACATCACTCCCTAGGAATCCACCTGCCGAAGGGCAACATATAGAAGGAAGGACTCCTGTAAGGAGTAGATGAACCCCTTAACTTAGAGGAGAGTAGAGGGACCGTCGGTTGGTCCATAGAATCATCCACGAGCCGAGTACGCCGATCCCCATCCCTGGGTGAGTGTTGTCCGATCGGGTGAGGGAGGTATCCCGGACCTACGACGTTGCCTAGGAAAGGAGCTGTTCGAGGTACCGGGAATCCGATCGCGAACCCTCACGCCGAGTATCACCTCCCGGAGGGGCCTCTTCAACGAGCGCGGTTGGAGAGTGTGTGCCGAGGGCCTCCCCGTGGGGTTCGAGGTATTCAGGTTCGGAGGGAACGCCTCCTTCTGGACTTGGCGATAATATTCGGGGTCATTTATTCCCCGTCATCGGGAGAAACTAGAAATACACACAGAGTGGTGCGGGCGAATATCATGCCCGAGTCGAGTCCCCGTAGTTCTGTCTCGCATGCCTGGAATGAATGTGTGTGTCGAAGGCGTACGCCCCATGAGACGACAGTCCTATGGATGAATGTAGATGTGAACATAGGGCGTGTTCGTAAATTACTGGTCAGCTGCTTGAAAAATAAATATAGTTGGTAGTAACAGAATGAGAATAGTTAGCTAGGTTGGTGACACTGTTAATTGCTGACAAGTTTGTTTCCTGAAGTTTCCTCAGCAGATCAGCTGTTTATGCTTTGACAGATTTAACAATCTATCATCGGCTGTCTTTTAATGCAAAAATATGATGTAATTGGATGTTTATTATTTTTCAGAGAAAGGCGGAAGAATAAATTTGGACAAAAGGATCTGTGGACTATTCTGAGCTGCTTTCAAATTTAAATCTTAATATGTATAACTGTGAAATTCAGTGTCAAACAGTATAAATTGAATTTATTTAATATTGTTTAATTTACAATTATAACAATAAAGATTTATTTGAAATAATGGAGTATATTCATTTATTCACTTCATCTTCTAGTAGTTCATCTAGTAGTGATATGGATGATGAAATCAATTTTCTTATCGATGACAAAGAAAGAGTAGAAATACCAAAAATTAACAACTATTACCAAGATGTTGTATTACAATATAATCATCATGAGTTTCAAAGGCATTTTAGGCTAGTATAATTAATATATTTTAAGGCGTATAAACTAGTTATGTTTACTTGTATTATTTATAAGACAATTATATTTATTGTAGGATGGATTGCTATGCATTTGAAATATTACTCCATTATGTAGGACCAAAATTAAATGATCAATTAGTATTACGTAGAGAAAGATTAAAGCCTGAGATACAATTGTTAGCTGGTATTTATATACTAGCAACACCTGACAGCTATCGCTCGATAAGTGAAAGATTTGGTATTGCTCGTTCAACAGCATGGAAATGTCTCAAAAGAGTGGTTGAAGCTATATATAGTATTCGCAACCAATTTATTAAATGGCCTACCGAACAAGAGGCTCAAAAAACATGGGAAAACATATATCGTAGACATAAATTCCCAAAAGTATTAGGTGCTATTGATGGGACTCATATATATATAGCTAAGCCTAAAGAAGATTCAGTTGATTACATTAATAGAAAACAAAGATATTCTATACAATTACAGGTAATATTGATTCTTCAGTTCTTCCTTAAATTCAATAAAGCTAAAAAGATAAATTTACATATATCTGTAGGTCATTTGTAAAGACGATTTGTCTTTTATCCATGCTTTTGCTGGAATGCCTGGAAGTGTGCATGATATGCGAGTATTCAAATACTCAGGTGTACAGCAACTTTGTACCAATCACTTTTTTCCACAAAACAGTCATCTGCTAGGAGATGCGGCCTACACAAACCAAAATAACGTTTTAGTACCTTTTATTAATAATGGCCATTTAACTACGGAACAAGTTGCTTATAACACTCATTTGTCATCTGCTAGATTAATGGTAGAAAGATCTATTGGGCTATTAAAACGACGATGGCGTTACTTAATAGAAAAACTTCCAATGACTCGAACAAACTTAATACCATATTATATAATAACTTGCTGTGTTTTACATAATTTTTGTTTATTAAATAATGACTCATTATATATGACAACACCTATTATACCAGGTCAATTACATGGAATGGAACCAATGGCAGTTCCATTCGAATCAAAAAGACAAGGAAATGAAAAAAGGAGAAGAATCACACAAAACATTTCTAATAATTCTTAATTTTATGAAATAAAATAACAGTCTTATTGCACAGTCTATTGTAATATAAAAGGTTTTTATATTATTGACAACTAAATAAAATTTAAGCATATATATAATAAACAAGTTTTTAAATTTCTGTTACGTAAACATGTATTCTTCCTGCCATTAAAGTTTTAGAAGTTTCAATATATTTCTCTAAACTTTATTTAAAAACTATCAAACATTATTAATTAAATATTTTAATTATGAAACTAGTAAAATTATATAGGAATTATAAAGTAGAATGGTTTCAGGCGTTTCAGCTGACCATTCTCTATTACGAATAGAGTTTATTTCACCATCAACTTTTAAAGATCTGCGTAACTAGAAAATGACAATCATTTAGTTAGAATCGCATATTCTGTTAAAAGTATGAAGTGAATAAAAATAATTTTCTTTTGATTCCGCATATTACTTACATTATTAACCAAGATTTCAAATTAATTCCTTGTTGTTAAATTTTCTCCTTTTTTTTAAGTATTTCTTTAAATTCGGACAATAATTTTAATTTCTTTGCTTTATATATTTCATTTTGCTCTCTCCTTCATCTTTTTTCTTCTATTAGTAATTTCAAATATTCAGTTTTTTCGTCATCATTCGATTTTCTTTTCCTTTCTGCAAAATTGACATGCAATTATCAATGATAATAACTATATAGTAATAATTGGGCAAAGTAATCATAATATATGATATTCAAGGACATACTATTTGGAGTAAAAGAATTGTCTCTATCTCTTAAAGGTTTCAATGTATCAATAATATTGGAGCCGGCTACAGACAATGGTGTAACCCACTTTTTTGTTTTAAAAATATCATCCAAAATCTATAAAAAATATATAAAATGTACTTTTATTATTTCAGTTTTAGCGTAAGTGTATACAAATATTTATCATTTTAGCATGTAAATTATTTTTTTATTAATTGTAACAATTTTATTATACGTGTTTCTAGTAAAAATATAATTGAAACTTAAATAGTTTACTAAATCAAATACCTCTAAATACTGCCAGTCTTTTCTATTATTTCCACTCTGGGCATTGTGATCTATAACCTGGCGATATCTTCTTTTGAGCGAATCAAATTTTATACTGCAACTACGAGCAGAAAAATTATAATTTCTTTCTTTCATTAACTTTGAAATTGTATCCCATAATAATTTGTGAGGATGTTTGTCCAGTAACCCACAATGTTCTTTATACAAAAATATTAATAAAAGTGTTGATGCATGAGTCCATTGTACCTTGAACTTTGATGAACCTTAAAAGAGTCAAGTATTTATTAATTTAGATACATATATAATTATTAATATTTTATTCTGTACCTGCATTTTGTGCATTTCTAGGGTCATCAGGGTCTGTGTCATAAAAATCATCACTCTCCAATTTATCAGATTCTAATATCCCGCTTATTTTCATTTGGGTGCTATTAGGATCAGTTTCCACTACAGTTACTTTAAAATCATCATGGAGCACATTATAATATTTAATATTATTTGCTTTGGCTAAGCTAGAATTGACACAAATTTTGTTACTATCTGAAGTCTGTAATTTTACGTTTTGTAGTAACATAGCGGCAAAAGCAGGGTCTACAAAAATATAAATTAAATAAATAGTAGTGCTATTATATATTTATAATAATTTACATAAACTATGTAGAAAGCAATTCATAAGCCAAACTACCTTTATGAGCTAGTTTGAAATCATTCGAATTAACTTTAAGTTTGTACTCTATTAAAGTTTCGGCATCTTTTAATATTAATTCATGGACTAAATTTTTCGATTGTATGTGTGTTTGTACATCCATCTTTACTCTAAAATCAAATTAATAGTTAGTGATAAGTATATATATATTATCATTGTAGTAAAAAATAATTAAGTATTAAATTTTACATTTAGTGAACAGTCGGAAACGAAGAAAATATCGAAAACACAAAAGCGAGCATTGGATGTAAAAGCCGAAAATTACAAAAAAGTCTGAACACTGAAACTATGACGGATGACCCTTATAATGCCCTATGTATTGTATGTATGTACGTACCCCACAATAAATAGCGTCAACTTTTGCGACTGTCGGCCTTTGCTGGCTGAAGCATAGGAAACGGATTGTCAGCAATTCTCAGCGTTACCAACTTTTAAGTGATAAATTTTATTTACTGCCAACCATATTTTGTTCGTCAGTTACTGACCAGTAATTTTCGAACGCCCCCATAGTAACATGGGAGAAGTAAAGGCAAAAGTCTCTCAGCTTGAATCGTATTGTTTTAATTATTTGATCTTCACACGGAAACATACACTTACGATCCTTACCCCCCCCCCTCTACCTTCTTCCACGCCTGGCTAGCCGGTGAATGGAAGGTTGATATGCCGCTGGGTTTCCGATGCTACGGTTCCGTCAACGAACCTGGCGCCCAACCACTACGTAATATAGTGAATTTATCTTTTTTCCCCCTTACCGGGTGATATTTATAGTGTCGAACCTAGAGGCATGTTTTATTATTTTTTTTCGACTATGTGTGGAGATAGGAGTCTCGGGACACACATAGATACGTCATAAAATTTGGCGCCCAACGTGGGGCCCGATTAGAGTGTATGTTTCAGTAATGTGTGGCATAATAGTATCCATTGTTGCTATGCTTCAAAGGTATTGAGAGTGAACGAGTATGAAAGTTTTTGTGTTGTTCGTATTTACGTTTAGGTTAAGTAGTTTTAAGTGAGCCTAGTAACAGGCTATACAAAAACCGAAATGAGACTACAGCGAACAACATCAATACGCTGAAAAACAATCGTTCCCCAATTCTGGGAGATGGGCTAAAGGAAAGCTCGAAGGGCTACAGAACTACCAATGTTTTGATTTTTGTTGTCCTTCCGAGAATTATAATCCGGTGACAACAACAATCCGCGAGGCAACTGAGCGGTAGCCGGCTACCGTTTGTTGACATCTTCCGATGTGCCTATTGGTTCACTATCCCCACCTCCTGGGTGAGACGCGACCGGCCCAGTCATTCGGCAGTAATACCTCCTGCGAGATAGTTCGGGAAGATTGATTGAGTTATATCGATCGTGAGAATAAGTGTAAAGTCAATTGAGTTGGACATCCGTGGCGTGGATCTGGATGAAAGCTGAGAATATAATCAGACGACCTGACCAAGAGAATCGACCCGGAGGAAGTAACCGATATTCCTCATCGGAGAAAATCCTCGGGAGTACCGGGGAAAATCGGAAAACAGACCGAGAGAAGGCAGCAAGAGCGGTTAAACCACCCCGGTAAGTATGGTTTTCTATTAAAAAAAAAAAAAAATAATATTATTAGGTTTACTGAACAAAAATTTAATATAATTTGGCGATATCCTCCACGCGTGCGCGAGTGTGAAAATACAGTAATCAAACAAGTGCTAATTGTAATCTCCCCTAGTCTCCGGATAGTCAAGTAAGCAGAGATTCGTAAATTAAGAACGTCGCGAGAGTGTACCTTAAAATATAGGGTGTTAATTCCGACAGTTTCGGGAGAAGTATCCCCGAATAGTTAGTCTACTCCCCGTTTAGAGGTACATATAGGGTGAATCGGTAGATTTGACGGGTGGTTTGCTTTCCCAGTAGTGTTCTAGCGAACTTTTCCCCTATTTCCCCTAGGTCAGAGCGTCCACTAATTTTCTCACTCGGGTGCTATTCCCCGGATGACGAACAGTGTGTCTTCGCTGATTGGGAGAGAGTAAAAGGGTGTTTGACAAAGATTTCGGGCGTAGTCAACGGGTGAATATTCCCCGAGGACATTAATTCCCCCAATAGATAAAATACGGTAATTTCCCCTGATTGGAAGGGTGTATAGCGGATAGGTTAGCCACGTATCATTAAGTGATAAGTAGGAAAAACACTATAAAATCCCCATTTTAAAATTTTCCCCTATCCCCGGTCGGGTGAGGGCGATCAAAGGTGGATTCGGGTGGTGTTAACGGGAGAATATTCCCCGAAAGAATGAATTCCCCAGTGATTAGGAGAATAAGTTAAACGATCTCCAGTTGAGCGGAACCAAGGGATCTACTATGAGTGATCCTTCGACTAACAATCCAGTGCCCCGCGATAATGATGAGATCGACCCGTTAGCGTGGGTAAATACCCTTAATACGGAGGAACTTAGGGCCCAATTGGCCACCTTGGGACAACCAACCAGTGGCGTATTACCAACCCTGCGCAAACGTCTATATGGGTATCTGAGTAAGCAGGACCGTAGCGCGTCTGAGAATGTGCAAGAGTCTCCGGCCCGGGAGAGAGTGGAGAGGGTGGACTCGGCGGTCCCCGGCCCATCGGGAGTTTTACGAGATCCATTGGCTGATCGGGAGTAGTCCAACGAGCCATGGGTCCTTTCCCCCGAGATTGTGGGTGGGGGCGGAGAATTAGCTGCGTCAGGGTCTGAGCAACCTTCGAGGGTTGGCGATTCCGCGGAAGCCTCGATGACTGAGTCGCGTGGGGATTGTGCTAGGATTTCGCGATTAGAGGTCCAGCTGGCAGATTTAATGAATCGATTAGCCGTGTGTTTTCCGTCGGGAGTGCGGACCGCGGAGGGGAGGCTACCTGTCGCGGATCGCGGGCGAGGGATGGCGAGGGAACCTCTAAGGGGAGAAATTCCCAGCCAGTTGTTCCCCGCACGGGAGATTCCCGGCAGGAGTTCTGGAGACGAATATTTCCTCCCGGAGAACAGCCGGTTGGTCACTGAGCGGGTGGTAGTAAGTTCGAGTTCCCCGGACACGTCGGGCGCGAGATACCCCTTTATCTCCTTTGTGCCCGCGACACAGATTACAGATCCAATACGCGTCACGGCGAGCTCGACCCAGACTGCAGTAAGAGAGACCGTTAATTACCCGAATCCCCGTTGTGCCACGGGAAGTTTGCAGGGTAGTAGGGAAAACGAATATGACTCCCACCCCCGAGGAACCGGCCGACTGGGGGATCCGCAGGACCCGGCGGGAACCAGTCGGATGATCGGCTCTATAGATCCATATTTAGCTTATTCAACGCATACCGTACCACCGCCCACAACGTATGGGACGACGGGTTACGCACGCGACAATCTTGCCAACCAAGTGTCTGCCATTTGCTCAATGTTCGGTCGGCTGCGGATCAGCTTTTCGGGAAAATCCGGGGAAGACCCCGAGGCTTTCCTTTTACGCTTGGTAGATGTCCGCGTGCCGTTGAACATTGCGGACTCAATGATGTTAGACTATGTCCGTTACGCACTAACGGGCATCGCGTTGCAGTGGTATCGAGGGTTGCGTCCGCGTTGGGGTAACTGGCTCGCGTTCGTGAGTGCCTTCCGTTTGCGTTTTGGTGGGCCTAACGCACAATTTAATTTGCGTCGGGATATCGCGAAACGCACACAGGAGGAGGGAGAGTCCGTCGCGGATTATTTTGTGTGTATGCGGAATTTATTGGATCGATTAAATCCCCCTTGGCCGGAACGTGAGTGGGTATGGACCGCATATAAGAATTTGCTCCCGAGATTACAGCCCGCGATAGATATTGACGCTATTGGATCATTTGACGCCCTTGAAATGAGAGCCTGTCGTATTGAGGAGGCCATGAGGGCTGCCCTGACGTATGTCGCGCCGCCCCCTCCCGATCGAGTATTATACCCGGAATTGGCGTGTCCGCCGAACGCTCGGACCACTCGTGCACCCAGAAGAACCACAGCTATGATGGGAGAAATGCTGGACTTAGATACTGAGGTCGTCCCCCTCACGGGAGAACCAGAGGATGGCGTGAACTTAGTTCAGCTTTCAAATGCACGACTCGCAGCGACGACCTCGTCCCTCGAGCGACGACCGTTGAGGTGCTGGAACTGCGCGCAGGCCGGTCATTCGTGGAGAAACTGTCCCGCGACTACCAGGAGAATTTTTTGTTATCGATGTGGTAAAGACGGAGTGGTAAGCGTACAGTGTGAATGTCAGTCGGGAAACGCGAGCAAGGGTCAATGACCATGCCTTTGGCCTACGAAAGTATTGGGTCTGGTGAAATCATGTCTTCCCCAGTCGACTCGATATTCCAAATTGAGAATCGCGGTCCCTTATTATATCTAGCCGTATTAATTGAAGATGTACCCTTACCGGTTTTGGTGGATAGTGGGGCCACGAACACCTACATCGGGACACGCGGAGTGGAGATGTTGGCGAGTTTGGAGTTGTCGATTTTGTCGGGATCGGAAAGCGTAGTGGTGACAGCCGATGGTACACGGGTCAAAATAGACGAGGAAATTATACTCCCCATGACGTTGGGCTGGACTAGTCAGGAGGTCAGGACTAGTTTCTTTCCCCAATTGGCGGTCCCCTGTATACTAGGGTTAGATGCGCTACGCGCGTTTGGAATCGTAGTAGATTTCGCGAAACGTTGTTGGTGGTTTGATTCCCAACCAGGGCAGATTTTCCCCTTCAACGGTGAAGACAGTAAGGAGGTCTCCGAATCCCCAGAGGTAGAGCCTTGGGAGGATCGGGTGCAAGCTCTCCTCACAATTGAGCCCTCTGACGAAGTTCCCCAAGAGTGGGAGGTGGAAATAGTTCCCGCAGACGATCCCCGCGTACCGGGAGAAATAGTCTTCCCCGCAGGACTGACGGGAGGATTGCGACTCCCCGGGAACAGGGGAAAATGCTCTGAAGTGAGTCTGGGACTTAGTGAATTGGAACCCGCGGATGAAAGGATTTTAGAAACCTTTCTAGAAAACGAACGACCGAAACTGTTGGCGGCACCCGGTCTTACAGCTCTCGCATCCCATCGAATCGACGTCGGGGGAGCCACCGCCATTAAACAAAGATACTATCCCGTATCTCCAGTAGTTCAACAAGCCATTTATAAAGAAGTAGATCGGCTATTGGGAGAGGGAATAATCGAGCCGTCGGGTAGCGAGTGGTCCTCACCTATCGTCATGGTGAGGAAGGCGGATGGGTCGTATAGGTTCTGCTTGGACTTCCGTCGAGTCAACGCTGTGTCACGGAAGGACACGTACCCGTTGCCCTACATGCAATGTATTCTTGACAAACTCCGTTCTGCTTGTTTTATTTCGGCCATTGATCTTAGCCAGGCATACTTCCAAATACCGATGGAAGAATCGAATCGTGAGATTACGGCGTTCACGGTGCCCGGGCGGGGATTGTTTCATTTTCTCCGCATGCCGTTCGGTCTGACGGGTGCTCCGGCCACCTTCCAGCGTTTATTGGATAAGTTGATTGGCCCCGAAATGGAGCCACACGCCTTCGCGTATTTGGACGACATCATCGTAGTTACCGAGACCTTTGCCGAACACCTTCAATGGTTAAAACTCGTGTTTGATCGTGTCGCTGGAGCCGGATTGCGAATTAACCCTGATAAGAGCGAGTTTTGTAAGGCTCAGGTTCGCTACTTAGGTTTCCTAGTTGACAGACATGGCTTAAGGATGGATCCCGAAAAGGTCACTCCCATCTTGGAATATCCGCCCCCGCGTAACCTGAAACAAGTGAGAAGGTTTATGGCGATGGCCTCGTGGTACCGACGACTTATACCAAACTTTGCTTCGAAGAGTGCACCTATTAACCGGCTACTGAAAAAGAATCAGGTATGGGTTTGGGGGGAGGAACAAGAGGATGCGTTTAGGGTCCTGTGTCATCATCTGGTCACCGCTCCTACGTTGGCATGTCCCAGATTCGAACTACCCTTCACACTGCAAACGGACGCGAGCACCATCGGGTTAGGGTCTGTTTTGACACAAACGTTGGAGGGTCAAGAACACGTCATCGCATACGCGAGCCGATCCCTGAATGATGCCGAGCGTAACTATACGACCACGGAGTTGGAGTGCCTGGCGGTGGTTTGGTCAATTAAAAAGTTTCGGGCGTATCTGGAGGGGACCAGATTCACTGTTATAACTGATCATAGTAGCCTCCGTTGGCTACATAATCTCAAAAATCCCACGGGTCGTCTAGCGCGATGGGCACTGGAATTGTTGGAGTATGATTTCGAGATAGTCCACCGAAAGGGTGCGATGCATCACGTGCCAGACGCTCTGTCTCGCATGTTTGAGGAGAATGAAGGGACTCTACCGACGGGAGTCCCCCAAATGACAGGGGTGGTATTCACCATGGAGGAAGAGGAAGGTAAGGAAGTGAGTTCGGAAGAAGACTTTGAGGATGTTAACGATGAGTGGTACACCAGGAAATGCGCGGATGTCGCGAAGGAGCCCGGGAAATATAGGGATTGGCAAATCGTTCAGGGGCGTCTTCTTGTCTATCGTCCGAATGGAGAGTGCGAACCGGATTTACGCGATCTAAATGCTTGGAAACTGGTCGTTCCCTTACGATGGCAGACTCGGGTGTTGAATGAATGTCATCGGGAGCCCCAAGCTGGCCACCTGGGAATCGATAAGACCTACAAACGAGTAGGATTGAGATACTTTTGGCCTCGTATGTATAAGGATGTGCATAACTACGTCGCGAAGTGTGACACATGTCAACGAACGAAAGTCGAAGCCAGAGCCCCGGTGGGTATGATGGGTCGTAGAATCGTCGAGCGACCGTGGGAGTGTGTTGCCGCCGATATCATGGGACCTTTTCCTCCTAGCCGACAGGGTTTGGTTTATGTCGCGGTGTTCCAGGATTACTTCACGAAGTGGGTGGAATTGTGTGCGCTACGTAAAGCCACTGGTCCCAAGATTAGTGAGTCGTTCCGCGATTTGATTCTTTCAAGATGGGGAGCTCCTAGGGTACTACTAACTGATAACGGGACCGAATTTCTGAACCGTGTTATCGATGGTTTATGTAAAGACTATCACATATATCATGCCACCACACCGCCTTACCATCCCCAAGCGAATCCGGTTGAGCGAGTCAATCGCATCATAAAAACTATGATAGTGGCTTTTCTAAAAGAGAATCAGAGAGAGTGGGACGCACATCTGACAGATTTCCGTTTCGCCTATAATACCGCCCAGCATTCAACCTTGGGGATGAGTCCGGCATTCTTGAATCTTGGGCGAGGGCTGTCCCCAGTCGAGTGTTTCCACCTACAACAGGGTGTAGTGATCCCCGCGGATGGTGAGATTTCGTGGAGTGATCGCATGACTAAGTTGCGCGCGGTACAGTAATGGGTCGTTAAGAAATTGGACCAATGTTATACGAAACAGTCTCGGAATTATAATCGGGGGCGACGTAACCTTAGTTATCAAGTGGGCGACTTAGTTTTATCCAGGGCTCACTGTTTGTCGTCAGGTGTTCGGAATTTTTCAGCCAAGCTAACACCCAAGTATAAAGGACCCTACCGGGTGCGTCGAGTCCTTTCCCCGGTTGTGTACGAATTGGAGGATGTCGCTACGGACAAACATTTCAAAACTCATGTATCATATATGAAAACATACTTTCCAGCTCACGGGTCCCCGAATCAGATACCACGGGAGGAGGAGTAAGTTTTTGTGGAAGAAAATATATCCTCCGGGCTAGCGTCCCCACACTGGGCGATTGGAGGTTCCGTCCACGAGCCCGAAGGAGTTAGCCTTATCCAATACGGGCTAATCGAACCCTAATAATAATTCAGAACCCGGTGAGAATAATACATCATGTTTAGGGAAGGAAATTTCGGTATTCCGCCAGACGAGAATCCCGAAACTCCCTTACGAAGACCGAAAACCAAGCCAAAGACCACCTCATCGACAGGGCCTAACGGCTTTGAGTTCGTGGACCTCACCGAGGGGGACAGTGAGCCAGAGACCATCCGTCGGGAGGCGAATGTCAGCAGTGACGAGGAGGTCGATCTCGAAGGAGAGCCACCGGATCCCCATGGAACCGATCCGAGTCGCCCCCTTTGGCCGTTCATTGGGAAAATAGAGAAGTGGTGTCGCCGTTACCCAAGTCTCAAGGAACGGGTCACAGACAGCCTAACGAGGCTCTTGCGGGAGGATCCAAACACGGTCCGAAATTACTCCCACCCGACGTCCATACAAGTAGGTCAGGTGGACCAGTACACCCAGACCGACTCCGTGCAGATAGTAACGAATCAACCCGGTCCGAACGAGAAGGGGATACAAACGGAAAAGGAGGAAGAGGAGCCGGCGAAGCCAACCACGCGAGAGACAGGGGTACAGGTGGATACCCTACCCGGGCCGTGGGAGGAGGAGGGGATGGACAAAAACCCCAACTTGTACTGAGGAAAACCCCCTCAACCTGTGCCCGAAGAAGGAAATCGCCTTAAGTTGGGCCCCCGATTGGAGAAGAGTGATGCCACCTTCGACGAATCGCCTGCGGCCAAGGATTCAACCTGTCGTCCTTCCACCAGTCAACCTTCAGAGACACTGACGGAGAGAGAGGAACAAAAGCTTCCAGGTCCACCAGCACTCGCCACCGTGACCAAAAGGAACTTGCCAGAAGGTGCACAATATTATAAAAGTGCCCGACAGTTTACTCGAAGAGAGGGAGGCGGGACCTCCGTAATAGAAAGACGCATCCATTACTACCAAGTAGAAGGAACAGGAGGGGCCCCACCTATAAGGATCGTCACCAGAGGCAGACCCCGTTGTTTCTTGTGTTTGGCCCGAGGGCATACTTTTTTAAATTGCCCTACGGCGGCTGCTCATCGCTAGTTTAAGTTAATGTATTATGTTCAATCCCCGAATCGGGTGGGAAATGTTATAATAACTATAATACTTCCCCTGAAGTGAAAAGGGTGTTTATTAATTAATTAAAAAAAAAAAAAAAAAAAAGTGTTATGAAATTCTATCTGTCCCCTCTCCATGGGAAGTCCTATGTATTTCCAGAGGTCCCCAGCGTGGGTGGCGGTAATAACTCGTGTAGTTTTAAGTATCCCCGCTTCGGGTAGGAAATTTTGTAGAAGTGGTCTATGAACCTCCCCTACCGAGGGAAGCTCGGTTCAGAAGTTCATCTTTGCGAGTAGGTGAGTCCCCTTCAGAGGGATGATTTTACTCCATCAATCCAGGACCAAAAACTCAGTACTCTGCAGGCTGAGAATGTACAATATGGTCCAGGGTATGTTCAAGGTACCCTGGGTGAAGGAAGGGGGAGTTGTGACGGGGGTTTTCATTGTACCCCGTCCCAAGACTATAATTAGAGCAAGAGGCTAAAATTGAGCCCCAAGGGTAGATACATAGTCCGAGTGTTTGGGGGAGGGATCCTTAGGATGCGACTCTTTCTCCCTTCACCCCGATATCGACCTCCTCTATAAATCATGAAAATCAATCCATTTTTAAGTTAAAGTATGTTTGATGAGTGAGTGCAAGGAACGATTATGAGGATGCGAGACGGGATGGCAGGGATTTGTTTTATTATACAGCTTAGAAAAGTAGGGAATGTCAGGCAGAAAGCAGCACAGGAGGTGATAGCGAATCGTCGAGCAGAGAAAGAGAGAAGGAGAGAGAGAATACCCCCTCTGACGTGAAAAACCTTCTCGGAGCGGGAGGAAACTAACCTGAAAATACGACCAGAACTACAAAAATCCGCTGCCTGGTTATGCAGAGTGATGGGCGGATAAGATGCCGCCGAGGACTACGATCGGCCAATCAATAGGCTATCTTATTATATGAAATTTTCATATAAGCGACCAATGTTAACAAAAACTGTCAACAAGGAGGGATGGAAGTAGCGAAGGAGTGGGGAATGGAAGGAGAAGATGATCTGAGACCGATCAAGTGAAACATAGCTCTCTTAATGCGTGGACTCGCGGAAGGAGTAGGATCGCCCCTTTTAATTGGCAGCCCAGCGGAGCGAAGAGTGACGAATGGGAGTTACTGAGAAGACCCTGGAAGAAGGAGGTTAATTATTGGACTCGGGATTGAAGAGGATAACGGAGAGAGATGGAATAATCGGGAGGCATGGAGAGAAGCCTGGACGGAGTCGCTCCAGAAAGCGGTGAGAGAAGGTGACCCGGAGGACCTGAGTGGAGCCGCATCTGGAAGTAAAAGGGACAGGTTAGAAGGTAGCATCTTTCCTTAACCCTCTGTGTGTACGTAGTTTAGCAGGGAGGATCGTCCCAGGAAGGGGGAGGTGTGCTGAGGAGATCCTGGTGAGGAATTCCCCGCAATTCCCGGTTTTCCCCGGAAATGGTTTTCCCCGGTGAGTGATAATCTCTCCCGGTGCTCGATTCCGGGTGTATTGGCTGGTGAGTGGGCGATCGCGAGAGGGTGGAGAGGTCCCCTCTTCGCGAGATCCAGGGTTAACTCAGAACATCACTCCCTAGGAATCCACCTGCCGAAGGACAACATATAGAAGGAAGGACTCCTGTAAGGAGTAGATGAACCCCTTAACTTAGAGGAGAGTAGAGGGACCGTCGGTTGGTCCATAGAATCATCCACGAGCCGAGTACGCCGATCCCCATCCCTGGGTGAGTGTTGTCCGATCGGGTGAGGGAGGTATCCCGGACCTACGACGTTGCCTAGGAAAGGAGCTGTTCGAGGTACCGGGAATCCGATCGCGAACCCTCACGCCGAGTGTCACCTCCCGGAGGGGCCTCTTCAACGAGCGCGGTTGGAGAGTGTGTGCCGAGGGCTTCCCCGTGGGGTTCGAGGTATTCAGGTTCGGAGGGAACGCCTCCTTCTGGACTTGGCGATAATATTCGGGGTCATTTATTCCCCGTCATCGGGAGAAACTAGAAATACACACAGAGTGGTGCGGGCGAATATCATGCCCGAGTCGAGTCCCCGTAGTTCTGTCTCGCATGCCTGGAATGAATGTGTGTGTCGAAGGCGTACGCCCCATGAGACGACAGTCCTAGGGATGAATGTAGATGTGAACATAGTAACATGGGAGAAGTAAAGGCAAAAGTCTCTCAGCTTGAATCGTATTGTTTTAATTATTTGATCCTCACACGGAAACATACACTTACGATCCTTACCCCCCCCCCCCCCCTCTACCTTCTTCCACGCCTGGCTAGCCGGTGAATGGAAGGTTGATATGCCGCTGGGTTTCCGATGCTATGGTTCCGTCAACGAACCTGGCGCCCAACCACTACGTAATATAGTGAATTTATCTTTTTTTTTCCCTTACCGGGTGATATTTATAGTGTCGAACCTAGAGGCATGTTTTATTATTTTTTTCGACTATGTGTGGAGATAGGAGTCTCGGGACACACATAGATACGTCAGACAGTGTACAGAACATTAAAAAAAGAAAAATTTCGGGCATATAAATTGAACACTTGTCAACAATTAAAAGAATTAGATTATTCCAAAAGGCTGGACTTCTGCAGAATTTTATTGGACAAAATTGAAATGGATGGAAATTTATTAGCAAATATTTTATTCAGCGATGAGTCCACCTTTGTCCTAGTTCATGCGCCGAACAAACAAAATACCAGATTTTGGTCGAAAGAAAACCCATACCAAAGCATTGAATCACATACCCAATATCAGCAAAAACTGAACGTATGATTAAGAATATTGGGAGAAAGGATAATCGGGCCTATATTTATAGACGGCAATCTAAATGCCGATAAATATTTAAATCTTTTAAGAACCGAAGTCGAGTCAAGAATCAATAGAATTATTGTTAATAAGGTAATTTCCATTAATCTTTAAATAAACATAATATTATAAAATATACTAGATGATTAATTTCAGCAATCTTTTTTTAAATATTGTAGGGCCAAATAGTATTTCAACAGGACGGTGCTCCAGCCCACACCGCTAGGGTTGTAGTGGAATATTTAAATACAAAGTATCCAGGAAGGTGGATCGGGAAACGTGGGCCAATTGAATGGCCTCCGATATTGCCCGACCTTGCGCCCTTAGATTTTGGGATATGGGGAATCCTGAAAAATGAGATTTACGATGTAGCGGAATTTGAAAATCTGGATGAACTGAGAACAGCAATTATCAGAGGGTGTGAGAGAATAACATCTCAACAACTGCAAAATATATTGGAAGGCTTTAATAAGAGACTGGAATACTGTTCTGCCGTCGCTGGAGGTCACTTTGAATTATATTTGTAAATAATGTAATCTAATAAATTTTGAGCAATACATGTAAAGTATATTTCTTGTTTGAAGTATATCATTCACAATAAAATATATTTCACTTGGAAAATATATAATTCATTTAATCAAGAGAGATAGAAGAATGCAAATAAAAACTCTAACAAATAATTAAACTAATTATGTTATGAAGACAATTTTTATAGCAATTTTACGAACCGTAAAGAACAGAAAATAATTGTTTCTATATTATTTATACACTTTGATTTATTTTTAGTTTATGATAAGTGCACATAGTTTCCAAATGTATTTTAAATAATACGTACTGTAAGATATAATATAATGTATAAGGTTTCATCTTATCTAATTACTCTTAAATAATCAACTGGATGTGCATAGCATTATTAATGGGCTGCATATACATTAATTGATTTCATTGGAACAGCATTTGGACAAATTTCTGTCCTGCCAGCTTTAGAAGAATCTTCTCTTTACAGGCATCTTCCAAGTAGCCACACTGGATGATTTGGAGTTATTCAAAATAACTCAAGTCACACTCATCTCCTATGATTTAATTAATTGTTCTGAACCTGAAAGTATACGTAAAAACTTAATAGTGAGCATAATAATTATCTTAGATATTTTCTTACATAATGTTATATTTAATCTATTAAAAAAACTGAATTTGTAAAGCTGTATGTGATAATGGCTATATAATAGCAATTTACGTTATAACTTTCAGTAGAATATTTACATTGCGTAATGGTTTCCATTGATTCCTCCATCACACACAATGCAAATGTCAAGGCACAATTCAAAATAGCAGACACACTGCTTGGCTACACATCTTGATTTTGATTTCTCAATTCCAGTGCTACACACCATGGTTTCTCCATAGATCCAATATAATCTGCCTTATTGGGTATTTACAGAATTTATCAATGTTATCATGTCTTCCTAAAAGTATCGTTTAATCTATATCATTAATTTTGCCAATATTCTTATGTAATTTATTTATTCTGAGTAAGCTTTTACCTACCTTCAAAATTTATGTCTGATATTTGTCCAATTCTTCCCCAATTAGCATGGTGTACAAAATAAAGATTATAAATTGTATGATTTCCACTAGTTGTATCACCGATGAAGATATTTTCCAATAATTCATCTTCTTCGACTACTTATTCCAATAATTCACAGAATGTTTCTGTCGAATAGCAGTATACTTTCCATGAGCTGCTATTTGTCCACTTTGTAATTATTACATTTTACTATAAGCAACTAAACAAATAAAAAGGGTTATCATAATTAGACAAGTAAATATTATTTAATGCACTAAAAATTATTATTAATTACACATAATACTAATTCTCTTTTTCACTCTTTAATATTTTAATCTTTTTTACTTTATTTACAACAATATAACCTCACACCCAGTAGTTTTGACGTTTGACATTCCGTCATTCTCTCTATTTTCTATTTCCGAAATCAGGTGACATCCATAAACGCCGATAATGACGTCATATAGGACATTACTATTATTCATCTGTTGGCAACGACCAATTTATGTTGGCACTACACGAAATTGACCAATCAGCGATCTCGGATTCGATCAATCCGAGTGCTATAGTCAACTAACACGATTCTCCTATGTTCCTCCGTTAGAGAAACACGCTGTATTAAAAAAGCTAATATAAGAAATTTTATTTTTTTCTGTTTTTAAAAATCTTACTGTTTTATCAGATAGAGCAGTTTGCTGTGTGCATCATTGGAAGATCAAAATGAGTCGGTAATAGATTTTCAAGTAAGGCCATAGTCTTCTCTGGAAATTTCAATCTAAATGGAGAGGTTGAGGGATCCCTTTAAAAATAAATAAGCCTTTTTTCATTTTCTGAAGGGACAAGCCAAAAAATTAAAAATAAATTTTTGTTAATGCTGTAGATTATTATTCAGTCTTTGCACGCTCTTAGGTATGAAAAGATTTCAAAGATAAATTAATAAATGCTTATGTTTTTCTCTTCACTTTATTACGATTTGCTTGGTGAATTGTAAAATATTTCTTTTTGGTGACCATATCAACTTATAGTCACTATAAACTAGAATCTGACCTATATAGCAATTGGCTAATTTTACTGGCTAGTCCATTTAGGTAGACACTATGCAAAAAGGCAAAAACTATAAACAATCTACGACATAAAGAAAAAATTATTTTTAATTTTGTGGCTTGTCCCTTCATAAAATGAAAAAATGGCTAATCAAGTAACACGGTAGTGTTACGCGGCAAGTAATTTAAAGAGCCCCGCGACACTACCTACTTTTACGCCAAGTTTGGACTCACGATTTTTCCGATGGATATATTTTCCGATCGGTTCATTTAATGAAAATTTTGATGAAACTTTTGATATATAATGTTAATATAAGCTTTCGAATGAGACCGCAAACGTTTAAATCGGTTCACGCAATGCTGAGATCTCACGATTACGTTCCACTAATAGCTCAAATCATTTCATTTAGCGTTTCTTCTCTTCCCGACCAAGATTTTGGTGTCTCCATCGGACCTCTCACTCTTACACGTTTAAGCGTTATCTTCTGTCCTTTACTTTTGCTCTTTCGAATGTGTTGGTGCTATAGGTGTGAAACTGATTCCAATATGGCCGCAACGCAGGCGCGACGTATATGTAGTATCCATCAGGGGGAACAATCTCTTATGGGAAAAATTTAGCCACCGTTAGTGGCGCCCTCACTGTAAGCACGTCAAGCAGAACTAAGTTATGAACGTGTACGCATGCGCGGGCAGCGTAGCTAAGTGACGCCGACGCTATATTTCCCGCCATGTATGTCTGTGCTCTTATTTCGGACTGAAAGCAGTTACTCCAATTGTTACAGATTTTTTTCACTGTTAAACAAAGTTTTTATTGTGATTATCAATTGTATATTTTAAATATATATATATATAATTATATATATATAATATACATACTTATATATTAAGATTTTTTGAATAATAATATATGTAAGTATTGTGCAGCTAAATTTAACCTAACTTTTTAGTGTGTTACTTAAAATATTTTCTGTGTTTATTTATACTTAAATGTATTTTTAGAAGAAAAGACTGAATTGAAGATGGTCAGGTCGTGCTGTGTGCCGCAATGTTTGTCATCACATGTGGCTCCTAGTCATGCATTTCCTAAGGACATAAATAGAAGAATGAAGTGGTTTGCCAGTTTAGGGATAGCTTCAATTCTGGATGACAATGAAGTAAAGAAGTTACGAGTTTGTCATAAGCACTTCACAGAAAGTGACTATAACTGCAGTGGTACAAGAAGAGTTTTGATACATGCAGCGATTCCCACTTCTTCTTTTCAAAATGTTAATGAAATGCCAGTGCCAGAAATGTCAGACCAAACAGAAATGTTACATCAATATGAAATAGAACAACAAGATCATAGCCCCATATTACAAGTTCATCAAAATGAAATAGATAATTTGAAGATCATTGTTGAACAGGAACAACATAACAAATTGCAGCAACATAGTGACATATTAGCAATCCATCAACAAGAAATAGAAAGATTGAAAACCATTGTTCAGCAACAATCAGCATATAGACCAGATTTGAAGGATATAACAAGAAAACAATTATTAAGTCCAACTGCTAAAGGATTGTACGACAAGGTGAAAAAGATGAAGAAAGAGAGAACAAGACTTAAGAGGCTTTTAAAAGACCAACGGTGTAATAAGAGAATCACTCTATTACCCAGAGCTGATAAGCATGGCAAGGTTGACAAAGCAAACCTTATAAGGCAGCAGTTTGTGGACATGATTGTAAGAAATAATGACCTGAAGCCTCAGGTAAAATATAAAACATTAGAAACAATTGTTCGAAAAGATAGGATGGAAAGTACAGCTTTTAACGAATACTATATTTTCATTTAGAATTTATGAACTTAAACTTTCAACGGAAACTAATATTCATTTAATATTTACTAAAATTATCATTATAATTTCTGGAATAAATGAAATTATAGTAATGTTATGTATATATACTTATGTTAAGCTGTCAATTGAAAATAAAACTTATTTTCTTACGTGCTGTATTTTTCTTATATATTGCTTGGAAAGTTAGCATTTCAACATTTCTTGATAATATTTGTTTTAATAATTCTGTGATTTAATTGAAAAATGATCAGAATTTGAAATAATGAGATACTAACTCAACATATAACCGGTTGTTATGTTTTCAAATTTCCTTTAAACTCAAAATTTAAATGGAAGAAAAATATTTTTTGATATTATTTTTTAAAGATTAGCTTTTCAATTTTAACAATTATATCAAGAATAATCGTAATGATAGATCCTTTTTGCTTTGTTTAAAATCGAAATTCATGGAAAGCGTTAGCTTATTGTAGAGTTAGGTATTGGAGTTCTTGTGGAAATTTCAATATATCATTTTTTAAGTCCCTGGTTTTATTAGTTAAATTAACACAATTATTAATACAAATTATCATAAACTAGTAAATTCGGTTACACAATTGAAGTATCTAATTGGTACATAGATTTTTTATTTTTTTTTTTGTAGGCAAGACGTTTTACCTTAGAAGAGAAAATGTTTTGTATGGGTATTTATAAAAGATCTCGCTCATCTTATCAATACCTAGCGAAATATCTACTATGTCCTTCCATCAACACACTAAATATACAACTGCAATCTATACCATTTGAAACAGGATGCAATCAAGTTATTTATAATTACCTCAAATTAACAGCGAAAGAAATAGATAAAAAAGATTTAAATGTAGTGTTATTATGGGACGAAATGTCACTGCAACCTACATTAACATATGATGGAAAGAGAGACAAAATTATGGGATTTGAAGACTGGGGTCTAAGAAGAACTAGAAAAATAGCTGACCATGCAATCATGTTCTATCTAAAGTGCCTTTCTTCAGGAAACCATATGCCTCTTGGTTATGGCTTTTGTAGTGCTGCTACACACAGCTTTCATCTATGTAGATGCATAAAAGAATGGATAACTTTATTGTTGAAATGCGAATTTAAGCCAGTAGCAACTGTTTGCGATCAGGGAGGGCCAAACATCGCTGCTATCAATGCTTTAATACGAGATAGCAATGCTATACGTTATAAGAAGCATGGAAGTGCAAGTAAGAATACACAAATCAATTTTTTCTTCCTGTTTAATTTCCTTCGAAGGATGTAAGTATTTTTTTTTCAGAAAATACATTTGTTATTGGAAACCAGGAAATCATACCACTTTATGATTATGTTCATCTACAAAAAGGAGTCCGAAATTACTTACTAACAAAGGACCTTAATTTGAACAAAAATGAAATAAAATGTAGAAAAAAAGTTGCTACTTGGAATGACATACAAATTGCCTATGACATGGACAAATATACTTTGTTGCGCCAAAGACAAATGCCAAAACTAACAGACAGACATATCATTATTGATTTAATCCCGAAAATGAAAGTTAAATATGCAACCCAGATAATAAGTCATACAGTAGCAAATTTCATTGATTTAGCTATAACTTGGAAAAATGGTAAATTTAAAATTGCATACTTGTTTTATATGAGATATAATATTGTCAATTTAAATTCCAGGTATTGTAAAAACAACAAAAGGGGATATTCAGTTACCTTTAAGTGCTGCAGCGACTTCAGAAGCTCTTTTGTTTTTCGATGAATTATTTGATTCTTTTAATGGAGAGAAACATAAAAAATTATCCAGCATCATTTCTTCCAGAACAAGTCATACAACTTTTTGGACTGGAGCAATTAAGAAATTAAAAGCTATGGAGTTTGTCGAAAAAGACACTCATGAAGCTGTTAAAAATAAAACCAAATGTTTGCATAATTGGATATGGACTATTACCGGTACACAACAACTATGGAAACTATTGCAAAAAGAAGGGTTTGCTTCATTAAACTTAAAGTTCTTAAATCAAGATCCAGTAGAGAACTGCTTCAGTCAAATTCGAGACCATGGGCATAGGAATAATAATCCATCCCCATATCAATTTTCAACAATATTTAAAACATTAATAGCAACAAACCTGACTTCAAAGCATTCAATTTCATCCAATTGTACAGAAGAAAACCAAGGCACTTCTTTATCATTGACAAAAATGTTTAAAACTGCAGAAAGTTGTGCAAACACTCAGAATAGAGAAGAAGATATAGATTGTACACAAGCATCATTACCAACAGCTACATCGCCTAAAAACTTCATTGATTCAGAAGCAGTTACAAATAATGTGATACATAAAATAAAGCATGAATGTATAGAATGTGCACAAAATTTAAGTGATGATGAAACAAAAAAACTGATACAAAAGGCCTTAGATACAGCAGAAATAAAAATGCAGAATTTTTGTCACGAGATAAAAGTTAAAGATAAGGTGAAAAGCATTATATATTTGGAAAGTTTTTCAAAAATTGAAATCCATTGTGTTAATAAAACTGATGATATTATTGACCTTACTGCCAAATACTTCATACTTGAATGGTGCAAATATATCAATAAAATTTTAACTGGAAAACTGCAAACGGAAGATGATGAAATTTCAAGTGGAAAACTACAGAAGAACAACAATAAAAATTCAACCGAAAAACTACAGAAGAAGGACAATAAAAGATTATCTGGAAAGATGCAGAATAATAATCATTATAACTATATATATCACGAAGCACAAAAAATATCCTCGCGTTATAAAAAAAGAAAATAGAAAGACTTACATAATACTGATTCTGATATGCATAATGTATGTACATTTTTTCTACATTTTTAATATTTCCTGTGCGTTTTTCTTACAGTTTTATATATTTTCAGATAAATGACGAAAGAGATAATATCATCCGGAGGAAATTTAACAAATCTAGTCGTAGAAGCTGATAACTTTGTTAATGTTTAAATATTTGTTTAATTTTATTCTTTTTATTGTGCAATAATTTAACCAATTTGATCTATAAGACTGCTGGCTTTAACCTAAATTTATAATTTAATACTTATGAATTATCAATAAGAGAGAATGTATTTTTATATTTGTATAATTAATAAAACATTTGTTTATTATATTGAAATTATTATCACTATTATTTCCTTCTTTAAAAACATACATATTTAATATAATTAATTTATTAGCTTACTATTACTTTCATTCATTAAATAAAATTTATAATTTTAATATCACATGTATAAGTCCACTTTTAATTTATCAAGAGGTATTGTAAAAAAAAGGAATTATTTCTGTTCAATATGATGATACGTTATTATATATATAAGTACTAAACCGACCAATCCTATATAATTACAGTCAATTTGAAACTATAGCTCCTATATATATTTGTTACGGGAATTATATTTGAAACCATGGTTAACTTCTATCAGATTTTATTGTCCTTAAAATTAATTTGATTGTAAAAAGTTTAACATACTTATTTTTGTTATAAAATTAAAATTATCTAATAAAGTTGAACTAAAATTCTATTCGTAATCATGAAATAGAAGATTTTATAAGCTGAGAAACAATTATAGGTTTAGCCGAGTGGATCAAAGCAATGAACTATTTAGGAGGGATACCCATCATCGCAGGTTCGAGCCCCGTCAAGGATAGGAAATTTTAATGATTTTAATTTGAATTTCACCTTAAATGTTACATTAATAATTAATTGTTATCACATCTATATAAGTAAAACCACTCGGAAAATTGTTTTTATTTTTGTTGAAATTTATTTCATTTATGCTAGGAATTAGCGGACAAATGTCTATGTCAGGAACATTGAGATTTTATTTTTCTGCTCTGGCTTACATTTAGATTGTAATACTTTCAAATAAGGTATATACATTTTAATGAATATCAGGGAAAGCTTTGATGAAAGATAAAATAATTGCATGTCTGTATTTTATTGAAAATCAAGCAATACACAGCAACTGTTTTAGTGGCTATAAGCACTATATATGTATAAATATATGTATATATTGTACAAGTTAGTTCCTTTCTAAGGCCTGTCTTAGAGCGAGGGCGCCACTAACGCTGGCGCAATTTAATACATGGGAGATTGTTCCCCCCTGGTATCCATCGAAGTGTTTGTTTTGTTAGTATGATTCGCACGTGAGTTTTCCACGTGAATTCATAGTTAAAATTTGGATGCATCAATATATGGCAGTGATCCAGAAATCAATTAGATAAGTATTGTTTGTTAGAACAAATATTTAAATATTTGAGCAATGGTGCTTTGTGGTTTCTTTGTTTTATAGGTTAGAGGAAATAGAGTGAATAATAGAAAACCATGCGTTTATAAACGCTCATCACATTCCAATTAATAAAGTAATTGGTAACAAAATGATGCCAAAACAAGGAAAATAGTTGTGGTATAGTGTATAACCCTTAATACGCAAATTATTTGGGTTAGTTTCAATGCATCTTAAAGAACAAATTAAAAGTTAAATAACATTTTTCAATATCTGATTTTTATTTACTCAGTTTTAATATTAAATGTGTTTATCAATATTATTATTATAGTACGTGTTTTCAAAATTACAGATTGTGTTAGCAAAATGCAGAAAGCAGATGAACGAATGGCAGATCGAACAGATTACATATATAAAGGTATGCAGAAACAAGACTTAAACATACATTGATCTTTTGTGACTAATTTTAATGAGGTTAGAAGGTTGTATTAATAAATATATCTTCTTTCATCATTTAAATTTGCCATAACTTGGTTTGTACGTATGTTTAAAAATTGAATCTAGATATTTTTATATATTTATATACGCAGTTACATACCAGCATATACTTTAAGCTTACTCACGTTATTTAGATCAGATATAATGGATTACGATGGACAAATTAGAAGGTAAATAACATTTAACAATTAATATTTAGATTTAATTCAGTTTTAATCTTTCTGTTATATATGTTAGTGAATATTATTATTGTTTCCTAAATAGCAGATTGTTTTGGAAATATGCAGGAAATAGCTGAAATAATCGAAGATCGATGAGAATGATATATATATATATATATGTATATATATAAAGGTAGACAGAAAGAATAATTTGACATACAGTAACTGTTTGTGACTAATTTCAATGAGGTTAGAAGGTTGTATTAACAAAATAAATCTTCTTTCATCATTTAAATTTGCTATAACTTGGATTGTACGTATGTTTAAAAATTGAATCTATATAAGTACTTTTCTATACTTATATGCAGTCATATACCAACATATATTTTAAGAGATTGTTATTATATTCTTATAAAATGATTGGCAGGTAATATATTCTTCAAAAATGCAACAACAAGTATCGGAATGGGAAAATAAAGTAGAAGTTATCAAATTGTATCCAGTAGCTGATTATGTAGAGTATGAGCCATTTATGGTTATTAGAAAATCATTCAATTAGACAATGCTACGGAGGATGATAAATTTGGATTTCGACTAAAAAGAGGCCTGGTATTTTACACTGCGTAAGACCTATAAAATTGTAAGACAAAAATATTAAAATTTATAAATACATATTCATGTTTTTACAGATATATTTTTTTGTATTAATTTCAGATTATGTTGGAGAATTCTGTTTGGTATATGGTGATACATGATGCTTATCAATAAACTCTAATACAATAATATTGAGATACTTATTTCAATTTAATTTGTGACTTGCAGGTAGTGGAAATTTAAATATTATCACATTTTCGGTTCATAGCCTCTTGTATTGTTATTATATTCTTATAAAATGATTACCAGGCAATATATTCTTAAATAATGCAACAACAAGCATCCGAATGGAAAAAAAGAGTAGAAATAATTTGTATCCAGCAGCTGTATGTTGAGTATGAGCCATTTGTGGATATTATAAAATTATTCAATTATATTATGTTTGAGATGAGCTTTATGTAGCAAAGCAACAATTAAAAGGAAAATTATATTTTATAATACGTACATATCCAATTTTAATTCATACCAATTTTCTCTTAAGTAGCATTATATAATAAATTTGTCTTATTTACAGGATATGTCAGAAAGAAGAAGGAGCATCTAGAATAGTGGAAAATTGGGTAAACTCTCAATTATTTGCATAAAGGTATGCAGAAAAAAATTTTAACATACGTAAACTGTTGGTGCCTATAATTATTGAAGATACAAGATTTAAGTAATAAATAGATCTTTCATCATTTAAAATTGTCATTATTTGTTGTGTATGTATATTTAAATAGTCAGCTTTGGTACTATTATGTTTGAGATGATGTTTCAGTAGCAAAGTAACAATTGAAAGGAAAATTATATTGGATTATACGTATCCAATTTTAATTCAAACCAATTTTCTCTTAAATAGCATTTTTTTATATTATAAATTTATCTTATTTACAGGTTATCGTAGAAAGAAGAAAGAGCATCTACAATGGTGGAAAATTGACTAAGCTGTCACATATTTGCGTAAAGATAAGCATATAAAACATTTTAACATGCGTAAACTCTTAGTGCCTAACTATTGACGATAGATGGTTTTAGTAATAAGTAGATCTTTCATGATTTAAAATTGTCATTAATTATTGTGTATGTATATTTAAATAGTAAGTCTGGGAACTATTATGTATGACTTGAGCTTTAAGTAGCAAAGCAACAATTGAAAGAAAATTATATTGTTTAATATTTATCCAAAATTAATCCAAGCAAATTTTCTCTTAATTAGCATTTTTTATATTAAAATTTTGTTTTATTTACAGGTTATTTCAGAAAGAAGAAGGAGCATCTATAATAGGGGGAAATTGGCTAAGCAGTCACATGTTTGCGTAAAGATATGCAGATAAAACATTATAATTTACAAAAACTTTTGGTGACTAATGTTAATGAGGATAGAAAGTTGTTGTAATAAGCAGATCTTTCATCATTTTAATTTTTCATTAATTGTTGTATATGTATATTTAAATAGTAAGCCTGGGAACTATTATATATGACTTGAGCTATAAGTAGCAAAGCAACAATTGAAAGAAAATTGTATCGTATAATACCTATCCCACAAAAAACAGACTTCGCCTCTAAAAAAAGGCGGCAAGTACATAAACCATTTAGCATAAATAATATAGTAAAATTATCCAATTAAAAAAAGTAGTGAAATCCAAATATTAGGCAAGTGTATTTTTCCACCTTAGCAAAAGTTAAATTTTTGAAAAAAAGAAGGAACAACAAAGTTACTTGCCGGGCCCGTAATGTCCATGCACAGTGGGAAATTGAATCGTGTGTGAGATTCAGCTATAGCGTAGTACAGCAAATTTCATGTTAAAATACAGAGTGAAGTTAGCCGAACCACAGACGATTCTATTTCTCACTGTGCATGGACATTACGGGCCCGGCAAGTAACTTTGTTGTTCCTTTTTTATCAAAAATTTAACTTTTGCTAAGGAGAAAAAATACACTTGCCTAATATTTGGATTTCACTACTTTTTTTAATTGGATAATTTTCCTATATTATTTATGCTAAATGGTTTATGTACTTGCCGCCTTTTTTTACAGGCGAAGTCTGTTTTTTGTGGGATTTCATAACGTTTTGTAAGAGTATAATATTTAAAAAATTAAATAATTCTTTTAATTTTTCTACAGAATTTAAAGAAAATTTCCACACTTCTCATTTTTTGAAACAGCAGCGCTTAACTAATAAAATAATATATATTAACATTGAAAAAATATCACAGTCAACGCATTGATTTTATTGATATTTGTAATGCATTCTGCATAAATGAACTTCATAATGCCCCGGCTACTTGTTTAATGTTTTCAGTTTCACTATAATAAAAGTTTGATTAAATTTTTCATAATCAATAAACATAATTTCAACATGTAAAAATAATTAAGTAAAATGTATGTTTTAATTAATTTACATTTTCTGTTTATCAACATTTGACTTTTACCACCATCTGACCTTGCTAGACTTCACTAGTTTCATCAACTACTTGAGTTGATATTGGGGCAAGACTGGACAAGCAATTCGCAAAGCTTTGAATAAGCTACAATCAAGCATATATTCAAAGCTGACATTGTCGTTTTGCATACCACATTTCTTTTTAGCACCAATTACTGTCACATTTATGCTGCTAATTCTTGACAAAGGTATAACCTATCGGACAGATGAAACACACATCAGTTTAAAGAGAAGAAACAACTAAAAATGTATTTTGTTAATGATTTCAATACCTGGAAGTTTAGCATATGGTTTTCAAATACTTTAACAATTTCTTGCAATTAATATGCTCTTGATAATCACCGATGCATATAAATGTTGAAAGTATACTTCTCCTTGGCACAGTGTTGAAAATAAATCTTACTTCATCCAGTTAGCTCTATCCTCAGCAATGACTCAATCCACATAGTTTCATCCTCAGTATGATATAACCTATCGGACAATTGAAATCCATATCAGTTTAAAGAAAAGAAACAGTTAAACATGTATTTTGTTAATGATTTCAATACCTGGAAGTTTAACATATGATTTTCAAATACCTTAACAATTTTTTGCAATCCTGATAATCACTGATGCACATAAATGTTGAAAATATATAAATATTAATCTTACTTCATCCAGTCAGCTTTATCCTCAGCAACTCAATCCACGT
Source organism: Prorops nasuta (assembly GCF_024137725.1). Classification (NCBI taxonomy): domain Eukaryota; kingdom Metazoa; phylum Arthropoda; class Insecta; order Hymenoptera; family Bethylidae; genus Prorops; species Prorops nasuta. The sequence goes on along the minus strand of NW_027116821.1, from coordinate 1,184,042 downwards.
AGTTTCATCCTCAGCAATCAAGAGACACGGTGTATATTATATTTTAATCTTTCACTCCACACAGCTCGACCCTTAGCAGTCAGATAATAAACACATCACAATTTAATCTGCAATAAAATCACACAAAGTACCAGAAAATATATAAGATTTTATATCATAAAATTCATTTTTATACTTATCTAATCTGTTGATTCCTTTATGTAATTAAAAATCCTTTTAATGAGTATAACCTCATCAAATTTAAATAAGAACAACCTAATCATGTTTTTTCATTTATTTATTTCATAATTAGGTTCAAATTGTTTTAAGGTTAATACTGTCAATCTTGCAGTTTAACCTGATTTACCGTAATAAACGAAGTAAAACATATATCTAGGAGATACACACAGACACTGTTTACGATGTGTGCAACTATATTTACGTTTATGTCTACTGACGTCACTAAACCTACGTTAAGCAGCCAACTTCAGCCCGAGACATACACTCTGGCTGGAGAAGAAGAAGAAGAAGATTATGAAGGAGAAGAATCTCAATTTTCGATATATATATAGCTAACTCAGTATCAGATCTCTGGATTGCATGAACCGTTTTTAATGTTCATGGTCTTATATGAAAGCTTGTTCCAAACTAGTTTAAGGAAAGCTTTACTTAAATCATGACAGTGGATCATTCACGGAAATAAATCGGTTTGAAAATTGAGGCGGCCAAACCTACTGTATAAGTTAACGGTAGTGCTCGGCGGTATAGACATGTCATTTTCTACTTTTATATGTACTTGCCGTCGAGACACTACCGTGTCTCTTGATCTAATTTTAATTTATACATATTTTATCTTAATTAGCAATGTTTATATTATAATTTTCTTATTTACAGGTTATATCAGAAACAAGAAGGAGCATCTAGAATAGTAGGAAATAAGTTAAGCAGTCACATGTTTGCGTAAAGATATGCAGATGAAACATTATAACTTACGATAATTTTTGGTGACTAATTTTAATGAGGATAGAAGGTTGTAGTAATAAGTAGAACTTTCATCGTCTAAATTTGTCATTAATTGCTGTACATGTAAATGATATTGATTAATACATAAGAGGAATAATGAAACGTGATTATATTTCTTTATACGCAAATGCAGTTATACAATGCATTGTAAATTGTTATTCAATTAGAAGTGTACTATTTCGTATAGGAGCAGACAATGCTCTAAAATCTTTTATTTTTGCTTACAGAAACTTGATAAATCTTTAGAGAATATTGATATTAGACAATATGCTGAAATCCAATTTGTTGGAAAGCGGCAGTATGATGCTGGTGATTTAATCACTGCTCTGTTTGATAAATTAAGTTGCTTGAATCGCGTTGTGCAACATTATCTAACAAAAACGGACAAATGTAGTACTTCATGTTGTCATACAGATATTACCCAATGTTATAATAATATTTTATTACTTATACTATTTGATGGTATGAAGAGTTTGTTAATTCCCAAAAAATTATGCAAAAGTAATTCTTGGAGCACATGAAAGAAATAATTCAGAGCAACTTCTCTAAGTGGAAAAAAACTATTGAATTCTTTGTGCAGTAATTGCATGCGTTCTTTAGAACTTCAGCAAATAATTGCTAGTACAGTTACTACAAAGTTCTGATTGTTAAATTATCATTATATATGTTACACGCAAATTCTGGGAGAGGTATTTCTCAATAATACTACGTAAAATATTAGTTTCACAAACTTACGTTATAATTTTTCTATTTACACTGGCTCCCTTTTGCCACGGCCTCTCCCGACCGCCTGTGCGGGAAATCTACATCAGGCCAGTAATTCGCGGACTACCATAATGGCTTAAATTTTTCCTAGGAGAATTTTCATTGATGCTACTTGTGCCCTCGGCGCATTCGGGTTATTTTCAAAATATTTTTTTCTACAATTCTATGGGCGTCAGGCCCTCCGTGGGCCACCCGAATGGCCTTCGGTGTACGCGGGGCACTATTCGCTGCTTTTCCGGCTTTCCCGTGATTCTAACCTCTCAGGGTCGCCCGAGTGCCGAACCCTAAGCTAGCCGATTCTTTCTTCCCGTTCGCGTCGGGACCGCACTTCTTAAAATTACGAGTCTCCCCCGGTAGTGACACACACCGGGCAGGAGACAGATCCGCGCTAATAATACAGATCGCCTACCTTAATTATTATCAGGCAATTCTCCGTTGGTTTCCCCTGTTTTTCCTTTCGCCCGTGCCTCTTTTCCTATACGTTTCGGGTTTTCTTCGCTTTCTACAGTCTATCAGGCACTCTTTTTGTTCGGCTCGTCCTATCACTTGCCTTTTACTTCTAGCGCTTTTCCTGCTCGTATACTCGCCGTACGTCTATCTTTTAGGGCTCTAGCGCACGCTTTTTCTCAACCCGATTTTCTTGCGTCTTGTCCCATTGACACTCTAGTAGGCAATGTTGGCCTCGCCGCGAGCTCGCGACGGCGCTGCGATCGCACTGGAGTTCTCGCGGAGTAACCAATAGCGTATCAGGCGCGAAAATTCGGAACTCTTAACGTGGCCAAGATCCCCTCTGGATCTGCCACGTTACAATCCTCCCCCCTTTGACAATACCCCGGAACAGAGAGGGTGAGGGAAAGAAGTTGGCTAACATGTTAGTATGAACGTAGATTTATTAAGGAAACATCGTTGGGCAACCCGATTAGTCGCGGGGGGTGGGGGGACAAAAGCAATATACAACCGAAAAACCAGAAAAAAAGGAAATATCATGTCAACTGAATGGTGTCTCCCTGTTTCCTCTCGGGTACTGCCGTCAGAAAGATAATTATTACAACATACAAAAAACTAATGGTTCCCGGCAGGAACGGTGGTTGTGGCCATTAGGCCTATTAAGGCTGGTCAAAAGGCCGACGCAGCTTATTCATCTTTCGGGCCTTTTCGGCTAGGACTCGGGGGCCGTTGCGCTCCCACCACCCTTCCCTGTGGGACTCAGCGCGGCGCCCCCCCCCCCCCCCGGAATGCGTCGTTCGTATCCCTCTGGAATCCGGAGGGCTTTGGTCCAATCTAGTGTCCGGGGTCGTGGTGGCATGGGTAGGCCCTGCTTGGCCCAGTATTTCGGGCCACACCTTAGGCACGTGGGCTCCTCCTCGTGGGCCCACCCACAGCGCCGACAATATTTTTCGATAGAGGGCGCGGGGCAATTGGATGCGCGGTGGCCGCATCGGTCACAGGCCCAGCACTGGATAAATGGCTTGGGGCCCACTTCCCAGGCACGTGCCTTGCCGCGGGAGTCGGCTTGTTGAGGCCTGGTTTCGCGGGGTTGGGGCCTTTCAAGCCCGAACACGTCCGAGGCGGAAGCGGCCTCGGTTGAAGCCCGATCCTGGCGTGGGGAATCCTCCTGGGAGCTTTGGCCCACGCAAATATCTTCTTGAGCTCCCTCTCCAGTTCCGATGCAAAAATCCTCACCTAGAGGGAGGGTATAGGATCTAATCCTACAGCGGATGGCGCGCACTGAAACCCGGTATCCTCCTCTAACGAAGGCCCTTGATCGGATATTCATGGCCTGGAAATCAAGGGAAGGAGTCCATTATCGTCTAGTCAGGCCCAACAAGCACAACAACAACACGCAAAAAAAAACAACAAAAATAAGGAAAGAAAGAGTTCAATCGCGCTTTCGAGGCCTCAAACGTCTCTTCCATGCCTGGGCAAGGTCAGTAGGAGGAGTGACGGGGCCATTCCTAGGCTCGATAGGCTTCTTTGGGGCCTCCCCCCTTGGACTAAGGATGGAGGGCTTTGGGGACCTAGGACAGGGTGAGGGTATAGTCATCTGCCTCTCTGTCGTTCGTACTTCCCCGTCACCGACCATAACTATTGCTCGGAATGGTTTGAGGTCCGATACGTGAACTTTTGGATGACTTTTACCGCTATCATCCTCCAGCTCGTATATAGTCGCAGATATAACCTTGGAGATCGAGAACGGCCCTACATAGGTGGGAGCTAGCTTGGCAGCGAATCCATCCGCGGCGGACGACAATACATGATTACGCCGCCAAACCAGATCACCAGGCTCAAACTTGACAGCTCTCCGACCCCGGTTATAACATTTCGCCTGTTTCGCACTCGCTCGCTCGATGTGCGTCTGCACCAGGTCGCTTAACCTACGCAATCGTGAGACTCGGTCGATCCACGCAGTCGGATCAGTCTTCCGCAAGAGTTTAGGCTCTTCCATTTGCCTACGCACGCTACGCACGCACTCGGGATTTCTGCCGAAGTTCAGGAACGCCGGAGTCTCGCCAGTCGCTTCATGGTGTGCAGTGTTGACAGCAAAACGGAATTCGTTGAGGTGAACGTCCCAGGTACGGTGGTTAAGTCCAATGTAGGCCGAAATCATCCCTTTGACCACACGGTTGACACGTTCCACTGGGTTGGCCTGAGGATGGTAAGGCGGTGTGGTGTAATGTCGTATCCCGTGCTCTTTTAGGAAGCTGCCTAGATGCTTATTGATAAACTCTGTTCCGTTATCTGTCGGCATGATCTCAGGTGCTCCCCACCTGTAGACCACAAGTTCTTCAAAAGCCTTGGTGATAGCAGCCCCGTTAACGTTTCGTAGAGGCTTTAACTCTATCCATCTGCTAAAATTGTCTAAGAAGACAACGATGTACCGAAATCCATTCTTGCTAGCTGGTAACGGTCCCATCACATCGGCGGCGACTACTGTCCAAGGTTTCTCCGCTATCCGGCCTTCCATGAGTCCTAGGGGTGCCTGTTGACTTGTCTTACTTTGCTGACAAGGTCTACACGCTCGAATGTAGGACGCAACGTCTCGGTGCATGCCAGGCTAATAGTATTGGACTAATAGGCGCTTATACGTCTTAGAGACACCAAAATGGCCTGAGGAAGGTGCAGCATGGGCCTCCTCGATAGCTTCTTTCTGCAGTTTCTTCGGTAATACCAGCTTCCAGGCATTTTCATCATGGCCTAGCATTTCATGCGTGAGGTCGGGCTTATGGCAATAGATTCTGCCCTCCTCTACCTTCCAATCAGGGAACAACTTGGGGTGCTTCTGGATGTTGACCAGTCGGCGCTGGTACCATTCCTCCGGATGCTCTGACATAGCCGCTACCGCATTTTCTAACCTCTTCTCTGCTAGAATGGTAGACTCCGTGGCTCTTGACAGCGCATCGGGCACATGATGTAAGGCTCCTTTTCGGTGGACAATCTTGTAATCACAAGCCTGCAGTGATAGAGCCCACCGAGCCAATCTCCCTGTCGGATCCTTCAAGTTGTTTAACCACCTCAGGCTGCTGTGGTCAGTCACAACTGTAAATGCATAGCCTTCTATGTATGGGCGCAGCTTCTTAATGGCCCATACTACTGCCAAACATTCCTTCTCTGTTGTAGCATATTTTCGTTCAGCCGCTGTTAGTACGCGATTCACATATACTATGGGGTGCTCTTCGCCGTCTAGTTCTTGGACTAACACGGCCCCAATTGCGAAATCGCTGGCGTCAGTTTGTATCGTAAATGGCTTCGTAAAGTCCGGTCTTGCTAGGACTGGGGCGGTACAGAGAGCTTGCTTTAGCTTTGCAAAGGCTAACTGCTGTGCCTCACCCCATTGCCATTTAACGTTCTTCATGAGTAGTTCCACCAGGGGAATCTTGTCCTTCGCTAATTCAGGCAAAAATTTGGCATACCAGCCTATCATTCCCAGAAATCTTCTAAGCTGCTTCAAGTTCTCTGGTGGAGGGTACTCGACGATAGGCTTCAACTTTTCTTTGTCAGGCGATAAGCCTTCTTGGTTCACAACATAGCCCAGGAAGGTAACTTCAGCTCTGCAGAGTTTGCTCTTCTCCCAATTTATTTCGAGGTTTGCCCTTTCTATGACGTTGACCACCCGTTCCAGCCAACGCATATGTTCCTCGAAGGTCGAAGTTACAATTATCAGATCGTCCAAATACGCGAAGACATTAGGCTCTAGCTCTGGTCCTATCAATCGATCCATTAGCCTCTGGAACGTGGCAGGAGCGTTGGTGAGCCCATAAGGCATTCTTCGAAACTGGAACAATCCTTTTCCTGGTACTATGAAGGCAGTTATTTCTTTGCTGGTTTCTTCTAGGACGACTTGGAAGTATGCCTGGCTTAAGTCGAGTGTCGAGATATATTTAGCGGAACGCAGCTTGTCTAATATAGCCTCCATGTGAGGCAAGGGATAGGCATCTTTCCTGGTGACTTCATTGACCGCTCTGTAATCAATACAGAAACGATGTTTGCCATTTGGTTTTGGCACTATTACGGGGCAACTGGCCCATGCACTTTCTGATCTTTCGATAATCCCCGCTGCTAGCATCTTGTCCACTTCGTTATGAGCTATCTCGTACATCCGAGGAGATATTCGCCTGGCGCGCTGCCTGATGGGCGCGTTTCCTTGTACGTCAATCCGGTGGGTTACTAATTCGGTGATTCCGGGAGTGTCCGACACAGGTTTAAAATGCTTCAGTCTAAACCTTTCAACTATAGACGCTTGCCAGTCCGATAAGCTTTCTAGTGCTGCGCAGGCAGGATTCCTTAGCCTCTGAGGAGCTTGCGCTGCTTCTCCCGCAAAGGTATGCCAGTGGCCTCTTCTCGCTCGCCAGATCAAATTAGCTAGGTCGATCTCCAGCTCGAAGGCCTTTATGAAATCCATGCCCAATATGCAGTCGTAGTCCAGGCTAGGCGTGACTCGCATTCGCAGCTTCTTCCTGAAGTCCCCTATTTCCATTTCCAAGTAGACTTCGCCTATCGTCGGACTTAGGCTTCCATCGCCTAGTCGGATCTCTCCTGTCGCGGTTCTGTCTATGTCCCCTGCCAGGATGGGGATAGTTCTCTCGCCAAGGTACGACCGAACAGTGCCAGTATCCAGTAAGGCTTTAATTCCTCTGCCTAGAAGGAATACCCATATATAAGGTCGATTATCCTTGCCATTTGCTATATCCCTTGGCGATGGTTTGGTGTTAGCTACTCTGGCCAATACGCTCACGTCCTCGCTCGTAGGCTGAGCTGGGCCTCGATACCGCAAGTACGGGTTGCTGAATCCTTCTCCTCGCTGCCAAGTTTCCGTTGCAGTGTCTATCGCTAACCCAAACTTCTTGAGGAAATCCATGCCTAGAATGACTTCTATTGTCAATTTTGGCGCTAGATAAACCTCTAATTTTTCTGTGGCCTCATCGATGGTCCAGTCCAGTGCTGCTTTGCTGACTGCTGGAGTATATTGGCCATTTGCCATTTTTACTTCAAACTTTCCCTCCCGGCTGCTTTGAGAGGCAAACTTCAAGGCCAAAGCTCCGCCTATATATGTCCGTTCGGACCCCGTATCTATGAGGCCGAAGACATTAGAACCATCCAGACTGATGCCTAGGCATGCTCGAACATCGAGCTCTTCTTTCTTCCTGGGCCTTACATCCGGATGAGCAACGGTGGCAGAGATAGCTATGAGTCTTCTCTCTTCTGAACGCTGACTATTTCCTTCTGGTTGGAGGGTCAGTTGATCCATCTTAGAGGCAGTATCGACCCGTTTCACTGGCCTCTCGTCTCGTTTCCCGGTGCATTCTTCTGGGTTCCGGAGGCCTCTGCCTTGACGGCCGACGGCTGATTCTTCGGGAAGGGGCATTCCGCCATCCAGTGAACCAATTGACGGCAATTATGGCAGGGGTAGACACTCTTATTCCTTCGGATCTGCTCCGCTTTCTTCTGGTAGTTGGTTGAGCTGGCAGAGTAATTTTTTTGTGGAGGAGCACCTTGACTTTGCTCATCGTTCACCAGTTCATTCTCTGGTGCTGTTGCACCCACTGTCTTGTGCTCGGACTTGGCTGAGTTAGGCGATCCCCGGCCTCTGGCCTTCCAGTTAGGCTTCTTTTACCCTGATTTTGTGGCCTGTTGGAGAGGGCGCTTGTGTTGTTTCTTCGTCTCCGATTGCTGCACATTTCTCCTGGTTCCTGCGGCTGCCAATGTAGACCGCTGCAGGCACTGGCAAGGTCCCCGGGATAGTTTGGCCTTTACGCAGCTTTTCCTGCCTTCTGAGTAGCTCTATTTCTTCCCCGAGCTTTCTTAATTTTCGGTACGAGGAGAAATGGCTTCTTAGGAACCGGTGTGTGTACCAAGGACGTAAGTTTAGGTACACAACATCTAACTGCCGAGCTTCTGACATGGGTGGATCCAAATACGAAAATATTGTTCTCATATTTTCGATGAATTCCACCATAGGCTCATTTTCGCCTTGTAGCCGATTCTTCGCTTGTTCTTTAATTCTTCGGCGAGAATCCTTAGTTTTGAATCGGCGGCGAAACTCGACTTCGAACTCTTTCCAATTCTTGCAGAATTTTCCGTCCAGGCGATACCATTTCTCTGCCTCTCCTGTCAGTACTACAGGCAAGGCCTCGAGGATGGCACTTTGTTTTAGGCCCGATCCTCGGCAGCATCGCTCAACTCTTTCTAAAAACGAGTCAGCACTCTCGCTTTTCTCGTTGGCATAAGAAATTCGCCATTTCGTTAAGGCATCCACTGCTTTGTTTCCTCCCAATGTGGCTCGTCTTCGCTTCTTCTTATTAGTTGAAGAGTGTTTGGCTGACCTATCATCATCTGACTCGTCGGAGCTCTTTGAGCCATCCGTTTCCTGCTCGCTATTTGAGTCCGAACTAGAGTCATCTGGGGAATCGTCTGCGTCCTCGCTGTCGTCGCTGCTTTCTGAAGAATTTCCATTTCTTCCCTTCGAGGACTTTTTAGGCTTAGAAACTGGCCTTTTACCGTAAGGAACTCCTTTTGATCCATTCCGGCTATCGTTCTGCTTTTCCCGCCTTTTCTTCTCGCTAGCTCTTAGCGATAGCTTCTGAAAGAGGTCTACGGCCTTCCTGGCTGCTTCGCGTTGGTCAGTCTCGGACTCTTCTTCAGGCCGAGCTGACTGGTGGCTGCTAGTGAACATGACCCTAGGCCTTGTCCCTATAGGAGCTTGCAGATAGTTGGAGGAAGTCCTGAGATTCTCGTTCGCACTCGTTATTGCTGGATTCCGGGAAATTGGAGAAGGCATCGTAGTTGTGGCTGGCATTGGGTCTTGCCACAAGTCGTAGGCTGTGCTCACTGTTGGCCTTGGTGCATATGTCGATGGAATGGGTAGGCTGATCGAGGTGGTTAGAGTCGTGGCAGTAGTCGTTGCCGTGACCATTGTGATAATAGAGGTTGTCACTGTTGTTGGTATTACAACAGTGACAGCCGTTGACACTGCATAGGCATTATCAGTGTCAATAGCCTCTATGTCACTACCTCTTATCTCACTGCTTGGCAGTGTAGCCGTTTCCCTGGTCTGATCTCGGGTGATATCCCACCTTGCTGCCTCAGGCCCATCCATTTGCCTCACCCGATAGCGAAGCAATCTATCTTGCAAGACCGAGATGGCAGAGTCGGTGTTGAGTCCTTCCGATTCCAATATTTCCATTAATTCCGACGGGGAGAGCTGGCTAATTTGCTTCCTGATGAACTCCCAGGAGACTTTCCGCTCTTCCCGTACCTGGGCACGTTCCTCGCGACTTCGGGACTTATTTCCTTTGCCCATTGTCCTTGTATCTTCTTTTCTTGGTAGTGTTACGTACTGGGTAGTCGTGGCCGCCTATCGGTTGAGTTTCGCGCTGACTCGACACTACAGTCTGGGTCAGTAGAAACGCCGATTGAGCTTCTCGACTATCAGTACAATGAACTATAATATTACACTCCGAGCGGTAAGAATGTAATGAGTTGGCAAGATTCGGGGTGAATGATAGTATGTATAAACATACGTTGGAACAGCAGATTTGGCACAAACTATGTATTTTCAGGTATTACAATTATACTTACAGTAAACGCTAATTATGCTGTAACAGCATACGCAGGCTTATTGACTATTTGTCACAACTATGGGAGAGACTAGACTCTCCGATGGTTGTGGATTACTCGCACTTAATTAATGATGATCAGTTCGTAGTAGTTGTGCTTTTCTTCCAGAACGGTACGTGTTAGGCACGACTGAAAGATGTACACTCGCGACAATTTCTACACGACTTGTTTCGGATTGAATTATACTAGACTTAACTACCAGTACACGGCGACTGGGCAAGAGATTTGTTAGAATACGGTGGAGTACTCTGCTCCCGTGGAACGAACACTAGAGTTACGACCTTGGAACGCGGATGATGCGGCAGCGGCTAAGCTTGCACAGAATAAGACTCGACTTGAGGGTCGCGGAACCCGCATATATGTAGGAGGCTTAATAGGTCATGTGTCGTCAGTAGCGCCATGATCTTTCGACACATGACGACCAAAAAGTCTCCACATCCACGGCCGACGCCCAAGGTTCGACGCATTTCCGGAAAAGAATTCCGGGTGTCAGCAATATGCAATACTACCGGTATTGCACACGGACGCGTGCGATCTACTTTGGTTCGGCGAGGTGACTGACCCCTACGTTACACCTCCCCCCTTAGATGAAACATTGTCCTGTGGAGGTCAATGTTTCCAGGATGAGAAGTATGGGTCAGGCCAACTGCCGACAGTTTCTAAAGGAATTCGGTACTTATTAACTAAAGGGTAGCGAGTCCCGTGGCATCGCTATTGGTTCCAGGTACGGCATACTCTGCACATGTCGAATAGGTTGTTGAAATGGCATGCTGACGGTGCGTACCGGAAGCATTGGCATGCTTTCGGCTGCTATCGTTGGAGTGCTTTGAACTCTTATAGAGGTGGTTGACGTCGGGCTGGTATGCGCAGGTGTCGGATTTCGTTTAAACCACAGGGCCGCAGCGATTAATATAATGAAGATAAAAAGAGATCCGGATGAAGCATATGAGATGATGGATGCTCTAAGGGTGGTAGAATCCTGACTCTGTAGGTCCTTTGCTTCTCGGGCTATGTCCTTGAGGGCTACGCTGTTTTTGGATAGATTCCAGTCCTCCAATGGTTTACTCTTAATAGGCTGTATTTTTATTAATTTTTGTAGAGCTGGTATGTGACCTTCGGGTAGAAGTTCAGGGAGAGGCATCGGCTCTAGGGCTTCGAAGTGAGTAACATCGGACACCATCAGGGTTTGCACTGATCGTAGCTGAGTAGATGTAGTGTCCGCGAAGCATCCTGCTTCTAATTGGATAATTCCATCTCCAAGGATGGTTTCAGTTCCCCTTACGTTTCCTTGGCAGACGAGGGTGATTTGTTCCGGTTTTGGGAGAGAGTATAGCCAGGTTCGGGGTTGAACCAAAGGGGTCCAGAAGGGGCCGGTGAAAGAGGCAACCCTGATATCGCAACCAGTCCATTGGGTAGTGGCATGGTGCTGGAGGATGGATAACTCGCATTCTTGGTTATACGCGATCTTATGAAGAGGTGCGCCAGGAGCACAGTAGTAGGTTTTCAGGTGATGGAGGCAATGGGATAGAGACTCGGAAGGGATGGGGGTGTAGAAGCGTTGGGAAGAAGAGACTGCTAGATAGGGATGGGCAGGTTGAATAAAGGTGGTGATAGTTTGGTTATCGGGACGATTATGGTGGGTTGGGTAAGGATAAGTTTTATACAGATGGTATTCTTCCTTGTTGAGTAGAGGGATTTCGATCACGACCACCAATTGTCCCTTGTAATGATTAACGTGTAGGTGAGAGAGTTCTTGGATGTCCTCCATCAGTAATTCCTCTTCGTCGAAAGGCAAGGAAAATCCGGTCCTGAGGGTGGCTTCCTGCAAAGCCTGTTGTAACCGGGTAGATGTAAGTATCATGGGTTGCAAAATTCCACGACGAGCGAAAAGAACAGCATCCACAAGGAATAGAATACTGGTCCTGTATTGATCGGCATACATTTCCATTTGTCGGATGTAATCTCGATGTACCCTCTCGTGTTTTTCCTGTTCAAGGGCATCATCGGTGAGAGCGATAGCGTCGGCCAAAGCCTTGGTTTGTTCTTGAAGCTCTTGGGTATGGTTGTTTAAGTTAGTGATAGAAAGGTGCAAGGCGGAGAATTCCGACTGTACCACATGCGTCTGTTTTTCCAACAAATGAGCGGTGTGTGCTCCTTTCTCTTGTACCTTTAATATTTCGCTGGTGTAGTATTCGCCATTTTCTTCGGTCAAGGTACCAAAAAGGGTTTTAGAGAGTCCTCCTACGAATCCTAGGGGAGCGCTTCTACGGTTCCGATTAAGGTCCGTAGGATGTACGCCTCGGCGAAGTATTGAGGCAAAACGTTCGGTGTCAACAATTTTGCGTCCGATCTCTTCAAGTTTACTATCATTGATGCAAGAGATGTTGCCCTTGCACACATAGAAGAGCGTGTCATAGAATTTTCCGAGATTAGGGGCTTGACTGGTCAAATTGGCGATGTCAATGGTTGTGGCGACCTTCCATAACACAGGATAGTACTGTAGGGTTGCGATTTTTTCAAAGAAGATACCGGGGTTGTGTTTCAGGTGAGTGATGTTGTATGCGCGGGTCCAGAAGATCTGCGTAAGGCTTAGCATCATTATAAATAATATATTTATAATGGTAGTCATGGTGATATCGCTTGTGTAGTGCAGTGAATCTCGTGCGTCACAAAGTTGGTGTTGCAATCGGGAGTGGAGTGGGAAATTTAGTATAAAAGTGAGGTGTTGATGAGGAACGGTATCGTACTGTAATTGCCGTTGCGATAACAACAGTCTTAGCAGAGTTCGAGGGAGACTTGTAAGATTGAGAGAGGAACAGGTGGAGAAACAAAACGAGATAACAATGGCCAGAGGTCGTTACCCAAGCTTATTGAGTTTTGGAGGAAGGCGGTTCGATGGAGGGGTAGCGGTGCACACTCGTTCCGGTAAGTAAAGTGAATATTGTGGGGGATGGAAGTTATTAAGAGAGTTATTATTCATTCCCTTTTTGTCTCTTAGTGGTGGTCCTCGACCTGGAGGAGATCCAGTGGATCAGGGAGGAGAGGAGGTCCTCCCGGGCTGCCAATGACAACCTGGCAGAAAGGATGTTGGAGACCTGGTCCTTCCGGGAGGACTTTGACTTCCTGGGCCTGCGCTGGCTCCAGGACAGCGGATGGCGGCGAGTCAATCTCCAGATGGAGGACCCCTGGAGCGAGTGGGAGCCGGAGCTCTCCGAACAGGAAGTGCTGGCGTGGCACGGGTTGGCGTAGGATAAGTTTAGGAAGTAGGAAATATGTGTATATATAAAAAAAAAAAAAAAAAACCTGTAACAATATATGGAAACTCAAAAGAAATTCTTGTCTTTATGTCTTAATTGGTTTCCTTGCGTCCGCTCCTATGGGATTCAGATTATTGAGGAAGCGGAGGGACAGGGTTCGAGGAAGGGCAGGACTGTGGTGGTTTAGCGGGAAACGGTATTCTGGATCTAGGTTTCCTTCTGAAATCGTCTTCTTTCTTCTTTCCACCTCTTATGTATATATATATATATATATACAGGGTGTATCACCGAAGGCGCACCAACCTCGAAATGACCGTAAGAGGACGGATAGCGCGTGGTGGGGGTCGACGCATAACATTGGACGGAGTTAGATAAAGCGCGAGTAATAGATAGAGAAAGGCAGGGCTATACGCTCCTATACGCTCCTATACGCTTTGCCTATGCCTTCTCCCCTCCCCCATCAACGCGACACTAATAGTCACAGACTCTCTCTCTCTCTCTCTCTCTCTCTCTCTCTCTCTCTCTCTCTCTCTTCTCTCTCTTCTCTCTCCCCGCCGTTTCCATTTCTTTATTTTCATTTACCCAGGAGGCGTTTTCGTCCTTCTCTTCTATCAAGTCAATTCTTGCGGATTACTAAACACATTAATTTTTAGCATAAAATTGAAAGCGTTAGATATCTTTTCCACACCACCTTGAGGTAGATAGCTAGGCGCGTTTTTTTTAAAGTGGTTTCCCCCGGAGGCCTAATCCACTGGATAACTCAAAGTAAAGTTAGCTTACAAATTCTCAAAATATCCCCCCTTTTGCTGCGAACATAGGTTAGCTCTTCGAATTATGTCGCGTGTTGCTCGTCTCACCATGTCCGGCGTGATTGTTCTGAAGGCCGCAATGATTTCTTCACGAACCTCCATCATTCTACCCTCACGCTGATTTTCCATTAGACGCTTTATGTGTCCCCACAAAAAGTAGTCGAATGGATTAAGATGTCGAAGAGCTAACCTCTGTTCTCAACAAAGAGGGGGATATTTTGAGAATTTATAGGCTAGCTCTATCCAGTGGATTAGGCCTCCGGGGGAAACCACTTTAAAAAAAACGCGCCTAGCTATCTACCTCAAAGTGGTGTGGAAAAGATATCTAACGCTTTTCAATTTTATGCTAAAAATTAATGTGTTTAGTAATCCGCAAGAATTGACTTGATAGAAGAGAAGGACGAAAACGCCTCCTGGGTAAATGAAAATAAAGAAATGGAAACGGCGGGGAGAGAGAAGAGAGAGAGAGAGAGACTGTGACTATTGGTGTCGCGTTGATGGGGGAGGGGGGAAGGCATAGGCAAAGCGTATAGGAGCGTATAGCCCTGCCTTTCTCCATCTATTACTCGCGCTTTATCTAACTCCGTCCAATGTTATGCGTCGACCCCCACCACGCGCTATCCGTCCTCTTACGGTCATTTCGAGGCTGGTGCGCCTTCGGTGGTACACCCTGTATATATATACATGTACGTTATGTATACATGTGTTTCTATCAATCAAAGGCCTAACATGCACATACAAAATTATACAAAACTATGAGGTCACTGGCATTCATACTAAGTTGTGCACGACTTGTATGTAATGAAATGTACATCCTATCACCTCGATATAGCTAACTGTCTTCCATATTTCACGCCTCCACCGAACTAATAGGTTCGATTCTTCTCGGCTGTAGTCGGCGGTTGTCGTATTCGGCGGCTATCGGTTACGAGCGCAAGGAGAGGCCCAGCGAAAGGACAGTACAAAAATTCTTACGTAACAGATCAGATCAACACAATACAATACAGACAGTGACAAATATCAAACGAAAATATTGGTGTAAAATTGATTTATTACCCAAATCTAAATAAAATATTTAGAACAGTTACAAACTAGACAATTACACAGACAGGATTTCGTTTGAGTCCATTAAAGAAATTGTAGTCACTGAAGATATGTCAGTAAAAGTAAATATCCTGAAACAACCGATTTCACATTATTTGTGTAATATTGATACATATATTAATAGTATCAAGAAACTAGAAGAATTATTAATTTTAATAGATACAAAAAAATTTTGTCTTGGTTTGAATAATACACAAATAGAAAATTTAATTAATTTGAACACATTTGAATACAAAGAAGCATGGAAAGATATACTTGGAGCATGGAGACATAAAAAATGTTTGTTAATTGTAAATGGAAATTTAAAAAAATGTAAATATTGCTGTTTACTTAAGAAATGCGTTCAACGAAAATTTCGACGCGAAAAACAAAAAAATGCAACAAATAATGGTAGAATTAGAATAACTTCTACAAATATTGAAAATAAAAAAAAATTATAATATTAAGAAGAAAATATTACAAAGCTGAGAAAGCAAGAATTAGAAACGAATTTATTAAAAGTAAATTGAAAGAAGAGCTTTTATTAAGCAGGCAAAAAATAAGTCAAAATTCATTACAAACAGTAGAGAATTTACCTAAAAAACAGAGTATCTCTAAAAATAAATTAATAGCGATTCAAGAGATAATGAGAGCGACAAAATGTAAAAATTCAAAAGGCCATCGATTCCATGAAGATTGGCTATTATTATGCTTATTAATGCATATGAACTCCCCTAGAGCATATGAATTTATAAGAAGCACTAAAATTTTACATATGCCATGTGTTCGAACAATACAAAGATAATTTATAATATATACCAAGAATGATTAAAACATAAGGAAATGTTATTATAGGTAGTATGCTATTTAACTATTTAATTTTTAGGTATCTTTCGTTGATTGAAACACCATGTGGTTTTGATAAGAATTTTTTCGAAATGTTCAAGTTAGCAATTGGCAATAAAACTGAAATCCAAAAACAGGGCATTATTTTATTAGACGAAATACATTTAAGAGAATCAGTGCATGTAAATTCGAGAAATCTTGAGTATACAGGACTTGTAGATTTTGGAAGTGAAAGGACACAGACAAATAATCTGCAAGAAAAAGCTAATTGTGCACTAGTTATAATGTTTCAACCTTTAATGGATGATTATTCTCAAACAATTGCTACATTTGCCTCTAAAGGACCAGTTAAAGGGGCGAGGAAATTGCGAAATTAATTATTAAAGTATGTTGCAGGCTAACCTTTTTTAATTTTTATCAGTTTACAATGTTTTTCTACTTACTGTATAATATAATAATTTTTATATATTGTTTTATATCATAGGCTATTATCTTGCTGGAAAGTATTGGTTTAAAAGTACATGGTGTTATCACAGATGGAGCAGCAACCAACAGGAAGTTTTGGGATGTCATGGGAATGGTAGGGGCAGCGTTGCCAAGTCCGCCATGTTGGAAGATACTACGCTGTATAGTTTGTTGGCGAGAATTGAATATACCACGCAAAATGTATAGTAAGTGTGATTCACAGAGAAGAAACGAAGTATAGTGTTTTAGGTATAATAAGCTCTCAGTGCTTTCGGACTTGTTTTGGCCATTAATCTTGCGTCGCGGCGTTGTGTAGTTAGAATCAGAGGGGCGAGGGGATTTCTAGGGAGTTTGTACGTAGCTGTCAAATGGCGCGATTAACCCTCAATTTTATATCATCAACAAAAATAATATTTTCGGAAAACGATTGTGGAAAAGAAGGAAGGATTTTAATAAATAACAGAGAAGACAAAATATATCAGATGAGTATAAATTAATAAAAAAAATGAAAATTATTGTGAATTTTTAAGAAAATATACTTTGTGGTTATTTTTTTTTGTTACTGTTGAAATCCGGTTATGATGACTTTCAATTAAGGAAAAAAGTAATTACAGACCAATAAATGAAAAAGTATTAATACATTAAGCATTTCTGTACGGCCCAGTCATTTTAATAATTGTGACTTAATGTTATAATAGTGAATGTGTAAGCGATTAGTGCATATACAACAAACTCTTATTGTAAATTTAATAATCTTGTATGACAATGTTTTAATTGCTATTATTTTAAATTAAAGCTAGTTTAATTAACATATTTTTATTTCATCCGTTTCTCAAAATTCTAAACACATGGTAATTACCTATTCTTGTAGTAGTCATATATTCGTTAAATTACATACAAAATTACAACTGTTTTATATTTGTAAAGCATAGCTGTTTGTTGCAATGATTTTTATTATTCAATGTGAGACAAATCGCATTTTGTTTAGGTAAATGTCTTATTTATCCGCCACATCCTTCCATATCTTATGTAACATTTATTTGCCTTGTTAGTTCTTTCTTTTAGTTTTCAAAATATACGATTAATTTTTTGCTATTTTTATATACACTCAGATATAGCTATTCTATTGACTAATTAATCTTATAAATGTCAAGATGATTGGTAAACCATTGTTCTATTAAAGTTGAAAAATAGACACTTGAATTATTTTACTTATAATGTTTGGCATCTCTTCCACAGGATATCTTCTCTTTAAATTTGAGAGGATGTTGTTCTCCAATACATTTAAGGATACTGCTGAATTTATCTTGCTTTTAGCTTCAAATAATTCACATTTGGATATCCTTCCTCAATATATAATACATATTTTGTTAGTCCTATTTGTTTGTGAAATTTATCTGTTCTAAAACCTTAATTAATCCAGTTACTAGATATATAATATATCATTTTCAAAGAATTGATATCTTTCTATCAATCTTAACAATATCATAATAGATGTAATGAAATATGTATTCTATATTTAAAATAGATATCCATGCGTGTAGTTGGAAAACTATTTAAAGCTGAAAACAAGATGAACTCAGCAGTATACATATACCTTTTAAAGAACTTTATCTTCACAAATATTATCAGAACATATCTCGCAGAAAAGTTGCCAAATTTTAATAGCATCATTCAAATGTCCATTTTACAAATTAAATAAGATAATGGTTTAACAATCATTTCAACAATTACAAAAATAATTGCAGATCAGCAGTATTATTAGATCTGTGTGTATGTATAAATGATTAGAAAATTAATGTTATATGATATAGACTGGAAGAAAATAGTGCAACGGAGCCAAATAAATGTCGCATAAGATATGCAAGGATGTGGCGGATAAATAAGACATTTACCTAAACAAAATGCGATTTGTCTCACATTGAATAATAAAAATCATTGCAACAAACAGCTATGTTTTACAAATATAAAACAGTTGTAATTTTGTATGTAATTTAACGAATATATGACTACTACAAGAATAGGTAATTACCATGTGTTTAGAATTTTGAGAAACGGATGAAATAAAAATATGTTAATTAAACTAGCTTTAATTTAAAATAATAGCAATTAAAACATTGTCATACAAGATTATTAAATTTACAATAAGAGTTTGTTGTATATGCACTAATCGCTTACACATTCACTATTATAACATTAAGTCACAATTATTGAAATGACTGGACCATACAGAGAAGTGCTTCATGTTTTAATACTTTTTCATTTATTAGTCTATAATTACTTTTTTCCTTAATTGAAAGTCATTATAACCGGATTTCAACTGTAACAAAAATAAAATAGCCACAAAGTATATTTTCTTAAAAATTCACAATAATTTTCATTTTTTTTATTAATTTATACTCATCTGATATATTTTGTCTTCTCTGTTATTTATTAAAATCCTTCCTTCTTTTCCACAATCGTTTTCCGAAAATATTATTTTTGTTGATGATATAAAATTGAGGGTTAATCGCGCCATTTGACAGCTACGGACAAACTCCCTAGAAATCCCCTCGCCCCTCTGATTCTAACTTCCCCTCGCCAAGACTCAAGATTAATGGCCAAAACCTAGTATCCCGCAAGGACAGAAACTGTAGCGTAGGATCCCGCAGTGAACAGAAACTATAGCGTAGGATCCCGCAGGGAACAGAAACTGTAGCGTAGTATCCTAAGGATACTACGCTATAGGAAAATTATACTACGGTAGTATAATTATACTACACTTGGCAACGCTGGGTAGGGGGTCAATTGTCCTACTTTTGTATAGTAATAAAATGGCGGCGTCAGTAATTATATTCCTAAGGAGTAGCAGATCTATATTAACCATACGAATGTGGCCAAATTTAAACGACCGGCTGCTTTCCTGTTAGCTTGAAAATCGACAAGGATGCTTACGTTCAGTGATCTGATGCGGGTTAGGGTTAGACCCAGTTTCAGAGCTGCAACTTTCGAAAAAACTCTAGATGGATCCGAGTCTAGTGAGGAGGCTTCCGCGAATGGATCTGATCGGATCCGGGTTAAAGGGGATTAAGGTAGGACGTACTCAGACGCGATCGAAATTCAAAACCGCATTGGTAAAATTTCAATAAACAAATAAAGGTAAACTTAGTTATAAACTTTGTAACGTGTTTTGCCGACGAGTTTAGTCGTCGCAAAACCGTTCGGTTCGCTTGACCGAGAAGGATCAAAATAAATTTGGACGAGTTTAATGTAGATAATAAAAAGTGTTTATTCAGGATAAATAAAAGACATATAGTATTTACAATGTTTTTGTACACAATAACCTTAATCTATTGTGTTTATGTTGTTCATGTACTGCCGCTGCAGGTGTGTACGCAAATGTGTCGGTCGCTATCTCGCAGGTACAATGATCGCCCGCTGGCGGCGCTGCGCTCGGTAGCCACACGAAAGGGCTCGGGTAGGCGGCGCGACGGTCGGTAGCCTCTCGGTAGGGCTCGGAACGGACCGGTAGGCGGCGCGACGGTAGGTGGCCTCACGGGAGGGCCCGGGGAGCCAATATGGCGATAGCCAATATGGCGGTCAACGGGGGAGCTGCAAAGTAAGAACGTTAGCGGCTGAAAGAAAATGGCCGTTGGTCCGGAGAACTCCTGGACACGGCCGTTAGCATGGCATAGGCGGCGGGATCGGTGTGGATGACGCGGAGAACTCCTGCGCCAGGAAGTGCTCGGAGAACTCCTGAGCCAGGGATGGGTGTACGCGGAGAACTCCTGCGTAGGATAGGTGGAATATACCCGGAGAGCTCCTGGGTACGGAATGCTCAACTGGGTCAGAGCTCGGTCTTATATACCCAGTTGAGCCGCCGAAAACGGAATCGGCGCTGCGGAGCGGCCGTTCTGGGTAGTTAGGGAGGGGCATGACGAAGACCCTATACTTTGCGCACGCTACAGTATAGGCCGCGGTATCGGCACGTATGCCACAGCTCTCCCCACCACGCGGTATCGTGCATGGGGCAGCGACAAAGCAAGCGTCTCGTCACACCTCCCCCCTCCTTACCAGACCGAAAAGATGGTGGTTCGGTCTCTTATTCTTCCTTGCTCTCGGATTGGCCGGATGGTGGGGCCCGTCTTGTCCAAAATTTCCCCTAGGGACTTTTTCACGGCAGTTGGCAGGCCTGGTGACTCGGACTTATGGCGGGCTGGCGGTGAGCTGTCACCACGTGCGACCTGTCAACTTCGGAAAGAGGTTATAAATGGATGTTTTCAGGCTTCCCAGCCTCTGTGCGGACCTAAGGGATTATTTTTGGAATTATTATGGCCCGGAATAAATTCCGAGCACTGAAAAATGCTCACTACTTCAGGTTTTTAGGCCTGAAGTAGGAGTGAATTTGCGACCCTCGTCGTCGCAGGATCCAGCAACCAGCATCGGTCTCGACGCGGAGGCGAGCGTTGTGCTGCTTCAGCTGCCGCATCTCCACACGGTGCCGTATCTCCTCGGGGATCCCGACCCTGGAGGTGTCCCGAGGGATCTCCACGGCGGTTGTAGGAGGCGGCACCGGCTTCGATGACGGCAGCGAAGCCGGGCTGGGACGAGGGGAGACCCGATGGATGGGCCTGTGGCTCGATGGTGCCGGTGGCGTTGGCCTCTTCGGCCGGTTCGGCGGTTGCGGTATCATTACAAAGTCCTCAAACGACCCAGAAGGGGTCGGAGGCAGCATGGCGACCAGTTCGGCCTCTATTTCCCGGAGGGGAGATAGCCTCGCCGGCACTGGAGCTGTCATCTCGGCCAAGATGGCGTCGATGTCCAGCTCCAGGACGTCGGGGTCGGCCGACCTGGTCGCTGGTCTACTCGCGGACGGTGCGGGGGCGGACGCTGGCACATTGGCCGGCGGGCCCGGAGGCGCGTGGGCGCGCGGGAGCGCGAGGGCGCGCGGGAGCGTGAGGGCGCGCGGGTGGCGCGGCGGACGTGCGTAGGGGGCGCTTGGGCGCTGAAGCGGGTGGAGGCGCGGGGGCCTTCCGCTTGGCGGCCAAGCGAGCCACTATTGTGGCGCGGCTGACCGGGGGACCGACCGGAGCGGTTAGATCCGGTAGCCGGTTCTGCGGGGGGTGTCGGGGGACGGGAATCACCCGTCTCTCGACGCCTAACGTGGGTTGCTGCGGGGGAGTCGGAGGGAACATCTCGCGAACGCGACGAGCTTGCCGGTGCTGGTCCATGATCGACCAGGGTATGCTTTTTGGGCATCGGCTCCGGCCTTATATAGCCCATTGACGCGATAGGGGAAAGATGTACTTCCCCTTCCACCTGCATTTCCGGACAGGGTTTTAACTCCTTTATATGATGGTCACCTATAGTCCGACCATCTATACTGCGGAGCCTAAAAATGACAGGTGATGGTGCTGCCACTATCGTGTATGGGCCGGAGTATCGAGGGGCCAGTTTACTTGCGTAGTTTTTGGACGCGTCCGATAGGTGGTGCTCACGCTTCATTACTTTGTCGCCCGGCTTGGGGCGCCATTTTCGGCGACGGAGATTATAATGCCGTTCCTGCGCATGCGTGGCTTCTCGTTGCCGTTTGTGGGCCTCTTCCCTCGACGTTCCTAAACGCATCAATTTCTGTTCATGGGCCTGAACGTCCTCCCCGGTGGTTTCTCGGTCGGTAATGTCGGTGTGTTCGGTATGAAGCGCTCCGGGTGCGTTCAATGATCTCCCAAAATTTAGGAAAGCTGGACTAAAGCCAGTACTGGCTTGTTTAGCCGTATTTAGAGCAAATATGAGCTCGGACAGCTTTTCATCCCATTTTTGGTGATCTTTACCGACATATTGACAGATCATTGTTTTGATCGTCCGGTTTGCCCTTTCTACGGGATTGCACTGCGGGGAATATGGCGGCGTCCGTCTGTGCTGAATCCCGAGTTTTTGAAGACCTTCGCTGAATTCATGGCTAATGAATTGTCGGCCATTGTCAGTCGTAAGGACTTTAGGGCACCCAAAGCGGAAAATTACCAGCTCTTGGAGGGCTTTTAGGCAATTTTTAGCGGTAGCGGTTCGGAGGGGTTTAACTTCTACCCAGCGAGTGAAACGGTCCTGAATAACCAACAGGGTATTATTACCTGTTTTTGACCTAGGTAGTGGCCCGACCAAATCCATGGAGACCGAAACCCACGGTTCGGTGCTGTGTTTAGTGAACATTTTTCCGGCTACTCCTCGTTGGTCAATTTTATGTTGCTGGCAGGAGGTACATTTCTGTACATGTCTTTTTCCTTCTCGCAACATTCCGGGCCAGAAATATTGTTCGGCTAAGCGAGCCTGGGTACGGGCAACCCCTTGATGTCCGGCCGTTGGTTGGTCGTGACACTCTTCTAATACTCGCGGGCGGAGTTCGGTCGGAACGCATTGACACCAGCCATGCTGAGGATGGTGGTGGTACAGTACGTTTTTGTCCACTAGATAATTGGACAATTTCTCGGGTTCTTTGGACAAATTTTTGATTATCCGGCTGTACCAGGGACAAGTGACCCCTTCTAACTGGTATATCTCAGGATCCAAGTTAGTTTTAACGGGTGCTCGGGATAAGGCGTCTGGTACGTGGTTGGAAGCGCCTTTTCGGTATTTTACTTCAAAGTCGTATTGTTGGAGAGCCACGGACCATCTGGCTAGTCGGCCATTGGGTGCGGAGAGATTGCGAAGCCATTTTAACGAAAAATGATCGGTGATTACCGTGAAGTGATATCCTTCCAGGTAAGGTCGCATCTTCTCAATTCCCCAAATGACGGCTAGACATTCCTTTTCGGTGGCGGAGTAGTTAATTTCGGCTCCTCTTAGCGTTCGACTTGCGTAAGCAACCACGTGTTCTTCGCCTTCTGAATCCTGAGTGAGGACTGCTCCTAATCCAACGTCACTGGCGTCCGTTTGTAGTGTAAACTCCTTTGAGAAATCTGGACAAGTCAGGATGGGGGCCTTGGTTAACTGTTGTTTAAGTTGCTGGAAGGCGTTTTCTTGTTCGGATTCCCAATTCCAGGGTTGCTTCTTCTTAAGGAGTTTATTCAGCGGTTCGGACGTGGTGGCGACGTTTGGTAGGAAACGGCGGTACCATGACACCATACCGAGGAATCTTCGGAGTTCGTGTAGATTGGTCGGTGTGTCTATGGCTGTGATTGCTTCTACCTTGTTCGGGTCGGTGTGTAGTCCATTCTGGTCAATTATATGGCCCAGATATCTGAGGCTTGTTTGTCCAAATTTACATTTTTCTGGATTTATTTGGAGATTTGCCTCTTTTAGCCGGCGTAATACTTCTTTTAAGGCTTGAAAGTGTTCCTCGAACGTACTCCCGAGCACGATTATGTCATCGAGGTACGCGAAGGCATAAGGTTCCATAGCTGGACCTATTACTCTGTCCAAAAGCCTTTGGAAGGTAGCCGGTGCGGAATGTAGGCCAAAAGGCATTACCTTGAATTGGTAATGGCCTCTGCCTGGTATAGCGAAAGCCGTAATCGGTCGACTTTCCGGATCTAGGGGAATTTGCCAGTATCCGTTTTTCAAGTCAATCGTTGAAAGATATCTGGCCCCCTTAAGTTTGTCCAAAATATTTTGGACCGGCGGTAACGGGTATGCATCCCGTTCGGTAACAGTATTGACTTGTCGGAAGTCAATACAGAAGCGGTATTTTCCGTCTTTTTTTCTGGCTAGAACGATCCCTGAATTCCATGGACTGTCGGAAGGCTCTATTACGTCCTCAGCTAACATTTTGTCCAGTTCCTGGTCAATGATACCCTGTAGTTTAGGATTGTAGGTCCGATAGCGTTGACGGATGGGTTCTTGTCCAGTTTTTACCCGGATGCAATGTTGAGTCCAAGTGGTGTGCTTCCTGGAAGGTTCGGTAGTCCGGAGCTCTTCTTGTACCATTTTGTCCAGTTTTTCTTTCTCGGCGGGAGAACATTTGTGCAGGCCTCGACTCGCCTCGGAGGCGATAAGGCATGCTTTTACTGGAACAGAGGTATTCCATTGGAATCCGATACGGTTCAGAAAGTCTAGTCCTAACAAGACGTCTACTGGTAAGGTCGGTAAGATGCGGAAGATGTGATTTAACTTCACTTTTCCTATCCGGATCTTTAAGCGGGCGGTTTTCGTAACCGGAATTTTCTCGCCATTAGCCAATCGCGTCGCTTCCTGCAAGGGATTGGTTAATGGTGTGCACTCTTGGAATACTTTTGTTCCAATATAGGAGTGTGTAGCTCCTGTATCAATCAGGGCTCGGTAATTCCGGTTATTAATACGGAGTAAGATATGAGGACGCGGGTCTCTCAATCTTCGGTAGGGGGCCGGGAGGCTCCGGTTCCCTCTCGGCCCGCAACGGGGTTTCCCGGACACGGACATTCACGGGAGTATACTCCTTCTTTTCCGCAACGGGAACAGAACAACTTCCGAGGTCGTTTGCAATTCTTGCGGTTATGTCCTCGTTGTCCGCAATTCCAACAACAGTCTTTAGAGTTATAAGCAGGGCTAGCGGTGGCCACTGCTTTTTCGGATCGAGGTTTCCTAGATTCGGATTTGCTGGAGAATGCCTTGTTCAAATCTAGGTTAATCTCGAATTCTTGTCCAAGCTCGATTAGGTCGGCTAAGGTGTGTACCTCCCTTCGCTTGATATAGTTCCTATAAGCCGGTTGGAGGTTGTTATAGTAACGATCCAATTGCGAGGCTTTGGACATTTCTCCATGGCGGCGCATAAGAGTTCCTAATCCCGTGATGTAATCTAGGATTCTTTCCTGCGGTTTTTGTAATCGCTGGTGGATACTTTCCTCCATGGCGACAAGAAATCGTGCCGGTAAGTATTGCCTGCGGAAGAGAGTGTTAAACTCTTTCCACGTGTTTATTTCCTCTTTCACTAAACGATACCATAAAAGAGGTTGTCCTGCCAAAAGGACCGGTACACAGGCAAGCAACTCGGCTTCCGAAATCTGGTAACTTTCCTGCAATTCCTCGATTCTTTCTAGGAAACTTAGGGGATCTTTCCCTTCAAAACGAATACCAGACTTACGTGCCCACTCTAGCGCTTGGCGCGGGTTAAAATCGGGCTCTTCGTCCATGGTGCTAGCTGCCGAAGTATTCGGTTCAATATTCGCCAAGTGATATTCCACTAGTCGGGCGCGTAGTTCGTCTCGGTTTCCCTCGGTGGACAATTGCAGTGAAGCAAGTTTCTTTGCTAAATCCGCCTTGCTGAGCTTATAAATGAAGCTGGTCGATGTTTTCGGTCGGGGCATTAAACCGTCCTTTTGATCGCTCTCGGTCCCTGTTCGGGCGCCAATTTGTAACGTGTTTTGCCGACGAGTTTAGTCGTCGCAAAACCGTTCGGTTCGCTTGACCGAGAAGGATCAAAATAAATTTGGACGAGTTTAATGTAGATAATAAAAAGTGTTTATTCAGGATAAATAAAAGACATATAGTATTTACAATGTTTTTGTACACAATAACCTTAATCTATTGTGTTTATGTTGTTCATGTACTGCCGCTGCAGGTGTGTACGCAAATGTGTCGGTCGCTATCTCGCAGGTACAATGATCGCCCGCTGGCGGCGCTGCGCTCGGTAGCCACACGAAAGGGCTCGGGTAGGCGGCGCGACGGTCGGTAGCCTCTCGGTAGGGCTCGGAACGGACCGGTAGGCGGCGCGACGGTAGGTGGCCTCACGGGAGGGCCCGGGGAGCCAATATGGCGATAGCCAATATGGCGGTCAACGGGGGAGCTGCAAAGTAAGAACGTTAGCGGCTGAAAGAAAATGGCCGTTGGTCCGGAGAACTCCTGGACACGGCCGTTAGCATGGCATAGGCGGCGGGATCGGTGTGGATGACGCGGAGAACTCCTGCGCCAGGAAGTGCTCGGGGAACTCCTGAGCCAGGGATGGGTGTACGCGGAGAACTCCTGCGTAGGATAGGTGGAATATACCCGGAGAGCTCCTGGGTACGGAATGCTCAACTGGGTCGGAGCTCGGTCTTATATACCCAGTTGAGCCGCCGAAAACGGAATCGGCGCTGCGGAGCGGCCGTTCTGGGTAGTTAGGGAGGGGCATGACGAGGACCCTATACTTTGCGCACGCTACAGTATAGGCCGCGGTATCGGCACGTATGCCACAGCTCTCCCCACCACGCGGTATCGTGCATGGGGCAGCGACAAAGCAAGCGTCTCGTCACAACTTTTATTATTAACATTTTATCACGTAGTTTTTTAATTTCATCAGGTAAAAATAAAAAATTAAGAAGAATTAAATTATATTTAAAATGATAACCTTAATCTTATTTTTATTGTATTTAAATGGCAATAAATTTTCTGTATATTTGCAATTAATTACTAAATTTTTTCAGAAATAAAGATGGATCAATACTACGCTCACAATAGATATGTAGGTATGTAAAGTTTAAATGTAGTACAGAATACTAAAATAGTAAAGTATTCAGTTTTATTAATTATACTTTAAATTCCTGCACAACCCAAAACATTGGAGTGAAAAAAGTGTATTTGCATTAATTATTAAATCTTAATTTCATTAGACTTTATTAAAAGGAAATATTTTAATTAATACTTTCTTTTTTTTGACAGATCTGAATAAATATTCCTGGACAATTGGAAGCACAAAATTGTTGTTGGAACATATAAGGAAAAATAAAAATATAATACAAAATAAAAATATTGGTCAAAAAAAATTATGGGAGGTAATTGCTGCAGAATTAGGTAAAAAAGGATATTTAGTTAATGGCAAGCAGTGTTCAAATAAATGGAAATCCTTTAACTTGTTGGTAAAACCTATTGCTATTGGTCACTTGTCCGTTTTTGACACTTCAATCACGTCGGAATACGTCCTACATTAACCCCTTTAACCCAGACCCGATCAGATCCACACGCGGAAACCTCCTCACCAAATCCGGGTTAATCTAGGGTTTTTTTCGAAAGTTGTATTACTGCGACTGTAGTAAACCCTAACCCGGATCAGATCACTGAACGTAAACATCCTATAGTCAGACATAATCGGACACAAATGGTACATTGCATGTCACCCAAAATGTACATTTGTATCCGATTGTGTCTGACTGTGTCGATTTTCAGTCTAACTGGAAAGCAGTCCATGTTGTCTGGGTACACTCTGTACCAAAATTTCATTACGAAATAGATTTTTGACAGATGGAAGATGTTTGAAAGGTCTGGAAGGAAATAATAAGATATATTTGAACGTAACAATGAAAAATAAATCAATTGAAAAAAAAGTGGTTCAGTGTAAAAATCTATGACCAAAAAGAGGATATAAGCAAATTGAATTTTAGATGAGTAATCTATTATTATAATAATTTTAATTTTTTAAAGAAAGGAATGATACTTTGTGGAATTTTTAAATATTTGTTGCAGGTAATTAGAATTACAAAGGTTATTGTAACAAATTCTGTCACACTGGATAGCTCGCAGGAAATGTTATTGCAAGAATAAAGTAGACGAATGTCATATCAATAGGAACATTTAAACACCCTAACAGCCAGTAAGTTCAAAGTCCTTGGCATATCTCATGACACTCTGTCACAGATACATAGCTATAGTTGTATAATAAAATCCATTTCAGTAAGCAATACAATATTTTCCTAACTAATGATATGATTAAATTGTTACTCATTTATTTACATATTTATATTAATTTGATATAATATCATTGCAGATACATATTGCATATCTATAGATTTATCTTAAGAAAATTCCTTACTTGAAAAAGAATATTTACCTAGAGCATTGTTCATCAATTGTTCATATGTAGTCTATTGTTAGCAACAATTAAAAACTCCTGAAAATGTATAATCTACCATAGCCAACAACGATGTAGACCTATAATAGATCAGTTGAAAGTACATCTTTTTTTGATAAATGGGGCAAGCAAGTTGCATTTTTATTAAAAACTCCTAAAATTTAAAGAAGGCTTGAAATAAGTGACTATTTTGAAGAACCTCCTTAAAAGTATTGTGGACAAACCAGGTCAATAAAAGAAGAAACATTTTGACATAGAGAATATGGTGAATGAAAATTGTAGCATATCAATATGATAGCTAAAGGTCAACAATTATAAGTACATAGGTTACGCAAACTAATCAATGAAAGAAATTTAGAATTTAACATTTTGTCATTTATAGACAACAATCGTAAGGTAGGAAATTAAATTCCTTTCCTATATCTTATTGCAGAAGGATATCTGCACACTTCCTCTTTTAAGATTGTTATCTATAAGTTACAAAATATTAAATTCTAAATTTCTTTCATTGATTAGTTTGCGTAACCTATGTCCTTATAATTTTTGACCTTTCGTTATCATATTAATATGGTATTATTTTCATTCACCGTATTCTCTTCGTCAAAATATTTCTTCTTTTATTGACCTGGTTTGTCCACAGTACTTTTAAGGAGGTTCTTCAAAGTAGTCACTTATTTCAAGCCTTCTTTAAATTTGAGGAATTTTGAATAAAAATGCAACTTGCTTGCCCCATTTATCAAATAAAAATGTACTTTCAACTGATCTGTCATAGGTCTACATCGTTGTTGGCTATGGTAGATTATACATTTTCAGGAGTTTTTAATTGTTGCTAACAATAGACTACATATGAACAATTGATGAACAATGCTCTAGGTAAATATTCTTTTTCAAGTAAGGAATTTTCTTAAGATAAATCTATAGATATGCAATATGTATCTGCAATGATATTATATCAAATTAATATAAATATGTAAATAAATGAGTAACAATTTAATCATATCATTAGTTAGGAAAATATTGTATTGCTTACTGAAATGGATTTTATTATACAACTATAGCTATGTATCTGTGACAGAGTGTCATGAGATATGCCAAGAACTTTGAACTTACTGGCTGTTAGGGTGTTTAAATGTTCCTATTGATATGACATTCGTCTACTTTATTCTTGCAATAACATTTCCTGCGAGCTATCCAGTGTGACAGCATTTGTTGCAATAACCTTTGTAATCCTAATTACCTGCAACAAATATTTAAAAATTCCACAAAGTATCATTACTTTCTTTAAAAAATTAAAATTATTATAATAATAGATTACTCATCTAAAATTTAATTTGCTTATATCCTCTTTTTGGTCACAGATTTTTACACTGAACCACTTTTTTTTCAATTGATTTATTTTTCATTGTTACGTTCAAATATATCTTATTATTTCCTTCCAGCCCTTTCAAACGGTAGAGGGTAAAGTGCCATAATATTTTCCTATAGCAAATTTAAGGAACTTTGGGTGAGTAGTTTATATTATGCAGCACATGCCCTCTACCGTCTCATCAACTATAAAATAATATGATATAGTAATGTTCATCCTTCCTTAAACATTTATGTACTGTATGAGGTTAATTTGGAGATTATGAAATCATATATTTTTTCTTTCAGTTACAAAATGTTGACTGTATAATAGTTTTGAAATGCAAACTATTCTTATTTTTTATTGAAATTAAATAAAACTTATTCAGAAAACATACAAACACATTTTGATTATGCATGTCTACACAATTTAGTGGATACATTGACGTGTTTAATATTATCCTTTACTAAGGAGCGAACTCATAAATAGGTAAAACTTGTATGCATGTTTAAACAAATATTTGTATTCCTTTTTTAGTGTTTCTTCGTCTTCAATAAAATAATTGTTTTTCATAAATTACGTAATGCTTTACTATTATTTTTTATGATACCATATAATCGTTTACAAATTCCCCTTTTCATATTACACAATTTTAATGTTTTCTACACTAAAGCTGAAGATATTTTTGATGAAGAATAATAGTTATAGCCTTTCTAAGCACTCGCCTTTGAGAACCTTATAATTTCAGCATCACTTATCTACACCCAGATTTTAACAGTCTAATCTCACTAGTGTTATAGCTGTTACTTATTGTATTTTAAAGTTGCTTTTTATATTCCTCTTTTTTATAATATGAAAAGTAATTAATACACTTTATTTTAATAAATATTTACACAGACGTGCCAAATCTCATTTTCCTCATTTTTAAAAATGGTCGGAGACGATTCTTGTGGATCTTATTGTGTTATAAACGAACCTGATTTTGAAATTACTCCAGTACATCAGATTTTTTTTTAATTTTTAGCTTAAATAGTACAAAATGGCTTTTTTCGCCATTTTCATTATTTTACTTCAGAGAACGAATTTTGTTTAAATTCCACAATTAAACCATATAGTATTATTCGTTAGCTTTAAAATCCATTTTCAAAAC
Organism: Prorops nasuta; assembly: GCF_024137725.1. Classification (NCBI taxonomy): domain Eukaryota; kingdom Metazoa; phylum Arthropoda; class Insecta; order Hymenoptera; family Bethylidae; genus Prorops; species Prorops nasuta. The sequence continues at coordinate 1,153,435 of NW_027116821.1, read as the reverse complement.
TTATTATACTAGCAGGATGCGATGCAATAGTGGTAATTTACAAAAAGAAAATTTGTTCTCTAAAATAAAAATCATAAACTGAGGAAAACAGCCGTTTTTCAGCCATTTAACTGATATTTCAAAACACCTGATGTGATAGAGAAATTTCAAAGCCACATTCATATTCAGTAAAAAAAATGGAAGAATTGCCCCCCCCCCCCCCTCCTTCCCGTCCATTCTTGAAACTGAGAAAATTGAATTTTCCAGGTCTGTGTTATTGTTGAAGATATAAAGTCGTAGCAAACTATACATATTACAATAATAGCATAGATACCACACATGCTACCATAGGAGTTGTTGAATTGTTCTCATCTTTTCACACCGTTCAGAAAATACTTGTGAAATTTCCTTTATGGCTGCTGGTAAAAATTCCTCCATTTCCTTATCTCATTCTTGTATGACAATTCCAAATATTTTCTTCTTTTATATATAAGTTGAACTTCCTGTAATCATTAAACACGGTATGAGGATCTTAATTGCAGCTTCGAAACTCGACATATAATAATAATATGAAAAATACATTAGAATATTACAAATAATATCAAATCAATAGACCTATTAAAGACACTATCTCAACTAGACCTAAGACTGTATGATGAAATTTTTCTAATTAAATAGTCAAGAGTACTTTCGATATGTAAAGTATTAGTGTTAATCAAGCATATAAACACAATATATAACATGCTATTGTTAGACAATGTGTCAAAAATTACTAAGTTGATCTTTCACTCTTTGTCGAAGGGTATGGAAATTATTCTGTGGGAGATTTCCATTCTATGTAAACTTCAGATCAATAAAAAATTGAAGATGGCTTACAATAAATAAATGATTAAATCTGTAAAATAAACAAAATACATCCACAAAGCATACAAAAGATTTATTCTTGAATATGCACTTATTATATACAAAAGATATACTTATCTAAAAGTATTTTTGTTATATTCTTTGTGCATATGCCATATGGCATCAATATGTATAGTGAATGACAGGCCATTTCTCTTTGGTTTTCTTACAGAGATGGTTATTATACTTTTAATTCTTTTATGCCTCAAACTTTCTATATTACTTATTATAATCTTTTAATTTCAGCTGTAAGTATCAATGCACACACATTTACATGAAAACATTTTTGGATTACTTGTGTTCGTAAGTTTCTTCTACTCGCACGCATGCGCACAAAATACATTATAATATAGTCTATTCATCGAAAGCTCCATCCCTAGAAAGTAACTATAAAATTTTATGGCACTTTACCCTCTACCCTTTCAAACATCTTCCATCTGTCAAAAATCTATTTCGTAATGAAATTTTGGTACAGAGTGTACCCAGACAACATGGTCGTTTAAATTTGGCCACATTCGTATGGTTAATATAGAACTGCTTCTCCTTAGGAATATAGTTACTGACACCGCCATTTTATTACTATAGAAAAGTAGGACAAGTCATATATGTAAAAAGCCGTTTCTTCCAGATCAAATACGTGTTCGCGATCATGATCATTTAACTGGTAAATATAGGGGATCTGCTCATAATAATTGTAATTTAAACTTTAAAGAATCACATGTAGTACCAGTAATTTTTTTTTCATAATTTATCAGGTTATGATGCACATTTTATTTTCGGTACAATCGCTAACTTGTATGAAGGTTCAGTACACTTGTTACCTGTACTACATAAGGAGAAGTATATTTCATTCACTAAATTCATCCGTAAATATAATATACAACTAAGGTTTATCTATTCTTTCACATTTATGGCATCTAGTTTAGACAAATTGAGCTCATACTTGGAGAGATCTCAATTGAAAAACTTAGAGTCAGAATTTACGAATTTAAATACGGAACAATTTAATCTACTAACAAGAAAAGGTATTTTTCCTTATGATTACGTAGATAATCTGAATCGTCTGGAAGAAACTGCTTTACCTCCACGCGAGATATTCTATAATAGATTATCCGATAGTGATATTAGTGAGAGTGCGTATAATCACGCTAAGGAGGTATGGACCAATTTTCAAATACGAAACCCTTGGGGAGTATAACGATCTCTATTTGAAAACTGATGTACTATTGTTGGCTGACGTTTTCGAAAATTTTCGTGATAGCTGCATGCAAACTTATAATTTGGATCCTGCTCATTATTATACACTCCCAGGCTTCACTTGGGATGCAATTATCAAACATACAGGAGTAGTGGTAGCTAGGGGGTTCCTGTGACATGGTGCTGAGGGGGGGTGCGGGTGTGCGGGGGGAAGTGTCTTGATTCCTGTGACATGGTGGTGAGGGGGGTGCGGGTGTGCGGGGGGAAGTGTCTTAAGAGCTGGGGTATATTGGGTGATGAGGGGGAGTGCGGGTGTGAGGGGGGGGAAGTGTCTTCTTAAGAGCTAGGGTTCATTGGGATGATGAGGAGGGTGCGGGTGTGCGGAGGAAATGCTTTGGCTGTGGGGAGTGAGAGAGAGAGAGAGATCCCTCTCATCCTCTCTTTCTCTCTTAGTCTCTCACCCCTCTCCCATCAGTCTAGGGCCCGGATGGTTAATTATCCTACGGGTCCACTAGTTCCCTAAGGCTTACCCCCTCTCCCATGACCCTAGGACCCGGATGGTTAGTTATCCTACGGGTCCACTAGTTCCCTAAGGGTTACCCCTCTCCCATAACCATAGGGCCCGGATGGTCAGTTATCCTGGCAGTTACCCAGAGAACTTTTTTTGTATTTTAGTTAGTGGAGGAAAAAGTTCCAATTTTCTCCACTAGGTGGCGATCACGAAAATTACGGGGAACAGCTACACCGCTAGGGGGGTCCTCAGCATCTTACGGACTGCCATTTTTTTTTTCTTAGACCTGCCCTCGGAGGGTCTTTTCTCCCTCCACATACTTATCCTAGACCCACCCACTATTTTTCTACTATAGACCTGCCATTTAACTTGATTTTACATTTTTCCTTACACATTGAGCACTAGGTAGATTTTTTTTCTTTTATGAGTTAGTAATAATTATAAAGTGCTTTTTTCATTTTTTTCTGTTTTTCTGTTTTTCATTTTGTCTGTTTTTCTTTTACGGATTAAATTAAGGGAAATAGGAGTAGGGGAAAAGAAAGAGACTATTAAATAACATTTATCATATAATTAAAAACGAACATGAAACTTATATAAAAACGAATATACAATAATATTTAGTCCGTTCAGCTAATAACAGCTTCTGAAACATAAAAAAAATTTATTAATATCAAGTAAATTGCGAACTTAATTTTTAATATTTACCTTTTATTTGTTTCCGCACCCACTTTGCGAAAACATCTACCTCCTGTTTCACACAGTGGACAGGCTTTTGTGTTTTTCGCGTAATTTTAATTTTATGCAGCTCACAAGGAATAATGTCTGTTTTTATATATTCAATTAAGCAATCGAATTTTGGACAATTAAAATTTTTTAAATTGACATTATTAATATTCATTATATTTAATTAGTCACGTTCGAAGTGTCCACCTTTATATGCAACCACTGGTTGCACACTGTCACATTCAATGATTTTTAGAAAATCATATATTTCATTTTGTGAATATCTTTCATTTCCCGTATTTCCATATGCAATTCCGTGCACATTATTAAACACAAAAGATGCAGTTTTCCGGTCAGCAATACTTAAAGTGTTCATTGATCCACTAACTTTAAACGCACCATAATGTGTTAAGTTAGAGTATATATTTTTAATAGCCACTTCTTTGTACACTATCTTCTTATTAACGATAAATCCATCCACATCTATTATGTGCGTGATATCTCTTAAATGATGCATAATGTCAGAGTACCTGAAGATTCTGTGACTAAAACTGAACTGAAGATTCTGTGGCTTAAACTGAACTGAAGACTACCCTACACGCTTCTCAAGATTTTTTAAATGCTGTAAGGGATGTGAAAAATTTGATCTGTGGTGGGAGGTGACTAACCAGACACTCTTAGAAACACCATTGGTCCAAAGAGTGAATAGTTAAGGATAGTGGGAGAATTGAAATACTTGGTTTGAACAGAAGGGGAAAACTTTAGAGAAACAAAAAAAGAATATATTTAAAATAAAGGCAAAGTGTAATAAATTTAGTATAAAAAACGCTAACATGATGATCCCAACGTTCGTCGATTTTCAAGGATTCTATTTAAGGGGTTAGGCCACTCTAGAGCGGGAAAATATTTACATATTTTGGTTCTTTTTTTTTGACAAAAAAATGAAACAATTTGAAATTTTAAAAACGGCACTTTATTACTACATTAATGAACTATAACACATAATTTTTTCAAAGGAAAAAAACGAAAAATAACGACATTACAGCACTTCTTCGTTGACGTGTTTTGGTTGTAGAGGTACACGGGCGGAAACGCAGTGCGTACAATTATTGACCTAGAACAAAAACTAAAATATTTTTCGATTATATATAAGACGATCTAGAGAACTACGTAGGATTTTTTTAAAATATTGATTTTTGAAAAAGTTGTGCATGTTTGAGGAAAAAATCGGAAAATTGGATGAAAAAATGATTAATAATTGCTTGTAACTTAAAAACTATGCATCATATCGAAAAAATTCTACGTAGTTCTCTAAATAATATAGTTTCGAATATACAGTCAAATTTTTAAGTCGATTGGTAAAGATTTGTTCGAGTTCTGTTTCCGCCCATTTTAAAAAATGTAGTTCCGAGAAAAACACATTTAAACTTTTAAATATATAATTACAAAATCTATATTTACCTTCACTCGGCGATGCCTGCTCCATATAATTGACCTTCCTCATTTATGTTTTGGTCTTGGGCTGTCTTTCTGATGGTTTTTAAACTACTGCGGGCCTCTTTTGCAGATCGAGACCGCGAACGTTCCGCTAGCTTCATGCGGTGAGCGTCTATTTCTATGCACATATTGTAGCTATTTTGACCGATTTTCATTCCCATAGTGAGAATCATATGTAGGATTGATGCAAAGCCATTATTGTAGACACAAACAGCAATATTTGTTGCTATATCTAATATGATTTTACCGCTGGAAATTGACTTTGGAGCCAACGCCCACACCGTTGAATTGAAGCTTTCGTTTCTGTTTTGTGTATAGCCCCCAATGCAACGTGTAAGCAGATTATCATTACTGAGTTCCTCGTACACTGGCTTGATGGCTTCGTATACATCAACAGACATAGCTGGCTTATGTTCGTAACTTCCTAGGTTATTTGTAGCACTTGCTTTTTGCCATGAGCACCACGAGTCTTTCCCAATGGGACACCTATCGTGTTTTGGATTTTCATTTGTAGACAATTTATGATCCAGCGTAGCCCAAATAGCGCTTCTCATCTTATCTACTGAATCTGAATTTCGGCGAATGGCTAATCCATAATAAATTGAAAGTTCGTCAATTAGTCTGCCTGTTAATTTTCCCTTTCCCCCAAGGCCTTTGGTTTTTTTTTTCACGGCACGAAGACGAGTACCCATTCTTTTCTGCACATGGTCTATGCATTCTTTCTTGTTTACAATAAAATCTTCGTAAGGTTGAGAATCTGTAATTCCTTTGAAAGTTTTTGAATCGCCATCGCCAATATAATTGGCATATTTAACATTATGTAAATTGACAGACCGCTGGAACATTTCGATAACACCATCTACTTCCATTTTGCCGGCAGATCCCTCGTGATTGACAAGGCATTCACTAACATGATTTCCTATCCATTCTTTGTATTCTTCTGTCTCTTCTTTTTTCTGCCAATGTTCACATGACTTACAATATTTTGATTTTACAACGTAATCAATAACTTTGCCGGTGTGCCATCCAATAAGAGTAACTAAACCATATAATGACGAAAATCCTCGTTTTCTCCATGTACCGTCACCTGATACTGTGAGTCCATTTGGTTCTTCTGTCTTCGTTAAAGATTCCTTTTCTTCTTTCGCTGCTCTCGATATACTTATCTGGCAAACAACGTCTGTTGAACTAGAAATACTCCGAATAACGTTATCATAAAACGAATGAAATACTGGACGGGGTAATTCCATGAATGCACAAAATTTTATGATACCATGCAAACCAATGCCAAGCAGTCGCATAGCAAAAATAATTCTTCGATTAACTTCATAACCTTTGTTAATGAAGGGGCAACTAGGGATTTCCTTTTTCTCGCATGTCTCACAAGTTATGACTACTTTGAATCCTAATCCTCGGATGCCATTTTCTGTAAATTTTACTTCGGATTTGCACACTTTACAAACAACGAAGTTAGAAATTGTAGAAAAAACTGCTATAAAGTTTATGATTCGGTATCCGAAAGCACTATCTACTTCTATATCGTAAAAATCATCTGACATCTTTAATTTCCTTGCCGATATACTAGGCTCCGACTCGATTGGCGTATCTAACTCATGGCGATTAAATGGTCGTTTTCGCGATATTTTTGGTCTTTTATTACTTCCGCTTGCACCTCTCACTCCTTTCTTATGAGAATACACTCGACTAGTCATTGCAAAAATAATGAACATACACAAATAAACCAAGAAAATATTGATTAGCAAATAGACACACTCTGTATAACTGTTACTACGCAATTACTGCTCTCATGTCCGAAAGCAGTTTGGAAAGAATATTATTATACAAATTCTACCAATCATAGAAGATGTTGTCGACCTTCCTATATTGTGCTACTATATATATTTATCTTCTCTACATCTCATCAACCAGACGACACAAAGCGTATAAGAGGTGATTTACCAGCTGGCCAAAACACAATGCGGTAGAAATAAAATTTTAAGCACTTAGGCTTATTTTTCAAAAATTATTTTTTGGGAAAATATTTTTAAGACCTTAAACTATATTTTAAGGGAAAAAACAAAAAATCGATTTTTTCAAAATTCTAGAGTGGCCTAACCCCTTAATGAATAAGACATTTATAGTTAAAGAAGTTGCAGTTTTACAAGAACTAAAAGTGCATCATATTTTATTTTCACCCCCCTTTCCACATACTTGGTTAAGTGAAGAGGAGAGAAAGAAAATAGAGTAAGTATATTTTATAACAAACAATAACGAATTATTATTTTCAATGAATAAGGAATTTCTTTTTCAGTTCAATCTTTTTCAATCATCATGGCTTAAATTGGATGGATGGTTATTCACCATATTATAAATATAAAAATATTATAAAAAAATATGTATATGAGGATACGGTTTTTGTAAAAGGGGTGGAAAAGTTAAATTGGTTAAGGAGTATTTGTGATTTAGAAATTAGTAATGTAGATGAATATGTGTGGGGAAATTATAATTTAGAAGATGGTTTATATAATTCACAACTTCCTATTTGCATGAATCATGAGGGTATATGCGCACTGAGAAATGTATATTATATGAAATATATGTATGAATCAAAAATCTAGAATATATGTGTATTTTAAACATGAATGCATTCTTTTTCTTCAACGCGAAACCTGATCCGTAAAGTATTTATGTCACTGAAGTGTCTCGGAGACTGATTATTTGAAGGGCTCTCCATCTAAGATTTTTCATTAGTTTCACGCTGATCATTTAAACGGAAAGAACTACGATGTCGCTTCTAAATAGAATTTTAAATAGCCAGGATGAATATCGTGAGTGGGTACGTGATTGTCGCGATTACATTAAAAAATTGAGAGTTGCTAGCCGCAATGCACGTATAGGGGCAAGGCAGAAAATATTTACGGAAATTGCTCAGATACAGTGCCGATTAATCAGAGCAGCAAGAGAAAAAAGTTATTCTTCAAATCACGCTCTTAAGAATCCCGATTTAAGAACTCAGCATGATTATCGCGAGTGGGTTTGCAAGTGTCGTGATTATATTCGAAATTTGAGAGAATCCAACCGGAATGCAACTCCAGATGCTATACAGAAAAATCTTGCAGAAATAAAATGTATTCGAAAGTTACTTCTCCATGCGGCGAAAAATAAAAATTCAATTGGAGCGGGCATTAATGCGGAAAAGCTTATTTGGAAAGATCTTGATTCATCATTTAAAAGTCGAATGTGTAGTGGTATGATAGTAAACACTAATTATATCGAACCACATGAATTTCTATTGGCAGCATCAGAAATGCTGCAATCGTACATGAACAAAGTATTCAGTAAAGTAAGCGCTGTTAAGATAAATATGGTATTCAACGGACAATTTATTTGCAAGGAAATTAGTGATATCAAACATATTTCCACAAAAAATGTGATTTTATTCAAGACTGATACTTTTAGTGATTGGTATAAAACAAACGTCATAGATAAAATTTTAACAAAATTAGGTGAATTACAAGAGCGTGATAGTGGGTGGGCTTTGGAAACAATATTAAATTTAATTGTGAATATTAATCATTATAATCCACTACATGCAGGCTGTGGAATCGACCTTCCAAAATATATTAAGAACAAACATGCAGTGATAAACATACAGAGTGATGATAATACAAGTTTTGCATGGGCTGTAACGGCTGCACTCTATCCGACTATTTCAACTAAAAACCCACAACGACAATCTTCATACCCCCATTTTAAATCTGTTTTCAACGTCAGAAGTATAACATTTCCAACCACATTAAGGCAGATACCTAAATTTGAAGAAGATAATGATGTGTCGATTAATGTTTTCACCATGGTGGATGAGCAGGAAGGGCAGGAGAATAAAATTATTGCACCTCTTCAACTTACAAAATGTGAGAAATCGAGATATGCGAATCTTCTTCTTCTCGAACATCAAGGTGCAGCACATTTTTTATGTATCACGAATCTTCCTCGCTTGCTAAATAAACAACTGACTCGAAAAAAACGATCTCATCTTATTTGTAATCGGTATGTTATACTGTTTATATTTTAATATAATTTTATTTAATGTTTATATACTAATATGATTTTTTCTCTTAGATGTTTACACTATTTCTTCAATGAGGATAAACTTCAATCTCATAAACTTGATTGCAGTGAGCTCAATATAAACGACCGTATACTACTACCTGAAAAGGACCGTTGGGTGTCCTTTAAAAATGACAAGAACAATGAGAGGACCCCATTTGTCGTATATGCAGACATTGAATGTTTATTAGAGAAAGTGAATGAAACGAGCGGTAATAGTAGTATTTATCAAAAACATTTACCCTTTAGTGTAGGATATTATTTTAAAAGCGTTCGTGATTCATCGCTCTCAACCTATAAATCATATCGTGGACTCGAGTGTATAGAATGGTTTGTGCGAGAACTTGATAAAATTGCTAGCATAGCGAGCGAAAAACTAAAGACTGTAGTACCTATGAGAACGCTAAGTATTAGTAAAAATTTTCGTCATAACAATGACCCCAACTGTCATATATGTAAAAAGCCATTTCTCCCAAATCAAATACGTGTTCGCGATCACGATCATTTAACAGGTAAATATAGAGGACCCGCTCACAACAATTTTAATTTAAACTATAAAGATTCGCACGTTATTCCAGTAATTTTTCATAATTTATCTAATTACGATGCACATTTCATCTTTAATGCGATCGCTAACATGTATGAGGGTTCAGTATACCTGCTACCTGTACATAAGGAAAAGTATATTTCATTTACAAAATACATACGGAAATATAATATTCAGCTCAGGTTTATTGATTCATTTAAATTTCTTGCATCAAGTTTAGACAAATAGAGCTCATACTTGGAGAGATCTCAATTGAAAAACTTAGAGTCAGAATTTTCGAATTTAAATACGGAACAATTTAATCTACTAACAAGAAAAGGTATTTTTCCTTATGATTACGTAGATAATCTGAATCGTCTGGAAGAAAATGCTTTACCGCCTCGCAAGTTATTTTATAACAAATTAACTGACAGTGATATTAGTGAAGAGGCATATAATCATGCTAAGGAGGTATTGATCAATTTTCAAATACAAACACTTGGGGAGTACAGCGATCTCTATTTAAAAACTGACGTATTATTACTGACAGACGTTTTTGAAAATTTTCGCGATAGCTGCATGGAAAATTATAATTTGGATCCTGCACATTATTTTACACTCCCAGGTTTCACTTGGGATGCAATGCTTAAATATACTGGAATAAAATTGAAACTTTTCACTGATGTTGAAATGTTGCTTTTCGTAGAACGCGGAATACGTGGTGGTTTGAGTCAGTGCTCTCACCGCTATGAAAAACCAAACAATCGGTATATGAATGATTATGACTCAACAAAACCAAGCAAATATTTAATGTACTATGATGTAAATAATCTATACGGATGGGCAATGTGTTAAGCTCTACCTACTCATGGATTTCGCTGGATTGAAGATACTAACAACTTTGATATCTCTAGCATACCTATAGATTCATCTGAGGGTTTTATTTTAGAGGTAGACTTGGAGTATCCAAGCGTACTTCATGATAATCACTCTGACTTGCCATTTTGTCCGGTACGTGAGGCTCCGCCCGGAGCACGAGAGAAGGAGCTACTTGCAACTGTCGAAAATAAGGAGCGTTATGTTATACATTATCGGGCTTTACAACAATGTATTCGTCATGGAATGGTACTGAAACGTATCCATCGCGGATGAAGATTCCAGCAATCTGCATGGCTAAACAAATATATAGACTTAAACACACGTTTGCGAGCTGCATCTAAAAATGAGTTTGAGAAAAATCTTTTCAAACTAATGAACAATGCAGTGTTCGGTAAGACGATGGAAAATGTAAGAAATAGAGTTGATGTGAGGCTAGTTACTAAGTGGGAAGGAAGATATGGAGCAGAAGCATTGATATCCCAACCAAATTTTCACAGTAGCGCCATATTCAACGAAAATTTGGTTGCAATAGAATTAAAAAAATTAACGGCGAAATTTGATAAACCTATATATGTAGGTATGAGTATTCTAGATATTTCAAAAACATGTTTATACGAATTCCATTATGAATATATGCTTCCAACGTTTGGTAGTAAATGTAGAGCAATGTATACCGATACAGATAGTTTGATATACAGTATCGAATACGATGACATTTACACGATCATGAGAGAAAATCTTTCAAAATTCGATACTAGTGATTATTAGCCTATTAACCAGTATAATTTACCTCTACTCTCTAGTAAATAAAAAAGTGCCTGGTTTGATAAAAATGAGAATAACGGGAGAATTATGACTGAGTTTATTGGACTGAGATCGAAAATGTATACATTTAAAATACAAGATAAAATTTTTAAAAAAGCTAAGGGCGTTAAGAGTTGCGTTATCGCTAGAAAAATAACGTTTGAAGATTATAGAGACTGCTTACAAAATTTTACTGTTCATATCCATAATCAAAATTTAATTCGTTCAAAATTGCATAATGTTTATTCAATTGTACAGCAAAAAATTTCTCTCAGTCCACATGATGATAAGCGCTATATTGTACAAGGTACTGTATCAACTCTACCATTGGGTCATTATAGGATAAATGAAATAGAATTGAGTGAAGTAGATTTAAATGAAGATTAAATAATTGCTTCTTTATTAATAAATTGTATGTTACAAAATATTGTTTTTATTTATCCATGAATTATGTGTATTATTGAATCCTAACCACTTTACAAAGACTTTGTCTCCCTTCTTACGTAATACCTTCCCAACTAGATATACATTAGAATTAGCAGTTTTTAAAAGTTCATATTCGTAGAATCCACCATATATATCTGTACCACTAGAATCCCTTAGTAAATATGTAATAGGATTTGTTTTCTGCACTTTTATAATTGCAAATATTTCAGTTGTCCAATTTGGTGTGTAGCCTTTTGCAAATACATTCTTATATTTACTGATTCGTACAAAATCACCGACTTTGAACTTGGCACGACCAACGATCTTTATATTACTGAATACTGTTGCTAAGAGCTTATTAGCATGTTCAGGTTTCACATCGACTGGACGCATTCCTATAGTACGATGTTTTCTTGAATTGTATTCGTCAACCAGTTGTTGTAGCATAGCTCTCCACTTGTAATTTCCATTCAACGTAAATCCTTTCCACATTTCGGTCTTCAACGTTCGATTCCAACGCTCGACTATGGTTGCTTTCAATACACTGTATGTTGAGTAATGATTTATTCCATGCTTTTTCATAAGCGATTGGAAATCACTATTATAAAATTCCTTGCCATCGTCGGTCTGTAGATTTTTCGGACATCTCCCACTCTTCAGGATTTTCAGCAATGCAGTTGTCACTTCCTTGCCTGACTTGGTTTTCAGGGCTATTGCCCAGCCATATTTCGACAATGCATCAATAACTGTGAGAATGTAGTGGTAGCCTGCGTCCGCATAGTTTCTCATGTCTACCAGGTCTGCTTGCCAGAGGTCATCGAAGCCTCGTATTATTACCCGTCTACGTAAAAAGTTCCGTCTGGCAGGCACATGCAACTCTTCTACCAATTGTTTCTTCTCCTCACTACTCATAATTATTCCACTACGTGTTATGTTTACAGCAGGTCATCAAGCACTGGCGGTAGTATAAGTTTCTTCAGGGCATAATTTATATCGTCTTCTCTATTCTTCTCATTTGCAAAATCTTTTTTTGCGAGCTGATTAGAGAAATATTCTACAACAATTTTCAATCCAACAATCATATCATTTCGTAATTCCTTGTCTTTTCGATCCAATTTATAATCATTATGATCGACTTTATCAAGCAATTTATCGATTCTTATACCAATTTCATCAATTTCATCGATTTTTTTCATTAGAGTTGTAAATTTTTTCTCAAGAATGTTAGATTTTAGGTAATAGTGAGTTAGCTTCTCGCTGTATTCAAACAATTCTCTCATTAAGCTATCACGTACAGTCATCGAATTATGTAACAAAGCAGCCATATTCACCGCACTTGTCTCATCCGTAACATCACATTCTAAGTTTGAAATTATTTTCTTCTTGGCATTAAATGCATTCTTATATTTATCAAACTTTAACGTATCATTATCAATTTTGTGGAAATAATTTCTCACTTTACCAGTATTGAAACCAGCTCCAAATTTATTTATCGTCATAGTGAAGTAGTACGTTGAACTGAGAAAATCTTGAAACTGCAATCTCTTTTATAAGATGATACCTTCTTCATGGAGCTCCTCAATTATTGACTGTATCTCATTATGGTGATTCGTATGACCAGCAGCAGATGATGTAATTAAAAGTTTTAATCGCTCGACCAGTTCGTTTGGATCATTCCAATGTACATAGCTTACTGGATTATTATTAACATGCATATATCCTTTGCCATGTACAAGTTTTGTCTTCGGTGGAAATAATTCACTAATTATTTTCTTCCATTTATGTCCCTTATTCCCACGAAGCTTTCCTGTACTAATGTTATCTGCTCTGTGCACATTAGTTTGAGAAAGAATACTTTTATATGTGTCTAAATCATCTTTAGTATAGTCTTCAGGTTCTTTCATGAAGATCAATTCAAATAGACCTTTCGTGCCAGGATAATACTCCTTATCGATAATAATAAAATTACTGTAATCATCAACATTAAAGCACATTTCGCAAGCCACATTTTATTCGTCACTTTATCTAACTTAACTCCAAAATTACTGTCAATTTTATCCTTAGCATTATTCGTCAACAATTCTATATATTTGGATGCAATAGAACCAGACTTTATCGTACTTCGATTAGCATCTTTTACATCCTCGATGGATGTATGCACAGGTAATTCTATTTGTTTCGCTAAATCTTGCGTGCCATATTCATTATTCTTCTTCACCTTCTCCTCCTCCTCCACCCCCTCCCCCTCCTCCTCCTCCTCCTCTTCATCATCTTCCAGAGAAAGGTACTGTGTTTCGTGCGACAGTGGATATTCCTGCTCATCATCCGTTGAATGACCTTGAACGTTAATTCTGGAGCTGCGTATGAAATCTTTCCGCTGAGGAGTCGATGTGAGATAAGACTTTCTTCGTTTCATCGGAATTATGAAAGATTCCTCGTGTGAGACAGATCTCTTTATAGGTTCCATTTTTATCTCATGTTTCGGTGCAACGAAAATTGCTTGATTATTTTTGGTGAGCTTCTTTAATGGTTCAACTATTGGTTTAAAAGTTTCATTTAAACTGTCTTCCATCATTACTCTGTCTGATTTGATTGCGCGATATTTTTGACGAATTACTTCACTTGCCTCAGCAATCTTCTTTAGAAGCTTTTTCTCCTTCATTTTGTAAAGTTATTCTCTATTCAATATATAGACTTGTTCAACGTTCAAGGTTAAACTAACATTTTTGACCATTAACATCACTCTTTAATCACAGCATATTTATTGAAACCCTTTCGATATCGTCCATTTTGCATTGCACTGTCTTTATCAATTACTAAAAATCCATAATCACGCTTCCAACAATTTGAACACAATTCACAAAATTTTTTAAACGCCATATCTGTATTTACATGTTCGTTATATATATGTTTTAGGATAGTTCCATCTTGTTTAAAAATAATTAAAAAATTTGCATTATCACGTATTAGATGTTTTGGTATCCTTGCATTAAGTCTGACAAAGATAAAAGCTATCAATCGTAGAATGTCTACCCATGGAGAAGTAGTCTCTTATATTGTCTTGCTTATCGGTTGCAACATCATCAAATATGAAAATTGAATTTGGTAGTGCTTCAGCTACTTTTATAACCTCACTATTATTATAAAATTGGAAATAACTAATTTCTTCATTGTCCGATAATAGTCGCTTCAAGTATCGATATTTTGATTGTTGCAACGATTTTGAATAAACGTATAGGTTTTCAAATCTCATACCCTGAGGGCTTTCTATAAGGCTCAGCAATACATTTGTTTTTCCACAATTTGAAGGGCCACAAACTATACAGCGTATGGTTGATGGGAGTAGAGGTCCGTGACGTCTCATGCATTTATCGGTGATACCTCTCATCAACAGTTGTATACAGCGTGTTACTGTAAAAAATCATCAGATTTTAGAAAAATGTATGATGCAATCTCATTCATAATAACTTACTATTTTCATACTCCATTCCATGCGTCTCGATTGTTTCTTCATTTACCGCTCGTGATAAATTTTGCATAATTTCATCTATTATTCTTGTAATTATATGAATTACTGGAGAATTCTGTCTATACGCTAATTTAATAATCACTTGATACTGCATATTTTTTCACTTTATATTTATCGACAGCTTGTATAAGAAAAAAGGAATCTGTATCCAAGGTTCAAGAAAGGTATAATGTGAAATTAAAAGAAGGACCCATAGGAGGAAAATAGTAGGTGGGTCTAGAATGGGTATGTGGAGGGAAAAAGACCCTTCAATAGCGTAGAGGTCGTTTGAGAGGGGAGAAAAATGGTTAAAGAGTATTAGGGAAGTTTTCAAGAAGAACATTGACTTTAGTTTTAAACAAAATTTTAATATATTCACTTGTTTCATTATTTACAAGTTGTAACATTATATCTCATTCAATTAAATTTTTGTTAACATATGAATCTATTCCTCTTCCTCCTCCGATCACGTATACGAATCGTCAATCGTATGTCCTCCTTCCTCAATTTCCCTGATACGTCTTAAAAACATTTGTAAGAAGCATAACACTGTTGATAAAAACAAAAAAATTAGAAGATTTTAAAAAAAAAAATGTATAATGTGGTCATCTATAATAACTTACCATCTATATCCAACACATCTTCTGGCTCTCGCTCACTTATTTCAAAGAAATTCAAATGAAACAATTCAAGCATTTCCTGTAATATACTGTCCGTAGGACGTCCTAAAATAATAGCAATGCTAACTTGCATATTTTTTCAATTATTACTAACTTGTGTAAAAGAAAAAAAAAATCTACCTAGTGCTCAAGGTTTAAGAAAATGTGAAATCAAGTTAAATGGCGGGTCTATAGTAGGAAAATAGTGGGAGGGTCTAGGATAAGTATGTGGAGGGAGAAAAGACCCTCCGAGGGCAGGTCTAAGAAAAAAAAAATGGCAGTCCGTAAGATGCTCAGGACCCCTAACGGTGTAGCTGTACCCAGTAATTTTCGTGATCGCCACCTAGTGGAGAAAAATGAAACTTTTTCCTCCACCAACTAAAATACAAAAAAAGTTCTCTGGGTAACTGCCAGGATAACTAACCATCCGGGCCCTAGGGTGATGGGAGAGGGGTAACCCTTAGGGAACTAGTGGACCCGTAGGATAACTAACCATCCGGGTCCTAGGGTCATGGGAGAGGGGGTAAGCCTTAGGGAACTAGTGGACCTGTAGGATAATTAACCATCCGGGCCCTAGACTGATGGGAGAGGGGTGAGAGACTAAGAGAAAAAGAGAGGATGAGAGGGATCTCTCTCTCTCTCTCACTCCCCACAGCCAAAGCATTTCCTCCGCACACCCGCACCCTCCTTATAATCCCAATGAACCCTAGCTCTTAAGAAGACACTTCCCCCCGCACACCCGCACTCCCCCTCATCACCCAATATACCCCAGCTCTTAAGACACTTCCCCCCCGCACACCCGCACCCCCCTCACCACCATGTCACAGGAACTCCCTAGCTACCACTACTTACAGGAATAAGATTAGAACTTTTCTCTCACTGACGTAGAAATGCTGCTTTTCGTAGAACGGGACATACGTGGTGGTTTAAGCCAATGCTCGCACCGCTATGAAAAGGCTAACAATCGGTACATGCAAAACTACAATCCCCAGGAACCTTCTAAGTATTTAATGTACTACGATGTAAATAATTTGTATGGGTGGACAATGTCTCAATCGCTACCTACTCACGGATTTCGCTGGATTGAAAATGTTAATAACTTGGATATCTCTAATATACCGATAGATTCACCCGAGGGTTATATTTTAGAGGTTGACTTAGAGTATCCAACATGCTTCACGATAAACATTCCGACCTTCCATTTTGTCCCGTACGTGATGCAACACCGGGTACACGTCAGAAGAAGCTACTTGCAACTTTAGAAAATAAGGAGCGCTATGTTACACACTATCGTGCTTTACAGCAATGTATGCGTAATGGTGTTGTCTTAAAACACATTCATCGCGTTTTAGGATTTCAGCAGTCCACCTGGTTACGTAAATATATCGATGTGAACACTAGTTTGCGTGCAGCATCTAAAAATGAGTTTGAGAAAAATCTTTTCAAATTAATGAACAATGCGGTGTTCGGTAAGACTATGGAGAATGTTAGAACTAGAGTTGATGTGAGACTCGTGAGTAGGTGGGAGGGAAGATATGGTGCTGAGGCAATGATTGCGAAGCCTAATTTTCACAGTCGCACTATATTCAGTGAGAATTTGGTCGCGATTGAATTATCAAAATTAGCAGCTAAATTCGATAAGCCTATATACGTAGGTATGAGCATTCTTGATATTTCGAAAACATGTTTGTATGATTTTCATTATGATTATATGCTTCCTACGTTCGGTAGCAAATGTAAAGCGTTATACACCGATACGGATAGTCTAATATACAGCATTGAGTGTGATGATATTTACACTATTATGAGGGAGAATCTTGCTAGATTCGATACAAGCGATTATTCTCCCAACAATCAGTACTATTTACTTCTAGTGAATAAAAAAGTCCCTGGGCTGATGAAAGATGAGAATAATGGACAGATAATGACAGAGTTTATTGGACTGAGATCAAAAATGTACACATTTAAAGTACTAAATAGAATTATCAAAAAAGCTAAAGGTATTAAGACTTACGTTGTTGCTAGAAACATAACCTTCGAGGACTATAAGGAATGTTTAACAAATTTTACTGTACAAGTCCGTAATCAAAATTTAATTCGCTTAAAATTGCATAATGTTTATTCGATTGCACAACGGAAAGTAGCTCTCAACCCATATGATGATAAGCGTTATATCGTGCACGGAACTGTATCGTCTCTACCATGGGGTCATTATAGAATAAATTAATTATATTTAAATTGAATAATTTTATTAATAAATAATGTTTTTACAAAATATTATCTTTATTTATCCATGAATTATGTGTATTATCGAATCCTTACCACTTCACAAAGACCTTATCACCCTTCTTACGTAATACCTTCTCCACTAGATATACATTAGGATTAGCAGTTTTTAAAAGTTCATATTCGTAGAATCCTCCGTATATATCAGTACCACTAGAGTCTCTAAGTAAATATGTAACAGGATTTGTTTTCTGCACTTTTATAATTTCAAATATTTCAGTTATCAAATTTGATGTGTATCCCTTTGCGAATACATTCTTGTATTTACTGATTCGTAAAAAATCACCTACTTTGAACTTGGCACGGCCAACATCTTTATATTATTGTATACTGTAATCAGGAACATATTAGCATGATCTGGCGTCACATCAACTGGTCGCATTCCTATAGTACGATGTTTTCTTGCGTTGTAGTCTTCAACTAGTCGCTGCAGTATACCTCGCCACTTATAATTTCAATTCAACGTAAATCGTTTCCACATTTCAGTCTTCAGCGTGCAATTCCAGCGCTCAACTATCGTAGCTTTCAATACGCTCTATGTTGAGTAATGATTAATTCTACGTTTTTTTATAAGCGATTTGAAATCACTATTATAAAACTCCTTGCCATCATCTGTCTGCAAATTTTTGGGACATCTCCCACTTTTCAGAATCTTCGTAAATGCGGCTGTCACTTCCTTGCCAGTTTTGGTTTTTAGTGCTACTTCCCATCCAAATTTCGACAATGCATCAATAACTGTGAGAATATAGTGGTAACCTCGGTCAGCATAATTCTTCATATCAACCAGATCTGCCTGCCAGAGGTCATCGAAGCCTCGTATTATAACTCTTCTACGTTGAAAATTCCGTCTTGCAGGTACATGCAGTTCTTCGACCATTTTTTTCTTTTCTTCACTATCCATAACTCTTCAGGTATGTGTTGGGTTTACAAGGGTACATCGAGCACTGATGGTAGTAAAAGTTTCTTTTTCCTAATAAAACTCTTTGACGAATTATTTCAAGAAGAATTCTCGTTAGCATGATTCTCCCCATGAAAAATAGCCCTTTTTTTTTAATTCTGCATTATCTTCATTATATGCTTCTTTGATTCAGCATCCTCTTTAGCCTGAATCTCCATGAAAATTGATTCATATTTTTTTAAATCTGCATTATCTTTAGCATGTTTCTGCATGAAATTTCTCAATTTCACTTGAAAATCATTCAACCTTAACTCGGTTTCATCCAGTCTTAACGCAATACTTCGTAAAATATCACTGTTTTCTTGCATTTCATTTTTAAGGTTCTCACGTACAGCATTCATATTATCCAGCAGAACATGCATATTCACAGCACATTTCTCATCAGTAGCATCAAATCCTAAATTTTAAATAATATTCCCCTTAGCATTAAATGCATTCATACGTTTATCAAATTTTAATTTTTCATCTTCAGTTTTGCGGAAATATTTTCTCACATTACTGGTAGTGGAAATACCTCCAAATTTATTTATCGACATTGTGAAGTAACACAATCAACTGGGAAAATATGGAAAGTGTAATCTCTTTTATAGGATAATACGTTCTTCATGAAGCTCCTCAATTATTGATTGTATCTCATTATGATGATTCGTATGTCCTGCAGCAGATAATGCTATCAAAAGTCTTAAACGTTCAACTAATTCGTTCGGATCATTCCAATGTACATAGTTCACTGGTTTATCATTAACACACATATAACCGCTGCCTTTTACAATATTCTTTGGAGAAAATAATGGACTAATTGTTTTCTTCCATTTATGACCCTTATTCCCACGAAGCTTTCCCTTGCTACTGTAATCTGCTCTGTGTACATTAGTTTGAGAAAGAATATTCTTATATGTTTTTAAATCATCTTCAGTATAATCATGTGACTCTTTCATGAAGATGAATTCAAATAGACCAATAGTACCCTGATAATACTCCTCATCAATAATAATAAAATCTCCACGATCTACTTTAAAAGCACATTTTCCAATTCTCATTTTGTTAAGACTACCATCTTGTTCAACTCCAAAATTATAATCAATTATTTCCTTATTTTTACTCATAAACATCTCTATATATTTACGTCCAATTGCTCTATATTCTGACAAAGAACTATTTAAATCTAAGGATCTTTGCAATGGCGATGATGGAGTTTCTGCTTGCATTGGTTATGGTATTGCTAAATCATTAACATCCTTTTCCACTTTCACTCCCTCCTCCTCCTCTTCATCCCCATCCTCTTCCAGAGAAAGGTATAATGTTTCATTAGGCCGTGAATTTCCTTGCTCATCATCATCAGATGAAGGGGTTGGAATTTTAATTCTAGAGTTGTATGCGAAATCTTTACGTTGTAGAGCCGATGAGAGATAAGTCCTTTTACGTTTCGATGGAATAATAAAAGAATTATCGCTTACAGTAGTCTTCTGTAGCGGTTCCTGTTTATACTCATATTTCGGGGACACGAAGGTCATCTCATTATGTTCAGTGAGCTTCTTCAATGGCTCAACAATTGGTTTAAAAGTTTCATTTAAATTGGTTTCCATCATTTCTCTTCCTGATTTGAGTGCACGATATATTTCAAGAATTACTTTACTTTTCGCGGCAATCTTCTTAAGCAGCATCTTTTCTTCCATTTTCCTGCTTACCATGTTTTCCACGTTCAAGCTGTATTCAATCAACGTTCAATCCACGTTCAATCATCGTTCAATCCACGTTCAATCCACGTTCAATCCACGTTCAATCTACGTTCAATCCGCGTTCAATCTACGTTCAATCTACGTTCAGTCCACGTTCAATCTTATTTCCACGTTTATACTAGGTTTATTCCACGTTTATTTGATGTGTGTTTTGATGGACACTTAGCTCTAAACTGAACAATCTTAAGCAAACGGTATACTGTTTAATTTAGCATACTCATCGAAACCTTTCCGATATCTACCATTTTGAATTGTACTATCCTTCTCGATCACTAGAAATCCATAATCATGGTGCCAGCACTTTGAACACAATTCATTGAATTTTTCAAATAACATATCCGTGTTTACATGATCGTTATAAATATGTTTTAAATTAGTACCATCTTGCTTAAAGATTATGAGAAGATTTGCATTATCACGAATCATGTGTTTAGGAATTTTAGCATAAGTCTGGCAGAGGTAGAAGCAGTCAATATTTGAATGTCTACCCATGGAGAAGTAGTCTCTGATATTATCCTGCTTATCGTTAGCAACTTCATCAAATATGAAAATAGAATTGGGTAACGCCTCAGTTACCTTTACAACGTCGCTATTGTTTGAAAATTTAAAATATCCAATACCTTTTAGTCCTTTTAATAACCGTTCAAGGTATTGATACTTGGGTTGTTGAAGTGACTTTGAGTATACATAAATATTTTCAAATCTCACACCGTTAGGACTTTCCACGGGACTAAGCAGTACGTTTGTTTTACCGCAATTCGAGGGTCCGCAAATTATACTACGAATTGTAGATGGAAGCAGGGATCCATGACGTTTACTCCTTCCTCCACAACCCCCACCGGTAATAAAGCGATCGGCGTTGGAGACACGAATGTGCAGTGGTTGCTTTATGAAATCCATAACTGTAAAACTATGATCATGCAAGCTATTTATAGGCTTGAAGCAGATTATCTCATCAGTTCTCATTATGTCGTTGTTAATGTTAGATGTGCTACGTTTGGAGGATTTAACTATTGAGCAGCTTGAATACATTCCAAAAATTTTACTATTGAAGCGCTTTCCAAACAGCATTCGACTGGTTTGGTGTAAATTGCCTGAGCACATTCGTGCAGATCCTGAAGTGCAACAATATCGTGCCTGTACGGAACATTATAATTTACCCAATCAAGATCATTTTGATGGATTACCACCTTCAATAAAAAATTGCTGGATGTGTCAACGAACCCGTTAGGAAAGCATGATATGATGAGTTATGGTTGTGGATCTTTTTTTAATAAGCTGCTAAATAAACTACCCTTCGAGCTGCATGTACCTGGATACAATTATTACGGTCCAGGTACTCGCCTTCATGAACGGTTAGCACGTGGTGATCGAGGAATAAAACCTCTGGATGATGCTTGCCGTGAGCATGATATCGCATATTCAGTATATAAGGAACTGCCCTCGCGTCATCATGCTGATAAAGTGCTTGCACGGCGTGCACGACAACGTATCATAGCTAGTGACTCATCCGTAGGTGAACGAGCGATAGCGACTGCTGTCTGGGCATCAATGAATACAAAACGGAAACTCGGCTTAGGACTGCGAGTGTCTAGAAAAAGTACGAAGAAAAGAAAAATTCGTGTACCGAAAAAACGAGGTGGTTTATTGAGGAAAAAGTCACTTACTAAAACAAAACGGGGGGGGGGGGGGGTTTATTACCACTGCTTCCGCTGCTGAGTGCGGTGGGCGCATTAGCTGGCGGTGCGGCAGGTATACCAAAGGCTGTAAACGACACCAAAGCAGCCAAAAAACAATTGGAAGAAATGCATCGACACAATCGCTTAATGGAAGCGAGACGGGGACAAGGTTTATACCTCGCACCATACAGCCGAATAGGAGAGGGAGTGAAAAGGAAAAGAAAATAAATGGACTTCCTAAATCTGGACCTACTAGTAATATAGAATTATCAAACGTCTGCCGTGAAATACCGCATTTTCGGGGAGTCTTTATGCGTACATTTCTACCTCAAAATGTGCAACGCAATGAGTGCGCAATTGTGAATCTTGATGACGAACAAGGTCCTGGAACACATTGGGTCGCTTACGTTAAACGTAATAAGCACGTTAAGCATTTCGATTCCTTCGGAAATTTAAAACCTCCATTTGAACCTGTGGAATATTTTGGACCTTCCTATAATCTACTACAACCACAACCAATATCAATCGTATGATTCAAGCATATGCGGTCAGTTGTGTGTCAAGTTTCTACGTGAACAATGTCTTTAACAGTTACATTCTCTGCCCGTGACTCGGTTTTGGTGTCAGATTTTTTCTCCCCGATCGATCTTCGAGATGAACAATATGAACTCGGTCTCGAAGACTTTCAGAACTTCAATTCAATCGCTAATGTTGATGAGACAAACGATATATTTTACGTTGATGATCAGGAGCTAACTATACCTACAGGTTGTTATGAGCTCAATGCCATAAATGACTTCTTACGTGCTCAGATGTTCGAAGGTGATGAAGAAGAAGTAATTGTTCTACGTGCTAATAATAATACATTAAAAAGTGAAATAAAGTGTAAATATCAAATTGATTTTACACAACCTAACAATATAGGCTCTTTGTTGGGTTTTTCATCAGATCGTGTTATTCCACCGAACACACTAGCTGAATCAGACGAGCCCGTAAATATTATAAGAGTAAATATTCTACGAATTGAATGCAACATTACAGCTAGTGCGTACACAAACGGTATACCTCGACATGTTATACATGAATTTTTTCCGAGTGTTCCGCCAGGTTATAAAATCGCAGAAACACCGAAGAACGTCTTTTACTTGCCAGTCATTGCGAAAGTAATTGACTGTCTCACCTTGCGTATTCTCGATCAGGAAGATCGTATAGTACATTTCGGAGGTGAAGAAATCACAATTCGTTTACATATTAGAAAATGCTGATTTACAAGAATACTTATAAATCACCGATACTCGATGATCCTATCAGTCCAACTGCTGCAGCAGGACAGAATACATTGAGTGAAGGTAACGCTGGAGGACAAAATACATTGAGCGAAGGTAACGTTGTAGCATCATTAACAAGAAGAAATATCGCCTTTCTACAATCACTGGGTTTCAACGTTAGAAATAAAAATGGATCCATTAGATGTAACCGCTCAACCGGTGTTCGCCAATCGCATCACTAAAATGGAAATGCATGCTTACAATCCTTATGCAAATGCCTCATTGGGAAATAGTGATGAAATTCGAATTCCTATACAACAGCAAGATTTAATTCTTCTACCCTGGGAAAGTTATCTCTACATTGAGGGAAAGATAATCGCTGGAACCCGGGCTCCGGATGCAGCAACCCAAGATGTCGTAGGACTTGACTGTAATTCCATGGCATTCTTGTTTGATGAAATTCGTTATGAATTGAATGGTATTCAGATTGATCGCTGCAAGAATGTGGGTATTACTAGATCCATGAAGAATCTCATCTCCTTAACTGCTGAGGAAAGTGCAAGTCTACGTCATTCAGGATGGTTTCTAACAGATCACAGGTCTACGAATCATTTCAACTTTTGTGTACCATTGCAAATGCTGTTGGGTTTTTTTGAAGACTACAGAAGAGTTATAGTAAATGCACGTCATGAACTCGTTCTTATTCGAGCACGTGATGATATAAATTCACTACATTCTTCGAGAAAAATCATCAACTCCAAAATTGATTTGCAAAAAGTGCAGTGGAGGATTCCTCATGTATCACTGAATGATTATACAAAACTTAAATTTCTACGTTTGATTGAGCAAAACAAAAGTCTAACCATGGCTTTTCGTTCTTGGGAACTTTACGAATATCCACTTCTACCTGAAACACAGAGGCATACATGGGCCGTAAAAGCTGCAACACATTTGGAGAAACCTCTATATGTTATACTAGCATTTAGACAAAATAAGAAGAGTACGCAGCATATGGAGGTGCTTAAATTCAATGACAGTTCTGTTCGTGATGTCAAAGTCTATCTGAATTCAGAATTTTATCCATATGACCGAATTAATAGTGATAGCGAAAAAACCGTTATTCTGTACTATATGATATGTATGTTAAATTTATCCATTCATATTATGCAGGAGAAAAACAGTCGAAACCAAAGCTTAATTACAAAAACTTTGTGGAATACGGTCCTCTCTTCGTCATCGATTGTTCGCATCAAAATGAATCTATAAGATCGGGCACTGTTGACGTTAAAATCGAGATTGATTGTACTAGAAATAATCCAAGTAATACTACTGCGTTTTGTTTAATTATACATGATAAAATTGTTGAATATAAATCGCTTACTAGTATTGTTAGAAATGTAAGTTAATAGACTAGATTTATATGTATCTTACTAATGTAGTGAGGGATAAAGAAAAAATAAATAAATAAGATATAATAAACATTTATTGATGTCATTCCTTAAAAACATTCCTTACAAACATTTCCAAAATTTATCTTATGATTATCATTGGGTAACTTTAAATTCTAAATTATTTTATCGTCCTCCAACATATAAGATTTTTAATGTATTCGCTGATGCAGCATTTTGAAGTTCTTTGATTAGTTCAGGCGACTCCAGTAATTTCATCATCCTTGAGGGTAGGAAGAACCATTCGTCTGTAACCAGCTTCGCTATTAATTCCTCTCCATATTTGGTCTTAATTTTCACTAATTCAGTGATTTGATACTCCTTATTCTCCTCAAAAGTATTCAGCTTTACGAAAGTCTTAGGTTCGTAAGTTACACTTGCAAGTGCATTGATCTTGGTTAAATCCATTTTTCTGTGAAAAAACATAGAAATTGAGAAAAGAAAAATATTGAAATAGAATAGCAAGAAAAGAGAATAATAATAAAAGAATAATTCTTACCACCCAAAAGATTTTCTGTGGTGCAGCAAGGAAAATATTCGGAATATAGCTTTGCACTGGATCTTTCACCTCCTTGAAGCTTCTAATGAAAACTGACTGACTGAAATTTCCCGATTGCTAACAACGAGGGTTTTAAAAATGGTGGAAGGGATGAGATGCATTCATGGAAGGGGATGAGATGCATTCTTATTGGAAGTTAATATTTGGGTGGTTGGGTATTCTTGCCCGCCTACGAAATTTGCGTCAAACAAGTCGTAACACGTTACAAGCGGTTTCTCCTGAATTCTTTTAATTGCATTATCATGTTGTAGACTTTTCTAAAGTGAACTGGGGAAAATTTGCGTCAAACAGGTCATGACACGTTACCAGTGGTTTCTCCAGAATTCTTTTAATTGCATAAACGTGTTGCAGACTTTTCTTAAGTGAAACGGTAAAATTTACGAGCACATTCCTCTCGATAGCTAGGCATATAAAAAATTGAGAGAATATGAAAAAATCGAGGATTTAAAAGGTCATAAATCAAGTAACAAGTCATGAAATGACATGATCTCAGGCATCAGGTACTCGAGCATATCCGTTCTAGAAGATATCAGCACACTCAGCAATCAGTTCTCCAATCGCTAGAATGGTGCCAATACAGCTTCTTAATGTCTAGGTAAAAGTTTTGTTTTGCTTTACCCTTCAAAAAAACTGAAGTGCTCTGACAACTCTTTCCCTTTCTAAAGCCTAGCCTGCTTATTAGATGGATTGTATGATATGCTTACCTGAAAAATCTAAAAAAAAATGGCTAAAAGATAAGTCCGGGAGAAATGCCATGACATAGGTTGGGATAATCTTAAGGATAGGCTATAAAAATTCTTAGAACACTTTTTTATTCAATATCTAAAGTTTTATAAGAGCTAGGACTCAATAAGTTGTCCTATCAAAATATTGATATTCCTGAAATTGATATTAAATTATTATTCTCCCCAAATCGATGGAGAGCCTCCATGCAAAGGGTGAACCTGACCTGGGGTGTAATAAGAGCTAGGACTAAATAAGTTGTCCTAGCAAAAATGTTAATATTCCTGAAATTGATGTTAAACTGTTATTCTCCCCAATAGGGGAGACTATTAAAATTGTATCCTTTCATTTAAAGGATATTTTGTGATCCGTCGCATAGGTTTAGTTAAAACCATGCAAAGTTATAATTCCATGCTCGATGGAAAATTAATTCCTTGCACGATATCAGCAACTTATCACAATAGCTATCTACAATTTAACTAACGAGAAAAGGGGAGGTTGCGGTAGCCAACTAGCGGCAATTACTGGTACTATCAATTAAATTGAACTAGTTCACTCGTATGTGTAATTACGTAATATTAAAATACCATTAGCACGAAAGAAGATTAAGGAAGGCAGTCACCTAGCGGTGACTACTGGAACTAGCAATTAACTCAAGCTAGTTTATCTGTGTAGCAAAGTCGGAAATAGTTAGGCTACGTAAGGTAACTAACCATCGACTTCGAAGGGTGAAAAACCTTCCCTCAACTAGGGTCCCCGTAGGATAACTAACCAACGGTACCAAAGGGTGAAAAATACCCCCTCCCTAACCAAACTCGGTCCCGCAAATAAGACCTTCCATCTGTGACATAGGGTGAAAAATATCCATCCCTAACCAAACTCGGTTCCACTATAAGACCTTCCAATTGTGACATAGGGTGAAAAATACCCCCTGCCTCCCTAACCAAACTCGATCCCACTATAAGACCCTTTCCTTCCTCATCCCCACCACTACCATACTAAGAGAGTCTTATCCCCACCCATCCCCCTTCCACACCACAAAACAGCTACCCCCACTCCCTGTCATCGGTACCGCATTGCTACACTACTGCGAATAATCACTAGTATCGAATCTTGAAAGATTTTCTCTCATGATCGTGTAAATGTCATCGCATTCGATACTGTATATCAAACTATCTGTATCGATATACAATGCTCTACATTTACTACCAAACGTTGGAAGCATATACAGGGTGTAACGAAACGACCGCCTTTTCTCGTAATTTGAGGTTCGGGATGACAAACTGAGTGCACGTGTAAAATTTCGTTCGAATCGTTCAAGAGGTTTAAAAGTTCTTTCTATTTAAAAATCACCCTTTTTCAGTCCCTTTCGAACGACTTTAACTGCATAATGGAAAGTGGAGAAAGTGAAAAACAATTGATGGGCACTCAGCTAGAATGTAAAAATTATCGATCGCGTGCGATAATACTTTTCCTATTTATTTCTTTAATCTGGCTATTATATTAATTTTAAAAATAACAAAATCCTTTACATTACAATTCCAATTCAATTCAGTACAAGCATCATTGACTGATTTGATGGAAAGAGCGAGTTGACGCAATGTAAAGGAAAGTATCAAAAGCTAAGATATCGCGCGAGCGCAATGATAACTTAATAGACAATGCATGAGGGCATTCTGTTTCTACTAACGCAGCTAAATGGAATGATTCAAAATCAATACATTGATGAAGGAGAAAACTAAACTCACTCATTAAATGTTCTGCAAGTTCCTTTAAATCGAAGTTTTTGATAAAGCTTCAAACTGGCTCCTCGATGATTTCCAGAAAGCACACTATCATTGATTTTGCATTTAAACACTTGTGAATTTAAACAAATTAGGTATTAACCTACGTTTCTTCAAAACACTGGTGAATTTGACACTTTTGAACTGTTTGAAGTATGGTGATTAAGAGTGTTCGAAACGAATTATTGATTATTCTATCTCTCTGTGTCTCTCTTTTCAGCCTACTTCAAACAGTTCAAAAAGTGTCAAATTAACCGGTGTTTTGAAGAAATGTAGGTTAGCACCTAATTTGCTTAAATTCGCGAGTTCTTAAATGCAAAATCAATGATAGTGTGCATTCTGGAAATCATCGAGAAGCCAGTTTGAAGCTTTTTCAAAAACTTCGGTGTAAAGGAACTTGGAGAACAATAATGGGTAAGTTTAATTTTTTCTATCATCAATGAATTGATTTTAAATCATTCTTTTTACCTTCGTTTGTAGAAAGAAAATGCCTTGATGTGTTTCCTATTAAATTATCAGTGCGGTCGCGTGACATCTTAGCTTTTGATACTTTCCTTTTTATTCTATCTTCTCCCTCTTTCCATCAATTCAGTCAATGATACTTGTATTGAATTGATTTGGAATTGTAATGAAAAGGATTTTGCTATTTTTAAAATTAATCTAATAGCCAGATTAATGAAATAAATAGCAAATGTATTATCGCGCGCGATCGATAATTTTTACATTCTAGTGGGGTGTTCGTCAATTGTTTTTTCACTTTCTCCACTTTATTATGCAGTTAAAGTCGTTCGAAAAGGACCGAAAAAGGGTAGAGTTTTAAATGGAAATAACTTTTAAACCCCTTGAACGATTCGAACAAAATTTTACACGTGCATTTGGATGGTCACCCCGAACCTCCAGTTACGAGAAAAGGCGGTCGTTTCGTTACACCCTGTATTCATAATGAAATTCGTATAAACATGTTTTTGAAATATCTAGAATACTCATACCTACATATATAGGTTTATCAAATTTCGCCGTTAATTTTTTTAATTCTATCGCAACCAAATTATCGTTGAATATGGCGCTACTGTGAAAATTTGGTTGGGATATCAATGCTTCTGCTCCATATCTTCCTTCCCACTTACTAACAAGCCGCACATCAACTCTATTTCTTACATTTTCCATCGTCTTACCGAACACTGCATTGTTCATTAGTTTGAAAAGATTTTTCTCAAACTCATTTTTAGATGCAGCTCGCAAACGTGTGTTTAAGTCTATATATTTGTTTAGCCATGCTGATTGCTAAAATCTTAATCCGCGATGGATACGTTTCAGTACCATTCTATGACGAATACATTGTTGCAAAGCTCGATAATGTATAAAATAACGCTCCTTATTTTCGACAGTTGCAAGTAGCTTCTTCTGTCATGCTCCGGGCGGAACCTCACGTACCGGACAAAATGGTAAGTCAGAGTGATTATCATGAAGTACGCTTAAATACTCCAAGTCTACCTCTAAAATAAAACCCTCAGATGAATCTATAGGTATGCTTGAGATGTCAAAGTTGTTAGTATCTTCAATCCAGCGAAATCCATGAGTAGCTAGAGCTTGACACATTGCCCAACCGTATAGATTATTTACATCATAGCACATTAAATGTTTGCTTGGTTTTGTTGAGTCATAATCATTCATATACCGATTGTTTGCTTTTTCATAGCGGTGAGAGCACTGACTCAAACCGCCACGTATTCCACGCTCTACGAAAAGCAACATTTCAACATCAATGAAAAGTTCCAATTTTATTCCAGTATATTTAAGCATTGCATCCCAAGTGAAGCCTGGGAGTGTAAAATAATGTGCAGGATCTAAATTATAATTTTCCATGTAGCTATCGCGAAAATTTTCAAAAACGTCTGTCAGTAATAATACGTCAGTTTTTAAATAGAGATCGCTCTACTCCCCAAGTGTTTGTATTTGAAAATTGATCCATACCTCCTCAGCATGATTATATGCCTCTTCTCTAATATCACTGTCAGTTAATTTATTATAGAATAACTCGCGAGGCAGTAAAGCATTTTCTTCCAGACGATTCAGATTATCTACGTAATCATAAGGAAAAATACCTTTTCTTGTTAGTAGATTAAATTGTTCCGTATTTAAATTCGAAAATTCTGACTCTAAGTTTTTCAATTGAGATCTCTCCAAGTATGAGCTCAATTTGTCTAAACTTGATACTAGAAATTTAAATGAATCAATAAATCTGAGCTGAATGTATATTTCCGTATGTATTTTGTAAATAAAATAGACTTTTCCTTATGTACAGGTAGCAGGTATACTGAACCCTCATACATGTTAGCGAACGCATTAAAGATGAAATGTGCATCGTAATTAGAGAAATTATGAAAAATTACTGGAATAACGTGCGAATCTTTATAGTTTAAATTACAATTGTTGTGAGCGGGTCCTTTATATTTACCTGTTAAATGATCGTGATCGCGAACACGTATTTGATTTGGGAGAAATGGCTTTTTACATATATGACAGTTGGGGTCATTGTTATGACGAAAATTTTTACTAATACTTAGCGTTCTCATAGGCACTACAGTCTTTAGTTTTTCGCTCGCTATGCTAGCAATTTTATCGAGTTCTCGCACAAACCATTCTATACACTCGAGTCCACGATATGATTTATAAGTTGAGAGCGATGAATCACGAACGATTTTAAAATAATATCCTACACTAAAGGGTAAATGTTTTTGATAAATACTACTACTACCGCTCGTTTCATTCACTTTTTCTAATAAACATTCAATGTCTGCATATACAACGAATGGGGTCCTCTCACTGTTCTTGTCATTTTTAAAGGACACCCAACGGTCCTCTTCAGGTAGCAGTATACGGTCGTTTATATTGAGCTCACTGCAATCAAGTTTATGAGATTGAAGTTTATCCTCATTGAAGAAATAGTGTAAACATCTAAGAGAAAAAATCATATTAGTATATAAACATTAAATAAAATTATATTAAAATATAAACAGTATAACATACCGATTACAAATAAGATGAGATCGTTTTTTTCGAGTCAGTTGTTTATTTAGCAAGCGAGAAAGATTCGTGATACATAAAAAATGTGCTGCACCTTGATGTTCGAGAAGAAGAAGATTCGCATATCTCGATTTCTCACATTTTGTAAGTTGAAGAGGTGCAATAATTTTATTCTCCTGCCCTTCCTGCTCATCCACCATAGTGAAAACATTAATCGACCCATCATTATCTTCTTCAAACTGAGGTATCTGCCTTAATGTGGTTGGAAATGTTATACTTCTAGCGTTGAAAACAGATTTAAAATGGGGGTATGAAGATTGTCGTTGTGGATGTTTAGATGAAATAGCCGGATAGAGTGCAGCCGTTACAGCCCATGTAAAACATGTATTATCATCACTCTGTATGTTTATCATTGCATGTTTGTTCTTAATATATTTTGGAAGGTCGATTGTACAGCCTGCATGTAGTGGATTATAATGATTTATTTTCACAATTAAATTTAATATTTTTTCCAAAGCCCACCCACTATCACGCTTTTGAAATTCACCTAATTTTGTTAAAATTTTATCTATTTTTATGTACATAGAATGAACATACATAACTCATTGCTATAATAAGCACCATATAATTAATATCATTAATATTATTATCATTTGGAGACATAATTAATAAATCTTAATCTATCATAGTTATACTAAAATACCAATAGCCTCATTGTAAAGGAGAAATACTCCTAATAGCGACAAATTCCTGAGTGTAATACGAAGCGCCAGACGCAGCTCGTTCACACTGTCGCCAAGGCTAAGTCCCGACACGTGGCAAATGCATTTCGACGGCAGTCGAATGTTCTCGAACAATAACGCATTTGACCATTGGGACCCGCAAATGTTACCTTATAAGGTAATGTTTGACGCTGCACTTTGAGAGTAAGAGTCCCAAACGTGCAGCCCCAAAGTTAGTTCGAGTCAAAAGCTAGAAGGAACAAGTCGAGCCTCCTAGGACCTCTCAGTCCTCTTATCTCTTAATTTTATCCAGGCAATCCTTTGTCTCTTAAACTATAATTATCTAGCTCATAGCTCTGGTTATCAACTTGTATAAAGAAGAAACATTGTAAATAAATCTCAATAAACCTTATTATACAAAAGAATTTCAAGTTTGTCGTGAATCAGCGATTGAACCACAACAAACTGGTGGCAGCGGTGGGATCCGTTGACTGGTGAAGATCAAACCTACATAAATCTTCATCCCAAGGAAAATTAGGAAAATTTTATTTCCTCGATCGACCAACCTCTACAAGGACGGACCAACGTGGATGATCATCGATACTCAACGAGACATCCGCCAACTTCGCCTTTCTTAAGCAACGGAGCGACAAACCCACAACTTCGAGGTTCACCCCGCACACTACCTCACGACTACAAGAAATCAACAACTGGAAACCAGCAGAATTTGCAGCCAGCCAACCAGTGAAAAAGAGCTTTTGGTGAGTACGGTACCAATCATATCAGTAGCAATTTTATTTGTGGACATTGTAACCGCGAGCCCATAGCGTTCGTAGTAGTAAAGTTCTTCCCTGTACCGTAATCCCGATAATTTAGACCGAATTCAATCTGAACTTAGTTTAACCCCCGCGACACATACCGTTTGTTTCTTTTCGCTGCACTATCGAACTAATGCAATTAGTTGAAATAAGATAAACATATGTTTTCTCCACTCTAACTTATTGCACTAGTGCAGCAAACAGCGAAAAAGAACAGACCTATAGTGTACCTCGACCAAATCGTGTTTCGATCTCCCGAGAGATAGGCAGTTGCATCTCTCAATTAGGGAATAGAACTTTGCGTACTCTTAGAGAAACTGACAAAGGAACCCCATTTCGAAACGTAAATACGCGAAGTCGGAATAGACTAACTATGCTCACCGTGGCAACGCGAACAACGACGCCCCAGAATTAGACCATAGTTACACCGCAGAACGTCTGCCTATCAGAATAGAAGACGCACCAACAAACACGATTCCTCATGACGAAAGCGTACCTCCTAGCGCCATAGATGCTGAAATTAGAAGATTACACAACAGCATAAGGCCCCGCGAAATTAGCGCAATTGAAGAAGAAAACGCGAGACTGAGAGACGAACTCTCCAGACTACGCCAAAATTTTAATAGGCTCCCCGCGAGGACCTCCACGGCAAGACCGGCACAAAGAACATCGTATGTGACTCCCTGCGAAAGACCTCGATACGTGCCAGATCTAGACGATGAGGAAGAAGAAGAACCTCATCACGGATATGCTTCCCTACATGTAACTCTCGGAAGAATTCCAAAGTATAAAGGAGACCCAGACGAGCTAGAACCGTTTGTGAATTCTATAGTTATGGCAAATCAAAATCTACACCCGTTAGATAGAGACGAACTTCTACGGCAGGTTAGATTCACAATACTAATAGGCAAAGCTTATACTGAAACCAAGCACAAGTTAATCGAAAATATCGAGCAACTAATACGAGAATTAGAAGAAGCTTTCAAACCCCGACGGTCTACCGCGACCCTCCAAAATAGTTTAAATCGATGCCGACAAGGAAAAGATGAATCGGTACGATCCTATGCTTCTCGACTAGAAGACATATTATCAGGTTTGAAAGAAAGATGCATCACGCCAGCAAATGACCCAGCTAAAAACGAAGTTATAGAAGAATTGTTAACGCAACAAGCGAAACATCAATTTATAAAAGGATTGAATTTTAAACTCCAAGTTAAGGTAGCATCTTGCGAACGTGCAACTCTCAGAGAATCAATTGCCATCGCTATCGATCGTGAATCCTCGACTTGCTCCGACGAAGAGTACAGAACTCAACAGGGCTCGACCCATTGCAGACGCGATAACCAAGGACAACAACGACCCTCAGGACAACAGAATAATTCACACCTCCATTGCAAACGCTGCGATAGGAAAGGACATGTAGCCGAAAAATGGTACGCGCGACTTAGCAACGCTAAACGGACTCAGAGTCACTCATCTTCCGTTAACAAGGTATCTACCTCTTGCAATTACTGTAAAAAACCAGGACACACCGTCCAAGAGTGCCGCACCCTAAAAGCAAAGCGAGAAAGAGAGGCTCAACAAAATGCAAATAACTCAGAACAGCCAATTAACGAAAATATAAATCGACCAACACCTGTAAGAAATCTAACCGCTAATATGGTATTATGTACTCCTATAAAAAATTTGATCGAAGTACAAGCCGCTGAATTCATTCGACCAGCAACCTTACTCTTCGACACTGGAGCCGATGTCTCCATAATTAAAATAAGAGTCCTGCGCAAAGAAACAATAGCTGATAAAACTCCGATTACGCTAACAGGAATAAGTGGAACACCTGTGAAGACACTAGGATCAGTTTACCTACACATGAAAGTCGGAAAATACACTATAACCCATAAATTTCAAATAGTACCAGACACCTTTTCGCTAATAGCCGACGGAATAATCGGTATGGATTTCTGGAAAAGAAACAGCTTCCATTATGAAAAGGACGTGTCCTTGACGATGCTGGGACACACCTGGCCAATGAAACAAGTAGTATCACGTACGGTATCACTAAAACCGACATCCCAAACATTAGTAGCCGCGTTAACTGATAGTAAACAAGACGGCATTGTAAACGGACACCAAATACTACCTGGAGTGTATATAGGTAACTGTGACACTAGGCCAACCAACTCTACCTGCTGCGTCAACATTTTGAACATCACGGAGAAAGAACTCGAGATACCCTTGCCTACAGTCGTGTTAGAAGATATACCGAGTCCACCGACTCAGGGCGACGACCCTTCGGTTCCGATAACCGTATACGCTGTAAATAATTGCGCCAGCGATCGACTCGCCCGGCTAAAGTCTCAATTAGAACTAAATCATTTAAATCAGGAAGAATTGCGCACTCTAACAGAACTCTGTGAGGAATACAATGATATATTTCATTTAGAAGATGACAAACTCCTCACTACTGAAGCGGTAAAACATACCATTACTTTGGTAGAAAATACCAAACGTATCTTTAAAAAACCCTAGTAGTGTGGCTAGGAGGATTCTGGGACCGGGTGGCGAGGGGGTCGGGGTTCCGCGAGGGTAGGGGAAGTAGGGGAATTGCCCCACTCCTCGGCTGAGACCGATGGGCGAGGGGATCGGGGTCCCGCGAGTGTAGGGGAAGTAGGGGAAGTACCCCCTCTCCTCGTGCGGTTGTGCGCATTGTGTGTATGTGTATGTCACCCACGTTCAACTCCTTTGGTGTGGGGTACACATGTGGCCTCCCCCCCCCTCTTACATTAAGCAGTGGACGCCTTAGAGAGAGAGAGAGAGAGAAAGATAGATAGATAGATAGATAGATACAAATTTTTATTATAACAGGGGTGCAACCCCCATACGTACAAAAAAACCAAGAAGAAATGGAATACATTGAAAACGCTCTCTATAAAAACGAAGAATACATAGTAATACTAATAAACTATAATATACAGGGTGGAACCTTAACGCCGCACTTCCTTTAAACGGGTTATTCCTGAGACTTTTCTAAGGAAAACGCCGTTGGTCGTTTTAAAATCTAGCCACTGGTTAAGGAGATATTAAAGATTAAATTTTGTATGCAATTATTGATTTTACATATGATTGCAGTAGTATTGGTATGTACGTGTGTCAAGTGCAAGTATAAAAGAGAAGTTGCTGCTATGACGTTTCACTCTCCCCTTTTATTGATTTTTTCGGAATCGTTGAGAAGTTGTTGCCGGTTAGCTGTTTTGCTTTTTTATTGATTAGCTGGAAATTTTGAGATTTAATTCGCGTTCTAACGCAGAAACTAACGTGTACGCGCAATTTACCTACGGAGAATCTTGGTTAACTGTTATTGTGTGCGTCCCCATACCATTTAATTTCCGATGCCAAATAATTAATGGGCAAATCGAGATAATGTAAATTAAATTCTATGAGGATTGAACACTTTAAACCAAGACTATGCTCCAGTCAATGAGCGCTCAGTTGTGCATATCTGTCGATCATTGACTGTAAGCGAGAAAAAGAAGCTGTAGCCGAATAGTCGCGTCGTTGACGGTTAGCCTAATAAATAAAAAGATTGCGTAATCAATTGTTTATTTACCTGATTTTATGGAGCAACTTTAAGGATGGGTAGCATTGTAAATGTGCTCCATATGGGCACCTTCAACATCGATGCACGCCCTTGCTCGTCGGAGAAGATTTGCTTGGACAGTGGCTATCATCTCAGGTTTGATCTCCGTGATAGCCACATCCAATCGCGCTGCTAGTTCTTCCTGATCTCGCATTAGATGTCTTTCCGTGTAGACCTTTTCTTTCAAGGCCCCCCAAAAGAAGAAATCTAATGGATTCAGATCAGGAGATCTAGCAGGCCAAGGGATGAGACCACCATGGCCGATCCATTTGCCGGGAAACTTGCGGTGCAGCACGCCTTTCGCAGTGGCCGCGTTATTCGGAGCTGCTCCGTCGTGCTGGAACCACATTTTCTGCCGAATAACTGTCCAAGCAAATCTTCTCCGACGAGCAAGGGCCGTGCATCGATGCTGAAGGTGGCCATATGGAGCACATTTACAATGCGTCCATCCTTGAAGTTGCTCCATAAAATCAGGTAAATAAACATTTGATTACGCATTATTTTCATTTATTAGGCTAACCGTCAACGACGCGACTATTCGGCTACAGCTTCTTTTTCTCGCCTACAGTCAATGATCGACAAATATGCACAACTGAGCGCTCATTGACTGGAGCATAGTCTTGGATTAAAGTTTTCAATCCTCATAGAATTTAATTTACATTATCTCGATTTGCCCATTAATTATTTGGCATCGGAAATTAAATGGTATGGGGGACGCACACAATAACAGTTAACCAAGATTCTCCATAGGTAAATTGCGCATACGCGTTAGTTTCTGCGCGAGAACGCGAATTAAATCTCAAAATTTCCAGCTAATCAATAAAAAAGCAAAACAGCTAACCGGCAGCAACTTCTCAACGATTCCGAAAAAATCAATAAAAGGGGAGAGTGAAACGTCATAGCAGCAACTTCTCTCTTATACTTGTACTTGCCACACGTACATATCAATACTACTGCAATCATATGTAAAATCAATAATTGCATACAAAATTTAATCTTTAATATCTCCTTAACCAGTGGCTAGATTTTAAAACGACCAACGGCGTTTTCCTTAGAAAAGTCTCAGGAATAACCCGTTTAAAGGAAGTGCGGCGTTAACGTTCCACCCTGTATATAGACTGAATCCTTATAAAATATATAATAATAATCTCAAACTCTAAACCTATAGAAAAACAGGGAAACGCAAACATGTGAATAAAGTAATCTCAAACAAAACAAGCGCCGCAACTAAGTGGAGACACCACTAAGGATATGGCGGTAAAGGGAAGTCTTAAAACTAGTGAGAGTAGTAGCCTTCCGAATGTGAAGAGGCAAAGAGTTCCAGAAGCGAACACCCGATGCAATAAACGAGTACTGATACGCTGCGGTTCTACATGCAGGAGATATAAGATCTAAAGCTGAACTCCTAGTACTACCCACAGCAGAGGCAGAAGATATCAGCTCGTGGACAGACTGGCCAAATACCGAGGCATTTGGCATATAAAAAGCCCTGTATATGGCAATGCCCAGAAAGTAATGGCGCCTCTCATCGACTTTCAGAAGGCTAGCACTCCTAAAGTAAGGCGTGATATGATCAGACTTTCTAACATTATATACAAAACGCACGCTTGCATTCAGGGCTCGCTGTAGCCTGATATTTTCAACAACACCTATATCCGTCAACACTAGTGAGCAGTAGTCAAATAAAGGATTCATAAGCGCTTTTACAAGTTTTAACCTAATCCTAGTAGAAAGACACCCTTGATTGGACCGTAATTGGTACAGAGTAGAATAGATTCTAGAGCAGACAGCCGTAACGGTTTCTCTCCAGCTAAGGGTGGAGGTTATGACAACACCAAGGCTACGCACAGCGGTAGCAAACGGAATGGCAAAGTTATCGACAATGATAGGAGAAACAGTATCAAAGTTAATTGCATTGATGTACCTGGAGGAACCAAGCAGCAGTGCAGATGTTTTACCCGCATTGAGAACCAAGTTATTGTCACAAGCCCCCCCAATTGCAGAATCTCACTATACTAACATTAAGATTAGCAATACACTGATTAAGATCACAGGGGTGGCATTGAGCACACACCTGGATGTCATCCGCATATCGAATAATAAAGTAATCTGCGAAGACCGAAGCAACATCTGCCGTGTATAAAAGGAAGAGCAGAGGGCCCAACACTGAGCTCTGCGGTACACTAGACGTAACTACATGCCACGAAGAGACAGAGTCCTGAGATCGCACTGCACATTTGCGGTCAGAAAGATAAGACCAGAACCAACGTAGTACCGGACCCGAAAACCACAGGGACGAGAGCTTACGCAGCAAAATGATATGGTTGACCGTGTCAAAGGCTTTAGAAAAATCAAAAAGTACCAGCACAGTTATTTTCCTCTTATCAATGCCTAGTCGCACGTAGTCTGTTAGCTTGATGAGAGCATCTTGAGTAGAACGACCCTGACAGAAACCATACTGCGAATCATCAATAAAGTTTGTATTATGGAGAAATTGTAACACATCCTTATACACTATACGCTCCAGGACTTTAGATAGTTCAGGGATAATAGAAATCGGCCTGAAGTGACTTAGCTCAGAGGGGTTTTTGACCTTGGGTACCGCCGTAATATATGCATACTTCCAACAAGCTGGGAAAAAGGAGTAGGACAAAGAGAGGCTGCAGATCTCCAGACAGACCGGCAGAATTGAGGAAGAACAGGCCTTCAAGAGCCTAGGAGGAAGCAAGACACTGCCAGCAAGAAGTGAGTCAGAGAATTTGAAAAATTTTAGAAAAGCGGGAAGGTCTATCGGAGAGAAGTAAAAGCTCTCTTCTTTATAAGGTGGCAATGGCACCAGATCAACCGGAAAAGCTGACTGCCCCCTACATGCTAAAGTTGGTTTGAAAGTACTACAAAAGTAGTCACATAGTTGGTCAGGACTAAAGCAGTACACCGAGGAACGATTACTCCTAGGCACAACATTAAGATTCCGTAGACAGCTCCACAGCGTCCTCGGATTAGAGGAACGGTTTATAGAGTCAAGGCAGAACTTTTCCCTGGCAGCTCTAATGATAGCACGTACCCTACTTCGCGCCCGAGCATAATTCTCCCGCAGTATTACATATGAGGGCGAAACCGGAGTGAGGCGGCGCAACCTGCAACGGAGTTTATTCCTATTAGCTATAGCTACCCTAATACTGTCGGTCAACCACGGTGTAAACGGCCTTCTAGGCGAGAAGGTGTAGCTCGGTGCAAACTTATCTAGATGGGATAATAATAGGTGGTTCAGCGCACAGGTAGCCTCATTAATAGAGCCCGATTGGAATAACGTATTTTAGTCAAAATTTACAAGAGAGGACACGGCCTCAGGAATAGTAAGATTATCCCAATGCCTACCCCGTATGGCAGGAGAAGGATATGGGGTATTACAGGAGATTTTATACTCCACACTAATAAGGTCATGCCCAGAGAGAAACGGCATAGGAGCTTGAGACGAGTTGGAGACCCTGTCCTCACAGTCCACTAAACTGATATCCAGCCAAGTATGCGAAGTGGAGGTATGGTGCGTTGGCCGATAAGGCAGTAAAAACAATGAAGAGAGTTCGATAATCCTACGCAAATAAGTAGAGTCAGGAGTAGTCGTACAAAGGTCCGTATTAAGATCACCCATAATGATCTTGCAAGAATAGTCCTGAGAGAAATCCATGAGGACGTTTTCTAGATCCGCGTTGAAAGCAACACATGGTGGCCGGTAAATAACACCAAGAAATAGCTTGGTGGAATTCACTAATAGTTCCGCATATAGGTACTCCACTCGTGGCATATATATATCAGAGGAAGACGAGCAGATTAACTTTACATTGTATCTGCTACGATAATAAATGCATACCCCTCCACCCCTCCTATGCGTTCTATCACAACGCAATATGAGATAACCCGGCAGCTCAATAACATCATTTAAAATCATTGGCGTTAGCCAAGTTTCAGAGACCATAATGATGTCATATGAGTGGTGCATAAAATAGTTTTTAAATTCAATATAATGTGCCGGTATCGACTGCGCATTTATATGACAGATGTGCAAAACATTGCCAATCGACGGAGAAGAGGCAGGTGAAGTAGAGGGGGGGGGGGGGGGAGCTTCACAAAACCAACTTAGAGAGATCAGATGGCGAACTGATTCTAAGAACCGGTGCCGACCTAGTTTTTCTGACTTTAATATTGCCATAATCATCCACCCAATCAAATTCATATTTCGCTTTCTTAGCAGCAGCCTTAGTATCGCAGAGTAGTTTATATAACGCTGGGGGCAAAAACCTATTTATATATAAATTAGACTTATTAAACGACGCATCAATCAAATCCGCAGTAAGACAACCCACCGAACGCTTAGCTGCAATGACAGAGTCAGCACACGCCTCATTTTTGAATTGCACCAGTAGAGTACCTGGCTTATCCAAGACAGCAGCACGTAGACGACGAGAATTTAGAACGTCATCAGGTCCAACGTCAGTACTGAGAGCCTTGAGAATCCTCTCAATAAGTGAGCTATCAGGAGTACTAGACTGCGGTATACCCGAAAACAACAGGCGAGCTTTATTACTGCTAAACTCCAATTGATTGATACGGGCCTGGAGGGCGTAGGTTGTGTCGTGCCCCAGCTCCTTACCGGCAGAAGATTCTAATGCCTTAATCCTGTTATCCAGCTTATCACACATACCCCTGAGTTCCCCCACCACGTCCTCCACTACCGTAATGCGCGCCCCCATACTGTCCAGTTTTGTGATGCACGAATCAACCTTGTCAGCCAGCATATCAATTTTTGACAATTTAGAATTGATAGCATCCAAGTTTTCATTCAAGCCAGCAAAAAGCAAGGCCAACGACGGGTCAGCCGCCTGCGACACTCCAGCATTGATTGACGAAGCTGTTGTCACATTAACCATATTACTTGAACACTCACGCTGAGACATAGGAGCAGAAGCAGACAATTTAGCGCAAATAGTGCAATTCTGCTGAGGAATAACATCCTTGTCCTCCAGTTTCAATTCCCGACGAACACAAATCGTATGGTAGCCATGATCTAGGATAAAGCAGAATCTCGTAAGATCTGCCTTACCGACATAGCCGCCGCATATACCACAATTAATCGCAGGCATTACAATATAATGAGGAGAGTAAACAGAATCAATTAATATATAAAGATTAACTTAACGCATCCAGGTGCAAAATGAGCGCATGCGCAAGCAGTACAAGAAGCCAGGAGGAAAGCAGTAGCAGAGTGGCAAAAGCAGCGGTTGAGATGTGGCGATATTATACCATGTAAGAACAGTCCTCAATATCCAGTGCGAGGTCACTTCCCCGATGTAAACAATACGGAGCGACGTGATGTAGAACACACTGTGCTATCCAGACATGCGCAGGTGGCAGGCAGAACAGATTAGGCGGCAAGCAAACTTTGAGGTTAGACTCAAATCGTGATAACAAAGAGTCAAATTGTCACAGTAATTGAAATAGCACCAATAATGAATATTATCTCACTAGATAGCCTGAGATTTGGTGTTATAAAAGCTGCAACAGAACCCCCACGGGGAAATTATGGCAGCAAACTATCTTACTTAATAGTAGGAACAGAAATACAAGCAAGCAGTATCTACTTGAGAGAGAGAGAGAGAGAGAGAGAGAGAGAGAATGGGAGGTTGCGAAATGAACGATCGTTGAAGTTTTTAATTAAAATTTATATATATATATTGTAACGTCGTATTTGCGGCCTGGCCTTACGAGTGCGTTCACTGAGGTTATTGCCTGAGGAGAGATTTGTATCGTCACTCTTTTAGGGCCTTGGTTTGCCAGGGGATAGGCAGTGACCAAAATCGACGCACAATGCACGCGGAGGGAGTCATTGGCCGGGTAATCGAATAAGTAAATGATCAGCTTAAAAAAAAATACAGTGTACTTTAATTATTACGGGTCGGCAAGCGTTCTCATAATTACAATAGGGTATTCCCTAAGTTGTATTACAATGATAAAAGATGATTAGATAAAATAGCCATTATCTCAAATACTCCATAAAGGGGAGGAGATCAAATATGGTCGATCGTTTATGAGGAGTTGGGCGCCAGCTTGCTAGATCCGTTACTGTGGTCCTCCGCGGCTGACCGGCCTGAGGCTTTCTCTGGGTATGGACCAAGACGCTTCATGTGATACTCTGAAAATAATATAGGGGCGGCTAGGGCAGTGCGATTCGCACAGGTATGCGTCGGGAGGACTCCGAGGAAGCTCGATGCCGCGTTCCTCTGACGAGGGACTACACCCCGTCTTAACGTGTATTCTGGAAATACAAAGGGGTCCCCTACGCGATTCGCGGCCTGTTACACCGACTTACTACTTCCCAAACCGACCCCGGAAGAATTACGTAATAATAATAATCCATGGAAAGAATCAATGTTCGGACTAATACGTCCCTCCCGATTTGAGGGATTGTCGCGCAGCCGAACACGGAACGGCTACCCGCGCCGGACGAAGCTCGAGAAAAGAAATAGAACAAAGGCAAATAATAGGTCCTGATTTCTCTTAAGAAGAAACCAGGTTTACCTGAAATCTAGTGCTACTTAGGTGATAGGAACAGGATAGGTGGTGTAGCATGCTCCCGTGCGTGTCCTCCACCGCCAGATT
Source organism: Prorops nasuta (assembly GCF_024137725.1). NCBI lineage: Eukaryota > Metazoa > Arthropoda > Insecta > Hymenoptera > Bethylidae > Prorops > Prorops nasuta. The sequence continues at coordinate 1,110,408 of NW_027116821.1, read as the reverse complement.
GACAGCTACGCCTCATGCGATGCTGCTAGTTCCAGCTCCACAGATTCATGCACTCACTACGCACTATCACCTCGAGGCAATCGACTACAGGGCACTGTCCTTACCGAAAAAGGTGTCTCGACGACGAAGAAACAAAAGAAAACGGGGAGCACGTCCGGGTTCAAGGATTCCCCAATTACGAGTAACTCGGGGGACAGTGGCACGCGAGATGGTTACCGTCGCGCGTGCGCGGATCGACCCCCTATCGACCTGCGATCGAACCCATTACGCGTAGTGATCGCGGGGTCACACAGGTGGCGCCTGCCCCTCCCTTTTACAGGGCAAGGAGGAGGCAGAGCTTAATGACTAGGATTTGACGAGCGGATGCTTCGTCACACTCCCCCTCCCTAAAACGATACCCAGGGTCTCCAATAGAGGATGCGAGCGGATTAATGGCCGTGCCAAGGACAGTGAAGGGAAAGGTCTGGTGATAATGGAACGGGTTAGAATGCTGCCAAAAAAAAATTTTTATTATGTAGGACAAAAGAAAGGTATATATAAAAAAAAACAAATGAAATACACTGTTTTCCCCGTGCCGTCATTTCAGCAATAATAAGGGGCTGTTAGTGACAATTAATAATAGGCGTGTGCATGCACACAGCACAAAAAAAAACAAACGTCCCTTTTTGGCGACGCTTCATTGCGGAAAGTTCGCAGGGCCCAAGACCGATCTAGTTTCCAGAAGGGGGAAACGATGAGATCAAAAAAAAGTAATCCTTAGGATTGGGGCTGTTTACTGCCTATTGTAAGAAGAGATCTATGGTCGAATAATATTAAATATATGAATGTAGTGGAAGGACCAAACAGGAAAGAAAGAGAATAGAATATTTTAGGCCCTCCTCTACTTCTCCCCCTATTCTAGGGTTCTAGGGTAGTTGCCCTGTTCAGAGCGTTGGCTCTCCTTCGGTGGGCAAGTCCAGGGATGGTCCTCCGTGGTGTCCAGGGCCGATGGCAAGCTGGCGTTGAACTCGATCACGGTTTTCGGCCCACCAAGTTCGTCGTTGGGCTCGTTCCAGGGGGCTTCTCAATCGCTGGCAGGCCCAAGCACCGGGGGCGGAAAATCGTCCGTCCAACGGAGTTCTTCCGGGCGTGGGGGTACGGGTAGTCCCTTTTTAGCCCAGTGTTTGGGAGCGCAGCGCAGGCAGGTCCTGATGGACCCGAAGGCCCACCCGCACCCCGTACAGAAATCAAACCATTTCTCCTCGGGGCAGTCCGGCCAGACATGACCTGGCAGGCGGCATTGCCAGCATCTGTCCCGCACACAGGGGCCCCTTGTCCACCAGGACGTCAACGGCTTGGGTCGGACGGGCCGTCCGGAAACCTCTCCCGGGTGGGAACTGGCGGTCGATTTTAGGGAGCTCCCTGCAGCGCAGTCGCTCAAGTGGACCGTGGTCAGGCTGGCCAGGTCGGGTACTTCCCCCGGAGCACACATCAGGGTTGACGTTAGGGGGAGTTCTGGCCGAGGTGATAGATCCGTTGAATTATCCTTGCTTGGTGCCGTATAGAATGAGGCTGGGTCATCGTAGGATTCGTCCTCGGCCTCAGGTTGACACCTCCAGCCGCTCGGGGCCTGATGCTGGTCCCATAGCAGGAAGTCAATTGGGCGCACCAATAGCGTGCCCCTTCCGGTCGACTCTTCCAGTTCGATGGTCTCGGTGATGTAAGTTCGCTTCATATCGGGTCGTTTCATCCAAGGGGTGATGGTAGCGGATAAAGAGAGGAAGAAAAAAAGAAAAAAAAACTAGGTTATTGCTTTACAGGAGCATTACTCCTTTCCCCTTTTCCTTTCTACTCCCAGTATCACCAGTCGTCGCAGTAAGCGGGAGGACCAGTCAGCAAATTCTGAGCTCGTACAGTCCCGCCCAGCACGAACCGATAGCAAGGGGAATTTACCCACAAGGAGAAACCGAGTCCAAGCGAATGAGGAGAGGGAAGGAAAGAAAAAAAAAATCATTAGGAAGAGGAAAAGGAGGAAAAAAAATGAATGGTGGTTCTAATACTACCAACTAGCGATAGGGTTAGGAAGAAGGAGGTACTATGATAGGGGGACGAGGGCGACTGCCCTTTAGGGTTGATGCTACTTCAACTGGAGTGACCAACAAAACAAAAAAAAAAAAGAATCTCGAAAGTTACTGGTACTACTAGGTGGTAAAGGCATACATGATGAATAAAGACAGAATAGTAACTAATTATTTAAAAGAGAAATTAATGAAATGCAATATGTCACACAATGATATTCTCATATGCATACTTTTGACTCTCGCTATAAAGGAAGATAATAAAGAAAAAATATTAAGTCTTCTATGAACGTGCCCGGAGACGTCCGGACCATGTTTTTCGTAAATCATCACTCTTGCGAGGAAGTTCGGGTGAGCTAGAAGGTTGTGTTGGTGAGACAACTTCTTCCGGAGGCTTAGTAGCTTTTCGCTCAGGGTATTCCCTTGTCGAGGTATTAATTATTGGCGCTTCAGTGTGCAATTCATGTAAATCATCCTGAATGTCGGGATAGACCGCCAGGAATGGTTTCAAATCCGAGATATGCACTTGAGGGCTACGGCGTGAGTCAGGGTCGATCAGTTCATAAATGACTGGAGAAATTACGCGAGCAATTGTATAGGGCCCTGAGAACCTCGGAGCCAGCTTGGCTGCAAAGTTATCTGATGCAGAGGATAGCGTATGGTTTCGTTTCCAAACGAGGTCTCCGGATTTGAACATCAAGTCTCTTCTACCCTTATTATAGTAAGTAGCCTGGCGTACACTTGCTTTTTCCATTTGTCGCTTTACAATATCATGAAGGTGTTGCATGCGCTGTAATCGTTCTGCCCAGGCGGTGGTCTCAGTTAGTTGTATATCTCCTGGGTTTGTTTCGCGAGCTTGCGGGTCCCTAACGCATTCGATTTCTCTTCCAAAATTTAAAAAGGCCGGAGTTACGCCAGCAGTCGCATGAAAGGAGCTATTGATAGCAAAGCGGTATTCGGCTAAGTGAGTGTCCCACTCACGATGGTCTTGCCCTAAGAACGCGGTGATCATACCTTTTACCACACGATTTACCCGTTCGACAGGGTTAGCTTGGGGGTGATATGGAGCTATCATGAAATGGCGGATACCACGCCGGTTAGTAAATTTCCGCACATGTTGGTTGGCGAATTCGGTACCGTTATCTGAAAGCAGTACTCGGGGTGCTCCCCATCTATATACAATCAAGTCTTCAAAAGCGGAAAGTATAGTTTGAGCTTGGGCCTTACGCAACGCTTTTATCTCAACCCATCGAGTAAAGTTGTCAAGGAAAACTACAATGTAACGGTTTTGGGATTTACTAGGGGGTAATGGTCCCATAATATCTACTGAGACTACTGTCCAAGGACCCTCTGATACTCGTGGTGCCATCAGCCCTGGCGGTGGGGCTTGACTGACTTTGGTCTGTTGGCAGACAGTGCAGGCTCGAACAAATTTGCTTACATCTCTATGTAGTCCTGGCCAATAATAATGGAGATTCAGACGATGAATGGTCTTCGTAGTTCCCAGGTGTCCAGCGGAAGGTTCTTCGTGTGCTGCAGCGATGACCTTGGATCTTTCTTCGCGGGGCAAAACCAGTTTCCAAGCGTTCAGGTCTCTTCCTAAGGTCTCATGCCTCTTTGTCGGTTTATGGCAATACATGCGGTCATTTTCTATCTTCCAAGTGGGAAATGACTTGGGAGATTGTTTTATTTGGGTGGTTCTTTGTAGATACCATTTGTCTTGAGTCTCATTAATTGCAGCCAACTCGTCTTCATTTGGCGCATGGTGATCATCTTCGAAGGCTCTCGAGAGGGCATCTGGAACATGGTGCATAGCTCCCTTTCGATGAACTACGGTGTAATTGTAGGCTTGTAGAGCCAGAGCCCATCGAGCTAAACATCCTGTGGGATCTTTTAGATGATGTAGCCACCTAAGACTCTGCTATGGTCGGTTACCACTGTAAAGGGATATCCCTCCAGGTATGGCCTAAGCTTTTTAATAGCCCAAACGACTGCTAAGCATTCCTTTTCGGTCACGGTATATTTACACTCTGCTGAAGTTAAGATGCGATTAATGAAGACAATTGGATGTTCTTCCTCGTCGATCTTCTGGACAAGTACGGCGCCTATGGCGTAGTCACTGGCATCAGTCTGTAAATAGAAATGGTTTGAAAAGTCTGGTCGGGCTAGAACTGGGGCCGTACATAGGGATTGCTTCAGGTTGTCAAAGGCTCGTTGTTGGTCCTCTTCCCAGTGCCAGGATACATTTTTCTTCAGTAGTTTGACTAAGGGTATCTTTTCCTCGGATAAATGCCGCAGGAATTTTGCATACCACCCTATCATTCCAAGAAACCTACGCAACTGTTTTAATGAAGTAGGTGGAGGGTAATCTAGTATGGGCCTTACTTTGTCAGGATCCGGTATTAGACCGCCTTGATTTACCAAATATCCTAGGAAGCGAACTTCCGCACAGCATAATTGACTCTTCTCCCAGTTGATTTCTAGGTTAGCCTTTTCGATGATTTTGATGACTCGCTCCAGCCAGGTCAGATGGTCCTTGAAGGTGGTAGTGACGATGATGATGTCATCAAGATACGCGAACACGTTAGGTTCTAATTCTGGACCGATTAGGCGATCTATGAGTCGTTGGAATGTAGCGGGTGCGTTGGTCAACCCGTATGGCATTCTGGTAAAGTGAAATAGTCCTTTCCCTGGTACGATAAATGCAGTGATTTCTTTACTGGACTCTTCCAAGGCGACCTGAAAGTATGCTTGACTTAGGTCCAACGTGGAGATGTACTTAGCCAATCGTAACTTGTCCAAAATGGCCTCGATATGAGGGAATGGGTAAGCATCCTTCTTCGTAACAGAGTTGACCTCTCGATAGTCAATACAAAAGCGATACTTTCCGTTGGGTTTAGGGACGATCACTGGACAACTTGCCCACGAGCTAGAGGATCGCTCGATGATTTCACTGGCTAACATCTTATCTACTTCAGCATGCGCTATTTCATAGATCTTAGGGGATATCCTCCTAGAGCGTTGTCTAATAGGTGTATTTCCCTGGACATCAATTCGGTGTTTTACCAAGGGCGTTATTCCTGGTTTGTCTGATACTGGTTTGGCGTGTGTCTTCTTGAATTCTTCCAGAATAATTTCCTGTGTCCTATCCAATTCAACAAGGGCGGCACAATCAGTGGTATTCCTCGCTGTGACTTTGATTAGGCTCTTCGGGAAGGTGTGCCAATTTCCTCCTTCAGTCTTCCAAATTCCTTGACGCAAGTTAATTATAATTCCAAATGCTTTTACGAAATCTATACCTAAAACGCAGTTATAGTCTAGTGTGGGAGCAGCCCGAACGGATAGGATTCGTTTTTCGCCCTCAATAGAGAATTCTAGAAGCGCGTCTCCCGCCGTTGCACATTGACTCCCATCACCTAAACGTAATTTACCTGCTTTGGAAAAATCCAAAAAATCTTTAACTAAATAAATAATACTACTACCGATGTATGTGCGTGCGGCGCCGGTGTCTAAAAGAGCCCTAAACTTTTCGGGACCTATAGTGACCCATAAGTAAGGCCTTTCGTCCTCGACGCTTGGTTTACGGATATCCTTCCGGATCGGTAACACGGTGGCTATTACAGCTATTCTTTCCATTTTGTTCCCTTGTGATCCTCGCGTTATAAGTGGAATCCTGCTCACATCATTCGTACTCCATACGTTTTCTAAATTATTGATGGTTACATCGAAGCGTTTGAGGAAATCCATTCCTAAAATACAATCTAGGGCAAGGGTAGGGATTACACTAAAGGGAAAGTCCGCGGAGTTATTACCTACTCGTATTCGGAAGATTATGTCCGTGGAGATGGCGCAAATTTGCCCATCGCCTACCTGTACGCAATTTAACGGTGCTAGGTGACTATCTGAGGGAATCCCTGAAGCTATTCGAGTATTTATATAACTTCGTTCAGCTCCAGTATCTATCAGTCCAAGGCAAACTATTTCCCCAATTCTTACTTGCAAATAACCACGGAAATCGGGAGGTGCTACTAAGTCACCCATTAAGTTTGGAGGGACCGGCCTCAGAGACACGCTAGCGCTTGTAAAAGAAATAAAATTATTATTAAAACTAGCTGCTTCTCTACTAATAGGGGGATCGCCACTATCTCCTTTCCTCTCCTGATATCGTGCTGGTAAATTGTACGAGTCCTTCTTCAATTTGGATGATCGTTGTTCCAGACACGAATCTTCGGCTCTTCCCTCTGAGGCAGCTTCCAATAATAAACTCCTCTTTTCATCTTCTAAAAATTTGTTAAGGCGAATTCTCTCGGAAGGGATATCCTGTTTATTCGTGAGAGTAGTCCTGTTAGTTTGCACTTGTTTGCGATCTTCAGCTTTGTTTTGGTCGTTTCCTAGATCCAATGGGAGTTTCCTTAAAGTGTTGGGCCTTGGTGGTTTGCTTGAGGCAGCGCTAGCCCCATTCGCTCGCCTCCACTGGCGTTTCCCGGCAGATCGTTATAGTTGTTGACGGTTGGCGGCATGTTTGAAGCGGATATTCTCAGTCTTCGGGGGAAAGGACACTCGGGAGCCCAGTGGCCTAATTGTTGGCAGTTATGGCATGGGCTATTTTCGCGAGTGTGGCGAATATTGATGGTTGTATCGGCTGTTGGCGTATTATCAGTAGTCGTCAGATTTGGAACTAGACGCCAGCTGGTAGCTCCTGGTGGTAGTGGAGGTATCAGCATGTATTGTGGCATCCCTTGTGAAACGACTGGTGCGGTGCCGGCAGTAGGTGTTCCCCTATTCTTGGGTCCTTTCCCAAATCCTCCCGATTTCTTCTTGAAAGTTTTTGCTTCTCCTACGCTAGCCAGAGCGGAATCACTTTGTGATGACGCGTCTGTGGAACTCTTGGGTTTGTTTTTCTTCGCCTGTTGTTTAGGCTGTTTCTGTTCAGACTGGGATTTCGTGTCTGTTTCTTCCTCATCCTCTAGCGGGGCACACTTACTGGTGGTTTTGGACGGCCGGGCATAAACTGCACTAGGAACCGGTACTGTTCCTGTCTGATTGGTGGTGCTTCGGCGATTTTTGATTTTCGTCCATTGTTGTTCCAATTCCTGACCAATTCTAACTAGCCTTCGACTAGAAGTGATTTCACTCTTAAGGAAATGCCTGGTGTACGATGGCAATAGGTTGTCATATATGATAGATAAACGTTTCTTATCCTTAAGAGGTGGGTCTAAGTAGGTGTTCGTACCCGCACGAACTATACTCTTTCTACTTATTCGCGTCGAGGCTGTTCGCGCGGATTCGAGCTACACCTTTTCTACTTCTTCACTATAGGGTTAGCATGGGAAGATAGAAACCCATCTTCGGTGATTATCGAGACCTCGTGACCAGGTCTCGGCTGCGTTCGCGGTTGACGAGTAAGTGGTGGGAATCGAGACGATCTCGAGTTCATTATTCCGAACGGATCGATAGCCTAGCAAGGTGCATTTTTGTACGCGTAACATTTAAGCGTTATTGTGTAATACCTAATTGTATTAGTTAAATTGTTGAAATACATTAACAATAGTTATTGAGTGCTTGTAAAGAGGAACCATCTTAAGTTCATGGTGTACTCTGCAGCATAAGGAAATTTGGAACAAGGGTTTTCCCACCACGTTCGTGGGTTTTTTCCCTCTATCAAGGTTGGTGATCAAATAAAGCAATAAATTAACTTTAGAATTCTCAATTGTCCTTCTCTATCATTCTTATTCTCACCCAGGAATTCAAGAAGTATTTGCTAACAGACAGTAGGAGAATATTGTCTCCATATTTTCCACAAACTCCTGGATTCCTTCTTGATCTCCTTGAAGACGGGAATATGCTTGTTCCTTGATCCGCTTTCTGGATTCTTTGGATGCGAATCGTTGTTTGAACTTTTTCTCGAACTTTTCCCATGTTCGACAATGTTGACCTTCCAATCGGTACCATTTTTCAGCTTCCCCCGATAGTACCACAGGCAATGCCTTGAGCAAATCGCTGTGGGCTATCCCTGATCCTTGACAGCATCTGTCTAATCGTTCTAAAAACGAATACGCACTTTCCTTTCTTTCGTTCACGTACGAGATCTTCCATTTGTGTAGTGCGTCTACTGCTCGATTTTCCCGGACTATTCTTCCTGGACGGTGTCGATGTCGGCGATCGCTAGCTTGGGTATCGTCAGAGCTGTCCGATTGGCTTTCCTTGTCTTCTGAGGACTCATCTTCCGAGCTAGATGCGTGTCGGTTGATTATCCTAGGGCGATCCCTATCTTGTAAGCATTGATGATGGGCAGATATTCTACGTCTTCCAGACGACTCCCTCCCACCTGACTCTGGTTGAGGGTGTGTTTCTACCAGACGCAACGCTGGCTGGTTTGGGACAGGTCTCTCGACCGGAGGTAAATGCCTAGCTTCTTGCTGTATTTCAGGCTCTCGGGGATTTCTGGCTCCAAGGCTGCGATGACAGGTTTCTCCCGGGTTATTTTGGAGTGGTGGCCAATTGCTGGCTGAGTCACCTATATGTATTCCTCCGGCCGCAGCATGGGATTCCATGGATAGGCGTTTGAATTCTTCTAAGGTAGCTTTGGCGATCTTTTGAATCCGCGTAGCTTCTTCTTCTTCCGGTGACAATCGGGTATTTCTTCTTCGCACCGTGGATGTTGCTGCAAAGCACCTTTCTTGGCCATGAGTCATTGAGTTTAGCGAACTCGCTAGGTGATTTCCCCTGTCTTCAAAGGGGGATAGTCCTCTTGTTCCCGAGGGTGGAAGTGGGTCCAGTCTCTAGCCTGGTGCCGAGGTTACGTGAGGCAGAGTATTCAGTCCAGGAATGTATGTGCTGGCCGTGTAAGGCAATATTGGCGAGAATCGTTGGACTTCGGAAGGAATCGATCCTTGTGAACAGCTAACCGTTTGCACGGTGGTGTTTATGGACGCCATGGTAGTTACCGTAGAGGTTACTACAACCGTTGATACTCCTCCAGCTGCTACGGTGATCGTTGTAAGTTCGGCTGGCGTGAGTGTGTTAGTTTCTTCCACTGAATTTCTGTCAGGCATATTGACTTGAGAAGGGGTGAATCCCTCAGCTCCGGCTTCGTCTCTGTTCGGATCCCAACGAGCTGCCGTAGGGCCGAGTTCCTTACGCTTTAGATATCTAATTAGCCTATCTTGGAGTTGGTTGAGTCCCGAGTTAGAATTCAGGCCTTCTTCTTGTAAGGTTCTGACTAAATCGCCAAATGGTAGTGTCATCACCTCCTCTCTAATGACCTGTTCGGTGCGTTTACTATTTTGTCTCTTCTGCGCACGCTTATCTCGACTTCCACTGCTTCTTCCAGACGAACCCATTTTATGATTTCCGGTGTTCAGGAGAGGATGGAGAAAGCTGGCCGACAACGTATGTCTATGTTGGGGGTTAGCTGATTAAAGGTATATTTACTTGAACTATACAAGCCTAATCGCAAATAGTACGTTTAACTTAAACAGTGTACTCACTTGAATAATGAAGCTGAAAAGGGTAAAAACAAGTTTAAACTTCAATAATGAGGCGGTATTTACGCCAAAAGAGGAAAAAAAACAATGATATATAAGGTATAAAAATACTGATGGGGATATTTGTTTATTTATCCTACAATAAGGGAATTAATAATCATCCAACAATCAAAAAAGTCGCCAATTTAATATTTCTTAAATGTTGAATCAAAAGAAAAATAATTGGCTGGTAGTGTATATGTACAGTGAGAAATTTATATAAAAAAAAGTAAGTGATTTTAGGTGACCCTTCTTGGACTTATCGGTCACAAGAAAGATGCACACGGCCGACCTTCAAATCCGTAACTTTTTCTAAGTTGCGGATTTATTTTCGCCCACCGTCAAGTAACAGATCTCGAATTATTCGTTTTCTGCTTCTAGTATAGATTACAGGGTTTCCTCTATAGGGTTATCCCTTAATCCCACTAATTATAAAATTTGCATCAAGGGAGTAGTGTAGTAAGGCCGGTTCTGCCCCCCCCCCCACTCCTGTCCACTCGGATGAGCCTGGTTGCGAGGTAGTGGGGGGAGCCAAGAAGTGCTAAGCGGTGGTGGTGGGGGAAATCGGAGGCTCCACGTGAGCTCGCAGCAAGTATAGGCGAGAGGGTTGCGGGGGTGCGGGAGGATACTTGCAGCATTTTGACGTAACACTCCCACTCCTCTGACGTCAGGTCTCAGTTAGTAAAAGCAGTTTCCTAAATGGTAAAACAGATTCTCCCTGCGTTTTTTTTTGCTCGCGTAACCTTGAATCTTTGCAGCATGCTACTACCCCGTTGAACCCCCTTTACCCTAAATGTAGCTGAGTATGTTACTTTTTTCCATAGCTCAGCAATTTTTGAACTAATATATAATAGCATGCACAAACACACAATTGATTCAAAGTATACTTGGTGCAACGTACTGTTCCGATTTCTCGGTTAAATAAATCCGAGGATAGGGGCCAGGGGACGCGTCAGTTTAACACAAATTTTTCGAAAGATCATAATCAAAACGATGGTTCCTACATTTGTGGACTTTTAAGGGTTTCGATTGAAAGATAATTCTTTTATAGTGAAAGAGTTTGCAGTTTTGCGCGATAAAAAAGTGTTTCACATTTTATTTTCACCACCATTTCCATATTCTTGGTTAAATGAGGCAGAGATAAAACAAGCAAAGTAAGTGAAATTGTTTAATTAAAACAGAAGCTTTTTACTGTAATATTTTTATTTTTACTTCTAGCTGGTTATATTATAACCATCACGGCTTAAATTGGACAGATGGCTATTCACCGTATTATAGGTATAAAGATGTTATAAGGAAATATGTGATAAATGAAGAAGAACAACAAGAGATATTCGTGAAAGGACTAGAAAAAAGGAATTGGCTTAGTGGTATCTGTGATTATACAATAAGTAATGCAGATGAATGCGAGTGGGGAGATTTCAAATTGAAAGACAGCAAAGACAAGTTGGATCTTTCCATGTGCATGAATCATGAAGGTTTATGTGCATTGAAAAATGTTTATTTTATGAAATATATGTATGAAAGAGAAATGTACAATAAATAAGAAACAAAATAAAATTACGTTTCAGTTATTTAAGCAGATTCCTACAACAGTCTTTTTGAAACGATTTTTAACACGTGTTTAAATTGAAGAATAAGCATATCGAGTTTCTACAGTAATTCTATTTTAAAACTAATTTTTATACACACACACACATACCAATTGATGACTAAGTATATTAAATTTCATCTCAATATATGAATTATAAAAAGATGTATCATGGATGAAATGTTTCACTCATTCCACTATAATCGGACTCGAATCAATCTTCCTCTTCTCCCATTTTTCGCATCAATTTTACATTCTCAAAATGTATACCGAACTTTGAAAAAAGTTTAGCTTAATTAAAACTGAGCACGAGTACTCTACATGGGTACGTGAATGTCGTGACCGTATCCAGGAGCTGAGGAACGATAATCGGAATGCATCAGTGGGTACACGACAGAAACATTTTGCTGAAATCGCGAACATCAAGTGCCTTCTGCTTCGTGCATCAAAGGATAAAAGCTCCATTAAATTTGGTTCTGGTTCTCATAATGCGGGAGAACTTATCTGGGAGGAGCTCGAATCAGCGTTTAATAGCCGAATATGTAGTGGTATGGTGATAAATAGTAGTTACATAGGACCACGCAGCTTTCTATTAGATGTAGAAGAAATTGTGTACACCCGTGTAAACCAAGTATTTGATAGTGTAAATAGTGTTAAGATAAACTGTGTATTTAATGGACAATTTGTTTCTAAGGACATTAGTGATGATAAGCATGTATGTACAAAGAATAGCGTATTGTATAAAACTGATAATTTTAAGGAATGGTATAGGCTAAATATTGTAGAGATTTTACTAAAAGAGTTGAGTGAGTTTCAAGAACGTGATAGTGGTTGGGCTCTGGAGAAAATTCTGAGTTTAATAGTTACTATTAATCATTACAATCCACTACATGCTGGATGCAGAATTGAGCTTCCAGCCGCTATTTTACATAAAAAAGCTGTGATAAACATAGACAATGAAGATAGCGCATGTTTCGCATGGTCTGTGACAGTGGCACTATTTCCAGCAATTCCATCTGCCAAATCCTACCGAATATCCTCCTATCCACATTATCGGTCTGTTTTAGATGTAGGAAGTATAACGTTTCCGACCACTCTAAAACAAATTCCGAAATTTGAGGTGGATAATAACATTTCAGTTAATGTCTTTACCATGGAGGAGGTGGGGGAGGAACATGATTGTAAAGCCAAAGTGAACATTGTACCGCTTCAGATAACAAAGATGAAACGTTCTAGGCATGTTAACCTCCTCCTCATCACGGATGACCAGGGAACTGCACACTTTCTTTGTATAAGAAATCTTCCAAGGTTGATAACCAGCCAAATAAGTAAAAGAGAACACAGTGCTCATATTTGTGATCGGTAAGTAAGAATTATACTAGAGATATTAATATTTTATAAAAAAAATACTAATAATATCAATAATTCATTTCAGCTGTTTACACTATTTCCGTACTGCAGATAAGCTACAGTCGCATGAGAGGGATTGTGTGCAGCTTAATGACAACCTGCACGTAATTCTACCAAGGAAAGCTGAAGACTGCTGGGTATCTTTTAAAAACCAGAAGAACAGTGAAAGAGTGCCGTTTGTCGTCTATGCAGACTTTGAATGTTTACTACAGAAAATTGACAATAGTAGTAATAGTAGTAAAAATAGTTACGATTATCAGAAACATGTACCTTTTAGTGTAGGGTATTATTTGAAAAGTGCTCGCGATGCGTCACTCTCATGTTATAATTCACATCGAGGTGCTAATTGCATCGAATGGTTCGTATGCGAGCTCGAGAGCATTGCACGCATCGTCAGCGAAAAATTGAAGACTGTAATACCGATGAATACTCTTAGTGATGTTGAAATTTCGCGGCACTACAGTGAACCTAATTGTCACATTTGTGGAAAACCGTTTCTTCCAAATCAAGTGCGTATTCACGATCATGATCACCTAACTGGTAGATATAGAGGACCGGCTCATAATAATTGCAACTTAAACTTTAAAGACTCGCATGTTATTCCCGTAATATTCCATAATTTATCCGGCTATGATTCACATTTTATTTTTGAGGCGATCGTGAATACGCTTGAGGGATCGGTAAATTTGCTGCCTGTAAATAAGGAAAAATACACTTCATTTAGTAAATATCTGCGAAAGTATAATATACAGCTAAGATTCATCGATTCGTTCAAATTTATGGCATCCAGTTTGGATAAATTGAGTTCATATCTGAATAGATGTCAGCTGAAAAATTTAGAGTCACAATTTTCGGAATTAAGTATTGAACAGTTCAGCCTGCTTACGAGAAAAGGTATTTTTCCTTACGATTATGTGGATACCATTACTCACTTGGAAGAAACGGTTTTACCTGCACGAGAGTTGTTCTACAATAGACTGTCCGATAGCGATATCACGGAAGAAGCATATAATCATGCCAAAGAGGTATGGACCAAATTCTCTGTGACAACACTCGGGGAGTACAGCGATCTTTATTTAAAGACCGATGTCCTATTGTTGGCCGATGTTTTCGAGAGTTTTCGCGATAGCTGCATGAAAAATTATAGTTTAGATCCCGCTCACTATTATACGCTTCCAGGCTTCACTTGGGACGCGATGCTCAAGCATACGGGAATCCGTCTGGAACTCTTCACCGATGTGGACATGTTGCTTTTTATTGAACGCGGTATACGCGGTGGTTTGAGCCAGTGCTCCCACCGCTATGAGAGGGCCAACAATCGGTACATGCGAAACTACGATCCGGCGGAACCGTCGAAATACTTGATGTATTACGACGTTAATAATCTATATGGATGGGCAATGTGTCAACCGTTGCCTACCCACGGTTTCCAATGGATCGATGACGCTGCCAATCTCGACATCCTTAATGTGTCCGAGGATTCGTCCGAAGGCTATATTTTGGAGGTGGACTTGGAATATCCACGCGAGCTTCACGACAAACACTCCGATCTACCATTCTGCCCGGTGCGTGAGAAGCCGCCAGGTTCACACCAGGAGAAACTGCTCGCAACCGTCGACGATAAGACGCGTTATGTGATACACTACCGTGCTCTACAGCAGTGTATACGTAACGGTATCGTCTTAAAACGCATTTATCGCGGTTTAAAGTTCCGGCAGCCCACCTGGCTGAAGGCGTATATCGAATTAAATACACGCTTGCGGACAGCCTCGAAAAACGATTTCGAGAAGAATCTCTTCAAGCTAATGAACAATGCAGTATTTGGTAAGACTATGGAAAATGTTAGGAATAGAGTTGACGTGAGGCTCGTAACCAAGTGGGAGGGAAGATACGGGGCGGAAGCGTTGATTTCCAAACCGAATTTTCACAGTCGTGCGATATTTAAAGAGAATTTGGTCGCTATTCAATTGTTGAAATTATCCGCGAAGTTTGATAAGCCCGTGTACGTAGGCATGAGCATTTTAGATATTTCAAAGACCTGTCTGTATGAATTCCATTACGATTATATGCTTCCTACATTCGGTAGTAAATGTAAAGCGATATATACCGACACGGACAGTCTAGTGTACAGTATCGAGTGTGACGATGTTTACTCGGTCATGAAACGTGATCTAGTCAAATTCGAAACCAGCGATTACCCTGCTGATAATCGGTACGGCTTACCTCGAGTCAATAAAAAAGTGCCTGGGCTAATGAAGGATGAGAACAATGGAAAGATCATGACAGAGTTCGTTGGACTGAGAGCGAAAATGTATACCTTTAAGGTGCAGGACTGTACGAAAAATACCAAAAAGGCTAAGCGGGTCAAAGGTTATGTTATCGATAGAAACATAACCTTTGACGACTACAAGGATTGTTTGGATAATTTCACCGTACAGTCCCGTAACCAAAATTTAATTCGTTCGAAATTGCACAAGGTGTTTTCCACTACTCAGCGAAAAATTGCTCTCAGTCCGTATGACGATAAACGTCACATAACACCCGGTTCTGTAGCGACTCTACCTTGGGGACATCATAGGTTAAAAGACTAGATTTTAATAGCTGTATTTATTGTATTATATTTTATTACATAAATTATTATTATTATTATTACAAAACATTATTCTTATTTATCCACGAATTATGCGTTTTATCCATTCCTAACCATTTTACAAATACCTTATTCCCTTTCTTACGCAATATCTTCTCTACCAAGTATACATCAGGACTAGCTGTTTTTAAAAGTTCATATTCATAAAATCCACCATGTATGTCTGTACCACGAGAATCTCTAAGTAGATACGTGGCAGGATTTGTCCTTTGCACTTTTGTAATTTAAAATATTTCAGTAGTCCAGTTCGGTGTGTAACCTTTAGCAAACGCATTTTTGTATTTACTGATTCGCACGAAATCACCAGCCTTGAACTTGGTACGTCCAACGATCTTAATGTTGCTATATACAGTAGCAAGCAGATGCTCAGCATGCTCAGGTTTCACGTCAACGGGTCGCATTCCTATAGTACGATGTCTTCGCGCGTTATAATCATCTACCAGCTGTTGCAGTATATTTCGCCATTTGTAACTACCGTCCAGTGTAAAACGTTTCCACATTTCGGTTTTTAACGTTCGATTCCAACGCTCGACTATTGACGCTTTTAACGTGCTGTACGTGGAGTAATGATTTATTCCACGTTTTTTCATGAGCAGTTGAAACTCGTTGTTGTAAAATTCTTTACCATTATCAGTTTGCAAATTTTTGGGACATCTTCCACTCTTTAAAATTTTTCCCATAGCTGTGGTCACTTCCTTACCACTTTTTGTCTTAAGCGCTACTGCCCAACCATACTTCGATAAGGTATCAATCACTGTCAGAATATAGTGATGACCAGTATCAACATAATAACGCATATCAACAAGGTCAGCCTGCCAGAGATCATCGAAACCACGTATTATGACTTTTCGTCGTGGAAAATTCCTTCTCACAGGGACATGTAACTCTTGCACCAGTTGTTTCTTTTCTTCACTCACGATTTTCCCTGATTCTCTTTTTACAACCTTTCCCCCAGGCACATATAATTTCTGTTTCTTTTTTTCACTCATGATTCTTTTTCTTTCGAAAGCAATCGATTATCATGAGTATAAAATGTATGATGCATCCTAAACATTCACTTTTTGGATCCATCATTAATCTTGCTGTTTGTTTGCAAAAGTTTTGCCTCAATCTCCTGTATTTTTTTATTTATTCTTTCTTCAATTTTCTCCTCCAATTTAGCTAAACTGTGTTGCAAGAACTTTATATTCACAGCACATGTATTATTATCAGAATCAATAGTCAAATTTACTATTTTTTTATTATTCAAATCCAGTGCTCTTTTAGTCACATTTAATGTACCAATATTAAATTCTTTCCTTACGTTAAAACCACTACCAAATTTGTTAATTGACATATTGACGTGTGGTACGCAACTGAAGAAAATGTTTATAAACTGTACCCTTTTATAGAATAAGATCCTCTTCACGCAACTCTTCTATTATTGACTGTATTTCATTATGGTGGTTTGTATGACCTGCGGTGGTTGATGCAATTAAAAGTCGCAATCGATCAACTAATTCATTAGGATCGTTCCAATGTATATAGTTTACAGACTCATCAGTAACACGCATAAATCCACTACCAGCTATCACTCGTTGTGATGGTACTTTATTGTAAATTAGTGGTTGAATAATTTTCTTATACTTTGGACCCTTATTCCCTTGAACCTGTTGGTAACTATCATTTGCTCTTTTATATGATTTAGTTTGTTCAAGGATTTGCTTATATATGATCTTGTCATCAATGGTGTAGAGCTTTCTACCAGGCTCTTTCATGAAGATTAATTCAAAAAGACCTCTCGTACCAATATAGCGCTTTTTATCAATTAAAATATCACCTTCATGACTAATATCAAATGTACATCTTCCCATCACATATTGGTTCCTTTCATCTAATGTAACTCCGAAACCGTGATCGATTTCATCTTTATTACCGAAAAGGAGCAAATGCATATAATGACGTGCAATAGGTGGAAATGATCTCCAATCTATGGAATGATTTATTTGTTTTTTGAGCAATCCTAAGGTTTCCTGTCTTGATGTTGAATGTGATGATGATGTAGACTCTTGTCCTGGCTCTGAATGTAATGATGCAGATTCTTGTCCAGGCTCTGAATGTAATGATGTAGATTCTGGCATTGATTTCATTGGTAATATTGATTTATCAAAAGTAGATTTTTCATCATTATCATCATAGATCATCAATGATTTATTTGTAAGAGTACCGTCATTGTTATGCAATTTCTTTTTTTTCTTGATAATATACTCATTGGGGGTTGAAGTATGATAACGTTTCCGCTTCTTGTCATGATTTAGATCAATGTTTAAGTCATAAGATTCTTCATTGCTATTATCTGTTTGCATAACTAGTTTTTTCAGTGGATCAACTATTGGTTTAAAAGTTTCATTCAATCTACTTTCCACCATTGATCTTTCCGATTTCAGTGCGCGATGTTTTTCACGAATCACCTCACTCGTTTCAGCAATCTTCTTAAGTAGTGACTTTTTATCCATTTTTTTTTTGTAAACTTTTAATTGTTTAAGCAGTCAATGTGCTAGTTCAATCGATCTTTAAAGCTGTTCAATCAACTAGTTTAGCAGTTCGACCGACAGGTTCAGCGGTTCGATTGACCGGTTTAGCGGTTCGACCGACCGGTTCAACGGTTCACCTGACCGGTTTAGCGGTTCAACCGATCTGTTTAGCGGTTCAACCGACCTGTTTAGCGGTTCAATTGAGCTGTTCAGCGGTTCAACCGACCTGTTTAGCGGTTCAATCGAGCTGTTCAGCGGTTCGATTGACCGGTTTAGCGGTTCGACCGACCGGTTCAGCGGTTCAATCGAGCTGTTTAGCGGTTTAACCGATCTGTTTAGCAGTTCAATCGAGCTGGTTAGCGGTTCAACCGACCTGTTTAGCAGTTCAATCGAGCTGTTCAGCGGTTCAACCGACCTGTTTAGCGGTTCAATCGATTGGTTCAACGGTTCACCTAACCAGTTTAGTGGTTCGATCGACCTGTTTAGCGGTTCAATCAATCGGTTTAGCGGTTAACCGACCTCTTTAACGATTCGACCGACCGGTTTACCGATCCAAGTGACCCGTTTATCTGTATAACTGGTTTGCTTAATAATGTAACCGGTCCGTTTTGTGTAATTAAAAGCTTTACACTGTTCAATGCACTACGTTAAACTAACACTTTCCAGCACTGATATGATGCTTTATGCTACTCGATGGTTGCATACTCATTGAATCCCTTCCGATATCGACCATTTTGCATACCACTGTCCTTATCAATTACTAAAAATCCATAATCTTCCTGCCAACACTTTGAACACAATTCGCAAAATTTTTCAAAGGTCATATCAGTGTTTACATGATCTTTGTAAACATGCTTCAAGTTAGTCCCATCCTGCTTAAAAATGATTATCATATTTGCATTGTCACGAATCAGATGTTTTGGGATCTTGGCATAGGTCTGACAAAGATAGAAGCAATCGATGCTCGAGTGCCGACCCATTGAAAAGTAGTCTCTTATATTGTCCTGCTTAACGCTTGCCACATCATCAAATATAAAGATTGAATTTGGTAATGCATCTGTCACATTTATAACCTCACTATTATTTGAAAATTGATGATAACCAATTTCCTCCATATCTGTCAATAGCTGTTCCAAGTAACGGTACTTCGGTTGCTGTAACGATTTCGAGTAAACGTACAGGTTGTCAAATCTTACACCGTGAGGACTCTCAATAAGACTTAGCAATACGTTTGTTTTCCCACAATTTGAGGGTCCGCAAACTATACAGCGTATAGTTGACGGTAGCAAAGTTCCATGACGTTTCATATCACTAACGGTGGCAGTGTGATAATCGGTATTAGAGATATTGATACTTAATGGCTGCTTTACGAAATGCATTCTCGAACGACTGTGAGGTTAAATCTTAATTGCACGAGCTATTTATAAGCATGAAATCAGAGAATTGAATCAGTTTTCATTATGCCTGCATTTGTGTTGGATGTTACAAGTTTGGAGGAGTTAAGCAGTGATCAATTGGAATACGTACCGAAAATTGTACTTTTAAAGTACTTTTCACACAGTATTGACAGATATTGGAATAAATTACCCAAGCATATTCGTGCAGATCCTGAGGTTCAAAAATATCGCTATTGTTTACAACATTTCAATCTACCTAATACTACTCATGCGGATGGACTACCACCGTTGATAAAAGATTGTTATACATGTCGTGCGTCGGATGTGGATCATTTCTCAATAAAACAATAAACAAACTACCGTTTGAGCTTCATTTACCGGGATACAATTACTGTGGACCAGGAACTCGACTTCAAGAACGATTAGCACGTGGTGATCGAGGTGTGAACCAGCTGGACGAAGCCTGTCTGGAACACGATATCGCATATTCACAATATAAAGACCTATCGCAGCGTCATCAAGCTGATAAAGTGCTCGCAAAACGTGCACGTAGACGTATCACAGCTGGTGAC
This sequence comes from Prorops nasuta, assembly GCF_024137725.1. Lineage (NCBI taxonomy): Eukaryota > Metazoa > Arthropoda > Insecta > Hymenoptera > Bethylidae > Prorops > Prorops nasuta. The sequence continues at coordinate 1,090,692 of NW_027116821.1, read as the reverse complement.
GCAACCTTGGGTGAGCGTGCTGCAGCAACAGCTGTCTGGGCGTCTATGAACGCAAAGCGTAAACTTGGTTTAGGATTACAAACAGATATGGTGAGGAAAGCAGCAGTGAGAAAAACTGGAAATAGTGCTGCAAAAAAACGTAAAATTCGAGTGCCTAAAAAACGGGGCGGCTTGTTGCCTCTGCTCCCACTGCTAGGTGCGGTGGGAGCACTAGCAGGTGGAGCATCAGGTATAGCGAAAGCTGTAAACGATGCCAAAGCTGCGAAAAAACAGTTGGAAGAAATGCAGCGTCACAATCGTATGATAGAAGCAACTGCAAGAGACGGACGGGGGCTATATCTCGCACCGTACAAACGAAGCGGAGGAGGCGTAGCAAAAAAATCAATGTCAAAGAAGCGAACAAAAAAGTAACTGTACACGGTCTACCAAGATCTGGTGCTACAAGTAATATTCAATTATCTCACGTATGTCGTGATATACCAAATTTCCGTGGAGTCTTTATGCGTACAAGTCTACCACGAAACGGTCCATGGTCTAATGAATGTGCAATCGTTAACCTTGACGATTCTAATGGTCCAGGCACTCACTGGGTTGCCTACGTTAAATGCAATAATCTTGTAAAGTATTTCGATTCTTTCGGTAATCTGAAACCACCGACTGAACTTGTTCGGTACTTCGGTCCGCTTAGTACAATTTATTACAATCATGACCAATATCAGTCGTATGATACGAGCATTTGTGGTCAGTTGTGTGTTAAATTTCTAAGAGAACAGACAAAATGTCTTTAACATTTACGCTATCAGGACACGGTCATGTGTTGGAATCAAATTTTTTCCCTCCGATCAATTTAGACGACGGTCACTATGAACTGGGGCTCGTAGATTTTCAAAGTTTCTACTCGATCGCCAATGTAGATGAGACGAATAATAATTTTTACATTGGTAAAAATAAACTAATAACCATACCTACAGGCTGTTATGAGTTGAGTGCGATAAATGAATACTTGCGTATGCAGTTGGAGTTACCTTATGATGATAATGTTATTATTCTGCGCGCCAATAATAACACACTGAAAAGTGAAATAATGTGTAAATATTCTATTGATTTTACAAAAATTAATAATATTGGTTCTCTGCTAGGATTTTCGTCGGACCGCGTAATCCTACCAAACACTTGGGCTGAATCGGACGAACCTGTGAATATTTTAAAAGTAAATATTCTACGTATCGAATGTAATATTACCGCTGGTGCATATACGAACGGTAGACCACAACATGTCATCCACGAATTTTTCCCAAGCGTTCCACCAGGCTATAAAATCTCGGAAACACCGAAGAACGTCATTTACTTGCCAGTCATTGCAAGGGTAATCGATCGTCTCACATTACGTATTCTCGATCAAGACAATCGTCCTTTAAATTTTGGAAAGGAGGAAATCACCATACGATTACACATTAGAAGATGTTGATTTATAAGAATACCGACGATTATAAACCAACATTACTCGATGAACCAATCAGTCAATTAGCTGCAACAGAGCTGAATACATCAGTTCAGAGTGAAATAGGGAAAAACATGATCGGTGACAAACAAGTTTTGACAAGAAAAAATGTAAATTTTTTACACTCATTGGGTCTGACTGTAAAGAAAAGAAATCATGGATGCATTGAACGTTACCGCACAGCCTGCGTACGACAACCGCATCACTAAATTGGAAATACATGCTTACAATCCGTATGCGAATGCATCATTGGGAAATAGCGATGAAATTCGTATCCCAATACAACAGCAAGATTTGATTCTTTTGCCCAGTGGTAGTTACCTCTACATAGAGGGGAAGCTGATTGAAGGTACTCGTGCTGCTACTACACCTTTGACGGATAAAGTTATGCTCGACGCTAATTCCATGGCATTTCTGTTCGATGAAATTCGTTATGAATTGAACGGTATTGAGATTGATCGGTGCAAAAACGTTGGTATCACTACCAGTATGAAGAATCTCATATCTTTAAGCAGTGAAGAGAGTATGAGTCTACGTCATTCTGGCTGGTTCGTTGCCACTCAAGAGCGTGAAAATGTTGCTGACACATTCAGCTTTTGCGTTCCCCTGCATATGCTGTTGAGATTCTGCGAAGATTACAAACGTGTCGTTATCAATGCACGCCATGAGCTCGTTCTGATACGAGCGCGTAATGATATAAATTCAATATTTTCTTCGAATCAGTTTACCGATTCTGGGATTGAACTGCATCGAGTGCAATGGAGAATGCCTCACGTAACTTTAAATGAATTTACCAAACTACAATTTCTACGCATTATCGAGCAGAATAAAAATCTCACCATGGCTTTTCGTTCCTAGGAGCTCTACGAATATCCCCTTTTACCTCAAACACAGCGACATACATGGGCTGTTAAAGCAGCTACACAATTGGAGAAGCCTCGATACGTGATACTGGCGTTTAGAAAGAATAAGAAGAACGATCAATATTCGAATGTACTTAAATTTAGCGATTGCGATGTACGTGATGTTAAAGTCTATTTAAATTCTGAATTTTATCCGTACGATCGTCTCGACACTGATTTCACGAAATCTCGCTACTCCGTACTCTATGATATGTATGTAAAGTTTTTCCACTCATATTATGCTGGTGAAAAACTGTCGAAACCAATGCTCGATTACCTAAACTTCTTGCAATACGGTCCGCTCTTTGTAATTGATTGTTCACATCAGAACGAGTCAGTGAAAACCGGCACGGTCGATGTTAAGATTGAAATCGAGTGTTGGAAAAATATTCCGAGTAATACTACAGCCTATTGTTTAATTATACATGATAAAATTATAGACTATAATCCGCTTATGAATATTGTTAGAAATGTAAGTTAGATATGTAAGGTTAGAAAAAAAAATAAAGCACTTTTTAATAAATATATAAAGCATTTTATTCACTCATTTATTATACAAAACACTTATTGTTTAATCTTAAATTCTAAATTATAATAATTCCCTCCTAAGTATTTCATGATTAAAATATTTTGTGATGCTGCTGTAACGTCCAGGCCGATAATTCTAAATTCTTAAGCGTTCCCAAAAATTTTTTTTTTCCTTTTAAATAGATTTGTTACTCTAGAGTAAATGAAACATTGTTCCGATACTTTCATTATTTTGTTCAGACCGATCGTTAGCATCCCTTGAAGTTGTTTCATGAACATTTCGGTTCATTTATTATCTTCCTTGCGTTTAGGAGTAAATGTCTTATTTATATTTAAAAATGTTTTCATTCATATTTTCCCTTGCGTTTAGGAGTAAATGTCTTATTTATATTTAAAAATGTTTTCATTCATATTTTCCCTTGCGTTTAGGAATAAATGTCTTATTTATATTTAAGAATGCTTCATATTTCCAAAACGCGCCAGCGATCGTCTTACCATCGCGCCGTGCGGACCCAATTCTCCATATTTTTCCCCCTTTTCTTAGAAAGGAATTAACTAACTCGATTGTTAGATGATTTTCCCCTTTTCTCTGAAAAGAATTAATTAACTCGATTGTTAAATAATCTTTCTCATCGTTTTTCTCTTCTTTCTCTGTTGGGTAATCTTTCTTTCACTGTTTTGGTCATTTAAAATGCTAGCGCTTTCCTTTAGTCGGGAATAAAAGATTGCAAGCAGCAAATTAGATTCATTTCCTAAATGTCTAAAATCTTCCTCATTTTCAATTCTCCATATTTTTCCCCCTCTTAGAAAGGAATTAATTAACTCGATTGTTAAACAATCTTTCCTTTATTCATTTTCAATTTTCCATATTTTTCCCCTTAACTCGATTGTTAAACAATCTTTCCTTTATTCATTTTCAATTTTCCATATTTTTCCCCTTAACTCGATTGTTAAACAATCTTTCCTTTATTCACTTTCAATTTTCCATATTTTTCCCCTTCTTAACTCGATTGTTAAACAATTTTCCTTTATTCATTTTCAATTCCCCATATTTTCCCCCTTCTTTGGATTAACTTATTTAACAAATACTAATTTTGTTCTTTTCTTTTTCTTCTCTTTCTCTCTCTTTATTTGTTTTCCTGGAACCCCACCGTTAGTCACGTTACTCGCGATAAAGGTTCCTCTCAGACGCTAGTCAGCGGATCTCACGCTTACTGCCTTATGCCTCTTCTATTCTATCTTTAATACATCCTGTGTCCAAATTTTAACCATCAAATCCGTTTCATTATCAGCATGGCCCCAAAGGAACTTTTCGTTTGTGAGCGGTTATTATACAAATATGTTAGGACCAATCCAGCCCAAAGGATCTGTGCCTATTGCGAGGCCGCCCTTCCGGACAACAAACGAAGTATCCTAGCAACAATTCGCCAACACCGTCTTAGAGCTGCAAAAGATGTTAACCACATCTTTTGTAACATCTGCCATAGATCATTGCTTTTCATTGCCCCACTTAACACATGCCTTTGCTGCAAGCATGCTTTTTATTTGCATAGAGAAACCCTTCAGCGAAAAGAAAACAATCGAACCTTTGTAAATTCCATTATCTACGAAGATAGATATTGGAATTTCGATTTTCCTAACCCCAATAAACCATGGGGAACATAATTGCGATAAAATATTAAGCGTTTTTCCTCCGTAACCATTCGGGCATTTTTTCTTCACGCTTAACTATTTTAACGTTTCTTTTTTTCTTCTCCGTAACCATTCGGGCCACCGTTTATATAAGTCCAACCATAAGAATAAGAAACATTAGATATCAGGTCCCATGAGTAACGGGATATCGAACCACAGGTAGCCACGTGCATACTATTTTTTTTATATAACTTGCCCTTGGAAGCGGTCAACCGTTTAACAATTTAATTGTTATGGGTTTTTTAACCCTAAAACGGTGATCGTTTTCCTCTCGCAGTTTCCTCCTTTTTCCTTTTTTTATTATTACTTTTCTCTCGCGTCCGGATTAGGACACATTTTGCTCATGCGACGGCTAATGCCGTATTAATCTTTAAATTTTGTTAATATTATTTAATAATTGCGTTTAGTTATGAGTAAACGATTGTATACAAAAGGTGCAAGCTCAGCACCCTTTGTCTCATTCTCTAGCGTACCCAAGCTTAGGCAGTAGCGCCTTCTGATTGGCTGAAGGCGACGCGACGTTCTTCCCCCCAGCTAATTATTTAAGAGCGGAGCGGATGGACGCTGCATGCATTCTTTCATTCATTTTCAAGTTAGACTCATATTTTTTTTTTCTTTCTAAATTATTTTCACTCATCTCGTACGTCTTTGATTAAGTAAAATTCAAGAATTTGCATAAGTTTCGAACCTAGAAAGTGAGACAAAGCTTCGCGTTATAATTTTGTTAAAATACAAACGAACAATTTTTTTTTATATTTTTTTTTGTGTGTAACCAAGCGAAATCATTATCAAATTAAAATTTTCCTCTCAAATTGACTCAGTGCACACTTTTCTCTTCACCAAACACTCACACAATCATCCCTGGTTCCCTACGGCGACGACGACCGTAGTCCGAGAAGCAGCAACAGGAGAGTCTCCCTTCTACCTTCTTCATTGTTTTTTATTATTGTTGTTCATCACCAGGTAATATTTGAATTATATTGTTTCCAATTTTGAATTTCACTTTTCCTTCTCATTTTGTACGCCCAGGGTTTTATTTTTCCTTACCTACGACGCCTTATTTAAAAGAATAATAACGCTATCTAGAGGCTCAGCAATGATATGAAATTGTAATTGAACATCGTGTTAAATTTAATAATCGTACAACTCTGGACGTTACAAAATTGGTGGCAGCGGTGGGATACTCTCTTTTTCCTGTTCTTTATTAATCATACTAATTATTTAATGTGTATATGTTAAATGTGTGTTCAATTATCGGTTTCCCTGTATCTTCCCAATATCTTTCCTTAATAGAATTTTTTTTTTCTTTCTTTCTTCCCTTCTTTTCTCGCATATTCTTGCCTTCCTCATCGACTGGTGACCTCTCATATCACCACATTCGTCCATTCCCTCAGATTCACGCGGCATAGTAATACCGTGTGTTATCTTAATTTAATCTAAGAATTAAATTGTGGGGTGTGCTTTCCCTCCCTTCCTTTTCATCTTGCTGATTATTTTACCCAGTTTAAATTCATGTTTAATTAATTTTTTTTTTATTTTTCCCAATTATGTCATACTTTGATTGTAATTTATAATCAAATTATCGTAATTCAGATTTTCTTCCTTTCTCATTTTCTCTTCATTTCTCCAATATGGATAACGAATCCTCAGTTCCCCTCAACGATAGATTGAACGCACGTTTGAATGCCATCCAAGAAAGGCGTGAAGCCTTAGATATTGCTGACCGCCGAGCACGCGATAACAATCGTTCCGACGGCACACCGCGATCATTTTCCCCCGAGCCGCGAGCACCTTCACCAGAGCGACCGGAACAACCGGAACCATTTCCTCCCCCCTTTTCAGCGGCACAAGAACAAGTGTTTACGTTAGATATTTTCTCCAGATTCCAAACCCTGATCGATAGTTTAATTGCGTCACAAGAACAAATCCGACAAGACTTGGAAAATTCCCATGTATTAAACCGCCGAGCAATAAACGAAATGCGGCGATCCTTGCTTGCCGGTCCTACACCGTCAAGAAATCCTCGGTTACCATCCTGTTCAAATCTTCCGACACCAGCGTCACGGGTAGCTCCTCGTAGCCCTCGTCGATTAGAATTTCATGAACCTAATGAGCCCCAGGACTTTCGGTCGAGCATGAGAATTTCAGATGTTTTAAATCAAATTCCGTCTTACGATGGGACCAACCTCAGCGTTTTCGAATTTGGAAGGAAGTGTATGCGCGTCCGCGAAATGATCGCCCCGGAACTTGAATTTAATCTCACTATGGCAATCATAGGAAAATTGCAAGGTCTGGCAGCTAGAGCCGTCGAGGATAGAATAGTTAATAATATCTCAAGTTTGTTAGATTGGCTAAAATGCGCGTTCGCACCAAACAAAGAAGCGAACGAATACCGCGGTGAGTTAGGCAATATCAAATGGCGAAAGTCTGAACATCTTATAGAATTCATTTCGCGAATCAGGGATATTTGCAACGGTATAGAAGACGCGGTAAAAACCGACGGTTTTCCTCGTATTGACCAAGATTTCAAAGACAGTCTAGACAGAGAGGCTGTTAAAGGTCTTCTAAACGGATTTCCAGAAGAATTCGTTACACGCATGAAAATTGAAGGTTTTCAAAATTTTGAGGAAGCTTGTCAATTAGCATTGCGTTTAGAAAAGGCCTATTCACGTAAAGATCCGGATTGGAGAAAATTTCCTGATCCGAAACCAACGTGTAATCTTTGCAAGAAAAAGGGTCATACTCCCAACGATTGTTGGAGTAAAAATCAACGCGTACAAAACAACGCGAACAATTTAAATCAATCCGAACGTAATAATTCGGCGAACTCCCCGCCACTATTTTCAAATTCAAACGACCGCCCCCCTAATGTGGCCTCTAACGAACGGTCACCGTCAGTGCAACATTCAAGGAGTGGAAATGAGAGGAACAATAACTTATAACTCGCAAATTCGGGGAGAGGTATTTTCTGAAAATGAGTAAGCACCCTAACTAATTCTCATAAAAGGAAATCAAATTTTTACTTCTATCTTTCTTGTTGGTGCTTACATTCAAAAGTTTAAATAATTATCTATTTACACTGGCTTCTGCTGCCAGGGCCTCTCCCGACCGTTTGTACGGGAAATCTATACAATAGGCCATCGATTTGCGGAGACTCATAAAAATTACTACAATTATTTTTTTTTCTCATAAACGGTGATGCTATCGGTGCTCTCGGCGCATTCGGTGTAATTTTTATTTCCGTTAGGGCGCCAGGCCCGCCGCGGGCCAGCCGAATGGCCTTCGATGTCCGCGGAGCACTATTCGCCGCTTTGCCGGCTTTCCCGTGATTCTAACCTCTCAGGGTCGCCCGAGTGCCGAACCCTAAGCTAGCCGCAATTTCCTTCCCGTTCGAGTCGGGGCCGTACTACTTAAAAATTACGGGTCTCTTCCCGGCAGTAACACACACCGGGCAAGAGACAGATTCGCGCTAATAATTTGACCGCCTACCTTATTTCCTATCAGGCAAATTTCAGCTTCGCAGCGTGCCTTATGCGCTTGTCTTATTTCCTTTCTGTTTTTCCTCGAGCTTTAGCGCACGCTTTTTTTTTTCAATCTCTCTCTTTATGCGTCTTCACTAGTTGACACTCCAATAGGCAGTGCTGGCCTCGCCACGAGCTCGCGACGGCGCTGCGATCGGCATATAGGCTCCCGCGGCTTGACCAGTAGCGCTCTAGGCGCGAAAATTCAAAGTTCTTAACGTGACAGACCCCTTGTGGATCTGTCACGTTACAATCCTCCCCCCTTTGACGATACCCAGGGTAGGAAAGAGCAAAGAGGGTAGGCATGAGATTAGTGTGACAAACCAGAGTCTTTATTTGTGGGGCGGACACGGTTGGCAACTAAGATTCCCCTTTGGCAACATCAATAAACACACAAAAAAAAAAGATACAAATAAGTGTAAAGGAGAACTAGATAGTTAATCTTGAAAGTAAAGGGGGCTAGGCTGGGTCGGGCGGCCTTCCATATAGGGAACTGACAAAGAAAAGAATTAAAAGTAATAATAAAAAAAACACTTCCAACGTAATTAAGCTCCTTGCAACCACGACCAATCTAGTACTAGTCTCCCTCTTAAGCTTCGTTGGTGGGAGTCTTTGGGCATCCTAGGCCTTGTCGAAGGGGCGCCTTAGGCGCTCCCGGTGCTGGGTTTGCTCGGCGCGGACGCGGGGCCCATTCTTTCGCCACCATTCGGCTCGATTCCGCTCGGCATGGCGTCCTCCTGGTACTCGACGCTCGTAGCCTTCGGGGATTCGCAGAGCTTTCGTCCACTCCAAAGAGTTGGGGCGTGGAGGCATCGGGAGTCCTTGCCTGGCCCAATACTTCGGACCACACTTCAGACAGGTGCGCTCTTCCTCAAAAGTCCAGCCGCAACGTTGGCAGTAGGCGTTCGGGCAGGGATCTGGGCAATGGCGGGTCTTGTGTCCGAAGGACAGACAGGCCCAGCATTGTGCAAACGACCTGGGCCCTTTCTCCCAGGCGCGTGCCTGTCGGGCGCCATCTTCTTCTCTGGCGCATGTTGGGGAGGGAGCTTCTGTGCGAGTGACGAGCATCCTCCTGGGAATGGGCTCAGTGCCCGCTGTTCGCGGTCGGGACAAGCCGCATACCTGGGCCACTTCCTCATTTTCCCCCGCTGTCGAGGCGGAATAGCGCGGCAATGCTGGAGTATGATCGCCGAAGCGATCCTTGCAGTCCGCGGGCCCGCCGGGCTCGCTCATAAAGTCCTCTCCCTTAGGCACCTCGTAGGCTCGGAGGCGGAACCGGAGGGCGGCAGTGGAAACCCGCGTGCCGTTTCTGTAGAAGGCCCTTGACATTGTTCTATTCTATATATATTTTTTCTTTGGCCTGGAATTAAAAAAAAATAATACCATTTCCTTTTAGAAACATTCGATCAAAGGGAGAATGTATTAACGATTTCGAGGCCGCAAACGACTCTTCCAGGCCTGGGTGGATTTCGCGTAGGGAGTAACGGAGCGATCTTTAGGCCTTGTAGGTTCCTTTAACGCCTCCCCCCTTGGACTGGGGATAGGTCGCCTTTGGGACTTAGGGAGTGGGGAAGGTATAGTCACCTGCCTCCCCGCCGTGCGCGTCAACTCGTCGCTATCAGTAATTGCAGCCTGGAAGGGCTTGAGGTCTGAAACGTGATCTTTCGGATGACTTTTACCGCTATCATCCTCCAGCTCGTATATAGTCGCAGATATAACCTTGGAGATCGAGAACGGCCCTACATAGGTGGGAGCTAGCTTGGCAGCGAATCCGTCCGCGGCGGACGACAATACATGATTACGCCGCCAAACCAGATCACCAGGCTCAAACTTGACAGTTCTCCGACCTCGGTTATAATATCTCGCCTGTTTCGCACTCGCCCGCTCAATGTGCGTCTGCACCAGGTCGCTTAACCTACGCAATCGTGAGACTCGGTCGATCCACGCAGTCGGATCAGTCTTCCGCAAGAGTCTAGGCTCTTCTATCTGCCTACGCACGCTACGCACGCATTCAGGATTTCTGCCGAAGTTCAGGAACGCCGGAGTCTCGCCAGTCGCTTCATGGTGTGCAGTGTTGATAGCAAAACGGAATTCGTTGAGGTGGACGTCCCAGGTACGGTGGTTAAGTCCAATGTAGGCCGAAATCATCCCTTTGACCACACGGTTGACACGTTCCACTGGATTGGCCTGAGGATGGTAAGGCGGTGTGGTGTAATGTCGTATCCCGTGCTCTTTTAGGAAGCTGCCTAGATGCTTATTGATGAATTCTGTTCCGTTATCTGTCAGCATGATCTCAGGTGCTCCCCACCTGTAGACCACAAGTTCTTCAAAAGCCTTGGTGATAGCAGCCCCGTTAGCATTTCGTAGAGGCTTTAACTCTATCCATCTGCTAAAATTGTCTAAAAAGACAACGATGTACCGAAATCCATTCTTGCTAGCTGGTAACGGTCCCATCACATCGGCGGCGACTACTGTCCAAGGTTTTTCTGCTATACGGCCTTCCATGAGTCCCATCGGTGCTTGTTGACTTGTCTTATTTTGCTGACAAGGTTCACACGTTCGAATGTAGGACGCAACGTCTCGGTGCATGCCAGGCCAATAGTATTGGACTAATAGGCGCTTATACGTTTTAGAGACACCGAGATGGCCTGAGGAAGGTGCAGCATGGGCCTCCTCGATAGCTTCTTTCTGCAGTTTCTTCGGTAATACCAACTTCCAGGCATTATCATCTTGGCCTAGCATTTCATGCGTGAGGTCGGGCTTATGGCAATAGATTCTGCCATCCTCTACTTTCCAATCAGGGAACATCTTAGGGTGCTTCTGGATGTTGACCAGTCGGCGCTGGTACCACTCCTCCGGATGCTCTGACATAGCCGCTACCGCACTTTCTAACTTCTTTTCTGCCAGAATGGTAGACTCCATAGCTCTTGACAGCGCATCGGGCACATGATGTAAGGCTCCTTTCCGGTGGACAATCTTGTAATCGCAAGCCTGCAATGATAGAGCCCACCGAGCCAACCTCCCTGTCGGATCCTTTAAGTTGTTTAACCACCTTAGGCTGCTGTGGTCGGTCACAACTGTAAATGCATAGCCTTCTATGTATGGGCGCAGCTTCTTAATGGCCCATACTACTGCCAAACATTCTTTCTCTGTTGTTGCATATTTTCGTTCAGCTGCTGTTAGCACGCGATTCACATACACGGTGGGGTGCTCTTCGCCGTCTATCTCTTGGACTAATACAGCCCCAATTGCGAAATCGCTGGCGTCAGTTTGTATCATAAATGGCTTCGTAAAGTCCGGTCTTGCTAGGACTGGGGCGGTACAGAGAGCTTGCTTTAGCTTTGCAAAGGCTAACTGTTGTGCCTCACCCCATTGCCATTTAACGTTCTTCTTGAGTAGCTCCACCAGGGGAATCTTGTCATTCGCTAATTCCGGCAAGAATTTGGCATACCAGCCTATCATCCCCAGGAATCTTCTAAGCTGCTTCAAGTTCTCGGGTGGAGGATACTCGATGATAGGCTTCAACTTTTCCTTGTCAGGCGATAAGCCTTCTTGGTTCACAACATAGCCCAGGAAAGTAACTTCAGCTCTACAGAGTTTGCTCTTCTCCCAATTTATTTCGAGGTTCGCCTTTTCTATAATGTTGACCACTCGTTCCAGCCAACGCATGTGTTCCTCGAAGGTCGAAGTTACAATTATTAGATCGTCCAAATAAGCGAAGACATTAGGCTCTAGCTCTGATCCTATCAATCGATCCATTAGCCTCTGGAACGTGGCAGGAGCGTTGGTGAGCCCATAAGGCATTCTTCGAAACTGGAACAATCCTTTTCCTGGTACTATGAAGGCAGTTATTTCTTTGCTGGTTTCTTCTAGGAGGACTTGGAAGTATGCCTGGCTTAAGTCGAGTGTCGAGATATATTTAGCGGAACGCAGCTTGTCTAGTATAGCCTCCATGTGAGGCAAGGGATAGGCATCTTTCCTGGTGACTTCATTAACCGCTCTGTAATCAATACAGAAACGATGTTTGCCATTTGGTTTTGGCACTATCACGGGGCAACTGGCCCATGCACTCTCTGATCTTTCAATAATCCCTGCAGCTAGCATCTTGTCCACTTCGTTGTGAGCTATCTCGTACATTCGAGGAGATATTCGCCTGGCGCGCTGCCTGATGGGCGCGTTTCCTTGTATGTCAATCCGGTGAGTTACTAATTTGGTGATTCCTGGAGTGTCCGACACAGGTTTAAAATGCTTCAGTCTAAACCTTTCAACTATTGACGCTTGCCAGTCCGATAAGCTTTCTAATGCTGCGCAGGCAGGATTCCTTAGCCTCTGAGGAGCTTGCGCTGCTTCTCCCGCAAAGGTATGCCAGTGGCCTCTTCTCGCTCGCCAGATCGAATTAGCTAAGTCGATCTCCAGCTCGAAGGCCTTTATGAAATTCATGCCTAATATGCAGTCGTAGTCCAGGCTAGGCGCGACTCGCATTCGCAGCTTCTTCTTGAAGTCCCCTATTTCCATTTCCAAGTAGACTTCGCCTATCGTCGGACTTAGGCTTCCATCACCTAGTCGGATCTCTCCTGTCGCGGTTCTGTCTATGTCCCCTGCCAGGATGGGGATAGTTCTTTCGCCAAGGTACGACCGAACAGTGCCAGTATCCAATAAGGCTTTAATTCCTCTGCCTAGAAGGAATATCCATATATACGGTCGATTATCCTTGCTATTTGCTATTTCTCTTGGCGATGGCTTGGTGTTAGCTACTCTGGCCAATACGCTCACGTCCACGCTCGCAGGCTGAGCTGGGCCTCGATACCGCAAGTACGGGTTGCTGAATCCTTCTCCCCGCTGCCAAGTTTCCGTTGCAGTGTCGATCGCTAACCCAAACTTCTTGAGGAAATCCATGCCTAGAATGACTTCCATTGTCAATTTAGGCGCTAGATAAACCTCCAATTCTTCCGTGGCCTCATCGATGGTCCAGTCCAGCGCTGCTTTGCTGACTGCTGGAGTATATTGGCCATTTGCCATTTTTACCTCAAACTTTCCCTCCTGGCTGCTTTGAGTGGCAAACTTCAAGGCCAAAGCTCCACCTATATATGTCCTTTCGGACCCCGTATCTATGAGGCCGAAGACATTGGAACCAGCCAGACAGATGCCTAGGCATGCTCGAACATCGAGCTCTTCTTTCTTCCTGGGCTTTACATCCGGATGAACAACAGTGGCAGAGATGGCTATGAGTTTTCTCTCTTCTGAACGCTGTCTGCTTTCTTCTGGTTGGAGGGTCAGTTGATCCATCTTAGAGGCAGTGTCGACCCGTTTCACTGGCCTCTCGTCTCGTTTCCCGGTGCATCGGTCGGGGCTTTGGAGGCATCTGCCTTGACTGCCGACGGTGGGGGCTTCGGGAATGGGCATTCCGCCATCCAGTGTCCCAATTGACGACAGTTATGGCAAGGGTAGACACTCTTATTTCTACGGATCTGTTCCGCTTTTCTCTGGTAATTGGCTGAGCTGGCAGAGTAATTTCTCTGTGGAGGAGCATCTGGATTTTGCTCAATCTTCACCGGTTCATTCTCTGGTGCTGTTACACCCACTGTCTTGTGCTCGGGCTTGGTTGAGTTAGGCGCTCCCCGGCCTCTGGCCTTCCAGTTAGGCTTCTTTCGCCCTGGTTTCTGGCCTGTCGGAGATGGCGTTTGCTCTGCTTCTTCGTCTCCGATGGCTGCACATTTCTCCTGGTTCCTGCGACTGCCAATGTAGACTGCTGCCGGCACTGGCAAGGTCCCTGGAATTGTTTGGCCTTTACGCAGCTTTTCCTGCCTTCTGAGTAATTCAATTTCTTCACCCAGCTTCCTTAATTTTCTGTACGAGGAGAAATGGCTTCTAAGAAATCGATGTGTGTACCAGGGACGTAAGTTTAGGTACACCACATCTAATTGCCGAGCCTCCGACATGGGTGGATCCAGATACGAAAATATAGTTCTCATATTTTCGATGAACTCCACCATAGGCTCATTCTCGCCTTGTAATCGATTCTTAGCCTGTTCTTTGATTCTTCGGCGAGAATCTTTGGTCTTGAATCGCCGGCGAAACTCGACTTCAAATTCTTTCCAAGACTTGCAGAATTTTCCGTCAAGGCGATACCACTTCTCTGCCTCTCCTGTTAGTACCACAGGTAAGGCCTCGAGGATGGCACTTTGCTTTAGGCCCGATCCTCGGCAGCATCGCTCAACTCTTTCTAAAAACGAGTCAGCACTCTCGCTTTTCTCGTTGGCATAAGAAATCCGCCATTTTGTCAAGGCATCCACTGCTTTGTTTCCTCCTAAGGTGGCCCGTTTTCGTTTCTTCTTGCCAGATGACGAATGCCTTACTGACCTGTAATCGTCTGACTCGTCGGAGCTCTCTGAGCCATCCGACCCTGGCTTGCTATCGGAGTCCGAACTGGAGTCATCTGGGGAGTCATCTTCGTCCTCGCTATCGCCGCTGCTTTCTGAAGAGTTTCCCTTTTCCTTTCTTCGAGGACTTTGTAGGCATAGAAACTGGCCTCTTACCGTAAGGAGATCCTTTTGATCCATTCCGGCCATCGTTCTGTTTCTCCCGCCTTTTCTTCTCGCTAGCTCTTAGCGATAGCTTCTGGAAAAGGTCTAAGGCCTTTCTGGCTGCTTCGCGTTGGTCAGTCTCGGACTCTTCTTCAGGCCGAGCTGACTGGTGGCTGCTAGTGAGCATGACCTTAGGCCTCGTTCCTATAGGAGCTTGCAGATAGTTGTGGGAAGTCCTGGGATTCTCGCCCGCTCTCGTTATTGCTGGATTCCGGGAAATTGGGGAAGGCATCGTGGTTGTGGCTGGCAGTGGGTCTTGCCACAAGTCGTAGGCTGTGCTCACTGTTGGCCTTGGTGCGTAGGTTGAGGGGATAGGCAGGCTGATCGAGGTGGTTAGAGTCGTGGCAGTGGTTGTTGCCGTGACCATTGTGATGATAGAGTTTGTCACTGTTGTTGGTATTACAACAGTGACAGCCGTTGACACTGCATAGGCATTATCCGTGTCGGTAGCCTCTATGTCACTACCTCTTATCTCACTGCTTGGCAGTGTAGCCATTTCCCTGGCCTGATCTCGGGTGACATCCCACCTTGCTGCCTCAGGCCCATCCATTTGCCTCACCCTATAGCGCAGCAATCTATCTTGCAAGACCGAGATGGCAGAGTCGGTGTTGAGTCCTTCCGATTCCAATATTTCCTTTAATTCCGACGGGGAGAGCTGGTTAATTTGTTTCTTGATGAATTCCCAGGAGACTTTCCGTTCCTCCCGCACCTGGGCACGTTCCTCGCGACTTCGGGACTTATTTCCCTTGCCCATCGTCCTTGAGTCTGCTTTTCTTGATAGCGACGTTGATCAGTTTCACTCCCACGACGATTACGCTGTTTTCGGTCCCTCACGCCTCCCTAACTTGAATTTCTTCTTATATGACCTATATTTACTATGGGAGGGGAGGGGGGCACATAAGCATTAGCCTTTTTGGCTGGATTTACTAATTTCTTAATATACAATATCAATAATGCAAAATAACGCTGAGAGAGTTCACTTTGCCTCTCCCAATTCCTATTTACAAGGATAAACAAAAAAGAAAAATTTTTTTTTTTTTAATACCGTTTATTCTAATCCTAAAGTCCAGGGTTAATTTACAAATTAGGCGCTCGCCTGGATTAAAGGACCGCTCTGACAAGTACGCCGCTACGCTAAAGGCGTTACTTCACTTTATTTATTGCATATGCGTGTAGACAGTGCTGGAGGTTAAGAGGGACGACTCAAAATTTCTCTTAGACTGAGACATTCAGATCCCGATTTACTTCTTTTCTTAAATAGGAGAATTCTCTTTACAAATCATTCCCCACCCAACTATGGACAATTTTAGAACGTCTCCTTAAGGCTCTGCCGTTGGCCTGTGCTATGTTCGCTGAAAAATCTCAAGTTTCGAAATTTTAACCGGTTATTTTTCGAATTTCTAACCTTATG
The DNA here is from genome assembly GCF_024137725.1 of Prorops nasuta. NCBI lineage: Eukaryota > Metazoa > Arthropoda > Insecta > Hymenoptera > Bethylidae > Prorops > Prorops nasuta. Next base: position 1,074,553 of record NW_027116821.1, on the reverse strand, counting down.
GGTTGTCCGCTCCGATTCCGTAATTTAAATGCGCAATTTGCAGCATTAAATATATTTCCGAATGTGCGCCGCAGGCAGCACCATGCTAAGGGAGGGGCCTCTGTACACATATATACACGCATATATTCATCGAGATTATTAACTCATATATACTATTTATACTTATATATATAGGCATGGAAAAAGGACGGTACTATTTATTCGAGATTATACATTCTCTTAAGATTTCAATTTTGTGCTTAGAATTTCTCTAAGTCAAGCCTTTGTTGACGTCGTTACGCTCGGCCGACTGTGCCGCGCGAAAAAAACATCAACATTGGCGCGCGCTACCGCCGCGGCCACGCTCGCCGGAGTGCCTGTCTCCGGCCGAAATATTCAACTAACTAACGGTCAGACTTCTTTCCGTTAGTTACTTGCTTCTTTTATTTATTTTAGGCACTTATTCCTGAAAAACATTCAAAATAATATTTTCCTATTTTCCATGCCTATTATTACGCTCGCAACTTATTTTACACGCTATCGGCTAGCTTTTCTTTTCCCGTGGTTCGGCACGATGGCCCCACGTTGGGCGCCAATTATAACTCGCAAATTCGGGGAGAGGTATTTTCTGAAAATGAGTAAGCACCCTAACTAATTCTCATAAAAGGAAATCAAATTTTTACTTCTATCTTTCTTGTTGGTGCTTACATTCAAAAGTTTAAATAATTATCTATTTACACTGGCTTCTGCTGCCAGGGCCTCTCCCGACCGTTTGTACGGGAAATCTATACAATAGGCCATCGATTTGCGGAGACTCATAAAAATTACTACAATTATTTTTTTTTTCTCATAAACGGTGATGCTATCGGTGCTCTCGGCGCATTCGGTGTAATTTTTATTTCCGTTAGGGCGCCAGGCCCGCCGTGGGCCAGCCGAATGGCCTTCGATGTCCGCGGAGCACTATTCGCCGCTTTGCCGGCTTTCCCGTGATTCTAACCTCTCAGGGTCGCCCGAGTGCCGAACCCTAAGCTAGCCGCAATTTCCTTCCTGTTCGAGTCGGGGCCGTACTTCTTAAAAATTACGGGTCTCTTCCCGGCAGTAACACACACCGGGCAAGAGACAGATTCGCGCTAATAATTTGACCGCCTACCTTATTTCCTATCAGGCAAATTTCAGCTTCGCAGCGTGCCTTATGCGCTTGTCTTATTTCCTTTCTGTTTTTCCTCGAGCTTTAGCGCACGCTTTTTTTTTCAATCTCTCTCTTTATGCGTCTTCACTAGTTGACACTCCAATAGGCAGTGCTGGCCTCGCCACGAGCTCGCGACGGCGCTGCGATCGGCATATAGGCTCCCGCGGCTTGACCAGTAGCGCTCTAGGCGCGAAAATTCAAAGTTCTTAACGTGACAGACCCCTTGTGGATCTGTCACGTTACAAACTCTCAATCACCAAATGCGAACACTCCGGTTTGTCGCTATTGTAAGAATCCCGGTCATAACATTGAACGATGTTTCAAACTAAAAAATCGCCAAAGAGCTTCGGGAAACGGAACTTCGGGCCAGCCGAATCAGGCCGCGAGCCGGTCCAATTTACCCAGCGGCCAATTGCATTCAGCAATGGCTATAACCAGCCAAGCAGACCTAGCGGGTCCGTCGACGTCACAAGAAACGTGCGACAATTAAATTTGCCGTCTTTTGAGAAATCCCCTACGGTTCGGGTGAACGGAGTGTCACCAATCTCACCTCTGGAATTTCTGGTTGATACCGGGGTAGAACCTAATTTAATTAAAGAAAAATTCGTTGTCGATAAATCGGCAGTAGATCTCAGTAACGTCATTCACCTTCGTGGTATCCCTTCCGACCTCGTGAGTACACTCGGTACAGTTTCTCTTCCTTTTCTGGGAAACCCCGTGGTTTTCCACATTATTTCAGACCTCACACTAATTGAACAGGATGGATTAATTGGTGCGGAGTTTTTCCGACAGTATCGTGCCAAAATAGATTTTGAATCGAACTGTCTTTTCTTTGATAACTTCTTTATTCCCTTCACTACAAGTGAAGTTATACGAGTGCCGCCGCGCACCGTTCTGCCTGTCAAGGCTCCTATTTTGAATCCAAATATGGCGACGGGTTATATCTCGCGTCATTTCTGCGCCCCAGGCGTTTTCTATGGTGAAACAATCACCAAAAACATTAAAGGGTACGCCTATGTACCCCTTGTTAACTCCTCTGAGGAGGAGTACATTCACGGTTTCTCGCCATTAGAGCTGGAACCTTTTGAAACTAAGGAAGAATACTTCGAAAAACTCACGACTTCGATCAAAAACTTAAATATTGACATAGATAAGGAAGAACCCTTAAAATCGCGTTTCGATGCCATCTGGTCTTTATTGCCAACGGATCATATGGGTCCATTGGAGGAAGCCTCAGCTAAACGAATGGTAGGATTGAATCAAGATCGCTTTATTACCGAAGACGATTTAATTCCGCGCACCCACATTATGCATCACGACATTCGAACGAATAGTCAAGCTCCGACTCACGTCAAACAGTATCGTTATCCGCCTGTACATCGGGAAGAAATTAAACGTCAAGTAGACGAATTATTAAATAACGATATCATCCAACCCTCATTATCGCCTTTTAATTCTCCGCTTTGGATAGTACCAAAGAAACCTGACGCTCAAGGTAATAAACGTTGGCGTTTAGTTATTGACTTCCGGAAACTTAATGAGCAGACTATCGGTGATGCTTATTCCTTACCAAATATTTCTGAAATTTTAGACCAACTAGGCGGAGCTAAATATTTTTCAACTTTTGATTTGGCTTCGGGTTTCCACCAAATCCCTATGAATCCGGAAGACGCGCATAAAACGGCCTTCACGACTCCAAACGGTCATTACGAATTCACACGCATGCCTTTCGGACTTAAAAACGCGCCCGCGACCTTCCAACGTTTAATGGATCATGTGTTATCTGGCCTACAAGGCACGGACGCCTTCGTTTATCTTGATGACATAGTCATTCACGCCCGTTCAATAGAGGAACACGAAATCAAATTCGAAAGATTAATGAAACGTCTCCGGGCCGCTAATTTAATGTTACAAACAGATAAATGCCAAATTTTGCGTACCGAGGTAACGTATTTAGGGCATGTAATTAGCGCCGACGGTGTAAAAACCAACCCGAAAACTATCGAAGCAGTAAAAAATTTTCCAATTCCCAAAGATATTAAAAATATCAGACAATTCTTGGGATTGGCCGGCTATTACAGGCGTTTCATCAAAAATTTCTCCAGTATGAGTAAACCTCTCACTGAATTATTAAAAAAAAACAAGCCGTTTGTTTGGGGTAACGAACAAACAAAGGCATTCGAAGAACTAAAGAATACTCTTTGCTCTGACCTAATTCTACAGTACCCTGATTTTAATCAGCCTTTCAATGTAACTACCGACGCATCAGGTTACGCGATAGGCGGAGTACTCAGTCAGGGCCCAGTAGGCAAAGACCTGCCGGTCGCCTTCACCTCACGTCTTTTAAACAAAGCCGAGTTAAATTACTCCACAATAGAAAAAGAATGTCTTGCTATCGTCTATTGTGTAATGCATTTTCGCCCTTATTTGTACGGCAATAAATTCAATCTCATTACAGATCATCAGCCACTTAAATGGCTACATAATGTTAAAGACCCATTATCGCGCCTTTGGAAATTCCGTATCAAGCTGCTAGAGTTTGACTACGAAATTATTTATAAACCAGGCACAGCAAATTCAAACGCTGATGCGTTATCGCGCAATCCACCGGTATTAGCTCTCAAGCGAACTTCAGACGAATTCTCGGATAACGAATCGCCATTTCAAGGAAATCTAAAGAAACGTAGGAAAATAATAACCAGGCGTAATCGTAACGCACCTGCTTCCACGGTCCCTCCCTCTACCCCCTCCATCATTCCTCCTGCTCCCCTTAATCCAAACGCTATGGACTTTATTCCAATAGCAGGACCGTCACACTTAAACGATGATGATCTTGTGCCTACGCAAACCACCGATTACCGCGGATTCCTTGACCTTATTGAAAACTCAGTAGATATGCCCATGGCAGATTGTTCTCCGGATATAGACCAAGGTGACGAACCAGAATCTATTATAGATTCCGAAGACGCCTCGGCTAGTGAAGAAGAACCCGAGAACCTGTTGAGCCCAGGAAATAAATCACAGTTAAGGATAGTCGAAATTCGTGACTCGCTACTCAGTAGCACGGATAATCACGTTATCTTAACTACGCTCAATAATATACCGTTCGATGCCGGTGCAAAACAATACCAGCGCGATGGCTTATACCCCGAATTTTCTGACGCTGTTCTTGGTCGCTGTAAAGTCAAAACCACAAAGGGTAGAAATTTAATCGCAATGTTTATTAAAGAAACTCTGAATTGCCCCCTTGATATCGACATACTGCATGAGTGCCTCATTTCATTAATGGACGTGGTGAACGAATTACAATTAAAATCATTTAGTATCGCAAAAACCACGGATATTCCTGAATTATCTTGGGAACATTTTTTGTTCACCATTAAAGCACTATTTGAGGAGTACGATATTTTGATAACAGTTTGCGCGATGAAAACCGTAATTCCGCCAGAAAGCGAACGCGAAGCGTTGATTTTGGAAACTCATAGATCTTATCTCGGCGGTCACAAAGGAGTCACAAAAATTTATCACCGACTCCGTCACGATTATCATTGGCCTAGAATGAAGGCCCAAATTCAAAATGTCATTGGTTCGTGTGTAGACTGCCAATTAAAAAAATTGGTAAGAAATAAAACACGCCAACCAATGGTACTAACAGATACCCCCGGATCCAGCATGGAAAAGGTCTCTCTTGACCTTATGGGTCCACTTTCGCCTACCTCTTCTCATAACGTATATATCCTAGTTATCCAAGACCTCCTTAGTAAGTTTCTTGTTTTAGTCCCACTGACCGGCATGACTTCGGTCGATATAGCTAACGCATTTACTAATAGGTTCCTTAGCGTATTTGGCGCGCCTAAATGTATTCTCACCGATCGTGGAACGAATTTTCTAAGCCCCCTCATAAAAGGGCTATTAAAAAAATATAATATTGTGCACGCGACAACTACGGCATACCATCCCCAGTCAAATGGTTCTAACGAGAGATCTCATGCTAGCATAACAGATTATATTAAAACATTTTTGATAAACAATAGAAGCTGGGATAAATTACTGCCGCTAGTGGCGTTATCTTATAACAGTTCCGTTCACGAGGGTACGAAATGCACCCCCTTTGAATTAGTTTTCGGCCGATTTGCTAGAAATCATACTAGAGATCCTGAATTAGAAACCATTCGTGATAACTCATACTATAATTACTTAGCCGGGTTGTTTAGCAGAATTAAAGAAGTCGAAGAAATCGCGAAAGAGAATTTAGAGCGTGCCAAACTAAGAAATAAAGAATATTATGATAGAAGGATTCGTGTAATAGATTTCCAGATAGGAGACCAAGTCTATTTATTAAAAGAACCTACCAAAGGCAAATTCGATTATCAATATACAGGACCTTTCCCCATTCTGGAAATCTACGACAATGAAAATTTTAAAATTAAAACTAGCGACTCTAGGACAAGGATTGTCCATAAGAATAAATTAAAATTAGCTAAATTGTAAATGAAACGCATGCTTCAACAGGTATAGGTATGGCGTTACATCTCCACCTCCTCGTATTATATTTTATTCACCGAATACAAGCAGACGCACTCATAGGATACGACTGCAACAGTACACTTCTGAACGTAACAACATTCTCTACCAAGCCGCCTCTACCCTGCAACACTAATGTGGAAACCATCTCTTCCAGCGAGGTCAAGATACAACTCCTCCAAGTATCAGATTATGAAACAACTACAGTAAAGCAATGCAAGATAGAAATTGATAGAACAATCTATCGTTGTGGAATGCATTCACATGTTTCCGTTGTCTTTAACGGACGTGCTGAATATCTAAAAGAAATCACTCGACACGACTGTGATCTCCTACATTCTTCAGGCGCCCTCGTATTGCGAGACAACATTATTTTTTCCGGCATACGTCGAAATAGCACGGAAACACGCAGTGTGATTCTGGCAGGCAATCTACGCTTAGATGGTACCTGTGAAGGTTCACAATACACCGATGAATTTGGTACATGGCCCAGAGTAACAGTTCAAGCGATCGTTCGAATAACTATTAATGATTATCGTGCTACCGTGAATCTCAAGAAAAATCAAATTATTCTCAGAAGCGGAATATCTTGCTCTTTAGAAGAAGAATTCTGCCTTGACAACGACGGCAGTCACACCTTTTGGAGCGTCCTTCCTTCACACACCTGTGATTTCAAGCCATACGTAAATCTATATCATGGCACAGCAACGAAACTCAAGGATTCTCTAACTTCAAACTATCCAGAAATATTTACAGTAACTTCGAAGGATGTTACATTTGCCTTGACAAGGATCCAAACCAAGGTCATCTGTGGTTATACTCTTTATACCACGGAACATCCAAAATTATTAATTCATGAAATCACTACCACTCCAATAGAAGTTCGCCAAGACATATCCGACAAAAATATTGACATTTTCGCATATATAAATACCCAAATTTTATATCTCGAAAAACACTTCAAAACACAACTGATATCATTATATCAAGATATAATTCAGCAACGTTGTGAGATAAAGTTTCAAAACTTAGATACAGCATTGAGCATGGCCAAGGATCACCCTAATGAATTTGCATACAGAATCATGAACAGCCCAGGATATTTGGGAATCATTACCGGAGAAAGCATACAAGTTTACAAGTGTATACCTGTTCCATTGACAATTCGCCACACGAAGGAATGTTTTGAAGAGCTACCTATTACTCTGAGAAACCAATCTTATTTTCTCACACCACGTAACCATCTAATAATTAGGAAAGGTACACAAAAAGATTGCAACCCTCTTTTGCCAACACAATTCGAAATTTTTGGCAAATGGATTAACATTCCGGGAACAATTCAACAACCCAGCACACCGATCAGACTAGACCCAAATTCGAAAGGGAACTGGTCCTATACAGATGCAAACTCTTTGGCAACCAGCGGAATTTACTCTACCGATGATCTGGATAAGTTCACGGAACACTTATTTTTTCCAAACCAAAAGGAAGCACTACTACATGAGATTGCACGAGGAGCAGCTGGAAGGCCATTAACCCCCGGTTCTCTTCAATCCGATAATCTTTTTGATGAAGAATCTATCAAACGATTAGCGAAATCAACAGCAGAAAAATTATGGAACGGTTTCACTGCCTTCGGAGAAATAAGCCCGGGAGTCATCGGAATCTTTGTTATTCTTGGAGCTATCAAGTACCTTGTCAGCACCATTGTCAGAGGTTATACATTGCATTCACTCTACGGTTGTGGTTTACATATATTCGCCTCTCTATGGAGCGCAATCACACATTTCATAATCTTCTTATCTGAGCGGAGGCCAAACAGGGATCCTAGGGCAAACACCTACGCACTAGTACGTCAACTGGACATCTATGCAACACCACCGAATCGTCGCAGGATCAACGCTGACCAAATTACCGTATAATTTGGTCTCCTTTAAGAGGGGGGGTGTAACGTCCAGGCCGATAATTCTAAATTCTTAAGCGTTCCCAAAAAATTTTTTTTTCCTTTTAAATAGATTTGTTACTCTAGAGTAAATGAAACATTGTTCCGATACTTTCATTATTTTGTTCAGACCGATCGTTAGCATCCCTTGAAGTTGTTTCATGAACATTTCGGTTCATTTATTATCTTCCTTGCGTTTAGGAGTAAATGTCTTATTTATATTTAAAAATGTTTTCATTCATATTTTCCCTTGCGTTTAGGAGTAAATGTCTTATTTATATTTAAAAATGTTTTCATTCATATTTTCCCTTGCGTTTAGGAATAAATGTCTTATTTATATTTAAGAATGCTTCATATTTCCAAAACGCGCCAGCGATCGTCTTACCATCGCGCCGTGCGGACCCAATTCTCCATATTTTTCCCCCTTTTCTTAGAAAGGAATTAACTAACTCGATTGTTAGATGATCTTCCCCTTTTCTCTGAAAAGAATTAATTAACTCGATTGTTAAATAATCTTTCTCATCGTTTTTCTCTTCTTTCTCTGTTGGGTAATCTTTCTTTCACTGTTTTGGTCATTTAAAATGCTAGCGCTTTCCTTTAGTCGGGAATAAAAGATTGCAAGCAGCAAATTAGATTCATTTCCTAAATGTCTAAAATCTTCCTCATTTTCAATTCTCCATATTTTTCCCCCTCTTAGAAAGGAATTAATTAACTCGATTGTTAAACAATCTTTCCTTTATTCATTTTCAATTTTCCATATTTTTCCCCTTAACTCGATTGTTAAACAATTTTTCCTTTATTCACTTTCAATTTTCCATATTTTTCCCCTTCTTAACTCGATTGTTAAACAATTTTCCTTTATTCATTTTCAATTCCCCATATTTTCCCCCTTCTTTGGATTAACTTATTTAACAAATACTAATTTTGTTCTTTTCTTTTTCTTCTCTTTCTCTCTCTTTATTTGTTTTCCTGGAACCCCACCGTTAGTCACGTTACTCGCGATAAAGGTTCCTCTCAGACGCTAGTCAGCGGATCTCACGCTTACTGCCTTATGCCTCTTCTATTCTATCTTTAATACATCCTGTGTCCAAATTTTAACCATCAAATCCGTTTCATTATCAGCATGGCCCCAAAGGAACTTTTCGTTTGTGAGCGGTTATTATACAAATATGTTAGGACCAATCCAGCCCAAAGGATCTGTGCCTATTGCGAGGCCGCCCTTCCGGACAACAAACGAAGTATCCTAGCAACAATTCGCCAACACCGTCTTAGAGCTGCAAAAGATGTTAACCACATCTTTTGTAACATCTGCCATAGATCATTGCTTTTCATTGCCCCACTTAACACATGCCTTTGCTGCAAGCATGCTTTTTATTTGCATAGAGAAACCCTTCAGCGAAAAGAAAACAATCGAACCTTTGTAAATTCCATTATCTACGAAGATAGATATTGGAATTTCGATTTTCCTAACCCCAATAAACCATGGGGAACATAATTGCGATAAAATATTAAGCGTTTTTCCTCCGTAACCATTCGGGCATTTTTTCTTCACGCTTAACTATTTTAACGTTTTTTTTTTCTTCTCCGTAACCATTCGGGCCACCGTTTATATAAGTCCAACCATAGGAATAAGAAACATTAGATATCAGGTCCCATGAGTAACGGGATATCGAACCACAGGTAGCCACGTGCATACTATTTTTTTTATATAACTTGCCCTTGGAAGCGGTCAACCGTTTAACAATTTAATTGTTATGGGTTTTTTAACCCTAAAACGGTGATCGTTTTCCTCTCGCAGTTTCCTCCTTTTTCCTTTTTTTATTATTACTTTTCTCTCGCGTCCGGATTAGGACACATTTTGCTCATGCGACGGCTAATGCCGTATTAATCTTTAAATTTTGTTAATATTATTTAATAATTGCGTTTAGTTATGAGTAAACGATTGTATACAAAAGGTGCAAGCTCAGCACCCTTTGTCTCATTCTCTAGCGTACCCAAGCTTAGGCAGTAGCGCCTTCTGATTGGCTGAAGGCGACGCGACGTTCTTCCCCCCAGCTAATTATTTAAGAGCGGAGCGGATGGACGCTGCATGCATTCTTTCATTCATTTTCAAGTTAGACTCATATTTTTTTTTTCTTTCTAAATTATTTTCACTCATCTCGTACGTCTTTGATTAAGTAAAATTCAAGAATTTGCATAAGTTTCGAACCTAGAAAGTGAGACAAAGCTTCGCGTTATAATTTTGTTAAAATACAAACGAACAATTTTTTTTTATATTTTTTTTTGTGTGTAACCAAGCGAAATCATTATCAAATTATAATTTTCCTCGCAAATTGACTCAGTGCACACTTTTCTCTTCACCAAACACTAACACAATCATCCCTGGTTCCCTACGGCGACGACGACCGTAGTCCGAGAAGTAGCAACAGGAGAGTCTCCCTTCTACCTTCTTCATTGTTTTTTATTATTGTTGTTCATCACCAGGTAATATTTGAATTATATTGTTTCCAATTTTGAATTTCACTTATCCTTCTCATTTTGTACGCCCAGGGTTTTATTTTTCCTTACCTACGACGCCTTATTTAAAAGAATAATAACGCTACCTAGAGGCTCAGCAATGATATGAAATTGTAATTGAACATCGTGTTAAATTTAATAATCGTACAACTCTGGACGTTACACTGCATTTATCAGCTCCGTAAACTGATCCTGCGATTCGAGTAAGGCAACCATCCGGGCAGGGAGATAAAACCAATCCTCCGTTGATAGTTTCGCTATTATCCTCATTCCATATTTAGTCTTTATTTTCATCATTTCAATTATTTCATATTCTTTATTTTCCTCGAGACTGTTTAATTTAACAAATGTCTTCTCAGAGATGCATTAACTCCAGTTAAAAATGCCATTTTATCTAGACCCTGTATTGCAGAAAACTATTATTATTATTATTATTCAAAACTAAAACAATATTTGAATAATATATTCCTACCTTTCTTTATCAGTTGAGACTGAGGTATAAACTGATCTGAGTATTCTTACTGGTTGTGGTTGATGCACTAACTAAAGTACTGATTTGAAGATTCTTGCTGGTTGTGTGGTCGATGCACTAACTAAAGTTTGAACAGATTGAAGCTGGTTCACTATTGTTCGAATTCATTTATATAGAAAAAAATGTTGATGGAAGGGGTAAAATTCATTGGTGGAAGGGGTAAATAATTTTTTGTTGAAAATGTGTAAGATGATATACTGCTGATTAATCAAATTATGACTCTATTAAAAGAATATGCATGAATCATTCAAGGACATATTGATGATCTTCAATGTGTTAGCGATCAACATATCTGTAAAAATCTATCATCTGGATAAAACATATATTAATATTTAAAAAAAAAATATGATCTTGCTGAAGATCTCAATTTCACCATACGTAGACATATCGTTATACGGTAAGGTCCAGTGTGGAGCGTATAAGAGGTACTAAATTTTCATCACGTGCTGATATTTAATACGTCAAAGATATTTGTATATCTAGAGCAGGCTTCTCTCTCGCTGAAATTTGATGCATCAAAAGTATTTGAACATCCAAAACATATATCGTTCATACAAACCTTTCTAATATGTATCATATGTAAGAATTAAACGACTTAGGCTTATTAATAAAATTATTCTTCTATTAAAAGCATGCGTATGAATTTAAGTAATGGGGGATAGTGCTACACATTTCATCAATTGGTCAATCTTGAAAAATTTATCACGAAAGTGTTGTGATAAATTTTCGATTACGGTTAATCGTAGAAATTTACTACACCATAGTATGTATTATATCTTAAGCATTTCTCTCTCTGCCTTGCATCTCTATTACGTTCATTCTCACGATGATTTTGGTTTCTTCGCTTAGTAAGAGGATGATATGTGTTTATTTATCTAAACTGGGGTGTAATTCTATCAAAAGAAATAAAACATGAATGATAAGTACACACACACACAGCGATTTTCGTTGAAAGGGCGTCTCTTCTTAAGGTAGCTGGAGATGGAAATGTTTTATATACTTAAGTAATTCTAAACAGCTCATTAAAGTTCTGTTCTTACCTCCAAGAGTTCAAATAGTAGCAGTAGAAAATGGGTGGAAGTAATATAATGTGCGAATGCTGTATGGATTGTGACGCTACTGGCTATCCCTAGGGATAGTATAGAAGGGGAGGGAGGAGTGATCCCTCACCGATCGCGTTCGCGTCCCAATAGGCGACTTCCTATTAGACCCGGGCGCCTTCGATGTACTTTTGATAATACCCGAATATTTATTTATCCAGAGGGGGTTCTAACCCTCGTACGCGAATGTGGGGAATGGGGTGCTAATATAATAACTCACTAATTGTTGATTAAACTCTCTTTATTATAAAATTACTTCTCAATACACTCTCCGCTTCGCGTTACACGGTATTGGGGAGTCACACTAGGTCCTACGTGTGGACGCGGCCTAAGTGGTGCGAACGCGGCTGAAGTCCCGATGACGTACGAGAGAACCTCGCGCTCGAGCCACTAGTGGCGTTCGCGGCGGTCCCACCGAGTCGCGCGGCACTCGCGCGCCACCGGCGGATTCCTAAGTTAACTACCGCGCGACGCTACGCGGATAAGTCCCTCGTCCCGCGCGTGCGCGTCACGCGACGGTTATTCGCACTCACTCCGTTCCCGCGTACTCGAACACAACAACGACCCGGCTTGTTTACTCTCGAACCTAAGGTCGCGAGTCCTCACGATAAGGATACTAAGTCCGCGGCCTTGAACTAACTGGAGGGAACGTCCCTGTCAACGGTCTAACGCACGACGAATTGAAGTAATCGCGAACACTTTTACTCTGTCGCGCTTTTACAATTTAGGATATGCGTTATCGGTCCGACGGGATGACCACTCCGCTAAGTTGCCCGCTTACCCTTGACAGGTGAGCCGGGCCAGCGGTTCCCTATAAAACCGTTCGGTGCTACGAGCCCTAAAGCTCTAGCACACCCCGGGACGTCACAGGACTTTAACAATACACGAATAATCACCCTAATTTCGGCTCACAAGGGCTGGCTCTCTTCTATCTCCCTCTCTCTCTCTCTCGCTCTCCTCTCGGCTCTCTCTCTCTATCTCGCTCTCCTCTCCGCTCTCTCTCTCTCTCTCTCTCTCTCTCTCCTTCTCTCGCTCTCGCCCTTGGTGGCAGGCCCGAAGGGCTGGGATGTCCTGTCGTCCGATATGGGTTCGCGGCTCCCTGGCAGTCGCTGCACCTTTTTCTTCCCTCTCGTTTGCGTGGCGGCTGTCAGTGGGGTCGCACTATATCGGCGGCGGGGCACTTTTGCACACTCTGTGTCACCTTTGACATCTAAATTACGTGTGTCGGGGCAGTCCGCGGGAGCAGGTCAGGCCCTGCGCCTGTCCCGCCGCTGCCCCACTACACCCATCGCGCGGCACTAGGGAGCCGACAAGTTATCGATCCTAGATCAATACTTATCGGTTGATGACTCCCTAGTTCGTGCGCGACCCGCCTATCTAGCGCTTGAGATTAGCAAAGCGCTAGATGGCAGCTATAGTAACGTTGCGAGAACGCAACGTTACAACTCCCCCCTCGTTAGGACCAACTTGGGGGTTGGTCAACTTCCTCCCGGTTGAAGTCGACCCTGGGGTGTTCCTATCTCCATCTAATTCCTCCTGGTGCGCGCAATCCTACAATACTACAATAATAAAAAAAATAACGCTCGCTTCACACACACATCCATTTATTACAAAAAAAAACAATTCGGCCTACATATAATATATAAAAAAATAAAAAAAAATTCTCTGGCTCGAAAAAAAAGAAATATATAAAAAAAAAATAAAGTAAAAAAAAAAGAAGACTCTATACAAAACAAAACTTAAACACTAGACGCGGACACGGACATTAATTTAACTGGAGGAGCTCCTCCTCCATCGCCTCCTCCCTCCTTTTCCTCTCCTGCTCCCATTCCGCCTTCTCCTTCCTCCACGCCCTCATCTCTTCCTCTCTCTTCTTCTCCTTCTGCTCCTTCTCCTTCGTCTCCTTCTCCCTCTTCTCCTTCTCCTCCTTTCTCCTTTTCTCCCTCTCCTCCTTTTTTCGTTGCTCGACGGCAACGCAGATGCGTTGTCGTCGAGCCTCGTCCTCTTCCTCCTCCTTCTTTTTTCTCTCCTCCGCCCGCCTCCTTTGCTGGGCCCTTCCCTGGCCCTTCCGGCCACCCCGTCTGCCCCTATGCGCCTTTTTCTTAGGCTTGGGTACAGCCAGTCCGACTCCCGTCGCTGGTGGCCGAGAGGCCCCCTGCGCGGGAGGACGAGTGTCCGAACGGGTGCGGGAGTAGCCCGCTCCCCGCCGGAGCATCTCGTTCTCCCGACGCAGACGGCTCATCTCCGCCTCCCAGCCGGCGGGCTGCGGACCGGTGTACCCAGAGGCCTGGGCTGCGGGGTAGGCCGGAGGGTAGGGGGTACCCCGCTCGGGATAGTGGGGCGGAGGGAGAGGGTACCCCGGCTGGTGGTGGTGGGAGGGTGGCGGGTAGGCGGTGGGTGGGCCCACTGCTGGTAGGGGGCCCGGCAGGGGAATCCCCTGAAGCCAGCAGTGGGTCACCACCTGCTGCAGGTACGGATCCATCTTCTGGAACAGGAGGAGGCATCCGTCATCTCTCCGCAAAAAAAATAAAAAATCACGCGACACACACGTTCATCCATTCACACACACAAGTCCGCACTCAGGTTCGCGAGGGTTAGGTTGGGTCTCGACGTGGGCGCAGGCGTGCCGTCCACGTAGACGGGGCGGAATCCGACGAATCGCTCACGATCGACATTTTCCGTTTTCCCGGAGTCCCTTTCCGTTTACCGGTCGGTTTTGGGGAAGGTGCAGGGTCGTCGTCCCCTTCCCCCGCAACGGTTTCCTCACCCGGTTCATCGACGTCCGGAACGCAAAACGACGCGACAAACGGTTTTAGATCCGAAACGTGGACCTTCGGATTACTACGGCCTTGATTTTCTAGCTCGTAGACGACCGGCGATATTACGCGAACTACTTTAAACGGGCCCTCGTACGATGGTGCTAGCTTCGCAGCAAAATTATCAGCAGATGACGATAATGGTCTGCCGCGCCGCCATACCACGTCTCCTACCTGATACCTGATATCGCGCCGGCCACGATTGTAATAGCGGGCTTGACGAGCACTCGCTTTTTCTATCTCTACCTGCACGATATCATGAATCAAAGGAAGACGTTTTAGTCGCGCCACCCAATTTTCGGGGTCGCTCCTAAGTATCGTACGAGAACCCTCAATCTCTCGCCGTAGATTCGGAGTAATTACTGGGTCTCGACCGAGGTTAAGTAACGCGGGAGATACTCCAGTCGACGAATGCATCGCGGAATTAATCGCGAAACGGAATTCTGCAAGATGAACGTCCCAGTCTCGGTGGTCGCTCTCTACGAATATCCTAATCATCGTTTTAATTACCCGATTCACGCGTTCTACCGGGTTAGCTTGCGCGTGATACGGCGGAATAGTAAATTGCCTAATCTGATGCTCATTTAGAAATTTGGTCACTTCCTTATTTACGAACTCGGTACCGTTATCGCAAAGAAATATTTCCGGTGATCCCCAACGGTAAATAACCAGCTCGCTAAAAGCTTTCAAGATGCTTTTGGCGTCAGCTGTGCGGATCGCTCGCATTTCCACGTAACGACTGAAGTTGTCGAGGAAGACTACTACGTAACGCTGTTGGGCCTTACTCGGTGGAAAGGGGCCCATTATGTCTCCCGCAACCACAGTCCATGGTCGCTCCACTACCCGAGTTCCCATAAGTCCTACAGGGGCAAGCTGTACAGCTTTATGTTGCTGACAGACTTTGCACCCGCGGACGAATGCTACGGCGTCTTTGAAAACTCCCGGCCAATAGTAATCTTTACAGATTCTAGCGTGAGTTTTCTGAACGCCAGCATGTCCTGCGGAAGTGTTATTGTGAGCTTCCTGTAGGGCTAAAAGTCGAGCCTCTCGCGGGAGGACTAACTTCCACGCATCATAATCGCGACCTATCGATTCGAGTATCACGTCCGGCCGATGGCAATACAGCCGGTTTCCCTCAACTTTCCAGTCTGGGTAAGCCCGCGGTCGCTGAATTACTTTTCCGCGTCGTGCTGCATACCACGGGTCGCTCTCGAAGTCGATACGCGACTGTGTGACCAAATTTTCGCTCGAATTTTCGCTATTTTCTTCGTTAACCGCGGAGACGCATTCATTTTCGGTGCCTACTGGGAGGGCGCGTGATAATGCATCGGGTACGTGATGCAATGCGCCTTTACGATGAACCACATCGAACGAATGATGTTGTAATTCGAGGGCCCATCGACCTAATCTCCCGACTGGATCTTTCAAGTTGTGTAGCCAACGCAAACTACTGTGATCCGTGACAACCGTAAAATGATAGCCTTCTAAATACGGTCTTAGTTTCCGAATTGCCCACACGACAGCGAGACACTCCTTCTCGGTCGTCGTGTAAGTCCGCTCCTCTTTGGATAGTACTCGATTAGCGAATACAATCGGATGCTCTTCAGTTCCGTGTCGCTGAGTTAATACTGCTCCTATTGCATAGTCGCTAGCATCTGTCTGTACTTGGAAAGGTCTCGAAAAATCGGGCCTTGCCAAGACCGGGGCCGAGCACAGCGCTTCCTTCAATCGCTCAAAGGAAGTCTGTTGCTCTTGATCCCAATGCCAGCGCACGCCTTTATGCAATAACAAGACGAGTGGAATTTTGTCCTTCGACAGGTTGGGTAAGAAGCGTGCATACCAACCAACCATCCCTAGGAATCGGCGTAGTGTTTTTAAGTCTTTTGGCGGCGGATAATTCATTAATGGCGCGGTTCGCTCGGGATCTGGGGCTAAACCATTACGATTTATCAGATACCCAAGGAACCGCACCTCCGACCTGCAAAATTTACATTTCTCGCGATTGATTTCTAGACCCGCGAATCGAATAATATTCAACACACGCTCTAACCATCCTAGGTGTTCCGCGAACGTGTTCGTTACGATTATTATATCGTCCAGATAGACAAACACGTATGGATCGAATTCAGGCGGGATTAATTGGTCCATCATTCGCTGGAACGTCGCAGGGGCATTCGTAAGACCGTACGGCATACGCCTAAATTGGAAGAGTCCTTTTCCGGGTACTATAAACGCTGTAATTTCCCGACTCTCGTCTCCTAGCGGTATTTGGAAGTACGCTTGACTTAAATCTAACGTCGAAATGTATCTCGCGTGGCGGAGTTTATCGAGAATGCTATCGATATGCGGGATCGGGTACGCGTCTTTGCGCGTTACCTCATTCACGCGTCGAAAATCTATGCAAAATCGATATTTCCCGCCCGGTTTTGGTACTATAACCGGACAGCTGGCCCACGCGCTCGTGGAGGGTTCGATAATCCCTTCACCCAATAATTTATCGGCCTCTTCGTGCGCTACTTTATAGATCACCGGCGACACTCTCCTTGCCGCTTGGCGGATTGGAGCCTGACCCTGGACATCTATATGATGTTTGACCAGGGTAGTCGCCGGGACTGGTCCAACTATCTCGGGGAAGTTATCGCTTAGAAACTTCTCTAATACCGCGTTTTGCTCGCTAGTCATTTCAGCGATAGCAAAACACGAAGATACGTGTGTCTCATTTGAGCTTGCCGCGTTTATTTTCGCGAATCTCAAATTTACTCGGTCGCGCGTTTGCCATAAATCGCGCGAAGTATCAATTATAACTCCGAATAATCGGAGAAAATCCATACCGAGGACACAGTCGTAGTCTAAAACCGGTACCACGCGGAAATACATGACTTTTTTCGTTTTCCCTAACTCTAATTCTAGCGCAATAACCCCTATTACTCGCGTTTCCGTACCATCGGCAGTACGCATAACTCTATCTTGCGACCTGTCAATCTTCGCTTGGATTCTTTCCAGCGTTCGATGTCCGAGGTACGATCGCGATGCTCCCGTATCTATTAGTGCAGGAAAAATTTGTCCAAATAATTCTAACTGCAAATAATAGCGGCCATCGGTATTCGGTTGATTAGGGAACGCATCACTCCGAACACAGCGACGAGTTCGGATTATGATGTTCCCTTTCCCCCCTACCTGGCCAAGAGTCGCGGTGCGCTTCTTGGGCAATAATTCGTCCAAAGCACACAAATGATCGGATAAACTACTCGGTTCCGTTTCATTTATCGAATCTTCAGGGTTACTTCCTAATGAAGGTCGTCTTCCTACTTCTGAGGTAAAACTATAAACGCTCTCTTCACTAGAATCTTCGGCGCTAAAGTCCGGTCGCGTCGCATTAGGTTCATCTTCTGACTCCGAGGTCGAAGAGTCCCGCAAATCTTTTTGTTCGCTTTCCGACGCGTAATCTTCGTAATCCGTGCTACTCACCGATGAGTCCCTCCACGATTCGGGGTCAGTAAATCGTACTGTCCTACCCGATTTACGAAGATTATCAGCCGGGCCCGCGCGAGCTTCCTCCGCGAGCCCTACTGCCCGTTTCCCGGATTTCTCACATTCCCGTATACATTATTCAATAGGCTCTGACCTATTGTCGACGCGGACGTTGTCGGTGGCCACTGCGCTTGATTATAAGACAGCGCGGGTGTGGTCACCGTTTGCGGTGGCATCGGCGCTTGCATCCCGGCAGCTTGCTGAGCCCACCAAGGTGCAGGCGCAATCGCGGCTTGAGTCGGCTCACGCGAAGGACACTCTCTCGCGTAGTGTCCTCTTCCTCCACAACGATGGCATATCGCTGCGTCGCGGAATTGACCCCCACGATCTTGATATCGCGACTGACCCGCTACATGTCCTCCCGGCGCTCGTGAGGAGGAGATTGGTCTTCGCTGACCTTGTTTTGGAGCTGCAGCGATAGCACCTAGCTCGTCCGACGAACTGCTACGGTGTCCGCTATGGCTTGAGCTCTCTTTCCTACTCCCTTTTTCAGAATGTCTTCGGGACGATCTCCTAGACGATTTCTTAGGAGATTCCCGCGAACTATCTGACCCCGAGCTAGAGTCGCTGGTTGATCCAGACGAGCGTCGTTTGGATTTACCGCGTTTTCCTCTCCTTGAACGCGACTTCTTCTTTTTCGGCTTCTCCTCGTCCGATTTCTTCGCGTTCTTGCCGGATGCGTCGCCTTTTTTCTGTTTTTCGGGCTGTTTTTCGGAAACTGCAGAGAGAGCTTCACGATTTTTACGCGCCGATTTATCCTCTTCGCGCGTTTTCGTAGCTCCAGGCGGTGGTTTAAACGCCTTGTCTATCTCCGCGTTCTTCTCTATTTCCCGACCTATTTCGCGCAAACCCGTGAATGAATCAAAATCCCTACGAAACATTCTACGGCGGTAATTGGGACGTAGGTTTCGATAAACCAGGTCCAATTGAACCGAGACGGAAGGGGTCGGTCTAATTTCTTTTATAATCGACCGAATACGCACCAAATACGCCTTGATCGATTCGCCCTCCCTTTGTGTCTGTTGTCGCGCCTTCTCCCATTTCGCGTCGTTATCTTCCTCATCCCCAAATTGGCTGAGGAAGGCCTCGCGAAAGTCACGCCAGGTTGAGCAGGAGTTGCCTTCGACCTTAAACCAGGCTTTGGCTTCCCCGCTCAACACGACTGGGAGAGTTTCTCTAATCTCGCTAAACGTCAGGTCGGAAACATTGCGGCAATGTTCTAAGTTCTCTATAAAGTCTTCGGCGTCGTCAGCATCGTGATTTTTAAACCGAATACCCCACTTTCGGAAAGCATCTATTACCCGTGTTCCTCTCCGGCTGGAGTATCGTGAGCTAGACTCGCTCGATCTTTCCGAACTCGATGATCTATTTCGCGATCGGTATTCAGAGGGTTGTCGACGGCGACTAGTCGCACCCCGGCTTGTTCCCGGCGAATCTCTACTAATTTCGCGGGGTTGAGGCATCTCCGGTGCCCTTTCGACCGGTGCAGACCCTTGCGCTCCTGCCGACTGATACGCAATTACTAACTGCACGATGCTAGCTAGTAATTCGGGCGGAACCGCTCCTAATGCGGAACTTCCCACTCCTACCGGCGCATTTCGTTCCCTCGAATACTCCGGGTTCGCTGGGGTTCGGTTGGGTGGTTCCGAAGACCGCTCATCAAGATCACGCCTTCGGAAGCCCGACCGGTCTGAATCTGATTCAAACGTAACCCCTCGTTTCGGTTTCGGCGTTAGTTTGCGATTTTTATCAATACACGTCAAATTCGAGTCGCTACTCTCTTCTGACATGTTTATCTGTCGCGACGTTTCCCCTCCCCGCGGGGTCTCAAATAATTCACGAAGCGCATCTTCCGATTGCCGACTTAATTTCGGGTTCGTTTTCGGTGTCGCTAATTCGTCATCGTTGGTTTTTATCGCCGAATGTGTTGGAAGCGGCTGAGGTGGGACGGCGGGGTGGAATGGTTCCAATTCATCCACTCGCGGATTCCACTGAGCTGCTTCCGGTCCGAAACTCTCACGTAACCTATGACGCACAAATCGATCGCGTAGTTGATCTTCCGAGCTATCGCGTGTGTTTAGCTCCGCGTCTTTCAAAGCAATGATTAATTTACTACGCGGCATATTTTTCGCGTACCGTCGTAATTCGTTCCGTTCCGTTAATATTTCCCGATCGCGTACTGACATTCCACTCGATTTGTCGGAATCCGACATAATTTTCAATTTCCGATACTAATCGCTCAAACAACAACAACAAAAAATTCCTAATCCCGCAAAAAAATTCTATCCTCGGTAGGGGTGCGAGAAAAAAAAAATTTTTCCGCCACTCGACCTACCAGAACAGCAAAAAAAATTTTCTCAATCCCCAAAAAAATTCCTAAAAAAAAACTATTCTCAAATCCAACAAAAAAAATTAGCACTCTACCCCGCGTACGAGACCTCACTCCGTGGGCCCCACGTTGGGCGCCAAATTGTGACGCTACTGGCTATCCCTAGGGATAGTATAGAAGGGGAGGGAGGAGTGATCCCTCACCGATCGCGTTCGCGTCCCAATAGGCGACTTCCTATTAGACCCGGGCGCCTTCGATGTACTTTTGATAATACCCGAATATTTATTTATCCAGAGGGGGTTCTAACCCTCGTACGCGAATGTGGGGAATGGGGTGCTAATATAATAACTCACTAATTGTTGATTAAACTCTCTTTATTATAAAATTACTTCTCAATACACTCTCCGCTTCGCGTTACACGGTATTGGGGAGTCACGCTAGGTCCTACGTGTGGACGCGGCCTAAGTGGTGCGAACGCGGCTGAAGTCCCGATGACGTACGAGAGAACCTCGCGCTCGAGCCACTAGTGGCGTTCGCGGCGGTCCCACCGAGTCGCGCGGCACTCGCGCGCCACCGGCGGATTCCTAAGTTAACTACCGCGCGACGCTACGCGGATAAGTCCCTCGTCCCGCGCGTGCGCGTCACGCGACGGTTATTCGCACTCACTCCGTTCCCGCGTACTCGAACACAACAACGACCCGGCTTGTTTACTCTCGAACCTAAGGTCGCGAGTCCTCACGATAAGGATACTAAGTCCGCGGCCTTGAACTAACTGGAGGGAACGTCCCTGTCAACGGTCTAACGCACGACGAATTGAAGTAATCGCGAACACTTTTACTCTGTCGCGCTTTTACAATTTAGGATATGCGTTATCGGTCCGACGGGATGACCACTCCGCTAAGTTGCCCGCTTACCCTTGACAGGTGAGCCGGGCCAGCGGTTCCCTATAAAACCGTTCGGTGCTACGAGCCCTAAAGCTCTAGCACACCCCGGGACATCACAGGACTTTAACAATACACGAATAATCACCCTAATTTCGGCTCACAAGGGCTGGCTCTCTTCTATCTCCCTCTCTCTCTCTCTCGCTCTCCTCTCGGCTCTCTCTCTCTATCTCGCTCTCCTCTCCGCTCTCTCTCTCTCTCTCTCTCTCTCTCCTTCTCTCGCTCTCGCCCTTGGTGGCAGGCCCGAAGGGCTGGGATGTCCTGTCGTCCGATATGGGTTCGCGGCTCCCTGGCAGTCGCTGCACCTTTTTCTTCCCTCTCGTTTGCGTGGCGGCTGTCAGTGGGGTCGCACTATATCGGCGGCGGGGCACTTTTGCACACTCTGTGTCACCTTTGACATCTAAATTACGTGTGTCGGGGCAGTCCGCGGGAGCAGGTCAGGCCCTGCGCCTGTCCCGCCGCTGCCCCACTACACCCATCGCGCGGCACTAGGGAGCCGACAAGTTATCGATCCTAGATCAATACTTATCGGTTGATGACTCCCTAGTTCGTGCGCGACCCGCCTATCTAGCGCTTGAGATTAGCAAAGCGCTAGATGGCAGCTATAGTAACGTTGCGAGAACGCAACGTTACAGGATGTAAACATTATAAATACCTTAGACGAAATTGACAGAGATTTGGAGATAATATTGGAACGTTTAATTGATAGTGATGAAGAAGGACAAATAGAGGAGGAGGATGAAGTATATGACAGTGATGTGGAAAACGAAGGGTACGAGGGTGATGATGAGGAAGAAGAGGTACAGGAAGAACAGCAGATATACGTGGAAGAGGACGAAATACAGTTCCTTTATGAACTACACCACGCATATACAGCTGAAAGTGAAGTGTATGAAGAAATAGTGAATATTATAGAAGAGAATGGGGGTGGTAGTAATATAGTTCAAGATATAGCAGAACGGTACATACTAGATTGTCCGAAAACTTTTGTAGAAGTGAGTCGACTACCTATATGACTAGTGAATATGGCCGAAATCTAGTAATATATTGCTATAATGTCGTAAGGCATTTATTGTAGTATTCATTTAGATATCAAGATGAGAAAAAGATAATTGAATAATCTTCAAGATAACGTCAATTTAAAGAAGCAGAAGAAAAAACTGCAAAATAAATGTAATTAAGAAAAACTATGGATCTTAGATAAGTAAAAACGTTTGAATAATTTAAAGTATTTATATATTGAATTTACTAGTGTTACTTTGTGGAAATATATTTTGTACAAATATGATTTAGGTGTTTGTGGCTTTCGCAAAGGATTAAAGAAATGCAGCATAAATGTTTATCAGAATAATAATGAGAGACGAGACAAAAATGACTGATAAGTGTAATTAAAATATTCATGCGTACTTTATTGACATATATGTCATCTGGTATAACTTTTACTGCTACGATGTTCATATTAATTATGATTTTATGATGAGAAACGCATGGGTCAAAGAAGGCAATACTTCTTACAAGGTAAATGTAAACAATTTGCAAATGTATTATACTTTCAATTTCAAATATAAAACTGTGTCTTAACTGTTTAGTTGATTAATTATTTAGATATTACTTTTATCGCTGGAATGATATCTTGCTCATATCTACGATGAGCAGAAATAAGAAGATATGAAGGACTTTCGACTAATCCCATCCATGTAAATTGCTTCCTTTGGCACAGAGTTTATGGTTAGTAATCGCAAGGTATATGTAATTTTTATTACAGTGTTTATTAATTCAAAGTTACTTTTAATTTGCTTAGCTTAATGAGTTTATATATTAAATATGGTCTGCTTTGGTTTTTCAGATATTACTGAGCGACTGAAGTGGAACTTTTATCAAATAACCTATTCAAGGATTATAATAAATATATAGAGTATGGATATATATATAATTATTAATAATCATACGCTGCAAGATTTGTACAGATGACAAGTGTCTTTATAACAGTGATTTTGCAATACTTAATTAGAACAAGTTCAAGCAAAGTTAAATTATACAAGTTAATATTGAAATTTTATCATTTTCACTATTATTAAATATATTTAATAGATATACAATATGCAGGGCGTACCACTTAAATGCCCCAGAGCATAGATACAAAAAGCGTGTATTGCGTTAATTATAAGAGATATTCAATTTTTTCATATGACCCTTTTGGAAGCAAATAACAAAAGGTTTCGAAAAAGTCCTGTGCAAACATTGAATATCTCTTATAGTTGAAGAGGTACGCGTCTTTTTGTATCTATGTTCTGGAGCATTTTAAGTGGTACGCCCTGCATATTGTATATCTATTAAATATATTTAATAATAGTGAAAATGATAAAATTTCAATATTAACTTGTATAATTTAACTTTGCTTGAACTTGTTCTAATTAAGTATTGCAAAATCACTGTTATAAAGACACTTGTCATCTGTACAAATCTTGCAGCGTATGATTATTAATAATTATATATATATCCATACTCTATATATTTATTATAATCCTTGAATAGGTTATTTGATAAAAGTTCCACTTCAGTCGCTCAGTAATATCTGAAAAACCAAAGCAGACCATATTTAATATATAAACTCATTAAGCTAAGCAAATTAAAAGTAACTTTGAATTAATAAACACTGTAATAAAAATTACATATACCTTGCGATTACTAACCATAAACTCTGTGCCAAAGGAAGCAATTTACATGGATGGGATTAGTCGAAAGTCCTTCATATCTTCTTATTTCTGCTCATCGTAGATATGAGCAAGATATCATTCCAGCGATAAAAGTAATATCTAAATAATTAATCAACTAAACAGTTAAGACACAGTTTTATATTTGAAATTGAAAGTATAATACATTTGCAAATTGTTTACATTTACCTTGTAAGAAGTATTGCCTTCTTTGACCCATGCGTTTCTCATCATAAAATCATAATTAATATGAACATCGTAGCAGTAAAAGTTATACCAGATGACATATATGTCAATAAAGTACGCATGAATATTTTAATTACACTTATCAGTCATTTTTGTCTCGTCTCTCATTATTATTCTGATAAACATTTATGCTGCATTTCTTTAATCCTTTGCGAAAGCCACAAACACCTAAATCATATTTGTACAAAATATATTTCCACAAAGTAACACTAGTAAATTCAATATATAAATACTTTAAATTATTCAAACGTTTTTACTTATCTAAGATCCATAGTTTTTCTTAATTACATTTATTTTGCAGTTTTTTCTTCTGCTTCTTTAAATTGACGTTATCTTGAAGATTATTCAATTATCTTTTTCTCATCTTGATATCTAAATGAATACTACAATAAATGCCTTACGACATTATAGCAATATATTACTAGATTTCGGCCATATTCACTAGTCATATAGGTAGTCGACTCACTTCTACAAAAGTTTTCGGACAATCTAGTATGTACCAGCAGAACATAACATTGATATGGGTATATTGAATGCGGTAAATAAAATGGTGATGGTAGTGGAGTGTTTGGGAACTGATGAGGAAAGTGATGATGATATAGAAATGGTAGAAGTGAAGAAAGCAGATGTGATTGAACTTTTGGATTCAGATAGTGAAAACAGTGATGGTATAGAAATGGTAGAAGTCGATGTGATTGAACTTTTGGATTCAGATAGTGAAAACAGTGATGGTATAGAGATGGTAAAAGTTGATGTGATTGAACTTTTGGATTCAGGTACTGAAAACTGTGATTAAGGTTTTTAGAGACAGACGTTGAAAACAGTAATAATAGTTATAATGATATGGAAATGTTAAAAGTAAATGATATAGAAGTAAAGGATGTGGAAGTGGTAGATTTTGAATAACAATGAGGAAAATTGTAATTATATAGGCATGAAATGAATATGAAGGAGAAATAGATTGTAAGGAACGAATGAAATGTGTGAGTGTGAAATTTGAAGCATTGTGATCAGAATGTATTTGTATCTTTGAGTTATTTTAAATACGTATCAATTCAGCAATAAGCGCAGGGAGAATCTGTTTTACCATCTAGGAAACTGCTTTTACTAACTGAGACCTGACGTCAGAGGAGTGGGAGTGTGACGTCAAAATGCTGCAAGTATCTTCCCGCACCCCCGCAACCCTCTCGCCTATACTTGCTGCGAGCTCACGTGGAGCCTCCGATTTCCCCTACCACCACCGCTTAGCACTTCTTGGCTCCCCCCACTACCTCGCAACCAGGCTCATCCGAGTGGACAGGAGTGGGGGGGGGGGGGGGGGGGGAGCAGAACCGGCCTTACTACACTACTCAAGGGTATGTATGTGACCCACTGAAAAGGGTTCAGTAATTCCTCGATCGCTTGATAATTGCAAAAAAAAACAAAACTCGATAGTCAGGTATGCATATGTATCAGTAAATGAAAATTTAACTAACTACTTCTACGCACACAGAAAATTTCATACAGGAAATATCCTCGAGTTCGTCGGCGCTGAGAACCGCTGCGTTAACTATACGCGCTGAGCACCGCTGCCTGTACTCGAAGATTATTTTTCTCGGTACCGTGTAATAATTCCGTGTTATATTTCAACGTTCTATAACGCGTATCAAAACACGGCGAAGCAGCGAGCTCGACCGCGCGACGTAAACAATCGTTGTTTTGGTCCGCGACCTCGCGTCGTCTCACTCTATACAACCGATGCTCGACTCCAAGTTTCCCACAATAAACCTATTATTGACTGGAATATTATACTTCCATAAAGGTTAATAACTATAATAAGAATTAAATACAAATAATAGGATTAATTAATAAAAAGGTAATATTTTTTTATCCCCTAAGCGTCTTGGCGGGCCCCACGTTGGGCGCCATTTGTAACGTCGTATTTGCGGCCTGGCCTTACGAGTGCGTTCACTGAGGTTATTACCTGAGGAGAGATTTGTATCGTCACTCTTTTAGGGCCTTGGTTTGCCAGGGGATAGGCAGTGACCAAAATCGACGCACAATGCACGCGGAGGGAGTCATTGGCCGGGTAATCGAATAAGTAAATGATCAGCTTAAAAAAAAATACAGTGTACTTTAATTATTACGGGTCGGCAAGCGTTCTCATAATTACAATAGGGTATTCCCTAAGTTGTATTACAATGATAAAAGATGATTAGATAAAATAGCCATTATCTCAAATACTCCATAAAGGGGAGGAGATCAAGTATGGTCGATTGTTTATGAGGAGTTGGGCGCCAGCTTGCTAGATCCGTTACTGTGGTCCTCCGCGGCTGACCGGCCTGAGGCTTTCTCTGGGTATGGACCAAGACGCTTCATGTGATACTCTGAAAATAATATAGGGGCGGCTAGGGCAGTGCGATTCGCACAGGTATGCGTCGGGAGGACTCCGAGGAAGCTCGATGCCGCGTTCCTCTGACGAGGGACTACACCCCGTCTTAACGTGTATTCTGGAAATACAAAGGGGTCCCCTACGCGATTCGCGGCCTGTTACACCGACTTACTACTTCCCAAACCGACCCCGGAAGAATTACGTAATAATAATAATCCATGGAAAGAATCAATGTTCGGACTAATACGTCCCTCCCGATTTGAGGGATTGTCGCGCAGCCGAACACGGAACGGCTACCCGCGCCGGACGAAGCTCGAGAAAACAAATAGAACAAAGGCAAATAATAGGTCCTGATTTCTCTTAAGAAGAAACCAGGTTTACCTGAAATCTAGTGCTACTTAGGTGATAGGAACAGGATAGGTGGTGTAGCATGCTCCCGTGCGTGTCCTCCACCGCCAGATTGACAGCTACGCCTCATGCGATGCTGCTAGTTCCAGCTCCACAGATTCATGCACTCACTACGCACTATCACCTCCAGGCAATCGACTACAGGGCACTGCCCTTACCGAAAAAGGTGTCTCGACGACGAAGAAACAAAAGAAAACGGGGAGCACGTCCGGGCTCAAGGATTCCCCAATTACGAGTAACTCGGGGGACAGTGGCACGCGAGATGGTTACCGTCGCGCGTGCGCGGATCGACCCCCTATCGACCCGCGATCGAACCCATTACGCGTAGTGATCGCGGGGTCACACAGGTGGCGCCTGCCCCTCCCTTTTACAGGGCAAGGAGGAGGCAGAGCTTAATGACTAGGATTTGACGAGCGGATGCTTCGTCACAATATATATATATTTTTTTAATAATATACACATAATAATAATAATGCTCCTAAAACTGCAGCATCTACGATTAATTGATATACAATGCTTGTTTCTTTAGAAGTTTTTCTTACATTCTATGGCATGATGTACGTAAGTTCTGCAAATAGTACACCACTCTGGAAGTGAGCAATTAATATGCAGGTGACCATAATTTTTGCAATTTGTACACCAATAATGTGGCGTTAGATCTATCGCAGGTTCCATTTGCGTAGCCTCTGTTATTACGGAAATAGGTTCCGTTTGTGTACCACTATTTTTCACCTGGGACATATTTGAAAACATTTTGTTATTTTTTTTTATATTGTAATAACTATTTTACAAAGCAAGTATACTTACAAAAATCACCTACTCCTCTTCTTCTTCCTCCTCCTCCCTCTCCTCTTCTTCTTCCTCTCTCTCCTCCTCTTCCTCCCTCTCCTCTAAATCAATGACTGGTATAAAACAAAATAAATAAAAATTAATTTTTTTCGTTATTCTTCGTTTTGAATAAAAAAAAAACAATTGGTCAAATAGTGAGATAGTTAACAGTTTTCAAAAATATGTGTCATAAAATTCTTTTATGATTCTATTTATTGACATTATCTCATGTATCACGACATAAACAGTCTGTATGGATGGGTGGGTTTTTTTTCTTTAAAAGAAATAGAAATAAGTACTTACAGTTCAAGTGCATATTATGATGAAGCATCGCTTCATATTCTTCAAAATATCGATTGTGAGAATCGTTAATTCTTTTGATGTAATCCTGCATCGATTCTGCAGGATTTTCATCCTCCTCTACTAGATTTTTTGTCACAAAACCCCGTTCACTTTCCATTTTTTTTTTTTTTTAATTTTCTATTGTACAATCTGTACTGATGGAGGTTCGACGACTGAATGAAGCCTCTGAAGAAATTTCGTCGAAAGAAACTCTTTGTCGTTCAGTTTTTAAATATAAAGTTACATTTGATAACACTTAGGAGTCCATTCTTTCTTCATCGAGAAGGGATACACTATACCCTCTGAATAATCACCGTATTGTGATATTTTTTCCTATTGTTTTATACTGTGATAAACCTATAGGTCAATCACAATGGAAATGCATTGCAAGAAAGAGAAGAAAATTACCCTTTCCAATAATTGAAATTAAATACGCTTAACATACGATAATATCGTTTGCAAAGAAGTCAAGTGAACAGCAGAAGAAGAAAAAGCTTCAGTTTGTAAAACGTATTCTGCATAGCAGTTACAGTAGTGTCATACGTATTGAAAAAGAAAGAGAATAAGTGTTTTTGAAAAAAAAACTTCTTTTGTTTTTCTTACATAATAAAGGTAAGGAAAAAATTTTTTTTAAAATGATTTTTTCATTTGAGTAGTGCATGCATTTTTTAAAATGATTTTTTAACTTTAATAAGATGAATCATTTTTTATAGACATATCAATAAATTGAAAATGAATTTTGAAAAAGTTAATACTCTTGGAAATGTAAAACCAAAACAATTTGTGAAATTGACTACTTTAAAGGAGGGTGAAAATTACGAAATTTTTGAAGTGGAAAAAATTAAAACTAAATATGGGATAAAAATAATTGTAAAATTGACAACCGATGAATGGCTATTCTTGCCTGCAAGAATGGCAAAATTGGCAGATGACCCGGAAGAATTGAAGCAGCTGCAAAATGCTGCGTTAGCAAGTAATTTAATAATGATCTATAAAGGTGGTAAATACCACAATGTAGAATTTAAGAATAAAAATTAAATATTGTTTGTTTAAGAAATAAAACTAAATTACTGCTTATATTTATTTATTTATTCCCTACGTCTAATTTCCAATATCGTAATGTAGAATTTAGGAATAAAACATTAAGAACTTTAATAAAAAAAAGTATTTTATTTTTTATAAACTTATATTTCTAACAATAATTTTTTTTTTTAACTTACATTTCTAACAATATTCGTAAGAGATTTATATTGTACAATTTTATCGTGTATAATTAGACAATAGGCTGTAGTATTATCCGGAATGATTTCCATACACTCGATCTCGAGTTTGACGTCGACCGTGCCGGTTTTTATGGACTCGTTCTGATGCGAGCAGTCGATGACGAAGAGCGGCCCGTACGTCAAGAAGACCGTATAGTCGAGCATGGGTCTCGCGAGTTTCTCACCAGCGTAATAGGAGGTGAAAAACTTTACATACATGTCGTAGAGGACGGAGTAGCGGGATTTCGTGAAATCAGTGTCGAGACGATCGTACGGATAAGATTCGGAATTCAGATAGAATTTGACATCGAGTACTTTGCAATGACTGAATTTGAGCACATCCTCGTGCTGATTACTCTTTTTGTTCGTTCTAAACGCCAGAATGACGTATCGTGGCTTCTCCAATTGCGTGGACGCTTTCACGGACCACGTGTGTCGCTGCGACTTGGACAGAAGGGGATACTCGTAAAGTTCCCAGGCGCGAAAAGCGAGTGACAGACTCTTGTCCTGCTCGACGATACTGAGAAATTGGAGTTTCGTAATTTCGTTCAGGGTCACATGGGGTATTCTCCATTGCACTCGTAGCAGCTTGATCGACGAATTGGTGATTTTCACCGATGAGTAAATGGCGTTTGTATCGTCGCGGGCGCGAATGAGAACAAGCTCGTGACGCGCGTTAACGACGACTCGCCGATAATCCTCACAGAATCCCAGAAGCATTTTCAGGGGCACGCAAAAGCTGAAATTCTTAACAGCCTCCTTGAGCCGGTCTTTGGCCGTAGCGACGAACCATCCGGAATGACGTAGACTGGCGCTCTCCTCGGTGCTCAGGGAAACGAGATTCTTCAGAGTGCTGGTAATACCGACGTTTCTGCATCGGTCGATCTCGATACCGTTCAATTCATAACAAATCTCGTCGAAGAGAAAAGCCGCGGAATTGCAGTCGAGCGTAACTATATCCTCGTTGTTGGCGCTCGCGTCACGCGTGCCCTCCACCAGCTGGCCCTCGACGTAGAGATAACTCTCGCACGGTAGGAGTATCAAATCTTGCTGCTGTATGGGAATGCGAATTTCGTCGCTGTTCGCCAACGAGGCGTTCGCAAACGGATTGTAGGCATGCATCTCCATTTTGGTGATGCGATTGTCGTAGGTCAGCGGTGCGGTGACGTTCAAGGGATCTGCCATTGTTCCACTATGTACTTTCGCCCAATCTCTTCACGGTGAATCCCAATGATTGTAAAAATTCTATATTTCTTCTCGTTAGCAAGAAGCTCCTCTTGTCGCGATTCCTGCTTTCACTCTGATTAACCGGTGTATTCAATTCCACGCAGGACGAACGACTAGCGAACGTTACATCCAGTTTCACCGCTTTATAATCCTCGTTACTTTTGTAAATTAACATTTTTCTTAATGTGCAGTCTTATGGTAATTTCTTCACGTCCAAAATCTACGAGACGATCGTCCTGATCGAGGATACGTAACGTGAGACGGTCGATTACTCTAACGAGGACCGGTAGATAAATGACGGTTTTCGGTACCTCCGAGATTTTATAACCCGGTGGTACGCTGGGAAAGAACTCGTGAATAATGTGTCGTGGTCTACCGTTGGTGTACGCACCACCCGCAATGTTGCACTCGATGCGTAGAATATTTGTTTTCACAATGTTCACCGTTTCGTCGGATTCAGCCTGGGCGTTCGGTTCGAATACGCGATTCGACGAGAAGCCCAGTAGTGAGCCAATGTTATTCGGTTTTCCAAAGTCAATCGAATATTTACACAATAGTCACTCTTCAGTGTATTATTGTTCGCTCGTAGAAGAATAACGCTGTGAATGTCGTCTTTAATTTCGTGTCTCGCAGAAATTTGAGACTGCAAATACTCATTTATCGCTCTCAATTCGTAACAGCCTCTGGGTATCGTCAGTACTTTATCGTTATCGTAGTAAAACTTATTATTCGTCTCGTCCACATTGGCTATCGAGTTGTACGTTTGCATGTCCACGAGACAGATCTCGTAGCGATCGCCTTGCAGATTGATCGGGGGAAAGAAATCTGAATTTAATACTGATTTACGATCCGATAATGTCACGGTGAAAGACATTTTTTTTTCAAAGTATCTGCTCTCGCAGGAATTTCACGCACAACTGACCGCAATTGCTTTTATCATACGATTGATATCGATCATGATTGTTGTAGATTGTAACGTTAGGACCAAAGTAACGCACACATTCTTTCGGAGGTTTCAAATTTCCAAAGGATTCGAAATATACGACGATGTCGTTACGCTTGACGTAGGCTACCCAGTGGGTACCAGGGCCGTATTGATCGTCGAGATTCACGATCGCGCACTCGTTGCACCGCGGCCCGTCGAGCGGCAGAGATGTGCGCTTAAAGACTCCACGGAAATGTGGTATGCGTCGGCAGATGCGTGGCAATTGTATGTTACTAATAGCACCAGAATCCGGAAGGAGAGCTTCTACATTGCGACGAAATTTTCCCTCATTCATTTTCTTCCCGCTCCTCTTCTCCGACCGTTTTTTTTTGTCGTTTTTTTTATACCTCCACGGTTCCCCTCTCCGACGACTCGCTTGTACGGTTTCAGATAAAGACCTCGGCCTCTCTCAAGCTTCGCCGACGCTTCCATTGCGCGATTGTGACGTTGCATTTCCTGCAATCGTTCTCTCTCAGCTTTTGCAGGGTTTACAGCCGTCGCTATACCCGATGCTCCACCTGCCAGTGCTCCGACTGCACCTAGCAGTGGGAGTATAGGTATTATACCGCCCCGTTTCCTCGGCACTCGAATTCTTCTCTTCCTCGTAGTAGTACCAATTTTTTTCTTGTTGTTGTTGTTGTTCTTTTTTTTAGCCGCTACTGCTTTCTTCATCGCGACAATATTATGTAATCCCAAGCCAAGTTTACGCTTAGCATTCATCGATGCCCATACGGCTATAGCAACCGCGCGTTCACCCAAGGTCGCGTCTCTTGCGGTAATACGTTCACGCGCTCTCCTCGCTAGCACTTTATCGGCCTGATGACGTTCCGGTAGATCCTCGTTGTGCAAATATGCTAAGTCGTGATCGAGGCAGGCCTCGTCCAGCGGATTTATACAACGATCGCTGCGCTCCAATCTTTCGCGAAGTCGAGTGCCGGGCCCGCAATAATTGTAACCGGGCACGTGCAGCTCAAATGGCAATTTTTTTAAGACTTTATTGAAGAACGATCCAGACATTTAGAGCAACTGCTTCTCTCTCTCCTCTTGCTGACAAACGTAACAGTCTTTGATCAGTCTCGGTGGTCCGGCGTGGTGAGTAGTATTAGGTAGATTGTAGTGTTGCAAGCAATATTGATATTGCTGCACATCCGAGTCCGCGCGAATGTGCCGAGGTAATCTTTCCCACACACTCGCGATACTATCTGGAAAGTACTCGAGCAATACGATCTTCAGTATGTGTTCGAGCTGATGATTCGTCAAGTTCTGCAGAGAATCGACGACGACTAGCATGAACGCCATCGTAATGGCAACTGACCGAATAGTTCCGTAATTCGCGAAATATAAATGAACGATACAGCTATGTCAGAAAGTTAATAGCGAGGATGCATTTCGTGAAGCACGTGCCGACTATTCGCGTGACAAATTTGGATGCTCACGATGCTACCCCGCAAATAAAAAAACGTCACGGATCGCTATTACCATCTACGATACGCTGCATAGTTTGCGGTCCGTCGAATTGCGGTAAGACAAACGTGCTGCTGAGCCTCATAGAGAGTCCGCACGGTGTGAGATTCGAGAACCTGTACGTCTACTCGAAATCGCTGCAGCAACCGAAGTATCGATATCTGGAGCAGCTTCTGCAGGACACGGAGGAAATTGGTTACTTTCAATTTTCAAACAATTGCGAGATTGTGAACGTCGCGGATGCAAAGCCGAATTCCATTTTCATATTCGACGATGTGGCCAACGACAAGCAGGACAATATAAGGGACTACTTTTGCATGGGTAGACATTCCAACATCGATTGCTTCTACCTCTGTCAGACTTATGCGAAAATACCAAAGCATCTGATACGAGATAACGCAAACTTGCTAATAATATTTAAGTAGGATGGAACTAATCTGAAGCATATTTTCAACGATCACGTCAACAGTGACATGTCGTATGAGAAATTTCTCACATTGTGTTCGACCTGTTGGAGTCGCGATTACGGTTTCTTAGTAATAGACAAGGATAGCTCTCTGAATAACGGTCGATATCGCAAAGGTTTCAACGAGTACGCCACGATCACGGCCTTGAGAGTGTCAGGTTAAAAAACAGCATCAGATAGTCGAGTGCCGACGAACAGGCCGGTCGGATCTGTTAAGAAACCGCGTCAGTAACAGGTCGGTTAAAAAGCGTGTCGGTTCAATTCGGGGATGCTGTTGTATACAGCATCGCGATGGATGAAAAATCGCTTCTGAAGAGGATCGCCAAGACGAGCGAGGTCATTCGCGATAAGCATCGTGCCTTGAAGTCGGAGAAGGCGATAATGGAGAGGAGTTTGAACGAGACATTCAAGCCGATAGTCGATCCATTGAAGAAACTCGTTTCTCAAACGGAGGATAGTGATAACATAAATAATAATAATAATTCTTTTTTCAAATACAACGATAAATTGAGGAGGGGAGCCTACTTTACATCAACACCGCATCGAGTTGCTAAAAGAACGAAGAATCTTAATAGTAGTGATGAAACTATTACGAATCCATTGGATTTCATGACCGACGACGAGTCTTCTATAACCGATCAAACGTCGCCCGATTCGAAAAAAAGTTTTCTAGAAAAATTAAATATTGATGAAAACGAGGAACCACGCTTGTTACAATATGCCTTTCAACATAATCGAATACATCCGATCCCTGGCAAGTATATTAAATTACTTCTGACCGATAGGGAAAACTTGATTGATCGTACTTTTGGACCTCGTTATAAAAATGAACAACTGACGCTTGGTAGATGTAAATTTGATATTAGTCATGAAGGAGATATTATTCTCGATAAGACGCTATACACCGGTACAGTAGGTACTTATGAACTAGTTTTCATGAGAGAACCCAATCGAGCTATTATAAAACCCGAAGATTTGGAACAATACAAGAGTATTCTCAATCAAACTAAGGCGCATAAACTGTTAAACGATACTTTAAAACAAACCAAGGGTAATAAAGGTGTAAAATATACAGAAATTATGAAACCATTGCTATTGGGAAAACCAATGTTACCACCTGATCGGTTACCATCAACATCAGGCGCAAGAAAATCGTCAACGTCTGACGCGTCAACATCAGGCGTCAGTAAAGCGTCAACATCATAAAAAAAAGGGGGTAAAGGTTTTATGCGTGTCACCGAGGGACCAATCAACTACGTACATTGGAACGATCCGAATGAATTGATCGAACGTTTGAGACTTTTGATCGCATCGGTGGCTGCCGGTAATACGAGTCATCACAACGAGATACAGTCGATAATCGAGGAGTTGCGCGAAGAGGATCTTATCGTTTAAAGAAAGTTGCACGTTACATTCTTACCACAGTGTAATATCAACGTCTTTCGGTAGCACGAGGTAAAAAAAAATTAAATGTCTGATGATTGTTGTGAAATTTGCATTTGCTTAACATACATCGTAGACTGTATACTCTCGGCATTACGAGCCATCAAAAAGAGGAATAATAATAATAATAACGAGGAACAAGAGACTGAATTTTGAAAAAAGAAAAGTGACAGCAGTGCATTTATTTCGAAATGTTGATAAATAAATTTGGAATTGGACTGTATGGTGAGAGTAAGAAACACTTTCACGAACTAAATTTAGAATATTTACTGCTTGAATTTAAACAATATTTGACAATGACATTGAATAAACTTAATGAACAATTTGAGAAAAAGATAAACCAAATTTTGCAATCAATTTGTGAAAAATTGGATGATAAAGTGAGTAAGGAAGATCTGATACGTGAAACACTTAGCAATAATTATAAATTCTAAGAATCTGTCCATTTTTGAAAAAAATGAGCAAAGAAAATATACAGTTGGTGGAGGAGCTCCATGCACCGGCGAGGATAAATTTTCCACGCAGAAGAGTCATCGTGCGCGGCTTCGACGATCTCTGGCAGGCCGATCTTAATGATATGCACAATTACGTCGATGCGGGTCACCAGTACATTCTCACTGTAATCGATACCCTCTCGAAATACGCTTGGTCGGTGGCATTGAAGAACAAGAGCGGCAGAGAAGTGACGACGGCAATGACGGGAATCCTAAAATCGGCAGATGTCCGAAAAATTTACAGACCGACAACGGCAAGGAGTTTTACAACAGTGACTTTCAGGCGTTGATGAAGAAACGCGGAATAAATCACTACTCAACTTACAGCGTGATGAAAGCGTCGATAGTCGAGCGCTGGAATCGTACGTTGAAGACGGAAATATGGAAACGATTTACGCTGAACGGCAATTACAAGTGGCGCGCTATGCTGCAAGAGTTGGTGGATGCGTACAATGCGCGAAAGCATCGTACCACGGGAATGCGTCCCGTGGATGTGAAACCCGAGCATGCAGATAAGCTACTCAAGACAGTATACAGTCACATCAAGGTCGCAGGTCGTGCCAAGTTCAAAGTCGGCGATTTCGTACGAATCAGTAAATACAAGCAGATGTTCGCCAAAGGCTACACGCCAAATTGGACGACCGAAATATTCAAGGTGGCGAAAGTGCAGAGGACCAATCCCGCTACGTATCTCCTCAAGGATTCCAGGGGTACGGAACTGTTGGGTGGAATTTACGAATACGAGCTTTCGAAAACTATCAATCCCGATGTGTATCTGGTGGAGAGAGTATTGCGCAGAAAGGGCGATAAAGTGTTCGTTAAGTGGCTGGGATTCGACAGGACGCACAATTCCTGGATAAATAAGAACAATGTTTTATAAGAACAATGTCTTAAAGGAACTTTTATTAAGATGTATCATGACAAAAAATATATGTATTCTTAAAATAAATAAATAAATAACTTATTCTTTTAGACTATAATGTCCCCAGGGTAGAGTCGCCACGGTGCCGAGTGTAACGAAACGCTTGTCGTCGTACGGACTGAGGGCGACCTTTCTCTGACTGATCGAGAAAACTCGGTGCAGCTTCGATCTAATTAAATTTTGACTGCGAGACTGTACGGTGAAATTGTCCAAACAATCCTTGTAGTCGTCAAATGTTATATTTCTATCGATAACGTAACCTTTGACACCCTTGGCTTTTTTAACAATTCTCGTGCAGTCCTGCACCTTGAAAGTATACATTTTTGCCCTCAGTCCTACGAACTTGGTCATGATACGACCATTGTTCTCGTCCTTCATCAGACCAGGTATCTTTTTGTTGACGCGTGGCAAGTCATACTGATT
The DNA here is from genome assembly GCF_024137725.1 of Prorops nasuta. Taxonomy (NCBI): domain Eukaryota; kingdom Metazoa; phylum Arthropoda; class Insecta; order Hymenoptera; family Bethylidae; genus Prorops; species Prorops nasuta. Next base: position 1,037,558 of record NW_027116821.1, on the reverse strand, counting down.
ATCGTCAGGATAATCGCTGGTGTCGAATCGCGCGAGATCGCGTTTCATGTACGAGTAAACGTCGTCGCACTCGACACTGTATATCAGACTGTCCGTGTCGGTATACATCGCTCTACATTCATTGCCGAATGTAGGAAGCATCTAGTCATAGTGAAATTCATACAAGCAAATTTTTGAAATATCTAAAACACTCATTCCCACGTAAATGGGTTTATCAAATTTCGCGGACAATTTCGACAATTGAATCGCGACCAAATTCTCATTGAAAATCGCGAGACTGTGAAAATTCGGTTTGGAAATCAGGGTTTCCGCCCCGTATCTTCCCTCCCACTTGGTTGCGAGCCTCACGTCAACTCTATTCCTCACGTTCTCCATTGTTTTACCGAAAACCGCGTTGTTCATCAACTTGAAGAGATTCCTCTCAAATTCGTTAGTGGACGCGGTGCGCAAACGCGTGTTCAGCTCGATGTAATCGCGTAGCCAGGTGGACTGCTGAAACTTCAAACCGCGATGTATACGCTCCAGTACGAGTCCATTACGCATACATTGTTGCAGTGCGCGATAATGTATTACGTAACGCGTCTTATCGTTTAAAGTGGCCAGCAGCTTCTCCTGGCTCGCGCTTGGCGGTTTCTCGCGCACCATGCAGAACGGTAGGTCCGCGTGTTTGTCGTGAAGCTCGCGCGGATAATCCAAATCGACCTCCAAAATATAACCTTCGGGATGATCCGAGGGTATAGCGGAGACATCGAGATTGGCAGCGTCCTCGATCCATCGGAATCCATGGGTGCGCAGCGGCTGACACATTGCCCACCCATACAGATTGTTTACGTCGTAATACATGAGATACTTCAACGGTTCCGCCGGATCGTAATCCCGCATGTACCGATTGTTGGCCCTCTCGTAGCGATGGGAGCACTGACTCAAACCACCGCGTATACCGCGCTCCACGAACAGCAACATATCCACGTCCGTGAAAAGCTCCAGCCTGATTCCCGTATGCTTCAACATCGCGTCCCAGGTGAAGCCCGGATGCGTATAATAATGGGCTAGATCCAAGTTATAATTTAGCATGCAACTATCGCGAAAACTTTCGAAAACATCGGTCAACAATAGGACATCGGTCTTCAAGTACAGGTCACTGTACTCCCCAAGTGTGCGTATCTGGAATTTGGTCCATACCTCTACGGCATGACTGTATGCTTTCTCGCTGATATCGCTGTCGGTCAGTCTGTTGCGAAACGACTGGCGCGGTGGTAAAGCCGTCTCTTCCAATCGATCCGCATTATCTATATAGTCGTAAGGAAAAATACCTTTCCTCGTAAACAAGTTGAACTGCTCGACGCTCAAGTCCGAAAATTGTGACCTCAAATTTGTCAGCTGAGATTCCGCCAAGTACGAGCTCAATTTGTCCAGACTGAAGGCCATAAATTTGAACGAATCGATAAATCTCAGCCGTATATTATAATTTCGCAAAAATTTGGTGAATGAAATGTATTTTTCCTTATGTACAGGCAGCAGATATACCGATCCCTCGTACAAATTGGCGATCGTCTCGAGAATAAAATGCGAATCATAGCCGGAAAAATTGTGGAAAATAACTGGAATCACATGCGAATCTTTAAAATTTAAATTACAATTATTGTGAGCCGGTCCTCTGTATCTGCCGGTCAGATGATCGTGATCGCGAATTCGAAGTTGATTCGGAAGAAACGGCTTTTTGCATATATGACAATTGGGGTCATTATAGTGACGCGATCGTTCGATAAGACTAAGATTACGCATGGGTACGATAGTCCCCAGTTTCTCGCTCGCGATGCGCGCAATCACCTCGAGCTCGGAACCATTCGATGCAGTCAACACCCCGATGAGCATCATATCTCCAGAGTGACGCATCGCGAGCACTTTTTAAATAATAGCCTACACTTATAGGTTCATGTTTCTGATAAATATTACTACTACTACTACTGTTCGATTGTTCAACTTTTGATAATATGCACTCGAGATCCGCGTATACGACGAATGGCACTCGCTCCCCATTTTTGATGTTCTTGAAGGAAACCCAGCGATCCTCGGACTCTCTCGGTAGCATCAATCGGAGATTATCGTTGAGCCGCACGCAATCCTGCTCATGCGACTCCAGCTTCTCCACTGTGCAAAAGTAGTGGAGACATCTACAAAAAAAAAATATATAAAACATATGCAGTTATATTTGTATCATTATTAATACATACCGATCGCATATATAATGCGCATTTTTTTCTTGGTGAATTGACTTCGTACCAATCTCGAGAGATTCCTTATGCATATAAAATGTGCAGCTCCCTGTTCATCGTTAACGAGAAGAAGATTAGCATGCCTCGATCTCTTCTTCTTCGTCACCTGAAGAGGTACGATTTTTGCATCGATATCTTGCTCTTCATTCTCCAAGGTAAAGATGTTAGCCGACACGTCATTATCCGTCTCGAATTTCGGGATCTGTTTTAGCGTAGTCGGAAAGGTTATGCTACCGACGTCTAAAACCGTCCGCAAATGTGGATAAGAGGACGTACGATTTGGATGAGCCGTAGATTTTGCCGGATAGAGTGCAGCCGTCACGGACCACGCGAAACATGCATTATCGCTGGTTTCTAAATTTATCAGAGCTTTCCTACTTGTGATAGCAGATGGCAGATTAATTCTACAACCCGCGTGCAACGGGTTAAAACGATTAATGTTAACCAGTAAATAATGGATTTTTTGTAAAGCCCATCCACTATCTCTCTCTTGAAATTCACTTAATTTTTTCATAACAACGTCTAAAATATTTTTCCTATACCAATCATTAAAATTATCAGTTTTATACAATATTGCGTTAGTCGTACTAATGTTTTTTTCATCACTATTGTCCTTGGAGACGAATTGTCCGTTAAATACACAATTAACCTTAACACTATTTGCACTAACAAATACCTTATCTGTATGCACACGCACTAATACTTCTGCGTCTACTAAAAAATCCTTCGGCTCTATATAATTACTATTAACTACCGTACCACTGCATATTCGACTTCGAAATGCCCAATCAAGCTCCTCCCAGATAAGTCCTTGTACGTCATTGCGACAAACAGCACCTGATTTAATATAATTTAATTCTCTCTGCGCTCGTAGCAATAGACACTTTATACACGCGATTTCGGCGAAATTCTTTTGACGCGTTCCAACGGGCAAAGCTCGATCAGCGTTGCTCAATCGTCGAATATGATCGCGACATTCTCGTACCCATGCATCGTATTCGTTCACGCTATTAATTGTAAAAAGTTTTCTACGCAATTCAGTAGACACTTTGTGTTTCTTAAAGAAAATTTTATGACTCTGTCATACGGTAGACAACAATAAATTAATGTGCGAAACAATTTCCCAAGAGAGCTCCGAACCTGTGGTCAGAAGGGAAGGTCTTATTCTAGAATAAAATTCAAAGCCAAGGTACTAGGCAAAATGAGTTGTTTATTTAAATAAATAAAAATATACAAAATTTACAATATATATATTTACAAGAACCGCTAGACTAAAATTATCGACTTTCTAGTGAATTTGTTCTCGTCAACTTCTAGGGAATTTCGGTAGACGAAGATTCTCAAGAACCCCAGAAACCCAGAAACCAGAATTCCCTAGAAAGGAACGCGGACTTAGAAGCTCCCGGACTGGGCAATTTTCCCTGGGGTATTCCCCAGTAAAATCCCCAGCCACGGGAGGAAGCGAAGTAGGAGAAGTGGTTTTAGGGAAGGGGAAGTCCCCTTACCCCTCAGCCTCCTTCTCCCAGAGCTATAGTGGCTCCGAGCCACCCCAACCCCTAGGGTGAATTCTACCCCTCCCGCTACCCGACTCTTTCGAGAGCCCTGGACTTGAGGGTCGGAACACTGGGTCCGAGGTAGTCCTCGGAGGCAGTGTGGAGGGGAAGGAGAGGGTTAACTTCTCCCGGGAAGTCCCCGGAGAAATCTCCCTTAGGAGGGAGGATATTGCCGCAGAGGGGTAGTCCCCTCTTGGTAGGCGGTGGGTGGTTGGGTGATACTTACCAAAGTAGTCGACCCGTAGAGTACGCCGGTGGAGGCGCTCGTTTTGCTGGCCTGGTGGAGGCGTCAAAATATGCCGTGAAGGCGACAAATTGCTGCTGCTGCGGCTGCAACGCTGCTGTTGCGGCAAGTTTGGGGTGCGATGGGTCCTTAGCAAGGACCCATCTATATAATTCCGCGGCACGAAACTTGCCAGCGAGAGAGCTGCTCGTGGCATTGGTCACCTAGTGGTCAGGCGCGCAAGCTGTGCCGTGGCCGCGACGCGCCAGGGCCTGTAGACGCGCAAGCGCGCCGCGGTGCGAGATAGAGAGAGACAGGTGGAGCGGCTACACGCTGTTGGTCTAGCCGTCCCCTGTGAACGCAATAGAGACAGGGAGATATAGCATAAATGTGGAATCTACTTCTCAGCATTGTTGCTCCTCCCGATCTCGAACAATTAATAATTATGAATGCGTCTCTCGCGAAGAGTAACGCTTATATATATATCGAATAGAGAATGGAAGTAGGGGTATCTACACATCCCATTGTTTCGTCCGAGATGCATACTGACATTGATATACATTGTTATCAATTTTTTTCTTTTCAGAATTCATTTATTTCTTTGATCATATACAGATTTCATATAGTAGACATTTTGCTGTGAACATATACCATAATGATTCATACACTTGGGTAACGGTAGTTCGAAATTTTTACTCCATCTAAGACTAAATTTACTCCACTCACACTCCTTCACATTGTATATATTTTCTAAGTTACAAATTTTTTTCAACCACTCATATTTCTCCCGTCCTTTCACGAAAATCCAGCCTTCCTCGTATGACGTTACATACTTTCTTATTACATGTTTATACTTGTAATAAGGTGAATGACCGTCGGTCCAATTGAATCCATGTCGATGAAAATAAAGCCAACTTTAAAAAGAAAAAAACATTATATTTTTTATCGTTTAAAAAAAAAAATACTTACTCATTCTGTTCTCTCTCGAGATCGCTCAACCAAGTATCTTGAAATGGTGGTGAAAATACATTGTGATACACTTCATTATCACGCAACACCGCAAACTCTTTAACTATAAAACTTTTGTCGGTCAATACAAAACCTTGAAAATCAACGAATGTCGGTGTCATTATCGTCGTCAGTCGCTCGATGCAATACTGTACGATCTTTTTTTTTATCGCATTTAAAAAATTTCTTTTCCCGCTCCAGCAGGGGAACAAATATGCTAAACGTATTAAAATTCAATGTTTTTTTTCTCCCATTGTGATTGTTACCTATATTTTAATCACAGTATCCTACAATAGGAAAAAAAATATCTTACGGAGATTATGCAGAGGGTATATCTTTCTTTGATTAGGAAAGAATGGACTCCTTATCAAATGTAACTTTATATTTTAAAGAAACGATAAAAATTCTTCCTCTCTAAGGGAATAACGATAAAGTCTTTCTCTCGACGAAGATATTTCTTCGGATGCTTCATTTCAGTTCTTTTCTTCGTCGAGAATAGTGCGAGCGCAACGATGCATAGAATAACTCACATAATGGATATAGAAGGTTTCTTAGTTTATAAAAAAGAACTTAAATATAAAGATATAGCTATAATTGATTTAATAAGTAACCAAATTTCTTACGCATCTTTTCGTTTGCGTGACACTATTAACAACCTTAGTGAGAAAGACAAAAAAACTATGTGGTATTTGCTCAATATGGTGCATGGTATAAAATACAGTGATACGGGATTCGAGAAATACGAGCAGGAGGATGTAGAAGATTTTATTGGAGATTGCTTAACCTGCGAGAATCCCGTAGTAGCCTACAAGGGAGGTAATATTGAAAAAAATATATTGAATAGGTTGAATGTGGAAAATATCAATTTAGAAGTGTATGGTTGTCCTAAGTTTAAGGATTTAATTAAATTATATGATTTTGAAAACACACCGTGTAATTTACACGTTCGAGAGACGAACTTGGACAATGAACGTATCCACTGTCCTTACGAGGAGGTGTCAGTTTTTGCCAAGTGGATAAAAGCAAATATGTGATTCTTTAAAAACTATTTAGAGAAATAAAGAGGAGAACACAAGTCCTCAATTCTTCATTCAATCTTATACCGTTGTCGGTGCTGCACACAGGAAAAAAAAATGAGCTGCGAAAAGTGTAAATTAATCATGATTCAAGAGGATATTGTTCCTCTTTCACCCACTCTTCCCAGAGAATTGACAGAGGAATACGTCAATCGTTACTTCGAAGAGTATGAACGGAAACTGCATCTTTATTTGCATAAAAACTGTAAGTATTTATTTTTTACATTTTTTCATCATTATTGTTCGTTTTTTTTTTAATAAAGTGAAGAAAGACGAAGAGAAACAGGCTGAGGAAAAAGATATTGAGTCAAAGCAGACGACGAAGGAAGAGGAGAAAAAAGTAGAGGAGGAAGAATGTAAGTATTTATTTTATCTTTTTTTACCTTTTCATAATTATTACCTGTTTGTATTTTTAAAATAAAGTGAAGAAAGACGAAGAGAAAGAGACTAGGGAAGATATTGAGTCAAAGCAAACGATGAAGGAGGAGGAGAAAAAAGTAGTGGAGAAGGAGGAGGAAAAAGATATTGCGTCAAAGCAGACGAAGAGAGAAGAAGAGGAACCATCACATTTCTTTTTCTTTTACTATTAAATTATTTTATCCAACAAATTGAAAAAATATCATTGTAAATTAACCTCTACTATTTCTTTTATCAAATAAATTGAAAAATATTATTGTAAATATACCTTTCACTAATTCATCTGGAGTTAACGGAAAGAAACCTAATATGTATTGAGAAATGGATATAAACTTCTCTCCGCATTGATAATGAGATGTAAACTTCATCCGAAGTGGAGAGAGAGAAAGCTAATATGTATTGATAAAGATATGTAAACTTCATCTGGAGTAAAGAGAGGAAAGCACTCTGTACGAAACAGTGCCTCAAGTTGGCTCCGAACCTGTGGTCAGAAAGGAAGGCCTTATTCTAAAATAAAGTATTCAAAGCCAGGTTATGTGGTAAAAGAGTTTTTATTTAATAAATAAAATATATACAAAAGTTTACAATATTTTTACAAAGGAACCGCTAAGTTAAAAATGATCGTCTTCCTAGGGAATTTGTCGTCGTCAAATTCTAGGGAATTTCGGTAGACGAAGTTTCCCAAGAACCCCAGAGACTAGAATTCCCCAGAAAGGAGCGCGGACTTATAAGCTCCCGGACTGGACAATTTCCCTAGGGTATTCCCTAGTAAAATCCCCAGCCCCGGGAGGAAGCGAAGTTGGAGAAGTGGTTTTAGGGAAGGGGAAGTCCCCTTGCCCTTCGGCCGCCTTCTCCAAGAGCTCTAGTGGCTCCGAGCCACCCCAACCCCTAGGGTGAATTCTACCCCTCCCACTACCCGACTCGTCGAGAGCCCTGGACTTGGGGGTCGGAACACTGGGTCCGAGGTAGTCCTCGGAGGCAGTGTGGAGGGGAAGGAGAGGGTTGAATTTCTCCCGGGCAGTCCCCGGAGAAATCTCCCTTAAGGAGGGAGGAATGTGCCGCAGAGGGGTAGTCCCCTCTTGGTAGGCAGTGGGTGGTGGGTGATACTTACCAAAGTATCCCAAAAAGTTGCCCAAGTGGAGGCGCTGCCGTTGAGGCGTCACAAAATCCAATTAATTCGCGTTTTCCAGTAGTCAGTGATTGTCCGGTCCACCGTGGAATCCGTAAAGTCTGTAAGTCTCGGAGATGCTCATAGCACTTGAGCCATTTTGACTGAATAGGCTCAGGAATTTCTTCATCCCAAGAGAGTTTAAGCAACCAGGTGGATTGCATTAACTGCTTTAGAGTGATGACTATTGGAGAAATCCATCCCAATGGATCGAAGATCTTAGCATTCTCTGATAAGAGGATGCGTTTGGTTAGTACACCAATGTGTGAAGGAGAAACACGGAAGCGGAAGCTATCATCCCCGTGATCCCAATATATGCCCAAGACTTTACTTGATCCAGCAGGATCCTCAAAGAAAGAATGCAGCTCGGTAGGTTCAAGCGGGGAAGACCCCGGTTGATTGAATGCCCATTTGCTTAAGGAGAAGCCCCCTTTTGCCAGTAGAGCGATGAGTTGTTCCCTGACCGAACTATGTTGTTGTAAGTCATGGGCCCCAAAAAGTATATCGTCTACATAAGTAGAATTTAATAACACATCCTGCGCGAGAGGGAAGTTAGCTCCGTCCGTGTAAGCTAATTCGCGCAAAACTCGCGAGGATAGGAAAGGTGCCGGTCCAGTACCGTAGGTCACCGTGTTGAGTTCGAAGGCCTGAAGCTCACCGGAATCAGACTTCCATAAAATGTTCTGATACTTGCGGTCCTCAAAACGCACAAGAATCTGTCTGAACATTTTAACAATGTCAGTGACGCCTACATATCGAAAGGAACACCAATTCATTAGGATCCGCGTGATGTCCTGTTGGAGCTTGGGTCCAATGAATAACGTATCGTTAAGCGAGACGCCAGTAGAGGTTTTAGAAGATGCGTTGAATACAACGCGAATCTTTATTTTCTGGTTCTCGGTCTTAAAAACTGCATGATGAGGCAGAAAGACGCGAAAATCAGAGTTCAAAGGAACAGGAGACATATGTCCTAACACTTGATACTCCTGTAAGAATTGAGAATAACTTTCAGCTTGTTCTGGAGAGGTTTCCAATCGCCGAAGTATTCGTTTTAAGGTTTTCTCTGCTACCCGAGAGGAAGAACCTAAGCTGTGCTTCTCGATGTCGGATCGAAAAGGTAAAGCAACGACAAAACGACCTGACGAGGTGCGTGATACCGTATTCACAAAATGTTGTTCACAGAGGGAGTCCTCTGTGGACATGGGTTTGACTTCCGGAACTTCTTCCAGTTCCCAGAAGTCGCGAAGAGTTTTTTCTACCTCAAAGCAATGATGCACCGTGACACTATGAGAGCGACCAGCCTTGGGTACGACCCCTGAAACGATCCACCCAAAAAGAGTCCGCTGAGCAAGCAACGTATGATCAGGAGAATGCATGTACGGGCCTTCCATCAATGCTGCAAGATAGTCTGCACCAATGAGCACATCAATTGGAGCCCTGGTTGAAGTGAAGTTATCAGCCAGATCAATTTTGCTAAGTGCTGGAAAGGACGACGGAGAATAAGTCGGAGGCATATACTGAGTAATCCTGGGTAAGATCAATGCAGTTACGTCCAACGAGACACCGTGTCGTGATAGAGAATGAAGCGTAATCTGTACCTCTGCTCGAACGTTTTGAGCCGAATTCAGAGAGACGCCATGAATGGTCGCGTTGACACGTTTTCGTGATACCCGTAGCTGCTGAGCTAGATTTTCCGAAATAAAGGAAGTTTCAGAGCCTGTGTCAACTAAACCGCGGACTATAATACGAGAACCGTCATGAGCGTCGATTCTGGCAGAGAAAGTGGCCAAAAGCACTGATCGGGTGTCGGAAACACTAAGATGTGTTGTAGTATTCGAGCTAGAGGGTTCTGGCTCGGAAAAGGAGTTGACCGCGGGGGTAGACCCCCGTGCCTTGCTCCCCCCGGTGCCAGATTTGTCAAAATGTAATAAAGTATGATGCATTTTACTACATTTCCTGCATCGTGACGAAGAAGAGCAATTGGAGCAACTATGCCCGGGCCTCAGACAGTTGATGCAAAGATTCTGTGAAAATGCGAACTTTGAACGTGCCTGAGGGGTCAATGCAAGGTAGTCCTTGCACTGATACAAGAAATGGTTACTACCACAGTGAGCGCAACCGGTACTATTCACGCTAGTAGCGTGTGACTTCAAGGATCTCCCCGATTCCTTTTTGGAAGTTTTAGGTTTGTTACCTAATGATTGCAAAGAGTTAATGTGACGCGTTAGAAACTCCGAAAATTGAAGAAAGGTGGGATAATCCTTGCTGCTTCCCAGATACATCTCCCAGGCCAAGCGGAGGGTGTCATCCAGTTTGTTCTTCAGTGAATGAACAATGATGGGATCCCAATGATCGACGCCGTAACCCATAGTTTTGAGGGCGTTGAGCGCAACCGTGACCGAGTCCCTAACTTCCTTGAGAACTTTAAAATTGTCACCCCGAAGCGTGGGTACTTGCGAGATCTGGTCCAAGAACGTATCCGTGATCATTCGTCTGTCAGTATACCTAGCTACTAGAGTGTCCCATGCTATCTCATAGTTCTCGGAGGTGATCGCTAAAGATTTAATAACCGTAGCCGCTTCACCTTGCAAGCAAGATTTTAGATAGTGGAACTTGTCTCGCCCGGAGACATATGCCTTTTCATGAACAATGGAACTGAATGTTTCATAAAAGTTGTTCCATTCTAAATAATCCCCGGAAAACTTCGGCAAATCGATAATTGGAAGCCTAATGTGGTTTATTTCGCCTGAAGGCGCCGTGGGACCTGATGCTGGCATCACCTGATTGGAGCGAAGTTCATCTAAATGTCCTAGGATGTATTCTTCCGCGTCACTATGGGCATCAAGGGCCGCTTCATACCAGCTTTCGGTTACGTAATCCATTTTAGCTAATTCAGCCGGTTTAGTATGAGTAGTGATCTTAACGTGAGTTTTATGCAACACCTTAAGCCACTTCTCGACGGCCGCAAGCCTATCCTCCAAGAAAGGGAGGGTGAAGTTGCGTACTCCACGTTTCTTAATGTTAACGACCAACCGAACGAATTCATCCCGAATCATGGGCACGTAATTGATCGCTTCTAGTAATTCCCCTGAGCTAGGCGTAGTCATCTTGAATCTCTATTCCAGAACAAACCACAATCTTAACCCAGTCAGAATCTCCAACTTAAAACACTGATGCACTTCGAACGTTTTTTGCCGGAAATCCGGCTCGAAGGACCAAAAATTTGTACGAAACAGTGCCTCAAGTTGGCTCCGAACCTGTGGTCAGAAAGGAAGGCCTTATTCTAAAATAAAGTATTCAAAGCCAGGTTATGTGGTAAAAGAGTTTTTATTTAATAAATAAAATATATACAAAAGTTTACAATATTTTTACAAAGGAACCGCTAAGTTAAAAATGATCGTCTTCCTAGGGAATTTGTCGTCGTCAAATTCTAGGGAATTTCGGTAGACGAAGTTTCCCAAGAACCCCAGAGCCTAGAATTCCCCAGAAAGGAGCGCGGACTTATAAGCTCCCGGACTGGACAATTTCCCTAGGGTATTCCCTAGTAAAATCTCCAGCCCCGGGAGGAAGCGAAGTTGGAGAAGTGGTTTTAGGGAAGGGGAAGTCCCCTTGCCCTTCGGCCGCCTTCTCCAAGAGCTCTAGTGGCTCCGAGCCACCCCAACCCCTAGGGTGAATTCTACCCCTCCCACTACCCGACTCGTCGAGAGCCCTGGACTTGGGGGTCGGAACACTGGGTCCGAGGTAGTCCTCGGAGGCAGTGTGGAGGGGAAGGAGAGGGTTGAATTTCTCCCGGGCAGTCCCCGGAGAAATCTCCCTTAAGGAGGGAGGAATGTGCCGCAGAGGGGTAGTCCCCTCTTGGTAGGCAGTGGGTGGTGGGTGATACTTACCAAAGTATCCCAAAAAGTTGCCCAAGTGGAGGCGCTGCCGTTGAGGCGTCAGTTAAGTGCCGTGGAGGCGAACAAAAGCTGCTTCGTTGCTGCGGTTGCTGCTGCTATACAGCGGTCGAGCAAGGCGAGGGTGCGATGGGTCCTTATCAAGGACCCATCTATATAATTACGCGACACTAATCTTGCCAGCGAGAGAGCTGCCGCGGGCGCTGGCCACCTAGTGGCCAAGCGCGCAAGTAGTGTCGCTTCGCGGCCGCGACGCGCCAGGGCCAGAAGACGCGCAAGCGCGCCGCGGAGAGAGAGACAGATAGAGCGGCTAGACGCTGTCGGTCTAGCCGTCTATTGTGAGCGCAATAGAGATGGGAGATATAACAGAGAAATGCGGAATCTACTTCGCAACATTTTCTGTTCCTCCCAATCTCGAACACACTCTTCACTTTAGTCTTCAGTAAAACACCATGAGCTCCGGACGTAAAATTGTGCTACCACAAAAAAAGTTCACTATGTCGGACGTGGAGAAGTCCTCTGTGCCAGTGGCAGTAGTGAGACCATTTGTGCAGAATGAAGAGCAGCAGCAGCAGCAGCAGCAGCAGCAGCAAGCAGTGCGAAGAGGGTATCGCACGATACCTGATCAGCAGCAGCCACTGCGGCGACCACATTCGCTGCCCGTAGCCCTGCAAATGCTGCCCGTAGCCCTGCAAATGCTGCCCGCAGCGGTGCAACCTGCAGCGGAACAACCGGCAGCGGAGCAACCTGCAGTCTCACGTAGGCAACAATTACTATCAAGTAACACGGTAGTGTTACGCGGCAAGTAATTAAAAAAATACGAGCCGCGCGACACTACTTACTTTTAAGCGAAGATTGAACCAAACTATACCACTCGATTCTTCCGATGGATATATTTTCCGATCGGTTCATTTAATGAAAATTTTAATGAAACTTTCATTATATAAATCGATTATAAGCTTTCGAATGAGACTACAAACGTCTAAATCGGTACACTCAATGCTGAGATACCAAGATTGAGCAATTACGATCAGCTATTTTAGTTTCAACTTTTCTTCTTCTTCCGACCGAAAATTGTTGTCTCGCTCGGAAGTCTCACTCTTTCACATTAGAAGCCTATCCGCGGCATCTTCTGTCCTTCCCACCACTCTTCCGACATAGTCCAAATGTGTTGTTGCTATAGGTGTGAATCCAAACGCATGCGCAAGGCAGTGATATGTCAAAGAGTTGTACATACATGGTGCATATTCTTTTATTTTAATAAAATAAATATGACTTACGCTCAATTAGTTGCGGAAACTAATATTTATTTTAATAAAATAAAAGTGAAAAATGCTCAATTAGTAACAGGAGTGGCAGATAGTGGAAAAGTAAGTATTATCACAGTTTCTGTTCATAACCTCTTATTATTATTAAATATTATTACATATTTCTAAATTATAGGCAGTCAACATATTGTTCAATACAGGAACAACAAGCATTGGATGAGAAAAAAGTAGTGGAAGTAATCAATTTGGATCTAGCAGTTGAATATTTTGAGTGTGAGCCATATATGGATATTGGAGGAATAATTCAGTTAGACGATGCTATGCAGGATGAAAAATTGAGAGTTGGACCAAATGAAGGACTTGCATTTAGCATAGAGTAAGTGTATAAAATTCATAGATAGTGATATTAAAATTTATAAATATATATCTAAGTGTTTAGAGCTACATTTTGTTGTATTATTTTCAGATATATGATGGAGAATTCTGTATGGTATACGATGATACATGATGCCTATTCTAGTAGTCTAATAAAATAAAAATGAGATATGTTCAAATAGCTACAGGAGCTACAGGTAGTGGAAATGTAAGTATTATCACAATTTCTGGTCATAACCTCGTGTTATTATACCATATTTATAAATTTTAGGCAGTCATCATATTGATTGGTTTCAATATAAAATTTTCATATCTAATACGATTACAAAGCTTTACTTTTCCTTTTCCTAGTTTTTGGTCCATTCTTTTGACTGGCGTAATACCATTCCTGAACAGTCTTAGCTTGTGATGTACATGGTCATTTGGAAATAGTTTGTGCTTTGATGAAGAAGCATGATGGATCTGATCATCCAGGTTTCAGCAATGCTATAAGCATACTCAACACAAAACATGAATGAGAATGGGTGATTCCCAGCACATTTGATGGACTTTATAATATTGGTAAGCTCTATATTCAGAATGAAAATCAAATTAAGATTAGTAAACCAATATACGAATTCCTTTTAATAGAGTATGGCAGTACATTAATGAGCCATCACTCATGGCAGCATGGTCCTACTTATCGGATGCATTGTGAAAAGTAAGGCAAAGCAAGGTTAGTGATTATTTTGCAATCACTGCCAATAAGATGTTAATCTGGAATATCTAAAGTAATAGATATTGTCAACGATAGCAATACGAACCATATTGGTAAGTAATTTAATCTACTTTTTGATACTGACAATAATTAGATATTTAAAAAATTTATATTAATTAGCAATATTTGCAGGATCAAAGGTTTAAATTGCATTAAATGAGGACGAATTGGAAGTGCTCTTACGTGAATATGGAAAGTGCAAGAAACTGGATTCATTACTCATATTGCTGATCAATTCCTAAGACATTATGCTTATAAGTTGAGTTCGGAATTAAACTCTTTTCACTCCGACGGAGCTTTCCCTAGAATTCCCTATTCACTCCGTCTAATAATTCTGTGTCCGGGAGCAAGTTAGAGAGTGAATAGGGAATATGGAAGAGCTGTGATAGCTAATTGCTATTCTATCCCCACTTCTAAAAGGAAAATAGGGGTAAGGATAAATAAGAAATATTGGCACTAATTGGGAGCTCCGTCTGACTAGTTTAAGCGGGAAAGAAGCAAAATTGACAAATGTTGGTTTCATTATTTTGGAATTAAATTTCAAACGTTTGTTTATATAAATCTAAGAGCTTGATAAAGTAAGTGAAATAAAATTTAAAATAATACAATATCGTGTATAGTTAAAAAATTAATCTTTTATTTCTTTTTAACAGTTGTTATGAATAATGAATATAGTTCGTGTAGACTCTACCAATTTTAATTTAATTTATTTTGATAACTGTCTTCTTTCAAATAATTGCAATAATTTAGTAGTACAGCAAAAATGAAAAATTCCAGTAGCAACTTTATCCCTCCATATATTTTTATAAACTACTCACTACTTTTTTCTTGCAGTAGGACATCCATTTTTATTTTATCAAAATAAATTAAATTAAAATTGGTAGAGTCTACACGAACTAAATTCATTATTCACAACAACTGTTAAAAAGAAATAAAAGATTAATTTTTTAACTATACACGATATTGTATTATTTTAAATTTTATTTCACTTACTTTATCAGGCCCTTAGATTTATATAAACAAACGTTTGAAAATTAATTCCAAAATAATGAAACCAACATTTGTCAATTTTGCTTCTTTCCCGCTTAAACTAGTCAGACGGAGCTCCCAATTAGTGCCAATATTTCTTATTTATCCTTACCCCTATTTTCCTTTTAGAAGTGGGGATAGAATAGCAATTAGCTATCACAGCTCTTCCATATTCCCTATTCACTCTCTAACTTGCTCCCGGACACAGAATTACTAGACGGAGTGAATAGGGAATTCTAGGGTAAGCTCCGTCGGAGTGAAAAGAGTTTAATTCCGAACTCAACTATAATAGCAAGTTGGAATGTTCCGATTTACTTAAGATTCCTAAGACGTTATGCTGATAATAGCAAGTTGGAATGTTCTGATTTTCTCAAGAATTTAGAATATCCTGTATGCTGGCTATTAAAAGACTCACATTTTTAGGTTGGTTTGATTATAACAAAGCAGTTAGAGGAATGGAAAATATAGGCCATATTGTTATAATATATACTTGAAGGTATCCAAAGACAATAATTTAATATACAATAACGGTTTGTGCCTGATTTTAATGAGGTTAGAAGTTGGTATTAATAACCTAATCTTCTCTCATCATTTAAACTTGTCATAACTTGATTTATATGTATGTTTAAATACTGAATCTTTGTTCTTTTCTGTACTTTTATGTAATCAAATGCCAGCTTATACTATAAGCTGACGTAGACTATTTAGATTAGTTAAAATGCTTAACGTTTGACTGATTATAATGTAACATTTTACAATATGTTATTAATTCAATTAGATGTACGGTTTAATTCTTTTGTTAAATATGATTGCAAATGTTATTATTGTTATGTGAATATATGTTTGTATGAGAAAGATTAAGGAAGCAGCTGAACCAATGGGTTTTTTAGGTTCATTTAATATATATTTAAAGGTACGCAGAAATAATAATTTTTAATTTATAATTTAGGACGAATGGGAAGGTTGTAAAATAAAAAACACAATAAATGACATTTCAATTTTTTTTTATTTTAATATGCTCCAGCTCCTCTACCCCCTCTTCCGCCCCTTCCTCCTCGTCCCCCATTCCTCCAGCGCCTCTCCCTCCTCACCCGGCTCTCCCTTACGCCGCCAAGAACTTTTGCGGCGTAAAAGCCGAGACCTGCCATCATCCGTTGGTAGGCCTCGGCTTCCCGCCGCTCCCGGACAATTCGTCCTGCCCTATAGTTCCGCCTTGTTTCTGTAAAGAAAAAATTATTAGTTTTATCTAAAAATTTATATGTAATTGAGTTTAAGGTTATGAAAGTACTTACTATTGTATTGAGGTGGTGGATCTCCCCCATCCTCCTCCTCCTTCTGGACCTCCTCCCCCGGAACCTCCATGTCTTCCAAGTCTGGAGGTTGTTCCGGGGGAGGAGGGTTTTGGTAGGCTGGTTGGGCCCGTTGGGCCTGGCTGGCCAATTTGTGGGCAGGGGGTGCGCAGGGAGCACCTGTAATATCTGGAGATCCCCCTGCCCGCGAAGTCGACGGCCCTGGTCTGGGTGCAGGATCTGAAACACAATTAAATTAATTAAATTTTATAATGACCTGTTGAAAAATAAAGTTGTCAATATAAGTATGGAGTATTTTACTTACTTTGCATTTGTTCCGGGTTTGCCGCTTTGCCAATTCCTTGATTATTCTAAAAAGATAAAAATAATTTAATTGTTTAATTTTTTTTTAATTCAGTGGTTCGTTATAAACAACAAAGAAATTAGTATAACACTAATTTCTACCACCAAAAGAATAAATTATACTTACATCCATGTCAATTGGTCGCTGGTTTCCGTTGAAGTGGTTTAAATTTGGTTTATCATAATTATATGTCTATTAATAAAATGTATGTAGATGCAAAACAGATTACTTAATTAAGATTATGTCAGTAATTAGTCCTTTTCATTATCCTGCGACTTTATAAAATTCAAGATTTTAGCCAATTAAAACACTTCGTCCAGTTATCAATCAATCGTTTATAAATATTCTGTTACAGAATCGATTATAGATTTAGATATAATCATCCTGGAATTCAGTCTGGAAAGTCCTGTTATCTACTGAGCATTAATAAGAATTATCATCAATATCTTGCTGATTATCTCTTGAGGACGTTTGAATTTGTCCAATTGGAAATTTTTATCCATCGAAAATTAGTCCAAAATAGAATTAATCAATAACTATATTCTTTCATGAATATTTATTATATATATATATATAATGTAATAAAGTTGTGTTTAATTAAAGTTATACATTCCTTGTGACGAGAACTACACAGTTCTAAAGTATAATAGTTTAGTGCCTGTGACACGAACTGTACCACTTTAATTATAATTTACTTAATAAAATCCCTATCTTTTTCTTATCCGTATTATTCCAACAAGACCAGAACACACAGGAGCTGCATACTGATGCTATTGGTGTGTGCAAAGTGGTAATAGTATCCTTTAATGTGTCTAGTACGTGAGTAAATAGTAAAATGTGGTTATCTCAACGTGATTTGATGGAAATATTAGATATGCAGTTATCCAGAAAACAATTAGATAAATATTGCTTGTTCGAAAGAAATAACAACTTTAAACAACGATACTTTGTGTTTCTTTTTATTTACAGGTTCAAATTAAAAAGAGCGACCAGCAGATCACCCTTGATGAAAATCCATCAGAAGAGGAATACTTACTGCAAATAAAACAAGGAGTGATAAAGGAATCACAAAAGATAAGGGAAATGCTTCGGATATCCTAATATATCCAAGTTACGCAGGCTTTTTAAGTAAGCTACAATGGATGTCGAAGGACAAATTAGAAAGTAAATGACGTTTTATAATATCTCATTTCAATTTAATTAGTGTTTCTGTTGAATGTGATTGTTAATATAAATATCATTTTTTTTAAATTATAGATTGTATTAGCAAGAAGCAGCTGAATGAATAACAGGTACAATATATTGTTATAGCATGTATGTAAAAGGTACGCAAAGATAATAATTTAATATACATTGACAATTTGTGACTAATTTTAATGAGGTTAGAAGGTTGTGTATTAACAGACTAATCTTCTTTCACCATTCAAATTAGTCATAATTTGGCTTATATGCATGTTTAAATACCAAATCTTTGTACTTTTTTATACTTTTAAGTATAGTTTTATCCCAGCTTATACTATTAGCAGACATGGGCTATTCAGATGAGTTAAATTGTTAATGAGGGACAAATTACAAGGTGAAAGACATTTTACAATATTCGATTTTAATTTAGTTAGTTTTACTATTTAAATTTTATCTTAACCATGATTATTAATATTATTACTGTTTCCTAAATTGCAGATAGTATTTGATTTTAATTTACTCACTTTTACTGTTAAATATGTTTATTAATATTATTATTATAGAATGGTTTCAAAATTACAGATTGTGTTAGCAAAATGCAGAAAACAGATTTACGAATGGCAGATTGAATAGATTACTTATATAACGGTATGCAAAAACAAGAATTAAACATACAGTATTCTTTTGTGACTAATTTCAATGATGTTAGATAGTTGTATTAATAAATAAATCTTCTTTCTTCATTTAAATTTGGCATAACTTGGTTTGTACATATGTTTAAAAATTGAATCTAAGTATTTTTATATACTTATATACGCAGTTATATATCAGCATATACTTTAAGCTGACTTAGGCTATATGGATCAATTATAATAGATTACAATGGACATAATAGAAGGTAAATAACATTTAACAATATCTATTTCTAATTCAGTCTTAGTTTTTCTGTTAAATATATTTGTTGATATATTAGTGTTTCCTAAACAGCAGATTGTTTTAAAAAGATGCGGGTAGTAGGACTGGAAGATTTATTCAATTGGCGTTACGTATATATGTAAGGTACTCGTGATTAATATAGGTATGGAGATTCATATTGACAGCTTGAGTTTGCGTTTGAAAGTTTTGAAGGTAGGTTTAAGACGAATGTGTTAAATAATACATCATATGTAGATGTAATAAGAATGTAAAAAAGAAATGGCATGAGTAATTTTGCCGTTTCTCTTCACAAAAAATTGTAATTCTCATAAAAATCTCAATAAAAAATAATAATTTATTACAGAAATTATACACTAAAAAAAACTACAAAATTAATAATTCCAATAAAATATAAATTACTTATTTTCGGATATGTCGGTACATATGCTTTTGAATGAGACTGCGATCTTATTAAAATCAAAATTTTAGCCAATCAGTATACTTGATCAAACAATCGATTAATCAAATGCAAATGTTTTGTCATAGAGTTGATCGTAGACATAGATATATTCGTCCTTCAATTATCTACTGAGTACTGATAAGACCTCCATTGGCTCTATTCTATATCCATATTGTAACATCCTTTTCCTCCTGGGAGCATATATTATAGCAATAACGTTCCTAAGATAGTGGAAAAGGGGGGGGGCAACCTCATGCGCATTAACCCTATGCGCACCCCCACTCCGAGGGTCAGAGAGTCCAATCCTAGGTTAAGCTAACGTAGAAGTTAAGTTCGAACTTGGCATTCATTCTAATTAATTCCTTAAACTAAGTCACACGGTTACTTAAGTCGATTTGTATCAATTCCGTTACAACTACTTGTATCCAATATTCTTATCTACATTTATCTCTTAACTTTACTTTATTGTAATCTTTATCTTTATCTCAATTATACTATTCAATTATTTCCAAAGTGAAACTTGTGTCCGCGTTTTTCTTATTTTCCATCCTCATCACCGTCAAGGGTATCTTTCTCAACACAAAAAAGGGGTAAATATCTCTGTTATTTCTTTCATCCTGCATATCGAATCGCGACCGGTCCCGGGCAAACTAGTCCAAAGTATAGTGCCCGAAACGGTAAGTTTGCGAACAATACCCGTTTGTACAGTAAATTCCGACCCACGAATCGAGTCGTTACAAATTGGTGTCAGAAGTGGGATACGCGATTCGAAAAATTAATAAAATTCCAAATAAGTAGGAAAATGTCCAACGGTAAGGGCTTAACCCCAGCACATTTCGACCAATTGCAAGCGGAACGAGTAAATAGTAACCATAGGATTAGGGAACTAGAGTCGGAATTGGAGAAGAGAAAAAGTGGGCTGTCGCAAGACGAGGTCCAATTGTTGCGAAACGAAAGACAGAGCAGGGATAAAAAGATACGGGAATTAGAAAACAGGGTTGAAGTGTTAACCGCGGAGCGAGGAAATCCTGAAGAAATGGAAGAACTCCGGGCGAAAATCGACAGGCTAGAGAAGGAAATCGGGGAAAGAGATAGGCGGGAGGAAAATCAAGAAACCACTATAAACAGACTTAGAGCTCTCATTGTACAGAACGACCGCGAGCGCGCCGCCGAATATAACGGAGATAGGAGCGACAGAATAGACAGAGAAAGAACGCCGTTTAGCGTAAACTCCCAAGATCCGTATTTGAGCCCTTACAAGGCCATCAAGCTCGTAACTCCCTTCGATGGGAAAAGCAGCGCACTCCGAAAACACCTGATGAGTTGCCGACGCATCAAGGCACAGGTAGCCCCCGAAATGCACGGAGCTTTCGTGGAATTGTTGGCGAACGACCTACAAGGAGCGGCGGGAAAAGTTACGTTGGGAACTCGGTTCGATTCGTACGAAGAGTATGAGTATCACCTTAAAAGGCTATTCGGCGTAAACAAGTCGGTGAATCGGTGCTTAGGAGAATTAAGTATCATGAAACAACAACCGCGTGAAAACCTATTCGACTATATAGGCCGTTTTAAATTAATCTCCACTGCGCTAATAGAAGGGGTAGAGGACGAATGGCAGGGCTCGCCACCGGTAGGCATTATGCGAAAACACGAGGAAGATATCCTAAAGTCATTCGTTGACGGCCTACGGGACGATTTGCATCTGAGAGTGCGAATGTCCCGCTACGTGGATTTAAAAGAAGCAATTTCCAACGCCGTCGAGATAGATCGAGATTTACAACCGGAAAAAAGATCAGGAAACGCTGAACAACGGCAGTAGATAGGCTAGGATGGTTCTATGACCGCGTGGCGAGGGGGTCGGGGTCCCGCGGGGACAAGGGAAGTAGGGGAATTGCCCCCTCTCCTCGTGTGGTTGTGCGCATGCGGTTGTGCGCATTATCGCGTTCCCCCGACGTTAAACTCGTAGGGTACACAAGTGGCCTCCCCCCTCTTACGGTAAGCAGTGAACGCCTTAGAGAGAGAAGGAGAGAAACCGCCATGTGCGAGCCAAGAGAAGCAGTTGGTTACTTTAAACGATAAGACGCGTTACTTAATACATTATCGCGCTCTGCAACAATGTATGCGAAATGGACTCGTACTGGAAAGAGAAAGAGAGAAAGAACATTCGTAGAGAGCGATGCAGTGATCGCTCCCCCTTATTTATGTTACAGTATCTTTGACGATCGTCATATTCATTTGTATATCTATCGTCGCAGATACTTACCATCCGCTCTGTAATAAGAGCGGAGCCTACGTGACCTTAACTTCAGAAAAGTGGTTGGGACGTATGTGAAAAACACGACAACATTCAGAACAGTTTTCAAGCTGTAGATCCCCCTGGAATATTTCAGTCGAAGCATCGTCCGATGTCGGTTGAATGGAAATCTTCAAGGGTTTTATGTTATGATTTACATTTTTTTTTTTTTCTTTTTTATTTGCAATACTTATATATTACAGGGTACAGTGGATTGGTGGAGAGGTAATTGAAGAAACACCAATGTAAGGGAAAAAGCCTTTCGGCATAAAAAACCCTCTTTATTGAAATACAAATTTACTTATAAAAATATATAAATAAACCAGGAATTGTACGTCCTGTAGAATTCCAATAAAAACAGCAACAGCAACAGCAACAGCATCTATAATTAAAAAAAATTATTTAAGTAGCTTCTATACTACATTAAAAGCACTCTTTGTCGAACAAAAGTAGTACTACGATTTAATAAATCGCTGCGAGAGAAAAAGTGAATGCGAGATTCCTTCGCTATTAAGCCATTTTTTTTTTTTTTTTATATTTTATTAGTCTTTGACTTTTATTAACTCTTACCGATTTGGTGGTGGTGACTGTCTGTCATACAACCCACAAGCTCACATAGGCTGCATATTACGTAACCGTAATAACAATTGCCTCCTACGCGAGACTGCAGGTTGCTCCCCTGCAGGTTGCTCCGCTGCAGGTTGGTCCGCTGCAGGTTGGTCCGCTGCAGGTTGCACCGCTGCGGGCGGCATCTGCAGGGCTACGGGCAGCGAATGTGGTCGCCGCAGTGGCTGCTGGTGCTGCTGCTGTTCAAGTATCAAGCGATACCCTCTTAGAACTGATTGCTGCTGCTGCTGCTGCTGCGGCTGCTGCTGCTGTTCTTCATTATGCCGAAATGGCCTTACTATTGCAACTGGTTTGCAATATTTTTTTTCTAAATCCTTTAATGTTAGTTTCTTGTCAGGTAAGCTTATTGGTCGTGTGGAACTCATGATGTCTCACTGAAGACTGAAGTGAAGAGTGCTCTCCTCTACGTATTCCAGATGAAGTTTACATATCTTTATCAATACATATTAGCTTTCTCTCTCCACTTCGGATGAAGTTTACATCTCATTATCAATGCGGAGAGAAGTTTATATCCATTTCTCAATACGTATTAGGTTTCTTTCCGTTAACTCCAGATGAATTAGTAAAAGGTATATTTACAATAATATTTTTCAATTTATTTGATAAAAGAAATAGTAGAGGTTAATTTACAATGATATTTTTTCAATTTGTTAGATAAAATAATTTAATAGTAAAAGAAAAAGAAATGTGGTGGTTCCTCTTCTTCTTCTCTCTTAGTCTGCTTTGAAGCAATATCTTTTTCCTCCTCCTCCTTCTCCACTACTTTTTTCTCCTCTTCCTTCTTCGTTTGCTTTGACTCAATATCTTTCTCCTCCTCCTCCTCCATTTTTTTCTCCTCTTCTTCTTCCTTCTTCATATCCTTTGACTCAATATCTTCCCTAGTCTCTTTCTCTTCGTCTTTCTTCACTTTATTTTAAAAATACAAACAGGTAATAATAATAATAATTATGAAAAGGTAAAAAAAAAGATAAAATAAATACTTACATTCTTCCTCCTCTACTTTTTTCTCCTCTTCCTTCTTCGTCTGCTTTGACTCAATATCTTTTTCCTCCTCCTCTTCCTTCTTCGTCTCCTTTAACTCAATATCTTTTTCCTCAGCCTGTTTTTCTTCGTCTTTCTTCACTTTATTTAAAAAAAAAAAAAAAACAAAGAAACAAACAATAATTATGAAAAAAATGTAAAAATAAATACTTACAGTTTTTATGCAAATAAAGATGCAGTTTCCGTTCATACTCTTCGAAGTAACGATTGAAAAAATCGTTAATTCGATTGACGTATTCCTCTGTCAATTCTCTGGGAAGAGTGGGTGAAAGAGGAACAATATCCTCTTGAATCATGATTAATTTACACTTTTCGCAGCTCATTTTTTTTCCTGTGTGCAGCACCGACAACGGTATAAGATTGAATGAAGAATTGAGGACTTGTGTTCTCCTCTTTATTTCTCTAAATAGTTTTTAAAGAATCACATATTTGCTTTTATCCACTTGGCAAAAACTGACACCTCCTCGTAAGGACAGTGGATACGTTCATTGTCCAAGTTCTTCTCTCGAACGTGTAAATTGCACGGAGTTTTTTCAAAATCATATAATTTAATTAAATCCTTAAACTTAGGACAACCATACACTTCTAAATTAATATTATCCACATTCATCCTATTCAATAGATTTTTTTCAATGTTCCCTCCCTTGTAGGCTACTACGGGATTCTCGCACGTTAGGCAACCTCTAATAAAATCTTCCACATCCTCCTGCTCGTATTTCTCGAATCCCGTATCACTATATTTTATACCATGAACCATATTGAGCAAATACCACACAGTTTTTTTGTCTTTCTCACTAAGATTTTTCATACTGTCACGCAAACGAAACGATGCGTAAGAAATTTGGTTACTTTTTAAATCAATTATAGCTATATCTTTATATTTAAGTTCTTTTTTATAAACTAAGAAACCTTCTACATCCATTATGTGAGTTATTCTATACATTGTTGCGCTCGTGCTATTCTCGATGAAGAAAAAAACTGAAATGAAACATTCGAAGAAATATCTCCGTAGAGAGAAAGATTTTATCGTTTCTTTAAAATATAAAGTTACATTTGATAAGAAGTCCTTTCTTTCTTAATCTCTAGAAGATATTTTTTTTCCTATTGTATTATACTGTGAAGAAACTATAGGTAACAATGGGGAAAAAATTTTCTTAGAAATTATCCCCTCCTTTTAAAAACATTAAATTTTAATACGTTATTTGTTCCCCTGTTGGAGGGGGAAAAAAATTTTCTTAAATGCGACAAAAAAAAGATCGTTCATTCTTGCATCGAGCGATTGACGACGACGACGACGACGATAATGACACCAACATTCGTTGATTTTCAAGGTTTTGTATTGACCGACAAGAGTTTTATAGTTAAAGAATTTGCGGTGTTGCGTGATAATGAAGTGTATCACAATGTATTTTCACCACCATTTCAAGAAGCTTGGTTGAGCGATCTCGAGAGAGAATAGAACGAGTAAGTATTTTTTTTTTAAAAATGTAATGTTTTGTATATAATTTTTTCTTTTTTAAAGTTGGCTTTATTTTAATCGACATGGATTCAATTGGACCGACGGTCATTCACCTTATTACAAGCATAAAGATGTAATAAGAAAGTATGTAACGTCGTACGAGGGAGAGGATTGGATTTTCGTGAAAGGACGGGAGAAATATGATTGGTTGAGAAAAATTTGCAACTTAGAAAATATATACAATGCGAAGGAGTGTGAGTGGGGTAAATTTAGTCTTGGATGGAGTAAAAATTTCGAACCACCGTTACCCAAGTGTATGAATCATTATGGTATATGTTCACTGCAAAATGTTTACTTTATGAAATCTGTATATGATCAATATATAAAGGAATAAAAGACTTCTGAAAAAAAAAAAAAAAAAACAATGTATATCAATGTCAGTATGCATCTCGGACGAAACAATGGGATGTGTAGATACCCCTACTTCCATTCTCTATTCGATATATATAAGCGTTACTCTTCGCGAGAGACGCATTCGCAATTATTAATTTATTGTTGTTGTTGTTCACCGTATGACATAGTCATTTCTTTAAGAAACACACAAAATGTCGACGGAATTGCGAAGAAAATTTTTTACAATTAATAGTGCGAATGAGTACGACGCGTGGGTACTGGAATGTCGCGAGCATATTCGACGATTGAGCAGCGCGGATCAAGCTTTACCCGTTGGAACGCGTCAGAAGAATTTCGCCGAAATCGCGTGTATAAAGTGTCTGTTGCTACGAGCGCAGAGAGAATTGAATTATATTAAATCAGGGGCTGGTTGTAGCAATGACGTACAAGGACTTACCTGGGAGGAGCTTGATTCAGCGTTTCGAAGTCGAATATGCAGCGGCATGGTAGTTAATAGTAATTATATAGAGCCTAAGGATTTTTTAGTAGACGCGGAAGTATTAGTGCGTACGCGTATAGATAAGGTATTTGTTAGTGCAAATAGTGTTAAGGTTAATTGTGTATTTAACGGACAATCCATCTCTAAGGACCAGAGTGATGATAAAAACATTAGTACGACTAATGCTACATTGTATAAGACTGATAATTTTAGTGATTGGTATAGGAAAAACATTTTAGACGTTATTATACAAAAATTAAGTGAATTTCAAGAGCGTGATAGTGGATGGACTTTGCACAAAATTCATTATTTACTAGTTAACATTAATCGTTTTAACCCGTTCCACGCGGGTTGTAAAATTAATCTGCCATCCGCTATCACGAGTAGGAAAGCTCTGATAAATTTAGAAACCAGTGATAATGCATGTTTCGCGTGGTCCGTGACGGCGGCACTCTATCCGGCAAAACCTACGGCTAATCCAAAGCGCACGTCCTCTTATCCACATTTTCGGACGGTTTTAGACGTCGGTAGCCTAACCTTTCCGACTACGCTAAAACAGATTCCGAAATTCGAGGTGGATAACGACGTGTCGGTGAACATCTTCACCTTGGAGAATGAAGAGCAAAATAGCGACGCAAAAAGCAGAATTGTGCCTCTTCAGGTGACGAAGAAGAAGAGATCGAGGCATGCTAATCTTCTTCTCGTCAACGATGAACAGGGAGCTGCACATTTTATGTGCATAAGGAATCTCTCGAGACTGGTGCGAAGCCAATTCACCGAGAGAGAAAATGCTCATTATGTATGCGATCGGTATGTATTAATAATAATAATAATAATACTGAAAAAATACAAATATAACTGCATATGTTTTATATTAAATTTTTTAGATGTCTCCACTACTTCCGCACAGTGGAGAGGCTCGAGTCGCACGAGCAGGATTGCGCGCAGCTCAACGATAATCTCCGCTTGATGTTGCCGAGCAAAGCCGAGGATCGCTGGGTTTCCTTCAAGAACATCAAAAATGGGGAACGAGCGCCATTCGTCGTATACGCGGATCTCGAGTGCATATTATTGAAAGTTGAACAATCGAACAGTAGTAGTAGTAGTGATATTTATCAGAGACATGAACCTATTAGTGTAGGCTATTATTTAAAAAGTGCTCGCGATGCGTCACTCTCGAGGTACGACGCTCGTCGGGGTGCCGACTGCATCGAATGGTTCGTACGCGAGCTCGAGAACATTGCGCGCATCGCGAGCGAGACGCTAAGTACTATCGTGCCCATGCATAATCTTAGTTTTAGCGAACAATTGCGTCACTATAATGACCCCAATTGTCATATATGCAAAAAGCCGTTTCTTCCGAATCAACTACGAATTCGCGATCACGATCATCTGACCGGCAGATACAGAGGACCGGCTCACAATAATTGTAATTTAAATTTCAAAGATTCGCATGTCATTCCAGTAATTTTTCACAATTTATCCGGCTATGATTCGCATTTTATCTTCGAGACGATCGCTAATTTGTACGAGGGATCGGTACATCTGCTGCCTGTACATAAGGAAAAATACATTTCATTTACCAAATATTTGCGAAAATATAATATACAGTTGAGATTTATCGATTCGTTCAAATTTATGGCCTCCAGTTTGGACAAATTGAGCTCGTACTTGGCGGAATCTCAGCTGACAAATTTGAGGTCACAATTTTCGGAATTGAGCGTCGAGCAGTTCGACTTGCTTACGAGGAAAGGTATTTTTCCTTACGACTATGTAGATAGTGCGGCTAGATTGGAAGAGACGGCTTTACCACCGCGCCAGTCGTTTCACAACAGACTGACCGACAGCGATATCAGCGAGGAAGCATACAATCATGCCGTAGAGGTATGGACCAAATTCCACATGCGCACACTTGGGGAGTACAGTGACCTGTACTTGAAGACCGATGTCCTATTGTTGGCCGATGTTTTCGAAAATTTTCGCGATAGTTGCATGCTAAATTATGAGTTGGATCCAGCCCATTATTATACGCTACCGGGCTTCACCTGGGACGCGATGTTGAAGCATACGGGAATCAGGCTGGAGCTTTTCACGGACGTGGATATGTTGCTGTTCGTAGAGCGCGGTATACGCGGTGGTTTGAGTCAGTGCTCCCATCGTTACGAGAGGGCCAACAATCGGTACATGCGGGACTACGATCCGGCGGAACCGTCGAAATATCTCATGTATTACGACGTAAACAATCTGTATGGGTGGGCAATGTGTCAGCCGCTGCCCACCCATGGATTCCTATGGATCGAGGACGCTGCCAATCTCGATGTCTCCGCTATACCCACGGATCATCCCGAGGGTTATATTTTGGAGGTCGATTTGGAGTATCCGCGCGAGCTTCACGACAAACACGCGGACCTACCGTTCTGCATGGTGCGCGAGAAACCGCCGGGCGCTAGCCAGGAGAAGCTGCTGGCCACTTTAAACGATAAGACCCGTTACGTAATACATTATCGCGCTCTGCAACAATGTATGCGTAATGGACTGGTACTGAAGCGTATACATCGTGGTTTAAAGTTTCAACAGTCCACCTGGCTACGCGATTACATCGAGCTGAACACGCGTTTGCGCACCGCGTCCACCAATGAATTTGAGAAGAATCTCTTCAAATTGATGAACAACGCGGTTTTCGGTAAAACAATGGAGAACGTGAGGAATAGAGTTGACGTGAGGCTCGCAACCAAGTGGGAGGGAAGATACGGGGCGGAAAGCCTGATTTCCAAACCGAATTTTCACAGTCTCGCGATTTTCAAGGAGAATTTGGTCGCGATTCAATTATCGAAATTGTCCGCGAAATTTGATAAATCCATTTACGTGGGAATGAGTATTTTAGATATTTCAAAAATTTGCTTGTATGAATTTCACTATGACTATATGCTTCCTACATTCGGCGGTAAATGTAGAGCGATGTATACCGACACGGACAGTCTGATATACAGTGTCGAGTGCGACGACGTTTACTCGGTCATGAAACGCGATCTCGCGCGATTCGACACCAGCGATTATCCTGACGATAATCGGTATGACTTGCCACGCGTCAACAAAAAGATACCCGGTCTGATGAAGGACGAGAACAATGGTCGTATCATGACCGAGTTCGTAGGACTGAGGGCAAAAATGTATACTTTCAAGGTGCAGGACTGTGCGAGAATTACCAAAAAAGCCAAAGGTGTCAAAGGTTACGTTATCGATAGAAATATAACATTTGACGACTACAAGGATTGTTTGGACAATTTCACCGTACAGTCTCGCAGTCAAAATTTAATAAGATCGAAGCTGCACCGAGTTTTCTCGATCAGTCAGCGGAAGGTCGCCCTCAGTCCGTACGACGACAAGCGTTTCGTTACACCCGACACCGCGGCGACTCTACCCTGGGGACATTATAGTCTAAAATTATAATTTATTTATTGTTTTTATTTATTCGCTTTATTTAGTTATTTATGTATTTATTCTAAATTTTGATACATCTTAATAAAAGTTTTTATAAAACATTGCTCTTATTTATCCAGGAATTGTGCGTACTGTCGAATCCCAGCCACTTAACGAACACTTTTTCGCCCTTTCTGCGCAATACTCTCTCCACCAGATACACATCGGGATTGATGGTTTTCGAAAGCTCGTATTCGTAAAATCCACCCAACAGTTGCGTGCCCCTGGAATCCTTGAGGAGATACGTAGCGGGATTGGTACTCTGCACTTTCGCCACCTCGAATATTTCGGTCGTCCAATTTGGCGTGTAGCCTTTGGCGAACATCTGCTTGTATTTACTGATTCGTACGAAATCGCCGACTTTGAACTTGGCACGACCTGCGACCTTGATGTTACTGTATACTGTCTTGAGTAGCTTATCTGCATGCTCGGGTTTCACATCCACGGGACGCATTCCCGTCGTACGATGCTTTCGCGCATTGTACGCGTCCACCAACTCTTGCAGCATAGCGCGCCACTTGTAATTACCGTTCAACGTAAATCGTTTCCACATTTCCGTCTTCAACGTACGATTCCAGCGCTCGACTATCGACGCTTTCATCACGCTGTAGGTCGAGTAGTGATTTATCCCGCGTTTCCTCATCAACGCCCGAAAGTCACTGTTGTAAAACTCCTTGCCGTTGTCGGTCTGTAAATTTTTCGGACATCTGCCGTCCTTCAGTAGGATTCTCGTCATTGCCGTCGTCACTTCTCCGCCGCTCTTGGTCTTTAATGCCACCGCCCAAGCGTATTTTGAGAGGGTATCGATTACAGTGAGAATGTACTGGTGACCCGCATCGACGTAATTGCGCATATCAACAAGATCGGCCTGCCAGAGATCGTCGAAGCCGCGCACGATGACTCTTCTGCGTGGAAAATTTATCCTCGCCGGTGCGTGGAGCTCCTCCACCAACTGTATCTTTTCTTTGCTCATTTTTTTTTTTTTTTTCGAAATTCCTAATGAAAAGTGTTGCTAAGTATTGCTCTTTCCAGATCTCTTTTACTCACTTTATCATCCAATTTTTCGCAAATTGTTTGAAAAATTTGGTCCATCTTTTTCTCAAATTGCTCATTATGTGTATTCAATGCCATTGTCAGATATTGCTTGAATTCAAGCAGTAAATGCTCTAAATTGGGTTCGTGTTTCCTACTCTCACCATCCAGTCCAATTCCAAATTTATTTATCGACATTTCAAATGCACTACTTTGTATTTCAAAAATCAGTCTCTTTTTCCTCGCTATTATTCCTCTTTTTGATGGCTCGTAATGTCGAGAGTAAACATTCTACGATGTATGTTAAACAAATGCAAATTTCACAACAGCAGGAATCAGACATTTAATTTTTTTTTTTTTTACCTCGTACTACCGAAAGACGTTGATATTACACTGAGGTAAGAGTGTAACGTGCAACTTTCTTTATACGATGAGATCCTCCTCGCGCAACTCCTCGATTATCGACTGTATCTCGTTGTGATGACTCGTATTACCGGCAGCCACCGACGCGATCAAAAGTCTCAAACGTTCGATCAATTCATTCGGATCGTTCCAATGTACGTAGTTGATTGGTCCCTCGGTGACACGCATTAGTCCTTTACCCCTTTTTTTCGATGCTGTTGATGCTGCGCCTGACGGTTTACTTGCGCCCGACGGTTTACTTGCGCTAGACGGTTTACTTGCGCCCGATGTTGACGCGTCAGAAGTTGACGATTTTCTTGCGCGTGATGTTGATGGTAACCGATAAGGTGGTAAAATAGGTTTTCCCAATAGCAATGGTTTCATAATTTCTGTATATTTTGCACCTCTATTACCTTTGATTTGTTTTAGACTATCGTTTAACAGTTTATGCGCTTTAGTTTGATTGAGAATACTCTTGTATCGTTCCAAATCGTCGGGTTCTATAATGGCTCGATTGGGTTCTCTCATGAAAATTAGTTCATAAGTACCTCTTGTACCGGTGTATAACTTCTTATCGAGAATAATATCTCCCTCATGACTTATTTCAAATTTACATTTACCAAGCGTCAGTTGATCATCTTCATAACGAGGTCCAAAAGCATGATCAATCAAGTTCTCCCTATCAGTCAGAAGTAATTTAATATACTTGCCAGGGATCGGATGTAATTTAATATGTTGAAAGACATGTTGAAACAAGCCTGGTTCCTGTTTTTCATCAACATTTAATTTTTCTAGCAAACTTTTTTTTGAATCGGGCGACGGTTGATCGGTTATAGAAGACTCGTCGTCGTCGTCGTCGGTCATGAAATCCAATGGATTCGTAATAGTTTCACTAATATTACTACTACTAAGATTCTTTGCTCGTTTATGCGGTGTCGATGTGAAGTAGGCTCCCCTCTTCAATTTATCGTTGTATTTGACAAACGAACTATTATTATTATTATTTGTGTTATCCTCCGTTTGCGAAACGAGTTTCTTCAATGGTTCGACTATCGGCTTGAATGTCTCGTTCAAACTGCCCTCCATTATCGCCTTCTCCGATTTCAAGGCACGATGCTTGTCGCGAATCACCTCGCTCGTCTTGGCGATCCTCTTCAGAAGCGATTTTTCATCCATCGCGATGCTGTATAAAACAGCTTTCCCCCGAATTGAACGGTTTTTAACCGACCTGTTGCGATGCTGTATTCTCCCCGAACCGACACGGGTTTTAACCGACCTGACACGGTGATCCGAACAGCCTGCGCTCCAGTATCAAACTGACACTCAAGGCCGTGATCGTGAAACCTTACCGGCATGATTATCGACATTCACAAGGCCGAAACCTTACCGGCAAGGTCGAAACCTTACCGGCCTGACAAGACCGTTCACTCGATCGTGGCGTACTCGTTGAAACCTTTGCGATAACGACCGTTCCTCAGAGAGCTATCCTTGTCTATTACTAGGAAACCGTAATCGCGACTTCAACAGGTCGAACACAATGTGAGAAATTTCTCATACGACATATCACTGTTGACGTGATCGTTGAAAATATGCTTCAGATTAGTTCCATCCTGCTTAAATATTATTAGCAAGTTTGCGTTATCTCGTATCAGATGCTTCGGTATTTTCGCATAAGTCTGACAGAGGTAGAAACAATCGATGTTGGAATGTCTACCCATGCAAAAGTAGTCCCTTATATTGTCCTGCTTGTCGTTGGCCACATCGTCGAATATGAAAATGGAATTCGGCTTTGCATCCGCGACGTTCACAACCTCGCAATTGTTGGAAAATTGAAAGTAACCGATTTCCTCCGTTTCCTGCAGAAGCTGCTCCAGATATCGATACTTCGGTTGCTGCAGCGATTTCGAGTAGACGTACAGGTTCTCGAATCTCACACCGTGCGGACTCTCTATGAGGCTCAGCAGCACGTTTGTCTTACCGCAATTCGACGGACCGCAAACTATGCAGCGTATCGTAGATGGTAATAGCGATCCGTGACGTTTTTTTTTTATTTGCGCGGTAGCATTGTGAGCATCCAAATTTGTCACGCGAATAGTCGGCACGTGCTTCACGAAATGCATCCTCGCTATTGACCTTCGGCAACAGCCGTATCGTTCATTTATATTTCGCGATTCACGGAACTATTCGGTCAGTTGCCATTACGATGGCGTTCATGCTAGTCGTCGTCGATTCCCTGCATAACTTGACGAATCATCAGCTCGAACACATACCGAAGATCGTATTGCTCGAGTACTTTCCAGACAGTATCGCGAGTGTGTGGGAAAGATTACCTCGGCACATTCGCGCGGACTCGGATGTGCAGCAATATCAATATTGTTTGCAACACTACAATCTACCTGATACCACTCACCACGACGGACCACCGAGACGGATAAAAGACTGTTACGTTTGTCAGCAAGAGAAGCAGTTGCTCTAAATGTCTGGATCGTTCTTCAATAAAGTCTTGAAAAAATTGCCATTTGAGCTGCACGTGCCCGGTTACAATTATTGCGGGCCCGGTACTCGACTTCGCGAAAGATTGGAGCGCGGCGATCGTGGTATAAATCCGCTGGACGAGGCCTGCCTCGATCACGACTTAGCATATTGGCACAACGAGGATCTACCGGAGCGTCATCAGGCAGATAAAGTGCTAGCGAGGAGAGCGCGTGAACGTATTACCGCAAGAGACGCAACCTTGGGTGAACGCGCGGTCGCCACAGCCGTATGGGCATCGATGAATGCTAAGCGTAAACTTGGCTTGGGATTACATAATTTTGTCGCGATGAAGAAAGCAGTAGCGGCTAAAAAAAAGAACAACAACAACAACAAGAAAAAAATTGGTACTACTACTACGAGGAAGAGAAGAATTCGAGTGCCGAGGAAACGGGGCGGTATAATACCTATACTCCCACTGCTAGGTGCAGTCGGAGCACTGGCAGGTGGAGCATCGGGTATAGCGACGGCTGTAAACCGTGCAAAAGCTGAGAGAGAACGATTGCGGGAAATGCAACGTCACAATCGGGCGATGGAAGCGTCGCGCGAGAGAGGCCGAGGTCTTTATCTGAGACCGTACAAGCGAGTCGTCGGAGAGGGAAACCGTGGAGTTGGAAAAAAAAAAAACAACAAAAAAAAAACGGTCGAATAAGAGGAAGAAAATGAATGAGGGGAAATTTCGTCGCAATGTAGAAGCTCTCCTTCCGGATTCTGGTGCTACTAGTAACATACAATTGGCACGCATCTGCCGACGCATACCATTCTTCCGTGGAGTCTTTATGCGCACATCTCTGCCGCTCGACGGGCCGCGGTGCAACGAGTGCGCGATCGTGAATCTCGACGATCAATGCGGCCCTGGTACCCACTGGGTAGCCTACGTCAAGCGTAACGACATCGTCGTATATTTCGATTCCTTTGGAAATTTGAAACCGCCGAAAGAATGTGTGCGTTACTTTGGTCCTAACGTTACAATCTACTAGAATCATGATCGATATCAATCGTACGATAAAAGCAATTGCGGTCAGTTGTGCGTGAAATTCCTGCGAGAACAGATACCTTGAAAAAAAAAAAAAAAAAAAAATGTCTTTCACCGTGACATTATCGGATCGTAAATCAGTATTAAATTCAGATTTCTTTCCCCCGATCAATCTGCAAGTCGATCGGTACGAGATCGGTCTCGTGGACATGCAAACGTACAACTCGATAGCCAATGTGGACGAGACGAATAATAAGTTCTACTACGATAACGATAAGGTACTGACGACACCCAGAGGCTGTTACGAATTGAGTGCGATAAATGAGTATTTGCAGGCTCAAATTTCTGCGAGACACGAAATTCAAGACGACATTGACAGCGTTATTCTTCTACGAGCGAATAACAATACACTGAAGAGTGAAATATTCTGTAAATATTCAATTGACTTTGGAAAACCGAATAACATTGGCTCACTACTGGGCTTCTCGTCGAATCGCGTGATCGAACCGAACGCCCAGGCTGAATCCGACGAAACCGTGAACATTGTGAAAACAAATATTCTACGCATCGAGTGCAACATTGCGGGTGGTGCGTACACCAACGGTAGACCCCGACACATTATTCACGAGTTCTTTCCCAGCGTACCACCGGGCTATAAAATCTCGGAGACACCGAAAACCGTCATTTATCTACCGGTCATCGTCAGAGTAATCGACCGTCTCACGTTACGTATCCTCGATCAGGACGATCGTCTCGTAGACTTTGGACGTGAAGAAATTACCATAAGATTGCACATTAAGAAAAATGTTAATTTACAAAAGTAACGAGGATTATAAAGCGGTGAAACTGGATGAAACGTTCGCTAGTCGTTCGTCCTACGTGGAGTCGAATACACCGGTTCATCGGAGTGAAAATCGCGACAAGAGGAGCTTCTTGCTAACGAGAAGAAATATAGAATTTTTACAATCATTGGGATTCACCGTGAAGAGATTGGGTGAAGGTACATAGTGGAACAATGGCAGATCCCTTGAACGTCACCGCACCGCTGACCTACGACAATCGCATCACCAAAATGGAGATGCATGCCTACAATCCGTATGCGAACGCCTCGTTGGCGAACAGCGACGAGATTCGCATTCCCATACAGCAGCAAGATTTGATACTCCTGCCGTGCGAGAGTTATCTCTACGTCGAGGGTCAGCTGGTGGAGGGCACGCGTGACGCGAGCGCCAACAACGAGGATATAGTTACGCTCGACTGCAATTCCGCGGCTTTTCTCTTCGACGAGATCCGTTATGAATTGAACGGTATCGAGATCGACCGATGCAGAAACGTCGGTATTACCAGCACTCTGAAGAATCTCGTTTCCCTGAGCACCGAGGAGAGCGCCAGTCTACGTCATTCCGGATGGTTCGTCGCAACGGGCAAAGACCGGCTGAAAAAGGAGGCGGCTGTTAAGAATTTCAGCTTTTGCATGCCCCTGAAAATGCTGCTGGGATTCTGCGAGGATTATCGGCGAGTCGTCGTTAACGCGCGTCACGAGCTCGTTCTCATTCGCGCGCGCGACGATACAAACGCCATTTACTCATCGGTGAAAATCACCGATTCGTCGATCAAGCTGCTACGAGTGCAATGGAGAATACCCCATGTGACCCTGAACGAAATTACGAAACTCCAATTTCTCAGTATCGTCGAGCAGGACAAGAGTCTGTCACTCGCTTTTCGCGCCTGGGAACTTTACGAGTATCCGCTTATGCCCAAGTCGCAGCGACACACGTGGTCCGTGAAAGCGTCCACGCAATTGGAGAAGCCGCGATACGTCATTCTGGCGTTCAGAACGAACAAGAAGAGTAATCAGCACGAGGATGTGCTCAAATTCAGTCATTGCAAAGTACTCGATGTCAAACTCTATCTGAATTCCGAATCTTATCCGTACGATCGTCTCGACACTGATTTCACGAAATCCCGCTACTCCGTCCTCTACGACATGTATGTAAAGTTTTTCACCTCCTATTACGCTGGTGAGAAACTCGGGAGACCCATGCTCGACTATACGGACTTTTTGACGTACGGGCCGCTCTTCGTCATCGACTGCTCGCATCAGAACGAGTCCATAAAAACCGGCACGGTCGACGTTAAACTCGAGATCGAGTGTATGGAAATCATTCCGGATAATACTACAGCCTATTGTTTAATCATACACGATAAAATTGTACAATATAATCCTCTTACGAATATTGTTAGAAATGTAAGTTAAAAAAAAATAAGAAAACAATTTTTATTAAATAAATATATAATAAACAACAAATTTATTCATTATTTTTTGATACAAAATACCTATCAAACTTTAGACTTAAATTCCACGTTGTGATATTTTCCTCCTTTATATAACATTATTAAATTATTGGATGCTGCAGCCTTTTGTAGGTGCTGCAACTGCTCCGTATCTTCCGCCAATTTTGCCATTCTCCCTGGCAAGAATACCCAATCGGTTGTTGACAGCTTTACAATGATTTTCATTCCATATTTTGTCATAATTTTGTCCACTTCGGAAATATCGTACTCTTGATTTTCCGTCAAGCTATTTAATTTCACAAAATTTTTTGGAATGACGCTTCCCAATTCATTGATTTTATTGAAATTCATTTTTATCTCTATGAAAAAAAAAAAAAAAAAAAAAAAAAAAAAAAAATGATTAGTCTCATTAAAGTTAAAAACTCAATTAAATAATGCATGTACTAATCGAATGAAAAAAAATATCCTTACCTTTTTTATGTAACAAACAAGTTTCTTTTTAATGCGTTCAAACACACACACAAACTTATTTTTTCTTAATAGTTCAAGCACGCGTGGTACGACTATGCAGCTCTCGTTTAACAGACTGACTTTTTATATGAACGATATTGTCATATATTAAGCGTATGCAATTTTTGGAAGGGGTAATTTTTGTTTATTTTTTTTTCTTTTTTACTTGCGATGAATTTCCATTGTGATTGATCTATAGGTTTATCACAGTATAACACAATAGGAAAAAATATCTATGGATATCACTATACGGGGATTATTCAGAGGGTATAGTGTATCCTTCTTAATTAAGAAAGAAATAATGGAAGGGGTAATTTTTTTTTTTTATTTTTACTTGCGATAAATTTCCATTGTGATTGACCTGTAGGTTTATCACAGTATAACACAATAGGGAAAAATATCTATGATTAAACAATATTATTATTATTATTATTATTAACGTTCGTCGTATCAGGTCTCTATTGAAATTCTCTTTGACTGCGTTCCGCTTCTCGGATAGGAGGCTAATACGTTTTGATAAAGAGTAGACTAATATGTATGTATTGATAAAGAAGAAAGAAAGGTATCAGATTAACTACAAAATACGTGTGTAATCAGTAAGTTCATATTTCATTGGAAGATCGTTTTGCATCTGAGCGACTAGTGACGAAAAATCTTGAGATCATTTTAACGCTAGCAACGACAGTGACAATGTTCTGTGATACACCTAAAAAACGAGACATTTTTGAGGATAATCCTGATTTTGATGCCTTGATTGAAGACCTTGTGGGGATAATAAGTGAAATAGAGGAACAAATAGAGGAAGAGGACGAAGATTTGTTGAGGAATCCGGAGGATAATCCTGAATTTAGCGCCTTGGTTAAAGAACTTGTGGAAATAATGGGTAAAATGGGGGAAGAAGTGCAAGAGGACGAAGATTTGTTGGGTGACGATCCTGATTTGATAGTACTAGTTGAAAAACTAGTGGAGCTCAGAAATCGAATACAAGAAGGGCTACAGCAAGCGGAGCAAGAGCAGGTGGAATAAGAGGAAGAAGAAGAAGAAGAAGAGCATGAGGAGGAGGAGGAGGAGGAGGAGGAGGAGGAGGAAAACGAAGGAGAAGCAGCGAAAGCCTAAAAATCTTTTTGTGATTTTTGTAAGTATATTTGCTTTGTTAAAATAGTTATTACAATATCAAAAAAAAAAAAAAAAAAAAAAAAAATAACAAAATGTTTTTCAAATATGTCCCAGGTGAAAAATATGGCCACACAAACGGAGTCCATTGCTACAAGAACTGAGGCTACGCAAATGGAGCCTCAGATAGATCTCACACCACATTATTGGTGTACAAATTGTACAAAATATGGTCACCTACGCATCAATTGTTCACTACCAGAGTGATGTAGCATTTGTCATAAATATATACATCATGCAATTGAATGTAAAAAAAATTTCTAAAAAAAGCATTGTAAATAAAACCTTTTTAATACTTCAATAAATTATAATTTAAAAAAAAAAAAAAAAAGATTCCCTTTTTTCTAACTTACGAAAAAAAAAAAAAATATGGGGGAGCGATCACTGGATCGCTCTCTACGAGTATTCTCTCTCTCTCTCTTTCTCCAAAGCGTCTACACTATTCGCCTTAAAAGAAGTCGGTCGCGCGGGCACCCAGGAGCGTAAAGACTCGGTTGGGCACCCCCCCAACTCTCATCCGAGGAGCGTCAAGATTCGCTTAG
This sequence comes from Prorops nasuta, assembly GCF_024137725.1. Lineage (NCBI taxonomy): Eukaryota > Metazoa > Arthropoda > Insecta > Hymenoptera > Bethylidae > Prorops > Prorops nasuta. Next base: position 999,051 of record NW_027116821.1, on the reverse strand, counting down.
GCACCGCTCTTTAAGGAATTTAAGGTAAAAGGGGGAGGCCACATTTGTACCCCCCCCCCCCCCCCCCCCCACCAAAGGAGTCAGAGGGGGGATACACGCGACAACTATCGGTAGTTAGCGATACCGACAATCATCGATGGAATCTCTCTCTCTCTCTTTCTCTCTTTCTCTCTTTCTCTACGTCCACTGCTTACCGTAAGAGGGGGGAGGCCACTTGTGTACCCTACGAGTTTAACGTCGGGGGAACGCGATAATGCGCACAACCGCATGCGCACAACCACACGAGGAGAGGGGGCAATTCCCCTACTTCCCTTGTCCCCGCGGGACCCCGACCCCCTCGCCACGCGGTCATAGAACCATCCTAGCCTATCTACTAACGGCAAACCAAAACACCACCTCAGACCGGGAAGAATAATCAAAACCCTTCAACACCCGAGACCCGAGAAATATGCCGTTATTGTAAAAATCAGGGTCACGATATATCAGTTTGTAGGAAGCTCGCCTACAGAAAGTCCATGCAAAACCCCAACCCCCATACCGTCCCTTTTACACCTAATCCTTCGAGTAATCCGACTAATCATAATAATAGACCGAACCTCGCGAATCAAAATAACCAAACATGGAATGATTCTAATAACCCGCGATATAATCCCTCGCACCCTTCCTCGGGAAACAACCGACAATACCCTGTGCGGTTCATACAATCGGACCAACCAATCTTCGAAACAAACCAAAGCCCAATAAACGAGTATCAACACCCCCCACAACCATCAGAACGATACCCGAATGAAAATGCTCACAACTACGCGAACAATTATAATAATAATAACGAGCCTCAACCCGGCCATTTTTTAGACCAAGATCTGCCAGAACTCCCGCCGAATCAGAATTAAAAATTGCCACTATTAGATTAAACCGCAATAAACACCGTAGTGTCGAATGCATAACAAATTCACTAACAAACACGACGGAGTTTCTATTAGACACGGGGGCCCAGGTGAACGTTATAAAACTCCATAAGGTACCGGATCATGTACTCGATAATTCCGAAATCTTATCATTGACAGGGATCACGGAGGGAAAATTAGTTACTCTAGGCTCGGTTAAATTAAACCTATTCGGAACATCTGCCAAGTTTCACGTAGTTCCAGACTCTTTCCCTATTAAATATGATGGAATCCTCGGGGACGAATTCTTTGCACACAATGAGGTGCAAATCAACTACGATGGAAAATGCTTGAAGATGAACGGCATTACTATACCGTTTAAGATTCCGGAATTAATCTCGCTGCCTGCTAGGACATGCAGCCCCTTTAAATTTCGAATAGGCAACCCGGAAATAAAGAAAGGATGGGTCCCCAAGATTAATCTTCTCCAAGGGTTATACGTGGGAGAAGCCTTAGTTACTAACACTAATGGGTATGCCCATGTCGCTGCCCTTAATATTAACAAAGACGATGTGATGGCCGAAGTTCCTACTGTGGAGCTTCTCGAATACTACGGGGTGACTAGCAAAGCACCACCGTCCACTGAATTTTCTAAATCCACTAAAGACGATGTGTTGGCTGAAGTTCTTACTGTGGAGCTTCTCGAATACTACGGGGTGACTAGCAAATCACCACCGTCCGCTGAGTTTCCTAAGGCCATTGAGTTTTCCAAATCCTCTGAATTCTCTGAATCCACCGCATTTTCTAAATCCACTGAACCCACCGAATCTCCAGAGTTTCGGAATATTAATCAAATTAGTAGTAATAAAGAATTAGGATTAGAATTAGATTTAGAGGGGTTAAATATCGAAGAAAAGGAGTATATTATAGATTTAGTCGCGAAGCATATAGAAAATTTCAAAATACCAGGGAGACAATTGGGACCCGCCAGTACAGCTAAATGCTCTTTCGATACCATCGACGAAATTCCTGTCCACACTAAACAATACAGATTTCCTCCCGTTCATAAAACCGAAATTAACCGGCAAGTACAAGAACTATTAGACCAGGATATAATTGAACCCTCCTTTTCCCCCTACAACTCTCCGGTATGGATTGTACCGAAGAAAGCAGACGGGGACGGTAATAAACGCTGGCGGATGGTCATAGACTTCCGTCATTTAAATGAAAAAACAATCGCTGACAAATATCCTTTGCCCAATATCACAGAAATCTTAGATCAACTAGGGGAGGCCAAATACTTTACAATATTAGATTTAGCATCAGGATTCCATCAAATCGAAATGTCTGGGAGAGATGCACATAAAACCGCATTCTCTACCCCTTATGGACACTATCAATTCAAACGAATGCCTTTTGGGTTGAAAAACGCGCCTGCTATTTTCCAACGTGTTATGGATTCGGTATTGACGGGGTTACAAGGGACAGAGTTGTTCGTTTATATGGACGACATCGTTATTTATGCCAGAACCCTCGAAGAGCACACAGTAAAGTTCGAGAGGTTGATGAAAAGACTGAGAGACGCCAATCTCAAATTACAGCCTGAGAAATGCAGTTTCCTGAGGAAAGAAGTGGTATATTTAGGGCACGTCATTAGCGAAGATGGAGTTAGGGTAGACCCGAAGAAAATAGAGGCCCTTCAGACTTTTCCCTTACCTAAAAACCCCAAGAATATAAAACAATTCCTGGGACTCGTAGGCTATTACCGACGATTTATCCCCGGTTTTTCTAAAGTCGCAAAACCCTTGACAGACCTACTACAAAAAGCGAAACCTTTTGTTTGGACTCATTTACAGCAAAAGGCGTTCGAAACGTTGCGGAACGCCCTGTGTACGGCTCCGATACTCCAGTACCCGAATTTCGACAAGCCTTTCATAATCACAACGGATGCATCGGGTTACGCGATAGGCGCGGTGTTGAGCCAAGGAGACGTAGGCAAAGATCTGCCGATTTCATATGCGTCGCGGGTATTAAGCAAAACCGAGGCGAAATATTCCACTATAGAAAAAGAATGTTTAGCCATTTATTATGCCATTTCCACCTTTCGACATTACATTTACGGGCATAAATTCACGGTGATCACCGACCATAAGCCGTTGGTGTGGCTCAAAAACACAAAAGATAAATCGTCCAGACTTTGGAATTGGTGGTTGAAGATCTCTGATTTCGACTTTGAAATAAAACATAAGCCCGGAAAAATTAACGACAACGCAGACGCCCTCTCAAGAATCCCTCCAGAATATGTCCTTTTCAGTCGTGTTATTTATTACCCCGATTACAATAAACCTCAGCTATGCGGACCCCCCGTTAGCCTCTTTACGGACCAAGAGACAGAAACCGGTACACACTGTTTAGACTACGAAGAACCTGAGCCGACAAACATACGGGACAAAGCCGAAATCTATGCTCTCCATGAAGACCCCAGTAGCGACGAACTGACCGACGATGAAATAATAGACGATATAAATGACACCGTGCAAACTACTACACCCGAAAACATCGACTCGCCTAGTTTGTTGAAACACGCGACTGCTTGACAAATCGACGCGATAACATCGTTATTTTTACTGATTGCGAAGGAGAACCCGTTGACAAAGGCGCTCTGAAATTACGTGAAGAGAACCTTTTGCCCTCTTATCAAGAACTGACACTAACTGAGGCCCATATAATTTATCAAAACCAGAAGGTCCTTGTAACTCTTCCAATAAAAAAGGAACACAAGGATTTGCTAACAGACGAAGATTTAAACCTAGCGTTATTATCACTATTACAAGTGCAAGACACTTTCAAATTTAAGACCATATGCCTAGCTAAAACAGAATCGATAGACGATACCCCTTGGAAACGAATCATAAATCTACTAAAGCGAATTTTTATTGGAAGAGAAATCACCTTCATAGTTTGTAAGCAATTGGTAATAACCCCAAATAGAGAAACACGGAAAACCTTAATTAAGGAATATCATGAATCTAGTTCAGGAGGGCACAAGGGTATCTCGAAAACGTACAACAGAATGCGACCTTACTACCATTGGAATTCCATGAAAAGGGATATCCAGGAGTTCATTCAGAATTGCCGGGGCTGTCAACTCCGCAAATTAATTCGAATAAAAACCAAGCAACCGATGGTCTTAACGGACACACCGGGAGCTTCATTCGATAAAATAGCTTTAGACATAGTAGGACCGTTACCCGAGACCCTTAAGGGCAATAAATACATCCTAACAATGCAGGACCTTTTGACGAAATTCCTAATTGCAGTACCCCTACCTGCTGCCAATAGTATCGAAACGGCACAAGGATTACTGAAAAGGTGTATCTGTGTATTTGGAGCACCAAAAGCTTTATTAACGGATCAAGGGTCAAATTTCCTATCTAGCATTATGAAAAGCGTAGCGAAAAAGTTCAACATCAAACAATTCCGGACTACAGCCTATCATCCACAGTCAAACGGGTCTTTGGAAAGGTCCCACCATGTATTAGTGGAATATTTAAAAGCTTACGTTAACACTAGTTACACCGACTGGGATGAGTGGCTCGAGACCGCCACGTTCTCGTATAACACTAGCGTACATGAGAGTACCCAGTTCACACCCCATGAATTGATATTCGGTAGAATCGCCAGGATTCCGGCATCGGACCCGCCGTTAGAAGAGTCTACTGAACATACGTATGTCGAATACGTTACGGAACTATTCCACCGCGTAAATAATGCTCAAGCTCTGGCTAGAGAAAATTTGCAGAAATCAAAAGAAAGAAATAAAAGATATTACGACGCACGCGTAAAACCTGTCACATTCAGGGAAGGGGACTGGGTATACGTGGTAAAGGAACCTAGAGTTGGAAAATTCGCGAACCAATATGAAGGACCCTTCGAAATCCTAGAGATTCTCTCTAACAATAATCTTAAGATTAGATATAAGAATAAAATGCGTGTTATACATAATGATAAAGCTAGACTAAGTAAGGACGTTCCTGGATTGCAGGACGCATCATGTACGTCTCATCTCCCCACTTCTTCCTCATCTTAACATTCGCACGTCTCTGCGCTGGGCTGATTGGTTATGACTGCCGAGGGCCCCATCTAAACGTTACCACCATCAGCCTATTAGATGTAGAAGACTGCAATATAAAGAACGTCCAAACCGAGACCACTCCTACCTATATCCAAGTCCTCCAAATCGCCGACTATCAACCCATCGAGATCATACAATGTTTGGTCCATTATTCACGGACTGTAAAATACTGCGGAATGCATTCGCATACCTCTGAGGTGCACAACGGGTTCGTCACGTATATTAAAGAGATCAATGAGCAACAGTGTCGCACTATGCACTCCACTGGTGTCTTCTACTTCAACGACCGTATAGTCATATCAGATCTGAAACCCAACTCCACCACATCCCGGCCGGTCACGGCTGCAGGAAGTATAGACAATGACGGGAAATGTATCGGAACATACTATGCAGATACTTACGGGTCCTGGGATAACGTGATCGTTCAGGGGTCACTGGAAATTACGCTTAAATCCGGAATAAGCATCTTACGAACACCCACAGGTAAAATTAATCTACCCTCTGGAACGGTATGCCACGCTGGAGATCTGGAATGCATGGATGTGCAAGACGGGAACACATATTGGCAGTTAACTCCTTCCAGTACTTGCGACTTCTCTGGGTATGACGTCCTATATGAAGGCAAAGCCCAGAAGATTCAAGAAGTTGGATCAACAAACGCACCCGAGGTCTTCTCCGTTATCTCTAATGACATCACTTTCGCCCTGACTCGCACGACTAGCCTGAAGATATGTGGATATGAGTTATATCGCACAGAACACCCTAAATTATTCATATTGGAAACTCAAGCAGGAAATACTTTCCCAAAATCCAGGGACATGTCAGTTGAAAACATGGACCTATTCACTTACATAAATTCGAAGTTTATATACGTAGAAAGACATATCCGCAACCAGGTAAATTCATTATATACGGATATCATCAGGCAAAAGTGTGATATGGAGCGTCAACTGTTGGAGATCACATTGTCGACCGCTGCCTCTAACCCCACCGATTTCGCGTACACACTTATGAAAGGACCGGGATACACTGCGGATCCAGCAGGGGAAGTAATCTACGTTATAAAATGCATCCCTGTGCGAGTGGAGATTCGGGAGACATTGGAGTGTTTCCTAGAACTCCCAGTAACCTACCTCAACGAATCGTACTTCGTGGCCCCCCGATCAAGGATTTTAAAGAGGTATGGCACTAAGAGAGATTGCTCCAGCGTCTTACCAACACGCCATTTGACTGAACATGGATGGGTGCGCCTGTTACCAAAAGCTCTGGACGTAAGTGCCCCAGAAAAGCTGAAACCGAAAACCCGACTTACCTGGAGGTACCTATCACCTGGAAACTTGGCTACTTCCGGTATATACAGCCAGAATGATATTGACCGATTGCGAGACCACATCATGTTCTCGGCCGAAAGACCAGCCCTGACCAATAACGTCATCAGAAGTTTCTCAGGACGACCATCCATGGAAGAGGGCATATCAATTCACCATTTATTAGACGAATCGGCATTAGAAAAGATTACGCAAACCACCATGGGAAAGATCTGGATGGGGATGACTACTTTCGGGACCACTAGTGCCGGACTGCTAGGAATATATATGGTATACGTGATGGTAAAGATGACTCTAGACACCCTTCTACATGGTTATGCCTTACACGCTGCCTATGGATGGGGAATCCATTTAGTAGGGGCCTGTTGGAATTCGCTGACCAACTTACTTCTGCACCGAGCCATCGTGAGGAGAGAAAATCGGGAACCTGAAGCCAGAGAAGGGAACAACGAAACGGAAGGGACCAACGGGGACGTTCCTGAAGGACCCCGTCCTAGGGCGGAGACTAATGTATACCCCGTCTTACACCGAAATCAAAGATCCATGGATTTACGTAGGGACGATCTCGATGGGCAAAATAACGCTCAACCCTCCTACCCTCCCAGCGCACCACATAACCATAGCTCAACTTTCCTAGATGTAACTAGAGTCTAAGCAAATGATACTAACAATCTCCAACATTACTAACCATCCTTTATTTCAGTTTCCCTTCCAGATTTTCTCTAATTTCTATCGCAATATAATCATGGACAACGGGCAATTCTACATCAAGGGTTCAGCCAAAGTATATTGTACGAGGGGTGCCCGCATCGTACTAAACGGAGATGTTACCAGCCCGGGGCTCATTTGTCACCTGTGTTTCAACAACAAGGATCCAGAGCTGAAACAACTATACCATGCGCGGGAGTACATACAGATCTCGAGGTCCACCTATGCAGAGGAGATAAAATGCTTCGAATGCAAAGGGGAGATATACACCAACTACCCCCGCTGCCCGAGCTGCCTCATGTGCTTCCTAGTGGACGATTGGTGCAATAATTGCATGGTAAAGGATGCACAATACAGCTTCCATAAAGTGTGCAATTTTTGCGAAGCTTACATAGACGATCCTAGGGACGAATGTCCCCACTGTGTCAAGTCCGTATTGGAGAGACGAACCAAACGAATGGAGTTAGAAGAGAACGCCCGGATTGCCAACCCGGAACCTAGCTGTAATTCTCTAGATAAGGACGAATGAAAAGCTCGTGACAAGCAATGGGCTCCCTGACCCCATTTACATAAAAGAATTCTTCCAATTCTTTTATTTATCCCAGGGGGGGAGGTGTAACATCCTTTTCCTCCTGGGAGCATATATTATAGCAATAACGTTCCTAAGATAGTGGAAAAGGGGGGGGGCAACCTCATGCGCACTAACCCTATGCGCACCCCCACTCCGAGGGTCAGAGAGTCCAGTCCTAGGTTAAGCTAACGTAGAAGTTAAGTTCGAACTTGGCATTCATTCTAATTAATTCCTTAAACTAAGTCACACGGTTACTTAAGTCGATTTGTATCAATTCCGTTACAACTACTTGTATCCAATATTCTTATCTACATTTATCTCTTAACTTTACTTTATTGTAATCTTTATCTTTATCTCAATTATACTATTCAATTATTTCCAAAGTGAAACTTGTGTCCGCGTTTTTCTTATTTTCCATCCTCATCACCGTCAAGGGTGTCTTTCTCAACACAAAAAAGGGGTAAACATCTCTGTTATTTCTTTCATCCTGCATATCGAATCGCGACCGGTCCCGGGCAAACAAGTCCAAATTATAGTGCCCGAAACGGTAAGTTTGCGAACAATACCCGTTTGTACAGTAAATTCCGACCCACGAATCGAGTCGTTACAATATCCTTTCAATTACCTATTAGGTACTCATAAATTTACCTAATCAGAAAAATTTTTATAAATTGATAATTAGTTTAAAATAGAATTAATCAAAAATTATATCAACCCAAGAATATTTATTATGTTATATATATCTAAACATATTATATTATATTCTGATCAGTAATATTTAATAATATCTAACTCATTACAAATATGTGTAATAAAAATTTAGAGAGTAAGTGACTCATTTAAGAACATGACTTTCGTTGAATTTATGAATATACTTTGTGGACACAAATATAAACACCTATACATACATATATTTAAACCTTAAACTGAATATTATTATTACTGTTTGACATAAAATTGTGCTTCAATATATATATATATATATCTATGTCAATTGAACAGTTTGGAGACTTTGCCTATATATTTAATTTTAATATATATATAGGCATAGTTTTACATTCTGAGCGTAAATATATTAACAGGATAATGTAAAATGTCTTGGTTTAATAGATATTTACAAAAAATGTAAATTTATATTAATTAAATGATATGGGGTCTTAAATTATATATCCTTATATTTCTTATAAAGTACCATAAGAACTTCATTTTAATACATATTTAGGCATGGTTTCAAATTGCGCACAAAGATATATTGGTTAAATTTAACAGAATAATGTATGTTTAAAAAATATTTCCTAAAAAAATTAAGTTATAACAATCGCATGGTTTGGGTACTAATTACAAAATTCATCCATACAATTCATCTACAATATCTTCAGTATTTTTAGAAATTGAAAGATTATTTTTTTGTAAAATTTTAAACTTCAGCCAAATATTAATGCAGCGGTTCATTCGGCTATAAAATATTATAGGTTTTTCAGTTATCCGTATAATCTTAATTATTTAAATTATATACCACTTACACAGATTAATCATATTGATGTTGTACATGTCCTCGCTTATATATGAAGTGAATTGTAAAGTAACATCATATGGTGAACGGATGAAGTTATTACATAACTATATTAAGATGGATATCAACAAGAAATTAAATATTCATTTTGCATAGTAAGCATAACTAATAATTTTATCCTAAAATAGGTTTTTTAGTTATCCGTTTAATCTTTATTACTTAAATTATATACCACGTACAAAGAATGATGTTATTGATGTTGCACATGTCTCCGGTTATATGTGAAGTGAATTGTAAAGTAACATCATATGTAGAGCAGATGAGATTATTAGATAACAGTTAAGATAGATACCAACAAAAAATTCTATATTCATTTTGCATTGTAAGTATCACCAATAATTTTATCCTAAAATAGGTTTTTTATTTATCCGTATAATCTTAATTACTTAAATTATATACCACGTACAAAGAATGATGTTATTGATGTTGCACATGTCTCCGGTTATATGTGAAGTGAATTGTAAAGTAACATCATATGTAGAGCAGATGAGATTATTAGAGAACTATTAAGATGAATACCAACAAAAAATTCAATATTCATTTTATATTGTAAGTACCACCAATATTTTTATCAAAAGTATAGACTTATTAGTTATGTGTATAATATTAATTGTTTAAACTATATATATACTACATAGCCAGGTTGAATTTATTGATGTTGCACATAGCCTCGCTTATATATGAAGTGAATTGTAAAATATCATCATACGTGGAACTGATGAGATTATTAGTCAACTATTATGATTCATACAAAAGAAATTAAATATTCATTTTGCATAGTAAGCATAACTAATAATTTTATCCTAAAATAGGTTTTTTAGTTATCCGTTTAATCTTTATTACTTAAATTATATACCACGTACAAAGAATGATGTTATTGATGTTGCACATGTCTCCGGTTATATGTGAAGTGAATTGTAAAGTAACATCATATGTAGAGCAGATGAGATTATTAGATAACAGTTAAGATAGATACCAACAAAAAATTCTATATTCATTTTGCATTGTAAGTATCACCAATAATTTTATCCTAAAATAGGTTTTTTATTTATCCGTATAATCTTAATTACTTAAATTATATACCACGTACAAAGAATGATGTTATTGATGTTGCACATGTCTCCGGTTATATGTGAAGTGAATTGTAAAGTAACATCATATGTAGAGCAGATGAGATTATTAGAGAACTATTAAGATGAATACCAACAAAAAATTCAATATTCATTTTATATTGTAAGTACCACCAATACTTTTATCAAAAGTATAGACTTATTAGTTATGTGTATAATATTAATTGTTTAAACTATATATATACTACATAGCCAGGTTGATTTTATTGATGTTGCACATGGCCTCGCTTATAGGTGAATTGAATTGTAAAGTATCATCATATGTAGAACTGAGATCGTTAGTGGATAACTAAGATAGATCATACAAATAAAAATTAAATACTCATTTTACATTTTAAGAAATTAACTGTGAAAGTTTATTTTCTTAAGAATTTTCATATATCAACACAAAACAAAGCAAATAGATAAACAGTTTATTACAGTATTTATTAATCATCTTAAATATATATAAATATATAAATGACGAGTGAATATATATGTTAACTAAAAAAGTGTGCAGATGCAATTGCTACTGCTGCACCACTGAATAAAACGTTTGTCGGGAAAAATTTAACTTTTAAAATTATCTCATTCTTTCGTCAATTTCATTAAATGTTCTAATGAAATTACAGTGGCTAATAAAAACTTATTTTTCATTCATTTTTCTGCAATGAAGTTTTTATTTTGTGTATTCGAGGAAATTTTTATTTCATCCTGTGAACAAATTACAAATTGCTTAACAAAGTAATAACATTTTAATATAATTTATAGTCTGTCATCTAATAAGCTAAAAATACTTATATGATTTTTATTTTATTAGAAATGAGATTCTGTGCTACATGCATAAAACTGGATGATGTTCGAATTAAAAGTAATGTATAACAATAAAAAATTACTACGATAGCTTTTAATATCTAACGTCAAAGTAGTATAAACGTTTTATCGTTAGATGTATATAGTCCTGATCCGTCATCTCAAAAGTCGGGATTAAGTAGGTATACCAACTTAAATTTTTAATAGCAATAATAGTATCGTCTAGTATATTTTTCTGAAAGTTGTATCACTGCTAATCCGTTGAGTTATAACCAGAACTTGATTGCGGAATGCAAGCACAAGCACCCTCAATAATTATTCAAAACCTGTTTCCGTTAAATGTTGAATTCCACCAACCTAGCAATGTGCAGCAATGAATCTACTTGCCGCCAGAATGTATGCATCGTCTGATCGACTTTTCATATTTAAGGTTAATAAAATATAAGTCAAGGTGATGATAGAATAAAAAATGAAGCAAATAAATCTTGCTGATGAATAGTTTGTTTTGATTTGATAGAAGCAGTGTTTCTGGTAGTATAGGTTTTATCCCATTTTGATGATTTAGAGAGTTGATAATAGGTATAGCTTTTGAAAGAATTATAACGGATAGAACATCATATAATTATACATATATGTATAATTTCAACGGTAATTTCAGATTAATATTTTATTCTATTCTCTTTGTAGTAAATTATATATTATTATGAAATTAAATGTAATTATTTTTTTGCAGATTCTTCTAAATAATACTTTCATTTACACTTATCAAAATGAAACTGAGAGGTAATATGGAGTCCTGGAAAAAATTAAAGTTATTTTCATTGATCGTTATCATCTATATTATGGCTTTAATACAAGTAAGTTGTTTGAATTTTATATTAAATATCTGATGGCTTAAACTGATGTAAAGCTAATATACATCATTAAATAATTAACTTAAAAATAAATTTGCTATTACTTCAAACAGACTAATTATATCAATCAAATGTCTGCTTTTTTAAATATTCAATATTCTCCTTTCTTAAGTGTATTTTATGATTTATACCTATACTATATCATACATTTGTGTGCCTATTATACCTTCTAATACCCCTCATTCTTATTTTTCAAACGTGATATTAAGAGAGAAAGAAAGGGAGAAAGGAAAATTTAATAAGTTTTTTATAAATAAAACTAGACGTCTCAGAGTATCTCGTTAATTTGACAAAATATTTGCAGTTGTTAAATACGTTTTTAATTTATACTGTAGTACTGTGATAATATCAAATAAACCAGATCCCACTAAGCACTTAATGACAAATATTTACCAAAAATGGGTGAATAAAACAGCTTTGAATTTAATCAAATTAGTATCTGGAATTTTCTCGTTTCCAACAATTACAAAAATTATTTAAACCTATCTATAGTTTTGTTAATAATAATGATTAAAAATAATATAAGGTTGCATTCAATTTATAAAAAGCACACACTGTCTCATATCATCTTTAATAGTCAGGTGGCACTGTTAAGACTCATCTCTTAAAATTAGTATAATTACTTCATATGTAAATACAAAAGAAATCTAATAACGACGTTTGTCAGTACAGTGTTAATTGGAAAACAAGATATGAAACTTATTAGTAGATACATCAACGATAATATACATCAGATTCTATATGCTGCGTTGAATGTTTCAGCAGACACCCTAAATCCACTATTCATAAATCTGTATAGGTATTCTCAAAGCTTCAGCTCAAAGTTCATTGAAAATCTTTATTTAAATTGTGGTTTAGGGTGTGAGTCCAACCAAATCCTATAAGGTAAAATTGTACCATGTGTAGGATTGAGACTTGTCGAAAATACCTATGTTGATTGGTTAATTAACAACAAATTAGCTACCCACATGGTAATATTTTGCCTTACAGGTTTGAATGGACTCACCTTTACCACTTTTTATATCAATCATTCACTATGTTTAGCACACTGAACATTTAAATAACTGATTATAGATTCTAGGTGAGTTCACGCAGTACACTATTCGCGCCAAACACGTTAACAGTCCTAGTACGCACAGTAAATTATCTGAGTATGTAGGTAGTAAGATTGATAGAGCAATTAATTCGAATCGCGCGGTACATAAATGTACCCTCTATCAACTGATTGCTTGAAGCAAAAGTTTGACCATTCATATGATAAAATCGTAACCGCTTATTTAAATGTTGGTTAGTCCCCGTATTTTGCAAGTATAACAAAAATTTTCATAATGGTAAGAACCAAAAACAATAGCATATCTGTATACATATATATATACTGACATGTCGTTATTGCACTATACCGATACCGATAATATTCGTTAAAGTTACAGAACATATGGCCAATGATGATAGATTGCGAGATTTCCGTACCTTTACTCTGACCACCATTACCCTGTGCTGCAATAGGAATAGTAGTCAGAGTGGGGGTAGCCAATTCTCGCCATCTATTATCACTACATTTGACTACGCTGAACATATTCCATTTTTGAAAAACTGAATATCTGATCCTCCCATATTCCCAATATCCTTTACTTTCCGCCATTGCAACACTAATACGAATTAACTTGGATTATTGCAGTACTCCATTGTTTCAACAAAGACGTCGACAATTCTAATTATACCATTTTATTCTTCACAAAGAATTAGACTTTGGTGTACTAACGGTGAAGAAATGTTTGCTTTAATTTCTACAAACTCTGGTTATGATATCAAGAAAAATATTAGTAGAAATAAATTGAAAAATATAGTGTTTAGGCATAGTAAGTATTTCTAATATATTATTAAAATTGCTTTAATAACTTTTTTTCGTCCAACAGTAATATATCAATTCGAAACGGTATACATTAAACCTTTCAGCTACCATTTTTTAATTTACAAAATGAAAATAAGAGGTTTGAAGGTAGAATGAATTTATTTTTTCAAGATTCAATCGTTCGATAATGAGATTAATAATGGTGCTTTACCAAAAAATTAATGTATTTTAAATCTTTTATCACATGATAAAATTTATAAATGCTTTATGTTTTCATGCAATAAATTGGAAAAGTTGAATCAGCCATTTGTCTAGGGGGTGACCGAAAGAATTAATAAACAAATCATGTCATTTATAATCTAAATATTTCAATAACTCTTTCAATAAAATAATTATCAGTGCATTGAATATAATAAATCTAATCACGTAATTCTGCCATGACTTAATTAAATTCTCATCTTATTGATTATTGCACATATTACTTATTATTAACTTCCTACAAGCACACAATATTGCTTAACATTTTACATTCCATTTTAAAATATCTATAGGACTTACAATATTTTAAGAAAGAACATAGAACATTAAATAATATTATTGGCTATAAAATTCCTGCTCTTTAAATATATGTAATTTTTTGTAAGTTATTTTAAATTCAATGATAGCTACTGTTATTACAGCCTAGATCACTAAGTACGATTAAGTTAAGATACAGCTAAAAAAAGTAGTATAGCTCCTGTTATGTAATCTTTTAGCTTGGTTTTCATTTAAATATCTTCAGAATATTCAACCTAACGAACAGATTAATCTAATAGATATTGATTAGATCTGGTTAAAATTTTAAACATGGCACTGTAGAATATAATATATCTAATGCATTTAAACTTTATAAAAATAAAATACCTGTTATCATTTAACAAAAACATTAAAAATTTCAGATGATTATCAAATTCTTAAGGATATTCAAAGGAATCTTCATTTAAATATTCCAAATGTGATGTTGACTCGATTGGAAAAAATTAATGGTAAGACTAGCCATTCAGGTAAAATGTTAATACTGCTTTTTGTAATTATTTGTTAAGCTTCATTACACTTACTTGTGGTTAAGTTTATCCATGGTTAAATATTTACTTGCTTACATTACAAATTAAGTTATAGCTGAAAGTAACTGAATATCTTCACTTGACTAAGTTTTGTAAGACTGAATAGTGGTCATAAATAAATAATTCTTATAAAGTGAGTAGTTTCAAAGGAATTAAAAAGGGTGGTTAATTAATCTGTATTATATAAACTTATGTATCTACTTCTATAGTTTTAATAGTTTAGTATTATCTAAGTATTGTTCAACAAGAGAAAGCTATTTTTTACAAACTTAAATTGTTGGATGCATAAATTGCTTTTGATCAACAGTTATATAGGGTAATCCAGACAAAACAACTCTAACCATTTAAGTAAAGTTCTTTTTTACTTCATAACTATAAGAGATATCAATCTTTTGTGTGAGATCTTTTTATGGTGTCTTTCAATTGGCATTCATATAGGTTTAAAACCCAAAATTAATTTCTGTATTCAAAATAATACGCAAGGACGTTAAATTTAGATTCTGACTGTTTCATTTAACAAACTCTATATAAGTTAGATGATTGGTAGACTGCAACATTTGGTGTGTAGGATTTAGTTTACCTGCGTAAAACTAGTGTCTTTTATATGGTACTAAAATTCACATCAAAAAGAATTATACTTAACCCACTAATGCTGAAGGAATATAATTCTAGTAATTATTTTAAAATTTCATTTTCCCTATTAAAATAGTAGAACTTTTAGTTAAAAGTTATATATTCTAGTGATTGTGAGTAGTATGGTTTATAGCTAAATTGTAATGAACTGGCTCTTGTAACTGTCGACTGAAACTCTAGAATAACTTCAACCTTCTATTGATTATTATATATATACATATTAATATATTAAAGACTGATATATTATTTTCAGGTATTGAACAGTTCAATAATGTATTTACTATTAGAGATGAAAGTATGGATGAAAGTATTGCAAATATTAATTACCGTTCTTTTAACTATCCTGATATTATGGATTCTTCGAAAGGTAACAACAAATTTACAAAAAAGTAACACGTATATTTATTTGGAAATTTAAAACAGATTAATGTTTTAGATGAGAAATTATTAAATACTTCTAAGATTGATAATTTCCTTAATGAATGTGAGCTAACCGAAATACCTCTATTAGATAACGTCACATTATTCGAGAAAGAAGCTGTAAAGAAAACCGCGGCTTCTACTCCATTTAAACCTGCAGAATTAACAGAAAACTGTCTTTCGCAATTAATTATAACGGATAGTTTGTTAAAAGATATTACATTTATTGAAATACCTCCAACAAATAACACTACATTATTAGAAAAAGGAGATAGCGGAAATAGTTCACCGTTTACTTCGTCTAAGCCAATTATAATCGAAGATAAAATTCTTTCCTCTCAAGAACAAATTGAAGGTAAATTTCATGATTTAAGTAAATAAATTTTCAATTAATATTCATATATAAATTTCGTTACAGTAATGATACAATTGAAAGGTATATCTAATACAGCTATTAGCACTCCATGGCTTATTCCTCAGAGAAGTCCAGATGAATTGGGTGAGTACATAGGAAATACATTTTATCATAAATTTAACAATGAACTCATGGTTAGCTTCTAACTGCGCACTACTTTATGTTATTATTGCGCAGAGTATCAATTTTTCACGAGTAGAGAAACTTACGTAGGTATTGCATACAATATTTTTATCATAGTAGCCTGCAAAGTTAGAATGCGAAGCACATTTTGTTTCATATAATATGTACAAAATATATTTTGCGTATCGAAAATACTATGTGAACAGCAAATTTGAGCAGTTCTGTACTGAAAATTGGGTGTGTACAATACAAATAAAAAAGAATTCAAACCACTGTAGCTCAGAATAAAATGAGTATAACAATATTGTGAAAAATTCAGAATGAAGCATAAAACGTTTGTTTTAAAAATACATAAACCATATTATAAGTCGTACTTTTATTTAAAAGCCGCTAAAAAAAATAGAATCGTATAACTTTGCAAATAAAGGCCCTCGCTAAAAAAAATATGCACGACTGAAATTAATAGAAGTTATACATAAACAAAACTAAATCCATCTTTTAGTATATTATATGTTTTTCTTACAATGGCTCCCAACGATATTTACACGATCATGTTTCATAGAGTTATCGATAATTATACAGAAAAATAGGAGTTTTTGTCACATATGCAATATCTCATGCAAAGGAAATATTTATACTGACTTCTTTATGGAAACGTCAAAAGAATAAAAGCAATACTTTCAAGTGTATTTAGCTTGTATGCAATTGAATTTTAAAATAATTCCACATCTTAAGTAATACAAGACGTAATGCAGAGTGTAACGCATGGTTATAGTAAATATTGTAAACACAGTTTCATTGGACCGTTTTAAGTAAAATAGTCAAATAAAACTTTCATTTATCTTGCACCAGTTTTAAATCATTTTCATTTTTAATTTAGTTTATAACATTGTTCAGAATTAAAAGCGAAAGAAAGAGAAAGCACTTGCTCTTGTTACCTTTGTAATTCTCTTTCTCATTCTTGCTGCTAATGCAATGTTATAACCTAAGTAAAAATCAAATAATAGAAAAATGGTACGAGATATTAAAAATAATTTTGTATTTTTTACACAAAGCAGTTTAAAGAATTTGTGGTCAAGATATTTCTTATGAGCTAGGTTTGACCATGTTTTTTTCTTAAATCTAAATGTTGTTTCTTATTATTTCTAGTATAATTACAAAGAATACTACTGATTACGTTTAATTTTTAGGTGGAGATGAAAATAATAATGATTACGAAGTTTCTAATAAGGATGGCCAGTTAAACGGGAATTCAGATATTAGCGAGCCTCAAAATGTAAAGGGAACAACGGTCGTTACTGCAATTGATAATTTGGAGGAAGTTGTAGATAATTTTGAGGAAAAATATTTGGATCATGAAAATGAGAATGATCCAGATTATGTTCCATCTGATCAAAGCATCCATTCAGACGAAAATATACAGACATCGAGGAAAGAAGCAAACGAAGAAAGCGCAGGATCACATGGCTTAAATGTGTCTTTAATGGATAGAGCAGTCGGTACTGCAATTCGTAACTCAGAAAAAGTTGTTGTTCAACATAGTAGCGACGGAACCAAAAAAAATTGTTGTTTTTATTGTAACAAATTTTATTCAAAACTTTCGAGACACTTGGAAACTGTCCACCGCGAGGAGGTAGATGTGAAACGATTTGCAGTACTTCCGAAAAACAATGTGGAGCGTAAGAAAATTATTGCTGAAATCAGAAAAAGGGGAAATTTTCTTCATAATACTACGTCATCTTTAGAAACCTGTAATTTCGTTGTTAGTCGTCGCCCAAATATTGAAATGCCGAGAACAGCGGATTATTATATACCTTGCCCAAGCTGTAAAGTATACCTAAGTAAAAAAACAGCTCATGTACATGTCAGATTATGTACTAACCGAGGTGCGCGAAAAAGTCACTCAATAAAAGTTTTAGGGCGAAGACTTGTTCCAAATGTTCACGAAAAAGCATGTTTTACATTAAAAAGTAAGGTTTTACCACCGTTACGACAAGACATTGTGACATCCGTTGTTCGGAATGATGAACTGATTGTTATATACGGTAATCATCTATGCAATAAATATAAACATTCGGCTCATCATTTTAAAATGATACGTGCACAGTTAAGATTAATAGCACGTCTATTATTAACGATGAAAGACTTAAGAGATGATATTGCAAATTTTGAAGATATTTTCAACCCCAAATTTTACGACACTTTTATAAAAGCTGTTAATATTATTGGAAGATATGACCAGACTAAAGAACTATATCTTTCTCCGAAAACGGCTGCAACTATTGGCACGTTGATATCCGATATTGGTCAGCATTGGATATCAGAGTGTATTAAATATAATAATGTTCAAAAACAAACGAATGCAGAAAATTTTTTGAAAATAAAAAAAGCTAATTACACGGCGGAAGTTAGTAAAACAGTACTTGAGTCTCAAACACAAATTCGAAGGCATAAAAAAACAGTACTTCCAAGTGTAAACGATATCAAGAAATTAACAAAATTCTTGTTAACACGAAGAAATGAAGCCCATAAAAAATTGCAAGAAAAATTCGTACTAACAGCATGGCATGCTTTAGCGGAAACAACTCTAATTACCATTCAACTTTTTAACAGACGCCGACCAGGTGAAATGGAGAGAATTTTATTGGACGATTTTAATAACTATCAGCGAATTAGTAAGAATGAAAATCCAGAGGAGTATGCCTCTTTAAGTAAAAGAGGACGAGAGGTTGCAAAGCGGTATGTACGTTTTCAAATTAGAGGAAAATTAGGCCGGACAGTTTCCGTTCTGCTAGACAACGGCATGCTTGAGAGTATTAAGATGATGTTAAAATACAGAAAAAAAGCAAGAGTTCACGAAAACAATAAATATGTATTTGGATTACCTGGTCCAGATAATCTCGTGGAAAAGCATCTAAATGCCTGTCAGTTATTGAGACGTTTTTCAAATGAATGTGGCGCTGATATGCCTGAGACATTACGCGGGACAAAACTTCGAAAACATGTAGCAACGAACTGCATAGCTTTAAACTTAAGTTCCAATGAGGTTACCGATCTTGCCGATTTCATGGGTCACCACGAAAAGATTCACTTAAAACATTATCGGCAGCCCTTGCTTTCTAAGGATATTTTGGGAATATCAAAAATTTTAGAGCATGCGCAAGGATACAACGATAGTGATTGTAGCGATGATGAAAATAATAATTTGGAGAATGAAAATGTTAATGGCGAAAACTATAATAAAAGTGACAAAAATATACAGGAAAATGAATTGTCAGGGTCGAGTGATGGTAAATTAATATTATTTAATTACTAATTTTTCATGTATTTATATATATTCAATTTTTGTATTTACAGAATCTGAATATGAGAGTCCTAATAAAAACGATACGTCTAATAAAAGAGAAAGGAAATTCAATATAGGTAAGTTAATCTATTTTTACTTAATTGATGTTTAAAGTTATAATGCTTAAAAAAATTTATACTATTAATGTATTCCTTTCATCTAGGTCATGCAAATAATGCGAAAAAACGTCAAAGAATAATGTGGACGGAAGAAGCAAAGTCAACTGTTCTTAATGCTTTTTATGAAAATATGAAGAAAAACAATAAAACTCTGCATACGAAGGAAATACAAGCATTAATAAATTCAACACCTTGTTTAGAAAATAGAACAGTTGCTCAAGTACGTACTTGGTTACATCTCCAAAAATCCAAATTTTTTTGATTTTTTATAATTTGTTTTAAGTCTAACTGCTATAAAACCGAAAAATATAAAGGTTCTCATATTTTAACTATCGCTTTCACGTGTCTGAAAAACTATTTATCGATTAAATTTTTTTTTACTGATTTTGCAACAGTTTAATAATATATATAGTAATAGCAACATTAGGATTTTAGATATTTGA
Source organism: Prorops nasuta (assembly GCF_024137725.1). Classification (NCBI taxonomy): domain Eukaryota; kingdom Metazoa; phylum Arthropoda; class Insecta; order Hymenoptera; family Bethylidae; genus Prorops; species Prorops nasuta. Next base: position 978,559 of record NW_027116821.1, on the reverse strand, counting down.
GAGCGAAAGTTGAAAATGGGAAAGCGTATCTTTATCAACATATTTCTTAATGTATACACGGCCTGAAAATATTCATAATTCCTTTAGGGGTATTGTATGTGGAATGGAAGGTACGATCGTCGAATTATTACGTGTATCTTTGTTTAATACTCTTTTGATTTAGTCAAAGTATTAGCACTAGCGAAAAAAATATAGAAGGAACCAATAAACTATGATTTTATATACGTTTGTGTGAGCAAAAGTTTTATTTTAAGGGATATCGTACAGAGATTAATTATTTTGTTTATTTTAATTGTAAACAATTTTGGCACAAATGTTTAACATTATGAATGTTTATTATAAATTTATGTATTATTAAAAAAGCGTTAATATTATATGTCAATACTCAAAAATTACTATATTAAAGCAATGTTGCAATATTTTTTGAAAAATGTATTTTTCTATTTAGTATACTAATTAAAACTGTTTTTTTCAATTATCTTATGGTTGACAAACGAAACAAAAAATCTGAAGAATTTGCAGGATTACTTTCTGATTTATTATTCTTTGTTTCATAGGGGGAAAATGTGGAAGATGTAAAAGACTGTCTTCATTGAAGTAAATTGTCGAAAAAAAATTGACAAACGTAGGGTTAGGTTATATTTTTTACCACATAGTATCTGCATAACTGGAAAAAAACTACTCAGAGAATTTGTTGTAGTTATTCACGTCGTACTGGTGTTGGATTAGATTAATTACTAAACGAAATGATATAGAGCACATAAACCTAATTCAAGAAATCTGAAACCAGAGCGAAAGCAAATTATCTTGAAACAGCTTATGCTTCCGTTTTCAGTTGCTTTAATAATAGTGTATGCAGTTTTGCTACCTAGTTTCGTCTGCCATTATGTTCAACATACTCTTGTGCACAAGGAAGCAGTGAAGAAAATATTTCCATAATTTAGTTTCAATGGTTAAAAGGGTAAATTTGGACAAAAATTATACGCAATTGCTTATTGTTTAAAGAATATCAGTGACATAAATGCATCGTCAAAAAATTACTACGTGATTTCTAATCTAAATTTTCACTGAAATGTAAATATTAATCACATGTTCCAATATTATATCCTCGGTATTTTAAAAAATTTTCAGTACCACTTAATAATAATTTTTTGGTATTTTTGAAATCAAAAAGTAAGTAAATCTTTATAAAAATAATTTTATATTTAATATAACCAAAACGCTTTTAAACTAATAAAGTTGTATAAATTTTTGAGTACAATCAGGCATAGGCTTTAGGGAAACGGTTTATACAGGGCGTTTTTTAACTAGCGCAAAAATCGACATAGTGAAACAAACATAATTGGCGTCTATTTATGTCTCACTGTGTCGATTTTTATCCGATAATTGGAAAACGCCCAAAAATATATAGTCTCTACATAACCAGTCTCCACATATTAATTTTTATAAGATTCAAATTTTATTAAATATAACAATGAAGCATGAGCATCGGTGTGACTACATTGTTACGTGTTATATCTACAGTTTATTTGACTCGTTTCCAGCTTATTCCACCCAACGTTCAATTTCTCTCTTTCTCTCTTTCTTCTTATATCATTTAAAATATGTTTTATAGATACTCTGACACCATTACCAGTGAAGAATGTCTTCGATGCCGTAAAGTTACTGCTAGCAAATAACATTAATTTTATCCACCTCCGTCTACGAGTTTGCTTCTAAACATTTAAGATGATAGTTTCGAAGATGCGTATCCAATGTGTTTTCAAACTATAGTAGCATAAGTGTTCGAGGCTTTGCTCTTTTGAAATACATGAGGTACATACTATTTAGTTCGGAGACTCATATAGTTATGAATTGTTTAGTTTGGGGACTCGTATAGTTATGAATTGCTTAGTTTGGGGACTCGTATAGTCATGAATTGTTTAGTTTGGAGACTTCTGTATTCATAAACTGTTCACTTTTGGGACAAGTGCGATATTATACAATGCGACACGCGTTATATGTATCTAACAGAATCGATAACAAAGAAATGGACTATTATTTCAGAAATATAAGATTTGAAATAAGTGTTTACACCAAAAGCTATTTAAATAAATAAGGTATGTCAGAAGAATTTATTCACTTGACCATGGATAAATTACCTTTAAGAGGACAGCATTTTTCCATTGGAACTGATTATTTATTTTGCAACAAATCTATCCATGTATGCAATGTAAAGCATATACATATAAAACAGGCGAATTTTTAAGTGGCTAAACCCGTCATCTACAGGCTAACAATAGTCATGATTTTCAAATCGCATATTCTTTTTCTTAACTTCAAGAGAGCTTTTTATGCATACGGTGTTAATATATTATTTACATTATACGCTTATTAGCTATATAGAAAGCGCCACCTGTAAATTACTGTCAGTATGATTGCCGAGTAACAAATTTCCTGGAATTATAGTTGAAAATTGTACAATGCAACGTTCATCTTAGGCATAAGCTTCTTCAAAGCTGAAAAGCTATTTTCAACCTTGACCTGCACAATAATCCTTAATGTATTCGACGAAACAGTTAACCAGTTTATTCATATACAGCTATTGTATCCTCGATTTTATAAAAATATCTTCAGATCTCGTTCCGAATATCCTTTGATATTATCCAACTGAAAGAACGAGTAAATCATTATCATAGAAACTTAAATTTAATGGATTCTAGATAATTTTAAATTTAGTAAGCTTCATCATTTTTTTAGTACAATAATCCCTGTTATGGATGCAACGTTTCATATTAATTGAAGTCTTGAAACTAATAAATTCCTTCCAAAGAATTTTCTTAAGATGTTAAATTTTATTAAATACAATACTAAAGCTTTGATTTGGGTGTTACCAGCTTAGCTATTATTGGTGTTTATAACATATTTTGTTTTCTTCGAACTTATTCTATCAACAATTTATTCTGCCTGTTCTCTCTCTCTCTCTCTTCTCTTCATTCAAATTCCATTCCATAATCTCTGTAATATTTTTATGATTTACACAAAGTGGTAATTTTATGAGAAATCCATTAATAATGTAGAATTTTTATTATGTGTATCATCCACACAGAAGTACCTGTTAATCAACAGTCATGTGTTTGATCATCTCCATATACTTCTTACATTTATGTTAAGGCGACATGAAATCCATCCTATACGTACTATTGAAATATTTCTGGCTTAAAATGGTTAGTTTAGGTACAGTGATGAAGTCTGATATACTTTTCTATGGTAATGTCCTAGTTTTGCACAATATCAAACTGAATCGTCGGTCTTTGAGTTATATAGCGTACGTCGATACTTCTCTCGATATTGTTGATATTGCATGATTTTAATCTTCCCATTCATCCTATCATATCCGCAATCTAATCATTATCCTATTTTCTGACCATTGAAATTAGTTTTGTATCCATTTAAATTAACTGCTCATATCGTATTACTTTTATATTGTACTTATATTCTGGTTTCACCATTATTAATATGTCATTCTTTGTAGGCAATTGAAACTATCTCTAACTGTAGTTTACTATATTCCTATATTTTTTCTGATTAAATATTACTTATATCTCGAATGTCCTGAATTTATTCAATTTTCGATTTTTATACGATTAAAATTACACTTCTCATAGCAAATTTCAATGCTACAATCTCTTAAATAACTTTAATACACATTAGAGGTTTATTGAGCTATTTGAAGTCTTCCAACTGATCATTTAATATAAACTATTCAATACTTCCAGGACTGTCCTCAAATTAATAAATTAATATATCTTAACACTTTAGGGACTGTCCTGAAAGTGTTAAATTAATATATTTGTATACTTCCGAGACCGTCCTCAAACTATCCAATTAATGTAGATTTTTTTAGGGACGGTCTCCGAAAACGATAAAAGTCTTTAAACTGTGTAATTCTTACCTCAAAATGTCTCCAAAATATTCAAATGACATAGATATATATATATATTACCACAGCCCACATGAACAACTAGCGCTATCTATGGGATTAGTACATGTAAGGCGACACGAGATTCAACCTTACAATTGGGAAGTCGGATAGGGCTGGTTCGAATCGTTCAAGGGGTTTAAAAGTTATTTCCATTTAAAACTCACCCTTTTTCGGTCCTTTTCGAACGACTTTAACTGTGCATAATAAAGTGGAGAAAGTGAAAAAACAATTGACGAACACCCCACTAGAATGTAAAAATTATCGATCGCCCGCGATAATACATTTGCTATTTATTTCATTAATTTGGCTATTAGATTAATTTTAAAAATAGAAAAATCCTTTTCATTACAATTCCAAATCAATTCAATACAAGTATCATTGACTGAATTGATGGAAAGAGGGAGAAGATAGAATGAAAAGGAAAGTATCAAAAGCTAAGATGTCACGCGACTGCACTGATAATTTAATAGGAAACACATCAAGGCATTTTCTTTCTACAAACGAAGGTAAAAAGAATTATTTAAAATCAATTCATTGATGATAGAAAAAATTAAACTTACCCATTATTGTTCTCCAAGTTCCTTTACACCGAAGTTTTTGAAAAAGCTTCAAACTGGCTCCTCGATGATTTCCAGAATGCACACTTTCATTGATTTTGCATTTAAGAACTCGCGAATTTAAGCAAATTAGGTGTTAACCTACGTTTCTTCAAAACACCGGTTAATTTGACACTTTTTGAACTGTTTGAAGTAGGCTGAAAAGAGAGACACAGAGAGATAGAATAATCAATAATTCGTTTCGACCACTCTTAATCACCCTACTTCAAACAGTTCAAAAGTGTCAAATTCACCAGTGTTTTGAAGAAACGTAGGTTAATACCTAATTTGTTTAAATTCACAAGTGTTTAAATGCAAAATCAGTGATAGTGTGCTTTCTGGAAATCATCGAGGAGCCAGTTTGAAGCTTTTTCAAAAACTTCGATTTAAAGGAACTTGCAGAACATTTAATGGGTGAGTTTAGTTTCCTCCTTCATCAATATATTGATTTTGAATCATTCCCTTTAGCTTCGTTAGTAGAAAGAGAATGCCCTCATGCATTGTCTATTAAGTTATCATTGCGCTCGCGCGATATCTTAGCTTTTGATACTTTCCTTTACATTGCGTCAACTCGCTCTTTCCATCAAATCAGTCAATGATGCTTGTACTGAATTGAATTGGAATTGTAATGTAAAGGATTTTGTTATTTTTAAAATTAATCTAATAGCCAGATTAAAGAAATAAATAGCAAAAGTATTACCGCACGCGATCGATAATTTTTACATTCTAGCTGGGTGCTCATCAATTGTTTTTCACTTTCTCCACTTTCTATTATGCAGTTAAAGTCGTTCGAAAAGGACTGAAAAAGGGTGATTTTTAAATAGAAATAACTTTTAAACCTCTTGACCGATTCGAACGAAATTTTACACGTGCACTCAGTTTGTCACCCCGAACCTCCAGTTACGAGAAAAGGCGGTCGTTTCGTTACACCCTGTATATAAGATATTTAATTATTTGATGATCATAATTATCTTCTCCTTTTTCACAACAAATTTTTAAATATTTATATTATCTAACTACAAAGTCTGTTAAATGAAGATTTTACTGCAAAATATATGAGGTCTAAAAATTGCCGATTTCGCAAAAACTTCAATTTACTTTTCTTCTGCTCCTTTTTCTTGATTATAAATTTCTGCTACATTGTTAGCATAATGCTTTGAATGAGTTAAAGGATGAACCATATAGTTGAACATTTTTCTCCAATGACTATTCCAGCTGTTGTATATTGATGCAATGAATATTAATTTCCTTTTGTACAGAAGTATCTTGTTTCCTATTTGAAGATTACAATGTGTTAATTAATTTATTACATCATCTGCATATGGTGTCTAAATTATATATAAGTTCTTCTAGCCTGAAACATAAGTTATTCAGTATTCTATAACCTTTCATTTGTCAATTATAATTTAAAATGTATACGTAGTAAAAATTACTCAGCTTAGAAAACCTTAATTACATATATTTTATATACACCCATGAGCAAGGTTGCCAAGTCCGCCATCTTGAATAGTACTACGCTCTATAGTAAGTGAATTTTGATATAAGGAATGCAGACTGCACAAAGTATACTGCCAGCGGAAATACGTCAGTCGCCATCTTAAATGCAGAACGTAATATATCAAAAATTATATATATTATATTCACAGCCTGTCACCGTGAACGGCGTGAACGAAGACAAATGTTAGTATACGGAAAATGAAGTGTAATAATGAAATAAAGAGTAGTGACAGCTTTAATCTATCTGACAGCTGATGTACTTATGGTATAAGTGAATAAATAAAATAAAAATGCTTTTCCTAAATTGATTTTTAATTTTTATAAAATGGTCAAATGTAGCCATTAATTAATTATATTTGGTAATAAATACAAAAAATGCGTTTTATTATAACAATTGAGTTGAGGTAAAATAAACTCAATGTTTTTATATTAATCTGTTAACAAATGCATTTTTTTATTTATTATTAAGTCCAATAAGTTAATGGTTATTAAAAAAAAATTCCTTGTAATGAAAAAAAAAATGAAAAAATTTTAAACTTCACCAAGACTCGAATCCGAGCCCAGCGCATGACAAACGGCAACCTTACCGCCTGCGCTACAAGGCTCACTTAATAGACCAAGAGCAAAACAGCGTTTTAAAGACTAACTACAATTCTTTCATTAATTCGTCATAAATGATCAAGAGATAGCTGTAATAATAAATACATTTATCTACACAGAATTATTGTACTAAATTTATTCTTTTTAATTTGAAGCATACATTTTGCATGAAGATATGATAATTTAAGGGTAACCATTCAGTACTCTAAATACATTAAACTATTCATATGCTCATCTATCATAAATTATACCATTACACGTGTAACATATATTATAATATTATTTAATTAATTTATGACAATGGAGCATATGAACAGCTTAATGTATTTAGAATACTGAATGGTTACCCTTAAACTATCGTATCTGCATGCAAAATGTATGCTTCAAATTAAAAACAATAAATTTAGTGCAATAATGCTGTGTATATAAATGTATTGATTATTACAGTCAATTCTTGATCGTTTATGACGAGTTAATGAAAGAAATGTAGTCAGTCTTTAAAACGCTGTTTTGCTCTTGGTACATCAAGTGAGCGCTGTAGCGCAGGCGGGTAAGGTTGCCGTTTGTCATGCGGTGGGCTCGGGTTCGAATCTTGGTGAAGTTTAAAATTTTTTCATTTTTTTTTTCATTACAAGGAATTTTTTTTTTTAATAACCATTAATTTATTGGACTCAATAATAAATAAAAAATGCATTTGTTAACAGAATAATATAAAAACATTGAGTTTATTTTACCTCAACTCATTTGTTATAATAAAACGCATTTACTGTATTTATTACCAAATCTAATTAATTAATGGCTACATTTGACCATTTTATAAAAATTAAAAATCAATTTAGGAAAAGCATTTTTATTTGCTTTGAGTTTTTAGGTAAACGCAGCATCACTTCACACGGATGACATGTAAAAATGTCACGGTTAGCGGTAGTCGCTCTTCTTCTAAAACCAATGTTGCCTGAAGTCCAAATCACACCTATGCTGTCCAGGCATAGCTGTGTTTGTACCGCTACCGCTGCTGGCTAGCGCTTATCTTCATATTTGTTGCTAAAAGCTTGATTCTGGCATCACTGCCGTGTGGAACTATTAGTTTGCTAATAAAAGCAGAGGCTTAATTTTAAGAGATTGCAACATATAGTAATTAATATAGATACAATTGCAAAAAGAAAACAAAAATTTTATTTTACATATATTAACTTTAAATAAAATCCCACAAAGTACTGTAAAATATCTAACATGTTATATTATATATCTAATCTGTCAGCTTCTTTATTTTAATATTCATCTCAATTATCACAGTTTGATCCTCAGCGATGACACAGTAATCACATTATGGTGAATCTATTCTTTTTTTTTAATGTTCGATTCACATAGCTTCATCCTCAGCAGTGATACAGTAAACACACATTACTATAATTTAATCTAAAACAAAATCCCACAAAGTACTATAAAACATCTTACATTTTATATTATATATCTATTCTGTCATTTTCCTTATTTATTATTGTATTTGCCCAAAATTGCTGACTCGTTTATTTTAATATCTGTCTCAATTAACACAGTTTAATCCTCATCAGCGATGACACAGAAACAACATTATGGTGAATCTATTCTTTTTGTTTTAATGCTCAATCCACATAGCTCCATTCTCAGCATTGACATAGTAAACACTTTACAATAATTTAGTCTGAAACAAAATCCCAAAAAGTACTATATAAAATCTTACATTTGAAATTATAAATATAATCTGTCAGCTTCTTTATTTGTATCGTATTTACCCAATGTGACTTGTTTATTTTAATATTCATCTCAATTAACACAGTTTGATCTTCAGCGATGACACAGTAACCATAATATGGTGAATCTATTCCTTTCATTTTAATGTTCAATCCACATAGCTCCATCCTCAGTAGTGACATAGTAAACACATTACTATAATTTAATCTGAAATAAAACCCCAGAAAGTACTATAAAATATCTTACATTTTATATTATATATCTAATTTGTCAGCTTCTTTATTTATTATTGTATTTACTCAGTTTTTTCACTCGTTCATTTTATTATCCGTCTCAATTAACATAGTTTGAATCTCAACGATGACACAATAACCACATTATGTTTAGTCTATTCCTTTATTTTAATTTTGAAAATCCGCATAGCTCCATCCTCAGCACAGTGACATTGTAAACACATTACTATAATTTAATCTGAAATAAAATCCCACAAAGTACCACAAAATGTTTATATCTTACATTTTATATTATAAAATTTATTGTTATACTTATCTAAAATGTTAAGTCCTTTATATACTTTTAAAAATTATTTTTATGTACATTTTACAAATTTCTTCACTTTATTTATTCACTTATACCATCAGTATATCAGCTGTCAGTAAGATTAAAACTGTCACTTATTCATTATTTCTTTATATTACTTTATAACTTGTGGCATGTATGTACTACGATACAATAATACTAACATTTGTCTTGGCTCACGGACCATGCATTATGTATTTTGACTTATTGTCTATATTGCAGCCCCTCTACAGTCTCTACTCTCTGACGTATTTCCGCCGACCAGTAGTATCAGCAGCGACTATAGCGTAGTACCCAAAATAGTACTACGCTATAGGATATGTCGCTTTTGGGTACTACGGTAGTACCGAAAGTACTACACTTGGCAACCTTGCCCATGAGTATAATTCATAAACCTGGGTAAAACTTTATACGAGAAGTGACATTTTGACAATTGTTCTGTTCTCTATGCACATTGTCTAAATTATAAATTGATTTCACTTCAAAAGTAATGAAGATCCAAATCTGGTTTTGAATAATAGTCAATTTTAAAATTGAAGACTTATGAGAAGAGTACATAATAGCATTCGTTTGAAAACTTCAGGGTGTTAATTGATTTCTTGTCTGAAAGAAAGGCGAATTAGTCTTTCTGTTTTGATTTATTAAAGGAAACCACACTAAATACGTTAAAGAATATAGAACTATTGCAAATTGCTGAATTTTATACATTTTTTGTTATGGGTACCTGAACATAAAGCTCTCCAGACCAGAAGTTTAAAAAGTAGACAGTTGTATCATTTGACTTTTTTCCAAACATAAATTGTTAGAATATCTATATGCAGGGTAAACTAAACACACAGAAAACCATAGCATAAAAGAAAATAACATATTCATACTAACAAATTGAATATTGTTTTCGGCAACTTAATCTTGTATGTAATTAAGTAGACAAATATCAGTGCCATGATCGTTGTCGACGTGACTAGACTATCATCTCGAAGTGTGTGACCAAATAATATTATATATCTATAAACTGACTATCAGCTCGAAGTTGAGTCTGATAAAATAAAATATTAACCAGTATTTAAAACTATTGTCGAGCTTCCTTTTGACTAATAATATATTTAAATATAGACATAATTCTGACGAAAAATGGATAGCTCAACTAACCTAAAAGCCCCAACGGAAAATATTTCAGCGGCTCAGAAAACTACTGAGGAAAAAAGACTCAAGCAAATTAATTATGCAAAAGAGCAGACCACAAACAGATATAACAATATGCACACAGGACCATTTATAGTAAATATTACATCAATAGACACAATGGAAAACTTAGGTAATCTCCATTTGATGAAAATAAGTAAAACGATCAAAGAGATATACAAAGAGCCTTTTAGTATCACCAAACAAAATAACCACACAATCAGAATAAAAACTAATGAAATGAAAGATGCCAACAAACTAGTAGAATTACAAGAAAATCTAGCGTACAAAAAATGGCTATTTTATATACCAAACTACGCTATAGCAAAAATAGGTTTAGTAAGACATGTGCTACAAGATATTAAAATTGAAGATATTCAAGAAAACATTAATAGCAATAAGAAAAATACCCCAACTCTAAAGGCTGAAAGACTCAATAGATGGGACAGGCTAAACCAAGTGCAAATTCCCACGAACACTATAAAATTAACGTTTCTAACCAATACACTACCGTCATGGATATATATATATAATGTCAAACTAAAGGTAAAGCCTTACATAGAAAAAGTTAGCAAATGCTTTGTTTGCAAGAGATTTGGACACAATTCTATACAGTGTAGAGGTCATAGAAGATGTGACAACTGTGCTGGGGACCATGACGAAGCAAATTGTAATAATATAACAAATTGTGGAAACTGTAATGGCGACCATAACTGCCTCAGCCATGAGTGTCCTATACTAAAATACATGATACTAATTAAAAAAATTAAAGCATACAAAAATTGCTCCAATTACGAAGCAAAAAAAATTCTTTTGGAGAATAAATTTACCAATGAAAATGAGATAGAACTTTACTTTGAGGGCCTACACAGAGACTCTAATAATTATCTGTATAACTGGTTAGAAATATACATAAATAAAAAAAAGGAGAATAGAACTCTTCCTATAAAAAGAAAAATAAATTCATACTCAGACATAATAAAAAAAGACAGAAATGAAATAATTAAAACAGTAAATGATGTCAACATTAATAGTGATTTATTCAGTAGTGCGTTTCCGGATATACAAAATAATCGGGAGGCCGATTCTGATGAAATGAGGGCTGATGAAATTGGGATTACTAGCAGTGATGTCATGATTGAGGAATTGGACATTGGAGTGGTGAGGCCCAGCTTGGAGCACGCACCAATAATGAGGGATGGGGCTACTGGTGAGTACGACACAGCAAATTTCAAACTATACACTACAAATAATGACTACATAATTGATACACATCAGCTTGACACAAACAATCTTGAAGAGAGTACTGTGGAGGGGGTAATTGCCCCTACCACCCTGGATTACAATAAAATTAGAGATGAAAATCATTTAGGGGTTAACAACAATAGGAAGTTACAAACAAAAATAAGATCCAAAAATATTAAAACTAATGAAAAAATATACAAAAAACAAGAAGGGACTAAGAAAAGGGACGTTAGAGATTTCCTAAACACGAACAAAAATTTCAAATTTTCATAAACCTACTGAATACACAACCATCACATTTAAGTATACCACAAAACCTTAGAGCCACTAGTTCCTTCAACCCATAACAAATATGAATATTAGCATTGTACTATGGAATAGCAGAAGCGTCAAATATAAAAAAAACTCCATAATACAATTGATACACAAACAGGATCCTGAGTTACTAGTAATAACGGAAACATGGCTCTCCCAAAATGACCATTTTAATATCAATAAATATGACATAGTTAGAAAAGATAGATCTAATATGGGAGGAGGCATTGCAATCCTGATGAAACAAACCACCCTAGTCTATAAAATTGAAAATAGAATAATTATGGAAATACTCCCTGAATCAATAATCATTAAAATTAAACTTAAAAGCAACCAATATCTTTTTGTCCTAGCCATATACAACCCCCCTTCGAACATCATTAATAATGAGGATTGGCATAAAATAATTACCCAAATGGACACAATCACTGAATGGAACACAAATTACATTATCATTGGCGATCTTAACTGTATACACACTGAATGGGGATCAACAAAATGCAACAGAGGAGGTAAAATCCTTAATAAAATCATACAAAAATACGACCTTAAAATAACAAACAAATACACATCTACAATTAACAATAGAATAAACTACAGTAGCATTCCAGATGTATTAATAACAAAGAGTTCCTCTCCTTTCAGAATTGACTACGTGGTTGATGAAACCAATTTTGATAGCGATCATTTTCCAGTTACCTACTACATTAAAGAAAACTTGGTCACAGCAGAGGGCCAATCCAATAACGGCAGAGAAAGAATATACAATAACAAAGTAGACTGGACCAAATACTACAATAAATTACAAAAATACCACACCGAAGACCCAAATGAACTCAACTACCTAACAAAATACAAAGAAATAGAAACGACAATAACTCAAACTCTTATGGAATGCGGTGCAAGGAAGAAAAACTATACTAACCATCACCAAATCTACAACAGTAACCTATACAAAAACAAACCAACGAATTACTGGTGGGACAACGAGTTACAAAATCTCTGGAAGGAAAAAAACTTAGCATACAAGAAATATTTAAATACAACTTCTGAAGCAAACATGGAACTATATAAGTTGAAAAAGAAAGAATTTAAAGGGCTTTGTATACAAAAAAAAGCAAACTCTTTCAAAGCATTTGTAGAAGAAATCAACCCTAACACTAGTTCAACTATAATTTGGAATAAAATAAGGAAACTTAAAAACTCCAAATTTCTTGATGGACCCAAAATAAATGAAGCGCTAAATGAAGAAAACCTTAAAACCTTAATCAACAAACTGATTATACCAGGACCTACTCCGCTACCAAAATATGAACTCACGTGTAATACATTCAGATACAACTTTGAAGACAAACCAATTGGATTAACCGAAATGACCAATATAATAAAGAAGCTTAAAATAAAATCGTCTCCTGGATCTGATTGTATAAATAACGAATCAATCAAAAACCTCCCGCCAAATATCATAAACAAGATTTTGATTATATTCAACCTCATCCTATACAGTAGCATATACCCTGACAACTGGAATAATATAGATACAATATGCTTAAAGAAACCAAACAACAATAAACTTAGACCTATCGCCCTTCAGAACTGCCTGAGAAAACTTTTCGACAAAATTATAGCTAACAGAATAAACAAATATTTAGAGATCAACAATATACTCCCGGAATACCAATTTGGATTTAGACCGAGAAGATCATGTATCGATGGCCTCATTTGCTTAACAAGTAACATATACTCCACTTTTATAAAGAAATCGAACATGATAGCTGTCTTCCTAGACATCGAATCGGCTTTTGACAGAGTATTACCGGAACTATTGACTCAAATACTAGGTAAGCACAAAATCCCTATTAACATCCAAAAATACATATTCAACTCTCTAACCGAAAGAAAACATAGATTTTATATAAATGATAAATTCATAGATGAAGGCATAGCCACAAGAGGACTCCCACAAGGATCATCGCTGAGCCCAGTACTATTCAACCTATACTTAAAGGATCTACCAAAAGTAATAGATAAAGAAAGTAGTTATATCCAATTCGCCGATGATATAGTGTTACTTAGTACAAACAATGATGTTAAACTAGCTGTTCACTCTGTTACTAGTTCAATCAATAAATTTAACACGTACATCAAAAAATTAGGACTGAGTATATCAAAGGAAAAATCGTCTTTTATTCATTTCACTAGAAAAGCATCAGTTAACAAAGTCTGTAGCTTCAAATGCGATTTAGGCAATATTAACTACAAAAAGGAACATAAACTACTTGGTGTAGTTTTGGATGAAAAACTACTATGGCAAAAACATCTAAACTACTCTAAAGATAAAATTAGAAAAGTAATGAATATGATTAATTGGCTTATCAACACCAAATGGGGTGCCCACCCGGAAACGCTATTAAAAATAATTAATGCATATGCAAGACCCAAACTAGAATGGGGATCTTGTGTCTACCTAAACCCAACCAACAGAGGATATGAAAATAGCTATAATTCCATAATATTAACCCTACTTAAAAAAACTATAGGACTTACCAAAGCTGCTTCTAACAAAATCACATGGTTAATGGCAAACAATTTAGACATAACCACAGTAGCTAGAAACAAATTATCGAGGTTTTTTCTAAATAGAATGTCAACCTTCAATCACCCCTCAATAGAAATAGTAAACAAATTTTTAAACATATTCAAAACACAAAATACAGTCTCTACTAGATACATTCCCCTTTTTCTGGATGTCTATATAGATATTTTAAAATGGAATAAATTCATATTTAAACTAAACCATCCCTTTATGTTACATGATATGGACTACAAACAAAAAGTACTGATTTTTAATGACAAAATAGGAAGACTTTGTGAAAAAGCTGATAACCCCAACATGGTCTTTAATAATGAATTAAATAAAATTAAAAATAACAACACTGAAGTAAACAATATATTTTACACAGATGGATCCAGGGTGGAGGGCAAATATGCTTCCGCTGCAGTATTTGATTCTTTTAATAACGGTAAATTTAGAATAGGATTAAATCCTCTTACAAACATTTTCTCAGCAGAAATGGCTGCACTTTGGTTCACCCTTAAACTAATAACAAAAGAAGTAAATAAGTCAATTATAAAAAGAAAAAAATATATAGTTGTGTCGGACTCGCTAGGTGCTGTCTGCAGGCTCCACTCCAGTGCCATGGACAAGAAGGGTGAGTTTTTCTTGTTTCAGTCTGACATCATGCTACACCACTTGTCGACTCATGACGTTAGGATTATCCTCTTGTGGGTTCCTAGTCATAGGGGTATATGGGGAAATGAAATCGCTGATGACATAGCCGGAAATAATAGTCTCCCTAACACGGTTAATGTCTCACTACTAAATGTTGAAACCATCTACAACCATCTAACAACTATTAACAACTCCAACTTCTGGGGTAAAATCAACATACCTAGTAATAACTCTGAAAACAGATTCCTGACCTATTACAACAAAGTCAAATTCAAAAAACCTTGGTTCTACAACACAAGTCTCACCAGAAAAGAAATAACGATAGTAAACAAGATCTATTCTGGCCAATTTATATGCAATTACTACCTGAACAAGATTGGAATAAAATCTAACCCCTTTTGTGAATGCGATAATCAATCTATACAAAACTTGGAGCACATAATGTGGAATTGCCCAAACAAAAATGGAAAAAGACACATAATAGTCAAATTGTTGGAAAAATGCCCAAGCAAAAAAGAAGACGAACCAATCCTATTTTTAAATCAATTAGACGTTAATGACATAAAATTATTTATAGATTTTTTAAGCTAAAAAAAAAAATGGACGATATAACATAAGTTAGATTATAAACTAAATACTCTAACAGAGAATAACTAACAATACACACCAGTTGAAATTGGCGCCATTCGTTAATAAGCACTAAGCTCTCCAAAATATATAGATGGCCGTGCGAGCGCAAGATGGTCGCAGGAAACCTATACGATAAAAGAGTAACAAGCAAGTTCCCAAAACCATTAATACCTAAACAGTTTTATAACTATATCTAAACCGTCAGAAATTTTGAACCACACAATAGTACCATTAATGGTTAATCGCTTAGATAGCGAAGACCAATATAAATAAGAGAAAAAAAAAAAAAAAAAAAAAAAGTAGACAAATATCATCATTAATATATTTCTTGAATTATTTTGTAAATAACGATACCAAATGTCCTCTTATTCTATATTGAAAAACTACGAATACAAAAGCTTCCTATTTGTTGATAGTTGGTCTTTGGAACTTTATCTTCAGAGATTGAAAATATGAAACATATTTTAAACTCAGCAGTTTAGCGAAAGATAGATCTGAGATGTTTAGTGCACAGCCGTTTAGAATTTAAACCTAATTAATAAAAAGGAAATCTTAATTTATACCTGACATGTATATTTTATTATGTTTCTTCCTGCATGATTCGTATAATCATGTGATTTGTCATACTATTATCCTTTATTTGGTAAACTTTTCAAATATTCTGCATATTCAGTTTGTTTTAACTTCTTAATTGGGTATAATCAAAGTTTTATATGAAAACAACCATATCTTCAATAACAATTTAACAGATTGCAGATATCATCCACTATCCAGTTTTTATCTGTAAAATCTTCTAGTATACGTGCATCAACATCTTTCCTTTATTTATTTCAGCCTATAAAGAACAATAGAAACGTCAAAGTAACACTTTCTTGTAATTAATACAAATATTTGAATTAATTTACTAAAAATATACTTATCTGATATTTCTGTAACTATTAACAATGAAAACAATTATAGGTACTGTGTTTTATCGCACAGTTCCATAATTAACCTAATATTTTTAATTTCAATATTTCTTCAACTTTTCTTTGATGACTTTTCAATACAATTTGATTAACTTGAACTAGATTTTATGCTTTTACTAGTTTATTACACACTTTTGAATCTGAATGTATGTACCAGTGTTTTGACAGGTCGCCATATTCACAAAGTTATGTAGAGAGACAAACGCATTGTACAAAAATTTTGGAACAAATGGGCCCCTACCGCTGGAATCTGGCATCCCTGTTATGTGACCTCGTATAGCACCCAATCTCCAAAATAATCGTTGAAAATTAATGCATAAAAAATAGAACAAAACGAGAGAAATTTCAAAAAATAACTAATAATTAACGTTTAATGTTTCGAACATGATTTTGATTGGTAAATGACGTTTGTTACATCTTGTCTGATAGCACAAATTTTTATTATATATGCCATAAAAGGTTTGATTAATTTATTAAAAAATTGGATATTCATTAGTAACAATTGAGCTTACCATAAACAATATATACTTATAAATTTAAGAGCTTATCATATTAATTAAGCGAATAGTTAATTTAGGTTATTAAAGTGTTAAAATACAAGTAGTTTTTATAAACAATAATTTCAAAATACACATTTCTTGCTATATTTTGTTCACAGGTTAAACATAGTTTTAGTACATTTGACCTATCACAGTAAGCGAACGCACTGCAGATTGCACATCATTAACATGGATATGTGCTATTGTATGATGGTGATGTTGAGCATCTACCAATTCACCATACTGATTACGACAACGTTTTTGATGTGCAAATAAGCTACCACTATGACTGTAAGCTGCACCACATGTTTTACAAACATATGGCTTCTCACCGGAATGGGTATAAGTATGTTCTTTTAAAGTGCTAAGTCTTTTAAATGCTTTCCCACATATTTTACAGAGATAATTGGCTTCGCCTGTGTGTCGTGTTAAATGCCTTTTAAAAGCTGAACTGACAGCAAAGGCTGCACTGCAGACATGGCAAACAAATGGTTTATCTCCCGTATGAATACGTATATGGTTTGCTAGACTAGTAGTAGTGGTAAATCCATTATTACAAGTTTTGCAAATATGTGGTTTAATTCCTGTGTGCGTTCTCATATGATAAGTTAATGAGGAATTACTTGGATATACTTTACTGCAAATATGACACAAATATTCTCGTGCGACTTTTTCTTTTGGTATATGTGTTCTTTGATGAAGGAGTAGACGCGCTTGACTGGCGCAAATTTTTTTGCAAATCTCACAGGTTACAGGCTCAGCTTTTGGTTTGTGAATTGATACATGACGCCTGAGACCTTTTTTTGTTGTCATAATTTTTTCACAATGTTGACACTTATATTCTCCAGAACTGTCTTCCTCACTATCTTCCTTTTTGACTTTATTTTGCTCTTGGCCCGTTTTTTTGTCATCGATCGGAAAAGAATCATCATCCGAATCAAATAATTTATTATCTTCTATTAAATTATCTAGTAGTCCATGACCATGTTTTTCTGCATGTTTTTTTAATGTATCAGGTCTAAAGAACCATTTCTTACAAACTGTGCAAGAATATTTTTTATCGCCATGTATTAAAGTATGCCTTTTTAAAGTTTTTAAGGATGAACAATATTGACCACAGATCTCGCATTTATATATTTCAGGTGCATCTTTAAAGTCATTAGCTTCTATTGTTTGATTGGCTTCATTATCTGTGTCTTCTTCAGTTATTAATTCCTTCTTTGGTCTTGTATCTTCATTTTGCTCTTCAGGATTTATTTTCTTCAGAACATTATTAATTGGTTTTTCATGAGACTTTAAATGTCGCAAAAGGCTACCTGACTTAGAAAAACAAGAACAACATAGCTCGCATGAATATGGCTTCAATGTATGTATTTTCTTATGTTTCTCCATATTCTTTTCTTTATAAAACATTTTTAAACAAATATCACATTTATGTTTATTTTCATGAGTATGATAATGTTTACTTAAACTCTTTTGTGTAGCATATTCTTTAGAACATATTTTACATTTGAATGTTTTTTCTGTAAAATTATTTTGAGTGATACTTTTATCGTAATTATAATCAATTTCATCTCCACTACATAATTTTAAAGGTGACATCTTTCTAGATGTATGCTTTTGATGAAATAACTCACTTTCAATAACATTTAATTCATGAAACTGATGGGAATTATAATTTTTTTGCTCTGTACAACCTTTAAGTATAGGTTGATTGATCTCGTCACTTTTAAGTGATTTATCTTGTATATACATAGATCTATTTATGTCATGTGTATTAACATCAGATTCTGACATTGGTAGCTGATGAATATTGCTTTCTAAAATACTAGTCTCTTTATCTATACACTCAGGTTCATCAAATTCCCCAGAACATATAAATAATTTTTGATCTGTCATATCTAGCTGACTAGTACGTATGGCTGATTCAGCATTATTATAAGTTCTTTCTGATTGTATAAATTTCTGAGGATTTGAAGAAACTTGTAGTTCTTCCTTTACATAATAATTTTCTGGCTGATTTTGTTTAAGAGAAACAAACTTAGTATGTCCATCGGTTTGTGTACTAGAATCCTATAAAACATAAAAATTGATTAAGATGTATACGCATGATTTTATACAGAGATTAATATAACTTTTTACTTTTACTGCTGTAGATGTAGATGGTTTATTGAAATATAGTCTTAACTTTGCATCTGAATTTTGGCATTGCTGTCTAAATTCATAAGCGACAGCTGCCTTATAAGCACACACTTCACAAATCAATGACGGAAATCCATCCTGTTCTTGAATATCTATAGATCCACAAATTTGAATTTTATTAGCAACAGCTATGTAATTATTTATATTTTGACCAGAACCAAAAATTGGTGTTAAATTTGTACTTTCTATAAGGCATATTCTGCAGATTCTATCCATATTTAAAGTCATATCAAAAAATTGATAACTCATTACTTTACTACTGAACCAGCTAAGGAGTAAAAAATTATCTGTAATATAAATTCCATTGTTTAATTATAAATATTAAGCTCACTATATTAAATAACTACAGAGACTTATCTTATATTAAGCACTTACATAGTATATTAACATTTATAACAAGTTAATATTAATCCATAGTAAATATTAAATTGAACTTTATTTTTATCCAAACAGTTATGCATAAAATTATATTAATTGTTAATAATTTACACATCACACATTAATTCCTGTCTGTTATGTATCAAATAAATTTCATTATATTTTCGCATATAAGTAATGAATATTTATAGTTCTAGGTGCACTAATAATGTGTACACGTAAAAATGATTTACATAAAAATGTTTATTAAACATCAATTAAGCTTGAGATATATAAATTTAGTACACAAAAATAAAAGGTTCTCATTCATAGATTGTTCACTCGTAGAAAGTGGTTGAAAATCGAAAGCCACGGTGGGTGTTTCTTTTCTGCGGATTGGATCGGATTGGATTGGCTTCTAGTCACAGTCATGTAATCTGTAACAAAAAAAAACTAGATTCACTAGATTAAAGGGGGGAAATACCAGAGATGAAACGGGAGAGATTGCTGCCGTGTCCCGAAACAATCCTTGCCGGTAGGCGGCGCTTCGATCCCATCGTTTAGCTTCCAGACAAGGTTGCCAAGTGTAGTACTTTGGTACTACCGTAGCAGCGTTGCCAAGTCCGCCATGTTGGAAGATACTACGCTGTATAGTTTGTTGGCCGAGAATTGACTATTGGCCGCATTCATAGTCGGTCCTTAAGGAGCTCCTTAGATTAAGGACGCCTTATTCACTAGGCAAGGAATGAACCAATCACAATGGGAATAGCGATGACTCTTTCATTGTGATTGGTTGATTGTTTTATGCTACAGTCGGCTCAATACTACTTTAGTATACTTTAATTAGATATAGATATAATTTTTTGCTTCCTTATTTTAAGGAAGGTCTGAGGCAGCGTTGCCAAGTGTAGTATAATTATACTACCGTAGTATAATTTTCCTATAGCGTAGTATCCTTAGGATACTACGCTACAGTTTCTGTTCCCTGCGGGATCCTACGCTATAGTTTCTGTTCACTGCGGGATCCTACGCTACAGTTTCTTTCCTTGCGGGATACTACGTTTTGGCCATTAATCTTGAGTCTTGGCGAGGGGAAGTTAGAATCAGAGGGGCGAGGGGATTTCTAGGGAGTTTGTCCGTAGCTGTCTAATGGCGCGATTAACCCTCAATTTTGTATCATCAACAAAAATAATATTTTCGGAAAACGATTGTGGAAAAGAAGGAAGGATTTTAATAAATAACAGAGAAGACAAAATATATCAGATGAGTATAAATTAATAAAAAAAATGAAAATTATTGTGAATTTTTAAGAAAATATACTTTGTGGTTATTTTTTTTTTGTTACAGTTGAAATCCGGTTATGATGACTTTCAATTAAGGAAAAAAGTAATTACAGACCAATAAATGAAAAAGTATTAATACATTAAGCATTTCTGTACGGCCCAGTCATTTCAATAATTGTGACTTAATGTTATAATAGTGAATGTGTAAGCGATTAGTGGATATACAACAAACCCTTATTGTAAATTTAATAATCTTGTATGACAATGTTTTAATTGCTATTATTTTAAATTAAAGTTAGTTTAATTAACATATTTTTATTTCATCCCTTTCTCAAAATTCTAAACACACATGGTAATTACCTATTCTTGTAGTAGTCATATATTCGTTAAATTACATACAAAATTACAACTGTTTTATATTTGTAAAGCATAGCTGTTTGTTGCAATGATTTTTATTATTCAATGTGAGACAAATCGCATTTTGTTTAGGCAAATGTCTTATTTATCCGCCACATCCTTCCATATCCTATGTAACATTTATTTGCCTTGTTAGTTCTTTCTTTTAGTTTTCAAAATATACGATTAATTTTTTGCTATTTTTATATACACTCAGATATAGCTATTCTATTGACTAATTAATCTTATAAATGTCAAGATGATTGGTAAACCATTGTTCTATTAAAGTTGAAGAATGGACACTTGAATTATTTTACTTATAATGTTTGGCATCTCTTCCATAGGATATCTTCTCTTTAAATTTTAGAGAATGTTGTTCTCCAATACATTTAAGGATACTTGTTGTATCACTAATGTTAATTTCTAAGGAAGGTAGATAAATGAATTGCTACTGATATTTTGAGCTAAGCTCAAGGCGGGAAGCTCATACGGCATAAACCCTCCTGAATTCAACATTTATTGATAAGTTTACAATATGTTGTAGGTAAGGATTGCTAAGCAGCACTGCTCGCCTTTTCTTCCCCTGAGCCTTATATCCTCACGGACGGACCATGGAGAGATCCGCCTAGTCCCTGGAATCGTGGTTTTAATACTCTTGTCCTTTGCCGCCTCAATGTTTCATAGGCGTGCCGCAATCCTTAGCTTATGTGTACAATAACAATGTTATAGAATTCGCTGCTTTCA
Source organism: Prorops nasuta (assembly GCF_024137725.1). NCBI lineage: Eukaryota > Metazoa > Arthropoda > Insecta > Hymenoptera > Bethylidae > Prorops > Prorops nasuta. Next base: position 956,496 of record NW_027116821.1, on the reverse strand, counting down.
ACAGAAGGATCAAATTTCTCGACTAAGTCATCTGTGTATTATACTTATTTATGATCAGATTGTAGCAAAGTTATTTCGTTCGACTTACGAAACAATACTGCTGAATTTATCTTGCTTTTAGCTTCAAATAATTCACATTTGGATATCCTTCCTCAATATATAATACATATTTTGTTAGTCCTATTTGTTTGTGAAATTTATCTGTTCTAAAACCTTAATTAATCCAGTTACTAGATATATAATATATCATTTTCAAAGAATTGATATCTTTCTATCAATCTTAACAATATCATAATAGATGTAATGAAATATGTATTCTATATTCAAAATAGATATCCATGCGTATAGTTGGAAAACTATTTAAAGCTGAAAACAAGATGAACTCAGCAGTATACATATACCTTTTAAAGAACTTTATCTTCACAAATATTATCAGAACATATCTCGCAGAAAAGTTGCCAAATTTTAATAGCATCATTCAAATGTCCATTTTACAAATTAAATAAGATAATGGTTTAACAATCATTTCAACAATTACAAAAATAATTGCAGATCAGCAGTATTATTAGATCTGTGTGTATGTATAAATGATTAGAAAATTAATGTTATATGATATAGACTGGAAGAAAATAGTGCAACGGAGCCAAATAAATGTCGCATAAGATATGGAAGGATATGGCGGATAAATAAGACATTTGCCTAAACAAAATGCGATTTGTCTCACATTGAATAATAAAAATCATTGCAACAAACAGCTATGCTTTACAAATATAAAACAGTTGTAATTTTGTATGTAATTTAACGAATATATGACTACTACAAGAATAGGTAATTACCATGTGTGTTTAGAATTTTGAGAAAGGGATGAAATAAAAATATGTTAATTAAACTAGCTTTAATTTAAAATAATAGTAATTAAAACATTGTCATACAAGATTATTAAATTTACAATAGGAGTTTGTTGTATATGCACTAAGCGCTTACACATTCACTATTATAACATTAAGTCACAATTATTGAAATGACTGGGCCATACAGAGAAGTGCTTCATGTTTTAATACTTTTTCATTTATTAGTCTATAATTACTTTTTTCCTTAATTGAAAGTCATCATAACCGGATTTCAACTGTAACAAAAATAAAATAACCACAAAGTATATTTTCTTAAAAATTCACAATAATTTTAATTTTTTCTATTAATTTATACTCATCTGATATATTTTGTCTTCTCTGTTATTTATTAAAATCCTTCCTTCTTTTCCACAATCATTTTCCGAAAATATTATTTTTGTTGATGATATAAAATTGAGGGTTAATCGCGCCATTTGACAGCTACGGACAAACTCCCTAAAAATTCCCTCGCCCCTCTGATTCTAACTTCCCCTCGCCAAGACTCAAGATTAATGGCCAAAACGTAGTATCCCGCAAGGACAGAAACTGTAGCGTAGGATCCCGCAGTGAACAGAAACTATAGCGTAGGATCCCGCAGGGAACAGAAACTGTAGCGTAGTATCCTAAGGATACTACGCTATAGGAAAATTATACTACGGTAGCAAGGTTGCCAAGTCCGCCATCTTGAATAGTACTACGCTCTATAGTAAGTGAATTTTGATATAAGGAATGCAGACTGCACAAAGTATACTGCCAGCGGAAATACATCAGTAGCCATCTTAAATGCAGAACGTAATATATCAAAAATTATATATAGTATATTCACAGCCTGTCACCGTGAACGGCGTGAACGAAGACAAATGTTAGTATACGGAAAAATAAAGTGTAATAAAGAAATAAGGAGTAGTGACAGCTTTGATCTATCTGACAGCTGATGTACTTATGGTATAAGTGAATAAATAAAATAAAAATGCTTTTCCTAAATTGATTTTTAATTTTGATAAAATGGTCAAATGTAGCCATTAATTAATTAGATTTGGTAATAAATACAAAAAATGCGTTTTATTATAACAAATGAGTTGAGGTAAAATAAACTCAATGTTTTTATATTAATCTGTTAACAAATGCATTTTTTTATTTATTATTGAGTCCAATAAATTAATGGTTATTAAAAAAAAAATTCCTTGTAATGAAAAAAAAAATGAAAAAATTTTAAACTTCACCAAGACTCGAACACGAGCCCACCGCATGACAAACGGCAACCTTACCGCCTGCGCTACAGCGCTCACCTGATGTACCAAGAGCAAAACAGCCTTTTAAAGACTGACTACAATTCTTTCACTAACTCGTCATAAACGATCAAGAATTAGCTGTAATAATAAATACATTTATCTACATAGCATTATTGTACTAAATTTTTTGTTTTTAATTTGAAGCATACATTTTGCATGAAGATATGATAATTTAAGGGTAACCATTCAGTACTCTATATACAAAACTATTCATATGCTCAACTATCATAAATTAATTAATATTATAATATTTGTTATATGTAGTCGAATAACTATGATAAACCAGCATATGAATAGTTTTGTATTTAGAGTATTGCATGAACACCCTTAAAGTATCGTATCTTCATGTAATATGTATGCTTCAAATTAAAAACATAATAAATTTAGTGCAATAATGCTGTGGAGATAAATGTATTTATTATTGCAGCTAATTTTTGATCGTTTATGACGAGTTAGTGAAAGAATTGTAGTCAGTCTTTAAAAGGCTGTTTTGCTCTTGGTACATCAAGTGAGCGCTGTAGCGCAGGCGGTAAGGTTGCCGTTTGTCATGCGGTGGGCTCGTGTTCGAGTCTTGGTGAAGTTTAAAATTTTTTCATTTTTTTTTTCAATACAAGTAATTTTTTTTTTAATAACCATTAATTTATTGGACTCAATAATAAATAAAAAAATGCATTTGTTAACAGATTAATATAAAAACATTGAGTTTATTTTACCTCAACTCATTTGTTATAATAAAACGCATTTTCTGTATTTATTACCAAATCTAATTAATTAATGGCTACATTTGACCATTTTATCAATATTAAAAATCAATTTAGGAAAAGCATTTTTATTTGCTTTGAGTTTTTAGGTAAACGCAGCACCTTCACTCGGATGACACGTAAAAATGTCACGGTTACCGGTAGTCGCTCTTCTTCTGACGCCAATGTTGCCTGAAGTCCAAATCACACCTATGCTCTCCAGGCATAGTTGTGTTTGTACCGCTTCCCTTTAAATTTTCTATACTGCTGCTGGCTAGCGCTTATCTTCATTTTTGTTGCTAAAAGCTTGATTCTGGCATCACTGCCGTGTGGAACTATTAGTTTGCTAATAAAAGCAGAGGCTTAATTTTAAGAGATTGCAACATATAGTAATTAATATAGATACAATTGTAAAAAGAAAACAAAAATTTTATTTTACATATATTAACTTTAAATAAAATCCCACAAAGTACTGTAAAATATCTAACATGTTATATTATATATCTAATCTGTCAGCTTCTTTATTTTAATATTCATCTCAATTATCACAGTTTGATCCTCAGCGATGACACAGTAACCACATTATGGTGAATCTATTCTTTTTTTTTAATGTTCGATCCACATAGCTTCATCCTCAGCAGTGATACAGTAAACACACGTTCATTACTATAATTTAATCTGAAACAAAATCCCACAAAGTACTATAAAACATCTTACATTTTATATTATATATCTATTCTGTCATTTTCTTTATTTATTATTGCATTTACCTAAATTGCTGACTCATTTATTTTAATATCTGTCTCAATTAACACAGTTTGATCCTCATCAGCGATGACACAGAAATAACATTATGGTGAATCTATTCTTTTTGTTTTAATGTTCAATCCACATAGCTCCATTCTCAGCATTGACATAGTAAACACTTTACAATAATTTAATCTGAAACAAAATCCCAAAAAGTACTATATAAAATCTTACATTTGAAATTACAAATGTAATCTGTCAGCTTCTTTATTTGTATCGTATTTACCCAATGTGTTGACTTGTTTATTTTAATATTCATCTCAATTAACACAGTTTGATCCTCAGCGATGACACAGTAACCATAATATGGTGAATCTATTCCTTTCATTTTAATGTTCAATCCACATAGCTCCATCCTCAGTAGTGACATAGTAAACACATTACTATAATTTAATCTGAAATAAAATCCCAGAAAGTACTATAAAATATCTTACATTTATATTATATATCTAATTTGTCAGCTTCTTTATATATTATTGTATTTACCCAGTTTTTTCACTCATTTATTTTATTATCTGTCTCAATTAACATAGTTTGAATCTCAACGATGACACAATAACCACATTATGTTTAGTCTATTCCTTTATTTTAATTTTGAAAATCCGCATAGCTCCATCCTCAGCACAGTGACATAGTAAACACATTACTATAATTTAATCTGAAATAAAATCCCACAAAGTACCACAAAATATTTATATCTTACATTTTATATTATAAACTTTATTGTTATACTTATCTAAAATGTTCAGTCCTTTATATACTTTTAAAAATTATTTTTTTGTACATTTTACAAATTTCGTCACTTTATTTATTCACTTATACCATCAGTATATCAGCTGTCAGTAAGATTAAAACTGTCACTTTATTTCTTTATATTACTTTATAACTTGCGGTATGTATATTGTATGTACGATACAATAATACTAACATTTGTCTTGGCTCACGGACCATGCATTATGTATTTTGAAATTAGTAATTAGAAATATCTATATTGCGGTCCCTCTACAGTCTCTACCCTCTGACGTATTTCCGCCGACCAGTAGTATCAGCAGCGACTATAGCGTAGTACCCAAAATAGTACTACGCTATAGGATATGTCGCTTTTGGGTCCGTACTACGGTAGTACCGAAAGTACTACACTTGGCAACCTTGTACGGTAGTATAATTATACTACACTTGGCAACGCTGATTCCTTTACTTACAACTTTTTATGCCGTTTGGTTGGCTGCATTGGTATATAGGCATAATTTGCTATAGTATATTACTGTTATACAGTGTGTGTCATAGCTGACAGCCACTGACAGCTGTCAAATGGTGCGGTTAACCTGTATTTTCGAATCGTAAACAAGAATAATATTTTCGGAAAAGGATTGCGGAAAAGAGGAAAGGATTTTAGTAAATAACGGAGAAAGAAAAATATATCAAATGAGTATTAATTAATATCAAAACATAAAAATTATTGTAAATTTTTAAGGAAATATACTTTTTGATTATTTTATTTTTGTTACAGGTGAAATTCTGTTCCTGATGAGTTTCAATTAAGGAAAAAAGTACTTATAGACCAATAAATGAAAAAGCATTAAATTATAAAGCATTTCTGTGTAGTCCAGTCATTTCAATAATTTAGACATAATGTTATAACAGTGAATGTGTAAGCGATTGGTGTATATACAACCAAGTTTTATTGTAAATTAGTAATGATGTACGTTAATGTTTTGATTGCTACTTTTATAAATTAAAACTAGTTCAAGTAACCTAATATTTATATTTCTTCCCTTATTCCAAATTCTATATACACATAGTACGTAATTGCATATTCTCATATTAGTCATACATTCTTTAAATTACTAACAAAATTACTAACAAAATTACTACAATTTTATATTTGTAGGGCATAACTGTTTCTTGCAATGATTTTTATTATTCGATCAATGTAAGACAAGTTGCATTGGGTTTCTGCTAATGTTTTATTGATCCACCACATCCTTCCACATCTTGTGTGACATTTATTTGGCTCTGTTGCACTATTTTCTTCTAGTCTATAACATATAACATTAATTTTCTAATCATTTATACATACACACAGATCTGATAATACTGCTGATCTGCAATTATTTTTGTAATAGTTGAAATGATTGTTAAACCATTATCTTCTGTTGTGGTTCAATCGCTGATTCACGACAAACTCGAAATTCTTTTGTATAATAAAGTTTATTGACGTTTGATTTACAATGTTTCTTTTTATACAAATTGATAACCAGAGCTATGAGCTAGATAATTATAGTTTTAAGAGACAAAGGATTGCCTGGATAAGTTTAAGAAATAAGAGGACTGAAGGTCCTAGGAGACTCGACCTGCTCCTTCTAGCTTTTGACTCGAACTGATTTTTGGGGCTGCACGTTTGGGGCTCCTACCCTCAAAGTGCAGCGTCAAACATCACCTTATATGGTAACATTTGCGGGTCCCAATGGTCAAATGCGTCATTGTTCTAGAACATTCGACTGCCGTCGAAGTGCATTTTGCCACGTGTCGGGACTTAGCCTTGGCGACTGTGTGAACGAGCTGCGTCTGGCGCTTCGTATTACATTTAGGAATTTGTCGCTTTTAGGAGTATCTCTCCTTTACAATGAGGCTATTGATATTTTAATATAATCATGATGGATTTAGAGTTATTAATTATATCTTTAAATGATAATAATATTAATAATATTAATTATATAGTGCTTATAATAGCAATGAGTTATGTATGTTTATTCTATGTACATAACACCCCTCCCCCCCTGGAAAAAGAGGGTGGGTGGTTAATAATCGGGGTTGTATTGAAGGTTTACTGCTTGCTCAGGTGTGACGATGATCATGTGCGTCGGGGCAGCGTCGTCCGTTGCTGGGGCGGCGGCGTCATCTGTTACGATGGCATTGGATGGCAATGCCTGTATTGACCTGAGTCTTGGCTTAGGTTTTGGTCTTCTGTGAAGATATCGCCAGATTATGTAAATGGTTAATCCTATGATGATTAACGTTGTAGTAGAATATGAGATGGCCATATGTTGATAGGTGTGGTGTTGTCCTAGGTTTTCGTTTTGTACATCCTTTTTCAGCTGTTTTAGCTGGATGCTGAGCGTGTTGAGGTCGTTGACCTTGTTCAAGATGTTATGCAGCCTGGGAATTTTGGTTGTGTTGATTGCTGCTACGTAGTTTTCAGGATCTATGGCTCTCAAAGAGAAATTATAGTGCGGGATATAGTTCTTATGTTTGTTGGGCTTGGAGGTTTGTACGGGTTCCAAAACAAAATCAGTAGCTGTTAGGATACAATTTTTATATAAATTAATTACTCCGGAGCCCATTAATTCTATATTATAAGTAGGTTTTTGTTTGCAGATTACTTCTACAATTTCTAATCGCGGTGTGGAGTATATCCACGAAGCTTGGTTTTTCATGGGAATTAGCATCGGTTGCACTAAATGTATAAGTTTATGCTCGCACGTATTTATATCTATGTATTTTAAGTATAATGCAATTTCGCATGGATTAATTGTCTTTATTTTGTTGGATGGTTTATCCGTTGGACAGAAATAATTATCTTTTATCGTGTAACATTTTCGTAGTTCGTCTTCGGTATATTCTGTGTATCGCTCAGCGATGCTATCTATCGCTATGTAATCTTTTCTTAAATCTATTATGGAGTGTAATGTTGTAGAATTCTGAATAGGGATTGGGATTGGATATATTTGTAAAAGATCGAATTCTTTGGGTGTTATTAGAGGTATATGGAGTACTACAATTAGTTTGTTTGTTTTGGTATAAATTGTGGGTTGCATTAGCTTGGAAATTAAATGGATGTTTAGTGTTTCTAATGGAAAAGGGAATTGCGTGCCAGGAGGGATGTGAGGAATCGCATCTTTAAGGTATTCGATAATTTTTGTGTATCGAATAATGTTCGGGTTTATTATTCCTTGGCTCGCCATTATCACGAAATTTAATAAGTGATCTGTGTCTATCATTAATTCTTCGGATGTAAGATTAATGTTATATAGAGCTTCTCGCTCGTCCGCTTGGGCTTCTAGATCACGTGCTGCTTTCATCAGCATTTTTTCGTTCGCATCTATTTTTTGTATCGTGTTATTATAGGTTTCTATGGTTTGGTCGATAATTTGTATTTGTTTTAGGAGTGCTAATCTGTTGGTTTCTACTGTTTGATCTAAATTTTGTAGATGTTTATTTATTTCTTCTTCGTCGTTACTGTCCATTATTCCGAATAAAATTTTTCCGATTGACCCTACTCCGTTTGCTAGTCCTCGTCTGTTTCTTTCTTGATGTAGCGTTACTTCATCTATTTCGTCTAGGATTTTTTCGGTTGTCTCTAATTTGTAGACGGTATCAATGACGGAGTGTTTACAGATTTTTTTTCCTTCTTGTGTGGAGCAAAGGGCGTGGTCGTATAGGAATTTGTTTAGTTGCGCGAGTCTTTGGCGGTATTCTACTATGTCGGTAGTTATCACTAATTTCCATTTTTCTTTATAAAAATTGACCGTGCCGAATTTTTCATAGAATAGTCCCGGTTGACCTTTGATGGGAATATTTTGGACTTGCTGGGAGCTTCTGTGGATCGTTATGACCATAAGGGTCAGCATGCACCTATAATAAAGGGTATGTTTGGTTAATTTTGGAATTTTAATATGTAAAATTTAAACAAACTTTATTTCTACATGGGAGTTATTTTAGTCGGTCGCGAAGGTGCGTCTAGTTCGTAGACATTGGGTCAGCGTTTTTGCGTGAATTTGCGTGAAGTGGGGAATGCACTATATATTAGTGGTTCCCGTGCGGGGAATTTCATTTCGTCTTGATTCGACCGAAAAAGTTTCAAAGTTTCCCAGAGTTTATTGTGCAATGGCTGTCCAAGTGTACAAACGGAAAGACATGTACGACCGTGGAGAGATTGACGGCCAGGGGCGTCGCCTTTTCTTAAGGCTGGATAATGGTGAGTGTCTCTCTCTCTTTTTTTTTTTTTTTTTGTTTCTAATTAATTTTAATTTCGTTGTTTCTATCCCTTTTCTTTTGTTTATTTAGTCATAATTTTCAACGTGGGTGCGGTGCAGTTCCGGAGGATGTGCCGAAAGTCGGACCGCATCCAGAGGCATCACGAGTGGGATTATGACTGCCTGGAGGACAGCTTCTGGGTCGTCTTCGACTTGTTTGGAATAAGGTGGCTCCAGTACACCGGGGTGGAGCCCTACCGTGGTTGGGGGTACCCCAACCAGCAGGTTGAGGGGTGGACGGGTCCACCCTTGGAGGAAAATGATGTCCTCCGATACCATGGCTTAATTTAGCCAAAAAAAAATATTTTTTTTTTTTTTTTAAAATTCAAACAAATGTATTTATATCAAAAAAATTCTTTGTTTAACAATTGTCAGAGACGGTGAGGTGATTCCTTGAATAAATTTCAATTTATTTAAATGTATGTCTAATTTCTAATTTTAGTACCTTTCCCTGATATTTAAGTTTTAGAGATAGTTAGGGCAAGAGGGAGGAAGGAGAAATTAGAGAAATTCTAGTAATAATAAGGGAGGGGAAAACTTATAAAAATATCTTAGGGATTAAAATTATGTATATATATCTCTTTCCCCTTTTTTTTTTTTGAATCGAGCTTTACTTATTAATTGTAACGAAAATATTTAAGAGTTGATTTTGATAAAAAAAAAAATTGGTAAGGTTGATTATTCATAAAATTTAATTATTATGGTTAGATAATTCTAGTGGTAGTAGCATATAGAATTGATTTAATTTTAATAGTAATTATAAGAGTAAATTGTAGTAGGAAATTGATTAGGGCGATGGGAAAAAGAGTTAAGAGAGGATAGTGTATGTGAGTGTATGAGTCGGTAACTATACGTGATACGGCTTTAGCCTATTGACGTGGGTTACGATTTTCTTCTTACCTACTGCTAACTCATAATTTAACTCGCTTAGTTTTGCGGTTATGGTATAGGGACCGTCGTATAGGGGTTCCAGTTTCTTTGGTCTTCCAGCGCGAATCATTTCTCGCTTTAACAATACTTGGTCTCCTACTTCGTAATTTGATTCTTGAGTATTGTGATCATAATAGATCTTCGATTTTTCCTTTTCCCGTATTAATTGGTCCTTCATGACGTTACCTGTTGAGCGAATTCTTTCGCGAAGCTCGTTATAATAATCTTCAAATGTATACGTAGGTTGCGGCGGATATTTGAGCGTGGTCGGTAATTCAACCTCGCGTCCGAATAGCAGTGAAAAAGGCGTTCGGCCTGTAGCTGTGTGTGGCGTAGTGTTATAGGTGAACATGGCGTAGGGTAACCATTCGTCCCAGTTATCTAAATCTTCGTTGACAAAGTTTTTTAAGTACGACGCCAATGTTCGGTGCGACCTTTCTAGCGCACCATTCGACTGTGGGTGGTATGCCGTGGTCTGTATTTTGTCAATTTTTAATAGCTTACAGACGTCCTTAAAGAGGTTACTTAGAAAGTTAGTGCCCTGGTCAGTTAAAACCTTTTGGGGTAGCCCGTAGGAAAAAATGATCCTTTCAACGAATAGTCGTGCCACAGTAGAGGCTGACTGGTCTTGAATTGGTAGGGCTATGCTGTACCTTGTGAAAAGGTCTTGGAAGGTTAAGGCGTACTTATTTCCTTGTTTGGTCGCAGGGTATGGTCCTATTATATCTAGGGCGACCTTTTCGAAGGGTTCTACTGGCGTGTCTGTTATCTGCATTGGTGCACGTTTCACGTTGCCTGTTTTATTGCGCTGGCACTTGTCACATTTTTTTATGTATTCTTCAATGTCCTTTTTCATATTTGGCCAAACGTGTCTAATTTTAATTCTCTGCAGGGTTCTATTTACGCCTTCATGTCCTCCGAAGGGAGTATCGTGATACTCGTAAAGGATTTGGTTTATCATTGCGGGAGTATAGGTTGATGACTTCTCATCAGCTGTTTTTTCCTCGGCGTCGGAGTTAGCTGAGGTTGCATCCTCGTCTGAGTCGGTTGGCCTTGGGGCGGCTTGCCGTGCTCTTGAGCGCGTGGTCACGTATATACGACTTAGCGCATCTGCGTTTGTATTCTGAGTACCTGGTTTGTATCTAATTTCGTAATCGTACTCGGCTAGCTTTAATCTCCAACGCATCAATCTGGAGCCTGGGTTTTCTACATTGAAAAGCCAAGTAAGTGGTTGATGATCGGTGATGATGTTAATCTAGTACCATATAAGTAAGGTCGAAAATTTTGTACAGCCCAAACTATAGCTGCTAATTCTTTTTCCGTGGTGCTGTAGTTTACTTCGGCCTTGTTAAGCGTTCTGCTGGCGTAAGCAACGGGGAGGTCTTTGCCTACCTCGCCTTGCGATAACACGGCTCCTATTGCTTTATTGGAGGCGTCCGTGGTCAGAATGAAAGGAAGATGAAAGTCTGGATACTGTAAAAGTGGTGCAGTAGTCAATCTTTCCTTTAGATTTTCAAATGATGATTGTTCTAGGGAGGTCCAGTTGAACTTCACTCCTTTCTTTAATAGGTTCGTCATGGGTTTCGACAGGTCAGCAAAATGGTCAATGAACCTTCGGTAATAGCCTGCTAGGCCTAAAAAGGATTGTACGTCCTTTACGCTCTTGGGTGCTGGAAAATTTTTTACAGCTTCTATTTTAGTTGGGTCTGGAGAGATGCCTTTGTCCGTAATTATATGACCCAGGTAGCAAGTTTCCTTGCGAAGGAAACGGCATTTTTCCGGTTGCAGCTTTAGAGTATTTTCACGCAATCGAATGAACACTTGTTTTAGTCTTTTATTGTGCTCTATTAGAGTAGGGGCGTGAATTACTATGTCGTTAAGGTAAACGAAACATTGGATCCCTTGGAGTCCGGATAATACGGTGTTCATTAAACGTTGAAACGTAGCTGGCGCGTTTTTCAATCCAAAGGGCATGCGGTTGTACTCGTAGTGCCCTAGGGGTGTGGAGAAGGCTGTTTTTCCCTTGTCTTCTTCAGCCATGCCTATCTGGTGAAATCCAGAGGCTAGGTCAAGGGTGGTGAAATATTTCGAGTGGCCTAGTTGGTCCAATATTTCGGTGATGTTTGGCAATGGATAGGCATCACCTATAGTAGCTTCGTTTAGCTTGCGAAAATCTACGACGATGCGCATTTTTATATTTCCTTGTGCATCGGGTTTCTTGGGTACCACGAGCAGTGGCGCGTTCCACTGGCTTCGGCTCGGCCGTACTATTCCGTCAGCTTCTAGCTGAGAAATTTGTTTATCAATTTCCTGTTTATGCTTTTCAGGTAACCTATAGGGTTTCTTGAAGATAGGCTTGGTATTTTCTACCAAGGTAATGGTGTGTTTTACCGCTTCAGTGGTGAGGAGTTTGTCACCTTCTAAGTGAAATATATCATTGTATTCCTCACAGATTTCTGTTAGAGTGCGCAATTCTTCCCGATTTAAATGATTTAGTTCTAATTGAGACTTTAGCCGGGCGAGTCGATCGCTGGCGCAATTATTTACAGCGTATACTGTTATGGGTACAGAAGGGTCGTTGCCCTGAGTCGGTGGACTCGGAATATCTTCTAACACAACTGTAGGCAAGGGTATCTCTAGTTCTCTCTCCGTGATGTTCAAGATGCTGACGCAGCAGGTAGAGTTGGTTGGCCTAGTGGCACAGTTACCTATATACACTCCAGGTAGTATTTGGTGTCCGTTTACAATGCCGTCTTGTTTACTATCTGTTAACGCGGCTACTAATGTTTGGGATCTCGGTTTTAGTGATACCGTGCGTGATACTACTTGTTTCATTGGCCAGGTGTGTCCCAGCATCGTCAAGGACACGTCCTTTTCATAATGGAAACTGTTTCTTTTCCAGAAATCCATACCGATTAGTCCGTCGGCTATTAGCGAAAAGGTGTCTGGTACTATTTGAAATTTATGGGCTATAGTGTATTTTCCGACTTTTACGTGTAGGTAAACTGATCCAAGCGTCTTTACAGGTGTTCCACTTATTCCTGTTAGCGTAATCGGGGTTTTGTCAGCTATCGTTTCCTTGCGCAGGACTTTTATTTTAATTATGGAGACATCGGCTCCAGTATCGAAGAGTAAGGTTGCTGGTCGTATGAATTCAGCGGCTTGTACTTCGATCAGATTTTTTATGGGAGTACATAATACCATATTAGCGGTTAAATTTCCTACAGGTGTTGGTCGATTCAGGTTTTCGTTAATTGGTTGCTCTGAATTATTTGCATTCTGCTGAGCTTCTCTTTCTCGCTTTGCTTTTAATGTGCGGCACTCTTGGACGGTGTGTCCTGGTTTTTTGCAATAATTGCAAGAGGTGGATACTTTGTTAACGGAAGATGAGTGACTCTGAGTCCGCTTTGCGTTGCTAAGTCGCGCGTAGCACTTTTCGGCTACATGTCCTTTCCTATCGCAGCGTTTGCAATGGAGGTGCGAATTATTCCGTTGTCCGGGGGGTCGTTGTTGTCCTTGGTTATCGCGTCTGCCATGGGTCGAGCCCTGTTGAGTTCTGTACTCTTCGTCGGAGCGAGTCAAGGATTCACGATCGATTGCGATAGCAATTGATTCTCTTAGAGTTGCACGCTCACAAGATGCTACCATAACTTGGAGTTTAAAATTCAATCCTTTTATGAATTGATGTTTCGCTTGTTGCGTTAACAATTCTTCTATGGCTTCGTTTTTAGCCGGATCATTTGCTGGCGTGATGCATCTTTCTTTCAAACCTGATAATATGTCTTCTAGTCGAGAAGCATAGGATCGTACCGATTCATCTTTTCCTTGTCGGCATCGATTTAAACTATTTTGAAGGGTCGCGGTAGACCGTCGGGGTTTGAATGCTTCTTCTAATTCTCGTATTAGTTGCTCGATATTTTCGATTACTTTGTGCTTAGTTTCGGTATAAGCTTTGCCTCTTAGTATAGTGAATCTAACCTGCCGTAGAAATTCGTCTCTATCTAACGGGTGTAGATTTTGGTTTGCCATAATTATGGAATTCACAAACGGTTCTAGCTCGTCTGGGTCTCCTTTATACTTTGGAATTCTTCCAAGAGTTACGTGTAGGGAAGCATATCCGTGGTGAGGTTCTTCTTCTTCCTCATCGTCTAGATCTGGCACGTATCGAGGTCTTTCGCATGGAGTCACATACGATGTTCTTTGTGTCGGTCTTGCCGTGGAGGTCCTCGAGGGGAACCTATTAAAATTTTGTCGTAACCTGGAGAGTTCGTCTCTCAGTCTCGCGTTTTCTTCTTCCATTATGCTAATATCGCGGGGCCTTATGCTGTGGTGTAATCTTCTAATTTCAGCATCTATGGCGCTAGGAGGTACGCTTTCGTCAAGTGGAATCGTGTTTGTTGGTGCGTCTTCTATTCTGATAGGGGGACGTTCCGCGGTGTAACTATGGTCTAAATCTGGGGCGTCGTTATTCGCGTTGCCACGGTGAGCCATAGTTAGTCTATTCCGTCTTCGCGTATTTACGTTTCGAAATGGGGTTCCTTCGTCGGTTTCCCTAAGAGTACGCAAAGTTCTATTCCCTAATTGAGAGATGCAACTGTCTATCTCTCGGGAGATTGAAACACGATTTGGTCGAGGTACACTATGTGTCGCGGGAGTTAAGCTGGGTTCAGATTGTGTTCGGTCTAAATTATCGGGATTACGGTACATGGAAAAAATTTAGTACTACAAACGCTATGGGCTCGCGGTTACAATGTTCACAATTAAAATTGCTACTGATATGATTGGTACCGTACTCACCAAAAGCTCATTTTCACTGGTTGGCTGGCTGCAAGTTCTGCTGGTTTCCAGTCGTTGATTTCTTGTAGTCGTGAGGTAGTATGCGGGGTGAACCTCGAAGTTGTGGGTTTGTCGCTCCGTTGCTGAGAAAGGCGAAGTTGGCGGATGTCTCGTTGAGTATCGATGATCGTCCACGTCGGTTCGTCCTTGTAGAGGTTGGTCGATCGAAGAAATAGAATTTTCTTGATTTTCCTTGGGATGAAGATTTATGTAGGTTTGATCTTCACCAGTCAACGGATCCCACCGCTGCCACCAGTTTGTTGTGGTTCAATCGCTGATTCACGACAAACTCGAAATTCTTTTGTATAATAAAGTTTATTGACGTTTGATTTACAATGTTTCTTTTTATACAAATTGATAACCAGAGCTATGAGCTAGATAATTATAGTTTTAAGAGACAAAGGATTGCCTGGATAAGTTTAAGAAATAAGAGGACTGAAGGTCCTAGGAGACTCGACCTGCTCCTTCTAGCTTTTGACTCGAACTGATTTTTGGGGCTGCACGTTTGGGGCTCCTACCCTCAAAGTGCAGCGTCAAACATCACCTTATATGGTAACATTTGCGGGTCCCAATGGTCAAATGCGTCATTGTTCTAGAACATTCGACTGCCGTCGAAGTGCATTTTGCCACGTGTCGGGACTTAGCCTTGGCGACTGTGTGAACGAGCTGCGTCTGGCGCTTCGTATTACATTTAGGAATTTGTCGCTTTTAGGAGTATCTCTCCTTTACAATGAGGCTATTGATATTTTAATATAATCATGATGGATTTAGAGTTATTAATTATATCTTTAAATGATAATAATATTAATAATATTAATTATATAGTGCTTATAATAGCAATGAGTTATGTATGTTTATTCTATGTACATAACACTTCTTTAATTTGTAAAATGGACATTTGAATGATACTATTAAAATTTGTCATCTTTTCTGCGAGATATGCTCTCATAATACTTGTGAAAATAAAGTTCTTTAAAAGGTATTTGTATACTGCTGAGTTCATCTTGTTTTTAGCTTCAAATAGTTTTCCCACTACACGCATAGATATCCATTTTGAATATAGAATACTTATTTCATTACATCTATTATGATGTTGTTAGGATTGATAGAAAGACATATCAATTCTTTGAAAATGATATAATATATATCTAGTAAAAAGATAAATTAAGATTTTAGAACAAATGAATTTCACATACAAATAGAAGTAACAAAATATGTATCATATATTGAGGATGGATATCCAAATGTGAAGTTGGATAATTATTTGAAGCTAAAAACAAGAAGCATTCAGCAGTACATTTAAATGTATTGGAGAACAACATCCTCTCAAATGTAAAGAGAAGATATCCTATGGAAGAGGTGCCAAACATTATAAGCACAATATTCAAGTGTCCATTTTTCAAATTTAACAGAACAATGGTTTACCAATCATCTTAATATTTATAAAATCAGTTAGTTAATAGAATAGCCATATCCAAGTGTATTTAAAAATAGCACAAAAATATTGGTATATGTTAAAAACTTGAAAAAGGGATTAACAAGGAAAATAGATGTCATACAAGATGTGTGGAAAGATGTGGTGGATCAATTAGCCATTTGCAGAAACCCTTTGCAATTTGTCTTACATTGATCGAATAATAAAAATCATTGCAACAAACAGTTATGCTCTACAAATATAAAATTATGGTAATTTTATTAGTAAATTAAAGAATATCTGACTAATATGAGAATATGTAATTAAGTACTATGTGTATATAGAATTTGGATTAAGGAAAGAAATATAAATGATAGGTTAATTGCACTAGTTCTAATTTATAAAAGTAGCAATCAAAACATTATCGTACATCATTACCAATTTACACAATAAAACTTGATTGTATATACACCAATCGCTTACACATTCACTGTTATAACATTATGTCTAAATTATTGAAATGACTGGGCTACACAGAAATGCTTTATAATTTAATGCTTTTTCATTTATTGATCTATAAGTACTTTTTTCCTTCATTGAAACTCATCAGAAACAGGATTTCATCTGTAACAAAAATAAAATAATCAAAAAGTATATTTCCTTAAAAATTTACAATAATTTTCATGTTTTGTTATTAATTAATACTCATCTGATGTTTTTTCTTCTCTGTTATTTACTAAAATCCTTTCTTCTTTTCCGCAATCGTTTTCCGAAAATATTATTCTTGTTTACAATTAAAAATTAAGGTTAACCGCGCCATTTGACAGCTAAAGACAAACTCCATTTTGCTACAGTTAAAATTCCCTAGATAAGGAGTCCTTAATCTAAGGATGCATTCCAAATTACGCATGAAGCGCATAGAATGTACAGTTTATGTCACATTTATTATAGAATTTAAGTGCTTACTGCGCGCATATGCGTGACTCGGAACGCACCCTAAGGAGCTCCTTAAGGACTATAAGGACCGACTATAGTTGAGTTCGGAATTAAACTCTTTTCACTCCGACGGAGCTTTCCCTAGAATTCCCTATTCACTCCGACTAGAAATTCTGTGTCCGGGAGCAAGTTAGAGAGTGAATAGGGAATATGGAAGAGCTGTGATAGCTAATTGCTATTCTATCCCCACTTCTAAAAGAAAAATAGGGGTAAGGATAAATAAGAAATATTGGCACTAATTGGGAGCTCCGTCTGACTAGTTTAAGCGGGAAAGAAGCAAAATTGACAAATGTTGGTTTCATTATTTTGGAATTAAATTTCAAACGTTTGTTTATATAAATCTAAGGGCCTGATAAAGTAAGTGAAATAAAATTTAAAATAATACAATATCGTGTATAGTTAAAAAATTAATCTTTTATTTCTTTTTAACAGTTGTTATGAATAATGAATTTAGTTCGTGTAGACTCTACCAATTTTAATTTAATTTATTTTGATAAAATAAAAATGGATGTCCTACTGCAAGAAAAAAGTAGTGAGTAGTTTATAAAATTATATTAAAAATATATGGAGGGATAAAGTTGCTACTGGAATTTTTCATTTTTGCTGTACTACTAAATTATTGCAATTAATTGAAAGAAGACAGTTATCAAAATAAATTAAATTAAAATTGGTAGAGTCTACACGAACTAAATTCATTATTCATAACAACTGTTAAAAAGAAATAAAAGATTAATTTTTTAACTATACACGATATTGTATTATTTTAAATTTTATTTCACTTACTTTATCAGGCCCTTAGATTTATATAAACAAACGTTTGAAATTTAATTCCAAAATAATGAAACCAACATTTGTCAATTTTGCTTCTTTCCCGCTTAAACTAGTCAGACGGAGCTCCCAATTAGTGCCAATATTTCTTATTTATCCTTACCCCTATTTTCCTTTTAGAAGTGGGGATAGAATAGCAATTAGCTATCACAGCTCTTCCATATTCCCTATTCACTCTCTAACTTGCTCCCGGACACAGAATTACTAGACGGAGTGAATAGGGAATTCTAGGGAAAGCTCCGTCGGAATGAAAAGAGTTTAATTCCGAACTCAACTTATGAATACGGCCGTATACCACGCAATATGTATAGTAAGTGTGATTCAGAGAAGAAATGAAGTATAGTGTTTTAAGTATAATAAGCTCTCAGTGCTTTCGGAATTCGGACTTCTTCTGACAGTATTTCACGGATTTCAGCAATTCCACGCTATATAGGTAGTGAATTATTGTGATTGGTCCATTTGGAATAGCAGTGATAAATTGTATAAAATGGCTAGCAACTAAACGTTTGAAATGATGTTTTCGAAATTCAATTATATTAAATGTTCTTGTTAAAAGTACATCATTATTTCATCATATAATAAATAAATTATTCAGTATATTATACAAACACGACATTAAAAGATTTTAATAGTATATATTATAGGAATATTTCTGACCAATGATTCAACTAAAATTTGAAATAAATTTTAAAAGATATTACGTATATAGATTATACATTCAATTTATCTTTATTATAACTATAAAATAATCGCATAGTGCACAAATTTTTTTTTACAGGTGGCTGCTAAAAAATTATACATATTATACATATGCTACTTAAGAATATGGCATTTTTGAAAATAATTAATATTTGATAAAAAAACATGTAGAATTTGATTTCTATTGTAATTGTTTTTTTTATACTAGAAAATGATATTTTATAAAATCTCACGCACCATTTTTATTATTTTTTAGTAATAATAAGAAAGAGAAATCATGTATGTTAATTATTATTGTGATCCATCTGAAGACCCTAATTCAAAATTAAACGTCCAAACTCCTATAAAAATATTCGAAATATATTAATATATATAAGGCGTTATAAAATATTCTTCAATATTACTATTACCTTCCGGTGTATTAGTTCGTTTTATTGGGGAGACTTTTTTTTCCTCCTTCATCAGCGGTTTCCTTTGTTTTTGGACCTCTCTATCGTACTGAAACAAATAAAATTTTTTTAATATGAAATGTAATATTTGTGTAAGATAATTATAAAAGACTATATAAAATAAAATCAATATATATATATTACTCGCGTGTTTCTCCAGCAATTAGTGGGATCTTTTGAATAGTTGGGTTTATCAAATAAGTTTTTTTTTTCTGGTTTTTTATTTGTTGAAGCATCCGGTTTATTGATTTTGTCGTAGATCCAGTCGTTCTTTTCATCTTCATATTTCTAAAATATAATTCATATTATCATTAATAATCAAACTTAAAGTGTTTTTATACAAATATATAATGCATATAATATATACACCACATAAATTGATCAATAACTTTTTTAAATAATTGAAAAAAAATAATGAAGAAGCGATATATTGAATGAAAATTACGAGACAAATTTCAAGTCACTAAAAGGATTACTTACATATCTGTGATCTTTTGAAAGTTCCATATTATTGTCACTGTCAAAATTATACGGGCGATGATCCATGTTTGCAGAATGAGAGAACACGGTAGACTGCCAAAATGCAGCTCGCTTACATTAACCTGCAGTAAAGTTATTTGATCCATGATATTGAGTGATAACAATATGGAACTATGAAATAACGTTTCATCTTTCAAGTATTGTATTCTTTAAATACTCTATGTTTATCGGTTTTCATTTAACATTAAGATACTCCTAATATTTTAACATTAATATTATTCAGCCTCGTACATCCTTTAAAAGCCACTAAGTGGTATATCGTATAAAATTTTATGAATTATATCACAAACAAAATGTATTCATTAATCGATTGTTAAAATAAAACAAATTTATATATATATGCTGGAAAGAAAAAATTTTTATTTAATACTAACAATTCTTCATACATGTTTACATGATATAATAATGTTAAAACCGCGGCTCCCGTTCAAATAAACAAGGAATACGCACACTTACCCGCTGCGTTCAGTTACCCCGAATTACTCCATTTGAATTTAATAAATTTTTACAAATAAGTAATGCATATCAATTTTATTGGTTTATTTATGATGTTAAAAAATATTTATATCAAGATTTCACATCATCAGATATGAATTGAAATTAGTTGGTAAAATCCATGATAAAATTCTCATAGAGTGCTTATAGAGTCCACTTGAAATAACTCTTATTGGCTTCTTACGTAGCTCTTTTTGTAGGGCCAATACTGAAAGTATATGTTTATATTTTGTAAAGCATACTTCAGATGAGTAACGATTTATTATTGTTTTAGATTCGTCTCGCGACAAATGAAGATCAAACATTTTAATGTATAAATTGATTTTTTCAGTTTCAGTTGTTGTAATTTACAAAAACTGTTTAACAAATATAAATTAAAATTATATAAATTTAGAGGATTTAAATTATAAGTACTCGGTTCTTAGTTAAGTCAAGCTTGAAGAACTGTACGAAATTTATAAGTTTAATTAGAGAGAAAGTCTTGCGATTGTTCTAGTATAGTTTTTGTCCTGGGATGACTGGTCAGGGCACATGTAATCGAACCTTTACCTAAAGTGTATTGATAGCTTTATCATATATGGTATGGTTCGGAGTCACGTGTGTATGAGTAGGCCATTTCTTCTACAGGATTTTAAGTGTTGACAAGATTCTATATTGCTACGGGCGTTGTTATTTCAAGCCTCGGAAGCAAGCGAGTGCTGTTGCCGGAGAAATAGTCTCGTATTGCATTAAGATATTTTCACGCATCATCTACCCGTCAATGCAATAGGAGCCTTTTTTGGTTTACTGGCTTTTATTCAATATAAATATTAATGCCTAGATTGTAATAGTTTATTTTAACGATTGATATGATTAATAAGGAAGAATGTTAAAATAGTTAATCTTATAACACCCCTCCTCCCCTGGAGGAAGAGTACCGTTAAACGCTCTTATGAATTATAATACGGACATATGGTAAGAGAGTTATTGTTATTACTATCTAACGTTTTTTCTGTAATCTCTTGCATCGATATAATATGCATTGTAATGGAGAAAACTAAAAAATTAATGTAAAATTTGAAGCAAGTAATTATTTTGTAGTACATATTTCATTTTAAGATTAAAAGTTACAATCAGGAAACTTTGCAAAGTCTTACGTTAGTTATACATAAGCAAAACATCCACAAAATATCTGTTTGAAATCGTTACAATAACTATATATGTTTAAAATAGTAGATGTGTCCGATTGATTGAAGGATTAAATTAAATTAAATAAAATTAACAGATGTCCAAAGGTACAAATTTCGTTTGTACCTTTGGACAGCTAGTGAAAATCATTGGGAAATGTACGTAACTCACTTATAAATAAAATTGTTATGTTTCAAATTAATATTTAATACATTTTACATAGATATTCATACTGTTTCACACATGTTTTGCATGTATTGTCGAAAGTATTGCAGGTTTCCTAAATTAAGTAAAAATTCGCAAATTATATTGTGTAACTTGTCTGAATCACAAGGAACGACTGATTCCTTTTTGTAGTTGAGTATCCGTACATTTTGTTTTATAAAAATGCTTTGTTTAAACATACTATACGCTGCTTACGTTTCTGACTGTGCAAAAGTACAAATGTAGACATGTCCGAAGGTACAATCCAGCCACCAGGGCTTATTAAAATATAAATAGTCATAAAAATTACACTTGTTAAGATTAAAATTTGCAATAAGTACCAGCTTGTAGCCAATTAAAAATACAAAACAAAAACAAATCAAAAACATATTTATCTTATCGTATAAGTAGTGTAGCTATGCCGATACTGGAACAGCGGCCAGGGGGTTCGGAGCGCAGGGTCTCCGCCGCGAGAGGCGGGAGGTGTCTCCACTCCTCTGGCGTCACAGCATATTTTTTTTAATTGCTTCAGGAACGTGCTGTAATTTTTTTTTAAGTTTTAGGACTACATTCACCGCCCTCCCCCCCATTATGATCAGATATGGATGTTTTTTATTTAAATATATTGGTGCGCTCTGATGTATTCGAACGTTTCTCAATACGCGCGCGTGGGCTCGCCATTGATACTTTTCGATGAAATTCGGACGTGACGGGTCCCCCGCCCCCACCTTCATTCATATTTTAAATATTTTTTCCACGATATTCTTTCCTCTGTGGAGAGCGTTTGTGGAGAAAGAGAGAGAAAGAGAGAGAAAGAGAGAGAGAGAGAATAGCGGCGTCGGATGTGATACTCGGCTGAGCACAGGGTTTCGCGCTTGTCGGGACCGAGTCCATTGTCCTAACACGAGGTAATATACCTCAACTATATCCCCTCCCCTGATAAGACTCCCTAAGCAGTTTTGGTGCGCTCCACAGCATGTGGAGTGACACGCCATATGCGCGAAGTTTAGTGAGAGGAACACGAGGCGACTCTACTACTACTACTAAGATGAACCCCTTCCCCCCTACTACTACTACTACTACTAGTACTATTAAGATGAACCCCTCCCCCTATGTAAGGATAATGGAGACGAAGAAGTATAATACACATAGATTGTCAGGAAATAAAACGACACATTTAGTGAAAGAGCCCGAAGGTATAAAAAACCCTTTTTATTTTGAAAAGCTCAAATTACAAAGTCTAACTACAATGCTCTTAATCGTGTCTTTGAACAAAATATTTTTAAGTTTGTATATGACACACCGATGCCTCGACAGCCTCGCGTAACCAGGAGGTTGCAGGAGAAGTAGACAGCAACAGCATCTATGATTAAAGAGAGAAAATTATTTTTTATCAGTCTTAACGTTTATTTTTCATGTAGTACTTAATATTAGAAGAGTTTAAACTTTAAATTAATAGAAGTAATTTAAATATATGTATTTGTGTGTGTGTGTGTGTCAAACTCTTACCGGTTAAATATTAAAAAATGTATTGATAAACTCCTCGCTACGTGTAGGAGGCCACCCATCCGAATCTTCAGGATCCTCGTGTTGGAGGTTGGGTGATCCCCAACACCCGTCCTGCATCCAGCGGATTCCGGAAAAATCGAAATCTTTTTGGAATGATATTTCCCAAACGATTTCTTCCTCCCAGTTCTCCTGTTCTATCAATCTACCCTCTCGTATGTAGAGGGTATATTCTATTAAACAGAACAAAGAATATATTAATAATATTGTTGACCTCACTCTTTTCTACTCATGAAATATTATAATAATAATAATATTAATAACTTACCTCCAAGAAGACCTCCTGGACCAAGTATTCTCCTTTCTTCCCAATCTAATTCAGGCTCCTCGGGAAGTATTAGGGGAGGCCTTTCCCCCATTAATTCTTCCCAATCTAATTTCATTTCGATATACATATTTTTCTTATTGATTCGCACTATGTTCAGTGAAGACACTCTAAAGAGCTAATGAGACGTTTCAACAGCGTGTCATTTCCTGCAGTTGTAAAGTCTCTTTATCGGAATTGATTTAAGAGTTAGTTTCTTCCAGGAAAGAAATATGATTCTTTCTTCTCACTCGTCTAAAAGTAAAATAAACAATGGAACCAAAATCATCAAGAGAATGAAAGTAATAGAGATTCAAGATAGAAATATGACGGTGAAGAATTTGGACGAATTTCAGGAAAAAAAAATATACATTTATATTTCATTTCAAAATAATATTTACATAATATAATATAATAATAATAATAATAATATTGCCCCTAAACAGCAGCTGCATCTGTGATTGAAGAGAAAAAGATTTATTATTAGTTTTAACTTTTATTTTCATGAAATACCTAATTTTAGAAGAGTTTAAACTTTTATTAACTCTTACCGATTGGTGGTGGCTGTTAAATACACTCACAACCCCTATATTTACATCGGCTGCATATTGCGCACCCGTAACAGTAACAACCGACGTGCCAGCGCCTGATTTGGAGTGAGTACAGGACCAGGTTCAGCAGGAGCCTCCGGCAACTGACTTGTCACCTGCGGTACCACCCGGAATGGTTTAACAACCGCAATAGGTAACCCTTGGTCGACTAAATCACTTTTAATCGGTAGGAAAACTTCTCTTTTTTCGTAGCCCATTTTTTCACGATGCTCACTGCTACAGAGCAAAATCAGGACTGAAGTGAAAATCGCTTTCCTCTCAGTATTCACAGCAAGTAAAAAAAAAATAAATCTGTGATATTAGCACAATGAAACATTCTGTAGCTGATAATATAATAGAAGCTATTGTAACAAAAAAAGAGGTTATGATGATAGGCTACGTTCAGTATCTATATAGGTTAACTATTGCCAAACCGGGATATTTAAATGGTAATACTTATACAACTACAAGGGTATCGGACACACCCAGCTTAGCCTGTGACAATTGCCGAAAGCTGAGCGGCCGAGTCTCGAGTGTGACGCTATAAAAACGATCAAAACATAAACATTCTTGACAAATGTCATAAGCTAAGATTAAAACTTTTGCAATTTATATTTATCGAGTTAATAATTCATATTTTCGAGTTGTACGTATTTTTACGACGAAACGTAACTATGTAGTTTTTGGACTCATTTTCGTCCTAAAAATACGTGCAATTCGAAAATATGAATTATTAACTTGATAAATGTAAATTGCAAAAGTTTAAATCTTAACTTATGACATTTGAGAAGAGTGTTTATGCTTTGATTGTTTTTATAACGCTCACACTCGAGATTCTGCCGCTCGGCTTTCGGCAATTGTCACAGGCTAAGCTGGGTATGTCCAATACCCTTGTAGTTGTTAGTATTACCATTTATGGAATCTTTGCGCTTATGGGCTAGCAACGCTGACAATAGAATTCTTTCGTTTCATCAAACCCAATTATAAGTGAGGATTTTTAATCGCTAATAACATTTTAATTAAGGCTGCTAGCCTAAAAGTGTTTCGAGCCTTTTTACTCAGAATTTCACCTTCTATCCGAATATCCGGTTTGGCAATAGTTAACCGGACACCCTGTCAACCAAAAATATAATAGTTTTGCATTTTTTGACAATAAATTTTGGTCGATCGATAAATTTTATGTTATTGTTTAAATAATATTATTCTGTCCAAAGGTACAAGAATATCCCCTATTCTATGTGATTTGTTAATAAATCGATCTGGAAGATTTGTTTATTGTGATTGCGTGTAGATCTAACTCCAAATATAAAATTATTTAACATTTTCCAAGGAAAGTAAATTATTATGAAGATCTGTAAGTTCTTTTGAAAAGAATAATATATGTTTTGTAGAAATTAACCGTTAGGGCTAATGCGTTCACCTTTTCAACGCGCCCTCACTTGCCCTATAGGACTGCGCACACTTACCCAACATTCAGGTCAAATGTACAGATTCTGTCTTCTTCTAAATAAAAGTGTTTATTTCTTTAATGAGACGGTTTACAGCAAAATTTCTTTTTGCATTCAATAGTCTAATAAATGCACTGTCTAATCTTCATTTGTTTTTTTTTACTAACCCTTATCTATTAACCCTGACAATCCTCTAACGAGAAAAGTGCGCACACTTGCATCGAATGACTCTATATTAAAATAAAAATTAGTATTTTTAGATGATATTAATTATGAACTCATTTTATTTCAGCTCTTCCTGTTTGCATTTAACTAAAATTGATTTTATTAATCTTTTGCGGTCGAAAATATGACTTCGTTGATAAAGGTTTTTAATTTATTTTAAAAGAAATTTTATTTTTCAGTCTACTGTACATAAATAGGTATCTTATTGTTCTGTAATGTATATGTACGATAATGTCTGGATATGATGAAAGCTCATATTCGCATTTTGGCAACCGTAATAAGAAACGACAAAGCACACCCCTCCTAATCATTTTTCGCAGCGGCATTAATTTCAGGCAGAGCCCTTTTTGTTCTGATCTGTTCAGAGTCAAGCAGTTTTGCAATACTCCTTAGAGAAGTCCGAGCAACAAGTAGTGTCAGAAGTGGGATGATCAGTTTTTTCCTTGGAAATTAGTTGATTTAATTTCTGAACAAATCGGTGGACCTTCAAGTAGTTGAAGAATAGTGAATACCAAGTACGCGCGCGCGCGCGCGAATTCCTTTAAAACAATTATCAGAGAATCCAAACAATCATCAAGGTAATATTGGGTTTCCAGTTAAACGACGAATCATCCGATATAACCATCAGAAGTTCCAGACCAATCATCAATCGGAGTATCCAAATACAATAAAGACATCTGGAGAATATCATACAGCACTTAAATTGAACAGTAATGCAGTCGCTATTAATTCGTTACATCAACTCATCAATGAAAATCACACCAATTGGAATGATAGCATTATTATTATTGTAAGTTTCAATTCTAATTTTATAATTACAAAATCCAATTAAATAAATTACCGAAATGAATAATGTTAGCGCTGAAATAAGCTCGTCACAGAGCATACGATTAGAAGTAGCCGAAAAATTACTGAGTACTTTTAATGGCGATAAATTAAAAATATATGAGTTCTGCGATTTATGCCATAAAGTTAATCCCTTAGTAAAATCTGCTGATAGAGATATCCTTTTTGCTATTATTCAGACTAAAATCACTGACAATTCTAGAACCCTTATAAAAAATAGAATGTTCGAGGGTTGCTGATCCTTGCGAGCTCATTTATTAGATGTATATTCTAAAAGAAGATCACAAGATCAATGTCAGTTAGAATTATTTTCTTGTACACAAAATTGTGATGAAGACGTAAGTCCTATTCAAATAAAGTTGAGAATTGCCTTATAAAATTAACTAATTCTTTAGAAGAATCTTTGACAGTAGCCGAACGTGTTGCTAACATTAAACTCTTATAAACTCAAGCTCCTAAAGTATTTATCATGGGACTCAGTAAGAATATCATTCTACTCTAGCTGACTATATTTAAAGCATTATATCAAGCCTAGCCAAACCGATAGGGACTTACGGTTAGATTTTTCAATGTTCTCTTATAATACAACAAAACATACCTCTACTGAATACACACATTTTGAGTTAGTTTTTGGAACCAAACCTGAGTCACCTACTGCTGTTACTAAAGAACACGAATTTAGGTACACTTACGATAATTATATAGCTGAATTAAAACTTAAAGTACAAAAATTCCATGAAATTGCTAAGGAAAATCTCTTGAAATGAAAAGGAAAAAATAAAGTTTATTATGATAGAAGGGTTAAAAACGAAGATTATAAAATCGGGGATCGTGTCTACCTTCTGAACGAGTATGCCCTAAATCGAAGAAACTAACGCCAAATCATAGTGGACCATACGAAATTTTACATACAAAGTCACCCGTCAATGTAACTCTTTTAATATAACGCAGACACATATTAGTACACAGTAATAGAATTAAAAATGTAGTATGTAAATAAAAGCTATTCAAAATAGTACACTAACTCCTATCGACGTATTTGTAATGTTTTTATCAAAATCGTTTTTCTTTTTTTTTCCAGCGTCTTACACCTAGCTCATGGTGACAATTATCGTGTCAAAACTATGGATCATTCACCTGGATTATTCTATGATGATATACAGTCTTTGAGGTTCTACGACTCCACTTGGAATTTAGTTACATATCTAGATCTGTTGGGTTTCGAAGATAAATTGAGTTTTGCAAATCGTATGTATGATACTACTCTAATGTTTTGCGAGCACAAAAGAAAATACGCATATTGAATTTATCATACTTGCGAATCTCCTATGAGAATTTTGTCACGTACAGTTTCATCAATAAGACTAAAAGAAGATGCACTAAAAGAATTAATTGGACATAAACGGGTTAAAAGAGGATGGTTTAATGCAATTGGAACAACGATTAAAACCATAACCGGTAATTTAGATGACAAAGACGCAGAGTATTATGATGCTGCTATTGATAAATTATCAACTGACGAAAAAGAATTATTCAACTTATTGAAGCAACAAACACAAGTAGTACAAACCACTATTCAAAATTTTAACTTAACTATTTCTAATTTACGTCACAATGAAGAGATTTATAAAACTAATTTTGCTTTTATTGAAAAATACTTAAAAACAGTTATAGAAAGAGAGATAACAATGGAAGAAACGCTTAAAATAAGAACACATTTTGATCTTTTGCACGTCGTCTATAATGACCTTGACAAAGAATTTTCTACATTGATAAATGCTGTACTATTTGTTAAACAAAATTCCTTACATCCAGCCATAATAACACCGCATCAACTTATAAATGAACTCCAAAAGACCATCTCGTATTTACCTGCTGGAACAAGCTATCCTTTGACACTCAATATTCACAATGCACACGAATTTTTAAATCTTATTAACTTACAAGTCTATTATTCCAATAATAAATTAGTATATATAATTTCGAATCCTCTAGTATCTGAAATGAAATTTAGATTATATCAATTGATTCCATTACCAGTAAAATTTAATGAGGAACATTACTTGTTCATATTACCGTCAGTTAAATTTCTTGCTATATCAGAAACGAAACTTCAATATTCACCTGTAGATAATCCTGAAGAATGTAAAACCACATCGGATAAAACATATATTTGTAAACTCTTGAAAGGGATATTCATTAGCCACATTAATCCTATTTGCGAAACTGAATTCTTACAACCAGTAAAATCAATACCTAAAACGTGTGATACTAGAATTTCTAATATCAATACTGAAATATGGTATAATTTATATAGTAAGAATCAATGGATTTATGTATTACCTAAAGAAATTTATGTATCAATAAGTTGTCCAAATGCACCTATTGCAGATGTTCTCTTATCTAAGGTCGGAATTCTACAATTATCGCCTAATTGTAAGGCTCATACTCCTAAAGCAATGATAAAAGCCTATAAATCGTTTGAAAGCAATTTTACGTCTTATGTGCCTCCGTTGAATATTACTAATGACGACTGTTGTATTGATCTAAAGGAAACTAATCTTACCTCTATTAAGTTGGATCACACTCTATCAAAAATAAACTTAGATAATTTGGAATTTGCGAGTCAAAAATTAGACCAAATCTCGAAAGGAGCTGACGAATTACTGAAACATCGACTTGTCACTAAAATGGTCAGCTTCCTAACATACTTGATTTATGCTATTCTAACCATAATTATTCTTTATATATTATATTCAATCTTAAGACGATGTTTACGACTGTTCAAAACCTCGAATGTACACGGTCATGATAATGATGGTGATAATGACTCTGCAAATTGTTTGACCTTTAACATGTGTAATAGGAATCGAGCGCAAAATGACATTCCTATGGTAGAACCTCGTATCATAGGAAAAAACCAAAATTTGCGCGATACCACAGATACATCTCAATTAGGAGCGTTTAGCGATGACCAACTCGAAGAAGAGTTACACAACCGTCGGTCTCAGCTTCGTACAGGGACATCTAATCAAAACGATAATATGCGGAACGACGAAGAATTCGTTCCTCGTAAGCCTATGCGCCGCACCAGTAGACTTACGGATAATATTAAAGATTCATGTAAACTTTTGCGTAAAATAAACCTTTCCCGAAACAAAATTTTAAGTCTCCCTCAGTTCTAAAAAACCCTAAAGAGTTCTGAAATAATTATTTTTACTTCTACAATAACATTTCAATCCTTATGTTCGAGATTGGGAGGAGCAGAAAATGTTGCGAAGTAGATTCCGCATTTCTCTGTTATATCTCCCATCTCTATTGCACTCACAATAGACGGCTAGACCGACAGCGTCTAGTCGCTCTATCTGTCTCTCTCTCCGCGGCGCGCTTGCGCGTCTTCTGGCCCTGGCGCGTCGCGGCCGCGAAGCGACACTACTTGCGCGCTTGGCCACTAGGTGGCCAGCGCCCGCGGCAGCTCTCTCGCTGGCAAGATTAGTGTCGCGTAATTATATAGATGGGTCCTTGATAAGGACCCATCGCACCTCAGCCTTGCTCGACAGCCTGCCTAATCAGCAGCAACAGAAGCAGCTTTTCTCGCCTCCACGGCCCACTTTTGACGCCTCCACGGCAGCGCCTCCACTTGGCCATCAAGAGCGCCTCCACCGGCGAACTCATTTGGGAGCATACTTTGGTAAGTATCACCCACCACCCACTGCCTACCAAGAGGGGACTTCCCCTCTGCGGCACATTCCTCCCTCCTTAAGGGAGATTTCTCCGGGGACTGCCCGGGAGAAATTCAACCCTCTCCTTCCCCTCCACACTGCCTCCGAGGACTACCTCGGACCCAGTGTTCCGACCCCCAAGTCCAGGGCTCTCGACGAGTCGGGTAGTGGGAGGGGTAGAATTCACCCTAGGGGTTGGGGTGGCTCGGAGCCACTAGAGCTCTTGGAGAAGGCGGCCGAAGGGCAAGGGGACTTCCCCTTCCCTAAAACCACTTCTCCAACTTCGCTTCCTCCCGGGGCTGGGGATTTTACTAGGGAATACCCTAGGGAAATTGTCCAGTCCGGGAGCTTATAAGTCCGCGCTCCTTTCTGGGGAATTCTAGTCTCTGGGGTTCTTGGGAAACTTCGTTTACCGAAATTCCCTGGAATTTGACGACGACAAATTCCCTAGGAAGTCGATTATTTTAACTTAGCGGTTCTTTTGTAAAATTAGTGTAAATTTTTGTATATATATTTTATTTATTAAATAAAAACTCCTTTACCACATAACCTGGCTTTGAATACTTTATTTTAGAATAAGGCCTTCCTTTCTGACCACAGGTTCGGAGCCAACTTGAGGCACTGTTTCGCACAAATTTATGGTCCTTCGAGCCGGATTTCCGGCAAAAAACGTTCGAAGTGCATCAGTGTTTTTAAGTTGGAGATTCTGACTGTGTTAGGATTGTGGTTTGTTCTGGAATAGAGATTCAAGATGACTACACCTAGCTCAGGGGAATTACTAGAAGCGATCAATTACGTGCCCATGATTCGGGATGAATTCGTTCGGTTGGTCGTTAACATTAAGAAACGTGGAGTACGCAACTTCACCCTCCCTTTCTTGGAGGATAGGCTTGCGGCCGTCGAGAAGTGGCTTAAGGTGTTGCATAAAACTCACGTTAAGATCACTACTCATACTAAACCGGCTGAATTAGCTAAAATGGATTACGTAACCGAAAGTTGGTATGAAGCGGCCCTTGATGCCCATAGTGACGCGGAAGAATACATCCTAGGACATTTAGATGAACTTCGCTCCAATCAGGTGATGCCAGCATCAGGTCCCACGGCGCCTTCAGGCGAAATAAACCACATTAGGCTTCCAATTATCGATTTGCCGAAGTTTTCCGGGGATTATTTAGAATGGAACAACTTTTATGAAACATTCAGTTCCATTGTTCATGAAAAGGCATATGTCTCCGGGCGAGACAAGTTCCACTATCTAAAATCTTGCTTGCAAGGTGAAGCGGCTACGGTTATTAAATCTTTAGCGATCACCTCCGAGAACTATGAGATAGCATGGGACACTCTAGTAGCTAGGTATACTGACAGACGAATGATCACGGACACGTTCTTGGACCAGATCTCGCAAGTCCCCACGCTTCGGGGTGACAATTTTAAAATTCTCAAGGAAGTTAGGGACTCGGTCACGGTTGCGCTCAACGCCCTCAAAACTATGGGTTACGGCGTCGATCATTGGGATCCCATCATTGTTCATTCACTGAAGAACAAACTGGATGACACCCTCCGCTTGGCCTGGGAGATGTATCTGGGAAGCAGCAAGGATTATCCCACCTTTCTTCAATTTTCGGAGTTTCTAACGCGTCACATTAACTCTTTGCAATCATTAGGTAACAAACCTAAAACTTCCAAAAAGGAATCGGGGAGATCCTTGAAGTCACACGCTACTAGCGTGAATAGTACCGGTTGCGCTCACTGTGGTAGTAACCATTTCTTGTATCAGTGCAAGGACTACCTTGCATTGACCCCTCAGGCCCGTTCAAAGTTCGCATTTTCACAGAATCTTTGCATCAACTGTCTGAGGCCCGGGCATAGTTGCTCCAATTGCTCTTCTTCGTCACGATGCAGGAAATGTAGTAAAATGCATCATACTTTATTACATTTTGACAAATCTGGCACCGGGGGGAGCAAGGCACGGGGGTCTACCCCCGCGGTCAACTCCTTTTCCGAGCCAGAACCCTCTAGCTCGAATACTACAACACATCTTAGTGTTTCCGACACCCGATCAGTGCTGTTGGCCACTTTCTCTGCCAGAATCGACGCTCATGACGGTTCTCGTATTATAGTCCGCGGTTTAGTTGACACAGGCTCTGAAACTTCCTTTATTTCGGAAAATCTAGCTCAGCAGCTACGGGTATCACGAAAACGTGTCAACGCGACCATTCATGGCGTCTCTCTGAATTCGGCTCAAAACGTTCGCGCAGAGGTACAGATTACGCTTCATTCTCTATCACGACACGGTGTCTCGTTGGACGTAACTGCATTGATCTTACCCAGGATTACTCAGTATATGCCTCCGACTTATTCTCCGTCGTCCTTTCCAGCACTTAGCGAAATTGATCTGGCTGATAACTTCGCTTCAACCAGGGCTCCAATTGATGTGCTCATTGGTGCAGACTATCTTGCAGCATTGATGGAAGGCCCGTACATGCATTCTCCTGATCATACGTTGCTTGCTCAGCGGACTATTTTCGGGTGGATCGTTTCGGGGGTCGTACCCAAGGCTGGTCGCTCTCATTGTGTCACGGTGCATCATTGCTTTGAGGTAGAAAAAACTCTTCGCGACTTCTGGGAACTGGAAGAAGTTCCGGAAGTCAAACCCATGTCCACAGAGGACTCCCTCTGTGAACAACATTTTGTGAATACGGTATCACGCACCTCTTCAGGTCGTTTTGTCGTTGCTTTACCTTTTCGATCTGACATCGAGAAGCACAGCTTAGGTTCTTCCTCTCGGGTGGCAGAGAAAACCTTAAAACGAATACTTCGGCGATTGGAAACCTCTCCAGAACAAGCTGAAAGTTATTCTCACTTCTTACAGGAGTATCAAGTGTTAGGACATATGTCTCCTGTTCCTTTGAACTCTGATTTTCGCGTCTTTCTGCCTCATCATGCCGTTTTTAAGACCGAGAACCAGAAGACAAAGATTCGCGTTGTATTCAACGCATCTTCTAAAACCTCTACTGGCGTCTCGCTTAATGATACGCTATTCATTGGACCCAAACTCCAACAGGACATCACGCGGATCCTGATGAATTGGCGTTCCTTTCGTTATGTAGGCGTCACTGACATTGTTAAAATGTTCCGACAGATTCTTGTGCGTTTTGAGGACCGCAAGTATCAGAACATTCTATGGAAGTCTGATTCCGGTGAGCTTCAGGCCTTCGAACTCAACACGGTGACCTACGGTACTGGACCGGCACCGTTCCTATCCTCGCGAGTTTTGCGCGAATTAGCTTACACGGACGGAGCTAACTTCCCTCTCGCGCAGGATGTGCTTTTAAATTCTACTTATGTAGACGATATACTTTTTGGGGCCCATGACTTACAGCAACTTAGTTCGGTCAGGGAACAACTCATCGCTCTACTGGCAAAAGGGGGCTTCTCCTTAAGCAAATGGGCATTCAATCAACCGGGGTCTTCCCCGCTTGAACCTACCGAGCTGCATTCTTTCTTTGAGGATCCTGCTGGATCAAGTAAAGTCTTGGGCATATATTGGGATCACGGGGATGATAGCTTCCGCTTCCGTGTTTCTCCTTCACACATTGGTGTACTAACCAAACGCATCCTCTTATCAGAGAATGCTAAGATCTTCGATCCATTGGGATGGATTTCTCCAATAGTCATCACTCTAAAGCAGTTAATGCAATCCACCTGGTTGCTTAAACTCTCTTGGGACGAAGAAATTCCTGAGCCTATTCAGTCAAAATGGCTCAAGTGCTATGAGCATCTCCGAGACTTACAGACTTTACGGATTCCACGGTGGACCGGACAATCACTTACTACTGGAAAACGCGAATTAATTGGATTTTGTGACGCCTCAGAACTTGCGTACGGCGCAGTCGTTTATGAACGCCTCACTGATGAGGACGGTAACCTCTCGGTACATTTAGTGATGTCCAAAACAAAGGTCGCTCCGATCAAGACCACTTCAATCCCTCGTCTGGAGTTGGTCGCAGCTGCCCTTCTAGTCAAGTTATTGGTTCACGTCAAGGGAAGCTTGGTCGGGAGTTGTGATGCGATTCGTGGCTATTCGGATTCGCAAGTCGCGTTAGCCTGGATAGCAAAGCAACCTGTGCATTGGAAGACGTTTGTGGCTAATCGCGTTTCATATATCCAAACACATTTATCGGAAGCCAGTTGGCATCATGTACCCACTAAGTTGAATCCTGCAGACTTGTGCTCAAGAGGAACCAGTGCTCAACAGTTATCAGAGGACTCACTTTGGTGGCATGGGCCTGCTTTTCTCCGTGAGCACACCGCAAATCCCGTTCAGGTCTTTGAAACCACGGAAGAAAGTCGGAAGGTAGCGTTAACCGCTCAATTCGACACAACTGAGTGTTGGTTTTTTGATAAGTTTTCGTCTTGGTCTAAACTGGTCCGAGTTATGGCCTATGTTCTTCGATTTGTTCAGCGGACCAGAAAAAACGACCAATGGGAGGACTCCCTCCTGTCTGCAACGGAAATTCGTAGTTCGATTGAAGCCTTGGTAAAGGTTGTTCAACGAACGCACTTCGCGAGCGAAATCTCAGCCTTGAGTCATGGGTTACGTTTACCGTCGCGGTCAAAGCTTCTTTCCTTACACCCGGTCATTGATTCACAAGGAATTTTAAGAATAGGGGGGCGGCTTCGGAATGCCGAAATTTCTGAACACATGAAACACCCCATTATTCTTCCGGATTGCCACTTAACGGCCATACTCATTAGGCAAACGCACCTAGATACACTTCACGGGGGGCTCCAACTAACTTTGTCCACGTTGCGACAAAAGTTTTGGGTCGTGAATGCGCGAAATCTAGTAAAATCATGCGTTCACAAATGCGTCACGTGTGTTCGCGAACGCGCTAAACTCGGTAACCAGCTTATGGGATCACTCCCTGCCGCTAGGGTTTCGCGAAGCTTCACTTTTGAACACACCGGAGTAGACTATGCTGGGCCTTTCTTAGTTAAATTGCATCACGGTCGTAA
This sequence comes from Prorops nasuta, assembly GCF_024137725.1. Lineage (NCBI taxonomy): Eukaryota > Metazoa > Arthropoda > Insecta > Hymenoptera > Bethylidae > Prorops > Prorops nasuta. The sequence continues at coordinate 921,453 of NW_027116821.1, read as the reverse complement.
CGCAAAATCCATGAAATGTTACGTGGCAGTGTTCGTATGTCTATCCACCCGTGCTGTTCACTTGGAACTCGTTTCTCGATTGGATACCGAGGCCTTCCTCGCTGCGCTGTCTCGATTCATTTCTCGTCGTGGAAAACCCGCCGTTATGTACTCAGACAACGGCCTTAATTTTCAAGGAGCGGACGCGGAACTAAAACGCGCCTACCGATGTGCCTTAGAAGCCGCCCGCGCTCAACCCACCGAGTCCAGCCGTGAAATCGAGTGGAAATTCATTCCGGTCGCTACTCCCCACTGGGGCGGTCTTTGGGAAAGTGCTGTAAAAAGTATGAAACACCACCTGAAGCGCTCCCTTGGAGTTTTCGTGCCTAATTTCGAGGAAATGACCACACTACTGACTAAGATTGAGGCCTGCCTAAATTCACGACCTATATCGCGGTTACATGATGATCCAGAGTCTTTGGACGTACTCACTCCGGGGCATTTCTTGTCAGGACGGGCGTTAAATTCCCCCCCTGAACTTTCCACCTTGGATTTACGCGAATCATCATTAAACCGTTGGCAAACCGTGAATCGAATCACCGAGACATTTTGGAAGAAATGGTCTTCCGAATACTTACATACTCTGCAGCATAGGCCGAAATGGCAAAATTCTAACTCGGAATTTGGTGAAGGAGATCTAGTTCTCGTTAAAGTACCTAACAACCCCCCGCGCATGTGGACCTTGGGGCGGATTCTCAAACTAGTTCCTGGAGTAGACGGGGTAGCTCGCGTAGCGATAGTTAAAACCGCGAGAAAAGAGATTCAACGGAGTCTCTCGCAACTCTGTAAACTCCCTTCTTAACCCTCGTTTTGGGTCGTATCAGGGTCTATCTTTACCCTGCTTTCCGGCATCCTGGGACTCTTCAGGTTGTCATCTTTCCTTTTCAAGCTTCCTGGGACTCTTCAGGTCGCTTAACTTTCTCCTTCTGGGTTTCCTGGGACTCTTCAGGTTACCACCTCCCTTCTCGGGCGTCCTGGGACTCTTCAGGTCGTCCTGTTTCCTGTTCCAAACCTTCGGAACACCTATGATTCCGCCATGTCTTTTCTTCCAAAACTCCAACAATACTTACTGAGTCTTCGTACTCATCATTTGCCTTTTTTGGTGCAGCGATATTTTAGCATGGCGGATTATCCATGGGCCCACCTACTGGGAGTAGGATATGAGGACGAGGGGGACGACGTCCTAGAATTACATGCCCCCCGGGAGGAAAGTGAATTTCGGCGGCTGTTCAGCCATGTCCTCCCGGCGGGGCCAAATGAGGAGCCGGCACCGCCACCACCTCCAACCCCCACAACAAGACCGCGGGCGAGACGGCAGAGGCCCGTCATCGCCTCAAAGAAGAGCATTGCCTCGGCGAACTGGTCTGGGAAAGTCCTCGACGATCCCAGCGCCAGGGAGCTCGAGCGCAATGCTCAAAAAATCCGAGTCCGGGCATTCGGGCAGGAGATAGAGGTGCCCCTCTATACGGCCCTGAAGTTGCGCCGATGGAAGGCCTGGGCCCCGCAGGGCAAAATAACCCTGCGGTGGTCGCCGGCCTTGGAGCTTCATTCAGCGAAGCTCCATATGAAGCTGAAAAAATAGTCGTCTCGTCCTTATCTGTTTTTATATCTTTTATTTTTTTTTTGTTTTTTTTTTTGTAAATAAAATTGTTTTAAACGGATTACACTCTTTCTTCCTTGTTTTGACGCCATCGCGTCAACGGGGGGAGTTTGTTCGAGATTGGGAGGAGCAGAAAATGTTGCGAAGTAGATTCCGCATTTCTCTGTTATATCTCCCATCTCTATTGCACTCACAATAGACGGCTAGACCGACAGCGTCTAGTCGCTCTATCTGTCTCTCTCTCCGCGGCGCGCTTGCGCGTCTTCTGGCCCTGGCGCGTCGCGGCCGCGAAGCGACACTACTTGCGCGCTTGGCCACTAGGTGGCCAGCGCCCGCGGCAGCTCTCTCGCTGGCAAGATTAGTGTCGCGTAATTATATAGATGGGTCCTTGATAAGGACCCATCGCACCTCAGCCTTGCTCGACAGCCTGCCTAATCAGCAGCAACAGAAGCAGCTTTTCTCGCCTCCACGGCCCACTTTTGACGCCTCCACGGCAGCGCCTCCACTTGGCCATCAAGAGCGCCTCCACCGGCGAACTCATTTGGGAGCATACTTTGGTAAGTATCACCCACCACCCACTGCCTACCAAGAGGGGACTTCCCCTCTGCGGCACATTCCTCCCTCCTTAAGGGAGATTTCTCCGGGGACTGCCCGGGGGAAATTCAACCCTCTCCTTCCCCTCCACACTGCCTCCGAGGACTACCTCGGACCCAGTGTTCCGACCCCCAAGTCCAGGGCTCTCGACGAGTCGGGTAGTGGGAGGGGTAGAATTCACCCTAGGGGTTGGGGTGGCTCGGAGCCACTAGAGCTCTTGGAGAAGGCGGCCGAAGGGCAAGGGGACTTCCCCTTCCCTAAAACCACTTCTCCAACTTCGCTTCCTCCCGGGGCTGGGGATTTTACTAGGGAATACCCTAGGGAAATTGTCCAGTCCGGGAGCTTATAAGTCCGCGCTCCTTTCTGGGGAATTCTAGTCTCTGGGGTTCTTGGGAAACTTCGTTTACCGAAATTCCCTGGAATTTGACGACGACAAATTCCCTAGGAAGTCGATTATTTTAACTTAGCGGTTCTTTTGTAAAATTAGTGTAAATTTTTGTATATATATTTTATTTATTAAATAAAAACTCCTTTACCACATAACCTGGCTTTGAATACTTTATTTTAGAATAAGGCCTTCCTTTCTGACCACAGGTTCGGAGCCAACTTGAGGCACTGTTTCGCACACCTTAAAAATCCTATTTTAATTCTAACTAAACCTAAACAATCCTCCAGTAAGGCTTTAGAAGAATTTTAATGTAGCCAAATCTTCTTCGATCCTTAAAAATATTATTTAATTCTTTTTACAACTTATAAAATCTTTCAATAGACTTTTCCAGGATTTCTTAGCATTAATCAAATTGCTATTCTTTTATAGCCCTCTTAACGCTTAAAAGTTTACATGTTATATTGTGATATATATATATGCAATAAATTAAACAACCAATTACTCATTTACATTTATTTTAAGGATTATATAACATTTCCGAAGGGATAAACACATTTTTTGAAAATATATGAGAAATAGATTCCTAGAAATTTGTAACACCGTTAACAATGGTAATAAACATTTAAATTAACAAATGTTCTCATAGGTATACTCTGACACTCTGAGATCTGATCGTTTTTACGCGTGGGATCCTGAAAAGTTCAATTTTAAACCAATACTTTGTTAAATAGCAAATAGCCGAGTGGGTTAAAAGCTGGATTAGTATTCACAGGGTCCCAGGATCGAATCCCGTCAAGAATGATATGATTTTTTCACAAGGAAAAATTAGATAGTTCAGCTGAAAGGTACGTCATGACTATATATATATATATATATATATATGTATGCTGTAAAATTATAAAACCTTTCATGCCAATACAATGTACATTGTACATTAATCTACACGTATAGGTTGAAATAATTTAAAGTATAAAAGAGAGGTACAATTTGATACAGTGTAAGTATAACTGTATAGGTTTCTCCTTAATGTTAGAAAGTAGTTTTTGTTGCAAAACATGTAAAACTATATATTTCATAGTGTATTATAGAAATAACACACCTTAAAATGGATCGGAAATGAGTACAAGAAATGAATGCATTTATGTGCATGAAAACAATACACTTATGATTTGCAGTGTACACTTTAAAATATAATGAAATTCACAGTTATATAGGCTTAATATTTAATTAATCTAAAGTTTTATAAATGCCTAACGTATGAAGAATCTAAATCCTAAATTCTCCACTATCAAGTCTACCGGAAGACTTAAAAACGATTGTGCAGGAATTTAGAAATCTTATTGAGTTATAAACACTGCTGAATTGTTCACTTTCCGATACTTGTCTGACTTTTGTAGGATTTGGTTTGTATACAAAATAGCTTCTGGTATAATTCTAAATTATCCTTTTGATAGTAACGTTTAGGTTTATAGTAGATCTTAGATTTTGACTCGGGTTACTATGTCACCAGCACACTAGGGGGGAAGGTTAATGTATATTTACAACTATTTGTAGCATATTGTAATTTTTGTAATGAAGCATGCAAATAGCAATATGGCTCATTATTTTATAATGAAATGCCCTTGATCGTGTAAGATGAAATACACTAAGGGCCATTTCAACCAGACATAGTTAAGCTAACCACGAGTTAAACAGGTATAGCTTATGTCACGGACACTATTTGTTAGCTTGAGTTTAGCAAATTAAACCTCCGTTAAAGGTATGGTTGAAACGGGCCTAACTGCTTTAACTATATGCTAAAAACTATATGAAAGCAAGCAAATAAGCTGGAAAATGGTTAAGAAAATCCTTTCATATATTTCATTCCATGAAAAAGTATCCTCCTCTTAAAACTAATGAACGAATGACAAGCATGAAAACATTATAAGTAACTTCATTATCTTTGAGTGCTCTGATTGGAAGGACGAAAAACTTACTCCCACCTAATGTCATCCGATATTCAAGCATGCTTTTATTTCAAAGGGGAAGAGATATTTTGAAGTAAGAAGCAGTTAGTGCTCGGGAGTGAGTTGAAGATAAAACATTAAGTTTCGATAATTACAATATTTAGGCGAAGAGAGAAAAAGGAAAAAACAAATAAAAGAGTGGTGTACACATTTCAGGCTTTGCAGAAATAAACGAGTAAGTATGAGGATTTATCTTTTTTAATTAGAAAACTCCCGTGAAAAGCTATATTACTTTGAACGATTAATTTTTTTTTAAAGTAGAAAAAAATTTATTATATTTTTCAGAATTTGACAGAGTAACATTTGTACAATATTTGGTGAAACTTTTCGTAAACATTTCTGAAAATTTGCAATATTATCCACCTTGTATTAGAACGTCATTTACAATTGATCGAATTAACGTAATTTCTATTTTAACGCAGCGTTTTAAAACGGAAGATACTTTTTATAATAAAAGACAAAAATTAAAACTTCTAACAAATTAATGTTATCGCATGACAATACAAGTCAAATTTACTCTACTTCTTAGTTAAATAGTCGTTTCATATTTAATAATTAACTCCATAATACACACTAGCAAATAATTTTTTACATTACGTGTTACCTTTATTAGACAGCATTTATTGCTGTTAAAATTAAAAATAAAAGATCTGTATAATTTTTCTTAACAATGCTATAACCATTCTAAAGAATTAAGTACATTAATAATACTTTTAAGAGGTTCCATTTATCGATACTACATAAGAAGAGCAGTAATATGTTGCTCCAGCGTAACATTCCTATTTCTAGCCGGATTTTTAAATGTATATACATTTTTAAAACCGTCATGAAATTATCTAGTGATGTACGAGAAAATGTTATGAGAAAATTGATTAATTTGCGCTTTTATGCAAAAGGAAAATTCGACTGTTTCTATTCTGTAGTATATATATAAACGGATGTCCGTTAATAGTGTTGTGAATGCGCCTATTACTTCGAAGGGTGAAGCTTTATGAAGAAAAATTGTTTGGTGTGCATTTTTTTTATTTTTAGAGGAATAAATGATGACTAAGTAAGGTTACACGTTATTAATGATTAAAATGATTTACTATAATATGTAATGGAGTAAAGTAATAAATATAAATCAAATTCTTACTTAATAAGTATAGTAAATTTGGCTTCCTATCAAGTAGTAACAACTAATTGCTGCAACTTGTAACGTTGCTGTCTTCTTATGAAAGAAGTATTTCGTTTTAAAACGCTACGTCAAAATGGAAATAACATTAATTCGATCAATTATAAATGATGTTCTAATACAGGACGGAGAATATTGAAAAGCTTTCTCTTCAAACGTTATAATTTATTTAGCAATAAAATAAAATGTGCCTGTAGTTAGTCTAGCATTGTTAAGAAAAGTTTGGGCATTATACTACGTGTTTTATTTAAAACTATAAAAAAATAGTTGTTGCAGTTTGTATATACCAGTAAATTTAAGTAAAAAGAAGTAGGGATTTGTATTTTTGTATACAACTATTATACTGATGTTTAAACAATATATAACTTAATGAACTGTCTATAAACTTGAGATTTCACGCTTCAGTTTAAAAATAACATCATTGTATTATTCTTGATAGCTGAGTTAACCTTCATGAAAATTTATCTGTTCCTACTGAAAGAAATTTGTAAATTATAAAATTTTTTAGTAGCGTATTATCAATTGCACCGTAATATTTAGCACTGATGTGAAACAGAAAAGTTTCAAAGTATAAATTTTCAGGAATTGTAAATCCAAATTATTTACAAAATATAGTTTAAATATTACTCTTTTCTATATCTGTCATTTACATTATAAATTATGTGTTGTATAATATTAATAAAAAATATGAAATTTCATTTTTGTAACCTCCGAAAGATATATTACTCAAATCAAACGTATATCATCAATTTTCGTAAATCTAAATTCATTAATTATGTCGTTCTTAACAATTTGTAGGATTGTTAAAATGGAATCCAATGTTCCAATGATTGAAGAAGTTGTGGCTGTAAGAAGGAGGGACCAAAGGTATCGGAATGAATGGGAAACGATGGATCCCTACAAATATTGGCTTCGACGTAATGTTTGCGGTGAAAAAGCATATTGCATAAAGTGCAAACAGCCGCTGACCCCCCATTGGGGTGTAATACGAAAGCATGGTGATAGTCAAAAGCATATTGATACAACGGGATTAGAACAATACAGAGAGGAGGAAAACACAGTAACAGCAGCAGTTGCAGATATGAAGGTGAAAGTGATTAAATTGGAATTAACTTTGACAGCTTTTTTTGTGGAACATAATATAGCATTTCGCATAGTAGAACATTTAGTACCTCTTTTGAAACATTCTTTTCCGGATGTACAAGTAATACAAAAGTTACGTTTAGGAAGAACAAAGATATCAGCACTAGCAGGTGTAATAGCAACATCATATAATAATAAATTATGTAATATTTTAAGAAAAAGTAAATTCAGTATATTGACGGATGAAAGCACAGATGCTTCTACTACAAAAGTAGCTTGCATTATAGTCAGATTTTTCGATGAAGAATTGCAACGCGTTCGTTGTGCTTTTTGGGAATTAATTGAAATTTATACAGATATCGATAGCAATGAATCAGCTGACAGTTTATACACAAATATTATTAATTCATTTGCCGGTTCTAATATTCCTCTAGAAAATATAATCGGTTTTGGAGCAGATGGATGTAATACGATGATGGGAGCTCACAATTCCGTAGCATCTAGATTTATTCGCGATTGTACCGGTATTACTATTTTGAAGTGCATATGCCATACTGCACACTTATGTGCCAGCTATGCATGTAAGACACTACCAAGAGAATGTGAAGAGCTAAGTAGAAATATATATAATTTTTTTAAAAATAGTAGTAAACGTCAACATCAGTTGAAAGAATACCAAATTTTATTGGATATTGATGTACATAAGATGTTACATGCTTCTCAAACGCGATGGCTATCATTAAAATTAGTAGTAGATAGAATATTAGAGCAATGGGAGCCACTGAAAATGTATTTCACGCAGCAAAGGATGGTAGAACATTCGGTAACAGCGGAAACAATTTATAAATCACTCACACATCCATTCATCAAATGTTACTATTTATTCTTGCAATGGGTACTTCCTAAGTTTACTGCATTTAATTTATATTTTCAATCCGATAAAGTTGTAGTTCCATTACTTTATTCATCAGCAGTTAGATTTTATAAAGATATGCTATTGTTCTATATGAATTGGAGTTATGTAGATAATACAGATATATGGGACATTGATCCTTCTAACGAACATCACTTCCGATCTTTAGATTCAATTTATGTAAGTATTTTAGTAAATGCAGAGTTGAATAAACCCAATGTAATGATATACAGGGAGGTTCTCTAACGGCGGCATATAGGAGATTCGTGTTAGTTGACTATAGGGCTCAGGATGATGGTATCTGAGAGCGCTGATTGGTCAATATCATGTAGTGCCAACATGAAATGGTCCGTTACCAATAGATGAATACGAAAAATGAGACCCATCCGCCATTTTGGAGTAGAGAAGTGTTTACATGCTAGTTGTAGAAGAAAGAGGTGTGAAATGGAAAAATGTCAAATAGTGAGGTTACTAAAGTAAAAATGGAAAATAATGAATGGAAAGTAAGAATATTCGAACTTTCCATTCATTATTTTCCATTTTTACTTTAGTAACCTCACTATTTGACATTTTTCCATTTCACACCTCTTTCTTCTACAACTAGCATGTAAACACTTCTCTACTCCAAAATGGCGGATGGGTCTCATTTTTCATATTCATCTATTGGTAACGGACCATTTCATGTTGGCACTACATGATATTGACCAATCAGCGCTCTCAGATACCATCATCCTGAGCGCTATAGTCAACTAACACGAATCTCCTATATGCCGCTGTTAGAGAACCTCCCTGTACACGGAAGAAATAGCTATATTTCGCAAAACAGTTTTAAAATTTTACATAGAGTCATGTAAAGAAATAAGAAAACGTTTTGATTTTAACGACCAGCGGTTAGCACAATTAGAATGCTTCATTCCTGCCTACGCTATAGATGGTCGTTTTCATGAAAAAGTACAGACGTTAACTGCATTCATGCAAATGTTTCCCCGTATTTTAGATTATAACTCGCTCGAAGCCCAATCGGTTGACGACGAATGGCGTCTTTTGCCCACCACACAATTTCCTCCCGAAATAAGAGAAGAAACAATAATAGATCAATTTTGGGTAAAAATTAAGAATTATGAAATATTGCCAGGTCATGCAGATTTCAAAAATATATCCCAGTTTGTTTTAAATGTTCTCTGTTTGCCTCATTCCAATGCTGAATGCGAACGACTGTTCAGCAAAGTTAACTTGACAAAAACAAAAAATAGAAATAAATTAAAAACAACGACCTTGAGAAATAATTTATGTTCGTGGGAATATATAAAGATTACTGGTACTTGCAAAGAATTTGAACCCACGATTGATATGATAGATCACTGCAATCAAACCATGTACAATTTGTAACGAGGTTCTCTTGTTACGTATCAAGATACCGGATTTAATAAAGAAATTAAAGAAAAGCTAACGATTAGTAGTGGTTATTTCAAACCCTACATTACCGACTCGGTGCATAGGTTTCCGAGTGGACAGAAAGTACCGTCTAGGAACATCCCTGTGGACCGTCAGAAGACCGGATGAAAAGACCGGCGCTCCACTTAAAAGTCCAAGCCGACCAAGCGAGCAAGGCAGGGCTGTGCCAAGTAACTTGGTGGCTTGAGACGAGGAGAAGTGGGCACAGGGACTCCTGCGAAAGGCGAATTCTCTAGTCCCCTGAGGAGGGGGAAATAAGAGAGTGAGTCGGGCCTGGGACGTCGCGCAAGGCGGACGTACACCACACCGGCTCACCGATGAGTGTGTCCGTGTGCGTGAGGTGAGCTTGCTCCCTACGCAACGAACACACTGTATGCTATCGATGCATAAGGGACCTGTGCAGGTATGGTAGGTTTCTGCTGCATGCCGGGTGCCGCCGCTAAGTCCATGGCAACGCGCATGGCACCGCGGACTTGGGCATTGCGGGGATGCACCACCCTGACAGGCCCTTATTAGAAAAGATCACGATAACGTTCTCGTCTCCTCACCTCCCCTCATATGTATGAGTGGGTGGGTGGGAGAGTGTGTCTATTGTCGCGAGGCTCGGGCTACCTGTAAGGAACCCTCCCCTCTCTCCACGACCTAGCACACTGAGCAAACCAGGCTTCCGTACCGTCCTCTATGCACTACCAATCAGCCCATTGGGAAATGCATACGACTGGAATGGCGGGGTAAGACCCCTATGTTAACGATGGGTTGTTGGTCACCCACACGACCAACTGGTGCCCTGAAAGTACCGAATGCAAGGACGGCCGAAGGTAATAGGAAGATAGCTATCACGATCAGCCCATCGTGGTAGAAGAATCCATTACAAATGGCGCCCAACGTGGTTTTATGTAAATTAAATTATTGAAGATTTTGATAATCTAAATAAGCCATGTGTCCGAGCATAAATATCGTCAGTAAAAGACTGAAAAACATGAAACACATGATTGTCAAGAGAATTTACTCATGAGTAGTAAATAGCTCAATCGGGTTCATGCGGCCCCATGGAACTCGAGCAATCAGTGTAAGCTATCGAAAATCATATTAAATGAGAATCACGGACGATAATATAATTTAATATTATATTCGTCCGTGTTAAATCGAAATGCTCTCGTAAAGGCTCTTAGTACAGGCAGGATTCTGCCGAGCGCTTGTTTGTAAACAAAGCTAAGCGCTAGCAGTAGATAGGCTAGGATGGTTCTATGACCGCGTGGCGAGGGGGTCGGGGTCCCGCGGGGGTAGGGGAAGTAGGGGAATAACCCCCACTTTTAAGCGGGGGGGGAGGGGAAAGGAGGGATTTCCCCCACTCCTGGGTGGTGGGGGAATCACGTGACACCCGTGGTGGAGGGGGAAATTTAAGAACGTGACACCCGTGGTGGAGGGGTAAATTTAAGAACGTGACACCCGTGGTTGAGGGGTAAATTTAAGAACGTGACACCCGTGGTGGAGGGGTAAATTTAAGAACGTGACACCCCTGGTGGAGGGGGAAATTTAATTTTTTTGTAGATTTTGATAAAATTTTTTTTTTTTCTAACAATCTGCAGCGAGATAGCTGGTCTCTGTGCGTATTGTTTTTTTTTTTTTTTTTTCTCGTTGTTGCTAATCGTACCATTTTGATTCGTTCTTCCATCTAGAATCCAAATGGCCCACTTTGCCTCGTATAGAAGAAAGGTATACCTCAGGCTCGTAGCTTGTATTCCCCGTGACGAAAGTCTACGATCGCGTTGCAGCGAGATAGCTGGTCTCTGTGCGTATTGTTTTTTCCTTTCCGAGAAGTGGAACGCAGTCAAAGAGAAGGAGAAGGAGAAATAGAATTTTGAGGTTGTGAAATGAACGATATTTTTTTTTTGTTTTTTTTAATTAAAATTTATAAATATATTTTTAATAACACACATAAAAAAAAGTTATAATTGAATTTAATAATAAAATATTATAAAAATGAAGTGGTAGTGAGAGTAGCAGTAGGAGCGGTATCATCTACGAGAAAAAATATTTATTATACTACTTATCCAAGCACTTGATAAAATTTTTTTTTTTTTTTTTTTTTCATTGATTCTTACCGATTGTTGATGGTTTCCAGTAGCTGGAGAACGTCATTATCCTCATCGAACCGTAATATATTTTCTGGAGAAATTTCTTGCTCCATATCAATACCCTCCCACTCCATTTCACTACTAAAATCTGATAGATGAACCTCATCATCATCATCATCATCATCATCATCATCGTCATTATCCCCATCAGACTGGATATTTGATGTGGATTGTTGCCGCTGAAGCTTCTTCCTCAACATTCTCACAATCGCGGTCAACGCGTTGTTATTCACGTCTTCTATTTCACCCCAATCTCCTTCCAAATCTACTTCTTCTTCTTCTTCCTCCACTAATTCATCCATATTTAGAATGTTTTCAATATTTTGTTCAGTAGATAATCTGTACAATTTAATTACACCCATTTTTTTTTGTAGAAACTATCACGTCAAGCAAACTCGGTAGACTGAGAATGGTAGAGATGTAAGCTCAATACGAAATGTATAATTATTATTATTTTCTCTATCAATACGTATTAGATTTCTCCACTTCACAATAGCTATTAACAGGTTATTATCCTCCTCTTCTACTACCTCGTCCATACTTTGGATGATATCGTTTTATCATTTTTCACGTGAATTCAAGGTTGAGGAGCAGGGGTTTGCTAGTTGAACAATCGTTGTAGTTTTTAAATAAAATTAATATATATTTTTAATAATAATATTATATACACACAATAACAATAATAGTAATGATAATATTGGTCTTAAACTGGAGCAGCAGCAGCAGCAGAATCTGCGATTAAAAAATTGAAAATGATTTATTATTATTATTAGTCTTAAATTTTAATTTCATGAAGTACTTAATGTTAGAAGAGTTAAAACTTTTCTTACCGATTGGTGGCTAAAGACGTGGTATAGGTTGATTATTGACATTATCAGAATCACCAGCACCAGCAGTAGCAGCAGCAGCAGCATTAGGCTGAAGCGGTGCAGGTCTTCGAAGTGGTTGATGCTGCTGCTGCAGAAGCCTCCATGTATTTCGTCCTACTACTAACCGCGGTGTTGGCTTTACTATAGCTACAGGCTTTCCTGTTTGTTGATAATCCAACAATGTCATTTTTTTGTCTGGTAAACTGATTTTTTATTGGTTCGAATTCATTTTGTCTACTGTCAGAAACACTACTGAAGTCGACATTGCTCTCCAGTACGAATAATCCTTATCTATCTCTACTCTAGATTGAGTTACATCTCTTAATCAAAACGTATTAGATTTCTTTCCGTTTACCCCTGATGAAATAGGAAGGGGAATATTTACAATAATATTTCTACAATAATTTTTAAACTATTCTATAAAAATTTAATAATAAAAGAAAAAGAAATGTGGTGATTCATCTTCCTTCTTAGTCTGCTTTGACGCATTATCTTTTTCCTCCTCCTCCTCCTCCTCCTCCTCCTCCTCCTCCTCCTCTATTTTTTTCTCCTCTTTATCTTCTTCCTTCTTCGTCTCCTTTGACTCAATATCTTTTTCCTCAGTCTCTTTGTCTTTCTTCACTTTATTTTTTTGAAGAAAAAAATTTTACAAACAAATAATAATTATGGAAATGTAAAAATATTATAAAATAAATACTTACAGTTTTTATGCAAATAATGATGCAGTTTCCGTTCATACTCTTCGAAGTAACGATTGAAGAAATCGTTAATTCGATTCACGTATTCCTCTGTCAATTCTCTGGGAGGAGTGGGTGAAAGAAGAACAATATCCTCTTGAATCATGATTAATTTACACTTTTCGCAGCTCATTTTTTCTTACTGTCACCGACGATGTTGTAACATTGAATGAGGCTGCGAGGACTTGTTTTCCCCTCTTTATTTCTCTATGATTTTTAAAGAATCACATTTTTGCTTTTATCCATTTGGCAAAAACTGATACCTCCTCGTACGGACAGTGGATACGTTCATTGTTCAAGTTCTTCTCTCGAACGTGTAAATTGCACGGTGTTTTTTCAAAATCATATAATTCAATTAAATCCTTAAACTTAGGGCAACCATACACTTCTAAATTAATATTATCCACATTCATCCTATTCAATAGATTTTTTTCAATGTTCCCTCCCTTGTAGGCTACTACGGGATTCTCGCACGTTAGGCAACCTCTAATAAAATCTTCCACATCCTCCTGCTCGTATTTCTCGAATCCCGTATCACTGTATTTTATACCATGCACCATATTTAGCAAAAACCACACAGTTTTTTTGTCTTTTTCACTAAGGTTTTTCATACTGTCACGCAAACGAAAAGATGCGTAAGAAATTTGGTTACTTTTTAAATCAATTATAGCTATATCTTTATATTTAAGTTCTTTTTTATAAACTAAGAAACCTTCTATATCCATTATGTGAGTTATTCTATGCATTGTTGCGCTATTCTCGACGAAGATAAAAACTGAAATGAAGCATCTCCGAAGAAATATCTCCGTAGAGAGAGAAAGATTTTTTAAAAATATAAAGTTACATTCGATAAGGAGTCCATTCTTTCTTAATCTCTGGAAGATATTTTTTTTCCGAAGAAACTAACAATGGGAAAAAAGTAAAGTTACATTCGATAAGGAGTCCATTCTTTCTTAATCTCTGGAAGATATTTTTTTTCCGAAGAAACTAACAATGGGAAAAAATTCTTAGAAAATATCCCCTCCTAAAAAAAAAAACATTAAATTTTAATATTTTCTTAAATGCAACAAAAAAAAAAAGATCGTTCAGTATTGCATCGAGCGACTGACGACGACGATAATGACACCGACATTCGTTGATTTTCAAGGTTTTGTATTGACCGACAAGAGTTTTATAGTTAAAGAATTTGCGGTGTTGCGTGATAATGAAGTGTATCACAATGTATTTTCACCACCATTTCAAGAAGCTTGGTTGAGCGATCTCGAGAGAGAACAGAATGAGTAAGTATTTTTTTTTTTTTAAATGTAATGTTTTGTATATAATTTTTTCTTTTTTAAAGTTGGCTTTATTTTAATCGACATGGATTCAATTGGACCGACGGTCATTCACCTTATTACAAGCATAAAGATGTAATAAGAAAGTATGTAACGTCGTACGAGGGAGAGGATTGGATTTTCGTGAAAGGACGGGAGAAATATGATTGGTTGAGAAAAATTTGCAACTTAGAAAATATATACAATGCGAAGGAGTGTGAGTGGGGTAAATTTAGTCTTGGATGGAGTAAAAATTTCGAACCACCGTTACCCAAGTGTATGAATCATTATGGTATATGTTCACTGCAAAATGTTTACTTTATGAAATTTGTATATGATCAATATATAAAGGAATAAAAGACTTCTGAAAAAAAAAAAAAAAACAATGTATATCAATGTCAGTATGCATCTCGGACGAAACAATGGGATGTGTAGATACCCCTACTTCCATTCTCTATTCGATATATATAAGCGTTACTCTTCGCGAGAGACGCATTCGCAATTATTAATTTATTGTTGTTCACCGTATGACATAGTCATTTCTTTAAGAAACACACAAAATGTCGACGGAATTGCGAAGAAAATTTTTTACAATTAATAGTGCGAATGAGTACGACGCGTGGGTACTGGAATGTCGCGAGCATATTCGACGATTGAGCAGCGCGGATCGAGCTTTACCCGTTGGAACGCGTCAGAAGAATTTCGCCGAAATCGCGTGTATAAAGTGTCTGTTGCTACGAGCGCAGAGAGAATTGAATTATATTAAATCAGAGGCTGGTTGTAGCAATGACGTACAAGGACTTACCTGGGAGGAGCTTGATTCGGCGTTTCGAAGTCGAATATGCAGCGGCATGGTAGTTAATAGTAATTATATAGAGCCTAAGGATTTTTTAGTAGACGCGGAAGTATTAGTGCGTACGCGTATAGATAAGGTATTTGTTAGTGCAAATAGTGTTAAGGTTAATTGTGTATTTAACGGACAATTCATCTCTAAGGACCAGAGTGATGATAAAAACATTAGTACGACTAATGCTACATTGTATAAGACTGATAATTTTAGTGATTGGTATAGGAAAAACATTTTAGACGTTATTATACAAAAATTAAGTGAATTTCAAGAGCGTGATAGTGGATGGACTTTGCACAAAATTCATTATTTACTAGTTAACATTAATCGTTTTAACCCGTTCCACGCGGGTTGTAAAATTAATCTGCCATCCGCTATCACGAGTAGGAAAGCTCTGATAAATTTAGAAACCAGTGATAATGCATGTTTCGCGTGGTCCGTGACGGCGGCACTCTATCCGGCAAAACCTACGGCTAATCCAAAGCGCACGTCCTCTTATCCACATTTTCGGACGGTTTTAGACGTCGGTAGCCTAACCTTTCCGACTACGCTAAAACAGATTCCGAAATTCGAGGTGGATAACGACGTGTCGGTGAACATCTTCACCTTGGAGAATGAAGAGCAAAATAGCGACGCAAAAAGCAGAATTGTGCCTCTTCAGGTGACGAAGAAGAAGAGATCGAGGCATGCTAATCTTCTTCTCGTCAACGATGAACAGGGAGCTGCACATTTTATGTGCATAAGGAATCTCTCGAGACTGGTGCGAAGCCAATTCACCAAGAGAGAAAATGCTCATTATGTATGCGATCGGTATGTATTAATAATAATAATAATAATACTGAAAAAATACAAATATAACTGCATATGTTTTATATTAAATTTTTTAGATGTCTCCACTACTTCCGCACAGTGGAGAGGCTCGAGTCGCACGAGCAGGATTGCGCGCAGCTCAACGATAATCTCCGCTTGATGTTGCCGAGCAAAGCCGAGGATCGCTGGGTTTCCTTCAAGAACATCAAAAATGGGGAACGAGCGCCATTCGTCGTATACGCGGATCTCGAGTGCATATTATTGAAAGTTGAACAATCGAACAGTAGTAGTAGTAGTGATATTTATCAGAGACATGAACCTATTAGTGTAGGCTATTATTTAAAAAGTGCTCGCGATGCGTCACTCTCGAGGTACGACGCTCGTCGGGGTGCCGACTGCATCGAATGGTTCGTACGCGAGCTCGAGAACATTGCGCGCATCGCGAGCGAGACGCTAAGTACTATCGTGCCCATGCATAATCTTAGTCTTAGCGAACAATTGCGTCACTATAATGACCCCAATTGTCATATATGCAAAAAGCCGTTTCTTCCGAATCAACTACGAATTCGCGATCACGATCATCTGACCGGCAGATACAGAGGACCGGCTCACAATAATTGTAATTTAAATTTCAAAGATTCGCATGTCATTCCAGTAATTTTTCACAATTTATCCGGCTATGATTCGCATTTTATCTTCGAGACGATCGCTAATTTGTACGAGGGATCGGTACATCTGCTGCCTGTACATAAGGAAAAATACATTTCATTTACCAAATATTTGCGAAAATATAATATACAGTTGAGATTTATCGATTCGTTCAAATTTATGGCCTCCAGTTTGGACAAATTGAGCTCGTACTTGGCGGAATCTCAGCTGACAAATTTGAGGTCACAATTTTCGGAATTGAGCGTCGAGCAGTTCGACTTGCTTACGAGGAAAGGTATTTTTCCTTACGACTATGTAGATAGTGCGGCTAGATTGGAAGAGACGGCTTTACCACCGCGCCAGTCGTTTCACAACAGACTGACCGACAGCGATATCAGCGAGGAAGCATACAATCATGCCGTAGAGGTATGGACCAAATTCCACATGCGCACACTTGGGGAGTACAGTGACCTGTACTTGAAGACCGATGTCCTATTGTTGGCCGATGTTTTCGAAAGTTTTCGCGATAGTTGCATGCTAAATTATGAGTTGGATCCAGCCCATTATTATACGCTACCGGGCTTCACCTGGGACGCGATGTTGAAGCATACGGGAATCAGGCTG
Source organism: Prorops nasuta (assembly GCF_024137725.1). Taxonomy (NCBI): domain Eukaryota; kingdom Metazoa; phylum Arthropoda; class Insecta; order Hymenoptera; family Bethylidae; genus Prorops; species Prorops nasuta. The sequence goes on along the minus strand of NW_027116821.1, from coordinate 904,215 downwards.
GAGCTTTTCACGGACGTGGATATGTTGCTGTTCGTAGAGCGCGGTATACGCGGTGGTTTGAGTCAGTGCTCCCATCGTTACGAGAGGGCCAACAATCGGTACATGCGGGACTACGATCCGGCGGAACCGTCGAAATATCTCATGTATTACGACGTAAACAATCTGTATGGGTGGGCAATGTGTCAGCCGCTGCCCACCCATGGATTCCTATGGATCGAGGACGCTGCCAATCTCGATGTCTCCGCTATACCCACGGATCATCCCGAGGGTTATATTTTGGAGGTCGATTTGGAGTATCCGCGCGAGCTTCACGACAAACACGCGGACCTACCGTTCTGCATGGTGCGCGAGAAACCGCCGGGCGCTAGCCAGGAGAAGCTGCTGGCCACTTTAAACGATAAAACCCGTTACGTAATACATTATCGCGCTCTGCAACAATGTATGCGTAATGGACTGGTACTGAAGCGTATACATCGTGGTTTAAAGTTTCAACAGTCCACCTGGCTACGCGATTACATCGAGCTGAACACGCGTTTGCGCACCGCGTCCACCAATGAATTTGAGAAGAATCTCTTCAAATTGATGAACAACGCGGTTTTCGGTAAAACAATGGAGAACGTGAGGAATAGAGTTGACGTGAGGCTCGCAACCAAGTGGGAGGGAAGATACGGGGCGGAAAGCCTGATTTCCAAACCGAATTTTCACAGTCTCGCGATTTTCAAGGAGAATTTGGTCGCGATTCAATTATCGAAATTGTCCGCGAAATTTGATAAACCCATTTACGTGGGAATGAGTATTTTAGATATTTCAAAAATTTGCTTGTATGAATTTCACTATGACTATATGCTTCCTACATTCGGCGGTAAATGTAGAGCGATGTATACCGACACGGACAGTCTGATATACAGTGTCGAGTGCGACGACGTTTACTCGGTCATGAAACGCGATCTCGCGCGATTCGACACCAGCGATTATCCTGACGATAATCGGTATGACTTGCCACGCGTCAACAAAAAGATACCCGGTCTGATGAAGGACGAGAACAATGGTCGTATCATGACCGAGTTCGTAGGACTGAGGGCAAAAATGTATACTTTCAAGGTGCAGGACTGTGCGAGAATTACCAAAAAAGCCAAAGGTGTCAAAGGTTACGTTATCGATAGAAATATAACATTTGACGACTACAAGGATTGTTTGGACAATTTCACCGTACAGTCTCGCAGTCAAAATTTAATAAGATCGAAGCTGCACCGAGTTTTCTCGATCAGTCAGCGGAAGGTCGCCCTCAGTCCGTACGACGACAAGCGTTTCGTTACACCCGACACCGCGGCGACTCTACCCTGGGGACATTATAGTCTAAAATTATAATTTATTTATTGTTTTTATTTATTCGCTTTATTTAGTTATTTATGTATTTATTCTAAATTTTGATACATCTTAATAAAAGTTTTTATAAAACATTGCTCTTATTTATCCAGGAATTGTGCGTACTGTCGAATCCCAGCCACTTAACGAACACTTTATCGCCCTTTCTGCGTAATACTCTCTCGACCAGATACACATCGGGATTGATGGTTTTCGAAAGCTCGTATTCGTAAAATCCACCCAACAGTTGCGTGCCCCTGGAATCCTTGAGGAGATACGTAGCGGGATTGGTACTCTGCACTTTCGCCACCTCGAATATTTCGGTCGTCCAATTTGGCGTGTAGCCTTTGGCGAACATCTGCTTGTATTTACTGATTCGTACGAAATCGCCGACTTTGAACTTGGCACGACCTGCGACCTTGATGTTACTGTATACTGTCTTGAGTAGCTTATCTGCATGCTCGGGTTTCACATCCACGGGACGCATTCCCGTGGTACGATGCTTTCGCGCATTGTACGCATCCACCAACTCTTGCAGCATAGCGCGCCACTTGTAATTACCGTTCAGCGTAAATCGTTTCCACATTTCCGTCTTCAACGTACGATTCCAGCGCTCGACTATCGACGCTTTCATCACGCTGTAGGTCGAGTAGTGATTTATCCCGCGTTTCCTCATCAACGCCCGAAAGTCACTGTTGTAAAACTCCTTGCCGTTGTCGGTCTGTAAATTTTTCGGACATCTGCCGTTCTTCAGTAGGATTCTCGTCATTGCCGTCGTCACTTCTCCGCCGCTCTTGGTCTTCAATGCCACCGCCCAAGCGTATTTCGAGAGGGTATCGATTACAGTGAGAATGTACTGGTGACCCGCATCGACGTAATTGCGCATATCAACAAGATCGGCCTGCCAGAGATCGTCGAAGCCGCGCACGATGACTCTTCTGCGTGGAAAATTTATCCTCGCCGGTGCGTGGAGCTCCTCCACCAACTGTATCTTTTCTTTGCTCATTTTTTCAAAAATAGACAGATTCTTCGAAATTCCTAATGAAAAGTGTTGCTAAGTATTGCTCTTTCCAGATCTTTCCTACTCACTTTATCATCCAATTTTTCACAAATTGTTTGAAAAATTTGGTCCATCTTTTTCTCAAATTGTTCATTCAATGCCATTGTCAGATATTGCTTGAATTCAAGCAGTAAATATTCTAAATTTGGTTCGTGTTTCCTACTCTCACCATCCAGTCCAATTCCAAATTTATTTATCGACATTTCAAAAATCAGTCTCCTGTTCCTCGTTATTATTATTCCTCTTTTTGATGGCTCGTAATGTCGAGAGTATACAGTCTACGATGTATGTTAAACAAATGCAAATTTCACAGCAGCAGGAGTCAGACATTTATTTACCTCGTACTACCGAAAGACGTTGATATTACACTGAGGTAAGAGTGTAACGTGCAACTTTCTTTATACGATGAGATCCTCGTCGCGCAACTCCTCGATTATCGACTGTATCTCGTTGTGATGACTCGTATTACCGGCAGCCACCGACGCGATCAAAAGTCTCAAACGTTCGATCAATTCATTCGGATCGTTCCAATGTACGTAGTTGATTGGTCCCTCGGTGACACGCATAAGACCTTTACCCTTTTTTTTCGATGATGCTGATGACGGTTTACTTGCGCCTGACGGTTTACTTGCGCCCGACGGTTTACTTGCGCCCGACGGTTTACTTGCGCCCGATGTTGACGCGTCAGAAGTTGACGATTTTCTTGCGCGTGATGTTGATGGTAACCGATAAGGCGGTAAAATAGGTTTTCCCAATAGCAATGGTTTCATAATTTCTGTATATTTAGCACCTCTATTACCTTTGATTTGTTTTAGACTATCGTTTAACAGTTTATGCGCTTTAGTTTGATTGAGAATACTCTTGTATTGTTCCAAATCGTCGGGTTTTATAATGGCTCGATTGGGTTCTCTCATGAAAATTAGTTCATAAGTACCCATTGTACCGGTGTATAACGTCTTATCGAGAATAATATCTCCTTCATGACTTATTTCAAATTTACATTTACCAAGCGTCAGTTGATCATCTTCATAACGAGGTCCAAAAGCACGATCAATCAAGTTATCCCTATCAGTCAGAAGTAATTTAATATACTTGCCAGGGATCGGATGTAATTGAATATGTTGAAAGACATGTTGAAACAAGCCTGGTTCCTGTTTTTCATCAACATTTAAGTTTTCTAGCAAACTTTTTTTTGAATCGGGCGACGGTTGATCGGTTATAGAAGACTCGTCGTCGTCGTCGGTCATGAAATCCAATGGATTCGTAATAGTTTCACTAATATTACTACTACTAAGATTCTTTGCTCGTTTATGCGGTGTCGATGTGAAGTAGGCTCCCCTCTTCAATTTATCGTTGTATTTGACAAACGAACTATTATTATTATTTGTGTTATCCTCCGTTTGCGAAACGAGTTTCTTCAATGGATCGACTATCGGCTTGAATGTCTCATTCAAACTGCTCTCCATTATCGCCTTCTCCGATTTCAAGGCACGATGCTTGTCGCGAATGACCTCGCTCGTCTTGGCGATCCTCTTCAGAAGCGATTTTTCATCCATCGCGATACTGTATAAAACAGCTTTCCCCCGAATTGAACGGTTTTTAACCGACCTGTTGCGATGCTGTATTCTCCCCGAACCGACACGGGTTTTAACCGACCTGACACGGTGATCCGAACAGCCTGCGCTCCAGTATCAAACTGACACTCAAGGCCGTGATCGTGAAACCTTACCGGCATGATTATCGACATTCACAAGGCCGAAACCTTACCGGCAAGATCGAAACCTTACCGGCCTGACAAGACCGTTCACTCGATCGTGGCGTACTCGTTGAAACCTTTGCGATAACGACCGTTCCTCAGAGAGCTATCCTTGTCTATTACTAGGAAACCGTAATCGTGACTCCAACAGGTCGAACACAATGTGAGAAATTTCTCATACGACATATCACTGTTGACGTGATCGTTGAAAATATGCTTCAGATTAGTTCCATCCTGCTTAAATATTATTAGCAAGTTTGCGTTATCTCGTATCAGATGCTTCGGTATTTTCGCATAAGTCTGACAGAGGTAGAAACAATCGATGTTGGAATGTCTACCCATGCAAAAGTAGTCCCTTATATTGTCCTGCTTGTCGTTGGCCACATCGTCGAATATGAAAATGGAATTCGGCTTTGCATCCGCGACGTTCACAACCTCGCAATTGTTGGAAAATTGAAAGTAACCAATTTCCTCCGTTTCCTGCAGAAGCTGCTCCAGATATCGATACTTCGGTTGCTGCAGCGATTTCGAGTAGACGTACAGGTTCTCGAATCTCACACCGTGCGGACTCTCTATGAGGCTCAGCAGCACGTTTGTCTTACCGCAATTCGACGGACCGCAAACTATGCAGCGTATCGTAGATGGTAATAGCGATCCGTGACGTTTTTTTTTTATTTGCGCGGTAGCATGGTGAGCATCCAAATTTGTCACGCGAATAGTCGGCACGTGCTTCACGAAATGCATCCTCGCTATTGACCTTCGGCAACAGCCGTATCATTCATTTATATTTCGCGATTCACGGAACTATTCGGTCAGTTGCCATTACGATGGCGTTCATGCTAGTCGTCGTCGATTCCCTGCAGAACTTGACGAATCATCAGCTCGAACACATACCGAAGATCGTATTGCTCGAGTACTTTCCAAACAGTATCGCGAGTGTGTGGGAAAGATTACCTCGGCACATTCGCGCGGACTCGGATGTGCAGCAATATCAATATTGTTTGCAACACTAGAATCTACCTGATACCACTCACCACGACGGACCACCGAGACGGATAAAAGACTGTTACGTTTGTCAGCAAGAGAAGCAGTTGCTTTAAATGTCTGGATCGTTCTTCAATAAAGTCTTGAAAAAATTGCCATTTGAGCTGCACGTGCCCGGTTACAATTATTGCGGACCCGGCACTCGACTTCGCGAAAGATTGGAGCGCGGCGATCGTGGTATAAATCCGCTGGACGAGGCCTGCCTCGATCACGACTTAGCATATTGGCACAACGAGGATCTACCAGAGCGTCATCAGGCCGATAAAGTGCTAGCGAGGAGAGCGCGTGAACGTATTAACGCAAGAGACGCGACCTTGGGTGAACGCGCGGTCGCCGCAGCCGTATGGGCATCGATGAATGCTAAGCGTAAACTTGGCTTGGAATTACATAATAATATTGTTGCGATGAAGAAAGCAGTAGCGGCTAAAAAAAAGAACAACAACAAGAAAAAAATTGGTATTACGAGGAAGAGAAGAATTCGAATGCCGAGGAAACGGGGTGGTATAATACCTATACTTCCACTACTAGGTGCAGTCGGAGCATTGGCAGGTGGAGCATCGGGTATAGCGAGTGCTGTAAACCGTGCAAAAGCTGAGAGAGAACGATTGCGGGAAATGCAACGTCACAATCGCGCGATGGAAGCGTCGCGCGAGAGAGGCCGAGGTCTTTATCTGAAACCGTACAAGCGAGTCGTCGGAGAGGGTATCCGTGGAAAAAAAAAAACAAAAAAAACCCAAAAAAATAAAAAAAAAACAAAAAAAAAACAAAAAAAAAACAAAAAAAAAACAAAAAAAAAACAAAAAAAAACAAAAAAAACAAAAAAAACAACAAAAAAACGGTCGAGGAAGAAAATGAATGAGGGAAAATTTCGTCGTCGTCGTCGCGATGCTCTCCCGGATTCAGGTCCTACTAGTAACGTACAATTGGCACTCATCTGCCGACGCATACCATACTTCCGTGGAGTCTTTATGCGCACATCTCTGCCGCTAGACGAACCGCGGTGCAACGAGTGCGCGATCGTGAATCTCGACGATCAATGCGGTCCTGGTACCCACTGGGTAGCCTACGTCAAGCGTAACGACATCGTCCTATACTTTGATTCCTTCGGAAATTTGAAACCGCCGAAAGAATGTGTGCGTTACTTTGGCCCTAACGTTACAATCTACTACAATCATGATCGATATCAATCGTACGATAAAAGCAATTGCGGTCAGTTGTGCGTGAAATTCCTGCGAGAACAGATACTTTGAAACAAAAATGTCTTTCACCGTGACATTATCGGATCGTAAATCAGTTGCTACACTACAAAAATTTTGGCATACCCTAAGCTATTCGTAAGCTGTAACTAAATCAAAATCTGTAACGTAAGTTGGGCGCCAGGTTCCCGAAAGAACCACTGTACTGTAGTGACTGCAAAATACTGTATTCGTCAAACTAAAATGCCAACTAGCTCAGTGAATATAAGAGTAGGATTGCGGAAGCGGAGAGTGGGTGAGTTCCTGAAACGTAAAATGCAAAAGGATTTGGCAGTTCGGGTCAAATCACTACATACTATATTCGATAATAAAGTGTCTATATTTCCAAAAAGACATGGCTGTATTTGTCAGACTTCATAGCGCATAGATCGTTATTCGTATTCTACAAAACTGTAACTCGAAATGGCGTAGAAAACGGTTTTCCGGAGTGCTCGGGATCAATCCAACGAATTTCTTCACGAAACAACTAACTAATCAAATAAAGGCCTACCCAAGGCAGGTGTTTCTCCTGCGACCTTTTAACTAAACGAAACTATACTCTCGCGAAGAGAACCGAACGGAGTAGCTCTTTCTGGGAGAATTCACCTCCGGGGTTCCTTCTGACGAGAAAACGAACTGTATGACCACGAGGTGATCGAACGAGGTAGCTCCTTTCGGGGAGAATTCGACCTCGGGATGCACCCCTGGTTAAACGCGACGAACTGTACGAAACGTAACTGAAATTCGAAACTGAACGAATATCCCGGTCACTCTTTATACCCGAATTCGACCCATCAACTATACTGTAAGCGCATAACCAATTTCTCGGAAAATACAATACTTTAATACGACATTATATACACGGTAATCGATAAAAGGACTTAACGTAAGTTATAGATAAAAACTATGTACATTTCATATCCGAAAACCCAAAGACGACGGTGTCCTTGAATTACTAGCGAATCTCAAAGTTTCTCGATATTAGACTATTGTTCCAATTTCTCATTTATGTCCCTAATTCCCAATCCACGCACTTTGGGAGTATGTTTAACTCGTAATTCGTGGTTTTTGACGATTTCACGGCTATTAAGCGCGTTTTCCGAAGTTTACTCGTGATATAAGGATTTCTAGGAGCTGGGACTCCCGCTAACCTTTTCCGTTGGAGCTGGAGAACGACGGCTGAGCAGGATAAAGCAGAGCAGAGCAGAGCGGAGCGGCGTCGAGCAGAGCTGAGCAGAGCAGATCGGAGCAGAGCAGAGCAGATCGGAGCAGAGCAGATCGGAGCAGAGCAGAGCAGAGCAGGGCAGAGCAGAGCAGGACAGCGCAGAGCAGCGTCGAGCAGAGCAGAGCAGGGTAGAGCAGATCGGAGCAGAGCAGATCAGAGCAGAGCAGATCGGAGCAGAGCAGAGCAGAGCAGGGCAGAGCAGAGCGGAGCTGAGCAGCGTCAGGCAGCGTAGAGCCGAGATGAGCAGAGCAGGCCGAAGCAGAGCAGAGCAGAGCAGCGAGGAGCAGAGCAGAGCAGCTTCCACAGTTATTCACTACGTCTTTTCCGGAATACGAGTTGCCGAAAATCACGTCCGATCTTCTTCAGGAATAAATAACGAGTGTCGCAAAAATCGGGAGACACCAGCAACGAGCTGTTGGTCCCCTATCCCCAACCTTTCGTAACTCTAAATCTAATTGGCGGAGCCGATTAAGCTATTGGTACTACCAATCAGATCCAAGGTCTGACTTCTTCCGAAAATTCAACTTGAATATTCGGGAGCCGCGGAAGGCCGTAGTTCGTTAGACCCATTTAACATACGACTTATGGGCCACGATCGTTACTTTACTTTATGACCTATCAATCACCGAATGTTATACGGTATTTCCGATGATAGGTAGGCCAAGCGTATAGGACATGCTATTATGGCCTTGATAATATGACCATAATATGTCTCAATGTTCTATAGATAGATATATATATATCTTTTTAGTGAACATGTACTATCTTAAAATAGTACATGGTCACACAGTATTAAATTCAGATTTCTTCCCCCCCATCAATCTGCAAGACGATCGCTACGAGATCGGTCTCGTGGACATGCAAACGTTCAACTCGATAGCCAATGTGGACGAGAGGAATAATAAGTTTTACTACGATAACGATAAGGTACTGACGATACCCAGAGGCTGTTACGAGTTGAGTGCCATAAATGAATTTTTCCAGTCTGAAATTTCTGCGAGACATGAAATTAAAGACAACATTGACAGCGTCATTCTTCTACGAGCGAATAACAATACACTGAAGAGTGAAATATTCTGTAAATATTCGATTGACTTTGGAAAACCGAATAACATTGGCTCGCTACTGGGCTTCTCGTCGAATCGCGTGATCGAGCCGAACGTCCAGGCTGAATCCGACGATACCGTGGACATTGTGAAAACAAATATTCTACGCATCGAGTGCAACATTGCGGGTGGTGCGTACACCAACGGTAGACCACGACACATTATTCACGAGTTCTTTCCCAGCGTAACACCGGGCTATAAAATCTCGGAGGCACCGAAAACCGTCATTTATCTACCGGTCATCGTCAGAGTAATCGACCGTCTCACGTTACGTATCCTCGATCAGGACGATCGTCTCGTAGACTTTGGACGTGAAGAAATTACCATAAGATTACACATTAAGAAATGTTAATTTACAAAAGTAGTAGCGAGGATTATAAAGCGGTGAAACTGGATGAAACGTTCGCTAGTCGTTCGTCCTACGTGGAGTCGAATACACCGGCTCGGAGTGAAAATCGCGACAAGAGGAGCTTCCTGCTAACGAGAAGAAATATCGAATTTTTACAATCATTGGGATTCACCGTGAAGAGATTGGGCGAAGGTAGTACATAGTGGAACAATGGCAGATCCCTTAAACGTCACCGCACCGCTGACCTACGACAATCGCATCACGAAAATGGAGATGCATGCCTACAATCCGTATGCGAACGCCTCGTTGGCGAACAGCGACGAGATTCGCATTCCCATACAGCAGCAAGATTTGATACTCCTGCCGTGCGAGAGTTATCTCTACGTCGAGGGCCAGCTGGTGGAGGGTACGCGTGACGCGAGCGCCACCAACGATGATACAGTTACGCTCGACTGCAATTCCGCGGCTTTCCTCTTCGACGAGATTCGTTATGAATTGAACGGTATCGAGATCGACCGATGCAGAAACGTCGGTATTACCAGCACTCTGAAGAATCTCGTTTCCCTGAGCACCGAGGAGAGCGCCAGTCTACGTCATTCCGGATGGTTCGTCGCTACGGCCAGAGACCGGCTCAAAAAGGAGGCGACTGTTAAGAATTTCAGCTTTTGCGTGCCCCTGAAAATGCTGCTGGGATTCTGCGAGGATTATCGGCGAGTCGTCGTTAACGCGCGTCACGAGCTCGTTCTCATTCGCGCGCGCGACGATACAAACGCCATTTACTCGGCGGTGAAAATCACCGATTCGTCGATCAAGCTGCTACGAGTGCAATGGAGAATACCCCATGTGACCCTGAACGAAATTACGAAACTCCAATTTCTCGGTATCGTCGAGCAGGACAAGAGTCTGTCACTCGCTTTTCGCGCCTGGGAACTTTACGAGTATCCCCTTCTGCCCAAGTCGCAGCGACACACGTGGTCCGTGAAAGCGTCCACGCAATTGGAGAAGCCGCGATACGTCATTCTGGCGTTCAGAACGAACAAGAAGAGTAATCAGCACGAGGATGTGCTGAGATTTAATCATTGCAAAGTCCTCGATGTCAAACTCTATCTGAATTCCGAATCCTATCCGTACGATCGTCTCGACACTGATTTCACGAAATCCCGCTACTCCGTCCTCTACGACATGTATGTAAAGTTTTTCACCTCCTATTACGCTGGTGAGAAACTCGGGAGACCCATGCTCGACTATACGGACTTTTTGACGTACGGGCCGCTCTTCGTCATCGACTGCTCGCATCAGAACGAGTCCATAAAAACCGGCACGGTCAACGTTAAACTCGAGATCGAGTGTATGGAAATCATTCCGGATAATACTACAGCCTATTGTTTAATCATACACGATAAAATTGTACAATATAATCCTCTTACGAATATTGTTAGAAATGTAAGTTAAAAAAAAAAAAAAAAAAATAAAATACTTTCTTAAAGTTCTTAATGTTTTATTCCTAAATTCTACATTATGGGAGATTAAACGTAGGGAATAAATAAATATTAATAATTATAAGCATCAATTAATTTTTTATTTTTAATACAAAATATCTATCAAACTTTACACTTAAATTCCACGTTGTGGTATTTTCCTCCTTTATATAACATTATTAAATTATTTGCTGCTGCAGCCTTTTGCAGCTGCTGCAACTGCTCCATATCTTCCGCCAATTTTCCCATTCTCCCTGGCAAGAATACCCAATCGGCTGTTGGCAGCTTTACAATAATTTTTATGCCATATTTTGTCTTAATTATTTCAACTTCAGATATTTCGTATTCGTCATTTTCCGTTAAGCTATCTAATTTAACGAATTTTTTTGGAATGACACTTCCCAATTCATTGATCTTATTGAAGTTCATTTTTATCTCTATGAAAAAATTAGTCTCATTAGAGTAAAAAAAAATCAATTAAATAATGCATTTACTAATCGAATGAAAAAGAAAATCCTTACCTTTTTTTATTTATGTAAGAATCAAGTTTATTTTTAATGCGTTCAAACACACAAACTTATTTTTTCTTAATAGTTCAAGCACGCGTGGTACGACTATGCAGCTCTCGTTTAACAGACTGACTTTTTATATGAACGATATTATCATATATTAAGCGTATGCAATGTTTGGAAGGGGTAATTTTTGTTTTTTTTTTTCTTTCTTACTTGCGATGAATTTCCATTGTGATTGACCTATAGGTTTATCACAGTATAACACAATAGGAAAAAATATCTATGGATATCACTATACGGGGATTATTCAGAGGGTATAGTGTATCCTTCTTAATTAAGAAAGAAATAATGGAAGGGGTAATTTTTTTTTTTTTTTCTTACTTGCGATAAATTTCCATTGTGATTGACCTGTAGGTTTATCACAGTATAACACAATAGGGAAAAATATCTATGGATATCTCTATATACGGGGAGGGTATAGTGTATCCTTTAAGAAAGAAAGAATGGACTTCTAATGTAATTTCATATTGAAAACAAACGATAAAGACTCTCTCTCTCTCTCTCTCTCTCGACGGGATTTCTTCAGAGGATTCATTCAGTCCTCGAACCTACAGCAGTACACGTTGAAAGAGCAAAATATTAAAAATGGAAAGTGAAAAGTGTTCTGTGACGATAAATCGTGCAGAAGAGGAGGAAACTGCAGCAGAATCTATGCAGGATTATATTAGGAGAATTAACGATTCTCATGAACGCTATTTTCGAGAATATGAAGCGATGCTTCAGCGAAATATGCATTGTAAGTACTTATTTTATTAATTTTTAAAAGAAGAAAACCCACCCATACATAGAATCATGAAATAATCTTACAACACACATACGAAAAAAAAAAAAAAAATTTTAATTTTTTTTCCTTTTATTTTTTAGCAGCTATTGATTTAGAGAAGGAGGAGGAGGAGGAGGAGGAGGAGGTGATTTTTGTAAGTATACTTGATTTGTAAAGTAGTTATTACAATATTAAAAAAAGTGTTCAAATATGTCCTAGGTGAAAAATAGTAGCACGCAGACGGAACCTATTTTCGCAAAAACAGAGGCTACACAAATGGAACCTGAAATGGATTTAACACCACATTATTGGTGTACTAATTGTGAAAAGTATGGTCACCTAAAAATTAATTGTACACTTCCAGAGTGGTGTTCCATTTGTAAACAATACATTCATCATACTATCGAATGTATGAAAAACTTTTAAAAATTGTAAATAAAACCAATAAATATATTTTTACTTAAATTTGTGTTTCTTCAATACCTTTCCATCCATCCACTTTACAAAATAATATTCTGCGTTCCACTTCTCGGAAACTACTCATAATTATTCCACTACGTGTTATGTTTACAGCAGGTCATCAAGCACTGGCGGTAGTATAAGTTTCTTCAGGGCATAATTTATATCGTCTTCTCTATTCTTCTCATTTTCAAAATCTTTTTTTGCGAGCTGATTAGAGAAATATTCTACAACAATTTTCAATCCAGCAATCATATCATTTCGTAATTCCTTGTCTTTCCGATCCAATTTATAATCATTATGATCGACTTTATCAATCAATTTATCGATTCTTATACCAATTTCATCAATTTCATCGATTTTTTTCATTAGAGTTGTAAATTTTTCCTCAAGAATGTCACATTTTAGGTAATAGTGAGTTAGCTTCTCACTGTATTCAAACAATTCTCTCGTTAAGCTATCACGTACAGTCATCGAATTACGTAACAGAGCAGCCATATTCACCGCACTTGTCTCATCCGTAACATCGCATTCTAAGTTTGAAATTATTTTCTTCTTGGCATTAAATGCATTCTTTTGTTTATCAAACTTTAACGTGTCATTGTCAATTTTGTGGAAATAATTTTTCACTTTACCGGTATTGAAACCAGCTCCAAATTTATTTATTGTCATAGTGAAGTAGTACGTTGAACTGAGAAAATCTTGAAACTGCAATCTCTTTTATATAGAATAACGCTTTCTTCTCCTATTTAGATCCTGGCAATTTGTAACTATTATGATCGATTTTATCATTCAATTTTTCGATTCTTTCATCAATTTCGTCGATACGTTCACGGGTGTCACGTGATTCCCCCACCACCCAGGAGTGGGGGAAATCCCCACTTTCCCCTCCCCCCCAAAAAAAAAATTTTACCAAAATCTACAAAAAAAGTAAATTTCCCCCTCCACCAGGGGTGTCACGTTCTTAAATTTACCCCTCCACCACGGGTGTCACGTTCTTAAATTTACCCCTCCACCACGGGTGTCACGTTCTTAAATTTACCCCTCCACCACGGGTGTCACGTTCTTAAATTTCCCCCTCCACCACGGGTGTCACGTGATTCCCCCACCACCCAGGAGTGGGGGAAATCCCTCCTTTCCCCTCCCCCCCCCCGCTTAGAAGTGGGGGTTATTCCCCTACTTCCCCTACCCCCGCGGGACCCCGACCCCCTCGCCACGCGGTCATAGAACCATCCTAGCCTATCTACTGCTAGCCAAGGCCGAGCCGGCTGACAACAGTCGTCGGTACTCGCGCACCGGCTGAACTATCAGCCTAGTTACCGCGATGTTGTCAATTGAATTAACCGGATTAATCCAGTTAATTAGAAATTCGGCAACATCGGTTATCGCCTAGCGAGCGGTGAGTGAGCCGGCAGGAGCTCATATCTAATCCTTCCTTGGATCCGAACAGACCTCTCCGCTCTCGTCCATGGCCTCACAAGCCCCCCTCATCCTCGCCGACGGCGAAGCCGTCGCCTCCGCGGCCCAGCCGCCTCCTGCAGCATTGCTGCAACCTGCGGCCCTGCCGCCCCCCGCGACTCAGTCGCTTCCTGCGGCCCTACCGCCTCCTGCGACTCAGTCGCCTCCTGCGGCCTTGCCGCTTCCAGCGACACAGTCGCGCTCTGCGGCTCAGCCGCTTTCCCCCGTCCTGCGGGTCCCAGTGACCTTACCACTGTCGGTGGTAAGGCCACTTACCGTGGGGTCGGTGTCGCCTCCGGGCTCACCGATCTCGTTCCTCGAGAAGGATCTCGATCCCCTCGAGCTCCTGGTGGTAGACTTCGATCTGCCACCAGAGATTACCGGAGCGAGCATAGGCTCGCTCGATCTCGCAATGGAGGAAGAGTTGCTGAACTCTTCCCCGGAATTGCGTAGGGAGAGCCCCAGGACACCTGCAAAGGTGACTGAGCTCTCCCAGCAGTTCCGAGGAATGAGCACAGCGTCTCGTTCCTCCGAGGAAAAGCCGCTGCCAGAACCTTCCGTGTCTTACACGGAGAAGGACCTGGTGGCGTTTTTCCTCCGGGACCTTGACCTCTTTCACCGTGTGGTGAAAGCGGTCGAGGGGGCCTCGCGTCCTGCGACGAGGAAGCCCCCCCAAGCTCCGCCCCGCAAGGGACGTGGCAAGGGGAAGCGACCTCGTCCGGAGACAGAGGTTTCGAAGCCGCAGCCGAAACCTGCATCATACGCGAGTGTGGTGTCAGGCAAGGCCGCAAAGGCTAAGAAACCCCTGCCGCCGAAGGAGGCAGAGGTCCCGCCGGCAAAAAGGCCGAAGCTGGATTCCAGCGTGAGGCCCAAACAGCCGGCGGCCAGCGGTATCGGCGGTCCCAGCAATTGGTTTTGCTGGAACTGCAAAGGCAGGGGACACCGGTTCAGCCAGTGTCCCACACCCGTTGTGGAGGATTTCTGCAAGGGGTGTGGTCACAAGGGTAAAACCTTGCGGACCTGCATCGCCTGCAGTCCGACGTGGCAGACACGCGGACCGTACGTGGCGAAGGCCGGTACGAACGTACCGTGGGACGTCCTGAAGCAAATGCGGAAGGCGTCCAGGCCTAAACCACGGCCTTCGGAGAAGGCGAAGGTGGCATCGCGGAAGGCTTCACAGCCGAAAGCGGGGCCATCCAAGCCTTCAAAGAAGAAGGCGGCGAAAAAGGAGGTAAGCCTCGATAGGGTTTCACAGCTCGTGGAACCTTAAAGAAGCTCCTCCTTAAGCTATCGTTCAAGATACCGCATTAATTACCGTTTATGATATCGTTTAGGATACCGCAAATCCTCAGTTTTCCCACCTATCCAAATTTCCTTTCCTTATTTTCCTTCCTTCCCAAAAATAAACAAAAACAATTTTCGCGAGGAAATGGATGGGCAGATTGAGGCTGTAAACAGACTCTCTGCCGAAAATGTTAACGGTGCTGCCATCTAGCGGTCACCAAGAGAGCCACTGATCGATAATCGATACAGGTGCTGACATCTTGCGGTGATCGAGCGAACTAGAACATTGGCTATTGATTATCGATGGTTGAATCGATACAAGCACTGCCATCTAGCGGTGATTGTTCGAACTAGACCGCAGATAATTGATTATCGATGGCTGGATCATAGATCAAGCAAAAATTGGGTAGTTAGCGAATAGGACAAGTGGTGGCGCCACCTGCCACGACTATTGCGCGCGCACCCAAGCCACGGGTGGGGGTAACCTACCGTGAGCGGGTTATCGGAGCCAGCGGAACAGACCTGGCTCACTCCAGCGACAACCTCCGACATTCATAGACGCCTTAACACCGAACGAGCCTTAAGTAAGTGCGATGGCAGAGAATGCGGAGAGCAGAGGGAGTACCGGGTCGGGAAATACATCGGAGGATTTCGATGACCCGACAGATAACGATGCTGTCCAGGGTGACCTGGCAAGCAAGGTATCGAATCTCGATGCGAGAATGGAGAAATTGGAAAATTCTTTCCAAGATCTCATTTCGCAAATATCGAGATCCTTCGAGCAATTAGCTCAAGGAAAAGTTATCGGAGGAACAGCGCAGGCTGTTCCCGCTAAGCGTCCCAGAGGCCGTCCGCCTAAAAACGCGACGAACCAACCGGGACCGGCCAATGAGGGCCAGCCTTTGCTGACACATGGGGTATCATATGTCTTTCTCTCTCACTCTTATGCTATTAGAAAGAGAAAGAAGAAAATTCTTACTATACTATTTTATCCCGAGATGATATACTTTTGACAAAAGTAAGACGATCAACCGCTACACTCGAGTATATGCAATTTACCAGATTCTCCTTATTCTCCTCACCACGACTCCTATACGTCATCGTGACGTCATCTGACGTCACCGTGACGTTTTACGCTTTGGTGAGAACTAGAGACCTGAAGCTGTCCAGCTAGTTACAAATCTAGTAGGCCATTCTTCACGAGCAGATTCGATGAATGTCAGTGTACCGTAGTACAGTTGGGTGCAGAAATCTTGCGTCAGGCGAGGGGAAGTAGGAATCTGAGGGGCGAAGGGATTTCTAGGGAGTTTGTCCGTAGCTGTCAAATGGCGCGATTAACCCTCAATTTTGGATCGTGAACAAAAATAATATTTTCGCAAAACGATTGCGGAAAAGAAGGAAGGATTTTAATACATAACAGAGAAGACAAAATATATCAGATGAGTATAAATTAATAACAAAAAATTAAAATTATTGTGAATTTATAAGAAAATATATATATTGTGGTTATTTTATTTCTGTTACAGGCTAAATCCTATTCTTCATGAGTTTAAATGTTTAAATCACAGGAAAGAAATACTTAAGCAACAATGAATGAAAAGGACTAATTTATAAAGCATTTCTCTGTGGCCTAACCATTTCAATAATTGTGACATAATGTTATAATAGTGAATATGTAAGCGATTGCTGTGTATACAAAGAAATTTTATTACAAAATAATAATAATGTATGATAATGTTTTGATTCCTATTATTATAAATTAAAGCTAGTTCAAATAAAATGTATTATTTTAATTTCTAACTTAACCACACTCAAATTCTATACGTACATAGTAATTATATATTCTTGTAGAACCTATCTTTGAGCTACTCTAACTAAATTGCAACTATTTTAAATCTGCAGGTCATAACTATTTACTTCAATGATCTTTATTATTCATTGTGAGACAAATTGTGTAAAATTTCTGCTAATTTCTTATTGATCCGTCACATGCTTCCTCATCTCGTATAACATTTATTTGTCTTGATTGTTCCTTCTTCTTCTAGTTTTCAACACATAACAATAATTTTATTATCATTTTTAAATACACGCAGATAAGATGATTATGCTGACTTGTAATTAATTTTATAAATATTGGAATCATTGTTAAACCATTGCTTATTAAATTTGGAAAATGGGCATTTGAATGATGCTATTTAAAGTGGGCCTCTCTTCTGTGAAATATATTCTCATAATACTTAGATAGATAAAGTTCCTTAAAAGTTATGTGTATAATACTGAGTTCATCTTATTTTTTAGCTTCAAGTAGTTTTCCAGCAACGTGTTTGAATATACATTTTGAATATAGAATACTCTTATTTCATTACTCTTATTACAAATGTTGTCAGGATTGATAGAAAGATATGTCAATCATCTGAAAATGATAGGATATACATGGCGACTGGATAAATTAAGGTTTTAACAGATAAGTTTCATGAACAAATAGGAATAATAAAATAAGTATTGCATATTGGGAATGGATATCCAAAATATATAGCTTGAAAATATAATTTGAAGCTAAAAACAAGATGAACTCAGCAGTATACATAAACGTATTGGTCGACAATATCCTCTCAAATGGAAGGAAAAGATATCATGTGGATGAAGTGCCAAACATATTTAAGTACAATAAGTCCAGTGTCCATCTTTCAAATTTAATACAGCAATAGTTTACCAATCATCCTAATTATTATAGAAACAATTAGACAGCAGAATAAGCATATCTGAGCATATTTGAAAATATCTAGAGAATTATTGGTATATGTGTTCAAATCTAGAAGAAGAAGGAGCAATCAAGGCAAATAAATGTCATACGAGATGTGGAAGCATGTGACGAATGAATAAGAAATTAGTAGAAACTTTATACAATTTATCTCACATTGAATAATACAAATTATTGAAGTAAATAGTTATGACCTGCAGATTTAAAGTAGTTGCAATATAGTTAGAGTAGCTTAAAGATAGGTTCTACAAGAATATGTAATTACTATGTACGTATAGAATTTGTGGGGATAAGGAAGAAATTAAAATAATAAATTTTAATTGAACTAGCTTTATTTTATAATAATAGGAATCAAAACATTATCATACATCATTATTGTTTTATAATAAAATTTATTTGTATAGACAGTAATCGCGGTAATCGCTTACACATTCACTATTACAACATTATGTCACAATTATTGAAACTACTGGGCCACACAGAAATGCTTTGTAAATTAGTCCTTTTTCATTCATTGGTCTTTAAGTATTTCTTTCCTGCGATTTAAACTCTTGAAGAATAGGATTTAGCCTGTAACAGAAATAAAATAACCACAAAGTATATATTTCCTTATAAATTCACAATAATTTTAATTTTTTGTTATTAATTTATACTCATCTGATATATTTTGTCTTCTCTGTTATGTATTAAAATCCTTCCTTCATTTCCGCATTCGTTTTGCGAAAATATTATTTTTGTTTACGATCCAAAATTGAGGGTTAATCGCGCCATTTGACAGCTACGGACAAACTCCCTAGAAATCCCTTCGCCCCTCAGATTCCTACTTCCCCTCGCCTGATGCAAGATTTCTGCACCCAACTGTACCCAAAAGCGACATATCCTATAGCGTAGTACTATTTTGGGTACTACGCTATAGTCGCTGCTGATACTACTGGTCGGCGGAAATACGTCAGAGGGTAGAGACTGTAGAGGGACCGCAATATAGATATTTCTAATTACTAATTTCAAAATACATAATGCATGGTCCGTGAGCCAAGACAAATGTTAGTATATACATACCACAAGTTATAAAGTAATATAAAGAAATAAAGTGACAGTTTTAATCTTACTGACAGCTGATATTCTGATGGTATAAGTGAATAAATAAAGTGACGAAATTTGTAAAATGTACATAAAAATAATTTTTAAAAGTATATAAAGGACTGAACATTTTAGATAAGTATAACAATAAATTTTATAATATAAAATGTAAGATATAAATATTTTGTGGTACTTTGTGGGATTTTATTTCAGATTAAATTATAGTAATGTGTTTACTATGTCACTGTGCTGAGGATGGAGCTATGCAGATTTTCAAAATTAAAATAAAGGAATAGACTAAACATAATGTGGTTATCGATATCCAAATGTGAATTATTTGAAGCTAAAAGCAAGATTAATTCAGCAGTATCCTTAAATGTATTGGAGAACAACATCCTCTCAAATTTAAAGAGAAGATATCCTATGGAAGAGATGCCAAACATTATAAGTAAAATAATTCAAGTGTCCATTCTTCAACTTTAATAGAACAATGGTTTACCAATTATCTTGACATTTATAAGATTAATTAGTCAATAGAATAGCTATAACTGAGTGTATATAAAAATAGCAAAAAATTAATCGTATATTTTGAAAACTAAAAGAAAGAACTAACAAGGCAAATATAAATGTTACATAAGATATGGAAAGATGTGGCGGATAAATAAGACATTTACCTAAACAAAATGCGATTTCTCTCACATTGAATAATAAAAATCATTGCAACAAACAGCTATGCTTTACAAATATAAAACAGTTGTAATTTTGTATGTAATTTAACGAATATATGACTACTACAAGAATAGGTAATTACCATGTGTGTTTAGAATTTTGAGAAAGGGATGAAATAAAAATATGTTAATTAAACTAGCTTTAATTTAAAATAATAGCAATTAAAACATTGTCATACAAGATTATTAAATTTACAATAAGAGTTTGTTATATATGCACTAATCGCTTACACATTCACTATTATAACATTAAGTCACAATTATTGAAATGACTGGGCCATACAGAGAAGTGCTTCATGTTTTAATACTTTTTCATTTATTAGTCTATAATTACTTTTTTCCTTAATTGAAAGTCATCATAACCGGATTTCAACTGTAACAAAAATAAAATAACCACAAAGTATATTTTCTTAAAAATTCACAATAATTTTCATTTTTTTTATTAATTTATACTCATCTGATATATTTTGTCTTCTCTGTTATTTATTAAAATCCTTCCTTCTTGTCCACAATCGTTTTCCGAAAATATTATTTTTGTTGATGATATAAAATTGAGGGTTAAGGAGGTTGATTCCATACGTCTAAAGTCAAAAGAGATTTATCGTAGACTCTCTACTGACTAAAGTAGTAAGAGATTAGATTTGGCAACGTTGCTTCTGTCATAGACAACAGGTGATCGCCAGTTTTACAAAATAATATTATTTGGAAGTTTTCTGGCTTTCAATTATTTATAGGTATAGGTATTTATGTTGCAATATAGTTTTAATTATAAAATATTCCAAAGGCATCCAAAAATGTTTAAAAATAAGGCATTATACATGCATTATGTTTCAGGAATAATAACATGTTTATTAGATATTTAATAAATTATTGTTCAGGTTCTTATTTTGCTTTTATTGTTAAATAACCATCAACTCAAATTCCCTTTCATATATTCTGCATAGATGAATGCTTTTCAAAGAACGCGGGCTACGACGATTGCGACGTTGCCACTATTTCATTTAATGGAGGTTGACGTTATAAAAAACAGCAGTTTCCCGAAGAAAATTTTTGATTTATTGATGGTACAGTTACCAAATCGATATGTTTCAATCTGTCATGTAATCATTAGATACTTATTAACTTTTTCTAAGAGTTTCACACGTTTCTGTTCGTTAATCTTCGCGTATTTTAAGTATGAAGAGAGAAAAAATTTGCCTGCCCATAAGATTACATGTTAAATCGTAACAAATTATTTTATTTATATCTAATTGTATAAGTATCCAAACAATCTAAAAATTAATATAGTGACTTTTCTAATACTACTAAGCTTATACAAAGTTTTGTATCAACATTTGTTCGTTAATTCTAAATCGGACCAACCTCCTTAATCGCGCCATTTAACAGCTACGTACAAACTCCCTAGAAATCCCCTCGCCCCTCTGATTCTAACTACACAACGCCGCGACGCAAGATTAATGGCCAAAACACGTCCGAAAGCACTGAGAGCTTATTATACCTAAAACACTATACTTCGTTTCTTCTCTGTGAATCACACTTACTATACATTTTGCGTGGTATATTCAATTCTCGCCAACAAACTATACAGCGTAGTATCTTCCAACATGGCGGACTTGGCAACGCTGCCTCGCATGAGCAATCTCCCGTTTTATCTCTGCTACTACTGACTGTCTCTGACCGGCATATATGGCATCTCTTGATGCATTTAGGAACCGCATTATAGAGCCAATCACCATCAATAATTCAAGCGAAAAAGCGCGAGTTAACATATGTATATTTTGGATTGAAAAACTTTGAATAATAAATCTAAAGTCTGTTTTAATTAAAAATGTATGCTGAAACGCACTTTTCCGTATTGATGACGTTAATGCGTAGTAGAGGTGTAAAGGCGTATCCTCAAAATAATTTGAAAAAAGCTTTCACTAGTTGAGTTCGGAATTAAACTCTTTTCACTCCGACGGAGCTTTCCCTAGAATTCCCTATTCACTCCGTCTAGTAATTCTGTGTCCGGGAGCAAGTTAGAGGACGTTTATTTTCAGGGATTAGATCCAGATCTCGGATCAGACTTACCGCAGTGTCGCAGCTTACGAAAAAAAAATACTAGATCATCCTAGACTAATCCGGATCTAGTGAGGAGGCTTTCGCGAGAGTGAATCCGGATCCAGATTTAAGTAGAGTAATTAGGGCCTATTCAGGTGTGGAAATTTTAGCTGTCATTAGTGGCATTATTCTAATCAACAAAAGGTAAATATTAAATTTCCAATTTGTTTTGCTAAAGATAAAGAAAGAAGTATAATAATCATTAATAATTTTCACTTTTTATATAATATATTAATTGTCTTACATAATTTCTCTTAATAACATATTATTTACAGATTAAACAATGGATTATATGAATTTATGGAATATTTTATTTGAAAATGATGAGGAGGATGATAATAATACATCATCTTCCTCCTCATCATTTTCAAATAAAATATTCCATAAATTCATATAATCCATTGTTTAATCTGTAAATAATATGTTATTAAGAGAAATTATGTAAGACAATTAATATATTATATAAAAAGTGAAAATTATTAATGATTATTATACTTCTTTCTTTATCTTTAGCAAAACAAATTGGACATTTAATATTTACCTTTTGTTGATTAGAATAATGCCACTGATGACAGTTAAAATTTCCATACCTGAATAGGCCGTAATTACTCTACTTAAATCTGGATCCGGATTCACTCTCGCGAAAGCCTCCTCACTAGATCCGGATTAGTCTAGGGTGATCTAGTATTTTTTTTTCGTAAGTTGCGACACTGCGGTAAGTTTGACCCGAGATCTGGATCTAATCCCTGAAAATAAACGTCCAGAGAGTGAATAGGGAATATGGAAGAGCTGTGATAGCTAATTGCTATTCTATCCCCACTTCTAAAAGGAAAATAGGGGTAAGGATAAATAAGAAATATTGGCACTAATTGGGAGCTCCGTCTGACTAGTTTAAGCGGGAAAGAAGCAAAATTGACAAATGTTGGTTTCATTATTTTGGAATTAAATTTCAAACGTTTGTTTATATAAATCTAAGGGCCTGATAAAGTAAGTGAAATAAAATTTAAAATAATACAATATCGTGTATAGTTAAAAAATTAATCTTTTATTTCTTTTTAACAGTTGTTATGAATAATGAATATAGTTCGTGTAGACTCTACCAATTTTAATTTAATTTATTTTGATAACTGTCTTCTTTCAATTAATTGCAATAATTTAGTAGTACAGCAAAAATGAAAAATTCCAGTAGCAACTTTATCCCTCCATATATTTTTAATATAATTTTATAAACTACTCACTACTTTTTTCTTGCAGTAGGACATCCATTTTTATTTTATCAAAATAAATTAAATTAAAATTGGTAGAGTCTACACGAACTAAATTCATTATTCATAACAACTGTTAAAAAGAAATAAAAGATTAATTTTTTAACTATACACGATATTGTATTATTTTAAATTTTATTTCACTTACTTTATCAGGCCCTTAGATTTATATAAACAAACGTTTGAAATTTAATTCCAAAATAATGAAACCAACATTTGTCAATTTTGCTTCTTTCCCGCTTAAACTAGTCAGACGGAGCTCCCAATTAGTGCCAATATTTCTTATTTATCCTTACCCCTATTTGCCTTTTAGAAGTGGGGATAGAATAGCAATTAGCTATCACAGCTCTTCCATATTCCCTATTCACTCTCTAACTAGCTCCCGGACACAGAATTACTAGACGGAGTGAATAGGGAATTCTAGGGAAAGCTCCGTCGGAGTGAAAAGAGTTTAATTCCGATCCGAACTCAACTACTCTTGGAAGTCAACTAGATAAAGGCTCCCTCACAGTTGAGTAGAATTTACATGAGGCTCCCTCTCAAATTGAGTGTGAGTGTGAGTAACGTCTATAAATACGGCCATAGGTGCTGTTGCCATTTATCGTACTGTTCAGTGCTGCCACAAGTACTCCCCCCTTAAGGTAGTTGTCGTTGTACTGTCCCAGTCAAAAGTTTTTCAAACAATTTTGTTTAAGCCTGTACCAAAAGCACACGTATCTGGCAACACTGATTTATATCGCATGCGCAGTGCGCACTTGTTTATAACCCAACAACTAACTGTACGTTAGCTGTCACGCGTAAATATTGTGAGTGAAATATAGTAGAAAATAATTTTTAAAAATGTCAAAACAGTTAAGACTAAAAGGAAGATTTGTAAAAGAAAAAGTACTAGATAAACAGAAGAAGTTTGTTCTACAAATGCAAGAAGGACGAAAAAGAAAAGAAGAAAATTTATTAGCAAATAATAATGTTGCTGATTCTAACCTACTGGATGGAAGACGCATAGTGGACCTAAAGGAACTTGCGAATAATCTAGTATGCTGTAAATGCAAACATGTTTTATCACTGAAGAATGTGAAAAAAGAAAACCGTTTAGGTTTAAATTCTGTTTTCTGGATTAATTGTGATGATTGTAACATTTTAACAAAGGTAGAAACAGGTAAAATGCACAGGACAGCCAGTAACTCGAAGCACGCAAATGTAAATACAAAGGCCATACTGGGTAATTTTCTGTCTTTTAATTTATATTATTTACTGCATCATAAACTATTTTTATCATATACGTCAAATGTAACAGTATACACAAAATTATTTCAGGTTGCTTACATTCAGGTATTGGCTGCACAGCACTAAATAAAGTTTTAGCTTGCTTGAACATACCAGTGATATCAAAAGATTTATTTAAACGCTATGAGCGAGAAGTTGGGCCAGCCATAGAAGCTGTTGCTAAGGAAAGCTGTCAACTTGCTTGTGATGAAGAGCGACAACTTGTCATTAAAGAAATAGACAAATTGAGTAAAGAGTTGTAAGAATTTTTAAAGTTGTGACAATTATTATTTAATAATTTAACATTATTATTCAGTTCAAGCAATTTTTTAGTAAACTGACCAGCTTCTTTATGTTACCACCTGATTGCTAACATAAAAAATTAATTATCAATATTAAGTTAGCTTTACATAATTCTAATATGAAAACATTCATTTTGTCATTTTTTACAGTATATCTACAATATATGATAAAAAATTTAATTAATAAGATACTTAATTGTAACTGATAAATAAAAAAATGACTGTTTTTATTCTTCAACTGAATAAAATCAAAATATATTATTCAATTCTGAAATCTAATTTTGTTTTTGTCCTCTACATTATTTTCAGACCTTCAGAAATATTTAATGAAATTTACCCCTATTACCAATCCCTTCACTCTGCTATTGATTATGGTGATCATTTAAGCGATAATTCTTCAGATAATACTTCTAAATTTGATTCTGCAGTAGGAGAGATCATTAATATTATCGTATCTTACGATATGGCTTGGAGCAAACGTGGGAATGGACGAAGCTAAGATAGCCTCAATGGATACGGCTGCATAATTGGATTTTTAAGTGGGAAAGTATTGGACTATGCGACGTGCAACCGTAAATGTATGTTATGCGATATAGGTCATAAAAAAGAAGACCACGATTGTCGTCAAAATTTCCAAGGCAGTGCTAAAGCGATGGAGCCTGCTGTTGGGAATTTATTAAGTAATCAAAGTAACATCTTGCAAAATTCATGCTTAAACGTTAGAGTGTTAATCGGAGACGAGGATAGCTCTACCATATCAGCAGTTCGTAAAGGAGCAAATAAAAAAATATTTAAACTTTCCGATAGAAATCATTTGCATAAATTATTTAACAGTGATCTGTATAAATTACGAACACAATTTAGTGAGATGAGGAAGAAAAATGTCGTTCCGCACATAAAAAAGTGTCTTTGCTATGCTATTACCCAGAATAAAGGTAACAGCCTTGAACTTGCAAATGCAATGCGTAGTATACCTGATCATTTATTTAACAACCATGAAAACTGTGGTTCATGGTGCCTGCAAGGAAAAGATCGAACTTCTCAACAAACTGTTTTGTTAAAACAAGAAGAGCTGTATAATACATTGAAAGAAGTATTTTATAGGTATGCGAATAATGCGCATAAATTTAGTATTACTGCTTCCAGCCAGGCTAACGAAAGCATTAACAACATTATGGCACATAAAGCTCCAAAAAATTGTTGTTATAGCCGCAGCGAGTCTGCTGATTTCCGATATGCTAGCTCAATATGTACAAAAAATGAAGGTGACAAGCATTTATTACAAGTTGAGAAAAAATTGCAATTGTCTCCAGGAAAGCAAACAGCACGTTTTGCATCTCGACAAGACAAAAGTAGATTAAATAAATCCATAAGATCCAAATTATTGCCAATAAAACGAAGGAGAATAATAATAGGCGAAAAAAGAGATAATTTGAAAAATAAAAATGAAAAATCAGAAGGAATACAATATCAGACCAATTGTGGTTTTTTTAATGATGCAAATAAGTCCGATAATATTTTAGATTTTTCAGGTTTAAATATTTATTTAAGTACTACTACAGATAAAATCTCTTCAGAAACTTGCAGCATTGTTTATTTCGATTTAGAAACGTCAGGATTCCACAAAAATGACGAAATTTTACAAATTGCAGCACAATACGAGCAATATAAATTTAGCGTATACATTACTCCAACGCAAAGTATTAGTTCTGAAGCTTCTCGATACACTGGTTTGAGTAATGTTAATGGGCATTTATATTTACACCTAAGGAAATTATTAACAATTCCGTTGATTGATGCTTTATATTCTTTTCTACAATTTTTGAGTATACCAGACAAACCATGTGTACTTGTAGCACACAATGGATTTTTTGATAGTTCCCATCTAATTAGAGCTATTTTGAATTGTAATATGATACAAGATTGTAAAGTTATTGCTGGCTTTTCTGATACTCTGATTTTATTTAAAAGACATTTTCCGGAAAGAAAAGGTGCAGGAAAATTTAAGCTGCAGATATTAGCAAATGATTTATTAATTGAACCATCAAACGGAACATTCCATGAAGCGTTGTATGATGTGGAAGTATTGAAATCGCTATCATCAACCTATTTAAATAGTGATGACATTCTCAATAATGCTAAATCATTTAGCGAATCTGTAAATAATATCTTAGAAATAGATAAGATTTGTATTACGCTACTATTATTACAGCCATTTAAACATGTTGTAAAAGATGGTATTTTAAGAAAAATGGCTAAGGAGAATATAACTTATGAAATAATGAAAAAGAAATATGAAGAAGAAGGAGAAACAGGCGTTATTAAAATTTTAACGGAATTAAAAAACGGCAAGCCAAAAGTAACCAAAAATAAAAGAATTATAAGCGAAATTATAAATTTTTTACAAAGTAATTTTATTATTTAATTATAAACAAAGTAAATTATTGTTTATTTTTGTTGCATGATATTCAAAGGTTTAATAATTGTTTTTTATTAATTGTATTTTATCGTTTTCCTTTATAATTAATAAATATTAAATTCTCAAAATATATCAACTGTTGTTTGTGTTTTCATATAAAAAGTTTGAATTCCCGCGCATAAGACAATTTAGAGTTTACAGTGTTGCCACATTTTTAGGTTTTCATTTGATACGACGTGTCCATTACACGTTACAATTATTTTTGCTTTCATTAAAAAACTATGCGGTCAATAAATTTCATTTTTTTTTTCAGACGACAAACATATTCATTTATTTGCTATTCTTTTTTGAAGAAAATCTGTCGATTATTTTTCTTGTATTTAATTGTAGATTCGTACAATCATAGCGATCCCCATTGCTTTCCATGTTAAAATTTCGAACTTTGAAAGCAGATAACTTTAGTTCTAAACGGTCAATTAATTTCAAATTTTCAGAACAGTTAAATTATAATACCTACTATTGATATTAAACAAATTAAACACTTTTGTCGATAACATTATTTGCACGACAACTACCTTAAGAAAAAACGCCAGTTTTGAGGTTAGCTGTCAATCTTGAATTGAACTTTCCGATAGGTGCGAGGCGATGGGTCCATCGATGAATGCCACACGTGTGGTGGTTGGGATGTTTCTGATTGCTCGTGGTCATCTTGTAAACTCCCAAGGTCCTGATCCGTCTTGCAGATATAGGCTGGATTGAGTCGATCTACAGATAAGTTCTTTTCTTCACCATCAACGTCCATTTGGTACACTCTATCTGAAATTCTTTTAAGCATTTTGTAGGGTCCCGAATAAGGAGGTTCTAGAGGCCTTTTTACACTGTCGCATCTAATGAAGACATGTGTGCAGGAGTTGAGATCCTTCAATACAAACATTTTGGCCTTGTTGTGATGAGCTGTGGGTGTAGGTCTTAGTGCACGCATTACCTCCCTATGTCTGTCCAGAAAAATTTGAGGATCAGCTGGTTAGTCCAGTGTTATGAAGAAGTCGCGCCTGGGATCCTAAGAGTAGTGCTGTATAGAAGCTCTGCTGGTGTCGTTTGAAGATCTTCTTTGAATGATGTCCTCAGTCCAAGTAGCACCGTGGGGAGTACATCAGTCCAGGGTTTCGCTGAGCACATTAGTGCTGTCTTGAGGGTCCTGTGCTACCGCTCTACCAAGCCATTTGATTGAGGATGATAGGCGGTGGTTCTGATCTTCTTGGCACCTACAACTTGTGCAAGCGAATGAAAAATTGCTGATTCAAACTGTGCACCTTGATCACTTGTGATGGTTAGTGGTGTTCCAAATCTTGATATCCAGCTGGAGAATAAAGCCTGTGTAACTGTATCTGCAGTCATATCCTTTAAGGGTACTGCTTCAGGCCACCGTGAGAAACGATCAATTATTGTTAGACAATATTGAAAACCGTTCACTACAGGTAAGATGATAATGTCAACATGTATATGATTGAATCTATTTTCAGGTACGTCTATGTGGTTTGGAATTAGTCTGTTGTGCTTATGCACCTTGGATCGCTGGCACTCGATGCACTCTCTTGCCCATTGTGTGGAATCTTTGCCAATGTTAGGCTACACGTACCTTTCTTTCAGCAACTTGGAAGTGGAGCGAATACTAGGATGCACCAATCCATGCAACACATTGAAAGCTTGTCGTCTAAGTGATGTAGGCAGATATGGCTTCACTCTGTTTTCTGAGACGTGACAGTATATTTCAACACCAGGTTCTATTACCAGTTTTTGAAGATTCAGCGAAGTAGGATTCTCAATCAGATGTTTTAGTTCCTCGTCTTCCTCCTGAGCCTCTTAAATTGTTGAAGCATCAAGTGACGTTGGCATCTGGATGCTGTTGATTCGTGATAAAGTGTCAGCCACCATATTTTCATCCCCTTTGACATACTGGATGTGAGTGGAGAACTGAGAAATGTACTCAGTTTGTCTTAATTGGCGGTCAGAGAGTTTCTGATGTTTCTGCTCAAAAACATGTACTAGTGGCTTATGGTCAGTACGTATGGCAAAATGGCGTCCATCAACTAAGTATTCAAAATGTTTCACTGCTGCGAATATACCGAGCAACTCCCTGTCATATGTGGAGTACCGTCGTTCGGTGGGACTAAGTTTCCGTGAGAAGAATCCGATGGGATGCCATGTATCGTTTTCCTTTTGTTCCAACACTGCCCCTATAGCTGTGGTGGATGCATCGGACGTCAGACGTAACTCTGCATTAATAGTAGGAAATTTTAATGATGTGGAGTCTGTCAAGCTCCTTTTGCAATGTTCGAATGCTTCCTTAGACACTTTGTTCCATACAATAGCGGTTTTATCATTTTTCTTTGAAGATTTCAAATAATCGTTTAGTGGTGCCTGATGAAAGGCTGCATCAGGTATGGATCGTCGATAATAATTTAACATCCCAAGAAACCGTCGTAGCTCCATGACATTTTCAGGTCTAGGGAAGTTCAAAATCTTCTCTACTCTATCTGTCGTAGGTGAATATCCATTTTTGTTTATTTTAAAGCCAAGAAAATCAATTTCTGATTGTCCCAATTTGCATTTGCTGAAATTGATAGAAAGGCAAGACTCCTTGAGGATCTCAAAAACAGCTTTCAAGTGTATTTTATGTTGTCTTTCATCCTCAGACATTATTAATATGTCGTCCACGTAGACGAATGTAAAATCCAGACCTCGGAATAAATGATTTATGTATCTTTGAAACGTTTGCGTTGCATTCTTGAGTCCAAATGGCATGACTAGATACTCATAGAGTCCCCATGGAGTATTTATAGCCGTTTTGGGAATGTCCTCCTTGTTCATTGGTATTTGGTTGTACGCCTTTTCCAGATCGAGTGATGAGAATATGGTTTTTCCATGAAGCATCGGAAAGACGTCTTGTATCAGCGGTGGAGCGTAGCGGTCTGGCACCGTGATCGCATTTAACCTGCGATAGTCTCCACAAAGTCTATAGTTTCCATCTTTTTTAGGAACAACGTGGATGGGACTTGCCCATGGACTTCGTGAGGGTTGAAGAATTCCGGCATCCAGTAGATTGGCGATTTCGGCTTTTGCTGCAGCAGCTTTCTCTCCGAAGATCTTCCTGAATCGTGCAAAAACTGGAGCACCTGCAGTGTTAATATGATGAGCGAAGTTCGACTCTTTTAGCGTATGTTTGCCGTTTGGCTTCGTAATCTCGACATACTGAGCGAGTAAATCTGAATATGGTAATGTAGAGTCAATCGTTGATAGGTTTATTGTATCGACTCTAAGTATTTCTCCTTTCGAGGTAAGCTTAGTGTTTGAATCGATCAATCTGCCGTGCTTGAGGTCAATTAAAAGGTTAAAATAACAAAGGAAATCAGCACCTATTATTGCCGTTGGAATATCCGCAATGACAAAAGACCATTTGAAGCATCTTCTTAGGCCCAAGTCAAGGTCAAGTGTTTGAGTTCCATATGTTGATATCTGCGTAGAGTTTGCAGCATACAACATCAAGTTTGTCGTTGGCACTGTTTTCTTTGTATGACCTACTCGGACGATTGATATGACTGATCCAGAATCTATCAGAAATTTCTGACCAGTTTTCTTGTCTCTTAAATGTAACCTTTTTTCCAGGTCTACTTGGTTAATCCTGCTGCCATCGGTTGTTTTAATTGATGACAGCGTACTTAATTTTCCGCCTGCTTCCTAAAGTCTGCATAGAGCAAGCATCCTTCTGCACATTTCAAAGCCTGTTTGCCGAATTTCTCGTGAAAGTAGCATAAATGGGATGCGCGTGCTGGGGACTTTGATCGAGATCTCGTCCTGGACCTGTTCTCGAAACTTCTGCCTTTTGTTGAATTAGTTGCACTGTGGGTTTTTAACTCTTTAATCTCCTGCATGCAATTCACAATCAATGCTTGCATGTCAGATAACTTCTGTTCCAGGCGTTGAGCGTAAATTTCTTGACCATTCGTAGTTGTAGCCATCACGTATGAAGAACTGAAAACATCCATCAATCGGTCAGCCATCTCAGCCAGCCCATCTAGGCCCATGTTGTTTGAAGTCAAAAGATGAGGACGAATATGAGCAGGCAGTCTCTCGAGCCATAACTGATGTAAAATTTCAGGTCCTACCAGAGATGAAACGGGAGATTGCTCATGCGAGGTCCCGAGGCAATCCCTACCGGTAGGCGGCGCTGGTGTTGGCAAACGCGTGTCTCAGGTCCATCCGTCCATCTAACCCCTAACGCCATCTATCGGAAGAGACCACGAAGCACGAGCGTTAATCTTAGAATAGGGTAAAACATATATGCATTGTTGCCAGAAAGCGGAATAAAGAGAGAGCGGAGATATTTTCTCGGACCTCTCTGTCTTTCTCGCTGTTAGCTTCTAGCAGAAGAGTCGAGGCAAAATCTTTCCG
This sequence comes from Prorops nasuta, assembly GCF_024137725.1. Lineage (NCBI taxonomy): Eukaryota > Metazoa > Arthropoda > Insecta > Hymenoptera > Bethylidae > Prorops > Prorops nasuta. Next base: position 872,688 of record NW_027116821.1, on the reverse strand, counting down.
TTTCGCTTTGCCGAAAATCTACCAATATTCGATGTCATTTATATTTGCAGGCCAATGCCTTTATACATGATTTTTTCAGCATATTTATTTATCAGCATTGACTTATTTAAATCAATAATAAATTAAGGAAATGCGTATTTGATATATAATAATTATTTTAACTATAATTTCATCGTTATATTTCGCTTATTTCCGTAAAATCTGCATTTCTTTAGTTTATTATTGATTATTGTAAGTCAATGGCAATTTAAAAAAATTTAATCTTAAAAAAAAAAGAAAAGTACCGATCAGGAATCGAACCCGGACCCACGAATCGCCACGCGATTACCTTACCGCCTAGACCACGAGGCTTCTTCAGTGCACCGTAAACAGATAGTCTTTTTAAGGGCTTGAAATCTTCTATTGAACCATATAAATAAACGAAGAACCGACATCTTTATTCATTATTATTCTATCATAATGGTACACAAATTAAAGAATAATTATATAATGTAGATTTTCAAAAGCTTTTCCAATAACCAAGAACGGAAACTGCGAGCGTTGATTATTTATCTTCGTTCTTGGCTATTGGAAAAGCTTTTGAGAACTATTCAAAATATAATTATTCCTTAATTTGTGTACCATTATGACAGAATAATAATGAATAAAGCTGTCGGTTCTTCGTTTATTTATATGGTTCAATAGAAGATTTCAAGCCCTTAAAAAGACTATCTGTTTACGGTGCACTGAAGAAGCCTCGTGGTCTAGGCGGTAAGGTAATCGCGTGGCGATTCGTGGGTCCGGGTTCGATTCCTGATCGTTACTTTTCTTTTTTTTTTAAGATTAAATTTTTTTAAATTGCCATTGACTTACAATAATCAATAATAAACTAAAGAAATGCAGATTTTACGGAAATAAGCGAAATATAACGATGAAATTATAGTTAAAATAATTATTATATATCAAATACGCATTTCCTTAATTTATTATTGATTTAAATAAGTCAATGCTGATAAATAAATATGCTGAAAAAATCATGTATAAAGGCATTGGCCTGCAAATATAAATGACATCGAATATTGGTAGATTTTCGGCAAAGCGAAACGGAAAGATTTTGCCTCGACTCTTCTGCTAGAAGCTAACAGCGAGAAAGACAGAGAGGTCCGAGAAAATATCTCCGCTCTCTCTTTATTCCGCTTTCTGGCAACAATGCATATATGTTTTACCCTATTCTAAGCTTAACGCTCGTGCTTCGTGGTCTCTTCCGATAGATGGCGTTAGGGGTTAGATGGACGGATGGACCTGAGACACGCGTTTGCCAACACCAGCGCCGCCTACCGGTAGGGATTGCCTCGGGACCTCGCATGAGCAATCTCCCGTTTCATCTCTGGTCCTACTTCTCCTTTGGCAAGGTCCTGCATTTCTCGAAGCAATTGAGAAGGTTTTTTGTCGCCAAGAGCCAGGTTTTTCAGCAGCCGATCAACTTGTCTTGCTCTTGATTCCAATAAACGGTTGAGTATTACACTTTTCAGATATTCAAATTTGTCCTTTGCTGGAGGTCGTCTTATGATGTCCGTTAACTGCCGCAGCGTGTCCGCGTCAAGGGCACGAAGGACAGCCAAATATTTAGTATCGTCGCTTGTAATTCTGGAGGCAGTAAATTGCGCTTCCACCAGAATAAACCAGGCGTCTGGTGCATCACTCATGAACGTAGGTAACTTCTGTTTCCATACAGCTTGGATCTCGTTAATGTTGCTTGAATCTTGAGATTCGGTTGAAAGGACGGCACCTTGATTGTTTGCTGCTTGGTTCGGATCAATCCGCGAATCTTCTTCAGCTGCTTGTGACCCATAAACAGGTGGCGATCTCGTGATATTGGGCATTTTGCTTCTCGACGAATCCTCAACTTTCAGTAATTCTTTGTAGAATTCAACAGGTCTTCAGATCACGTCGGGGTCACCAATTTATGTGGGGGCTGACGTGAGTAAGTTCCAACTTGGATGATGGATGATAAAGTGGATAACTACTAACTCCGGGGAGTAATTGTCGTTTATTCTGACTCCATATATTTACAGTTATAATTTAAGTTTTACAAAGAAAGTACGGCGACTTGGTAGAGTCAAAGTCGCAACGCGAAGATTTGATCAACCACGTTTGGCTCAGGGGGAGGACACTGCCGTGTTAAGAAAATGTAACGCCAGTATGGTGTTTTCAGCGCCGCCTGGGCGAATATATGGAAACCAACTAATATATGTATTTGTGTTTGTGCATATAGGTTACGTGTGCGTGCGTGTGTGTATCATGTGTATAGTATATTATTTTGACAAGAGTTATTCGACCATTAAGAAAACTCGAATACCTAAATGTTATCCAAATACGATTTATTAAAAATAAAAAATAATTTATGAACAATAATCATAAATTAGTTTTCATTTTTAAAAAGTGCTATTTGGAAAATATTTATGTATTCAAGTTTTCTCAATGTTCAAATAAGCCCTGTTTACAGACTAAAATACATGTTTTTTTAACTGTATAAGTTTTTAGGGCTTGTATAAATAAAAAGCTTAACAAATAAACTAAAAAGAAACATTTATTAATTAAAATGAGGTCAAAAAGTATACAGAATGTATCAGCAATGATGTTTTTAATTTTAAGCACATATTCTTGAGGATAGACTAAGTAAAAAAGTCTCATACTATAAGTACTATAACATCCTTAAAAGCATCATAGCTGATAAGATATAAATCAATTTTACACTGTTAAATCAGAGCTTTGATTCAACGAACAAATTACTTTACTGTAGAATATGTATAGTTTACCAGGATCTGAGAAGATTTGATTACTCATTGTCATGATTGGATCGCTAAACACTAATAACTCTGCCATCATATATCCTATGTATTCGTTTTCTCATATGTCATGTGGTTGTAACATTTAACAAATTTCTAAACCTTTTTCCATTTCAATATAATGAAATATAGTCCAATTACTTTTGACAAGTATCTGTAACAAAAATAAAATCATTTCTCATTACTGGTGAGTATACTACATATTAAATCTGTTTTTGTTGTTTACACTTTATGTACTTTTTCTAGTTCCAATTTAAACGATGAAGCCTTAACCATGAAAAAGTGTACAAAAGTGTTTTTAAGTGTAGGCAACGAAAACAAATCTTTTAAGAGCAGTACAATATTGTAAGTAATATCTACCTTTGCTTTTCGCTTGATAAAATTAATTAATGTAATTGCAAGTGCAATAATAGAAATATATAACTGTTCTTGATTCAGTGCGTATAGATATACATTTTCTTCAATCTCATGATTCAATTATTATATCCAATACAAACTGTGACATCTAAAAATAAAAATAAAAATTAACAAAGTTTTATTTTTCTTTAATATTTATGTTTTTCTACGTGTTTTAGTAAAGGCCCGTATACCCGCAATATATAATATGTGTCACATAAACTATTATAAATTATGAGTGTTTTGGGCTTAAGAAAATTTAATGGTAGAGTGTAAATCTTTCGAAAAAATTTTTACACTGCGTGCACCCATCTATAGAATTTACATCTATGTAGCTAAATTCCGGAAGTGAGGTGTGCATAATTTGAAACTATAGTTTGATTTGGAGAGAGTTGGTAGCAGTTTTTAAAGAGTTCAATTATGACAGTCGAAAATAAAAGTTTTCTAAAATATTATTGATATAGGTTATAATGATATTCTGATTTTAGATGAGTGTTTAACATTAATTAAATTTACTAATCTAATTAGTTAAACAAGAATAACATTCTTTGTGAGAATAATTTTGTTTTACAGGTTAATGCGAAATATGGTTATCACTAAACTTTATATAGAATATAATAGGATGTGCTCTACTAACAGAGGAACTGTGGTATCAAACTGTAGCAATTTATTTGATCCAAACAAGTGATTACTGCAGTAGTGCAACAATTTGAGGAAAATATTTACTCTGTGAAAGCTCATACAAAAGCAACTATTTTTTTTAAATACATATATTTCTATGCGTTTTACATTATCTTAACAATGGATATATTGGTTAATTTTTCTGTTCTTTCCAATTACAGTGTGCACCTCCATATCGATGCAGTTTAATACCATCTAATGAATTTATTAATTCGAATGGTAATATGTCACATCAATATGTAAGAAAGCCACATTTATCTGTGAAGATTGAGAGAAATGTTTCCACAAGAAAAATACTAAATATGACAATCTATTTAGGAGTTTTCAACAGAAGTCGCATGTAAGGAGATAGCAGTAATTTAGCTGTACCTAATGTAAATGTAGATAAGTAATTGCTACTACTGATGAACGTACAAAGATTTCTTAGGTTTCAGATAAGTATTTATTGTTTAATGACGTACTTTGGCAATAGCTAAATGAGAATACTATTCTTTGTGAGTATAATAATGTTTTGCAGCTTAATATGAAATGTGGAGTACCAAACGTTTTCAACACACAATATCTTGTAAAACTAAAATATACCGGATCTATTAATAAAAGAGGCCACCATTTGATGCATCTAAGTAGGAGCATTGGTTCCAACCAAAGAAGTGTCAAACTCAGTGATGCGTTGAAAGACTTTACTCTCTGTAAGTTAGATGGAGACCGACTGTATATATAAAAAGTACTTCCTTTTAATCTGTATTTAACTAAATTGTGTAACGTTATTCCCGTCAGTGCGAGGGGCCACTCACACTACGGGTTTTCCCATTACCTTCGCCCGTCCTTTTCTATCGGTATCAGGGCGCCAGTTGGTCAGTTGGGTGGCCAACAACCCTACGTTATCAATTGGGTCCTTCGACCCCATTCTCTATGCATCTTATACGGCCCTGCGGCCATGCATATGGACGGTAGCGGTAGCCAGGGTCGCTCAGTATGCTAGGTCGTGGAGAGAGGGGAGGGTTCCTTACGGAAGTCCGAGCCTCGCAGACCTGCCTGCTGAGGGGCATACATTTCTCCCTCACCACCCACACACACAGGTGGTGGTGAGGAGTGCGGGAACATGCGGTATCAATTGCCAAAGCATAGCGTTCTGCCAGGAGCGGACCACCACGGAGGCAATGTTCACGGCCCGTCCAGCCATAGCGCAAGCCTATGGGATTACGGAGGGCACCGGGACACATTCCAACGGGCTAACTACGCCCCTGCACAACCCACTATGCATTGGCCGGTATCCAGTCGTGACGTACGTGCAGGCTGGCCTATAGCACACGCCTCACGTACGCGAACCGACCCATGGATGTCTGAGTGCCGCGTCACGCGCTCACCAGCACGCACGGACACATCAGCACAGTCCCATGGTCGCGTTCCGACTGCCTGCTATGGCAGTCTGCGCACGACATTCGCGCAGCCTGCTTGACGCGCGTAACCAGCGTTCAAGCCAGACTCGATGTTCTATTTCCCCTCCTCGTGGGGACTTATAGACACTGTCATTGTTTTAGGACTCCCCGAGGCCGCTTCTCCTTATCTCAGGTTGCCTGGGTTGTTTGGCATGGCCCTGCCTTACTTCTCAGGACAATCTGGACATCGTTTACTGGAGCGCCGGTCTTTTCATCCGGGCCTCTGCCTGTCAACGGGGTCTATCCTTGACGTTAGCTATAATCCACTCGTGAGCCTATCTCACGAGTCGGTAACGTAGGGATTAATAATATCCACTGTTCGGTAGCTTTTATGTTCTTTATTCGGTATCTCGTATACGTAACGGGGAACTTCGTTACAATTGTTATGAATGAGTGTATGATTAGATATTCTTACTTTTCTGATTAGTTGCAACGTGTTTTTTTATGTTGCAGTTGCTTTAAGCTTATTCGATGGATTAATTCTTTGGGAAAGTAAGATCTTACATCACCGAATAGGAAAATCTTAATTTATTGTAATGATTGAGGATTAGTCAATATTATGAATGCAGATGTTCGTATGCAATAAATATTTATTGCATACGAACATCTGCATTCATAATATTGACTAATCCTCAATCATTACAATAAATTAAGATTTTCCTATTCGGTGATGTAAGATCTTACTTTCCCAAAGAATTAATCCATCGAATAAGCTTAAAGCAACTGCAACATAAAAAAACACGTTGCAACTAATCAGAAAAGTAAGAATATCTAATCATACACTCATTCATAACAATTGTAACGAAGTTCCCCGTTACGTATACGAGATACCGAATAAAGAACATAAAAGCTACCGAACAGTGGATATTATTAATCCCTACGTTACCGACTCGTGAGATAGGCTCACGAGTGGATTATAGCTAACGTCAAGGATAGACCCCGTTGACAGGCAGAGGCCCGGATGAAAAGACCGGCGCTCCAGTAAACGATGTCCAGATTGTCCTGAGAAGTAAGGCAGGGCCATGCCAAACAACCCAGGCAACCTGAGATAAGGAGAAGCGGCCTCGGGGAGTCCTAAAACAATGGCAGTGTCTATAAGTCCCCACGAGGAGGGGAAATAGAACATCGAGTCTGGCTTGAACGCTGGTTACGCGCGTCAAGCAGGCTGCGCGAATGTCGTGCGCAGACTGCCATAGCAGGCAGTCGGAACGCGACCATGGGACTGTGCTGATGTGTCCGTGCGTGCTGGTGAGCGCGTGACGCGGCACTCAGACATCCATGGGTCGGTTCGCGTACGTGAGGCGTGTGCTATAGGCCAGCCTGCACGTACGTCACGACTGGATACCGGCCAATGCATAGTGGGTTGTGCAGGGGCGTAGTTAGCCCGTTGGAATGTGTCCCGGTGCCCTCCGTAATCCCATAGGCTTGCGCTATGGCTGGACGGGCCGTGAACATTGCCTCCGTGGTGGTCCGCTCCTGGCAGAACGCTATGCTTTGGCAATTGATACCGCATGTTCCCGCACTCCTCACCACCACCTGTGTGTGTGGGTGGTGAGGGAGAAATGTATGCCCCTCAGCAGGCAGGTCTGCGAGGCTCGGACTTCCGTAAGGAACCCTCCCCTCTCTCCACGACCTAGCATACTGAGCGACCCTGGCTACCGCTACCGTCCATATGCATGGCCGCAGGGCCGTATAAGATGCATAGAGAATGGGGTCGAAGGACCCAATTGATAACGTAGGGTTGTTGGCCACCCAACTGACCAACTGGCGCCCTGATACCGATAGAAAAGGACGGGCGAAGGTAATGGGAAAACCCGTAGTGTGAGTGGCCCCTCGCACTGACGGGAATAACGTTACACAATTTAGTTAAATACAGATTAAAAGGAATTACTTTTTATATATACAGTCGGTCTCCATCTAACTTACAGAGAGTAAAGTCTTTCAACGCATCACTGAGTTTGACACTTCTTTGGTTGGAACCAATGCTCCTACTTAGATGCATCAAATGGTGGCCTCTTTTATTAATAGATCCGGTATATTTTAGTTTTACAAGATATTGTGTGTTGAAAACGTTTGGTACTCCACATTTCATATTAAGCTGCAAAACATTATTATACTCACAAAGAATAGTATTCTCATTTAGCTATTGCCAAAGTACGTCATTAAACAATAAATACTTATCTGAAACCTAAGAAATCTTTGTACGTTCATCAGTAGTAGCAATTACTTATCTACATTTACATTAGGTACAGCTAAATTACTGCTATCTCCTTACATGCGACTTCTGTTGAAAACTCCTAAATAGATTGTCATATTTAGTATTTTTCTTGTGGAAACATTTCTCTCAATCTTCACAGATAAATGTGGCTTTCTTACATATTGATGTGACATATTACCATTCGAATTAATAAATTCATTAGATGGTATTAAACTGCATCGATATGGAGGTGCACACTGTAATTGGAAAGAACAGAAAAATTAACCAATATATCCATTGTTAAGATAATGTAAAACGCATAGAAATATATGTATTTAAAAAAAATAGTTGCTTTTGTATGAGCTTTCACAGAGTAAATATTTTCCTCAAATTGTTGCACTACTGCAGTAATCACTTGTTTGGATCAAATAAATTGCTACAGTTTGATACCACAGTTCCTCTGTTAGTAGAGCACATCCTATTATATTCTATATAAAGTTTAGTGATAACCATATTTCGCATTAACCTGTAAAACAAAATTATTCTCACAAAGAATGTTATTCTTGTTTAACTAATTAGATTAGTAAATTTAATTAATGTTAAACACTCATCTAAAATCAGAATATCATTATAACCTATATCAATAATATTTTAGAAAACTTTTATTTTCGACTGTCATAATTGAACTCTTTAAAAACTGCTACCAACTCTCTCCAAATCAAACTATAGTTTCAAACTATGCACACCTCACTTCCGGAATTTAGCTACATAGATGTAAATTCTATAGATGGGTGCACGCAGTGTAAAAATTTTTTCGAAAGTTTTACACTCTACCTAGCTTAGGCAAGAGCAGTACTCATCTTTAAAATATCAGCGTAAAAAATTGATTAAATAAAATTTAGAAAAGACGATACTCCCTCTCTTCCTCTCTCTCTCTCTCTCTCTCTACCCTTCATTCTCTCTCGATTTTATTTACTTAATATGACGAAAAACCTAAATCTTTGCAACAATGCTTAACTGAGAATGTCGCTTAAGTAACTCGTAGATGCTCAAAATCATGCTATACTATTTTACACTGACAGATAGTGCAGAAAAGCAGCAAATTTCAATAGATGTAAATTATTCTCATGGGATAAACATTATATCGATAAAAGATCATCCCTCTACCAAAATTACTAAACATGTTAAAAATTTAAAATAAAACCAATTGTCCTCGACGAAACATGTTACGCTTTTCAATATTTAAATCATAAAAATTGGGAAACGCATGCACATGAAACATTGAGTTTGTACGCGATTTTGAGCATCGTACGTGGTGTTTTATAAATGGAAGAGAAATGGGAGAGAGAGAGAGAGAGAGAGAGAGAGGAGGATGCTTTTGCTATGTTAACACACGCCTGCTGCGTCGATGTTTCTCGCTCGCTTCTATTAGCCTCTCTCTCTAGCAGCCAATGGATCAAGCCAACCTGGCGTCTAAAAAGAGAGACTGCTAGAAGTGATAGAGAAGCGACGTGAGCACTATTGATGTCTCGCTCTGCTCACTCATCCGCTCTCTTTCTCTCACCGGCCAATCCTACGCGTTGCCCCCACCACGCGGTTCAAGCGGGTCCTCTCCTTCTGGGGCGAATTATCTGGCTAACTCTGTATATCCTTGAGTCATCGGCAGTTGACCATATTTCAAATTGCTGTCTCCACTGTTCAACCAATGCTCCAGTGTTGCGTAAAACAGAAGCTCTTTTTCATACTGTACAACAAGCTGACTCCTACTGAACTTTTTCCATCACCACATGGTAACACTATCACACTAGATCTTGCTCAACCATTGTCAAACATCTTTCTTAATCTTTTCTCCTGATAAAGCCTTAAAACTGTTAATGGGGTTTAAATTAATATTGATGTCAGGATTAACAGTATCATTTTGAAAATTATGCTCTGCTGTATAGCATGCTCCAATTCTATACATTTCACTTTTGGATTACTTCAATTTTCTCTTGATTTACTTCCAAAATAACAATCTTGATTTCCGCATCTTCTTTTTCATCCTAATCTTCTTTATCTATTTTGTTATATAAAGTAGTACTATCCTCTGCAACTGTAACTGGTTCCTCTGCTCATTCGGTAGTACCTTCTGGTGTTTGCATATTTCCAAGAAGCTGTTGTAGCATTTGGTACCAAACTGTAAACAATGAAATAATGCCTTATATACAGCTTTGTTTTATTAAACAAATTTTATTTACAATGTACTTACTTGAAAATGTTTATGTTTATTATGAGTGGATGTAACAACATATTTCATCTATATTCTTTCTTAACCTGCATTCTCGAGTAACAGGGCCTTTCAATAACCATAAAAGTACATCTGGATAGGGAGACTCAACAAAGTACTTGTTGTGTTTAAATACAAGCTTAACCTGAAATAAGAATAAGTAAATATACTATTAATTTTTATCTGTATGCATTTTAAACGGTTTAATGAGTTATACATACTTTATCATACGATAACATGCATAACTTACTAAATTCAATATCATTGGGTATACTAGTTTTGCTTAGTCTTTTGAGATATTCATTTATATCTTGTGTTTGAAGTACTACACTCACAGCTGCATATAAAGAATATGCAGTTAGCTTATACTAAAAGAAATTTGTAATTCCAACCAATTGGCTTCATAAAGTTTAGGTCCGATTCGAAAGTTAAGATCCACAATTTTATCACATTCTTTTAATAATGTAGCCATTCAACCTAATTAAAAATGGGATTGGATAAGTTTTAGTACTCAATGGAACATTTTTACAGGAATCGTATGCACCTCATCCAAGATCATAATACCCCATTGTTGTTCCTGGAACCATTTCATTGTTTGTTCAGCCTCCCAAAAACATTTTTGTGTATGGGTGATCATGGAATATGTTGTAACTAAAATACCACAGCCCATTGGCTTATATTTTGCTTCGCTATTAACACGTTAAGCGCCACGTCGGTCCCTAGGGACCGACGCTAGACTTTCCGTTCAGGCCACGTCGGTCCCTACGGACCGACGGCAGACTTTCCGTTCAGGCCACGTCGGTCCCTACGGACCGACGGCAGACTTTTCGTTCTTCTATCGCGGCGCGTGTGTCCGTCTTTGCATACTTGTGAGACTGAACTAAACTGGGTTACGATATCTATGCAACTGAGGATTTCTTACGTGTTTGGGCGTTATTAGGCCTCGCTTTTCGGGTTTTTCTCTACTACGACGGAGAAGGGACTATACGGATATAAACAAAGTATATACAAAGTATTTATTGCGATTTGAAAATGTCAGGCTCTCGAGTGCATCTTATCTACAAGTGGAGAGGTAAACATACGAAGGCAAGCCCCGGCCGGATTACGTTACCCGACATTTGTTTATACTCTGGCTCGCCTATCGGCGAGCGGCCCGGCAGAGCCCGCCTGACGGCTAACTGTGGCCTGAACGGAAAGGCACGCAAATTCGGCGTGGCGCTTAACGTGTTAAACAACATATTACATTTTTACAGGTACTAACATGGCGGCCAACTTACTTCCCCTCACCCTTCCAATGCTACCCTCCTTACCGACTGTTGGACCTTATGCTCTCTCCACTCTCCAGGTACTTCGTACCTCCATGCAATTACTTACCGCGTAACACTACCGTGTCACTTAATTTGATAAACTATAGACTAACCATCGAGAACCACTAAATAATTATTCATTTTTTATCGTTTTAATATAATGGTATAAAATCATGCTACATTTCTTTTGTGCGTAAGTTGCTTTTAATAATTAAATATAATATACTAGGGAATCATGCTACTTTTACAGTGCGCATGAGATATTTATTCATAAGTAAAATATATATATTTTACTTATATGTGCATATCATTTAATACAAAAAAATTCTTACGAACAAATTAACTTTAATTAGAAATTATAAAAAAAAATAGTAGCAAACTCAAGGTAGAAGCGAACCCGGCACTGTACGTGGAACGTATAGCTTCGGAAGCTGTACGCTACCCACTACACTATGAGCAGTTGAATACTTAATCTTCATTAAAATGAAGTAGATAAAAAAGTATTTTCGTCTAATTGAATTTGCAACTTTGTTCCAAATATTATTAAAATATTTTTTTAGTAAATAATAATAAAAAATATGCCACTTACTTCAAAATTTGAAATCACCATACTTGAAAAAGCTTCAAATTTCTGGCCGTGACAATTGGTCAGTATTAATTCCTAATTGACAAACAGATATATTTTTCAGTTTTAAATATTAATATTTTTCCAAAAAAAGAAATAGATTACTCACCCCAATGAAACTTGGAATTTTTTTTATCATATATAAATATTCTAATATATATATATATATATATATATATATATATATATGTACGTATGTATATAATAATGTGAAGCCCATAAGGGCGATTAAAAAACTGGGAAATAAGAATACGGCGATTAAAAAAAGCTTCAATTACCTTCATAATAATGCAATTATTTCAGTTATTATGTCTAGAAACCTATTATATATTTAGATAAAATTAGAATAGGGTAGGAAAATAGAATACTCAAAGTTCAAGCGTTGTTAAGATAAAATGTAATTTATTCGTATACAAAACTATTAAGAATGTAACAATTTTTAAGTAATATTGTGCGTAACATAATTAGGTTACAGAAAATTTAGAAAATTTTTTCTTTTGTTGGTTATTCTTAATAGAATTTACATTTTGCATGATTGCAATTTTATGCATTTTCATTCTTATATAAAAATAAACAATGTTAGTTAACATTTCATTTGCATGATCAGAGCAAGGGAATGTAAGGAAGTTTTTATCAATTAATTCATTGACTGTATCTTCATAAGCAAATTCTGATCTGTAGTATTTTTGAAAAACAATTTCAATTTTCTTTATTAAATGAAATAGACCCAAATTTGGGTGTTTGAAATTTTCATTATTTAGTACTCCTGGGGCAGTAGCAAACCCGTAAGGGGTACAGAAGCTTGTGGTTTTATTTGTAATTGCATTACAACATTTTTCACATTTAACAGATTTTAGTACCACGTTATAGAGTGCTTCAGCTGAGCAATATATTATACAATCAGTTACATCTGGTAAACTATATTGGTGGTCACAATATATATTTTCAGATTGCCACTCAGCAACATTTACAGCAGATTCTAATTTTTGTTTCAATAAAATTAGAGAGCCTGTAGTACTGTTCTGCCTATAAATATCTTTTAATTCACTTAAAGTTATTAGTTGCTCCGGGGTTTGCGTTAAAATTGAACAGTTACTTGTTTTAGGAGGCGATAATACACTATGCAATGATAGGATTCGATAGATCTGTAGGAATGAGGGAGTGGAAGGGTGATCGTTACTTCCTCCAGCTTGTCGCACTGTACCGAAAAATCGCTATAGAAAGATTCAATGGAATAAAGTAGCTTAATTAGCAACATCCACAAATAACATCAAAAATACCTATGCTGTGGATTGTCAAAAAGCTAAAGGTTGAATTAAAGTAACCTTTTGACGACCACAACACATATTTGTTAGAATTTGGGATGAAGCATAGAAATAATGTTAGACTTATAGGATGGGTAAAAATTGGAATTCGCACATTTCGAAATAATCGGCATTTTAAAATTATTTCTTTGCGTCATCTTATATAAATATATAAGGAAGCTTATTATGTTTTCTTTAACTATTCTATTCGACTCAAAATTAAAATTAGTTGCTTCTGTAATTAAAAATTGAATCTTTTAATTTATATATTAAAATAAGTCAAACCTCTAGTGCGTCCTGATTAATTTTTCCCGTCAATACCTCCTGAAACCCTCTATTATTCAAATAAATAACTAGATCAAGTGTTGATCTTAACGTTGTTCTTAGCCCGATTGCTGTTTGCTGAGTAAGAAATGAGGAAGCTGGCAATTCATTATTCATAACACGTCCTTCCCATTCATCTAAACGTTTTAATGATTTTTCGAGAAACTAAAATATTAAGTACGTATGTAGAGTATTATAATATTTAAAATTTAACTGTAACATTATGCCTCAATTTTTAAAAACCTACTTGAAAATCTTCATTATTAGGCTTCAAGCCATTACATTTTCTGTTTAAAGCGTCAAACATATCATTGATCCATTTACAGAAATTGATTGTTTCTTGACTATCATTAAGCTCTGGAATAATATGTCTGTAACATTCTAGAGACTTCGCCATGCTGTTACTAAAAATCTATAATACGATTAAAAGTAAGTAAAAAATGTTAAGAACATTACGAAATACTACATACTTGAACTGCCAGCCGAACTCTCATTTTCGAAGAGTTATTTAAACTAATATGATTCTGCGTAAGTTTTGGACAATATCGAAGACTTGCAGGTAGCTCATTATCTTTTTCAAAAACAAGACAAAAATGTTTCCATTGTATAGGCGATTTCATAGAATCCATCTAAAAATATAGGTTGTTATATTATAGTGAATTTCAGGAAAATGATCATTTATAGCACAAAATTTATTTCTTTCTTATTGTACATACCTGTAAAAACTGATTATTAAACAATCGATTTCTTATTGTTTTAATTAAATGCGGTGTATCCGAAAAGACGAAAACTTTTCTGCTATCATCCATGGGATGCGTAAAAAATGTTTTTAAGTTTTCCTGTTTCCCACTGACACCTACTTCTGACCAAAACCTTCAATTGGTAGCAGATCCATCACTCACAACTCCATGTATTTTACCACCAGATTTCTCCACTAATATTATTGCTTTCATAATTAATTTTGCTAACAGAGAACCATGTGTAGGGCCTTTTGATGCAAAGACAGCAACTGGCTGCGTATAAGAAGCAACTAGTGGTTGAAATAAAAATACTAGCCCATGATTCGCCTTATCATCCAAACTTTTTACTTTTTCAGTCGTTTCACCAAAATCTGTCAACCCGATATAATTTAAACATTGTTTGTCGACTGCAAGGCTTTCACGCGTTGACATTTCATCAAAAATTATGAGTCCATGTTTCTCAAATTCTGGTATGTCCTTTAAATACTTTTCAAATATTTCAAAAAAAGCAGGGTCAAATCCGCAAGTCGTGCTAATTTGTGAAAGATTCCTAAAACAACATTTAAAGAAAAAAATTATAAAAATGAAATAGGTATACCTTTAAGACATAATTTATTATGGATAATATAATACCTTCTTATAGTGCTAATACACGGTAAAGGTAGCATATTGTTCGCACGCAAGTATCTGTAGGTTGTTGGAGATTTCATATGTAATAACAAGGACTGTAATAACCAGTTTTCAGAATAGCGTCGAGCCTTCGATGATTTCACTTTAGAACATCTCCACATTTCCATGATTATGTCTTTTTGTGCTTTACATATCTTGGATTGTGCTAATATTTTAGGGATTTTATTTTCGTGTATTTTTAACTTCATTTTCTGAAATTTTGTTACAACTTTTTTTAAGTTACTGTTAGCAATTTTAAGTTTTTTTGTTTTATTTGTCATCATTAGGTTATCTTTTTTAATTTTAACTATATGATGCTTATCTTTTGATGAGGCATTAAGTAAATGATGTTTTTTTTGTAACTGTCTCAAACGTTTGCGACCTAAAGTCTTCTTAATTCTTTGGCAAAACTCGCATCTAATACTCTGACTAATAAAAGTACACTTCTTATGTCTTACGTTATTATAAATATCGTTGTATGTAACATTACATTCAATATGAATTAAATTATCACTAATTTTACAACCGCAGCACACATTCAATAAATGAATCGATAATATAATATTTTCTAAATCCTGTAATCCAGTTACATTATCATTAATATCAAAATGAGTTATATTAAGTGGCACATTATTTACTTTCATTTGTAATTTTAGTGACTGCAATACAAGAACTTCTTTATAATAAAGTATTTGAAGCATTTCGCTTGCATTAATATATTTAGTATATGAGAATGCAATGAATGAACTAGTTTCCAAATTATGGATAGATTTTATCCAAGATATTGGCAATTTAAGCAATGTATTTATTATATTATCAATTGTAAATTGCTCTTGTTCCTTCTGAACTTCATTTAATTTTTTTTCTTTATCACTGTTAAAAATCATATTTGATAATGGTAAAACAGGTAAGACTTCTGAAGATAACTCATAAGAACTTTCATCATTTGAAATCATATTATTTTGATTAATATTTTCATTATTGATATCATTTTCAATAGACCCCAAATATGCCGCAGCTTCTCTCTCTCTCTCTCTTCATTCCATAGGAAATGTGTAGGTATTGCACCACGTCGCAGTTGAGGTTGTTTATATGGTGACTGTAATTATATACAATAAATTTTAAAACATCCACTTATTGTCTATTAAATAATTATGTGATGTTAATGATCATATATCTACCTCTCCAATAATTTTTCCATCCGTATCTAATAGAACCTTTTTCCACAAAATATCTTTTACGGCAAAGTGCTTTTCGCATAATCGTTGACCATTTTTAATTATAACGTCTTTCCTGCACATTGCAATTTGCCATTTCTGTCTTAAAATTAGATCAGCTGGTACACTAAATAAGTGCACTTTCTGATTGTTCGATCTGTACCCAGAAGTACATCCCGGAGCAATACAACAATTTGGCATTGTTTAAATAATTAGGTAAAATTATATTAAATATATTATTTATTAAGTAAGTACATATATACTGTGTCGAAATGGGTTACACATTACATTTGCTTTGCGCGCGCTTGATTCTTGGTTATACTTGGTTGTCATAGTTAGCTTGGTTTAGCCCACAAGGACTACTAGCGACGCTAGACGGATTAATGTTTTGAGGAGTCAATAAAGATCACAATGTTTTTTAAGCTTAATATATCAGTCGGATAGGGCTGATTCGAACAAAATTTTACACGTGCATTTGGATGGTCACCCCGAACCTCCAGTTACGAGAAAAGGCGGTCGTTTCGTTACACCCTGTATATTGTGTTTGTGTGTGTATGTATAAACTACTAAAAATATAGTGAAATTTCATATAATTAATTGTAGTTGACGTTTTATTGATTATGGGGACTTTTTAAAAGAATTATATATGTGCAACACATATAAAGAATTTGATTGTAAATATAATAAGATCATTACTATTATTATTATCTCGTATAAAGCATAAACTGAAATGTATATCTAATTCATATGTGTAACATTAAATGTTATTACTATCTATAAATGAATGGAAAAGAATCATTTTTATATTTTTCATATATTGTTAATACTAAACCTGTAACTTTTTTTAACTTTCATAACAAATAGAACTTACAACAGTTTTTCTATTACATTGCTTACATGAAATGTAAATCATTTTTAAAATTGTGTAAGATATCTTATTTTTGTTGGTATAAATATAACTTATATTTTTATAGGGAATTGATATTTTAAACATTTTTTCTTCTCTTAATTTTTTTAATAATAGTGAAATATTTTATAACAATAAATTAAATTCGAATTTTCTTTAAAATTAAATGAATAAAGCCATTAAAGAAATTATTGTAAGCTACTTTAATGCCTATTACGCATTTCTTGGTTTTTATATTTTTATTTATCGAAACATTAAATAATATTTCTTTTATGTTACTTAGTGATTTATTATCTTTATTCTGTTTCAATTTGTAAGATTAATTTAAGTGTAGCTTCGTGTATATTATAATTGAACGAATTTTAAACATATTTTTTTTAATTTTATATACATCTAGAAACCCACATTTTAAAAGAGAATTTGTAGATTCTTTTCATGTGACCCTTCGAATGACCGTTCAAAGTCAAATCAATGGCATCACATTATATTCCCATTGAAAAAATCATATAATTTTTGTTTTCAGAATTATTTTCTATCTTGCTTTTCCTACAAGATTATAATTTAAAATACGATACACTATATATATTTGTTTTTTTTATATTTAAAGAATATTTCTTTACGATTTATTAGACCTTATCCTCATTTATATATAAAGGTAACTATACAGCATGAATCCTAATTTTGACAGCTCTGATTCACTAATAATATGTATGATCATATTTTATATCATTTATAAATTTAAATACCTCTTAAATATCTTACATCCTATTGGACGTCTTGTCTGTTGTTTGCCTAGTGCTTCATGGGTTATTTGTTTTCTTGTTTGTAAACAATCGACAGACGTATTTCTTTGTAACTACGAAATAAATCTCGTTTCTTCTTCGTGTTTTCTATCCTTTTGCACGATTTCATATACGAAAATCTGATTTATTATGGAAATAAAAAAGATTTCAAAAATATTGTATCCTGATGGTTACACATATTACAAGCGAGATTGTTACATTAATAAAAAAGGAGACACTATATTGTAAGTAATATTTACATTAAAGAAAATGAATATTATATACAGGGTGTCCCACTTAAAGTGACCCACAGCATAGATGAGCATAGATACAAAAACATGCGTATCTTTTTAACTATAAGAGATATTCAATTTTTGCGTAGGACCTTTTCTGAGCCTCTTGTTATTTGCTTTGAAAAAAGTTATATGCAAAAATTGAATATCTCTTATATAGTTAAAAAGATACGCATGTTTTTGTATCTATGCTCATCTATGCTGTGGGTCACTTTAAGTGGGACACTGTATAAGATATATATTTTTTTATCTAGATATTTAAAATGCGCCGATAAAAGCTGTAATGCAACAGCTAAAGTTGTTAATGGTGAATTTCGTAAAGGTAAGGAACATTGCCACGTAAATTCTTCAAATTTTAAACTAACTTCCAAATTCCGAGAAGATATTTATAATAATATAAGAAAAAGTAGAACCAGTATTAAAAACGCGTACAATAAAGCTGCTACGAGGTATATATTTTTTCTTTACTTAGTAAAATTTGATTAGATGTAGGGGGAAGTCCCCTAGTACCCGACACTTAAGCAATTTAAAGAATAACTCAGCAAATAATTGGAAAAAAAAGATTTTCTTTTTTTTAATTATTCGTCAAAGAACCTACGAATACATATATACGAAGAAAGTTATTAATATTTGACATATATTAATAAATAACAACGATAAACTTTTGGTAAGAAATTGAGTAATAACAAAGTATGTCCCCTTGTACCGGACACATTGAGGAAAAGTCTTCTAAATTTGAAAAGGCTTAATAAAATTTACATTCACCACAAATATAAACCCTAAAGACTCTGATACATTAGTGCAGACTCAATGGCTCATCCTTTACAATTTGAACATCGAATCCAATATTGATCATTCGTTTTTAGGCAGATTACACAAGCTATTTCATTAATAACATTTTTCTCATGTAATAACTTACTTTTCTTCATATTTTTATGCTTACTAGTAAAATCCGAGAAGATTTAAAAATAGAAACAGCAATGTCAAGACGTACTGATTTAATTTTGCTGTCCAGTACTAGAAGAAACATTCATTGTCCGATCGTAGGGGACATTCATATACAGAATAAAAAGTAGAACACAGATAGTTCCGATGCTTGAAGGAATTTTAAGTTTTACTGTAACAATACTAATAAAATTTACTTCTTAGAGCAGCAAATGTTAATATGATTTGCTGTGTTTATTTAATTATTTGGTGAAATGAATATTATGCCGTACAATCTGACCAGAAGTATCATCGCAATTAATGTCTGCCCTTTCGTTAATTTGATAAAACAATAGCGTTTCGCGACATACATGTGTATTACTCTCCTTTTTTATCCCTACTATGTACGCATTTTTTAGTTTTTACTTATTTATACGGAGATACTGTATGTGTCCGGTACTAGGAGCCGTCCGGCGTTAGGCTACTTCCCCCTAATGCAAATCGCCAAATTTATGCTTTAAACAATTATATCAGATATCCAGAAGCAGCGAAAATACTTTTCTTCAGGGAAATAAAAAAATCAATAAAGAATTGGAAAAGAAGCAACATCCAAAAGCTCCCAAGATATTAAAAGAGTGCGAAAGTATATTGAATAACGAAGCATGGAAAAAAAAAATTAAAATTGAGGATTGGACGAAATTGCTACAAAATGAAAATTCTACAATATGAAGAAAAAGATGAAACATTAGTTTTTATTTTTAATAAAATGTTATGCAAAAAACTAGAGAACAGCACTGTGATTTCCATAGATGCTACATATGAAACTTGCCCGAAATTAGAAGGAGCGTATCAGCTTTTAACTCTAATGGGAAAGTCAAGAGATAAGGTATATAATTATTTTCATTTCTAAATATATATCAAAATTAACACTAAAGTAATCATGAAGGTAAGAAATATACCCTTATGTATAAGTATTAATATTGTATAATATTTTATTGTTTCTTAAAATATTATTAGTTTTATAAATGATCCAGGAATAACCATAAAATATTAAATAATGTTATGCGCTTAAAGGGTTTTAACATAAATAAACGTATATAAAAACTTTCTCAATAGATTTTGTATTTATTTACATATTAATGTCGTTTAATTTTTAATTGTTATACATTTACATACTTCCTATCTCAATGTTGAATTTCAGTTTATTCCCTTTGTTTGGTGTTTGATGTCTACGAAGACCGAAATTTCCTACAAAAACGTCTTTCTAATATTGAAAGAAAAGATATTGACAAATTTAAATCCAACAACATGTATTGTTGATTTTGAGCAGGGCTTACATAATGCTGTGACATCTTCATTTGCAAATTGCAAAATTCAAGGATGTTTCTTCCATTTTGTGTATGTAAGTTAAGATGTGTACTAGGTATATCATATCATAAAAATATTGTACCTAAAATATACATTAAGATGTTGGTATACAGATAGAGATAGCGCACTATAAATAAGTTAAAGAATATTAAAAAAACATATAGGTTTTGTAAAAAAATAATCTGAGGGTTAAACTAACCAATATTGATGTATAAAACATACCTCTATCGTTATTCCGGATGAAAGAGATTTCGTAGATAAGATATTGATCACATAAATTATAGATTGAACAGTGCGAGTTTCTTACGAATTAAAGCTGAGTTTCAACTATTGAAAAATATAGAGCTGTGGTACACTGAAATGCCAAATAATTTTCACAACTCACTGTATATAAAAATTATTTCATTATGATTCACACAACTGATCAATTTCACCTGTTTGAAATCTTTGAAACATTGTCTTGTCGGAGGTATTATTTGATAATTGTGATATAATCAAACTTATCTTATTTCAGAATATAAATAAGCGTATCAAACGAATGGGGATTTTGCAACAAAATGCAAGAAATCCTTTTATAAAAATGAAATTGATGATGGCTATTAAAAGAATTTCAAATTTGCCGTTATTGCATGAAAATAAAATAGGTTTTACTTATAACCAAATCAAAAATCAAATTATAAAAGATATAGACACATTGCAATTGCAACCTTTTTTAAATTACGTCGAGCGCACTTGACTGAAGTCCAGAAAGATGATAAACACCATATCCGTTTATCAGGCAGCTAATAGAACAAATAATAACATTGAACGTTATCATAAAACATTAAAAGAAAAAATGGGACGTCATCCTACTTTTTACGATTATATATGTAAGTGTATTATCAAAAAAATATATTATCTAATAAACCATGATATTACATAAAAATTGTTTTGTATGTCATGCATATAACTAATTAAACATCGTCTGTTTATTGGGTAAATATTGTGACCTCGTACTATTTTAGGATAGTACATGTTCACTAAAAAGAGGTATGTATGTCTTTCGATAAAACCATGAGACATATTATGGTCCCAATATCAAGGCCATAATATCATATCATATACACCTGTCCTGCCCATCATCTGAAATACCGTATAACGTTCGGTGATGGATAGGTCATAAAAGTAGAGTAACGATCGCGGCCCATAAGTCGTATGCTAAATGGGTCTAACGAACTACAGCTTTCCGCAACTCCCGAACATTCAAGTTGAATTTTCGGAAGAAGTCGGACCTTGGATCTGATTGGTGGTACCAATAGCTTAATCGGCTCCGCCAATTAGATTTAGCGTTACGAAAGGTTGGGGATAAGGGACCAACAGCTCGTTGCTGGTGTCTCCCGATTTTTGCAGCACTCGTACTATAGTCCTGGAAGAGTTCAGACACTATTTTTCCTGAAGAGGATCAAACGTATTTTCGGCAACTCGTAGTGAGAAGTGTGAAAGAGAGTCGACTCTTCTCTACTCTACCCTGCTCGACGCTGCTCCGCTCTGCCTGCTCGACGCTACCCTGCTCTGCTCTGCTCTGCTCTGCTTCGACCGGCTCGGCTCTGCTCTGCTCTACTTCGACCTGCTCGGCTCTACTCCGACCTGCCCTGCTCGTCTCTGCTCTGCTCTGCTCTGCTCTGCTCTGCTCGACGCCGCTCTGCCCTGCTCGTCTCTGCTCTGCTCTGCTCTGCTCGACGCCGCTCTGCCCTGCTCGTCTCTGCTCTGCCCTGCTCGGCCCCGATCTGCTCTGCTCTGCTCTGCTCTGCTCTGCTCCGATCTGCTCTGCTCTGCTCTGCTGTTTTCTCCAGCTTCGACGAAAAAAAAGGTTAGCGGGAGTCCCAGCTCCTAGGAATCCTTATCTTACGAGTAAAAGTCGGAAAACGTGCGTTAATAGCCGTGGAATCGCCTAAAAATCACGAATTACGAGTTAAATCTGCTCCCAAAGTGCGTGAATTGGGAATTAAAGACATTAAATTAAGAATCGGAATAATAGTCTAATGTTGAGAAAACTTTGAGACTCGCCATTAATTCGAGGACCAAGTCTTTTGTGGGCTTTCGGATATGAAGTATAAATAGTTTTATGTGTAACTTATCTTAAATGCTTTTATCGATTACCGTGTATATAATGCCGTCCTAAAGTCTTGTAGTTTCCGGAAATTTAGTTATACGCTTATAGTACAGTTGATGGGTCGAATTCGGTTGTAAAGAGTGATCGGGATATTCGTTCAGTTTCGGATTTCGGTTACGTTTAGTATAGTTTTGTCGCGTTTAACCAGAGGTGCATCCCAAGGTCGAATTCTCCCCGAAAGGAGCTACCTTGTTCGATCACCTTGTGGTATTACAGTTCGTTTTCTCGTCCGAAGGAACCCCGGAGGTGAATTCTCCCCGAAAGGAGCTACTCCGTTCGGTTCTCTTCGCGAGAGTTCCGTTTCGTTTTCGTTAAAAGGTCGCAGGAGAAACACCTGCCTCGAGTAGGCCTTTATTTATTTAGTAGTTAGTTAATTAGTAGAGAAATTCGTTGGAGTAATCCCGAGCGCTCTGAAAGAACCGTCTTCCAGACCATCCGTAATTATAGTTTTGTAGAATATGAAGAACCATCTATGCGTTATGAGATCCGACATATACAGCGATGTCTTTACGGAAATATAGAGAATTTGTTATCGAATATTTTGTGTAGTGATTTGACCCGAACTGCCAAATACGTCCATATCTTACGTTTCAGGAATTCACCCACTCTCCGCTTCCGTAATCCTACTCTTAAATTCACTGAGCTAGTTGGCATTTTAGTTTGACGAGTACAGTATTTTGCGACTACTACCGTACAGTGGTTCTTTCGGGAACCTGGCGCCCAACTTCCGTTTTAGAGTTTGATTAGGTACAGTTTACGACGATCGAAGGGTCAGCCAAAATTTTTGTAGTGTAGCAAATTTTGGCGCCCAACGTGGGGCCCACCGAAGTTAGAATTTGATGAAATAGGCTTTCACAAATTCGACTTCAAATTATCGGGAGTAAAGTCTTATTTGCCGCGTATAATAACACCCGCATAGGGCAAATATAAGCTAGAATTTGATGAAATAGGCTTTCACAAATTCGACTTCAAATTATCGGGAGTAAAGTCTTATTTGCCGCGTATAATAACACCCGCATAGGGCAAATATAAGCTAGAATTTGGTGAAATAGTCTTTCGCAAATTCGACTTACAATTATTTTAATTCGAGTCATATTATGTTTCATATCCGTTTCCTTTTCGAACTCCTATTGTCTCCAATCCAAATCCTTTGTTTGGCAATTCGGAGTTATACAGTAATTAGGCTTTCGAATCTCACGATTAATATTCAAATAGTCGAATTTAATCGAAGTTAACGTCTTCTCATATAAGATTGTCGTAACGAGCATTAATGATTTATGCTCATATTATTTCATATGTTAATAGCCTTTCCGTATCTGTTATAAGATACGAGTAATTCTAGTCGAATATTCCGGTCTTATTTCGAGCCGAAATAATCATCTTTAATTTCTAATACGGAAGATTTCGGCATACGAAATCTACGTGTAGAAAAACTATTGAGGGGGAAACTAGGGGGACACCGCGAGTGCCCAGCCGCGCGGAACTAAGCCGATTAACTCACGCTCCGCTGACTTTCCATTGTCTCGGCATAGGATTTAGAATATTCGACTATTATAAATATATATATATATTCGCAAAGCGAATTTAATTTTATTTCGATATCTTTACGAATTACTTTAGCATTTTTCCCTTTGTTTTCGCGACTTTCAGGGGAGCTTGGATAACGGACACTTACGGAATATTGCGCCTACTAATTAATAAACTAATTATTGATTATTAATTATTGATTATTAAATTATTTAATCGCGAATTACAATTAGTAATTTCATATTCAAGTTTATTTTGTTTTGTTTTGGGAAGGTTTGACTTCCGTACATTAGTCAGAGCTGCATTTCCGTAATCCTCCGAATATAAATAAAATCGCGAACATTGTCGCTCCGATTCCCAATTAGGATTTTCTTTATTTTTGTGTACCTTGTCTTTTCTTTTCAGGAATTACTAATGGTTTAAACTGCATTTTTCCCATTTATATGTATATTCCTTTTCGGTAACGCGTAATCGGGTATCCTTTTGTTGCCTTTCCTTCGGTTTTCTTCGGGAATTAGACATTTTATATTAATTCCTTTTCGGTTTTCGCGTTAAGTTTAGTGATGGCTACCGCGACTTACGGTAATTTAGATTGGATCGAAGAGTTGACAGAGGATGAGGCTCGGAAGATCCTCAATCAGTATCGGTTAGACGACAAGGGCATATTACCCACCCTTCGTCAGAGGCTTCGAAAACATTTTTCGCGTGAAAAGAGTTCGGCGTTACCGCGTACTCCTCCGGGTACCCAGTCACACCAGACCACGCGTGCGGTCATGGATATTTCGCAGCTTTTGGAAAAAGCTGCTAATACCGTACAACCATTAGAGGCGATTGAAGATATGCCGAATCCAGTTCGGGTTACGCGACCAGCTACTCCTACGCCCATTCCGCAGGAGATTTATACTTCCATTCGTACCGGGACGCGTAGGAAAGAATATCATGCCCCTGTCGAGTCTAGGGATGTTAGAGATCGGTCACTCTCACCTCCGCGAGGGTCGTCCACTCCCACTCGTGCAGATTTCGACGAGTTTAAACGGGACGTGCACGATATGATCGGTCAACTGCGAGATGTGGTTTTGCAGATGCGTACTACATCCGCAGTCCCGACTGCTCCTGCTCCAAGGGAAGAATACTTCCCCGAAGAGGAAGAGCCGAGGGAAATATACCGTCGCCCTAATAGAGGTCACTTTCAGACACCGCGTTTTCCTCGATCTCTCGCGAATAGGGACTATGCCGCGCAATTCAGCCAACTACATTCTACCTTGAAAAGAATGAACGTTTCGTTTAGCGGCAAATCAGGCGAGGACGTAGAAGCTTTCTTAGCGCGCATCGCGGAAACTCGCATTATTTTCGATCTTCCAGATGCGGAACTATTAAAGTACCTTCCTTTGCTTTTATCGGACATGGCTCTCCACTGGTTTCGTAGTCACCAGCGAGATTGGGAGAATTGGGCACATTTCGAGCGTGCCTTTCGTTCGCGTTTCGGGGCCCGCTCACTTCAGGTCTCCCTGCGGGTAGAAATAGCCCAACGGACGCAAGCGGAAGATGAACCCGTAGACCATTACCTTACGTGTATTCGGGTATTATTCGAACGAGTCTCACCTCCCATGTCGGAAGAAGAGTGGATTATTTGGGCGCATACGAACATGCTTCCACGCATTCAAGCGCTGATAGACATCAATAACATCGTCTCTTTTGATGCATTAGAATCTCGCGCTATCCAGATCGAGAGTAGCTTAGCTCGCCAAAGCCGGTATCGGGCACCTCCCTTACCAGAGCATTCGCTTTTCCCCGACTTAGCTTTCGGCCGACCTGCTCGACGTACGCGTGCTACCTTGGCTGCTGAAGAGCAACCGGTATTAGTCGCCCAGGAGAAATCTAAGAAAACAAAAGCCCCGAAGGACATACCGTCACCGGCACCTTCCATCTCGTCGAGTTCGGGAACTACTACTAATCCGTTCGTGTCGGAACCCATCGAACCACAGTCGTCCTTCGCTATAGACTTCGCGTGTTGGAATTGTCAGGAGCGTGGACATAGATATTCGGAATGTCCAAAGCCGCGTTCTCGTTACTTCTGCCATAAATGTGGCCGTGATGGAGTTACAGTACGCAATTGCCCTAAGTGTACGGGAAACGTACCCGGGACACGATAAATACCGGATCGTGTCCGAAAATAGATATACCGAACGTGCAGTTTCCAGCTGTGAAATTAAATTCATGTCGCCTTTCGCGAGAATTCTCGTCCGGTATCGAGAAGATATACTCGTTGACTACCGCCCTTTTGTACATAAAAATTAGAGTCCAGGGCCATTCTTTCTCGGCTTTAGTAGATAGTGGCGCATCGCGTACTTTTATTGGGAAATCCGGTCTTTTAAAAATTTCGTCGGCCGATGTTCGTGCTTCTACGGTACCTCCAGTTACGATAGTCACTGCCGATGGACATCGCGAAAATCTATCGCAATGTTACCCACTACAGTTTCACATAGAAGGTCGTAACCAAGTCATTCCGACCCTATTCTTTCCGTCTCTAGCCGTACCCCTTATTTTTGGGATCGATGCTCTACACCAATTCGGGATTGTTATTAATTATCAGGAACGTACCTGGAGTTATCGCGACGAACCGAATAGACAGTATAGCTTCGTGGATGCGCGAGACAACGTGCCCTATTGCAACGCACTTCGAGTCCTTAATGATTGCGAATCGGATCGTTTAAAAACGTTTTTAGATAAACAGATTCCGATATTAAAACAGGCACCGGGACTAACGAGTCTGACCGAACATCGTATCATCGTAGAAACTCCGACAGCGATCAAACAACGGTATTACCCCGTTTCTCCGGTTATTCAGCAGGCTATAAACCAGGAAGTAGATCGACTGTTACAGGACGATATTATCGAGCCTTCGAATAGCGATTGGTCTTCGCCTATAGTTATGGTACGAAAATCGAATGGTTCATATAGGTTTTGTCTAGATTTTCGTAAAGTCAATGAGGTATCGCGGAAAGATGCTTATCCCTTACCGTTCATGAACGCTATTTTGGATAAATTACGATCAGCTAATTATATTTCCGCCCTCGATCTTAGTCAGGCATATTTTCAAGTGCCAATGGAAGAGTCCAGTAAACCAATCACCGCCTTTACGGTACCAGGTCGAGGTCTTTTCCAATTTAAACGAATGCCTTTCGGACTCACAGGCGCACCAGCGACCTTCCAACGATTATTAGATAAAATCATTACACCGGACATGGAACCCCATGCTTTCGCTTATTTAGATGACATTATTATCGTCACGAAGACCTTTTCGGAACATCTCGAATGGTTAGATAAAATTTTTAAGCGAATTACTACCGCCGGACTTCTGATTAATCCAGATAAAAGCGAATTTTGTAAGACTAGTGTTACCTATCTCGGTTTTATTGTCGATCATCGTGGTCTTAGTACCGACCCTGAGAAAATTCGGCCGATTGTAGACTATCCTGCGCCGCGTAATATTAAAGAACTTCGTCGTTTCCTCGGTATGGCTTCATGGTATCGCCGATTCATTCCTGATTTCGCTACTACTGTCGCACCGTTGAATCAATTGCTTAAAAAGAATCAGTCTTGGCTTTGGACACATTTACAGTCCCAAGCATTCGATTTATTAAAACGGAAGTTAACGTCGACTCCCACATTAGCATGTCCAGATTTCGAGCGAACTTTTTGCTTACAGACCGACGCCAGTAACGTAGGATTAGGAGCCGTTCTCACTCAAAGCCAAGAGCATGGTGAATGTGTTATAGCATACGCGAGTCGTACCCTGACTCCCGCGGAAACTAAATATACGACAACGGAATTAGAATGCCTTGCTGTTCTCTGGTCCATCCGGAAATTTCGCGGTTATTTAGAGGGATACAAATTCACGGTAATGACAGATCACAATAGCTTACGTTGGCTTAATAACTTAAAAGACCCTTCAGGTCGATTAGGAAGATGGGCATTAGAAATGATGCAGTACGATTTCGATATCGTCTATCGTAAAGGTTCACAAAATCTTGTACCCGATGCGCTTTCACGAATACCTAGTTCGGAGAAACCTGAATTTTGTACTCTTGCGATCTCCATGAGCTACCCCACGACGGGATGGACCGAATCCACCGACTCCTGGTATACAGATCGTCGTAATACCCTCAAGGCGGCACCGTTTAAGTTTCCTGACTGGAAGATTGAGAATGATCTTCTATATTATAAACGCACCGCTAGTCGTTACCATGAGGAACTGGAAGATCTCGAACCTTGGAAACTGGTCGTACCCAGTGAGTTTCGCGAGGGAATCATGCACGAATTCCATGATACTCCCATGTCCGGACACTTGGGCGTCGATAAAACGTACCATCGAATTAGCCGATGTTTTTACTGGGTTGGAATGTATCGAACCATATTAGAATTCGTCCGGAAATGCGACATTTGTCAACGTACGAAGGTATCCCAGCAACCCCCTATTGGACTGATGGGTCGTAGATTCGTCGAGCAACCTTGGGACCTAGTTGCCGTCGACGTCATGGGACCGTTACCGAAAAGTTTACACCAAAACGGTTATATCGTTGTTTTTCAAGACTTGTTTTCGAAATGGATTGAATGTCGGGCAGTACGTACGGTAAATGGTGCGAAAATTAAAGAACTCCTTCTTGATCTGGTGATCACCCGTTGGGGAACCCCTCGAGTACTCATCTCGGACAATGGAACGGAGTTCGTAAACAAACTACTCGAACAAGTTTGCCGGGAATATAAAATCCATCATTCGACCACTCCCGTGTATCACCCGCAAGCCAACCCCGTAGAGCGCATTAACCGAATTATTAAAACTATGATCACTGCGTACGTCGGAAACAACCAACGTGAATGGGACGTACACTTATCAGAATTCAATTTCGCTTATAATACCGCTCATCACTCCGTCCTCGAGTGTAGTCCTGCTTTCTTAAACTTCGGTCGGGAGCTCAAACCAACTCCGCGCGAACTCGAAAAATTCGCCATTCCGCCCTCAGCGGCTGACTCTGCCGCTATCCATCCGTGGAAGGAACGAATGAAACGGATGAGAGATCTTCACGAATGGGTCGCGACTAAATTAGAATCCGCTTATCAACAACAGGCCGAAAAATACAACTTACGTCGAAGAGAAAGACCGTTGAAAATTAACGACTTAGTCCTCTTTCGGCACCGACCTCTTTCGTCCTCCGCTAATTTCTTCTCCGCCAAACTCGCTCACCGTTACCAGGGACCGTATCGCGTAATTCATTTCCGTTCTCCTACAGTTATCGAAATCGAACATGTAGAAGCTAAAACGCGTATCAAAACGCACGTCAACGATGTAAAATTATACGTCCAGTAATGTCGTCCGCAGTTCCCGTTGTGCTCGTCTCTTCCCATCCTCTGTAGATCGGGACTCACCGCTATTATTTTTTTTTTAGCCACTGTAGGATGTCTCGTCCCGACTTTCGGCTTCCCCGCCGCGATGTGGTCGCCGAGACCAAGGGAGAGGTTCTCTCTTATATTAAGGAGATGCTGGACGTCTGGCCAGAGCTGGAGGCGGAGGTCCTCTCCTTCATTTATCGTGACCCCCCGCCCCCCGTGCAACGGGGATGCTTCAATTGTGGCTCTCCTAGCCACAATTACTCCCGCTGCCCTCGGCCTAGGACAAAGGCCTTCTGTTTCCGGTGTGGACGGCGGGGATACTCCACGCGGACCTGCCCGCGATGCAGTCCTCAATACCAGCGCCTAGCCCCATTAGAGGTCGACCTTTCGGGTGAACCAGGGCCTTTCCAGCGCCGATAAGGCCTCCCCTCTCTCTACCTATACGCCCCTGTATATATTATGCCCTGAGGGCCTTCGATAAATATATCTGTGTTTTATATATCTTTGGCATTCCATTTTATTTTTGACGCTGACAGCCACAACGACCTCTCGGAACTTCGCCAACCTCGGACTTATGCATCGGGAACTAATATCATTTTCTTCCCTATCGTAGCTATCGTTTACAGGTTTACCAGAGTCACGGGGATCCTAATTTGAGGGTACGGTGATTTCGAGACATTAATTCTTCTATTGGAGCTTCTTTCTTTCCTTTTTCGCGACTATTCGAGATTCGATAGCGTAATTGCGTGAAATAGTATTCGCGACCAGTATATTGTGTTGGTTACGTGCAGATTCTCGTATAGTTCTTTGTATATACTTTCTCTTCTTTAGGTTACATCTTCTTACGATTCTGAGTTTCGTTGAACTCCGTAGCGTATTATTCTAGTTTGCTTTTGTACAGATTTCGATTCGTATCGTGTATATCGCTACAGTTAGTACAGATTAAGATTACGTTTTGTATGAAGTATATTCTTTATCGTGTACACCTTTTCGATTCAGTACAGTACCGTGTGAATAATTTCGTTTAGTATAGACTCTTATAGTGCGTATCACGCTCCTTTGTACAGATATTTTGCAGTACCGTGTATACCGCCTGCGTTTACCTAGTATTAAGCTACCGTTATATTATCGTGTAATTAGCCCATGCCGAATATAGCGTTTCTTTTCTTGTCTTTGCGAACTTCCGACTTACGACTATTGAAGATTCACGCAGCCCTCTTGTCAAAGAGCTATAGCTCCAGTCTAACGCCTACGTGAAGTCAAGTAATCCGCGCGTATTGGCGTTTAGTGAGGTTTGAGGTGTGTTCGACCTCGATTCGGTCTCTTTTTCGTGGGAAGGTAGAGTTGTGACCTCGTACTATTTTAGGATAGTACATGTTCACTAAAAAGAGGTATGTATGTCTTTCGATAAAACCATGAGACATATTATGGTCCCAATATCAAGGCCATAATATCATATCATATACACCTGTCCTGCCCATCATCTGAAATACCGTATAACGTTCGGTGATGGATAGGTCATAAAAGTAGAGTAACGATCGCGGCCCATAAGTCGTATGCTAAATGGGTCTAACGAACTACAGCTTTCCGCAACTCCCGAACATTCAAGTTGAATTTTCGGAAGAAGTCGGACCTTGGATCTGATTGGTGGTACCAATAGCTTAATCGGCTCCGCCAATTAGATTTAGCGTTACGAAAGGTTGGGGATAAGGGACCAACAGCTCGTTGCTGGTGTCTCCCGATTTTTGCAGCACTCGTACTATAGTCCTGGAAGAGTTCAGACACTATTTTTCCTGAAGAGGATCAAACGTATTTTCGGCAACTCGTAGTGAGAAGTGTGAAAGAGAGTCGACTCTTCTCTACTCTACCCTGCTCGACGCTGCTCCGCTCTGCCTGCTCGACGCTACCCTGCTCTGCTCTGCTCTGCTCTGCTTCGACCGGCTCGGCTCTGCTCTGCTTCGACCGGCTCGGCTCTGCTCTGCTCTACTTCGACCTGCTCGGCTCTACTCCGACCTGCCCTGCTCGTCTCTGCTCTGCTCTGCTCTGCTCGACGCCGCTCTGCCCTGCTCGTCTCTGCTCTGCTCTGCTCTGCTCGACGCCGCTCTGCCCGGCTCGTCTCCGCTCTGCCCTGCTCGTCTCTGCTCTGCTCTGCTCTGCTCGACGCCGCTCTGCCCTGCTCGTCTCTGCTCTGCCCTGCTCGGCCCCGATCTGCTCTGCTCTGCTCTGCTCTGCTCTGCTCTGCTCCGATCTGCTCTGCTCTGCTCTGCTGTTTTCTCCAGCTTCGACGAAAAAAAAAGGTTAGCGGGAGTCCCAGCTCCTAGGAATCCTTATCTTACGAGTAAAAGTCGGAAAACGTGCGTTAATAGCCGTGGAATCGCCTAAAAATCACGAATTACGAGTTAAATCTGCTCCCAAAGTGCGTGAATTGGGAATTAAAGACATTAAATTAAGAATCGGAATAATAGTCTAATGTTGAGAAAACTTTGAGACTCGCCATTAATTCGAGGACCAAGTCTTTTGTGGGCTTTCGGATATGAAGTATAAATAGTTTTATGTGTAACTTATCTTAAATGCTTTTATCGATTACCGTGTATATAATGCCGTCCTAAAGTCTTGTAGTTTCCGGAAATTTAGTTATACGCTTATAGTACAGTTGATGGGTCGAATTCGGTTGTAAAGAGTGATCGGGATATTCGTTCAGTTTCGGATTTCGGTTACGTTTAGTATAGTTTTGTCGCGTTTAACCAGAGGTGCATCCCAAGGTCGAATTCTCCCCGAAAGGAGCTACCTTGTTCGATCACCTTGTGGTATTACAGTTCGTTTTCTCGTCCGAAGGAACCCCGGAGGTGAATTCTCCCCGAAAGGAGCTACTCCGTTCGGTTCTCTTCGCGAGAGTTCCGTTTCGTTTTCGTTAAAAGGTCGCAGGAGAAACACCTGCCTCGAGTAGGCCTTTATTTATTTAGTAGTTAGTTAATTAGTAGAGAAATTCGTTGGAGTAATCCCGAGCGCTCTGAAAGAACCGTCTTCCAGACCATCCGTAATTATAGTTTTGTAGAATATGAAGAACCATCTATGCGTTATGAGATCCGACATATACAGCGATGTCTTTACGGAAATATAGAGAATTTGTTATCGAATATTTTGTGTAGTGATTTGACCCGAACTGCCAAATACGTCCATATCTTACGTTTCAGGAATCCACCCACTCTCCGCTTCCGTAATCCTACTCTTAAATTCACTGAGCTAGTTGGCATTTTAGTTTGACGAATACAGTATTTTGCGACTACTACCGTACAGTGGTTCTTTCGGGAACCTGGCGCCCAACTTCCGTTTTAGAGTTTGATTAGGTACAGTTTACGACGATCGAAGGGTCAGCCAAAATTTTTGTAGTGTAGCAATATATATTTTCTTCCGTGAAAAAACATAACGTTTACATAATTATTTTTGTAATTATCGATTTTCAGTAAAACTTAGAGAAATAATGAAAAATAGCTTCATTGAATTTGATCAATCATTGCCATCAGTACCAAACACTTCGGCTAACGATAAAAGGTA
This sequence comes from Prorops nasuta, assembly GCF_024137725.1. NCBI lineage: Eukaryota > Metazoa > Arthropoda > Insecta > Hymenoptera > Bethylidae > Prorops > Prorops nasuta. The sequence goes on along the minus strand of NW_027116821.1, from coordinate 839,796 downwards.
TCAATTGTGGTTGCGTAAATATACTACTGAGGAAAAGAACTTAGACATTAATTTTATAAATCTAACCTTATTCAAAAATGAAAATTTTTTAAAGAAACTGAAGAAATTATATAATGAAATAAGTAAGTTCAATTAAAATAATACATCAAGTTCATTCAATTAACGTTTGATTACAATAATAAAATTTAAAATTTATTAAATTATAATTAGGTGTAGAAGAAATAAAGAATAAATTAATGTTAAATAGAAATTACAGAATAGTAAAAGCAGAAACAGGAGGAATAGTTACAATGTCTCATATTGAAAAATCTAATGCACTGTAGTTTATAATAAATAAGAGAATACAGATAAGAATTTTAACACTATATATCAGAAAAATAATAACACTAAATTTTGTATTTTAACATGTAAAATCATCTCAACACTTTACCAACATAATCATACAAAATATTTAATATAAAAAATATAGTCATTGATTATTTTAATGTATACTAATCAGATCCATAAAATAGTATATAATCTAAATTATAAAAGGTACATTATTTATTTCTATATATGAATAGTTGTGAAGCCACCAAATAAAAGAAGTATTTAGAAATATATGACACAAGATAATTTATATTTCAAATGTAGCAAATAAATGTTTTCATAAGTATTAAAATAAGAATCACTATGTTCATTTACTTTTCTTCTGCTCCTTTTTCTTGATTATAAATTTCTGCTACATTGTTAGCATAATGCTTTGAATGAGTTAAAGGATGAACCATATATGTAACAATATATATAGTTGAACATTTTTCTCCAATGACTATTCCAGCTGTTGTATATTGATGGAATGAATATTAATTTTCTTTTGTACAGAAGTATCTTGTTTCCTATTTGAAGATTACAATGTGTTAATTAATTTATTACATCATCTGCATATGGTGTCTAAATTATGTATAAGTTCTTCTAGCCTGAAACATAAGTTATTCAGTATTCTATAACCTTTCATTTGTCAATTATAATTTAAAATGTATACGTATAGTAAAAATTACTCAGCTTAGAAAACCTTAATTACACATATATTTATACACCCATGAGTATAATTCATAAACCTGGGTAAAACTTTATACGAGAAGTGACATTTTGACAATTGTTCTGTTCTCTATGCATATTGTCTAAATTATAAATTGATTTCACTTCAAGAGTAATGAAGATCCAAATCTGGTTTTGAATAATAGTCAATTTTAAAATTGAAGACTTATGAGAAGAGTACATAATAGCATTCGTTTGAAAACTTCAGGGTGTTAATTTATTTCTTGTCTGAAACAAAGGCGAATTAGTCTTTCTGTTTTGATTTATTAAAGGAAACCACACTAAATATGTTAAAGAATATAGAACTATTGCAAATTGCTGAATTTTATACATTTTTTGTTATGGGTACCTGAACATAAAGCTCTCCAGACCAGAAGTTTAAAAAGTAGACATTTGTGTCATTTGACTTTTTTCCAAACATAAATTGTTAGAATATCTATATGCAGGGTAAACTAAACACACAGAAAACCATAGCATAAAAGAAAATAACATATTCATACTAACAAATTGAATATTGTTTTCGGCAACTTAATCTTGTATGTAATTATGTAGACAAATATCATCATTAATATATTTCTTGAATTATTTTGTAAATAACGATACCAAATGTCCTCTTATTCTATATTGAAAAACTACGAATACAAAAGCTTCCTATTTGTTGATAGTTGGTCTTTGGAACTTTATCTTCAGAGATTGAAAATATGAAACATATTTTAAACTCAGCAGTTTAGCGAAAGATAGATCTGAAATGTTTAGTGCACAGCCGTTTAGAATTTAAACTTAATTAATAAAAAGAAAATCTTAATTTATACCTGACATGTATATTTTATTATGTTTCTTCCTGCATGATTCGTATAATCATGTGATTTGTCATACTATTATCCTTTATTTGGTAAACTTTTCAAATATTCTGCATATTCAGTTTGTTTTAACTTCTTAATTGGGTATAATCAAAGTTTTATATGAAAACAACCATATTTCCAATAACAATTTAACAGATTGCAGATATCATCCACTATCCAGTTTTTATCTGTAAAATCTTCTAGTATACGTGCATCAACATCTTTCCTTTATTTATTTCAGCCTATAAAGAACAATAGAAACGCCAAAGTAACACTTTCTTGTAATTAATACAAATATTTGAATTAATTTACTAAAAATATACTTATCTGATATTTCTGTAACTATTAACAATGAAAACAATTATACTGTGTTTTATCGCACAGTTCCATAATTAACCTAATATTTTTAATTTCAATATTTCTTCCACTTTTCTTTTATGATTTTTCAATACAATTTGATTAACTTGAACTAGATTTTATGCGCTTTTACTAGTTTATTACACACTCTTGAATCTGAATGTACACTCCGGGAAATATATTCTGTCCAACTTATAACCAAATGTTTTAAAAGGCCGTACTTCAATAGCGGTAAACACTTTTCCACATCACGCTGGTTACCTGGTCTAGTGCCGAGTCCCGAGCAATAAACCGAGAACAATCGAAGAACCCTATAATATACCTGATACTCTAATCACTAATCCAAAATTACAATTTTTATATTTTTAATCAAACAGGTTTGAAATTATTATGAATACATTGCTTGTATTTTTAACATGAAAATGAATCCAAAAATGACGTTATTCGAACTATTATTTCTATATTAGTTATATCTTACATCTCCCATTTTATTAAAACCTGTTAAAAATCAAATTTATTTTATTCCAATATGTCTATAAATAATCCAAATAAGCATCAATTAACCCGTAGCAGAATCATACTAAAAAAATTGAAATGTTTAATTTTATGAGATGATTAACCTTTTTCTTTTTAAAGATAGTATTTTAAAATATTTACATTTATTTGTCAATTATATCTTAAACTAAAATTTATATTTGTTAATTTTTTAATAATATGTTTATGTCCTTTCCAATATTTTGGAGATTTATTTTAACTTAACGCATAACGAAGATATATAGTAATATTGAATTTTTATTAGAATTTATAGATAATAAAGTAGCAGCTTCAAAGTATAACTAAAAGAAATAATTGTTCGATTAATGTCGTATTTGGACTCATTTTCATGTTAAAAAGACAAGCAATGTATTCGTAATAATTTCAAATATGTTTGATTAAAAATATAAAAATTGTAATTTTGGATTAGTGATTAGAGTATCAGGTATATTAGGGTTCTTCGATTGTTCCCAGTTTATTGCTCGGGACCCTCAGGACTCGGTGCTAGACCAGGTAACCAGCGGGATGTGGAAAAGTGTTGACCGCTATTGAAGTACGACCTTTTAAAACATTTGGTTATAAGTTGGACAGAATATATTTCCCGGAGTGTACCAGTGTTTTGACAGGTCGCCATATTCACAAAGTTATGTAGAGAGACACACGCATTGTACTAAAATTTTGGAACAAATGGGCCCCTACCATTCCAGCTATTAGGCCCGGTCTTACAGGTCTCAATTAAGTTAATTTCGACATTAAGTAGGGATACCAACCTGAAAAATAATACCTAACTATACTAATATTTTTTTTTTGAAGTTTTAAGCCTGGAAATGGAAGTTTTGTGCCCAGCTTCAGTTCAGGTGTTAGTGTGAACGAAATTTGAACAGGGAAGGATCAAATATATTTCACAATATAGAAATGCAATTAACACAATAAAATAAAGAAGAAGTATCATGGATAAAAAACCACGAAATCACAATTTTTCCGAAGAGGAAAAAATTAGGTTGGTTGAACTTGTCTCCGAATTTTCGAAAGTAGTGGAGAATAAACTAACGGATGCCGTTGGGTGGGATGCAAAAACCCAAGCATGGGCTGAAATTGCTAATAAATTTAATTGCATAAGCAAATCAAATGTGGAACCCGAAAAACTAAAAAATTGCTGGAATAACTTAAAACAACAAACAAGGAAGTATTATTCTAAATTAAAAACAGAAATATATAAAACAGGTAATCTTGGAAAGTTCTAAATGATTTTTGTTCACAACGAAAATTATAAATATATTTTTGTAGGAGGTGGATCAAATAAAACCAAACCGAATATTTTATATGATAAAGTTTATCAAATTATTCAACCTACTGTAGATGGATTATATAATTCCAATGATAGTGATCGCAGCATATACATGGGTGAAACTGCAACGTTTGTTTCTAATGTTATTGAATCAGATGAAGAAATAGAAGATGATCTAAATCTGCAACAAGATGAACATGTCTTTCAGGTAGGGTTATTATAAATTTTATTAATATTATTATTATATTGCACTTCATATATGTAATTTTTTTGGTTATTTCTCAGTATTTAAAAGATACTAACCAAATTAATACATGGAAGAAGTGGAACCCAAGGACATTGAAAGCTCCCCTAAGTGATCCTCTTTCCACAAATATTAAAAAGCAAAAAGCAGCAATGCCTGAAAAAAAATCAACACATGAGAACTTAGACAATATTTTAATTAAAAGTAAAATTGAGCTGACTAATTTGATGACTCAAGAATTAAAAGAAAAAAGCCGTTTAGAAAAAGCAATTTTAAGACAAAAGTTGACAGAAAATACCTTAAAAATAAAATTGCTAGAATCTACAATAAGAGGTAATAAAGAAAATAACAACAACGTTGTTGAAAATATTGATATTTCTGATATATCAGAATAACAAGTTAGTTTTATAGGAAACTTGTGATATTTAAATTAAATGAAACTCCTTGTTATAATTTGCGTTACTATATGAGAGAGACATTTATCAGTTTCTAAGTCCTTAAGTTTTTTCAATTCTCTAAATGTTATGTTTTATTTACTGAAGTACAAAGGTTATAAAATTTTAAGTTTATGTTAATATTAAAATACAGTACAAGGATTCTTAACCTAGCTCACTTTAAATTTTATTCTAAATAAAATTTATTATAATAATATTTTAGACAATTGCGTTGATACAAATTTTCATTTAACTTTTGTACAAATGATCGAAATATCAGGTTTGTTTGAAAAAGAATATTCATAAATCATAGGTACCAAGAATTATTTTATTTGGTATGTTAAAGTAGTTTTTCAATGAACCATAGTTGACATTTAATGATTTAAAATTAAAAGAGCAGAAAGTATTAAATATATATTTATTCAATAAAAAGTGGTTATCCATTACAAATATAAATTTTATCTTACAAAACACACTATGTAGACCAATAACACTTTACCTCTCTTTCCAAATAAAGTTTTTATTATAGAAAAAATAAAATATTCTTCTTTCACACAAATTTACAGCTATACAAAATATATATACTTGTTTAATTTGTTATTTCCCACATATATACTATTTCTCATTCTTGTTGAAGTTTAAATAAATTTGCTTGTTAGAGGCAACTGCAAGATAAATTTAAGTTATATTTTATTATTAACATGCATATTAATATAATATGAAAAGTTAGACTTACGCTTCGAAATAATTTTCTATTAAAAATTTCCTTTCATCCTGATGGAAATCTTCGTTATAATTTACCAATAAATTATTGTATGCAGCAATATCTACATTATCTTCAATATCCATTCTTATAATATTATACAAAACAGCACAGGCCATAATAATGTCCATAGTCTTATTAGCAGTTTTGAAGCGAGTTCCTTTACTCAAAGCAGGAAACATTCTTGTCCAAATACCAAATGCTCTTTCCACCATGGTTCTTGTTCGAATTTGTGCCTCGTTATATAAAATTTCGGCAGGTGTATTTGGATTTGTTAATGGGGTCATTAAATATGGCATATTTGGATAGCCAGAATCTCCCAAAAGCAGACCATTGCCAAATTCGCCAGACTCGAATCGGGCTTTAATGACAGAATTATTAAAAATCGTAGCATCATGAGAAGATCCTGGCCATCGTGCTACAATATCCATAAATTGTAATTTTGAATTTACAATTGCTTGCACATTAAGTGAAAAGAATCCTTTTCTATTACGAAATAATTCTGCATTTTCCCCTCCTGTATAATATAAAATTCTTACATTATTTTATTGAAATTATTTCATTTCAAAAAATTATAATAAGAATATACATATATAGAGCTAATACATTATTTTCTTGCTACAACTCCTAATGTTATATTTACCATAGGATTGTATTCTGATGTGAATGCAATCAATTGCTCCTAGTACCCTTATAAAACCAGCCTGTTTGAAATTTCTTGCTTGAGTTTGTATGATATCATCTTGCTGCATTGGGAATTTGATAAACTCTTTACTTAGTTTAGCTATAGCATTTGAGACTCTATGTACTATTTTGGTAGCAGAATTTTTGCTAACCCCAGAAAAATCACCGATAATTATCAAAAACGATCCTGTTGCATAAAATCTTAATGCTATTAGTAATTGTGTAGTTGGTGAAATTGCATCATTCCTTTAAAAAAATATGAGTATAATAAATTAAATTATTGTTTCACTTTAACCAATTATTAATTATCACAATAACATACCATTGTCTTCTACAAATTAATGAACAGCCAATTGTATTCAATAGCAATTCAAAATGCTCCTTGCGAAGTCTAAATCTACTTTGAAAGTCAATATCATCGTAAATAGCATACCAATTCATTCGTAGACGTATTTTTTTTGATCTTCTTCTAATAATTAACTGTTCATCAACATCTTCCTGATCATTTATACAACAAAATGCCATCTCAAAATCCATTATTACATACAAAATATTAGATAAGTATAACTTTTACCAGAAAACCGTATGATTCGTATTTCAAAACATCTTCCTCTACCCGCTCAATTATACATATACGTACACAAAACTTCACATTACACATTTCCAGGCTTAAAACTTCAAAAAAAAAATATTAGTATAGTTAGGTATTATTTTTCAGGTTGGTATCCCTACTTAATGTCGAAATTAACTTAATTGAGACCTGTAAGACCGGGCCTTAGCAACGAAAATGAAATTGGCTGTTAGTCAGCCGCACTATCGAGAATTTGAAGGAAGGGGGTACACATACAGCTATGCCTGTAGTGGGATTCTGTAGGTACGATTTCACTTGTCGCTCGTCGCTAGCGATAAATGGTCACGTAGGACAAACTATACACTTTCTCCTTATACATATATTCTGTCTCTAGCGACACTGAAATAAAGTTGGATTTATCCAACTTTTCAGGGACATCGCTAGTATCGCCCGTATCGCCTGTATCGCTGCTTGTATGTATTCAACGGAACGGAACAGGCGGATCGTATGAATTTTAAATTTGAAAAATGGATGGAAATTCAAATTGAAAATACATTTGTCACATTTATAGCAAGCCGATACATATGAAGCTAAAAAATAATATAATGAATAATTATTGTAATTAATATATAAAAAACGTTGAATATAATTAACCCAAAAAACAGGCTTTGCTTGTAAAATAATACGGCATATATACAGAGTGAAGCTGTTATACCGCCCTAGAATATAGATGCAGAAAGACGAGTATCTCTTTAATTATAAAAGATATTCAATTTGTGCATAGGACCTTCTCGAATCCTCTTGTTATTTGCTTTCGCAAAGGTCATATAAAAAAATTGAATATCTCTTATAGTTAAAAAGATATGCATCTTTTTCTACTAATGTTTTGGGGCGGTTTAAGTACCTCACCCTGTATAGATTTCTTACTAAAAACAGAATCTTAAATTGTAACATTTTTATTACAAAATAAATTCAATTAAGTTTTATTATGAGTAACATGTAACAACAATGAATTTTACTAATAAAATTATTAAACTAAGGATAATTATAACTTTACTAATGTAAATTATTATTTTCTGATATACAGGGTGATTCTCTAACGGCGGGACATAGGAGATTCGTGTTAGTTGACTATAGCGCTCAGGATGATGGTATCTGAGAGCGCTGATTGGTGAATATCATGTAGTGCCAACATGAAATGGTCCGTTACCAATAGATGAATAAGAAAAATGAGACCCATTCGCCATTTTGGAGTGGAGAAGTATTTACATGCTAGTTATAGCAGAAAGAGGTGTGAAATGGAAAAATGTCAAATAGTGAGGTTACTAAAGTAAAAATGGAAAATAATGAATGGAAAGTTCGAATGTATGAACTATATAATTTTCATCCTCTCATGCTATATAGGAAAATGAAGGAAATATTTTCATAACAAGGATTTAAGAAAACACATTCATTTCAAATAGATATGAAACCTTTATTAATTCCTCATTCAATATATGTGCATACCTCATAACTTTTGATTATTATTTGAATATTCACAATATTTTTATACATGCAAATTAAATTCAAATGTCATACACCATAACACGACACCACAGTCACTACCCCTAAGAAACCATTATGCGATTGCTGCTAGCGATTGCTAGCGATTACCCGTTTCCATTGTTCCTACATTTAGAACCCGCCTAAGAATATGTCACTGCTAGCGACGAGCGACAAGCGACAAGTGAAAACATAGGAGAGATAAACTGCATATTCTGTCGCTAGAGTCCATCTTGGATTGCATATACTATATCATCTTATATTTGTCGCTAGCGACGAGCGACAAGTGAAATCGTACCTTTAATCTTGCGTCGCGGCGAGGTGTAGTTAGAATCAGAGGGGCGAGGGGATTTCTAGGGAGTTTGTCCGTAGCTGTCAAATGGCGCGATTAACCCTCAATTTTGTATCATCAACAAAAATAATATTTTCGGAAAACGATTGTGGAAAAGAAGGAAGGATTTTAATAAATAACAGAGAAGACAAAATATATCAAATGAGTATAAATTAATAAAAAAAATGAAAATTATTGTGAATTTTTAAGAAAATATACTTTGTCGTTTTTTTTTGTTACAGTTGAAATCCGGTTATGATAACTTTCAATTAAGGAAAAAAGTAATTACAGACCAATAAATGAAAAAGTATTAATACATTACGCATTTCTGTACGGCCCAGTCATTTCAATAATTGTGACTTAATGTTATAATAATGAATGTGTAAGCGATTAGTGCATATACAACAAACTCTTATTGTAAATTTAATAATCTTGTATGACAATGTTTTAATTGCTATTATTTTAAATTAAAGCTAGTTTAATTAACATATTTTTATTTCATCCCTTTCTCAAAATTCGAAACACACATGGTAATTACCAATTCTTGTAGTAGTCATATATTCGTTAAATTACATACAAAATTACAACTGTTTTATATTTGTAAAGCATAGCTGTTTGTTGCAATGATTTTTATTATTCAATGTGAGACAAATCGCATTTTGTTTAGGTAAATGTCTTATTTATCCGCCACATCCTTCCATATCTTATGTAACATTTATTTGCCTTGTTAGTTCTTTCTTTTAGTTTTCAAAATATACCAATAATTTTTTGCTATTTTTATATACACTCAGATATAGCTATTCTATTGACTAATTAATCTTATAAATGTCAAGATGATTGGTAAACCATTGTTCTATTAAAGTTGAAGAATGGACACTTGAATTATTTTACTTATAATGTTTGGCATCTCTTCCATAGGATATCTTCTGTTTAAATTTGAGAGGATGTTGTTCTCCAATACATTTAAGTATACTGCTGAATTCATCTTGCTTTTAGCTTCAAATAATTCACATTTGGATATCCTTCCTCAATATATAATACATATTTTGTTAGTCCTATTTGTTTGTGAAATTTATCTGTTCTAAAACCTTAATTAATCCAGTTACTAGATATATAATATATCATTTTCAAAGAATTGATATCTTTCTATCAATCTTAACAATATCATAATAGATGTAATGAAATATGTATTCTATATTCAAAATAGATATCCATGCGTGTAGTTGGAAAACTATTTAAAGCTGAAAACAAGATGAACTCAGCAGTATACATATATCTTTTAAAGAACTTTATCTTCACAAATATTATGAGAACATATCTCGCAGAAAAGTTGCCAAATTTTAATAGCATCATTCAAATGTCCATTTTACAAATTAAACAAGATAATGGTTTAACAATCATTTCAACAATTACAAAAATAATTGCAGATCAGCAGTATTATTAGATCTGTGTGTATGTATTGCTACACTATAAAAATTTTTGCTGACCCTTGGCTATTCGTAGACTGTAACTCAAGCAAAATCTGAAACGTAAGTTGGGCGCCAGGTTCCCGAAAGAACCACTGTACTGTAGTGATCGCAAAATACTATAATCGTCAAACTAAAATGCCAACTAGCTCAGTGAGTATAAGAGTAGGATTGCGGAAGCGGAGAGTGGGTGAGTCCCTGAAACGTGAAATACGAAAGGATTTGGCAGTTCGGGTCAAAGTACTACACAATATATTCGATAATAGCTTCTCTATATTTCCGTAAAGACATCGCTGTATATGTCAGATCTCATAGCGCATAGATCGTTCTTCATATTCTACAAAAACTATAATTACGGATGGCCTGGAATACGGTTTTCCGGAGTGCTCGGGATCACTCCAACGAATTTCTCTACTAAACTTCCAACAAATAAACTAAAGGCCTTCTCAAGGCAGGTGTCTCTCCTGCGACCTTTTAACGAAAACGAAACGGTACTTTCTCGAAGGGAACCGGACGGAGTAGCTCCTTTCGGGGAGAATTCACCTCCGGGGCTCCTTCCAACGAGAAGCGAACTGTACTCCCACGAGGTGATCGAACGAGGTAGTTCTTTTCGGGGAGAATTCGACCTCGGGATGCACCCCTGGTTAAACGCGACGAACTATACTGAACGTAACTGAAATTCGAAACTGAACGAATATCCCGGTCACTCTTTCATAACCGAATTCGACCCATCAACTATACTGTAAGCGCATATCCAAATTATCGGAAACTACAAGACTTTAGTACGGCATTATATACACGGTAATCGATAAAAGAACTTAACAGAAGTTACATATAAAATTATCTATAGTCCATATACGAAAGTCCACCAATGACTTGGTCCTTGAATTAATTGCGAATCTCAAAGTTTTCTCGACGTTAGATTATTATTCCCCTCATCAATTTATGTCTCTAATTCCCAATTCACGCACTATGGGAGTAGGTTTAACTCGTAATTCGTGATTTTTGGCGATTTCACGGCTAGTAAGCGCGTTTTCCGAATTTTACTCGTAGTATAAGGATTTCTAGGAGCTGGGACTCCCGCTAACCTTTTCCGCTGACGTTGGAGAGGAAGGTCGAGTCCCTCGACGGAAGGCGTGGCGAGCAAAGCAGAGCGGAGCAGAGTAGAGCCGAGCAGAGCAGAGCAGAGCAGAGATGAGCAGAGCAGAGCAGAGCAGATCGGAGCAGCGTCGAGCAGAGCGGAGTCGAGCAGAGCAGATCAGAGCAGATCGGAGCAGCGTCGAGCAGAGCGGAGTCGAGCAGAGCAGAGCAGAGTTGAGCAGAGCAGAGTAGAGCCGAGCAGCGTTGAGCAGAGCAGAGCGGTGTCGAGCAGAGCAGAGCAGAGCAGAGTCGAGCAGAGCAGAGCAGAGCAGAGTTGAGCAGAGCAGAGAAGAGCAGAGTAGCTTCCACACTTTTATGAACTCCAGGCTTCACGTCGGAACTCTCTTTTAGGACTCACGTACGAGTTGCCAAAATCGCGACTGATCTCCTTCAGGACTAGATTACGAGTGTCGCAAAAATCGGGAGACACCAGCAACGAGCTGTTGGTCCCTTACCCCCAACTCTTCATAACTATAAATCTAATTGGCGTAGCCGATTAAGTTATGGGTACCACCAATCAGACCCAAGGTCCGACTTCTTCCGAAAATTCAACTTGAATGTTCGGGAGTTGCGGAAAGCCGTAGTTCGTTAGGCCCATTTAACACACGACTTATGGGCCACGATCGTTACTCTACATTTATGACCTATTAATCACCGGACTTTATACTGTATTACAGATGATAGGTAGGCCAAGCGTATATGACACGGTATTATGGCCTTGATACTGTGACCATAATATGTCTCATGGTTCTATAGAAAGACATGTATATTGTTTTAGTGAACATGTACTATCTTAATATAGTACAGGGTCACAGTATAAATGATTAGAAAATTAATGTTATATGATATAGACTGGAAGAAAATAGTGCAACGGAGCCAAATAAATGTCGCATAAGATATGGAAGGATGTGGCGGATAAATAAGACATTTACCTAAACAAAATGCGATTTGTCTCACATTGAATAATAAAAATCATTGCAACAAACAGCTATGCTTTACAAATATAAAACAGTTGTAATTTTGTATGTAATTTAACGAATATATGACTACTACAAGAATAGGTAATTACCATGTGTGTTTAGAATTTTGAGAAAAGATGAAATAAAAATATGTTAATTAAACTAGCTTTAGTAGAGTAGCTAAGGGGATTCTATGACCGGGTGACGAGGGGGTCGGGGTCCCGCGGGGGCAAGGGAAGTAGGGGAATTGCCCCCTCTCCTCGTGTGGTTGTGCGCATGCGGTTGTGCGCATTATCGCGTTCCCCCGACGTTAAACTCGTAGGGTACACAAGTGGCCTCCCCCCTCTTACGGTAAGCAGTGAACGCAGAGAAGGAGAGAAAGAGAAAGAGAAAGAGAAGGAGAAATAGAATTTTGAGGTTATCAAAAAAAGATTTTGAAAATGAGAAGAATAGAGAAGACGATATAAATTATGCCCTGAAGAAACTTATACTACCGCCAGTGCTTGATGACCTGCTGTAAACATAACACGTAGTGGAATAATTATGAGTAGTTTCCGAGAAGTGGAACGCAGAATATTATTTTGTAAAGTGGATGGATGGAAAGGTATTGAAGAAACACAAATTTAAGTAAAAATATATTTATTGGTTTTATTTACAATTTTTAAAAGTTTTTCATACATTCGATAGTATGATGAATGTATTGTTTTCAAATGGAACACCACTCTGGAAGTGTACAATTAATTTTTAGGTGACCATACTTTTCACAATTAGTACACCAATAATGTGGTGTTAAATCCATTTCAGGTTCCATTTGTGTAGCCTCTGTTTTTGCGAAAATAGGTTCCGTCTGCGTGCTACTATTTTTCACCTAGGACATATTTGAAAACTTTTTTTAATATTGTAATAACTACTTTACAAATCAAGTATACTTACAAAAATCACCTCCTCCTCCTCCTCCTCCTCCTCCTCCTTCTCTAAATCAATAGCTGCTAAAAAATAAAAGGAAAAAAAATTAAAATTTTTTTTTTTTTTTTCGTATGTGTGTTGTAAGATTATTTCATGATTCTATGTATGGGTGGGTTTTCTTCTTTTAAAAATTAATAAAATAAGTACTTACAATGCATATTTCGCTGAAGCATCGCTTCATATTCTCGAAAATAGCGTTCATGAGAATCGTTAATTCTCCTAATATAATCCTGCATAGATTCTGCTGCAGTTTCCTCCTCTTCTGCACGATTTATCGTCACAGAACACTTTTCACTTTCCATTTTTAATATTTTGCTCTTTCAACGTGTACTGCTGTAGGTTCGAGGACTGAATGAATCCTCTGAAGAAATCCCGTCGAGAGAGAGAGAGAGAGAGAGAGAGTCTTTATCGTTTGTTTTCAATATGAAATTACATTAGAAGTCCATTCTTTCTTTCTTAAAGGATACACTATACCCTCCCCGTATATAGAGATATCCATAGATATTTTTCCCTATTGTGTTATACTGTGATAAACCTACAGGTCAATCACAATGGAAATTTATCGCAAGTAAGAAAAAAAAAAAAAAATTACCCCTTCCATTATTTCTTTCTTAATTAAGAAGGATACACTATACCCTCTGAATAATCCCCGTATAGTGATATCCATAGATATTTTTTCCTATTGTGTTATACTGTGATAAACCTATAGGTCAATCACAATGGAAATTCATCGCAAGTAAGAAAGAAAAAAAAAACAAAAATTACCCCTTCCAAACATTGCATACGCTTAATATATGATAATATCGTTCATATAAAAAGTCAGTCTGTTGAACGAGAGCTGCATAGTCGTACCACGCGTGCTTGAACTATTAAGAAAAAATAAGTTTGTGTGTGTTTGAACGCATTAAAAATAAACTTGATTCTTACATAAATAAAAAAAGGTAAGGATTTTCTTTTTCATTCGATTAGTAAATGCATTATTTAATTGATTTTTTTTTACTCTAATGAGACTAATTTTTTCATAGAGATAAAAATGAACTTCAATAAGATCAATGAATTGGGAAGTGTCATTCCAAAAAAATTCGTTAAATTAGATAGCTTAACGGAAAATGACGAATACGAAATATCTGAAGTTGAAATAATTAAGACAAAATATGGCATAAAAATTATTGTAAAGCTGCCAACAGCCGATTGGGTATTCTTGCCAGGGAGAATGGCAAAATTGGCGGAGGATACGGAGCAGTTGCAGCAGCTGCAAAAGGCTGCAACAGCCAAAAATTTAATAATGCTATACAAAGGAGGAAAATACCACAACGTGGAATTTAAGTGTAAAGTTTGATAGATATTTTGTATTAAAAATAAAAAATTAATTGATGCTTATAATTATTAATATTTATTTATTCCCTACGTTTAATCTCCCATAATGTAGAATTTAGGAATAAAACATTAAGAACTTTAAGAAAGTATTTTATTTTTTTTTTTTTTATAAACTTATATTTCTAACAATAATTTTTTTTTTTTTTTTTAACTTACATTTCTAACAATATTCGTAAGAGGATTATATTGTACAATTTTATCGTGTATGATTAAACAATAGGCTGTAGTATTATCCGGAATGATTTCCATACACTCGATCTCGAGTTTAACGTTGACCGTGCCGGTTTTTATGGACTCGTTCTGATGCGAGCAGTCGATGACGAAGAGCGGCCCGTACGTCAAAAAGTCCGTATAGTCGAGCATGGGTCTCCCGAGTTTCTCACCAGCGTAATAGGAGGTGAAAAACTTTACATACATGTCGTAGAGGACGGAGTAGCGGGATTTCGTGAAATCAGTGTCGAGACGATCGTACGGATAGGATTCGGAATTCAGATAGAGTTTGACATCGAGGACTTTGCAATGATTAAATCTCAGCACATCCTCGTGCTGATTACTCTTCTTGTTCGTTCTGAACGCCAGAATGACGTATCGCGGCTTCTCCAATTGCGTGGACGCTTTCACGGACCACGTGTGTCGCTGCGACTTGGGCAGAAGGGGATACTCGTAAAGTTCCCAGGCGCGAAAAGCGAGTGACAGACTCTTGTCCTGCTCGACGATACCGAGAAATTGGAGTTTCGTAATTTCGTTCAGGGTCACATGGGGTATTCTCCATTGCACTCGTAGCAGCTTGATCGACGAATCGGTGATTTTCACCGCCGAGTAAATGGCGTTTGTATCGTCGCGCGCGCGAATGAGAACGAGCTCGTGACGCGCGTTAACGACGACTCGCCGATAATCCTCGCAGAATCCCAGCAGCATTTTCAGGGGCACGCAAAAGCTGAAATTCTTAACAGCCGCCTCCTTTTTGAGCCGGTCTCTGGCCGTAGCGACGAACCATCCGGAATGACGTAGACTGGCGCTCTCCTCGGTGCTCAGGGAAACGAGATTCTTCAGAGTGCTGGTAATACCGACGTTTCTGCATCGGTCGATCTCGATACCGTTCAATTCATAACGAATCTCGTCGAAGAGGAAAGCCGCGGAATTGCAGTCGAGCGTAACTGTATCATCGTTGGTGGCGCTCGCGTCACGCGTACCCTCCACCAGCTGGCCCTCGACGTAGAGATAACTCTCGCACGGCAGGAGTATCAAATCTTGCTGCTGTATGGGAATGCGAATCTCGTCGCTGTTCGCCAACGAGGCGTTCGCATACGGATTGTAGGCATGCATCTCCATTTTCGTGATGCGATTGTCGTAGGTCAGCGGTGCGGTGACGTTCAAGGGATCTGCCATTGTTCCACTATGTACTACCTTCGCCCAATCTCTTCACGGTGAATCCCAATGATTGTAAAAATTCGATATTTCTTCTCGTTAGCAGGAAGCTCCTCTTGTCGCGATTTTCACTCCGAGCCGGTGTATTCGACTCCACGTAGGACGAACGACTAGCGAACGTTTCATCCAGTTTCACCGCTTTATAATCCTCGTTACTACTACTACTTTTGTAAATTAACATTTCTTAATGTGTAATCTTATGGTAATTTCTTCACGTCCAAAGTCTACGAGACGATCGTCCTGATCGAGGATACGTAACGTGAGACGGTCGATTACTCTGACGATGACCGGTAGATAAATGACGGTTTTCGGTGCCTCCGAGATTTTATAGCCCGGTGGTACGCTGGGAAAGAACTCGTGAATAATGTGTCGTGGTCTACCGTTGGTGTACGCACCACCCGCAATGTTGCACTCGATGCGTAGAATATTTGTTTTCACAATGTCCACGGTATCGTCGGATTCAGCCTGGACGTTCGGCTCGATCACGCGATTCGACGAGAAGCCCAGTAGCGAGCCAATGTTATTCGGTTTTCCAAAGTCAATCGAATATTTACAGAATATTTCACTCTTCAGTGTATTGTTATTCGCTCGTAGAAGAATGACGCTGTCAATGTTGTCTTTAATTTCATGTCTCGCAGAAATTTCAGACTGGAAAAATTCATTTATGGCACTCAACTCGTAACAGCCTCTGGGTATCGTCAGTACCTTATCGTTATCGTAGTAAAACTTATTATTCGTCTCGTCCACATTGGCTATCGAGTAGAACGTTTGCATGTCCACGAGACCGATCTCGTAGCGATCGTCTTGCAGATTGATGGGGGGGAAGAAATCTGAATTTAATACTGATTTACGATCCGATAATGTCACGGTGAAAGACATTTTTGTTTCAAAGTATCTGTTCTCGCAGGAATTTCACGCACAACTGACCGCAATTGCTTTTATCGTACGATTGATATCGATCATGATTGTAGTAGATTGTAACGTTAGGGCCAAAGTAACGCACACATTCTTTCGGCGGTTTCAAATTTCCGAAGGAATCAAAGTATAGGACGATGTCGTTACGCTTGACGTAGGCTACCCAGTGGGTACCAGGACCGCATTGATCGTCGAGATTCACGATCGCGCACTCGTTGCACCGCGGTCCGTCTAGCGGCAGAGATGTGCGCATAAAGACTCCACGGAAGTATGGTATGCGTCGGCAGATGAGTGCCAATTGTACGTTACTAGTAGGACCTGAATCCGGGAGAGCATCGCGACGACGACGACGAAATTTTCCCTCATTCATTTTCTTCTTCGACCGTTTTTTTGTTGTTTTTTTTTTGTTTTTTTTTTCCACGGATACCCTCTCCGACGACTCGCTTGTACGGTTTCAGATAAAGACCTCGGCCTCTCTCGCGCGACGCTTCCATCGCGCGATTGTGACGTTGCATTTCCCGCAATCGTTCTCTCTCAGCTTTTGCACGGTTTACAGCACTCGCTATACCCGATGCTCCACCTGTCAATGCTCCGACTGCACCTAGTAGTGGAAGTATAGGTATTATACCACCCCGTTTCCTCGGCATTCGAATTCTTCTCTTCCTCGTAATACCAATTTTTTTCTTGTTGTTGTTCTTTTTTTTAGCCGCTACTGCTTTCTTCATCGCAACAATATTATTATGTAATCCCAAGCCAAGTTTACGCTTAGCATTCATCGATGCCCATACGGCTGCGGCGACCGCGCGTTCACCCAAGGTCGCGTCTCTTGCGTTAATACGTTCACGCGCTCTCCTCGCTAGCACTTTATCGGCCTGATGACGCTCCGGTAGATCCTCGTTGTGCCAATATGCTAAGTCGTGATCGAGGCAGGCCTCGTCCAGCGGATTTATACCACGATCGCCGCGCTCCAATCTTTCGCGAAGTCGAGTGCCGGGTCCGCAATAATTGTAACCGGGCACGTGCAGCTCAAATGGCAATTTTTTCAAGACTTTATTGAAGAACGATCCAGACATTTAAAGCAACTGCTTCTCTTGCTGACAAACGTAACAGTCTTTTATCCGTCTCGGTGGTCCGTCGTGGTGAGTGGTATCAGGTAGATTGTAGTGTTGCAAACAATATTGATATTGCTGCACATCCGAGTCCGCGCGAATGTGCCGAGGTAATCTTTCCCACACACTCGCGATACTGTCTGGAAAGTACTCGAGCAATACGATCTTCGGTATGTGATCGAGCTGATGATTCGTCAAGTTCTGCAGGGAATCGACGACGACTAGCATGAACGCCATCGTAATGGCAACTGACCGAATAGTTCCGTGAATCGCGAAATATAAATGAACGATACGGCTGTTGCCGAAGGTCAATAGCGAGGATGCATTTCGTGAAGCACGTGCCGACTATTCGCGTGACAAATTTGGATGCTCACAATGCTACCGCGCAAATAAAAAAAAAACGTCACGGATCGCTATTACCATCTACGATACGCTGCATAGTTTGCGGTCCGTCGAATTGCGGTAAGACAAACGTGCTGCTGAGCCTCATAGAGAGTCCGCACGGTGTGAGATTCGAGAACCTGTACGTCTACTCGAAATCGCTGCAGCAACCGAAGTATCGATATCTGGAGCAGCTTCTGCAGGAAACGGAGGAAATTGGTTACTTTCAATTTTCCAACAATTGCGAGGTTGTGAACGTCGCGGATGCAAAGCCGAATTCCATTTTCATATTCGACGATGTGGCCAACGACAAGCAGGACAATATAAGGGACTACTTTTGCATGGGTAGACATTCCAACATCGATTGTTTCTACCTCTGTCAGACTTATGCGAAAATACCGAAGCATCTGATACGAGATAACGCAAACTTGCTAATAATATTTAAGCAGAATGGAACTAATCTGAAGCATATTTTCAACGATCACGTCAACAGTGATATGTCGTATGAGAAATTTCTCACATTGTGTTCGACCTGTTGGAGTCGCGATTACGGTTTCCTAGTAATAGACAAGGATAGCTCTCTGAGGAACGGTCGTTATCGCAAAGGTTTCAACGAGTACGCCACGATCGAGTGAACGGTCTTGTCAGGCCGGTAAGGTTTCGACCTTGCCGGTAAGGTTTCGGCCTTGTGAATGTCGATAATCATGCCGGTAAGGTTTCACGATCACGGCCTTGAGTGTCAGTTTGATACTGGAGCGCAGGCTGTTCGGATCACCGTGTCAGGTCGGTTAAAACCCGTGTCGGTTCGGGGAGAATACAGCATCGCAACAGGTCG
The DNA here is from genome assembly GCF_024137725.1 of Prorops nasuta. Classification (NCBI taxonomy): domain Eukaryota; kingdom Metazoa; phylum Arthropoda; class Insecta; order Hymenoptera; family Bethylidae; genus Prorops; species Prorops nasuta. The sequence goes on along the minus strand of NW_027116821.1, from coordinate 820,553 downwards.
GTTAAAAACCGTTCAATTCGGGGGAAAGCTGTTTTATACAGTATCGCGATGGACGAAAAATCGCTTCTGAAGAGGATCGCCAAGACGAGCGAGGTCATTCGCGACAAGCATCGTGCCTTGAAATCGGAGAAGGCGATAATGGAGAGCAGTTTGAATGAGACATTCAAGCCGATAGTCGATCCATTGAAGAAACTCGTTTCGCAAACTTTGGATAACACAAATAATAATAATAGTTCGTTTGTCAAATACAACGATAAATTGAAGAGGGGAGCCTACTTCACATCGACACCGCATAAACGAGCAAAGAATCTTAGTAGTAGTAATATTAGTGAAACTATTACGAATCCATTGGATTTCATGACCGACGACGACGACGAGTCTTCTATAACCGATCAACCGTCGCCCGATTCAAAAAAAAGTTTGCTAGAAAAATTAAATGTTGATGAAAAACAGGAACCAGGCTTGTTTCAACATGTCTTTCAACATATTCAATTACATCCGATCCCTGGCAAGTATATTAAATTACTTCTGACTGATAGGGATAACTTGATTGATCGTGCTTTTGGACCTCGTTATGAAGATGATCAACTGACGCTTGGTAAATGTAAATTTGAAATAAGTCATGAAGGAGATATTATTCTCGATAAGACGTTATACACCGGTACAATGGGTACTTATGAACTAATTTTCATGAGAGAACCCAATCGAGCCATTATAAAACCCGACGATTTGGAACAATACAAGAGTATTCTCAATCAAACTAAAGCGCATAAACTGTTAAACGATAGTCTAAAACAAATCAAAGGTAATAGAGGTGCTAAATATACAGAAATTATGAAACCATTGCTATTGGGAAAACCTATTTTACCGCCTTATCGGTTACCATCAACATCACGCGCAAGAAAATCGTCAACTTCTGACGCGTCAACATCGGGCGCAAGTAAACCGTCGGGCGCAAGTAAACCGTCGGGCGCAAGTAAACCGTCGGGCGCAAGTAAACCGTCGAGCGCAAGTAAACCGTCATCAGCATCATCGAAAAAAAAGGGTAAAGGTCTTATGCGTGTCACCGAGGGACCAATCAACTACGTACATTGGAACGATCCGAATGAATTGATCGAACATTTGAGACTTTTGATCGCGTCGGTGGCTGCCGGTAATACGAGTCATCACAACGAGATACAGTCGATAATCGAGGAGTTGCGCGACGAGGATCTCATCGTATAAAGAAAGTTGCACGTTACAATCTTACCTCAGTGTAATATCAACGTCTTTCGGTAGTACGAGGTAAAAAAAAAAAAAAATAAATGTCTGACTCCTGCTGCTGTGAAATTTGCATCTGTTTAACATACATCGTAGACTGTATACTCTCGACATTACGAGCCATCAAAAAGAGGAATAATAACGAGGAACAGGAGACTGATTTTTGAAATGTCGATAAATAAATTTGGAATTGGACTGGATGGTGAGAGTAGGAAACACGAACCAAATTTAGAACATTTACTGCATGAATTCAAACAATATCTGACAATGACATTGAATAAACATAATGAACAATTTGAGAAAAAGATGGACCAAATTTTTCAAACAATTTGTGAAAAATTGGATGATAAAGTGAGTAAAAGAGATCTGGAAAGAGCAATACTTAGCAACACTTTTCATTAGAAATTTCTAAGAATCTGTCTATTTTTTTGAAAAAAAAAAAAAAAAAAAAAAAATGAGCAAAGAAAAGATACAGTTGGTGGAGGAGCTCCATGCACCGGCGAGGATAAATTTTCCACGCAGAAGAGTCATCGTGCGCGGCTTCGACGATCTCTGGCAGGCCGATCTTGTTGATATGCGCAATTACGTCGATGCAGGTTACCAGTACATTCTCACTGTAATCGATACCCTCTCAAAATACGCTTGGTCGGTGGCATTGAAGACCAAGAGCGGCGGAGAAGTGACGACGGCAATGACGAGAATCCTACTGAAGGACGGCAGATGTCCGAAAAATTTACAGACCGACAACGGCAAGGAGTTTTACAACAGTGACTTTCGGGCGTTGATGAAGAAACGCGGGATAAATCACTACTCGACCTACAGCGTGATGAAAGCGTCGATAGTCGAGCGCTGGAATCGTACGTTGAAGACGGAAATGTGGAAACGATTTACGTTGAACGGTAATTACAAGTGGCGCGCTATGCTGCAAGAGTTGGTGGACGCGTACAATGCGCGAAAGCATCGTACCACGGGAATGCGTCCCGTGGATGTGAAACCCGAGCATGCAGATAAGCTACTCAAGACAGTATACAGCCACATCAAGGTCGCAGGTCGTGCCAAGTTCAAAGTCGGTGATTTCGTACGAATCAGTAAATACAAGCAGATGTTCGCCAAAGGCTACACGCCTAATTGGACTACCGAAATATTCGAGGTGGCGAAAGTGCAGAGGACCAATCCCGCTACGTATCTCCTCAAGGATTCCAGGGGTACGGAACTGTTGGGTGGATTTTACGAATACGAGCTTTCGAAAACCATCAATCCCGATGTGTATCTGGTGGAGAGAGTATTGCGTAGAAAGGGCGATAAAGTGTTCGTTAAGTGGCTGGGATTAGACAGGACGCACAATTCCTGGATAAATAAGAGCAATGTTTTATAATAACTTTTATTAAGATGTATCAAAATATAGAATAAATAAATAAATAAATAAACAAATTATTTTAGACTATAATGTCCCCAGGGTAGAGTCGCCGCGGTGCCGGGTGTAACGAAACGCTTGTCGTCGTACGGACTGAGGGCGACCTTTCTCTGACTGATCGAGAAAACCTGGTGCAGCCTCGATCGAATCAAATTTTGACTGCGAGACTGTACGGTGAAATTATCCAAGCAATCCTTGTAGTCGTCAAATGTTATATTTCTATCGATAACGTAACCTTTGACACCTTTGGCTTTTTTGGTAATTCTCGCACAGTCCTGCACCTTGAAAGTATACATTTTTGCCCTCAGTCCTACGAACTCGGTCATGACACGACCATTGTTCTCGTCCTTCATCAGACCGGGTATCTTTTTGTTGACGCGTGGCAAGTCATACCGATTATCGTCAGGATAATCGCTGGTGTCGAATCGCGCGAGATCGCGTTTCATGACCGAGTAAACGTCGTCGCACTCGACACTGTATATCAGACTGTCCGTGTCGGTATACATCGCTCTACATTTACCGCCGAATGTAGGAAGCATATAGTCATAGTGGAATTCATACAAGCAAATTTTTGAAATATCTAAAATACTCATTCCCACGTAAATGGGTTTATCAAATTTCGCGGACAATTTCGACAATTGAATCGCGACCAAATTCTCGTTGAAAATCGCGAGACTGTAAAAAATTCGGTTTGGAAATCAGGCTTTCCGCCCCGTATCTTCCCTCCCACTTGGTTGCGAGCCTCACGTCAACTCTATTCCTCACGTTCTCCATTGTTTTACCGAAAACCGCGTTGTTCATCAACTTGAAGAGATTCCTCTCAAATTCGTTGGTGGACGCGGTGCGCAAACGCGTGTTCAGCTCGATGTAATCGCGTAGCCAGGTGGACTGCTGAAACTTTAAACCGCGATGTATACGCTTCAGTACGAGTCCATTACGCATACATTGTTGCAGAGCGCGATAATGTATTACGTAACGGGTCTTATCGTTTAAAGTGGCCAGCAGCTTCTCCTGGCTCGCGCCCGGCGGCTTCTCGCGCACCATGCAGAACGGTAGGTCCGCGTGTTTGTCGTGAAGCTCGCGCGGATACTCCAAATCGACCTCCAAAATATAACCCTCGGGATGATCCGTGGGTATAGCGGAGACATCGAGATTGGCAGCGTCCTCGATCCATTGGAATCCATGGGTGGGCAGCGGCTGACACATTGCCCACCCATACAGATTGTTTACGTCGTAATACATGAGATATTTCGACGGTTCCGCCGGATCGTAGTCCCGCATATACCGATTGTTGGCCCTCTCGTAACGATGGGAGCACTGACTCAAACCACCGCGTATACCGCGCTCCACGAACAGCAACATATCCACGTCCGTGAAAAGCTCCAGCCTGATTCCCGTATGCTTCAACATCGCGTCCCAGGTGAAGCCCGGTAGCGTATAATAATGGGCTGGATCCAACTCATAATTTAGCATGCAACTATCGCGAAAACTTTCGAAAACATCGGTCAACAATAGGACATCGGTCTTCAGGTACAGGTCACTGTACTCCCCAAGTGTGCGCATGTAGAATTTGGTCCATACCTCTACGGCATGATTGTATGCTTCCTCGCTGATATCGCTGTCGGTCAGTCTGTTGCGAAACGACTGTCGCGGTGGTAAAGCCGTCTCTTCCAATCTAGCCGCGCTATCTATATAGTCGTAAGGAAAAATACCTTTCCTCGTAAGCAAATTCAACTGTTCGACGCTCAATTCCGAAAATTGTGACCTCATATTTGTCAGCTGAGATTCCGCCAAGTATGAGCTCAATTTGTCCAAACTGGAGGCCATGAATTTGAACGAATCGATAAATCTCAGCCGTATATTATAATTTCGCAGATATTTGGTGAATGAAATGTATTTTTCCTTATGCACAGGCAGCAGATATACCGATCCCTCGTACAAATTAGCGATCGTCTCGAAAATGAAATGTGAATCATAGCCGGAAAAATTGTGGAAAATGACTGGAATGACATGCGAATCTTTGAAATTTAAATTACAATTATTGTGAGCCGGTCCTCTGTATCTGCCGGTCAGATGATCGTGATCGCGAATTCGTAGTTGATTCGGAAGAAACGGCTTTTTGCATATATGACAATTGGGATCATTATAGTGACGCGATCGTTCGCTAATACTAAGATTATGCATGGGCACGACAGTCCCCAGTTTCTCGCTCGCGATGCGCGCAATGACCTCGAGCTCACGTACGAACCATTCGATGCAGTCGGCACCCCGATGAGCATCGTATTTCGAGAGTGACGCATCGCGAGCACTTTTTAAATAATAGCCTACACTCATAGGTTCATGCTTCTAATAAATATCACTACTGTTCGATTGTTCAACTTTTGATAATATGCACTCCAGATCCGCGTATACGACGAATGGCACTCGTTCCCCATTTTTGATGTTCTTGAAGGAAACCCAGCGATCCTCGGACTCTCTCGGTAACATCAATCGGAGATTATCGTTGAGCTGCGAGCAATCCTGCTCATGCGACTCCAGCCTCTCCACTGTGCAAAAGTAGTGGAGACATCTAAAAAAAAAAAAAAAAAATAAATAAATAAAACATGCAGTTATATTTGTATCATTATTAATACATACCGATCGCATATATAATGCGCATTTTTGCTCTTCGTGAATTGACTTCGCACCAATCTCGACAGATTCCTTATGCACATGAAATGTCCTGCCCCCTGTTCATCGTTGACGAGAAGAAGATTAGCATGCCTCGATCTCTTCTTCTTCGTCACCTGAAGCGGTACGATTTTTGCGTCGATATTTGGCTCTTCATTCTCCAAGGTAAAGATGTTAACCGACACGTCATTATCCGTCTCGAATTTCGGAATCTGTTTTAGCGTAGTCGGAAAGGTTAGGCTACCGACGTCTAAAACCGTCCGAAAATGTGGATAAGAGGACGTGCGCTTTGGATTAGCCGTAGGTTTTGCCGGATAGAGTGCCGCCGTCACGGACCACGCGAAACATGCATTATCACTGGTTTCTAAATTTATCAGAGCTTTCCTACTCGTGATAGCGGATGGTATATTAATTCTACAACCCGCGTGCAACGGGTTAAAACGATTAATGTTAACTATTAAATAATGAATTTTGTGCAAAGCCCATCCACTATCACGCTCTTGAAATTCACTTAATTTTTTCATTATAACGTCTAAAATGTTTTTCCTATACCAATCACTAAAATTATCAGTCTTATACAATGTAGCATTAGTCGTACTAATGTTTTTATCATCACTCTGGTCCTTAGAGATGAATTGTCCGTTAAATACACAATTAACCTTAACACTATTTGCACTAACAAATACCTTATCTATACGCGTACGCACTAATACTTCCGCGTCTACTAAAAAATCCTTAGGCTCTATATAATTACTATTAACTACCATGCCGCTGCATATTCGACTTCGAAACGCCGAATCAAGCTCCTCCCAGGTAAGTCCTTGTACGTCATTGCTACAACCAGCCCCTGATTTAATATAATTCAATTCCCTCTGCGCTCGTAGCAACAGACACTTTATACACGCGATTTCGGCAAAATTCTTCTGACGCGTTCCAACGGGTAAAGCTCGATCCGCGTTGCTCAATCGTCGAATATGGTCGCGACATCCCAGTACCCACGCATCGTACTCATTCGCACTATTAATTGTAAAAAATTTTCTTCGCAATTCAGTCGACATTTTATGTTTTTTCTTAAAGAAATGACTCTGTCATACGGTGAACAACAACAATAAATTAATAATTGCGAATGCGTCTCTCCCGAAGAGTAACGCTTATATATATCGAATAGAGAATGGAAGTAGGGGTATCTACACATCCCATTGTTTCGTCCGAGATGCATACTGACATTGATATACATTGTTTTTTTTTCAGAAGTCTTTTATTCCTTTATATATTGATCATATACAGATTTCATAAAGTAAACATTTTGCAGTGAACATATACCATAATGATTCATACACTTGGGTAACGGTGGTTCGAAATTTTTACTCCATCCAAGACTAAATTTACCCCACTCACACTCCTTCGCATTGTATATATTTTCTAAATTGCAAATTTTTCTCAACCAATCATATTTCTCCCGTCCTTTCACGAAAATCCAATCTTCATCGTACGACGTTACATACTTTCTTATTACATCTTTATGCTTGTAATAAGGTGAATGACCGTCGGTCCAATTGAATCCATGTCGATTAAAATAAAGCCAACTTTAAAAAAAAATAAAATTATATACAAAACATTACATTCAAAAAAAAAAAAAAAAGATACTTACTCATTCTGTTCTCTCTCGAGATCGCTCAACCAAGCTTCTTGAAATGGTGGTGAAAATACATTGTGATACACTTCATTATCACGCAACACCGCAAATTCTTTAACTATAAAACTCTTGTCGGTCAATACAAAACCTTGAAAATCAACGAATGTCGGTGTCATTATCGTCGTCATCAGTCGCCCGATGCAATACTGAACGATCTTTTTTTTGTTGCATTTAAGAAAATATTAAAATTTAATGTTTTTTTTTTTTAGGAGGGGATATTTTCTAAGAATGGACTCCTTATCGAATGTAACTTTATTTTTTTCCCATTGTTAGTTTCTTCGGAAAAAAAAAAAAAATATCTTACGGAGATTAAGAAAGAATGGACTCCTTATCGAATGTAACTTTATATTTTAAAGAAACGATAAAGACTTTCTCTCTACGGAGATATTTCTTCGAATGTCTCATTTCAGTTTTTTTCTTCATCGAGAATAGCACGAGCGCAACAATGCATAGAATAACTCACATAATGGATATAGAAGCTTTCTCAGTTTATAAAAAAGAACTTAAATATAAAGATATAGCTATAATTGATTTAAAAAGTAACCAAATTTCTTACGCATCTTTTCGTTTGCGTGACAGTATGCAAAACCTTAGTGAGAAAGACAAAAAAACTGTGTGGTATTTGGTCAATATGGTGCATGGTATAAAATATAGTGATACGGGATTCGAGAAATACGAGCAAGAGGATGTGGAAGATTTTATTAGAGGTTGCCTAACGTGCGAGAATCCCGTAGTAGCCTACAAGGGAGGGAACATTGAAAAAAATCTATTGAATAGGATGAATGTGGATAATATCAATTTAGAAGTGTATGGTTGCCCTAAGTTTAAGGATTTAATTAAATTATATGATTTTGAAAAAACTCCGTGCAATTTACACGTTCGAGAGAAGAACTTGAACAATGAACGTATCCACTGTCCGTACGAGGAGGTGTCAGTTTTTGCCAAATGGATAAAAGCAAAAATGTAATTTTTACAAACTCATAGAGGGAGTGGAAAAAAAACTATATTGAGAAATAAATAGGGTAAAACAAATCCTCGCAGCCTCATTCAATCTTACAACATCGTCGGTGCTGGACATACAGTAAGAAAAAATGAGCTGCGAAAAGTGTAAATTAATCATGATTCAAGAGGATATTGTTCCTCTTCCACCCACTCCTCCCAGAGAATTGACAGAGGAATACGTCAATCGAATTAACGATTTCTTCAATCGTTACTTCGAAGAGTATGAACGGAAACTGCATCATTATTTGCATAAAAACTGTAAGTATTTATTTAATAATATAATATTTTTACATTTCCATAATTATTATTATTATTATTTGTATATTTTTCTTAAAAAAATAAAGTGAAGAAAGACGAAGAGACTGAGGAAGAAGATAAAGAGCAGAAAAAAAAATAGAGGAGGAGGAGGAGGAGGAGGAGGAGGAAAAATATATTGAGACGAAGAAGGAAGAAGAAGATAAAGAGCAGAAAAAAAAATAGAGGAGGAGGAGGAGGAGGAGGAGGAGGAAAAAGATATTGAGACGAAGAAGGAAGAAGAAGATAAAGAGGAGGAAGAATGTAAGTATTAACTTTATCTTTTTTACCTTTTCATAATTATTACCTGTTTGTATTTTTAAATTAAAGTGAAGAAAGACGAAGAGAAACAGACCGTGGAAGATATTGAGTCAAAGGAGATGAAGAAGGAAGAAGAAGAAGAGGAGAAAAAAATAGAGGAGGAGAAGGAGAAAAAAGTAGTGGAGGTGGAGGAGGAGCAGGAGGAGGAAAAAGATATTGCGTCAAAGCAGACTAAGAAGGAAGAGGAACCACCACATTTCTTTTTCTTTTACTATTAAATTATTTTATAGAAACATATTCCTTTATCAAATAAATGGAAAAATATTATTATTATTTCTGTTATCATTAAATTAAAAACTACAACGATCGTTCAACCCCCCTCCCCCTGATCCTCAACCTTTGAATTACGCGAAAAAATGATTAAACAATATTATTATTATTATTATTATTATTAACGTTCGTCGTATCAGGTCTCTATTGAAATTCTCTTTGACTGCGTTCCGCTTCTCGGATAGGAGGCTAATACGTTTTGATAAAGAGTAGACTAATATGTATGTATTGATAAAGAAGAAGAAAGAAAGGTATCAGATTAACTACAAAATACGTGTGTAATCAGTAAGTTCATATTTCATTGGAAGATCGTTTTGCATCTGAGCGACTAGTGACGAAAAATCTTGAGATCATTTTAACGCTAGCAACGACAGTGACAATGTTCTGTGATACACCTAAAAAACGAGACATTTTTGAGGATAATCCTGATTTTTATGCCTTGATTGAAGACCTTGTGGGGATAATAAGTGAAATAGAGGAACAAATAGAGGAAGAGGACGAAGATTTGTTGAGGAATCCGGAGGATAATCCTGAATTTAGCGCCTTGGTTAAAGAACTTGTGGAAATAATGGGTGAAATGGAGGAAGAAGTGCAAGAGGACGAAGATTTGTTGGGTGACGATCCTGATTTGATAGTACTAGTTGAAAAACTAGTGGAGCTCAGAAATCGAATACAAGAAGGGCTACAGCAAGCGGAGCAAGAGCAGGTGGAATAAGAGGAAGAAGAAGAAGAAGAAGAAGAGCATGAGGAGGAGGAGGAGGAGGAGGAAAACGAAGGAGAAGCAGCGAAAGCCTAAAAATCGCATTGTGATTTTTGTAAGTAAATTTGCTTTGTAAAAAAAAAAAAAAAAAAAAAATTGAGCTATTACTTTGCGATAAAGAAAAGTAACAACATTAATTCAAATATGTTTGAAGTGAGAAATATTGGGGGCTGCGCAATCTGAGACTTTCGTCACGGGGGAACACAAGTTACGAGCCTGAGGTACAACTTACTTCGACGATGAAAAGTACTATGGAGCCTAGCTGTCTCAATGCCGATTGTTTTCAATACCAATTGTTAAAAAAAAAAAAAAAAAAAAAAAAAAAAAATGTAATAATTGTAAATAATAAAGTGGGTTTTTATCAAAATCTACGTGTACTTATACGTTCCCTTAGTTTCTCTCTCTCTCTATTACGATCGGTAAGTAAAATTTAAACGTTCGAAAGTGTGACTGCATGAGAATGTAGCGGCGCGAAAGAAATTCAATATGTTTAGATTAAGATATGTAATTCAATCTAAAGTAGAGATAGCTAAAAATTAAGAGCAACCTAGACCTCAGTAGTGTTTCCCACAGTGAACGAAATGGATTCAAACCAACAGAAAAAAATCAGTTTGCCTGACGAAATGGATTCAAACCAAAAGAAAAAAATAAGTTTACCAGAAAAAAAATTTACATTAGAAGATATTGAAAAATGTGGAAAGCCTGTAGCTATTGTGAAGCCATTTAGAATTGTACAACAGCCAACACCGCAGGTAGTTGTGCCAAATAGATGGAGACTTCTGCAGCAGCAGGAGCAGCAACCACTTCGCAGACCTTTAAATGCACCGCTGCTGCCTGCTGCTGCTGCAGATGCTGGTGCTGCTGATGCTGATCATCAACCTGCGCCATTGTAAGTATAATTTCATTTAAAAAATAGCTTTTACTATTTTGAAAAAGAAGAAGAAGAGTAACAACATGTTTTCAAATATGTCTCAGGTGATTACGCAAACCACAATGGAAGTACAAGCAGTAGCAACAAGCAGAATCCCACGAAGAAGAAGAAGAAGAAGAAGTTTGCAGTGTGTGTGTGTGTGTGTGTGTGCATGTGCGTGTGTGTGTTAGTTAAAAACATGTATTTTAAATAATAAAGTGAGTTTTTTATACCGAAAGGCTTTTTTCCCATAATCTGCGTGTATTTATAATTAACCGTTCCCTTAATTCCTTTCATAAATAAAAAATTATTTTAAACAATATTTGTTCTCTCTCTCTCTCTTGTATGACTTAACGTAAGGGGGATGGGGGGCTCTCTCTCTCTCTCTCTCTCTCTCTCTCTCTCTCTTGTACGGATTAACGTAAGGGGGGCCACGTGTGTACCCTACGAGTTTAACGTCGGGGGAGGAGGATGCGCATGCGCACAACCGCTCGAGGAGAGGGGGCAATTCCCCTACTTCCCTTGCCCCCGCGGGACCCCGACCCCCTCGTCACCCGGTCATAGAATCCCCTTAGCTACTCTACTAGCTTTAATTTAAAATAATAGCAATTAAAACATTGTCATACAAGATTATTATATTTACAATAAGAGTTTGTTGTATATGCACTAATCGCTTACACATTCACTATTATAACATTAAGTCACAATTATTGAAATGACTGGGCCATACAGAGAAGTGCTTCATGATTTAATACTTTTTCATTTATTAATCTATAATTACATTTCTCCTTAATTGAAAGTCATCATAACCGGATTTCAACTGTAACAAAAATAAAATAACCACAAAGTATATTTTCTTAAAAATTCACAATAATTTTCATTTTTTTTATTAATTTATACTCATCTGATATATTTTGTCTTCTCTGTTATTTATTAAAATCCTTCCTTCTTTTCCACAATCGTTTTCCGAAAATATTATTTTTGTTGATGATATAAAATTGAGGGTTAATTGCGCCATTTGACTGCTACGGACAAACTCCCTAGAAATCCCCTCGCCCCTCTGATTCTAACTTCCCCTCGCCAAGACTCAAGATTAATGGCCAAAACGTAGTATCCCGCAAGGACAGAAACTGTAGCGTAGGATCCCGCAGTGAACAGAAACTATAGCGTAGGATCCCGCAGGGAACAGAAACTGTAGCGTAGTATCCTAAGGATACTACGCTATAGGAAAATTATACTACACTTGGCAACGCTGGATCAGGCCTCTGGCACTTGTACTTTCCTTAGAATATTGTGATTGTCCGAAATCCGCTAGGGGCGCTGGCAGTAACTTGGCCCGATTCCCCCCACCCCCAGCCCCCTTTCTGCCAGTTATTAGTTCAAATTGTTGAAATCTTCATAATTACAATAGAATTTTTTTAATTGATAGTTTTTAGTAATAAATATTAACGGGATCCCTCACGCCTACTTTACCGACAATACAAGTCGATAAAATAATTAGTTTCATAAAATTCAAACGCAAAACAAACCGAAAAATCGAGCTTCTTTATGACAAGGTGCCAGACCTAACGATTTCAACAAGCCCAATAACTTTAAAATCGGATGAAAAATAAAGCCGCACCATTGTCCCGCGTTCTTGAAGTGGATATAACCAGAAGTGATCTCTCTTCAAGAACGCGGGACAATGGTACGGCTTTATTTTTCATCCGATTTTAAAGTTATTGGGCTTGTTGAAATCGTTAGGTCTGGCACCTTGTCATAAAGAAGCTCGATTTTTCGATTTGTTTTGCGTTTGAATTTTATGAAACTAATTATTTATTGACTTGTACTGTCGGTAAAGTACGCGTGAAATATTGAATCTGTCAAATAAGTATATTTCAAAGATTAACATTGTTTTATTTTATATTAAATTCAAGATAACAATTACCGACAAATATTGCAAGTACTTAGATTTATTTTGGAAACTTTAAAAAATATAAATATTTCAAATATTACATAAAAATACTATTTGAATAAAACATTTTTTATTATTTTTAACAGATTAATAAAATTTTAACTAATCAAGTTTTACAAAACTTTGATTGATTTCTTTTATATACACTATTCTTTGTTTGATCCCTGTTAATTTGTTTAACATATTGGCACATTCGAATTTCTAAGTAATAACAAATAATCATAGATATTATATCCTTGGCATGAAGAATACATGGAAATGTGAAATTGTCTGTTTCTAAAATATTAGTTAATACTAATTCCACAACGTTGCTGGATATGCAGTGTTTTTGAAAATATTTTTCAATAGTTTTTAGAATATTTTGTAAACTAATATTAAAAGGACGTAACAGATTATCATTTTCTATCATACTATTTTGATATGGATTCTAGAACGCACTTCGACATATTCCACACATTTTGAATATTTCATAATCCTATTTGTGATTACACTATTGTTATAATGCATGAAACAATCCATAATATCAGGTAAAACGTAATCATGTTCGATTACGTTAAAATCCCAGCTCTCGTGCTGTATTATGGAATCCAACTGTTCTTTGATAGATTCTTTAATGCAATTTTTTTTCTTTGAATCTACATAGATACTTTTTATATCTGCTAAAGAAATAAGTAATTTTTGAGAAGGAGTTTCATTGGGAATAGAACAATTTCTACAGGTAGGAGGTTTAAGGATGCTGAAAGACGATTGGATCTTATACAACTGTAGAAATGTAGGGATTGCGGGATGATCATTAGCTCCTCCTGCTTGGCGTATTAGGCCAAAAAAGTTCTAAAATTATGGAAATGTTAAACAGTTAGATTTTATAATGTGTTAAATCGTCATTTTCTAACATTATTTTATTAAAATAGGTCTGGTATGGCATTTTAAACGAAAAATTGTCTAACTCTTTTAGTTTTTAATAACGCCAAATTTGTAATACCATGTAACACATTGTCGTGCGTGGAATTGTAAAATATAATACGGTTATGACCAAGCTCGTCGATATAATCAATCGCTATTTTCATAATTGAGAATAAAAATAATCTGGAATAGATATTGCTTCTTCTATTATACTACTCTTCGTTGAATGTTCTTTTTATAAAATTTTATTGAATAAATTCAGCTTGGTATATAACAAAACACATATTAATTGTTTCAAATATGCCGATAAACTAGATTGTAATCTGCCAATTAAGTATTTAGCTATATTACGAGTGAGATTCATGAATAACGAAATCAATTAAATAATTACTATACAACAAGTAACTACGACAAACCTCTAAAGGATCCTGATTAATATTTCCACTTAGGATATAAGGAAAACTAAAATTTTCTGTTAAATAATACACAATGTCTATGTTCGATTGTAAGGTAACTCTTACATCTTCCGCCGTTTGGCGTGTTAAAAAACAGGACTCGGAAAGAATGCCTTCGTGTACCTTTGCCTCCCATTTGTCCAAACACTGCAATGAATCTTTTAGAACCTAAAATAACCATTAAATATATTATATAAGCACTGTTAATATATAAAGCACAAAGATATATAATTTATTCATTATTTTACTTTCAAAGATGCACTATCAGGCTTTAACGCATATTCTGGATTTTTCTGATTCAAAGCATCGAACAAATCGTTTATCCACTCGCAGAAAGCTGCAGTTGGTTCACAATTCTTAAAATCTTGAGGATAATATTTTTTATAAAAACGCAAACTCTTTGCAGTGGATTTACTAAAAATCTGAGAGTTTAAATATATAAATCTATTGCTACATTGAGGTGCATTGAAGTCTCCATGAGCAGCATAATAATATTTTAAATTACAGGATAAGCAAAATAGTTAAAATTATGAGATAAATCTTACCTGGACAGCTAATCTAACACGCATTTTCGCTGCTGAATTTAAATCAAGGTGATTTCTAGTAATTTTAGGACATATTCTGCTTTCTGCTGGTACACTTTTCTCTTTTGAATATAAAATATTCAAAAAATCCCATGATATAACTGGTTCAGCCGGATCCATCTAAAGAATGAAAAAATTAAATAAATATAATAATATATACATGTTGATTTAATTTATTAAAATTCATTCGCACCTGCAAAGTACGAGTGTTGTATAAACGGTTTCGAATCGTTTTTATTAAGTGCGGTGCATCAGAGAAAACGAAAACTTTTCTACCTTCTATGAAGGATGTTCGAAAAAGGATTTTATATTTTCCATTTTGCCTGTAATTCCTATTTCGGTCCAGAATTTTCTGTTTGTTGCACTTCCGTCACTAACTACTCCATGAATGAAAGCGCCAGCATTTTCTACTACTGAGATAGCTTTAATAATTATAAGCGCGAGGTTCGTTCCACTTACGGGTCCTTTTAAGGTAAAAACAGCAATTGGTTGCGTACATTTTCCATTAAGTGCTTGGAACATTGGCACCAAACCATGATTTGCTTTTTCTGTTAAATTAGTGGATTTAAATTCACCTTCTTCCCCAAAATCAATTAAACCTTTAAAAGTTAAATTAGTAATGTTAACCGATATGCTTTCACGCGTAGAAATTTCATCAAACAAAATTATTCCATGGCGATCGGCGTCAACTTTCTGCTGGAATGATTTTTTCAATATCTCAAAAAATTTTGTATCAAATCCACATTCTACAGTAATTAGACTTAAATATCTGTAAAAACAAATTGCATTAAATTAATATTTACTTCATTTAATTTATATCTAATTCCATACTAGATTATTGTAGATAATGAGAATTTCTTAAATAAATAATTCACCTTCGATTGTTCGTGTACACGGTAAAGGTAATACTTCGTTACTTCTTAAAAAGCTGTAAGACATAGGTGATCTCATATGTATAAGCATACATAACAGCATCCATTCATCTGAATATCTTCTACCATTTTTAGTTTTTCTATTTGCAGCAGACAGTATTTCTTTCACTACCAGCCGTTCATGCTGTCCTATGTTATTCGCTAATAGTACTTTGTTAGTTTTTTCCTTCTCTAATTCGGATAGTGCTTTCTTCGTTTTTCCTAAATTATGTTTGTACATTTCAATACGTCTCATGACTTTTCTCTTTGCTGCAAGGACCCTTAAATGCTTTTTATTTATTATTTCCATCTTCTTTTTATCTTCCGGACGCAAATTTAATCTAATTCTCTTAAATGGTTTTTCTTGTTTAGAGCGAAGTTCTTTTTTTTCAAGGTTCCTTCTAACTTTTTACAATATAAGCATCGTTTCTCATTATCAATAAGCAAATTACATTCTGTATGATATATAGTACCAAAACAGTTAATGTAATTTAGAGTTGAGCCGTATATAAATGTATTTGTAGCAGTGGATGCACCACAACAAAGCATTTTTTTATACAAAATATTTAGTACATTTTCTACATTTATAACACTTGTAATTGGAGTATTACAAATCTATGAACTCACATCCTTCATAGGCCTCGACATAATATTAATTTGAATATATTCAACTTTTCGTCAATAATAAGTTCTTTTTTAATCAATGTGATATCATTATTGTCTATCTTAACACAGTCCGTTGTAAAAAAACATTCCTTTTTTGAGTTCTCGTGTATTTTCTTATACCGAAACCAGTTAACTGGTGTTTGTATTATACTATCAGTTGTCAAAATCGAAAAATTACAATCTTTCGGCTCATTACGCTCTTCTTCTTCATTCAAAGAATTTAATTCTGGTGCAAGACGCGCAACATCCTTTGAGACGGAAGTTTCAGTCCATGGAAATTGTGAAGGTACTGATCCCTTTCGCAGCCTTGGCTGTTTATAGTGTGACTAAATATAATATATTGCTTAAAATTATACAGGAGAAGTTAATATTCATAGCTAAACTGTAAGGTTGAATTTTACCAGTTAAGTTTAACTTAGAGTGGTATCATTCATGTGACAGGAACTATATCACTTTAAGTCAGTTTAGGCAAATTCTGACTTAAAGTGGTATAGTTCCTGTGACACGAATTATATCACTCTAAGTAAGACCTTACTGGTGAAACTTACCCTAAAACTTGTAATTAAAGTGTCATATTCTGAAAAGAAAACTCTTATACAGTTTCTTAATATTGACAATATTTTCAGAGCTATACAACAATTTATGTAGACCCTTGGCTATTCCTAGTTTAAACTGGTCTAAATATATTGTTGTGTGACTCGTAAAATACCGACAATATTGAAAAATAGTATAGGAGGTTTTTTTCTCAGACTTGACCTTCTATCTATGGGGCTTAGCCGTTGATTCTAAATTATCTTGTGTATTATAATAATTATGTTTTAACTTACAATGCCAAGTATTTTGCCATTGCTGTCTTTCAGCTCCCTTTTCCACATTATATCATCCGCTAGAAAATGTTTATGACAAATGTATTGCCCTGATCGAACTACAAAGTTCTCTCTACGAAGGGCATTTTGCCATAAATTAACCATATTCTGGCTTTTTGGAACAATGAAAAAATGTACTTTTTCCTTATTGGATTTGTATCCAGACGTACATCCTAATGATATGCAGTGAGGCATGATGAAGGAATTATTAAATACATGAAAAACAAAATTCTGTTTGCCTTTAGTTTTTTTTTTTATTATCATTAAAATTCACTCATTACAAAAAATCATGAAAGTAAAAAACAAAATTGCTCTAATTATTTATTAATATATAAATGGTCAAAATCAACTGATAGGCGAAAATGACTAATATCATCTAATATGCTCCAAAACTTAAATAGCAAACTTCAAGGCGTACAAAGCAGGGCTCTGCCAGCGCCCCTAGCAGATTTTGGACAATAGAAAGGCTAGAAGTATAATTACTTTTGACTGAAGTGCCAGAGGACTGGGAGAGATAAACTGCATATTCTGTCGCTAGTGTCCATCTTGGATTGCATATTGTGACGAGGTACCACTCTGTCCCTTATATGCTCGTCCCTCGCGCTACCCACTGTCGCGGAAAAGGGGGAGGCGGCGCCATCTGCCTATTTCCGCAAGCGTTGATTTACATCGCGGATCGAATAGCAGATCGATGCGCGCATGCGCCGTTCGTCTCGTGTCGCGTGCCGGCCTAACCTGACGACACTCGTAATTTGGGAATCCTAACGCTAGGACGTGCTCCTCAGTTTTTCGGTCCTTTTTATCTCTTCGTCGTCGCCGAGACATCTGTTCCGGTAAGGGCACTACCCTGTAGTCGATTGCCTGGAGGTGATAGTGGGCCATTAGTGCATGAGTCGGGGGAAGCTGAAACAAGAGGCATTGCAGAAGACGTGGCCGTCAACTCGGTGGAGGAAGACAAGCACGAGAGCATGCAACCTCCCCAGCTATCGCTCCTGCCTAAGTAACGCTAGATCCCAGGTAAACCTGATTTTCTCCGAAAGGGAAAATCAGGACCTATTGTTTGTCCTTGTCTTATTTTCTTTCTCGAGCTTCGTCCGGCGCGAGTAGCCGTTCCGCGTTCGGCGGTGCGACAATTCCCCAAATCGGGAGAGATGTATTAGTCCGACCCGTGAGTCTTTTCATTCATTATTTCGAGATTCTTCCGGGGTCGGTTTTGGAAAGGGGTAAGTCGGTATAGCAGACCGCGAATCGCGTAGGGACTTTCCTTTGTATTCCCAGAATACACCTTAAGACGGGGTATAGCCCCTCGTCAGAGAAGAGCTGTGTCGAGCTTCCTCGAAGTCCTTCGGACGCGTACCTGCGCGAGTCCCACTGCCCTAGCCACCCCCCCATATTATTTTCAGAGTATCACACGAAGCGTCTTGGTCCACACCTCGAGATAACCTCAAGCCGGGCAGCCGCGGAGGGTCATAGATACGGATCGCGCAAGCTGGCGCCCAACCCCCCCCCCCCCCGTAAACTGTTTATGTGACGGGATCTCAGTTTTGTTACAGGATATGTCAGATAGATGACAAAATTATACCATTAGCTTTATCATCGTAATGAGCCTGAGGGAATACCCTATTGTAACTATAACACGTTTGCAGATCCGTACAAAAATAAAATAAGCTGTATCTCTTTTGCCTCAGAAACTAGTCGTTTACTTATTTTATTACCCGGCCAATAACTCCCTCCGTGTGCCTTGTGCGTCGGTTCTGGTCACTGCCTATCCCCTGGCAAACCAAGGCCCATAAGTAATACTTTTCGCTTTCAGGTAATAACCTTAGCGAGAACACTTAATTGGCCAGGCCGCGAAATACGACGTTACAAATGGCGCCCAACGTGGGGCCCGCCAAGACGCTTAGGGGATAAATTATTACAATTGTATTAAATAATTTCGTTATTTATATTTAACCCTTATTATAGTATTAACTATTATTGAGATATTATATTTCAGTCCATAATAAGTTATTTGTAGGAAACTTCGAGTCAAGCGTCGGTTGTGTAGTGAGAGGACGCGAGTTCGCGGACCAAAACAACGTTGTTTACGTTCGCGCGCTCGAGCTCGCTGCTTCGCCGTGTTTTGATACGCATTATAGAAAGTCGAAATATTACACGGGAATATTACACAGTACTAGGAAAAATAATTTCCAAGTACTGGCAGCGGTGCTCAACGCGCACAATGAACACAGCGGTTCTCAGCGCCGACGGGCTCGAGGATATTTCCTGCATGAAATTTTCTGTGTGTGTAGTTAGAGTTTTCATTAGTTAATACTTTCTTTCTTTAAAAAAAATATATGATGTTACCCTGATATTTTCACATGCATATGTTCATACATAGGAATTTCCCTTTTGATTACGGCAAAGTAAACTAAATAATTGCTTGCAATTTTTGGCCATTAATTGCCATAATAATTAATTGCCCATTTAATGGATTACTGCCAAGGTTTTGTTGCTTATAGTTCTCACACCCTTGGTTAATTACCATAGATTCCAATAAAAGATTGCTATAATACAATTAAGGGATAACCCTTGAGAGGAAAACCCTTAATTGAATATTACTTAAAGGATCCAATCCGGTGCGCAATTGTTGGCGCTTCAAGAGCAATCTCAACCTATGAAAATCGTAATTGGAATTACATTTTTTTTTTGTTATAATTCAGTATTAGTTGTTAATTGAATTGGTATAATTGAGGGATAACCTTATATAGGAAGCCCTGTAATTAATACCAAAAGCAGAAAACAAAGAAAAAAAAAATATTCGAGATCTGTTACTTGAACGGCTGGCGAGAAGAAATCCGCAACGTAGATAATGTTTACGGATTTGAAGGTCGGCCGTGTGCATCTTTCTTGTGACCGATTAGTCCAAGAAAGGTCACCTAAAATCAACTACTTTTTTTTTACCTTTCTTTCCATATATATAATACCAGACAATTTTTGGTCATTCACCACTGAGGAAACCTCAAGTTGGCGACTTAGAAATTCCTAGTTGATTGTAACCCCCTTATTATAGGGTAAACAAATAAGACTCTCTATCAATTTTCTTTTTTTTTATACCATATTCGAGGTTATTTTCTTTCATCTAGGCGTAATTATCGCCTCGTTATTGGATTTTACACTTGTTTTTGCCCCTTTTCAGCTACATTATTCAAGTAAGTACACTGTTCACAGTAAGACACTATTTGCGATTAGGCTTGTATAGGTTAAGTAGATACGCATTTCATCGGCTAACCCCGACCAGGACATACGTTATTGGTCCAATCTCCCCCTCCTCTCCTGAACAGCAAAGGAAAAATGGGTTCGTCTGGAAGAAGCAGTGGAGGACGAGACAAGCGTGCACTGAAGAGACAGACTAATGAACGCACCGAACAGGTCATTAAAGAAGAAGTGATGACACTACCCTTCGGCGACCTAGTCCGAACCCTACAAGAAGAGGGCCTGAACACCGACTCTGGGCTCAACCAACTCCAAGATAGGCTAATTAGATATCTAAAGCGTAAGGAACTTGGCCCTACTGCAGCTCGTTGGGATCCGAACAGAGATGAAGCCGGAGCTGAGGGTTTCACCCCTTCTCAAGTCAATATGCCTGACAGAAATTCAGTGGAAGAAACTAACACACTTACGCCAGCCGAACTTACAACGATCACCGTAGCAGCTGGAGGAGTGTCAACGGTTGTAGTAACCTCTACGGTGACTACCATGGCGTCCATAAACACCACCGTGCAAACGGTTAGCTGTTCACAAGGATCGATTCCTTCCGAAGTCCAACGATTCTCGCCAATATTGCCCTACACGGCCAGCACATACATTCCTGGACTGAATACTCTGCCTCACGTAACCTCGGCACCAGGCTGGAGGCTGGACCCAGTTCCACCCTCGGGATCAAGAGGACTATCCCCCTTTGAAGACAGGGGAAATCACCTAGCGAATTCGCTAAACTCAATGACTCACAGCCAAGAAAGGTGCTTTGCAGCAACATCCACTGTGCGAAGAAGAAATACCCGATTGTCACCGGAAGAAGAAGAAGCTGCGCGGATTCAAAAGATCGCCAAAGCTACCTTAGAAGAATTCAAACGCCTATCCATGGAATCCCATGCTGCGGCCGGAGGAATGCATATAGGTGACTCAGCCAGCAATTGGCCGCCACTCCAAAATAACCCTGGAGAAACCTGTCGTCGCGGCCATGGAGCCAGAAATCCTCGAGAGCCTGAAATGCAGCAAGAAGCTAGACATTTACCTCCGTTCGAGAGACCTGTCCCAAACCAGCCAGCGTTGCGTCTGGTAGAAACACCCCCTCAACCAGAGTCAGGTGGGAGGGAATCGTCTGGAAGACGTAGAATATCTGCCCATCATCAATGCTTACGAGATAGGGATCGCCCTAGGATAATCAACCGACACGCATCTAGCTCGGAAGATGAGTCCTCCGAAGATACGGAAAGCCAATCGGACAGCTCTAACGATACCCAAGCTAGCGATCGCCGACATCGACACCGTCCAGGAAGAATAGTCCGGGGAAATCGAGCAGTAGACGCACTACATAAATGGAAGATCTCTTACGTGAACGAAAGAAAGGAAAGTGCGTATTCGTTTTTAGAACGATTAGACAGATGCTGCCAAGGATCAGGGATAGCCCACAGCGATTTGCTCAAGGCCTTACCTGTTGTACTATCGGGGGAAGCTGAAAAATGGTACCGATTAGAAGGTCAACATTGTCGAACATGGGAAAGGTTCGAAAAAAAGTTCAAACAACGATTCGCATCCAAGGAATCCAGAAAGCGAATTAAGGAACAAGCTTACTCCCGCCTTCAAGGAGATCAAGAAGGAATCCAAGAATTTGTGGAAAATATGGAGACAATATTCTCCTACTTAGACCCACCTCTTAAGGACAAGAAACGTTTGTCCATCATATATGACAACCTATTGCCCTTGTATACCAGGCATTTCCTTAAGAGTGAAATCACTTCTAGTCGGAGGCTAGTTAGAATTGGTCAAGAATTGGAACAACAATGGGCGAAAATTAAAAATCGCCGAAGCACCACCAATCAGACCGGAACGGTACCGGTTCCTAGTGCAGTCTATGCCCGGCCGCCCAAAACCACCAGTAAGTGTGCCCCGCTAGAGGATGAGGAAGTCACAGACACGAAATCCCAGTCTGAACAGAAACGGCCTAAACAACAGGCGAAGAAAACTAAATCTAAGAGTCCCACAGACACATCATCACAAAGTGATTCCGCTTTAGCGAGCATAGGAGAAGCAAAGACTCTTAAGAAGAACTCGGGAGGATTTGGGAAAGGACCCAAGAATAAGGGAACCCCTACTGTCAACACCACACCAATCGTTTCACAGGGGATGCCACAATACATGTTGATACCTCCGCTACCACCAGGAGCTACAAGCTGGCGCCTAGTCCCAAACTTAGCCGCCACCACCAATACGCCAACAGCCGATACGATACCTAGTATCCGCCACACCCGGGAGAATAGCCCTTGCCATAACTGCCAACAATTAGGTCATTGGGCCCCTGAATGTACTCTTCCCCGAAGACCGAGAGTATCTGCTTCAAACATGCCGCCAACCGTCAACAACTATAACGATCTGCCGGGAAACGCCAGTGGAGGCGAGCGAATGGGACCAGCGCTGCCTCAAGCAAACCACCAAGGCCCAACACTTTAAGGAAACCCCCACTGGATCTAGGAACCTACCAAAACAAAGCTGAAGATCGCAAACAAGTGCAAACCAACAGGACTACTCTCACGAATAAACAGGATATCCCTTCCGAGGGAATTCGCCTTAACAAGTTTTTAGAAGATGAAAAGAGGAGTTTATCATTTGAAGCTGCCTCAGAGGGAAGAGCCGAAGATTCGTGTCTGGAACAACGATCATCCAAATTGAAGAAGGACTCGTACAATTTACCAGCACGATATCAGGAGAGGAAAGGAGATAGCGGCGATCCCCCTATTAGTAGAGAAGCAGCTACTTTTAATAATAATTTTATTTCTTTTACAAGCACTAGCGTGTCTCTGAGGCCGGTCCCTCCAAACTTAATGGGTGACTTAGTAGCACCTCCCGATTTCCGCGGTTATTTGCAAGTAAGAATTGGGGAAATAGTTTGTCTTGGACTGGTAGATACTGGAGCTGAGCGAAGTTATATTAATGCTCGAATAGCTTCAGGGATTCCCTCAGATAGTCACCTAGCACCGTTAAATTGCGTACAGGTAGGCGATGGCCAAATTTGCGCCATCTCCACGGACATAATCTTCCGAATACAAGTAGGTAATAAATCCGCGGACTTTCCCTTTAGTGTAATCCCTACCCTTGCCCTAGATTGTATTTTAGGAATGGATTTCCTCAAACGCTTCGATGTAACCATCAATAATTTAGAAAATGTATGGAGTACGAATGATGTGAGCCGGATTCCACTTATAACGCGAGGATCCAAAGGGAACAACATGGAAAGAATAGCTGTAATAGCCACCGTGTTACCGATTCCGAAAGATATCCGTAAACCAAGCGTCGAGGACGAAAGGCCTTACTTATGGGTCACTATAGGTCCCGAAAAGTTTAGGGCTCTTTTAGACACTGGCGCAGCACGCACATATATCGGTAGTAGTATTATTCATTTAGTTAAAGATTTTTTGGATTTTTTCAAAGCAGGTAAATTACGTTTAGGTGATGGGAGCCAATGTGCAACGGCGGGAGATGCGCTTTTGGAATTTTCTATTGAAGGCGGAAAACGAATCCTACCCGTTCGGGCTGCCCCCACCCCAGACTATAACTGCGTTTTAGGTATAGATTTCGTAAAAGCTTTTGGAATTATAATTAACTTACGCCAAGGAATCTGGAAGACCGAAGGAGGAAATTGGCACACCTTCCCGAAGAGCCTAATCAAAGCCACAGCGAGGAATACTACTGATTGTGCAGCCCTTGTTGAATTGAATAGAACACAGGAGATTATTCTGGAAGAATTCAAGAAGAAACACGCCAAACCAGTATCCGACAAACCAGGAATAACGCCCTTGGTAAAACACCGGATTGATGTCCAGGGAAATACACCTATTAGGCAACGCTCTAGGAGAATATCCCCAAAAATCTATGAAATAGCACATGCTGAAGTGGATAAGATGCTAGCCAGTGAAATCATCGAGCGATCCTCTAGCTCATGGGCCAGTTGTCCAGTGATTGTCCCTAAACCCAACGGGAAGTATCGCTTTTGTATTGACTATCGAGAGGTTAACTCTGTTACGAAGAAGGATGCTTACCCACTTCCTCATATCGAGGCCATTTTGGACAAGTTACGATTGGCCAAGTACATCTCCACACTGGACTTAAGTCAAGCATACTTTCAGGTCGCCTTGGAAGAGTCCAGTAAAGAAATCACTGCATTTATCGTACCAGGGAAAGGCCTATTTCACTTTACCAGAATGCCATATGGGTTGACCAACGCACCCGCTACATTCCAACGACTCATAGATCGTCTAATCGGTCCAGAATTAGAACCTAACGTGTTCGCTTATCTTGATGACATCATCATCGTCACTACTACCTTCAAGGACCATCTGTCCTGGCTAGAGCGAGTCATTAAAATCATCGAAAAGGCTAACCTAGAAATCAACTGGGAGAAGAGTCAATTATGCTGTGCGGAAGTTCGCTTCCTAGGATATTTGGTAAATCAAGGTGGTCTAATACCGGATCCGGACAAAGTAAGGCCCATACTAGATTACCCTCCACCTACTTCGTTAAAACAGTTGCGTAGGTTCCTTGGAATGATAGGGTGGTATGCAAAATTCCTGCCGCATTTATCCGAAGAGAAGATACCCTTAGTCAAACTACTGAAGAAAAATGTATCCTGGCACTGGGAGGAGGACCAACAACGAGCTTTTGACAACATGAAGCAATCCCTATGTACAGCCCCCGTTCTAGCCCGACCAGACTTTTCGAACCATTTCTATCTACAAACCGATGCCAGTGATTACGCCATAGGCGCAGTACTTGTCCAGAAGATCGACGAGGAAGAACATCCCATTGTCTTCATTAATCGCGTCTTAACTTCAGCAGAGTGTAAATATACAGTAACAGAGAAGGAATGCTTAGCCGTTGTTTGGGCTATTAAAAAGCTTAGGCCATACCTGGAGGGATATCCCTTTACCGTGGTAACCGATCATAGCAGTCTTAGGTGGCTACATCATCTAAAAGATCCTACAGGACGCCTAGCTCGATGGGCTCTAGCTTTACAAGCCTACGATTATACCGTAGTTCATCGAAAAGGAGCTATGCACCATGTTCCAGATGCCCTCTCAAGAGCCTTCGAAAATGATCACTATGGGCCGAATGAAGACGAGTTCGCCGCAATCAACGAGACTCAAGACAAATGGTACCAACAACGAACCACCCAGATAAAACAATCTCCCAAATCATTTCCCACCTGGAAGATAGAAAATGACCGCATGTATTGCCATAAACAACAAAGAGGCATGAAACCCTAGGAAGTGACCTGAACGCCTGGAAACTGGTATTGCCCTGCGAAGAAAGACCCAAGGTCATTGCTGCAGCACACGAAGAACCTTCCGCTGGACACCTGGGTACTACGAAGACCATTCACCGTCTGAATCTCCATTATTATTGGCCAGGACTACATAAAGATGTAAGCAAATTTGTTCGAGCCTGCAATGTTTGCCAACAGACCAAAGTCAGCCAAGCTCCACCACCAGGACTGATGACACCACGAGTAGCAGAGGGCCCTTGGACAGTAGTATCAGTAGACATCATGGGACCACTACCCCCTAGCAAATCTCAGAACCGTTATATCGTAGTTTTCCTAGACAACTTCACTCGATGGGTTGAGATCAAAGCGTTGCGTAAAGCCCAAGCTCAAACGATACTTTCTGCGTTTGAAGATTTGATTATCTACCGATGGGGAGCACCCAGAGTACTACTTTCAGACAATGGTACCGAATTCGCCAACCAACATGTGCGAAAATTTACTGACCGACATGGTATCCGCCATTTTATGATAGCTCCATATCACCCCCAAGCTAACCCTGTCGAACGGGTAAATCGTGTAGTAAAGGGTATGATCACAGCGTTCCTAGGGCAAGACCATCGCGAGTAGGATACCCATTTAGCCGAATACCGCTTTGCCATCAATAGCTCCTTCCATGCGTCTGCTGGCGTAACTCCGGCCTTTCTAAATTTCGGAAGAGAAATCGAATGTGTTAGGGACCCGCAAGCTCGCGAAACCAATCCAGGAGATATACAACTAACTGAGACAACCGCATGGGCAGAGCGATTACAGCGTATGCGACACCTTCATGATATTGTAAAGCGACAAATGGAAAAGGCAAGTGTACGCCAAGCTACTTACTATAATAAGGGTAGAAGAGACCTGACGTTCAAATCCGGGGACCTCGCTTGGAGACGAAACCATACGCTATCCTCTGCAGCCGATAACTTTGCAGCTAAATTAGCCCCAAGGTTTTCAGGGCCATATACAATTGCTCGCGTAATTTCTCCAGTAATTTATGAACTGATCGACCCAGATTCACGTCGTAGCCCTCAAGTGCATATCTCGGATTTGAAACCTTTCGTGGCGGTCTATCCAGAAATTCAGGGGGGTTTAAATGAATTGCACACTGAAGCGCCAATAATTAATACCTCGACAAGGGAACACCCTGAGCGAAAAGCTACTAAGCCTTCAGAAGAAGTGGCCTCACCACCACAACCTTCCAGTCCACCCAAACTTCCTCGCAGGAGTGATGATTTACGAAAAACGTGGTCCGGACGTCTCCGGGCACGTTCATAGAAGATTTAATATTTTTCTTTATTATCTTTATTCTACTTTATAGGGAGTCAGAAGTATGCATGTGGGAATATCATTGTGTAACATATTGCATTTAATTAATTCCCCCTTTTAAGTAATTAGTTGTTATTCCGTCTTTGATCGTAATATATGTCTTTCCATCCCGTAGTATTAGTAAAAGTTTTTTTTTTGCTATTATTATTATGAAGTCGCACCAGCCTCTAGGGCGGTTGTCCTACGTTCATCGGGGTAGAACCCTCTTCCTTTCACGTTGTGGTCCTCCTGATAGCGGGAACTACCGGGTGGGATACTGTCATAGCTCTTCCCAGTGTAGTTTTCTGTTAACCCCCAACCTGACGTAGGGGATCAGCTACGACGATGAGAGTATTGCTCTGATACGTCAACAATCCTTCTTATCGTTTTTTTTTCTTTTTTCTTTCTTATTCTCTCACCAGTTGGCCAAGCATTGCCGCTAAAAATAGGTTTGGAAGGATCTGGCACACCCATCTCCCGCCTTCAGCCAACAATGAGTGGGAAAGAAGGAGAGGAAGATCCCAGCCAGGGAGCTTTACTGGTACGCCCTGCCGACTTCCTAAAAGGGGAATCCCTAACTCATAGGATGAGCTGGGCTAACTGGAGGGCCCCTACAGAGGACCCCGAGGATGACGGCGCCTCCTATTACACGGCTCGAGACCAGGAGTCTCCCGATTCGTCGGACGGCACCTCCTGGAACTAAGAATCCTATTGGGACGAGGAAGATACGGAAATTGGAGACTGGGTCCCGGAGCTAGCCAGCCTTACCTCCCGACCGAGAGCGGAAGGGCCCGAACCCATTATCATGGGCCCAGGAGAAGCCTCCTCCTCCTCCGGGACTAGGGAACCCCCTCTGAGACCGAAGCCATTAGCGTCATGGTGGACGCGCGGGCCCTGCCCAAGGGACCGATGCTGGAAGTGTCGCCTTCCCGGCCACATTTGGCCTGATTGCACCGAGGATTCTTGGATCCACTTCTGCACGGGATGCGGCTGGGCGTTCGAAACCGTGCAATCCTGCTTACGCTGTGCCCCAAAATATTGGGCCAACAGAGGCCTTCCCCAACCGCCGCGCCCCGCCGAGTTAAAATGGACGGATGAGTTGCCTACCCCTGGCCGTTGGGCTTTCGAACGCATCCGCAGCCCGGCCGAAAAGGCGCAGCGGCGAGTTTGGTGGGCGGCCAATAAAGACCGGGTCCAGGCACCCCCACGGGCTGATGAAGCGGCATGTTCCCCCCCCCCCCCCCCCCCGCTGTCGGCGGTACTAAAGCAAGGGAGGTGAAGCTGCGGTACGCGCGCAATGCCTAGAGGTTCCTATGGCCTCTTTCATTTTTTTTTCATTATTACTTTTTTTTATATATCGGAATAATAAGGCAATAGTCCTGAGGGTAATCCCTTTTGTTTCTAAAAAATTGTTAATGATCACCCGTTGGTAAGGGTATGTTTTTTTTGTATTCCGGGGCATTATCCCTTGCCTACTATACCACCCTTCAGACCGAGTATGGATGTTTTCCTGTTTGCCTCGGTAAAGCGTTTTTTTTTGTTTATTTCCGTTTATTCCTTCTCTTCTGTACAACAATAAAGTATTCTTTTTATAGCCTGTGTTTTTTTTTGTTGTGTGCGTCTGCTGGTCCCGCTCCCCAGCCCGCTGTTTCTTCTCCACCTGAGTTCCCTGTTAAAGGAACCTGGTTCCGTTTTAGGGAGGGGGAGTGTGACGAGGTACCACTCTGTCCCTTATATGCTCGTCCCTCGCGCTACCCACTGTCGCGGAAAAGGGGGAGGCGGCGCCATCTGCCTATTTCCGCAAGCGTTGATTTACATCGCGGATCGAATAGCAGATCGATGCGCGCATGCGCCGTTCGTCTCGTGTCGCGTGCCGGCCTAACCTGACGACACTCGTAATTTGGGAATCCTAACGCTAGGACGTGCTCCTCAGTTTTTCGGTCCTTTTTATCTCTTCGTCGTCGCCGAGACATCTGTTCCGGTAAGGGCACTACCCTGTAGTCGATTGCCTGGAGGTGATAGTGAGCCATTAGTGCATGAGTCGGGGGAAGCTGAAACAAGAGGCATTGCAGAAGACGTGGCCGTCAACTCGGTGGAGGAAGACAAGCACGAGAGCATGCAACCTCCCCAGCTATCGCTCCTGCCTAAGTAACGCTAGATCCCAGGTAAACCTGATTTTCTCCGAAAGGGAAAATCAGGACCTATTGTTTGTCCTTGTCTTATTTTCTTTCTCGAGCTTCGTCCGGCGCGAGTAGCCGTTCCGCGTTCGGCGGTGCGACAATTCCCCAAATCGGGAGAGATGTATTAGTCCGACCCGTGAGTCTTTTCATTCATTATTTCGAGATTCTTCCGGGGTCGGTTTTGGAAAGGGGTAAGTCGGTATAGCAGACCGCGAATCGCGTAGGGACTTTCCTTTGTATTCCCAGACTGCACCTTAAGACGGGGTGTAGCCCCTCATCAGAGGAGAGCTGTGTCGAGCTTCCTCGAAGTCCTCCGGACGCGTACCTGCGCGAGTCCCACTGCCCTAGCCACCCCCCCCCCATATTATTTTCAGAGTATCACACGAAGCGTCTTGGTCCACACCTCGAGATAAACTCAAGCCGGTCAGCCGCGGAGGGTCATAGATACGGATCGCGCAAGCTGGCGCCCAACCCCCCCCCCCCCCCGTAAACTGTTTATGTGACGGGATCACAGTTTTGTTACGGGATATGTCAGATAGATGACAAAATTAGACCATTAGCTTTATCATCGTAATGAGCCTGAGGGAATACCCTATTGTAACTATAACACGTTTGCAGATCCGTACAAAAATAAAATAAGCTGTATCTCTTTTGCCTCAAAAACTAGTCGTTTACTTATTTTATTACCCGGCCAATAACTCCCTCCGTGTGCCTTGTGCGTCGGTTCTGGTCACTGCCTATCCCCTGGCAAACCAAGGCCCATAAGTAATACTTTTCGCTTTCAGGTAATAACCTTAGCGAGAACACTTAATTGCCCAGGCCGCGAAATACGACGTTACAATATACTATATCATCTTATATTTATCGCTAGCGACGAGTGACAAGTGAAATCGTACCTTTAGCGACAACTTTCGGTATCGTTAAGTCCAGTTACCGACAGAAATCGCTAAGTGCGATTCTGTAACTCAGAGTCAGCGATAATTGTCGCTTGTAATGCCGGTACTGTCGGTAACCTACCGAATCCTACCGAATAAAAGTACCTTTCCTTTTTAAGAAAACTCTCAGTTCAATCTTAGTTAAGCGACGGAGTTACGAACAATTGAAGTTAATATAAATTTTACTAATCCGAATCATTCAGCTGAGAATTGATATTTCACTGAGATTTTTATTGAAACGAAAACTAATAATATCGTTATAACTTAACAACGACCGAGATAGATGTCGCTAGAGGTTCAACGGTACTAATATAAAATTTATCCGACGAATAACTTTAATAAACCTTTGCTTTTCCTTGGATGCATTCCACCAAAAACTCACAATGCTCGTAATAAATAATATATATCACATCAACTATTATATTGTGAGTGTTTTTTGCCTCAAGTGAGTTAAACCCCTTAACGACAGCTGTCGGTATCGCTAACTACCGACAGTTATCGCTTGCGCTAACGAATGAGCGATTCTGTAACTTTAGCTTTACGACAACCCCGGTAGCAAAATTGGCTCAAATGACGTAAAAATGACTGGATTTCTGGTCATAATGACGTCATCTCGACCAATCTTGCTACTTGGGAATAGTCGGTGCAACTCATTTTTGTTCGATAACGATAAAATTCGTTAAGGTTCTAGGGAAGTTGGTAATGTTGGTGTATTTAATACCAACCGAAATAGGAATTGTTGTGTTACTTGACTATATCAATTTTGACTATAGCAATTCTTACTATAGCAAAATTATCATATTTTATTTTAAAGAAGTATTAAAACGTAAGTATATTTTAATTAAAATAAGTATTAAAAATTAATGTTTTAACATTTTTTTGAGTCAGACAATGTATAGTTAGTGCCTGTGTGCTATAGTTAAATAACACAATTAATTCTATATTTTAGAGAAAACTTCTGCATATATATATATATTGTAACCGGACAAAACTACGGTTTCGATCGGTTACATAGATTTTGATTTCCGCGCCGCCAGTGGTGCGGTGGCCCAAGTGGGTGTAGGCCCGGACCTGAATCGATCAATGGATCGATGCGAAAAACTAGTGGCGCCGGCCCTGGGCGCGCCTGCGCCCTGCTTCTTTCTAGGACTCGAGCGAGGTGAACCCCGTTGCCTCGTGGCACTTTTTGGAAAACCCTAGACACGAGTAGGTCCAGGCAAGGAATAAATAGAGGAAAGAGACAAAAGGAAAAAGGGGTAAAATAAAGGAAATAGAGAAGGAAATAAAAGGATAAATAGAATTAAAGGACAAAGGAGAAAAGCCAAGGTAAGTGATAACACGTGTATTTATAACCTAACCTATAGGCGCCAGGATTACTCCTTTGGCTTGTTTGCTTTTCTGTAATTTATATGAAAACCTCTTCTCTTGGCGGGGCATGGTGAGGGCTGTTGCTGATGGCAGAGAGGTTTTGTTGGGGGTGCAGAGTAGCATGTGAACCATATAGATGGTAAAATATGAATTCATGCTGTGCTGATGCCTATTTAGTGAAGGTGAATTATGATTGAGAAATCTGGCAGTGAATTAGCTAGCATGCTATAGGAAATAATCACCTAGTGGGACCCTCTCCCATCAGCAATAGGCTACGTAGCCTGTCAGGCAAAGGAAAAGAGAGGTACAAGTCAAGTACCTGAGGCAAGCGAAGCCCAAATATTCTTCCCAGCAGGTCTTGAAAGATTATGTGCAAATAATCCAGTATAAGAAATAGTATTAACTGACAAGCCAGTCAGTAGTAAGGAAAATATACCACAGAAGCATTAGTCGAAAGGGATACCCATCAGAGGAAAGAGCATTGGAGGGCTTACGCAGTGCCTACCAAAGGATAAAAGGGCAGTGCGAAGAGGAAAATAGACTGCGAAGAATCTTTTAGGACTCTGATGAGGCTAAACCACCAGCCTAAATTAACTATAATGTCCTGGAGGACATTGAGCATATAATCAGTCTCTTTAAGCTCTTAGTATAGAATTTTATAATTTAGCCTCATGTAAATTAGGCCTCTAGAGTAATTATATGAATGTTAAGGATCTATTAGAGTGATCCATAAAATGGGAAGTTGTAAGATGTTCAAATGTATATAATGATTATAACTAGCCTTATTAGTGTAAAGTAGTATGCTTGAGAGGGGACTGTAATTTGAATATAAAGGAACTGTATAATAGACAGTAAAAGTTGGAATTTAATATTTACTCTAATAGAATTGTACTTGTTAAATGCGTGGGCAGGACTCAAATCTAAGAGAACTCAAGCCGGGAAGGCCGCGGACTGGTCTATAATAAAATAGGCCTGGCGCCCAAAAATTTAAAAGTATTAAATCATAAAGTCCGTGTGCATTGTGCCTGTCTGGCGTTCACTCGCCTTTCCCTTAGTGAATATCCGCGATAGGTTACAATGTTGAAAGTATGTTTATTGATTATGAAAAATTTAATCATACTTTTATTATGGTGAAACTGAAAACATTAAAAAACTAGCCTGAGCATTAATTATAAAGTTCATTTCTACAAAATACATTACAAATATCAATAAAATCAATGTGTTGACTGCGATATTTTTTCAATATAAATATATATATTTTTATTAGTTAAGCGCTGCTGTTTCAAAACATGAGAAGGGTGGAGATTTTCTTTAAAATCTGTAGAAATTAAAAGAATAATTTAATTTTTTATATATTATACTCTTACAAAACGTTATGAAATCCCACAAAAAACAGACTTCGCCTCTAAAAAAAGACGGCAAGTACATAAACCATCTAGCATAAATAATATAGTAAAATTATCTAATTAAAAAAAGTAGTGAAATCCAAATATTAGGCAAGTATATTTTTTCACCTTACCAAAGTTAAATTTTCGAAAAAAAAATGAACAAAAAAGTTACTTGCCGGGCCCGTAATATCCATGCACAGTGAGAAATAGAATCGTATGTGGATCGGCTAACTTCACTCTGTATTTTAACATGACATTTGCTATACTACGCTATAGCTGAATCTCACACACGATTCAATTTCCCACTGTGCATGGACATTACGGGCCCGGCAAGTAACTGTTTTGTTCCTTTTTTTTCGAAAATTTAACTTTGGTAAGGTGAAAAAATATACTTGCCTAATATTTGGATTTCACTATTTTTTTTAATTAGATAATTTTACTATATTATTTATGCTAGATGGTTTATGTACTTGCCGCCTTTTTTTACAGGCGAAGTCTGTTTTTTGTGGGATAGTTCATTAAACTACCGTCGCTAGCGTTAAAATGATCTCAAGATTTTTCGTCACTAGTCGCTCAGATGCAAAACGATCTTCCAATGAAATATGAACTGACCGATTACGCACGTATTTTTTAGTTAATCTGATGCCTTTCTTTCCTCTTTATCAATACATATTAGTCTTCTCTTTATCAAAACGTATTAGCTTCCTTTCCGAGAAGTGGAACGCAGTCAAAGAGAATGTCAATAGAGACCTACTAGCATCCTCGTATATTTTTATTTGTACCTCTAAAAGCAAATTCTAATTTGTAAGGTTGATAAAAAAAAAGGAAGTATAATTTTTTATTTTCAAGGTTTTATTTATACAATAAATAAATACTGGGAAAAAATGTTGACATCATTTTTGATTGGTTATTCTAAGTAAATAGCGGCAGATGGTAGTGACAGTAGCAGTAGGAGCGGTATCATCTACGAGAAAAAAGTAAGGAAAAATATTATACTACTTATCCAAGCACTCGATGCCAAAAATTTCTTTGTTTTTTTTTTCATCGATTTTTACCGATTGTGGGTGGTCTCCGTAGATGAATCGGACAGTAGCTGGAGAACGTCTGCATCCTCGTCGAACCGTATTACGTTTTCTGGATATAGTTCTTGTTCCATATCAATACCCTCCCACTCCATTTCACTACTAAAATCTGATAGACGATCATCATTATCGTCATTATTCCCATCGGACTGTGGGGATTGTTGCCGCTGAAGCTTCTTCCTCAACATTCTCACAATTGCGGTCAACACGTTGTTATCCTCGTCTTCAATTTCACCCCAATCTCCTTCCAAATCTACTTCTTCTTCTTCTTCCTCCACTGATTCTTCCATATTTAGAATGTTATCAATATTTTGTTCAGTAAATAATCTGTACAATTTAATTACACCCATTTTTTTTTGTAGGAACTATCACGTTAAGCAAACTCGGTAGACTGAGAATGGAAGAGATGTAAGTTCAATACGAAATATATTAACAATACGTATTATTATTTTCTCTATCAATACGTATTAGCTTTCGCCACCTCACAATAGCTATCAATACGTTATTATCCTCCTCTTCCATCTCACTACTATCTTCCACTACCTCTTCCATACTTTGGATGATCTCAATATTTTAACTAGCATCCTGATACGACGAACGTTAATAATATTGTTTTATCATTTTTCGCGTGATTTCAAGGGTGAGGAGCAGGGAGATGGGGGTTACGAGTTGAACGATCGTTGGAGTTTTTAATTAAAACTTATATATTTTTAAAATAATAATAATAATATTATACACATAATAATATTGCTCCTAAACTGTAGCAGCAGCAGCAGCACCAGCAGCAGAATCTGCGATTAAAAAATTGAAAATGATTTATTATTAGTCTTAAATTTTAATTTCGTGAAGTACTTAATGTTAGAAGAGTTTAAACTTTTCTTACCGATTCGTGATGGTGGCTGTTAAATGCAATCACGACCCCTATGCTCACGTAGACCATATATTGCACAGCTTACAATACGTGGTATAGGTTGATGATCGGTATCACCAACAGCAGCAGCACCAGCAGCATCAGGCTGCAGCGGTGCATTTAAAGGTCTACGAAGTGGTTGATGCTGCTGCAGAAGTCTCCATCTATTTGGTACAACTAACTGCGGTGTTGGCTGTTGTACAATCCTAAATGG
The DNA here is from genome assembly GCF_024137725.1 of Prorops nasuta. Taxonomy (NCBI): domain Eukaryota; kingdom Metazoa; phylum Arthropoda; class Insecta; order Hymenoptera; family Bethylidae; genus Prorops; species Prorops nasuta. The sequence goes on along the minus strand of NW_027116821.1, from coordinate 785,672 downwards.
CTTTACGATTGCTACAGGCTTTCCTGTTTGTTGATAATCCAATAATGTCATTTTTTTGTCTGGCAAACTGATTTTTTTTTTGTTTGAATCCATTTCGTCTACTGTCAGAAACACTACTGAAGTCGAGATTGCTCTCCAGTACGAATAATCCTTATCTATCTCTACTCTAGATTGAGTTACATCTCTTAATCAAAACGTATTAGATTTCTTTCCGTTTACTCCAGATGAAATAGGAAGGGGAATATTTACAATAATATTTTTTCAATAATATTTTATTTAACCTCTACTTTTTCTCTCATGTTTTTTTTTTTTTTAAATATTATACACAAAATTTAATAGTAAAAGAAATAGAAATGTGGTTGTTCCTCTTCTTCTTCCCTCTTAGTCTGCTTTGACTCAATATCCTCCTCCTCTACTTTTTCCTCTTCTTCCTCTTCTTCCTTCTTCGTTTGGTTTGACTCAATATCTTTTTCCTCCTCCTCCTCTTCCTTCTTCGTCTCCTTTGACTCAATATCGTTTTCCTCAGCCTGTTTCTCTTCGTCTTTCATCACTTTATTAAAAAAAAAAAAAAGAAAAAGACAAACAATAATTATGAAAAAATGTAAAAAATAAATACTTACAGTTTTTATGCAAATAAAGATGCAGTTTCCGTTCATACTCTTCGAAGTAACGATTCAAAAAATCGTTAATTCGATTGACGTATTCCTCTGTCAATTCTCTGGGAAGAGTGGGTGAAAGAGGAACAATATCCTCTTGAATCATGATTAATTTACACTTTTCGCAGCTAAATTTTTTTTCCTGTGTGCAGCACCGACAACTGTATAAGATTGAATGAAGATTTGAAGACTTGTGTTCTCCTCTTTATTTCTCTAAATAGTTTTCAAAGAATCACATATTTGCTTTTATCCACTTGGCAAAAACTGACACCTCCTCGTAAGGACAGTGGATACGTTCATTGTCCAAGTTCGTCTCTCGAACGTGTAAATTACACGGTGTTTTTTCAAAATCATATAATTTAATTAAATCCTTAAACTTAGGACAACCATACACTTCTAAATTGATATTTTCCACATTCATCCTATTCAATATATTTTTTTCAATATTCCCTCCCTTGTAGGCTACTACGGGATTCTCGCAGGTTAAGCAATCTCCAATAAAATCTTCTACATCCTCCTGCTCGTATTTCTCGAATCCCGTATCACTGTATTTTATACCATACACCATATTGAGCAAATACCACACAGTTTTTTTGGCTTTCTCACTAAGGTTGTTAATAGTGTCACGCAAACGAAAAGATGCGTAAGAAATTTGGTTACTTATTAAATTAATTATAGCTATATCTTTATATTTAAGTTCTTTTTTATAAACTAAGAAACCTTCTATATCCATTATGTGAGTTATTCTATGCATCGTTGCGCTCGCGCTATTCTCGACGAAGAAAAGAACTGAAATGAAGCATCCGAAGAAATATCTTCGTCGAAAGAAAGACTTTATTGTTTCTTTAAAATATAAAGTTACATTTGATAAGGAGTCCATTCTTTCTTAATTACAATGGGAAAAAATCTTAGAAATTATCCCCTCCAAAAAAAAAAAAAAAACATTGAATTTTAATACGTTTAGCATATTTGTTCCCCTGATGGAGGGGGAAAAGAAATTTTTTAAATGCGATAAAAAAAAAGATCGTTCAGTATTGCATCGAGCGACTGACGACGATAATGACACCGACATTCGTTGATTTTCAAGGTTTTGTATTGACCGACAAAAGTTTTATAGTTAAAGAGTTTGCAGTGTTGCGTGATAATGAAGTGTATCACAATGTATTTTCACCACCATTTCAAGAAGCTTGGTTGAGCGATCTCGAGAGAGAACAGAATGAGTAAGTATTTTTTTTTTTTTAAACGATAAAAAATATAATGTTTTTTTCTTTTTAAAGTTGGCTTTATTTTAATCTACATGGATTCAATTGGACCGACGGTCATTCACCTTATTACAAGCATAAAGATGTAATAAGAAAGTATGTAACGTCATACGAGGGAGAGGATTGGATTTTCGTGAAAGGGCTGGAGAAATATGATTGGTTGAGAAAAATTTGCAACTTAGAAAATATATACAATGCGAAGGAGTGTGAGTGGGGTAAATTTAGTCTTGGATGGAGTAAAAATTTCGAACCACCATTACCCAAGTGTATGAATCATTATGGTATATGTTCACTGCAAAATGTCTACTATATGAAATCTGTATATGATCAATATATAAAGAAATAAAAGACTTCTGAATAAACAATGTATATCAATGTCAGTATGCATCTCGGACGAAACAATGTGATGTGTAGATAACCCTACTTTCATTCTCTATTCGATATATATATATATATAAGCGTTACTCTTCGCGAGAGACGCATTCGCAATTATTAATTTATTGTTGTTGTTCACCGTATGACAGTCATTTCTTTAAGAAACACACAAAATGTCGACTGAATTGCGAAGAAAGTTTTTTACAATCAATAGCGCGAACGAATACGATGCGTGGGTACTGGAATGTCGCGAGCATATTCGACGATTGAGCAACGCGGATCGAGCTTTGCCCGTTGGAACGCGTCAAAATAATTTCGCCGAAATCGCGTCTATAAAGTGTCTATTGCTACGAGCGCAGAGAGAACTGAATCATATTAAATCAGGCGCTGGTTGTAGCAATGACGTTCAAGAACTTATCTGGGAGGAGCTTGATTCGGCGTTTCGAAGTCGAATATGCAGCGATATGGTAGTTAACAGTAATTATATAGAGCCTAAGGATTATTTAGTAGACGCGGAAGTATTATTGCGTATGCGTATAGATAAGGTGTTTGTTAGTGCAAATAGTGTTAAGGTTAATTATGTATTTAACGGACAATTCATCTCCAAGGACAATAGTGATGAAAAAAACATCAGTACGACTAACGTAACATTGTATAAAACTGATAATTTTAGTGATTGGTATAGGAAAAATATTTTAGACGTTATTATGAAAAAATTAAGCGAATTTCAAGAGAGTGATAGTGGATGGGCTTTACAAAAAATCCATTATTTATTAGTTAACATTAATCGTTTTAACCCGTTGCACGCGGGTTGTAGAATTACTCTGCCACCTGCTATCGCAAGTAGGAAATCTCTGATAAATTTGGAAACCAGTGATAATGCATGTTTCGCGTGGTCCGTGACGGTGGCACTCTATTCGGTAAAACCTACGGCTCATCCAAATCGTACGTCCTCTTATCCACATTTTCGGACTGTTTTAGACGTCGGTAGCATAACCTTTCCGATACGCTAAAACAGATCCCGAAATTCGAGACGGATAATGACGTGTCGGTCAACATCTTTACCTTGGAGAATGATATCGATGCAAAAATCGTACCTCTTCAGGTGACGAAGAAGAAGAGATCGAGGCATGCCAATCTTCTTCTCATCAACGATGAACAGGGAGCTGCATATGTCATGTGCATAAGGAATCTATCGAGATTGTTGCGAAGTCAATTCACCAAGAGCAAAATTGCACATTATATATGCGATCGGTATGTATTAATAATAATACAAATATAACTGCATATGATTTATTTTTAGATGTCTCCACTACTTTTGCACAGTGGAGAAGCTGGAGTCGCATGAGCAGGATTGCTCGCGGCTCAACGATAATCTACGATTGATGTTACCGAGAGAGTCCGAGGATCGCTGGGTTTCCTTCAAGAACATCAAAAATGGGGAGCGAGTGCCTTTCGTCGTATACGCGGATCTCGAGTGCATTTTATCGAAAGTTGAACAATCGAACAATAGTGATATTTATCAGAAGCATGAACCTATAAGTGTTGGCTATTATTTAAATAGTGCTCGCGAAGCGTCACTCTTGAGATACGATGCTCATCGGGGTGCCGACTGCATCGAATGGTTCGTACGCGAGCTCGAAGTGATTGCGCGCATCGCGAGCGAGAAACTGGGGACTGTCGTGCCCATGCATAATCTTAGTATTAGCGAACGATCGCGTCACTATAATGACCCCAATTGTCATATATGCAAAAAGCCGTTTCTTCCGAATCAACTACGAATTCGCGATCACGATCATCTGACCGGCAGATACAGAGGACCGGCTCACAATAATTGTAATTTAAATTTCAAAGATTCGCATGTAATTCCAGTGATTTTCCACAATTTTTCCGGCTATGATTCGCATTTTATTCTCGAGACTATCGCTAATTTGTACGAGGGATCGGTATATCTGCTGCCTGTACATAAGGAAAAATACATTTCATTCACCAAATATCTGCGAAATTATAATATACGGCTGAGATTTATCGATTCGTTCAAATTCATGGCCTCCAGTTTGGACAAATTGAGCTCGTATTTGGCGGAATCTCAGCTGACAAATTTGAGGTCACAATTTTCGGAATTGAGCGTCGAGCAGTTGAATTTGCTTACATGGAAAGGTATTTTTCCTTACGACTATATAGATAGCGCAGCTAGATTGGAAGAGACGGCTTTACCACCGCGCCAGTCGTTTCGCAACAGACTGACCGACAGCGATATCAGCGAGGAAGCATACAATCATGCCGTAGAGGTATGGACCAAATTCCACATGCGCACACTTGGGGAGTACAGTGCCCTGTACCTGAAGACCGATGTCCTATTGTTGACCGACGTTTTCGAAAGTTTTCGCGATAGTTGCATGCTAAATTATGACTTGGATCCAGCCCATTATTATACGCTTCCGGGCTTCACCTGGGACGCGATGTTGAAGCATACGGGAATCAGGCTGGAGCTTTTCACGGACGTGGATATGTTGCTGTTCGTGGAGCTCGGTATACGCGGTGGTTTGTGTCAGTGCTCCCATCGTTACGAGAGGCCAACAATCGGTACATGCGGAACTACGATCCGGCGGAACCGTCGAAATATCTCATGTATTACAACGTAAACAATCTGTATGTGTGGGCAATGTGTCAGCCGCTGCCCACCCATGGATTCCAATGGATGGAGGACGCTGCCAATCTCGATGTCTCCGCTATACCCACGGATCATCCCGAGGGTTATATTTTGGAGGTCGATTTGGAGTATCCGCGCGAGCTTCACGACAAATACGCGGACCTACCGTTCTGCATGGTGCGCGAGAAGCCGCCGGGCGCGAGCCAAGAGAAGCTGCTGGCCACTTTAAACGATAAGACCCGTTAACTAATACATTATCGCGCTCTGCAACAATGTATGCGTAATGGACTAGTACTGAAGCGTATACATCGCGGTTTAAAGTTTCAGCAGTCCACCTGGCTACGCGATTACATCGAGCTGAACACGCGTTTGCGCACCGCGTCCACTAACGAATTTGAGAGGAATCTCTTCAAGTTGATGAACAACGCGGTTTTTGGTAAAACAATGGAGAACGTGTGAGACTGAAAATTTGACTGACTTTGGTGGTCTAGACATTGATTAGATGTACGTAGTCTGGCCAATTTGGAGAAGGAGGCACAGGGCCAGAAGCGGGAGTGCTGAGGTAGCGTGTGTACTGTGAGGACGCACTCAATAAAGAGAGTGAGAATGAGCACGAATGAGTTATCATTATCCTAAATTACCTTTTCCCTCTAAATTATCCAGGGTTGAAATAAACTCTTACAAATCAGAAGTGGGATCGTGATCTATACCTGTAACAAGACTTTGAAATCGAAGCGGTCGGAATCTCGGTACCAGCCGTGTATCGCGAAGTGGAAAAGTTGGTTGGAATTGTCATAAAAATCGAGCATAATAGAAGCAGCGTATAACTAGTTAATGCGGTTAGATTTTATGATAGATTTTGTTTTCGGTTCGCGAGTACAGTGGTGGGTAAGTGTGAATTTCGTGGGCGATCGAAATTTCAAAAGGAGTGAACAGGTGGAGGAACAGTAACGGCTTTTACCATAGTGTAGATAACCAATGTGTAACGTTTCTATACAGTGGAAAGAGACAACCTTCAAACATAAACAATAACAGCAAGTTCAAAACTGAGAAGGCATTGGCCTACAAATTCAACTCAATAAGAACGCTGATCTATCGAGCAACTACGACTATAGAAGGTCAAACGAAACGGAGTACATACGTTAGATAAATTTGTTTAGAATGAAGGAGCCAAGCGATTTCACTGTACTTGAGCTAAAGTCTAAATTGCAAAGAAGAAAACTTCCGTCAAGCGGAAATAAAGCAGAGCTAATTGCACGATTGCAAGTAGCAGACCCTAGTGGAGAATGGAGAGGAGAGGAAGACGAGGAGCAGAATGGATTAATAAGCGAACCACACACTTACACTACGGCGAATAATATGCCGGTAAGTCAGAATGTACGGGATGATAGCGAAACCGATCTAGTGAGACGAGAACTAGCAATAGCACATAGGGAGCAGGAATTGTTACGACGCGAACTGGACCTGGCAAACCGCGAATTAGAAATGTGGAGGTCTACTAGGCAGACAGAAGAGCCACAAAGGGCGCGTCGTAGTTCCTCTAGAGATGCACCCAGACCAGATTTGAAACTGTTAACAGATTTCGTTAGCGATTTCAACGGAGCCCAGGGTACATATTGGAAATGGGAGAAGCAGCTGCAGTTGGTGAAGACGACGTATAAATTGAACGACCATTCCATTTTAATGTTGGCAGGATCAAAACTCAAAGGCCCAGCATTAGACTGGTTTCAATCTAGGCCAGAACACATTGAATTGAATTTTAATCAGTTAATGCAAGAAATGAACAAAATGTATAATAATCAGCCTAGTAGACTTGCGTTAAGAAGGATCTTCGAAAATAGACATTGGAAATCCGGTGAAAACTTTGCAGATTATTTTCATGAAAAAGTAACCTTGGGCAATCGAGTACCTATCCCGGAGGAGGAAATAGTCGAATATTTAACAGAAGGAATACCTGATGAAATGCTACGAAATCAAGCGAGAGTCCAAACTTTTGCCAATAAGGAAGATTTCTTTAAAGCCTTCGAAAAGGTGGTACTAAAATCAGTAAAAGACAATAAGCTCCAAGGGAAAAGTCATACTAGCTCTACCGCCAACAAAGACGGGAAAGGAACGGAAGGTGCCAAGGTTAACAGCATGCGGAGATGTTTTCACTGTAAGAAGGATGGGCATATCAAATCAGCATGTCCAGAGCTGGTGAAAGGAAAACTTACCTGCTTCACTTGTGGACAACCAGGACATCTATCCAGAAGCTGTCCTTCTAGGCCAAGTACAACGGATCAAGTGGGCAACGTTGAAGAGAATGGACAGGACGATGCGTATTACAAAAAGTTTGTCTATGTCTTGCAGGAAGATATTAACGAGCGCTCACTTGAATTGTATACTTTGTTGGATACAGGTAGTCCTGTGAGCTTTATAAAGCTGCAATATGTTCCAAGTGGTATGATTGAGCGTGCGGACCATGAATGTAACCGATTTAAGGGAATTAATAGCAGCAGTTTAGTTGTTTTAGGACTAGTGTATGTAAAAATAAAAATAGGAGAGGGCTCGAGAAAGAAAATAAAACTACGAGTAGTACCTGATTATACTATGTCAACGCCGGTTATATTAGGTAGAGATGCACTGAGGGAAATGAGTTTAGGGTTAGTTGCAGTCGACACGCATGAACAGGAAATTCACGAGGTAATGAGCATTGACATGTATGATTCTAAAGATGAAACAGAGATGCTAATAGTTAACCCGGACATCGATTATACAACTCAAAAGAAACTGAGGGAAATATTTTTAGAAAAATATGTTAAGCCAATACGACCTGTGGAACCGGAAATTAGGGCGGAGGTAAAGTTAGTATTAAAGAAACATGAACCTTTCCATTCGCAACCTCGAAGGCTGTCCTATTCAGAGAAAATATGTGTTCAAAATATTCTGGACCAATTGCTAGAGAAGGGTATTATTAGACCTAGTCAGTCTGAGTATTCATCACCTATTGTCCTAGTAAAGAAAAAAACGGGTGAGACAAGGATGTGCGTCGATTATCGGACGTTAAATAAATATTTGGAGCATCACAATTATCCCCTACCGCTAATAGAGGATCAAATTGATATGCTCTATAATAAACGATATTTTACAATCCTTGATTTAAAAGATGGGTTTCACCACTTAAGAGTGTCCGAGGAATCGATAAAGTTCACTGCATTTATTACACCATTGGGACAGTATGAATATATAAGAATGCCTTTTGGATTAAAAAGAGCGCCAACAGAATTTCAGCAATGGATAAATCACGTTTTGAAAGATTTTATTCGTGAAGGGCAAGTGATAGCATATATCGATGATTTCTTAATCGCCACCGAAACACTAGAAGAGCAGCTTCAAATTTTAGAAAAGGTTTTTAAAGTATTAGTCGCAAACAAAATAGATCTACGTCTCGACAAGTGCAAATTTTTGTGCACTGAATTAGAATATTTAGGATATCACATATCCAGTTCGGGAATTAGCCCTACTCAGGAAGGAGTGGAGGCTATCGTTCGATATCCCGTTCCACAGGACGTACGTGGTGTCCAGCGGTTTATCGGTATGTGTTCCTATTTTAGGAAATTCATCGAAAACTTCTCGGTAATCGCAAAACCTTTGTATGACTTAATAAAAAAAAATTCGTTGTTCCAGTTTGGGGAAAGCGAAATGCAGGCGTTTACAAAGCTTAAAACCATGCTTATTAAGAGACCTCTTCTAGCAATTTACAACCCGCACAATGAAACAGAGCTTCATTGCGATGCGAGCTCCCATGGATTTGGGGTGGTCCTACTACAACGAAAGCTTGACCGTAAACTGCATCCCGTTTTTTACTTCTCTAAGCGAACTAGTGAAGCTGAAAGTAAATACCACAGCTTTGAGCTGGAGACTCTATCAGTTGTTTACGCGCTACGCCGATTTAGAATTTACCTGCATGGAATTAAATTTAAGGTAGCGACTGACTGCAATGCGTTAAAGTTAACCTTGAATAAAAAAGAAATGAATCCTCGAATAGCGCGATGGGCTCTAGAGTTCCAAAACTATGATTTTGATATTGAGCATCGGGACGCGTCTAAAATGCAACACGTGGATGCTTTGAGTAGGGCAATTAATATACTTGCTATCGAAGACAATCCATTCGAGACGAATCTTATCTTAAGCCAGAGCAAAGATGAGAAAATTAATAAACTTAAAATCACGTTAGAAAAATCTAATCACCCACTATTTGAAATGCGAAATGGACTGATTTACCGGAAAAAGGGTAACGAGTTGCTATTCTATGTTCCAGAAAATATGATTACCCAGGTAATGCACAAATATCATGATGAGCTGGGGCATCAATCAATAGAGAAAACTTGTAATGCGATCCAAACTATTTACTGGTTCCCTAATATGCGCGACCTCTTAAAATTGTATATACAAAATTGTCTGAAGTGTATCGCTTTCAACCCAGTTAGTGGTAGGCAAGAAGGTTTCTTGAATAACCTTCCTAAGGGGAATGTACCCTTTTCGATAATCCATGTAGACCATTATGGACCAATTGAAAAGGAAAGAATGGTGAAAAAGTATATATTAGTAATAGTTGACTCGTTTACAAAATTCACTAAGTTATATTCTACTAAAACGACCTCCACTAAAGAAGTGATCGATTGGTTGTCGCGTTATTTTACCGATTATAGCAAACCAAAATGTATTATAACCGATCGGGGTAGCTGCTTCACCTCTGTTGAATTTAGCCAATTTATAAAAGGAAATGATATCTATCATGTACAGGTGGCAGTAGGCTCCCCAAAGGCAAACGGGCAGGTAGAAAGACTAAACAGAGTGATTGGACCTATGATGGCTAAATTAGTTGACAATTCCTCTGGTCGTTACTGGTATAAAACTTTGGGCGAGGTTGAATTCGCATTAAATAACTCCGTGAATAAATCAACTGGCGAAACACCGGCAAAATTGTTGTTTGGGTTAAATCAAAGAGGCAAAGTCCATGACGCGATTGAAAAATATCTAGAAGAAGAAGTAACGTCTGGAGTGCAGAATCTCAACCTTATGAGATCTAAAGCAGCTAACAAAATCGAAACGTCCCAGAAATATAATAAGCAGTATTTTGATCAAAAGCGCAAACCAGCACGAAAGTATTGCGAGAACGATTATGTTATGATAAAAAATTTTATAAGCACACCAGGTGCCCCGCATAAGCTAGTTCCGCGATTCAAAGGACCTTATCGAGTAGTTAGAGTACTAAGAAACGATAGGTATATAGTAGCGGATGTTGAGAACCATCAAACCACCCAACGGCCATATCATGGTGTATGGGAAGCGGCCAACATGCGCTTATGGCAACAGGGACATAATACTCCTTTTAAACTGTAAAAGTAGCCAAAATAAATGCTATCTAACTACTTGTTTTAGGCTACGAATGTAAATAGGTACGAAGTTATTCAGTTGGAATTAACAATGTAAACTAATAAAATTAGTTCGGGACGAACTAAGGTCAGAAAGGCCGATCTGTGAGACTGAAAATTTGACTGACTTTGGTGGTCTAGACATTGATTAGATGTACGTAGTCTGGCCATTTTGGAGAAGGAGGCACAGGGCTAGAAGCGGGAGTGCTGAGGTAGCGTGTGTACTGTGAGGACGCACTCAATAAAGAGAGTGAGAATGAGCACGAATGAGTTATCATTATCCTAAATTACCTTTTCCCTCTAAATTATCCAGGGTTGAAATAAACTCTTACAAACGTGAGGAATAGAGTTGACGTGAGGCTCGCAACCAAGTGGGAGGGAAGATACGGGGCGGAAAGCCTGATTTCCAAACCGAATTTTCACAGTCTCGCGATTTTCAACGAAAATTTGGTCGCGATTCAATTGTCGAAATTGTCCGCGAAATTTGATAAACCCATTTACGTGGGAATGAGTATTTTAGATATTTCAAAAATTTGCTTGTACGAATTTCACTATGACTATATGCTTCCTACATTCGGCGGTAAATGTAGAGCGATGTATACCGACACGGACAGTCTGATATACAGTGTCGAGTGCGACGACGTTTACTCGGTCATGAAACGCGATCTCGCGCGATTCGACACCAGCGATTATCCTGACGATAATCGGTATGACTTGCCACGCGTCAACAAAAAGATACCCGGTCTGATGAAGGACGAGAACAATGGTCGTGTCATGACCGAGTTCGTAGGACTGAGGGCAAAAATGTATACTTTCAAGTTGCAGGACTGTGCGAGAATTACCAAAAAAGCCAAAGGTGTCAAAGGTTACGTTATCGATAGAAATATAACATTTGATGACTACAAGGATTGTTTGGACAATTTCACCGTACAGTCTCGCAGTCAAAACTTAATTCGATCGAAGCTGCACCAAGTTTTCTCGATCAGTCAGAGAAAGGTAGCCCTCAGTTCGTACGACGACAAGCGTTTCGTTACACCCGGCACCGCGGCGACTCTACCCTGGGGACATTATAGTCTAAAATTATAATTTATTTATTTATTTATTTATTTTATATTTTGATACATCTTAATAAAAGTTCTTATAAAACATTGCTCTTATTTATCCAGGAATTGTGCGTACTGTCCAATCCCAGCCACTTAACGAACACTTTATCGCCCTTTCTGCGCAATACTCTCTCCACTAGATACACATCGGTATTGATGGTTTTCGAAAGCTCGTATTCGTAAAATCCACCCAACAGCTCCGTGCCCCTGGAATCCTTGAGGAGATACGTAGCGGGATTGGTCCTCTGCACTTTCGCCACCTCGAATATTTCGGTCGTCCAATTTGGCGTGTAGCATTTGGCGAACATCTGCTTGTATTTACTGATTCGTACGAAATCGCCGACTTTGAACTTGGCACGACCTGCGACCTTGATGTGACTGTATACTCCCTTGAGCAGTTTATCTGCATGCTCGGGTTTCACATCCACGGGACGCATTCCCGTGGTACGATGCTTTCGCGCATTATACGCATCCACCAACTCTTGCAGCATAGCGCGCCACTTGTAATTGCCGTTCAGCGTAAATCGTTTCCACATTTCCGTCTTCAACGTACGATTACAGCGCTCGACTATCGACGCTTTCATCACGCTGTAGGTCGAGTAGTGATTTATCCCGCATTTCTTCATCAACGCCCGAAAGTCACTGTTGTAAAATTCCTTGCCGTTGTCGGTCTGTAAATTTTTCGGACATCTGCCGTTCTTCAGTAGGATTCTCGTCATTGCCGTCGTCACTTCTCTACCGCTCTTGGTCTTCAATGCCACCGACCGAGCGTATTTCGAGAGGGTATCGACTACAGTGAGAATGTCCTGGTGACCCGCATCGACGTAATTGCGCATATCAACAAGATCGGCCTGCCAGAGATCGTCGAAGCCGCGCACGATGACTCTTCTGCGTGGAAAATTTATCCTCGCCGGTGCATGGAGCTCCTCCACCAACTGTATCTTTTCTTTGCTCATTTTTTTTTTGTCAAAAATTAGTATCTATTATTGACAAGTGTTTCTCGTATCAGATCTTTCCTACTCACTTTATCATCCAATTTTTCACAAATTGTTTGCAAAATTTGGTCCATCTTTTTCTCAAATTGTTCATTATGTTTATTCAATGTCATTGTCAGATATTGCTTGAATTCAAGCAGTAAATGTTCTAAATTTGGTTCGTGAAAGTGTTTCCTACTCTCACCATCCAGTCCAATTCCAAATTTATTTATCGACATTTCAAATGCACTACTGTCACTATTTTTTTTTCAAAAATCAGTCTCTTGTTGTTGTTGCTCGTTATTCCTCTTTTTGATGGCTCATAATGTCGAGAGTAAACATTCTACGATGTATGTTAAACAAATGCAAATTTCACAACAGCAGGAATCAGACATTTAATTTTTTACCTCGTACTACCGAAAGACGTTGATATTACACTGAGGTAAGAATGTAACGTGCAACTTTCTTTATACGATAAGATCCTCGTCGCGCAACTCCTCGATTATCGACTGTATCTCGTTGTGATGACTCGTATTACCGGCAGCCACCGACGCGATCAAAAGTCTCTAACGTTCGATCAATTTATTCGGATCGTTCCAATGTACGTCGTTGATTGGTCCCTCGGTGACACGCATAATATCTTTACCCTTTTTTTCGATGATGATGATGATGATGACGCTTTACTTGCGCCTGACGGTTTACTTGCGCTCGACGGTTTACTTGCGCTTGACGGTTTACTTGCGCCCGACGGTTTACTTGCGCCTGATGTTGACGCGTCAGAAGTTGACGATTTTCTTGCGCGTGATGTTGATGGTAACCCATCAGGCGGTAACGTAGGTTTTCCCAATAGCAATGGTTTCATAATTTCTGTATATTTTGTACCATTATTACCTTTGATTTGTTTTAGACTATCGTTTAACAGTTTATGCGCTTTAGTTTGATTAAGAATACTCTTGTATTGTTCCAAATCGTCGGGTTTTATAATGGCTCGATTGGGTTCTCTCATGAAAATTAGTTCATAAGTACCTATTGTACCGGTGTATAACGTCTTATCGAGAATAATATCTCCTTCAATATTAATATCAAATTTACATTTACCAAGCGTCAGTTATTCATCTTCATATTTAGGTCCAAAAACACGATCAATCAAGTTATCCCTATCGGTCAGAAGTAATTTAATATACTTGGCAGGGATCGGATGTAATAGATTACGTTGAAAGGCAAATTGTAACAAGCCTGGTTCCTTTTCATCAACATTTAATTTTTCGAGCAAACTTTTTTTTTAATCGGGCGACGGTTGATCGGTTATAGAAGATTCGTCGTCGTCGTCGGTCATGAAATCCAATGGATTCGTAATAGTTTCACTAATATTATTACTACTACTAAGATTCTTTGCTCGTTTATGCGGTGTCGATGTGAAGTAGGCTCCCCTCTTCAATTTATCGTTGTATTTGACAAACGAATTATTATTTGTGTTATCCTCCGTTTGCGAAACGAGTTTCTTCAATGGATCGACTATCGGCTTGAATGTCTCATTCAAACTGCTCTCCATTATCGCCTTCTCCGATTTCAAGGCACGATGCTTGTCGCGAATGACCTCGCTCGTCTTGGCGATCCTCTTCAGAAGCGATTTTTCTTCCATCGCGATGCTGTATACAACAGCTTTCCCCGAATTGAACGGTTTTTAACCGACCTGTTGCGATGCTGTATACAACAGCTTTCCCCGAACCGACACGGGTTTTAACCGACCTGACGCGGTGATCCGAACGGACTGCACTCCACTATCAAACTGACACTCAAGGCCGTGATCGTGAAACCTTACCGGCCTGACATTCACAAGGCCGTTCACGTTGAAACCTTACCGGCCTGACACTCGCAAGGCCGTTCACTCGATCGTGGCGTACTCGTTGAAACCTTAGCGATATCGACCGTTCCTCAGAGAGCTATCCTTGTCTATTACCAAGAAACCGTAATCGCGACTCCAACAGGTCGAACACAATGTGAGAAATTTCTCATAAGACATATCACTGTTGACGTGATCGTTGAAAATATGCTTCAGATTAGTTCCATCCTGCTTAAATATTATTAGTAAGTTTGCGTTATCTCGTATCAGATGCTTTGGTATTTTCGCATAAGTCTGACAGAGGTAGAAGCAATCGATGTTGGAATGTCTACCCATGCAAAAGTAGTCCCTTATATTGTCCTGCTTGTCGTTGGCCACATCGTCGAATATGAAAATGGAGTTCGGCTTTGCATCCGCGACGTTCACAACCTCGCAATTGTTTGAAAATGGAAAGTAACCAATTTCCTCCGTGTCCTGCAGAAGCTGCTCCAGATATCGATACTTCGGTTGCTGCAGCGACTTCGAGTAGACGTACAGGTTCTCGAATCTCACACCGTGCGGACTCTCTATGAGGCTCAGCAACACGTTTGTCTTACCGCAATTCGACGGACCGCAAACTATGCAGCGTATCGTAGATGGTAATAGCGATCCGTGACGTTTTCTTATTTGCGCGGTAGCATTGTGAGCATCCAAATTTGTCACGCGAATAGTCGGCACGTGCTTCACGAAATGCATCCTCGCTATTGACCTTCGGGAACAGCTGTATCGTTCATTTATATTTCGCGATTTACGGAACTATTCGGTCAGTTGCCATTACGATGACGTTCGTGCTAGTCGTCGTCGATTCCCTGCAGAACTTGACGAATCATCAGCTCGAACACATACCGAAGATCGTATTGCTCGAGTACTTTCCAGACAGTATCGCGAGTGTATGGGAAAGATTACCTCGGCACATTCGCGCGGACTCGGAAGTAGAGTAGCTAGGATGGTTCTATGACCGGGTGACGAGGGGGTCGGGGTCCCGCGGGGGCAAGGGAAGTAGGGGAATTGCCCCCTCTCCTCGAGCGGTTGTGCGCATGCGCATCCTCCTCCCCCGACGTTAAACTCGTAGGGTACACACGTGACCCCCCCCCCCCCCTCTTACGTTAAGCAGTGGACGTAGAGAAAGAGAGAGAAAGAGAAAGAGAAGGAGAAATAGAATTTTGAGGTTATCAAAAAAAGATTTTGAAAATGAGAAGAATAGAGAAGACGATATAAATTATGCCCTGAAGAAACTTATACTACCGCCAGTGCTTGATGACCTGCTGTAAACATAACACGTAGTGGAATAATTATGAGTAGTTTCCGAGAAGTGGAACGCAGAATATTATTTTGTAAAGTGGATGGATGGAAAGGTATTGAAGAAACACAAATTTAAGTAAAAATATATTTATTGGTTTTATTTACAATTTTTAAAAGTTTTTCATACATTCGATAGTATGATGAATGTATTGTTTACAAATGGAACACCACTCTGGAAGTGTACAATTAATTTTTAGGTGACCATACTTTTCACAATTAGTACACCAATAATGTGGTGTTAAATCCATTTCAGGTTCCATTTGTGTAGCCTCTGTTTTTGCGAAAATAGGTTCCGTCTGCGTGCTACTATTTTTCACCTAGGACATATTTGAACACTTTTTTTAATATTGTAATAACTACTTTACAAATCAAGTATACTTACAAAAATCACCTCCTCCTCCTCCTCCTCCTCCTCCTTCTCTAAATCAATAGCTGCTAAAAAATAAAAGGAAAAAAAATTAAAATTTTTTTTTTTTTTTTCGTATGTGTGTTGTAAGATTATTTCATGATTCTATGTATGGGTGGGTTTTCTTCTTTTAAAAATTAATAAAATAAGTACTTACAATGCATATTTCGCTGAAGCATCGCTTCATATTCTCGAAAATAGCGTTCATGAGAATCGTTAATTCTCCTAATATAATCCTGCATAGATTCTGCTGCAGTTTCCTCCTCTTCTGCACGATTTATCGTCACAGAACACTTTTCACTTTCCATTTTTAATATTTTGCTCTTTCAACGTGTACTGCTGTAGGTTCGAGGACTGAATGAATCCTCTGAAGAAATCCCGTCGAGAGAGAGAGAGAGAGAGAGAGAGTCTTTATCGTTTGTTTTCAATATGAAATTACATTAGAAGTCCATTCTTTCTTTCTTTCTTAAAGGATACACTATACCCTCCCCGTATATAGAGATATCCATAGATATTTTTCCCTATTGTGATAAACCTACAGGTCAATCACAATGGAAATTTATCGCAAGTAAGAAAAAAAAAAAAAAATTAACCCTTCCATTATTTCTTTCTTAATTAAGAAGGATACACTATACCCTCTGAATAATCCCCGTATAGTGATATCCATAGATATTTTTTCCTATTGTGTTATACTGTGATAAACCTATAGGTCAATCACAATGGAAATTCATCGCAAGTAAGAAAGAAAAAAAAACAAAAATTACCCCTTCCAAACATTGCATACGCTTAATATATGATAATATCGTTCATATAAAAAGTCAGTCTGTTAAACGAGAGCTGCATAGTCGTACCACGCGTGCTTGAACTATTCAGAAAAAATAAGTTTGTGTGTGTGTTTGAACGCATTAAAAATAAACTTGATTCTTACATAAATAAAAAAAGGTAAGGATTTTCTTTTTCATTCGATTAGTAAATGCATTATTTAATTGATTTTTTTTTTTACTCTAATGAGACTAATTTTTTCATAGAGATAAAAATGAACTTCAATAAGATCAATGAATTGGGAAGTGTCATTCCAAAAAAATTCGTTAAATTAGATAGCTTAACGGAAAATGACGAATACGAAATATCTGAAGTTGAAATAATTAAGACAAAATATGGCATAAAAATTATTGTAAAGCTGCCAACAGCCGATTGGGTATTCTTGCCAGGGAGAATGGCAAAATTGGCGGAAGATATGGAGCAGTTGCAGCAGCTGCAAAAGGCTGCAGCAGCAAATAATTTAATAATGTTATATAAAGGAGGAAAATACCACAACGTGGAATTTAAGTGTAAAGTTTGATAGATATTTTGTATTAAAAATAAAAAATTAATTGATGCTTATAATTATTAATATTTATTTATTCCCTACGTTTAATCTCCCATAATGTAGAATTTAGGAATAAAACATTAAGAACTTTAAGAAAGTATTTTATTTTTTTTTTTTTTTTATAAACTTATATTTCTAACAATAATTTTTTAACTTACATTTCTAACAATATTCGTAAGAGGATTATATTGTACAATTTTATCGTGTATGATTAAACAATAGGCTGTAGTATTATCCGGAATGATTTCCATACACTCGATCTCGAGTTTAACGTCGACCGTGCCGGTTTTTATGGACTCGTTCTGATGCGAGCAGTCGATGACGAAGAGCGGCCCGTACGTCAAAAAGTCCGTATAGTCGAGCATGGGTCTCCCGAGTTTCTCACCAGCGTAATAGGAGGTGAAAAACTTTACATACATGTCGTAGAGGACGGAGTAGCGGGATTTCGTGAAATCAGTGTCGAGACGATCGTACGGATAGGATTCGGAATTCAGATAGAGTTTGACATCGAGGACTTTGCAATGATTAAATCTCAGCACATCCTCGTGCTGATTACTCTTCTTGTTCGTTCTGAACGCCAGAATGACGTATCGCGGCTTCTCCAATTGCGTGGACGCTTTCACGGACCACGTGTGTCGCTGCGACTTGGGCAGAAGGGGATACTCGTAAAGTTCCCAGGCGCGAAAAGCGAGTGACAGACTCTTGTCCTGCTCGACGATACCGAGAAATTGGAGTTTCGTAATTTCGTTCAGAGTCACATGGGTTATTCTCCATTGCACTCGTAGCAGCTTGATCGACGAATCGGTGATTTTCACCGCCGAGTAAATGGCGTTTGTATCGTCGCGCGCGCGAATGAGAACGAGCTCGTGACGCGCGTTAACGACGACTCGCCGATAATCCTCGCAGAATCCCAGCAGCATTTTCAGGGGCACGCAAAAGCTGAAATTCTTAACAGCCGCCTCCTTTTTGAGCCGGTCTCTGGCCGTAGCGACGAACCATCCGGAATGACGTAGACTGGCGCTCTCCTCGGTGCTCAGGGAAACGAGATTCTTCAGAGTGCTGGTAATACCGACGTTTCTGCATCGGTCGATCTCGATACCGTTCAATTCATAACGAATCTCGTCGAAGAGGAAAGCCGCGGAATTGCAGTCGAGCGTAACTGTATCATCGTTGGTGGCGCTCGCGTCACGCGTACCCTCCACCAGCTGGCCCTCGACGTAGAGATAACTCTCGCACGGCAGGAGTATCAAATCTTGCTGCTGTATGGGAATGCGAATCTCGTCGCTGTTCGCCAACGAGGCGTTCGCATACGGATTGTAGGCATGCATCTCCATTTTCGTGATGCGATTGTCGTAGGTCAGCGGTGCGGTGACGTTCAAGGGATCTGCCATTGTTCCACTATGTACTACCTTCGCCCAATCTCTTCACGGTGAATCCCAATGATTGTAAAAATTCGATATTTCTTCTCGTTAGCAGGAAGCTCCTCTTGTCTCGATTTTCACTCCGAGCCGGTGTATTCGACTCCACGTAGGACGAACGACTAGCGAACGTTTCATCCAGTTTCACCGCTTTATAATCCTCGTTACTACTACTACTTTTGTAAATTAACATTTCTTAATGTGTAATCTTATGGTAATTTCTTCACGTCCAAAGTCTACGAGACGATCGTCCTGATCGAGGATACGTAACGTGAGACGGTCGATTACTCTGACGATGACCGGTAGATAAATGACGGTTTTCGGTGCCTCCGAGATTTTATAGCCCGGTGGTACGCTGGGAAAGAACTCGTGAATAATGTGTCGTGGCCTACCGTTGGTGTACGCACCACCCGCAATGTTGCACTCGATGCGTAGAATATTTGTTTTCACAATGTCCACGGTATCGTCGGATTCAGCCTGGACGTTCGGCTCGATCACGCGATTCGACGAGAAGCCCAGTAGCGAGCCAATGTTATTCGGTTTTCCAAAGTCAATCGAATATTTACAGAATATTTCACTCTTCAGTGTATTGTTATTCGCTCGTAGAAGAATGACGCTGTCAATGTTGTCTTTAATTTCATGTCTCGCAGAAATTTCAGACTGGAAAAATTCATTTATGGCACTCAACTCGTAACAGCCTCTGGGTATCGTCAGTACCTTATCGTTATCGTAGTAAAACTTATTATTCGTCTCGTCCACATTGGCTATCGAGTTGAACGTTTGCATGTCCACGAGACCGATCTCGTAGCGATCGTCTTGCAGATTGATGGGGGGAAAGAAATCTGAATTTAATACTGATTTACGATCCGATAATGTCACGGTGAAAGACATTTTTGTTTCAAAGTATCTGTTCTCGCAGGAATTTCACGCACAACTGACCGCAATTGCTTTTATCGTACGATTGATATCGATCATGATTGTAGTAGATTGTAACGTTAGGGCCAAAGTAACGCACACATTCTTTCGGCGGTTTCAAATTTCCGAAGGAATCAAAGTATAGGACGATGTCGTTACGCTTGACGTAGGCTACCCAGTGGGTACCAGGACCGCATTGATCGTCGAGATTCACGATCGCGCACTCGTTGCACCGCGGCCCGTCTAGCGGCAGAGATGTGCGCATA
This sequence comes from Prorops nasuta, assembly GCF_024137725.1. Classification (NCBI taxonomy): domain Eukaryota; kingdom Metazoa; phylum Arthropoda; class Insecta; order Hymenoptera; family Bethylidae; genus Prorops; species Prorops nasuta. Next base: position 765,674 of record NW_027116821.1, on the reverse strand, counting down.
AAGACTCCACGGAAGTATGGTATGCGTCGGCAGATGAGTGCCAATTGTACGTTACTAGTAGGACCTGAATCCGGGAGAGCATCGCGACGACGACGACGAAATTTTCCCTCATTCATTTTCTTCCTCGACCGTTTTTTTGTTGTTTTTTTTTTGTTTTTTTTTTTCCACGGATACCCGCTCCGACGACTCGCTTGTACGGTTTCAGATAAAGACCTCGGCCTCTCTCGCGCGACGCTTCCATCGCGCGATTGTGACGTTGCATTTCCCGCAATCGTTCTCTCTCAGCTTTTGCACGGTTTACAGCACTCGCTATACCCGATGCTCCACCTGCCAATGCTCCTACTGCACCTAGTAGTGGAAGTATAGGTATTATACCACCCCGTTTCCTCGGCATTCAAATTCTTCTCTTCCTCGTAATACCAATTTTTTTCTTGTTGTTGTTCTTTTTTTTAGCCGCTACTGCTTTCTTCATCGCAACAATATTATTATGTAATCCCAAGCCAAGTTTACGCTTAGCATTCATCGATGCCCATACGGCTGCGGCGACCGCGCGTTCACCCAAGGTCGCGTCTCTTGCGTTAATACGTTCACGCGCTCTCCTCGCTAGCACTTTATCGGCCTGATGACGCTCCGGTAGATCCTCGTTGTGCCAATATGCTAAGTCGTGATCGAGGCAGGCCTCGTCCAGCGGATTTATACCACGATCGCCGCGCTCCAATCTTTCGCGAAGTCGAGTGCCGGGTCCGCAATAATTGTAACCGGGCACGTGCATCTCAAATGGCAATTTTTTCAAGACTTTATTGAAGAACGATCCAGACATTTAGAGCAACTGCTTCTCTTGCTGACAAACGTAACAGTCTTTTATCCGTCTCGGTGGTCCGTCGTGGTGAGTGGTATCAGGTAGATTGTAGTGTTGCAAACAATATTGATATTGCTGCACATCCGAGTCCGCGCGAATGTGCCGAGGTAATCTTTCCCACACACTCGCGATACTGTCTGGAAAGTACTCGAGCAATACGATCTTCGGTATGTGTTCGAGCTGATGATTCGTCAAGTTATGCAGAGAATCGACGACGACTAGCATGAACGCCATCGTAATGGCAACTGACCGAATAGTTCCGTAATTCGCGAAATATAAATGAACGATACGGCTGTTCCCGAAGGTTAATAGCGAGGATGCATTTCGTGAAGCACGTGCCGACTATTCGCGTGACAAATTTGGATGCTCACAATGCTACCGCGCAAATAAAAAAAAAACGTCACGGATCGCTATTACCATCTACGATACGCTGCATAGTTTGCGGTCCGTCGAATTGCGGTAAGACAAACGTGATGCTGAGCCTCATAGAGAGTCCGCACGGTGTGAGATTCGAGAACCTGTACGTCTACTCGAAATCGCTGCAGCAACCGAAGTATCGATATCTGGAGCAGCTTCTGCAGGAAACGGAGGAAATTGGTTACTTTCAATTTTCCAACAATTGCGAGGTTGTGAACGTCGCGGATGCAAAGCCGAATTCCATTTTCATATTCGACGATGTGGCCAACGACAAGCAGGACAATATAAGGGACTACTTTTGCATGGGTAGACATTCCAACATCGATTGTTTCTACCTCTGTCAGACTTATGCGAAAATACCGAAGCATCTGATACGAGATAACGCAAACTTGCTAATAATATTTAAGCAGGATGGAACTAATCTGAAGCATATTTTCAACGATCACGTCAACAGTGATATGTCGTATGAGAAATTTCTCACATTGTGTTCGACCTGTTGGAGTCGCGATTACGGTTTCCTAGTAATAGACAAGGATAGCTCTCTGAGGAACGGTCGTTATCGCAAAGGTTTCAACGAGTACGCCACGATCGAGTGAACGGCCTTGTCAGGCCGGTAAGGTTTCGACCTTGCCGGTAAGGTTTCGGCCTTGTGAATGTCGATAATCATGCCGGTAAGGTTTCACGATCACGGCCTTGAGTGTCAGTTTGATACTGGAGCGCAGGCTGTTCGGATCACCGTGTCAGGTCGGTTAAAACCCGTGTCGGTTCGGGGAGAATACAGCATCGCAACAGGTCGGTTAAAAACCGTTCAATTCGGGGGAAAGCTGTTTTATACAGCATCGCGATGGATGAAAAATCGCTTCTGAAGAGGATCGCCAAGACGAGCGAGGTCATTCGCGGCAAGCATCGTGCCTTGAAATCGGAGAAGGCGATAATGGAGAGCAGTTTGAACGAGACATTCAAGCCGATAGTCGAACCATTGAAGAAACTCGTTTCGCAAACGGAGGATAACACAAATAATAATAATAATAGTTCGTTTGTCAAATACAACGATAAATTGAAGAGGGGAGCCTACTTCACATCGACACCGCATAAACGAGCAAAGAATCTTAGTAGTAGTAATATTAGTGAAACTATTACGAATCCATTGGATTTCATGACCGACGACGACGACGAGTCTTCTATAACCGATCAACCGTCGCCCGATTCAAAAAAAAGTTTGCTAGAAAAATTAAATGTTGATGAAAAACAGGAACCAGGCTTGTTTCAACATGTCTTTCAACATATTCAATTACATCCGATCCCTGGCAAGTATATTAAATTACTTCTGACTGATAGGGATAACTTGATTGATCGTGCTTTTGGACCTCGTTATGAAGATGATCAACTGACGCTTGGTAAATGTAAATTTGAAATAAGTCATGAGGGAGATATTATTCTCGATAAGACGTTATACACCGGTACAATGGGTACTTATGAACTAATTTTCATGAGAGAACCCAATCGAGCCATTATAAAACCCGACGATTTGGAACAATACAAGAGTATTCTCAATCAAACTAAAGCGCATAAACTGTTAAACGATAGTCTAAAACAAATCAAAGGTAATAGAGGTGCAAAATATACAGAAATTATGAAACCATTGCTATTGGGAAAACCTATTTTACCGCCTTATCGGTTACCATCAACATCACGCGCAAGAAAATCGTCAACTTCTGACGCGTCAACATCGGGCGCAAGTAAACCGTCGGGCGCAAGTAAACCGTCGAGCGCAAGTAAACCGTCATCAGCATCATCGAAAAAAAAGGGTAAAGGTCTTATGCGTGTCACCGAGGGACCAATCAACTACGTACATTGGAACGATCCGAATGAATTGATCGAACGTTTGAGACTTTTGATCGCGTCGGTGGCTGCCGGTAATACGAGTCATCACAACGAGATACAGTCGATAATCGAGGAGTTGCGCGACGAGGATCTCATCGTATAAAGAAAGTTGCACGTTACACTCTTACCTCAGTGTAATATCAACGTCTTTCGGTAGTACGAGGTAAATAAATGTCTGACTCCTGCTGCTGTGAAATTTGCATTTGTTTAACATACATCGTAGACTGTATACTCTCGACATTACGAGCCATCAAAAAGAGGAATAATAATAACGAGGAACAGGAGACTGATTTTTGAAATGTCGATAAATAAATTTGGAATTGGACTGGATGGTGAGAGTAGGAAACACGAACCAAATTTAGAGCATTTACTGCTTGAATTCAAGCAATATCTGACAATGGCATTGAATAAACATAATGAACAATTTGAGAAAAAGATGGACCAAATTTTTCAAACAATTTGTGAAAAATTGGATGATAAAGTGAGTAAAAGAGATCTGGAAAGAGCAATACTTAGCAACACTTTTCATTAGGAATTTCGAAGAATCTGTCTATTTTTGAAAAAATGAGCAAAGAAAAGATACAGTTGGTGGAGGAGCTCCACGCACCGGCGAGGATAAATTTTCCACGCAGAAGAGTCATCGTGCGCGGCTTCGACGATCTCTGGCAGGCCGATCTTGTTGCTATGCGCAATTACGTCGATGCGGGTCACCAGTACATTCTCACTGTAATCGATACCCTCTCGAAATACGCTTGGGCGGTGGCATTGAAGACCAAGAGCGGCGGAGAAGTGACGACGGCAATGACGAGAATCCTACTGAAGAACGGCAGATGTCCGAAAAATTTACAGACCGACAACGGCAAGGAGTTTTACAACAGTGACTTTCGGGCGTTGATGAAGAAACGCGGGATAAATCACTACTCGACCTACAGCGTGATGAAAGCGTCGATAGTCGAGCGCTGGAATCGTACGTTGAAGACGGAAATGTGGAAACGATTTACGTTGAACGGTAATTACAAGTGGCGCGCTATGCTGCAAGAGTTGGTGGACGCGTACAATGCGTGAAAGCATCGTACCACGGGAATGCGTCCCGTGGATGTGAAACCCGAGCATGCAGATAAGCTACTCAAGACAGTATACAGCCACATCAAGGTCGCAGGTCGTGCCAAGTTCAAAGTCGGTGATTTCGTACGAATCAGTAAATACAAGCAGATGTTCGCCAAAGGCTACACGCCTAATTGGACTACCGAAATATTCGAGGTGGCGAAAGTGCAGAGGACCAATCCCGCTACGTATCTCCTCAAGGATTCCAGGGGTACGGAACTGTTGGGTGGATTTTACGAATACGAGCTTTCGAAAACCATCAATCCCGATGTGTATCTGGTGGAGAGAGTATTGCGTAGAAAGGGCGATAAAGTGTTCGTTAAGTGGCTGGGATTCGACAGGACGCACAATTCCTGGATAAATAAGAGCAATGTTTTATAATAACTTTTATTAAGATGTATCAAAATATAGAATAAATAAATAAATAAATAAACAAATTATTTTAGACTATAATGTCCCCAGGGTAGAGTCGCCGCGGTGCCGGGTGTAACGAAACGCTTGTCGTCGTACGGACTGAGGGCGACCTTTCTCTGACTGATCGAGAAAACCTGGTGCAGCCTCGATCGAATCAAATTTTGACTGCGAGACTGTACGGTGAAATTATCCAAGCAATCCTTGTAGTCGTCAAATGTTATATTTCTATCGATAACGTAACCTTTGACACCTTTGGCTTTTTTGGTAATTCTCGCACAGTCCTGCACCTTGAAAGTATACATTTTTGCCCTCAGTCCTACGAACTCGGTCATGACACGACCATTGTTCTCGTCCTTCATCAGACCGGGTATCTTTTTGTTGACGCGTGGCAAGTCATACCGATTATCGTCAGGATAATCGCTGGTGTCGAATCGCGCGAGATCGCGTTTCATGACCGAGTAAACGTCGTCGCACTCGACACTGTATATCAGACTGTCCGTGTCGGTATACATCGCTCTACATTTACCGCCGAATGTAGGAAGCATATAGTCATAGTGGAATTCATACAAGCAAATTTTTGAAATATCTAAAATACTCATTCCCACGTAAATGGGTTTATCAAATTTCGCGGACAATTTCGACAATTGAATCGCGACCAAATTCTCGTTGAAAATCGCGAGACTGTGAAAATTCGGTTTGGAAATCAGGCTTTCCGCCCCGTATCTTCCCTCCCACTTGGTTGCGAGCCTCACGTCAACTCTATTCCTCACGTTCTCCATTGTTTTACCGAAAACCGCGTTGTTCATCAACTTGAAGAGATTCCTCTCAAATTCGTTGGTGGACGCGGTGCGCAAACGCGTGTTCAGCTCGATGTAATCGCGTAGCCAGGTGGACTGCTGAAACTTTAAACCGCGATGTATACGCTTCAGTACGAGTCCATTACGCATACATTGTTGCAGAGCGCGATAATGTATTACGTAACGGGTCTTATCGTTTAAAGTGGCCAGCAGCTTCTCCTGGCTCGCGCCCGGCGGCTTCTCGCGCACCATGCAGAACGGTAGGTCCGCGTGTTTGTCGTGAAGCTCGCGCGGATACTCCAAATCGACCTCCAAAATATAACCCTCTGGATGATCCGTGGGTATAGCGGAGACATCGAGATTGGCAGCGTCCTCGATCCATTGGAATCCATGGGTGGGCAGCGGCTGACACATTGCCCACCCATACAGATTGTTTACGTCGTAATACATGAGATATTTCGACGGTTCCGCCGGATCGTAGTCCCGCATGTACCGATTGTTGGCCCTCTCGTAACGATGGGAGCACTGACTCAAACCACCGCGTATACCGCGCTCCACGAACAGCAACATATCCACGTCCGTGAAAAGTTCCAGCCTGATTCCCGTATGCTTCAACATCGCGTCCCAGGTGAAGCCCGGTAGCGTATAATAATGGGCTGGATCCAACTCATAATTTAGCATGCAACTATCGCGAAAACTTTCGAAAACATCGGTCAACAATAGGACATCGGTCTTCAGGTACAGGTCACTGTACTCCCCAAGTGTGCGCATGTGGAATTTGGTCCATGCCTCTACGGCATGATTGTATGCTTCCTCGCTGATATCGCTGTCGGTCAGTCTGTTGCGAAACGACTGTCGCGGTGGTAAAGCCGTCTCTTCCAATCTAGCCGCGCTATCTATATAGTCGTAAGGAAAAATACCTTTCCTCGTAAGCAAGTCGAACTGCTCGACGCTCAATTCCGAAAATTGTGACCTCAAATTTGTCAGCTGAGATTCCGCCAAGTACGAGCTCAATTTGTCCAAACTGGAGGCCATAAATTTGAACGAATCGATAAATCTCAACTGTATATTATATTTTCGCAAATATTTGGTAAATGAAATGTATTTTTCCTTATGTACAGGCAGCAGATGTACCGATCCCTCGTACAAATTAGCGATCGTCTCGAAAATGAAATGTGAATCATAGCCGGAAAAATTGTGGAAAATGACTGGAATGACATGCGAATCTTTGAAATTTAAATTACAATTATTGTGAGCCGGTCCTCTGTATCTGCCGGTCAGATGATCGTGATCGCGAATTCGTAGTTGATTCGGAAGAAACGGCTTTTTGCATATATGACAATTGGGGTCATTATAGTGACGCGATCGTTCGGTAAGACTAAGATCACGCATGGGTACGATAGTGTCCAGTTTCTCGCTCGCGATGCACGCAATGACCTCGAGCTCGCGTACGAACCATTCGGTGCAGTCGGCACCCCGATGAGCATCGTATTTCGAGAGTGACGCATCGCGAGCACTTTTTAAATAATAGCCTACACTCATAGGTTCATGCTTCTGATAAATATCACTACTGTTCGATTGTTCAACTTTTGATAATATGCACTCCAGATCCGCGTATACGACGAATGGCACTCGTTCCCCATTTTTGATGTTCTTGAAGGAAACCCAGCGATCCTCGGACTCTCTCGGTAACATCAATCGGAGATTATCGTTGAGCTGCGCGCAATCCTGCTCGTGCGACTCCAGCCTCTCCACTGTGCGAAAGTAGTGGAGACATCTAAAAAATTTAATATAAAACATATGCAGTTATATTTGTATTTTTTCAGTATTATTATTATTATTATTAATACATACCGATCGCATACATAATGAGCATTTTCTCTCTTGGTGAATTGGCTTCGCACCAGTCTCGAGAGATTCCTTATGCACATAAAATGTGCAGCTCCCTGTTCATCGTTGACGAGAAGAAGATTAGCATGCCTCGATCTCTTCTTCTTCTTCGTCACCTGAAGAGGCACAATTCTGCTTTTTGCGTCGCTATTTTGCTCTTCATTCTCCAAGGTGAAGATGTTCACCGACACGTCGTTATCCACCTCGAATTTCGGAATCTGTTTTAGCGTAGTCGGAAAGGTTAGGCTACCGACGTCTAAAACCGTCCGAAAATGTGGATAAGAGGACGTGCGCTTTGGATTAGCCGTAGGTTTTGCCGGATAGAGTGCCGCCGTCACGGACCACGCGAAACATGCATTATCACTGGTTTCTAAATTTATCAGAGCTTTCCTACTCGTGATAGCGGATGGCAGATTAATTTTACAACCCGCGTGGAACGGGTTAAAACGATTAATGTTAACTATTAAATAATGAATTTTGTGCAAAGCCCATCCACTATCACGCTCTTGAAATTCACTTAATTTTTTCATTATAACGTCTAAAATGTTTTTCCTATACCAATCACTAAAATTATCAGTCTTATACAATGTAGCATTAGTCGTACTAATGTTTTTATCATCACTCTGGTCCTTAGAGATGAATTGTCCGTTAAATACACAATTAACCTTAACACTATTTGCACTAACAAATACCTTATCTATACGCGTACGCACTAATACTTCCGCGTCTACTAAAAAATCCTTAGGCTCTATATAATTACTATTAACTACCATGCCGCTGCATATTCGACTTCGAAACGCCGAATCAAGCTCCTCCCAGGTAAGTCCTTGTACGTCATTGCTACAACCAGCCCCTGATTTAATATAATTCAATTCCCTCTGCGCTCGTAGCAACAGACACTTTATACACGCGATTTCGGCAAAATTCTTCTGACGCGTTCCAACGGGTAAAGCTCGATCCGCGTTGCTCAATCGTCGAATATGCTCGCGACATTCCAGTACCCACGCATCGTACTCATTCGCACTATTAATTGTAAAAAATTTTCTTCGCAATTCAGTCGACATTTTGTGTGTTTCTTAAAGAAATGACTCTGTCATACGGTGAACAACAACAACAATAAATTAATAATTGCGAATGCGTCTCTCGCGAAGAGTAACGCTTATATATATATCGAATAGAGAATGGAAGTAGGGGTATCTACACATCCCATTGTTTCGTCCGAGATGCATACTGACATTGATATACATTGTTTTTTTTTTTTTTCAGAAGTCTTTTATTCCTTTATATATTGATCATATACAGATTTCATAAAGTAAACATTTTGCAGTGAACATATACCATAATGATTCATACACTTGGGTAACGGTGGTTCGAAATTTTTACTCCATCCAAGACTAAATTTACCCCACTCACACTCCTTCGCATTGTATATATTTTCTAAGTTGCAAATTTTTCTCAACCAATCATATTTCTCCCGTCCTTTCACGAAAATCCAATCCTCTCCCTCGTACGACGTTACATACTTTCTTATTACATCTTTATGCTTGTAATAAGGTGAATGACCGTCGGTCCAATTGAATCCATGTCGATTAAAATAAAGCCAACTTTAAAAAAGAAAAAATTATATATAAAACATTACATTTAAAAAAAAAAAATACTTACTCATTCTGTTCTCTCTCGAGATCGCTCAACCAAGCTTCTTGAAATGGTGGTGAAAATACATTGTGATACACTTCATTATCACGCAACACCGCAAATTCTTTAACTATAAAACTCTTGTCGGTCAATACAAAACCTTGAAAATCAACGAATGTCGGTGTCATTATCGTCGTCGTCAGTCGCTCGATGCAATACTGAACGATCTTTTTTTTGTTGCATTTAAGAAAATATTAAAATTTAATGTTTTTTTTTTAGGAGGGGATATTTTCTAAGAATTTTTTCCCATTGTTAGTTTCTTCGGAAAAAAAATATCTTCCAGAGATTAAGAAAGAATGGACTCCTTATCGAATGTAACTTTATATTTTTAAAAAATCTTTCTCTCTCTACGGAGATATTTCTTCGGAGATGCTTCATTTCAGTTTTTATCTTCGTCGAGAATAGCGCAACAATGCATAGAATAACTCACATAATGGATATAGAAGGTTTCTTAGTTTATAAAAAAGAACTTAAATATAAAGATATAGCTATAATTGATTTAAAAAGTAACCAAATTTCTTACGCATCTTTTCGTTTGCGTGACAGTATGAAAAACCTTAGTGAAAAAGACAAAAAAACTGTGTGGTTTTTGCTAAATATGGTGCATGGTATAAAATACAGTGATACGGGATTCGAGAAATACGAGCAGGAGGATGTGGAAGATTTTATTAGAGGTTGCCTAACGTGCGAGAATCCCGTAGTAGCCTACAAGGGAGGGAACATTGAAAAAAATCTATTGAATAGGATGAATGTGGATAATATTAATTTAGAAGTGTATGGTTGCCCTAAGTTTAAGGATTTAATTGAATTATATGATTTTGAAAAAACACCGTGCAATTTACACGTTCGAGAGAAGAACTTGAACAATGAACGTATCCACTGTCCGTACGAGGAGGTATCAGTTTTTGCCAAATGGATAAAAGCAAAAATGTGATTCTTTAAAAATCATAGAGAAATAAAGAGGGGAAAACAAGTCCTCGCAGCCTCATTCAATGTTACAACATCGTCGGTGACAGTAAGAAAAAATGAGCTGCGAAAAGTGTAAATTAATCATGATTCAAGAGGATATTGTTCCTCTTTCACCCACTCCTCCCAGAGAATTGACAGAGGAATACGTGAATCGAATTAACGATTTCTTCAATCGTTACTTCGAAGAGTATGAACGGAAACTGCATCATTATTTGCATAAAAACTGTAAGTATTTATTTTATAATATTTTTACATTTCCATAATTATTATTTGTTTGTAAAATTTTTTTCTTCAAAAAAATAAAGTGAAGAAAGACGAAGAGACTGAGGAAAAAGATATTGAGTCAAAGGAGACGAAGAAGGAAGAAGATAAAGAGGAGAAAAAAATAGAGGAGAAGGAGGAGGAGGAGGAGGAGGAGAAAATAGAGGAGGAAGAATGTAAGTATTTACTTTATTTTTTTACCTTCTCATAATTATTACCTATTTGTATTTTTAAATTAAAGTGAAGAAAGACGAAGAGAAACAGACCGGGGAAGATATTGAGCCAAAGGAGATGAAGAAGGAAGAAGAAGAAGAGAAAAAAATAGAGGAGGGGGAGGAGGAGGAGGAAAAAGATAATGCGTCAAAGCAGACTAAGAAGGAAGATGAATCACCACATTTCTTTTTCTTTTATTATTAAATTTTTATAGAATAGTTTAAAAATTATTGTAGAAATATTATTGTAAATATTCCCCTTCCTATATCATCAGGGGTAAACGGAAAGAAATCTAATACGTTTTGATTAAGAGATGTAACTCAATCTAGAGTAGAGATAGATAAGGATTATTCGTACTGGAGAGCAATGTCGACTTCAGTAGTGTTTCTGACAGTAGACAAAATGAATTCGAACCAAAAAAAAATCAGTTTACCAGACAAAAAAATGACATTGTTGGATTATCAACAAACAGGAAAGCCTGTAGCTATAGTAAAGCCAACACCGCGGTTAGTAGTAGGACGAAATACATGGAGGCTTCTGCAGCAGCAGCATCAACCACTTCGAAGACCTGCACCGCTTCAGCCTAATGCTGCTGCTGCTGCTGCTGCTGGTGCTGGTGATTCTGATAATGTCAATAATCAACCTATACCACGTCTTTAGCCACCAATCGGTAAAAAAAGTTTTAACTCTTCTAACATTAAGTACTTCATGAAATTAAAATTTAAGACTAATAATAATAATAAATCATTTTCAATTTTTTAATCGCAGATTCTGCTGCTGCTGCTGCTGCTCCAGTTTAAGACCAATATTATCATTACTATTATTGTTATTGTGTGTATATAATATTATTATTAAAAATATATATTAATTTTATTTAAAAACTACAACGATTGTTCAACTAGCAAACCCCTGCTCCTCAACCTTGAATTCACGTGAAAAATGATAAAACGATATCATCCAAAGTATGGACGAGGTAGTAGAAGAGGAGGATAATAACCTGTTAATAGCTATTGTGAAGTGAAGAAATCTAATACGTATTGATAGAGAAAATAATAATAATTATACATTTCGTATTGAGCTTACATCTCTACCATTCTCAGTCTACCGAGTTTGCTTGACGTGATAGTTTCTACAAAAAAAAAATGGGTGTAATTAAATTGTACAGATTATCTACTGAACAAAATATTGAAAACATTCTAGATATGGATGAATTAGTGGAGGAAGAAGAAGAAGAAGTAGATTTGGAAGGAGATTGGGGTGAAATAGAAGACGTGAATAACAACGCGTTGACCGCGATTGTGAGAATGTTGAGGAAGAAGCTTCAGCGGCAACAATCCACATCAAATATCCAGTCTGATGGGGATAATGACGATGATGATGATGATGATGATGATGATGATGAGGTTCATCTATCAGATTTTAGTAGTGAAATGGAGTGGGAGGGTATTGATATGGAGCAAGAAATTTCTCCAGAAAATATATTACGGTTCGATGAGGATAATGACGTTCTCCAGCTACTGGAAACCATCAACAATCGGTAAGAATCAATGAAAAAAAAAAAAAAAAAAAAAAAAAAAAAAAAAAATCTTATCAAGTGCTTGGATAAGTAGTATAATAAATATTTTTTCTCGTAGATGATACCGCTCCTACTGCTACTCTCACTACCACTTCATTTTTATAATATTTTATTATTAAATTCAATTATAACTTTTTTTTTTATGTGTGTTATTAAAAATATATTTATAAATTTTAATTAAAAAAACAAAAAAAAAAATATCGTTCATTTCACAACCTCAAAATTCTATTTCTCCTTCTCCTTCTCTTTGACTGCGTTCCGCTTCTCGGATAGGAGGCAAATACGTTTTGATAAAGAGTAGACTAATATGTATGTATTGATAAAGAAGAAAGAAAGGTATCAGATTAACTACAAAATACGTGTCTAATCAGTAAGTTCATATTTCATTGGAAGATCGTTTTGCATCTGAGCGACTAGTGACGAAAAATCTTGAGATCATTTTAACGCTAGCAACGACAGTGACAATGTTCTGTGATACACCTAAAAAACGAGACATTTTTGAGGATAATCCTGATTTTGATGCCTTGATTGAAGACCTTGTGGGGATAATAAGTGAAATAGAGGAACAAATAGAGGAAGAGGACGAAGATTTGTTGAGGAATCCGGAGGATAATCCTGAATTTAGCGCCTTGGTTAAAGAACTTGTGGAAATAATGGGTAAAATGGAGGAAGAAGTGCAAGAGGACGAAGATTTGTTGGGTGACGATACTGATTTGATAGTACTAGTTGAAAAACTAGTGGAGCTCAGAAATCGAATACAAGAAGGGCTACAGCAAGCGGAGCAAGAGCAGGTGGAATAAGAGGAAGAAGAAGAAGAAGAAGAGCATGAGGAGGAGGAGGAGGAGGAGGAGGAGGAAAACGAAGGAGAAGCAGCGAAAGCCTAAAAATCTTTTTGTGATTTTTGTAAGTATATTTGCTTTGTTAAAATAGTTATTACAATATCAAAAAAAAAAAAAATGTTTTTCAAATATGTCCCAGGTGAAAAATATGGCCACACAAACGGAGTCCATTGCTACAAGAACTGAGGCTACGCAAATGGAGCCTCAGATAGATCTCACACCACATTACTGGTGTACAAATTGTACAAAATATGGTCACCTACGCATCAATTGTTCACTACCAGAGTGGTGTAGCATTTGTCATAAATATATACATCATGCAATTGAATGTAAAAAAAATTTCTAAAAAAAAACATTGTAAATAAAACCTTTTTAATACTTCAATAAATTATAATTAAAAAAAAAAAAAAAAAGATTCCCTTTTTTCTAACTTACGAAAAAAAAAAAAAAAAATATGGGGGAGCGATCACTGGATCGCTCTCTACGAGTATTCTCCCTCTCTCTCTCTTTCTCCAAAGCGTCTACACTATTCGCCTTAAAAGAAGTCGGTCGCGCGGGCACCCAGGAGCGTAAAGACTCGGTTGGGCACCCCCCCCAACTCTCATCCCAGGAGCGTCAAGATTCGCTTGGGCACCGCTCTTTAAGGAATTTAAGGTAAAAGGGGGAGGCCACATTTGTACCCCCCCACCAAAGGAGTCAGAGGGGGGATACACGCGACAACTATCGGTAGTTAGCGATACCGACAATCATCGATGGAATCTCTCTCTCTCTCTCTTTCTCTCTTTCTCTACGTCCACTGCTTAACGTAAGAGGGGGGGGGGGGGGGTCACGTGTGTACCCTACGAGTTTAACGTCGGGGGAGGAGGATGCGCATGCGCACAACCGCTCGAGGAGAGGGGGCAATTCCCCTACTTCCCTTGCCCCCGCGGGACCCCGACCCCCTCGTCACCCGGTCATAGAACCATCCTAGCTACTCTACTCTCGGATGTGCAGCAATATCAATATTGTTTGCAACACTGCAATCTACCTAATATCACTCACCACGACGGGCCACCGAGACGGATAAAAGTCTGTTACGTTTGTCAGCAAGAGAAGCAGTTGCTCTAAATGTCTGGATCGTTCTTCAATAAAGTCTTGAAAAAATTGCCATTTGAGCTGCACCTGCCCGGTTACAATTATTGGGGGCACGGCACTCGACTTCGCGAAAGATTGGAGCGCGGCGATCGTGGTATAAATCCGCTGGACGAGGCCTGCCTCGATCACGACTTAGCATATTGGCACAACGAGGATCTACCGGAGCGTCATCAGGCCGATAAAGTGCTAGCAAGGAGAGCGCGTGAACGTATTACCGCAAGAGACGCGACCTTGGGTGAACGCGCGGTCGCCGCAGCCGTATGGGCATCGATGAATGCTAAGCGTAAACTTGGCTTGGGATTACATAATAATAATATTGTCGCGATGAAGAAAGCAATAGCGGCTAAAAAAAAGAACAACATCAAGAAAAAAATTGGTACTACTACTACGAGGAAGAGAAGAATTCGAGTGCCGAGGAAACGGGGCGGTATAATACCTATACTCCCACTGCTAGGTGCAGTCGGAGCACTTGCAGGTGGAGCATCGGGTATAGTGAGTGCTGTAAACCGTGCAAAAGCTGAGAGAGAATGATTGCGGGAAATGCAACGTCACAATCGCGCGATGGAAGCGTCGCGCGAGAGAGGCCGAGGTCTTTATCTGAAACCGTACAAGCGAGTCGTCGGAAAGGGGAACCGTGGAGGTGGAAAAAAAAAACAAAAAAAAACGGTCGGATAAGGGGAAGAAAATGAATGAGGGAAAATTTCTTCGTCGCGATGCTCTCCCGGATTCAGGTCCTACTAGTAACGTACAATTGGGACGCATCTGCCGACGCATACCATACTTCCGTGGAGTCTTTATGCGCACATCTCTGCCGCTAGACGGGCCGCGGTGCAACGAGTGCGCGATCGTGAATCTCGACGATCAATGCGGCCCTGGTACCCACTGGGTAGCCTACGTCAAGCGTAACGACATCGTCCTATATTTTGATTCCTTCGGAAATTTGAAACCGCCGAAAGAATGTGTGCGTTACTTTGGTCCTAACATTACAATCTACTACAATCATGATCGATATCAATCGTAGGATAAAAGCAATTGCGGTCAGTTGTGCGTGAAATTTCTGCGAGAACAGATACTTTGAAAAAAATGTCTTTCACCGTGACATTATCGGATCGTAAATCAGTATTAAATTCAGATTTCTTTCCCCCCATCAATCTGCAAGACGATCGCTACGAGATCGGTCTCGTGGACATGCAAACGTTCAACTCGATAGCCAATGTGGACGAGACGAATAATAAGTTTTACTACGATAACGATAAGGTGCTGACGATACCCAGAGGCTGTTACAAATTGAGTGCGATAAATGAGCTTTTGCAGTCTTAAATTTCTGCGAGACACGAAATTCAAGACGACATTGACAGCGTTATTCTTCTACGAGCGAATAACAATACACTGAAGAGTGAAATATTCTGTAAATATTCGATTGACTTTGGAAAACCGAATAACATTGGCTCACTACTGGGCTTCTCGTCGAATCGCGTGATCGAGCCGAACGTCCAGGCTGAATCCGACGATACCGTGGACATTGTGAAAACAAACATTATACGCATCGAGTGCAACATTGCGGGTGGTGCGTACACCAACGGTAGACCCCGACACATTATTCACGAGTTCTTTCCCAGCGTACCACCGGGCTATAAAATCTCGGAGGCACCGAAAACCGTCATTTATCTACCGGTCATCGTCAGAGTAATCGACCGTCTCACGTTACGTATCCTCGATCAGGACGATCGTCTCGTAGACTTTGGACTTGAAGAAAATACCATAAGATTGCACATTAAGAAATGTTAATTTACAAAAGTAGCGAGGATTATAAAGCGGTGAAACCGGATGAAACGTTCGCTAGTCGTTCGTCCTACGTGGAGTCGAATACACCGGCTCGGAGTGAAAATCGCGACAAGAGGAGCTTCTTGCTAACGAGAAGAGATATCGAATTTTTACAATCATTGGGATTCACCGTGAAGAGATTGGGCGAAGGTACATAGCGGAACAATGGCAGATCCCTTGAACGTCACCGCACCGCTGACCTACGACAATCGCATCACCAAAGTGGAGATGCATGCCTACAATCCGTATGCGAACGCCTCGTTGGCGAACAGCGACGAGATTCGCATTCCCATACAGCAGCAAGATTTGATACTCCTGCCGTGCGAGAGTTATCTCTACGTCGAGGGTCAGCTGGTGGAGGGCACGCGTGACGCGAGCGCCAACAACGAGGATATAGTTACGCTCGACTGCAATTCCGCGGCTTTCCTCTTCGACGAGATCCGTTATGAATTGAACGGTATCGAGATCGACCGATGCAGAAACGTCGGTATTACCAGCACTCTGAAGAATCTCGTTTCCCTGAGCACCGAGGAGAGCGCCAGTCTACGTCATTCCGGATGGTTCGTCGCAACGGCCAAAGACCGGCTGAAAAAGGAGGCGGCTGTTAAGAATTTCAGCTTTTGCGTGCCCCTGAAAATGCTGCTGGGATTCTGCGAGAATTATCGGCGAGTCGTCGTTAACGCGCGTCACGAGCTCGTTCTCATTCGCGCGCGCGACGATACAAACGCCATTTACTCATCGACCAAAATCACCGATTCGTCGATCAAGCTGCTACGAGTGCAATGGAGAATACCCCATGTGACCCTGAACGAAATTATGAAACTCCAATTTCTCGGTATCGTCGAGCAGGACAAGAGTCTGTCACTCGCTTTTCGCGCCTGGGAACTTTACGAGTATCCGCTTCTGCCCAAGTCGCAGCGACACACGTGGTCCGTGAAAGCGTCCACGCAATTGGAGAAGCCGCGATACGTCATTCTGGCGTTCAGAACGAACAAGAAGAGTAGTCAGCACGAGGATGTGCTGAAATTCAATCATTGCAAAGTCCTCGATGTCAAACTTTATCTGAATTCCGAATCTTATCCGTACGATCGTCACGACACTGATTTCACGAAATCCCGCTACTCCGTCCTCTACGACATGTATGTAAAGTTTTTCACCTCCTATTACGCTGGTGAGAAACTCGCGAGACTCATGCTCGACTATACGGACTTTTTGACGTACGGGCCGCTCTTCGTCATCGACTGCTCGCATCAGAACGAGTCCATAAAAACCGGCACGGTCGACGTCAAACTCGAGATCGAGTGTATGGAAATCATTCCGGATAATACTACAGCCTATTGTCTAATTATACACGATAAAATTGTACAATATAATCCTCTTACGAATATTGTTAGAAATGTAAGTTAAAAATAAGAAAACATTTTTATTAAATAAATATATAATAAACAACAAATTTATTCATTATTTTTTTTTTTGATACAAAATACCTATCAAACTTTAGACTTAAATTCCACGTTGTGATATTTTCCTCCTTTATATAACATTATTAAATTATTGGCTGCTGCAGCCTTTTGTAGCTGCTGCAACTGCTCCGTATCTTCCGCCAATTTTGCCATTCTCCCTGGCAAGAATACCCAATCGGCTGTTGACAGCTTTACAATGATAATAATTCCATATTTTGTCATAATTTTGTCCATTTCGGAAATATCGTACTCTTCATTTTCCGTCAAGCTATTTAATTTCACAAAATTTTTTGGAATGACGCTTCCCAATTCATTGATTTTATTGAAATTCATTTTTATTTCTAGGAAAAAAAATGATTAGTCTCATTAAAGTTAAAAACTCAATTAAATAATGCATGTACTAATCGAATGAAACAAAAAATATCCTTACCTTTTTTTTTATGTAACAAACAAGTTTCTTTTTAATGAGTTTAATCACACACTTATTTTTTTCTTAATACGTCAAGCATCCGTGGTATTGCTATGCAGCTCTCGTTTAACAGGCTGACTTTTTATACGAACGATATTATCGTATATTAAGCGTATTTAATTTCAATGTTTGGAAGGGGTAATTTTCTTTTTTTACTTGCGATGAATTTCCATTGTGATTGACTTATCACAGTATAACTCAATAGAAAAAAACGATATTATCGTATTTCTTGGAAAGAGTAATTTTCTAAGATTTTCTTACTTGCGATGAATTTCCATTGTGATTGTAACCTATAGGTTAAAGACAATAGGAAAAAAAATATCTCTAACGGAGATTATTCGAAGGGTATGGTTCTTCTTATTTTGATTAAGAAAGAATTAACTCCTTATCACATGTAACTTTATATTTTAAAAACCGATAAAGACTTTCTCTCGACGGGATATCCTCGGTGGAGCAGCATTCAGTCCTCAAACCTTCAACAGTACACATTAAAAAATCATAGAAATTTAATCGATCGTTGACCTTGATGGATTTAGCACTTCGTTAATTTTTTCTGGAAGCATTTAAGTTTGCATTATTTAAATTTTCGTTACTTTCCTGATTTACTTGGTGCATGCCTTCAACAATGCAGTACACATTGAAGAATCATAGAAAATTAATCGTTCGTTGAAATTGATGGATTTAGTAATTCGTTGTTTTTTGTCTGGAGCATTTAAGTTTGCTTCATTTAAATTTTCGTTACTTTCCTGATTTACTTGGTGCATTGTGAGGATAAAATCTAAGGAAGGAGGAGGATGAAAATCCATTTGTACCTACTACTTCTTTTTCATCGATGAAAGACGTGCTGAATTTTTGTAAGTATACTTGCTTTGTTAAAAAATAGAGCTATTACTATGCGAAAAGTAACAACATGATTTCAATTATGTCTAAGGTGAGAAATATTGGCTACGCAATCGGAGACTTTCGTCACGGGAACACAAGCTGCGCGCAAATGGAGCCTGAGGTAGACCTTACTTCGACGAGGCAAAGTGTACCATTTTGATTTTAGATGGAAGGATCTAATCAAAACGCAGAGCCCAGCTATCTCGCTGCAAATTATCAGAAAAAAAAATGAAGATTGTGAAAAATATATATATTGTAAATAATAAAGTGTTTTTTATGCCGCAAGGCTGTTTCACCAAAATCTACGTGTATTTATACGTTCCCTCAATTCCTTTAATAATAAATTAATTTTACAATATGTGTTCTCTCTCTCTCTCTCTTATATCTCTCGCGTAAAGGGCTGGGACGTTTGGTGGACCCGTTGGGAACACCGGCTGGAATTTTTCATTTGAAATTAGGCATACCAATGGATGATATAACAAAATAGGCAGATAGGCGCGCGATGTACTACACAATTTATAAAATGGAATTTAGATTCGCAAACTTCTTATAAAATTATACCACGTTATCAGTACCAAGAGATCTAACGATATAAATAAACCTTTTTGTTAAAGGCTAAACAATTGGAGTGTCACGTGATTAATTTTCCCCCACCACCGGGCTTCCCCCACCACCCTGGAGTGGGGGCAATCCCCCTCCGCTAAGAAGTGGGGGTATTTCCCCTACCTCCCCTTCCCCCGCGAAACCCCGACCCCCTCGCCACCCGGTCCCAGAATCCCTATAGCCACACTACTTGTGGAACTTTTCTTTAAATTCTGTAGAAAAATTAAAAGAATTATTTTATTTTTTAAATATTATACTCTTACAAAACGTTATGAAATCCCACAAAATACAGACTTCGCCTGTAAAAAAAGGCGGCAAGTACATAAACCATTTATCATAAATAATATAGTAAAATTATTCAATTAAAAAAAGTAGTGAAATCCAAATATTAGGCAAGTTTATTTTTTCACCTTAGCAAAAGTTAAATTTTTGAAAAAAAAAAGGAACAACAAAGTTACTTGCCGGGCCCGTAATGTCCATGCACAGTGAGAAATAGAATCGTCTGTGGTTCGGCTAACTTCACTCTGTATTTTAACATGAAATTTGCTGTACTACGCTATAGCTGAATCTCACACACGATTCAATTTCCCACTGTGCATGGACATTACGGGCCCGGCAAGTAACTTTGTTGTTCCTTTTTTTTTTTCAAAAATTTAACTTTTGCTAATGTGAAAAAATATACTTGCCTAATATTTGGATTTCACTACTTTTTTTAATTGGATAATTTTACTATATTATTTATGCTAGGTGGTTTATGTACTTGCCGCCTTTTTTTATAGGCGAAGTCTGTTTTTTGTGGGATAGTAACTAACGTACCGATGAAACGAATTTTTTTATTATCAACAGTAATTTCAATTCCAAGAGTCTCTAATATTTTTAAATCCTTAACCAAAAGTTCCGTTATTTTATTCCAACCGAAGTATGCGAGATCTTTTTCATAACATAATAAAACAAGTTGTAAATTTTGAACCTTGGATCTCAAATATGAAGGAAGGTTTGCTAAAACCATATAAAAGCCAACAAGTTTAAATTTCTTTTTTGAAGATCCTAATGGGTTGCATATTTCAAAAGCATCTTGATATAGAAGTAATTGTAATACATTATCACTTTCAAAAAAGCAATTTTTTTTAATTACGCTACCACACTGAATATGAAAAAGTATATTTTTATCAAGATTACAATAACTTTGCTGATTTAAGCAAAACCTTTGTATATCTTCATTGACTAATAGTGCGTTTAAAGTATCTAATATAGGAACATAGTGGTAATGACACTTTTCGTGTGTATTATTTCGACCTAAACTTACTTCCATGGGCATCACAATATTAAAATTTTCAACATAATATTTGTTTCTGCAATAAGTATTTCTAAATATACCATTTTCGTGACTGTAATCTTTGGAAAATATTGCTTGAGTTTTATTAAAAATCTGTAAAACTTTCGCTTTTATAATGTTTTCTAAGCTACTATTACATAAGGCAGTTATAAATTCTTCAACAGATATATCAATAACAGATTTCATAGAATCAATAACTGCTTGGAGAGCCGATTCGGTTAAAAAATATTGTGTTGTCAACTGTACATATAATTGTGCAATAGGTTTCAATTGCTTTTCCGGCAAATTTAACATATACTCATCAATGTTATCTTCATTTTGAACATTAGAATCAATCGAAGCATACTTATCACATTCCTTCAAAGATTCATCAGCAAGCATTTCATCAACATCTACTTCTACTTTATTAAGAGCATTATGTCTTCTGGTCAAATGTACGGAATGAGTAGAAACGCTTTTAAAAACTGTATTTAAAGAACAATTATGATATCCGCATAATATTCCATCTTTACTGCTTCTTATTTCTTGATATAAATGTTTATGAAACAATTTTCAATTATTGCATGTAAACTGACAACCTTTGTTTTTACAAGTATATATACAGGGTGTTTTTCTAACGGGCATATAGGAGATTCGTGTTAGTTGACAATAGCGCTCAGGATGATGGTTTTTTAGAGCGCTGATTGGTCAATATCATGTAGTGCCAACATGAAATGGTCCGTTACCAATAGATGAATAAGAAAATCGAGACCCATCCGCCATTTTGGAGTGGAGAAGTGTTTACATGCTAGAATAGCAGAAAGAGGTGTAAAATGGAAAAATGTCAAATAGTGAGGTTATTAAAGTAAAAATGGAAAATAATGAATGGAAAGTAAGAATATTCCAATTTTCCATTCATTACTTTCCATTTTTACTTTAGTAACCTCACTATTTGACATTTTTCCAATTTACACCTCTTTCTGCTATTCTAGCATGTAAACACTTCTCCACTTCAAAATGGCGGATGGGTCTCGTTTTTCTTATTCATCTATTGGTAACGGACCATTTCATGTTGGCACTACATGATATTGACCAATCAGCGCTCTCAGAAACCATCATCCTGAGCGCTATAGTAAACTAACACGAATCTCCTATATGCCGCCGTTAGAAAAACACCCTGTAGATACCATCTCTGAACTCTTGTTTTTTACTGTGTAATCTAAACAAATGTTGCCTAAAATTGATATACTTTGTAAATTGTTTCATACAATCTTTATAATAACAAATTATTCTTATATTTGATAAATTTTTATGAACTATTTGATGGGTATTGTAAACATCTAGAGATGAAAACTCATAATCACAAATATAATAATTATACATTGTAATATTTCAGGGGACTGGATAAAATGATAGAAGAGAGAGAGAGAGAGAGAGAGAGAGAAAGTACTAGGATACTACTAACAATAGTACATATCTTTCAAAATTAAAAGTTTAATTTTGCTATCTGTAAAAAATTCAACACATATAACCTCATATTATTAGAGCAAAAATAAAATATTAAAAATCATTACGTTAAGAATTAAAAGAGCTTTGATTTACAGATGCATTATGAGTTTATAAATGTAGCAATATAATTTCATCGCATCATAAGAATTTGAATCCATAAATCTTTTCACAACCCTGATTAAGCTATTTCATTATTTTATTAGTTTCCCAATTCAGATAAAAATTTGATATTATTTTCTAAAAATTTAAACGCAGTTCTCAAATGGCAAAAAGATGGGAAAAACAAATAGAATAACTTTAGGAAAACACTACCTACTTTACACTTCATCAGCTATTATTGGTAAATAAAAACTGTTAAGGAGGCTCCTGCGCCTAATGTCTCGAACTCGGACATATCATATTTTAAAGATTTGAACACGCTGAATCTAACGGTGCCCTTATTTGTACCGCTTATCGGTCAGAAACTCAAGATATTAGAGCTCAAAGTTGGCAATTTTAACATGGACTTTTATGGCAGACAAAGTTGAATCAATTAATTACGAATAAAATCGTAGTTGTCCAGTAATTTCATTATAGCAGTTTTGTAGGAAAAAATCTTCTCTTTCAAATGACATTAACGAAAATATCAGTTATCGAACTAAAAAAAGAGATATTAGCGAAAATTTGAATGAATTCGGGGTATTTCCGGCAGCTGTAGGGAAGTCAGCTGAGCGCCATCTTGGGTACGACGTAAAATATATAGATATATACCATACATCGGCACGCTTGCGCGGAAGACGAATCTGCCCTCGCATAATTTAATTTCGCTGCCGAATCTAAAATAGTATTTGTATTAATATTTATTGAATTGTTAATGATTATATTATTAAAACTTTACTGCATTTATATACATTATAAATATATTTAAGATTTTTAAGTATAAATATATGCATAAAAGTTATCAATAAATTTTCGATTCAATTTGACTAGCATGGTAGACGCAGGAGCCTCCTTAAGATGATTGAGGTACACAATGAAGATGGTATCAATGGATACGTCTTTTAATTTTGAACAAAGATACACAATTTATGAAAAATTTCTTGTTATCAGGTAAACCTAACAGAAAGTAGAACTCTTTTTTTATTTTTTCTATCTTTGACTGTTTATAAAAATATCAGACAGAAGTTTTAAAATAAATAATTAAAAATAATGAGAATTAAGTGACTAGTTTAACCAGGGAAATGATATGTTTTATAAAAACATAGAACAGAATGAGTTTTTTATATTACAGATTTAAAATTCAAAATAAAAATTGTAAATATAAAGACTTACTTTTGATCACAGGAGTGTGCTATATCAAACTTTATTCATTGCACCCATATAACCATATAAGATATTTCAGTAATCGTAAACTTTTTTCAATTTGTAAATGTGTTACCCACAAAAAACAGACTTCGCCTGTAAAAAAAGGCGGCAAGTACATAAACCATCTAGCATAAATAATATAGTAAAATTATCCAATTAAAAAAAGTAGTGAAATCCAAATATTAGGCAAGTATATTTTTTCGCCTTAGCAAAAGTTAAATTTTCGAAAAAAAAGGAACAAAAAAGTTACTTGCCGGGCCCGTAATGTCCATGCACAGTAGGAAATTGAATCGCGTGTGTGAGATTCAGCTATAGCGTAGTATAGCAAATGTCATGCTAAAATGCAGAGTGAAGTTAGCTGATCCACATACGATTCTATTTCTCACTGTGCATGGATATTACGGGCCCGGCAAGTAACTTTTTTGTTCCTTTTTTTTTTCGAAAATTTAACTTTTGCTAAGGTGAAAAAATATACTTGCCTAGTATTTGGATTTCACTACTTTTTTTAATTGGACAATTTTACTATATTATTTATGCTAGATGGTTTATGTACTTGCCGCCTTTTTTTACAGGCGAAGTCTGTTTTTTGTGGGATATCATAACGTTTTGTAAGAGTATAATATTTAAAAAATTAAATTATTCTTTTAATTTCTACAGATTTAAAGAAAATTTCCACCCTTCTCATTTTTTGAAACAGCAGCGCTTAACTAATAAAAACATATATTTATATTGAAAAAATATCACAGTCAACACATTGATTTTATTGATATTTGTAATGCATTTTGCATAAATGAACTTCATAATTAATGCTCAGGCTAGTTTTTTAATGTTTTCAGTTTCACCATAATAAAAGTATAATTAAATTTTTCATAATCAATAAACATACTTTCAACATATAAAAATAATGAAATAAAATGTATATTTTAATTAATTTACATTTTCTGTTTATCAACATTTCACTTTTTACCAACATCTAACTTTGCCAAACTTCAGTAGCTCCCTCAGCTGCTTCAGGTGATACAGGGGCAAGACTGGAAAAGCAATTCGTAAAGCTTCAAATAAGCTACAATGAAGCATATAATCGAAGTTGGCATTGTCGTTTTGCATACGCCGTTTCTTTTTAGCACCAATCATTGTCACCTTTATGCTGCTTACTCTTGACAAAGGTGACATGGGAGATACATTGGCGAGTCGTCCTTATAACATTTCCTGTGCCAAAGTCCTCAAATTTTCGTTTCGTAAATTTCTATACACTTGAAATTGGTCTGATTTCTGGTGCTGCAAAATGCAGTCGAAACAACTAATTTTCAGACTGAGTTTTTTTCCATTGAGAATAAACGTGCATTTTTTCATCCATACCAATGACCAGTATACTGCCTCTCGTCTTGAATACTTGCATAGGTAATGGAGAAAAACAATCAGCAGCTATTAACTGCATTTTATATAATTTCATCCAATAAATCTCATACTTAAATTGTGGCTGAGCAATGGACGACGTTTTTCTGAAAATTGGCTTATTCTTACTTTGCCAATCTTTCAATGCTTTTATATTTGCCTGTTTCAAGTCTCAGAATACAGGAGCGAAAAGCATAATCTTTGATCCAACTCCAATAGTCAGTATGTGTGCGAACAATCCTCATTTGATTTTTAATTGAATTGTACCAAAAGTATTTAAGTCAAAGCACAAGTATTACTGTTTGCTATAATACACTTGCACAGTGACTGTAAAATACTAAATGATAACACTATGAGTAAACCTAAAATCAAATTCATCATTTAACAATCTCAATCATCAAAGAAAATTAATATTTGAAGGAACATGAAGCATCTCAGTTACTTACCAGTATTTGATGTTGCCCCATCTCCATTTTCTTTAGTGCTTGGTGACTTAACTTCCTTGAGACTAAAGATCTGTAATATTTGGGTGTCTTTGCGTCTTTTGTAAACATCTATTATTGTATAATTAGCTTAAATCCAAACACTAGTCAACTGGTACTCTACGTAAATGAAGGTTCATCGGAATGCTTCATATTTTCCAAACAAGCATTACTATAATTTAGTCTGAAATATTTGTACGCATATATGATATTTGTTTCATTTACAATCTTCCTTTATCTGCATTCTCCAATAACAGGGTATTTCCAAGAATTGTTACATTATTTGTTTCATTTAAAATCTTCCTTAATCTGCATCCTCCAATAACAGGGTATTTCCAAGATTTGATACATTATTTGGCACTGGTGTGGCATCATACTGCAAACTATGAAATGGTGCCTTATATATAACTTTGTTTTAATAAAACAAACTTTTTTTACAATGCACTTACTTTACTTAAAAACGTTTATGTTACTTGCTGTTGAGACAATACCATGTGTCTTGATTATGAGTTAACGTAACAACCTTATCCTTCTCTGTTTCATTTACAATCTTCCTCAATCTACATTCTTCAATAACAGGATATTTCCAAGAATTGTTAGAGCATTTGGCATTGGTAGGACTTCAAATCAGAGCTGCATACAAGGAATATGCATATAAGGAATATTTTATATAACCTGCAATAAAAAAAATCCCACAAAGTACCACCGAACATTAAATTTTATACATATTTTTTAATACAATGTGACTTATCTGATAATCTTGCTGACTCCTTCATGTTTCTCCCTTAAATTATCCGTAGTTTTCATTATATTACACTATTACACTATCATTACAGCCAATTCATTTTTATAAAAATATTAAGGTTATACCGGCAAACCTTACAATTCAATTGACATTCAATTGACAGCTAACAGTTGTCGCCATATTAGTTATCGATTATATCGATTATTTAGTCGTCGCGTTTGTAAAAATTAAGTAATTTTCTTTAGCGATTAACTTCAGCCCGAGACATACATACATTTTGACTGGAGAAGATTATGAAGAAGAATCTTATTTTCGATATATATATAGATAACTGAGTATGATATATCTGGATTGCGTGAACCGATTTTGATGTTCATGGGCTCAAATAAAAGCTTATTCCAAACCATTTCAAGAAAAGCTTTACTGAAATCATGGCAGTGTATCATTTACGGAGAAAAATCGATTTAAAAATTGAGACGGCCAATCTTGCTGTATAAGATACAGTAGTGCCTCGACGGCGGTATAGACACGTCTATACCTTGCTACACTACAAAAATTTTGGCATACCCTAAGCTATTCGTAAGCTGTAACTAAATCAAAATCTGTAACGTAAGTTGGGCACCAGGTTCCCGAAAGAACCACTGTACTGTAGTGACTGCAAAATACTGTATTCGTCAAACTAAAATGCCAACTAGCTCAGTGAATATAAGAGTAGGATTGCGGAAGCGGAGAGTGGGTGAGTTCCTGAAACGTAAAATGCAAAAGGATTTGGCAGTTCGGGTCAAATCACTACATACTATATTCGATAATAAAGTGTCTATATTTCCAAAAAGACATTGCTGTATTTGTCAGACTTCATAGCGCATAGATCGTTATTCGTATTCTACAAAACTGTAACTCGAAATGGCGTAGAAAACGGGTTTCCGGAGTGCTCGGGATCAATCCAACGAATTTCTTCACGAAACAACTAACTAATCAAATAAAGGCCTACCCAAGGCAGGTGTTTCTCCTGCGACCTTTTAACTAAACGAAACTATACTCTCGCGAAGAGAACCGAACGGAGTAGCTCTTTCTGGGAGAATTCACCTCCGGGGTTCCTTCTGACGAGAAAACGAACTGTATGACCACGAGGTGATCGAACGAGGTAGCTCCTTTCGGGGAGAATTCGACCTCGGGATGCACCCCTGGTTAAACGCGACGAACTGTACGAAACGTAACTGAAATTCGAAACTGAACGAATATCCCGGTCACTCTTTATACCCGAATTCGACCCATCAACTATACCGTAAGCGCATAACCAATTTCTCGGAAAATACAATACTTTAATACGACATTATATACACGGTAAACGATAAAAGGACTTAACGTAAGTTATAGATAAAAACTATGTACATTTCATATCCGAAAACCCAAAGACGACGGTGTCCTTGAATTACTAGCGAATCTCAAAGTTTCTCGATATTAGACTATTGTTCCAATTTCTCATTTATGTCCCTAATTCCCAATCCACGCACTTTGGGAGTATGTTTAACTCGTAATTCGTGGTTTTTGACGATTTCACGGCTATTAAGCGCGTTTTCCGAAGTTTACTCGTGATATAAGGATTTCTAGGAGCTGGGACTCCCGCTAACCTTTTCCGTTGGAGCTGGAGAACGACGGCTGAGCAGAATAAAGCAGAGCAGAGCAGAGCGGAGCAGCGTCGAGCAGAGCAGAGCAGGGCAGAGCAGATCGGAGCAGAGCAGAGCAGAGCAGGGCAGAGCAGAGCAGGACAGCGCAGAGCAGCGTCGAGCAGGGCAGAGCAGAGCGGAACTGAGCAGCGTCAGGCAGCGTAGAGCCGAGATGAGCAGAGCAGGTCGAAGCAGAGCAGAGCAGAGCAGCGAGGAGCAGAGCAGAGCAGCTTCCAGAGTTATTCACTACGTCTTTTCCGGAATACGAGTTGCCGAAAATCACGTCCGATCTTCTTCAGGACTAAATAACGAGTGTCGCAAAAATCGGGAGACACCAGCAACGAGCTGTCGGTCCCTTATCCCCAACTATTCGTAACTCTAAATCTAATTGGCGGAGCCGATTAAGCTATTGGTACTACCAATCAGATCCAAGGTCTGACTTCTTCCGAAAATTCAACTTGAATATTCGGGAGCCGCGGAAGGCCGTAGTTCGTTAGACCCATTTAACATACGACTTATGGGCCACGATCGTTACTCTACTTTATGACCTATCAATCACCGAACGTTATACGGTATTTCCGATGATAGGTAGGCCAAGCGTATAGGACATGATATTATGGCCTTGATAATATGACCATAATATGTCTCAATGTTCTATAGATAGATATATATATATATCTTTTTAGTGAACATGTACTATCTTAAAATAGTACATGGTCGCAACCTACTTTTATGTACTTGCCGTCGAGGCACTACCGTGTCTCTTGATTAAAAGCTTCCTTTCCAATCCTTGTTGATACTGGCATCAAATTCTATTATCTGTAAGGTAATATAATATATAACATGTGAAAAAATATTACAGTATCTAAATTATAGCTAAATAATAATATTCTACTCTACATATTACATATATGAGTATCATATAATTATTTCGCATTGAGTGTATAGAAATAGAAATTGATAATAAAGTGAAAACTTACTTTAAAAGATTGCAGAAAGGATCCTTAAATACTCGAAATCACTGATCACTGATTCATTCTTTTTTTTATTTTTCCTCACATAATTTGCTATCCAAAAATAATAATCTCTCAGCACAAATATAATTTTACTTATACATATTACACCTGACTATTATATTAGAAGTGTATAGAAGTATTGTCTTTTGTCTAACTTTGAAGATCCAAATTTTTACTTTAATTAAAATGGTGGTGTCGTGTGCACATTAAATATGTAAGATCATATTGATACAATGACCGAAAAGACTCATATTTCTTACAACTGTGATAAAATTTTCGTCTTAATCCACACTTACAGTCGTCACCACTTGAACTGTCTATTTAGTATCACTATAACACCACAAAGACACTGGATTCCTATGGATTATATTGTAAACGTTGCAATTAGCTAAACACTAAACAGCGTCCATGTTCTAACGACCGGAAGACAAAAAATCTTTTTGGATCAGGTTAGCCTGCGTTCGGCGAGGAAAGGAAGTATTAATATGCATTAGCGGAAATATCTGGGTTAGAGACTAATCGAGATGGGTGCATTCGGCCGACACTCATCGGCCGCAGCCGCTTAGTACAATACTCGTGTATTGGTTGATTAATTCAAATGAGCCAATCATAAAGATATTTTACTTAGGAGTTAAGACCGCTGAGTATCGGCCGAACGCACCCATGCATATGTATGTTAGCAGCGCTATCAATCAACAGCATTCAGCATTTTTGAGGTGTCTTTTCCATATATGAATGCAGCTATACATTCGTACTATATTATATTTGAATTAGTACTTAACTAGCGGATAATATTTACTATTATATTTCAGAATTTTTATAATGTTTTGTGTTAAATTTACTATAATGAATTGAGTTTTTACATTTAACTGAAATGTCCAAAAATAGTTATGTAAATATACATTAATATAATCAATTTTCTTGTCAATTTACATGCAATTATGAAAATTACTATAATTACGTAATTTTAACGAGAAATATTGTATTTTTACAATGAAAATAAAAGCGAAATTACAAGTAAATTGTAAATTTACTAAATTTAGTAAAATCTCTAAAATTCTGTTTTTTACCATTAAAATAGTGAAGATTTTACAATTATTCGAATGTAAATTCTCATATATATTTTACAGTGCGGCTGAACCCCCAATGTAGGTTTTTTTTTAGTTCTTTTGAATTTCAAATCAAGGCACACAATTTAATCGATAATTATTCATACGATTTTATTATTCTTAGATATAGATACAGCACACAGCGCGAGACGCTAATTCATTCATCCCACTCTCATCGCGTAACGTCGACGACTCCTCTTCTTCCTCCTCACTATCACTCGTCTCGTTCTCGGCAATTTTCGGAGTTACTCGGGTTTCTCTTGTCCCAATCCCACACTCTTAATTGTGACGTTTTTAATGTTGATAATAGTTCTGCAGGAAATAATGATAGCATAACTTCTGATATTATCTGTCCTGCAGAATTATAGTGCGATAATGTTATTACAATGTGTGACGTTATCAATTCTGAAGCAATGGCTACAGAAGACGATAATATTACTGTCTTATGTGACGTTATCAACAAAAATGAAATGATTTTACGAAATGATAATGTTACCGCTTTTTGTGATATTATCAATAATAATGAAGCCATTTCAGGAAAGGATAATGTTACTGTCATATGTAACGTTATTAATAATAATGAAATAGTTTCAGATGCTACTATAACTTGTGGCGTTGTTTATGAATCTGAAAATATTTCAGGAAACGATAATGTTGCTATGGATTGTGACGTTATTTGTTACGATAGCATAAGTTCTAGAAGTGATAATGTTACTACAAAAGGTGACGTTATTATAAAGTGTAGTAATGCTGCAGACCGAAACGTTAGCAGCAGTAATTAAGCTTCCAGTACAGGCTATTTAAGTTTATCAAATACTACATCAATTATTGAAGATGTAGCATTGATGAACGAGAGTCAAAAATGCATACAAGAGATATCAAATGCTCAAAACGATCGACGGACAGTCGATTTTGTTTATGTATTTTCTGAATTGCAAAAAGTCTTTGAAAAACATAGTAAATCAAATAACTGTGCATTCAAAGACTGGCAATTGGTAAAAATACGTAAGCAAGGACTTCTGACCCAATTTTTCTTTAAATGCAACAAATGCTATGTAAAAGAAAGTGTTTGGTCAGAGTCTATAGAAAACACGAACATCTTAGATGTAAATATGGCAACTGTCTTAGGATCAGTTGCTTCTGGAATTGGTCATTACCAATCACAACAATGTCTAGCAGTG
The DNA here is from genome assembly GCF_024137725.1 of Prorops nasuta. Classification (NCBI taxonomy): domain Eukaryota; kingdom Metazoa; phylum Arthropoda; class Insecta; order Hymenoptera; family Bethylidae; genus Prorops; species Prorops nasuta. The sequence goes on along the minus strand of NW_027116821.1, from coordinate 734,618 downwards.
ATAAACGTGACCAGTATGGCAAAGCAAACTTATATTAAGTATATGGCACGTGTCGTGGAACTATTTCACGAAACTGCCATTGATAAAATGAAAAAAGCCGGTGATGTAGAACGCCAACTGGATATTGAAAAAGGCAATGTCATAAATGGTATTCCGTTTATCACTGTTATCCTAGATGGAAGCTGGATAAAAAGATCTTATGGCATGACTTATGATTCTCTATCAGGAGTTGCTACTATAATCGGTAACGTAACCGGCAAAGTACTTTTTGTCGGCATACAAAATAAATTCTGTGCTCTCTGTAGTTTCTATCAAGCAAAAGGTTGTAGTCCACGACCACATACCTGTTTTAAAAATTTTGATAGAGGCACAAATTCCGCTGCTATGGAAAGTGACGCCATAGTGGAAGGATTTCGATGTAGTATCGAATTGCACGGAATGATTTACAAAACATTTATCGCCGATGGTGATAATAATGTTCTTAAATCGATTCTTGATAATGACCCATACAAGGATTATGGAGTTATTGTTAATAAAGTTGAGTGCAGCAACCATCTGTTTCGAAATCTGTGCAAGAAATTGACAGAGGTTTCCATAATGTCGCACCCAAACGCGTTAGGAGCAAAGAATTTTTCGGAATTCGGAAACTTTTGAAGGAAAAAGTTCTGAAATTTCGAAAAATGATTGAGGAAGCTGTAGCATTTCGAAGCAATGGAAATATTGCTGAGGAAGAGAAGGCAGGTTTGTTACACAAGGACATAATGAACGTAACAAATCACCTTTTCGGACATCATTCAACTTGTAAGGGTCGAAGTTATGAAAAAGACTGCGATGCAATGAACGATATCAATAAAGTTCATTTGCTACGTTTGCATGGGTTATATGCAAAAATCGAAGATGCTCTGGAATATCTGAGCCATCATTCGGAAAGTCTTTTGCTTCGAGTTACAAATAATCAAGTGGAATCACTGAATGCAATTATTTGTAAAAAAGTCGCCGGCAAAAGAATAAATTTTGGTGCAAAGGTCAGTATAATGCCAGAGTATATGCGGTTATATTGCAGCATAATACCCAGCAAGTACTTTCCGAAGTACATAAACATGCTGGTAAAACAATTCCTTCCGCTGTTTTAACGCTTGAGAAACAGCGACAGGCTAAAGTAGCGAGTACTCGAGCCTATAAAGCAAAAGAAGGAAAAAAAAATAGTGGCAAATGGTTCGTAAATGATAAGAAATTTTACAGACTAAACGCAAAAAGGCCTGATCTCGATGAAACGGTTTACAATAGGGAACGCGAGATTCTACTTGATTAACTAACAGAAAATCAAGTAAATTCTTGTGATATTGAAATCGCAACGAGAAATCAAGCCAAATCCGATTTGTGTATGTCTCTAAGAAAAAATATGTTGACGGCATCCAATTTCCGACCAATATGTCGCAGGCGTCCAACGTCTTGTGCGACTTTAATTAAAAAGATTTTGTTGCCCTCGTTCATTGATAACGTGGTATTGCATTATGGTCAAGAAAATGAATCTAATGCAAGAAAACAATTGGAAACGATATTAAATAAATGTATTCGCATTTGCGGATTATTTATTGATAACGAGTATCCATACTTGGGAACATCACCTTATGGATTGATAGATGACGATGGGCCAGTTGAGATAAAATGCCCATCGTCAGCAGAAAGTATGTCAGCGGAAGGTGCTCTAGAGTCGTTACCCTCGTGGCGCGCAGTCCTTCGAAAGAATAATAATGGATATCAAATGAATAGAAATCATATTCATTATTATCAGGTGCAAGGACAATTACATATAACGCGTCGAGAATATTGCGTCTTTGCGATATGGACACCCAAGAGTATTTTTTGGACGCGAGTAAGCAAATACGATGTATAACGAAGTTCCCCGTTACGTATACGTGATACCGAATAAACAATATAAAAGCTACCGAATAGTGGATATTATTAATCCTTATGTTACCGACTCGTGAGATAGGCTCACGAGTGGATTATAGCTAACATCAAGGATAGACCCCGTTGACAGGCAGAGGCCCAGATGAAAAGACCGGCGCTCCAGTAAACGATGTCCAGGTTATCCTGAGAAGTAAGGCAGGGCCATGCCAAACAATCCAGGCAACCTGAGATAAGGAGAAGCGGCCTCGGGGAGTCCTAAAAAGAATGACTGTGTATTGGAGATTGGAGTCTCGGCACGAGCGGTCTGGTCCACTCAGGCTGTCTCGCTCCCACTCTCTGCTCTGTCCTACCTCCAGCCGAGGTCGATAGGTAGCCACGGTCACGGCGAGCGCTCTCACTCCTGATTTGGGACCCGTGTAAGTAGTGGTAGCTAGGCGGTTCCTGTGACAAGGGGGTGAGGGGAGTGCGGGTGTGCGGGGGGAAGTGTATCTGTGACATGCTGGTGAGGAGAATGCGGATATGCGGGGGGGGGGGGGGGGAAGTGTCTTAAGAGCTGGGGTGTATTGGGTGATGAGGGGGAGTGCGGTGGTGCGGAGGAAGTGCCTTGGCTGTGGGGAGTGTGTGTGAGAGAGAGAGAGAGAGAGAGAGAGAGAGAGAGATCCCTCTCACCCTCTTTTTCTCTCTTAGTCTCTCACCCCTCTCCCATCACCATAGGGCCCGGATGGTTAATTATCCTACGGGTCCACTAGTTCCCTAAGGGGTACCCCCTCTCCCATGACTTTTGGGCCCGGATGGTTAGTTATCCTACGGGTCGACTAGTTTCCTAAGGGTTACCCCTCTCCCATCACTCTAGGGTCCGGATGGTTAGTTATCCTGACAGTTACCCAGAGAACTTTTTTTGTATATTAGTTAGTGGAGGAAAAAGTTCCAATTTTCTCCACTAGGTGGCGATCATGAAAATTACTGGGGCAGCTACACCGCTAGGGGTCCTCACCATCTTACAGACTACCATTTTTTCTTAGGCCTGCCCTCGGAGGGGCTTTTCTCCCTCCACATACTTATCCTAGACCCTCCCACTATTTTCCTACTGTGGACCCACCATTTAATTTGATTTCACATTTTCTTAAACCGTGAACACTAGGTAGATTTTTTTTCTTTTACAAGTTAGTAATAATTATAAATTGAAAAAATATGCGAATTAGCATTGCTATTATTTTAGGATGTCCTACGGACAATATATTACAGGAAATGATTGAATTGTTTCATTTGAATTTCTTTGAAATAAATGACCGAGAGCCACAAGATATGTTGGATATAGATGATAAGTTATTATAGATAACCTCATTATACATTTTTTTGAAAATCGTCTAATTTTTTTGTTTTTATCAATAGTGTTATGCTTCTTACAAATGTTTTTAAGAAATATCAGGGAAATTGAGGAAGGAGGACATACGATTGACGATTCGTATACGTGATCGGAGGAGGAAGAGGAATAGATTCATATGTTAACAAAAATTTAATTGAATGAGATATAATGTTACAACTTGTAAATAATGAAACAAGCGAATCTATTAAAATTTTGTTTAAAACTAAAGTCAATGTTATTCTTGAAAACTTCCCTAATACTCTCTAACCATTTTACTCCCCTCTCAACCGACCTCTACGCCATTGAAGGGACATTTTCCCTTCACGTACCCATTCTAGACCCTCTTACTATTTTCCTCCTATGGGTCCTTCTTTTAATTTCACATTATACCTTTCTTGAACCTTGGATACAGATTCCTTTTTTCTTACACAAGCTGTCGAAAAATATAATGTGAAAAAATATGCAGTATCAAATGGTTATTAATTTAGCGTATAGACAGAATTCTCCAGTAATTCCTATAATTACAAGAATAATGGGTGAAATTATGCAAAATTCATCACGAGTGGTAAATGAAGAAACAATCCAGACGGATGGAATGAAATATGAAAATAGTAAGTTATTATAAATGAAATTGTTTCATACATTATTCTAAAATTTGATGGTTTTTACATTATCATGCTGTATGCAAATGTTGATGAGCGGTATCAGAATGATTGAGGTAGAGGCAGGGGTAATTCCGCAGGAAGAGGAGGAGGAGCAGGAGGAGGAGGATGAGGAGACAACGATGGAGGTAGCAAGGGCAGAAGAATAGCTTTATATTTTAAAATATTATATGTTAAAACTCTTTTTAGTTATATATATTGAATAAAAGTAATGTTAAATCTTTTGAATATTGAATAAAAATTACTGTAAGCATATTATAAGTGAATAGATTATTCATTACATCATCCTGCAAGCATGCTCTACATGTCACATAGTTAACAGACATTATTTTTCCTTTTGCGAAACAATAGGGAGTGGAATTCTAGGGACCACCCAATGTTCCTCCTGTGAGCTTTCCCAGGGCTCTCTAAAACTGGCCCGATACCTTCTGACCATATTTTACCCTCTTAACCAGCCTCTAGCTATTTTTTTCGACTTTTCTCACAAACAGACCAGACAAATGAGCCCACGTGCTAAACAGAGTCACAGTGTGAAGTAAGATTGTCAAGAAGCCATTGATGCGCTCGATACTTTCTGGCCATATTTTACCCTCTCAACCAGCCTCTAGCTATTTCTTCGTGACTTTTCCTCCCTCAAGCAGACCAGACAAATCATTCAGCCTCTAGCTATTTTTTTTCTCAAGACTTTTCTCACAAGCAGACCAGACAAATGAACCCACGTGCTAAACAGAGTCACAGTGTGAAATAAAATTTCAAGAAATCATTGATGCGCTCGTAAATTTTAAGCTGCACTCAGGATACGTCCATAAGAAGCTAGTATTCCCCACACAAGTAATAATGAACGTATATCTCACGACTCGTTTCTAAATAATGAAAAGTTTATATTTTAAACTGTCATTACTTTATCTGAGGAATGTGACTATCTTTACCATCTAGTACGTGTTATGACACGTTTGAATTAAATATATTTGTTTTAGATGACAGTTATTTGATCTGAAGAACGTGTATCTCACGACTCGCTTTTAAACAATGAAAAGTTTATATTCTAGACTGATGTTACTTTATCTAAGGAACGTGTATATAATTAAATGGATTCATTTGTTTTAATTAACAACTACTTGATCTAAAGGCTACATGTATCAACACGTTTAAAATAATGACTTCTCTTTGAAATCTACAATCATGAGAGAATAACCTATCACAAATTTCGTTCGCCTGCAACACTTCCCCTACTCTCAATTTCCAATAAGTGTGTATATCTTATCCCTTCCTACGATATTATTCAAAGTCACCCACGCTAGCAATTACGAAATTTCATTCAGTCTCGATTAGAAGCGTGTAGCAGTCGAAAGTTCAAGTCTGTAATGCTGCAGTCAGAATATTTTATTGTGGTGTAATATCAGTATTGAAGTTTCAAGCAGTGCAAAGTACCAGTGTCACGTTGCAGACAGAATAGTTTTTTATTATCACGTAATTGTCGTAGAAAATCTTTAGAAGGTAAGAATTATTTTTTCTTTTTACGTTAATCTCTTTTCTTAATATTATTTTATTATTGAAATAGATTTAACTAAGATTAATTTTTTATTTTATTATAGAAATGGATTTAACTAAGATTAATGAACTAGCAACTGTAGAACCAAAAACTTTTATAAAGCTGAATACTTTGGAGATTGGGGGGTCATACCGAATAACTGAATTATCGAAAATTAAAACCAAATATGGAGAGATAATAATAGCAAAGCTGGTTACGAAGGAATGGTTCTTCTTGCCTGCGAGGATGATGGCATTACTGGAAAAACCAGAACAATTCAAGAATTTTCAAGATGCAGCTTCAAATCAAATATTAACATTCACGTATCATGGTGGAAATTACAATAATATGACATTTGCAATTGTTAGTCAAATTTCAAAAGATTAATTTAGAAAACATTTGTAAGGAATGATTTAAATACAAAATAAATGATTATTATATCTTATTTATTATTTGTTCCTTCATTATAATAACAAGCTTAACTATAGTCTATTAGCGATTAACTTACATTTCTAACAATACTTGTAAGCGAGTTATATTCAACAATTTTATCATGTATAGTTAAACAAAACGCAGTAGTATTACTTGGAACATTTCTAGTACAATCAATCTCGATTTTAACGTCAACAGTGCCCGATTTTATAGATTCATTTTGATGCGAACAATCGATGACGAAGAGAGGACCGTATTCCACAAAGTTTTTGTAATTAAGCGTTGGTTTCGACTGTTTTTCTCCTGCATAATATGAATGGGTAAATGTAAGATACATATCCTATAGTACAGAATAACGGTTTTTTCGCTATCACTATCAATTCGGTCATATGGATAAAATTCTGAATTCAGATAGACTTTAATATCACGAACAAAACTATCATCGAAGTCAAGCACCTTCATATGCTGCGTATTCTTCTTATTTCTTCTAAATGCTAGAATAACGTATTTGAGGCTTCTCCAATTGTGTTGCAGCTTTTACAGCCCACAAATGCCTCTGTGTTTCTGGTAGAAGCGGGTATTCGTAGAGTTCCCAGGATCGAAAAGCCATGGTGAGGCTTTTGTTTTAGTTGATAATACATAGAAATTGAAGTTTTGTGTATTCATTCAATGATATATGAGGAATTCTCCATTGCACTTTTTGAACATCAATTTTGGAGTCGGTGATTTTCGTTGAAGAGTATATCGAATTCGTATCATTACGCGCTCGAATGAGAACGAGCTCATGACGTGCATTTATTATGACTCTTCTATAATCTTCACAAAACCCCAACAGCATTTTCAGTGGTACGCAAAAATTGAAATATTTCGTAGGCTTATAATCTGATAGATACCATCCTGAATGGCGTAGACTCGTACTCTCCTCCCCAGTCAGGGAAATGAGATTCTTCATGGAAATGGTAATACCCACATTCTTACTACGGTCAATCTCAATACCATTCAATTCATAGCGAATTTCATCGAACAAGAATGCCATGGAATTGCAGTCAAGTCCCACAGTACCTTCAGCTGTTGCAGTTGAAATACGAGTACCCTCGATTAATTTTCCTTCTATGTAAAGGTAACTCTCACATGGTAGAAGAATTAAATCTTGCTGTTGTATTGGAATTCGAATTTCGTCACTATTTCCCAATGATGCATTTGCATACGGATTGTAAGCATGTATTTCCATTATAGTAATGCGATTGTCGTACACAGGTTGTGCGGTTACGTCCAACAGGTCCGTCTTTATTTCTGACCTTGAAACCCAGTGATTGAAGAAAGGCTATATTTTTTCTTAACTGTTGGACTGATGATAGGCTCATCTGGTATCGGTGATTTATAAGTATTCTTGTAAATTAGCATTTTCTAATGTGTAATCGAATTGTAATTTCTTCCCCACCGAAATTTACAAGACGGTTTTCCTGATCGAGAATGCGCAAGGTAAGACGGTCAATTACTTTCACAATGACTGGCAAGTAAATGAGGTTTTTCGGTGTTTCCGAGATTTTATAGCCAGGTGGGACGTTTGGAAAAAATTCATGTATAACATGTTGAGGTTTGCCGTCTGTATATGCACCAGCAGTAATATTACATTCAATTCGTAAAATATTGACCCTAATAATGTCTATGGGCTGGTCTGATTCGGCTAGAGTGTTCAGCTGAATAATTCGATCTGACGAAAAACCCAATAAAGAGCCTATATTATTAGGTTTTGTAAAATCAATCAGATATTTACACTTTATTTCACTATTCAACGTATTATTATTAGCACGTAGAATAATAACATCTTCATTATCCACCTCATGCATCAATGTACGCAAAAGATCATTTATAGCACTCAGCTCATAACAACCTGTAGGTATAGTCAGATCTTCGGTATCGTAGTAAAACTTATTGTTCGACTCGTCAACATTAGCGATTGAATTGAAGCTCTGAAAGTCTACGAGTCCAAGTTCATATTGCCCCTCCTGATGATTGATCGGTGGGAAAAAATCTGTCTCCAATATGGACTCGCGGTCAGACAGCGAAAACCGTTAAAGACATTGTTCACGTAGAAACTTGACACACAACTGACCGCATATCCTTGTATCATACCATTGATATTGATCGTGGTTGTAGTAGATTATAGCAGAAGGACCAAAATAATCTAGAAGTTCAATTGGAGGTTTCAAATTTCCGAAGGAGTTGAAATACTTTACGTAATTATTACGTTTAACGTAGGCAACCCAGTGTGTACCAGAACCTTTTTCTTCGTCAAGATTCATGATTGCACACTCATTGCATAGTACGGTTTGTGGTAGAGATGTGCGCATAAAGACTCCTCGAAAATGTAGTATATCCTGACATGCATGTAATAATAGAATATTACTAGTAGCTCCAGATTTCGGAAGGTTGCTTATTTTTTTTTGCGAGGTTTTTTTCCTCCTTTTCAAACCCTCTCCCTTTCGCCCGTAAGGGGATAAGTATAAACCATGTCCACGCCTGCCTTCTATTAAACGATTGTGACGCTGTATCTCTTCCAATTGTCTCTTGGATGCTTTCGCATCGTTTACAGCTTTTGTTACACCTGCTGCGCTCCCAGCTAATGCGCCCACTGCACTCAACAGTGGGAGCAGAGGTAATAAACCCCCCCCCCCCCCGTTTTATTTGTGAGTAAATTGCTTTTTCCTCAATAAACCTCCTCGTTTCTTCGGTACACAAATTTTTCTTTTCTTCATGCTTCTCCCATGCACTTGTAGGCCTAAGCCAAGTTTTCGTTTTACATTCATGGATACCCAGACTGCTGCTGCAGCTGCTCGTTCACGTAAAGATGAGTCACTAGCAGTGATACGCTTTCGTGCACGCTGTGCAAGAACTTTATCAGCCTGGTGACGTGGTGGCAGATCGTTATATATTGAATATGCGATATCGTGTTCACGGCAGGCTTCGTCTAGAGGATTTATACCCGGATCACCACGTGCTAACCGTTCCCGAAGTCGAGTACCTGGTCCGCAATAATTGTAACCAGGTATGTGTACTTCGAACGGTAATTTATTCAGTATTTTAATGAAAAAAGTTCCACAACCGTAGCTTACCATGTGGAACTTTCTTTCTGTTTCTCGCACAGAGTTTGCTGACAAGCCCAGCAATCTTTTATTGAAGGGGGCGGTCCATCAATGTGATCTGTATTAGGTAGATTATGATGTTTAAAACACCAGCGATATTGTTGTACTTCAGGATCTGCGCGAATGTGTTCAGGCAATTTATTCCAAACCTCTTGAATACTACGCGGAAAGTACTTTAAAAGTAAAATTTTCGGTATGTATTCAAACTGCTCAGCGGTTAATTCTTCCAAACTTGACACATCTAACACTAATATCGGCATGATGAGAACTGATCAAACAATTCATTTCATTCCTATAAATAGGTTGTATGACCACAGAGTTTTCAGTCATGGACTTCGTAAAGCAGCCGCTCGGTATTCGTGTTTCTAATATAGATTACCGAACAATCGATAAATGTATGAGACGTCGCGGACCTCTACTCCCATAAACCATACGCTGTATAGTTTGTGGCCCTTCAAATTGTGGAAAAACAAATGTATTGCTGAGTCTTATAGAAAGCCCTCAGGGTGTGAGATTTGAAAACCTATACGTTTATTCAAAATCGTTGCAGCAACCAAAATGTCGATACTTGGAGCGACTATTATCGGATAATGAAGAAATTAGTTATTTCCAATTTTCTAATAACAGTGAGGTTATAAAAGTAGCTGAAGCACTACCAAATTCAATTTTCATATTTGATGATGTTGCAACCGATAAGCAAGACAATATAAGAGACTACTTCTCCATGGGTAGACATTCTAAGATTGATTGCTTTTATCTTTGTCAGACTTATGCAAGGATACCAAAACATCTAATACGTGATAATGCAAATTTTTTAATTATTTTTAAACAAGATGGAACTAACCTAAAACATATATATAACGAATATGCAAATACAGATATGGCGTTTGAAAAATGTTGTGAATTGTGTTCAAATTGTTGGAAGCGTGATATGGATTTTTAGTAATTGATAAAGACAGTGCAATGCAAAATGGACGATATCGAAAGGGTTTCAATAAATATGCTGTGATTAAAGAGTGATGTTAATGGTCAAAAGTGTTAGTTTAACCTTGAACGTTTAACACGTCTATATATTGAATAGAGAATAGCTTTACAAAATGAGGGAGAAAAAGCTTCTAAAGAAGATTGCTGAGGCAAGTGAAGTAATTCGTCAAAAATATCGCGCACTCAAATCAGACAGAGTAATGATGGAAGACAGTTTAAATGAAACTTTGAAACCAATAGTTGAATTATTAAAGAAGCTCACCGAAAATAATCAAGCAATTTTTGTTGCACCGAAACATGAGATGAAAATGGAACCTATAAAGAGATCTGTCTCACACGAGGAATCTTTCATAATTCCGATGAAACAAAAAAATTCTTATCCCACATCGACTCCACAACGGAAAGATTTCATAGGTAGCTCCAGAATTAACGTTCAAGATCAATCATCGGATGATGAGCAGGAATATTCACAGTCGCACGAAACACAGTACCTTTCTCTGGAAGATGATGATGATGAGGAGGAGGAGGAGGAGAAGGTGAAGAAGAATAATGAATATGGCACGCAAGATTTAGCGGAGCAAATAGAATTACCTGTGCATACATCCATCGAGGCTGTAAAAGATGCTAATCGAACTACGATAAAGTCTGATTCAATTGCATCCAAATATATAGGGTTGTTGACGAATAATGCTAAGGATAAAATTGACAGTAATTTTGGAGTTAAGTTAGATAAAGTGACGAATAAAATGTGGCTTGCGAAATGTGCTTTTAATGTTGATGATTACAGTAATTTTATTATTATCGATAAGGAGTATTATCCTGGCACGAAAGGTCTATTTGAATTGATCTTCATGAAAGAACCTGAAGACTATACTAAAGATGATTTAGATACATTTAAAAGTATTCTTTCTCAAACTAATGTGCACAGAGCAGATAACATTAGTACAGGAAAGCTTCGTGGGAATAAGGGGCATAAATGGAAGAAAATAATTAGTGAATTATTTCCACCGAAGACAAAACTTGTACAAGGCAAGGGATATATGCGTGTTAATAATAATCCAGTAAGCTATGTACATTGGAACGATCCAAACGAACTGGTCGAGCGATTAAAACTTTTAATTGCATCATCTGCTGCTGGTCATACGAATCACCATAATGAGATACAGTCAATAATTGAGGAGCTCCATGAAGAAGGTATCATCTTATAAATGAGATTGCAGTTTCAAGATTTTCTCAGTTCAACGTGCTACTTCACTATGACAATAAGTAAATTTGGAGCTGGTTTCAATACTGGTAAAGTGAGAAATTATTTCCACAAAATTGATGATGATACGTTAAAGTTTGATAAATATAAGAATGCATTTAATGCCAAGAAGAAAATAATTTCAAACTTGGGATCTGATGTTACTGATGTGACAAGTGCGGTGAATATCAGTGTTCTGATGAGTAATTTGACAACTCTGCGTGCTAGCTTTACAAAAGAAATGAATGAATATAGTGTGAAGCTGAACGAATATGTATTAAAGTGTGAAATTCTTGAGGAAAAACTTACAACTCTGTTGAAAAAACGTATCGATGAAATTGATGAAAGAATCGAAAAATTGAATGATAAAATCGAGCATAATAGTGTGGTATGTCTAGAAAAAGGTCTACTTTATTCCTCGTAACGTACAGTTTTAAATTTACAGAGGTCTTAGCTAGGCAACGGGTTATTAGAGACTGCCTGTTGAATTAGGCAGCTCTAGCCTTATTGTCAACAAACATACATACATACATGCATACTCGTGTCTATCGCTCGCATACTACAACTCGGCCGTCCTGGCTTGGCGACTGTCCTCAGGCGCGGTGTCTTCGTCGCTAATACAATCGCTCTCGTAATGCATCCAGGGTTTCATGTACTCTGCCATGGTGATGGTTTCCATAGGACCTTCATGCTCACCAACTTTCTTCACCATATAACGGTCGTTCCTTAGCACTTTCGTCACCTCGTAGGGGCCTAAGAATTTGGCTGCAAGCTTTAGTCCGGGCTGCTGTTGTGTTCGCTTGATAGCTACCAAACTTTCAGACTCGTATGAATGAGCCCTTTTCCGTTTTTTATCAAATCTTAATTTATTACTTCTTTGCACAATTAAAATATTTTCTCTAGCATTCTCACGTAATCTATCACGTTCCCTCGTAAACATTGCAGTCCACTCTTCGCGAATCATCTGTACGACATCAGGATTCTCTTTTAGCCTAGGGTCTGTGCCAAACAGTAATTTAAATGGAGACACTTTAGTGCTTCTAGAAGGTGTCGCGATTAAGTACTTTTGTGCTATGTCCAAGTATTTATACCATTCGTGATGTTTGGCCAAAGACAACTTTGATAATAAGGGTATAAGCGTACGATTAACTCGTTCCACCTGCCCGTTAGATCTAGGTGTCCCGGTAGTTATTAGAATATGTCCTATATTTTCATCCTTACAATATTCGTGGAATTCGTGAGAGGTAAACGCCGATCCACGATCGGATATTATTATCCTGGGATTACCAAAAAGGGTCGACTGTTTTTTGAGATGGTCTATCACCTCTACGGCGCAGGTTGTCTTAGTGGCATACAACCAGACAAACTTGGTAAATGCGTCAATAACGACGAGTATATGCTTATAATTTTTTCTTGTGCTAGGGAGTGGCCCTAGGTGATCAATGTGGTACAAATCCAACGGTAATTCGCCTTTGTCAATTGAATTTAGGAATCCTTCCTGCTTCCCTTGTTTTTTAGCGGCCAGGATACAGTGGACACAATTTCGAATAATCTTCTCGATCCTTCCTCGCGCGTTTTTCACCCAATAGTCTTTATTCAACAGTGCCTCAGTTTTGTTAACGCCGAAGTGTCCTAATTCATGTACGTTTCTAATTATCTGAGACTGCATAGCTCTAGGTACGGCAAGTAGCCAATCGCCATCTCTCTCCTTAAATAAAAGGCCATTTCGTACTACAAAACCGTTGACCGTGCCTTCGCTAGCTTTCGAAAATAGTTCTATAAACTCCCGATCCTCGCGCTGTGCTCTTTTCAACTGCGTAATTAATCCGTCCTCGACGTTGATCTGCATACACGTGGGCAAAGGACTCCGGCTCAGCGCATCCACGTGACACATATTTTTCCCGGGTCTATGCTCGATGGTATATTGAAAATCTTCCAGATATAAAGCCCATCTAGCTACCCTAACACAAAGGTCCCCTTTTTTCTTGAGTGTCAGCGCGAAAGCCTGACAGTCAGTTACTATTTTAAATGGAATACCCAAGAAGTACACTCGAAATTTTTTCAAGGCTTTTATTATTGCTAACGCTTCTAATTCGTAGCTCGTATAACGTTGCTCGGCCGGAGTCGTTTTCCCGCTGGCATAGTAAACTGGATGGAACGCTTGATCTACATTATCTTTCTGCATTAGTATGGCCCCGAATCCAAACATACAAGCATCTGTGTGTAACTCGGTCGCTGCCTTCACATTATACAGACGGAGTACAGGCTGAGCAATCAAAATATTTTTCAACCTTTCAAAGGCAAGTCTTTCGTCGATATCGAACTTAAACTGAGCGTTACCTTTAACTAAGTTACTTAATGGCCTAGCAATTATTGAATAATGTGGTACAAATTTTCTAAAATATCCCGTTAAACCTAAGAAACTCTGTATCATTTTAATTGTCGTGGGCTCGGGGTATTTCAGCAGAGCATCGATCTTTTTAGGAGATGGACTAACACATCCGTTTTCTATTACATGTCCTAGATACTCAACTTTCCTATGCAGGAAACGACATTTTTTCCAATTAATCATTAGCCCGTATTCGCTGGCTACGCTGATTACTTCCTTGAGCCCTTTTAGCCCGCTGCTCAGGTCGATCGAAGGCACAATCACATCATCCATATATACCAGTACGATTTTCCGGGAGACCAATTCTTGAAATACGGCATTAATGAATCTTTGAAACACAGCAGGCGAATTACATAATCCGAATGGTACCTTCAAAAACTCGTAATGCCCGCCCGATACAATGAACGCTGTATAATGCCTACTCTCTTCGCTTACCGCAACATGGAAGAATCCGCTTTTTAAATCTAAGGTACTAAAAAACTTCGCCTCCTGCAAGGAGTCTAGTTGGTCCTCTATAAGAGGTAGCGGGTATCGGTCTTTTATGATTTTCCTATTTAATTGTCTGTAGTCTACGCAAAGTCTACTAGAGCCGTCCTTTTTTTTAACCAGTACAACCGGACTAGCATACTCGGATACCGATGGTTGAACAATACCATCCCGAAGCCATTCGACAATTTGAGCGTTAACAATGTCTCTTTCTGAACCGGATAGTCGTCTTGGTCTTTGATGCACAGGTTCTTCGTCCATTAGTATTAATTTCATCCGAACATCAACGGTTCTTGACCTAACCGGTTTATAATTTGTAACAAGGTTTTCTACACTATCTCTTATACACTCATTATTTCCTATATGCGACAGGTCTATTTCGTTTTCATCATCAACATCGTTTATAACTAATATTTCAGCAAAAGCGGGGTCTACGTCTGGATGCCGACTGAGGCGCCAAATGGTAATTTTCCCTTTCTCTAAATAAATCCTGACGTTATTCAGAAAACTAGTGCCAATTATAATGTCATTCGTTAATAATTCATCTTCGACTACATGGAAAGTTATAACATAAGAACAATTATCAATAACTACGGGTACATCACATTTACCGATTGCTTTAAAATTTTGCGAGCCGATTCCTCGAAACTTGGTATCCACCGGCACTAACTCCGCTATATCTAGTTTACTATAGAGATTTGAACGCATAAGACATAAGTCGCTACCTGTATCGATCAACGCATCGATCTCACAGCCGCACACTCGTATCGCTTTTAGAGATTTCTTATGGTTTGTAGCATCTACCGCGTTTACCATTTTTTCGCTACCCTTCTGTATTTTTTGCGAACATTTTGATGCTATATGACCGAAATTATTACATCGAAAACATTTAACGCCCTTGCCTTTGGCTGGACATGAGACGCTTACGTGTCCTTGCTCTCCACAGTTAAAGCATGATTTACCCTGCGATGATTCCTTCTTATGGTTCCTTGCAGGCCTTGATTGCTCTTCATCTTGGGTTGACCCCGGTTGCCTGTTTGGGCGGAGAGTAACCTTTTCGAAAGCCGCAAGCAATGCAGCTCTTGTTTTGAAGTTCTGTATTCTCGCCTGGTCACGTAACCACGGATTCGATATCCCTTCGATCACGTATTCAATTATTTCATCGTCATCGACGGGTACTTGATTCGCCAAAATTATTTTGTCATGGAAATATTCACTAAATGGTTCGTTCTGTCTCCACGTTCGGCCTTCAAATTGCTTACGTGCCGCTACCTTTCCTGTGACCTGAGGGAACTGTTTTTCCATTTCCATGAGCAACTCCTCAATCGTCATAGTGATATGAGTTGGTTTTGAGTGTAACCAGTCAAGAGCACGTCCCTTTAGTCGGGAGGCTATTAGAACTCTTGTCGTATTAGCATCGATATCATAGGTTGCCCTTAATAATACAACTTATCTTTTCCACCTAACAAACGACTCTCCTTGTCCATCGAAATAATTCAAAAGATCGGCTATGGCATTTACGCTGATTTTGTGCGGCTTGCTTTCTGCTTCAAATCTTCCATCGACTCCCATCCGGTTTCTGTTCACATCAGCATTCCCTCTCAACAAATTTATTTCGCGCCGGGCAAGCTCCAATTCGCGCTGCACTAACTCACTTTCTTTTCGAATTAACTCTAGGTCTCGCTGTAAACCTGTAATTGATGCCGTTGCGTCGATTTCCGTCATCCTTTCGACATTTGTATTAAGTGTTGTATTCTCGCTGGCCTGGTTCGCCGGCACGTCTTCTGTATTTACTCTCGTCCTTACATCTTCACCAATTCTGGTCGTCGTCCTTTCTTCGGCATGTCCGTTCGTCGTTACGTCTTCGTCTCGAACAACTGCGCCACCATTTTGTTCTCTTATTCCGCTAGAGATACGCGTCCATTCCCCTGTTGGATCAATCGACATCAGTCTCGCAACTAATTCCGCCTTGTTTCCCGTTGACGGCCTATTGAACTCCTTCAGCTTATTTTTTAATTCCACCACTGTAAATTCATTCGGATTTCGAGACACCACCGACATTTCGCTTATCTCAATCCCGGCTGAGCCCCCAAAATTTGTGGTATGTCTAGAAAAAGGTCTACTTTATTCCTCGTAACGTACAGTTTCAAATTTACAGAGGTCTTAGCTAGGCAACGGGTTATTAGAGACTGCCCGTTGAATTAAGCAGCTCTAGCATTATTATCAACAAACATACATACATACATGCATACTCGTGTCTATCGCTCGCATACTACAATAGTTACAAATTGACAGGATCTAAATAAGAGAAGAAAGCGTTATTCTATATAAAAGAGATTGCAGTTTCATGATTTTCGCAGTTCAACGTTCTACTTCACTATGACAATAAATAAATTTGGAGCTGGTTTCAATACCGGTAAAGTGAGAAATTATTTCCACAAAATTGTTAATGATACGTTAAAGTTTGATAAACAAAAGAATGCATTTAATGCCAAGAAGAAAATAATTTCAAATTTAGAATGTGATGTTACGGATGAGACAAGTGCGGTGAATATGGCTGCTCTGTTACGTAATTCGATGACTGTACGTGATAGCTTAATGAGAGAATTGTTTGAATACAGTGAGAAGCTAACTCACTATTACCTAAAATCAAGAGACACGGTAGTGTCTCGACGGCAAGTACAGAAAAAAGTAGATAATGACATGTATTGTGACCATGTACTTTTTTAAGATAGTACATGTTCACTAAAAAGATATATATATATATCTATCTATAGAACATTGAGGCATATTATGGTCATATTATCAAGGCCATAATATCATGTCATATACGGTTGGCCTACCTATCATCCGAAATATAGTATAAAGTTCGATGATTGATAGGTCATAAAGTAGAGTAACGATCGTGGCCCATAAGTCGTATGTTAAATGGGTCTAACGAACTACGGCCTTCCGCGGCTCCCGAATATTCAAGTTGAATTTTCGGAAGAAGTCAGACCTTGGATCTGATTGGTAGTACCAATAGCTTAATCGGCTCCGCCAATTAGATTTAGAGTTACGAAGAGTTGGGGATAGGGGACCAACAGCTCGTTGCTGGTGTCTCCCGATTTTTGCGACACTCGTTATTTAGTCCTGAAGAAGGTCGGACGTGATTTTCGGCAACTCGTATTCCGGAAAAGACGTAGTGAATAACTGTGGAAGCTGCTCTGCTCTGCTCCTCGCTGCTCTGCTCTGCTCTGCTTCGACCTGCTCTGCTCATCTCGGCTCTACGCTGCCTGACGCTGCTCTGCTCCGATCTGCTCTGCCCTGCTCTGCTCCGATCTGCTCTACTCTGATCTGCTCTGCCCTGCTCTGCTCCGATCTGCTCTGCTCTGATCTGCTCTGCTCCGATCTGCTCTGCTCATCTCGGCTCTACGCTGCCTGACGCTGCTCTGCTCCGATCTGCTCTGCTCCGATCTGCTCTGCCCTGCTCTGCTCCGATCTGCTCTGCTCTGATCTGCTCTGCTCCGATCTGCTCTACCCTGCTCTGCTCTGCTCGACGCTGCTCTGCGCTGTCCTGCTCTGCGCTGTCCTGCTCTGCTCTGCCCTGCTCTGCTCTGCTCTGCTCTGCTCCGATCTGCTCTGCTCCGATCTGCTCTGCTCTGCTCCGATCTGCTCTGCTCAGCTCTGCTCGACGCCGCTCCGCTCTGCTCTGCTCTGCTTTATCCTGCTCAGCCGTCGTTCTCCAGCTCCAACGGAAAAGGTTAGCGGGAGTCCCAGCTCCTAGAAATCCTTATATCACGAGTAAACTTCGGAAAACGCGCTTAATAGCCGTGAAATCGTCAAAAACCACGAATTACGAGTTAAACATACTCCCAAAGTGCGTGGATTGGGAATTAGGGACATAAATGAGAAATTGGAACAATAGTCTAATATCGAGAAACTTTGAGATTCGCTAGTAATTCAAGGACACCGTCGTCTTTGGGTTTTCGGATATGAAATGTACATAATTTTTATCTATAACTTACGTTAAGTCCTTTTATCGATTACCGTGTATATAATGTCGTATTAAAGTATTGTATTTTCCGAGAAATTGGTTATGCGCTTACAGTATAGTTGATGGGTCGAATTCGGGTATAAAGAGTGATCGGGATATTCGTTCAGTTTCGAATTTCAGTTACGTTTTGTACAGTGCGTCGCGTTTAACCAGGGGTGCATCCCGAGGTCGAATTCTCCCCGAAAGGAGCTACCTCGTTCGATCACCTCGTGGTCATACAGTTCGTTTTCTCGTCAGAAGGAACCCCGGAGGTGAATTCTCCCAGAAAGAGCTACTCCGTTCGGTTCTCTTCGCGAGAGTACAGTTTCGTTTAGTTAAAAGGTCGCAGGAGAAACACCTGCCTTGAGTAGGCCTTTATTTGATTAGTTAGTTGTTTCGTGAAGAAATTCGTTGGATTGATCCCGAGCACTCCGGAAACCCGTTTTCTACGCCATTTCGAGTTACAGTTTTGTAGAATACGAATAATGATCTATGCGCTATGAAGTCTGACAAATACAGCAATGTCTTTTTTTGGAAATATAGGCACTTTATTATCGAATATAGTATGTAGTGATTTGACCCGAACTGCCAAATCCTTTTGCATTTTACGTTTCAGGAACTCACCCACTCTCCGCTTCCGCAATCCTACTCTTATATTCACTGAGCTAGTTGGCATTTTAGTTTGACGAATACAGTATTTTGCAGTCACTACAGTACAGTGGTTCTTTCGGGAACCTGGCGCCCAACTTACGTTACAGATTTTGATTTAGTTACAGCTTACGAATAACTTAGGGTATGCCAAAATTTTTGTAGTGTAGCAAATTTTGGCGTCCAACGTGGGGCCCACAGAAGCAGAATTTGTTGAAATAGCCTTTCACAAATTCCACTTCGAATTATCGGGAGTAAAGTCTTATTTGCCGCGAATAATAGCACCCGCATAGGGCAAATATAAGCTAGAATTTGGTGAAATAGCCTTTCGCAAATTCGGCTTAAAATTATTTTAATTCGAGTCATATTATTTTTCATATCCGTTTCCTTTCGAACTCCTATTGCCTCCAATCCAAATCCTTTGTTTGGCAATTCGGAGTTATACAGTAGTTAGGCTTTCGAATCTCACGATTAATATTCAAATAATCGAAGTTAATCGAAATTAACGTCTTCTCATATAGGATTATCGTAACGAGCATTAATGATTTATGCTCATATTATTTCATGTGTCTATAGCCTTTCCGTATCTGTTATAAGATACGGATAATTCTAGTCGAATATTCCGGTCTTATTTCGAGCCGAAATAATCATCTTTAATTTCTAATACGGAAGATTTCGACATAGGAAATCTACGTGTAGAAAAACTATTGAGGGGGAAACTAGGGGGACACCGCGAGTGCCCAGTCGCGCGGAACTAAGCCGATTAGCTCACGCTTCACTGACTTCCCATTGTCTCGACATAGGACTTACAATATTCGACTATCATATGTATATATCTATATATATTCGCAAAGCGGATTTAATTTTATTTCGATATCTTTACGAAATTACTTTAGCATTTTTCCCTTTGTTTTTCGCGACTTTCAGGGGAGCTTGGATAACGGACACTTACGGAATATTGCGCCTGCTAATTAATAAATTAATTATTAATTATTAATTATTGATTATTAAATTATTTAGTCGCGAATTACACTTAGTAATTCCATATTTAACTTTATTTTGTTTTGTTTTGGGGAGGTTTGACTTCCGTACATTAGTCAGAGCTGCATTTCCGTAATCCTCCGAATATAAATAAAATCGAGAACATTATCGTTTCGATTCCCAATTAGGATTTTCTTTATTTTTTGTATACCTTGCCTTTTCTTTTCAGGAATTACTAATGGTTTAAATTGTGTTTTACCCATTTGTGTGTGTATTCCTTTTCGGTAACGCGTACGCGGAAATCTTTTTGTTGCTTTTCCTTCGATTTTCTTCGGGAAATAGACATTTTCTATTAATTCTTTTTCGGTTTTCGCGCTCATTTTAGTGATGGCTACCGCGACTTACGGTAATTTAGATTGGATCGAGGGATTGACCGAGGATGAGGCTCGAAAGATCCTCAGTCAATATCGCTTGGACGATAAGGGCATATTACCCACCCTTCGTCAAAGGCTTCGGAAACACTTTGCGCGTGAAAAGAGTTCGGCATTACCGCGTACTCCTCCGGGTACCCAGTCTCAACAAACTACGCGTGCAGCTATGGATATTTCCCAGCTTTTGGAGAAAGCTGCTATTACCGTACAACCTTTAGAATTAGTTGAAGATATACCGAATCCAGTTCGGGTTACGCGACCAGCTACTCCTACGCCCATTTCACAGGAGATTTATACCTCCATTCGTGCCAGGACACGTAGGAAAGAATATCAGGCACCTATCGAGTCTAGGGATGTCCGAGATCGGTCGCTCTCACCTCCGCGAGGTTCGTCCACTCCCACTCGTGCAGATTTCGACGAGTTTAAACGGGACGTGCACGACATGATCGGTCAGCTGCGAGATGTGGTTTTGCAGATGCGTACTACATCCGCAGTCCCGACTGCTCCTGCTCCAAGGGAAGAGTACTTCCCAGAAGAGGAAGAGCCGAGGGAAACATACCGTCGCCCTAATAGAGGTCACTTTCAGACACCGCGTTTTCCTCGATCTCTCGCAAATCGGGACTATGCCGCGCAATTCAACCAACTACATTCTACCTTAAAGAGAATGAACGTTTCGTTTAGCGGCAAATCCGGTGAAGATGTAGAGGCTTTTTTAGCGCGTATCGCGGAAACTCGCATTATTTTCGACCTTCCGGATGCGGAATTATTGAAGTACCTTCCTTTGCTTTTGTCAGATATGGCTCTCCACTGGTTTCGGAGTCACCAACGAGATTGGGAGAATTGGGCACATTTTGAACGCGCCTTTCGTTCGCGTTTCGGGGCTCGTTCGCTTCAGGTATCTTTGCGGGTGGAAATAGCCCAACGTACCCAAGCGGAAGATGCACCCGTAGACCATTACCTCACGTGTATTCGGGTATTATTAGAACGAGTTTCACCTCTCATATCGGAAGAAGAGTGGATCCTTTGGGCGCATACGAACATGCTCCCACGCATCCAAGCGCTTATAGATATCAATAATATCATCTCTTTCGATGCATTAGAATCCCGCGCTATCCAGATCGAGAGTAGTTTAGCTCGTCAAAGCCGGTATCGAGGACCACCCTTACCGGAACATTCTCTTTTTCCCGATTTAGCTTTCGGACGACCCGCTCGACGTACGCGTACCGCCATGGCTGCTGAGGAGCAACCTGTACTGATAGCACAGGAGAAACCTAAGAAATTAAAAGCCGTGAAGGATATACCATCACCTGCACCTTCCATATCGTCGAGTTCGGGAACGATTACTAATCCGTTCGTGTCAGAACCTGTCGAACCACAGTCGTCCTTCGCTATCGACTTCGCGTGTTGGAATTGTAAAGAACGTGGACATCGATATTCGGAGTGTCCAAAACCTCGTTCGCGATTCTTTTGCCACCGATGCGGTCTTGAGGGAGTTACGGTGCGCAATTGTCCTAAGTGTACGGGAAACGTACCCGGGACACGATAAATACCGGCTCGTGTCCAACCACTAGATTATCGCATACACAATTTCCTGCGGTCAACTTAAACTCTTGCCGCCTTTCGCGAGATTTCTCGTCCGGTATCGAGAAAATATACTCGCTAACTACCGCCCTTTTGTATATACAGATTAGAGTTCAGGGCCACTCTTTCTTAGCTTTAGTTGATAGCGGCGCATCGCGCACTTTTATTGGTAAATCCGGTCTTTTAAAAATTTCGTCGGCCGATGTTAACGCTTCTACGGTTCCTCCGGTTACGATAGTGACTGCTGATGGACATCGCGAAAATCTATCGCAATGTTACCCACTACAGTATCAAATAGAAGGTCGTAGCCAAGTCGTTCCTACGCTTTTCTTTCCGTCTCTGGCCGTACCCCTTATTTTTGGTATTGATGCTTTACAACAATTCGGGATTGTTATTAATTATCAGGATCGAACGTGGAGTTACCGAGACGATCCTAGTCACTACTACCGCTTCGTGGATGCTCAGGATAATTTTTATAGCTGCAATGCTCTCCGTGTTCTCACCGATACTGAGTCCGAGCAGTTAAGGACCTTCCTAGACGAACGAATTCCGATTTTGAAACGGGCTCCGGGATTAACCAATTTAACGGAACATCGCATTATAGTGGAGACCCCGACAGCCATCAAACAGCGATACTACCCTGTGTCACCGGTGATACAACAAGCGATTAATCAAGAAGTAGATCGGTTGTTACACGAAGATATTATCGAGCCTTCTGACAGTGATTGGTCATCTCCTATTGTCATGGTGCGCAAATCCAACGGTTCCTACCGATTTTGTTTAGATTTTCGCAAAGTCAACGAAGTCTCACGTAAAGACGCTTACCCTTTACCTTTCATGAATTCGATTCTGGATAAATTACGTTCAGCTAACTATATTTCCGCTCTTGATCTAAGTCAGGCCTATTTTCAAGTCCCGATGGAAGAATCTAGTAAATCCGTCACTGCGTTTACTGTGCCAGGACGTGGACTCTTCCAATTCAAACGAATGCCATTCGGACTTACAGGTGCTCCAGCGACTTTCCAACGGCTATTAGATAAAATTATTACGCCGGATATGGAACCCCATGCGTTCGCGTATCTAGATGATATTATAATCGTTACGCAAACCTTCTCCGAACATCTCGAGTGGCTGGATAAAATCTTTAAACGAATTATTGCTGCTGGACTTTTAATTAACCCATCTAACTGAACCTTTTTACCGACCTGACGAACCAAAGAAAAGTGAGTTACTGTCGTGCGTTTCGTAGAGTCTTACGTCATTTTTATCCCGCGACAATTGAGTAACTTCAAGTTTTCGTTTACCCTTCCGTGTACCTGTCTCAGTTTTTCGCTGTTCTCTATGTCGCTAGGATTAAGTTTCGTTTCCGTTACAGTTTCGAGATTTAGAGTATCTTTTCGTGCTCATGGGGCCAAATTTATTTTCGTGCGAACGCCGCCAAGATATCTCTAATTTTGCGTACAGTTCAATTTTTGATACCGTTATAGTTAAGATTTGCATATCGTTTGGATTAAATTTTACGTATCGTTTCGTAGCGTTTCGCGTATTGCTTCGTAGAGCTTTGCGTATCGTTTCGTAAAGCTTCGCGTATCGTTTTGTCTCAGTAATCTTGTCCGTCCCTTCCTTTGATTGTTGTGTTGGGACTTACCGCTCTTACTTTTTATCTCCCGAACTATTGCCGATTTAACGACCCCAGTTTACCGTCCGTTACAGGGTAACCTCACAATCAAGTAGAGAGTGACGTTCCTTGTCCTTTGACGACTATCTTTCGTTCTGTTTGTATATAATTGTCTTCTCTCCTTCGAATTCTCCAGATCAAGACATGTATAAGAACAGTAACGAGTTTAGAGTCCATTTTATTTTTGACGCTGACAGACACACCGACCTCTCGGAACATCACCAACCTCGGACTCATGCATCGGGAACTAATATCATTTTCTTCCCTACCGTAGCTATCGTTTACAGGTTTACCAGGGTCACGGGAATCCTAACTTGGGAATACGGTGATTTCGAGACATTGATTCTTCTTTTGGAGCTTCTCATTTTTTTTCTTCCTCCTTTCCTTTTTCGCGAGTATTCGAGATTCGATAGCGTAATTACGTGAAATAGTATTTGCGACCAGTATATTATGTTGGTTACGTGTGGATTCTCGTATAGTTCTTTGTATATACTTTCTCTTCTTTAGGTTACGTTTTCTTACGATTCTGAGTTTCGGTGAACTCCGTATCGTATTACTTTAGTTTGCTTTTGTACAGATTTCGATTCGTATCGTGTATATCGCTACAGTTAGTATAGATTACGATTACGTTTTGTATGAAGTATATTCTTTATCGTGTATACCTTTTCGATTCCGTACAGTACCGTGTAGATAATTTCGTTTAGTATAGAACCTTACAGTGCGTATCACGCTTATTTTGTACAGATATTTTGCAGTACCGTGTATACCGTTTAGTATTAAGCTACCATTATATTATCGTGTAAATAGCCCATCTCGAATATAGCGTTTCTTTTCGTTTTTGAAAATGCCGACTTACGACTACTACAGATTCACGTAGCACTTGGGACGAGGAGCTACCGATTCCGTCTGACGTTTACGTCGAATCCAGTTACGTCCTCGCGTATCGTCGTTTAGTGAGGTGAGGGGTGTTCGACCTCGATTCGGTCTCTTTTTCGTGGGAGGATAGAGTTGTGACCATGTACTATTTTAAGATAGTACATGTTCACTAAAAAGATATATATATATATCTGTCTATAGAACATTGAGGCATATTATGGTCATATTATCAAGGCCATAATATCATGTCATATACGGTTGGCCTACCTATCATCCGAAATATAGTATAAAGTTCGATGATTGATAGGTCATAAAGTAGAGTAACGATCGTGGCCCATAAGTCGTATGTTAAATGGGTCTAACGAACTACGGCCTTCCGCGGCTCCCGAATATTCAAGTTGAATTTTCGGAAGAAGTCAGACCTTGGATCTGATTGGTAGTACCAATAGCTTAATCGGCTCCGCCAATTAGATTTAGAGTTACGAAGAGTTGGGGATAGGGGACCAACAGCTCGTTGCTGGTGTCTCCCGATTTTTGCGACACTCGTTATTTAGTCCTGAAGAAGGTCGGACGTGATTTTCGGCAACTCGTATTCCGGAAAAGACGTAGTGAATAACTGTGGAAGCTGCTCTGCTCTGCTCCTCGCTGCTCTGCTCTGCTCTGCTTCGACCTGCTCTGCTCATCTCGGCTCTACGCTGCCTGACGCTGCTCTGCTCCGATCTGCTCTGCCCTGCTCTGCTCCGATCTGCTCTGCTCTGATCTGCTCTGCTCCGATCTGCTCTACCCTGCTCTGCTCTGCTCGACGCTGCTCTGCGCTGTCCTGCTCTGCTCTGCCCTGCTCTGCTCTGCTCTGCTCCGATCTGCTCTGCTCCGATCTGCTCTGCTCAGCTCTGCTCGACGCCGCTCCGCTCTGCTCTGCTCTGCTTTATCCTGCTCAGCCGTCGTTCTCCAGCTCCAACGGAAAAGGTTAGCGGGAGTCCCAGCTCCTAGAAATCCTTATATCACGAGTAAACTTCGGAAAACGCGCTTAATAGCCGTGAAATCGTCAAAAACCACGAATTACGAGTTAAACATACTCCCAAAGTGCGTGGATTGGGAATTAGGGACATAAATGAGAAATTGGAACAATAGTCTAATATCGAGAAACTTTGAGATTCGCTAGTAATTCAAGGACACCGTCGTCTTTGGGTTTTCGGATATGAAATGTACATAATTTTTATCTATAACTTACGTTAAGTCCTTTTATCGATTACCGTGTATATAATGTCGTATTAAAGTATTGTATTTTCCGAGAAATTGGTTATGCGCTTACAGTATAGTTGATGGGTCGAATTCGGGTATAAAGAGTGATCGGGATATTCGTTCAGTTTCGAATTTCAGTTACGTTTTGTACAGTGCGTCGCGTTTAACCAGGGGTGCATCCCGAGGTCGAATTCTCCCCGAAAGGAGCTACCTCGTTCGATCACCTCGTGGTCATACAGTTCGTTTTCTCGTCAGAAGGAACCCCGGAGGTGAATTCTCCCAGAAAGAGCTACTCCGTTCGGTTCTCTTCGCGAGAGTACAGTTTCGTTTAGTTAAAAGGTCGCAGGAGAAACACCTGCCTTGAGTAGGCCTTTATTTGATTAGTTAGTTGTTTCGTGAAGAAATTCGTTGGATTGATCCCGAGCACTCCGGAAACCCGTTTTCTACGCCATTTCGAGTTACAGTTTTGTAGAATACGAATAATGATCTATGCGCTATGAAGTCTGACAAATACAGCAATGTCTTTTTTTAGAAATATAGGCACTTTATTATCGAATATAGTATGTAGTGATTTGACCCGAACTGCCAAATCCTTTTGCATTTTACGTTTCAGGAACGCACCCACTCTCCGCTTCCGCAATCCTACTCTTATATTCACTGAGCTAGTTGGCATTTTAGTTTGACGAATACAGTATTTTGCAGTCACTACAGTACAGTGGTTCTTTCGGGAACCTGGCGCCCAACTTACGTTACAGATTTTGATTTAGTTACAGCTTACGAATAGCTTAGGGTATGCCAAAATTTTTGTAGTGTAGCAGTATATACGGCCGTCGAGGCACTACTCTCTTATACAGCAAGTTTGGCTGTCCTAATTTTCAAATATAACATTCTTGAGGAAAAATTTACAACTCTAATGAAAAACATCGATGAACTTGATGAAATTGGTACAAGAATCGATAAATTGATTGATAAAGTCGATCATAATGATTATAAATTGGATCGAAAAGACAAGGAATTACGAAATGATATGATTGTTGGATTGAAAATTGTTGTAGAATATTTCTCTAATCAGCTCGCAAAAAAAGATTTTACTAATGAGAAGAACAGAGAAGACGATATAATTTATGCCCTGAAGAAACTTATACTACCGCCAGTGCTTGATGACCTGCTGTAAACATAACACGTAGTTGAATAATTATGAGTAGTGAGGGGAACAAGTAATTGGTAGAGGAGCTGCATGTGCCTGCCAGACGGAATTTTTTACGTAGACGTGTAATAATACGAGGCTTCGATAACCTCTGGCAAGCAGATCTGGTAGACATGAGAAACTATCCAGACGCAGGCTACCACTACTTTCTCACAGTTATTGATGCATTGTCGAAATATGGCTGGGCAATAGCCTTGAAAACCAAGTCAGGCAAGGAATTGACAGCTGCATTACTGAAAATCCTGAAGAGTGGGAGATGTCCGAAAAATCTGCAGACCGACGATGGCAAGGAATTTTATAATAGTGATTTCCAATCGCTTATGAAAAAGCATGGAATAAATCATTACTCGACATACAGTGTATTGAAAGCAACGATAGTCCAGCTTTGGAATCGAACGTTGAAGACCGAAATGTGGAAAGGATTTACGTTGAATGGAAATTCCAAGTGGAGAGCTATGCTACAACAACTGGTTGTCGAATACAATGCAAGAAAACATCGTACTATAGGAATGCGTCCAGTCGATGTGAAACCTGAACATGCTAATAAGCTCTTAGCAACAGTATTCAGTAATATAAAGATCGTTGGTCGTGCCAAGTTCAAAGTCGGTGATTTTGTACGAATCAGTAAATATAAGAATGTATTTACAAAAGGCTATACACCAAATTGGACAACTGAAATATTTGAAATTATACAAGTGCAGAAAACAAATCCTGTTACATATTTACTAAGGGATTCTAGTGGTACGGATATATATGGCGGATTCTACGAATATGAACTTTTAAAAACTGCTAATCCTAATGTATATCTAGTTGAGAAGGTATTACGTAAGAAGGTCGACAAAGCCTTTGTAAAGTGGTTAGGATTCGATAATACACATAATTCATGGAAAAATAAAAACAATATTTTGTAACATACAATTTATTAAGAAAGAAGCAATTATTTAATCTACATTTAAATCTACTTTACTTAATTCTATTTCATTTATCCTATAATGACCCCATGGTAGAGTTGATACAGTACCTTGTACAATATAGCGGTTATCATCATGTGGACTGAGAGAAATTTTTTGCTGTACAATTGAATAAACATTATGCAATTTTGAACGAATTAAATTTTGATTATGGATATGAACAGTAAAATTTTGTAAGCAGTCTCTATAATCTTCAAACGTTATTTTTCTAGCGATAACGCAACTCTTAACGCCCTTAGCTTTTTTAAAAATTTTATCTTGTATTTTAAATGTATACATTTTCGATCTCAGCCCAATAAACTCAGTCATAATTCTCCCGTTATTCTCATCTTTCATCAAACCAGGCACTTTTTTATTTACTAGAGGTAAATTATACTGGTTATTAGGCGAATAATCACTAGTATCGAATCTTGAAAGATTTTCTCTCATGATCGTGTAAATGTCATCGCATTCGATACTGTATATCAAACTATCTGTATCGGTATACAATGCTCTACATTTACTACCAAACGTTGGAAGCATATATTCATAATGGAATTCGTATAAACATGTTTTTGAAATATCTAGAATACTCATACCTACATATATAGGTTTATCAAATTTCGCCGTTAATTTTTTTAATTCTTTCGCAACCAAATTTTCGTTGAATATGGCGCTACTGTGAAAATTTGGTTGGGATATCAATGCTTCTGCTCCATATCTTCCTTCCCACTTACTAACTAGCCTCACATCAACTCTATTTCTTACATTTTCCATCGTCTTACCGAACACTGCATTGTTCATTAGTTTGAAAAGATTTTTCTCAAACTCATTTTTAGATGCAGCTCGCAAACGTGTGTTTAAGTCTATATATTTGTTTAGCCATGCAGATTGCTGGAATCTTAATCCGCGATGGATACGTTTCAGTACCATTCCATGACGAATACATTGTTGTAAAGCCCGATAATGTATAACATAACGCTCCTTATTTTCGACAGTTGCAAGTAGCTTCTTCTGTCATGCTCCGGGCAGAGCCTCACGTACCGGACAAAATGGCAAGTCAGAGTGATTATCATGAAGTACGCTTGGATACTCCAAGTCTACCTCTAAAATAAAACCCTCAGATGAATCTATAGGTATGCTTGAGATATCAAAGTTGTTAGTATTTTCAATCCAGCGTAATCCATGAGTAGGTAGAGCTTGACACATTGCCCATCCGTATCAAGTAACGGGGTAGTGTTACACGGCAAGTAATTAAAAAAATACGAGCCGCGCGACACTACTTACTTTTACGCGAAGATTGAACCAAATTATACCACTCGATTCTTCCGATGGATATATTTTCCGATCGGTTCATTTAATGAAAATTTTAATGAAACTTTCATTATATAAATCGATTATAAGCTTTCGAATGAGACTACAAACGTCTAAATCGGTACACTCAATGCTGAGATATCAAGATTGAGCAATTACGATCAGCTATTTTAGTTTCAACTTTTCTTCTTCTTCCGACCGAAAATTGTTGTCTCGCTCGGAAGTCTCACTCTTTCACAATAGAAGCCTATCCGCGGCATCTTCTGTCCTTCCCACCACTCTTTCGACATAGTCCAAATGTGTTGGTGCTATAGGTGTGAATCCAAACGCATGCGCAAGGCAGTGATATGTCAAAGAGTTGTACATACATGGTGCATATTCTTTTATTTTAATAAAATAAATATGACTTACGCTCAATTAGTTGCGGAAACTAATATTTATTTTAATAAAATAAAAGTGAAAAATGCTCAATTAGTAACAGGAGTTGCAGATAGTGGAAAAGTAAGTATTATCACAGTTTCTGTTCATAACCTCTTATTATTATTAAATATTATTACATTTTTCTAAATTATAGGCAGTCAACATATTGTTAAATACAGGAAGAACAAGCATTGGATGAGAAAAAAGTAGTGGAAGTAATCAATTTGGATCTAGCAGTTGAATATTTTGAGTGTGAGCCATATATGGATATTGGAGGAATAATTAAGTTAGACGATGCTATGCAGGATGAAAAATTGAGAGTTGGACCAAATGAAGGACTTGCATTTAGCATGGAGTAAGTGTATAAAATTCATAGATAGTGATATTAAAATTTATAAATATATATTTAAGTTTTTAGAGCTACATTTTGTTGTATTCATTTCAGATATATGATGGAGAATTCTGTATGGTATACGATGATACATGATGCCTATTCTAGTAGTCTAATAAAATAAATATGAGATATGTTCAATTAGCTACGGGAGCTACAGGTAGTGGAAATGTAAGTATTATCACAATTTCTGGTCATAACCTCGTGTTATTATAACATATTTATAAATTATAGACAGTTATCATATTGATTGGTTTCAATATAAAATTTTCATATCTAATACGATTACAAAGCTTAACTTTTCCTTTTCCTAGTTTTTGGTCCATTCTTTTGACTGGTGTAATACTATTCCTGAACAGTCTTAGCCTGTGATGTACATGGTCATTTGGAAATAGTTTGTGCTTTGATGAAGAAGCACGATGGATCTGATCATCCAGGTTTCAGCAATGCTATAAGCATACTCAACACAAATCATGAATGAGAATGGGTGATTCCCAGCACATTTAATGGACTTTATAATATTGGTAAGCTCTATATTCAGAATGAAAATCAAATTAAGATCAGTAAACCAATATACGAATCCCTTTTAACAGAATATGGCAGTACATTAATGAGCCATCACTCATGGCAGCATGGTCCTACTTATCGGATGCATTGTGAAAAGTAAGGCAAAGCAAGGTTAGAGATTATTTTGCAATCACTGCCAATAAGATGTTAATCTGGAATATCTAAAGTAATAGATATTGTCAAGGATAGCAATACGAACCATATTGGTAAGTAATTTAATTTACTTTTTGATATTGATAAAAATTAGATATTTAAAAAATTTATATTAATTAGCAATATTTGCAGGATCAAAGGTTTAAAGTGCATTAAACGAGGACGAATTGGAAGTGCTCTTATGTGGACATAGAAAGTGCAAGATACTGGACTCATTACTCTTTATGCTAATCAATTCTTAAATCGTTATGCTGATAATAGCAAATTGAAATATTCTGAATTGCTCAAGAATTTGGAATATCCTATATGCTGGCTATTAAAAGACTCACATTTTTAGGTTGGTAAATATTTTACTTAGTTAAGAACAAAAAGTACGCAAATGTCGTATATTTTGTATGGATTTATTAAACTCATTTAATTCCAGTTAAATATTGTGACAATTTTACCAAAAGTACGGAAATGGACAGTTCAAGGATGCAGTGAGCATATTGGTGGGCCTTTTGGCTTCCAATTGACCTTCTAAACAGTAAAGTATTTATCAAGTAACACGGTAATGTTACGCGGCAAGTAATTAAAAAAATACGAGCCGCGCGACACTACTTACTTTTACGCAAAGATTGAACAAAACTATACCACTCGATTCTTCCGATAGATATATTTTCCGATCGGTTCATTTAATGAAAATTTTAATGAAACTTTCATTATATAAATCGATTATAAGCTTTCGAATGAGACTACAAACGTCTAAATCGGTACACTCAATGCTGAGATATCAAGATTGAGCAATTACGATCAGCTATTTTAGTTTCAGCTTTTCTTCTTCTTCCGACCGAAAATTGTTGTCTCGCTCGGAAGTCTCACTCTTTCACAATAGAAGCCTATCAACGACATCTTCTGTCCTTCTCCACCACTCTTCCGATATAGTCCGAATGTGTTCGTGCTATAGGTGTGAAACAGATTCCAATATGGCCGCAACGCAGGTGCGACGTATATGTAGTATCCATCGAAGTGTTCGTTTTGTTAGTATGATTCGCACGTGAGTTTTACACGTGAATTCATAGTTAAAATTTGGATGCATCAATTATATGGCAGTGATCCAGAAAACAATTAGATAAGTATTGTTTGTTAGAACAAATATTCAAATATTTGAGCAATGGTACTTTGTTTTATAGGTTACAGGAAATAGAGTGACCAATAGAAAACCATGCGTTTATAAACGCTCATCACATTCCAATTAATAAATTAATTGGTAGCAATATGATGCCAAAACAAGGAAAATAGTTGTGGTATAGTCTATAACCCTTAATACGCAGATCTTTTAGGTTAGTTTCAATGCATCTTGAAGAACAAATTAAAAGTTAAATAACATTTTTCAATATCTGATTTTTATTTACTCAGTTTTAATATTAAATGTGTTTATCAATATTATTATTATAGTATGTGTTTTCAAAATTATAGATTGTATTAGCAAATGCCGAAAGCAGATGAACGAATGGCAGATCGAACAGATTACATATATAAAGGTATGCAGAAACAAGAATTAAACATACATTGATCTTTTGTGACATATAATTTTAATGAGGTTAGAAGGTTGTATTAATAAATATATCTTCTTTCATCATTTAAATTTGCCATAACTTGGTTTGTACGTATGTTTAAAAATTGAATCTAGATATTTTTATATATTTATATACGCAGTTATATACCAGCATATACTTCAAGCTTACTCAGGTTATTTAAATCAGATATAATGGATTACGATGGACAAATTAGAAAGTAAATAACATTTAACAATTAATATTTAGATTTAATTCAGTCTTAGTCTTTCTGTTATATATGTTAGTGAATATTATTATTGTTTCCTAAATAGTAGATTGTTTTGGAAATATGCAAGAAATAGTTGGAATATTCGAAGATCAATGAGAATGATATATATATATATAAAGGTAGACAGAAAGAATAATTTGACATACAATAACTGTTTGTGACTAATTTCAATGAGGTTAGAAGGTTATATTAACAAAATAAATCTTCTTTCATCATTTAAATTGGCCATAACTTGGTTTGTACGTATGTTTAAAAATTGAATCTATATAAGTATTTTTATATACTTATATAAAGTCATATACCATTAATATTTTAAACTATTGTTATTATATTCTTATAAAATGATTGGCAGGTAATATATTCTTCAAAAATGCAACAACAAGTATCGGAATGGGAAAATAAAATAGAAGTTATCAAATTGTATCCAGGAGCTGCCCCAGTAGCAAGATTGGTCGAGATGACGTCATTATGACCAGAAATCCAGTCATTTTTACATCATTTGAGCCAATTTTGGTAACGGGGTGATTATGTAGAGTATGAGCCATTTATGGATATTAGAAAATCATTCAAATAGACAATGCTATGGAGGATGATAAATATAGATTTCGACTAAAAAGAGGCCTGGTATTTTACACTGCGTAAGATCTATAAAATTGTAAGACAATAATATTAAAATATATAAATACATATTCATGTTTTTACAGATATATTTTTTTGTATTAATTTCAGATTATGTTGGAGAATTCTGTTTGGTATATGGTGATACATGATGCTTATCAATAAACTCTAATTCAATAATATTGAGATACTTATTTCAATTTAATTTGTGACTTGCAGGTAGTGGAAATTTAAATATTATCAGATTTTCGGTTCATAGCCTCTTGTATTGTTATTATATTCTTATAAAATGATTACCAGGCAATATATTCTTAAATAATGCAACAACAAGCATCCGAATGGAAAAAAAGAGTAGAAATAATTTGTATCCAGCAGCTGTATGTTGAGTATGAGCCATTTGTGGATATTATAAAATTATTCAAGTATATTATGTTTGAGATGAGCTTTATGTAGCAAAGCAACAATTAAAAGGAAAATTATATTATTTAATACGTACATATCCAATTTTAATTCAAACTAATTTTCTCTTAAGTAGCATTATTTATATAATAAATTTGTCTTATTTACAGGATATGTCAGAAAGAAGAAGGAGCATCTAGAATAGTGGAAAATTGGGTAAACTCTCAAATATTTGCATAAAGGTATGCAGAAAAAAATTTTAACATACGTAAACTGCTGGTGCCTATAATTATTGAAGATACAAGGTTTAAGTAATAAATAGATTTTTCGTCATTTAAAATTGTCATTAATTGTTGTGTATGAATATTTAAATAGTCAGCTTGGGTACTATTATATTTGAGATGAAGTTTCAGTAGCAAAGTAACAATTGAAAGGAAAATTGTATTATACGTATCCAATTTTAATTCAAACCAATTTTCTCTTAAATAGCATTTTTTTATATTATAAATTTATCTTATTTACAGGTTATCGTAGAAAGAAGAAGGGGCATCTACAATGGTGGAAAATTGACTAAGCTGTCACATATTTGCGTAAAGTTAAGCATATAAAACATTTTAACATACGTAAACTGTTAGTGCCTAACTATTGAAGATAGATGGTTTTAGTAATAAGTAGATCTTTCATCATTTAAAATTGTCATTAATTGTTGTATATGTATATTTAAACAGTAAGCCTGGGAACTATTATATATGACTTGAGCTATAAGTAGCAAAGCAACAATTGAAAGAAAATTGTATCGTATAATACCTATCTAATTTTAATTTATACATATTTTATCTTAATTATCAATGTTTATATTATAATTTTCTTATTTATAGGTTATATCAGAAACAAGAAGGAGCATCTAGAATAGTGGGAAATAGGCTAAGCAGTCACATGTTTGCGCAAAGATATGCAGATGAAACATTATAACTTACGATAATTTTTGGTGACTAATTTTAATGAGGATAGAAGGTTGTAGTAATAAGTAGAACTTTCATCATCTAAATTTGTCATTAATTGCTGTATATGTAATGTAACGTTGCGATCTCGCAACGTTACTATAGCTGCCATCTAGCGCTTTGCTAATCTCAAGCGCTAGATAGGCGGGTCGCGTACGAACTAGGGAGTCATCAACCGATAAGTATTGATCTAGGATCGATAACTTGTCGGCTCCCTAGTGCCGCGCGATGGGTGTAGCGGGGCAGCGGCGGGAAAGGCGCAGGGCCTTACCTGCTTCCGCGGACTGCCCCGACACACGTAGTTTAGAAGTCAAAGGTGACACATAGTGCCTAGAAGCGCCCCGCCGCCGACAAAAGTGCGACCCCAACGACAGCCGCCACCCAGAAACGGAGAAAAGAGGAGAGGTGCAGCGACTGCCAGGGAGCCGCGAACCCATATCGGACGACGGGACACCCCCAGCCCTTCGGGCCAGCCACCAAGGGCGAGAGCGAGAGAAGGAGAGAAAGAGAGAGAGACCGAGAGAGCGAGAGAAAGAGAGAAGAGAGCCTACCTATCGTAAGCGGACATTTGGGTGATTATTCGTTGTGTAATAAAGTCCAGTGACGTCCCGGGGTGTGCTAGGGCTTTAGGGCTCGTAGCACCGACCGGTTGTATAGGGAACCGCTGGCCCTGCTCACCTGTCACGGGTAAGCGGGCAACCTAGCGGAGTGGTCATTCCGTCGGACCGGTAACGAGCATCTTATTGTGTACAGGCGCGAATTAGTAAAAGTGTTCGCGATTGCATCGATTAGTTGTGAGTTGACCGTTGACGGGAACGTTCCCGTAATTCGTTTCAAGGCCGCGGACTTAGTATAATCCCCGTGAGGACTAGTGACCTTAGAGTCCTCGACGTAAACAATCCGGGTCGTTGTGGTGTTTGAGTACGCGGGAACGGAGTCAGTGCGAATAACCGTCGGGTGACGCGCACGCGCGGGGATAGGAACCCATCCGCGTAACGTCGCGTCGTGGTTAGCCTACGAATCCGCCGGAGGCGCGCGAGTACCGCGCGACTCGGCGGGACCGCCGCGAACGCCAACTAGTGGCTCGAGCGCGGGGCTAACTACTACGTCATCGGGGCTTCAGCCGCGTTCGCACGACTTAGGCCGCGCCCACATTTAGGACCCCGCGTAACACCGTTATACCACGTGCGAAGGATCGGGTATTGTATTAAGCACCGATTTTATAATAAAGAGAGTTCAATCGAAATTAGCGAGTTAGAGTATTAGCACCCCACCCCTATATTCGCGTACGAGGGTTAGAACCCCCTCTGTACCAATAAATATTCGGGAATTATTAAATAATTACATCGAAGGCGCCCGGGTCTTATAGGAAGTCGCCTATTGGGACGCGAACGCAAGCGGTGGGGGGAATCACTCCTCCCTCCCCGCCTACACCATCCCTTGGGATAGACAGTAGCGTCACAATTTGGCGCCCAACGTGGGGCCCACGGAGTGAGGTCTCGTACGCGTGGTAGAGTGCTAATTTTTTTTTAGATTTGAGAATAGTTTTTGGCGAGAGTAAGATTTTTTTTTTGGGAATTGAGAACAATTTTTTTTGTAGGTCGAGTAGCGGAAAATTTTTTTTCTCGCACCCCTACCGCGGATAGAATTTTTTTTGTTTTTTTGCGGAAATAGAGAATTATGTCGGATTCCGACAAATCGAGTGGAATGTCAGTACGCGATCGTGAAATATTAACGGAACGTAACGAATTACGACGGTACGCGAAAAATATGCCGCGTAGTAAATTAATCATGGCGCTGACGGACGCGGAGCTAAATACACGCGAAGGCTCGGAAGATCAACTACGCGATCGATTTGTGCGTCATAGGTTACGTGAGAGTTTCGGACCGGAAGCAGCTCAGTGGAATCCCCGGGTGGATGAATTGGAACCATTCCACCCCGCCGTCCCACCTCAGCCGCTTCCAACACCTTCGGCGATGAAAACCAACGAGGACGAATTAGCGACACCGAAAACGAACCCGAAATTAAGTCGGCAATCGGAAGATGCGCTTCGTGAATTGTTTGAGACCCCTCGGGGAGGGGAAACTTCGCGACAGATAAACATGTCAGAAGAGAGTAGCGACTCGAATTTGACATGTATTGATAAAAATCGCAAACTAACGCCGAAACCGAAACGAGGGGTTACGTTTGAATCAGATTCAGACAGGTCGGGCTTCCGAAGGCGTGATCTTGACGAGCGGTCTTCGGAACCACCCAACCGAACCCCAGCGAACCCGGAGTATTCGAGGGAACGAAATGCGCCGGTAGGAGTGGGAAATTCCGCATTAGGAGCGGTTCCGCCCGAACTACTAGCTAGCATCGTGCAATTAGTAATTGCGTATCAGTCGGCAGGAGCGCAAGGGTCTGCACCGGTCGAAAGGGCACCGGAGATGCCTCAACCCCGCGAAATTAGTAGAGATTCGCCGGGAACAAGCCGGGGTGCGACTAGTCGCCGTCGACAACCCTCTGAATACCGATCGCGAAATAGATCATCGAGTTCGGAAAGATCGAGCGAGTCTAGCTCACGATACTCCAGCCGGAGAGGAACACGGGTAATAGATGCTTTCCGGAAATGGGGTATTCGGTTTAAGAATCACGATACTGACGACGCCGAAGACTTTATAGAGAACTTAGAACATTGCCGCAATGTTTCCGACCTAACGTTTAGCGAGATCAGGGAAACCCTCCCCGTCGTGTTGAGCGGGGAAGCCAAAGCCTGGTTTAAGGTCGAAGGCAGCTCCTGCTCAACATGGCGTGACTTCCGCGAGGCCTTCCTCAGCCAATTCGGGGATGAGGAGGATAACGACGCGAAATGGGAGAAGGCGCGACAACAGACACAAAGGGAGGGCGAATCGATCAAGGCGTATTTGGTGCGTATTCGGTCGATTCTAAAAGAAATTAGGCCGACCCCTTCCGTCTCGGTTCAATTGGACCTGGTTTATCGAAACCTACGTCCCAATTACCGCCGTAGAATGTTTCGCAGGGATTTTGATTCATTCACGGGTTTGCGCGAAATAGGTCGGGAAATAGAGAAGAACGCGGAGATAGACAAGGCGTTTAAACCACCGCCTGGAGCTACGAAAACGCGCGAAGAGGATAAATCGTCGCGTAAAAATCGTGAAGCTCTCTCTGCAGTTTCCGAGAAAAGCGAAAAACAGCCCGAAAAACAGACAAAAAGCGACGCAACCGGCAAGAACGCGAAGAAATCGGACGAGGAGAAGCCGAAAAAGAAAAAGTCGCGTTCAAGGAGAGGAAAACGCGGTAAATCCAAACGACGCTCGTCTGGATCGACCAGCGACTCTAGCTCGGGGTCAGATAGTTCGCGGGAATCTCCTAAGAAATCGTCTGGGAGATCGTCCCGAAGATATTCTGACAAAGGGAGTAGGAAAGGGAGCTCAAGCCATAGCGGACACCGTAGCAATTCGTCGGACGAGCTAGGTGCTATCGCTGCAGCTCCAAGACAAGGTCAGAGAAGACCAACCTCCTCCTCACGAGCGCCGGGAGGACATGTAGCGGGTCAGTCGCGATATCAGGATCGTGGGGGTCAATTCCGCGACGCAGCGATATGCCATCGTTGTGGAGGAAGAGGACACTACGCGAGAGAGTGTCCTTCGCGTGAGCCGACTCAAGCCGCGATTGCGCCTGCACCCTGGTGGGCCCAACAGGCCGCCGGGATGCAGGCGCCGATGCCACCGCAAACGGTGACCACACCCGCGCTGTCTTATAATCAAGCGCAGTGGCCACCAACAACGTCCGCGTCGACAATAGGTCAGAGCCTATTGAATAATGTATACGGGAATGCGAGAAATCCGGGAAACGGACAGTAGGGCTCGCGGAGGAAGCTCGCGCGGGCCCGGCTGATAATCTTCGTAAATCGGGTAGGACAGTACGATTTACTGACCCCGAATCGTGGAGGGACTCATCGGTGAGTAGCACGGATTACGAAGATTACGCGTCGGAAAGCGAACAAAAAGATTTGCGGGACCCTTCGACCTCGGAGTCAGAAGATGAGCCTAATTCGACGCGACCGGACTTTAGCGCTGAAGATTCTAGTGAAGAGAGCGTTTGTAGTTTTACCTCAGAAGTAGGAAGACGACCTTCACTAGAAAGTAACCCTGAAGATTCGATAAATGAAACGGAACCGAGTAGTTTATCCGATCATTTGTGTGCTTTGGACGAATTATTGTCCAAGGAGCGCACCGCGACTCTTGGCCAGGTAGGGGGGAAAGGGAACATCACAATCCGAACTCGTCGCTGTGTTCGGAGTGATGTGTTCCCTAATCAACCGAATACCGATGGCCGCTATTATTTGCAGCTAGAATTATTTGGACAAATTTTTCCTGCACTAATAGATACGGGAGCATCGCGATCGTACCTCGGACATCGAACGCTGGAAAGAATCCAAGCGAAGATTGACAGGTCGCAAGATAGAGTAATGCGTACTGCCGATGGTACGGAAACACGAGTAATAGGGGTTATTGCGCTAGAATTAGAGTTAGGAAAAACAAAGAAAGTAATGTATTTCCGCGTGGTACCGGTTTTAGACTACGACTGTGTCCTCGGTATGGATTTTCTCCGATTATTCGGAGTTATAATTGATACTTCGCGCGATTTATGGCAAACGCGCGACCGAGTAAATTTGAGATTCGCGAAAATAAACGCGGCAAGCTCAAATGAGACACACGTATCTTCATGTTTTGCTATCGCTGAAATGACTAGCGAGCAAAACGTGGTACTAGAGAAGTTTCTAAGTGATAACTTCCCCGAGATAGTTGGACCAGTCCCGGCGACTACCCTGGTCAAACATCATATAGATGTCCAGGGTCAGGCTCCAATCCGCCAAGCGGCAAGGAGAGTGTCGCCGGTGATCTATAAAGTAGCGCACGAAGAGGTCGATAAATTATTGGGTGAAGGGATTATCGAACCCTCCACGAGCGCGTGGGCCAGCTGTCCGGTTATAGTACCAAAACCGGGCGGGAAATATCGATTTTGCATAGATTTTCGACGCGTGAATGAGGTAACGCGCAAAGACGCGTACCCGATTCCGCATATCGATAGCATTCTCGATAAACTCCGCCACGCGAGATACATTTCGACGTTAGATTTAAGTCAAGCGTACTTCCAGATACCGCTAGGAGACGAGAGTCGGGAAATTACAGCGTTTATAGTACCCGGAAAAGGACTCTTCCAATTCAGGCGTATGCCGTACGGTCTCACGAATGCTCCTGCGACGTTCCAGCGAATGATGGATCAGTTAATTCCACCTGAATTTGATCCGTATGTGTTCGTCTATCTGGACGATATCATCATCGTAACGAACACGTTCGCGGAACACCTAGGATGGTTAGAGCGTGTGTTAAACATTATTCGATTCGCGGGTTTAGAAATCAATCGCGAAAAGAGTAAATTTTGCAGGTCGGAGGTTCGGTTCCTTGGGTATCTGATCAATCGTAATGGTTTAGCTCCGGATCCCGAGCGAACCGCACCGTTAATGAATTATCCGCCGCCAAAAGATTTAAAAACACTGCGCCGCTTCCTAGGGATGGTTGGATGGTATGCGCGGTTCCTACCCAACCTGTCGAAGGACAAAATTCCACTCGTCTTGTTATTGCATAAAGGCGTGCGCTGGCATTGGGATCAAGAGCAACAGACTTCCTTTGAGCGATTGAAGGAAGCGCTGTGCTCGGCCCCGGTCTTGGCAAGGCCCGATTTTTCGAGACCTTTCCAAGTACAGACAGATGCTAGCGACTATGCAATAGGAGCAGTATTAACTCAGCGACACGGAACTGAAGAGCATCCGATTGTATTCGCTAATCGAGTACTATCCAAAGAGGAACGGAATTACACGACGACCGAGAAGGAGTGTCTCGCTGTCGTGTGGGCAATTCGGAAACTAAGACCGTATTTAGAAGGCTATCATTTTACGGTTGTCACGGATCACAGTAGTTTGCGTTGGCTACATAACTTGAAAGATCCAGTAGGGAGATTAGGTCGATGGGCCCTCGAATTACAACATCATTCGTTCGAGGTGGTACATCGTAAAGGCGCATTGCATCACGTACCCGATGCATTATCACGCGCCCTCCCAGTAGGCACCGAAAATGAATGCGTCTCCGCGATTAATGAAGAAAATAGCGAAAATTTGGTCACACAGTCGCGTATCGACTTCGAGAGCGACCCGTGGTATACAGCACGACGCGGAAAAGTAATCCAGCGACCGCGGGCTTACCCAGACTGGAAAGTTGAGGGAAACCGGCTGTATTGCCACCGGCCAGACGTGATACTCGAATCGATAGGTCGCGATTATGACGCGTGGAAGTTAGTCCTCCCGCGAGAGGCTCGACTTTTAGCCCTACAGGAAGCTCACAATAATACTTCCGCAGGACATGCTGGCGTTCAGAAAACTCACGCTAGAATCTGCAAAGATTACTATTGGCCGGGAGTTTTCAAAGACGTCGTAGCATTCGTACGCGGGTGCAAAGTCTGTCAGCAACATAAAGCTGTACAGCTTGCCCCTGTAGGACTTATGGGAACTCGGGTAGTGGAGCGACCATGGACTGTGGTTGCGGGAGACATAATGGGCCCCTTCCCACCAAGTAAGGCCCAACAGCGTTACGTAGTAGTCTTCCTCGACAACTTCAGTCGTTACGTGGAAATGCGAGCGATCCGCACAGCTGACGCCAAAAGCATCTTGAAAGCTTTTAGCGAGCTGGTTATTTACCGTTGGGGATCACCGGAAATATTTCTTTGCGACAACGGTACCGAGTTCGTAAACAAGGAAGTGACCAAATTTCTAGATGAACATCAGATTAGGCAATTTACTATTCCGCCGTATCACGCGCAGGCTAACCCGGTAGAACGCGTGAATCGGGTAATTAAAACGATGATTAGGATATTTGTAGAGAGCGACCACCGAGACTGGGACGTTCATCTCGCAGAATTCCGTTTCGCGATTAATTCCGCGAT
Organism: Prorops nasuta; assembly: GCF_024137725.1. Lineage (NCBI taxonomy): Eukaryota > Metazoa > Arthropoda > Insecta > Hymenoptera > Bethylidae > Prorops > Prorops nasuta. The sequence continues at coordinate 693,160 of NW_027116821.1, read as the reverse complement.
GCATTCGTCGACTGGAGTATCTCCCGCGTTACTTAACCTCGGTCGAGACCCAGTAATTACTCCGAATCTACGGCGAGAGATTGAAGGTCCTCGTACGATACTTAGGAGTGACCCCGAAAATTGGGTGGCGCGACTAAAACGTCTTCCTTTGATTCATGATATCGTGCAGGTAGAGATAGAAAAAGCGAGTGCCCGTCAAGCCCGCTATTACAATCGTGGCCGGCGCGATGTCAGGTATCAGGTAGGAGACGTGGTATGGCGGCGCGGCAGACCATTATCGTCATCTGCTGATAATTTTGCTGCGAAGCTAGCACCATCGTACGAGGGTCCGTTTAAAATAGTTCGCGTAATATCGCCGGTCGTCTACGAGCTTGAAAATCAAGGCCGTAGTAATCCGAAGGTCCACGTTTCGGATCTAAAACCGTTTGTCGCGTCGTTTTGCGTTCCGGACGTCGATGAACCGGGTGAGGAAACCGTTGCGGGGGAAGGGGACGACGACCCTGCACCTTCCCCAAAACCGACCGGTAAACGGAAAGGGACTCCGGGGAAACGGAAAATGTCGATCGTGAGCGACTCGTCGGATTCCGCCCCGTCTACGTGGACGGCACGCCTGCGTCCACGTCGAGACCCAACCTAACCCTCGCGAACCTGAGTGCGGACTTGTGTGTGCGAATGGATGAATGTGTGTGTCGCGCGATTTTGTTTATATATATTTTTTTTCTTTTTTGTGTTTTTTTTTACGGATGCGTGACGAGGCCCTCCTCATTGCAGATGGACCCCTATCTTCAGCAGGTGGTGACCCACTGCTGGCTTCAGGGGATTCCCCTGCCGGGCCCCCTACCAGCAGTGGGCCCACCCACCGCCTACCCACCACCCCACACCAGCCAGGGTACTCCTTCCCTCCGCCCCGCTACCCTGAGCAGGGTACCCCCTACCCTCCGGCCTACCACCAAGCCCAGGCCTCTGGGTACACCGGACCGCAGCCCGCTGACTGGGAGGCGGAGAATCGCCGTCTGCGGTGGGAGAACGAGATGCTCCGGCGGGGAGCGGGCTACTCCCGCACCCGTACGGGCACTCGTCCTCCCCCGCAGAGGGTTCCTCCGCCACCAGCGGCGGGAATCGGGCCGGCTGTACCCAAGCCAAAGAAGAAAGCGCATCGGGGCAGGCGGGGTGGCCGGAAGGGCCAGGGAAGGGCCCAGCAAAGGAAGCGGGCGGAGGAGAGGAAGAAGAAGGAGGAGGAAGAGGATGAGGCTCGACGACAGCGCATCCGCGCTGCCGTCGAGAAGAGGAGGGAGGAGGAACGGGAGAAACGGAGGAAGGAGGAGGCGAGGAAGAGGGAGAAGGAAAGGAGAGAGAAGGAGGGAGAGGAAAAGAAGAGGAAGGAAGAGGAGGCAATGGAGGAGGACCTCCTCCTCCTGAACGTCTAATGTGTCCGCGTCTAGTGTTTAAGTTTTGTTTGTATAGAGTCTATTTTTTTTTTATTATGATTAATATTTTTTTTTTTATTTTTTTTGTATCGAGCCGGATAATTATTTTTTTTTGTGTTGTTTATGTAGGCCGAATTTTTTTTTTGTGTGTGTAATAAAGTATGTGTGAATGTTAAGCGAGCGTTTTTATTGTAGGATTGCGCGCACCAGAAAAAAAAAAAAGTAAATCGAATCAGAGACACCCCAGGGTCAACTTCAACCGGGAGGAAGTTGACCAACCCCTACGTTGGTCCTAACGAGGGGGGAGTTGTAACGTTGCGAGATCGCAACGTTACTATAGCTGCCATCTAGCGCTTTGCTAATCTCAAGCGCTAGATAGGCGGGTCGCGTACGAACTAGGGAGTCATCAACCGATAAGTATTGATCTAGGATCGATAACTTGTCGGCTCCCTAGTGCCGCGCGATGGGTGTAGCGGGGCAGCGGCGGGAAAGGCGCAGGGCCTTACCTGCTTCCGCGGACTGCCCCGACACACGTAGTTTAGAAGTCAAAGGTGACACATAGTGCCTAGAAGCGCCCCGCCGCCGACAAAAGTGCGACCCCAACGACAGCCGCCACCCAGAAACGGAGAAAAGAGGAGAGGTGCAGCGACTGCCAGGGAGCCGCGAACCCATATCGGACGACGGGACACCCCCAGCCCTTCGGGCCAGCCACCAAGGGCGAGAGCGAGAGAAGGAGAGAAAGAGAGAGAGACCGAGAGAGCGAGAGAGAGCGAGAGAGAGCGAGAGAAAGAGAGAAGAGAGCCTACCTATCGTAAGCGGACATTTGGGTGATTATTCGTTGTGTAATAAAGTCCAGTGACGTCCCGGGGTGTGCTAGGGCTTTAGGGCTCGTAGCACCGACCGGTTGTATAGGGAACCGCTGGCCCTGCTCACCTGTCACGGGTAAGCGGGCAACCTAGCGGAGTGGTCATTCCGTCGGACCGGTAACGAGCATCTTATTGTGTACAGGCGCGAATTAGTAAAAGTGTTCGCGATTGCATCGATTAGTTGTGAGTTGACCGTTGACGGGAACGTTCCCGTAATTCGTTTCAAGGCCGCGGACTTAGTATAATCCCCGTGAGGACTAGTGACCTTAGAGTCCTCGACGTAAACAATCCGGGTCGTTGTGGTGTTTGAGTACGCGGGAACGGAGTCAGTGCGAATAACCGTCGGGTGACGCGCACGCGCGGGGATAGGAACCCATCCGCGTAACGTCGCGTCGTGGTTAGCCTACGAATCCGCCGGAGGCGCGCGAGTACCGCGCGACTCGGCGGGACCGCCGCGAACGCCAACTAGTGGCTCGAGCGCGGGGCTAACTACTACGTCATCGGGGCTTCAGCCGCGTTCGCACGACTTAGGCCGCGCCCACATTTAGGACCCCGCGTAACACCGTTATACCACGTGCGAAGGATCGGGTATTGTATTAAGCACCGATTTTATAATAAAGAGAGTTCAATCGAAATTAGCGAGTTAGAGTATTAGCACCCCACCCCTATATTCGCGTACGAGGGTTAGAACCCCCTCTGTACCAATAAATATTCGGGAATTATTAAATAATTACATCGAAGGCGCCCGGGTCTTATAGGAAGTCGCCTATTGGGACGCGAACGCAAGCGGTGGGGGGAATCACTCCTCCCTCCCCGCCTACACCATCCCTTGGGATAGACAGTAGCGTCACAGTAAATGATATTGATTAATACATAAGAGGAATAATGAAACGTGATTATATTTCTTTATACGCAAATGCAGTTATACAATGCATTGTAAATTGTTATTAAATTAGAAGTGTACTATTTCGTATAGGAGCAGACAATTCTCTAAAATCTTTTATTTTTGCTTACAGAAACTTTTGATAAATCTTTAGAGAATATTGATATTAGACAATATGCTGAAATCCAATTTGTTGGAAAGCGGCAGTATGATGCTGGTGATTTAATCACTGCTCTGTGTGATAAATCAAGTTGCTTGAATCGCGTTGTGCAACATTATCTAACAAAAACGGACAAATGTAGTACTTCATGTTATCATACAAATATTACCCAATCTTATAATAATATTTTATTACTTACGCTATTTGATGGTATGAAGAGTTTGTTAATTCCCAAAAAATTATGCAAAAGTAATTCTTGGAGCACATGAAAGTAATAATTCAGAGCAACTTCTCTAAGTGGAAAAAAACTATTGAATTCTTTGTGCAGTAATTGCATGAGTTCTTTAGAACTTCAGCAAAAAATTGCTAGTACAGTTACTAACAAAGATCTGATTGTTAAATTATCATTATATAATACCAAAACTGAAAATATAGAAAACGTTAAAGATTGGATTGTTCTTAAAAACTGAAACATTAAAGGTATACCTATTAAGAAATTAGAAATGGGTGATAAAGTTTATAAAGCAAATTGTGCGATTTTCCATGACGGCAAGGATGCTGCAACTGGTCATTATACGTCTATGATACGTAAGGATAAATCATGGATATATGCGAACGATCAAATCGTTCAAAAGAAAACATGGCCCAGAAATTCAAAAGGTACGTTTATCATATTCTTCGAGGAAATTTAATTAATTCAATATTACGCTATTCGTATCTCTAACGGCTGCTTTTATAAATGTTGAAAGTTGTTATCATGGGTAAAAACGTTTTACTCGTAATAACATGTTCAACAATATTAGCACCACGGCTGCGTTTAAAACGCAATTTCACTAAATATTGTGCCGCAATTATAGCGCCTTCGGCTGCAATATATCTAGTGAGTAAACTATTTAAAAATGATATGATTTCCACAATGAGTTTCTATCATTATTAAATTATTTTCTCACTGAGTATCGCGCAGTTTCAAATAAAATCTCGTAATACATATTTTTTGTATAGAAAATTATTGTATCTTTCTTCAGCAAAAATATTTATAACGAGTTGATATGTAACTTTTCAATATATTATTTAAAATGTTGTACTTTTCCTTTTTTATAATTGTTAAATAAAATTAATTATTGTTAACAATATAATTATTTATATATTTCAATTTATATTCTCGTCCAATAAAATTTAATTATTAGAATACACATTCTTTCTTTAAGAGTTTCACTACATTTTGTATTATTTGCATAAAGAAATTCTTAAGATGTATCTTTGTCACATTACAAAAAGCTCTGAGATACCCCAAAAAAACACTTTCGTGTAAAAAAAAAACGGCAAGTAATTGAAAGTGATTCCACTGAACAAAATAATCTATAAGACCAAACATTTTTTAAACTCAAATGTTACTTTAAAAATTTCTAGGTAAATATATTTCCACACATCAAACATCAATACTTTTACAATAAAAAATAATACATTAAAAACGAAATATTGCAGAAAAAGAATTTTAGACAAAAATATCTGAAAAAACACTTTACAGTTAAATATTTCAGAAAAGGAAGTAGTTCTTCTGGTTACTTAATAAATATATCTGGCAACATAAAGCATGATGATCAAGTAAATTAGGCAAGTATGTCAATCAATCAGCAACATAAAGTATTGAGATCACATAAATTCAGGCAAGTAAATGAATGAATAATTAATTATTATATAATTTTTGTATACGTACACAGTGGGAAGTTGAATCGTGTGTGGTTTCAACTACAGTGTAGTATATCATTTTCCAAGTTAAATTACAGAGTGAAGCTAGCTGAACCACCCACGATTCAATTTCCTACTGTGTACTACTTGCCGGAACGGGCCAAATGTGTACTGTAGATGATAGTTCAAAGTGCAACTGATGAATACTCAAATATACTTTACACTTTTCGGCCCGTCCGGGCAAGTAGTACACAGGAGGAAATTGAATCGTGGGTGGTTCAGCTAGCTTCACTCTGTAATTTAACTTGGAAAATGATATACTACACTGTAGTTGAAACCACACACGATTCAACTTCCCACTGTGTACGTATACAAAAATTATATAATAATTAATTATTCATTCATTTACTTGCCTGAATTTATGTGATCTCAATACTTTATGTTGCCGATTGATTGACTTACTTGCCTAATTTATTTGATCTTCATGCTTTATGTTGCCAGATATATTTATTAAGTAACCAGAAGAACTACTTCCTTTTCTGAAATATTTAACTGTAAAGTGTTTTTTCAGATATTTTTGCCTAAAATTCTTTTTCTGCAATATTTCGTTTTTAATGTATTATTTTTTATTGTAAAAGCATTGATGTTTGATGTGTGGAAATATATTTACCTAGAAATTTTTAAAGTAACATTTGAGTTTAAAAAATGTTTGGTCTTATAGATTATTTTGTTCAGTGGAATCACTTTCAATTACTTGCCGTTTTTTTTTTACACGAAAGTGTTTTTTTGGGGGATTGATTATTTACATCATAGTACATTGAATATTTGCTTGGTTTTGTTGAGTCATAATCATTCATATACCGATTGTTTGCTTTTTCATAGCGGTGAGAGCACTGACTCAAACCGCCACGTATTCCACGCTCTACGAAAAGCAACATTTCAACATCAGTGAAAAGTTCCAATTTTATTCCAGTATATTTAAGCATTGCATCCCAAGTGAAGCCTGGGAGTGTAAAATAATGTGCAGGATCCAAATTATAATTTTCCATGCAGCTATCGCGAAAATTTTCAAAAACGTCTGTCAGTAATAATACGTCAGTTTTTAAATAGAGATCGCTGTACTCCCCAAGTGTTTGTATTTGAAAATTGATCCATACCTCCTTAGCATGATTATATGCCTCTTCATTAATATCACTGTCAGTTAATTTATTATAGAATAAATCGCGAGGCGGTAAAGCATTTTCTTCCAGACGATTCAGATTATCTACGTAATCATAAGGAAAAATACCTTTTCTTGTTAGTAGATTAAATTGTTCCGTATTTAAATTCGATAATTCTGACACTAAGTTTTTCAATTGAGATCTCTCCAAGTATGAGCTCAATTTGTCTAAACTTGATGCTAGAAATTTAAATGAATCAATAAATCTGAGCTGAATATTATATTTCCGTATGTATTTTGTAAATGAAATATACTTTTCCTTATGTACAGGTAGCAGGTATACTGAACCCTTATACATGTTAGCGATCGCATTGAAGATGAAATGTGCATCGTAATTAGATAAATTATGAAAAATTACTGGAATAACGTGCGAATCTTTATAGTTTAAATTACAATTGTTGTAAGCGGGTCCTCTATATTTACCTGTTAAATGATCGCGAACACGTATTTGATTTGGGAGAAATGGCTTTTTACATATATGACAGTCGGGGTCATTGTTATGACGAAAATTTTCACTAATACTTGGCGTTCTCATAGGCACTACAGTCTTTAGTTTTTCGCTCGCTATGCTAGCAATTTTATTGAGTTCTCGCACAAACCATTTTATACACTCGAGTCCACGATATGATTTATAAGTTAAGAGCGATGAATCACGAACGCTTTTAAAATAATATCCAACACTAAAGGGTAAATGTTTTTGATAAATACTACTACTACCGCTCGTTTCATTCACTTTTTCTAATAAACATTCAATGTCTGCATATAGAACGAATGGGGTCCTCTCACTGTTCTTGTCATTTTTAAAGGACACCCAACGGTCCTCTTCAGGTAGCAGTATACGGACGTTTATATTGAGCTCACTGCAATCACGTTTATAAGACTGAAGTTTATCCTCATTGAAGAAATAGTGAAAACATCTAAGAGAAAAAATCATATTAGTATATAAACATTAAATAAAATTATATTAAAATATAAACATTATAACATACCGATTACAAATAAGATGAGATCGTTTTTTTCGAGTCAGTTGTTTATTTAGCAAGCGAGAAAGATTCGTGATACATAAAAAATGTGCTGCACCTTGATGTTCGAGAAGAAGATTCGCATGTCTCGATTTCTCACATTTTGTGAGTTGAAGAGGTGCAATAATTTTATTCTTCTGCCCTTCCTGCTCATCCACCATGGTGAAAACATTAATCGACCCATCATTATCTTCTTCAAATTTAGGTATCTGCCTTAATGTGGTTGGAAATGTTATACTTCTAACGTTGAAAACAGATTTAAAATGGGGGTATGAAGATTGTCGTTGTAGGTGTTTAGTTGAAATAGCCGGATAGAGTGCAGCCGTTACAGCCCATGCAAAACATGTATTATCATCACTCTGATGTTTATCACTGCATGTTTGTTCTTAATATAGTTTGGAAGGTCGATTGTACAGCCTGCATGTAGTGGATTATAATGATTTATATTCACAATTAAATTTCATATTTCTTCCAAAGCTCACCCAATATCACGCTCTTGAAACTCACCTAATTTTTTTTAAATTTTATCTATGACGTTTGTTTTATACCAACCACTAAAAGTATCAGTCTTGAATAAAATCACATTTTTTGTGGAAATATGTTTGATATCACTAATTTCCTTGCAAATAAATTGTCCGTTGAATACCATATTTATCTTAACAGCGCTTACTTTACTGAATACTTTGTTCATGTAAGATTGCAGCATTTCTGATGCTGCCAATAGAAATTCATGTGGTTCGATATAATTAGTGTTTACTATCATACCACTACACATTCGACTTTTAAATGATGAATCAAGATCTTTCCAAATAAGCTTTTCCGCATTAATGCCCGCTCCAATTGAATTTTTATTTTTCGCCGCATGGAGAAGTAACTTTCGAATACATTTTATTTCTGCAAGATTTTTCTGTATAGCATCTGGAGTTGCATTCCGGTTGGATTCTCTCAAATTTCGAATATAATCACGACACTTGCAAACCCACTCGCGATAATCATGCTGAGTTCTTAAATCGGGATTCTTACGAGCGTGATTTGAAGAATAATTTTTTTCTCTTGCTGCTCTGATTAATAGGCACTGTATCTGAGCAATTTCCGTAAAAATTTTCTGCCTTGCCCCTATACGTGCATTGTGGCTAGCAACTCTCAATTTTTTAATGTAATCACAACAATCACGTACCCACTCACGATATTCATCCTGACTATTTAAAACTCTATTTAGAAGCGACATCGTAGTTCTTTCCGTTTGAATGATCAGCGTGAAACTAATGAAAAATCTTAGATGGAGAGTCCTTCAAATAATCAGTCTCCGAGACACTTCAGTAATATAAATATTTTACGGATCAGGTTGCGCGTTGAAGTAAAAAGAATGCATTCAAATTTAAAATATACATATATTCTAGATTTTTGATTCATACATATATATCATATAATATACATTTCTCAGTCCGCATATACCCTCATGATTCATGCAAATAGAAAGTTGTGAATTATATAAACCATCTTCTAAATTATAATTTCCCCACACATATTCATCTACATTACTAATTTCTAAATCACAAATACTCCTTAACCAATTTAACTTTTCCACCCCTTTTACAAAAACCGTATCCTCATATACATATTTTTTTATAATATCTTTATATTTATAATATGGTGAAAAACCATCCATCCAATTTAAACCATGATGATTGAAAAAGATTGAACTGAAAAAGAAATTTCTTATTCATTGAAAATAATAATTCGTTATTGTTTGTTATAAAATATACTTACTCTGTTTTCTTTCTCTCCTCTTCACTTAACCAAGTATGTGGAAAGGGGGGTGAAAATAAAATATGATGCACTTTTAGTTCTTGTAAAACTGCAAATTCTTTACCAGGGATTATCAGTATGAACTTAGAAGCATTCAACTGTCCCAAATTCGATATATTAATAAATGAATATAGAACGTATACGTAAACATGTAGTTTGCATAAATTATTGTATACGAGAAAAAACAAGCCAGTCCACTGTGTGGCCCAAGAAGTGGATATTTTCGCAAAGTGGGTGCGGAAACAAATAAAAGGTAAATATTAAAAATTAAGTTCGCAATTTATTTGATATTAATAAATCTTTTATGTTTCAGAAGCTGTTATTAGCTGAATGGGTTAAATATTATTGTTTATTAATATTTATATAAGTTTCATGTTCGTTTTTAATTATATGATAAATTTTATTCAAATGTGTCTTTCTATTCCCCTACTCCTATTTCCCTTAATTTATTCTGGAAAAGAAAAAAAGAAAAAAAGAAAAAAAGAAAAATAATGAAAAAAGTACTTTATAATTATTACTAACTCATAAAAGAAAAAATCATCCTATTGCTCAATGTTTATGAAAAAATGTGAAATCATGTTAAATGGAGGGTCCACAGTAGGAAAATAGTGGGATGGTCTAAGATAAGTATGTGGAGGGAGAAAAGCCCCTCCGAGGGCAGGCCTAAGAAAAAAATGGTATTCTGTAAGATGGTGAGGACCCTTAGCGGTGTAGCTGCCCCAGTAATTTTCGTGATCGCCACCTAGTGGAGAAAATTGAAACTTTTTCCTCCACTAACTAAAATACAAAAAAAGTTCTCTGGGTAACTGTCAGGATAACTAACCATCCGGACCTTAGAGTGATGGGAGAGGGGTAACCCTTAGGAAACTAGTCGACCCGTAGGATAACTAACCATCCGGGCCCAAGAGTCATGGGAGAGGGGGTACCCCTTAGGGAACTAGTGGACCCGTAGGATAATTAACAATCCGAGCCCTAGGGTGATGGGAGAGGGGTGAGGGACTAAGAGAGAAAGAGAGGGTGAGAGGGATCTCTCTCTCTCTCTCTCACACACTCCCCACAGCCAAGGCACTTCCTCCGCACACCCGCACCCACCCTCACCACCATGTCACAGAGACACTTCTCCCCGTACACCCGCACTCCCCTCACCTCCGTGTCACAGGAACAGCCTAGCTACCACTACTATTATTGGTATTTAGTAAGTTAATTACAATTTGTGTATATACGTAAGCTCTTGAGCTAAATATGTTTTATGCAGCTACGTAAATATTAACAATTTAAAAACATTTTTTTTTGTTAATGACTACTATATTTAAATGCGATTCTCCAGTTTTGTGACACGAAATAATTACCAGTTCTCTATAAGCATATGATGTGGCAGTTGTGAATGCATACAGGACACATCAGATATGCTTGCATGTCCAAACATATAGAGGAATAGCAAGGGACACAATCTTTAGCAACATTTATTAAAAGGCATAGATCATTATATTTTTAAAAATATTTATCAAATATATACAATTTTGCAGTTTTTTGAATGAACGAACCCTGATTAGCACTACCCTTGTTAAAATGCTGTAAAATGCTGGATAGAATCTATCTTTTTTTGACAAAGATTTCTATCTTGTTCTATCAAAAAAAGATAGATTCTATCCAGCATTTTACAGCATTTTAACAATGGTATAGCATTCATAGGCGCATCTGTACCTTTAATAGTATGAGTACTAAATACTTTCTATATATACGGTACTGATTACAGCTTCTCGCCACACGAAACAAAAATGACAAATTTGTATAAGAAATATTTTGACAGGCAAACACAAGACCCGTATGGTTAGTTAACAAAACTTGTTGGAAATTGCGCACTCTACTATATTCTTTGAAGTTTTAACATAAATCAATGATACATTGTGTATATAATTTTCATTACTGTCTAAAAATTGTGAATACGAAAAAACTGTAGTGACAATGGTTATTAGGACATTCTAATAGGTAATGTTATTGTAATTAATAAATATTATGCATCTATGTTTTTCAGAATGTTAGAAAATACACTCAAAAATTAAAGATGAATACTATTTTACAAGAGAAAAAATTACAAACACGAGTAAAAGGAATGTTTTTGCTAAGAACATTATATAATCTGCCCTTATTGCCAGCAAGATATATTAAAACTGGATTTCAAATTATTAAAAATTATATAATGGCAGATGAGGATTTGAGAAACAATAATGAATTTAAAAAACTTGTAAAATATCTTAAATATTTCTGGATGAAAAAAATAGACGCGAATGTACTAAGTATGTTTAAATGTAGTACAAGAACAAATAATAATCAAGAACGCTACCATCGTTCTTTAAATGAAGTAATAAAAAAGAGACCAAACTTGTATAAATTTATCCGTAAGTATTTCTGGGTTGTTTCCTTCGTTCACTTTTACATATACTTTCTTTATCCTGCTATGAGTAAACGGATAAACTATATACATAGGTAATTTTATAGATATTTAATTAGTAGATATTAGTTACAATAATTTTTAGAAAAACTCAAAGATATCATTATAAAAAGTATAATTGAAATAAGGCAATTAAATAATAATCTGAATATAAAAATAAGCAATAGAAGAAGATGCGATAAGAATTTCGAAGAATGGCTAATGAGAGATTGGAACAATTTCAACGACTTAGAAAATAAAGACGACGAAACACAGAGGGAAGTAATAAAAGAGTTTTTAGCCATAAGCAGCTATAAGAATGTACATTTAATGAGGAAAATAGAAGCAATTTTAAGAAACACAAGTAAATAAAAATTATATTTTTTTAATAATTCTGATTAGTAACTTTATCCTCTTATTTTCTTAAGATTATTTGACCAAATACTGAATTATTTAAGCTCTTATTAGGATTTATAGTATAGTGGCCGCCACACACACGAATTTTCTGGCGTTCCTGCATGAATAATTGATTTACATGCATGTATTATATATGACAGAAAACATTGGTTCGGATATTAAATATTGATTATTATAAATTTACATCGTAAAGAAAATGCAAAAAATAAATTAGTGTAAATAATACAATCATCTTTCATTTTTATTTTAAATTTATATTTAATTACATATACACTACCGGTAAAAAGTTTAAGACCACTTGAAAAATTTGGCTGCAAAACAGTTGCTTCTTTAAACGCGCATAGCTTGATAACGAAGAAAGGTACAAGAAAATTCAAAACACCATTAGAAAGGTGATGAAATTACGCATAGGATGGAATTAGATTAATTTATGAAAAGTTTATCATTACAGAGTTGCAATTAAATGAAAATGCTGCTAAATTAAAAATTTTTAATTTTTCGTTATGTCAATTCAACTTGTCGCAGCACTTGTAATAATTATGGTAAATATGTGAAACTTTGGTGACATAAAGTTCAAAGTTTCAGCTTTAATTTGAGCCATCAAACATAACGATATTTATAGTATATCCTTATTTTCATAACGTTTTTCTGAGTAATGGCGAGAAAAATTTTTCACCGAAAAACAACTGCCCAAGCATTTGAAACAATTTCAGATCGAAGAATCCGTCGGTATTAACCGACCTATTCTACTTGTTTCAGTTTACATTTTTATTCGATTAATTTAAAGTACCATTAATTTCTAAATTAAATAAATAGATGTAGAATAATAAATTAACAATTCTAATTTATTTAATCCATTATTTACAATTATACAATTTTCCTTTCGTCAAAAAAGCCGCCCCTTTTTTTTAATACAGATTGTACTATTCGCGGCATTCTTGCTATAAGATTTTCTATGGTTTCTGGAGATATTTTGAACAAATTTTCTTGCAGTAATTCCCACAGATTTTCTGTTGACTTTGGGCATTTGTTTCTGATTGCCCTATCAAGCGAGTGGCACCCACTTGCGCACAAATTTATTTGCCCACATACCCAATTGTGCGCACACCCTTTTGGACACCGCAAGTTTTACTAAACCGATTGCACACATACCCTCTTGCGCGCATACCCATTAGATTACAGACCCAATTGTGCACATACCCATTTATTCACATAACCGTTTGCCCACTTACCCATTTGCCCACATAGCCGTTTGCACACATAGCCGTTTGCACACATACCCAACTACGAACATAACCATTTGCGCACATACCCATTTACACACATAACCGTTTGCCCACAAACCCATTTAAACACATCACAAATTTTAGATTGAGACCCGCCTGCACACAAATTTATTTTTTCGCACATACCCAATTGTGCGCATACCCGTTTGCACACCAGGAGTTTAGTAACCCGATTGCACACAAACCCTCTTGCGCACATACACATTTACACACATAACCGTTTGCCCACATACCTATTTGCGCACATACCCATTTACACACATACCCATTTACACACATAACCGTTTGCCCACTTTCCCATTTGAACGCATCGCAAATTTTGAATTGAGACCCGCCTGCACACAAATTTATTTTTTCGCGCATACCCAATTGTGCGCATACGCGTTCGAACACCGGGAGTTTACTAACCCGATTGTACACATACCCTCTGGCGCACATACCCATATAATCACACACCTAATTGCACACATACCCATTTGCGCACATACCCATTTACACTCATAACCGCTTGTCCACATACCCATTTGAACGCATCGCAAATTTTGTATTGAAACCCACTTTCACACAAACCCGTTTGCGCACAGATAATTATATCTTATTATCTAAGAGCATTTATCTTTAATGATATGTTGATCTTTTCAAACGCTTATGTTTCCTTGCTGACCTACCGGGGATTGCACACAACCCATTCGTGCACATACCTATCTGCACACATTCCCACTTACGCACATATCCGTTTACGCAAACACCCGTTTACGCACATACCCGTTTACGTACATACCCGTTTACGCACATACCCGTTTACTCACAGACCCGTTTACTCACAGACCCAATTGCGGACGAAGCAGTTTACACACATATCTATATTATCATAAACCCATTTGAAACATACCCAGTGATGCCAGAATGTAGCCCTCAGCAACGAAAATGAAATTAGTCGTTAGTCAGCAGCACTATCGAGAATTTGAAGGAAAGGGGTACAAACACAGTTATGCCTGGTCAGCATATATAGGTGTTATTTGGACTTCGGGCAACTTCGGCTTTAGAAGAACAGCGACTACCGCTAATCAACACATTTTTATGTGTCATCCGTGTGAAGTGATGCAGCGTTTACCTAAAAACTCTCGAAGGAAATCAAAATCCTTTTCCTAAATTAGTTTTTAATTTTTATAAAATGCTTGTATGTCGCCATTAATTAATTGGATTTGGTAATAACTACAAGAAATGCGTTCTTAATATAACAAATAATGAGTTGAGGTATAATAAAAACTATGTTTCTATATTGACATGCTAACAAATGCATTTTCTTATTTACTATTGCGTCCAATAAGTTAATGGCTATTAAAAAAAAAAATCCCTTGCAATGAAAAAAAATGAAAAAATTTTAAACTCCGTCAAGAATCAAACCCGAGCCCGCCGTGTGACAAAACGGCAACCTTACCGTCTACGCTACATAATATTCTTTTCTACCAATAAAGAAACACGGGTTACTCGACGGCAAGTATATAGAAGCAAGGACGGTATACTCTTTTACAATAAATTTCGCCATTACAATCTAAAAATTATGTCATACATTATTAGAATGCATTAATGCTATCCTGAGATTATTTAGCATCAATTTATCATTTTTCAAATGTTTATGCTAATTATTTTTCTCTGTATTATTTTACCATACATCTCGTATGTCTCAATCTGAAGTTAGTTAAGGACCAATGTAAGTCACCAAAGCCGAAGTAAGGACCGTTGTGTAAAGTGGAAAGCAGCATCCCCAACAAAAAAAAAGTAAACCTGAAAAAGGTCAATTTGAGTTGGCAGCTCTGCGAAATAGGTACGCTGCAAGTTCTGCTTGCTGATTACGGCTGACTTGTGTGATTAAGTAGTAAAAGGTTTATTTAAATACAAATTTGACAGGTCAACTGGATGGTTATGTTCAAATCAGTTTCAGATAAGTAAAAATTTATCTTTATGTAAAAAAAGCATTGGAACGCGATGCTTTGTGAATAATATCATTTGTTACAGATACTTTGGTTTAATTTGGTTGGTCCGCGAAGTCAAGATGAAGAGTATATGCAAAGTAAAATTTGTTGGCTAGCAGATTAGGTACTTCTTAGCAAGCTCATCATGGCTGGGATGACAAATCGTCAGATTTAAGGATTGCAATGGATATACCAAGAAAGTATATTTACCTTCATCTATTAAGCTACAACCAGTTGAGTGTATCCTCCGCTCTGCTGATCTGCAAAGATGCAGAAACATCAATGTACATATCACATTATTTAGACTCAGGTAATCTTCAAAAATTTGGTGAAAAGAGACTCGGCAAGTGTTTTTGTAAAATGTTTTCTACAGCCTTGACATTTCTTATGATTCAGGTAATATTGGATTATACTATTATGCAGATAATTCATAACTGCAAAAAGGAATGGTAGACACGTCATTGAATACAAGTGAACTCAATGATGATATTGGTACGTTAAATTCTCTCCAAGTGACTTCAAACTAGCAGCAGTGTTAAGAGACACGGCTATTATGACTTTTGATGTTGATCCAGCTAACCACCTTTATCAAATTGCAGCCATTCAAAGTGTCCTTTTCTTTTTGGCCTAATGTCAAATTTGTTTCTCTAACATAGGAAACGCAAAAACCGTTTAGCCCTTGCAGCTTGGAATTACAGAACGTAGTCATTTGGTAGTTTTTGCTCCAAAAATTGTCCATGACCCATTATACGCAAAATATGGATGGCAATGTCTCCTATTCCTAGGAAGAAGTATGCGTAAAGTGTCTGGGACGTAAAAACGATTGAAAATCCATTTCAGCTCTATATTCTCATCACAAATCTGAGTATACCATTGAATTTGAGCATCGTCTGAGAATATAATCATTCCATTTCTTAAATTTTCTTTTGTTGATAAATTACTCAATTTCCATTGACCTTTCAGATTGTAAGAATATCAACGATCAATGTCATTCATAATTTACAAAGCTGTTGAACTGGTTTTATTAAATGTAGCAATTCATGGCAGTGACCTATGGGACTTGCAAAGGTAATACGTAATAAGATTATGAGATGTGACTTAAGGATCCTTCGCAATTTACTGCTGCTTTGGGGGCATCAATCAAAATTTCGTCACTACAAACTAATTTTATGATAGATTAAAATTCATTTTTTTCCAGATTAATATAAAAAAAATCCCGGTAACGCTGTACGTGCTATACGTCAAAGAAAATTAAGGGATATCCATTTAGAAAAGTATTAACGTGTTTCCTTATATAAGTCCTACTACATATATATATATATATATATATATATAGTATATAAACATTAATAAAACATATAAATTTTAAGAATTTGTTAAACTCATTTCTTTATATAATTTGATTTAATCCTTCTTACCAAGTATAAATATTAGACTCAAAGTATGTAGAAAAACTATAAGATCTATATTCCTATATTGATTTTAGAATAAAATATTTGTTGTTCAGAAATCTCAATTTATATGATTAGTTAAAACTACATGAGACTTGAGATTTCCTGTACAACAGTCTCTTCGTGTATATAACTTAATTTCACATTATTATTTTACCGCATTCACAACCTTATGAGACTCGTTATGCTAGTATAACAGTTACATTTTGGTAATTATATTCCGTATTCGTCGGTGCCAGGTATTATCATAGCAAATATCCTAAATGACCTCTTTTTAAATTAAATTATCGTAGTCATTTAGCATATTTTAATTGTTTTATCATCTAATACTGCTGCCATCGTTTGACGATACACAAGATTCCATGCAAAACAATTTATATTTCTCCTGTATCCTCTTAAAACTGCTGTGCTGGTAGTCCACTCATTTGCGCAACACATACATATTGTTACCTAAAAAAATGAAATATTTAATAAAGAAGTCATAAAGAATATGAATAAATTCATGGATCTATTTTAATATTTAAAACATTCCCAAAGCGAGCTATACCTTTGTTACTATAGTAGTGCCAAATACTGATTGATGCTCCTAAAGCAGCAGTAAACTGTGCAGCGTCCTTAAGTAACATCTCAAAATCTTATTACGTATTACATTTGCAAGTCCCATAAGTCATTGGCTTGAATTGCTACATTTAATAAAACTAGTTCGACAGCTTTGTAAATAATGAATGACATTGATCGTTGATATTCTTACAATCTGAAAGGTCAATGGAAATTGGGTAATTTATCAACAAAAGAAAATTTAAGAAATGGAATGGTTATATTCTCAGACGATGTTCAAATTCAATGGTATACTCAGTTTTATGATGAGAATATGGATCTGAAATGGATTTACAATTGTTTTTACGTCCCAGACACTTTACGCATACTTCTTCCTAGGAATAGGAGACATTGCCATCCGTATTTTGCGTATAATGGGTCATGGACAATTTTTGGAGCAAAAACTACCAAATGACTACATTCTGTAATTCCAAGCTGCAAGGGCTAAACGGTTTTTGCGTTTCCTATGTTAGAGAAACAAATTTGACATTAGGCCAAAAGGAAAAGGACACTTTGAATGGCTGCAATTTGATAAAGGTGGTTAGCTGGATCAACATCAAAAATCATAATAGCCGTGTCTCTTAACACTGCTGCTAGTTTGAAGTCACTTGGAGAGAATTTAACGTACCAATATCATCATTGAGTTCACTTGTATTCAATGACGTGTCTACCATTCCTTTTTGCAGTTATGAATTATCTGCATAATAGTATAATCCAATATTACCTGAATCATAAGAAATGTCAAGGCTGTAGAAAACATTTTACAAAAACACTTGCCGAGTCTCTTTTCACCAAATTTTTGAAGATTACCTGAGTCTAAATAATGTGATATGTACATTGATGTTTCTGCATCTTTGCAGATCAGCAGAGCGGAGGATACACTCAACTGGTTGTAACTTAATAGATGAGAGTAAATATACTTTCTTGGTATATCCATTGCAATCCTTGAATCTGACGATTTGTCATCCCAGCCATCATGTGCTTGCTAAAAAGTACCTAATCTGCTAGCCAACAAATTTTACTTTGCATATACTCTTCATCTTGACTTCGCGGACCAACCAAATTAAACCAAAGTATCTGTAACAAATGATATTATTCACAAAGCATCGCGTTCCAATGCTTTTTTTACATAAAGATAAATTTTTACTTATATGAAACTGATTTGAACATAACCATCTAGTTGACCTGTCAAATTTGTATTTAAATAAACCTTTTACTACTTAATCACACAAGTCAGCCGTAATCAGCAAGCAGAACTTGCAGCGTACCTATTTCGCAGAGCTGCCAACTCAAATTGACCTTTTTCAGGTTTACTTTTTTTTTGTTGGGGATGCTGCTTTCCACTTTACACAACGGTCCTTACTTCGGCTTTGGTGACTTACATTGGTCCTTAACTAACTTCAGATTGAGACATACGAGATGTATGGTAAAATAATACAGAGAAAAATAATTAGCATAAACATTTGAAAAATGATAAATTGATGCTAAATAATCTCAGGATAGCATTAATGCATTCTAATAATGTATGACATAATTTTTAGATTGTAATGGCGAAATTTATTGTAAAAGAGTATACCGTCCTTGCTTCTATATACTTGCCGTCGAGTAACCCGTGTTTCTTTATTGGTAGAAAAGAATATTATGTAGCGTAGACGGTAAGGTTGCCGTTTTGTCACACGGCGGGCTCGGGTTTGATTCTTGACGGAGTTTAAAATTTTTTCATTTTTTTTCATTGCAAGGGATTTTTTTTTTTAATAGCCATTAACTTATTGGACGCAATAGTAAATAAGAAAATGCATTTGTTAGCATGTCAATATAGAAACATAGTTTTTATTATACCTCAACTCATTATTTGTTATATTAAGAACGCATTTCTTGTAGTTATTACCAAATCCAATTAATTAATGGCGACATACAAGCATTTTATAAAAATTAAAAACTAATTTAGGAAAAGGATTTTGATTTCCTTCGAGAGTTTTTAGGTAAACGCTGCATCACTTCACACGGATGACACATAAAAATGTGTTGATTAGCGGTAGTCGCTGTTCTTCTAAAGCCGAAGTTGCCCGAAGTCCAAATAACACCTATATATGCTGACCAGGCATAACTGTGTTTGTACCCCTTTCCTTCAAATTCTCGATAGTGCTGCTGACTAACGACTAATTTCATTTTCGTTGCTGAGGGCTACATTCTGGCATCACTGGGTATGTTTCAAATGGGTTTATGATAATATAGATATGTGTGTAAACTGCTTCGTCCGCAATTGGGTCTGTGAGTAAACGGGTCTGTGAGTAAACGGGTATGTGCGTAAACGGGTATGTACGTAAACGGGTATGTGCGTAAACGGGTGTTTGCGTAAACGGATATGTGCGTAAGTGGGAATGTGTGCAGATAGGTATGTGCACGAATGGGTTGTGTGCAATCCCCGATAGGTCAGCAAGGAAACATAAGCGTTTGAAAAGATCAACATATCATTAAAGATAAATGCTCTTAGATAATAAGATATAATTATCTGTGCGCAAACGGGTTTGTGTGAAAGTGGGTTTCAATACAAAATTTGCGATGCGTTCAAATGGGTATGTGGACAAGCGGTTATGAGTGTAAATGGGTATGTGCGCAAATGGGTATGTGTGCAATTAGGTGTGTGATTATATGGGTATGTGCGCCAGAGGGTATGTGTACAATCGGGTTAGTAAACTCCCGGTGTTCGAACGCGTATGCGCACAATTGGGTATGCGCGAAAAAATAAATTTGTGTGCAGGCGGGTCTCAATTCAAAATTTGCGATGCGTTCAAATGGGAAAGTGGGCAAACGGTTATGTGTGTAAATGGGTATGTGCGCAAATAGGTATGTGGGCAAACGGTTATGTGTGTAAATGTGTATGTGCGCAAGAGGGTTTGTGTGCAATCGGGTTACTAAACTCCTGGTGTGCAAACGGGTATGCGCACAATTGGGTATGTGCGAAAAAATAAATTTATGTGCAGGCGGGTCTCAATCTAAAATTTGTGATGTGTTTAAATGGGTTTGTGGGCAAACGGTTATGTGTGTAAATGGGTATGTGCGCAAATGGTTATGTTCGTAGTTGGGTATGTGTGCAAACGGCTATGTGTGCAAACGGCTATGTGGGCAAATGGGTAAGTGGGCAAACGGTTATGTGAATAAATGGGTATGTGCACAATTGGGTCTGTAATCTAATGGGTATGCGCGCAAGAGGGTATGTGTGCAATCGGTTTAGTAAAACTTGCGGTGTCCAAAAGGGTGTGCGCACAATTGGGTATATGGGCAAATAAATTTGTGCGCAAGTGGGGCGCTCCCTATCAAGCTCATCCCAAAGAAGCTCTATTGGGTTCAGATCACGGCTTTGCGCCGGCCATGTCATGATTTTTAAAATATTTTCTTCTTCTTTCTTTTCAAGGTAATTCATGCATAGTTTTGATTTATGCTTTGGGTCATTATCTTGCTGGAAGATGAATCCAGGACCAATTAGCTGTAGCCCAGATGGGATTGCATGATCAACAAGAATTTGGTGGAACATTTCTTTGTTTAAAATGCCCGATATTCTAATTAAATCGTCAACACCTTTAGCCGAAAAACTACCCCATACAGTCACTGAACCTCCACCATGCTTGACCGTATGGACTATGCATTGTGGAATCATGTTTTCATTAGCTGCACGTCGTACAAAAATTCGACGTTTATTGCCAAAGACTTCAAACTTGGACTCATCTGTCCACAATACCTTTCTCCAATCCTCAAGCGACCAATCTTTATGCAATTTCGCCCATTCTAGGCGCTTCTTTTTATTTATTGGACGCAGCAATGGCTTTCTTACGGCTATCCTTCCATACAGATTGGCATCTCGTAACCGTCTGCTCACTGTTGTTACTGAAACAGTTTCTATTCTCTGCTCATTAATAGCTGCTCTTATTTCAGGAGCTGTTAATCTTCTGTCTCTTTTACTTAAAACAGAGATGTGTTTGTCTTCTGCAAATGATGTTGCACGAGGCCTACCGCTTCGTTTTCTATTCACATTTGTGCCATTTTCGTTGTAACGCTTAATTGCATCGTGTACCGATGTTTTCCACACTTTCAACTGGACTGAAATAGCCCTTTGTGATTTACCTTCTTTATAAAGCGTAAGGATTGCCGACCGAGTCTCTATAGATAAATCTTTGGATTTTCCCATATTTTCCGTTAGTATTGTCTTGGTTATATGAAAATTGAGAACATAAACATCAATAAATTTATGACATGAAGATATCTAATTATTTTCCTTTGTTTTTGCTATATACTACAATTTTAAAGAAGGTAAATCACAAAGGGCTATTTCAGTCCAGTTGAAAGTGTGGAAAACATCGGTACACGATGCAATTAAGCGTTACAACGAAAAAGGCACAAATGTGAATAGAAAACGAAGCGGTAGGCCTCGTGCAACATCAGTTGCAGAAGACAAATACATCTCTGTTTTAAGTAAAAGAGACAGAAGATTAACAGCTCCTGAAATAAGAGCAGCTATTAATGAGCAGAGAATAGAAACTGTTTCAGTATCAACAGTGAGCAGACGGTTACGAGATGCCAATCTGTATGGAAGGATAGCCGTAAGAAAGCCATTGCTGCGTCCAATAAATAAAAAGAAGCGCCTAGAATGGGCGAAATTGCATAAAGATTGGTCGCTTGAGGATTGGAGAAAGGTATTGTGGACAGATGAGTCCAAGTTTGAAGTCTTTGGCAATAAACGTCGAATTTTTGTACGACGTGCAGCTAATGAAAACATGATTCCACAATGCATAGTCCCTACGGTCAAGCATGGTGGAGGTTCAGTGACTGTATGGGGTAGTTTTTTGGCTAAAGGTGTTGGCGATTTAATTAGAATATCGGGCATTTTAAACAAAGAAAAGTTCCACCAAATTCTTGTTGATCATGCAATCCCATCTGGGTTACAGCTAATTGGTCCTGGATTCATCTTCCAGCAAGATAATGACCCAAAGCATAAATCAAAACTATGCATGAATTACCTTGAAAAGAAAGAAGAAGAAAATATTTTAAAAATCATGACATGGCCGGCGCAAAGCCGTGATCTGAACCCAATAGAGCTTCTTTGGGATGAGCTTGATAGGGCAATCAGAAACAAATGCCCAAAGTCAACAGAAAATCCGTGGGAATTACTGCAAGAAAATTTGTTCAAAATATCTCCAGAAACCATAAAAAATCTTATAGCAAGAATGCCGCGAATAGTACGATCTGTATTAAAAAATAGAGGCGGCTTTTTTGACGAAAGGAAAATTGTATAATTGTAAATAATGGATTAAATAAATTAGAATTGTTAATTTATTATTCTACATCTATTTATTTAATTTAGAAATTAATGGTACTTTAAATTAATCGAATAAAAATGTAAACTGAAACAAGTAGAATAGGTCGGTTAATACCGACGGATTCTTCGATCTGAAATTGTTTAAAATGCTTGGGCAGTTGTTTTTCGGTGAAAAATTTTTCTCGCCATTACTCAGAAAAACGTTATGAAAATAAGGATATACTATAAATATCGTTATGTTTGATGGCTCAAATTAAAGCTGAAACTTTGAACTTTATGTCACCAAAGTTTCACATATTTACCATAATTATTACAAGTGCTGCGACAAGTTGAATCAAGAGACACGGTAGTGTCTCGACGGCAAGTACATTTAAAAGTAGATAATGACATGTCTATACCGCCGAGCACTACCGTTAACTTATACAGCAAGTTTGGCCGTCCCAATTTTCAAACCGATTTATCTCCGTGAATAATCCATTGTCATGATTTTACTAAAGCTTTTCCTAAACTGGTTTTGAACAAGCTTTCATTTGAGACCATAAACATGAAAATCGGTTCATGCAATCCAGAGAACTCATACTATGTTAGCTATATATATATCGAAAATCAGATTCTTCTCCATAATCATCTTCTTCTTCTTTTCCAGCCAGAATGTATGTCTCGGGCTGAAGTTGGTTGCTTAACGTAGATGCTAGTGACGTCAGTAGACGTAAACGTAAACATAGTTGCACACAATCGTAAATAGTGTGTGTGTGTGTGTCTCAGCGATATATGATTTATTTCGTTTAATATGGTAAATCAGGTTAAGCTGCAAGTTTGATTGACAGTATTAACCTTAAAATGAACCCAATTTTATAATAAATAAATGAAAGAAAATGATTAGGCTATTCTTATTTGAAACCGATGAGGTTATACTCGTACTCATCATACTCATTAAAAGGATTTTTAAAATTACTTAAAGGAATCAACACATTAGATAAGTATAACAATGAATTTTATAATATAAATTGTAATATATTTTGTGGTACTTTGTGGGATTTTATTTCAGATTAAATTATAGTGATGTGTTTATTGTGACTGCTAAGGATCGAGCTGTGTAGAGAGAAATATAATGTGACTATTGTATCGTTGCTGAGGATAGAGCTTACTGGATGAAGTAAGATTAATATTTACATATTTTCAATTCTATGCCAAAGAGAAGTATACTTTCAACATTTATATGCATCAGTGATTATCAGGAGCATATTAATTGCAAGAAATTATTAAGGTATTTGAAAATCATATGTTAAACTTCCCAGTATTGAAATCATTAACAAAATGCATATTTAACTGTTTCTTTTCTTTACACTGATGTGGGTTTCAATTGTCCGATAGGTTATATGATATATATACAAACAAATATATCAAATTAAATTATAGTAATGCTTGATTGAAAGATGTGAAACATTCCAAATAACCCTCTTTACGTAGAAACCAAGTTGACCAGTGCTTGGATTTTACAATAGTAGATGTTCACAAACGAAACAAATACATACCCAAGTATTAAAGATCTTTAATCTCAAGGACGTTAGGCCACTAAGAAATAAAGGAAATGAAGGTGGTACAAAGTCAAATGCAGGTAAGTAAATGAGATGATTTATGTTCCATCAAATATTTATTATTATTGAAGAATTTTGATTATTAAATGATTAATTGGTTTTAGGCTTACTATCAGTGCCATCGTTTAGTACTTTACAGTCACTACGCAAGTTTATTACAGAAAATGATGTATACCAGAAAGAGAAACGGTTTCTACGTATTCATTGAATGACCATGGTTTAATATCCTTTTTGGTTATGAAGCATTACAAATATTTCATCAGATATTTACCATGGGCACAGAAAGCTCAATTCTAGAGGAAGATAATAATGATTTGGTTTGACACAGGATATGTCAAAACTCAATGGTGATGTTGAGAGCTATAGTCTCTGAAAATATCAAAAAGTAGTATATTTAATGCCAAATTCTGACAAATGAAAGGCTTGTAACTCAGTTTGGTCTGAAATTCTTTAGAACATAAGGCAAATAGTTAACAAATATTATGACCAAAACATCTAAAAGCTTATAATTATGAAAATACAACTAATTTATCATTTTTCACATTAGAGGCATATGGTAGATGAAAGTAGGAAATTGACAGCAGAATTTCTAAGAAACTGAGGCTTCAATGAAATTCTCTGTGGTATTTCCTGATACAGAAGGTCCAGGGGAAGATAAAAATGATCTTGGTTTGGCAGAGGATATGTCAGAACTCAATGGTGATGTTGAGACCTGGAGTTAATAAAAATATGAAAAAAGGAGTAAATTTAATGCCAAATCCTAACAAATGAAGGGCTTCTAATTCAGTTTGGACTGAAATTCTTTAGAATATGAGGCTAATAGTTTACAAATATTATGACCAGAACATCTAGAAGCTTATAATTATGAAAATACTACCAATTTATCATTTATCACATTACAGGCATACGGTAGATGAAAGTAGGAAATTGACAGTAGAATTTCTAAGAAACTGAGGCTTCAATGATATTCTCTGTGGTATTTCCTGATACAGAATGCTGAAAGGAAGATAAAAATGATTTTGATCTGAAAGAGAATATGCCAGAAATCAATCAAGAGACACGGTAGTGTCTCGACGGCAAGTACATAAAAGTAGGTATAGACGTGTCTATACCGCCGTCCAGGCACTACTGTATCTTATACAGCAAGATTGGCCGTCTCAATTTTTAAATCGATTTTTTTCCGTAAATGAAACACTGTCATGATTTCAGTAAAGCTTTTCTTGAAATGGATTAGAACAAGCTTTTATTTGAGCCCATAAACATCAAAATTGGTTCACGCAATCCAGAGATCTCATAATCTGTTAGCTATATATATAACAAATTTAATTTCTTTCTGTTATCTTCTTCTTCTCCAGCCAGAGTGTATGTCTCGGGCTGAAGTTGGTCGCTAAGAAAAATGACGTCATTTTCACAACGCTTCCAACATAATATACTCAACGATCAAACTATGTATGGTTGTGAACTGTCAATTCGGCGACTATATTGAACTGTGTAAATTGTAATGTGAGGTTATTTTTATTTAATGCAGTGAGGTTATTCATCGTGTTGTGATATTGCATCTGTTAATCTCTACAATCACAAATAATTCAATTAACAGTGACTGAAGGATTCGCGAATTAGATAAGTATAATATTATATTTTACAATACAGGATGTAGTATATACTTTGTGGTACTTTGTGGTATTTCTTTTTGCAGATAAATTAAGACAGAATATTTTCATATTCATTGATGAGGATAGAGCTGACTGGATTAAATAAAATTAATATTTACAAGTCTGTGCCAATGAGAAATATACTTTCAACAGTAATGTGCATCGGTCATTATCAGCAGGATATTAATTGAAAGAAATTGTTAAGGTACTTAATAATCATATGCTAAACTTTCAGGTATTGAAATCATTAATCAAATGCATGTTTTGCTTTTTGTTTTCTTTAAACTGATATTGATTGTAATTATCCGATAGGTTATATCATATATATATAAACAAATATTTCAGATTAAATTATGGCAATGCTAATTTGAAAGATATGAAACATTCCAAAAAATCTTTATTTACGTAAAATACAAGTTGACCAGTATTTGGATTGGAACAAATTATACGATAGTAGATGTTTACAAAAGATGCGAATACAACCAAATATTACAGAAGTTAGGTCAACAAGCAATAAAGAAAATGGAGATGGGGCAAAATCAAATACTGGTAAGTATAACTGAGATGTTTCATGTTCCTTCAAATATTTATTTTCTTTGAAGATTAAGATTGTTAAATGATGAATTTGATTTCAGGCTTACGCATAGTGTTATCATTTAGTATTTTACAGTCACTGTGCAAGTTTATTATAGCAAATAGTAATACTTGTGCTTTGACTTAAATACATTTGGTACAATTGAATTAGAAAACCAAGGAAGAAGGTTCGCTCACATACTGACTATTGGAGTTGAATCAAACATTGGGCTTTTCATTCCTGCATTCTGGTATTTGAAACAGGCAAGGATGAAAGCATTGAAAGATTGGCAAAGTAAGAATAAGCCAATATTCAGATAATCGTCATCCATTGCTCAGCCATAATTTAAGGATGAGATTCATTGGATGAAATTCTGTAAAATTGAGTTAATAACTGTTGATAGTTTTCCTCTGTTACCTATGCTAGTATTCTAGGCCAAAGGCAGTATACTAGTCGTTGGTATGGATGAAAAAATGAACGGTTACTCTCAATTGAAAGTCAGTCCAAAAATTAATGGTTTCTACTCCATTTTGCAGCACCAGAAGTCCGACCAGTTTCAACAGTGTATAGAAATTAGCGAAACGAACATTTGAGGACTCTGGCACAGGAAATGTTATAAGGACGACTCGCCAATGTATCTCCCATGCCACCTTTTTCAAGAGTTACCAGCATAAATGTAATAATGATTGGTGCCAAAAAGAAACGTGGTATGCAAAACGACAATGCCAGCTTTGAATATATGCTTAATTCTAGCTTATTCAAAGCTTTGCGAATTGCTTGTCCAGTCATGCCCCTGTATCACCTCAAGCAGCTGATGGAGTTACTGAAGTTTCACAAAGTCAGATGTTGGTAAAAAGTAAAATGTTGATTAACAAATGGAATGATTCATGTTTCTTTAAAATATTATTTTCTTTGAAGATTTGAGATATTTAAATGAGTAATTTGATTTTAGGTTTACTCAGATGTTATCATTTAGCATTTTACAGTCACTGTGCAAGTGTATTATAGCAAATAGTAATACTTGTGCTTTAACTAAAATACATTTGGTACAATTGAATTAGAAAACCAAGGAAGAAGATTCGCTCACATACTGAATATTGGAGTTGAACCAATCATTGGGCTTTTCATTCCTGCATTCTGGTATTTGAAACAGGCAAGGATGAAAGCATTGAAAGATTGGCAAAGTAAGAATAAGCCAATATTCCGATAATCGTCATCCATTGCTCACCCATAATTTAAGGATGAGATTCATTGGATGAAATTCTGTAAAATTGAGTTAATAACTGTTGATTGTTTTCCTCTGTTACCTATGCTAGTATTCTAGGCCAAAGGCAGTATACTAGTCATTGGTATGGATGAAAAAATGCACATTTATTCTCAATTGAAACTCAGTCCAAAAATTAATGGTTTCCACTCCATTTTGCAGCACCAGAAATCCGACCAGTTTCAACAGTGTATAGAAATTAGCGAAACGAACATTTGAGGACTCTGGCACAGGGAATGTTATAAGGACGACTCGCTAATATATCTCCTATATCACCTTTGTCAAGAATTAGCAGCATAAATGTGATAGTAACTGGTGCTAAAAAGAAACGTGGTATGCAAAACGACATAGTCAGCTTTGAATATATGCTTGATTGTAGCTTATTTAAAGCTTTGCGAATTGCTTGTCTAGTCTTGCCCCAGTATCAACTCAAGTAGTTGATGAAACTAGTGAAGTCTAGCAAGGTCAGATGGTGGTAAAAGTCAAATGTTGATAAACAGAAAATGTAAATTAATTAAAACATACATTTTACTTAATTATTTTTATGTTGAAAGTATGTTTATTGATTATGAAAAATTTAATCAAACTTTTATTATAGTGAAACTGAAAACATTAAACAAGTAGCCGGGGCATTAATTATGAAGTTCATTTATGCAGAATGCATTACAAATATCAATAAATTCAATGCGTTGACTGTGATATTTTTTCAATATTAATATATATTATTTTATTAGTTAAGCTCTGCTGTTTCAAAAAACGAGAAGTGTGGAAATTTTCTTTAAATTCTGTAGAAAAATTAAAAGAATTATTTAATTTTTTAAATATTATACTCTTACAAAACGTTATGAAATCCCACAAAAAACAGACTTCGCCTGTATAAAAAGGCGGCAAGTACATAAACCATTTAGCATAAATAATATAGTAAAATTATCCAATTAAAAAAAGTAGTGAAATCCAAATATTAGGCAAGTATATTTTTTCACCTTAGCAAAAGTTAAATTTTTGAAAAAAAAGGAACAACAAAATTACTTGCCGGGCCCGTAATGTCCATGCACAGTGGGAAATTGAATCGTGTGTGAGATTCAGCTATAGCGTAGTACAGCAAATTTCATGTTGAAATACAGAGTGAAGTTAGCCGAACCACAGACGATTCTATTTCTCACTGTGCATGGACATTACGGGCCCGGCAAGTAATTTTGTTGTTCCTTTTTTTTCAAAAATTTAACTTTTGCTAAGGTGAAAAAATATACTTGCCTAATATTTGGATTTCACTACTTTTTTTAATTGGATAATTTTACTATATTATTTATGCTAAATGGTTTATGTACTTGCCGCCTTTTTATACAGGCGAAGTCTGTTTTTTGTGGGATTGACATAACGAAAAATTAAAAATTTTTAATTTAGCAGCATTTTCATTTAATTGCAACTCTGTAATGATAAACTTTTCATAAATTAATCTAATTCCATCCTATGCGTAATTTCATCACCTTTCTAATGGTGTTTTGAATTTTCTTGTAACTTTCTTCGTTATCAAGCTATGCGCGTTTAAAGAAGCAACTGTTTTGCAGCCAAATTTTTCAAGTGGTCTTAAACTTTTGACCGGTAGTGTATATATATATATATAAATATATATTAAATATTCATTAAAAAAATTTAATGTATTTACTAACGATTAATAATCTATAGCATGACCAGATTTCTCAATAACTTGATTGAATCTGTGAGGGACAGAGTTGACAATATTTTCACAAATTTCTGGAGTTGCTCTTAACCCTTTAACGTCCAAAATGTCAAAATTTCTTGCACGTTTTCAAAGTGATTTTTTCCTATGTAATTGGCGTTGAGAAAATTCTTGAACCACATATTCTGATGTAAAATTGCATGCTCTTTCAGAATCCGTTGCCAGAATCATGATAAAACTCACAGGAAAAGAGATATGCTCGATTGAAACATAAAAAACACCTAAATTTTCGAGAAAAAAAAAATTTTTAGGATTTTTTTTCGAAGTGTTACGGTGAAGATATCACCTTGCGACCGTGATCAAAGGTGATCATGGGAGTTGAAGTTTAACAGGGAATTTTTTTGTTGACCTTGAACCATCGCTTCTTTACAAAATGGCGGAAAAAACGAATTTTTTTTCAATCTTCATCAACTTTTTTCTCGAAATCTATGGTCTTTAGAAAAAAATTCATAAAAACAAAAATGCCTTAGAATCGCTCGAGGAACATTCTCAAATTTTTTCAGAATTTTTTGACACAATTTTTGATTTTCCGGGAAACTTGTGAAATGGAATTTTTAAAAATGTCTCCAAAAATTCTGAAAAAATTTTACGATGTTTCTCGAGTGCTTCTAAGACATTTTTGTTCTTATGAATTTTTTTCTAAAGTCCATAGATTTCGAGAAAAAAATTGATAAAGTTGAAAAAATAAAAATTCGTTTCGGCCGATGTTTTGAAAACCTATTGGTAAAAAAACGTTCTGTCTACGAAAACTCGGAAAAAATTTTACAATATTCCTCGAATGATTCTAACTTATTTTCATTCTTTTTTCAAAGACTGATAGATTCCGACAAAAATTTCATCCTTTATTTCCATTTCATTTCGGCAGATAAGCGTAATTTTTGGTCTCATGTATTCATGAATATTCGTCTTTTTTTGTTCTCTTCTTTCGTATTTTTGTACATACGGATGAGTGATAAATAAACGAAATCATTAATTTCATACATTATGTCGCGGAAACGTGTAAGATCTTCTGAATATGAATCAGATTCTTCAGATAGTGATTCAGAACGCAACGTATTGATTCCGGATCCTGACTATTCAGGTTCCGATGATTCTGGTTCCGATTTTGATTCAGATTGCGAACATGAAATACCCAATATCACTTACAATAAAGCTCGTGCAAATTATTCTGAAAAACAAGATAAACTTGAAAAAGGTCATGAATTCACTTGGATTGAGGGTGAAAAGTTACACCCTGATTCTTGTGAAGATAAAGTATTATTGTCCGAATCGCAAAAAAAGAAAATACGTAGGAGCGAACCTTTTCAATTGTTTGAAACCTTTTTTTCTATTGAAATGAAAAAATATATTATTGATGCGTGTAAAGACAATGGTTATGATCTGAAATTGAAAGATCTTGATACTTTTATTGGAATAGTTATTTTTTCTACATTCAATCCCAGAAAATCACAGAGAGATTACTGGTCATCTGATCCGTATTTATCTAATGAAGTAGTTTCTTCTGCAATGTCTCGCCAACAATTTGAAATCACAAAATCTAAATTGAAGTTTTCAAAAAACAAAGACAAAGATTTAAATGATCGAGGATGGCGCGTTCGTTCTCTACTGAAACTTTTTCAAAATAACATCATGAAATTCGGAATATGGAGAACTGCTCTATCCATTGATGAGATGATGGCCAAATCCTATGCAAAAACTGTTTTGAAACAATTTATTCGAGGAAAACCGATAAGATTTGGTTTGAAATTTTGGGGCTTGTGTACTTCGGACGGCTATCTACTGAATTTGGATCTTTATTGCGGCAAGAATTCTCAAATTGGAGATAAGTTATCTAAATGTGCTTTAGGTTCACGAGTAGTATTATATTTATTACAACCATTTTTTCAAATAATAAGTTATAACAAAATTTCTCAATTTCATCTGTACTTTGACAACTTCTTCACGAACATGGATTTGGTATTACATTTGAAGAAATTGCGTTTGAAATGCACTGGTACTATCAGAGATAATCGAGTCAAAGAAAAAAATGTGCTTGATAAGAAAGCTCCAAGAGGGACATATGTGGTGAAGCACGACGTAAACAGTGGCATAAATTTCATTACTATCATGGATTCGAAGCCCGTCTCAATAGCTTCAACTGCAGCAGGTGTCAATCCTCTATCTATTTCAAAAAGATACAGCGCAGAGGCTAAATCTAAAATTGAAATACCTTTTCCGCAAGCTTTTCACCTATATAACAAATTCATGGGAGGTGTTGACCTGCATGACGGACATTGCAATGACATACTCCCAAGTATACGATCAAAAAAATGGACATGGGTAGTTTTTATGAGACTTATACAGGCGTCTATTACTAATTCTCTTGTAATTTTCAATGCTGCTAACGATGGAAAGAAAAAAGTTGGAATAAAAGAGTTCACTATTTCGATTGCCAAATACTACTTACAAAAAAGTAGTCGCAAAAGTAAAGCACATGGACGATCTAATAGTGACAAATTGAGGATTTGTTCGAATGGAAACTGTCCAATAAGAGCAAGAATTTTCTGCAAAACATGTAATTTAAATATTTGCAATAAATGTTGGCTAAAAAAGCACACCTAAAAGTATGAATAAGTGAGAGGCAAGGGGACTCACGGGAAAAAAGCACCCCAAAGGAAACAGAATTTTACCACGTCCACGCCGTAGTCTCTGGGTAACGCTAAGAGTAAACAAATCTTCCTAAAATTTGCACAGAAATCGTTTTTTACCAATAGGTTTTTAGAACATAGCGGCCGAAACGAAGTTTTATTTTTTCAACTTTATCAATTTTTTTCTCGAAATTTATGGACTTTAGAAAAAAATTCATAAGAACAAAAATGTCTTAGAAGCACTCGAGAAACATCGTAAAATTTTTTCAGAATTTTTGGAGACATTTTTGAAAATTCCATTTCACAAGTTTCCCAGAAAATCAAAAATTGTCTCAAAAAATTCTGCAAAAATTTGAGAATGTTCCTCGAGCGATTCTAAGGCATTTTTATTTTTATGAATTTTTTTCTAAAGACCATAGATTTCGAGAAAAAAGTTGATGAAGATTGAAAAAAAAAAATTCGTTTTTTCCGCCATTTTGTAAAGAAGCGATGGTTCAAGGTCAACAAAAAAATTCCCTGTTAAACTTCAACTCCCATGATCACCTTTGATCACGGTCGCAAGGTGATATCTTCACCGTAACACTTCGAAAAAAAATCCTAAAAATTTTTTTTTTCGAAAATTTAGGTGTTTTTTATGTTTCAATCGAGCATATCTCTTTTCCTGTGAGTTTTATCATGATTCTGGCAACGGATTCTGAAAGAGCATGCAATTTTACATCAGAATATGTGGTTCAAGAATTTTTTCAACGCCAATTACATAGGAAAAAATCACTTTAAAAACGTGCAAGAAATTTTGACATTTTGGACGTTAATGGGTTAATTCCTCCCACATTTTTGTGACATGATCCCTCAGTGCTATTACAGTTCTTTCTTTTTCTGGTTTCCATCTTTTAACTATAATGCCCCATATGTTTTCGATGACATTCAGGTCTGGTGATTTAGAAGGCCAATCGAATACTGAAACTTCAGGGTGTTCATTGAACCATTCTCTGGTGATTTGAGACTTGTGTACGCTAGAATTATCTTGTACAAATTGTATTATTGGTACATCTTCAGGGGGATATATGGCTCTAACTGTTGGGAGCATGATATCTTGTAAGACACTTGTATACACCTGAGAATTCATTTTAGTGTCTATTTCATGAAGCTCTCCAACACCATATTTGGACATCCATCCCCAAAAAGCTATTGATATCCTACAACTTCTATCCCTAGGAAGAACATATTTTTCTTCCATCCTCTTGTCATCTGGCCTCCAAACGTGTAGTCTCCCATCCTTTGTGGAAACAAAAACTTTTTCATCAGACCAAATCACATAATCCCAGAAATCATGGCGTACGCTTAAATGTTGCAAAGCAAATCCAATTCTTTGCTCTCGATGGAAATCTGTATATTTTATTTTCTTGCAAGGTCTATAGCAATGAATCCCCTCTCTGTGCAAGATGTTACGTACAGTCTTTGCTGTAATATTTGCATTTAATTCGTTTAATATCATGCTTGAGGGTTGAAAGGGATCTTTTTCAATTGAATTTATAATCAAGAGACACGGTAGTGTCTGGAAGGCAAATACATATAAAAGTACCGCTGACGCTACCGTGTAACTTATAAATATAGCAAGTTTTGCCGTCCCAATTATTAAAGCAATTTATTTCCGTGAATGATTAATTGTCATGATTTAACTAAAGCTTTTCCTAAACTGGTTTTGAATAAGCTTTCATTTGAGACCATAAACATGAAAATCAGTTCATGCAATCTACAGGGTCTTTTTCTAAACTGGAACCATAGGAGATACCGTGTTATCGGACTATAGAGGTCTAATGATGGAATCCAAGAGCGCTGATTGGACAGTATCGAGTAGTGCCAACTTAAAGTAGGTCATTGCCAATAAGACGGATGTGATAAAAGTTTTATCCGCCATGTTGAGTGTTCATTAATGGTGCTCATGCTGTTTATAAATAGAAAGAGGTGTAAATAGAAGAAATGTCAAAATGTTGAGGTTACCGAGGGAAAATTTAAAAATATCAGAGTGAAATTATGGTACAAATATTAATTGACAGTTAAATTATATGTAATGTTTAGTTAAATATAGTATTTAATGTACTAAATATTACTTTTAAATTGTTTTATTAAGATTTTGTTGTTTTCTTTTAGACTCGTCAGAAGGCTGCGCTGCTAGGACATTAAATAATAGGTAGAATAAGGAAATTTAATAATGTATTTTCAATATAAACATGTAATAATTCGTTTTTAAAGATATATATATATATATATATAGGGTGTTTTTCTAACGGCGGCATATAGGAGATTCGTGTTAGTTGACTATAGCGCTCAGGATGATGGTATCTGAGAGCGCTGATTGGTCAATAACATGTAGTGCCAACATGAAATGGTCCGTTACCAATAGATGAATAAGAAAAATGAGACTCATCTGCCATTTTGGAGTGGAGAAGTGTTTACATGCTAGTTGTAGCAGAAAGAGGTGTGAAATGGAAAAGTGTCAAATAGTGAGGTTACTAAAGTAAAAATAGAAAATAATGAATGGAAAGTTCGAATATTCTTACTTTCCATTCATTATTTTCTATTTTTACTTTAGTAACCTCACTATTTGACACTTTTCCATTTCACACCTCTTTCTGCTACAACTAGCATGTAAACACTTCTCCACTCCAAAATGGCAGATGGGTCTCATTTTTCTTATTCATCTATTGGTAACGGACCATTTCATGTTGGCACTACATGTTATTGACCAATCAGCGCTCTCAGATACCATCATCCTGAGCGCTATAGTCAACTAACACGAATCTCCTATATGCCGCCGTTAGAAAAACACCCTGTATATATTAAAAATAAACTAAAAACAATTTTTACAAAAATGACAATTGCAACATTAAATTTGTATTTACAGGTATAATTCAAATAAACCTCCAGCAACTGCAGAACAAAGTTCTATTCTCTTCTCAAAGCACTAATACGTTCTGCAGTTGCTGGGGTGTTATACTTTCGCATGCTTCGATAATTGCGTCTTTTAGATAACGAACGCTCTCTATTTCTATTCCATTATAGATTTTGTTCTTGATTATTCCCCATATGCCGAAATTAAGGGGAGCAAGATCGGGCGATCTCGGTGGCCATTCTACAGGACCGTGTTTTCGAATTTAGCTTCCTGGAAATTTGCTATTTAAATAGTGGACTACAACTGCTGCTGTGTGGGTTGGAGCTCCGTCCTGCTGAAATATTACTTGTCTTTTGCAATATAAACAAAAGTAGACAAGCTATGCCGATTCTAGCCCCCCCCCCCACTCCTGTCCACTCGGATGAGCCTGGTTGCGAGGTAGTGGGGGGAGTCAAGAAGTGCTAAGCGGTGGTGGTGGGGGAAATCGGATGCTCCACGTGAGCTCGCAGCAAGTAGAAGCGAGAGGGTTGCGGGGGGTGCAAGAGAATACTTGCAGTCTTTGGATGTCACACCCCCACTCGTCTGACGTCAGGTCCCAGTCGGTAAAACAGATTCTCCCCTTGTTGATTTTTTCGCTCGCGTAACCTTGAATCTTTGCAGCATATTACTGACCCCGCTAGCCCCCTTTACCCTAAATGTAGCTGAGTGCGTTGCTTTTTTTCCATAGCTCAGCAATTTTTAAACTAATATATAATAGCATGTGCAAATATTTGATTTATTCATTGAGTGCTCGGGGTGCAACTTACTGCCCAGTATTCTCTCTCGAGTAAATAAATCGGTTGAGGGAGCAGGGACAACAGTTTAACACAATTTGTCCAAAAAATCCTGAAGATTGAAACGATGGCTCCAACATTTGTGGATTTTCAAGGTTTTCGATTGAAAGATAAATCATTCATAGTGAAGGAATTTGCGGTCTTACGCGATGGAAAAGTGTTTCACATTTTATTTTCACCACCGTTTCCATATACATGGTTAAATCAGGCGGAGATAAAGCAATCAAAGTAAGTATAATTGATTTTCCAAATATATATATCTTTTTAAGTGATGAATTTCTTGTTTTTCATTTCATCTAGCTGGTTATATTATAATCATCACGGTTTAAATTGGATGGATGGTTATTCGCCTTGCTATAGATACAAAGAGGTTATAAGGAAATATGTGAGTTCAAATGAGGATGAAGAAATTTTCGTGAAGGGACTCGAAAAGAAGAATTGGCTTAGTAATATCTGCGATTTTGTTATAAGTGATATCGATGAATATGAGTGGGATGATTTTAGACTGAAAGATAGTAATAACAATACACACCTACCTACAAGTCTAAACCATAATGTTATGTGTGCATTGAGGAATGTTTATTATATGAAATTTATGTATGAGAAAAAAGGAATAAATAAATTAGCTTGAAAATTCTATCTGCATTATTGTATCAAACTCCTGCAGTATTCTTACTGTTCGGATTCATGACACGTGTTTAAAATGAAGAATCAGCATATTGGATATCTGATATCTGATATTTTTCCATTTTTAAACGATTTTAACATACACACAAATAGATGACTAATAATATCAAATTTCATCTTCATACGAATTATAAAAAGATTCATCGCGGGTGAAAAGTTTCATTATCGTTTCACCCAGCGATCTATTGTTGGACACGAAGCAACTTATCAGAGATCTTCCAGTGATCATACATTTACAAAATGTATACCGAACTTCGAAAAAAGTTTAGCTCAATTAGAACAGAGCATGAATACTCTACTTGGGTTCGCGAATGTCGTGATTATGTTCAGGAGTCAAGAAATATTGATCGAAATGCTTCAGTAGGTACGCGACAGAAACACTTTGCCGAGATTGTAAGCATTAAATGCCTCCTCCTCCGGTCGGCAAAGGATAAGAATTTCATTAAATTTGGTTCTGGCTCCAATGCTGCGGAAGGACTCATTTGGAAGGAGCTTGAGTCAGCGTTTAATAGTCGAATATGCAGTGGCATGGTGATAAACTCAAATTATATAGAACCACGTCATTTTCTGTTAAATGCAGAAGAAATTGTGCATACCCGTGTAAATAAAGTATTCTGTAGTGTAAATTGTGTAAAAATAAACTGTGTGTTAAATAATCAATTTATTAGTAAGGATATTAGTGATGATAAGAACATTAGTACAAAAAATAGTGTTTTATATAAGACTGATAATTTTAGCGATTGGTATAGGCAAAATATTGTAGAGACAATATTGAATGACTTGAGTGAGTTTCAAGAACGCGATAGTGGATGGGCTCTAGAAAGAATATTGAACTTGATAGTCAATATAAGTCATTATAATCCAGTGCGTGCTGGATGTGGAGTCAAAGTACCGCCCAGTATAATACATAAAAGAGCAGTGATAAACATTGATAATGAGGATAGTGCATGTTTGCATGGGCTGTGACGGTAGCGCTTTTTCCTGCAAAACCTACCGCACATCATCCTATCCGCATTATCGGTCTGTTTTAGACGTTGGAAGCTTAACCTTTCTAACCACTCTGAAACAGATCCCGAAATTTGAATCGGATAATGACATTTCAGTCAATGTGTTCACAATGGAGGAGGAGGAAAATGAAAGCAAATCTGAAATAATCATCACACCTCTTCAGCTAACGAAAAAGAAGCGATCGAGACACGTTAACCTCCTTCTTATCACAGATGACCAAGGAAATGCACACTTTCTATGTATACGCAATCTTTCTAGATTAATAAGCAACCAGCCAAATAAAAGGGGACATACTATTCATATTTGTGAACGGTATGTAATGGCTATACAAATAAATGTATACATAAATATTATATTCATACTAAAATCATATATATTTTTTGTTTAGCTGTCTACACTATTTTCATACGGCAGATAAACATCAGGTTCATGAGAGGGATTGTGTGCAGCTTAATGACAATATCCGTGTCATACTGCCAAAGAATGCAGAAGACTGTTGGGTATCTTTTAAGAACCAGAAGAACAGTGAAAGAGTGCCGTTTGTCGTCTATGCAGACTTTGAATGTTTACTACAGAAAATTGACCATAGTGGTAATAGTAGTAGTAAAAGTAGTTACGATTATCAGAAACATGTATATTTTAGTGTAGGGTATTATTTAAAAAGTGCTCGTGATGCGTCACTTTCATTTTATAATTCACATCGAGGTGCTAATTGCATCGAATGGTTCGTATGCGAGCTCGAGAGCATTTCACGCATCGTCAGCGAAAAATTGAAGACTGTAATACCGATAAATACTCTTAGTGATGTTGAAATTTCGCGGCACTACAGTGAATCTAATTGCCACATTTGTGGAAAACCGTTTCTTCCAAATCAAGTGCGTATTCGCGATCATGATCACCTAACTAGTAGATATAGAGGACCGGCTCATAATAATTGCAACTTAAACTTTAAAGACTAGCATGTTATTCCCGTAATATTCCATAATTTATCCGGCTATGATTCACATTTTATTTTTGAGGCGATCGTGAATACGCTTGAGGGATCGGTAAATTTGCTGCCTGTAAATAAGGAAAAATACACTTCATTTAGTAAATATCTGCGAAAGTATAATATACAGCTAAGATTCATCGATTCGTTCAAATTTATGGCATCCAGTTTGGATAAATTGTGTTCATATCTGAATAGATCTCAGCTGAAAAATTTAGAGTCACAATTTTCGGAATGAAGTATTGAACAGTTCAGCCTGCTTACGAGAAAAGGTATTTTTCATTACGATTATGTGGATAACATTACTCGCTTGGAAGAAACGGTTTTACCTGCACGAGAGTTGTCCTATAATAGACTGTCCGATAGCGATATCACGGAAGAAGCATATAATCATGCCAAAGAGGTATGGACCAAATTCTCTGTGACAACACTCGGGGAGTACAGCGATCTTTATTTAAAGACCGATGTCCTATTGTTGGCCGATGTTTTCGAGAGTTTTCGCGATAGCTGCATGAAAAATTATAGTTTAGATCCCGCTCACTATTATACGCTTCCAGGCTTCACTTGGGACGCGATGCTCAAGCATACGGGAATCCGTCTGGAACTCTTCACCGATGTGGACATGTTGCTTTTTATTGAACGCGGTATACGCGGTGGTTTGAGCCAGTGCTCCCACCGCTATGAGAGGGCCAACAATCAGTACATGCGAAACTACGATCCAGCGGAACCGTCGAAATACTTGATGTATTACGACGTTAATAATCTATATGGATGGGCAATGTGTCAACCGTTGCCTACCCACGGTTTTCAATGGATCGATGACGCTGCCAATCTCGACATCCTTAATGTGTCCAAGGATTCGTCCGAAGGCTATATTTTGGAGGTGGACTTGGAATATCCACGCGAGCTTCACGACAAACACTCCGATCTACCATTCTGCCCGGTGCGTGAGAAGCCGCCAGGTTCACACCAGGAGAAACTGCTCGCAACCGTCGACGATAAGACGCGTTATGTGATACACTACCGTGCTCTACAGCAGTGTATACGTAACGGTATCGTCTTAAAACGCATTTATCGCGGTTTAAAGTTCCGGCAGTCCACCTGGCTGAAGGCGTATATCGAATTAAATACACGCTTGCGGACAGCCTCGAAAAACGATTTCGAGAAGAATCTCTTCAAGCTAATGAACAATGCAGTATTTGGTGAGACTATGGAAAATGTTAGGAATAGAGTTGACGTGAGGCTCGTAACCAAGTGGGAGGGAAGATACGGGGCGGAAGCGTTGATTTCCAAACCGAATTTTCACAGTCGTGCGATATTTAAAGAGAATTTGGTCGCTATTCAATTGTTGAAATTATCCGCGAAGTTTGATAAGCCCGTGTACGTATGCATGAGTATTTTAGATATTTCAAAGACCTGTCTGTATGAATTCCATTACGATTATATGCTTCCTACATTCGGTAGTAAATGTAAAGCGATGTATACCGACACGGACAGTCTAGTGTACAGTATCGAGTGTGACGATGTTTACTCGGTCATGAAACGTGATCTAGTCAAATTCGACACCAGCGATTACCCTGCTGATAATCGGTACGGCTTACCTCGAGTCAATAAAAAAGTGCCTGGGCTAATGAAGGATGAGAACAATGGAAAGATCATGACAGAGTTCGTTGGACTGAGAGCGAAAATGTATACCTTTAAGGTGCAGGACTGTACGAAAAATACCAAAAAGGCTAAGGGGGTCAAAGGTTATGTTATCGATAGAAACATAACCTTTGACGACTACAAGGATTGTTTGGATAATTTCACCGTACAGTCCCGTAACCAAAATTTAATTCGTTCGAAATTGCACAAGGTGTTTTCCACTACTCAGCGAAAAATTGCTCTCAGTCCGTATGACGATAAACGTCACATAACACCCGGTTCTGTAGCGACTCTACCTTGGGGACATCATAGGTTAAAAGACTAGATTTTAATAGCTGTATTTATTGTATTATATTTTATTACATAAATTATTATTATTATTATTACAAAACATTATTCTTATTTATCCACGAATTATGCGTTTTATCCATTCCTAATCATTTTACAAATACCTTATTCCCTTTCTTACGCAATATCTTCTCTACCAAGTATACATCAGGACTAGCTGTTTTTAAAAGTTCATATTCATAAAATCCACCATGTATGTCTGTACCACGAGAATCTCTAAGTAGATACGTGGCAGGATTTGTCCTTTGCACTTTTGTAATTTGAAATATTTCAGTAGTCCAATTCGGTGTGTAACCTTTAGCAAACGCATTTTTGTATTTACTGATTCGCACGAAATCACCAGCCTTGAACTTGGTACGTCCAACGATCTTAATGTTGCTATATACAGTAGCAAGCAGATGCTCAGCATGCTCAGGTTTCACGTCAACGGGTCGCATTCCTATAGTACGATGTCTTCCCGCGTTATAATCATCTACCAGCTGTTGCAGTATATTTCGCCATTTGTAACTACCGTCCAGTGTAAAACGTTTCCACATTTCGGTTTTTAACGTTCGATTTCAACGCTCGACTATTGACGCTTTTAACGTGCTGTACGTGGAGT
The DNA here is from genome assembly GCF_024137725.1 of Prorops nasuta. Lineage (NCBI taxonomy): Eukaryota > Metazoa > Arthropoda > Insecta > Hymenoptera > Bethylidae > Prorops > Prorops nasuta. Next base: position 652,155 of record NW_027116821.1, on the reverse strand, counting down.
AATGATTTATTCCATGTTTTTTCATGAGCAGTTGAAACTCGTTGTTGTAAAATTCTTTACCATTATCAGTTTGCAAATTTTTGGGACATCTTCCACTCTTTAAAATTTTTCCCATAGCTGTGGTCACTTCCTTACCACTTTTTGTCTTAAGCGATACTGCCCAACCATACTTCGATAAGGTATCAATCACTGTCAGAATATAGTGATGACCAGTATCAACATAATAACGCATATCAACAAGGTCAGCCTGCCAGAGATCATCGAAACCACGTATTATGACTTTTCGTCGTGGAAAATTTCTTCTCGCAGGGACATGTAACTCTTGCACCAGTTGTTTCTTTTCTTCACTCACGATTTTCCCTGATTCTCTTTTTACAACCTTTCCCCCAGGCACATATAATTTCTGTTTCTTTTTTTCACTCATGATTCTTTTTCTTTCGAAAGCAATCGATTATCATGAGTATAAAATGTATGATGCATCCTAAACATTCACTTTTTGGATCCATCATTAATCTTGCTGTTTGTTTGCAAAAGTTTTGCCTCAATCTCCTGTATTTTTTTATTTATTCTTTCTTCAGTTTTCTCCTCCAATTCAGCTAAACAGTGTTGCAAGAACTTTATATTCACAGCACATGTATTATTATCAGAATCAATAGTCAAATTTACTATTTTTTTATTATTCAAATCCAGTGCTCTTTTAGTCACATTTAATGTACCAATATTAAATTCTTTCCTTACGTTAAAACCACTACCAAATTTGTTAATTGACATATTGACGTGTGGTACGCAACTGAAGAAAATGTTTATAAACTGTACCCTTTTATAGAATAAGATCCTCTTCACGCAACTCTTCTATTATTGACTGTATTTCATTATGGTGGTTTGTATGACCTGCGGTGGTTGATGCAATTAAAAGTCGCAATCGATCAACTAATTCATTAGGATCGTTCCAATGTATATAGTTTACAAACTCATCAGTAACACGCATAAATCCACTACCAGCTATCACTCGTTGTGATGGTACTTTATTGTAAATTAGTGGTTGAATAATTTTCTTATACTTTGGACCCTTATTCCCTTGAACCTGTTGGTAACTATCATTTGCTCTTTTATATGATTTAGTTTGTTCAAGGATTTGCTTATATATGATCTTGTCATCAATGGTGTAGAGCTTTCTATCAGGCTCTTTCATGAAGATTAATTAAAAAAGACCTCTCGTACCAATATAGCGCTTTTTATCAATTAAAATATCACCTTCATGACTAATATCAAATGTACATCTTCCCATCACATATTGGTTCCTTTCATCTAATGTAACTCCGAAACCGTGATCGATTTCATCTTTATTACCGAAAAGGAGCAAATGCATATAGTGACGTGCAATAGGTGGAAATGATCTCCAATCTATGGAATGATTTATTTGTTTTTTGAGCAATCCTAAGGTTTCCTGTCTTGATGTTGAATGTGATGATGATGTAGACTCTTGTCCTGGCTCTGAATGTAATGATGCAGATTCTTGTCCAGGCTCTGAATGTAATGATGTAGATTCTGGCATTGATTTCATTGGTAATATTGATTTATCAAAAGTAGATTTTTCATCATTATCATCATAGATCATCAATGATTTATTTGTAAGAGTACCGTCATTGTTATGCAATTTCTTTTTTTTCTTGATAATATACTCATTGGGGGTTGAAGTATGATAACGTTTCCGCTTCTTGTCATGATTTAGATCAATGTTTAAGTCATAAGATTCTTCATTGCTATTATCTGTTTGCATAACTAGTTTTTTCAGTGGATCAACTATTGGTCTAAAAGTTTCATTCAATCTACTTTCCACCATTGATCTTTCCGATTTCAGTGCGCGATGTTTTTCACGAATCACCTCACTCGTTTCAGCAATCTTCTTAAGTAGTGACTTTTCATCCATTTTTTTTTTTGTAAACTTTTAATTGTTTAAGCAGTCAATGTGCTAGTTCAATCGATCTTTAAAGCTGTTCAATCAACTAGTTTAGCAGTTTGACCGACAGGTTCAGCGGTTCAACCGACCTGTTTAGCGGTTCAATCGATTGGTTCAACGGTTCACCTAACCAGTTTAGTGGTTCGATCGACCTGTTTAACGGTTCAATCAATCGGTTTAGCGGTTAACCAACCTCTTTAACGATTCGACCGACCGGTTTACCGATCCAAGTGACCCGTTTATCTGTATAACTGGTTTGCTTAATAATGTAACCGGTCCGTTTTGTGTAATTAAAAGCTTTACACTGTTCAATGCACTACGTTAAACTAACACTTTCCAGCACTGATATGATGATTTATGCTACTCGATGGTTGCATACTCATTGAATCCTTCCGATATCGACCATTTTGCATACCACTGTCCTTATCAATTACTAAAAATCCATAATCTTCTTGCCAACACTTTGAACACAATTCGCAAAATTTTTCAAATGTCATATCAGTGTTTACATGATCTTTGTAAACATGCTTCAAGTTAGTCCCATCCTGCTTAAAAATGATTATCATATTTGCATTGTCACGAATCAGATGTTTTGGGATCTTGGCATAGGTCTGACAAAGATAGAAGCAATCGATGCTCGAGTGCCGACCCATTGAAAAGTAGTCTCTTATATTGTCCTGCTTATCGCTTGCCACATCATCAAATATAAAGATTGAATTTGGTAATGCATCTGTCACATTTATAACCTCACTATTATTTGAAAATTGATGATAACCAATTTCCTCCATATCTGTCAATAGCTGTTCCAAGTAACGGTACTTCGGTTGCTGTAACGATTTCGAGTAAACGTACAGGTTGTCAAATCTTACACCGTGAGGACTCTCAATAAGACTTAGCAATACGTTTGTTTTCCCACAATTTGAGGGTCCGCAAACTATACAGCGTATAGTTGACGGTAGCAAAGTTCCATGACATTTCATATCACTAACGGTGGCAGTGTGATAATCGGTATTAGAGATATTGATACTTAATGGCTGCTTTACGAAATGCATTCTCGAACGACTGTGAGGTTAAATCTTAATTGCACGAGCTATTTATAGGCATGAAATCAGAGAATTGAATCAGTTTTCATTATGCCTGCATTTGTGTTGGATGTTACAAGTTTGGAGGAGTTAAGCAGTGATCAATTGGAATATGTACCGAAAATTGTACTTTTAAAGTACTTTTCACACAGTATTGACAGATATTGGAATAAATTACCCAAGCATATTCGTGCAGATCCTGAGGTTCAAAAATATCGCTATTGTTTACAACATTTCAATCTACCTAATACTACTCATGCGGATGGACTACCACCGTTGATAAAAGATTGTTATACATGTCGTGCGTCGGATGTGGATCATTTCTCAATAAAACAATAAACAAACTACCGTTTGAGCTTCATTTACCGGGATACTATTACTGTGGACCAGGAACTCGACTTCAAGAACGATTAGCACGTGGTGATCGAGGTGTGAACCAGCTGGACGAAGCCTGTCTGGAACACAATATCGCATATTCACAATATATAGACCTATCGCAGCGTCATCAAGCTGATAAAGTGCTCGCAAAACGTGCACGTAGACGTATCACAGCTGGTGACGCAACCTTGGGTGAGCGTGCTGCAGCAACAGCTGTCTGGGCGTCTATGAACGCAAAGCGTAAACTTGGTTTAGGATTACAAACAGATATGGTGAGGAAAGCAGCAGTGAGAAAAACTGGAAATAGTGCTGTAAAAAAACGTAAAATTCGAGTGCCTAAAAAACGGGGCGGCTTGTTGCCTCTGCTCCCACTGCTAGGTGCGGTGGGAGCACTAGCAGGTGGAGCATCAGGTATAGCGAAAGCTGTAAACGATGCCAAAGCTGCGAAAAAACAGTTGGAAGAAATGCAGTGTCACAATCGTATGATAGAAGCAACTGCAAGAGACGGACGGGGGCTATATCTCGCACCGTACAAACGAAGCGGAGGAGGCGTAGCAAAAAAATCAATGTCAAAGAAGCGAACAAAAAAGTAACTGTACACGGTCTACCAAGATCTGGTGCTACAAGTAATATTCAATTATCTCACGTATGTCGTGATATACCAAATTTCCGTGGAGTCTTTATGCGTACAAGTCTACCACGAAACGGTCCATGGTCTAATGAATGTGCAATCGTTAACCTTGACGATTCTAATGGTCCAGGCACTCATTGGGTTGCCTACGTTAAATGCAATAATCTTGTAAAGTATTTCGATTCTTTCGGTAATCTGAAACCACCGACTGAACTTGTTCGGTACTTCGGTCCGCTTAGTACAATTTATTACAATCATGACCAATATCAGTCGTATGATACGAGCATTTGTGGTCAGTTGTGTGTTAAATTTTTAAGAGAACAGACAAAATGTCTTTAACATTTACGCTATCAGGACACGGTCATGTGTTGGAATCAAATTTTTTCCCTCCGATCAATCTAGACGACGGTCACTATGAACTGGGGCTCGTAGATTTTCAAAGTTTCTACTCGATCGCCAATGTAGATGAGACGAATAATAATTTTTACTTTGGTAAAAATAAACTAATAACCATACCTACAGGCTGTTATGAGTTGAGTGCGATAAATGAATACTTGCGTATGCGGTTGGAGTTACCTTATGATGATAATGTTATTATTCTGCGCGCCAATAATAACACACTGAAAAGTGAAATAATGTGTAAATATTCTATTGATTTTACAAAAATTAATAATATTGGTTCTCTGCTAGGATTTTCGTCGGACCGCGTAATCCTACCAAACACTTGGGCTGAATCGGACGAACCTGTGAATATTTTAAAAGTAAATATTCTACGTATCGAATGTAATATTACCGCTGGTGCATATACGAACGGTAGACCACAACATGTCATCCACGAATTTTTCCCAAGCGTTCCACCAGGCTATAAAATCTCGGAAACACCGAAGAACGTCATTTACTTGCCAGTCATTGCAAGGGTAATCGATCGTTTCACATTACGTATTCTCGATCAAGACAATCGTCCTGTAAATTTTGGAAAGGAGGAAATCACCATACGATTACACATTAGAAGATGTTGATTTATAAGAATACCGACGATTATAAACCAACATTACTCGATGAACCAATCAGTCAATTAGCTGCAACAGAGCTGAATACATCAGTTCAGAGTGAAATAGGGAAAAACGTGATCGGTGACAAAAAAGTTTTGACAAGAAAAAATATAAATTTTTTACACTCATTGGGTCTGACTGTGAAGAAAAGAAATCATGGATCCATTGAACGTTACCGCACAGCCTGCGTACGACAACCGCATCACTAAATTGGAAATACATGCTTACAATCCATATGCGAATGCATCATTGGGAAATAGCGATGAAATTCGTATCCCAATACAACAGCAAGATTTTATTCTTTTGCCCAGTGGTAGTTACCTCTACATAGAGGGGAAGCTGATTGAAGGTACTCGTGCTGCTACTACACCTTTGACGGATAAAGTTATGCTCGACGCTAATTCCATGGCATTTCTGTTCGATGAAATTCGTTATGAATTGAACGGTATTGAGATTGATCGGTGCAAAAACGTTGGTATCACTACCAGTATGAAGAATCTCATATCTTTAAGCAGTGAAGAGAGTATGAGTCTACGTCATTCTGGCTGGTTCGTTGCCACTCAAGAGCGTGAAAATGTTGCTGACACATTCAGCTTTTGCGTTCCCCTGCATATGCTGTTGGGATTCTGCGAAGATTACAAACGTGTCGTTATCAATGCACGCCATGAGCTCGTTCGGATACGAGCGCGTAATGATATAAATTCAATATTTTCTTCGAATCAGTTTACCGATTCTGGGATTGAACTGCATCGAGTGCAATGGAGAATGCCTCACGTAACTTTAAATGAATTTACCAAACTACAATTTCTACGCATTATCGAGCAGAATAAAAATCTCACCATGGCTTTTCGTTCCTGGGAGCTCTACGAATATCCCCTTTTACCTCAAACACAGCGACATACATGGGCGGTTAAAGCAGCTACACAATTGGAGAAGCCTCGATACGTGATACTGGCGTTTAGAAAGAATAAGAAGAACGATCAATATTCGAATGTACTTAAATTTAGCGATTGCGATGTACGTGATGTTAAAGTCTATTTAAATTCTGAATTTTATCCGTACGATCGTCTCGACACTGATTTCACGAAATCTCGCTACTCCGTACTCTATGATATGTATGTAAAGTTTTTCCACTTATATTATGCTGGTGAAAAACTGTCGAAACCAATGCTCGATTACCTAAACTTCTTGCAATACGGTCCGCTCTTTGTAATTGATTGTTCACATCAGAACGAGTCAGTGAAAACCGGCACGGTCGATGTTAAGATTGAAATCGAGTGTTGGAAAAATATTCCGAGTAATACTACAGCCTATTGTTTAATTATACATGATAAAATTATAGACTATAATCCGCTTACGAATATTGTTAGAAATGTAAGTTAGATATGTAAGGTTAGAAAAAAAAATAAAGCACTTTTTAATAAATATATAAAGCATTTTATTCACTCATTTATTATACAAAACACTTATTGTTTAATCTTAAATTCTAAATTATTATAATTCCCGCCTAAGTATTTCATGATTAAAATATTTTGTGATGCTGCATTTATCAGCTCCGTAAACTGATCCTGCGATTCGAGTAAGGCAACCATCCGGGCAGGGAGATAAAACCAATCCTCCGTTGATAGTTTCGCTATTATCCTCATTCCATATTTAGTCTTTATTTTCATCATTTTAATTATTTCATATTCTTTATTTTCCTCGAGACTGTTTAATTTAACAAATGTCTTCTCAGAGATGCATTAACTCCAGTTAAAAATGCCATTTTATCTAGACCCTGTATTGCAGAAAACTATTATTATTATTATTATTGAAAACTAAAACAATATTTGAATAATATATTCCTACCTTTCTTTATCAGTTGAGACTGAGGTATAAACTGATCTGAGTATTCTTACTGGTTGTGGTTGATGCACTAACTAAAGTACTGATTTGAAGATTCTTGCTGGTTGTGTGGTCGATGCACTAACTAAAGTTTGAACAGATTGAAGCTGGTTCACTATTGTTCGAATCCATTTATATAGAAAAAATTGTTGATGGAAGGGGTAAAATTCGTTGGTGGAAGGGTTAAATAATTTTTTGTTGAAAATGTGTAAGATGATATACTGCTGATTAATCAAATTATGACTCTATTAAAATAATATGCATGAATCATTCAAGGACATATTGATGATCTTCAATGTGTTAGCGATCAACATATCTGTAAAGATCTATCATCTGGATAAAACATATATTAATATTTAAAAAAAAAATATGATCTTGCTGAAGATCTCAATTTCACCATACGTAGACATATCGTTATACGGTAAGGTCCAGTGTGGAGCGTATAAGAGGTACTAAATTTTCATCACGTGCTGATATTTAATACGTCAAAGATATTTGTATATCTAGAGCAGGCTTCTCTCTCGCTGAAATTTGATGCATCAAAAGTATTTGAACATCCAAAACATATATCGTTCATACAAACCTTTCTAATATGTATCATATGTAAGAATTAAACGACTTAGGCTTATTAATAAAATTATTCTTCTATTAAAAGCATGCGTATGAATTTAAGTAATGGGGGATAGTGCTACACATTTCATCAATTGGTCAATCTTGAAAAATTTATCACGAAAGTGTTGTGATAAATTTTCGATTACGGTTAATCGTAGAAATTTACTACACCATAGTATGTATTATATCTTAAGCATTTCTCTCTCTGCCTTGCATCTCTATTACGTTCATTCTCACGATGATTTTGGTTTCTTCGCTTAGTAAGAGGATGATATGTGTTTATTTATCTAAACTGGGGTGTAATTCTATCAAAAGAAATAAAACATGAATGATAAGTACACACACACACAGCGATTTTCGTTGAAAGGGCGTCTCTTCTTAAGGTAGCTGGAGGTGGAAATGTTTTATATACTTAAGTAATTCTAAACAGCTCATTAAAGTTCTGTTCTTACCTCCAAGAGTTCAAATAGTAGCAGTAGAAAATGGGTGGAAGTAATATAATGTGCGAATGCTGTATGGATGTAAACATTATAAATATCTTAGACGAAATTGACAGAGATTTGGAGATAATATTGGAACGTTTAATTGATAGTGATGAAGAAGGACAAATAGAGGAGGAGGATGAAGTATATGACAGTGATGTGGAAAACGAAGGGTACGAGGGTGATGATGAGGAAGAAGAGGTACAGGAAGAACAGCAGATATACGTGGAAGAGGAGGAAATACAGTTCCTTTATGAACTACACCACGCATATACAGCTGAAAGTGAAGTGTATGAAGAAATAGTGAATATTATAGAAGAGAATGGGGGTGGTAGTAATATAGTTCAAGATATAGCAGAACATAACATTGATATGGGTATATTGAATGCGGTAAATAAAATGGTGATGGTAGTGGAGTGTTTGGGAACTGATGAGGAAAGTGATGATGATATAGAAATGGTAGAAGTGAAGAAAGCAGATGTGATTGAACTTTTGGATTCAGATAGTGAAAACAGTGATGGTATAGAAATGGTAGAAGTCGATGTGATTGAACTTTTGGATTCAGATAGTGAAAACAGTGATGGTATAGAGATGGTAAAAGTTGATGTGATTGAACTTTTGGATTCAGGTACTGAAAACTGTGATTAAGGTTTTTAGAGACAGACGTTGAAAACAGTAATAATAGTTATAATGATATGGAAATGTTAAAAGTAAATGATATAGAAGTAAAGGATGTGGAAGTGGTAGATTTTGAATAACAATGAGGAAAATTGTAATTATATAGGCATGAAATGAATATGAAGGAGAAATAGATTGTAAGGAACGAATGAAATGTGTGAGTGTGAAATTTGAAGCATTGTGATCAGAATGTATTTGTATCTTTGAGTTATTTTAAATACGTATCAATTCAGCAATAAGCGCAGGGAGAATCTGTTTTACCATCTAGGAAACTGCTTTTACTAACTGAGACCTGACGTCAGAGGAGTGGGAGTGTGACGTCAAAATGCTGCAAGTATCCTCCCGCACCCCCGCAACCCTCTCGCCTATACTTGCTGCGAGCTCACGTGGAGCCTCCGATTTCCCCCACCACCACCGCTTAGCACTTCTTGGCTCCCCCCACTACCTCGCAACCAGGCTCATCCGAGTGGACAGGAGTGGGGGGGGGGGGGCCAGAACCGGCCTTACTAAACTACTAATATATATATTTTAAATAATAAAGTGCGTTTTTTATGCCGCAAGGCTGTTTCACCAAAATCTACGTATATTTATACGTTACTTCAATTCCTTTCATAATAAATTAATTTTACAATATGTGTTCTCTCTCTCTCTCTTATATCTCTCGCGTAAAGGGCTGGGACGTTTGGCGGACTCGTTGCGAACACCGGCTGGAATTTTTCATTTGAAATTAGGCATACCAATGGATGAAATAACAAAATAGGCAGATAGGCGCGCGATGTACTACACAATTTATAAAATGGAATTTAGATTCGCAAACTTCTTATAAAATTATACCACGTTATCAGTACCAAGAGATCTAACGATATAAATAAACCTTCTTGTTAAAGGCTAAACAATTGGAGTGTCACGTGATTAATTTTCCCCCACCACCGGGGTGTCACGTGATTATGTTTCCCCCACCACCGGGCTTCCCCCACCACCCTGGAGTGGGGGCAATCCCCCTACGCTAAGAAGTGGGGGTATTTCCCCTACCTCCCCTTCCCCCGCGAAACCTCGACCCCCTCGCCACCCGGTCCCAGAATCCCTATAGCCACACTACTAATGCCCTTACCGAGATATAAAAATGGACGACAGAGAAAAGGAGAAACAAAACGGAGTACGTCCAGACTCGCTAGTCCCAAAATCACGAGTGAATCGGGAGGACAGTGGCACGCGAGATAATTACTGTCGTGCGTGCGCGGATCGACCCCCTATCGACCCGCGATCGAACCTATTACGTGTAATGATCGCGGGGTCGCACAGGTGGCGCTGGCCCCTCCCTTTTACGATAGTAAGAAGACAGAGCAAAACAAGAACATTATTATTACGAGCGGATGCTTCGTTACACTCCCCCTCCCTAAAACTGAAGCCGGAGAGTCGCAGACTGTCAAGGGTTCAGGAGAGGAGAAAAAGAAAAAAAGAAACGATTAATTGGACAAATGATTATAAATGTTGTTATTCGGATACAATGAAGATTATATAATAAAAAAGTGTTATCCACTTCTAGGAGTATTGCTCCTTGTCTTACAACCAGATCCCATTACCTCCACCCTGGAACCAGCAGTTACTAAAGGCGAAAGGTTTTGGCTATGCATGCTTAAGATGATAATAAAAGAAAAGAAAAATAATGGATATGAACTATCAAATAATAATACCTAATATAAAGGAGAAGGAATTTTGAATAATAGCTAGGCCAGCAGTTTAACACTGGTCCGCCCATGTCAATACTTGCATACATGACTATTTCGAGTATTTTACTGGCTGACGAACGCGGAGTCGGTCAGACCAAACTTCACTCGAGTCGCCAACGTTGCTATCGTTTTGAGTTTGGCGGGGGGTGTTTTCCAAGGATGTATTTTCCTTAGGAGGCTTTACAGCGCGGGTTTTAGGGGTTTCCCTTTCTTTAGTAGTATCCATGGTAGTTTCAAGAGCTGGGCATTGCCATCCTTCCGAAATCTCGGGATATACTGCGATAAACGGTTTCCAATCAGAGATGTGCACCTGAGGGCTACGGCGGGAATCCGGATCAATCAATTCATAAATCACTGGAGAAATTACGTGAGAAACTGTATATGGCCCTTAAAACCTTGGACCTAATTTAGCTGCAAAGTTATCGGCTGCAGAGGATAGCGTATGGTTTCGTTTCCAAACGAGGTCTCCGGATTTGAACGTCAAGTCTCTTCTACCCTTATTATAGTACTTAGCCTGGCGTACACTTGCTCTTTCCATTTGTCGCTTTACAATGTCATAAAGGTGGTGTTTCTTGCTGTTGCTTTAATTAAGCTCCTAGGAAAGGTACGCCAATTTCGTCCTTCTGCTTTCCAAACTCCTTGCCGTAAATTAATAATAATACCGAAAGCTTTTACAAAATCGATTCCTAAAACGCAGTTATAATCTAGTGTGGGAGCGGCTCGAACGGACAGGATTCGTTTCTCGCCTTCAATTGAAAATTCTAGAAGTGCGTCTCCTGCCATTGCACATTGACTCCCATCACCTAAACGCAATTTACCTGCTTTAGAAAAATCTAAAAAATCTTTCATTAAATTAATAATATTACTACCGATATAAGTGCGTGAAGCGCAAGTGTCTAATAGGGCCCTAAACTTTTCTGGACCTATTGTGACCCATAGATAAGGCCTTTCGTCCTCGGCGCTTGGTTTACGGATATCTTTCCGAATCGGTAACACGGTTGCTATTACAGCTATTCTTTCCATGTGCTTTTCCTTAGATCCTCGCCTTATAAGTGGAATCCTGCTAACATCGTTCGTACTCCATACATTTTCTAAATTATTGATGGTTATGTCGAACTGTTTGAGGAAATCCATTCCTAGAATACAATCCAGAGCAAGGGTAGGAATCACACTAACGGGAAAGTCCGCGGATTTACTACTTACTTGTATTCGAAAGATTATATCCGTGGAGATGGCACAAATTTGACCATCGCCCACCTGTATGCAATTTAACGGTGCTAGGTGACTTTCTGAGGGAATCCCTGAAGCTATTCGAGCATTTATACAACTTCGCTTAGCTCCAGTATCCACGAGTCCCAGACAAACTACTTCCCCAATCTTTACTCGCAAATAAGCACGGAAATCGGGAGGTGATACTAAGTCACCCATTAAGTTTGGAGGAACCAGCCTCTGGGTCACGCTAGTACTTGGAAAAGAAATAAAATTATTATTAAAACTAGCTGTTTCTTTATTAGTAGGGGAATCGCAGCTATCTCCTTTCCTCTCCTGATATCGTGCTGGTGAGTTAAACGAGTCCTTCTTCAATCTGGATGATCGTTGTTCCAGACACGAATCTTCGGCTCCTCCCTCTAATGCAGCTGCTAATGATAAACTCCTATCCTCATTATCTAAAAATTTATTAAGGCGAATTCCCTCGAAAGGGATATCCTGTTTATTCGTGAGAGTAGTCCTATTGGTTTGCATTAATTTGCTATCTTCCGCCTTGTTTTGGTATGGTCCTAGATTCAAAGGGAGTTTCCTTAAGGTGTTGGGCCTTGATGGTTTGCTTGAGGCAGCGCTGGCCCCGTTCGCTCGCCTCCACTGGCGTTTCCCTGCAACTCGTTATAATTGTTGACAGTTGGCTGCGTGTTTGAGGCAGATACTCTCGGTCTTCGGGGGAGAGGACACTCGGGAGCCCAGTGACCTAATTGTTGGCAGTTATGGCAAGGGCTATTCTCCCGGGTGTGACGGATACTGGGTGGTGTATCGGCTGTTGGTGTATTGGTGGTAGTCGCCAAATTTGGGACTAGGCGCCAGCTTACGGTGGGTAGGAGAATGACCTAAAGATAAAATGTCCTAACGATAAAATGACCTAAAAACGCCAGTTTCACATTGGTTAAAAGCCGGTATTGCAGATTACCGACCGAATCGTCCGAATTTCCTAAATTTGAGTAGCTGGCAACGCTGGACTGTCAAACGTCAGTAAATAGAGTCAGAGGTTATGCACAGTAGAGAAAAATTCTGGATCTGTCAGATAAGTATTTTAAATGAATAAATGAAAATGAATGAATTACTTTGTGGGTATTTCTTACATTTTACAGAAGAGCTACGAGAGGAAACATTTAAAATATTATGATGTCATGGAAGATGAGGAGGTATTCATAGAATTTGCTAAGCAACATATTTTGAAATATTTAAGAGCCGAACCACAATAGGATTATTTGTTATCCACACTGACAGTCTTTGGATAAACGAGAGAGAGACGGTTATGCTGCTCGAATAATGTTAGGATATTAATACTGTGCCTGGATTGCATATTGCTACCAAACAGTTTTTGCTTTAGCAGCCTTCGTGTTGAATAATGCCTATAAAGAAGGCATGTTTTCAAGAGGTCTATTATATAGGGGAGATCGTTTTTCTCGTGTAATTTTGGTAGTGAGTATAAACTTAAAACTTTTCAATCTGGAACAAGCTTATGCAGGATTAACGCAAATTACTTGTATAGTTATTTGAGCAAATAAATTCTTTTTAGAAGCTCTATCAAACATATACCTTTTGCTTGGATATAATGTTATATGTTTTTTGTAGATTTGTTGAGAAGAAAAGATGTGAGATTACCTTTCGAACAGTCTTTGGAAACTACAGAAGCTACCTGACAAATATGGTTGCAATCTCACTGAGGTAAAAGAATAAGATATCTTGGTGAATTTTGTAAAATACATTTCTATAGAAATGTCCCAGTTACTTTTGATAAGAAGAAAGACCAATTAATTTTATTGAAACAATCTGTGTGTGTGTGTGCTATAATATTTATTACTTTTCATAGATACAATGATGAAATAAATTTCTGATTGCCTGGCCTCTATTGTGGAGAACCTGATTCAGAAATAACTACTACTAGACTCGAGGAATCGAATATAAACCTTACTAGAAGAAATTGGAATATTAATGTAAAGCATTGCACGCTGTGCATTTCTCTCAAATAGAAATTATTCATTCTATCATGATAAATACTTCATAATTTTAACTGAACTTTGTTAAATGACTGTTTCAATTTTTCATATTATTCTGTAGATTTTACAATTTACCTGATGGAAGAAAAATATGATTAGAGGAATTCTAAACTACTAATAGAAGCATTATAAATTTCCAGTGCTATTATTACACGAATTTCCTGAAATAGCTGCCTATAATTGGGGATATACAGAGTGTCCACATTTTAAATGATAGAAAAAACAGGAATTTTTGGTTCGAAAGTAATGACTTAAAAAGACCCTCGATTAAAAAATACATTTTGTGCATTAAGTGGAACTTAGAAGAGTGTTTGCAGATTAAATTTAAAAAACGCATGTTCCAATATTTATAATTGCGGTGTGGCAATTCTATGGTCAGATATATAAGAAACTTTGTGTCTTTTACCTTCATATATATCTGACCATAAATTTGCCACACCGCAATTATAAATATTGGAACATGCGTTTTTTAAATTTAATCTGCAAACACTCTTCTAAGTTCCACTTAATGCACAAAATGTATTTTTTAATCGAGGGTCTTTTTAAGTCATTACTTTCGAACCAAAAATTCCTGTTTTTTCTATCATTTAAAATGTGGACACTCTGTATATCCCCAATTATAGGCAGCTATTTCAGGAAATTCGTGTAATAATAGCACTGGAAATTTATAATGCTTCTATTAGTAGTTTAGAATTCCTCTAATCATATTTTTCTTCCATCAGGTAAATTGTAAAATCTACAGAATAATATGAAAAATTGAAACAGTCATTTAACAAAGTTCAGTTAAAATTATGAAGTATTTATCATGATAGAATGAATAATTTCTATTTGAGAGAAATGCACAGCGTGCAATGCTTTACATTAATATTCCAATTTCTTCTAGTAAGGTTTATATTCGATTCCTCGAGTCTAGTAGTAGTTATTTCTGAATCAGGTTCTCCACAATAGAGGCCAGGCAATCAGAAATTTATTTCATCATTGTATCTATGAAAAGTAATAAATATTATAGCACACACACACACAGATTGTTTCAATAAAATTAATTGGTCTTTCTTCTTATCAAAAGTAACTGGGACATTTCTATAGAAATGTATTTTACAAAATTCACCAAGATATCTTATTCTTTTACCTCAGTGAGATTGCAACCATATTTGTCAGGTAGCTTCTGTAGTTTCCAAAGACTGTTCGAAAGGTAATCTCACATCTTTTCTTCTCAACAAATCTACAAAAAACATATAACATTATATCCAAGCAAAAGGTATATGTTTGATAGAGCTTCTAAAAAGAATTTATTTGCTCAAATAACTATACAAGTAATTTGCGTTAATCCTGCATAAGCTTGTTCCAGATTGAAAAGTTTTAAGTTTATACTCACTACCAAAATTACACGAGAAAAACGATCTCCCCTATATAATAGACCTCTTGAAAACATGCCTTCTTTATAGGCATTATTCAACACGAAGGCTGCTAAAGCAAAAACTTTTTGGCAGCAATATGCAATCCAGGCACAGTATTAATATCCTAACATTATTCGAGTAGCATAACCTTCTCTCTCTCGTTTTTCCAAAGACTCTCAGTGTGGATAACAAATAATCCTATTGGGGTTCGGCTCTTAAATATTTCAAAATATGTTGCTTAGCAAATTCTATGAATACCTCCTCATCTTCCATGGCATCATAATATTTTAAATGTTTCCTCTCGTAGCTCTTCTGTAAAATGTAAGAAATACCCACAAAGTAATTCATTCATTTTCATTTATTCATTTAAAATACTTATCTGACAGATCCAGAATTTTTCCCTACTGTGCATAACCTCTGTCTCTATTTACTGACGTTTGACAGTCCAGCGTTGCCAGCTACTCAAATTTAGGAAATTCGGACGATCCGGTCGGTAATCTGCAATACCGGCTTTTAACCAACGTGAAGTTAGCGTTTTTAGGTCATTTTATCGTTAGGACATTATATCTTTAGGTCATTCTCCTACCCACCCAGCTTACAGCTCCTGGTGGTAGCGGAGGTATCAGCATCTATTGTGGCATCCCTTGTGAAACGGCTGGTGTGGCGCCGACAGCTGGGGTCCCCCTATTCTTGGGCGCTTTTCCGAATCCTCCCGACTTCTTCTTCAGAGTCTTTGCTTCTCCTACGCTGGCTAAGGCGGAATCTCTTTGAGATGATGTCTCTGTAGAACTCTTAGACTTATTTTTCTCCGCCTTTTGATTAAGTCGCTTCTGTTCAGGCTGGGATTTAGTGTCCGCTTCCTCCTCATCTTCTAGTGGGGCACATTTACTGGTGGTTTTGGACGGCCGGGCATAGACTGCACTGGGAACCGGTACTGTTCCGTTCTGATTAGTGGTGCTTCGGCGGTTTTTTAGCCTTGCCCATTGTTGTTCCAGTTCTTGGCCGATTCGGACTAACCTTCGACTAGAAGTGATTTCACTCTTCAGGAAATGCCTGGTGTATGCGGGCAATAAATTGTCATATATAATTGACAACCGCTTCTTGTCCTTAAGAGGTGGGTCTAAGTAGGAGAATATTGTCTCCATATTCTCCACAAACTCCTGGATTCCTTCTTGATCTCCTTGAAGACGGGAGTATGCTTGTTCTTTAATTCGCTTCCTGGCTTCTTTAGATGCGAATCGTTGTTTGAATTTTCTTTCGAAACTTTCCCACGTTCGACAATGTTGACCTTCTAATCGGTACCATTTTTCAGCTTCCCCCGATAGTACCACGGCAATGCCTTGAGCAAATCGCTATGGGCTACTCCGGACCCTTGGCAGCATCTGTCCAATCGTTCTAGTAGTGAATACGCACTTTCCTTCCTTTCGTTCACATAAGAGATCTTCCACTTATGTAGTGCATCCACGGCTCGACTTCCTTGGGCTATTCTTCCTGTGCGATGCCGGCGTCGGCGATTGCTAACTTGGGTATCGTTAGAGCTATCCGATTGGCTTTCCGTGTCTTCCGATGAATCATCTTCCGGGCTAGATGCGCGTCGGTTGATTAATCTAGGGTGATCCCTGTCCTGTAAGTCTTGACGGTGAGCAGATACTTTATGTCTTCCAGACGACTCCTTCCCACCTGACTCAGGTTGAGAGGGTGTTCCTACCAGTCGTAATGCCGGCTGGTTTGGAAGGGGTCTTTCAAGCTGAGACAAATGCCTAATTCCCTGTTGTATTTCGGGTTCTCGGGGATTTCTTCCTTGCTGGTTACAATGGCAGGTTCCTCCGGGATTATTTTGTAGGTGCGGCCAATTGCTGGCTGATTCACCTATGTGTATTCCTCCGCCCGTGGTATGGGATTCCATGGATAAGCGTTTAAAATCTTCTAGAGTAGCTTTAGCGATGTTCTGAATCCGCGCGGCTTCCTCTTCTTCCGGTGACAATCGCGTGGTTCTTCTTCGCACCGTGGATGTTGCGGCAAAGCACCTTTCTTGACCATGAGTCATTGAGTTTAGCGAATTCGCTAGGTGGTTTCCCCTGTCTTGGAAGGGTGATAGTCCTCTAGATCCCAAGGGTGGAGGTGGTTCCAGTCTCCATCCTTGTGTCGATGTTACGGGAGGCAGAGTGTTCAGTCCAGGAAGGTATGTACTGGCAGTGTATGGCAATATCGGCGAGAATCGTTGTACCTCAGAAGGAATCGATCCTTGTGAACAACTAACCGTTTGCACTGTGGTATTGATAGAAGCCATAGTAGTCACCATGGAGGTCGCTACAATCGTTGACACTCCCCCTGCTGCTACGGGGATCGTTGTGATTTCTACTGGCGTGAGTGTGCTAGTCTCGTCCACCGAATTTCTCTCAGGCCTATTGGCTTGAGAAGGAGTGAATCCCTTAGCTCCGGCTTCATCTCTGTTCGGATCCCAACGGGCTGTACTAGAGCGAAGTTCTTTGCGTTTCAGATATCTGATTAGCCTATCCTGTAGCTGGTTGAGTCCAGAGTTAGAGTTCAGGCCTTCTTCTTGTAAGGTTCTGACTAGGTCGCCAAAGGGTAGTGTCATCACCTCTTCTCTAATGACCTGTTCGGTGCGTTTACTATTTTGTCTCTTCTGCGCGCGCTTATCTCGACTTCCACTGTTTTTTCCAGACGAACCCATTTTTATGATTTCCGCTGTTCAGGAGAGAATGTGGAGATTTGGCCAATAACGTATATCTTGGTTGGGGTTAGCTGATTGAATGCGTATTTACTTAACCTATACAAAGCCTAATCGCAAATAGTATTTTTAATTCAAACAGTGTACTCACTTGAATAATGAAGCTGAAAAGGGCAAAAGCAAGTGTATGATTCGATAACGAGGCGGTACTTACACAAACCAAAAAAAAATTATAACTATAATATGTATATATATAAAAGAAAATGACAGGGAGTTTTATTTATTTGTCCTATAATAAGGGAATTATAATCAACCAGCAATTTCGAGGTCGCCAACTTGAGGTTTCCTAAGTGGCGAATAAACAAAAATTGACTGGTATAATATATAAAGAAGGAAAATTAATGAAGAAAAGTAATTGATTTTAGGCGACCTTTCTTGGACTAATCGATCACAAGAAAGACGCACACGGCTGACCTTCAAATCCGTAAACTTTATCTAAGTTGCGGATTTATTCTCGCCAGCCGTCAGGTAACAGATCTCGAATTATTCGTTTTCTGCTTATAGTATTGATTACAGGGTCTCCTCTATAGGGTTATCCCTTATTCATACTAATTACTAAATTTGCATCAATGGTACTTATTTGACCCACTTAAAAGGGTTCAGCAATCACTTGATCACTTAAGAATTGCAAAATATATATATAAAAAAAATGGAACTCAATAGTCATGTATGCATATGTATTATCAAAGGAAAATTTAACTAACTACTTCTACACATACAGAAAATTTCATGCAGGAAATGTCCTCGAGCTCGTCGGCGCTGAGAACCGCTGCTATAGCTATACGCGCTGAGTACCGCTGCCAGTACTCGAAAATTATTTTTCTCGGTACCGTGTAATAATTTCGTGTTATATTTCAACGTTCTATAACGCGTATCAAAACACGGCGAAGCAGCGAGCTCGACCGCGCGACGTAAACAATCGTTGTTTTGGTCCGCGACCTCGCGTCGTCTCACTCTATACAACCGATGCTCGACTCCAAGTTTCCCACAATAAACCTATTATTGACTGGAATATTATACTTCCATAAAGGTTAATAACTATAATAAGAATTAAATACAAATAATAGGATTAATTAATAAAAAGGTAATATTTTTATCCCCTAAGCGTCTTGACGAGTCCCACCTTGGGCGCCATTTGTAACGTCACGTTTCACGGCTTGACCTTGAATAGTGTTTTCACTCCAGGAGATTCCCTAAAAGAATATTTATCGAACGCCATTCGGCCTTGGTTTTCCAGGGGAGGGCAGGGACCAGAAACGGACGACAAGACACACGGAGGTTTTATGGCCAGGAAATATTAAATGAAGTCTCGTTATTATTTTTAATATATGAAAATCACAATTTTATTTCCGCGAACAAAAATGAAGCTATACATAAATTCTATTTCGCATTAACTCAATTTAATTAATTATTTCATCTGGTGGTGTTAGTTCTGGGCGCCAGTTCGCTGGAAATTTTCTTAATATGCCTCCGCGGTTGGCCGGCTGGAAACTCATCTCAAGTGTGGACCAAGACGCTTCATAAAATTTATCTGAAAATAAATGGGGGAACGGCCAGGGCAAGGAGATTCGCACGGGCACGCGTCGGACAGTCTTCGAGGAGGCTCTGAATCACCTTTCCTCCGACGAGGGACTACACCTCGTCCTACCACGTATTCCCAGAATACAGGGACTCCCTACGCGATTCGCGACCCATAAACCTTAGCCTTCTACTCTCTAAACCGTTCCCGAATAAGGCAACGTCACAATTAATGAAAAGGAACAATATCCAAATTAATACGTCCTCCACGAGTCGAGGAATTACCGCGCAATCGAACACTAACCGACTTGTAACGACGGACGAAGCTCGAGGACAAGAAAGAATGAATAAAAAGACAATCAAAAAGAAGTCCTGGTTCCTCCTACAGAGAAATCAGGTTTACCTGGAAACTAATGCTACTTAGGCCATAGAGTAGAGTCAAGAATGCTGCATGCATGAAGAATGCATAAGGAGGTCCAACTGCATGCTCCAAAAGGTTTGCTAAGAACCTGTTACCTGAAGAGATTATTATTTTCGACACTAGAGACGCTTGTGTTCTATGCCTCTCACTAACACATATAGAGCCCCAGCTTTGTATGTATATACATACATGTAATACTTCAAAATCATATTACATTGAACTAAACATTATTATTTAAAAACTTATCAGTACTACCCGAAGAATATAATTCAAAGCGTCAATCATTAAAAACGGGGATGAACTTCTAATATAATTATTTGGATATAATATTAAATGCAAGGAAAATAAAAATAATTGAATATTTTATAAAACTAAACAATGTTTATTTATAACAACTTAATAATAATACAGTAGAAATATACAACATATTTAATAGTTTATTAAAAATATGAAAAATATCTCTTTGTTAAGATTTAAATTTATTGCACAGTAAGTTTCTGATCTAAAACATATTATTAATAATCAGTTATAGTTATAGCAAAAATCACTTTACAACTTGGCAACTTTTCTAGACTTTTTAGTATTTTCTTTTATACTAAGTATTTTTTTATTTTCTGATTTGTACAGAAAATTAGCTCTCATTATGAGGTAAAAATTAAGTCTTTTTTTTGTTAATACGTTTTTATGAGTATTGCATCCTATAATTGGTATATGTACATCTTTCAAATTGTATAAAACATGAAATAATGTGTCTGCTTCTAAAATACGTCCACTACAAGTTTGTAAAAATATATTTTCTATTTTCCGCAAAAGTTTGCACAAATGCATAGATGGATACAATAAACCTCCCTTATTTAGAATATCAATTAATTTGTATTCTGCTTCAATTTTCTTCAAAGCTTTTTCAGTGTCATTTAAATGTATAGTTTCTATACACTCGGGGCACGAGGTCCACTATTTACATTTCCTAGCAACATATCCAGCCATATAGTTAGCAATATCATGAATATTATTTTCATTTTGGCTTTTAGCTATTTCTAAAGTTGTCTCATTATTATTGTTATTGGATATACCATTTTCTATTATATCATCCAATAATAATGCATATTCTTGCTTGCCTTGACTGCTATTGCTTGTCTTTATATGAGTTAACAAAGAGTTCAACAAGTCGCCACCACTCACATTTGAACCCTTACAAGGCTTTACTAAAGAATATGTTGACATCAAATTAAACAGGTATCCAAATACTATGGCATCTGAGTGATCATTAGACCCATTAATGCCACGAGCTAAACCGAAAAAACGCTGTAATAAAAGTAATAGTAAATTAAAGTTAAATATTTTAAGCTACTGCTTGTATTCAAGCATTTTGAAAGCATATCCAATAAAATATTAAATATTTAAGCAGTTACTTAAATATAAAAGCGAAAAATAATTCTATGCGGATTATTTTTAATTAGCGTTTGAAAACTAATAAAAGTATTAACTCACTGGTAGTAACATTTTTTTATATTTTTCATGAGTTGATTATGTTAAGTTACAGTCCACAATTGTTTTACTAACTAATATATAAAAGTTTCTATATCGATTTTCCTAGGTTAACTTATACAATTTTTTTATATACAAATTTAGAAACAACAATTTCCCTTCGTGGTATAATATTAGAAGGTTACTGTAATTTAACATATACTAGCGGTCCATTGTATAGCTGTTTTTCACATATTTGCTAAAAATAAAAGTAAATATATTTATTATTTCCTGAAAATTATTCTAAAAGATAATTGAAGTGAGTATCACTATAGGTCTTATTAATAAGCTAACCACGAGTTAAAGCAGTATTTATAGTCGATGTGACAGGAGCTATACCTTTTAAACCCATTATGATTAGCCTAATTATAGACTTGTATTCTTAAAAATTAAAATACTTTTATTAATGCTGCACTTAAATATTTTATGAGTTTTAATTGGAAATTAATATTTTGATAAAATACTTACTTCTAATGCATCTTGATTTAGTCTACTAGTCATTAGGTATTCGTAATTGCATTCAAATGTTAAAAAGGAAACTATTTCTAGAGTTGCCTTCAGTGTAACTTTCAAACCTAAAGCTGTATTATTCGTCATAAATTGTATGTTTTTCGTAATGGATAGATGCTCCCATTCGCATACAAAGTTAAGAAAATCAGTTATATCCTATGAAAAAACAAAAATGAAATGTGATGTCATTTACACTTTTAATAAATGAAAAATAAATGCCTTGTATTCTTCTGAATTTATCCGCAAAGCTTTGAAAGACGTCCGTGTCATCATGGACGTAATTAATTTGTCTACACGATTAATTAATTTAATTGTAGGACCAGAATCATGAAGATCTGCAATATTATCTTTGTATACAGTCATAGCAGCAGCCACTCGTTCTGAGAAAAGCTGTAATACCACATTTTTTATTCATAATATTGAAAGTAATAGAAAACGAAAGCTAATTATATGTAATAGTCGTATAATGATTAAGTATATTTATTATAATTTTAAAGTAGCTAATATACCTCAAAAGCCATTGGAACATTCATTTTTTGATAAAACTTAGGCTGCAGATGATTTTGTGTGAGCTTATAAGCTATTTTCAATGCGTGAGGGATTTGATTTTCCAAATCTATTAAAGCTGACCAGTGCTTCTTTTTTACAATGCCATCTGGTGTCTATAAAAAATTAATAATAATATTAATTTTTCAATGTACTCTAATGAGATGAAATATTATAGTTTAAACGTATAGTGAATTGATATAAAATCAAAGAAGTAATCAAATTAAACTGAAACTGTAACGAACATAATGATGGTATTATTACCAATAAAAACTTACTAATGCTTCGTCATTTGCCACAATAAAATTTCGAAAATTTTTTATCAAATGCGGAAAATCTGAGCAAACCATAATCGCCTTTCTGGATCGCACGGATGTTGACAACTAACATTTACTTCATCTATTCCAAATTTCGTCCACATCGAACGATTGCATTGGGCACCATCAGTGGTAACCACATCACAGAAAAATGAATGCTGTTCGATTAATGCGATACATTCAAGTATCAAGCAACTAAGCACATTGCTAGATGCACATCCCTTACTTAAGAAACAGCCTAAAGTTTGTACCCATTGTCCTCTGAATGGTTGATACATTATTACAAGGGCATGATCTCCGCGTTCATTTTTTTGATGGTCTGGTGTATAGTCGCCTAAGTCAACAAAACCTTTGAATTGTAAAGTTGATGAATCAAAACGTACTGATTCCATCAACTTCATTTCATCTATCAATATGCCACCTAAAACAATAGATGCCGTATTTAGTACAAACACAATTATACAATTAGACGTAATTATGCCAAACCTAGAAAACTTAAATCACAATGATATCTTGTACACTATTGAGAATTAAATTGCTATATAATATCTATACAAAACCGGAATTTATTCTTAAAATTCTATTACATCTTTTATTAAGTTAACTACTTTCCAAATTTTTATCATAGAAATGTAATATTCTTGATTCTGTGCTGAAACTTTTCATGCTATTAAATCATTTACACAAAAATCTGGATTAGTTCCTTTTAACATAAACATGTCCAACTGTTAAATAAATTTTATAAATATGAGATAATTGAATAAATTTTTAAAACTAAAATGCATAAAATATAGTAGCAGCATGTAAAGGCTATTTCTACTGCATGCAACCAATGGAATAAATTTGTTAGTAGAATATTATTTTTAGAGGTGAATGAGGGTTCAATAATCTAAAAAATTTAAAAACCTTACCTCGTTTTTCATAGTCTTCCATGTCTGTCGCCTTTTCCTTCATAGCGTTATAAACGTTCATATTAAAACCGTAAGCACTACCATTTTGTTTTAAATACTTCGAGAGTGTATTAATATGTGGTAAAGGTAGTACTTTATGACTTCTTAAATGCTCATAAAGCTTACGGTTCTTAATCCTCTTGAAAAGACACTCATAAATCCAATTTCTAGTATATCGCAATCCATATTTGGATTTAGTTGCAGCCGAAAAGCACATCATTACCATTTCCCTTTGTTCTTTCGGCAAATCAGTAATTTTTTCTTCTAAAATGTTTTCTTTACTTTTCAAAAAATTTTGATGTAATTCCAATATATTTTCTTGCATTTTCTTTATCTATAATAGGATAATAGAAACATATTTGAAGAAATTAGTAATGCACATTTTCTTTAAATTAGAAAATTTCTTAAATTTGATTGATAGATCTTCATTACAAATTATTGGGTTAGCTGGGTAAAAGTGCATTGTGTCTAAGGGTGAGTTTCACGAAGTTGACTTAAGCAAAGTCTGGCTTACAGTGATATAATTCATGTAATAGGAGCTTTATCACTTTAAGGCAACCTTTACTAAGTCTACTTGGTGAAACTCACCTTAAAACTACGTAAACAAAATAGTTAAGTATTAATCTAAACATATGTTATATATTTTGTTAATAATTTAAATAAAGAAAAAGAAACAGACAAAATTCGTCAGAAACTGCATAAATTTCAATTTAAGTATATATATTGTGCCTGCTTATTCTTAAATCACGATTTACTCAATTTTTTATTTGTAATAAAATAGTAAAAAAAAGGTATTTTTTTACCTTTGACTTAAGCGTTTTAGTTCTTTCGTTTGCACTTTTTAAGGCCTTACTTTTACACTTCAGTCTTGTCTTGAGAGACACTAATTGTGAAAGACTTCGTTTTTCATTCACGATGTTTTTGTGTTTCACTGATTTACATTGTAAACATCTATTTTTCCCAAATCTTGCAACTTTCGGAACTTTAACGTGACCCAAACAATGTGTAGAATATCTGCTAAAATAATAAAAAAAATCAGTCATTTACGCACTGTGAGTATTAAACCAAATGAATAAAATAAATTAATTGGTACCCCTGGTTATCGCCTATACCATTACAAAGAACAAGTGATGAAATTTTTTGTAAATTATTCACTAAATCTTCAGTAGAGCTAATACTTGTTATTCCAGGTATCTTGGTCAAATTTTATTGGCTAGATTAATCTAGATAACAATAATTAACCAAGCATTATTACACAAATCAGTTAAATATGGAATATAATAGTTTAACATTTCATTCATTTGTGGCATTTATTATATTTAATAAATTGCCGAAGAATATAATATATAAAATTTAAAAAGGAAATGAAAATTTAATTTTACTTGAATAGACTGGTCTTCATTTATCATTAATGTTTTCTGACAAATACCATCTGAATCGACAAGTAGAAAGTGTAACCTATTAAGTTTCATACAAGATATCCATCCTGTCGGAAGCACAGCAATAATTTGCGTTGGAAAAACGTTCAAATCTGGTCCTTCATATTGAACTTCAGAGGTTGTCAGCTGGAAATTTTTAAATTTCAACTACATTATTCAGTATAAGGAGCTTCTCAAGCAGAAATACATATATCTTTTACTATTAATTATATTTCATAATTTTATAGAACAAAAAAAAAGATGTAAAATTATTTATAAAATAAGTTTCATCACTATTTTGTATTCTCTTTTTAGTCAGCATTGCTCTGCGAAATGCTGACTGTGTTACTACTAAACAAGTTTTAGAAAAATGTAACGCAAAGTATTAAAGTCATTACCGTATCAGCTCGTGGCGCAATGGAGGATACTTGCAAGTCTTTTGGGTTATGAAATGAACTTCCAGGAACAATAACATTTTGAGCACCATTTTCCTGTTCAATGCACTGCATGCTCACACTCTGCAAAATTATTGAATAAACACTAGCTTAATATAGTAACAAATTATAATAAGACTATATAAGCTATATATTTTTTCAAATTAACAATATATAGCAAAAAACAACAACCAAACACTATACTAATATTACAAATGGAAGTTATTACCGTATCAACTTGTGACACAATCGAGGATACTCGCAAGTCTTCTGAGTTATCAACTGAAATTTCGAGAGCAACATTTGGAGTAGCTATTTCCTCCTCAACGCACTGCATGTTTAGATCCTGCAAAGTTGTCAGGAATAATGAAGGATGATAAATAACAATGTTTCTACCTGTTATGTCTGATTCTTTATAACATTTTAAGAGTTCAAAGAAGTTGAAAATATTAATTAATTCATTTGTTTAGTTAGAGCATAGCTATTTAAACTTGATTTGTCAATTACTAAAATACATCTTTATAATTAAGCATTAACTAGTATCAATTATTTGTATAAATCATCACCATCACAGGATGTGGTACAGCTGTTTTCAATAATGTTATTTTTCCTTTTTCTATAACATGAATTGTCCCATCTGGTAACAAAGTTTTGTAGTATCTTGAGATATCTGTTTCTTGGAAATGCAATTCGCATATCGATTCCTTACCAGAAAGAGTTTTACCTAACATTTTTTCCCATTTCTCTCTCATAGTAATATTCTAAAAAAAACATAAATTTAAACACTTTTATCGAAATTTAATAATGTTTTCATACCATCTTGAAACAGTATTCATACTCTCTTACCTTTGGAATCCGAAACAGAGTCTTTGTTTTTAATCTATTTGATAAATTATATTGTCTATCTGAAAGGGACCCACTTTTACACTGGGGATAGTTACAATAGCTCCGCATGATTTACTATTAATATATAAATGAAATAAAAATGTTTGAAAAAGTACACATTCAAATTTCAAATTCAACTCCAGGGACTCCAAACAGAAAAATAGGTTGGAATGGGTTGGAAATATGTACTACACAGATTTAAGAGTGAATATATTTTTCTCACAGAGTAATGGAACAAAAGCGCCACAAGTGGCCGAAAAATCAATTAATTCAAGTTCACGCTTTCGGATACCATTTATCTAGTTACTTTCATATGGAGTTGAGTCTCCTTATGCATTCTTCATGGCTGCATGCGTCGGTGCGTGTCCTCTACCACCAAGTCGACTGCTACACCTCCTGCTATGCTCCTAATTTCGGCTCTACTATTTGATGCACTAATTACGCACTATCCTGCCCAGGGAAATAACTACAGGGCAATGCCCTTACCGAGATATAAAAATAGACGACAGAAAAAAGGAGAAACAAAACGGAGTACGTCCAGACTCGCTAGTCCCAAAATCACGAGTGAATCGGGAGGACAGTGGCACGCGAGATAATTACTGTCGCGCGTGCGCGGATCGACCCCCTATCGACCCGCGATCGAACCTATTACGCATAATGATCGCGGGGTCGCACAGGTGGCGCCGGCCCCTCCCTTTTACGATAGTAAGAAGACAGAGCAAAACAAGAAAATTATTTTTACGAGCGGATGCTTCGTTACAATGCATATATGCAGAGGTTTTCTCTAAAATATAGAATTAATTGTATTATTTAACTATAGCACACAGGCACTAACTGTACATTGTCTAACTCAAAAAAATGTTAAAACATTAATTTTTAATACTTCTTTTAAATAAAATATGATAATTTTGCTATAATAAGAATTGCTATAATCAAAATTGATATAGTCAAGTAACACAAAAATTCCTATTTCGGTTGGTATTAAATACACCAATATTACCAACTTCCCTAGAACCTTAACGAATTTTATCGTTATTGTATAAATATGAGTTGCACCGACTATTGTCGTAAAGCTAAAGTTACAGAATCGCTCATTCGTTAGCGGAAGCGATAACTGTCGGTAGTTAGCGATACCCACAGCTGTCGTTAAGGGGTTTGACCCACTTGAGGCCAAAAACACTCACAATATAATAGTTGATGTGGTATATATTATTTATTACGAGCATTGTGAGTTTTTGGTGGAATGCGTGCAAGGAAAAGCAAAGGTTTATTAAAGTTATTCGTCGGATAAATTTTATATTAGTACCGTAAGAACCGTTGAACCTCTAGCGACATCTATCTCGGTCGTTGTTAAGTTATAA
The DNA here is from genome assembly GCF_024137725.1 of Prorops nasuta. Classification (NCBI taxonomy): domain Eukaryota; kingdom Metazoa; phylum Arthropoda; class Insecta; order Hymenoptera; family Bethylidae; genus Prorops; species Prorops nasuta. The sequence continues at coordinate 624,358 of NW_027116821.1, read as the reverse complement.
CGATATTATTAGTTTTCCTTTCAATAAAAAAAGTCAGTGAAATATCAATTCTCAGCTAAATGATTCGGTTTAGTACAATTTATATTAACTTCAATTGTTCGTAACTCCGTCGCTAAACTAAGATTGAACCGAGAGTTTTCTTAAAAAGGAAAGGTACGTTTATTCGGTAGGATTAGGTAAGTTACCGACAGTACCGACATTACAAGCGACAATCATCGCTGACTCTGAGTTACAGTATCGCACTTAGCGATTTCTGTCGGTAACTGGACTTAACGATACCGAAAGTTGTCGCTAAGAGTTACAGAATCCCACTACAGATCTTTAGTTTAGCGAATGTTGTTCCTTTGCAGAGGGAATTTTTGGTACACGGAGTAGGGAAGGCTAAGGATATTTTTTCTGGACGGGAAGTACCTCTTTTACGTCACAGGAAGATTTCTCCCAAAAACAAAGTTGGCGATAGCAGGATGTTTACATCGCAGGAAGGGTTTTCGTAGATAGTCATAAAAAAAGAGAAACTCCCAGGTGGCTCATTTGCACCGTAGATGGATTTCCCCGTATGTAAAAAAAGACGTCTGAAAAGGGTAAATTTGGTAGATAGTTCTTGGTTTATTGCTCTATAAGCGATAATTCAGGTAGAGAAGGTATAGGGATGCTCTCTTTGCACCCAGGATAGGAATGTTTACTCTTATGTATATTCTATTTAAAATCTATGTTTTAATATAGTTATATCAATAAGTTCAATATCTACCTAATATTCAAATATCATTGCTTTATTTTTTATTTCGTCTAGCTCATATATGGTGCTACTGGAGAGTGAGCCAGAATGTAACATTCCACACTTTTCGTTATTCCTGTATATACAGATAACTTTATTTGAAGAAGTATGACTATTATTAAGGTGGAAAAGTAATATACAAATTGTTTGTTAACATTTTTTTATTGTAAAAAGTTTCTTTAACATGTGAAGAATATATTCCCAAAGCTTCAAGCGAAAAAAAACAATTTAAGAATGTTTACGAAGCTATCGAAGCTATACTCTCGAAACGCGTATATAAGATGAAATAGGAAAACGAGTGCGCAGTTTTGTCTTATGTCTTGTTTGGCCTAATAAGCTTTATACACACACACATAATTTGCTATTTGAATATTATTAAATACATATATGTACATGTACGGCAAACAGATTAAACTTTGATAAGAATGAAATTCATAAAAGTGTTAATAAACAGAACTTTAAAGTACAAAAACTTTAAACACGTTTTTCTCAAAACGTTTAATTTTTCGCGTCGTGAAATGCAAATAAAAAATTATTTGTCTAATTTACTGGAAATTTTGCAAATACATTTTTTAACTTATTGGCCTCAGCAATAAGCAAAGTATACATCAAACTTCATTAAAAAAACCATTATAAATAAATTTTTTTTCCGTTTGTTTATAAAAAAACGACATTTTTGTTCAAAACAACCTCAAATTTTAATTTTTAGACTTTTTTTATTAAATTTTACTATATTGTTATGGGTTCACACTGCGATAAGCAAATTCAATCACATTGGTACAACTAAATTTATTCTGTCCTCATAGAGTTATTTTACAATGTTGAATAGTATAAAATAAATTGATAGGAAACAGGTAGTGCCCTCTCCCTTGATTTTTTTATCTAGGTCCTTCTCGAGGTCCTTGAGCTGGACGCAGAGGGTATTATATGTTCGTTGAGTTTACTTAGTACAGTGTGGAGTCGAGGTATCTTGTTGGTGTCCGCTGCATTTATGCTGTTTTTGGGATCAATTGTATTAAGAGAATAGTTATAGTTTCGAATATAATTCCTTCGCTTGCTTATTTTATAGGTTTGTACGGTTTCCAACATAAACTCAGTAGCTGTTAACAAACAATTATTATGTAAATAAATCGTTCCGGAGCTCACTAATTCTATGCTGAACTTTGGTTTGCTTTTACAAATTACTTCTAGAATTTCTGTATGCGGTGTTGTAAATATCTATAACGATGGATTATTCATTGGTATCAGCATTGGGTGAACCAAATATTTTGCCTTGTGTTCACATGTATCTGTTTCTATCGCTTTTATATAGGTATAAGGCAATGTCGCACGGGTTTACGTTTTTTATCTTTGTTATCGGCTTTTCTAATAGACAAAAAAAGTGGTCATTAATTACGTTACACTTTTCTAATTCTTTCAAGTTGTACTGTGTATATCTTTTTGTGGTACTATCTATTGCTAAGTATTCTTTCTCTCAACAGATTAATTATTGTAATTAGTATTTTTGAGGAATTTGTTGGAATTGGAATAGGGTATAAGTGTATTAGTTCGTATTCTTTCGATGTAACTATAGTGGAACACTTAATATTACTATTAGTTTATTGCTTCTAGACCAAATTGTGAGTTTCATTAGTTTTTCTATTAGATGTATATTTTAATTGTCTAAAGTTATTGGGAATTACGTACTCGAGGGAATGTGTTGTACCTCGTCTTTTAAATATTGTAAAATTTTTGAATGTGGGATAATATTTGGATTAATTATTCCGTTTGTTGCTTGTATCGCGAAATATAGGTGTTCGGCATTCGTAATTCCCGCTAGAAGAGACTAGTGAGAAACCATCGACGAAACTGATTGGTTCGATGTGGCGTACTGTTGGCGTAAATCTTCGAAAAGGCCCGAAGCGTGAGAGGTGGGGAGAAGCCGAAATTTGTATGGCATTGCGGTGCGGATCTCGAGCGCGAACGATCGATTGCAAATTCATAGATGCAAACTAAACTAGCTCAAAGAGTTAATTTTTAGTTGTTAACTACATTGTGATTTACTTGTAAACTGTGTTATATTGGTACATTGGTTTGTGTGTGTTATGTAACGGGTTTCCACCGTGTTCGTGGTTTTTCTCCCGCTGAGTAGGAAAGGACAATAGGGTTTCCACCACGTTCGTGGTTTTCCCTCAGAAGAGTACGGTAAAATAAAAAGGACTAATTATATTGGAAGAGTGATTGATTTGTGTTTATTTTAATAAATCCTAAACCTGACACAACTGAGTCTCCCTGTTCTAAGAATCCAACCATTTTATTTAAGTGAACATCTCATACTGAACATTTGGTCCTTCGAGCCGGATCAGGGAGGTAATCTGTTGTGCTTGTTTAGAAATTAACAAGGTGTGTTTGAGTGCGAATCAATTTTGCGGGTATAAATCTGATTGTTAGTGCGTGTTGATTACGTGACTATCGATCGCGATTATATTAACGACTTAAATTTAGTCAATTCAAGCACAATAGTAAGCTGTTGTTTAGCCTTTGTGAACCGAGTGCGCCTCTCCGCTTCTTTGTATTGAATAGTTCGAATCTAAAGTGTGCCGACAGTCGTAGCGTTTGTTTACACGCGTTGTTTTCTGACGGTTGGAAGTCTAATATACTAGCTATGGCGCCTGTCCCAACAAGAAAGCTTATTGCGCAACAGCGTGAACGCGCTAACAATATCTCGCGAATCTTACCAGCGTTTAAGACTATTCAAAGGAACCGAATTACCAGAGCAATGATTCGCGATAGAAAGGAGAAATTACGAAGCTATTGGTCAGACTTTTGTAAGTGTCATGAAGACATTATTGTACGCGATGATGTTAGTGGAGATACATACGTTACCGAGTCATTTTATGCGCAGGTTGAAACAATAAGAGACGAGTGTCATGATGAACTCGAACAGGCTTTAACCGAAATGCCGGATGATGGATCAATTGTATCGAATAATGCGAGCGTCAGTGGCGATCAAAGTCAGGCTCCTTGTCATAATTTAAATTTACCAAAAATAGATTTGCCCCAGTTTTCCGGTCGTTGTGAAGACTGGGAAGCATTCGAAAATCGTTTTGTTTCATTAATTCACGATAAGCCTCAACTTTCTAATGTAGTTAAATTAGAATATTTATTAGGATGCCTACGCGACTCGGCTGCTGAATTTGTGAAAGATGTAACAGTAAGCGACGCTAATTACACATCAACGTGGAATGCATTGAAAGATCGATTTTCCAATTTGCGGTTACAAGTTTATAATTTGACGTTATCTTTACTAAAGAGCCCACCGCTAAAAAAGGAATCAGCTGCGAAGTTAAGAAGCTTATTAGATAATCTTAATCACAGTGTGCGCATGCTGAGAAACTTAGGCAGACCAGTAGACTCATGGGACGATATTTTGGTGGTAATCCTAAGCGAACGTCTTGATTCGACAACTCGCAAGTCTTGGGAAACGTATTTAAGCACACGAGGAATGCATTCTGAAGGTTCCGAGTTCGAACATGCTTCCTCGCGCAAAAAACCTCCGAGTTTCAAAGAAATGACTGAATTTCTGGAAGGCAGCATTCAAGCCCTTCATTCAGTCGAGCTAGAATCGAATATGGGAAAACCTGACACACATGGAAAACCGTCGGTTTTCAATAATCAAAGGTCGCTAGTAAGGGCTCATTACTCGGGAGCAAAGAACAAAGGCAATTTCAGCCAGTCCAGCTCTTTTAACACTAATGCAATGAAGTGCCCTTTTTGTTCGGCTGAGCATTACGTTGGTCGATGCGAGAAATTTAGATCCCTAAATAGCATCGAAAGGCATAAAGAGATAAAACGACTAGGTTTATGTTTCAATTGCCTAGGGAGACACCAAGTGAGAAATTGTAGTTCTAAACGTAGCTGCAAAAAATGTCAGGGTAGTCACCATTCTATGTTGCATCACGAAAGACAACCTAACTTTCAGACTCAACAGGATGCTGGCTTACAGAATCCTGGACCTACGAATCAAGAAAACCAGGAGAATCCTTTATGACTAGTGTCACTTCATTCGCGTTCAATTGAAGCACATACTGCTAGCAATCAGTCCCTTCTTCCCACAGTTCAGGTAGTTCTTATTAGTTCGAAAGGGTATGAAGTAAGTGCTAGAGCACTTCTTGACCAGGGGTCAGAAGTATCCTTTATCTCGGAATCTTTAGTTCAGTCTCTAAACCTAATGCGTCATCGTGTTAATATACCAGTAATCGGTATCGGTGCTTCGAAAAATGCCACTGCGCGTTACAGTGTTACGGTTTGTTTACAATCGTCTGACAACAAAGATTTCAAGATTGATTTCTTAGCTCTGGTTCTAACCCGTCTTTGCACTCGCTTGCCTTCTAGTACATTGTCACCTTTCGATCTAACTTTATTCACCAAGTATCGTTGGGCTGATCCTCGATTCTACGAGTCAAGAGAAATAGATTTAATTTTAGGCGTTGATATTTATGCAAGCATCTTACAACAAGGTTTTTGTCCATTAGTAGGATGTAACATTATTGCACAGAATACAGCGCTTGGGTGGATATTTTCCGGATCTGTAAATAAACGTAATTACAGTGATGTAACCGATTGTGTCCGCATACCACGAATCGCTGCTCATAATTCAATAGGCGGTGAAGATTTATCTGAAATATTAAAATTATTCTGGCAGATCGAGGAAGTGCCAGAGTCGAAGTTTAAACTCAGTCCACAGGACGAGTTTTGTGAAAAGCAATTTGCGACTACGCATTTGCGAAATTCCAGAGGTAGATACATTGTAAGACTACCATTTAAAGCCGAGCCACCTTTGATTGCATCTCAAACAAGAGGTTTAGCTTTCAATTCATTTCAAGCTCTTCGAAGAAAATTCGGCCGCGATCCTGAACTTGCACGAGAGTATCGCGACTTCATGCAAAATTATCTGACTTTAGGTCATATGGAATTAGTTCCAGAAGAGGAACTTAATGTGGATCGAGCGTGGTATCTTCCTCACCATGCGGTAATACAGAATGGACCATTTAAGCGCAAAATTAGAGTAGTCTTCGACGCCTCACGACGGATAGCGGTTCATGGTAGCTTAAATGACTTCCTATTGGCTGGGCCACCACTTCAGAGTGACCTTTCGCTGATTCTGTTAGGTTGGAGAAGTCATCGTTACGTTTTCACGACCGACATCGTAAAGATGTTCCGGCAAATTCTCGTTGAGAATTCTGACAAAGATTTTCAGAGAATACTTTGGGCTCCTGACCAAAACATGCCTCCTAGAGACTATCGACTAGTCACTGTCACTTATGGTACGGCTTCCGCGCCTTATTTGGCAATGAAAACTCTCCGACAATTAGCAATTGATGAAGGACACCGTTATCCATATGGTGCTCAATGCTTACTTGAACAATCATATGTAGATGATATTTTTTCGGGTGGAGATGATTTGTCTGACGCGATATTAAAGAGAGATCAGCTGGTAGCTATTTTACAAACTGCAGGGATTGATTTAGACAAATGGGCAGCCAATACTTCAGAGCTTCTACCTAGTGGCAATCTTACAGATTACGATTCTAATGTAGACAAACTTATTATCCCTGATCAAGCAGTTAAAACACTCGGTCTTATCTGGCATCCTTCTACTGATCGGTTCAGTTTTAACGTACAAATAGACACAGTTTGGAATCAAGACACATCTAAGCGAGTTGTGCTTTCAAATCTAGCACGATTATTTGATCCTCTTGGTTGGTTGGCTCCGGTAGTTGTACGTGCTAAAATCCTTTTACAAGATATCTGGATTTTGAAATTAGATTGGGACTCCCCACTGCCAACTGATGTATTACTTCGATGGAAAAATTATTGCCAGAACCTTCAGCACGTTCCTGAAGTATCTGTCAAACGATGGTTAGGAGGTGTGAGTATTTCGAAAGGAGAATTGCATGGGTTTTCTGATGCCTCCATGCGTGCCTATGCAGCAGTAATCTATTTACGAACTATTGATAATGACGGTAATTACCAAATTTCATTGTTGATAGCAAAATCAAAGGTAGCTCCAGTAAAAACAGTTTCAATACCGAATTTAGAACTTTGTGGGGCAGTTTTGTTGGTCAAGTTGTTCAAGCATGTATTACGATTGGACTTATTTAAAAATTTACCAGTGATGGCTTGGTCCGACAGTCGCGATGTCCTTGCATGGATTCGGAAGCATCCTGCTCACTGGAAAGTATTCGTAGCAAATAGAGTTTCTTATATCCAAACTGAGCTCCCATCAGCTGTTTCGAAATACGTACCTACTCGTGACAACCCTGCAGACCTTGCCACTAGAGGTATCGACCCAATAGTTTTAAAGGACTCTCAAATTTGGTGGCACGGTCCTAAATGGCTCAAATTTTCGAATCAGCACTGGCCTGAGCAACCAATCTCAGTTAAGCCGCCTCAAACTTGTGTCAATGCACTTCCTATTCAACAATATACTGATGAAGCACCGATTTTGAAAAGGTTTTCTTCTCTGACAAAATTGTTTCGTGTAGTCGCTTTATGCTATCGTTTTGTTGACAATTGTCGGCGACAGAAATCGGGATCGCCCAAGGCCTACGGTTCGCCAACATGCAAAGAGTTGGATGAAGCACGCTTAAGCACTATTCGCTTGGTCCAGAGTTCGACGTTCTCTAAAGAATTGACGCTTCTAAAGGAAAAGCGATTATTACCTCGTAGTAGCGTGTTGCAAAAATTAAATCCATTTCTAGACAAACACGGAATCATATGTGTAGGGGGACGGCTTAATCATTCAGCCTTACCCTTTCCTGAGAAACACCCGCCAATCCTTCCAAAGGATTCTGCGTTAAGTCAGCTCTTTGTTCAGCAATCTCATAGGTTAGCACTTCATGGTGGACCGACATTAACACTGAGTCTACTGGTACAACAAGTATGGGTAGTTGGGGCTATACGATTAGTTAAGCGCCATGTTCGCGCATGTGTCAAATGTTTTCGAGCTCGTCCCAGACGACAATTACAACAGATGGGTAATTTGCCGGCGGCAAGAGTGACACCGTCTCGTCCATTCACTGTAACTGGTCTTGATTACGCGGGCCCGTTTAGCTTAAGATTCGCAAAAGGTAGAGGACAGCGGTCCTATAAAGGCTATATTGCCTTATTCGTCTGCTTTGCCACTAAGGCAATACATTTAGAAGCAGTAGGAGATCTCACGACACAGGCCTTCCTCGCTGCACTCCGCAGATTCACCAGTCGAAGAGGCGTATGCCAGAAGATTTACAGCGACAATGGGACGAATTTTCAAGGTGCAGCGAATGAGCTGAAACTGATGTTCAAGGCATCTTCAGAATTTTACTCTCAGGTATCGTCGGAATTAGCAATAGCTGGCATAGATTGGAATTTCATTCCACCGCATTCTCCACACTTTGGTGGCTTGTGGGAAGCTGGAGTAAAATCGACGAAGCATCATCTGATTAGAGTGATTGGCGAGCACATTTTAACTTTTGAAGAGTTCGCCACTGTGTTAGCTGAGATAGAAGCGTGTTTAAACTCGAGACCGCTTTATCCAATGTCAGGAGATATGGACGACCTTACTGTCCTCACGCCATCACACTTCCTCATAGGAAGCTCATCAGGTTTGATTCCTGATGTGCCTATTTCAGACGTGCCTGAGAACCGACTATCCAGGTATCAGTTACTCTCCCGTCTTCAGCAACACTTCTGGAAGAAGTGGTCTCGTGAGTACCTGCACCATCTTCAGGAGAGAAATAAATGGAAAGGACCAACCACCAACTTTCGTGTGGGACAATTAGTGGTTATCAACGACGAAAGACTTCCACCTTCAAAGTGGTCCCTTGGTCGCATCATCGAAGTACATCCGGGAGATGATGGACTAGTGCGTGTTGCAACCGTTAAAACGAGTACCAGCACCTTGAAACGACCAATTGTACGTCTCAGCCCCCTGCCCCAGGAAGATGACGACCCTTCAAGGCGGGTGGCTATACCTTAATTTAAGTTCGTCTGAACGACGAAGGCGGGTGGGTTGTTCGGCATTCGTAATTCCCGCTAGAAGAGACTAGTGAGAAACCATCGACGAAACTGATTGGTTCGATGTGGCGTACTGTTGGCGTAAATCTTCGAAAAGGCCCGAAGCGTGAGAGGTGGGGAGAAGCCGAATTTTGTATGGCATTGCGGTGCGGATCTCGAGCGCGAACGATCGATTGCAAATTCATAGATGCAAACTAAACTAGCTCAAAGAGTTAATTTTTAGTTGTTAACTACATTGTGATTTACTTGTAAACTGTGTTATATTGGTACATTGGTTTGTGTGTGTTATGTAACGGGTTTCCACCGTGTTCGTGGTTTTTCTCCCGCTGAGTAGGAAAGGACAATAGGGTTTCCACCACGTTCGTGGTTTTCCCTCAGAAGAGTACGGTAAAATAAAAAGGACTAATTATATTGGAAGAGTGATTGATTTGTGTTTATTTTAATAAATCCTAAACCTGACACAACTGAGTCTCCCTGTTCTAAGAATCCAACCATTTTATTTAAGTGAACATCTCATACTGAACAATAGGAGATGATCGGTATATCTACCAGAAGCTGTTCCGCAGCGAAATATATATTATATAAGAGTTTTGTATTTGACTTTTTAATGCTTTTTTGTTAGTGTCTACCTCATTATCTAGATCTTCTAGATGTTTGTTTATTCTTTCTTCATCCTCGCTATCCATTGTTCCGAATAACGATTTCCCTAAAGAACCAATCGCATTAACTAAACCTCGTTTCGACCTCTCTGTAGGCGCGTTCACGGAGCACGCTTTTAGCACTGCCAACGCTACTGCGAATAGAAAAATGATTGAAATGTGTGTGTGTATGCGCAGAGTAGCGTTGATAGCGTCTCCGTGAACGCGGCCTCTACAGGGTTTTTCTCTAACAGCGGAACATAGGAGATTTCGTGTTATTTGACTATAGTAAATATTACTATAGTCAAATTACTGTTTTCCATTTAATTTAAATATTAAACGTAGTAACCAAGATTAATTGAGTAAAATGACATTTATAATGGACAATAAAAGTAATTAAACTAAAATAACCATTAAATTGTAACTATCTACGATTTTATTAATTATAATAATGTATAGTAAGTGCTTCATTGCTATAGTTAAATAACACAATCCTATGTTCCGCTGTTAGAGAAAAACCCTGTATGTTCTGTTATTTCAGTAAGTTCTTATAAGTTTCGTCTTGTCGTGTTTAGTTTGTAGTCTATATCGTTTACCGGTGTTAATACAAGTTTCCTTATTATTATCGTTCTTACAAAATCGTTGTTCTGTCATTATATTGTCTAGCCTCTTGTGTCTCGTATAGTATTCAGTGACGTCCGTTGTGATTAATAGTTTCCATTTTTCTTTATAGCAGTTTATAGCTCCAATAAGTTCATAAAGGGTCTATTTTGACTTGTTGTTTTGTCCGTCCAATATGAATAATTGTCAAAACCAATAGGAACCTGAAATGAATATTAATTTATTAGAAAAAGTAAAAGATATTCTCTTTTTTCTACAATACTGTGCGGCTCGTAGCTTGAACGCTGTCGACGGTCGACAGGTAAGCTTTATTTTTTATGTTCTTAAGTGGAGATTTTCGTATATAATATGCACGTTTTAGATGTAAGGTCATTTTTGTTTCTTCTATTGCACTGTGCAGTCGTTGAATAAGTTTTCTAAGTAAAAATGGTTAGTGCCCCCGAAAGCAACATTTGGCAAAGTTTCGGCCACACGACCGAGGGTTTTGTGACGAGAATGATGTTCCTTTGTTTGGTTTTTTCGGTGGTTGTAAGTACTTTTTAAAGATAAATTTTATACTTTTGTTATGTTTCTGGGTGCAATTTCTTTTTTAATTTTGTGTTATTGTGTTTTCCTTGTTTAGTCCTATGGAAAAATTTACGGGCCATCACAACGAGACAACAATACCGCCATCAGGAGCGGCATTTCGCGAAGGCCCATGCCAAATTCGATGAGGAGGAGTACGATTTCCACGAGGCGTTTGATTACTACGGATTTCGATGGTTGCAATGCACCGTTATGGTTCCTCGTCGCGGGTGGGGGTTTAGTAATCTTCAAGTAGAGAATCCGTTGAGGTGGGACCAACACGTTCCCACCGAGGATTACGTGCTATGGTACCACGGTTTAATACAATAAGAAAAATTTTAATGTATCTTCCTATTTTTTTTATAATAAATTTATAAATTTTAATTCGATTTTTGTAATATTCTTTATTTATTCCTTTCCCAAAACGAACTTTTTAAATAAATTATTAATTTTACCTCAATATTTTTTGTTTGTATTGCAATTTCCTACCTATTAGTGTGTAGTTAATTATAATATATATAGCTCAGTTTTACTTTTATTTGCGATTGATATTAGCTTTTGGTAGACTTGTATTATTATTATTTGTTAATTATAATATTAATTCTTACAGTACTAAGGATCTAAAACTACGCGGTTGTTTATTATAGTAATTTTTTATCGTCTATATTATGTAGAATTTTAACCGGTTTACGTGCACATTTACGAATTTCTTCCCGATTAGTATTTTATAGCGCTGCCAATTTGTTTTTTATTATTTGTGAAATAATCATTTCTAGCAACTTTTAACTTTAATATTAATTAACATACACTTTACGGCGAATCAATAAATATTTTACTCTTCTTGTAATAAAAATTCTTTAAAAAACAACGTTTTACAGGAGTATCACCACTTAATAATAATTTACAGGAAAAAGAACTCAGTTGACATTTACATAAATTTATAACCTCCAACGATCATTTTCACGTAAATAAAGACATTTAATTTCAATAAAATTCATATAAAACAAGAAAAACAACTATGCATAATTCAAGAGTAATAAATTTTCATACTTTCTAAAATTCTTAAAAATTATAAAAAGGATAACCGTTTTACAGCATTATTATAAGGGATCATTCATCCTCGGGATAAAATAAAAGAATAAAATTAATTATTTAATAATGACCAACACGATCATTTAAAAATTTATTTAATTTTCAATTTACTAGGTAATTATACATATACATGCATTACAAGAACAATTTTCACTTCAATAATCTTTACAAAGTACAATAATAACACACAATTCTAGATAAACCATCAAAATACACGAGGAAGATAGAAGTATTACGAAGTATTGTTCGTAAGACTATTACTACACTATAGAAAACTAATATACTAACAGAAATTGTAGTGTCGTACTACACATCTTATAGCGTAGTATCCGAAATACTACACATCCTATAGCGTAGTATCTTAAATGCTACATATCTTATAGCGTAGTACCCAAAGGCTACACATCTTATAGCGTAGTGTCAGAAAGGACACTACGCTATAGGATATGGACACTACGTAGAGTAATTACATTACACTTGGCAACGCTGGCCCGAATTTATAAACGAAACTTAACGCGATCCCTCACGCTTGCTTTACCGACAGTACAAGTCAATAAAAAATTAGTTTAATAAAATTCAAATGCGAGGCAAATTGAACAATCGTGCCTTTGTAGGACAATGTGCCAGTCCTAACGAGTCAAACGAACTTAAAATCACTCAAATTAGTTGAAAAATAACGCTGTACCATTGTGCCGCGTTTTTGAAGAGAGGTTACTTTTGGTCATTTCCACTTCAAGAACGCGGGACAGTAGTACAGCGTTATTCTTCATCCGATTTGAGTTTTTTTAAGTTGGATTGACTCGTTAGCATTGGCACCTTGTCATAAAAAAGCCCATTTTTGCAATTTGCTTCGCATTTGACTTTTATTAAACGAATTGTTCATTGACTTGAACTGTCAGTAAAGCACACGTGAGGGATCCCGAAGGGGATGCATTGAGCGACTCAAACACTCATTCAAGTTTATCTTCCAAACTATTAGGAATATGAACTTTTTTGTAGAGATTAAATTTACTCTTTTGGTTGTACTGAAGCGCGCTACAAACTCGGTTTCCCAAAATTATAAAAAAAAATTTCATAAAAATTATAAATACTTGTAATTTTATTTGTCATAATAATATTGAAAATTAGGCCTTGTAGGGCGCTAAAGAAAAGTTCTATGACTAATTTGAGATCAAGAAGAAACAAATATACCTAAAAATGTGGAAGATTTTTTTGAAAAACTAAATTAGCTATTGAAAGACAAGTTTTACACTGTTTTACCGACGGAGAAATTTCACAGTGCGTTAGACAAGGACAGGCTTATTAGCTCTCTTGCTTTAGGAGGGGTACATACCCACTCTATCCCCACCATTCCCCGCTAAATAAACTAACTATCCTACACACAGCAAGATGGCTGGCTAACGCTGCCTGTCGGTGTGAATTCGTTGCGGAAAAGAAGAACAAATAATTATTTGTAGATTTCAGGGTTAGGTTTTCGCAAATCCGGCGTTGTAACGCCCTTCCATATCATTTCCGATAGCTGCTATAAATTTTACAAATCATTTTATCATCTAGAAGTCTCAAAAAAATTGAATTAGTTGACGAAAGCTGAAGCGTAGTAGCTCACGCTGGTCGCTAAGTTGTGTAGCGCATCATCTACGAGCATCAACACGAAGCAAGACGGCTGGCTAACGCTGCCTGTCGGTGTGATTCCGTAGCGCAACGCAAGAATAAATAATTATTTCTAGGTTTTAGGGTTGGGTTATCACAAAACCGACCTTGTACCGCCCTTCCATATCATTTCTGGAGGCTACAGTAAAATTTTTAAAGTATTTTGTCATCTGCAAGTCTCAAAACACTTGATTCAGTTGACGAATGCACGACTCGTAACAGCCGACGCTGATCGCTAAGTTGTTTAGCGCATCAGCGTCGGCTGCTACGAGTCGTGCATTCGTCACCTGAATCAAGTTTTTTGAGACTTGCAGATGACAAAATACTTTAAAAATTTTACTGTAGCCTCCAGAAATGATATGGAAGGGCGGTACAAGGTCGGTTTTGCGATAACCCAACCCTAAAACCTAGAAATAATTATTTATTCTTGCATTGCGCTACGGAATCACACCGACAGGCAGCGTTAACCAGCCATCTTGCTGTGTGTTCGTGCTCGTAGGTGATGCGTTACACAACTTAGCGACCAGCGTCGGCTGCTATGAGTGACGCTTTCGTCAACTAATTCTAGTTTTTTGAGAGTTGTAGATGATAAAATGATTTGAGAAATTTATAGTAGCTGTCGGAAGTAGAGTAGCTGTAAGGATTCTGGGACCGGGTGGCGAGGGGGTCGGGGTCCCGCGGGGGTAGGGGAAGTAGGGGAATTGCCCCCTCTCCTCGTGTGGTTGTGCGCATGCGGTTGTGCGCATTATCGCGTTCCCCCGACGTTAAACTCGTAGGGTACACAAGTGGCCTCCCCCCCTCTTACATTAAGCAGTGAACGCAGAGAAGGAGAGAAGGAGAGAAGGAGAAAGAGAAGGAGAAATAGAATTTTGAGGTTATGAAATGAACGATATTTGGAATTTTTAATAAAAATTTATAAATATATTTTTAATAATATACACATAAAAATTATAACAATTAAATATTAAAAAAATTAATAATATATTTATCGCTCCTAATTGGGGGCCACCCTTCCTCATCATCAGGGTCTTCGTGTTGGAGGTTGGGTGACCCCCAAACTCCTTCCTGCATCCAACGGATTCCGCAGAAATCGAAATCCTCCTGGAAATTTAAATTTCGTGTCACCTCTTCTTCCCATTGAGCATTCCTGAATTTAATTCCCTCACGTATATATTTTTTGTGCTCCTTCTCAATAATTTTATCCCTTAAAACTGTAAGCGGATAATTCAAAAATAAATATATATATATTTTTTTTTATAACCAAAAAAAAAAAAAAATATTATTTAATTTGTTGTAACTTACGGTCTCTAATTTGCTCCAAAAGTTTCTTATCCGGATTTATCCGTTTAAGATACCAAATAAAATCGTACATATGTGCGTAAATATCTTCGTACATTTTGTTGTTTTTTTAAAAATAATAGTAAGAATCCTTGATAGTTTTCGGTTCAAATGCACAAACTAGAATGAACGCACCCATCCGCAGATCCACTACAGGAATTTCATGTAAGAGGGGAGACGTCAAATGGGTACACAAGTGGCCTCCCCCCTCTTACGTTAAGCAGTGAACGCCTTAGAGAGAGAGAGAAGGAGAGAAACCGCCATGCGCGAGCCAAGAGAAGCAGTTGGTTACTTTAAACGATAAGATGCGTTACTTAATACATTATCGCGCTCTGCAACAAAGTATGCGTAATGGACTCGTACTGGAAAGAGAAAGAGAGAAAGAACATTCGTAGAGAGCGATGCAGTGATCGCTCCCCCTTATTTATGTTACAGTATCTTTGACGATCGTCATATTCATTTGTATATCCATCGTCGCAGATACTTACCATCCGCTCTGTAATAAGAGCGGAGCCTACGTGACCTTAACTTCAGAAAAGTGGTTGGGACGTATGTGAAAAACACGACAACATTCAGAACAGTTTTCAAGCTGTAGATCCCCCTGGAATATTTCAGTCGAAGCATCGTCCGATGTCGGTTGAATGGAAATCTTCAAGGGTTTTATGTTATGATTTACATTATTTTTTTTTCTTTTTTATTTGCAATACTTATATTACAGGGTACAGTGGATTGGTGGAGAGGTAATTGAAGAAACACCAATGTAAGGGAAAAAGCCTTTCGGCATAAAAAACCCTCTTTATAGAAATACAAATTTACTTATAAAAATATATAAATAAACCAGGAATTGTACGTCCTGTAGAATTCCAATAAAAACAGGAACAGCAACAGCATCTATAATTAAAAAAAAAATTATTTAAGTAGCTTCTATGCTACATTAAAAGCACTCTATGTCGAACAAAAGTAGTACTACGATTTAATAAATCGCTGCGAGAGAAAAAGTGAATGCGAGATTCCTTCGCTATTAAGCCATTTTTTTTTTATATTTTTTATTAGTCTTTGACTTTTATTAACTCTTACCGATTTGGTGGTGGTGACTGTCTGTCATACAACCCACAAGCTCACATAGGCTGCATATTACGTAACCGTAATAACAATTGCCTCCTACGCGAGACTGCAGGTTGCTCCCCTGCAGGTTGCTTCGCTGCAGGTTGGTCCGCTGCAGGTTGCACCGCTGCGGGCAGCATCTGCAGGGCTACGGGCAGCGAATGTGGTCGCCGCAGTGGCTGCTGCTGCTGCTGCTGTTCAAGTATCAAGCGATACCCTCTTAGAACTGACTGCTGCTGCTGCTGCTGCTGCTCTTCATTATGCCGAAATGGCCTTACTATTGCCACTGGTTTGCAATATTTTTTTTCTAAGTCTTTTAATGTAAGTTTCTTGTCAGGTAAACTTATTGGTCGTGTGGAGCTCATGATGTCTCACTGAAGACTGAAGTGAAGAGTGCTCTCCTCTACGTATTCCAGACGAAGTTTACATATCTTTATCAATACATATTAGCTTTCTCTCTCCACTTCGGATGAAGTTTACATCTCATTATCAATGCGGAGAGAAGTTTATATCCATTTCTCAGTACGTATTAGGTTTCTTTCCGTTAACTCCAGATGAATTAGTAAAAGGTATATTTACAATAATATTTTTCAATTTATTTGATAAAAGAAATAGTAGAGGATAATTTACAATGATATTTTTTCAATTTGTTAGATAAAATAATTTAATAGTAAAAGAAGAAGAAATGTGGTGGTTCCTCTTCTTCTCTCTTAGTCTGCTTTGAAGCAATATCTTTTTCCTCCTCCTTCTCCACTACTTTTTTCTCCTCTTCCTTCTTCGTTTGCTTTGACTCAATATCTTTCTCCTCCTCCTCCTCCATTTTTTCTCCTCTTCTTCTTCCTTCTTCATATCCTTTGACTCAATATCTTCCCTAGTCTCTTTCTCTTCGTCTTTCTTCACTTTATTTTAAAAAAAACAAAGAAACAAACAATAATTATGAAAAAAATGTAAAAAATAAATACTTACAGTTTTTATGCAAATAAAGATGCAGTTTCCGTTCATACTCTTCGAAGTAACGATTGAAAAAATCGTTAATTCGATTGACGTATTCCTCTGTCAATTCTCTGGGAAGAGTGGGTGAAAGAGGAACAATATCCTCTTGAATCATGATTAATTTACACTTTTCGCAGCTCTTTTTTTTTTCCTGTGTGCAGCACCGACAACGGTATAAGATTGAATGAAGAATTGAGGACTTGTGTTCTCCTCTTTATTTCTATAAATAGTTTTCAAAGAATCACATATTTGCTTTTATCCACTTGGCAAAAACTGACACCTCCTCGTAAGGACAGTGGATACGTTCATTGTCCAAGTTCTTCTCTCGAACGTGTAAATTGCACGGAGTTTTTTCAAAATCATATAATTTAATTAAATCCTTAAACTTAGGACAACCATACACTTCTAAATTAATATTATCCACATTCATCCTATTCAATAGATTTTTTTCAATGTTCCCTCCCTTGTAGGCTACTACGGGATTCTCGCACGTTAGGCAACCTCTAATAAAATCTTCCACATCCTCCTGCTCGTATTTCTCGAATGCCGTATCACTATATTTTATACCATGAACCATATTGAGCAAATACCACACAGTTTTTTTGTCTTTCTCACTAAGATTTTTCATACTGTCACGCAAACGAAACGATGCGTAAGAAATTTGGTTACTTTTTAAATCACTTATAGCTATATCTTTATATTTAAGTTCTTTTTTATAAACTAAGAAACCTTCTATATCCATTATGTGAGTTATTCTATGCATTGTTGCGCTCGTGCTATTCTCGATGAAGAAAAAAATTGAAATGAAACATTCGAAGAAATATCTCCGTAGAGAGAAAGATTTTATCGTTTCTTTAAAATATAAAGTTACATTTGATAAGAAGTCCTTTCTTTCTTAATCTCTAGAAGATATTTTTTTTCCTATTGTATTATACTGTGAAGAAACTATAGGTAACAATGGGGAAAAAATTTCTTAGAAATTATCCCCTCCTTTTAAAAACATTAAATTTTAATACGTTATTTGTTCCCCTGTTGGAGGGGGAACAAAATTTTCTTAAATGCGACTAAAAAAAAGATCGTTCATTCTTGCATCGAGCGATTGACGACGACGACGACGACGACGACGATAATGACACCGACATTCGTTGATTTTCAAGGTTTTGTATTGACCGACAAAAGTTTTATAGTTAAAGAATTTGCGGTGTTGCGTGATAATGAAGTGTATCACAATGTATTTTCACCACCATTTCAAGAAGCTTCGTTGAGCGATCTCGAGAGAGAACAGGATGAGTAAGTATTATTTTATTTTTTTACATGTAATGTTGTATATATGATTTTTTTCTTTTTAAAGTTGGCTTTATTTTAATCGACATGGATTCAATTGGACCGACGGTCATTCACCTTATTACAAGCATAAAGATGTAATAAGAAAGTATGTAACGTCATACGATGAAGATTGGATTTTCGTGAAAGGACGGGAGAAATATGATTGGTTGAGAAAAATTTGCAACTTAGAAAATATATACAATGCGAAGGAGTGTGAGTGGGGTAAATTTAGTCTTGGATGGAGTAAAAATTTCGAACCACCGTTACCCAAATGTATGACTCATTATGGTATATGTTCACTGCAAAATGTCTACTATATGAAATCTGTATATGATCAATATATAAAGGAATAAAAGACATCTGAAAAAAAAAACAATGTATATCAATGTCAGTATGCATTTCGGATGAAACAATGGGATGTGTAGATACCCCTACTTCCATTCTCTATTCGATATATATAAGCGTTACTCTTCGCGAGAGACGCATTCGCAATTATTAATTTATTGTTGTTCACCGTATGACAGAGTCATTTCTTTAAGAAACACACACAAAATGTCGACTGAATTGCGAAGAAAATTTTTTACAATTAATAGTGTGAATGAGTACGATGCGTGGGTACTGGATTGTCGCGAGCATATTCGACGATTGAGCAACGCGGATCGAGCTTTGCCCGTTGGAACGCGTCAAAAGAATTTCGCTGAATCGCGTGTATAAAGTGTCTGTTGCTACGAGCGCAGAGAGAATTGAATTATATTAAATCAGGGGCTGGTTGTAGCAATGACGTACAAGGACTTACCTGGGAGGAGCTTGATTCGGCGTTTCGAAGTCGAATATGCAGCGGCATGGTAGTTAATAGTAATTATATAGAGCCTAAGGATTTTTTAGTAGACGCGGAAGTATTAGTGCGTACGCGTATAGATAAGGTATTTGTTAGTGCAAATAGTGTTAAGATTAACTGTGTATTTAACGGACAATTCATCTCTAAGGACAATAGTGATGATAAAAACATTAGCACGACTAATGCTACATTGTACAAGACTGATAATTTTAGTGATTGGTATAGGAAAAACATTTTAGACATTATTATGCAAAAATTAAGTGAATTTCAAGAGCGTGATAGTGGATGGGCTTTGCACAAAATTCATTATTTAATAGTTAACATTAATCGTTTTAACCCGTTGCACGCGGGTTGTAAAATTAATCTGCCATCCGCTATCACAAGTAGGAAAGCTCTGATAAATTTAGAAACTAGTGATAATGCATGTTTCGCGTGGTCCGTGACGGCGGCACTCTATCCGGCAAAACCTACGGCTCATCCAAATCGTACGTCCTCTTATCCACATTTTCGGACGGTTTTAGACGTCGGTAGCCTAACCTTTCCGACTACGCTAAAACAGATCCCGAAATTCGAGACGTATAATGACGTGTCGGTCAACATCTTTACCTTGGAGAATGATATCGATGCAAAAATCGTACCTCTTCAGGTGACGAAGAAGAAGAGATCGAGGCATGCCAATCTTCTTCTCGTCAACGATGAACAGGGAGCAGGACATTTCATGTCCATAAGGAATCTCTCGAGATTGGTACGAAGCCAATTTACCAAGAACAAAATTGCACATTATATATGCGATCGGTATGTATTAATAATGATACAAATATAACTGCATATGTTTTATTTTTTTAGATGTCTTCACTACTTTCGCACAGTGGAGAGGCTGGGGTCGCATGAGCAGGATTGCTCGCGGCTCAACGATAATCTCCGATTGATGTTACCGAGAGAGTCCGAGGATCGCTGGGTTTCCTTCAAGAACATCAAAAATGGGGAACGAGTGCCATTCGTCGTATACGCGGATCTCGAGTGCATTTTATCGAAAGTTGAACAATCGAACAATAGTGATATTTATCAGAAGCATGAACCTATAAGTGTAGGCTATTATTTAAAAAGTGCTCGCGATGCGTCACTCTCGAGATACGATGCTCATCGGGGTGCCGATTGTATCGAATGGTTCGTACGCGAGCTCGAAGTGATTGCGCGCATCGCGAGCGAGAAACTGGACACTATCGTACCCATGCGTGATCTTAGTCTTACCGAACGATCGCGTCACTATAATGACCCCAATTGTCATATATGCAAAAAGCCGTTTCTTCCGAATCAACTACGAATTCGCGATCACGATCATCTGACCGGCAGATACAGAGGACCGGCTCACAATAATTGTAATTTAAATTTCAAAGACTCGCATGTAATTCCAGTGATTTTCCACAATTTTTCCGGCTATGATTCACATTTCATTTTCGAGACGATCGCTAATTTGTACGAGGGATCGGTATATCTGCTGCCTGTACGTAAAGAAAAATACATTTCATTCACCAAATATCTGCGAAATTATAATATACGGCTGAGATTTATCGATTCGTTCAAATTTATGGCCTCCAGTCTGGACAAATTGAGCTCGTACTTGGCGGAATCTCAGCTGACAAATTTGAGGTCACAATTTTCGGACTTAAGCGTCGAGCAGTTTAACTTGCTTACGAGAAAAGGTATTTTTCCTTACGACTATATAGATAGCGCGGCTAGATTGGAAGAGACGGCTTTACCACCGCGCCAGTCGTTTCGCAGCAGACTGACCGACAGCGATATCAGCGAGGAAGCATACAATCATGCCGTAGAGGTATGGACCAAATTCCAGATGCGCACACTTGGGGAGTACAGTGACTTGTACCTGAAGACCGATGTACTATTGTTGGCCGACGTTTTCGAAAGTTTTCGCGATAGTTGCATGCTAAATTATAAGTTGGATCCAGCCCATTATTATACGCTGCCGGGCTTCACCTGGGACGCGATGTTGAAGCATATGGGAATCAGGCTGGAGCTTTTCACGGACGTGGATATGTTGCTGTTCGTGGAGCGCGGTATACGCGGTGGTTTGAGTCAGTGCTCCCATCGTTACGAGAGGGCCAACAATCGGTACATGCGGGACTACGATCCGGCGGAACAGTCGAAATATCTCATGTATTACTACGTAAACAATCTGTATAGGTGGGCAATGTGTCAGCCGCTGCCCACCCATGGATTCCAATGGATGGAGGACGCTGCCAATCTCGATGTCTCCGCTATACCCACGGATCATCCCGAGGGTTATATTTTGGAGGTCGATTTGGAGTATCCGCGCGAGCTTCACGACAAACACGCGGACCTACCGTTCTGCATGGTGCGCGAGAAGCCGCCGGGCGCGAGCCAGGAGAAGCTGCTGGCCACTTTAAACGATAAGACTCGTTACGTAATACATTATCGCGCTCTGCAACAATGTATGCGTAATGGACTCGTACTGAAGCGTATACATCGCGGTTTAAAGTTTCAGCAGTCCACCTGGCTACGCGATTACATCGAGCTGAACACGCGTTTGCGCACCGCGTCCACTAACGAATTTGAGAGGAATCTCTTTAAGTTGATGAACAACGCGGTTTTCGGTAAAACAATGGAGAACGTGAGGAATAGAGTTGACGTGAGGCTCGCAACCAAGTGGGAGGGAAGATACGGGGCGGAAAGCCTGATTTCCAAACCGAATTTTCACAGTCTCGCGATTTTCAACGAGAATTTGGTCGCGATTCAATTGTCGAAATTGTCCGCGAAATTTGATAAACCCATTTACGTGGGAATGAGTATTTTAGATATTTCAAAAATTTGCTTGTATGAATTTCACTATGACTATATGCTTCCTACATTCGGCGGTAAATGTAGAGCGATGTATACCGACACGGACAGTCTGATATACAGCGTGGAGTGCGACGACGTTTACTCGTACATGAAACGCGATCTCGCGCGATTCGACACCAGCGATTATCCCGACGACAATCGGTATGACTTTCCGCGCGTCAACAAAAAGATACCTGGTTTGATGAAGGACGAGAACAATGGTCGTATCATGACCGAGTTCGTAGGACTGAGGGCAAAAATGTATACTTTCAAGGTGCAGGACTGTGCGAGAATTACCAAAAAAGCCAAAGGTGTCAAAGGTTACGTTATCGATAGAAATATAACAATTGACGACTACAAGGATTGTTTGGACAATTTCACCGTACAGTCTCGCAGTCAAAATTTAATTAGATCGAAGCTGCACCGAGTTTTCTCGATCAGTCAGAGAAAGGTCGCCCTCAGTCCGTACGACGACAAGCGTTTCGTTACACCAGGCACCGCGGCGACTCTACCCTGGGGACATTATAGTCTAAAATTATAATTTATTTATTGTTTTTATTTGGTCGCTTTATTATTTTTTTTTATTTCAACGATACATCTTAATAAAAGTTCTTATAAAACATTGCTCTTATTTATCCAGGAATTGTGCGTACTGTCGAATCTCAGCCACTTAACGAACACTTTATCGCCCTTTCTGCGCAATACTCTTTCCACCAGATACATATCGGGATTGATGGTTTTCGAAAGCTCGTATTCGTAAAATCCACCCAACAGTTCCGTGCCCCTGGAATCCTTGAGGAGATACGTAGCGGGATTGGTCCTCTGCACTTTCGCCACCTCGAATATTTCGGTCGTCCAATTTGGCGTGTAGCCTTTGGCGAACATCTGCTTGTATTTACTGATTCGTACGAAATCGCCGACTTTGAACTTGGCACGACCTGCGACCTTGATGTGACTGTATACTGTCTTGAGTAGCTTATCTGCATGCTCGGGTTTCACATCCACAGGACGCATTCCCGTGGTACGATGCTTTCGCGCATTGTACGCATCCACCAACTCTTGCAGCATAGCGCGCCACTTGTAATTGCCGTTCAGCGTAAATCGTTTCCACATTTCCGTCTTCAACGTACGATTCCAACGCTCGACTATCGACGCTTTCATCACGCTGTAGGTCGAGTAGTGATTTATCCCGCGTTTCCTCATCAACGCCTGAAAATCACCGTTGTAAAACTCCTTGCCGTTGTCGGTCTGTAAATTTTTCGGACATCTGCGGGGTCTTTAGGATTCTCGTCATTGCCGTCGTCACTTCTCTGCCGCTCTTGGTCTTTAATGCCACCGACCAAGCGTATTTCGAGAGGGTATCGATTACAGTGAGAATGTACTGGTGACCCGCATCGACGTAATTGCGCATATCAACAAGATCGGCCTGCCAGAGATCGTCGAAGCCACGCACGATGACTCTTCTGCGTGGAAAATTTATCCTCGCCGGAGCATGGAGCTCCTCCACCAACTGTATCTTTTCTTTGCTCATTTTTTTTTCAAAAAAAAAAAAAATAGACAGTCTTTTTTCCTGCTCCACGATTCTTATAAATTAACACTGATAGTTCCGTCCGTTTCAAGTATCAGATCTTGCTTACTCAATTTCTCACCAATTTTTTCACACATTGTTTGCAAAATTTGGTCCATCTTTTTCTCAAATTGTTCATTATGTTTATTCAATGTTATTGTCAAATATTGTTTAAATTCGAGCAGTAAATGTTCTAAATTTGGTTCGTGAAAGTGTTTCCTACTCTCATCATCCAGTCCAATTCCAAATTTATTTATCGACATTTCAAATGCACCACTGTCACTTTTTTTTTTTTTCAAAATTCAGTCTCTTGTTGTTGCTCGTTATTCCTCTTTTTGATGGCTCGTAATGTCGAGAGTATACATTCTACGATGTATGTTAAACAAATGTAAATTTCACAACAGCAGGAATCAGACATTTAATTTTTTTTTACCTCGTACTACCGAAAGACGTTGATATTACACTGAGGTAAGAATGTAACGTGCAACTTTCTTTATACGATAAGATCCTCGTCGCGCAACTCCTCGATTATCGACTGTATCTCGTTGTGATGACTCGTAATACCGGCAGCCACCGATGCGATCAAAAGTCTCAAACGTTCGATTAATTCATTCGGATCGTTCCAATGTACGTAGTTGATTGGTCCCTCGGTGACACGCATAAGACCTTTACCCCTTTTTTTTTTATGATGTTGACGCTATACTGACGCCTGATGTTGACGCGTCAGACGTTGACGATTTTCTTGCGCCTGATGTTGATGGTAACCGATCAGGCGGTAACATAGGTTTTCCCAATAGTAATGGTTTCATAATTTCTTTATATTTTGCACCTTTATTACCTTTGGTTTGTTTTAGACTATCGTTTAACAGTTTATGCGCTTTAGTTTGATTGAGAATACTCGTGTATTGTCCCAAATCGTCGGGTTTTATAATGGCTCGATTGGGTTCTCTCATGAAAATTAGTTCATAAGTACCTATTGTACCGGTGTATAACGTCTTATCGAGTATGATATCTCCTTCATGACTTATTTCAAATTTACATCTACCAAGCGTCAGTTGATCATTTTTATAAAGAGGTCCAAAAGCACGATCAATCAAGTTATCCCTATCGGTCAGAAGTAATTTAATATACTTGCCAGGGATCGGATGAAATCGAATATGTTGAAAGACATGTTCAAACAAGCCTGGTTCATTTTTTTCATCAATATTTAATTTTTCTAGCAAACTTTTTTTCGAATCGGGCGACGTTTGATCGGTTATAGAAGACTCGTCGTCGTCGTCGTCGGTCATGAAATCCAATGGATTCGTAATAGTTTCACTACTACTACTAAGATTCTTTGCTCGTTTATACGGTGTCGATGTGAAGTAGGCTCCCCTCTTCAATTTATCGTTGACAAACGAATTATTATTATTATTTGTGTTATCCTCCGTTTGAGAAACGAGTTTCTTCAATGGATCGACTATCGGTTTGAATGTCTCGTTCAAACTGCTCTCCATTATCGCCTTCTCCGATTTCAAGGCACGATGCTTGTCGCGAATGACCTCGCTCGTCTTGGCGATCCTCTTCAGAAGCGATTTTTCATCCATCGCGATGCTGTATACAACAGCTTTCCTCGAATTGAACGGTTTTTAACCGACCTGTTGCGATGCTGTATACAACAGCTTTCCCCGAACCGACACGGGCTTTAACCAACCTGACACGGTGATCTGAACGGCCTGCACTCCACTATCAAACTGACACTCAATGCCGTGATCGTGAAACCTTACCGGCCTAACACTCGCAAGGCCGTTCACTCGATCGTGGCGTACTCGTTGAAACCTTTGCGATATCGACCGTTCTTCAGAGAGCTATCCTTGTCTATTACTAAGAACCCGTAATCACGACTCCAACAGGTCGAACACAATGTGAAAAATTTCTCATACGACATATCACTGTTGACGTGATCGTTGAAAATATGCTTCAGATTAGTTCCATCCTGCTTAAATATTATTAGCAAGTTTGCGTTATCTCGTATCAGATGCTTTGGTATTTTCGCATAAGTCTGACAGAGGTAGAAGCAATCGATGTTGGAATGTCTACCCATGCAAAAGTAGTCCCTTATATTGTCCTGCTTGTCGTTGGCCACATCGTCGAATATGAAAATGGAGTTCGGCTTTGCATCCGCGACGTTTACAACCTCGCAATTGTTTGAAAAGGGAAAGTAACCAATTTCCTCCGTGTCCTGCAGACGCTGCTACAGATATCGATACTTCGGTTGCTGCAGCGACTTCGAGTAGACGTACAGGTTCTCGAATCTCACACCGTGCGGACTCTCTATGAGGCTCAGCAACACGTTTGTCTTACCGCAATTCGACGGTCCGCAAACTATGCAGCGTATCGTAGATGGTAATAGCGATCCGTGGCGTTTTCTTATTTGCGTGGTAGCATTGTGAGCATCCAAATTTGTCACGCGAATAGTCGGCACGTGCTTCACGAAATGCATCCTCGCTATTAACCTTCGGGAACAGCTGTATCGTTCATTTATATTTCGCGATTTACGGAACTATTCGGTCAGTTGCCATTACGATGGCGTTCATGCTAGTCGTCGTCGATTCCCTGCAGAACTTGACGAATCATCAGCTCCAACACATACCGAAGATCGTATTGCTGGAGTACTTTCCAGACAGTATCGCGAGTGTGTGGGAAAGATTACCTCGGAACATTCGCGTGGACTCTGATGTGCAGCAATATCAATATTGCTTGCAACACTACAATCTACCTAATACCACTCACCACGACGGACCACCGAGACGGATGAAAGACTGTTACGTTTGTCAGCAAGAGAAGCAGTTGCTCTAAATGTCTGGATCGTTCTTCAATAAAGTCTTGAAAAAATTGCCATTTGAGCTGCACGTGCCCGGTTACAATTATTGCGGGCCCGGCACTCGACTTCGCGAAAGATTGGAGCGCGGCGATCGTGGTATAAATCCGCTGGACGAGGCCTGCCTCGATCACGACTTAGCATATTGGCACAACGAGGATCTACCGGAGCGTCATCAGGCAGATAAAGTGCTAGCGAGGAGAGCGCGTGAACGTATTACCGCAAGAGACGCAACCTTGGGTGAACGCGCGGTCGCCACAGCCGTAAGGGCATCGATGAATGTTAAGCGTAAACTTGGCTTGGGATTACATAATATTGTCGCGATGAAGAAAGCAGTAGCGGCTAAAAAAAACTACAACAACAACAACAACAAAATTGGTACTACTACGAGGAAGAGAAGAATTCGAGTGCCGAGGAAACGGGGCGGTATAATACCTATACTCCCACTGCTAGGTGCAGTCGGAGCACTGACAGGTGGAGCATCGGGTATAGCGACGGCTGTAAACCATGCAAAAGCTGAGAGAGAACGATTGCGGGAAATGCAACGTCACAATCGCCCGATGGAAGCATCGCGCGAGAGAGGCCGAGGTCTTTATCTGAGACCGTACAAGCGAGTCGTCGGAGAGGGAAACCGTGGAGGTGGAAAAAAAAAACAACAAAAAAAAACGGTCGAATAAGAGGAAGAAAATGAATGAGGGGAAATTTCGTCGCAATGTAGAAGGTCTCCTTCCGTATTCTGGTGCTACTAGTAACATACAATTGGCACGCATCTGCCGACGCATACCATACTTCCGTGGAGTCTTTATGCGCACATCTCTGCCGCTCGACGGGCCGCGGTGCAACGAGTGCGCGATCGTGAATCTCGACGATCAATGCGGCCCTGGTACCCACTGGGTAGCCTACGTCAAGCGTAATGACATCGTCGTATATTTCGATTCCTTTGGAAATTTGAAACCGCCGAAAGAATGTGTGCGTTACTTTGGTCCTAACGTTACAATCTACTACAATCATGATCGATATCAATCGTACGATAAAAGCAATTGCGGTCAGTTGTGCGTGAAATTCCTGCGAGAACAGATACTTTGAAAAAAAAAAAAAAAAAAATGTCTTTCACCGTGACATTATTGGATCGTAAATCAGTATTAAATTCAGATTTCTTTCCCCCGATCAATTTGCAATACGATCAGTACGAGATCGGTCTCGTGGACATGCAAACGTACAACTCGATAGCCAATGTGGACGAGACGAATAATAAGTTCTACTACGATAACGATAAGGTACTGACGATACCCAGAGGCTGTTACGAATTGAGTGCGATAAATGAGTATTTGCAGGCTCAAATTTCTGCGAGACACGAAATTCAAGACGACATTGACAGCGTTATTCTTCTACGAGCGAATAATAATACACTGAAGAGTGAAATATTCTGTAAATATTCGATTGACTTTGGAAAACCGAATAACATTGGCTCACTACTGGGCTTCTCGTCGAATCGCGTGATCGAACCGAACGCCCAGGCTGAATCCGACGAAACCGTGAACATTGTGAAAACAAATATTCTACGCATCGAGTGCAACATTGCGGGTGGTGCGTACACCAACGGTAGACCCCGACACATTATTCACGAGTTCTTTCCCAGCGTACCACCGGGCTATAAAATCTCGGAGACACCGAAAACCGTCATTTATCTACCGGTCATCGTCAGAGTAATCGACCGTCTCACGTTACGTATCCTCGATCAGGACGATCGTCTCGTAGACTTTGGACGTGAAGAAATTACCATAAGATTGCACATTAAGAAAAATGTTAATTTACAAAAGTAACGAGGATTATAAAGCGGTGAAACTGGATGAAACGTTCGCTAGTCGTTCGTCCTACGTGGAGTCGAATACACCGGTTCATCGGAGTGAAAATCGCGACAAGAGGAGCTTCTTGCTAACGAGAAGAAATATAGAATTTTTACAATCATTGGGATTCACCGTGAAGAGATTGGGCGAAGGTACATAGTGGAACAATGGCAGATCCCTTGAACGTCACCGCACCGCTGACCTACGACAATCGCATCACCAAAATGGAGATGCATGCCTACAATCCGTATGCGAACGCCTCGTTGGCGAACAGCGACGAGATTCGCATTCCCATACAGCAGCAAGATTTGATACTCCTGCCGTGCGAGAGTTATATCTACGTCGAGGGTCAGCTTGTGGAGGGCACGCGTGACGCAAGCGCCAACAACGAGGATATAGTTACGCTCGACTGCAATTCCGCGGCTTTTCTCTTCGACGAGATCCGTTATGAATTGAACGGTATCGAGATCGACCGATGCAGAAACGTCGGTATTACCAGCACTCTGAAGAATCTCGTTTCCCTGAGCACCGAGGAGAGCGCCAGTCTACGTCATTCCGGATGGTTCGTCGCAACGGGCAAAGACCGGCTGAAAAAGGAGGCGGCTGTTAAGAATTTCAGCTTTTGCATGCCCCTGAAAATGCTGCTGGGAATCTGCTAGGATTATCGGCGAGTCGTCGTTAACGCGCGTCACGAGCTCGTTCTCATTCGCGCGTGCGACGATACAAACGCCATTTACTCATCGGTGAAAATCACCGATTCGTCGATCAAGCTGTTACGAGTGCAATGGAGAATACCCCATGTGACCCTGAACGAAATTACGAAACTCCAATTTCTCAGTATCGTCGAGCAGGACAAGAGTCTGTCACTCGCTTTTCGCGCATGGGAACTTTACGAGTATCCGCTTCTGCCCAAGTCGCAGCGACACACGTGGTCCGTGAAAGCGTCCACGCAATTGGAGAAGCCGCGATACGTCATTCTGGCGTTCAGAACGAACAGGAAGAGTAATCAGCACGAGGATGTGCTCAAATTCAGTCATTGCAAAGTACTCGATGTCAAACTCTATCTGAATTCCGAATCTTATCCGTACGATCGTCTCGACACTGATTTCACGAAATCCCGCTACTCCGTCCTCTACGACATGTATGTAAAGTTTTTCACCTCCTATTACGCTGGTGAGAAACTCGGGAGACCCATGCTCGGCTATACGGACTTTTTGACGTACGGGCCGCTCTTCGTCATCGACTGCTCGCATCAGAACGAGTCCATAAAAACCGGCACGGTCGACGTCAAACTCGAGATCGAGTGTATGGAAATCATTCCGGATAATACTACAGCCTATTGTCTAATTATACACGATAAAATTGTACAATATAATCCTCTTACGAATATTGTTAGAAATGTAAGTTAAAAAAATAAGAAAACAATTTTTATTAAATAAATATATAATAAACAACAAATTTATTCATTATTTTTTTTATACAAAATACCTATCAAACTTTAGACTTAAATTCCACGTTGTGATATTTTCCTCCTTTATATAACATTATTAAATTATTGGCTGCTGCAGCCTTTTGTAGGTGCTGCAACTGCTCCGTATCTTCCGCCAATTTTGCCATTCTCCATGGCAAGAATACCCAATCGGTTGTTGACAGCTTTACAATGATTTTCATTCCATATTTTGTCATAATTTTGTCCACTTCGGAAATATCGTACTCTTGATTTTCCGTCAAGCTATTTAATTTCACAAAATTTTTTGGAATGACGCTTCTCAATTCATTGATTTTATTGAAATTCATTTTTATCTCTATGAAAAAAAAAAAAAAAAAAAAGATGATTAGTCTCATTAAAGTTAAAATCTCAATTAAATAATGCATGTACTAATCGAATGAAAAAAAAAATATCCTTACCTTTTTTTTATGTAACAAACAAGTTTCTTTTTAATGTGTTTAATCACACACTTATTTTTTCTTAATAGTTCAAGCACGCGAGGTACGACTATGCAGCTCTCGTTTAACAGACTGACTTTTTATATGAACGATATTATCGTATATTAAGCGTATTTAATTGCAATATTTGGAAGGGGTAATTTTTGTTTTTTCTTACTTGCGATGAATTTCCATTGTGATTGACCTATAGGTTTATCACAATATAACACAATAGGAAAAAAATATCACAATACGGTGATTATTCAGAGGGTATAGTGTATCCCTTCTCGATGAAGAAAGAATGGACTCCTAAGTGTTATCAAATGTAACTTTATATTTATAAATTGAACGATAAAGAGTTTCTCTTGACGAAATTTCTTCAGAGGCTTCATTCAGTCTTCGAACCACCATCAGTACAGATTGTATAATAGAAAAAAAAAAAAAAAAAAAAAATGGAAAGTGAACGGGGTTTTGTGAAAAAAAATCTAGTAGAGGAGGATGAAAATCCTGCAGAATCGATGCAGGAATACATCAAAAGAATTAACGATTCTCATAATCGTTATTTTGAAGAATATGAAGAGATGCTTCATCATAATATGCACTTGAACCGTAAGTAATTATTTTTATTTCTTTTAAAGAAAAAAAACCCAGAGATAATGTCAATAAATAGAATCATAAAAGAATTTTACGACACGTATTTTTGAAAACTTCTATCTCACTATTTGACCGATTGTTTTTTATTCAAAACGAAGAATAACGAAAACAAATTTATTTTTTTATTTTATTTTATACCAGCCATTGATTTAGAGGAGAGGGAGGAAGAGGAGGAGAGAGAGAAAGAAGAGGAGAGGGAGGAGGAAGAAGAAGAAGAAGAAGAAGAGGAGATGGAGGAGGAGGAAGAAGAAGAAGAGGAGGTGATTTTTGTAAGTATACTTGCTTTGTAAAATAGTTATTACAATATAGAAAAATAACAAAATGTTTTCAAATATGTCCCAGGTGAAAAATAGTGGTACACAAACGGAACCTATTTCCGTAATAACAGAGGCTACGCAAATGGAACCTGCGATAGATCTAACTCCACATTATTGGTGTACAAATTGCAAAAATTATGGTCACCTACACATTAATTGTCCACTTCCAGAGTGGTGTTCAATCTGCAAAACATACATTCATCATGCTATAGAATGTATGAAAAACTTTTAAAAAAAGCAAAAAATATATATTATTATATTCAATTATAATTTTTATGTGTATATTATTAAAAATATATTTATAAATTTTTATTAAAAATTCCAAATATCGTTCATTTCATAACCTCAAAATTCTATTTCTCCTTCTCCTTCTCCTTCTCTTTCTCTTTCTCTTTCTCTCTTTCTCTTTCTCTCCTTCTCTGCGTTCACTGCTTAACGTAAGAGGGGGGGAGGCCACTTGTGTACCCTACGAGTTTAACGTCGGGGGAACGCGATAATGCGCACAACCGCATGCGCACAACCACACGAGGAGAGGGGGCAATTCCCCTACTTCCCCTACCCCCGCGGGACCCCGAACCCTCGCCATCCGGTCCCAGAATCCTTACAGCTACTCTACTGTCGGAAATGATATGGAAGGGCGGTACAGCGCCGGATGTGTGAAAACCTAACCCTGAAATCTACAAATAATTATTTGTTCTTCCATTCTGCTACGGATTCACATTGACAAGCAGCGTTAGCCAGCCATCTTGCTGTGTGTAGGAGAGTTCAGGGTTAGGACACTCAGCTACCCCCACCCTTTCTTATTTGTCACCCTAGGCTCGAAGGCAATCTTTAGCAAACCTAAAATCCTGTGCAATATAATTGGTAGCACTGCGTAGATGGCGTTATTGCGCTTCTTTAGAATTTGATGCCCATTTGATTAATATTTTCGTTTACTCTTGTTTTTTCAGGCATTCTTTGATATATTTTTTTACTCTAGTATTAAATCATTCAATAATTTGATTAAGCTATTTCATTAATTCTTATTAATTACGGTCAATTTAGGTAAAGTTTAAAAATAATCTATCAGTCTTATCGGACCCAGTCTTCTAAGTATTTATATACAGGGTATTTCATAAGTCGATGCCGACCCGAAAGGCCTCAATAGAGTGGCCGATTCTGAGTAGAAAATCTTTATAATTTTGTTTTCTACATCCCTTAATTAAAAAGTTATCGGTGGTTGAAATTTCAGAAACCGCGGTTTTCTTAATGCTTCGGTTCGATAGGGCGGTTCAATCGGGGGGAGGAAGGAGGATCAAACTGGCCAATAAATAGCAATTGAATCGGCTAGGCCGTACTAAACAAAGTGGTGAATTCTTGGCTGATATTGATTTTCCATTATGGTATTTCTGTTGAGATTGTCAGTTATTATTCTGACTACCGAATTTATGAAGAGTTTGAATTGAACAGTTCTAGTTAAACTTACGCGTATTATTAACTATCTTTAATCCGAAAATATGCATGCGATTAATAAATACTGTTTGACATTCTTTTAGATTCACCATTATCTTAATAAATTGATGAGACAACGTTTTAATTTTTAACTCTAGATAAAATTGTTAAACGACTAAGATCTTGCAAGGTTTCGAAAGGTAGCTATAAACAATTAAAACGTTTAAGCTGCAGTACTATCGATTGTAGATATAACATTACTATCATTTCCTCATCACCTGGCGGTAGATAGTGCGATGCGTTTTTTTTAAAGTGGTATCCCCAGGAGGCCTAGTCCACTCTCAAAATTTAAAGCAATTGCTCAAAATGAGCACCTTTTACATTTAGGCAGACTTCTGCCCTTCGCTTTACATTCCGGGTTGCCTTCTGCACCATATCTGGCATAAGGCTTTTGAAGGCTTCCAAAATCGCATTCCGAACCTCATCTTCTGTGCCACCACGTCTGGGCTCCACTAAATTTTTAATGTGTCCCCATAAAAAAAATCTAGTGGAGTCAGATCTGGCGAACGAGGAGGCCAGGCGATTGGTTCACCGCGGCCTATCCACCTATTTGAATAAGGTAATTTAGCCTAAATCGGACATTTAACCGATAATGGGCCGGGGCCCCATCATGCTGGAAAATGATCTCCTTCTGAACTTTCGAAGGCACGTTTTTTGGAGCACACCAAGTTCATTTTCCAAAAACTCGGCATAAACGTTCCCATTCAGACGAGGATGGAGAAACACCGGTCCAATCTGTGAAAAACAAAGTTCTTAAAATGTTTCAATTCAATTAATGAATAAATTTGACTGACTACTTGGTTTCCAACTAAGCCAGCCCACACATTTATTGTGTAACGATACTGGAAGGCACCTTCACGAACAGAATGAGGATTTTCATCCGCCCACTGCACCAAATTTCTCCTATTAAAAACTCCATTCGGGGTGAATGTGCTTTCATCCGTCCACAAGATTCTGTCGAGAAACGTTTCGTCCCGACAACATTGAGCGAGGAAACCTGGGTTGAATCAATTTGTTAATGTTTCAATGGTAATTTTAAAAAGAGTCATTATTTGTTGTTACATACCTTCGCAAAAGTAAACACGCGCGACATACATAGTCATGCGGCAGTAACTGTTGACCCCTTTGGAAATGGAAAGGCCGCAACAGATTTCTGTGCATGATGCGATGCACTGTGGACCGGCTGATATTTACTTGCCGAGATATTTCGGAGATGCTCGACGTAGGATTCTCCTCAATTAAATCAAAAATTTCTTCTTCTTCAACAAAAGAAGTTGAAATAGGTCTTCCTGGCAACTGGCGATGAACTAAGCAACCAGTTTCTCGCATACGCTGAACTGTTTTGAGAATCGTTCGCCTATCAGGAATTCTTCGTTGAGGAAACCGTTCACTATAAATTCGGGCGGCTTTAGCTCCGTTTTCCTGTGCTATGCCGTAGCACACAATCATATCAGTATATACTACACTTGAAAACATGTTCGCACTTACAATGATAGTTTCGTGTTAAAAAGATGCTGAGCGGATGAGTGTAATAAATAAACAAGTGAACAAAAATACTAAATATTGCATTCAACATACAGTTGAAACTATCTTTTGTTTTTTTTTTCCTATCTTACGTCTTCCCCCGCTGATGAATTTCATTTCATTGTTTACTCTCTGCTTAACATCTTTTTAACACGAAACTATCATTGTAAGTGCGAACATGTTTTCAAGTGTAGTATATACTGATATGATTGTGTGCTACGGCATAGCACAGGAAAACGGAGCTAAAGCCGCCCGAATTTATAGTGAACGGTTTCCTCAACGAAGAATTCCTGATAAGCGAACGATTCTCGAAACAGTTCAGCGTATGCGAGAAACTGGTTGCTTAGTTCATCGCCAGTTGCCAGGAAGACCTATTTCAACTTCTGTTGTTGAAGAAGAAATTTTTGATTTAATTGAGGAGAATCCTACGTCGAGCATCTCCGAAATATCTCGGCAAGTAAATATCAGCCGGTCCACAGTGCATCGCATCATGCACAGAAATCTGTTGCGGCCTTTCCATTTCCAAAGGATTCAACAGTTACTGCCGCATGACTATGTATGTCGTGCTTACTTGTGCGAAGGTATGTAACAACAAATAATGACACTTTTTAAAATTACCATTGAAACATTAACAAATTGATTCAACCCAGGTTTCCTCGCTCAATGTTGTCGGGACGAAACGTTTCTCGACAGAATCTTGTGGACGGATGAATGCACATTCACCCCGAATGGAGTTTTTAATAGGAGAAATTTGGTGCAGTGGGCGGATGAAAATCCTCATTCTGTCCGTGAAGGTGCCTTCCAGTATCGTTACACAATAAATTTGTGGGCTGGCTTAGTTGGAAACCAAGTAGTCAGTCAAATTTATTCATTAATTGAATTGAAACATTTTAAG
The DNA here is from genome assembly GCF_024137725.1 of Prorops nasuta. Taxonomy (NCBI): domain Eukaryota; kingdom Metazoa; phylum Arthropoda; class Insecta; order Hymenoptera; family Bethylidae; genus Prorops; species Prorops nasuta. The sequence goes on along the minus strand of NW_027116821.1, from coordinate 589,442 downwards.
AACTTTGTTTTTCACAGATTGGACCGGTGTTTCTCCCTCCTCGTCTGAATGGGAACGTTTATGCCGAGTTTTTGGAAAATGAAATTGGTGTGCTCCTAGAAAACGTGCTTTGAAAGTTCGGAAGGAGATCATTTTCCAGCATGATGGGGCCCCGGCCCATTATCGGTTAAATGTCCGATTTAGGCTAAATTACCTTATTCAAATAGGTGGATAGGCCGCGGTGAACCAATCGCCTGGCCTCCTCGCTCGCCAGATCTGCCTCCACTAGATTTTTTTTATGGGGACACATTAAAAATTTAGTGAAGCCCAGACATGGGGGCACAGAAGATAAGGTTCGCAATGCGATTTTGGAAGCCTTCAAAAGCCATACGCCAGATTTGGTGCAGAAGGCAACCCGGAATGTAAAGCGAAGGGCAGAAGTCTGCCTTTGTGTAAAAGGTGCTCATTTTGAGCAATTGCTTTAAATTTTGAGAGTGGACTAGGCCTCCTGGGGACACCACTTTGAAAAAAACGCATCGTACTATCTACCGCCAGGTGATGAGGAAATGATAGTAATGTTATATCTACAATTAATAGTACTGCAGCTTAAACGTTTTAATTGTTTATGGCTACATTCCGAAACCTTGCAAGATCTTAGTCGATTAACAATTTTATCTAGAGTTAAAAATTAAAACATTGTCTCATCAATTTATTAAGATAATGGTGAATCTAAAAGAATGTCAAACAGTATTTATTAATCGCATGCATGTTTTCGGATTAAAGATAGTTAATAATACGCGTAAGTTTAACAAGAACTTTTCAATTCAAACCCTTGATAAATTCGGTAGTCAGAATAATAACTGACAATCTCAGCTGAAATACCATAATGGAAAATCAATATCAGCCAAGAATTCACCATTTTGTTTACTACGGCGTAGCCGATTCAATTGTTATTTATTGGCCAGATTGATCCTCCTTCCTCCCCCCGATTGAACTACCCTATTGAACCGAACCAATAAGAAAACCGCGGTTTCTGAAATTTCAACCACCGATAACTTTTTAATTAAGGGATGCAGAAAAAAAATTTATAAAGATTTTCTATTCAGAATCGGCCACTCTATTGAGGCCTTTCGGGTCGACATCGACTTATGAAATACACTGTATATACATTAAAAATTAATGTTACAGAAAATTTAAACAATTATATTGAATGTAAAAAAATCAAATAGAATACATTTTTTAAATTTATAACAATTTATGAGAAATAATATTTTAGTTCTTATATTTATCATTTATTAGCTAGCACCTATATATAATTTTTGCTATATGTTTGACGTTCAACACGCAAAATTAGTGAAAATATCGCCGTCGAAGGGTGAAAAATAGACAAAAATTAACTTGTAGGTGAGAGTGGGGCAAAATGATCCCCCTAACGAAAAACCCTTCCCAGTGACGCTATTATCGATTTTAACATAGCAAAAACTTTATGTAACGAAGATCATATATTCCTTTATATTTCTACGTGGTCGCGACAATTAAATTGTTAAATATGTTTTGTAGCAATCAATTTAAAGTAAATCTTACAAAAGGATCAGTTTACCCTCATCCGTGGGGTAAAATGATCCCATGCCGAATAATTTAAAATAATGAATTTATATTTATAGATACGTTAGACAAAAGCTATAATACTTTCTATAAAAAAGTAGAAAAGCATATTTTAGTGCTAACATTCTGAATTTTATGAAAAGAAAACGTGTTATTCAAGTATAATAATCGCTTAAAGCTCAAAAAGCGTGAAAAAAGTACACTGGATCCAATCTTCTCAATAAGTTTCGTTTTTAAACTGTTTGTTGTATGAAAAATACATTCGTTGTCATCATCGTTACTACTTTTTGAGCACCGGCTGCTTCCTACATATGAATCCACTATGGCTCAAATTTATAGACGAAACTTAAGCTTAGCACGGTCTTAGCTAAGATTAATTGTCTCACTTTAACCTTCAATACAGTGCTAAGCTCGATCTTCGTCTTAAGAAATTGCTAAGCTGAGATTCGAGCTTATTGGATCGTTTTGCCCAATATGAGCTGCGCATCTTTCATCGAATCTTAAACTTTTACCAAAGCCGATTTTAAATTAATTTTAAGAGGAAATAAAAGTTAATACCTATTACGATTTACCCAATTTTGCGATTTGAAAAGTATCCCCCCATTTATTTCCTATATGATTCAAAAATCGCTTATCTTACAGAAAAATGATGAAAAACACATAAATGCCGCTAACAATTTTTTACGGATTAAAAATAGACATTACAATATTATATTATTGTGTATTTAGAAGTTTATATTTTAATATTGATTAATGTTTAAACGAATACTATCAATAGTTTTTATAAAATCCTCAGGGATCATTTTACGCCGAGTGATCATTATGCCCCACTCTCCCCTAAATATTTCGAAAGCTAACGAAAAAGCATAATACCAATTCGAAGTATAAAATAAATATTTCAGGTACAATATAGCGTCAGGAAGTACTTACCATTTTCGAGTCAATATACAGGGTGTATCAGCAATGATGCTTTTAATTTTAACCATATATTCTTGAGCATAAACTAAGTCGAAAAGTCCTGTACTATAAGGTCCGGAAAAGCGTCATTGCTGAGATAAATCAATTTTAAACCGATAAATCAAGGATTTGATTCAACGGAAAAATTACTTTCATTTCACTTTCGTTGACAGTTCCCCTTCAAAAGAAAGAAATTTGTACTTCTCCGCCGATCAGTATTGCCGTACACGCATATACACACACGCACGCACCTACGCCGATTATTAATATTATCTCCTAATGTTTTACATTCCTGATCCTGATGCTGATGAAATTCATTTTCTCCCTATTTTTAAAACGATCTTCGATAGCACCCATTTGGTTGAAAAATCTGGAGAATAATACGGCGTTATTCGTAGATTAATTTTCAAGTCCCTTTATCTTTTCGGTGGCGCGGCATATGAACTGCTCTAAGGTAGTCAAAACATAAGTATTTTATTATAAAAGCTATTATAAGAAATTGTATGTTTTTCTGTTTTTGGAGGTCTCAATGTTTTATAAGATTGAACAGTTTGCTGCATCATTGGAAGATCAAAATGACTCGAAAATGGATTCTCAAGTAAGGCCATAGTCCACAAGAAATTTCAATCTAAGAGAGTGGAGAACTTGAAAGATCCCTTTAAGAATGAATCCCCCAAAAAAACACTTTCGTGTAAAAAAAAGACGGCAAGTAATTGAAAGTGATTCCACTGAACAAAATAACCTATAATACCAAACATTTTTTAAACTCAAATGTTAGTTTAAAAATTTCTAGGTAAATATATTTCCACACATCAAACATCAATACTTTTACAATAAAAAATAATATATTAAAAACGAAATATAGCAGAAAAAGAATTTTAGACAAAAATATCTGAAAAAATACTTTACAGTTAAATATTTCAGAAAAGGAAGTAGTTCTTCTAGTTGCTTAATAAATATATCTGGCAACATAAAGCATGAAGATCAAATAAATTAGGCAAGTAAATGAATGAATAATTAATTATTATATAATTTTTGTATACGTACACAGTGGGAAGTTGAATAGTGTGTGGTATCAACTACAGTGTAGTATATCATTTTCTAAGTTAAATTACAGAGTGAAGCTAGCTGAACCACCCACGATTCAATTTCTTACTGTGTACTACTTGCCCGAACGGGCCAAATGTGTACTGTAGATGATAGTTCAAAGTGCAACTGATGAAGATTCAAATATACTTTACACTTTTTCGGCCCGTCCGGGCAAGTAGTACACAGTACGAAATTGAATCGTGGGTGGTTCAGCTAGCTTCACTCAGTAATTTAACTTGGAAAATGATATACTACACTATAGTTAAAACCACACACGATTCAACTTCCCACTGTGTACGTATACAAAAATTATATAATAATTAATGATTCATTCATTTACTTGCCTGAATTTATGTGATCGCAATACTTTATGTTGCCGATTGATTGACATACTTGCCTAATTTATTTGATCTTCATGCTTTATGTTGCCAGATATATTTATTAAGCAACTAGAAGTACTACTTCCTATTCTGAAATATTTAACTGTAAAGTATTTTTTCAGATATTTTTGTCTAAAATTCTTTTTCTGTAATATTTCGTTTTTAATGTATTATTTTTTATTGTAAAAGTATTGATGTTTGATGTGTGGAAATATATTTACCTAGAAATTTTTAAAGTAACATTTGAGTTTAAAAAATGTTTGGTCTTATAGGTTATTTTGTTCAGTGGAATCACTTTCAATTACTTGCCGTCTTTTTTTTACACGAAAGTGTTTTTTTGGGGGATCTCAGAGCTTTTTGAAATGTGACAAAGATACATCTTAAGAATTTCTTTATGCAAATAATACAAAATGTAGTGAAACTCTTAAAGAAAGAATGTGTATTCTAATAATTCAATTTTTTTGGACGGGAATATTAATTGAAATATATAAATAATTATATTGTTAACAATAATCAATTTTATTTAACAATATTAAAAAAGGAAAAGTACAACATTTTAAATAATATATTGAAAAATTACATATCAACTCGTTATAAATAGTTTTGATGAAGAAAGATACAATAATTTTCTACACAAAAAATATGTATTACGAGATTTTATTTGAAACTGCGCGATACTCAGTGAGAAAATAATTTAATAATGATAGAAACTCATTGTGGAAATCATATCATTTTTAAATAGTTTACTCACTAGATATATTGCAGCCGAAGGCGCTATAATTGCGGCCAATATTTAGTGAAATGGCGTTTTAAACGCAGCCGTGGTGCTAATATTGTAGAACATGTTATTACGAGTAAAACGTTTTTACCCATGATAACAACTTTCAATATTTATAAAAGCAGCCGTTAAAGATACGAATAACGTAATATTGAATTAATTAAATTTCCTCAAAGAATATGATAAACGTACCTTTTGAATTTCTGGGCCATGTTTTCTTTTGAACGATATGATCGTTCGCATATATTCATGATTTATCCTTACGTATCATAGACGTATAATGACCAGTTGCAGCATCCTTGCCGTCATGGAAAATCGCACAATTTGCTTTATAAACTTTATCAACCATTTCTAATTTCTCAATAGGTATACCTTTATTGTTTCAGTTTTTAAGAACAATCAAATCTTTAACGTTTTCAATATTTTCAGTTTTGGTATTATATGTAACGTGGCAGATCCAGAGGGGATCTTGGCCACGTTAAGAGTTCCGAAGTTTCGCGCCTGACACGCTATTGGTTACTCCGAGAGAACTCCAGTGCCGATCGCAGCGCCGTCGCGAGCTCGCGGCGAGGCCAACATTGCCTACTAGAGTGTCAATGGGACAAGACGCAAGAAAATCGGGTTGAGAAAAAGCGTGCGCTAGAGCCCTAAAAGATAGACGTACGGCGAGTATACGAGCAGGAAAAGCGCTAGAAGTAAAAGGCGAGTGATAGGACGAGCCGAACAAAAAGAGTGCCTGATAGACTGTAGAAAGCGAAGAAAACCCGAAACGTATAGGAAAAGAGGCACGGGCGAAAGGAAAAACAAGGGAAACCAACGGAGAATTGCCTGATAATAATTAAGGTAGGCGATCTGTATTATTAGCGCGAATCTGTCTCCTGCCCGGTGTGTGTCACTACCGGGGGAGACTCGTAATTTTAAGAAGTGCGGTCCCGATGCGAACGGGAAGAAAGAATCAGCTAGCTTAGGGTTCGGCACTCGGGCGACCCTGAGAGGTTAGAATCACGGGAAAGCCGGAAAAGCGGCGAATAGTGCCCCGCGTACACCGAAGGCCATTCGGGTGGCCCACGGAGGGCCTGGCGCCCATAGAATTGTAGAAAAAAATATTTTGAAAATAACCCGAATGCGCCGAGGGCACAAGTAGCATCAATGAAAATTCTCCTAGGAAAAATTTAAGCCATTATGGTAGTCCGCGAATTACTGGCCTGATGTAGATTTCCCGTACAGGCGGTCGGGAGAGGCCCTGGCAAAAGGGAGCCAGTGTAAATAGAAAAATTATAACGTAAGTTTGTGAAACTAATATTTTACGTAGTATTATTGAGAAATACCTCTCCCAGAATTTGCGTGTAACAACTGGCGCCCAACGTGGGGCGATCGTGCCGAACCTCGGGAAATGGAAAAGCTAGCCGGTAGCGAGTAAAAATAAGTTGCGAGCGTAGTGATAGGCATGAAAAATAGGACGATCTTGTTTTGAATGTTTTTCAGTAAACGTGCCTGAAATAAAAATTTAAAGATGCAATTAACTAGCGGAAAGGATTCTGACCGTTAGTTAGTTGAATATTTCGACCGGAGAGAGGCACTCCGACGAGCCTGGCCGCGGCAGTAGCGCGCGCCAGTGTTGACGTTTTTTCGCGCGGCACAGTCGGCCGAGCGTAACGACGTCAACAAAGGTTGGACTTAGAGCAATTCTAAGAAAGGAATCGAAACTTAAGACGAATTTAATATTCCAAGTAATCAAGCAGTCCTTTTTCCTTGCCTATGTACGAAAGATTGATTATATATATGAAAACGGAACCTCGTAATATTTGATTATCTCAACCTAGCAATCTTGTACAATTAATATATGTGTGTATATATGTATAGGGGCCCTCCCTTCGTATAGTGCTGCCTGCGGCGCACAGCGGAAAAACAAGGAATGCTGCAAATTGCGCATTTAAAATTTCGGAATCGGAGCGGGCAACCCAAAAGGTTAGAAATTCGGAAATCAACCGATTCAAAATTTTGAAAAATGAGATTTTTCACCAAATATGGCACAGGCTAACGCCAGAGCCTCGAAAAGACGCTCTAGTATTTGATTACGGTCTGTCGTGGTGCCCCCTCGGTTGAAATAATTCAAAAGAATTACCGATGGGAAATTAAGGAAATCCGGACCTGGAAACATTGGTCCTGGAGAAAATCTCGAGTTGTCCCCCTTGACCTCTATTATGATACACACATATGTTCAATGAATAGAGCGAGCTAACGCCTGTAGCGTAGCAGCTTATTTCTCGATGCGTTCCTTTAATCCAGACAAGCGCCTAAATTATAAATAAGGCCTGGATTTTAGAATTAGTGATTAGCTGTATTGGAAAATGTTTTTTTTTTATGATTTATTGTTTATTCTTGTAAATAGGAATTTAGAGAGGAAAGGTAAAACTCTCTCAGCGTTATTCTGTTGCTACCTTTTTGGTATTTTGTGAATTTGTAAATTCAGCCAAAAAGGCTATTGCTTATGTGCCCCCTCCTCTCCCATTGTAAAAATAGACCATTTTAGAGGACTTCCACGTTGAGGAGACTCGAAGGCCCTGAATCAGCATTAATCGTCGTGGGATTGAAACTCGTCGTCATCGCTACTGTAACGTAGGGGTCAGTCACCTCGCCGAACCAAAGTAGATCGCACGCGTCCGTGTGCAATACCGGTAGTATTGCATATTGCTGAAACCCGGAATTCTTTTCCGGAAATGCGTCGCACCTTGGGCGTCGGCCGTGGATGTGGAGACTTTTTGGTCGTCATCTGTCGAAAGATCATGGCGCTACTGACGACACATGACCTATTAAGTCTCCTACATATATGCGGGTTCCGCGACCCGCAAGTCGAGTCTTATTCTGTGCAAGCTTAGCCGCTGCCGCATCATCCGCGTTCCAGGGTCGTAACTCTAGTGTTCGTTCCACGGGAGCAGAGTACTCCACCGTATTCTAACAAATCTCTTGCCCAGTCGCCGTGTACTGGTAGTTAAGTCTAGTATAATTCAATCCGAAACAAGTCGTGTAGAAATTGTCGCGAGTGTACATCTTTCAGTCGTGCCTAACACGTACCGTTCTGGAAGACAAGCACAACTACTACGAACTGATTATCATTAATTATGTGCGAGTAATCCACAACCATCGGAGAGTCTAGTCTCTCCCATAGTTGTGACAAATAGTCAATAAGCCTGCGTATGCTATTACAGCATAATTAGCGTTTACTGTAAGTATAATTGTAATACCTGAAAATACATAGTTTGTGCCAAATCTGCTGTTCCAACGTATGTTTATACATACTATCATTCACCCCGAATCTTGCCAACTCATTACATTCTTACCGCTCAGAGTGTAATATTATAGTTCATTGTACTGATAGTCGAGAAGCTCAATCGGCGTTTCTACTGACCCAGACTGTAGTGTCGAGTCAGCGCGAAACTCAACCGATAGGCGGCCACGACTACCCAGTACGTAACAAATCTGGTGACAGCGGTGGGATTTCGCAGGAAATTCCGTTCCATAGAATTTCCTCAGGGTGTGAACAGCTTTTTTGACACAGTTTTATTCAAAATTCTCTACTAACTTCCGATATAAAATGCCTTTTACCCTTACACGATCACCACCCGGACCTCCACCTCTTCCACCCGCTAACGGTAGCCACCGCGGAAATGCGTCCGGTTATTTAAATGTTTCCAACGGAATTTGCTCTCCCCGAGGAGAGGTATTAATCCAACTCCAAACAGTACCATCTTACAATGGCTCCCGAGACGATCTGGGACCTTTTATAGAAAATTTAGAAAATATTTACTCTACCCTGTCTGACGCCGCACGTCTGGAATTTGTTCCTTTGGTATTGGCCAAGTTGATCGGTTCTGCTCGTGTGAGCGTTACTGGTAAACGGTTCCCTACCATCAAGGACTTGATCACTCACTTACGACGAAAATTTCAACCTCCCCGGACTTTCATAGATTCAGTCACACAATGTGGAAAATTAGCTATGCGCCCGAACGAAGCCTTAGGTTCGTATATAGATCGAGCTGAACGCCTAAAAGCTGACCTCGATGCTGCTTATGAAAACAAATACGGGTCAGAATCGCTCGATTTGATAGAGGAGCCCAATGATCGGGAATTTCTGGAAGTATTCATGGATGGATTAGCTCCAGAATATTACACCCCCGTGTATTCCAGTAACCCCCGAAATCTACAAGAGGCTTGCGAGTACGCGCGCTTACGGGAGTTCGGTATAGAGAGAAGAGAAGCCTTCGATCACTCCAATTATCCTCCTTATTCCCAGACACCAAGTTCTTATCAACATTCCCCGTACCATTCCTCCTATCCTGCTCCAAATCATTCCCAATACCATCCGTTCCCTCGCTATCCTCAACCTCCTCCTGCACCCGGACCTAATGGTTATCCACCTCCTTCCGATCAACACTATCGATCTCGACCCCCTAGACCTCCCTAGTCAGAACCCTACGATCCAGAACTCACCTGTGGACGGTGTCGAAGGATTGGGCATAGAGCATCCAGCTGTAGAGCTTCACCTGCCTATCCTTCCAATACCCATGTTCCGACTACTGCAGTAATGGAGGCTGTCGAAGAGACCGGTGATTTAAACTACGATCAGGTTCGCCCGGACGACGCGTCGACGAACCCATCATAGAAACCGCGTCCGTTCAAATTTTAACTCCACCCCAGAAAAAGAGGAAAAACCCGCCACCTGTACCCGCCATTTTGAGCTATTCGCCTCACGCGACTTTGGTACTCAAAAAGGTTCCCCAACTGAGCTACTTGGACGGAGAATTTTTGGTGGATACAGGCTCACACATTAACATCATATTGTATAATGCCCTTCGAGAGGATGTTGGCCTCGAATACCCCGATTTCCCGGCCCTACGAGGTCTCAGAGGACAACTGGACGTAATAGGATTTGTCATCCTTACCATCAATGAGGAACCTCATAGATTCCAAGTCATAGAGGACTTTGACCTCCCTTACACCGGAGTTCTGGGGATGCCCTTCCTCAACCAAACCGAAGCCCATATCTCCCTGTTACATCGGACCTTAGTTACCTCCAGTAAACCAGTGAGGCCTCTACCCTTCAAAAATAGTGACGAACTCCTAAGTATAAGAGAAGGGTGTACTAAGGCCAACGCCTCTCATCACCCTCCTCAGTCCCTTAATGTTAGCATAAGCCTTCCGGCAACCTCACCTCCGGAGGAAGACTCTCCAATTACTCTTCCCTACCTAGGCGAAGACCCTAGACGAGAGTTGCCCTACGAAGACACTGGACCCGGAATCGAACCTTTAAAATCTCGGGAAAGAATTACAGCCTTGGAAGCCCTGTTCCTCGAACCACCTCCGAAAGATCCAGAAGCTCAAACCGTGATTAAGTCATTAATTCATGAGTATTCTGACATATTCTATTTGACGGGAGATCGACCCGACACTGAAAACAAGGCTGATCTTTACCACGAAATCGATACCCCCGGAGGAGCCGCCTTCAAGATCCGACAATACCGAATTGAAGAAACATTACATTCCGAGGTACAGAGCCAAGTCAATGTACTTTTAGAGAATGGCATAGTGGTCCCTTCCTCGTCGCCCTACAATTCTCCGCTGTGGATTGTACCAAAGGCGCCCGACTCTCAAGGAAAGAAACGGTGGCGCCTAGTTACCGATTTCCGTCGACTGAACGAACAAACCGTAGGAGATTCCTACCCTTTGCCTATCATCGTGGACATCTTGGACAAACTAGGAGGATCTAAGTATTTTTCGATTTTCGATTTGGCCAGTGGATTCCACCAAATTCACCTCCATCCTAAGGATAGGCATAAAACAGCATTTTCTACTCCCTTCGGACATTACGAGTATACCCGGATGCCCTTTGGACTCAAAAATGCGCCCGCCACCTTCCAGCGCCTCATGGATCGAGTCTTACAAGGACTCCAAGGACAAGAACTTTTTGTATATCTCGATGATATTATTGTATTTTCTGCCACACTCCCTGAACACATCGAAAAATGCAAGCGCTTATTCAGCAGAATTCGACAATACGGTCTCAAGCTACAATCGGAAAAATGTGCCTTCCTAAGACAACAAATCACTTATTTAGGCCACCTTATCAACCCGAATGGTGTCCAGCCCCTTCCCTCTAAGGTGGAGGCTGTACGAAAATTTCCCGTACCTACCAACCCCAAAAACATCAAACAGTTTTTAGGATTAGCCGGTTATTACCGACGTTTTATTCCAAATTTTGCTCAGAGAGCCAAACCCCTAACTCAACTGCTCAAGAAAGGCATCACCTTTACTTGGAACGAGGAAGCCCAGGCCAGCTTTGAAGACTTACGAGCCTGCCTGTGCGAAGCTCCAGTTCTGGCCTATCCAGATTTCCAAATTCCTTTTATCATCACCTGCGACGCCTCGGAATTTGCCATAGGAGCAATCCTTAGTCAAGGAAAGCTTGGACACGATCGACCTATAGCATACGCATCTCGTACGCTTACCGACCCGGAAACTCGCTATTCTACATCCGAAAAAGAAGGGCTGGCTGCTGTCTACGCTATTAAACAGTTCCGTCATTACGTGTACGGAAGAAAATTCACTCTCGTCACCGATCACCAACCTCTCGTTTGGCTCAGCAAGGCAACCGACCCTACCAATCGTATCCAAAGATGGAAACTCTTTTTAGAGGAGTTCGACTACGAAATCATCTATAAGAAAGGAGCAACTAACTGCAATGCTGACGCTCTATCACGGAATCCGGTGCCGATTGCTCTGCCTGTGTTCCGTGATGACCCCAGTTACCTTCCCCATCAAAAACAACTTCCAGTGGACCCACAGTCTATTGGTGCCCGTCTGAGAAGTCGCCGCCGCGAGGAAGCCGCTCCTCCTATTAATTATGCCGAATTAGACTCTTCTGCCGAGCTCGAAACCTCCTCGGAAGTTCACCCCTCAACCAATATCAACTCCAGGCCCCCTACAAGCATGTTACCAACTCTGGTGGAAGAAACGACTCTCCCTGACGACATCAACCCGGAAAATCCTACAGAAGACGTCTCTGAGGAACCCAGTGTTCTCGGAGATTCGTTCGAGGCCGAATGTACCCCTCTTACCACCGAACAATGCTCTATTATTAGCAACTTGAGCTCTAGCCAAGAAGAAATTCATAAACTCCTGACGTCCCTCCACAACGAACAATCATCGGACGAAGATACCGACTCCGATGAGGAAGCCGACTCCGACTCGTGCATCACACCCACCGCAACATCCGAACCTCTAAACTTTACTCTCCCATCTCCTGATAAAATAAAACCCATAGGACGATCCACGTGGATACCTAGTGATTTCGAAAAACCTGAAGATGACCTTTCTGGCTCCGACGCCGAATCAGATATCACTGTAGTGGATGCCACCCAAAACCAAACCATGCCACCTACTCAATACGATCCATCCCTAGATCCTGGTCTCATCCGTATCGAACCCAATCCTATCTCAGAAAAATTCCCGTCTAGCTCTCCCCCTAACCCTATGCGATGTAACATAGAAACCTTTGATTATGTTCTATGCCATCGTCCTAACAACATTGTCCATCTGATCGCATCTGACTGTTCCTTTCAAGATCCCATTAGCCAAATGCTCATAGAAACTGGAAAGCTCGACCTGAAAACCATAAAGCATCATCCTTTTTCTCCTGGGTCCATCCAGGACTTTTCCTACAAAACCACCAAGATCATCCTAGTCATTACCCATCCTAGCGAATTAATCCCCGCCAGCGACGAAGATATTCTTAATTCTCTGAAAAAGTTAAAGGAATTTGTCCATGAGAATAACGTTACCAAGTTCAGCATCGGTCCGTATAAACTCGGAACCACCCGGCTGACGTCGCATTATTTGAGCTCCGTCTTTTCCCGTGCATTCCACGATGACGATGTCGAAATCACTATCTGCACTGGAGAAGTAGTGACTCCCCCAGTTTAGATGAGAAGACACATCATCCTGGAGTATCATGGAGGCTTAGTTGGAGGTCATAAAGGAGTGACCAAGACCTATCATAGGATTAGGGAACATTATAATTGGCCCGGTCTCCATAAGGACGTCCAGAGCATTATACGTTCCTGCGATAGTTGCCAACGGCAGAAACTGGTTCACGTAAAACCTAAACTGCCAATGCTCATAACTGACACCCCCTGTGCCCCCTTCGATAAAGTAGCCTTAGACACCGTAGGCCCTTTTCCTATTACGCCCTCCGGAAATTTACACGTTCTAACAATGCAGTGTAATTTGACTAAATTTTGCATTGCTGTCGCAATACCTAACATTCGCGCCGCTACCATCGCTGACGCATTTTCGAGGCATTTCGTTGCGCAATTCGGACTTCCGCGTGCCATTCTCACGGATCGAGGCACTGGCTTTTTAGGAAAATTACTCAGAGGCGTAACCTCTCTTTTTAAAATCAAACACTTGACCACCTCCGGTTATCGACCCCAGACCAATGGATCCCTAGAAAGAAGTCATCTAGTGCTCACCGAATACCTAAAACATAATATCAACCAGTATTCGGACTGGGATTTATTCATCCCCTTCGCCATGTTCTCCTATAACACTTCTGTGCATGAAGCTACAGGGTTTACGCCATATGAATTAATTTATGGACGAAAGGCTCAGTCCCCCGTCTCCGCCTATGCGATCGAGGAGTTATTAACTTACGACGCATACGCACAGGAGCTGGCTCAGCAGTTAACCCGGCTTCACGCTTTAGCTCGAGAACGCGAAATCCAAGCAAAAGGAAAATCTAAGGATTATTATGACCGGAACGCCGCTGTTGTCTCCTATTCTCCTGGAGACTTGGTCTATGTCCTACGAGAACCTAGAAAACATAAACTAGACTCCCAGTATATAGGGCCATATATCATAGATTCGATCAACGATAAGCACAACGCTATCCTCATCACTGACTCTGGAATTCCCATCACTAAACATTTGGACAAATTAAAACCTGCCCCTACACCCACCTCTACTAACCACGAAATCTAATGCATGTACTACTTTCTCTTTATAGAACGACTCCTGCAGCATTATTAGCATTTACTGAGCTACTCCTGGTTGGGAATAGTGTTTACTAGCGACTCTTGCAGCATAATTATTGTTTACTCGATTACCAACTTACTAGCGATTAGTGTCGAGATTCTTCAACCTCCCTAAATCTACTTCACCTCCACATTCGGTCTATCTGGACCAACCAACTCGAGCCTTTAAGGGACGACACGGCCCAAAGACCACCAAAGGAAACTGCTGAGGAACTCTGGGCTATCTATATGTATATGTATAGATATATATATGTTAAGAGTACAGTTTGAGGACAATTTTTAGTATAATGTGTATTCTATGAGGACATTTGTATACTTTGAGGACGGTCCTCAAAAACTATGCTTATAATATGAGTATATATAGAGGATTAACTAACCTTTATAATTTCTATATACATTGAGCACCGTCCCCAAAGTATACGCACTAATGAAACTAGTTTAGTGAGGACGGTCCACAAAATATATATAAGTTTAAAGTATACTTTAAGCACACATATATTTAACTATACTATTACAAAATAAAGCTATAAAACAGGATCCGGCAGAATTTTAAGAGGATCAAAAATATCAAAAACTAATATTTTAGAAAATTATCAGAAGCATAAAGTCAGAAATTTTTTAATCTGCTCGATGAGCTCTATAAAACACTCTGTTGAACCAAATCAGTACCTCTATACCTTTGGACGATAAAAGCTGGAAACATGAAAATCTAGGATTCGCCCATTTTACCTACTTTGATACCATATTCGTTTAGAGCATTGACAAACTAACAGATCTATACGTTGTAGCATTACGGTTGGTAGCTTCTATAAAACTTTGCAGATTTGTCAAATTTTATCATTTTTCGTCCATGGTCAAAATTACCTCTGAATAGACGCTGCTGATGGATATATCAGCTAAACCGTACCAAATATCAATATTATCCATAGGACCTTTTTTAATCAGCTCGACGAGATCTACAAAATATTCCTTTCTACCAAATCAGTATCTCCAACCCTTTCGACGGTAATAAGCTGGAAACATGAAAATCCAGGACTCGTCAATTTTAACCATTTTGATACCATATTCGTTTAGAGCATTCAAAAACATGAAAGTGCATAGGTTGTAGCACTATGGTGGGTAGCTTCCAAAAAAATTTGCAAATTTTTATAAATTTCATCATGTTTCGTCCATGGTTGAAATTACCTCTGAATAGACGCTGCAGATGGATATATCAGCCAAACCGTACCAGCTATCTATATTATCCATAGGACATTCTTTAATCAGCTCGAAGAGATGTACAAAACACTCCTTTCTACCAAATCAGTATCTCCAACCCTTTTGACGGTAATAAGCTGGAAACATGAAAATCCAGGATTCGTCAATTTTAACCATTTTGATACCATATTCGTTTAGAGCATTCAAAAATAAGAAGATGCATAAGTTGTAGCACTATGGTGGGTAGCTTCCAAAAAAATTTGAAAATTTTTTCAAATTTTATCATTTTTCGTCCACGTTTGAAATTACCTCTCTATAGACGCTGCAGATGGATTTATTAGCCAAATCGTACCAGATATCGATATTGTCCAAAGGACCTTTTTTAATCAGCTCGACGAGTTCTTCAAAACACTCCTTTGTACCAAGTCAGTATCTCCAACCCTTTTGACGGTAAGAAGATGGAAACATGAAAATCCAGGTGTCGTCAATTTTAACCATTTTGATACCATATTCGTTTAGAGCATTCAAAAACAAGAAGATGCATAGGTTGTAGCACTATAGTGGGTAGCTTCCATAATAATTTGCAAATTTTTACAAATTTCATCATGTTTCGTCCATGGTCGAATTACCTCTGAATAGACGCTGCAGATGGATATATCAGCAAAACCGTACCAGATATCGATATTATCCATAGGACCTTTTTTAATCAGCTCGACGAGATCTACAAAACACTCCTTTCTACCAAATCAGTATCTCCAACCCTTTTGACGGTAATAAGCTGGAAACATGAAAATCCAGGATTCGTCAATTTAAACCATTTTGATACCCTATTCGTTTAGAGCATTCAAAAACAAGAAGATGCATAGGTTGTAGCACTATGGTAGGTAGCTTCCATAAAAAATTGCAAATTTTTTCAAATTTTATCATGTTTCGTCCATGGTTGAAATTACCTCTGAATAGACGCTGCAGATGGATATATCAGCAAAACCGTACCAGATATCGATATTGTCCATAGGACCTTTTTTAATCAGCTCGAAGAGATGTACAAAACACTCCTTTCTACCAAATCAGTATCTCCAACCCTTTTGACGTTAATAAGCTGGAAACATGAAAATCCAGGATTCGTCAATTTTAACCATTTTGATACCATATTTGTTTAGAGCATTCAAAAACATGAAGGTGCATAGGTTGTAGCACTATGGTGGGTAGCTTCCAAAAAAATTTGCAAATTTTTTCAAATTTTATCATTTTTCGTCCATGGTTAAAATTACCTCTGAATAGACGCTGCAGATGGATATATCAGCCAAACCGTACCAGCTATCAATATTATCCATAGGACATATTTTAATCAGCTCAACGAGATGTACAAAACACTCCTTTCTAACAAATCAGTATCTCCAACCCTTTTGACGGTAATAAGCTGGAAACATGAAAATCCAGGTGTCGTCAATTTTAACCATTTTGATACCATATTCGTTTAGAGCATTCAAAAACAAGAAGATGCATAGGTTGTAGCACTATAGTGGGTAGCTTCCATAATAATTTGCAAATTTTTATAAATTTCATCATGTTTCGTCCATGGTCGAAATTACCTCTGAATAGACGCTGCAGATGGATATATCAGCAAAACCGTACCAGATATCGATATTGTCCATAGGACCTTTTTTAATCAGCTCGACGAGATCTACAAAACACTCCTTTCTACCAAATCAGTATCTCCAACCCTTTTGACGGTAATAAGCTGAAAAACATGAAAATCCAGGATTCGTCAATTTTAACCATTTTGATACCATATTCGTTTAGAGCATTCAAAAACAAGAAGATGCATAGGTTGTAGCACTATGGTAGGTAGCTTCCATAAAAATTTGCAAATTTTTTCAAATTTTATCATTTTTCGTCCATGGTCAAAATTACCTCTGAATAGACGCTGCAGATAGATATATCAGCCAAACCGTACCAGCTATCAATATTATCCATAGGACCTTTTTTAATCAGCTCGAAGAGATGTACAAAACACTCCTTTCTACCAAATCAGTATCTCCAACCCTTTTGACGGTAATAAGCTGGAAACATGAAAATCCAGGATTCGTCAATTTTAACCATTTTGATACCATATTCGTTTAGAGCATTCAAAAACATCAAGGTGCATAGGTTGTAGCACTATGGTGGGTAGCTTCCAAAAAAATTTGCAAATTTTTTCAAATTTTATCATTTTTCGTCCATGGTCAAAATTACCTCTGAATAGACGCTGCAGATGGATATATCAGCCAAACCGTACCAGCTATCAATATTATCCATAGGACATATTTTAATCAGCTCGACGAGATGTACAAAACACTCCTTTCTAACAAATCAGTATCTCCAACCCTTTTGACAGTAATAAGCTGGAAACATGAAAATCCAGGATTCGTCAATTTTAACCATTTTGATACCATATTCGTTTATAGCATTCAAAAACAAGAAGATGCATAGGTTGTAGCACTATGGTAGGTAGCTTCCATAAAAATTTGCAAATTTTTTCAAATTTTATCATTTTTCGTCCATGGTCAAAATTACCTCCGAATAGACGCTGCAGATGGATATATCAGCCAAACCGTACCAGCTATCAATATTATCCATAGGACATATTTTAATCAGCTCGACGAGATGTACAAAACACTCCTTTCTAACAGATCAGTATCTCCAACCCTTTTGACGGTAATAAGCTGGAAACATGAAAATCCAGGATTCGTCAATTTTAACCATTTTGATACCATATTCGTTTAGAGCATTCAAAAACAAGAAGATGCATAGGTTGTAGCACTATGGTGGGTAGCTTCCATAATAATTTGCAAATTTTTACAAATTTCATCATGTTTCGTCCATGGTCGAAATTACCTCTGAATAGACGCTGCAGATGGATTTATTATCCAAATCGTACCAGATATCGATATTATGCATAGGACCTTTATAGCGCAGCTCGACGAGATCTACCAAAATTCCATTGCACCTAATCCCTATCTCGACTACTTTCCATGCTAATTAGCTGGAACATGAAATCGATGGTTATGGTAATTGCAACAAATCTGAAGGCATTATTGATAGAGAACTTCGAAACAAAAAAATCCATGCATCATAGCACGTTTGGTTTAGATATACAGTATTTAGTATAGATACAATCAAATTATTCTAAAATATTGCGTAATAATAGAAGACATGAGATGTATTATAAGTTTGAAATTGTTTAACTTACTTTGTTACAATAGTATTCTATTTTTTTTTAAATGAAATGAAAAAAAATGATGCTAATTGATAACATACTTAGGTTTTATTGGTTTAATTGTTTTTGCTTTGCTGTTTTGAAAACAATATAGCTGTGGTAAAATAAATTCAAATTTCTTATAATAATTTTAAATAATGAATACAAATTTCTACGTAAATTAAAAATTGTTGGTATTTGTCTGAGCTAATAATATGTACGTAAATTAATTAACGATATAAATATTTAATTTAAAGCAAACAAAATATTCATATGAAAACTAATTAATGATATAAATCTTTTAATTTGTGAAAACAAAATATACGCATATCAATATATTAACGCATAAAGCTTTAAATTAAAATGAATTAACAATATGAACTTTTAAATTTATAAACTGCAAATATAATAGATTTCATAAAATCTATTTATTTGTAGATTTACTTTTGTATAAGTTTGACATCCAAGTTTTAACTTGAGGTGCTTGTCTTTTCTGCAAACAAGAATGTTTTTTAATTACAAGATTGATATCGTTGAGCGAAGGAAATGTTCTGTTTTTTATATAATTTCCAAATTCCTTGTATATTGCGTTTTTTCCTCATCTGTCCATCGTAATCTTTTTATATTCACTATCGGTGATACTGTAAAAAAAAGATATTGAAAGCTAGCATATTAATATAAAATGAGTACATGTAAATATATAGTTATAAGCAATACATACACGAATGTTTTCTTTTACGTGAAGCTTTTTTCTTATGAGAAATAAGTTTCTCATGTGATACTTCAAGGGATGTATTTGTACACGAAGTAGTAATTGATTCGTCAATATTATCTAAAACAGAAACCATATTTTATATACCGAATCTTTTCAAAAAATTTATAAATTATAAATACATAAAATTTATACCCATGGAAGATTCATTTGTTTTATTTAATTGGTTCGATCCAATGATAGTAGCTTCTTTTATTGTATTTGTATCATCTATTTCAGAATCCGAATCATCTTTTTCCATACCAACCCCTTGAGCCATTTCCAAAAGGCGTGACATGATTAAAATTTCCTGTGAAGCAATTGGCTGTCTGTAATGTTGACGATGGATTCTTTCCTCGTGACCCGAAAAATTCGCTAAATCCACCACCTGATTTTCAGAAAGCTCTAGTTCAACACATTTTGTGGCAATATGTTTTCTGAGCTCTGTTCCCCGTAATGATTGAGGACATTCTGCTTTACAATCAACGGAAAATTTTCTCATTAATATGCATGCCCTCAAATATTTAAACCGTTTTCTATAATAACCTGGTATCACAAATAAAAATGGGTTTTTTGCATGCACTTTTGCATCATTACGATATTTTAATAACATAGATATGCAAATTACTTGCATTGAATTAACGAGGACAGATACTGTGCGATTTTTTTTTCCACGTATAACAAATCTTCTGTATTTCTTTACGTGTTCTCTTGCCTCAGGCGTTAATTTTGCAAATGCAGCAGGATCTGTTTTCTCATCTATATATTGATAGTTTTCATAATCTTTTATAAGAATTCGTTCTATTTCACCAGAACGGCGACGATTAAAAATTTGAATGGATGTTAATACTGCCTCTGCTAATGATAACCATGCTTTATACGAAAACTCTATTTTTAATTTTTTATACGCCTCATCTCTTATGTGCTTTAAATGCTCTCGTAATTTTTTTATGTCTTCATTTGAAGGAAGAACAATTTTTTTTCGTCGTTTATTTTGCATTTGGGTCTCTTCAACGGTCTTATTTACATTAATACCAAAATCCTCCTCGAAAAGTTTAAGAAAATTTTCAATATTTTCTTTTGATTTTGAGTCATGATTTTTTATGCATTCGCTAATATAAATATTACCTATTTGTTTAAGAAAAGTACCCATGTTCGATGTAACAGATGGAGCTCTATATGTATTGGTATCATGATTTAATCCTGCAATTATATTAATTGCAGCGACGCAGTCATCGTAGTACACTGGATCGTAAATTGATGCAAAATCTGTGATTTTTTTATTGATTTGTTTTACGGCGTATAGAAACCGTGCAGTTAATCTTAATCGAGCACGAATAAGATCATGTTGGTGTTGTGGCCGATATTTAATACTTAGTTTATTTCCGTAAATAATTAGTAATTTATCGTATCTTAGTAGCAATGTGAATTTATCTTCTCGTAGTACTGGAAAAATAACTTTTCTCATAATTTCACTTGCAACTGCATGTATACGACCTAATGTTGCACGAGCATTTACCATTACACTTCTTTTCTGTTTTTTTGTTGTTGAAATACATCGATCATAGTGATGACGTATTGTAGTTTTCGAGAAAAATCCTTTACACTTTGAGCATGCAGTGTAATCACAAGCCTGCTTTTCTCTCTTTTTATTAGGTCTCCTACATACGATTAATTGACCTTTATTATACTCATCATTAACGTTGTGTAAAAAATCACATTTTCGTCTTAGAATGTCAATTATCTGTTTTCGCTCTTTATTTCCTTTAGGTAACAAAATAAATTTTTGTACTTCCTCTTCGTTTGCATGTTTGTTTTCCAAATGGCGTGATATTTTAGTTTGTTGTGTCTTACAGAAGAAACAAAAGTTTTTTTTACAGCCTGCATTAGTAGAGCGTTTGGCAACAAGCATGTTTAAATCATCACAGGCAGATGATCCAGGTGCATTAGTTGATGAATCTATATCCGTTGATATATTCGACTTCTTTGAATTATTTACGTTTTTTAGAACATTTGAATTTTTATTTTGTTCGAGTTCACTATAGTTAAATGAATCGGATGATATACTCTCATCTGATGGAACATAATCAGGATCAAGTATGTTATTATTAATATTAATGGCTTCATAGGCATCATTAGGAGCTGATATCAGGATTTTATCAAACTCCTGGATGACAGGTGAATCAATTGTCCCCATAATATCATTTTGTATAATAGCACAAGGAGCTATTTCTTTCAACTGATAGTCATGTTCTTGAAAGACAGGAGAAAAAGAATTCTCTTTTTCTTCACTTTCAACTAAAAATGCAAAGAGTTATCATTAAATGCTTACAGGTTATTGGCAAGCAATATTACTTTAAGATATTATTATAACATGCAAATACTACTGCTTATAACATTAAAGTGTAAGTACTAATTCTTTTTAAATTTAAAAGAAAAGTAAAATTACTACCTTGAAAAGCATTGCTGTCTCCGCTTACTTGTTTTAAAATATCCTGCAATACTATAATTGGATAGTTCAGTTGATTCTTATTATAACTACTCATGTTATTCTTTTTTATTCGCTTCAGTACAATCAATAGCACATTGTTCGTTGCTTCTTAATAGAGTAGTAAAACAATTTTGGGTAACGAAGGAAGTATTTACCAGTGCACTGAACAGAAAGATAATAAAATTAGAGTCACATTTCACATAGCTGCTTTCAAAGCATTCTTTTACTATAGTTAAACCAGAAAATTCTATTAATATACATGGATAAAATCTAGTAGATAAATAATTTAGTTGTACATTGTTCATTACCTTTTAATAAAGTGGTAATACAATGTGGGGTAACGAAGAAGGTATTCACTAACGCACTAAACAGAAAAACAATAAAAGTAGAGTCACATTTCATATAGCTGCTTTCAAAGCATTTTTTTACTACATTTATACCAGAAAATACTACTAATTTATATTTCATGACTAAAATCTAATGGCTAAATAATTTAACAAATAAAAGATGTACATGCATATAAATTTTATAAGTTTATACAGTTCAAAATAATGTATGTTAATAAAGCAATTGAAATAATGGAAACCAATTGTGATGGAAAAATAAAATATTTGTGAATGGATCGATATATATAAATTCTTTTTATGAGTAAAACTATTGATACTTTACATTCGTAAGACTTTTCTTGTCAAGTTTATTTTATAATAGTTAAAAAATTAGATTTTTATTTTCAAATATATTTTTATAGATAAAATTTTATTCATTATGTTAAACTTACATGTTTGTAACAATGGACGCCACGCTTTGCACAATATAAATTGTACTACGAGAACCTTCGACAGTTTTTTGTTTAACCGCGGAATATGTTTATGCAGGTTCTCTATTGGATAGAAGTTCAAAATTTAAATTTTGCGCCTTTTTTAAAATTATTATTTGACTGTCCTAAAGCATAAAATATGTACTGTTACATTGAATTTATATGTAATTGTTTATTGAAATTATTCAACTTTTGATTAAAATTAAAATAAACTGAATTATGAATTATACATACCATTTCCATATATAATATTCAAGAATCCAGGAAATTTTATATTTTACCAAACATTTTATATGGTATAGGCGATCATCACTTAAGAATATTAAAAAATGCATTATTAAAATTTGTTAAAAGAAAAAAGGTAGAAAGTGATGAAATTTTGTGTGATCCACTAAATTTCAAATTGATTACTAAAGGTGCTTATACAGTTTCGCGGTTCAATTCGGGCTAACCGCTAAACTCCGGTGTCCACGATATGAAAGAAATAGTTTGAGTCCAGTTCCGATAACTGTTTATCAAATCAATGGTGGCTCTAACGGAAAAGTAACTATTCAAATGGTTTTCGGAACATTTTTTCGGTTCGTGGTCACCGGACTTAATTGATTCAAGCTATCCGCCAACTTTCCGTTACGGTTCCAGCAGTAATAGTATGAGTGAGTTAGATCGCCTGTCCTTTTTCAACTCATATTTTGCGAAGACATCGGAACGCTGTCGGATAGTTTGAATCACTTTTACGATTTAAATCAGTCGCAGTGATACAACTTTTAGGAAAAAATAGCTAGATTGATCACGATCGATCTAATATGAGAAAAGGCTTCTTCTGCAAGCTGAGTTTGCCCCTGTTACTGTTACATACCTGCTCCAATTATTTTATGTGACTAATAATATTATTACAACGCACATGTAGTATTGCTCAATCATCTTACATCAGGCGAGGGGCAGTGGGAATAAGAGGGGCAAGGGATTATCTAGGGAATTCTAGTGGACACCGTCAAATTTTAGTTCGGTTATCCCTTTGACGTCAAAAGAGTTGTCAAAATCTAAATTAACCTGTATTTTGAAAATATACAGAAGAATAAATATTTAAAAAAAAAAATAAGAGGAAAGAAAGAAAGGATTTTAATAATATATGAAGAAAAAATATCAGGTGTGTATTAGTTAATAGGAAACGTTGAAGTAATTGTAAGTTATTAAGAAAATATACTTTGTGGTTTTTATATTTCTGTTACAGGTTAAATGCTGTTTCTGATGAGCTTCAGTTACAGAGAAGAAATATATATAGACCAATAAATAAAAAAGAACTAATTGATAAAGCATTTCTATGTGGACCAGTCATTTCAGTAATTGTGATGTAATATTTAAATAGTAAATTGTGTAAGCGTTTGGTGTATATACACAAAGAAATTTTATTATAAATTAATGATTATATATAATAATGTTTTGATTCCTATTACACAATAAATTAAAGCTATATAGTTCAATTAAAATATTCTTTTTCTTTACTCTTTATCCAAATTCTGTACATATATAGTAATTACATATTCTCGTAGAATCTATCCTTTAAACTAATTAAATTGTAACTATTTGAAATGTGCAAGTCATAACTATTTGCTTCAATGATATTTATTATTCAACGTAAGAGAAATTGCATAGAGCCTCTGCAAATTTCTTATCTATATGTCACATCCTTCCACATTATCTTTTATGACATTTATATGCCTCCTTTACAATATTTTCTTCTAGTCTATAACATATAAAAATAATTTTACAATCATTAATTATTATACGCAGATCTGATGATTATGCTGATCTCTAATTAATTTTATAAATATTGAAATCATTGATAAATCATTGTCTAGTTAAATTTGAAAAATACGCATTTGAATGATGTTATTTAAATTTGGTATCTCTTTTGTGAGATATGTTCTCATAGTACTTGGGAAGATAAAGTTCTTTAAAAGGTATGTGTATACTAATGAGTTCATTTTGCTTTCAGCTTCGAATAGTTTTTCAACTACGTGTTTGGATATACATTTTGAATGTAGAATATACTTATTTTGTTACTCCTATTATAATGTTGACAGATTTGATAGTAAGATATATCAATCATCTGAAAATAATAGAATATATATATGGCGACTAGATAAATTAAGGATTTAGGACAGATAATTCTCAACAACAATTGGGAGTAACAAAATAAATATTGTATATTAGGAATGGATATCCAAATATGTAGTTGGAAAATTATTTGAAGCTACAAACAAGATTAACACAGCAGTATACATGAATGTATTGGAGGACAATATCCTGTCAAATGTAAAGAAAAGATATCATGTAGATGAAGTACCAAACATTATATTTAAGTACAATAATTTAAGTCAAGTGTCTAGATTCTTCAAATTTAATACAGCAATAGTTTACCTATCTTCCTCACATTGATAGAATCAATTAGACAGCAGAATAAGCATACTTCAGCTTATTTGAAAATATCTAGAGAAATATTGGTATATGTTGAAAACTAGAAGAAGAAGAAACAAACAAGGCAAATAAATGTCACACAAGATGTGAAAGAATGTGACAGATCAATAAGAAATTTGAAGAGTCTCTATGCAATTTGTCTCACATGGAATAATACAAATAATTGAAGCAAATAGTTATGACTTACACATTTCAAATAGTTGCAATTTAATTAGTTTAAAGGATAGATTCTACGAGAATATGTAATTACTATATGTATGTATAGTATTTGGATAAGGAAGAAAGAAAAATAGTATTTTAATTGAACTAGCTTTAATTTATACTAATAGGAATCAATACATTATTATATATAATTATTAATTTATAATAAAATTTATTTGCTTATATACACCAAACGCTTTCACAATCACTATTATAACATAATTACACCATAATTATTGAAATGACTGGTCCACACAGAAATGCTTCATAAATTACTCCGTTTTTATTCATTGGTCTATATATATTCCTTTGCTGTAATTTAAACTCATCAGAAACAGCATTTAACCTGTAACAGATATAAAAAACCACAAAGTATATTTTCTTAATAATTTACAATTACTTTAACATTTCCCATTAAATAATACTCATCTGATATTTTTTGTTTATATATTTATTAAAATCCTTTCTTTCTTTCCTTTTATTCGTTTTTTAAAAATATTTATCTTTCTGGATTTCTTCAAAATACAGGTTAATTTAGCTTTTGACAGCTCTTGACGTCAAAGGGATAGCCGATCTAAAATTTGACGGTGTCCACTAGAATTCCCTAGATAACCCCTTGCCCCTCTTATCACCACTGCCCCTCGCCTGATGCAAGATTATTGAGCAATAAGTGTACCAAAACCTATAAGGTAAAATTTTACCATGTAGGATTGCCAATTTTTCGAAAATACATATGCTGATTGGCTAATTCACAGCAAATTGGCAATCCTACATGGTAAAATTTTAGCTTACAGGTTTTGGTCGGACTCACTCTAAGGCCTGAATTTATAAATGTAACTTAAGCTTAGCAGTTAGCACCAGTTAGCACGGTCTTAACTAGATCAATTGTCTCACTTTAACCTTCAATACAGTGCTAAGTTCGGTCTTTGTCTTAAGTAATTTTTAAGCTAAAATTCGAGCCTAAGCTTATCATTGTATTGAAGGTTAAGATGAGGCAATTTAATTTTTCTAAACCGTGCAAAGCTTAAGTTCTGTTTTAAGATACGAATCTACACGTGCATGAACATGATTACAGTTCCCGCAATTGCTGTAGCCAGCTGTTGCTCCCAGTAGCTCCTATACTGGAAATAAATGCTAATAAATTCTTAAAAATATGGCATTGACAGATTGATATATTTGTGTTAGTGATATATGTCAGATAAGTGAAAATTAAATTGTTTATATACCATAAAAGATATATTGCTTTGTATCATATTTATTGCAGGTTACTGTTAAATTGACGATGAACTCCTTATGTATCTTGTTACAAAGAATGTAACCGCAATTAAATAAGTATATTATCTCAATGCAACTAATGTGAGGAATATAACATCTGCATACCATGTAACAGAGAATGCGCAGTATTAATAAAGTTCAAATCATTATGTGTTAAAATTGTACAATACTGTACATTTAAACCTTATTGATTTGGCAATATATATCTTCTACAGCGAAGTCAAAAAAGCAACCAAAATCTATATAGGAGTTTCTTAGATAGTGATAATATTACATTTTAATCTGCAATTTAATTTATATAGAAATAATATAACTTGTGTGTCTGATAATTTGGGTAAAAGTTATTGCAATAGGAAGCTGTAGTAAAACCATGTGCTTAGCTGAACGTGATATTATTTATTTTATTTTATATTTAAATACAAACATCATGAACATTTAACGGAGACTGCAAACACATGCTAGGAACATACTATTATTTATATCCGGATATATTGTAAAGGAATTTGTGAAAAATGGTAATGATTCTACTAAAGTAAGAATTAAAACATGAGAAAGCATCATCAGTGCTGTAATAATTGGGAACAACATAGACTTCTACAGAATTCTGTTTAGTAAGAAAAATGAGCATTTATTTTTGTATTATACTATAATTTATATCTACTAACAGAATCTATTATGTTATTTAGTACTGTATATCCTGTGTATACCTTATGTACATTAATTGTTGAAGCACTTTACTAACATCCTGTATACTCTATTATGGAGGATATAATGAAATACATATTAAATAAGCGGCATTACACATTATATTTATTTTTTGAAATGGCAAGAATTAATATATCTCACCATAATATTCAATAGATTTTAGCTAATGATTATTTTAATCTACCTATTACTCGTTAGGATTTGCAAACTACCTAATAGGGATGAAAAGTAATTAGGGTTACTACATTTGGAAGAATACACATGTAATTCGAATTTAAAACACTTGTTTAAATAATACAAACACATTGCACGCAAGACTTTCAACATAAATTTCTGTAATAAAGATAGTAAATCAAATTGAAGATACTAAACAGCCTTGTGTCAATTTATTATATTATTATGTAGATCTCCCTAAATGACATCTGTGCGTAGGGTATGTATTTATAAGTTAAAAAATATAGAAAAAATAAATTGCTTTAACGTTAGAAACTAGAAAACCTGAAATTGGAACAAACTAATATTTAATGTTAAAAATTGTGTTATTATTTTAATTTATAAGTTAAATATGTACACAACCTTTGCATATATAGTAGTATTTAAAAAGATCCACATAACAATAAAAGTGATAATTTGCAAATGTTCTGTAGTACCTTCAAAATGATCAGTTAAAATTATTATAGTAAATGGTGGTGAAGGCTTTGCAGAATAAGTTAAAAGATTTGAACCATAGTTTTAAACATGAATTATATGTAATCTTCTAAACGAGGGAATACTAATTCTATTTCATTTCCGTTGGGTAAATTACGAAATCCAACAAATTATATTAAACTTAAAATAACTATTAGCTAAAATGAATTAAATCGTATAGTGATAAATATTAGTACTTGGCATTTTAGAAAATAAATGCAGTGTGTAATTCCTTATTCCATGAGTAGTTTGCATCAAAAGGGATCGAAAGAATATTTTAAGTGGACCAAGAAAGTATATCCTAGGGCCGTGTAACGGAGCAATTCAGGCAAGCCTCATGTACAACATAGGGAGTAAAAATCTGAACATGGAAATTTGGGTTGGCAGCAGTGATTATTAGGTTTAATGACGTCATTTTTCATAGAATCAGATTTTTGCCAAATGGGTAGTACACGAGACTTCTGACAGGTCCATTAGTTTACATTAATATCTTTTTAACAATGTTAAATGCGAAGCATGTGTTAACAATTGGTGAAGTAATGTATTTAATAATTATCACTACGATTTGTAGCTGACAAAATGTAATGAAATGTTATTACTGAATAAAATAAATTAAACCTTGATTTTGAGTGTTTTTAATTAAATTAAAACTGTAGATATTGTTATGTTAACATGTAAAAAAAATGGAAATTGCCGGTTTTGTATAAGAATTATATAGGGCAGTGCTTTATAATTAATTTTGAAGTGGTATGATAAATGAAAAAAAGTTTAATTTGTTGAAAGTGAATTTTATTAAACTTTTAAAGGTGTTATATAATTTAAAATTATCTTTTAATTAATATAAATATTTGTATTTCTATAGCGCGATAATTCCATAAAGGTATCGTTTCCTGGTTTCATGAAGATTTATTGGTGTAAAGGACCACAATGGTATTACGTCAGTCAAAAGAACTGGCCAAAAACTAGGAATAGAAAAAGTACAGCTTTGTAGTCGTATTAGATATAAAAATTATATATTGAGACCAATAATGAATATTTTATTGTGTAGGCCTTCAATTAAAAATCAAAAGGGCCACCAATAAACTCGCTACATCCTTGAACCTGTCAAAAGTCTCGTGTATACTAACCATTTGGCAAAAATCTGATTCTACAAAAAATGACGTCATCTAGCATTTCAATCACTGCTGCCAACCCAAATTTCCATGTTCAGATTTTTACTCGCTATGTTGTACATGAGGCTTGCCTGACTTGCTCCGTTACACCGGCCCCTAGGGCCGGTGTCAGATGGAAATTTTGTGCAACATAATAAAACCTCAAATGAGCGTCCCGAAATTTAGGTTGGCACCAGTGCGGATGTGAGGCTAAAACGGAAACAGGGTATGTCACGTGGTACATTAAAGGGTACGGGCTCAGGTAGGAAAATTTATCGAGTTTAATTATTATGCTAATAGTTATAATAAAACAAGTACAAAAGCCATCGTGACATTCAATAGGATGAGCCAGAAGAGCTGAATGAAGAGTTGAATCATTAGTCAATAATAAATAAAAGGTTAGCAGTAGTGGTAGCTAGGGGGTTCCTGTGACACGGTGGTGAGGGGAGTGCGGGTGTGCGGGGGGAAGTGTCTTGGGTTCCTGTGACACGGTGGTGAGGGGAGTGCGGGTGTGCGGGGGGAAGTGTCTTGGGTTCCTGTGACATGGTGGTGAGGGGGGTGCGGGTGTGAGGGGGGAAGTGTCTTAAGAGAGCTGGGGTATATTGGGAGATGAGGGGGGTGAGGGTGTGCGGGGGAAGTGTCTTCTTAAGAGCTAGGGTTAATTGGGTGGTGAGGAGGGTGCGGGTGTGCGGAGGAAATGCTTTGGTTATGGGGAGTGAGAGAGAGAGAGATCCCTCTCACCCTCTCTTTCTCTCTTAGAGTCTCTCACCCCTCTCCCATCAGCCTAGGGCCCGGATGGTTAATTATCCTACGGGTCCACTAGTTCTCTAAGGCTTACCCCCTCTCCCATGTCACTAGGGTCCGGATGGTTAGTTATCCTACGGGTCCACTAGTTCCCTAAGGGTTACCCCTCTCCCATCACCCTAGGGCCCGGATGGTTAGTTATCCTGACAGTTACCCAGATAACTTTTTTTTGTATTTTAGTTAGTGGAGGAAAAAGTTCCAATTTTCTCCACTAGGTGGCGATCACGAAAATTACGGGGAACAGCTACACCGCTAGGGGGGTCCTCAGCATCTTACGGACTGCCATTTTTTTTCTTAGACCTGCCCTCGGAGGCTCTTTTCTCCCCCCACATACTTATCTTAGACCCTCCCACTATTTTCCTACTATAGACCCGCCATTTAACTTGATTTCACATTTTTCCTTAAACAATGAGCACTAGGTAGATTTTTTTCTTTTATGAGTTAGTAACAATTATAAAGTGCTTTTTTCATTTTTTTCTTTTTTCTTTTTTCTTTTACGGATTAAATTAAGGGAAATAGGAGTAGGGGAAAAGAAAGAGACTATTAAATAACATTTATCATATAATTAAAAACGAACATGAAACTTATATAAAAAACTAATACAATTGAAACTTATATAAAAACGAATATACAATAATATTTAGCCCATTCAGCTAATAACAGCTTCTGAAACATAAAAAAATTTATTAATATCAAGTAAATTGCGAACTTAATTTTTAATATTTACCTTTTATTTGTTTCCGCACCCACTTTGCGAAAACATCTACCTCCTGTTTCACACAGTGGATAGGCTTTTGTGTTTTTCGCGTAATTTTAATTTTATGCAGCTCACAAGGAATAATGTCTGTTTTTATATATTCAATTAAGCAATCGAATTTTGGACAATTAAAATTTTCTAAATTGACATTATTAATATTCATTATATTTAATAAGTCACGTTCGAAGTGTCCACCTTTATATGCAACCACTGGTTGCACACTGTCACATTCAATGATTTTTAGAAAATCATATATTTCATTTTGTGAATATCTTTCATTTCCCGTATTTCCATATGCAATTCCGTGCACATTATTAAACACAAAAGATGCAGTTTTCCGGTCAGCAATACTTAAAGTGTTCATTGATCCACAAACTTTAAACGCACCATAATGTGTTAAGTTAGAGTATATATTTTTAATAGCCACTTCTTTGTACACTATCTTCTTATTAACGATAAATCCATCCACATCTATTATGTGCGTGATATCTCTTAAATGATGCATAATGTCAGAGTACCTGAAGATTCTGTGACTAAAACTGAGCTGAAGATTCTGTGGCTTAAACTGAACTGAAGACTACCCTACACGCTTCTCAAGATTTTTTAAATGCTGTAAGGGATGTGAAAAATTTGATCTGTGGTGGGAGGTGACTAACCAGACACTCTTAGATACACCATTGGTCCAAAGAGTGAATAGTTAAGGATAGTGGGAGAATTGAAATACTTGGTTTGAAGAGAAGGGGAAAACTTTAGAGAAACAAAAAAAGAATATATTTAAAATAACGGCAAAGTGTAATAAATTTAGTATTAAAAACGCTAACATGATGATCCCAACGTTCGTCGATTTTCAAGGATTCCATTTAATGGATAAGACATTTATAGTTAAAGAATTTGCAGTTTTACAAGAACTAAAAGTGCATCATATTTTATTTTCACCCCCCTTTCCACATACTTGGTTAAGTGAAGAGGAGAGAAAGAAAACAGAGTAAGTATATTTTATAAAAAACAACGAATTATTATTTTCAATGAATAAGGAATTTCTTTTTCAGTTCAATCTTTTTCAATCATCATGGCTTAAATTGGATGGATGGTTTTTCACCATATTATAAATATAAAGATATTATAAAAAAATATGTATATGAGGATACGGTTTTTGTAAAAGGGGTGGAAAAGTTAAATTGGTTAAAGAGTATTTGTGATTTAGAAATTAGTAATGTAGATGAATATGTGTGGGGAAATTATAATTTAGAAGATGGTTTATATAATTCACAACTTCCTATTTGCATGAATCATGAAGGTATATGCGCACTGAGAAATGTATATTATATGAAATATATGTATGAATCAAAAATCTAGAATATATGTATATTTTAAACTTGAATGCATTCTTTTTACTTCAACGCGAAACCTGATCCGTAAAGTATTTATGTTACTGAAGTGTCTCGGAGACTGATTATTTGAAGGGTTCTCCATCTAAGATTTTTCATTAGTTTCACGCTGATCATTTAAACGGAAAGAAGTACGATGTCGCTTCTAAATAGAGTTTTAAGTAGCCAGGATGAATATCGTGAGTGGGTACGTGATTGTCGCGATTACATTAAAAAATTGAGAGTTGCTAGCCGCAATGCACGTATAGGAGCAAGGCAGAAAATATTTACGGAAATTGCTCAGATACAGTGTCGATTAATCAGAGCAGCAAGAGAAAAAAGTTATTCTTCAAATCACGCTCTTAAGAATCCCGATTTAAGAACTCAGCATGATTATCGCGAGTGGGTTTGCAAGTGTCGTGATTATATTCGAGATTTGAGAGAATCCAACCGGAATGCAACTCCAGATGCTATACAGAAAAATCTTGCAGAAATAAAATGTATTCGAAAGTTACTTCTCCATGCGGCGAAAAATAAAAATTCAATTGGAGCGGGCATTAATGCGGAAAAGCTTATTTGGAAAGATCTTGATTCATCATTTAAAAGTCGAATGTGTAGTGGTATGATAGTAAACACTAATTATATCGAACCACATGAATTTCTATTGGCAGCATCAGAAATGCTGCAATCCTACATGAACAAAGTATTCAGTAAAGTAAGCGCTGTTAAGATAAATATGGTATTCAACGGACAATTTATTTGCAAGGAAATTAGTGATATCAAACATATTTCCACAAAAAATGTGATTTTATTCAAGACTGATACTTTTAGTGATTGGTATAAAACAAACGTCATAGATAAAATTTTAACAAAATTAGGTGAATTTCAAGAGCGTGATAGTGGGTGGGCTTTGGAAAAAATATTAAATTTAAATGTGAATATTAATCACTATAATCCACTACATGCAGGCTGTGGAATCGACCTTCCAAAATATATTAAGAACAAACATGCAGTGATAAACATACAGAGTGATGATAATACATGTTTTGCATGGGCTGTAACGGCTGCACTCTATCCGACTATTTCAACTAAAAACCCACAACGACAATCTTCATACCCCCATTTTAAATCTGTTTTCAACGTCAGAAGTATAACATTTCCAACCACATTAAGGCAGATACCTAAATTTGAAGAAGATAATGATGTGTCGATTAATGTTTTCACCATGGTGGATGAGCAAGAAGGGCAGGAGAATAAAATTATTGCACCTCTTCAACTCACAAAATGTGAGAAATCGAGACATGCGAATCTTCTTCTTCTCGAACATCAAGGTGCAGCACATTTTTTATGTATCACGAATCTTTCTCGC
This sequence comes from Prorops nasuta, assembly GCF_024137725.1. Classification (NCBI taxonomy): domain Eukaryota; kingdom Metazoa; phylum Arthropoda; class Insecta; order Hymenoptera; family Bethylidae; genus Prorops; species Prorops nasuta. The sequence goes on along the minus strand of NW_027116821.1, from coordinate 556,277 downwards.
TTGCTAAAGAAACAACTGACTCGAAAAAAACAATCTCATCTTATTTGTAATCGGTATGTTATACTGTTTATATTTTAATATAATTTTATTTAATGTTTATATACTAATATGATTTTTCTCTTAGATGTTTACACTATTTCTTCAATGAGGATAAACTTCAATCTCATAAACGTGATTGCAGTCAGCTCAATATAAACGTCCGTATACTGCTACCTGAAGAGGACCGTTGGGTGTCCTTTAAAAATGACAAGAACAATGAGAGGACCCCATTCGTCGTATATGCAGACATTGAATGTTTATTAGAGAAAGTGAATGAAACGAGCGGTAATAGTAGTATTTATCAAAAACATTTACCCTTTAGTGTAGGATATTATTTTAAAAGCGTTCGTGATTCATCGCTCTCAACCTATAAATCATATCGTGGACTCGAGTGTATAGAATGGTTTGTGCGAGAACTCGATAAAATTGCTAGCATAGCGAGCGAAAAACTAAAGACTGTAGTGCCTATGAGAACGCTAAGTATTAGCGAAAATTTTCGTCATAACAATGATCCTGACTGTCATATATGTAAAAAGCCATTTCTTCCAAATCAAATACGTGTTCGCGATCATGATCATTTAACAGGTAAATATAGAGGACCCTCTCACAACAATTGTAATTTAAACTATAAAGATTCGCACGTTATTCCAGTAATTTTTCATAATTTATCTAATTACGATGCACATTTCATCTTCAATGCGATCGCAAACATGTATGAGGGTTCAGTATACCTGCTACCTGTACATAAGGAAAAGTATATTTCATTTACAAAATACATACGGAAATATAATATTCAGCTCAGATTTATTGATTCATTTAAATTTCTTGCATCAAGTTTAGACAAATTGAGCTCATACTTGGAGAGATCTCAATTGCAAAACTTAGAGTCAGAATTTTCGAATTTAAATACGGAACAATTTAATCTACTAACAAGAAAAGGTATTTTTCCTTATGATTACGTAGATAATCAGAATCGTCTGGAAGAAAATGCTTTACCGCCTCGCAAGTTATTCTATAACAAATTAACTGACAGTGATATTAGTGAAGAGGCATATAATCATGCTAAGGAGGTATGGATCAATTTTCAAATACAAACACTTGGGGAGTACAGCGATCTCTATTTAAAAACTGACGTATTATTACTGACAGACGTTTTTGAAAATTTTCGTGATAGCTGCATGGAAAATTATAATTTGGATCCTGCACATTATTTTACACTCCCAGGCTTCACTTGGGATGCAATGCTTAAATATACTAGAATAAAATTGGAACTTTTCACTGATGTTGAAATGTTGCTTTTCGTAGAACGCGGAATACGTGGTGGTTTGAGTCAGTGCTCTCACCGCTATGAAAAAGCAAACAATCGGTATATGAATGATTATGACTCAACAAAACCAAGCAAATATTTAATGTACTATGATGTAAATAATCTATACGGATGGGCAATGTGTCAAGCTCTACCTACTCATGGATTTCGCTGGATTGAAGATACTAACAACTTTGATATCTCTAGCATACCTATAGATTCATCTGAGGGTTTTATTTTAGAGGTAGACTTGGAGTATCCAAGCGTACTTCATGATAATCACTCTGACTTGCCATTTTGTCCGGTACGTGAGGCTCCGCCCGGAGCACGACAGAAGAAGCTACTTGCAACTGTCGAAAATAAGGAGCGTTATGTTATACATTATCGGGCTTTACAACAATGTATTCGTCATGGAATGGTACTGAAACGTATCCATCGCGGATTAAGATTCCAGCAATCTGCCTGGCTAAACAAATATATAGACTTAAACACACGTTTGCGAGCTGCATCTAAAAATGAGTTTGAGAAAAATCTTTTCAAACTAATGAACAATGCAGTGTTCGGTAAGACGATGGAAAATGTAAGAAATAGAGTTGATGTGAGGCTAGTTAGTAAGTGGGAAGGAAGATATGGAGCAGAAGCATTGATATCCCAACCAAATTTTCACAGTAGCGCCATATTCAACGAAAATTTGGTTGCGGTAGAATTAAAAAAATTAACGGCGAAATTTGATAAACCTATATATGTAGGTATGAGTATTCTAGATATTTCAAAAACATGTTTATACGAATTCCATTATGAATATATGCTTCCAACGTTTGGTAGTAAATGTAGAGCATTGTATACCGATACAGATAGTTTGATATACAGTATCGAATGCGATGACATTTACACGATCATGAGAGAAAATCTTTCAAGATTCGATACTAGTGATTATTCGCCTAATAACCAGTATAATTTACCTCTAGTAAATAAAAAAGTGCCTGGTTTGATGAAAGATGAGAATAACGGGAGAATTATGACTGAGTTTATTGGGCTGAGATCGAAAATGTATACATTTAAAATACAAGATAAAATTTTTAAAAAAGCTAAGGGCGTTAAGAGTTGCGTTATCGCTAGAAAAATAACGTTTGAAGATTATAGAGACTGCTTACAAAATTTTACTGTTCATATCCATAATCAAAATTTAATTCGTTCAAAATTGCATAATGTTTATTCAATTGTACAGCAAAAAATTTCTCTCAGTCCACATGATGATAAGCGCTATATTGTACAAGGTACTGTATCAACTCTACCATGGGGTCATTATAGGATAAATGAAATAGAATTAAGTGAAGTAGATTTAAATGAAGATTAAATAATTGCTTCTTTATTAATAAATTGTATGTTACAAAATATTGTTTTTATTTATCCATGAATTATGTGTATTATTGAATCCTAACCACTTTACAAAGACTTTGTCCCCCTTCTTACGTAATACCTTCTCAACTAGATATACATTAGGATTAGCAGTTTTTAAAAGTTCATGTTCGTAGAATCCACCATATATATCTGTACCACTAGAATCCCTTAGTAAATATGTAACAGGATTTGTTTTCTGCACTTTTATAATTTCAAATATTTCAGTTGTCCAATTTGGTGTGTAGCCTTTTGCAAATACATTCTTATATTTACTGATTCGTACAAAATCACCGACTTTGAACTTGGCACGACCAACGATCTTTATATTACTGAATACTGTTGCTAAGAGCTTATTAGCATGTTCAGGTTTCACATCGGCTGGACGCATTCCTATAGTACGATGTTTTCTTGAATTGTATTTGTCAACCAGTTGTTGTAGCATAGCTCTCCACTTGTAATTTCCATTCAACGTAAATCCTTTCCACATTTCTGTCTTCAACGTTCGATTCCAACGCTCGACTATGGTTGCTTTCAATACACTGTATGTTGAGTAATGATTTATTCCATGCTTTTTCATAAGCGATTGGAAATCACTATTATAAAATTCCTTGCCATCGTCGGTCTGTAGATTTTTCGGACATCTCCCACTCTTCAGGATTTTCAGCAATGCAGCTGTCACTTCCTTGCCTGACTTGGTTTTCAGGGCTATTGCCCAGCCATATTTCGACAATGCATCAATAACTGTGAGAATGTAGTGGTAGCCTGCGTCTGCATAGTTTCTCATGTCTACCAGGTCTGCTTGCCAGAGGTCATCGAAGCCTCGTATTATTACCCGTCTACGTAAAAAGTTCCGTCTGGCAGGCACATGCAACTCTTCTACCAATTGCTTCTTCTCCTCACTACTCATAATTATTCCACTACGTGTTATGTTTACAGCAGGTCATCAAGCACTGGCGGTAGTATAAGTTTCTTCAAGGCATAATTTATATCGTCTTCTCTATTCTTCTCATTTGCAAAATCTTTTTTTGCCAGCTGATTAGAGAAATATTCTACAACAATTTTCAATCCAACAATCATATCATTTCGTAATTCCTTGTCTTTTCGATCCAATTTATAATCATTATGATCGACTTTATCAACCAATTTATCGATTCTTATACCAATTTCATCAATTTCATCGATTTTTTTCATTAGAGTTGTAAATTTTTCCTCAAGAATGTTACATTTTAGGTAATAGTGAGTTAGCTTCTCACTGTATTCAAACAATTCTCTCATTAAGCTATCACGTACAGTCATCGAATTACGTAACAGAGCAGCCATATTCACCGCACTTGTCTCATCCGTAACATCACATTCTAAGTTTGAAATTATTTTCTTCTTGGCATTAAATGCATTCTTTTGTTTATCAAACTTTAACGTATCATTATCAATTTTGTGGAAATAATTTCTCACTTTACCGGTATTGAAACCAGCTCCAAATTTATTTATTGTCATAGTGAAGTAGTACGTGGAACTGAGAAAATCTTGAAACTGCAATCTCTTTTATATAGAATAACGCTTTCTTCTCTTATTTAGATCCTGCCAATTTGTAACTATTATGATCGATTTTATCATTCAATTTTTCGATTCTTTCATCAATTTCGTCGATACGTTTTTTCAACAGATTTGTCATTTTTTCCTCAAGAATTTCACATTTTAATGCATATTCATTCAGCTTCACACTATATTCATACATTTCTTTTGTAAAGCTATCACGCAGTGGTGTCAAATTACTCATCAGAACACTGATATTCACCGCACTTGTCTCATCAGTAACATCAGATCCCAAGTTTGAAATTATTTTCTTCTTGGCATTAAATGCATTCTTATATTTATCAAACTTTAACGTATCATCATCAATTTTGTGAAAATAATTTCTCACTTTACCAGTATTGAAACCAGCTCCAAATTTATTTATTGTCATAGTGAAGTAGTACGTTGAACTGAGAAAATCTTGAAACTGCAATCTCTTTTATAAGATGATACCTTCTTCATGGAGCTCCTCAATTATTGACTGTATCTCATTATGGTGATTCGTATGACCAGCAGCAGATGATGCAATTAATAGTTTTAATCGCTCGACCAGTTCGTTTGGATCGTTCCAATGTACATAGCTCACGGGATTATTATTAACACGCATATATCCCTTGCCTTGTACAAGTTTTGTCTTCGGTGGAAATAATTCACTAATTATTTTCTTCCATTTATGTCCCTTATTCCCACGAAGCTTTCCTGTACTAATGTTATCTGCTCTGTGCACATTAGTTTGAGAAAGAATACTTTTATATGTGTCTAAATCATCTTTAGTATAATCTTCAGGTTCTTTCATGAAGATCAATTCAAATAGACCTTTCGTGCCAGGATAATACTCCTTATCGATAATAATAAAATTACTGTAATCATCAACATTAAAAGCACATTTTGCAAGCCACATTTTATTCGTCACTTTATCTAACTTAACTCCAAAATTACTGTCAATTTTATCCTTAGCATTATTCGTCAACAATTCTATATATTTGGATGCAATTGAACCAGACTTTATCGTACTTCGATTAGCATCTTTTACATCCTCGATGGATGTATGCACAGGTAATTCTATTTGTCTCGCTAAATCTTGCGTGCCATATTCATTATTCTTCTTCACCTCCTCCTCCTCCCCCTCCCCCTCCTCCTCCTCCTCCTCTTCATCATCTTCCAGAGAAAGGTACTGTGTTTCGTGCGACTGTGGATATTCCTGCTCATCATCCGATGAATGACCTTGAACGTTAATTCTGGAGCTGCGTATGAAATCTTTCCGCTGTGGAGTCGATGTGAGATAAGACTTTCTTCGTTTCATCGGAATTATGAAAGATTCCTCGTGTGAGAGAGATCTCTTTATAGGTTCCATTTTCATCTCATGTTTCGGTGCAACGAAAATTGCTTGATTATTTTCGGTGAGCTTCTTTAATGGTTCAACTATTGGTTTAAAAGTTTCATTTAAACTGTCTTCCATCATTACTCTGTCTGATTTGAGTGCGCGATATTTTTGACGAATTACTTCACTTGCCTCAGCAATCTTCTTTAGAAGCTTTTTCTCCTTCATTTTGTAAAGCTATTCTCTATTCAATATATAGACTTGTTCAACGTTCAAGGTTAAACTAACATTTTTGACCATTAACATCACTCTTTAATCACAGCATATTTATTGAAACCCTTTCGATATCGTCCATTTTGCATTGCACTGTCTTTATCAATTACTAAAAATCCATAATCACGCTTCCAACAATTTGAACACAATTCATAAAATTTTTCAAACGCCATATCTGTATTTACATGTTCGTTATATATATGTTTTAGGTTAGTTCCATCTTGTTTAAAAATAATTAAAAAATTTGCATTATCACGTATTAGATGTTTTGGTATCCTTGCATAAGTCTGACAAAGATAAAAGCAATCAATCTTAGAATGTCTACCCATGGAGAAGTAGTCTCTTATATTGTCTTGCTTATCGGTTGCAACATCATCAAATATGAAAATTGAATTTGGTAGTGCTTCAGCTACTTTTATAACCTCACTATTATTAGAAAATTGGAAATAACTAATTTCTTCATTGTCCGATAATAGTCGCTCCAAGTATCGATATTTTGGTTGCTGCAACGATTTTGAATAAACGTATAGGTTTTCAAATCTCACACCCTGAGGGCTTTCTATAAGGCTCAGCAATACATTTGTTTTTCCACAATTTGAAGGGCCACAAACTATACAGCGTATGGTTGATGGGAGTAGAGGTCCGTGACGTCTCATGCATTTATCGGTTATTCGGTAATCTATATTAGAAACACGAATACCGAGCGGCTGCTTTACGAAGTCCATGACTGAAAACTCTGTGGTCATACAACCTATTTATAGGAATGAAATGAATTGTTTGATCAGTTCTCATCATGCCGTTATTAGTGTTAGATGTGTCAAGTTTGGAGGTATTAACCGCTGAGCAGTTTGAATACATACCGAAAATTTTACTTTTAAAGTACTTTCCGCGTAGTATTCAAGAGGTTTGGAATAAATTGCCTGAACATATTCGTGCAGATCCTGAAGTACAACAATATCGCTGGTGTTTTAAACATCATAATCTACCTAATACAGATCACATTGATGGACCGCTCCCTTCAATAAAAGATTGCTGGGCTTGTCAGCAAACTCTGTGTGAGAAACAGAAAGAAAGTTCCACATGGTAAGCTACGGTTGTGGAACTTTTTTCAATAAAATACTGAATAAATTACCGTTCGAAGTACACATACCTGGCTACAATTATTGCGGACCAGGTACTCGACTTCGAGAACGGTTAGCACGTGGTGATCCTGGTATAAATCCTCTAGACGAAGCCTGTCGTGAACACGATATCGCATATTCAATATATAAGGATCTGCCACCACGTCACCAGGCTGATAAAGTTCTTGCACAGCGTGCACGAAAACGTATCACTGCTAGTGACTCATCTTTACGTGAACGAGCAGCTGCAGCAGCAGTCTGGGCATCCATGAATGTAAAACGAAAACTTGGCTTAGGCCTACAAGTGCATGGAAGAAGCATGAAGAAAAGAAAAATTCGTGTACCGAAGAAACGAGGAGGTTTATTGAGGAAAAAGCAATTTACTCAAAAAAAAAAACGGGGGGGTTTATTACCTCTGCTCCCACTGTTGAGTGCAGTGGGCGCATTAGCTGGGGGCGCAGCAGGTATAACAAAAGCTGTAAACGATGCGAAAGCATCCAAGAGACAATTGGAAGAGATACAGCGTCACAATCGTGTAATAGAAGGCAGGCGTGGACATGGTTTATACCTAACCCCTTACGGACGAAGGGGAGAGGGTTTGAAAAGGAGGAAAAAAACCTCGCAAAAAAAAAAAAAATAAGCAACCTCCCGAAATCTGGAGCTACTAGTAATATTCAATTATTACATGCATGTCAGGATATACCACATTTTCGAGGAGTTTTTATGCGCACATCTCTACCGCAAACCGTACTATGCAATGAGTGTGCAATCGTGAATCTTGATGAAGATAAAGGTTCTGGTACACATTGGGTTGCCTACGTTAAACGTAATAATTACGTAAAGTATTTCGACTCCTTTGGAAATTTGAAACCTCCAATTGAACTTTTAGATTATTTTGGTCCTTCTGCTATAATCTACTACAACCACGATCAATATCAATCGTATGATACAAGCATATGCGGTCAGTTGTGTGTCAAGTTTCTACGTGAACAATGTCTTTAACGGTTACGCTGTCTGACCGCGAGTCCATATTAGAGGCAGATTTTTTCCCACCGATCAATCTTCGGGAGGAGCAATATGAACTTGGTCTCGTAGACTTTCAGAGCTTCAATTCAATCGCTAATGTTGATGAGTCGAACAATAAGTTTTACTACGATACTGAAGATCTGACTATACCTACAGGTTGTTATGAATTGAGTGCTATAAATGATCTTTTGCGTACATTGATGCATGAGGCGGATAATGAAGATGTCATTATTCTACGTGCTAATAATAATACGTTGAAAAGTGAAATAAAGTGTAAATATCTGATCGATTTTACAAAACCTAATAATATAGGCTCTTTATTGGGTTTTTCGTCAGATCGAATTATTCAGCCGAACACTCTAGCCGAATCAGACCAGCCCGTAAACATTATAAGGGTGAATATTTTACGAATTGAATGTAATATTACTGCTGGTGCATATACAAACGGCAAACCTCAACATGTTATACATGAATTTTTTCCAAGCGTGCCACCAGGCTATAAAATCTCGGAAACACCGAAAAACGTCATTTACTTGCCAGTCATTGTGAAAGTAATTGACCGTCTTACTTTGCGCATTCTCGATCAGGAAAACCGTCTAGTAAATTTCGGTGGGGAAGAAATTACAATTCGATTACACATTAGAAAATGCTAATTTACAAGAATACTTACAAATCACCGATACCAGATGAGCCTATCATCAGTCCAACAGTTGCTGCAGGAGCAGATACATTGGGTGGGGATTACGTTAGAAGACCGCTAACAAGAAAAAATATAACCTTTCTTCAATCACTGGGTTTCAAGGTCAGAAATAAAAATGGACCTGTTGGACGTAACCGCACAACCTGTGTACGACAATCGCATTACTAAAATGGAAATACATGCTTACAATCCGTATGCAAATGCATCATTGGGAAATAGTGACGAAATTCGAATTCCAATACAACAGCAAGATTTAATTCTTCTACCATGTGAGAGTTACCTATACATAGAGGGAAAATTAATCGAGGGCACTCGTGCTCAGGGTGCAACAGTTCAAGATACAGTGGGACTTGACTGCAATTCCATGGCATTCTTGTTCGATGAAATTCGCTATGAATTGAATGGTATTGAGATTGACCGCAGTAAGAATGTGGGTATTACTAGTTCCATGAAGAATCTCATTTCTCTGACTGGGGAGGAGAGTACGAGTCTACACCATTCAGGATGGTTTCTATCAGATTATAAGTCTACGAAATATTTTAATTTTTGCGTACCACTGAAAATGCTGTTGGGTTTTTGTGAAGACTATAGAAGAGTCATAATAAATGCACGTCATGAGCTCGTTCTCATTCGAGCACGTAATGATACGAATTCGATATATTCTTCAACGAAAATCACCGACTCCAAAATTGATGTTCAAGAAGTGCAATGGAGAATTCCTCATATATCATTGAATGAATACACAAAACTTCAATTTCTACGTATTATCGACCAAAACAAAAGCCTCACCATGGCTTTTCGATCCTGGGAACTCTACGAATACCCGCTTCTACCAGAAACACAGAGGCATACGTGGGCTGTAAAAGCTGCAACACAATTGGAGAAGCCTCGATACGTTATTCTAGCATTTAGAACAAATAAGAAGAATACGCAGCATATGAAGGTGCTTGACTTCGATGATAGTTTTGTTCGTGATATTAAAGTCTATCTTAATTCTGAATTTTATCCGTATGATCGACTTGATACTGATACTGAAAAATCACGATTTTCTGTACTATATGATATGTATGTTAAATTTATCCAATCCTATTATGCTGGAGAAAAACCGTCGAAACCAATGCTTGATTACAACAATTTGTTAGAATATGGCCCTCTCTTTGTCATTGATTGTTCGCATCAAAACGAATCTATTAAATCTGGCACAGTTGACGTTAAAATAGAGATCGATTGTTCTAAAAATATTGCAAGTAATACTACTGCGTATTGTTTAATTATACATGATAAAATTGTTGAATATAACCCGCTTACAAGTATTGTTAGAAATGTAAGTTAATCGTTAATAGTTAGTTATGTAAGTTAATCGCTAATAGTTAGAAATGTATGTTAATCGCTAATAGACTATAGTTAAGCTTATCATTATAATGAAGGAAAAAAATAATAAATAAGATATAATAATCATTTATTTGTGTTTAAATTATTCCTTACAAATGTTTTCTAAATTAATCTTTTGAAATTTGACTAACAATTGCAAATGTCATATTATTGTAATTTCCACCATGATACGTGAATGTTAATATTTGATTTGAAGCTGCATCTTGAAAATTCTTGAATTGTTCTGGTTTTTCCAGTAATGCCATCATCCTCGCAGGCAAGAAGAACCATTCCTTCGTAAGCAGCTTTGCTATTATTCTCTCCCCATATTTGGTTTTAATTTTCGATAATTCAGTTATTCGGTATGACCCCCCAATCTCCAAAGTATTCAGTTTTATAAAAGTTTTTGGTTCTACAGTTGCGAGTTCATTAATCTTAGTTAAATCCATTTCTATAATAATAAAATAATATTAAGAATAGAGAATAACGTAAAAAAGAAAAAATAATTCTTACCTTCTAAAGATTATCTACGACAATTACGTGACAATAAAAAAATATTCTATCTGCAACGTGAAACTGGTACTTTGTACTGCTTGAAGCTTCAATACTGCTATTACACCACAATAAAATATTATGACTGCAGTGTTACAGACTTGAACTTTCGACTGCTTCACGCTTCTAATCGAGACTGAATGAAATTTCCTAATTGCTAGCGTGGGTGACTTTGAATAATATCCTAGGAGGGAATAAGATATACACACTTGGAAATTGAGAGTAGGGGAAGTGTTGCAGGCAAACGAAACTTGGGTGGCTTTGAATAATATCGTAGGAAGGGATAAGATATACACGCTTATTGGAAATTGAGAGTGGAGGGACTGTTGCAGGCGAACGACATTTTTGATGGGTTACTCACTCATGATTGTAGATTTCAAAGAGAATTCATTATTTTAAACCTGTTGATACATGTATTCTTTAGATCAAGTAGTTGTTAATTAAAATAAATAAATCCATTTAATTATATACACGTTCCTTATATAAAGTGACATCAGTCTAGAATATAAACTTTTCATTGTTTAAAAGCAAGTCGTGAGATACACGTTCTTCAGATCAAATAACCGTCATCTAAAACAAATATATTTAATTCAAACGTGTCATAACACGTACTAGATGGTGCAGATAGTCACGTTCCTCAGATAAAGTAATGACAGTTTAAAATATAAACTTTTCATTATTTAGAAACGAGTCGTGAAATATACGTCCATTATTACTTGGGTTGGGAATACTAGCATCTTAAGGACATATCCTGAGTGCAGCTTAAAATTTACGAGCGCATCAATTGCTTTTCGACAATCTTACGTCACACTGTGACTCTGTTTAGCACGTGGGATCATTTGTCTGCTCTGCTTGTGAGAAAAGTCTTGAGAAAAAAATAGCTAGAGGCTGAATGATTTGTCTGGTCTGCTTGAGGGAGGAAAAGTCACGAAAAAATAGCTAGAGACTGGTTTAGAGGGTAAAATATGGTCAGAAAGTATCGAGCGCATCAATGGCTTCTTGACAATCTTACTTCACAACTGTGACTCTGTTTAGCACGTGGGCTCATTTATCTGACCTGTTTGTGAGAAAAGTCTCGAAAAAAAATAGCTAGAGACTGGTTGAGAGGGTAAAATATGGACAGAAGGTATCGGGTCAGTTTTAGAGAGCCCTGGGAAAGCTCATAGGAGGAACATTGGGTGGTCCCTAGAATTTCACTCCCCATTGTTTCGCAAAAGGAAAAATAATGTCTGTTAAATATGTAACATGTAGAGCATGCTTACAGGAAGATGTAATGAATAATCTATTCATTTATAATATGCTTACAGTAATTTTTATTCAATATTCAAAAGATTTAACATATAATACTTTTATTCAATATATATATATATATATATATATATATATATATATATATATATATATATATATATAACTAAAAAGAGTTTTAACATATAATATTTTAAAATATCAAGCTATTCTTCTGCCCTTGCTACCTCCATCGTTGTCTCCTCCTCATCCTCCTCCTCCTCCTGCTCCTCCTCCTCTTCCTGCGGAATTATCCCTGCCTCTATCTCAATCATTCTGATACCTCTCATCAACAGTTGTATACAGCGTGTTACTGTAAAAAATCATCAGATTTTAGAAAAATGTATGATGCAATCTCATTCATAATAACTTACTATTTTCATACTCCATTCCATGCGTCTCGATTGTTTCTTCATTTACCGCTTGTGATAAATTTTGCATAATTTCATCTATTATTCTTGTAATTATATGAATTACTGGAGAATTCTGTCTATACGCTAAATTAATAATCACTTGATACTGCATATTTTTTCACTTTATATTTATCGACAGCTTGTATAAGAAAAAAGGAATCTGTACCCAAGGTTCAAAAAAGGTATAATGTGAAATTAAAAGAAGGACCCAAGGAGGAAAATAGTAGGAGGGAATAGAATGGGTATGTGGAGGGAAAAAGACCCTTCAATGGTGTAGAGGTAGATTGAGAGGGAAGAAAAATGGTTAAATGTGAAATCAAGTTAAATGGCGGGTCCATAGTAGGAAAATAGTGGGAAGGTCTAGGATAAGTATGTGGAGGGAGAAAAGACCCTCCGAGGGCAGGACTAAGAAATCAAAAATGGCAGTCCGTAAGATGCTTAGGACCCCTAGCGGTGTAGCTGCCCCAGTAATTTTCGTGATCGCTACCTAGTGGAGAAAAAAGAAACTTTTTCCTCCACCAACTAAAATACAAAAAAAAGTTCTCTGGGTAACTGTCAGGATAACTAACCATCCGGGCCCTAGGGTGATGGGAGAGGGGTAACCCTTAGGGAACTAGTGGACCCGTAGGATAACTAACCATCCGGACCCTAGTGACATGGGAGAGGGGGTAAGCCTTAGAGAACTAGTGGACCCGTAGGATAATTAACCATCCGGGCCCTAGGCTGATGGGAGAGGGGTGAGAGACTCTAAGAGAGAAAGAGAGGGTGAGAGGGATCTCTCTCTCTCTCTCTCACTCCCCATAGCCAAAGCATTTCCTCCGCACACCCGCACCCTCCTCATCACCCAATAAACCCTAGCTCTTAAGAAGACACTTCCCCCCGCACACCCGCACTCCCCTCACCACCGTGTCACAGGAACCCAAGACACTTCCCCCGCACACCCGCACTCCCCTCACCACCGTGTCACAGGAAAACCCAAGACACTTCCCCCCGCACACCCGCACTCCCCTCACCACCGTGTCACAGGAACCCAAGACACTTCCCCCCGCACACCCGCACTCCCCTCACCCCCGTGTCACAGGAACCCCCTAGCTACCACTACTGTTAGCAAAATTTATTTTTTCCTCTTGCTACATAGTAGAAATTTTAATTAAACTATTATTTCTTGTTTTATACTAATCCAATGGAGTTATTGGAGCAGCTTTTCTTACATGTGGGTAGCTTCGCATCCAGGAATATTGTCTTTATAAATTTAAATAATAACTTTCACCAATGGATCTTCTCTATTGAAAGTTAAGAGAATGAAGAGGTAGAAGTTGTGCAATATACTGGGTTCGCTTTATTCTCCTCATCAGAATCATTGTCTTCATCTTTGGAGCTGCTCCAATAACTCCATTGGATTAGTATAAAACAAGAAATAATACTAATTAAAATTTCTACTATGTAGCAAGAGGAAAAAATAAATTTTGCTAACCTTTTATTTATTATTGACTAATGATTCAACTCTTCATTCAGCTCTTCTGGCTCATCCTATGGAATGTCACGATGGCTTTTGTACTTGTTTTATTATAACTATTAGCATAATAATTAAACTCAATAAATTTTCCTACCTGAGCCCGTACCCTTTAATGTACCACGTGACATACCCTGTTTCCGTTTTAGCCTCCCATCCGCACTGGTGCCAACCCAAATTTCGGGACGCTCATTTGAGGTTTCATTATGTTGCACAAAATTTCCATCCTACACTGGCTCTTACAGTTAGGCTTAGGCCCGTAAAATCATGTAAAGCGTCTGCTGTTACGTCCTTTTCATCTAAGATAAAAAATGATAAAAGTTTAAAAATCTGCACATTTTCACGGAAAAATCTCAGCATGGTGCAATAACGCATGGATCTTTTTGTTTTGAAGCAATTTAAACGATTAAGACATCATATTTGATGTAATTAGCGAAATTATCATATTCATTTCCAAACTAATTATCATCGAAAGGAGTCGAGCTGGGGCATAAGTCCAATGGAGTCTTTTGTAAAATTCGTTGAGCTGAATAAAAAAGGTCCTATGGATAATACCGATATCTGGTATGTACTGTTTGGCTGATATATCCATGTGCAGCGCCTATTCAGAGGTAATTTTGACCATGGACGAAAAATGATAAAATTTGAAAAAATTTGCAAATTTTTATGGAAGCTACCTACCATAGTGCTACAACCTATGCATCTTCTTGTTTTTGAATGCTATAAACGAATATGGTATCAAAATGGTTAAAATTGACGAATCCTGGATTTTCATGTTTCCAGCTTATTACTGTCAAAAGGGTTGGAGATACTGATTTGTTAGAAAGGAGTGTTTTGTACATCTCGTCGAGCTGATTAAAATATGTCCTATGGATAATATTGATAGCTGGTACGGTTTGGCTGATATACCCATCTGCAGCGTCTATTCAGAGGTAATTTTGACCATGGACGAAAAATGATAAAATTTGAAAAAATTTGCAAATTTTTTTGGAAGCTACCCACCATAGTGCTACAACCTATGCATCTTCTTGTTATTGAATGCTCTAAACGAAAATGGTATAAAATGGTTAAAATTGGCGAATCCTGGATTTTCATGTTTCCAGCTTATTATCGTCAAAAGGGTTGGAGATACAGATTTGGTACAATGGAGTGTTTTGCAGAACTCGTCGAGCTGATTAAAAAAGGTCCTATGGATAATACCGATATCTGGTACGGTTTGACTGATATATCCATCTGCAGCGTTTATTGAGAAGTAATTTTAACCGTGTACGAAAAATGATAAAATTTGAAAAAATTTGCAAATTTTTATGGAAGCTACCCACTATAGTGCTACAACCTATGAATCTTATTGTTATTGAATGCTCTAAACGAATATGGTATCAAAATGGTTAAAATTGACGAATCCTGGATTTTCATGTTTCCAGCTTATTATCGTCAAAAGAGTTGGAGATACAGATTTGGTACAATGGAGTGTTTTGCAGAACTCGTCGAGCTGATTAAAAAAGGTCCTATGGATAATATCGATATCTGGTACGGTTTGACTGATATATCCATCTGCAGCGTTTATTGAGGAGTAATTTTAACCGTGTACGAAAAATTTGCAAATTTTGATGGAAGCTACCCACAATGGTGTTACAACCTATGGATCTTCATGTTTTTCTGTGCTCTAAACGAATTTGGTATTAAAATTGTGGTAATTTGAAGATCTTGGGTTTTCATGGTTCCAGCTAGTTATCGTCCAAAGATATAGAGATGACGGTTCAGTGCAGCAAAGTATTTTGTATACTTCGTCGAGCTGAGTAAAAAACTTTGTATGGATAATATGGATATCTCTTATGGATAGGCTGAGAAATTCATTTGCAGGGTGTACTGTTGCGTTCTATTCCCCGTCGACGAAACCTGATAAAAATGTAAATATATTTGCAATTTGATTGGTAGCTAGCCTTTATGATACTTTAACGTATGGATCATTTGGTTTTCAATGCTCTACTCTATTATGGGTATCAGACATATTGTAATTGGTGAAACCGGAAGCAAGATGATCTCAGCATTATACATAAACGTATAGGAGAACAATATCCTTTTAAATGTAAAAAGATATCTTGTGGAAGAGGTGCCAAACATTATATTTTGTGTACAATATTTCAAGTGCTTGTTCTTCAAATTTAATACAGCAATGATTTACTAATCATATTAAAATTTGTAGGATTAATTAATCTGTAGGAGAACCATACATGAGTATTTAAAAATAGCCAGAGAAATATTGGCATATGTTTGAAAGTAGAAGATGATCAGGAAATGTATTTAACACACAGAAATCAAAACTCGGATCATTATTATGACAAACTTTGGAGAAGGATGTCGCTTCGAATGTTTGCTAGATGATGGTAATATCTTGAAGTATGGAGAGAGAAAGAGAGAGAAAGATATTTGAGAAAATTGTATTCAGTGAAACCAGTCTGGGGCTAAACAGTCCTCCCAATTTGGTGTACAAACTTATACAGTTATATAAGCTGTGTCGAATTACTTGTGATTAGTTGTCGCGGGTGGTGTGGCGGGAGGGGGGGGGGGGACCAGACGGTGATCACTGGCTATACTATTTCTTCTCGCACACTTGATTTACTGTAACCAGTTTAAGCAGATAAGTGGAGTTTTGTATAGTTAACGTCAAGCTCCTTCGTTAAATGGAGCCACCATAAATTACGTGCGAAAGTTTGGACCGTTGAAATATTGACCATAAGAAATCTCTTTCTTTATTTCTGCTACAAGTTACTACTGTTACAGAAAATCTACATTTATTTATATACATTCAGGACATTTGATAACAGCTTTTACACGGTGTCCTCAAAAAATCTATAAATTAAAAATATGTGTAAACCTTGTAGATTTTGTACAAAGTAAAGATTTTTACGTATACATAGTTTCGTTATCACCATTTTAAACTATGTATACGTTTGGTTTTTATATGTATAATGAAATTATATTATATATAGGCCATTACAAATGAGTTGTCCCATGTCCCCAAACTATACAGTTTTTAATGAATGTCCTCAAATAATACATTCTGTATAAATTTTAAAATTTCCTTCTTTTAAGAGGTGTACATTAAAAAAATAATGATAATATATAGGTGACGAACAACATACAAATCTTTGTATGCTTCAAAAAATCATAGCTTTGAAATGTCCTCAAACTATACGCTTTACATATATATATACATATGTTAATTTACTTTTAATTTTTTAAACCAATAAGTTATTGGCATTATAGAAGAAACTCATTTAAATATAAGAATATACTGGTTTCCACTTATGTAACTTTTCTTGTAAATATAACATAATTTTAATTAATAAAATTCACTCGTTTATTAATCAGACTAAGAAGAATTATTTCTTTTAAATTTTAACATGTATAGAATAATATCCTAAACGCGCACACTTAACTAATTATTATTAGAGAAATATTTTTATAATCGTTACACATTGATAATAATATATCTCAATATCCTTCAGTTTAAAATATCAAGATTTACATTGAAGAAATCTTGATCAATGGTCATGAAGGGTTCGTGGCTCAGTGGCTAGGTCGCTTGCCTCAAAGATTAGTTAGAGCGCTTTTGTCGGTGGTTCGAATCCCGCGGGAGATATTTTTTTTTTTCGTTTGAAAAGCATTACTATCTTTTTTTTTGTTAATTATTTGGAAGCTTTGCTACTGCTTCCAAACATATTTTGAAAAGTTTATTTTGCCCTGAAAAGGGCAGTTAGTCAGACACGGCTAGAGCTTCCTAATTTTTGTCAAAATTGTATGTCCTACGTAACGTCAGTTCGTCTAGTAGTCAGTCCAATATCCGCGCCGGTCAATAACTTGATTGAGTCGATTTGGAATCGATTCAATTAAGTTTTCAAGAAACTGTGGTTCATGCCGTAGGCCTTCCCACACAGCTCTTGCATTCTCAAGCACTGCTGCTTTCGTCCTCTCCCTTGGCGCGACCCATTTTTTGGTCATTCTCGCCCAAACGTTTTCTATAATATTTAAATCCGGACTCTTGGCCGGCCACTGGACCAGTTGGATTTCCGGATGATCCCCTAACCAATCACGAGTGGCGTGTGAAGTGTGAACTGCACAATTATCCTGCACTACACGGATTATTGGCATATCTTCGGCAGAATACACAGCACGAACACTTGGAAGAAGCACCTCTTCAAGGATCGTAATGTAGTCTGCAGAAGACATCTTAGGAGGAACCTCAACCAATTCACCTATCGTGCCTCCTGACACCCACCCCCAAACGCCACACGTGATTTGTCCAGAGCGATCACTCTGAACGACGTATTCGGGGTTCATCCGAGAATCGCTGGGCCTCCAGACGTGAAGAAAACGTCGGTCAACGGATGATACAAAAACCTTTCATCGGTCCAGATCACCGTTTCCCACGTTTCACGACTGGTCGCTAAATTTTCTAATGCAAACGCGACTCTTTGTTCTCGGTGCTGAGGATTCAGAGTAATCTTGCAGGCTGGACGATAGCAATTAATGCCGGCCGCGTTAAGTCGCCGCCTACCCGATCGTTCGGATAAAGGAAATCCCGTCTCAACAATTCCGTCAACTACGTTCCCGAAGGGGTCTCGCGAAATGTAGTCCACTAGGAGTTGGTCCTCTACCGGTTGTGAACCAGCAGGTCTATGATTATTTGCACGGTGATCACGCAATGCGTTACCACCGCCGCGCTGAAAAGCGTAATCCACCGGCGAACGGTTTTCACCGAAACACCTGTAAGCGCTGCAATTTCTAAATTAGATTTTCCAGCCTCCCGAAGGCCTACAATTCGCCCCCTCAACCAAACTTCGATATTCGGTGCCATTATACGCGAAAACTAATAGCGATGCGCGAGCTCTAATCACCTAGACTGCAATGAAACAGTTTATCAAATAGAAACAAGCTATTCAGTGGTTTGTTTACATGCACTTCCGATCAAAACAAATGCCGAAGAAGCGAGCTCCTGCTCATATGGATTAGATTACAAAAAAAGCATAAATATAACATTGTATATTTTAAGGTTTGCAAAAATATGTTTGGAGGCAGTAGCAATGCTTCCAAATAATTAACAAAAAGAAGAGATAATAATGCTTTTAAAACGAAAAAAAAAAATATCTCCCGCGGGACTCGAACCACCGACAAAAGCGCTCTAACTAATCTTCGAGGCAAGCGACCTAGCCACTGAGCCACGAACCCTTCATGACCATTGATCAAGATTTCTTCAATGTAAATCTTGATATTTTAAACTGAAGGATATTGAGATATACAGGGTGTAACGAAACGACCGCCTTTTCTCGTAACTGGAGGTTCGGGGTGACCATCCAAATGCACGTGTAAAATTTTGTTCGAATCGTTCAAGGGGTTTAAAAGTTATTTCCATTTAAAACTCACCCTTTTTCGGTCCTTTTCGAACGACTTTAACTGTGCATAATAAAGTGGAGAAAGTGAAAAAACAATTGACGAACACCCCACTAGAATGTAAAAATTATCGATCGCGCGCGATAATACATTTGCTATTTATTTCATTAATTTGGCTATTAGATTAATTTTAAAAATAGCAAAATCCTTTTCATTACAATTCCAAATCAATTCAATACAAGTATCATTGACTGAATTGATGGAAAGAGGGAGAAGATAGAATGAAAAGGAAAGTATCAAAAGCTAAGATGTCACGCGACTGCACTGATAATTTAATAGGAAACACATCAAGGCATTTTCTTTCTACAAACGAAGGTAAAAAGAATTATTTAAAATCAATTCATTGATGATAGAAAAAATTAAACTTACCCATTATTGTTCTCCAAGTTCCTTTACACCGAAGTTTTTGAAAAAGCTTCAAACTGGCTCCTCGATGATTTCCAGAATGCACACTTTCATTGATTTTGCATTTAAGAACTCGCGAATTTAAGCAAATTAGGTGTTAACCTACGTTTCTTCAAAACACCGGTTAATTTGACACTTTTTGAACTGTTTGAAGTAGGCTGAAAAGAGAGACACAGAGAGATAGAATAATCAATAATTCGTTTCGACCACTCTTAATCACCCTACTTCAAACAGTTCAAAAGTGTCAAATTCTCCAGTGTTTTGAAGAAACGTAGGTTAATACCTAATTTGTTTAAATTCACAAGTGTTTAAATGCAAAATCAGTGATAGTGTGCTTTCTGGAAATCATCGAGGAGCCAGTTTGAAGCTTTTTCAAAAACTTCGATTTAAAGGAACTTGCAGAACATTTAATGGGTGAGTTTAGTTTTCTCTTTCATCAATGTATTGATTTTGAATCATTCCCTTTAGCTTCGTTAGTAGAAAGAGAATGCCCCCATGCATTGTCTATTAAGTTATCATTGCGCTCGCGCGATATCTTAGCTTTTGATACTTTCCTTTACATTGCGTCAACTCGCTCTTTCCATCAAATCAGTCAATGATGCTTGTACTGAATTGAATTGGAATTGTAATATAAAGGATTTTGTTATTTTTAAAATTAATCTAATAGCCAGATTAAAGAATTAAATAGCAAAAGTATTACCGCACGCGATCGATAATTTTAACATTCTAGCTGGGTGCTCATCAATTGTTTTTCACTTTCTCCACTTTCCATTATGCAGTTAAAGTCGTTCGAAAAGGACTGAAAAAGGGTGATTTTTAAATAGAAATAACTTTTAAACCTCTTGAACGATTCGAACGAAATTTTACACGTGCACTCAGTTTGTCACCCCGAACCTCCAGTTACGAGAAAAGGCGGTCGTTTCGTTACACCCTGTATTATTATCAATGTGTAACGATTATAAAAATATTTCTCTAATAATAATTAGTTAAGTGTGCGCGTTTAGGATATTATTCTATACATGTTAAAATTTAAAAGAAATAACTCTTCTTAGTCTGATTAATAAACGAGTGAATTTTATTAATTAAAATTATGTTATATTTACAAGAAAAGTTACATAAGTGGAAACCAGTATATTCTTATATTTAAATGAGTTTCTTCTATAATGCCAATAACTTATTGGTTTAAAAAATGAAAAGTAAATTAACATATGTATATATATATATGTGCATTACAGAATATCACATAATAATCCAGACTTATAATGTTAATTGCACCAAACGCTGTAAGCGACAATAATCTTTCATACTGACGTTTGACAGTGACAGGTGCACAGTATTTTAAAATCCCTGCTGTAATCGCAGTCTTCAATGGTGTCGCCTGAGAAAATCTTCTTTAGAGAGTATCCATTGGCGTAGAATTGACCTAAACAAGGACGGACGAATGATTCTTACCGAGCGAGAGAGATAGCCATAGGCAATGGCACAGATAGAAATAAGCCTCGGGATGCTTGGCTTGCCCTGTTATGCCGTATAAAGCTCTCTCTCTCTCTCTCTCGCACTCACGCATGTAGAGCGAGATAAACTAACTACTATAGTTATCGCGTTCCATTCCCCTATCTCCGCCTAGCAGAATAGAGTATACAGTGAAGGATCCTAAATTGCGGTTCCTAAACGCATCAAGGGACGCCATTTCTGCCGGTCATTGTACACTTGAGATCAGTGAGAGCTAACCAGATTATAACCCTGCCATGTTCTCGTTCTGTAAGCAACATGTTTCCGCCGTAGTAGTAGGGATAAATATATGTGCCTACCAGGTTTTTATCTGTTCTCCATTATACCGTAGCTGATTTTTCTTTGCGATGTAAAAATTATTATGAATTCTTCATTATATTATTTAAAATATTAACAAATATATCAACTAAAGAATAATTACTGTTTGCTTTAAAGAATGTAAGTAAACATTAAAGTTTATTATATTACTAAATTAAATAAAAAATATTTACCGCCGAAAATTTATTCAATTTTATGAAAAATATCTTCACTTTATAATTTTTAACATAGTATAGTAAAAATTTAATTCTGAGGAAGTACAGCGAAGCTGAAATATATCAAAAGTAATTTCTAGCAATGTACAAGCAGTTACTGTTGGTTTTGTTTTTAAAGACATAATTTTTTTACACTGATATACATTTATTTTTTGGGACTTCGGTGTTGATATTCATATATCCGATATAAAGAAATGAAAAAATAGTCATGTTATAAACCTTTTTTTTTAAGCAAAAGTCTGTCATCTTTTTATTGTTTATTTCTTCATGTTGTTTTTTAGACCAGTTGAACGATTTCAAATTAAGTGAATTATAAGCAACATAACAAACAAAAAATCTGAAAAACAGCAAATCACATTTTGTGATTTTGATAGTTTTACTTATTATGTTGTGCATGAGACTTTTGATTTGAGATCGTACAACGGATCTTAGGGTCAAAGGAACTACATAAGTATATGCATTTTGTTTTCTGTTGCTTGTGGTAATATGCGAACCTAAAAATATGACTTTTATTTTCCCTCACTTTTGTAAATATGGGTGGATATAATAAAAGAGGGAAAAAAGTCCCTTCAGCGAGGAGATTATCAAGAAAGCTAATTGCACGCTCCTTGCAGCAAAAGCGTAAAGAGCAGCAAGGTAAGTTGGATAAAGGCCCAACTCCAATTATTCAAAATGAGTCGGATTGCTATACTTCAATCACTCATAGAGAGATGGCTACGTTTCCACAGGTAAGCAATAAGCATAAATTTGGTATAGAAGCAATCAAATACAATGATGTAGTCGATACATTTAATGACAGATCTGTCAATGAAACAGTCGACAGCATCGAATTCGTAGCTAATCCCAAAACAATAACTGTAGCAATATATAAAAATGGAGACGAAGTAAACGATTGAAATAATGGAGTCAATAAAGATATTCAGAGCATCGCAAACGTAGCTGACTCCAGAAGTAGTGTAGAAATGATAGATGTAAAGGACTTTGAGATAGAAGTCAATGATTGCAATGATACAGTCGATAAATTCAACAACACTTCCGTCAATGAAACAATCGACAGTATTGCAAACGTAGCTAATCTTGAAAGTCGTGCAGAGACAGTAGAAATGAATGACTGAAATCATAGCAAAAGGATTCAATTGTCTAGATGACGATTTGAAAGATTCTCTTGTTTATGAAAAAGTCGAAAGCACAGCAAACGAAGTTGAAGTAAACATTAGTAGTCAACGACAAATTGTACAATTCGACTATCTTTATGATGAAATCCAGCGACTGTACTCAGAACATATAAGAGGAATCGAATGTGGATTTCAAAATTGGAAGCGAACTAAGACTATTCGTCAAGGATTATTGACGAAATATTTATTTCGTTGCGATATGTGCAAGTATGAAGGAAGCGTTTGGTCAGAACCTGTAAATAATTCTAACCAACTTGGAATAAACCAAGCTGCTGTAGCTGCAACTGTAGCAAGTGGTTCAGGATTTTATCAGTTTGAGCAGCT
This sequence comes from Prorops nasuta, assembly GCF_024137725.1. Lineage (NCBI taxonomy): Eukaryota > Metazoa > Arthropoda > Insecta > Hymenoptera > Bethylidae > Prorops > Prorops nasuta. The sequence goes on along the minus strand of NW_027116821.1, from coordinate 532,979 downwards.
ATTGGCAGAAATGGAAATTCCTTGCATGACGCAACCAACTTTTGACAAATATATGCATGATGCCGTAGATAATTACATAAAAATTGCGAAAGTCGAAATGAGATCAGCTACAGAAGCTAAAAGAATAATAGCTATGCAAAATAATGAAATTATCTACGGTATTCCATATATTACAATCGTAGTTGATGGTAGTTGGATGAAAAGGTCCTATGGTATTAAATACAATTCGCTATCGGGTGTTGGAGCGATTGTTGGTTACCGGACGGGGAAAGTTCTGTTCGTTGGCATAAGAAATAAATATTGTTCTATCTGTGACACGAGCAAACAAGGATCCTAGACCATCGAAGAGAGCATGTATGCTTTAAAAATTTCGACAGCAAAAGAAGCTCTACCAGTATGGAATCTGAAGCTATATTGGAAGGTTTCAAATGTAGTATCGAAATGCACGGATTGATTTATAAATCATTCATTGGCGACGGTGATAGTAATGTATATAAAGTAATACGTGAAAATGATCCATATCGCAAGTACAACGTAGTTGTGCAGAAAATAGAGTGCACTAACCATTTACTGCGAAACCTCAGCAACAAACTGAAAGCTATTGGTGATATGACACTTCCGAAAGGAATGGGAAATAAGCAATGTTACAAATTGCGTAACATTATGAGAGAAAGCTTACGGACAATTCGTAAAATTGTTGTCGATGCAGTTGCTTCACGGCAAGTAGAAGATATTTCTCATGATTGCATGAAGGCTGAGCTGCAAGAGGATATTTTAAATATCCCAAGGCATGTATTTGGCGATCACAAAAAATGTGAAAATCGCATATACAAAGCCTGTGCGAAACAGTGCTCAAATAGTTTCCAGTCCTATGATAAGAGGGGAAGGTTTTTTGTTCTTAAAATAAAATTGTCAAAGACACAGTTTAACGATAAAAGGAAGATTTATTCAATAAATAAAATTGTACAAAATTTACAAAATATATATACAAAGTAACCGGTGTACTAAAATTATCGACTTCCTAGGGAATTTTTTCCCGTCAAGTCATATGGAATTTCTGCGGAAGAAGATTCCCAAGAACCCTAGAAACTAAAATTCCCCAGAAAGGAACGCGGAGCAATAAACTCCCGAACTGGACAATTTCCCTGGGGTATTCCCCAGACAAATCCCCAGCTACAGGAGGAAGCAAGGGTGGTGAAGTGGTTTAGGGAAGGGGAAGTCCCCTTACCCCGCAGCCTCCTTCTCCACGAGCTTTAGTGGCTCCGAGCTACCCCAACCCCTAGGGTGAATCTACCCCTCCCACTACCCGAATCTGTCGAGAGCCCTGGATTAGAGGTTCGGAACACTGGGTCCAAGGTAGTCCTCGGAGGCAGTGTGGAGGGAAAGGAGAGGGTTTAATTTCTCTCGGGAAGTCCCCGGAGAAATCTCCCTTAGGAGGGAGGAGAGTGCCGCAGAGGGGTAGTCCCCTCTTGGTAGGCGGTGGGTGGTTGGGTGTTACTTACCAAGTATTCGACCCGATGATGAGTTCGCCGGTGGAGGCGCTGCCGAGGAGGCGTCAAAAAAAGGTTGCCGGTGAGGCGTAGGCAAGCGTTGCTGCGGTTGCTGCTGTTGTTGCTGCGGTCGAGCGTGCTTGGGCTGCGATGGGTCCTTATCAAGGACCCATCTAAGTAATTGCGCGACACTAAACTTGCCAGCGAGAGAGCTGCTGCTGCGGGCGCTGGTCACCTAGTGGCCAAGCGCGCAAGTAGTGTCGCTGTCGCGGCTGCGACGCGCCAGGGCCAGAAGACGTGCAAACGCGCCGCGGAGAGATAGAGACAGATAGAGCAGCTAGACGCTGTCGGTCTAGCCGTCTACTGTGAGCGCAAGAGAGAAAGGGAGATATAGCAGAAAATGTGGAATCTACTTCTCAGCATTTTTGCTCCTGCCGATCTCGAACAAAGCCGAATGTGAAAAATTCGGAGAAAATTATGTTCCTGATTTGAAAAAGTCTGGACATTTTGATAAATTGGAAGTGCCTATTTGCCATTTGAGCAATCATTCTTTTAGTCTTTTACAAAATGTTACTAATAATGTTGTTGAAACGTTAACTCAATAATTTGTAAGCAAATTGCGGGTAAACGTATAAACAACGGTGCTAGGGGCTCCTACAATGCTCGAGTAAGCGCTGCTGTTTTACAATATAATACCAAGCAAGTCTCATCAGAGTATTGCAAGGGAATCGAAAAAGGAACGTCTTCTATTATTTCGAAAATGGAATAAAGACGTCAAGCAAAAGTCATTCGAAATAGAACTTATCGCGGGAAACGTTGTATTGAATCAGATGATGAAACTACAACGGAAGCAAAGTCTAATAAGTTTTATGGAATGAATTCACAACAGCCTGATATAGAAGGAGAAGAACTAGAGCGCATTCATCGGCATCATTATGATAAATTGAAAGAAAATCTATTGAATGTTGCAGAAATCGAACGCGATACTAGAGATCAGGCTAATACCGAATTGTGGATAGGCATAAGAAAGAGCATGTTGACGGCGTCGAATTTCGGAAGAATATGCTGCATGCGAGATACAACGTCTTATGCTAACATAGTAAAAGATGTTGTATATCCCCGGTGATTCGACAACGCCGCCATGTCATTTGACCGACACAATGAAGTAAAAGCGAGGAAATACTTATTGGAAATATTAAATAAGCCAATAGAAAAATGTGGCTTATTTATCGATAGAGAACTTCCTTTTCTTGATGCATCCCCTGATAGACTTATAGACGAAGATGGATTAATAGAAATAAAATGTCCAATATCGGTTGAAGAGTTCCCAGCGGAGGAAGCCATTGAAAAGATTCCTAATTTAAGGAAAATTTTCGATAAGCATAGTATTGGTAATGGTATGAATATTAATCATTATCATTATTATCAGGTTCAAGGACAGCTGCACATTACGCAACGAAAATATTGCATGTACACTGTCTGCACACCAAAAAGCATGATTACTGTTTGTGTAAATCGAGATGATGAATTTTGGGAAAACAAAATGAAGCCGAAACTCATACGTTTTTATGAGCAATGTTTGCTTCCCGAAATTCTTGATGGCAGGTTCATAAGAAATATGCCAATACGTGAACCGCTGTACATCTTGGAAGCACAAGAAAAAGTAAAAATGGGCAAACATTTAACGGAGCAACAGTCCAAAGTCATCGAAAACAGGAAAATAATTGAAGATTTGGAAGAAGATTCAATCGTTATCCTTTCCAGCGATACAATTGGTAAAGAGAATGCTATTCCTCAACAAAAGAAATATAGACGTTTTCTTGATGAGGCCAATGCTTCTTTTGTTGACATTACAAATAATGTCTTATCTGTTCAGAATCATATAAATAATGAATCGTTGGATAGATTTCTACGTGTAATTAGAGAAACGACAGATTTTGATACACAAAGTGTATTATATATTGCATATCCATATGAAGTTCTTCCCTATAAGGGCTCAAAATGTATTGCAATTATTGGCGGGAATTGCTCGAATCATTGGCGGTGTATTTTTTATAATGGAAGTAAGCTTTTTGTATATGACAGTTTACCAAATTGTAATTATGAAAAGCTTACTCTACCCGAAAAGAAATATATCACCCTGTGTTTTCCATTGGTTACAAAATCTGATTTCATTTATTCGGTGGTCGATTTGCAGGCTGATGCTTATAGTTGTGGTATTTACTCCGCAGCATTTGCAACTACTCTAGCATTGAAGTCAGATCCAAGCAATATGCGCTTCTCTAAAAACGTTTCTTTAATGCGAACACATTGCGTAGAAATCATCAGGTGTAACAAATTGTCGCATTTTCCATCACTTTGAGGAAACATACTTGCTCCTTATGAAATATATAAATAATGCAACAAAGGTTTGAACATTTATTCTTAATATAGGTTGCATATATTATAACAGGAAGGTGTTTTAGTGGGTATACTTACATTTAAGATGAAGGAGTCCCACATATCCCTAAATGACACCAAAGTCAAAAATAGGATAATGCGTAAAGCATTTCCCCCTCCTGCTTAAAAAAAATAAATATTATATATACACTGCCGGTCAAAAGTTTAAGACCACTTGAGAAGTTTGGTTGAAAATCAGTCACTTCTTTAAACGCGCATAATTTCGTAATGAAGAAAGATACGATTAAATTCAAAAAACATTTAGAAAGCTGATAAAATTCTACATATAGTGAAATTAGCTCAATGCACGGAAAACGTGTAGTTATCGAATTACAATTAAATAAAAATGCTGCTAAATTTAAAATTTTTATTTTTTCGTTACGTCAATTCAACTTGTTGAAGCAATTGCAATAATTACGGTAATTATGTGAAACTTTGGTGACATAAAGTTCAAAGTTTCAGCTATAATTTGAGCCATCAAACGTCACGATATTCATTGTATTTCCTTATTTTCATAACTTTTTTCAAATTCGTCGAGAAAAATTTTTGACCAAAAAACCAATGTCCAAGCATTTGAAACAATTTCAGATTGAAGAATCCGTCAGTATTAAACGACCTATTCTACTTATTTCATATTGCACTTTTATTCAATTAACATAAAATACTATTAATTTTTAAATTAAATCAACAAAAGTAGAGTAATGATTAACCAAATCTATTTTATTAATTCTAAGATTTACAATTATCATATTTCTTTTAACTGAATAAAAGTGCAATATGAAACAAGTAAAATAGATCGCTTTACCGACGGATTCTTGAATCTGAAATTGTTTCAAATACTTGGGCATTTGCTTTTGATCAAGAATTTTTCTCGACATTACTCAGAAAAAAGTTATGAAAATCAGGAAATACAATAAATATTGTGACGTTTGATGGCTCAAATTAAAGCTATAACTTTGAACTTTATTTCACTAAAGTTTCATATAATTACCATGTTGTATCACTAATGTTACTTTATAAGGAAGGTAGATAAATGATTTACTATTGATATTTTGAGCTAAGCTCAAGGCGGGAAGCTCATACGGCATAAACCCTCCTGAATTCACTATTTATTGATAAGTTTTACAATATGTTGTAACTATAAGGATTGCTAAGCAGCACTGCTCGCCTTTTCTTCTCCTGAGCCTTATATCTTCATGGACGGACCATGGAGAGATCCGCCTAGTCCCTGGAATCGGGGTTTGAATACGCTTGTCTTCTGCCGCCTCAGTGTTTCATAGGCGCGCCGCAATCCTTTGATTACATGTACAACAACAATGTTATAGAAGTCGCTGCTTTCAACAGAAGGATCAAATTTCCCGACTAAGTCATCTATGTATTATTCTTTAGTTCTGATCAGATTGAAGCAAATTTATTTCGTTCGACTTACGAAACAGACTCCCCCCCGTTGAAAGCAGATTACAAGATATATTTGACATTATAACTATACTGTATTCTTCTATTCGTCTATTCAGGTAATAAAGGACATAACATCTTTACGCATCGCTTTAACGTTGTAGAAGAAGTTTTTACCTTTACTGAACGCACGATACCGTCATCAGAAGGTATTAATTCAATCACCCTTCCTAGTGACCATTGCATGCATGGTAAACCTTTGTCCTTTAACAATACTATTGTTCCCACCTTAACATTTTCTTGATTCTGTGTCCATTTTTGTCTCTGCTGCAATTCGTGAAGATACTCTAGGTACCACCGCTGCCAAAAATGTTGTTTGGCTTGCACAATTAATTTCCATGAAGACAGGCGGTTTTGAGGAATGGATGTGACATCCCTTTCTGGTAGTACTGTTAAAGGTTCGCCAATAAGGAAATGTGCTGGAGTCAACGCTATGGGGTCATTTGGATCGGAAGAGAGAGAGCAAATAGGTCGTGAATTCATTATGGCTTCTATTTCTGTTGTTAAAGTAGTAAAGTCTTCATACGTATATAGTTGTAATCCGACCACACGTTTTAGATGATGCTTAAATACCTTCACAGCAGCTTCCCATAAACCTCCAAAATGGGGGGATAATGGTGTTGTAAACTGCCATTGTATTCTTTTTGTTATCGTGTATTGTTGAATACTAGATTGAAATGATTCATTTTTTAGCAATTGATATAAGTCGTGAAGCTCATTTTTTGCTCCGACAAAATTTTGACCGTTGTCTGAATATATCCTTTGTGGAAATCCACGTCTTGATGCAAATCGTTTTAATGATGCCAAAAATGCCGTTGTTGTCATGTCACTAACGACTTCCAAATGCACTGCACGAGTTACCATACAAATAAAAACACAAACATATGTTTTAATCTTTGTACGATTCCTAAATTTTCGTTCCTTCAAATAAAATGGACCACAATAATCTATACCGACGTGATTGAAAGGTCTCGCATCTGTCAACCGAACCTTAGGCAAATCAGCCATTTTATAATTAAAACATTCCGCTCGGAAACGCGTGCATTTGACACAATTTCTAACGATTTTTCGTATCTGGTTTTTTCCGTCCGTTATCCAGAATCGTTGTCTTAAAATACTTAATGTAGTCTGTATGCCAGAGTGATGATTTTGATTATGTATGTCGCGTATTATTATATCAGTAATTGGATGACGTGATGGTAAAAGAATAGGATGCCGAACAGAAAAGGATAATTTTGATTTTTTCAAACGTCCACCGACACGAATTAGCCCGGAATCATCAATAAAGGGACATAAGGCAACTAGTGGGCCCTTTGAATAATCTTTAGACCTATTTATTCTAGTTATTTCTTCCGCAAACGATGATTGTTGAATTAATTTTAAAACTCGTGTTTCTGCCTTATTAATCTCTTCAATCGTTAACCGTCCGACATATTTTCTCTTAAGACAAAACCGAAGGCAATAAGCAACTATTCTTATGATTTTTTCGAATGACGAAAATTTTTGAAAAAAATCTGGGTATGGAATGGTTGCTATAGAATGTACCGATTCGCGTAATTCTGGTAAGTCGATTCTAGACGTAAAAACATTGGTTGGCCGGAAGAACTCCTGCTCCTGTAAAAAGGGGGGACCCGTAAACCAACCGCTGTTCCTACTAAACTCTCGCGGTTTTTGTCCTCGCGATAATACATCAGCTGGGTTATCTTTTGATGTGACATGATGCCAATTTGCAATGGTTGTTTTAGATTGAATTTCCTTTACCCTATTTGATACAAAAATCTTTAACCGATTCGTGGGCATATTGATCCAATGTAAGACTATAGATGAATCGGTCCAGAAAAAAGATTCTAACGTTTGTTGTGATAATGATTTTATAACATCTTGATACAGTCTTGTCAATAACAGTGCACCACAAAGTTCGGCCTTTGGTATGGTTAATCCTTTAAGTGGTGCAACACGCGACTTAGAACACAATAATTGATATTCTACCTTACTATTGTTGTTAATCGTCCTGATATAAATGCATGCACCATAACCTACTTGACTTGCATCGCAAAAACCGTGAATTTGTGTTTTAACTGGATTGTTGATTGCTATGTATCGTTTGATTTGTAATGATTCAATAGTTTCAAGTTGTTGAATGAATTCCGACCATTTGTTTTTCAACTCGGAAGGAACTTCATCGGACCATGAAGCCTTACACTTCCAAGTTTCTTGCATTATTGCCTTTGCATACAAAATAATTGGTCCTAAAAGACCCAACGGATCATAGATGGTTGCAACTTGCGACAAAATGTCTCGTTTCGTAAGTTTGCCTGTAGGCTGACTGTAATTCACTTTATATCTAATTTGTGGTCCGTACCATTATTCCAAAAAATTCCTAATATTTTTATATTGGGCTCTTGGTCTAGCAAAAAGTTTGTATGAATTGACTGAACATTTACGTCATTAATAATTTGACTGTTGTTTGAAGCCCATTGTCTTATGTGGAATCCTCCACGTGATAAAATATTCGTAGTTTCGTCTCGAATTCTTTGAAGATCAGAGATTGATTGTGCACCCGTAATTAAATCGTCTACATACATGTTGTTCTTAATATTATGCGCACCTATTGGAAAGTTAAGTTCTTCATCTTCAGCAAGCTTGTGTAAAGTTCTGATGGCTAAAAATGGCGCAGATGCAACACCGAAGGTAACTGTATTAATCTCAAAGGTTTTAATTTCGCCATTGACACGCCATAAAATTTGCTGATACTTTCTATCTTCAGGGTGAATGAGTACTTGTCGATACATCTTCTCGATATCCCCTGTCAAAACATATTTGTATTGTCGAAATTTGATTAGATGCTCGAAAATAGACTTTTGTATGGTTGGACCGATTAAAAGTGTATCGTTTAAAGCTTGTCCCGAAGTTATCTTGGCCGAAGCGTCAAACACAACCCTCACCTTGGTGGTGAAACTACTTGGTTTCACCACTGCATGATGAGGCATGAAATAACCTACATTGTACTTATTTTTAACTTCTGTCATATGTCCTAATGCTATGTAGTCATCCATTACACGATTATATTCGGCTTTCAACGTAGGGCTTCCTTTAAGCTTATTTTCTATTGCATGTAATCGTCGCAACGCTAGAGACCGTGATTCCGGAAACTGTAACTGAACATTCGATCTAAATGGTAAGCGCACTACGTATCTCCCGGAATTTTCTCGAAATACGTTTTGCTCATAATGTGCTTGACATAATTTATCCTCCTCATTCATCGAATCAGTCTTATCTAGATCTTCGATTTCCCAAAATTTTACAATATGGTTTGTTAATACGCTAATGTTATGTGTCGAATGTTTTGTTCTTGTTGTCATAGTTGCCTCTGTGGCGACAACCCATCCTGCTTGAGTATTTTGTAAAACCACTTCGAAATGTTCTGTCTTCACCTTTTTTTTACCTGCTAAAAGCATAGATAATGTGGTTCCGGATCCAATCAACATGTCAATTTCTTGTGGTAAGTCAAATTGCGGATCGGCTAATCTTATGGTTTGAGGGATAGAGACTGTATTTCTAGGAAATGGACTAGAAGGTATAAGACTTGATATATTTTTCACAACAAGACACGTTAAAGTTTTTTGAAATTCAGAAACCCGTGATCTAATTGTTAATTGTACTGATGCCCTTGCAATAGCTTGTATCGAATTAATAACGCTGATTGGTATTGTACATACCTTTGTGGGTAAATTTAATCCCTTCGCAAACCGTTCGGTAATGAAATGTGCAGTGGAGCATGTATCTAAGAGTGTACGCGCTTGTATCCAATCTTTATTTATTGTTTGAACGGATATTATTGCTGTCATAATTAATGATGGTACGAATGACGATCGCGGAATTGTTGTTAATGTATTTTGTTGAGCTACTTGTCATGCCTGTTTCTCCGACGCTTCATTGACAACTGTACTATGTGCTGTTTGTTGTCTTTTAAAATGTAACAGAGTGTTGTGATTCTTATGACATTCTTTACATTTAGATCTGATACATCGACCTGGATGTTTCCTTAAACAATTTATGCAGAATCCGGATTTCCTCACTGCTTCGAATCGCTCAGTAACGGGCATTTTTAGAAAATCCTGACATTGGTATATAGGGTGATGACCCTTGCAAATTACACAACCTCCCGGTGCATTCACATGAAAGATATGTTGTTTCTTATTAGGTTTCGCTTTTTTATTTTGAGGCTGTTCTTGTCGCGTTACCTCTGAAATTGTATTAACTTCTACTACGCTACGTTTTGATGCTCGTACCGCGGTTTCTGATAGAAATTTTCGCAATTGTTCGAAGGTAGGTAATTGGTCATTTTTTAATGTTAGTTCCCATTTTTTAGCTGTCTCTTCTGGAAGCCGGTTTTCTATTATATGTACTAGCATATCTGTTCCAACTGAAGCCCCCAAAGAATTTAGTGCACTGACATGCTGGTGTACTGAATCAGATAAACTTATTAAACCATCATGCGTTTCTTGCGTTAATTTTGGAAGATCGCATATAGCTTCGAGATGTTTAGAAACTATGAGTCGTTTTATCTCATATGACTCTTGTAATAATTCCCAAGCTCTTTTGTAATTCTCTTCAGAATCATCAAATATAGATATTTTTTGTGCTGCTTTGTCTACTAAGCTAGATCGCAAATAAATTAATTTTTCTAAATTAGTAAGGTCATCTCTTTTATCTATCATGCTTTTAAAACTGTTTTTAAAGGATAACCATTGTTCGTAATTGCCGTTAAATTTAGGTAAAGTTGCAATTGGAAGTTTAACTCTTTTTCCTGAGTTCTCTGCTGAACTTGACATACTGTTGCTTGATAATCTTGTATTTTCTTGCTCTATTAGCCTTTTAATTCTAGCCGCGATATTAAAAAATCGATCTTGTACTTCGAGGAATTCGTTAGTAATTTCTGCTTGTTCGTCTGTGGAAATAATGTCCTCAAACAATTTTTCAAATATTTCATATTTTTCTGTCAATCTTTGTAACCTAAGTTGCAAATTCTCTATATCGATTGCGTTACTTTCTAACAAAGTGCCAACTTGTGTTAATTGTATTTTAAGTATTACTTTCGATCTGTTATACTTTGCTTGTGCCATAATGAATTCTTTGCTCGCCGATCTTTAACAAATGACTAGCGTACCTTGAATGTATAATGACTTCTCCTTAACTTCAGTGTCCTTTTCCAGATGATGATCTTTTTCTATTGGATCTGCTGTTTATTCACTGATGATTCGTGAACTTTGATTGTCTTTCCACTTTGAGGTGTCAATTCACTTTTTCTTTTTCACTTTTCGAATGACCTCACAGGAGGCACCAAAAATAATTGTTGTATCACTAATGTTACTTTATAAGGAAGGTAGATAAATGATTTACTATTGATATTTTGAGCTAAGCTCAAGGCGGGAAGCTCATACGGCATAAACCCTCCTGAATTCACTATTTATTGATAAGTTTTACAATATGTTGTAACTATAAGGATTGCTAAGCAGCACTGCTCGCCTTTTCTTCTCCTGAGCCTTATATCTTCATGGACGGACCATGGAGAGATCCGCCTAGTCCCTGGAATCGGGGTTTGAATACGCTTGTCTTCTGCCGCCTCAGTGTTTCATAGGCGCGCCGCAATCCTTTGATTACATGTACAACAACAATGTTATAGAAGTCGCTGCTTTCAACAGAAGGATCAAATTTCCCGACTAAGTCATCTATGTATTATTCTTTAGTTCTGATCAGATTGAAGCAAATTTATTTCGTTCGACTTACGAAACATTACCATACTTATTGTAAGTGCTCCAACAAGTTGAATTGACGTAACGAAAAAATAAAATTTTTAAATTTAGCAGCATTTTTATTTAATTGTAATTCGATAACTACACGATTTCCGTGCATTGAGCTAATTTCATTATATGTAGAATTTTATCAGCTTTCTAACGGTTTTTTGAATTTTATTGTATCCTTCCTCATTACGAAGTTATACGCGTTTAAAGAAGTGACTGATTTTGAACCAAATTTCTCATGTGGTTTTAAAATTTTGACCGGCAGTTTATATATACACACACAAATTACTTTTTTAGATCAGGGCTGTTGATTTAGCCAAATTCAAAAACCACAAGTAAAAAGGTACTATAACTATCTAAATCTCAATAAGTGAAATTTCAGTTATTATAGGTTCATCTCTTATTTAATAAGTAAAAGTCGTTCACGTTGAATAAATGACTATGCACTTATTCAATATGTAAGTGTCGAAGCGTCGTCATCCGGCCTAACGTGACACTATAGTAATTAAGAGTAGGGATAAGACGACGTACTGGTGAAGACCAAGGGAGTTAGTCTCCTAAGAACTATTGTATCGCTAGCATGTAAATAAAGAGTGTGCCCACTGAAAGAGCGTGTGATGCTTTCTAACATCCTTCACATTCGGTGATCGTAAGCTTCGTTTCTCTTATAACTCAGAAGTGGGATTTGTCCCGCCCAACCGGGATGCCTGACCGAAGCAGACACTGATCGTTTACTTGAAGTTTCTTGTTGGGACTCTAAATTCGGGGGTCAAAATTCATCATTGTTGAAATCGTCTTTAGAATAGAATCAGCGTTGAGGTTGGTTTGGAGAATTTCGGATTTTGGGAGGAATCGCGAATTTAGAAGATTCGGAGCGAAGAACATGAAGTGAAACGGTTGGGTGCTGTGTTTGTTGTGGTTTGAAGGTGAAATTCAAAAGGGAGCAGGTCATCGGCAGTGATAGGCTAAACGGCCTAAATGTAAATGGCTTAAAGGAGCTATTAAGAAAAATGGGCAAGGCTACTGCTGGAAACAGGGCAGAATTGATAACAAGAATATTAACCATGGATGAGAAAGTGTGGCGGAAAGCATCAGAAGACAGTCGAGAAGCCAGCCAAGCAATGGCGGCAAATATCAGCGTTGTATCGGAAAGCACATGGACTGAGGAGCAGCCGTCGGAAGAGCAAGATTTGGGAAGAAATAGAACAGAGGAAACCAATAGCTTGGCGATGCGCGAATTAGAAATCCTAAGACGCGAGAAAGAGGTTTTGGAAAAAGAGCTGCGCCTAGCCATACGGGAACTGAGCCTACTGCAGTCACAGGAGGGAGATGAGGAACGAGCAAGAGAACCTAGGATCAACATTCGAGCAATTATTGACCTGTTAAGCGAATTTGACGGCGTAGCCAACAATTTCGAGAACTGGAAGAAGCAGGTAGAATTGTTGACAGAGACGTACAAGCTAAACGATAATTCCGTGAGAATTTTAATTAGTTTACGCCTGAGAGGTAAAGTATTGAGTTGGTTCCACTCAAGACCAGAATACCACGACTGCAGTATAAGAGAACTATTTATTGAAATGGGACTCATCTTCAACAATCGACCAAATAAACTGGCTTTGCGAAATGCGTTCGAAAAGAGGGTGTGGAAGCACCCAGAGTCATTTGTAGATTATTACCGCGATAAGATAGTGTTAGCGAACAGGGTACCCATCGAAGCAAAAGAATTAGTGGACCACCTCATCGATGGAATAAGTGACTTTCGGACCAGGAACCAGGCTCGAATGATGCAATTCACCCGGCCCACCGACCTTCTAGAAGCTTTCAAGCAGCTCTCCCTGGGTCACGAAGGGAAGGTCCGCAGGAGCAGTACCACAAGGGACGGTCATCAGGTCCGGCAAAGGCAACACGAGAAGCACCAAAGGAAGAGAGCCGACCGTTGCGCTGTTTCAGTTGCGGATGGGCGGGACACCTAGCGAAGAATTGTCGACAAAATACAACTCGAGAAAAGGGAGCGTGTTTCAAATGCGGCAGCCTGGAACATAGGATTCCGAATTGCCCTAGAAACCAGACTCAGCCGAGACCAGAAGAGACGACCAACATGATACGAGTCTCTCTACCGCTGTCCCCCTACTTAGTGTCATTGAGATATTTTATAACCGATAGTACAGGTAACAAGTGCAAATACTTACTATCGGCACTCATAGATTCGGGGTCTGCAGCGAGTGTGGTCCGTAGCAGTTTCGTTCAAAGCGAGGCATATACCGGTGTCGCAGGTAATCAATCTCTCTACGGGATAAACGGCTCAAAACTTACTGTTTTGGGAACTTTCGAGAGCGAAGTATGGGTCAATAAAATCCCCATAAAAATAAAATTCCTGGTAGTCCCCGACACGACAATGGCATTTGCGGCTTTATTAGGGAGGGATTTCACCTCGTTACCGAATATAAAGATTTCGCTAAACAAAGAGGTAGAAATTGTTAGAATAAGTCAGGAGTCAGAGTCTAAGGAATACTCTGAGGCAATAAACGAAATCCTACAAGTAGTGTGGGTATAAGGATTCTGGGACCGGGTGGCGAGGGGGTCGGGGTTTTGCGGGGGAAGGGGAGGTAGGGGAAATACCCCCACTTCTTAGCGGAGGGGGATTGCCCCCACTTCAGGGTGGTGGGGGAAGCCCGGTGGTGGGGGAAAATTAGTCACGTGACAACCCGGTGGTGGGGGAAAATTAATCACGTGACACTCCAATTGTTTAGCCTTTAACAAAAAGGTTTATTTATATCGTTAGATCTCTTGGTACTGATAACGTGGTATAATTTTATAAGAAGTTTGCGAATCTAAATTCCATTTTATAAATTGTGTAGTACATCGCGCACCTATCTGCCTATTTTGTTATTTCATCCATTGGTATGCATAATTTGAAATGAAAAATTCCAGCCGGTGTTCGCAACGGGTCCGCCAAACGTCCCAGCCCTTTACGCGAGAGATATAAGAGAGAGAGAGAACACATATTGTAAAATTAATTTATTATGAAAGGAATTGAGGGAACGTATAAATATACGTAGATTTTGGTGAAACAGCCTTGCGGCATAAAAAACGCACTTTATTATTTAAAATATATATATTTTTCACAATCTTCATTTTTTTTTTTTTTTGATAATCTGCAGCGAGATAGCTGGGCTCTGCGTTTTGATTAGTTCTTCCATCTAAAATCAAAATGGTCCACTTTGCCTCGTCGAAGTAAGGTCTACCTCAGGCTCCATTTGCGCGCAGCTTGTATTCCCGTGACGAAAGTCTCCGATTGCGTAGCCAATATTTCTCACCTTAGACATAATTGAAATCATGTTGTTACTTTTCGCATAGTATTAGCTCTATTTTTTAACAAAGCAAGTATACTTTGTTACGCGGCAAAATCTCCCGCGATTGCTTGCCGCGTAGAGCAAAATATACTCTCTCTTTCTATCACAATTGTTGGGGACGATACACGCAAATAATTAAAAAAAAACTAATACTCACGATTAATTACACCACTATATTTGAATACTATAAAACCTATAACGTAAGAATCGATATGTTGGGCGCCAGGTCCACGTAGACCATTTTCTCTATAACTTTACCCTTCGTACCCGATCTATCATTCGAAATCAGAATCCCCACATAGCTGGGCTAGCTCGGTCCCAAACTGGATTATGGTGAGGGGCAGGGTTAGGAGAGGTTTCAGCTAATATCGACAAGAGAATCGCCAAAGTCCGATAAGATCCGAAGAAAGAAAAGACCAGATTTAATAAGAAAAATTAGTAGGTTTATTAACAAAGTTCCGGAGATTTACACCTACTGAGGGGACCACATATTTGGTTAACAAGACCTAGCCTCTCAAAAATAATTACTAATTCGGTCCGCCACGTTATAGTCAAATTTCCCGATTATGCTCCATTATAAGTCCACCCGGACATGGCAAATAAAACGCAAGAAATTATGAGTCGAAAATACAATATAACATAAAGGGGAGATCCCAAAATTAATTTACAATACGTTGACATAAAGGATTAAGGAAACCTCCATATGATCAGGGCTCCCTACCGATATCGTTGACCTTTAACTCCAATATTAACTCAAAACAAGACTCTACTGGACTCACACGCCTCAAAAGCGGAGACTTTATTCAGCAAAAATGGCGAGTGAACTGGGGAAAGGAATGGATGACCTACGACACTCAATCTCAGATCATCGACTCCCAAAGAACGTTAAACACGGGCAATTTCGTCCCGGATACTCTACTAAATATACAGAAAATTATGTCGAGCCTACAGTAGGCAGGCCTCGACGCGCGACACCGCCAAACGATACTTAACGGGAAGAAAATGTGATTGTTTTCCCCAGTCAACCCTCCAACACTCTATGAATTCATCTAACTCAACGTATCTTCATGTAACACTCGGCCGTGATCATACGAAAGCGAAATCGAAATGGGCTATATTAGGTACAAGGACGAATACAATATTTCTGGCGTGGTCGATCTGGAGGAGGCACTCACCACTCCACCAACTTCCTTCTATTCTTGGCTCTCGTCTCGTCTCTCGGATACAGGATCGGCAGGGAACAACCGGAAGAGGCCTCCGAAGAGCGACGGCTGACCAGGTCTAGGATGCTCCAGAGCTCACGATGGAATGGCGATAGCGAGATTCTCTTCCTGGCAATTCGCGATCATCCCCACCTAATAATTTATAGGTTCGGATATCGATCGGATTGCCGAAAAATCACGAGGATCCACGGGACGGTGCGATCCTTTCGTCTAGCGGATATTCTGTTTCCTATTGTCGCCAGGAGTCCGTCTTGTCCTACATGACTCTAAATATTGCCGACAGTCACAACGGTAGCGTGAGATTGAGTCGGCTCTGGCTCGTGAACTACGGATGGATAGGAGCCACCTTCGAGTAGAAGCAAGCGACAGCCTAATCCATTCCCATACCATTATTCTTCCACGTAGGGAAGGCTCTAGCATGATTCCTATATACCTCCAAGGTGACTCGAGGACAGTTTCGCCTGCTCTAAGGCTATCAGGTCTTGTTCCCGAGTCCATAGGTTGTTTCCATCTATAAGGTTGAACTCTCAAGATAGTCTGACGTAGGGGAAGAAGTTGCTGCCTCTCCTTTGATGATTTTCTTGATGACGTAGTCTTCCCCGGTGTGGATGATGAATAGGAAGGAGGAGGAGCACGGCCCCCAACCAGATCGACGCATCATCGGGTTATTTTACACTTATTAAATGAATGGCTTACAAAACTTAGACTAAGGGGCGTAGTATAGCGCAACGTTAAATAGCCCAGGCCGATAACGATATGATAATTAAAGTAAAAATCACCTAACATTTCTGACCTTTTATTGTGGCGGGATTCCCAGGTGATTCTGGAGCTTCCGTTGACCTTGAGCTGTAAAATCTTATTCTAACATGCTCCCGAAATTATGGGCCAAAAGAAAATATCTTAATTATTGACTCCTAGTATAATCTGGGGTAGGAACTCGGAAAGGGGGGGGGGGTATCCGAGAGTAGGAGGAAGCCCTTTTCTAGAAATATAATTGTGACGCCACCCAGACGTATAGAATGGGCCACGTCACAACTCCCCCCTCCCTGGCAACGGGGACCGACCCTAGGTCCTCCATCAAATCGGCCAGCCAATAACGAGGAGGAAATCCCATGGAAGGTTACGTTAGGGGGGGGCTAAAAACATGAAGGAAATATGAAAATAACGGAAGGTAGGAGGAGGGAAGGTGAGAAAATGTACATATAGGAAGATTTTAAGTATAGGGGTGCACAAAGCACGGATTTGGTAGGGATGCATAAAGGAATCCAGGGGAATACCGGAGCTATTTTTTTTTTTTTTTTTTTTTTTTTTAGGTTGTTCGAGGTAGATTCATTAGCGGGCTCTTTGCAGAGGAGGCGGGGATTAAGTAGACGAAATACGGATGATGTTTGATGAACGAAAAGGAAATTTATTGGCTTTATAATTATGTAGTAGTTATACATGGATATATAAGTGAATATAGAAGTATAGTGGTAGTATGGTTACAGGGGGGGGGGGGGGGGAAACGCGCTCTCTCTGATAGCGGGATACACGAAACGGAACTTGGATATCTGAGCACTGAGGAATACACTTTAATACAGTACCCGTCGTGCCCTTCCCCAAATCAAACAAAAAAAAAAAACTTTTGGTACATACCCGATTAAACAAAACCAAATACACATATATATAACAAAAGGAGAGAGAAAGAGAAAGAAAAAAAAATATAGTTAGCGTTAGAAGGCGATAGGCGTAGTCGTACATATCCGACGTTAGCAACTGTGATCTCTAGGATTAATTTCCAGGCCCGAACGGAATCGGGATGTGGTCGGCTTTCTTTTTGCTCTTGAGGAATTCTTGTCTCGCCAAGGTCTCTCGAGCCCATTCGTCACCGCAACGCGAACATTCCCGTAGATTGACCCCTGGTTTGCCGCATCTATAGCAAAACCGACCGCGCGGTTTCTTACAGGAACTATAGACGTGTCCGAGTTCACCACAATTGTGACAGGCCCGCTCGCGGAGATGGTGGGGCACGTAGGAAGCCGGAACAATATCGTGGGTCGACTTTTCCTCCATCGCTGTCTTTTCGTACCACGGATCATACACTGGCGGGCGGGCGGGATTGATGTAAGTGGAGGTGGCCGTTTTTTTTTAAGTGGACGGCTGGCATAGGATCCCGTTCCATCCGGGTTCCGCGTTGTCATCAGGTTCCTCCCAATATTCTATGGTCATTCGAGGACAGACTGTACAACCAAAAGCTTGTTTGACCTTTACCGTGAATGGCAATGTCTGTGTCCCAGCATCTCGTGTTTCCGGCTTCTTCGGCATGGGATCTGTAGCGGTAGAGGCATCCCTGGTAGTGATCTCGGGCAGGTCCTCCTTGCAAACGTTTGGATCGGTTCTCCCGTCCCACGTATTCGGAACGCCAATTTTCCGGCGGGGATCGAAAATAGCTACTACGGCGGATAGAGCTGCGTCCCCGACGTCTGGTTCTTGCAGCGATTCGTGTGAGTTAGGACGACCAACATAGCCCGGGACGAGGCGAGACTGACGGTAGCGGTGCAGGACTTCTTCCAAAGCCTCATTAAATCCGGGCTGGCGGATAAGGTCGTTCATCGCCGGGAGAAACTTACCCAGAGGAGCTAGCACCTCCGCGTCGCTCATAAAGAAGGGCATTTTCCTTCTTTCTCTTGTGAGTTGTTGGTTTATAAGGTTTTAGTTTTCTTTTTTTTTTTTACTTATTTTTTTTTCTTTTTCTTCCACTTGTCGACGGCTCACTTCTGATACTAAGACTTGATTTCGGGGTTACTCCGGTTAGGACAGGCCTCACTGATGTTTGTAACAATGCGACTTTCACCTCGATGGAATCGGTAATTTACACGAGATTATGTTTATTAGCACAGAGAATTCCGGTGGCCGGTCGGGAATGCATTGAGGGATACTACGGTTTCGTTAACTGGCGACTACCCCCACTCCTCGGTTACGGAGTTCGGGCATCGATCGGGTCACCGAAGGATCACGAATTACCCCCGCGATGTTAAACAATCCTCTTCTTACCTAGCATCGTCTCTGTTTATGTTTTCTCGCTCGCTTGGTCTTCCGAGAATCTCATTGTTTTGATCTGTTGTCGCGGTAGGGTTGGCTTTCGACCGCCGCTGCGCACGAACAAGTGAGAGCTGGTGATTCCGCTCGAGTACAAACAAGCAACTTAGCGCTACTCCGATGATTTTATCGATGCTACTTGAGATTAACTTAGTCATATATATATATAGTTACATATACAAAGTAGTATATTATTTATTTATTTTTTTTTTTTTTTTTTTTAACCAGATTAGCGAGGTGGAGTATACAGTTTAACGTCAACTATGTGAGTTTTAACGCGTTTTTGACTGTCCAGGCTTTCAACTTCATAGACGGTAGGCGATAGAATTTTAATAACACGATAAGGGCCGTGATATTTCGGGAATAATTTGGCGGCAATCCTATCCTCGCTGGAGGATAATCTGCGAGTTTTTGTCAGGACTAAATCTCCCACCCTTAAGCGAATATCTCGTCGATGAGTGTTATACCGTTGAGCGGTTTTATCAAAAGTTTCCTCCAGTCGCATTGCTATTCTCTCCTGCAAATCTCGTATACGTTTGGCTCGTTGCTTCCAGGAGGTAGTATTGATATCGGTAGGTAAGGTAGAGTCTAGGGTTTCCATCTCGGCATAGCGATAGTGACGAATTGGTTCAGGTTCTCGCCCTAAATTTAGGAAAGCTGGAGTTATTCCCGTAGCCGAGTGCCAGGCTGTATTATACGCGAAACGGAAGTCAGAGAGATGGACATCCCAATCACGATGATTTTCCTCCAAAAACGAAACGATCATGGTTTTTAACACTCGGTTCGTTCGCTCCACGGGGTTAGCTTCGGGTCTATACGGTGGCGTAGTCGAACGTACGAGTCGGTATTCAGCGCACAGGTCTTTTATGACTTTATTAACAAATTCGGTCCCATTATCCGAATGCAGAACCCTGGGGGCTCCCCAACGAGAAAGTATCATTTCGTGAAAGGCCTCTTTAACCTTTGCCCCGGTAGCGGTACGCAAGGGACCACACTCGATCCATTTTGTAAAGAGATCTTGGAATACCAAGATGTATACGAATCCGCGAGTACTTTTTGGAAGGGGCCCCATTAAATCGACGGTCACGATATCCCATGGCATTTCCGCGATTCTTCGACCCATGAATCCTTTCGGAGACTGTTGTTCGACTTTGCATCGTTGACAGGTATCGCAACTTTTAATGAAGGCGACGATCTCTCGATACATTCCCGGCCAAAAATAACGAATGGTTAGGCGGTGGTAGGTCTTTTCAATGCCGAGGTGACCGGCCTGCGGTAAAGAGTGAGCCTGGGTTATGGCTTCATGACGAACGATTTGTGGCAGGACTAGCTTCCAGGGTTGGAGGTCTTCTAGTTCGGAATCGGTATCGGTACGGGGTCGATAATAATAAATTTTTCCCTTGTAAAGCTGATAATTCGGGAGTTTTTCCGGCGTTTCGGTCAGAATCGACCGGCGTTTGTTATACCACTCATCTTCTGGATCGATGAGGTTATCGTTTTCGAGCAAGATGGTGGGTTCAACGGGATCGGGAGGGGAAACAGACGGGTCATCCTGAGAGCTACAGGGATCCACGGTCTGACTTCGCGTGATCGCATGAAGATTCTCATACGAAGTACCGGAAAATTGACCTAGGTACGGTGGTACGGGGGTTGTCGCGTACTCGTTGGTTACTAATTTCGAACCAGACTCATCGGGTGACTCATAGAGGGCGGAATCGGTATCGTTCGGGAAAGCGAGAATGGTGTTCGCCAAGTCGGGATTGAAGGGTTCCACAGCGGCATAATCGTCAGTTTCTCCTTCGAGTGGCTCGTACATCCTTGACAGGGCATCCGGTACCAGATTTAAGGAGCCCTTTCGATACATCACGTCGAAATTGTACTGCATAAGATCGAGTGACCATCTGGCGAGTCGACCAGTCGGATCTTTGAGATTTTGCAGCCATCGCAAACTGCTATGGTCGGTCACTACAGTAAACGAGTACCCTTCTAGGTAACCTCGAAATTTCTTGATTGACCATAATACGGCAAGACATTCTAGTTCGGTCGCGGAATACTTCCGTTCTTGATCGGTCAAGGTTCGACTAGCATACGCTATTACAAATTCCTGATCGTCCTTGCTCTGCGTTAATACGGCACCCAATCCGATCGTGCTCGCGTCAGTTTGAAGGACGAACGGTAGATCGAAATCAGGACAGGTCAATATCGGAGTCGTCGTTAGGCGTGTTTTGAGCAGGTGAAAGGCTTCTTCTTGTTCCGAGTCCCACACCCACATTTGCTTTTTCTTCAATAATCGATTTAAAGGTTCGGCGACGGTAGCGAAATTTGGCACGAACCGGCGATACCAGGAGGTCATTCCCAAGAAGCGTCTAATTTGTTTAACGTTCTTGGGTCGGGGATACTGCAAAATTGGCGAGATTTTATCGGGATCGGTACGCAAGCCTTCTTCATCAATTCTGAAACCCAAGTATCGAACATTGGATTTACAGAATTCACTCTTTTCAGGATTAATAAGTAAGCCCGCCTCAATAATTCGCGCAAAGACTCGTTTCAGCCACTCCAAATGTTCATCGAAATCGGCAGTCACGATGATTATATCATCCAAGTAGGCGAAAACATGTGGCTCCATCTCGGGCCCTATCACTTTGTCTAACAAACGCTGAAAGGTGGCCGGGGCACCGGTCAATCCGAAGGGCATTCTCCGAAAATGGAACAGGCCTTTTCCCGGAACGGTAAACGCGGTAATTTCCTTACTATCGGAAGCCATAGGGATCTGAAAATAAGCCTGACTCAAGTCGAGAGCGGTAATATATCGAGCAGAGCGAAGTTTGTCTAAGATGGTATTCATATACGGTAGAGGATACGCGTCTTTCTTGGAGACGGCGTTAACCCGTCGAAAATCTAAACAAAATCTATATGTGCCGTTGGCCTTCTTAACCATCACGATAGGAGACGACCAGTCGCTCTGTGATGGTTCGATAATATTTTCGGCTAACAAACGGTCGACCTCCTGGTAAATAGACTGTTGTACGATAGGAGTCACGGGATAATACCGTTGTTTAATTGCGGGGTGCCCTCCTACGTCGATCCGATGTTCGGTTAAATGAGTGAGCCCCGGAGCTTGTCGTAAGCGCGGTATATGCTCATCTAAGAATTGTTCTAAGCGAAATTTTTCATTGTCGCATAATTCGACTATTCCTTGACATCCCGAAAGGTTTTTCGGTAGGTGGTCGTCCTCAATGTCCGCGGGGGCACGATAGAAAGGATAAACGTGATAGGGTTCGTCCCTGAAATACCAGCTAGCCTCTGCGCAATTAATGACGACGGCAAACGAAGCAAGAGCGTCTAGTCCGAGCACTAGAGGGACAGCTAACGACGGAAAAATAACGACATTAATTGGCAGAGTTCGATCCTCGATGGAAATCGCTAAAGTTACTTGTTCTTCCAACAGTTCCAGGTGTCCGTCCGCGGTCATAACTTTGATAGGCTCGGTGTTGGGGGTTCGAATTGGTAGTTCCGCGAGAGACAAAAGTCCCCGTTTTCCTATGAAAGTCCGCGAGGCTCCACTATCGATTAATACCGAGATGGATTGGCCTTGGATGGTGACTGGTAGATAGAATAATGATTTCGGTTGACATCCGATCTTAAAAATGCTAGACTCTGAGTCCGAAATTATCAAAAAGGAGTCAAGCTTGACTGCATCCTTGGGAGTAAGTGTAGGTGACGATATAGAGAGAGGTACATGGACTGGCGATCCCGAGGCGATAGCGGAAGGAGACGTAGCCATGTTTACGACGCCTTTCCTTGGTTTCCCGAACACGAGGGGCAGTTGGACCTAATCACGTCCGCATGACCGCAACGATAGCAGAACAGATTTCGAGGTATCGTGCACGCGGCATATCGGTGTCCTTCTTTTCGACAATTCCAACATATTAATGTGCGGGCGGTGGTTGGCGACGTCCGGGAGTCAGAATCCAATGAGGGTACGAAAGGGTTAGTGTTCATCGCGTGAACGGTAGACACGCCCGGTGAAGCATTGACGGGGACTGTCGTCGGTATTGGGGGTGAAGACTTGGCGGTAGGTTTCGAGGTTCGGCAGTTAGAGTTGGCGAGAGCAACGAAATCGGTAGTGGACGATAGGTTCGTGTTATTTTCTCCGGTTTCTTCCCTGGTAGGCTCTTCGAGCTCTCCTAACGAAAAGACAGGCTGGGGAGCACGCCGCGTGGGTCTTGGAGCTGGCCGATATGCTAGATCAGGGAACAAGGAGCGCTCCGGTGTTGGAGGTTGCGGGAAACCGGAATGCCGAAGAAAACTAGCCTCTATCCGCATAGCTCGGAACTCAAGAGCGTCTAAACTCGCTACACTCTGAATATCGATCAGGGCCTGATATCGCGGTAACATATTAATGTGAGCCCAATTTAATCTCTCTGTCTCCGACCAGGGAGGAGTAACGCGATCCATCAGGGCACGTATGCAGGTTAGGTAATCAGCGACGGGTTCGCTGTCGCCCTGGGTCCTCCGCGCAATTTCGACTTGTAGAGAAACTTGGAAGGATCGAGCTCCAAATCGGGATCGGAAGGCTGCCTCGAAATCTCGCCACTGCACCCACTCTCTTTGATGGCTACGGAACCAATGTAGGGCGATACCGGTAACTACGAATGGAACGTAGGTCAGAAGTTCGGAATCGCGAAGATTAAAAACGCCACGTGTTTCCGACAATCGCAGCAGAAAGGCCTCCACGTCCTCGTTCGCTCGGCCACTGAAAGAAACGTTCATTCGCTTGAGAGTGGCATGTACGTGGGAAAATTGTTGCGCGTTATCACGCGTTCGGTAACGATCCGCGGGAATACTATATTGGGTGGGAGGCGGAACTCGGTGGTAACGTTCGGGGCCCGGACGGCGGGGTAGTTCCCAATTAACAAGGTCTCCTGGGGCTCCTCTCCCCGCAGAGTTCAAAATCTCATCCTCAATTTCCTCCGCGTCTAGCGATCGTACGGGGGAGAGATTCCTTGCCTGCGAATCGAGGCCGATATGTCCTAGCCTTCTTAGAATGTCGGCCGTTATCTCTTCGCGAATTTGCGCGATAGTAGTTGGGTTGGATCGGTCAGTCGACGATTCTCTCACCGGACTGGAATTCCTCGGTCGCGGTAGGGAGAGGTCCGGTTGGAAGCTTTTACGTCTCGCTCCCGATATCGTTTCGTGAACGGTAGGGAGGCTAGAAACCGGGATCGGGGTACCTTTCGGCTCTTGTGGGGTCTCTCGTACGGAAGGGGTTTCGATACTCGCGCTCCGAGTAACGTCCTGACCGGTAGCCATATCCCGTAAATATTTAAATAACCGCGTACGTAAAACGGGAATGAGCCCCTTTGTGTCCAATCCATATGTTTCCAATTTCTTTCTCGCGTCATGTTCGTTGAGTTCGAACACCCACCGTAGGTGTTCGGGTATGTCTTTCAAATCTTGGGGCATAATTTACCAACGAATATCCCTCAAAACGTTCCAACTATCGTAATCGATAATTTATAAGCTATTAGTCGTAAACGCGGACCTATACGGGATCGCGGAAGCTCTATATCGAAAAATCGCGGAAACGCGTTGCCGGAAATCGGGAAAACGCGGGAGGGTGAACCTGAGCCAATCCCGCTAGAGTATAGTAACTATAAAATAGGGATTTTCCCTAATAGGACAAACAATTTATTACGACAAGCATTAATAAAAGGGATACGGTAACTCAATCACAGATCTACCGTCTGTAGATTACCGACAATCGACGCGTGAGCTTAGTCACCGTTATAAGAAAAGGCTAAACAGTTCTTATAACACTTTTTCAATTGGGCTTGCTCGTAAGGCTTTAGCTCGCCTTACTCTCACGGTACACCTACGCCAAGTAAACAAACAAGCGTGACCTACACGCAAAAATTCGTTAAGAATATATACTTAAAATCTATACTGGCTAAAGCAGCACAATTAAACCCATAATAGGTTACTTAATAACTCTCGATAATGACCACAAAATTTCCGTTATTTCAAAAATACCTACAGGAATTTGCCTTATCGCTAAAATGTCTATAAAATTTTCTTTATCTCGAAAATATCTATCGAAAACCACACTAACCCGAAAATATCTGCAAAACTATCGTTATCGCTGAAATATCTAGAGAAATTTCCTTAAATTTCTAGCCTCTCAAGCCCCACGTTGGGCGCCAAAATTTGTTACGCGGCAAAATCTCCCGCGATTGCTTGCCGCGTAGAGCAAAATATACTCTCTCTTTCTATCACAATTGTTGGGGACGATACACGCAAATAATTAAAAAAAAACTAATACTCACGATTAATTACACCACTATATTTGAATACTATAAAACCTATAACGTAAGAATCGATATGTTGGGCGCCAGGTCCACGTAGACCATTTTCTCTATAACTTTACCCTTCGTACCCGATCTATCATTCGAAATCAGAATCCCCACATAGCTGGGCTAGCTCGGTCCCAAACTGGATTATGGTGAGGGGCAGGGTTAGGAGAGGTTTCAGCTAATATCGACAAGAGAATCGCCAAAGTCCGATAAGATCCGAAGAAAGAAAAGACCAGATTTAATAAGAAAAATTAGTAGGTTTATTAACAAAGTTCCGGAGATTTACACCTACTGAGGGGACCACATATTTGGTTAACAAGACCTAGCCTCTCAAAAATAATTACTAATTCGGTCCGCCACGTTATAGTCAAATTTCCCGATTATGCTCCATTATAAGTCCACCCGGACATGGCAAATAAAACGCAAGAAATTATGAGTCGAAAATACAATATAACATAAAGGGGAGATCCCAAAATTAATTTACAATACGTTGACATAAAGGATTAAGGAAACCTCCATATGATCAGGGCTCCCTACCGATATCGTTGACCTTTAACTCCAATATTAACTCAAAACAAGACTCTACTGGACTCACACGCCTCAAAAGCGGAGACTTTATTCAGCAAAAATGGCGAGTGAACTGGGGAAAGGAATGGATGACCTACGACACTCAATCTCAGATCATCGACTCCCAAAGAACGTTAAACACGGGCAATTTCGTCCCGGATACTCTACTAAATATACAGAAAATTATGTCGAGCCTACAGTAGGCAGGCCTCGACGCGCGACACCGCCAAACGATACTTAACGGGAAGAAAATGTGATTGTTTTCCCCAGTCAACCCTCCAACACTCTATGAATTCATCTAACTCAACGTATCTTCATGTAACACTCGGCCGTGATCATACGAAAGCGAAATCGAAATGGGCTATATTAGGTACAAGGACGAATACAATATTTCTGGCGTGGTCGATCTGGAGGAGGCACTCACCACTCCACCAACTTCCTTCTATTCTTGGCTCTCGTCTCGTCTCTCGGATACAGGATCGGCAGGGAACAACCGGAAGAGGCCTCCGAAGAGCGACGGCTGACCAGGTCTAGGATGCTCCAGAGCTCACGATGGAATGGCGATAGCGAGATTCTCTTCCTGGCAATTCGCGATCATCCCCACCTAATAATTTATAGGTTCGGATATCGATCGGATTGCCGAAAAATCACGAGGATCCACGGGACGGTGCGATCCTTTCGTCTAGCGGATATTCTGTTTCCTATTGTCGCCAGGAGTCCGTCTTGTCCTACATGACTCTAAATATTGCCGACAGTCACAACGGTAGCGTGAGATTGAGTCGGCTCTGGCTCGTGAACTACGGATGGATAGGAGCCACCTTCGAGTAGAAGCAAGCGACAGCCTAATCCATTCCCATACCATTATTCTTCCACGTAGGGAAGGCTCTAGCATGATTCCTATATACCTCCAAGGTGACTCGAGGACAGTTTCGCCTGCTCTAAGGCTATCAGGTCTTGTTCCCGAGTCCATAGGTTGTTTCCATCTATAAGGTTGAACTCTCAAGATAGTCTGACGTAGGGGAAGAAGTTGCTGCCTCTCCTTTGATGATTTTCTTGATGACGTAGTCTTCCCCGGTGTGGATGATGAATAGGAAGGAGGAGGAGCACGGCCCCCAACCAGATCGACGCATCATCGGGTTATTTTACACTTATTAAATGAATGGCTTACAAAACTTAGACTAAGGGGCGTAGTATAGCGCAACGTTAAATAGCCCAGGCCGATAACGATATGATAATTAAAGTAAAAATCACCTAACATTTCTGACCTTTTATTGTGGCGGGATTCCCAGGTGATTCTGGAGCTTCCGTTGACCTTGAGCTGTAAAATCTTATTCTAACATGCTCCCGAAATTATGGGCCAAAAGAAAATATCTTAATTATTGACCCCTAGTATAATCTGGGGTAGGAACTCGGAAAGGGGGGGGGTATCCGAGAGTAGGAGGAAGCCCTTTTCTAGAAATATAATTGTGACGCCACCCAGACGTATAGAATGGGCCACGTCACAACTTACAAAAATTCAGCACGTCTTTCATCGATGAAAAAGAAGTTGTAGGCACAGATGGATTTTCATCCTCCTCCTTCCTTAGATTTTATCATTACAATGCACCAAGTAAATCAGGAAAGTAACGAAAATTTAAATAAAGCAGCCTTAAATGCTCCAGACAAAAAACAACGAAGTACTAAATCCATCAATTTCAACGATCGATTAATTTTCTATGATTTTTCAATGTGTACTGCATTGTTGAAGGCATCCACCAAGTAAATCAGGAAAGTAACGAAAATTTAAATAAAGCAAACTTAAATGCTTCCAGAAAAAAATAACGAAGTGCTAAATCCATCAAGGTCAACGATCGATTAAATTACTATGATTTTTTAATGTGTACTGTACTGTTGAAGGTTTGAGGACTGAATGCTGCTCCACCGAGGATATCCCGTCGAGAGAAAGTCTTTATCGGTTTTTAAAATATAAAGTTACGTGTGATAAAGAGTTAATTCTTTCTTAACCCATTAACGTCCAAAATGTCAAAATTTCTTGCACGTTTTCAAAGTGATTTTTTCCTATGTAATTGGCGTTGAAAAAATTCTTGAACCACATATTCTGATGTAAAATTGCATGCTCTTTCAGAATCCGTTGCCAGAATCATGATAAAACTCACAGGAAAAGAGATATGCTCGATTAAAACATAAAAAACACCTAAATTTTCGAAAAAAAAAATTTTTAGGATTTTTTTTCGAAGTGTTACGGTGAAGATATCACCTTGCGACCGTGATCAAAGGTGATCATGGGAGTTGAAGTTTAACAGGGAATTTTTTTGTTGACCTTGAACCATCGCTTCTTTACAAAATGGCTCAAAAAACGAATTTTTTTTTTCAATCTTCATCAACTTTTTTCTCGAAATCTATGGTCTTTAGAAAAAAATTCATAAAAACAAAAATGCCTTAGAATCGCTCGAGGAACATTCTCAAATTTTTTCAGAATTTTTTGAGACAATTTTTTATTTTCCGGGAAACTTGTGAAATGGAATTTTCAAAAATGTCTCCAAAAATTCTGAAAAAATTTTAGGATGTTTCTCGAGTGCTTCTAAGACATTTTTGTTCTTATGAACTTTTTTCTAATGTCCATAGATTTCGAGAAAAAAATTGATAAATTTGAAAAAATAAAAATTCGTTTCGGCCGCTATGTTCTAAAAAACTATTGGTAAAAAACGATTTCTGTGCAAATTTTAGGAAGATTTGTTTACTCTTAGCGTTACCCAGAGACTACGGCGTGGACGTGGTAAAATTCTGTTTCCTTTGGGGTGCTTTTTTCCCGTGAGTCCCCTTGCCTCTCACTTATTCATACTTTTAGGTGTGCTTTTTTAGCCAACATTTATTGCAAATATTTAAATTACATGTTTTGCAGAAAATTCTTGCTCTTATTGGACAGTTTCCATTCGAACAAATCCTCAATTTGTCACTATTAGATCGTCCATGTGCTTTACTTTTGCGACTACTTTTTTGTAAGTAGTATTTGGCAATCGAAATAGTGAACTCTTTTATTCCAACTTTTTTCTTTCCATCGTTAGCAGCATTGAAAATTACAAGAGAATTAGTAATAGACGCCTG
Source organism: Prorops nasuta (assembly GCF_024137725.1). NCBI lineage: Eukaryota > Metazoa > Arthropoda > Insecta > Hymenoptera > Bethylidae > Prorops > Prorops nasuta. The sequence goes on along the minus strand of NW_027116821.1, from coordinate 504,112 downwards.
TATAAGTCTCATAAAAACTACCCATGTCCATTTTTTTGATCGTATACTTGGGAGTATGTCATTGCAATGTCCGTCATGCATGTCAACACCTCCCATGAATTTGTTATATAGGTGAAAAGCTTGCGGAAAAGGTATTTCAATTTTAGATTTAGCCTCTGCGCTGTATCTTTTTGAAATAGATAGAGGATTGACACCTGCTGCAGTTGAAGCTATTGAGACGGGCTTCGAATCCATGATAGTAATGAAATTTATGCCACTGTTTACGTCGTGCTTCACCACATATGTCCCTCTTGGAGCTTTCTTATCAAGCACATTTTTTTCTTTGACTCGATTATCTCTGATAGTACCAGTGCATTTCAAACGCAATTTCTTCAAATGTAATACCAAATCCATGTTCGTGAAGAAGTTGTCAAAGTACAGATGAAATTGAGAAATTTTGTTATAACTTATTATTTGAAAAAATGGTTGTAATAAATATAATACTACTCGTGAACCTAAAGCACATTTAGATAACTTATCTCCAATTTGAGAATTCTTGCCGCAATAAAGATCCAAATTCAGTAGATAGCCGTCCGAAGTACACAAGCCCCAAAATTTCAAACCAAATCTTATCGGTTTTCCTCGAATAAATTGTTTCAAAACAGTTTTTGCATAGGATTTGGCCATCATCTCATCAACGGATAGAGCAGTTCTCCATATTCCGAATTTCATGATGTTATTTTGAAAAAGTTTCAGTAGAGAACGAACGCGCCATCCTCGATCATTTAAATCTTTGTCTTTGTTTTTTGAAAACTTCAATTTAGATTTTGTGATTTCAAATTGTTGGCGAGACATTGCAGAAGAAACTACTTCATTAGATAAATACGGATCAGATGACCAGTAATCTCTCTGTGATTTTCTGGGATTGAATGTAGAAAAAATAACTATTCCAATAAAAGTATCAAGATCTTTCAATTTCAGATCATAACCATTGTCTTTACACGCATCAATAATATATTTTTTCATTTCAATAGAAAAAAAGGTTTCAAACAATTGAAAAGGTTCGCTCCTACGTATTTTCTTTTTTTGCGATTCGGACAATAATACTTTATCTTCACAAGAATCAGGGTGTAACTTTTCACCCTCAATCCAAGTGAATTCATGACCTTTTTCAAGTTTATCTTGTTTTTCAGAATAATTTGCACGAGCTTTATTGTAAGTGATATTGGGTATTTCATGTTCGCAATCTGAATCAAAATCGGAGCCAGAATCATCGGAACCTGAATAGTCAGGATCCGGAATCAATACGTTGCGTTCTGAATCACTATCTGAAGAATCTGATTCATATTCAGAAGATCTTACACGTTTCCGCGACATAATGTATGAAATTAATGATTTCGTTTATTTATCACTCATCCCTATGTACAAAAATACGAAAGAAGAGAACAAAAAAAGACGAATATTCATGAATACATGAGACCAAAAATTACGCTTATCTGCCGAAATGAAATGGAAATAAATGATGAAATTTTTGTCGGAATCTATAAGTCTTTGAAAAAAGAATGAAAATAAGTTAGAATCATTCGAGCAATATTGTAAAATTTTTTCCAAGTTTTCGTAGACAGAACGTTTTTTTACCAATAGTTTTTCAAAACATCGGCCGAAACGAATTTTTATTTTTTCAACTTTATCAATTTTTTTTTTTGAAATCTATGGACATTAGAAAAAAATTCATAAGAACAAAAATGTCTTAGAAGCACTCGAGAAACATCCTAAAATTTTTTCAGAATTTTTGGAGACATTTTTGAAAATTCCATTTCACAAGTTTCCCGGAAAATCAAAAATTGTCTCAAAAAATTCTGAAAAAATTTGAGAATGTTCCTCGAGCGATTCTAAGGCATTTTTGTTTTTATGAATTTTTTTCTAAAGACCATAGATTTCGAGAAAAAAGTTGATGAAGATTGAAAAAAAAAAAATCGTTTTTTCCGCCATTTTGTAAAGAAGCGATGGTTCAAGGTCAACAAAAAAATTCCCTGTTAAACTTCAACTCCCATGATCACCTTTGATCACGGTCGCAAGGTGATATCTTCACCGTAACACTTCGAAAAAAAATCCTAAAAATTTTTTTTTTTCGAAAATTTAGGTGTTTTTTATGTTTCAATCGAGCATATCTCTTTTCCTGTGAGATTTATCATGATTCTGGCAACGGATTCTGAAAGAGCATGCAATTTTACATCAGAATATGTGGTTCAAGAATTTTTTCAACGCCAATTACATAGGAAAAAATCACTTTGAAAACGTGCAAGAAATTTTGACATTTTGGACGTTAATGGGTTAATCAAAATAAGAAGAACCATACCCTTCGAATAATCTCCGTATAGAGATATTTTTTTTCCTATTGTCTTTAACCTATAGGTTACAATCACAATGGAAATTCATCGCAAGTAAAAAAAAAAAAAATTACCCCTTCCAAACATTGAAATTAAATTCGCTTAATATACGATAATATCGTTCGTATAAAAAGTCAGCCTGTTAAACGAGAGCTGCATAGCAGTACCACGGATGCTTGACGTATTAAGAAAAAAATAAGTGTGTAATTAAACTCATTAAAAAGAAACTTGTTTGTTACATAAAAAAAAAGGTAAGGATATTTCTTTTTTCATTCGATTAGTACATGCATTATTTAATTGAGTTTTTAACTTTAATGAGACTAATCATGTTTTTTCATAGAAATAAAAATGAATTTCAATAAAATCAATGAATTGGGAAGCGTCATTCCAAAAAATTTTGTGAAATTAAATAGCTTGACGGAAAATCAAGAGTACGATATTTCCGAAGTGGACAAAATTATGACAAAATATGGAATGAAAATCATTGTAAAGCTGTCAACAACCGATTGGGTATTCTTGCCAGGGAGAATGGCAAAATTGGCGGAAGTTACGGAGCAGTTGCAGCACCTACAAAAGGCTGCAGCAGCCAATAATTTAATAATGTTATATAAAGGAGGAAAATATCACAACGTGGAATTTAAGTCTAAAGTTTGATAGGTATTTTGTATCAAAAAAATAATGAATAAATTTGTTGTTTATTATATATTTATTTAATAAAAATTGTTTTCTTATTTTTTTTAACTTACATTTCTAACAATATTCGTAAGAGGATTATATTGTACAATTTTATCGTGTATAATTAGACAATAGGCTGTAGTATTATCCGGAATGATTTCCATACACTCGATCTCGAGTTTGACGTCGACCGTGCCGGTTTTTATGGACTCGTTCTGATGCGAGCAGTCGATGACGAAGAGCGGCCCGTACGTCAAAAAGTCCGTATAGTCGAGCATGGGTCTCCCGAGTTTCTCACCAGCGTAATAGGAGGTGAAAAACTTTACATACATGTCGTAGAGGACGGAGTAGCGGGATTTCGTGAAATCAGTGTCGAGACGATCGTACGGATAAGATTCGGAATTTAGATAGAGTTTGACATCGAGTACTTTGCAATGACTGAATTTGAGCACATCCTCGTGCTGATTACTCTTCTTGTTCGTTCTGAACGCCAGAATGACGTATCGCGGCTTCTCCAATTGCGTGGACGCTTTCACGGACCACGTGTGTCACTGCGACTTGGGCAGAAGCGGATACTCGTAAAGTTCCCAGGCGCGAAAAGCGAGTGACAGACTCTTGTCCTGCTCGACGATACTGAGAAATTGGAGTTTCGTAATTTCGTTCAGGGTCACATGGGGTATTCTCCATTGCACTCGTAGCAGCTTGATCGACGAATCGGTGATTTTCACCGATGAGTAAATGGCGTTTGTATCGTCGCGCGCGCGAATGAGAACGAGCTCGTGACGCGCGTTAACGACGACTCGCCGATAATCCTCGCAGAATCCCAGCAGCATTTTCAGGGGCATGCAAAAGTTGAAATTCTTAACAGCCGCCTCCTTTTTCAGCCGGTCTTTGCCCGTTGCGACGAACCATCCGGAATGACGTAGACTGGCGCTCTCCTCGGTGCTCAGGGAAACGAGATTCTTCAGAGTGCTGGTAATACCGACGTTTCTGCATCGGTCGATCTCGATACCGTTCAATTCATAACGGATCTCGTCGAAGAGAAAAGCCGCGGAATTGCAGTCGAGCGTAACTATATCCTCGTTGTTGGCGCTCGCATCACGCGTGCCCTCCACCAGCTGACCCTCGACGTAGAGATAACTCTCGCACGGCAGGAGTATCAAATCTTGCTGCTGTATGGGAATGCGAATCTCGTCGCTGTTCGCCAACGAGGCGTTCGCATACGGATTGTAGGCATGCATCTCCATTTTGGTGATGCGATTGTCGTAGGTCAGCGGTGCGGTGACGTTCAAGGGATCTGCCATTGTTTCACTATGTACCTTCGCCCAATCTCTTCACGGTGAATCCCAATGATTGTAAAAATTCTATATTTCTTCTCGTTAGCAAGAAGCTCCTCTTGTCGCGATTTTCACTCCGATGAACCGGTGTATTCGACTCCACGTAGGACGAACGACTAGCGAACGTTTCATCCAGTTTCACCGCTTTATAATCCTCGCTACTTTTGTAAATTAACATTTCTTAATGTGCAATCTTATGGTAATTTCTTCACGTCCAAAGTCTACGAGACGATCGTCCTGATCGAGGATACGTAACGTGAGACGGTTGATTACTCTGACGATGACCGGTAGATAAATGACGGTTTTCGGTGTCTCCGAGATTTTATAGCCCGGTGGTACGCTGGGAAAGAACTCGTGAATAATGTGTCGGGGTCTACCGTTGGTGTACGCACCACCCGCAATGTTGCACTCGATGCGTAGAATATTTGTTTTCACAATGTTCACGGTTTCGTCGGATTCAGCCTGGGCGTTCGGTTCGATCACGCGATTCGACGAGGAGTCCAGTAGTGAGCCAATGTTATTAGGTTTTCCAAAGTCAATCGAATATTTACAGAATATTTCACTCTTCAGTGTATTGTTATTCGCTCGTAGAAGAATAACGCTGCCAATGTCGTCTTGAATTTCGTGTCTCGCAGAAATTTGAGCCTGCAAATACTCATTTATCGCACTCAATTCGTAACAGCCTCTGGGTATCGTCAGTACCTTATCGTTATCGTAGTAGAACTTATTATTCGTCTCGTCCACATTGGCTATCGAGTTGTACGTTTGCATGTCCACGAGACCGATCTCGTACCGATCGTCTTGCAGATTGATCGGGGGAAAGAAATCTGAATTTAATACTGATTTACGATCCGATAATGTCACGGTGAAAGACATTTTTTTTTTTTTTTTTTTTCAAAGTATCTGTTCTCGCAGGAATTTCACGCACAACTGACCGCAATTGCTTTTATCGTACGATTGATATCGATCATGATTGTAGTAGATTGTAACGTTAGGACCAAAGTAACGCACACATCCTTTCGGCGGTTTCAAATTTCCAAAGGAATCGAAATATACGACGATGTCGTTACGCTTGACGTAGGCTACCCAGTGGGTACCAGGGCCGCATTGATCGTCGAGATTCACGATCGCGCACTCGTTGCACCGCGGCCCGTCGAGCGGCAGAGATGTGCGCATAAAGACTCCACGGAAGTATGGTATGCGTCGGCAGATGCGTGCCAATTGTATGTTACTAGTAGCACCAGAATCCGGAAGGAGAGCTTCTACATTGCGACGAAATTTCCCCTTATTCATTTTCTTCCCCTTATTCGACCGTTTTTTTTTGTTGTTTTTTTTTTCCACCTCCACGGTTTCCCTCTCCGACGACTCGCTTGTACGGTCTCAGATAAACACCTCGGCCTCTCTCGCGCGACGCTTCCATCGCGCGATTGTGACGTTGCATTTCCCGCAATCGTTCTCTCTCAGCTTTTGCATGGTTTACAGCCGTCGCTATACCCGATGCTCCACCTGCCAGTGCTCCGACTGCACCTAGCAGTGGGAGTATAGGTATTATACCGCCCCGTTTCCTCGGCACTCGAATTCTTCTCTTCCTCGTAGTAGTACCAATTTTTTTCTTGTTGTTGTTGTTGTTCTTTTTTTTTAGCCGCTACTGCTTTCTTCATCGCGACAATATTATGTAATCCCAAGCCAAGTTTACGCTTAGCATTCATCGATGCCCATACGGCTGTGGCGACCGCGCGTTCACCCAAGGTGGCGTCTCTTGCGGTAATACGTTCACGCGCTCTCCTCGCTAGCACTTTATCTGCCTGATGACGCTCCGGTAGATTCTCGTTGTGCCAATATGCTAAGTCGTGATCGAGGCAGGCCTCGTCCAGCGGATTTATACCACGATCGCCGCGCTCCAATCTTTCGCGAAGTCGAGTACCGGGCCCGCAATAATTGTAACCGGGCACGTGCAGCTCAAATGGCAATTTTGTCAAGACTTTATTGAAGAACGATCCAGACATTTAGAGCAACTGCTTCTCTTGCTGACAAACGTAACAGTCTTTCATCCGTCTCGGTGGTCCGTCGTGGTGAGTGGTATTAGGTAGATTGTAGTGTTGCAAGCAATATTGATATTGCTGCACATCAGAGTCCGCGCGAATGTGCCGAGGTAATCTTTCCCACGCACTCGCGATACTGTCTGGAAAGTACTCCAGCAATACGATCTTCGGTATGTGTTCGAGCTGATGATTCGTCAAGTTCTGCAGGGAATCGACGACGACTAGCATGAACGCCATCGTAATGGCAACTGACCGAATAGTTCCGTAAATCGTGAAATATAAATGAACGATACAGCTGTTCCCGAAGGTTAATAGCGAGGATGCATTTCGTGAAGCACGTGCCGACTATTCGCGTGACAAATTTGGATGCTCACGATGCTACCACGCAAATAAGAAAACGCCACGGATCGCTATTACCATCTACAATACGCTGCATAGTTTGCGGACCGTCGAATTGCGGTAAGACAAACGTGTTGCTGAGCCTCATAGAGAGTCCGCACGGTGTGAGATTCGAGAACCTGTACGTCTACTCGAAGTCGCTGCAGCAACCGAAGTATCGATATCTGGAGCAGCTTCTGCAGGACACGGAGGAAATTGGTTACTTTCCATTTTCAAACAATTGCGAGGTTGTGAACGTCGCGGATGCAAAGCCGAATTCCATTTTCATATTCGACGATGTGGCCAACGACAAGCAGGACAATATAAGGGACTACTTTTGCTTGGGTAGACATTCCAACATCGATTGCTTCTACCTCTGTCAGACTTATGCGAAAATACCAAAGCATCTGATACGAGATAACGCAAACTTGCTAATAATATTTAAGCAGGATGGAACTAATCTGAAGCATATTTTCAACGATCACGTCAACAGTGATATGTCGTATGAGAAATTTCTCACATTGTGTTCGACCTGTTGGAGTCGTGATTACGGTTTCTTAGTAATAGACGAGGATAGCTCTCTGAAGAACGGTCGATATCGCAAAGGTTTCAACGATTACGCCACGATCGAGTGAACGGCCTTGCGAGTGTCAGGCCGGTAAGGTTTCACGATCACGGCATTGAGTGTTAGTTTGATAGTGGAGTGCAGGCCGTTCGGATCACCGTGTCAGGTCGGTTAAAACCCGTGTCGGTTCGGGGAAAGCTGTTGCATACAGCATCGCAACAGGTCGGTTAAAAACCGTTCAATTCGAGGAAAGCTGTTGTATACAGCATCGCGATGGATGAAAAATCGCTTCTGAAGAGGATCGCCAAGACGAGCGAGGTCATTCGCGACAAACATCGTGCCTTGAAATCGGAGAAGGCGATAATGGAGAACAGTTTGAACGAGACATTCAAGCCGATAGTCGATCCATTGAAGAAACTCGTTTCTCAAACGGAGGATAACACAAATAATAATAATAATTCGTTTGTCAACGATAAATTGAAGAGGGGAGCCTACTTCACATCGACACCGTATAAACGAGCAAAGAATCTTAGTAGTAGTAGTGAAACTATTACGAATCCATTGGATTTCATGACCGACGACGACGACGACGAGTCTTCTATAACCGATCAAACGTCGCCCGATTCGAAAAAAAGTTTGCTAGAAAAATTAAATATTGATGAAAAAAATGAACCAGGCTTGTTTGAACATGTCTTTCAACATATTCGATTTCACCCGATCCCTGGCAAGTATATTAAATTACTTCTGACCGATAGGGATAACTTGATTGATCGTGCTTTTGGACCTCTTTATAAAAATGATCAACTGACGCTTGGTAGATGTAAATTTGAAATAAGTCATTAAGGAGATATTATACTCGATAAGACGTTATACACCGGTACAATAGGTACTTATGAACTAATTTTCATGAGAGAACCCAATCGAGCCATTATAAAACCCGACGATTTGGAACAATACAAGAGTATTCTCAATCAAACTAAAGCGCATAAACAGTTAAACGATAGTCTAAAACAAACCAAGGGTAATAAAGGTGCAAAATATAAAGAAATTATGAAACCATTGCTATTGGGAAAACCTATGTTACCGCCTGATCGGTTACCATCAACATCAGGCGCAAGAAAATCGTCAACGTCTGACGCGCCAGCAAGAAAATCGTCAACGTCTGACGCGTCAACATCAGGCGTCAGTAAAGCGTCAAAATCATAAAAAAAAAGGGGTAAAGGCCTTATGCGTGTCACCAAGGGACCAATCAACTACGTACATTGGAACGATCCGAATGAATTGATCGAACGTTTGAGACTTTTGATCGCATCGGTGGCTGCCGGTAATACGAGTCATCACAACGAGATACAGTCGATAATCGAGGAGTTGCGCGACGAGGATCTTATCGTATAAAGAAAGTTGCACGTTACATTCTTACCTCAGTGTAATATCAACGTCTTTCGGTAGTACGAGGTAAAAAAAAATTAAATGTCTGATTCCTGCTGTTGTGAAATTTACATTTGTTTAACATACATCGTAGAATGTATACTCTCGACATTACGAGCCATCAAAAAGAGGAATAACGAGCAACAACAAGAGACTGAATTTTGAAAAAAAAAGTGACAGTAGTGCATTTGAAATGTCGATAAATAAATTTGGAATTGGACTGGATGGTGAGAGTAGGAAACACTTTCACGAACCAAATTTAGAACATTTACTGCTCGAATTTAAACAATATTTGACAATAACATTGAATAAACATAATGAACAATTTGAGAAAAAGATGGACCAAATTTTGCAAACAATTTGTGAAAAATTGGATGATAAAGTGAGTAAGGAAGATCTGATACGTGAAACACTTAGCAATACTTATAAATTATAGAAATCTGTCCATATTTGAAAAAAAAATGAGCAAAGAAAAGATACAGTTGGTGGAGGAACTCCATGCACCGGCGAGGATAAATTTTCCACGCAGAAGAGTCATCGTGCGTGGCTTCGACGATCTCTGGCAGGCCGATCTTGTTGATATGCGCAATTACGCCGATACGGGTCACCAGTACATTCTCACTGTAATCAATACCCTCTCGAAGTACGCTTGGTCGGTGGCATTAAAGACCAAGAGCGGCAGAGAAGTGACGACGGCAATGACGGGAATCCTAAAGACCGGCAGATGTCCGAAAAATTTACAGACCGACAACGGCAAGGAGTTTTACAACGGTGACTTTCAGGCGTTGATGAGGAAATGCGGAATAAATCACTACTCGACTTACAGCGTGATGAAAGCGTCGATAGTCGAGCGCTGGAATCGTACGTTGAAGACGGAAATGTGGAAACGATTTACGCTGAACGGCAATTACAAGTGGCGCGCTATACTGCAAGAGTTGGTGGATGTGTACAATGCGCGAAAGCATCGTACCACGGGAATGCGTCCCGTGGATGTGAAACCCGAGCATGCAGATAAGCTACTCAAGACAGTATACAGTCACATCAAGGTCGCAGGTCGTGCCAAGTTCAAAGTCGGCGATTTCGTAAGAATCAGTAAATACAAGATGTTCGCCAAAGGCTACACGCCAAATTGGACGACCGAAATATTCGAGGTGGCGAAAGTGCAGAGGACCAATCCCGTTACGTATCTCCTCAAGGATTCCAGGGGCACGGAACTGTTGGGTGGATTTTACGAATACGAGCTGTCGAAAACCATCAATCCCGATGTGTATCTGGTGGAGAGAGTATTACGCAGAAAGGGCGATAAAGTGTTCGTTAAGTGGCTGGGATTCGACAGGACGCACAATTCCTGGATAAATAAGAACAATGTTTTATAAGAACTTTTATTAAGATGTGTCATTAAAAAAATATATGTATTCTTAAAATAAAAACAATAATAAAACGAATAAATTATTCTTTTAGACTATAATGTCCCCAGGGTAGAGTCGCCGCGGTGCCGGGTGTAACGAAACGCTTGTCGTCGTACGGACTGAGGGCTACCTTTCTCTGACTGATCGAGAAAACTTGGTGCAGCTTCGATCGAATCAAATTTTGATTGCGAGACTGTACGGTGAAATTATCCAAACAATCCTTGTAGTCGTCAAATGTTATATTTCTATCGATAACGTAACCTTTGACACCCTTGGCTTTTTTAATAATATCTCGTGCAGTCCTGCACCTTGAAAGTATACATTTTTGCCCTCAGTCCTACGAACTCGGTCATGATACGACCATTGTTCTAGTCCTTCATCAGACCAGGTATCTTTTTGTTGACGCGTGGCAAGTCATACTGATTATCGTCAGGATAATCGCTGGTGTCGAATCGCGCGAGATCGCGTTTCATGTACGAGTAAACGTCGTCGCACTCGACACTGTATATCAGACTGTCCGTGTCGGTATACATCGCTCTACATTTACTGCCGAATGTAGGAAGCATATAGTCATAGTGGAATTCATACAAGCAAATTTTTGAAATATCTAAAACACTCATTCCCACGTAAATGGGTTTATCAAATTTCGCGGACAATTTCGACAATTGAATCGCGACCAAATTCTTATTGAAAATCGCGAGACTGTGAAAATTCGGTTTGGAAATCAGGCTTTCCGCCCCGTATCTTCCCTCCCACTTGGTTGCGAGCGTCACGTCAACTCTATTCCTCACGTTCTCCATTGTTTTACCGAAAACCGCGTTGTTCATCAACTTGAAGAGATTCTTCTCAAATTCGTTAGTGGACGCAGTGCGCAAACGCGTGTTCAGCTCGATGTAATCGCGTAGCCAGGTGGACTGCTGAAACTTTAAACCGCGATGTATACGCTTCAGTACGAGTACATTACTCATACATTGTTGCAGTGCGCGATAATGTATTACGTAACGCGTCTTATCGTTTAAAGTGGCCAGCAGCTTCTCCTGGCTCGCGCCCGGCGGTTTCTCGCGCACCATGCAGAACGGTAGGTCCGCGTCAGGGGGTTGACACTGCCGTGTTAAGAAGTGGGGCCGCGATTGCAGCGCCACCTAGGAACTATGAGATTTTTTGGAGAAACTAACCGGGCTTTTCAGTCATATATAATTTCAAAATTAAAGTTTAAAGGAAAATACTAAAAATAAATAATTACAATTATATTAAGGTTAAACAGTTTTTTATTATATAAAATAATTTTACAAAATAGATATGAAACAAACATAACAAGTTTAATATACTATTTATCATACATTATACCATAATTAAATAGTATAAAGGAAAAAATTATGAAATCATAAATTAACATACCTATACAAAACATAACGTATATATTATTAGGAGGATATACACAATTTAAAGCAAAATTATAATATAAAACAAATCATGAGAGGTGCTTTAAATCATATAGAACCTATTAATAAATAAAAGTTTACATAATTAAAATTACACTTATCATATTAATATTAACATAATCGATCATAACTATAAAAATATATATCTATAGATTTATATGAAGGTGGAAACAGTCTAAATCTTAATTTTATTCCTCTCGTATAAAATTATACAATAATCTTCTTCGTCTCATTCAAAAACCTTAAAATGATTAAGCTTTTGATTGAAATAATGAAAATTTCTGTACTACTTCCTAAATGACAAATATATGAAGTTAATTTTGTTTTAATTTTATTGAGACCATATATATATATATATATATATGTCTTGGTACAGCTTGATATCTCTTGTATGCCACTGCAAGTCCAGTTTTATAAAATCAAATCTACAACAAACAGAGCAAAGAATCAGCTTCTTATAAATTAAATAAATAATAAATATGCTAAGAGAACATAACACAAAAGCATCATATAACGTTTACATTGATAAGTTAAAACTACAGTTTGATAAGAAACAAGAAGCCTTATCTGATACGGATGGATTGTAGGGAGATTGATGAGAGAAACAATTTTTCCTTTCAACGAATTGGTTAATTTTGCATACCATTTCCTCACAAATGATTTGCTTGCAAATTTGTGTAAAAACACCACTGCAAAGCTATCCATTGATTAATATGTCTTGGTACAGCTTGACATCTTTTATATTCCTCTGTCAATCCAGTTTTATAAAATCAAATCTACAACAAACTTAGAGCAAAGAATCACCTTCGTTAAATTAAATAAAGATTAAATCTGCAAAAAAATATAACACAAAGTATCACAAAACATTTACTTTGACATGTTAAAATTACATTTTGATGAGAAAAACAAAATCTTTATCTGATATAGTTAGATTGTAGAAAATTTGATGAGAAAATCAAGACTCCTTCTAACGATCTTGTGAAATTTATGCACAAATACTTCACAAATGATTCAGTTGGGATTATATACAATTAAACCACTCCAAAAGCCATCCATTGCTTACTCTACCTTGGTACAGATTGACAATTTTTGTATTCCTGTACATAGCAGGTTTTACAAAAGCAATCTGCAAAACATATACAGCAAAGAATCAACTTCTTTCAATTAAATAAATTATACCTTAATGTTTATAATAAAATACTTATCTGATTTCTAATTGAACATTTATCATAACACTCTCCACATTGCATTTTGACATTAGGTAAACAAATATTAGTTAAATCGTTAAAAGCAACATGGAACCGCCTCTTTCCCATGGAGCTCTTTCAATTTTAGTTTGCGCATGCGTGAATATCGTCCCGCATCAGTCATATTCATATAAGAGGTAGAAAGTATACTACTCTTAAAAAATTTTGTAGGACCTAGGGCCAGGTACTTTGTTAAACGTAAATCATTATTTCATCTGATATTAATAAATTATGCGGTATATTATACAAACATGACATTAAAAGATTTTAATAGTATGTATTATTGGAATATTTCTGACCAATGATTCAACTAAAATTTGAAATAAATTTTAAAAAGATATTACATATATAGATTAAACATTAAATTTATCTTTATTATAATTATAAAATAATCGCATAGTGCACAAATTTTTTGTTACAGATGGCTGGTAAAAAATTATACATATTATACATATGCTACTTAAGAAGAGTCGGCGACATTTTCCCACCCGCTTATAGTAATTTTTATAATATACAGTAGGCAACTCTGAACTCATGAATCATAAAATATCAGATTAAAATTTAAGGCGTAATATTGGCCGGAAGTTTTGGTTTTTGACAGCTTTAAAAGGTATTGTGTATTTGATATGAAGTATGATTTCAATGCACAAATATTATTTTTTGAATGAAAGTGCTAAACACAATATAAATAAAAATGAAGATAATTAAGCCAGCTAGCTATAATATGCAAAAGGAAAATAATATTTCTGCTATATTTTATTTAATGTAAAGTAGTGGGGATTAACTGTCTTAAATATATAATAAAACTTTACTAATATTAACCGAAAATAAAAAGTAATGATTTCTTTTTTAGGTTGGAGAAAAGCAACTTAATGTGGAAATGGTTATAATGTGCAAGATAAGAAATACCACTGAAGCTATAGCATATATCAGATAAGTTACAAATTATTTGCCTTTATATTATCAACTTTTACACAAAGAAAATGAATAAGTGTTACTTTGTGAAAATTTTAATTCCTTCCGCAGGCTGTACAATTAACTCTCATTCATCCTGCAAATGTTATCGACAAGAGTAACCTGGATGTTGGACTTCAAAGTAATGTCCCCTCGACAATTTATTGGTATACATATGATAGGAGCAATAATGTTGGTTTACTTTGTGCTGCTAAAGGAATATACAAATAAAGCGACAAATAAAACCATTGCATATATGTGAACATTTCCAGGTAAAAATACAATTTCAACTATTTAACTGTGGTTGATATTAACGTTAATCTATCTCAGAATATATTGTAATCTGACTTATATTTATGTAAAAAATACTTACTTTAAATAATTTTCCCATTTTTATATTGCAGATACTTTGAAATGTATTGTCACTGAAAATTTAAATACTATTGAAATGTTTAAAAACACCACATTTAAATCCAGAGAAAAAAAAGGTGTCGTAAAAATGTTGAAATTCTCCATTTTTTTGAACAAATTGAAAAAGTAATGCAAGAAAAAAATTATCAGGAAATTACAAACTTATTTGACAACCTAGAAGAAGTGCAGCAATTGAGAAACAAAGAAAAGGAAAATATGATTCTTCAATTACAAAATATTAAATTAAAACAAATTGATAACATTATATATAAACAAAACTTAATTCCACAAATTGAAATAGATAACGATTCATACGATAACTTTGTAGATCAGTTAATATTATTAAAGAATCGATATTGGAAGATGGATGAAGATGTATTTATCTTTGAAATAATAAATAAAAATAATTAAATAAATATGTTAGTTTAATTGTTAAATAGATATTTAACTGCTTACTTGCTTATCTTTGCAATATTATTAATTTGAATGTATCTTTGGTAGATTAGTAATTGAAACTATCTTTTATTGCTCTTGTAAATCAATAACCAAATAGAACTTTTTCTTACAATTCGAAAGTCCTGTTATTCTACATATATCAATAACATTGCCAGCAAAAAGAAATAATTAAGACCTACAAAGAAATTAAAATTTCTATACCCACACAAACACACAGACCTATTACATTTTCTTATTGTAAGAATTGATAATATGGATAGAAACAATTTACAATTATTTTGGACCAAATTTATATACCGAACTAAGCTTGAACTTTAGTGTTGTAATTAATTGAAATATAGACGAGTTAAGCATTATATTGAAAGTTAATTGGGATCAATCTAATAAAACCATGATAATGTTTTGTTCCACTTATAAAATTGCTATACGATACTACAACTGATGGTATCTCTGATTATGTATATTATAACTGCTTCCACATTAAAATAAAACATTTATGATCTAAATAAGAAATTATTACTCTATTTTCACCTAAAATTAATTTGTCTTATTAAAAATATTTATACCATCTAAGGCAACCGTCTTATTAAAATAAAAAAGGGAATATATTACTGTTTAGATATCAACCACAGTTAAATAGTTGAAAATTGTATTTTTACCTGGAAATGTTTACATATATGCAATGGTTTTATTTGTCGCTTTATTTGTATATTCCTCTAGCAACACAAAGTAAACCAACATTATTGCTCCTATCATATGTATACCAATAAATTGTCGAGGGGACATTACTTTGAAGTCCAACATCCAGTGCTAGGATTCTGTAACTTCCCAGCAATGATTGTCGGTATCGCTAACTACCGATAGTTGTCGCTTGCAGTAACGAAAAGAGCGATTCTGTAACTTCCGTCTATATGGATTCAGTAACTAGTTATCGACAACTTTCGGTAATTGAATCGAGTTACCGAGAGATATCGCTAAGAGCGATTCTGTAACACAAAGTTTTCGATAATTGTCATTAAAAATGGCGGTCGCTAACGAATTCTATCGTTAACTTAACGACGACTGTGATAGGCGTCGGTAGAAGTTTACCGAGAAAGTAATGGCCGTATTTATAGACGTTACTCACACTCACACTCAATTTGAGGGAGCCTCATGTAAATTCTACTCAACTGTGAGGGAGCCTTTATCTAGTTGACTTCCAAGAGTGAAAGCTTTTTTCAAATTATTTTGAGGATACGCCTTTACACCTCTAATACGCATTAACGTCATCAATACGGAAAAGTGCGTTTCAGCATACATTTTTAATTAAAACAGACTTTAGATTTATTATTCAAAGTTTTTCAATCCAAAATATACATATGTTAACTCGCGCTTTTTCGCTTGAATTATTGATGGTGATTGCCTCTATAATGCGGTTCCTAAATGCATCAAGAGATGCCATATATGTCGGTCAGAGACAATCAGTAGTAGTCAGTACATACATACTCGACTCAGACTTAAGAACTACAGTAAATGTCACTTAAATTGTAGTATTGGAGACTCAAGTCGAGTGACGACACCCGTGTGGATACCACCGTAAATAAAATGAGCGTGGATGCGGTAGATAACGCAGTCAAATTGTCAAATCCATTGACCGCGTTCAAAATCCTAAGCGTTAACGGGAATCCGTATACCGACATTACAGGGCGAAAACTATTTCGCATGCAGCGTCGTCATTTTTTGACGGATTGTAAAGTTATTACAGGTTTTTGGAAATGCCAGAAGCTTATCTACTAAGTTACGTTAGGAAAATTAACAAAAAATGAAAAAAAATTTTGGTTTAAATAAATAAATTAACATTATTGAAAAACAACAATTAAATCGCAAAATCCCCCAACGTACTTTACTAGATAATGTTCATACGTTTCCAAAAAGTCCACATAAATCCAAATCCGTCAAGAAATGACGATGCTGCATGCGAAATAAATAATGGAAGAATTTCGTGTTCGGGAAGTTGCTAACATGAAATTCTTCCATTATTTATTTCGCATGCAGCATCGTCATTTCTTGATGGATTTGCATTTATGTGGACTTTTTGGAAACGTATGAATATTATCTAGTAAAATACGTTGGGGGATTTTGCAATTTAATTGTTGTTTCTCAATAATGTTAATATATTTATTTAAACAAAAATTTTTTTTCATTTTTTGTTAATTTTCCTAACGTAACTTAGTAGATAAGCTTCTGGCATTTCCAAAAACCTGTAATAACTTTACAATCCGTCAACAAATAACGAAGCTGTATGCGAAATAGTTTTTGCTCTGTAATGTCGGTATACGGATTCCCGTTAACGGGATCCCTCAAGCCCTATGTAGCCAACATTGCGGAACGAAAAACGAGAGAGAATTATCCAGCGTTATTTTTTGACCGATTTTAATGATTTTGGGCTTGTTGGAACCGTTAGGACTTGCACCTTGTCATAAAAAAGCCTTATTTTCCAAAAAATGAAAAAAAAATCAAATTGTTTAAAAATTCGTATTAATAATATTTAATCGCAAAATAAATCGAAAAATCGGGCTTCTTTATGACGAGGTGCCAGACCTAACGATTCCAACAAGCCCAAAAGCATTGAAATCGGTTGAAAAATAGCGCTGGACAATTCTCCCTCGTTTTTCGTTCCGTAATATTGGCTACAGGGGGCTTGAGGGATCCCGTTAAGGGTAGCGCTATGCAAAAGACGCGTCATGATTGGTCAACTTGATTTAAATTGACTAATCATGATATAGAGCTACCTTAGCTCTAGTGATTCTAAACGCAACCATTATTCTATTATCCATAACGCGCGGAGAACGAAATAGCTTAACGATTCTGAGGCGTAGCATCCATCAAATCGAGTTTAAAAAGCCCAAGTGGGAAAATAATATTAAAAAAATATTTATTTAATAAGAAAAGTTCTTAATTTTGTATTACAAAAATATTATTTTAATATTATAAATCTTTATTGGTTTAAAATATTAATTTATTATTGAAGTGTCTAACAAGTAAATTCCAGTAGTGGTGATGATATAACAATTTTTTATTTCTGATTTGAATGTGGAAATTTTTAATTATTTATTATATTAATTATTTCATATACATAAGCTTTGGAAAAAGCCGTTCTCTTGAAGGGATTTGAACTCGGTCCAAACGGATAAGGCCCATATTTTGTCCAGATAACACCAATTATTCAGTATTTTTAAAATAAATGAATGTTATTAATTACTAAACTAACATTGCATTAATATTTATTAAATGTTAAATAAAGAATTTTACAAATAAATGAAAAAGTAATGAATAGTAAATTTAAAAAAATATTTTTTTAGATATTTTGTGCACATAGGTGGGTGATGATCATATTTTTGTATAAAAAGTACTACTTATTATATAAAGAATAAGAAGAATGAAGCTGAGATCAGTTTTAAATATTTTTGTAGCAATCTGTAGTAATCGATTTTAAAAGCGTGCTGCTATATTTTTTATGTATGAGTCTGATTTTTTTAAGTTATTTTTTTTAATTTACTTATAATGAATCCTTGTTCCAAAATTTCGTTCTCGCATAACATGTCATGCTTTCTACTATATAGCGTAAAAATTGATAAATAAAACAATTGATATATTTTTTATTACGTCATTTTTACGCTAGCTAGAAAGTGTACATTATTTTTTTTTGTAAAAAAAGTTCTCTTCACCTTTTAGTACTGAAAATTGTACAATTATGTCTAGAATTCCCTTTACTATTCAGGAAAAAGAGTTGATTTGTGATTTGGTGGATCGGTTCAAAGATATACTGCTAAATAAAGCTACGGATGGCAGTAGTATAAAAAAAAAAGATGAAGCATGGAAAAATATATGTGCAATGTTTAATAATAATGAATATTCTACAAGAACCCCACAGCAAATTAAAAAATGTTGGGAGAATTTAATACAAAGGTATGCTTTTATAATTTTCGCCAAATAAATTTTTTTTCTGCGCGGTGGTATATATATCAAACATCTTTTTGTCAATGATATTTTTTATATCTGGTTTCACTTTTAGGAATCATATCTTTAAATTTCATTTTTATAAGGTCTTAACACATTTAATATAGAAATGTAAAAAAATAATTCTTGAAAGTAAAACAGGAATGTAAAAAAATTGCTAAGAAAACAGTGTTACATATATGTAACAAAAAGTAATTAAGATTAATATATATTATATAAGATCATTTTTAGAAAGCGTAAGCAGAACACTGCACAAAAAGCGCATCGTCTTAAGACCGGCGGTGGTTCTCCCTTCAGGGAAATTGAAGATCCCCTATTGAATAAAGTGAACGAATTAAGTAAATTTAATGATATAGAGTTAAGGAGTTTTGATAGCAATACAATATATGAAGACGATAGTAAGTTTTTTTCTTCATTACAATAGAACTATTTATTCTAATTTTTGATAAAAATGAAATATTTTGTGTATGTACTATGTGTACATTATTAAGAGGTTTACGACAACTCATTCGCTATTACAGTTTTTTTAATATTTAATTTAGATAACATTGCACCGTCTACGTCTGAAGGTATTTACTATATATCAGATAGCGACGATTATATTGATCGTTATTTCAAACGAAAAAAGCCATCTAATTCAAAGCAGGTTGGAGATAATAAGGTTTTACAATCAAAAGAAAATACATACAATCAATTAGACAAGAATGAAGACGATAAGGATGTTCTTAACTTGTTGAAAGAGTATGCAGTGAATAAATCAAAGAATGACTGTGAAAAGAATTTGCGGCTGAGAAAGATTGCCGAAGCTATTGTTCAACAGAGGGAATTGCATAAAATAAAATTAGAAACAGCAAAAGCCGAAAACCAAATTGCAATTCTTAAACTTCTACAAATGGAAGACGACTTAGAAAATCGTTGCAAAGAAAATAACGCTTAATTGTGGCAAAAATACTTTAATATTTGTTCATATTTGTGATTTAATATATGTATACTATACCATAATGCCTCATTATTATAATTTATAGATTTTATGTTGTTTTAATGTAGAGAAATGTGTTCTCTAATATAACTTACGTCATTTGATTGTCTCATATTTTTTCTTAAATAAATGCCTTATCTATAACCTTCACCTATTTTTTTTACTAACCCCTATCTGCTAAGCCTGAGAACCCTCTAACGGGCAAAGTGCGCACACTTGCATCGAGTGACTCTACAATAAAGCTGCTAATGGAGGTATTATTTTCAATTAATATGTCTTTAAGCTTATCGTCGGAAGAAGAGGAGAGGGAAATTCGAAGGAGGTTACCGAAAGTTTACCTGCGTGACTCACAAAATCCATTGGAAATTTTAAGTCATGACGCATTCAAATTAAGATACAGATTTACAAAAGATTCCGTATTACGATTTCTGCTTCCTATAGTTGACAAATCATTACAAGAGAGATTTACTCAACGGGGTCTTCCTATTTCATCTTTGGAAAAACTTTTAATAGCACTAAGATATTTTGCATCTAATTGTTTCCAAGTGAGTATAATGGTAGTGATAATAGCATTTATTAAAATTACTAATATTTTAAATTCTTGTTCAGAATATAAGTAGTGATTTGCGGAAAATTAGTCAACCAACGATTAGTACAATAATAAAGCAAATTTCTCAAATTTTCGCTTCTGAACTGGCTAATTTCATTCATTTTCCCAGAAGTGAAGACAAACTGAATGAAAATATTAGTAATTTTTATGAGATTGCTGGTTTTCCATGTGTCATTGGCGCAATGGATTGTACCCATGTTTCCATTACCAATCCTGGAGGTGAATATGGAGAAACGTTTCGCAACAGAAAAGGATATTTTTCTTTAAATGTCCAGGTAAGTGCTTCACATTGAAAACAACTTATAATTTATAAGTGTTTAAACATTTTGAATGCGACGGAGTATAATATAATAATATATATTATATTTATGTATAGGTGGTTTCTGATTCAAAATTGAAGATCATGGATATTGTGGTGAGACATCCTGGTTCTGCTCACGATGCCTTGATATTTGATCGGAGTGCGGTACGTGCTCGATTCGAAAGCAGTGAATTTGAGGGAATCTTATTAGGGGATAGCGCATATGCAAATAGATCGTATTTATTGACTCCAGTCATAAATCCTGTCACAGAGGCAGAACAAAATTTTAATACCGCACATATCAAAACGAGGAATACCATTGAACGATTATTCGGTGTATGGAAGAGACGCTTCTCTTGTTTAAAATCTGGTTTACGTACGAAACTCATGACATCAGCAACAATAATAGCTGCTGTTTCGGTTTTGTATAACATTGGTTTAAAATTGAATCAGCAAGACTTTGATTATGAGCTACAAGATATCTTAGATGATGAATCAATTATGGATGACGACTATAATGACGACAATGATGATCCCCAATCAAATGGGTTACAATTCAGACGTGAATTTATTGATCGCTTCTTTAGTTAATTGAGCCATATATGAGGTACTGCAAAGGATAAACTATAAACTTTATTTTAAAATTAATAAATAAATCATTAATGTTTAGTTCCAGATAACCAAGTATGCCTACATAACCAATTAGTTTTACTTTGCAGGATTCTATCAACCTACTGTTACAAATTTGAGTACTTAGGAAAAAGGATGATGTGGACTACATGCCGCCAACAACTGCTTTACAAGTCGAAATTTAATATTCAATTAATAATATTGTAATTTATAAAAAAGCAATGTACACAATTATAATCCACATACCCCCTGATTTTACATTCTTCGATAAGTTAATATTTAAATAAATTTGTATTGTGTTAATCTAAATTTATTAACCTAAATACTGCCTTGAATATAAATGTATATATGTACATTTTATTTAAAATTTTCAGTTGAAATTATTTCTTCATTTTACATACAATTATACATTTTAAAATAAACTTTTTAACTAACGTGTGATTATTATAATAAAATAATTATTAAAATTGAACACAATAATTGACTATCACATTTTTTTTATTTAGTTATTCTTTATCCATCATATCTTATATATTTATTGAGAGTTATAAATTTAATAATTATATTGTTTTCAATAACGTAGGTATAGGTTATCTAATGGAGTCTCTCACGACTGTTTGACTGATATTGCAAGTCAAAATTGCAAAACAGTGATACGCGTTATTTTTCAAGTTTCAACAATCAATTTTGGTTTTTCTTGAATATTTTTGGACTCGTTAGACTCGTTAAGATTGGCAGCTTGTTCTGAAGATGGCCATTTTTCCGATTTGCTTCACGTAAATGTTTATTAAACAAATTGTTTAAACAATATTTATTTTATATCGTTGTTTATTGAATCGGGTGTAAGTAAGGGTTTTGAATCTGTAATGTCGGTAAAACAGGATGGAGGAGCCTCGAATCTATACTTTAAAGGCGCGTCCTCAAATTATACTCGAATCGAGTAGGCCATAGGTAGAGTGTTTTCCTCTCTACTCGGCTTGAGTTCTACATACTCCTAAGTTAACTCCAGTGAAGGCTGCCTTGAGTATGAGTAACGTCTATAAATACGGCCCTAAATATAATAAATGTCACAAATATTTCTTAAATTAAAATTTAGATATCACAAAAAAGTACTTACAATAAATTTTCTTTATAAATTAAGGCTTACAGTAAAAATCATAGGAAATAAAATTTAATATTTTTCCAATTTTTATATTTAAAAATAACTATATATATATATATATATGTATATATGCAGAGGTTTCTCTAAAATATAGAATTAATTGTATTATTTAACTATAGCACACAGGCACTAACTGTACATTGTCTGACTCAAAAAAATGTTAAAACATTAATTTTTAATACTTATTTTAATTAAAATATACTTACGTTTTAATACTTCTTTTAAATAAAATATGATAATTTTGCTATAGTAAGAATTGCTATAGTCAAAATTGATATAGTCAAGTAACATAAAAATTCCTATTTCGGTTGGTATTAAATACACCAATATTACCAACTTCCCTAGAACCTTAACGAATTTTATCGTTATCGTACAAATATGAGTTGCACCGACTATTGTCGTAAAACTAAAGTTACAGAATCGCTCATTCGTTAGCGCAAGCGATAACTGTCGGTAGTTAGCGATACCGACAGTTGTCGTTAAGGGGTTTGACCCACTTGAGGCCAAAAACACTCACAATATAATAGTTGATGTGGTATATATTATTTATTACGAGCATTGTGAGTTTTTGGTGGAATGCGTGCAAGGAAAAGCAAATGTTTATTAAAGTTATTCGTCGGATAAATTTTATATTACTGCCGTTGAACCTCTAGCGACATCTATCTCGGTCGTTGTTAAGTTATAACGATATTATTAGTTTTCCTTTCAATAAAAGACTCAGTGAAATATCAATTCTCAGCTAAATGATTCGGTTTAGTACAATTTATATTAACTTCAATTGTTCGTAACTCCGTCGCTTAACTAAGATTGAACTGAGAGTTTTCTTAAAAAGGAAAGGTACGTTTATTCGGTAGGATTCGGTAGGTTACCGACAGTACCGACATTACAAGCGACAATCATCTCTGACTCTGAGTTACAGAATCGCACTTAGCGATTTCTGTCGGTAACTGGACTTAACGATACCGAAAGTTGTCGCTAAGAGTTACAGAATCCCACTACAGGTTACTCTTGTCGATAACATTTGCAAGATGAATGAGAGTTAATTGTACAGCCTGCGGAAGGAATTAAAATTTTCACAAAGTAACACTTATTCATTTTCTTTGTGTAAAAGTTGATAATATAAAGGCAAATAATTTGTAACTTATCTGATATATGCTATAGCTTCAGTGGTATTTCTTATCTTGCACATTATAACCATTTCCACATTAAGACGCTTTTCTCCAACCTAAATAAGAAATCATTACTTTTTATTTTCAGTTAATATTAGTAAAGTTTTGTTAAATATTTAAGACAGTTAATCCCCACTACTTTACATTAAATAAAATATAGCAGAAATATTATTTTCATTTTGCATATTATAGCTAGCGTGCTTAATTATCTTCATTTTTATTTATATTGTGTTTAGCACTTTCACTCAAAAAATAATATTTGTGCATTGAAATATTTGAAATCATACTTCATATCAAATACACAATTGTACCTTTCAAAGCTGCCAAAAACCAAAACTTCCGGCCAATATTACGCCTTAAGTTTTAATCTGATATTTTATGATTCATGAGTTCAGAGTTGCCAACTGTATATTATAAAAATTACTATAAGCGGGTGGGAAAATGTCGCCGACTCCTTAAGAATATGGCATATTTGAAAATAATTAATATTTGATAAAAAAACATGTAGAATTTGATTTCTATTGTAATTGTTTTATTTATACTAGAAAATGATGTTTTATAAAATCTCACGCACCATTTTTATTATTTTTTAGTAATAATAAGAAAGAGAAATCAAAGTTAAAATCAAGAAACTTCGCAATGTCTTGCGTTAGTTATACATAAGCAAAACATCCACAAAATATCTGTTCGAAATCGTTACAATAACTATATACGTTTAAAGTAATAGATGTGTCCGATTGATTGAAGGATTAAATTAAATTAAATAAAATTAACAGATGTCCAAAGGTACGTCATGACTATATATATATTGTAACGTCCAGGCCGATAATTCTAAATTCTTAAGCGTTTCCCAAAATTTTTTTTTTCCTTTTAAATAGATTTGTTACTCTAGAGTAAATGAAACATTGTTCCGATACTTTCATTATTTTGTTCAGACCGATCGATAGCATCCCTTGAAGTTGTTTCATGAACATTTCGGTTCATTTATTACCTTCCTTGCGTTTAAGGGTAAATGTCTTATTTATATTTAAAAATGTTTTCATTTATTATCTTCCTTGCGTTTAAGAGTAAATGTCTTATTTATATTTAAAAAATGTTTTCATTCATATTTTCCCTTGCGATTAGGAATAAATGTCTTATTTATATTTAAGAATGCTTCATATTTCCACAACGTGCCAGCGATCGTCTTACCATCGCGCCGTGCGGACCCAATTCTCCATATTTTTCCCCTTTTCTTAGAAAGGAATCAACTAACTCGATTGTTAGATGATCTTCCCCTTTTCTCTGAAAAGAATTAATTAACTCGATTGTTAAATAATCTTTCTCATCGTTTTTCTCTTCTTTCTCTGTTGGGTAATCTTTCTTTCACTGTTTTGGTCATTTAAAATGCTAGCGCTTTCCTTTAGTCGGGAATAAAAGATTGCAAGCAGCAAATTAGATTCATTTCCTAAATGTCTAAAATCTTCCTCATTTTCAATTCTCCATATTTTTCCCCCTCTTAGAAAGGAATTAATTAACTCGATTGTTAAGCAATCTTTCCTTTATTCACTTTCGATTTTCCATATTTTTCCCCTTAACTCGATTGTTAAACAATCTTTCCTTTATTCACTTTCGATTTTCCATATTTTTCCCCTTCTTAACTCGATTGTTAAACAATTTTTCCTTTATTCATTTTCAACTTTCCATATTTTTCCCCTTAACTCGATTGTTAAACAATCTTTCCTTTATTCACTTTCGATTTTCCATATTTTTCCCCTTCTTAACTCGATTGTTAAACAATTTTTCCTTTATTCATTTTCAACTTTCCATATTTTTCCCCTTAACTCGATTGTTAAACAATCTTTCCTTTATTCATTTTCAATTTTCCATATTTTTCCCCTTAACTCGATTGTTAAACAATCTTTCCTTTATTCACTTTCGATTTTCCATATTTTTCCCCTTCTTAACTCGATTGTTAAACAATTTTTCCTTTATTCATTTTCAACTTTCCATATTTTTCCCCTTAACTCGATTGTTAAACAATCTTTCCTTTATTCATTTTCAATTCCCCATATTTTCCCCCTTCTTTGGATTGACTTATTTAACAAATACTAATTTTGTTCTTTTCTTTTTCTTCTCTTTCTCTCTCTTTATTTGTTTCCTGCAACCCCACCGTTAGTCACGTTACTCGCGATAAGGGTTCCTCTCAGACGCTAGTCAGCGAATCTCACGCTTACTGCCTTATGCCATTCTATTCCATCTCTAATACATCCTGTGTCCAAATTTTTAATCACCAAATCCATTCTGTCACCAGCATGGCCCCAAAGGAACTTTTCGTTTGTGAGCGGTTATTATACAAGTATGTTAGGACCAATACAGCCCAAAGGATCTGTGCCTATTGCGAGGCCGCCCTTCCGGATAACAAACGAAGTATCCTAGCAACAATTCGCCAACACCGTCTTAAAGCTGCAAAAGATATTAACCACATCTTTTGCAACATCTGCCATAGATCATTGCTTTTCATCGCCCCACTTAACACATGCCTTTGCTGCAAGCATGCTTTTTATTTGAATAGAGAAACCCTTCAGCGAAAAGAAAACAATCGAACCTTTGTAAATTCCATTATCTACGAAGATAGATATTGGAATTTCGTTTTTCCTAACCCCAATAAACCATGGGGAACATAATTGCGATAAAATATTAAGCGTTTCTCCTCCGTAACCATTCGGGCATTTTTCCTTCACGCTTAACTATTTTAACGTTTTTTTTTTCTTCTCCGTAACCATTCGGGCCACCGTTTATATAAGTCCAACCATAGGAATAAGAAACATTAGATATCAGGTCCCATGAGTAACGGGATATCGAACCACATGTAGCCACGTGCATACTATTTTTTTTGTTTATATAACTTGCCCTTGGAAGCGGTCAACCGTTTAACAATTTAATTGTTATGGGTTTTTTTACCCTAAAACGGTGATCGTTTTCCTCTCGCAGTTTCCTCCTTTTCCTTTTTTTTTATTATTACTTTTCTCTCGCGTCCGGATTAGGACACATTTTGCTCATGCGACGGCTAATGCCGTATTACTCTTTAAATTTTGTTAATATTATTTAATAATTGCGTTTAGTTATAAGTAAACGATTGTATACAAAAGGTGCAAGCTCAGCACCCTTTGTCTCATTCTCTAGCGTACCCAAGCTTAGGCAGTAGCGCCTTCTGATTGGCTGAAAACGACGCGACGTCCTCCCTCCAGCTAATTATTTAAGAGCGGAGCGGATGGGCGCCGCATGCATTCTTTCATTCATTTTCAAGTTAGACTCATATTTTTTCTAAATTACTTTCACTCATCTCGTACGTCTTCGATTAAGTAAAATTCAAGAATTTGCATAAGTTTCGAACCTAGAAAGTGAGACAAAGCTTCGCGTTATAATTTTGTTAAAATACAAACGAACAATTTTTTT
Source organism: Prorops nasuta (assembly GCF_024137725.1). Classification (NCBI taxonomy): domain Eukaryota; kingdom Metazoa; phylum Arthropoda; class Insecta; order Hymenoptera; family Bethylidae; genus Prorops; species Prorops nasuta. The sequence continues at coordinate 477,111 of NW_027116821.1, read as the reverse complement.
TTATATTTTTTTTTGTGTGTAACCAAGGGAAATCATTATCAAATTAAAATTTTTCTCGCTAATTGACTCAGTGCACACTTTTCTTTTCACCAAACACTCACACAATCATCCCTGGTTCCCTACGGCGACGACGACCGTAGTCCGAGAAGCAGCAACAGGAGAGTCTCCCTTCTACCTTCTTCATTGTTTTTTTTATTATTGTTGTTCATCACCAGGTAATATTTGAATTATATTGTTTCCAATTTTGAATTTCACTTTTCCTTCTCATTTTGTACGCCCAGGGTTTTATTTTTCCTTACCTACGACGCCTTATTTAAAAGAATAATAACGCTACATAGAGGCTCAGCAATGATATGAAATTGTAATTGAGCATCGTGTTAAATTTAATAATCGTACAACTCTGGACGTTACAAAATTGGTGGCAGCGGTGGGATACTCTCTTTTTCCTGTTCTTTATTAATCATACTAATTATTTAATGTGTATGTGTTAAATGTGTGTGTTCAACTATCGGTTTTCCTGTTATCTTCCCAATATCTTTCCTTAAAAGAATTTTAGCATGTTCTTGCCTTCCTCATCGACTGGTGACCTCTAGATTACATCTTATATAGATGTGAAATGGATGTTAATCTTTAAGAAATTTCATATCACCACATTCGTCTATTCCCTCAGATTCACGCGGCATAGTAATACCGTGTGTTATCTTAATTTAATCTAAGAATTAAATTGTGGGGTGTGCCTTCCTTCCCTTCCTTTTCATCTTGCTGATTATTTTACCCAGTTTAAATTCATGTTTAATTAATTTTTTTTATTTTTCCCAATTATGTCATACTTTAATTGTAATTTATAATCAAATTATCGTAATTCAGATTTTCTTCCTTTCTCATTTTCTCTTCATTTCTCCAATATGGATAACGAATCCTCAGTTCCCCTCAACGATAGATTGAACGCACGTTTGAATGCCATCCAAGAAAGGCGTGAAGCCTTAGATATTGCTGACCGCCGAGCACGCGATAACAATCGTTCCGACGGCACACCGCGATCATTTTCCCCCGAGCCGCGAGCACCTTCACCAGAGCGACCGGAACAACCGGAACCATTTCCTCCCCCCTTTTCAGCGGCACAAGAACAAGTGTTTACGTTAGATATTTTCTCCAGATTCCAAACCCTGATCGATAGTTTAATTGCGTCACAAGAACAAATCCGACAAGACTTGGAAAATTCCCATGTATTAAACCGCCGAGCAATAAACGAAATGCGGCGATCCTTGCTTGCCGGTCCTACACCGTCAAGAAATCCTCGGTTACCGTCCTGCTCAAATCTTCCGACACCAGCGTCACGGGTAGCTCCTCGTAGTCCTCGTCGATTAGAATTTCATGAACCTAATGAGCCCCAGGACTTTCGGTCGAGCATGAGAATTTCAGATGTTTTAAATCAAATTCCGTCTTACGATGGGACCAACCTCAGCGTTTTCGAATTTGGAAGGAAGTGTATGCGCGTCCGCGAAATGATCGCCCCGGAACTTGAATTTAATCTCACTATGGCAATCATAGGAAAATTGCAAGGTCTGGCAGCTAGAGCCGTCGAGGATAGAATAGTTAATAATATCTCAAGTTTGTTAGATTGGCTAAAATGCGCGTTCGCACCAACAAAGAAGCGAACGAATACCGCGGTGAGTTAGGCAATATCAAATGGCGAAAGTCTGAACATCTTATAGAATTCATTTCGCGAATCAGGGATATTTGCAACGGTATAGAAGACGCGGTAAAAACCGACGGTTTTCCTCGTATTGACCAAGATTTCAAAGACAGTCTAGACAGAGAGGCTGTTAAAGGTCTTCTAAACGGATTTCCAGAAGAATTCGTTACACGCATGAAAATTGAAGGTTTTCAAAATTTTGAGGAAGCTTGTCAATTAGCATTGCGTTTAGAAAAGGCCTATTCACGTAAAGATCCGGATTGGAGAAAATTTCCTGATCCGAAACCAACGTGTAATCTTTGCAAGAAAAAGGGTCATACTCCCAACGATTGTTGGAGTAAAAATCAACGCGTACAAAACAACGCGAACAATTTTAATCAATCCGAACGTAATAATTCGGCGAACTCCCCGCCACTATTTTCAAATTCAAACGACCGACCCCCTAATGTGGCCTCTAACGAACGATCACCGTCAGTGCAACATTCAAGGAGTGGAAATGAGAGAAACAATAACTCTCAATCACCAAATGCGAACACTCCGGTTTGTCGCTATTGTAAGAATCCCGGTCATAACATTGAACAATGTTTCAAACTGAAAAATCGCCAAAGAGCTTCGGGAAACGGAACTTCGGGCCAGCCGAATCAGGCCGCGAGCCGGTCCAATTTACCCAGCGGCCAATTGCATTCAGCAATGGCTATAATCAGCCAAGCAGACCTAGCGGGTCCGTCGACGTCACAAGAAACGTGCGACAATTAAATTTGCCGTCTTTTGAGAAATCCCCTACGGTTCGGGTGAACGGAGTGTCACCAATCTCACCTCTGGAATTTCTAGTTGATACCGGGGCAGAACCTAATTTAATTAAAGAAAAATTCGTTGTCGATAAATCGGCAGTAGATCTCAGTAACGTCATTCACCTTCGTGGTATCTCTTCCGACCTCGTGAGTACACTCGGTACAGTTTCTCTTCCTTTTCTGGGAAACCCCGTGGTTTTCCACATTATTTCAGACCTCACACTAATTGAACAGGATGGATTAATTGGTGCGGAGTTTTTCCGACAGTATCGTGCCAAAATAGATTTTGAATCGAACTGTCTTTTCGTTGATAACTTCTTTATTCCCTTCACTACAAGTGAAGTTATACGAGTGCCGCCGCGCACCGTTCTGCCTGTCAAGGCTCCTATTTTGAATCCAAATATGGCGACGGGTTATATCTCGCGTCATTTCTGCGCCCCAGGCGTTTTCTATGGTGAAACAATCACCAAAAACATTAAAGGGTACGCCTATGTACCCCTTGTTAACTCCTCTGAGGAGGAGTACATTCACGGTTTCTCGCCATTAGAGCTGGAACCTTTTGAAACTAAGGAAGAATACTTCGAAAAACTCACGACTTCGATCAAAAACTTAAATATTGACATAGATAAGGAAGAACCCTTAAAATCGCGTTTCGATGCCATCTGGTCTTTATTGCCAACGGATCATATGGGTCCATTGGAGGAAGCCTCAGCTAAACGAATGGTAGAATTGAATCAAGATCGCTTTATTACCGAAGACGATTTAATTCCGCGCACCCACATTATGCATCACGACATTCGAACGAATAGTCAAGCTCCGACTCACGTCAAACAGTATCGTTATCCGCCTGTACATCGGGAAGAAATTAAACGTCAAGTAGACGAATTATTAAATAACGATATCATCCAACCCTCATTATCGCCTTTTAATTCTCCGCTTTGGATAGTACCAAAGAAACCTGACGCTCAAGGTAATAAACGTTGGCGTTTAGTTATTGACTTCCGGAAACTTAATGAGCAGACTATCGGTGATGCTTATCCCTTACCAAATATTTCTGAAATTTTAGACCAACTAGGCGGAGCTAAATATTTTTCAACTTTTGATTTGGCTTCGGGTTTCCACCAAATCCCTATGAATCCGGAAGACGCGCATAAAACGGCCTTCACGACTCCAAACGGTCATTACGAATTCACACGCATGCCTTTCGGACTTAAAAACGCGCCCGCGACCTTCCAACGTTTAATGGATCATGTGTTATCTGGCCTACAAGGCACGGACGCCTTCGTTTATCTTGATGACATAGTCATTCACGCCCGTTCAATAGAGGAACACGAAATCAAATTCGAAAGATTAATGAAACGTCTCCGGGCCGCTAATTTAATGTTACAAACAGATAAATGCCAAATTTTGCGTACCGAGGTAACGTATTTAGGGCATGTAATTAGCGCCGACGGTGTAAAAACCAACCCGAAAACTATCGAAGCAGTAAAAAATTTTCCAATTCCCAAAGATATTAAAAATATCAGACAATTCTTGGGATTGGCCGGCTATTACAGGCGTTTCATCAAAAATTTCTCCAGTATGAGTAAACCTCTCACTGAATTATTAAAGAAAAACAAGCCGTTTGTTTGGGGTAACGAACAAACAAAGGCATTCGAAGAACTAAAGAATACTCTTTGCTCTGACCTAATTCTACAGTACCCTGATTTTAATCAGCCGTTCAATGTAACGACCGACGCATCAGGTTACGCGATAGGCGGAGTACTCGGTCAGGGCCCAGTAGGCAAAGACCTGCCGGTCGCCTTCACCTCACGTCTTTTAAACAAGGCCGAGTTAAATTACTCCACAATAGAAAAAGAATGTCTTGCTATCGTCTATTGTGTAATGCATTTTCGCCCTTATTTGTACGGCAATAAATTCAATCTCATTACAGATCATCAGCCACTTAAATGGCTACATAATGTTAAAGACCCATTATCGCGCCTTTGGAAATTCCGTATCAAGCTGCTAGAGTTTGACTACGAAATTATTTATAAACCAGGCACAGCAAATTCAAACGCTGATGCGTTATCGCGCAATCCACCGGTATTAGCTCTCAAGCGAACTTCAGACGAATTCTCGGATAACGAATCGCCATTTTAAGGAAATCTAAAGAAACGTAGGAAAATAATAACCAGGCGTAATCGTAACGCACCTGCTTCCACGGTCCCTCCCTCTACTCCCTCCATCATTCCTCCTGCTCCCCTTAAGAGTAAGGTCAATACCGACATTACAGAGCGGTTCCACCTCAAATCTTAGTTTTCAAACTACAGCTTTATTTATGGACCGATTTTCAAATTTACGATGGTTTTGGAATCGGCAGAATAGCAGCTTTGGGATAAAACAAAGAAATACTGTAAAATTAAAAAAAAAATATATATGAATATTAATAAAAAAATATTAAAATTTAATGAAGCTAAAATCTAAAGATTTCGCTGTTTTATCCCATAGACATTATTTTGCTGATTCCAAAATGTCCTCAAAATCGAAAATCGGTTCACAAATAACGCTGTAGTTTGAAAACTAGTAATTATGATGAAATTTGCTCTAAAGAGACGTAATGTCGGTAAAACAGAACACTTTTTCTAATATTATTTTTACCCAAAAGAGGGCACTGTAAATACACGATTTTATAAATAAAAGTATTCAAAACAAAATACGGCTTCCCAGGATTATTATTACATACATTATTTGAGAATGCTGAAGCTGATGCTACAAGGAGAGGGATGCCTTGTTCATCCCACATTCAGCTAAAACAACAACAAAGACGATCGGACTTATAGTTTAGATGCAAAAAATGTATAAATCTAACAGAGAAGATGTTTGAAAAACGATAAACGTAGTGATTTCTGTCTCCTATCCATTCTAGCAACAAATCTCAAATATAAACGAAATTAAGAAGATAAAATGATAATTATCAAGGTAGATGTTGTAATATAGATTTTAGCTTAAAAGAATAGAAATTACTGTTTTGATTGCTCATCTAATGATCGAGAGAATCGATGCTAACTGTAGAATCTCTTTCCTTTTCCAACCAACAATCGATGATATTCAAATAATTTTTGCAGCCAAACTATCGGTCGGATCAATTTCGTTGTTGTTTTAAATGATAATGTTGCAAATCAGGAGCTCTTTATAATTTTTCCATATTTTTCCCATCAATAATGAGCGTGTGCGACCGACATTAGTACAACGCTCCTCTTGCCCCCCCTTCCCGCACCCCTCTCCTTGACCAAAGCATTTACGCAGTGTAAACCCGAGCTTCTAGGCTATTGCTCGGTATGAGGTAAGGGGTATGCTCTGCTCGCTAGCGGGTGAGACGGAAGGAGACGCGAGGGGAATGCAAGTCTCTCAGAAGGAATTTTCATACTACGGGCTTACTTGTAGGTGGAAAAATCTGGAAAAAATAAGGCATATTCATCTTTAGACAGACTATCGTCTAAAACAAAGATATTCTCGATCGGACCAATGGTTTGGCAATAAGAATTGTTTAATCGATAACTTGCATTCCCTTCGCGTCTCCTTTCGTCTCGCCCGCTAGCGAGCGGAGCGTTCCCCTTACGTCATACCGCGCAATAATCATGAAACTCGGTTTCACGCTGGCGTAATAGCTTTGTGGAGTGGAAAGAGGGGCGTCAAATGCAGCGTTGTACTAATTTCGGTCGTATACACTTATTATTGATGAGAAAAATCTGAAAATAATGTAGCATATTCTTCATTTACCACACTTTCAGCTAAAACAAGAAAAAAATCCCTCGGACCAATAGTTTAGCTGCAAAAAATGATTGAAAGTTACACAGCGTTGGTTGAAGAAAGATAATTGCACTATTTGATGCCTCGCTGTGATTTTTAGTAACAATTGAATAAATCTTCAAGAAAATAAGCATTTATTTTAAAGTAGATGTTATTTTCTACATCTACGATCTTAAATTCATATTTTCATCAATTTTGAGAGATCAGCTGCTGTTGGAAAGAGAGTAACGCGTGCCGTAGTTCGTCTGTCCTTGTCCAATCGACACTTTGTAACATTCAAACATTTTTCACAGCCAAACTATTAATCCGACCAACTTTTTTCCTGTTTTAGTCGAAAATATAGTAAATGAGGAAGATGCTGAATTAATTTCAGATTTTTCCCATCAAAAATGAGCCTGTACGATCGAAACTCATAAAACATTACTTTTGTCTCTTCTCTCTTTCCCTCTCAGGCACACGACGCACGGTGAACGTGAATCTGCTACTCGACTCGCTAGCGACGGGGAAAGAAGGAAGAGGCAAAAGCAATATTTATGATTTCGACTCGTACAGACACATTTTTCATGAGAAAAATCTGAAATTAATATAGCGTGTTCCTCATTAACCATATTTTCGACTAAAACAAGAAAGAAGTCGCTCGGATTAATAGTTTAGCTATAAAAAATGTTTGAATGTTATTCATCGTTGGTTGAAGAAAGATAAACGAACTATTTGATGCCTCGCTGTGATTTTTAGTAACAATTGAATAAATCTTCAAGAAAATAAGCATTTATTTTAAAGTAGATGTTATTTTCTACATCTACGATCTTAAATTCATATTTTCATCAATTTTGAGAGATCAGCTGCTGTTGGAAATGGAGTAACGCGTGCCGTAGTTCGTCTGTCCTTGTCCAATCGACACTTTGTAACATTCAAACATTTTTCACAGCCAAACTATTAATCCGACCAACTTTTTTCCTGTTTTAGTCGAAAATATAGTAAATGAGGAAGATGCTGAATTAATTTCAGATTTTTCCCATCAAAAATGAGCCTGTACGACCGAAACTCATGAAACATTACTTTTGTCTCTTCTCTCTTTCCCTCCCAGGCACACGACGCACGGTGAACGTGAATCTGCTACTAGACTAGCCTTTGAGGGGGGGAAAGAAGGGAGAGGCAAAAGCAATATTTATGATTTCGACTCGTACAGACACATTTTTCATGAGAAAAATCTGAAATTAATATAGCGTGTTCCTCATTAACCATATTTGCGACTAAAACAAGAAAGAAGACGCTCGGATTAATAGTTTAGCTATAAAAAATGTTTGAATGTTATTCATCGTTGGTTGAAGAAAGATAAACGAACTATTTGATGCCTCGCTGTGTTTCCTGGTAAAAATCGAAGAAATGTTCAAGAAAATAAGCATTTATTTTAAAGTAGATGTTATTTTCTCTATCTACGATCCTAAATTCATATATTTATCAATTTTGAGAGATCAGCTGATGATGGAAAGAGAGTAACGCGTGCCGTAGTACGTCTGTCCTTGTTCAATCGATACTATGCAACATTCAAACATTTTTCACAGCCAAATTATTAATCCGAACGACTTCTTTCTTATTTTAGTCGAAAACATAGTAAATGAGGAAGATGCTGAATTAATTTCAGATTTTTCCCATCAAAAATGAGCCTGTACGATCGAAACTCATAAAACATTACTTTTGTCTCTTCTCTCTTTCCCTCTCAGGCACACGACGCACGGTGAACGTGAATCTGCTACTCGACTCGCTAGCGACGGGGAAAGAAGGAAGAGGCAAAAGCAATATTTATGATTTCGACTCGTACAGACACATTTTTCATGAGAAAAATCTGAAATTAATATAGCGTGTTCCTCATTAACCATATTTTCGACTAAAACAAGAAAGAAGTCGCTCGGATTAATAGTTTAGCTATAAAAAATGTTTGAATGTTATTCATCGTTGGTTGAAGAAAGATAAACGAACTATTTGATGCCTCGCTGTGATTTTTAGTAACAATTGAATAAATCTTCAAGAAAATAAGCATTTATTTTAAAGTAGATGTTATTTTCTACATCTACGATCTTAAATTCATATTTTCATCAATTTTGAGAGATCAGCTGCTGTTGGAAATGGAGTAACGCGTGCCGTAGTTCGTCTGTCCTTGTCCAATCGACACTTTGTAACATTCAAACATTTTTCACAGCCAAACTATTAATCCGACCAACTTTTTTCCTGTTTTAGTCGAAAATATAGTAAATGAGGAAGATGCTGAATTAATTTCAGATTTTTCCCATCAAAAATGAGACTGTACGATCGAAACTCATAAAACATTACTTTTGTCTCTTCTCTCTTTCCCTCTCAGGCACACGACGCACGGTGAACGTGAATCTGCTGCTCGACTCGCTAGCGACGGGGAAAGAAGGAAGAGGCAAAAGCAATATTTATGATTTCGACTCGTACAGACACATTTTTCATGAGAAAAATCTGAAATTAATAAAGCGTGTTCTTCATTAACCATATTTTCGACTAAAGCAAGAAAGAAGTCGCTCGGATTAATAGTTTAGCTATAAAAAATGTTTGAATGTTATTCATCGTTGGTTGAAGAAAGATAAACGAACTATTTGATGCCTCGCTGTGTTTCCTGGTAAAAATCGAAGAAATGTTCAAGAAAATAAGCATTTATTTTAACGTAGATGTTATTTTCTACATCTACCATCCCAAAATCATATATTCATCAATTTTGAGAGATCAGCTGCTGTTGGAAAGAGAGTAACGCGTGCCGTAGTACGTCTGTCCTTGTTCAATCGATACTATGCAACATTCAAACATTTTTCACAGCCAAACTATTAATCCGACCAACTTTTTTCCTGTTTTAGTCGAAAATATAGTAAATGAGGAAGATGCTGAATTAATTTCAGATTTTTCCCATCAAAAATGAGCCTGTACGACCGAAACTCATGAAACATTACTTTTGTCTCTTCTCTCTTTCCCTCCCAGGCACACGACGCACGGTGAACGTGAATCTGCTACTAGACTAGCCTTTGAGGGGGGGAAAGAAGGGAGAGGCAAAAGCAATATTTATGATTTCGACTCGTACAGACACATTTTTCATGAGAAAAATCTGAAATTAATATAGCGTGTTCCTCATTAACCATATTTTCGACTAAAACAAGAAAGAAGTCGCTCGGATTAATAGTTTAGCTGCAAAAAATGATTGAAGGTTACTCAGCGTTGATTGACGAAGGACAGACGGATCTCCTGCATGTTTTCCTTATTACCTGCAAAAGAAGCTTTGAAGGTTTTGAAATTAAGAGTCAATTAATTTAAAATATACAATGTTTTATTTATCTGTACATTTGATAATTAGGAATAAAGGGGTAATAGTTGCTAACGGGGGGGGGCATCCCATAAACTAAATTGGGGGGCTGCATGAATGTAGGGGGGGTGTTATAGTACATGGGGTAATGTGGCTGCTGCTGCTGCTGGTAGTGGTGGTGGTGGTGGACTGCCGTTGGCTGCGGTGGAGGCTGGACCTCCATGGATTGGAGTGAGAAGCTCCTCATCTGTAAATAGTCAGATCGTTAGAATATGTTTCAATAAATAATGAAATTGAGTGATTTTTTTACTTACAGCTACGTTGGAGGTTTTTTTGGCGCCGCGGCTCTTCTTTTCGGCTGCCCCAGCAGCGGCGGCGGCAGCGGCCAATCTTTTAGACCGCCCTTGGCGGTATTTTTGCCTCTTGAGGCGAGCTTTCTCCTGAAAATTGAAATTTTAATTTAAAAAAAGAATTAATTTAAATAAATATAACACAAAATGGTAGGTACTCACTTTTTCCTCCGGATTCTTAGTCCTGGATGGTCCAGGTGCAGCGGCGGCTTGTGGCAGAGGTGCAGCGGCGGCTTGTGGCGGAGGTGCAGCGGCGGCTTGTGGCGGAGGTGCAGCGGCGGCTTGTGGCGGAGGTGCAGCGGCGGCTTGTGGCGGAGGTGCAGCGGCGGCTTGTGACGGAGGTGCAGCGGCGGCTTGTGGCGGAGGTGTAGCGACGGGTTGTGGCGGAGGTGCAGCGGCGGCTTGTGGCGGAGGTGCAGCGGCGTCGGCGATGGCTTGTGGTGGTGGTGGAGGTGGCACCCATTGCACCCACCTGGTAGATGGCAGCGGAGGCGAGGCCTTTTTAGGCCCTCTCCGCGACCCAGTCGTGGCCGAAGTGGAATTCTTCGGCGATGGTAAGGGGGGAAACTCCTTACTTCTTGAGGGGGTCCTCGAGCGTCGCGTATTCTGAAAAAAAACAATATCATTTGTAGTAAATAACGACGATGGCAATAATATGTACAATCTTCGAAGAGTCGCTTTTGTGTTTCGAAGTTCGCTGTGAATGTAAACATTATGTTAGATATTGTTTACATTCACAGCGTAACTGAAACCACATTTGCGAATCTTTGAAGGTTGTACATATTATTGCCATTACATGGATATAAAATTTTAATAATTAATATAACTAAATCCGAAATCGGACGATGCTTTTTCTCGTACTGAATTGCTTGCTGAATTTAGAATGGTGACTGCTGATTGGATATTTGCATTATTATAACCAATCAGTAAACAACATTTTAATTCATCAAGTAATCCAGCACGAGAAAAAGTATGGTCTGATTTCGGCTTTGTGTAAAATATGTTCATTGTTTCATTCTGTCTTTTGTACAGCTTCTTATATCTATTCTTTGCATACTTATTACAAGTCTACAAAAATTAGATATAAGAAGTTGTAAAAAGGACAGAAATATATGAAACACTGAATATATTTTATAACACTTTTTTCTTATTTTCAGGTTTTTATTTACAGCTACTTCACTCGCGGAATAAGAATTATAAAGAACACTTACCATTTTCTTTGCACTTCCTTCCGACATTGATGATGGACTCGATTGCACACACGATCCTCTCACTGGTGTGATTCAAACGGAACTAATAATGCTCTTCACCGCAGGTGGGAGGGGGGGCGTTCATCGGTTACCCAATATTACCCATAATTCGCGATTTCCCTATAATGTCTACAGTGGTGACAACTTCAATTGTGTGTGGTATGCGTGCGTGACGTAGACGTGATTTAAAAGTCTTTCAGTGCAGTGTGCAGTTTTATTTAAAAAGTGATTTTGTGAGTGAATAATTCTATTTAGTGGTTCCTGGTTAGATTGGCGTAATAGGTGAGTAATTACTCCATTTTTTCTTTATGTTTTCATTTCTCTCTATCTTTTTCTCTCTTATTTTAATATATTTTTCCATGACAGTAGCTCTTCTGTCACCAGCTATTCCTCCTCCTCATTTCATACCTGCAATCTTTCATTATTTTCAGTGCCCTCTCATTCTTTTTCTCATTATAATACTCGCTCTCTCTCTCACTCACTCACCCTCCACCTGTCAAAAGGTGTCCTTTCCAACTTTTCGTGCACCCCATCTCTTTACTACGCAGCCAGTCTTGTATCAAATTCTAGGATGCTTACTATTTCTCCCTCTCTCTCCTTTGTAAGCCCTTCCCTTCTATTATCCATGTTCAACTATTACTATTATAACTGGACAAATATATAGCAAAATCTCTATTGTACATAAAGATTCTTCCATTATCCTTTTTTCAATCTTTATGTGCAATAGAGATTTTGCTATATATTTGTCCAGCTGCGGTAGTGACAAGTGAACATGGATAATAGAGGGGAAGGGCTTACAAAGGAGAGAGAGAAATGGTGAACAAGGTAGAATTTGACACAAGACTGGGTAGGTAGTACAGGGATGGGGCACAAGAATAGTTGGAAAGGAGACCTTTTGGCAGGTGGAGGGTGAGTGAGAGAGAGAGAGCGAGTATTTCAGTGAGTAAAAGAATGGAAGGTCACTGAAAAAAGTGAAACATTATAGGTATGAAATAAGGAGAAGGTATAGCTGGTGACGCAGGAAGGAAAGAAAGGAACAGGTGTAAGGAAACCTTCTTCCATCACCAGCTATTCCTCCTCCTCATTTCATACCTGCAATCTTTCATTATTTTCAGTGCCCTCTCATTCTTTTTCTCATTATAATACTCGCTCTCTCTCTCACTCACTCACCCTCCACCTGTCAAAAGGTGTCCTTTCCAACTTTTCGTGTACCCCATCTCTTTACTACGCAGCCAGTCTTGTATCAAATTCTAGGATGCTTACTATTTCTCCCTCTCTCTCCTTTGTAAGCCCTTCCCTTCTATTATCCATGTTCAACTATTACTATTATAACTGGACAAATATATAGCAAAATCTCTATTGTACATAAAGATTCTTCCATTATCCTTTTTTCAATCTTTATGTGCAATAGAGATTTTGCTATATATTTGTCCAGCTGCGGTAGTGACAAGTGAACATGGATAATAGAGGGGAAGGGCTTACAAAGGAGAGAGAGAAATGGTGAACAAGGTAGAATTTGACACAAGACTGGGTAGGTAGTACAGGGATGGGGCACAAGAATAGTTGGAAAGGAGACCTTTTGGCAGGTGGAGGGTGAGTGAGAGAGAGAGAGCGAGTATTTCAGTGAGTAAAAGAATGGAAGGTCACTGAAAAAAGTGAAACATTATAGGTATGAAATAAGGAGAAGGTATAGCTGGTGACGCAGGAAGGAAAGAAAGGAACAGGTGTAAGGAAACCTTCTTCCATCACCAGCTATTCCTCCTCCTCATTTCATACCTGCAATCTTTCATTATTTTCAGTGCCCTCTCATTCTTTTTCTCATTATAATACTCTCTCTCTCTCTCACTCACTCACCCTCCACCTGTCAAAAGGTGTCCTTTCCAACTTTTCGTGTACCCCATCTCTTTACTACGCAGCCAGTCTTGTATCAAATTCTAGGATGCTTACTATTTCTCCCTCTCTCTCCTTTGTAAGCCCTTCCCTTCTATTATCCATGTTCAACTATTACTATTATAACTGGACAAATATATAGCAAAATCTCTATTGTACATAAAGATTCTTCCATTATCCTTTTTTCAATCTTTATGTGCAATAGAGATTTTGCTATATATTTGTCCAGCTGCGGTAGTGACAAGTGAACATGGATAATAGAGGGGAAGGGCTTACAAAGGAGAGAGAGAAATGGTGAACAAGGTAGAATTTGACACAAGACTGGGTAGGTAGTACAGGGATGGGGCACAAGAATAGTTGGAAAGGAGACCTTTTGACAGGTGGAGGGTGAGTGAGAGAGAGAGAGCGAGTATTTCAGTGAGGAAAAGAATGGAAGGTCACTGAAAATAATGAAACATTGCAGGTATGAAATGGGCATTAGGTCAAGGTTTTTATGCAGAAAGATTCCCTTAGACTTGTTTCTGTCCTTCTTGAATCAACTCTGTGTAACATTTAAACATTTTTCACAGGCATACTATAAGTCAGAGGGATGTCATTCTTGTTTTACTTGACAGTATGGAAAATGAGGAACATGTTAAAATTTTTTCAGATTTTTCAAACTAAACATGAGATTGTACGACCCACAACATAACACACTGCTTTCATCTTTTCTCTCTTTCCCTCTCAGGCAGGCGACGCACGGTGAGCGTGATTCTGCTTCTCGACTAGCCTGTGGGAGGGGAAAGAAGGGAGTGCAGAACAGCGTTTTATGATTTCGACTCGTGCAGCCTTTTTTTTGTTTGGAAAAATCTGAAAATAATTTAGCGTATTCCTTATGTAATATACTTTCAGGTATAGCAAGAGAGAAATCGCTGGGATCAATAGTTTGGCTTTGACAAATCATTAAAAGTTACACAGTGTTGATTGAAGAAGGATGAACATAATGCTTCATGTTTCGCTCTTTTTCCAGCTCAAAAATTCAAAAATAATTACGAATATAAAGATGTACTGGAAAGTAGATGTTATTTCCTACATTTACGCTAAAAAAATCATGTATTTATCAATTTTCATAAATCAGCTGTTGTCGGAAAAAGAGTGACGCGTGCCGTAGTTCGTCTGTACTTGTTCAATCAACTATCTGTTACATTCTATCAATTTTCACAGTCAAACTATTAATCCTAGCGACTTCTTTCTTGTTTTACCTGAAAGTAAAATAAACGAGGAACATGCAACAATTTTTTCATATTTTTCCTACTGAAAATGAGCATGTACGACCGATAAAAATAACACACTGCTTTCATTTCTTCTCTCTTTCCCTCCCAGGCAGGCGACGCACGGTGAGCGTGATTCTGCTTCACGACTAGCCTGTGGGAAGGGGAAAGAAGGGATTGCAGAGCAGCGTTTTATGTTTTCGTCTCGTACAGGCACATTATTGATTGGAAATATCTGAAATTAATTTGGCGTGTTCCTCATTTACCATATTTTCGACTAAAATGAAAATGAAGTCGCTGGAATTAATAGTTTGGCTGTGAAAAATGTTTGAATGTAACAGAGAGTTAATTGAAGAAGGACAGAGGTACAACGGCACGCATCACTCTCTTCCCAACAACAGCTGATCTCTAAAAATTGATTAATACATGATTTTTTGAGCGTAAATGTAGGAAATAATCTCTACTTTCTAGTACATCTTCATATTCTTCATTATTTTTGAATTTTTTAGCAGGAAATAGAGCGAAACACGAAGCCTTACGTTCGTCCTTCTCCAATGAAACACTGTGTAACTTTTATTCATTTTTGACAGCCAAATTTTTGATCCCAGCGTTTCTCTTGCTATACCTGAAAGTATATTACATGAGGAATACGCTAAATTATTTTATGATTTTTCCAAACAAAAAAAAGGCTGCACGAGTCGAAATCATAAAACGCTGTTCTGCACTCCCTTCTTTCCCCTCCCACAGGCTAGTCGAGAAGCAGATACACGTCTGTCGTGCGTCAATTGCGTGGGAGGGAATGAGAGAAAAGATAAAAGCAGTGTGTTATGTTATGGGTCGTACAATCTCATGTTTAGTTTGAAAAATCTGAAAAAATTTTAAATGACGCTGAAGTTGGCAGCGACTTTCCAGCAGCAAGTTTCGCTAGCGAGACGCTCTGAACTTGCGCGACACCCGGTATACGCTGCTCTTATTAAAATAAATAATAAATGTTTTTACATGCACTGCCAAATAGCTATCATGCGCAATTGTTCTTAAGGCAACATAATTTGTGTAAATTAATCATTAAAAACAGTTTATACAGGAAATTCATTTTCCGAATCTTTTAAATCATAATTAAGTAAGAAAGAAATTTTTTTAATTTTTTAAAATGATTCCTTGCTTATAGAAAATTTGACGCTGAATCTAATGGTATGCCGTTTTTTAGGGAACGCGGTCTCCTTAATAATTTTTTTTACATAGAAAGATCGTCAAACGCTTAAAATAGGCTACAGTGCAGTACATCTTTTTCGGACTAATATCTGATAGCAGGAAATTTTTTTAATTTTTTTAAATGACTCCTCCTTATAGAAAATTTAACGCTGAATCTAATGGTATGCCGTTTTTTAGGGAACGCGGTCTCCTTAATAATTTTTTTTACATAGAAAGATCGTCAAACGCTTAAGATAGGCGACAATGCAGTACATCGTTTCCAGACTAATATCCATATACCATTAAATTCAGCATGAAATTTTCTATCAAGGTAAGATGTTTAAATTAATTAGAAAAACTTCCTGCTATCAGATATTAGTCTTGAAAGGATGTACTGCATTGTCGCCTATTTTAAGCGTTAGACGATCTTTCTATGTAAAAAAAATTATTAAGGAGACCGCGTTCCCTAAAAAACGGCATACCATTAGATTCAGCGTCAAATTTTTTATAAGGAGGAATCATTTTAAAAAATTAAAAAAATTTCTTTCTTACTTAATTATGATTTAAAAGATTCGGAAAATGAATTTCCTGTATAAACTGTTTTTAATGATTAATTTAGGCAATTAATGTTTTAAGAATAAATTATGTTGCCTTAAGAACAATTGCGCATGAAAGCTATTTGGCAGTGAATGTAAAAACATTTATTATTTATTTTAATAAGAGCAGCGTATACCGGGTGTCGCGCAAGTTCAGAGCGTCTCGCTAGCTAAACTTGCTGCTGGAAAGTCGCTACCAACTTCAGCGTCATAAATTTTAACATGTTCCTCATTTTCCATACTGTCAAGTAAAACAAGAATGACATCCCTCTGACTTATAGGTTGGATGTGAAAAATGTTTATGGCGCTGAAAAAAGCAGAAAGTTTCAGCAGAAAGT
This sequence comes from Prorops nasuta, assembly GCF_024137725.1. Lineage (NCBI taxonomy): Eukaryota > Metazoa > Arthropoda > Insecta > Hymenoptera > Bethylidae > Prorops > Prorops nasuta. The sequence continues at coordinate 460,654 of NW_027116821.1, read as the reverse complement.
TGCGGACGCAAGCTCAAAAACGCTTCTCATACTTAATTTTGCCGAAAAAATTAATATTTCGAAATTTAAATGGCGCAGAAGCTTCAATTAATCGAAAAAGAACACATTCATTTGATATTCATTAAAAAAAACGACTAAGTTCACTTTTTTTTACAGTCATGAAAAGATGTCATCGGCGAGTCATTCACGACTATTACGAAATATATGGAAATTTTTTAAATTTTTTTCATCCATACAGTCATTTACCTTGTAAAATTATGAAGAGAATGATGCTACTTTCGTGAGGGATCGCGTCCTTTTTATTATACTTTTTTAACATAGAAAACAGAGATACATGAGAATATTTCATTAGGGATTTAGATTGAGAAATATATTTTCTTAGCGATTGAAAGTTTAAAGAAAACATATCGACGAAAAGCGTGTCACATCGAGAAAGAAGTCAATGTCCGGACAATAGGAAAGCTTTTTAGAAACTTTAACATATACTATCATTTGGTGCATTAAATTTGCAATAAAATGAAATGTATTACATCAGGGATCTCGATCGCCAAAGTTTTTTTTTACCGGTTGAAACGAAAAATTTCAGCCGAAATTTTGACCTCTCGACAAATAAGTCAATGTTTCCACACATGGGAAAATTTTTTTCAAATTTTTCGCTTATATTATCCTTTAGTAGACTAAATTTCGAAGAAAATGGTATATATTTTATAAGGGATCTCGATCGCTGAAGTTATTTTTCAATCGGTCTTGAGCAAAGACTTAAGTCATAATCGTGACACTTCGACCGGTAAAAAAACATCTTTGACAATCGAGATCCCTCATCAAATATATACCATTTTCTTCAAAATTTTATCTACTAAAGGACCATATAAGCGAAAAATTAGAAAAAGCTTTTCCATAGGTGGAAACATTGACTTGTTTGTCTACATGTCACGATTTCGGCTGTAGTCTTTCGTTTCAATCGGTAAGAAAATATCTTTGGCGATGGAGATCTCTAATGAAATACACACCAGTTCATTTTAAATTTAATGCGCTAGATAACAGCACAAATTAGAAATTATAAAAATAATTCCTAACGTTCAGAAATTTATTAGATTGCTACTTTTGCGTATTGTCTGAACATAGCCGTATCGACAATACTTTTTCTACTTCCCAACTGGCGGCTGGGAAGTGGCGGCTACCTTCAGCCTCATAAAAATCATGCTTTTGGACTTTTGCGTAAGATTTTCAGTTAGCAGGAATTTTGTTAAATTTTTTATATATATACAGTCTTATTTCTTATGAATTTCTAGCTAATTAAATTCTGTAAAAGACAGTACCACAATTGTTAGGGAGGGCAAACCCCTTAAACTGGTTTTTTAGCGATTAAACGAGACATCTGTAAGATACCCCCAGAATAACCGACGAATCTCATTTTTCTGCTGCAATTTTCAAACAGCAGGAAACTTTTTTAATTGTTTTCAACCATACCGACTTCAAGCCTATAACATTCTGAAAACAATGGTGCTACTTTCGTGAGGGATCGCTCGTCCTCTTTATCAAGAGACACGGTAGTGTCTCGACGGCAAATACATATAAAAGTAGATAATGACATGTCTATACCGCCGAGCACTACCGTTAACTTATACAGTAGGTTTGGCCGCCTCAATTTTGAAACCGATTTATTTCCGTGAATGATCCACTGTCATGATTTAAGTAAAGCTTTCCTTAAACTAGTTTGGAACAAGCTTTCATTTAAGACCATGAACATTACAAACGGTTCATGCAATCCAGAGATCTCATACTGAGTTAGCTATATATATATCGAAAATTGAGATTCTTCTCCTTCATAATCTTCTTCTCCAGCCAGAGCGTATGTCTCGGGCTGAATTTGGCTGCCGTAGGTATAGTGACGTCAGTAGACGTAAACGTAAATATAGTTGCACACAATTGTAAACAGTGTGTCTGTGCGTGTATCTCAGCGATATATATTTACTTTGTTTATTACGGTAAATCAGGTTAAGCTGCAAGATTGACAGTATTAACCTTAAACAAATTTGAACCTAATTATGAAATAAATAAATGAAAAAACACACACACACATGATTAGGCTGTTCTTATTTAAATTTGATGAGGTTATACTCATTAAAAGGATTTTTAATTACATGAAGGAATCAACAGATTAGATAAGTATAACAATGAATTTTATGATATAAAATGTAATATATGTTCTGGTACTTTGTGTGATTTTATTGCAGATTAAATAGTGATGTGTTTATTATCTGACTGCTAAGGGTTGAGCTGTGTGGAGTGAGAGATTAAAATATAATATACACCGTGTCTCTTGATTGCTGAGGATGAAACTACGTGGATTGAGTTACTGAGGATAGAGCTGACTGGATGAAGTAAGATTAATATTTATATATTTTTAACACTGCCAAGGAGAAGTTACTGTCAACATTTATGTGCATCGGTGATTATCAAGAGCATATTAATTGCAAGAAATTGTTAAAATATTTGAAAACCATATGCTAAACTTCCAGGTATTGAAATTATTAACAAAATTCATTTTTAGTTGTTTCTTCTCTTTAAATTGATGTGGGTTTCAACTGTCCGATAGGTTATACCTTTGTCAAGAATTAGCAGCATAAATGTGACAGTAATTGTTGCTAAAAAGAAACGTGGTATGCAAAACGACATTGTCAGCTTTGAATATATGCTTGATTGTAGCTTATTCAAAGCTTTGCGAATTGCTTGTCGTCTTGCCCCAGTATCAACTCAAGTAGTTGATGAAACTAGTGAAGTCTGGCAAAGTCAGATGGTGGTAAAAGTCAAATGTTGATAAACAGAAAATGTAATTTAATTAAAACATACATTTTACTTAATGATTTTTATATGTTGAAAGTATGTGTTTATGGATTATGAAAAATTTAATCAAAATTTTATTATAGTGAAACTGAAAACATTAAACAAGTAGCCGGGGCATTAATTATGAATTTCATTTATGCAGAATGCATTACAAATATCAATAAATTTAATGTGTTGACTGTGATATTTTTTCAATATTAATATATATTATTTTATTAGTTAAGCGCTGCTGTTTCAAGAAATGAGAAGTGTGGAAATTTTCTTTAAATTCTGTAGGAAAGTGGAAAGAATTATTTAATTTTTTAAATATTATACTTTTACCAAACGTTATGAAATCCCACAAAAAAAAGACTTCGCCTGTATAAAAAGGCGGCAAGTACATAAAGCATGTAGCATAAATAATATAGTAAAATTATCCAATTAAAAAAAGTAGTGAAATCCAAATATTAGTCAAGTGTATTTTTTGACCTTAGCAAAAGTTAAATTTTTGGAAAAAAAAGGAACAAAAAAGTTACTTGCCGGGCCCGTAATGTCCATGCACAGTGAGAAATAGAATCGTTTGTGGTTCGGCTAACTTCACTCTGTATTTTAACATGAAATTTGCTGTACTACGCTATAGCTGAATCTCACACACGATTCAATTTCCCACTGTGCATGGACATTACGGGCCCGGCAAGTAATTTTTTTGTTCCTTTTTTTTTTAAAAATTTAATTTTTGCTAAGGACAAAAAATACACTTGCCTAATATTTGGATTTCACTACTTTTTTTAATTGGATAATTGTACTATATTATTTATGATAAATGGTTTATGCACTTGCCGCCTTTTTATACAGGCGAAGCCTGTTTTTTGTGGGATTATACTTTTCTAACATTGAAAGAAGAGATACAAATGAAAAATTATGTTTTTGCACTTTTGGCTAAGTTTTCCAGTTAGCAGGAAATTTTTTTCATTTTTTTAAATCATATAATCTTGTAGCCTATTAAATTCTGCATAGATCAGTATGTTTTTCGTTAGGGAAAGCGACTCCCTTATTAGATTTTTTTAACATTGAAGGCAGAGATACAGATGAATTTTCATGTTTTTTGACTTTTGGCTAAGTTTTTCAGATAGCAGGAAATTTGTTTAATTTTTTACAACCATACTGTCTTATAGCTTTTAAAATTCTCGAGAGAATGGAGGTAGTTTCGCGAAGGATCGCGCCCTCCTCAAAATCTTTCTTTTTTACCTATGAAGGTAGGACTCTGAATCAGAAAATCACGTTTTCAAGCGGACGGCTGTGTTTTTTGACTAGCAAGATATTTTTTAACATTTTTAGAACTATACAGCCTTGTAGCCTATTAAATTCTGAAGAGGCCGGTCCAAATTTCATTAGGGATCGCGATTACCTTGATGTTGTTTCTTTAGAATAGGTAGCAAAGATACAAGTGTGTACATAGCTTCCACAGTGGATTGATGAAATGTTGGTTTAATTATAATGTAGGCTCGGCAGCTTTCTCTGTTATACAAAAATAATAAAAAAGTATGAATACATACTAAAATTTGTACTGGTCTACTTCTAACTTAATGAGATATAAGCCTGAAATGTAGAAAAACTTCCTGCAGGTTGAAAAACTCAGCCGACAGTTCGAAAACGTGTTTGTGTGATTCACGAATTCTATCTTCATTGTTAAAATACGGCAATAAGTAGAGCGCGATCCCTTACGAAACTAGCACCATTCTCTCGAGAATTTCATAAGCTAGAAGACAGTATGGTTGTAAAAAATTTAAAAAATTTCCTGCTACCTGAAAAACTTAGCCAAAAGTCCAAAAACATGAAAATTCATCTGTATCTCTGCTTTCAATGTTAAAAAATTTTATAAGGGGGTCGCAATCCCTAACGAAATTTATACTGGTCTACCCTTAATTTAATAGGCTACAAGACTATGGGTTAAAAAAATTAAAAAAATTTCCTGCTATTTGATAGTAGCTGTGAATGACTCGCTAATGACATGTTTTCATTACCGTAAAATTAAGTGAAGTAAGTCGATTTTTGTAATGAATATCATTGGGAATGTTTTATTTTCGATTAGTTTAAGCTTCTACGTGATTTAATCTGTAAATATTACGATTTTAGGCAAATTGAGCATGAACAGTGGTGCTCAACCTGTATCCGAAACTGTCGGCTGAGACTGTCGGCTATCTTCAGCGTCATCAAAATCACTTTTTCAACCTATCGGCTAAGTTTGAAAATGTGTTAGTGTGATTCACAAAGTCATATCTTTATTGTTGAAATAAGATATAAGGAGGACGCGATCCCTCGCGAAAGTAGCACCGTTCTCTTCAGAATGTTATGAGCTAAAAGACGGTATGTTTGAAAAAAATTAAAAACATTTCCTGCTAACTGAAAAACTTAGCCAATCGTCCAAGAACTAAATTTTTCATCTGTATCTCTTCTTTCAATCTTCAAAAAATGTATTAAGGGAGTCGCGCTCCCTAACGAAATACATACTGGTCTATGCAGAATTTAATAGGCAACAAGACTGTATGATTTTAAAAAATTTAAAAAATTTCCTGCTACTTAAAAATTTTAACCGAAGGTTGAAAAACATATATTTTCTCCTGTATCTCTGCTTTTTATGTTAAAAAAGTATAACAAAAAGGATGCGATCCTTCACGAAAGTAGCATCATTCTCTTCTGCATTTTATAAGCTATAAAACTGTATGGATGAAAAAAATTTAAAAAGTTTCCAGCTATTTGATAATAGTCGTGAATGACTCGCTGATGACATCTTTTCATGACCGTAAATAGAAGTGAACTAAACCAAGTTTTTTAATGAATATCAAATGAATATTTTATTTTTCGATTAATTTAAGCTTCTGCGCCATCTCGAATTATTTCGTTTTTCGGCAAAATTAAGTATGAGCAGCGGTTCTCAACTTGCGTCCGTAACTTTCTGCTGAAACTTTCTGCTATCTTCAGCGCCATAAAATGTTTAAATGTTGCATAGTGTTGATTGAAAAAGGACAAACGCACAACGGCACGCATCACTCTCTTTCCAACAACAGCTGATCTATAAAAATTAATAAATACATGATTTTGGGATGGTTAGATGTAGAAAATAACATTTACTTTAATCAAAGTGTTTATTTTCTTGAATATTTCTTTGATTTTTACGAGGAAACCTAGGGAGGCATCAAGCAGTACGTTTATCTTTTTTCAATCCACGCTGAGTGACTTTCAGACATTTGTCACAGCGAAACTATTGCTCCCAGCAATTTTTTTCCAGTTTTACCTGAAAGCATGTGAAATGAGGAACACGCTAAATTAATTTCAGATTTTTTCAATGAAAAATGAGGCTGTACGAGTCAAAATCATGAACGATTGTCAAGCAAACTTCGAATGGATTTATTAAGGAAACCATAAGAGATAACCATAGCGTCAATACGAACTTTTTTATTCAGCTTGGTGTGATCTACAAAAGTCTCCATTGAACCTATCGTCTATCTCGTCTCGATTCGGTGATACATAGCTGGATATATGAAAATCGAGTATTTGCTCTGTGCAACAAATCTGATGACATAATCGTTTAGTTCCCCCCCCCCCCCCCCTGAAAGAAATGAACATCCATGCGTTGCAGCGCAATGCTCAGTCGATTTCATCAATATTCAGCTATGTATGTTTTATAGCAACTATTCGGCTATAGTACGATTTCGCGCTTTTGTTTTTAATTTTTTTAATCTTCATCTATTTTCTAATGTGTTCTTTATTTAATATTGTTATTTTTTTATAAAGTTATGGGTAAGTCAAAGGAGCATGGCAAGCGGTTCCCGTCTCAGAGGAAATCTAGACGGAGGTGGAGTAAATCCATGATGGAAGCTAGGAAACGTCGAACGGTACCTTCGCCTCAGATTTTTGGCTTCCAAGTAAGTGAATCTATCAATATAAAAATGGACAATGTTACTCTTAATTGTGACGTTGTCAATGTTGATAGTAGCTCTGCAGGAAATGATGATAGCATAACCTCTGATATTATCTGTCCTGCAGAATTAGAATGCGATAATGTTATTACGATGTGTGACGTTATCAATTCTGAAGCAATGGTTTCAGAAGACGATAATGTTACTGTCTTATGTGACGTTATCAACAAAAATGAAATGATTTTACGAAATGATAATGTTACCGCTTTTGGTGATATTATCTATAATAATGAAGTCATTTCAGGAAAGGATAATGTTACTGTCATATGTAACGTTATCAATAATAATGAAATAGTTTCAGATGCTACTATAACTTATGGCGTTATTGATGAATCTGAAAATATTTCAGAAAACGATAATGTTGCTATGGATTGTAACGTTATTTGTTGCGATAGCATAAGTTCTAGAAGTGATACTGTTACTACAAAAGGTGACGTTACTATAAAGCGTAGTGATGCTGCAGACCGAAACGTTAGCAGCAGTAATTACGCTTCCAGTACTGGCTACTCAAGTTTATCAAATACTACATCAATTATTGAAGATGTAGCATTGATGAACGAGAGTCAAAAATGCATACAAGAGATATCAAATGCTCAAAACGATCGACGGATAGTCGATTTTGTTTATGTATTTTCTGAATTGCAAAAAGTATTTGAAAAACATAGTAAATCAAATAACTGTGCCTTCAAAGACTGGCAATTGGTGAAAACACGTAAGCAAGGACTTCTGACCCAATTTTTCTTTAAATGCAACAAATGCCATGTAGAAGAAAGTGTTTGGTCAGAGTCTATAGAAAACACGAACATCTTAGATGTAAATATGGCAGCTGTCTTAGGATCAGTTGCTTCTGGAATTGGTCATTACCAATTACAAGAATGTCTAGCAGCGATAAACGTGACCAGTATGACAAAGCAGACTTATATAAAGTATATGGCACGTGTCGTGGAACTATTTCACGAAACTGCCATTGATAATATGAAAAAAGCCGGTGATGTAGAACGCCAACTGGCTATTGAAAAAGGCAATGTCATAAATGGTATTCCGTTTATCACTGTTATCGTAGACGGAAGCTGGATAAAAAGATCTTATGGCACGACTTATGATTCTCTATCAGGAGTTGGTGCTATAATTGGTAACGTAACCGGCAAAGTACTTTTTGTCGGCATACGAAATAAATTCTGTGCTCTCTGTAGTTTCTATCAAGCAAAAGGTTGTAGTCCACGACCACATACCTGTTTTAAAAATTTTGATAGAGGCACAAGTTCCGCTGCTATGGAAAGTGACGCCATAGTGGAAGGATTTCGATGTAGTATCGAATTGCACGGAATGATTTACAAAACATTTATCGCCGATGGTGATAGTAATGTTTATAAATCGATTCTTGATAATGACCCATATAAGGATTATGGAGTTATTGTTAATAAAGTTGAGTGCAGCAACCATCTGTTTCGAAATCTGTGCAAGAAATTGACAGCGGTTTCCATAATGCCGCACCCAAACGGCGTTAGGAGCAAAGAATTTTTCGGAATTAGGAAACTTTTGAAGGTAAAAGTTCTGAAATTTCGAAAAATGATTGAGGAAGCTGTAGCATTTCGAAGCAATGGAAATATTGCTGAGGAAGAGAAGGCAGGTTTGTTACACAAGGACATAATGAACGTAACAAATCACCTTTTCGGACATCATTTAACTTGTAAGGGTCGAAGTTATGAAAAAGACTGCGAAGCAATGAACGATATCGATAAAGTTCATTTGCTACGTTTGCATGGGTTATATGCAAAAATCGAAGATGCTCTGGAATATCTGAGCCATCATTCGGAAAGTCTTTTGCTTCGAGTTACAAATAATCAAGTGGAATCACTGAATGCAATTATTTGTAAAGAAGTCGCCGGCAAAAGAATAAATTTTGGTGCAAGAGGCCAGTATAATGCTAGAGTATATGCGGCCACATTGCAGCATAATACCCAGCAAGTACTTTCCGAAGTACATAAACATGCTGGTAAAACAATACCTTCAGCTGTTTTAACGCTTGAGAAACAGCGACAGGCTAAAGTAGCGAGTACTCGAGCTTATAAAGCAAAAGAAGGAAAAGAAAAAAGTGACAAATGGTTCGTAAATGATAAGAAATTTTACGGACTAAACGCACAAAGGCCTGATCTCGATGAAACAGTTTTCAATAGGAAGCGCGAGATTCTACTTGATAAACTAAGAGAAAATCAAGTAAATTCTTGTGATATTGAAATCGCAACGAGAAATCAAGCCAAATCCGATTTATGGATGTCTCTAAGAAAAAATATGTTGACGGCATCCAATTTCGGACCAATATGTCGCAGGCGTCCAACGACGTCTTGTGCGACTATAATTAAAAAGATTTTGTTTCCCTCGTTCATTGATAACGTGGCATTGCATTATGGTCGAGAAAATGAATCTAATGCAAGGAAACAATTGGAAACGATATTAAATAAATGTATTCGCATTTGCGGATTATTTATTGATAACGAGTATCCATACTTGGGAGCATCACCAGACGGATTGATAGATGACGATGGGCTAGTTGAGATAAAATGCCCATCGTCAGCAGAAAGTATGTCAGCGGAAGATGCTCTAGAGTCGTTACCCTCGTGGCGTGCAGTCCTTCGAAAGAATAATAATGGATATGAAATGAATAGAAATCATATTCATTATTATCAGGTGCAAGGACAATTACATATAACGCGTCGAGAATATTGCGTCTTTGCAGTATGGACACCCAAGAGTATTGTTTGGACGCGAGTAAGCAAAGACGATGATTTCTGGAATAAAGAAATGAAAGTAAAGTTGACACAATTTTATGAGCATTGTCTTCTTCCGGAAATCATTGATAGTCGATATAATCGCAATATGCCTATTCGCGATCCACAATACATTGTGGATGCTCAAGAAAAGGCACGCAGTGCTAAACAGCTGAAAAAGCAGAGAAATAGCACTGCGTGCGAAAAAAGAAAATCAATAAATCTTTCAGAGAATGATGATGATGATGATTGCGTTATACTGGAGGTATCGAAGCATTGTGATACACCGGATACCGTTTTGAAACGTCGAAAATTTTTCGATGATTCACACACAACTCTGAAAGAAATTATTGAGAATGTATTACCGGAAAACAATTATTGCAATGATCAGAGTCTCGATGGAATTCTCCGTATCATAAGAGAGAAAACGGATATCGAAACTGAAAGTGTTTTGTTTAACGTATATCCAAATTTGGTTATATCTGCAACAAAACCTAAGAGCATTGCAATTATTGGTGGTAATCATACAAATCATTGGAGATGTGTATATGTCAACGAAGAACAGCTTTTTGTGTACGACAGTATACCAAACTGCACGTACAAGAAGCTTTCTAAAGAGGAACGACAATACATATCTCTAAGATACCCTTGGATAAAAGAACGTAACATTCACTGTCCAAGGGTCCAAGCTCAACCAGATGCATTCAGTTGCGGTATATATGCTGCAGCTTTTGCAACTGCTATAGCATTGGGTGGAGACCCAAGTGAACAAAAATACTCAGTAAATGTTTCGGAAATGAGGAAACATTTTATAAAAATTATTGAAAAGAAAGAATTGCTAGCTTTTCCAAAGGAATAAAGGATACTATCTTTTATACACATATATTCGTTTGAAATGCCTAATTTTAAACGAGGAAAAGTTGGTGGTGCTCTTCTTTTTAACAATATGTTTCTATATGGCCAATTGTACATTATAGTACAGTGCTTATAGAAAAAAGTTTTGGAAATTTTGATAATTTTCAAAGATTCCGACTAATGGTTTATATTTGTAAACCATATGAGGAGGGGTTTTAGTGGGTAAACGTTTAGTAGTCCCACATACCCTCTGGCTCAAGCCACTGGAAGATGCATAAAGCATTTCCCCTTCTCAATAGTAATAACAAAAAAAAAAAAAAAAAAAAAATGTCATGAGAATGACTATGGCTTATGGTTTTTGTATTTTCTCATTATGTTGAAGAAACTGACAAAAACTATAAACCATGCGGTTTATAAAGAAAAATGAGTTTAAACTTATTATTTATAGAGGCAATTGTATATATATACGTTTGACCTTATAAAAAGTTCAAAGTAATAGTACTTTTGCCTCTTTTCTTATGATTACCGAGAAAAATCAAAGAATTTTCGAGTAACTAACAGTGTCTGTGCCGTACATTGAACGAAACACGTTGTTGTATTATTCGAAAAATGTATAAGATTTTCTGAATCTTATTATGGGGCCGCACTATGTAAATATCTTGAAAATGGTGAGCCAAACGCGAATACGGTAAAAATTTTGTAAGTGAAACACCGGTGGATTGAACTTGCACAGATGATCCGTATTATGCAATTTTTAATTAATTATTGTTAAAAAAATTGTTAAAAAAAAATTGCTACATGGGATATGATTCAGCTGAGAAAGTTCGACCCCCCTATTGTCACACCCCCAAAATTTTAACCGTTTTTGCGTATCTCTTACCGTTTACGAGATATTTCAAGGCGTAATTTACTCCTTGGCATTTTTTGCGGGCCCGCCATATGCAAATATCTTGAAAATGGTGAGCCAAACGCGAATACGGTAAAAATTTTGTAAGTGAAACACCGGTGGATTGAACTTGCACAGATGATCCGTATTATGCAATTTTTAATTAATTATTGTTAAAAAAATTGTAAAAAAAAAATTGCTACATGGGATATGATTCAGCTGAGAAAGTTCGACCCCCCTATTGTCACACCCCCAAAATTTTAACCGTTTTTGCGTATCTCTTACCGTTTACGAGATATTTCAAGGCGTAATTTACTCCTTGGCATTTTTTGCGGGCCCGCCATATGCAAATATCTTGAAAATGGTGAGCCAAACGCGAATACGGTAAAAATTTTGTAAGTGAAACACCGGTGGATTGAACTTGCACAGATGATCCGTATTATGCAATTTTTAATTAATTATTGTTAAAAAAATTGTTAAAAAAAAATTGCTACATGGGATATGATTCAGCTGAGAAAGTTCGACCCCCCTATTGTCAAACCCCCAAAATTTTAACCGTTTTTGCGTATCTCTTATCGTTTACGAGATACAGGTAATTTTAATTAATTAACGCCGCTCCTGCAATGTCACTAGTTGGGCCTCGGAATATAAACATTCGCTGCGCCATCTGTGAGTGACCTAAAGAACTGTCTCATCACACACGCGTAATGTGGTGTGAGTGGCCCTACGCGGCGCTTCGGTACGTCTAGACCTTCCCGTTAATCCAAACGCTATGGACTTTATTCCAATAGCAGGACCGTCACACTTAAACGACGATGATCTTGTGCCTACGCAAACCACCGATTACCGCGGATTCCTTGACCTTATTGAAAACTCAGTAGATATGCCCATGGCAGATTGTCCTCCGGATATAGACCAAGGTGACGAACCAGAATCTATTATAGATTCCGAAGACGCCTCGGCTAGTGAAGAAGAACCCGAGAACCTGTTGAGCCCAGGAAACAAATCACAGTTAAGGATAGTCGAAATTCGTGACTCGCTACTCAGTAGCGCGGATAATCACGTTATCTTAACTACGCTCAATAATATACCGTTCGATGCCGGTGCAAAACAATACCAGCGCGATGGCTTATACCCCGAATTTTCTGACACTGTTCTTGGTCGCTGTAAAGTCAAAACCACAAAGGGTAGAAATTTAATCGCAATGTTTATTAAAGAAACTCTGAATTGCCCCCTTGATATCGACATACTGCATGAGTGCCTCATTTCATTAATGGACGTGGTGAACGAATTACAATTAAAATCATTTAGTATCGCAAAAACCACGGATATTCCTGAATTATCTTGGGAACATTTTTTGTTCACCATTAAAGCACTATTTGAGGAGTACGATATTTTGATAACAGTTTGCGCGATGAAAACCGTAATTCCGCCAGAAAGCGAACGCGAAGCGTTGATTTTGGAAACTCATAGATCTTATCTCGGCGGTCACAAAGGAGTCACAAAAATTTATCACCGACTCCGTCACGATTATCATTGGCCTAGAATGAAGGCCCAAATTCAAAATGTCATTGGTTCGTGTGTAAACTGCCAATTAAAAAAATTGGTAAGAAATAAAACACGCCAACCAATGGTACTAACAGATACCCCCGGATCCAGCATGGAAAAGGTCTCTCTTGACCTTATGGGTCCACTTTCGCCTACCTCTTCTCATAACGTATACATCCTAGTTATCCAAGACCTCCTTAGTAAGTTTCTTGTTTTAGTCCCACTGACCGGCATGACTTCGGTCGATATAGCTAACGCATTTACTAATAGGTTCCTTAGCGTATTTGGCGCGCCTAAATGTATTCTCACCGATCGTGGAACGAATTTTCTAAGCCCCCTCATAAAAGGGCTATTAAAAAAATATAATATTGTACACGCGACAACTACGGCATACCATCCCCAGTCAAATGGTTCTAACGAGAGATCTCATGCTAGCATAACAGATTATATTAAAACATTTTTGATAAACAATAGAAGCTGGGATAAATTACTGCCGTTAGTGGCGTTATCTTATAACAGTTCCGTTCACGAGGGTACGAAATGCACCCCCTTTGAATTAGTTTTCGGCCGATTTGCTAGAAATCATACTAGAGATCCTGAATTAGAAACCATTCGTGATAACTCATACTATAATTACTTAGCCGGGTTGTTTAGCAGAATTAAAGAAGTCGAAGAAATCGCGAAAGAGAATTTAGAGCGTGCCAAACTAAGAAATAAAGAATATTATGATAGAAGGATTCGTGTAATAGATTTCCAGATAGGAGACCAAGTCTATTTATTAAAAGAACCTACCAAAGGCAAATTCGATTATCAATATACAGGACCTTTCCCCATTCTGGAAATCTACGACAATGAAAATGTTAAAATTAAAACTAGCGACTCTAGGACAAGGATTGTCCATAAGAATAAATTAAAATTAGCTAAATTGTAAATGAAACGCATGCTTCAACAGGTATAGGTATGGCGTTACATCTCCACCTCCTCGTATTATATTTTATCCACCGAATACAAGCAGACGCACTCATAGGATACGACTGCAACAGTACACTTCTGAACGTAACAACATTCTCTACCAAGCCGCCTCTACCCTGCAACACTAATGTGGAAACCATCTCTTCCAGCGAGGTCAAGATACAACTCCTCCAAGTATCAGATTATGAAACAACTACAGTAAAGCAATGCAAGATAGAAATTGATAGAACAATCTATCGTTGTGGAATGCATTCACATGTTTCCGTTGTCTTTAACGGACGTGCTGAATATCTAAAAGAAATCACTCGACACGACTGTGATCTCCTACACTCTTCAGGCGCCCTCGTATTGCGAGACAACATTATTTTTTCCGGCATACGTCGAAATAGCACGGAAACACGCAGTGTGATCCTGGCAGGCAATCTACGCTTAGATGGTACCTGTGAAGGTTCACAATACACCGATGAATTTGGTACATGGCCCAGAGTAACAGTTCAAGCGATCGTTCGAATAACTATTAATGATTATCGTGCTACCGTGAATCTCAAGAAAAATCAAATTATTCTCAGAAGCGGAATATCTTGCTCTTTAGAAGAAGAATTCTGCCTTGACAACGACGGCAGTCACACCTTTTGGAGCGTCCTTCCTTCACACACCTGTGATTTCAAGCCATACGTAAATCTATATCATGGCACAGCAACGAAACTCAAGGATTCTCTAACTTCAAACTATCCAGAAATATTTACAGTAACTTCGAAGGATGTTACATTTGCCTTGACAAGGATCCAAACCAAGGTCATCTGTGGTTATACTCTTTATACCACGGAACATCCAAAATTATTAATTCATGAAATCACTACCACTCCAATAGAAGTTCGCCAAGACATATCCGACAAAAATATTGACATTTTCGCATATATAAATACCAAAATTTTATATCTCGAAAAACACGTCAAAACACAACTGATATCATTATATCAAGATATAATTCAGCAACGTTGTGAGATAAAGTTTCAAAACTTAGATACAGCATTGAGCATGGCCAAGGATCACCCTAACGAATTTGCATACAGAGTCATGAACAGCCCAGGATATTTGGGAATAATTACCGGAGAAAGCATACAAGTTTACAAGTGTATACCTGTTCCATTGACAATTCGCCACACGAAGGAATGTTTTGAAGAGCTACCTATTACTCTGAGAAACCAATCTTATTTTCTCACACCACGTAACCATCTAATAATTAGGAAAGGTACACAAAAAGATTGCAACCCTCTTTTGCCAACACAATTCGAAATTTTTGGCAAATGGATTAACATTCCGGGAACAATTCAACAACCCAGCACACCGATCAGACTAGACCCAAATTCGAAAGGGAACTGGTCCTATACAGATGCAAACTCTTTGGCAACCAGCGGAATTTACTCTACCGATGATCTGGATAAGTTCACGGAACACTTATTTTTTCCAAACCAAAAGGAAGCACTACTACATGAGATTGCACGAGGAGCAGCTGGAAGGCCATTAACCCCCGGTTCTCTTCAATCCGATGATCTTTTTGATGAAGAATCTATCAAACGATTAGCGAAATCAACAGCAGAAAAATTATGGAACGGTTTCACTGCCTTCGGAGAAATAAGCTCGGGAGTCATCGGAATCTTTGTTATTCTTGGAGCTATCAAGTACCTTGTCAGCACCATTGTCAGAGGTTATACATTGCATTCACTCTACGGTTGTGGTTTACATATATTCGCCTCTCTATGGAGCGCAATCACACATTTCATAATCTTCTTATCTGAGCGGAGGCCGAACAGGGATCCCAGGGCAAACACCTACGCACTAGTGCGTCAACTGGACATCTATGCAACACCACCGAATCGTCGCAGGATCAACGCTGACCAAATTACCGTATAATTTGGTCTCCTTTAAGAGGGGGGGTGTAACGTCCAGGCCGATAATTCTAAATTCTTAAGCGTTTCCCAAAATTTTTTTTTTCTTTTAAATAGATTTGTTACTCTAGAGTAAATGAAACATTGTTCCGATACTTTCATTATTTTGTTCAGACCGATCGATAGCATCCCTTGAAGTTGTTTCATGAACATTTCGGTTCATTTATTACCTTCCTTGCGTTTAAGGGTAAATGTCTTATTTATATTTAAAAATGTTTTCATTTATTATCTTCCTTGCGTTTAAGAGTAAATGTCTTATTTATATTTAAAAAATGTTTTCATTCATATTTTCCCTTGCGATTAGGAATAAATGTCTTATTTATATTTAAGAATGCTTCATATTTCCAAAACGTGCCAGCGATCGTCTTACCATCGCGCCGTGCGGACCCAATTCTCCATATTTTTCCCCTTTTCTTAGAAAGGAATCAACTAACTCGATTGTTAGATGATCTTCCCCTTTTCTCTGAAAAGAATTAATTAACTCGATTGTTAAATAATCTTTCTCATCGTTTTTCTCTTCTTTCTCTGTTGGGTAATCTTTCTTTCACTGTTTTGGTCATTTAAAATGCTAGCGCTTTCCTTTAGTCGGGAATAAAAGATTGCAAGCAGCAAATTAGATTCATTTCCTAAATGTCTAAAATCTTCCTCATTTTCAATTCTCCATATTTTTCCCCCTCTTAGAAAGGAATTAATTAACTCGATTGTTAAACAATCTTTCCTTTATTCACTTTCGATTTTCCATATTTTTCCCCTTAACTCGATTGTTAAACAATCTTTCCTTTATTCACTTTCGATTTTCCATATTTTTCCCCTTCTTAACTCGATTGCTAAACAATCTTTCCTTTATTCATTTTCAATTTTCCATATTTTTCCCCTTAACTCGATTGTTAAACAATCTTTCCTTTATTCACTTTCGATTTTCCATATTTTTCCCCTTCTTAACTCGATTGCTAAACAATCTTTCCTTTATTCATTTTCAATTTTCCATATTTTTCCCCTTAACTCGATTGTTAAACAATCTTTCCTTTATTCACTTTCGATTTTCCATATTTTTCCCCTTCTTAACTCGATTGTTAAACAATTTTTCCTTTATTCATTTTCAACTTTCCATATTTTTCCCCTTAACTCGATTGTTAAACAATCTTTCCTTTATTCATTTTCAATTTTCCATATTTTTCCCCTTAACTCGATTGTTAAACAATCTTTCCTTTATTCACTTTCGATTTTCCATATTTTTCCCCTTAACTCGATTGTTAAACAATCTTTCCTTTATTCATTTTCAACTTTCCATATTTTTCCCCTTAACTCGATTGTTAAACAATCTTTCCTTTATTCACTTTCGATTTTCCATATTTTTCCCCTTCTTAACTCGATTGTTAAACAATTTTTCCTTTATTCATTTTCAACTTTCCATATTTTTCCCCTTAACTCGATTGTTAAACAATCTTTCCTTTATTCACTTTCGATTTTCCATATTTTTCCCCTTCTTAACTCGATTGTTAAACAATTTTTCCTTTATTCATTTTCAACTTTCCATATTTTTCCCCTTAACTCGATTGTTAAACAATCTTTCCTTTATTCATTTTCAATTTTCCATATTTTTCCCCTTAACTCGATTGTTAAACAATCTTTCCTTTATTCACTTTCGATTTTCCATATTTTTCCCCTTCTTAACTCGATTGTTAAACAATTTTTCCTTTATTCATTTTCAACTTCCCATATTTTTCCCCTTAACTCGATTGTTAAACAATCTTTCCTTTATTCATTTTCAATTCCCCATATTTTCCCCCTTCTTTGGATTGACTTATTTAACAAATACTAATTTTGTTCTTTTCTTTTTCTTCTCTTTCTCTTTCTTTATTTGTTTCCTGGAACACAACCGTTAGTCACGTTACTCGCGATAAGTGTTCCTCTCAGACGCTAGTCAGCGAATCTCACGCTTACTGCCTTATGCCATTCTATTCCATCTCTAATACATCCTGTGTCCAAATTTTTAATCACCAAATCCATTCTGTCACCAGCATGGCCCCAAAGGAACTTTTCGTTTGTGAGCGGTTACTATACAAGTATGTTAGGACCAATCCAGCCCAAAGGATCTGTGCCTATTGCGAGGCCGCCCTTCCGGATAACAAACGAAGTATCCTAGCAACAATTCGCCAACACCGTCTTAAAGCTGCAAAAGATATTAACCACATCTTTTGCAACATCTGCCATAGATCATTGCGTTTCATCGCCCCACTTAACACATGCCTTTGCTGCAAGCATGCTTTTTATTTGAATAGAGAAACCCTTCAGCGAAAAAAAAACAATCGAACCTTTGTAAATTCCATTATCTACGAAGATAGATATTGGAATTTCGTTTTTCCTAACCCCAATAAACCATGGGGAACATAATTGCGATAAAATATTAAGCGTTTCTCCTCCGTAACCATTCGGGCATTTTTCCTTCACGCTTAACTATTTTAACGTTTTTTTTTTCTTCTCCGTAACCATTCGGGCCACCGTTTATATAAGTCCAACCATAGGAATAAGAAACATTAGATATCAGGTCCCATGAGTAACGGGATATCGAACCACAAGTAGCCACGTGCATACTATTTTTTTTTTTATATAACTTGCCCTTGGAAGCGGTCAACCGTTTAACAATTTAATTGTTATGGGTTTTTTTACCCTAAAACGGTGATCGTTTTCCTCTCGCAGTTTCCTCCTTTTCCTTTTTTTTTATTATTACTTTTCTCTCGCGTCCGGATTAGGACACATTTTGCTCATGCGACGGCTAATGCCGTATTACTCTTTAAATTTTGTTAATATTATTTAATAATTGCGTTTAGTTATAAGTAAACGATTGTATACAAAAGGTGCAAGCTCAGCACCCTTTGTCTCATTCTCTAGCGTACCCAAGCTTAGGCAGTAGCGCCTTCTGATTGGCTGAAAACGACGCGACGTCCTCCCCCCAGCTAATTATTTAAGAGCGGAGCGGATGGGCGCCGCATGCATTCTTTCATTCATTTTCAAGTTAGACTCATATTTTTTCTAAATTACTTTCACTCATCTCGTACGTCTTCGATTAAGTAAAATTCAAGAATTTGCATAAGTTTCGAACCTAGAAAGTGAGACAAAGCTTCGCGTTATAATTTTGTTAAAATACAAACGAACAATTTTTTTTTATATTTTTTTTTGTGTGTAACCAAGCGAAATCATTATCAAATTAAAATTTTTCTCGCTAATTGACTCAGTGCACACTTTTCTTTTCACCAAACACTCACACAATCATCCCTGGTTCCCTACGGCGACGACGACCGTAGTCCGAGAAGCAGCAACAGGAGAGTCTCCCTTCTACCTTCTTCATTGTTTTTTTTATTATTGTTGTTCATCACCAGGTAATATTTGAATTATATTGTTTCCAATTTTGAATTTCACTTTTCCTTCTCATTTTGTACGCCCAGGGTTTTATTTTTCCTTACCTACGACGCCTTATTTAAAAGAATAATAACGCTACCTAGAGGCTCAGCAATGATATGAAATTGTAATTGAGCATCGTGTTAAATTTAATAATCGTACAACTCTGGACGTTACAATATACATATAAAAATCAAATAAATATATATTTATATATATGCTGTAAAATAATAAAACCTTTCATGCCAATACAATGTACATTGTACATTAACACTAAACGTACCAAGGATTTTTTATACATGCGTGTTTACATTTAAAAAGGGTCATTTGAACGGCAAATGGTAGCTTTAGTGTTAATCTACACGTATAGGTTGAAATAATTTAAAGTAAAAAGAGAGGTACAATTTGATACAGTGTAAATATAACTGTACAGGTTTCGCCTTAATGTTAGAAAGTATTTTTTGTTGTAAAACGTGTAAAACTATACGATTCATAGTGTATTATAGAAATAACACCCCTTAAAGTGGATCGGAAATGATTACAAGGAATGAATGCACCTCTGTGCATGAAAACAATACACTTATGATTTGCAGTGTACACTTTAAAATATAATAAAATTCTGAGTTATATATGCTTAATATTTAATTAATCTAAAGTTTTATTAAAGCCTAGCGTATAAAGAATCTAAATCCTAGATTTTCCACTATCAAGTCTACCAGAAGACTTAAAAAGGATTGTGCAAGACTTTAGAAATCTTATTGAGTTCTAAACACTGCTGAATTGTTCACTTTCCGACACTTTTCAGACTTTATAGGATTTGGTTTGTATACAAAATAGCTTCTGGTATAATTCTAAATTATCCTTTTGATAGAATCATTTAGGTTTATAGTAGATCCTAGATTTTGACTCGGGTTACTATGTCACCAGCACACTAGGAGGGAAGGCTAATGTATTGTTATATACATACAACTACTTATACCACTTTTCTCTATTAACTTAAAACCTAGCCAATAACTAAAATTAAAACATTTAATTAATTAAAGTTAGTTAAATTAAAAAGGCTCCGGTTGCATTCTTACCAAATGCCGTGTGGTGTCATTCGTATGCAACCTGAACCTCTTTCTTAGGCAACAGCACTTCTTTGTTGCCAGGGCCTCAAAGCGCGCGTGGCCAAAAGTCTTAGTCAGCTATTAGAACAATCGACTTATTGACGCACGGTCGACTTAGTAACCATTGACGCACGACCGATTCCCTAAAACCATACCATATATGGTCATGAGAATCGATGCATTTTGAGGCAACGACTTAACTGCTTGGTTCCTGACCGATCAGTCCGGGCCTAGCAGTAACTAGAACAAGTCATCTGTGTGTGTGACTTTACCAGAGCATTAGCTCCTAAGTTACTCTAAATTCTATCTAACTCCAATTTAGAAACCATTTTATTAAAAACCTCTAAAAACCAGTATAACTATAATTTATTTTTATAATTCAACATTGTAAAATAACTCTACAAGGACTGAATAAATTTAGTTGTACCCACAAGTACTTGAATTAGTTCGTCACGGTGTGAACCCATAACAAAAGTGGTGGCAGCGGTGGGATAGGCTGAAAGATCTTTTTTTTTTTTTTTTTTTTCCGACGCTTTGCGAGGTAGGGGGAAACTTCTTAAAGCCTTACGGCTTGTTAAGTACCTCTGGCGGCCGATGTTTTGGCCAGAGGTTATGTGGGATTCTAACCCACCAAAACCCCCTACCTGCCCCCCTACCCGGTACCAAGCATAGCTTATAACATCAGGTAGGAGGGTATACGCTCTACTCTACGACCGTATGCGGTCATCCCCAGACAAACAAAAACCCCAGACTCTACCCCACCCCAGAGGAGAGAGCAGCAGACTCCTCAGCTCGGACTCTACTGTCCTTGGAGGTGAGGACCCTAACCGAGAAGCTGGAAAATGCATTCCAAGCTCTCGGCGTACTCGTAACATGGGACACAAGGGTCTCCACCTCCAACGAGGGCACACCTAAAGCATCACAGAGTTCTGCTCTTTCGCATTCCCACAGCGGACACCACAACAGCGTGTGCTCCGCCGTATCCGCGACCGGATTCGGGGAGCACCAGCAGTCGGGAGTCGCCCTGCGGCCCACCCTCGCGCGATGACTCATGAAACTACCATGCCCCAGGAGCATCTGGGAAACATGGTAGTTCAAGCTTCTACAATTAGCAGCCAGCCAGGACCGGATGTCCGGGATGAGGCGGTGGGTCCACCTACCCCGACCATCCGAATCCCATGCTGCCTGCCATCTCTCTACTAAATTAGCCCTCGCCAATCTCCGCGCTTCGGCCACACCAGCCGAGGAGCCACCCGCACGCGACGCATCGTACACCTCCCTGCGCTCCAATGCTAAAAGATGGGCCGGTGGTATGCCCGAGATTACTAATAGCGCACAGGACGAAGCCGTACGACACGCGCGGGAAACCCTCAGCGCCATGACCCTCTGCGCGGAGATTAGGGACCTCGCAATGGTTGGGCGAGAGGCAGCCTCAGCCCAGCAAGGTGCCCCGTAAAGAAGAATGCTGTGCACTAAATTCGTGTACAACATCCTTCCCGAGACCCCCGACCCACCCACGTTCGGCAATAAGCTACTCAACGCCCACCCAGCCTTTTTGGCTTTTCCCACCATGCAATCAATGTGAAACTTGAAGGAAAGACGACGATCCAACCACACACGGAGGTATTTCGCCCGCGGGGAGACGGAAACCGTCTCGCCCCCGACCGAAAACCGCGGAGCCCGATCAGACCGCCTCCTAGAGAAGAAAACAGCCTCCGATTTGGAGACGTTCAACTCCAGGTTCCTCCCCTCAAGCCACAGAACGATACGCGACAAAGCCCTGTTAGCCTTCAACTGCAAGGACCCGACGCTTCCCGCAGACACACACAATGCCGTATCGTCCGCGTAACAAGTCAACGTGCAGCCCTCCGGGAGACTCAACCGCAGCAGACCGTCGAGGCTGAAAGATCTATCGACTGGTGAAGCAGCAGGAAAAAGCAAGGAGATTTCCTTACGCTCATCAACTACTACGACGGCAACAACTGGAGGAATTTTCACTTCGAATCAACTTCTCAGTACTCCAGTCCTCACGGGATTCATCGATCATTATCGGAGTCTCAACATTTCGACCTCGTCCATTCGGGAGATCACTGCCTATCCTAGAGGATTCAACATCACCGACAGCTTACTTAAGGAATCTACAAGAGGACCTACGACATCAAGAACCAGCTGAAGAAGAATGGATCTCTGGTGAGTACGGTTCCAACTTGTAAAAAATCAGTAGCAAAACTATTTACTTTGCGAATCATTGTAACCGTGAGCCCAGCGAGCGATTAAAACTTTAGAGGAAAATTTTCTCATGAGTCAAGACGACGGAAACCTTGACCGGACTCAATCGGTTCCCAATCTTACGGCAACTTCTAGGCGTTTGTTTAATCAAGTTTCTATCAGTGACGAAGTAACTTCCTTCTTGCATGAAGTGCAGGAAAATACCGAACGCGCATTATTAGATACGGAAAACCCAGAAGTGACCGATACTGTTGCACGTCCTAGCACATTAAATACTAACGCGAGCCGAAATCCATTAGTTGGGAGCGTAGACCGCAGTGTATTTAGACGCAACGTAACTACTCGTAGGCGCGGAAGCTCCATTATGGCAAATTGCGATCGTGTTGTCTTTCATGACCCAAATGCGGTTCATGAACAAAATCCAGATAGAACCCTGAATACCAGAGTACCTGTAACACCTACCCCAAGGGTGCCACAGTCGCCAGTAACGAATGAAATAAACAGGTTGAGTGAAACCTTACGACGAGAGACCAATCCTCTCGAAGAAGAAAATGCTAGGCTGAGAGAGGAACTCAGACAACTGCGTATCCGGCAGGACGCGCTTTTATATGCGACAGAAAACGAGCCGCGACCTTGCGGAAGTTCCACAATAAAGAAACCTTCACGGAGGACTTTCTCTAAACCGTTAAACCACGGCTCAAGTCATGAACGGGAAGAACTAACTCAATTCGAAGATGAAACATAATCCCGATTCTCGTTCGATACAGCTATGAAAATGTTACCCACTTTCTCAGGGAATCCAGATGGATTAGATCCATTTATAAGTACAGCATACCTTATTCAGGATGGTATAGCCCCTAAAGATCGGAGCGATTTATTACAGTTCATTAGATTTTCGAGTCTAAAAGGCAGAGCGTTCCATGAACTTAAACATAGGGCCATTGACACAATCGACGATTTAGTCGTAGAGTTAGAAGCCATATTCAGGCCTAAACAATCTGCAGCAGTCGTACAAAACGACTTATACACTAGCCGTCAAAGAAAAGACGAGCCAGTAAAAGCATACGCTAACCGAATAGAAGGATTGCTTACTGAGCTATTACAGTTAAGCTTGGACCCAGGAAACTCAGCAGACAGTAATGCCGCAATAGAAGGATTGCTGAGAAAACAAGCGTTGATACAATTTAATCATGGTCTAAATTCGCGTATTGCAACTATAGTGAAGGCCTCTAAATGCCTCACCTTACAGGAAGCTATCTCCATGGCTATAGAAGAGGATAGCACCTACCCATCTTATCATGAATCGAATCAAAATAAGAGAGGGATTCAACAGGGTCCCCATACAGGTAGCAATAAGAAAAACGATAATCTACATTGCGAAAGGTGCGACAGAAAGGGACACCTCGCAAAAAATTGCTACGCATGATTGTCTAACGCTAAAAACCCCAAGACAAGAGGGTATCAATAAACAAAGTATCCGATGTATGCAATTATTGCAAAAAACCTGGACATACGGTCCAAGAGTGCCGAACCTTAAAAAGGAAAAAACAAAGGGAATCCACTCAGCACATAAATGCCGCAGAGTCACAAGAAGAGGAACGAGTACGACTCGACACAACGAGACTAAACGTATTACAGAACTCTTCACATAGGAATTTAATAGAAGTTCAAGCTGATGAATTTAAAAAACGAACAGCTATGTTCCTTTTTTACACGGGAGCTGATATTTCTATCATAAAGGCAGGAGTTCTCCAAGGAAGAACGATGATCAACCAAAAGGAAAATACCGTTACTGGATTAGGAAATTACCCATTCACTACTGCAGGAACCGTGGAACTACACGTAAAGGTAGGGAAACATATAATTTTGCATCCATTCCAGGTGATACCTAGTTCATTCCCTTTAATCGCAGACGGAATCTTAGGTGTAGATTTCTGGGAGAAAAATGTTTACACGGTAAACCGAGATCATTCAATTACGATGCTAGGACACAGCTGGTAAATGCACTACTCAGCTCCCCAGACAGAGTGACCCTGAAACCGAGAACCGAAACATTAGTAGCGGCGGTAACACATAGCAAGAGTGACGAGCTAGCGACAGACCGAGAAATAAGACCAGGCGTGTACATGGGAAACTGTGTCACCAGGCCGTCTGAGTCTACCTGCTGCGTCAGCATAATCAATGTTACAGAAGACGAGCAGGAAATAGATACCCCAATAGTGGAACTAGAAAAAATTCCCGACCCACACACCCGAAGAAAACATTGAGCACTCTCAACCTCCAGCAATTTATCACATAAACTATTACAACGAAGACAGAATTGACAAACTAATAAATCTCATAGATGTAGCCATGAAGAATGCATAAGGAGGTTCAACTCCATACCAAAGTTACTAGACAAATACGCTCAAAAACAGTATGCTGAATTAACTGTTATTTTGGTCACTAGCGGCGTTAGTGTTCCATGTTTAACATAATACGTCCCCCTCTCCCTTGTAAGTTGCAACCCCTCATCTTCACTCGTATTTGGTTTGCTGTGTTGTGTGAAATATCAGGTTCTCATCGTATTAATTATTTAGATAATTAGCCTTTTATAAAAGTGTAAAAGAACAAACTACTTCATAATGGCATATGTTAAGTATTTTTGTGTGTGTGCTGCTATCCTCACTGTAAAAATGGCTCGCGTAAGGATAGAAGTTTTTGTAAGGCTAACAACCTAAAAACGAAGTCATTGTTTAAGGTACCAAAAGTAAGTAAGAATAATTCTATATCCTAAATGAAGCTTTAAACGTTCATTTTGTTTCATTTTATTAACAATACTTCATATTAACTTTTTCCTTGCATGAAGAATCCCGTTATGAAGCAAAAGTGGGAAGAGGCCTTAAAAAAACATGCAGTCCAAGTTATGTCATTTGCGAATTGCACTTCAAAGATAGTGAAATTGAAAGATACTACAAGACTGTTGCATCCGATGGTGCAGTAGTCTTGATTGAAAAAGGCAGAATAACGCTATCAACAACAGCAGTACCATATCCTATAGTGGTAATTGTTTTATATTACAAATTTATATATTTATCTGAAACAAATAGCTTCTTAATAACATGTTATTTCTCTTGGAATGTTTTATTGAATTTATAAGATTATACAAATGTAAAACAAATTTCAAATTTAATTCCACTCTTTCGCTGACCATAATGGAAGAAAATTTAGTTGACGAAGAAGGTCAAGATGAATCAAGAACTACTCATAATGAAGTGTTGCCATCAGAAACACCAGCTGTTTTATATATCCCAAATGATGTTACTGAAAAGGGAAACACCAATTCTTTCAGTGAAGTTGGCGAACCTGCATTTTCTGAACAACATTTTAATGTGGTGATTAATTTGTACATTGTGTTAATATTTATCCTTTTTTTTAAACTTTATAAATTCATAAAGTACAATAATATATTTTATTAATTTCAAATTAATCTTTATATATATTTCCAGTTTGCCAACGAACAAGTTTGTCAAAGTAAAAATGTTGCTTTTGTCAATAATAGTATTGCTGTGATGACACCTAACACTGACTTAATTGTAACTATTTTCTGCAACCATATGAGTTTTAATTGAAATTATATTATCATTTATTCTAAATTATATGATTGCTGAAAGAAAACATTTATTATATTTTCGTAATAACATTTAAATTTTGTAGTCTTCAACATTTCATAGTCCTTATCATGCAATGAGTCTAGCTGATTTGGAAAAAGAAGCAAGGACTGATCTTCCAAAAGGATGGATATCTTTTCTTCAAGTGAATAGACTAGTATATTTACTGATGACTGCAGATTGCAGATCAATGAAAACTTTAATAATTAATGAAAATAAATCTGTTGAGGTAAAACTTACTTTTTTATCAGTCTTTAAATAATGTTTTACTCTATGAGAATGATTGAATTCTCATTTTATATTGTGATGCACACCTATAAAATAATTTTTTTTTCATACCTATATATATATATATATATATATATATATTAATTTAATGTAAATAATACTATAATGCTTAATCTTTAAACTTATAGTAATGCCAAATAGTTGGAGTCTGCGAGAGATGAACTTCAATGGTTTCTATATAATTTTGATCTTGTTTCAGTTGCTTTCATATTATTATAATTTCATAATGCTGTTTATGGTCTTTCTGTTTTTGATATTCTTATTTCATATATATATATTTTACAGGAAGTTGCAACGGTATCAACTAACTCACTACAGCTCTACTTTTTTTTTCAGCTGTTTCCACAACTAAAAAATTTCTATTTCTCCTATTTAACAATCTTTCATAACTATATATTGGTCTTCATACCTAGTCAAAAATTTACTCATACTTTTATTTTGCACTTAATATGCATACAATTTTATTATAAATATTAACACTTCCAGTGTTAAAAGTATTTAATAAAAATTATTTTTATTAGTAGACATATTATGCCGATTCTAGCCCCCCCCCACTCCTGTCCACTCGGATGAGTCTGGTTACGAGGTAGTGGGGGGAGCCAAGAAGTGCTAAGCGGTGGTGGTGGGGAAATCGGAGGCTCCACGTGAGCTCGCAGCAGGTAGAGGCGAGAGAGTTGCGGGGGTGCGGGAGGATACTTGCAGCCTTTTGACGTCACACCCCCAATCGTCTGACGTCAGGTCCCAGTCAGTAAAAGCAGTTTCCTAGATGGTAAAACAGAGATTCTCTTTGGGGTGATTTTTTCGCTCGCATAACCTTGAATCTCTGCAACATGTTACTGACCCCGCTGAACCCGCTTTACCCCAAATGTAGCCTTGCCGTCAAGACACTACCGTATCTCTTGATGCAAAAAGCGTTAAGCAAATTTTTAATTATACTCACCAACTAAAAATTCTAAGCACACTAATAAGATAAAAGCTAGTCATTTCAATCACTCATCCAAAATTAATACTTCATCTTGAATCTTTGCAGCATGCTTCAACCCCGCTGAACCCCCTTTACTTTTTATGCCCTTTATAAAAAATTATTACAATAATATTTTCAATATATGTAGCTGCCAAGCAAATCCTGTACACTCTGGGAAATCGAATCGTTCCAAAATGTAAACACAATTTAAAGGTGCATTAGTTAGCTGGTGGACAAGACTTTTCCACATTGTTCAGCCTACCAGGCTTAGCACCGAGTCCCAAGCAATAAAAAGAGAGGCAATAAACCGACCGAGAATGACTAACCCTTATATACCTGTACTCGAATGATCAATCAAAAATTCTAATTTTAATATTATTAATTAAACATTCTTAAAACTGTTATCAATACATTGCTTTTATTTTTAAGATGAGAATGAGCTCAAACACGAGGTTAATCGGACGATTATTTCTGTATTATGTGTATCCTGTAGTTCATATTTTATTAAATTCTAATGAAACTATATTTTATTTTGTATATCTGTAATTTGATAAATTTAAATATATATATATATATAAAACAATATAGCAGAAAGGATCGATTAACAGTTATCGGAGTTAATACGATGTCTAAGAAAATAGGAATTTTTGCAACCTTTAAGAAAGGGCGAAAAATAAATTATGTATAAAAATATTATTAAATGATGAATAAATATTTATTTCATTTAAATATATATGTAATTAAAGATATGTGTAAATACTTTAAATTCCTATCTAAATGATTCAAAAGAAAAGTTTTATTAAAATTAAATAATTTGAGAACTGCATGATAAATTTAATACAGAAATAATCGTCCGATTAGCTTCGTGTTTGGACTCATTCTCATCTTAAAAATAAAAGCAATGTATTGATAACAGTTTTAAAAATGTTTAATTAATAATATTAAAATTAGAATTTTTGATTGATTATTCGAGTACAGGTATATAAGGGTTAGTCATTCTCGGTCGGTTTATTGCCTCTCTTTTTATTGCTTGGGACTCGGTGCTAAGCCTGGTAGGCTGAACAATGTGGAAAAGTCTTGTCCACCAGCTAACTAATGCACCTTTAAATTGTGTTTACATTTTGGAACGATTCGATTTCCCAGAGTGTACTACGCTCTATTTTGAGAACAATTTCACCATATTTGTAGCGAACTATGCAACAATGTATATTACAATAACCAGCATTTCATTAGCAATATGAAGGATATCTTTTTTACTGATAAAAGTGTAAATAGTTTGTACGTACCAAACTTCAAGAAACTAATGTCCAAGGGATATCGAAGAGGTATAATATCTAGCACCTAAAATAAATTAAGCGTAGCTCAGCCACAATAGTTTTGAAACATATATGATAATGAAAGGGAAATTAAATATGAAGCACCATATTTTTAATAAGTTCCTCCCACTATGATCTGTAATTAAACTAACAATTAGGTAATACTTCATCTTCATTGTCATCTTCATTATCCAAAATAATCTTAAAAATGAAAATGTGCTTGAATGATTCATGCATATTCTTTTAAAAGAGTCATAAATCGATTAATCAGCAGTATACCATCTTGCTAATCAGTATTAATGACATGTTAAAAAATCTGCACACGTTTTCAACAGAAAAATTTTTTACCCCTTCCATCAATGAATTTTACCCCCTCCATCAACAATTTTTCCTATATAAATAGATTCGAACAATAGTGAACCAGCTTCAATCTGTTCAAACTTTAGTTAGTGCATCGACCACACAACCAGCAAGAATCTTCAGATCAGTAAGAATACTCAGATCAGTTTATACCTTAGTTTCAACTGATTACTTTGAAAAAACTGCTAAAGAAAGGTAGGAATATATTATTCAAATATTGTTTTAAATTTTCAATAATAATAATAATCGTTTTGTGTAATACAGGGTCTAGATAAAATGGTATTTTTAACTAGAGTTAATGCATTCGCTTTCATCCCTGAGAAAACATTTGTTAAATTAAACAGTCTCGAGGAAAATAAAGAATATGACATAATTGAAATTATGAAAATAAAGACTAAATATGGAATGAGGATAATAGCGAAACTATTAACGAAGGATTGGTTTTATCTCCCTGCCCGGATGGTTGCCTTACTCGAATCGCAGGATCAGTTTACGGAGCTGATAAATCCGGCATCACAAAATATTTTAATCATGAAATACTTAGGCGGGAATTATAATAATTTAGAATTTAAGATTAAACAATAAGTGTTTCGTATAATAAATGAGTGAATAAAATGCTTTATATATATTTATTAAAAAGTACTTTATTTTTTTCTAACCTTACATATCTAACTTACATTTCTAACAATATTCGTAAGCGGATTAAAGTCTACAATTTTATCATGTATAATTAAACAATAGGCTGTAGTATTACTCGGAATATTTTTCCAACACTCGATTTCAATCTTAACATCGACCGTTCCGGTTTTCACTGACTCGTTCTGATGTGAACAATCAATTACAAAGAGCGGACCGTATTGCAAGAAGTTTAGGTAATCGAGCATTGGTTTCGACAGTTTTACTCCAGCATAATATGAATGGAAAAACTTTACATACATATCATAGAGTACGGAGTAGCGAGAGTTCGTGAAATCAGTGTCGAGACGATCGTAAGGATAAAATTCAGAATTTAAATAAACTTTAACATCACGTACATCGCAATCGCTAAATTTAAGTACATTCGAGTATTGATCGTTCTTCTTATTTGTTCTAAACGCCAGTATCACGTATCGAGGCTTCTCCAATTGTGTAGCCGCTTTCACAGCCCATGTATGTCGCTGTATTTGAGGTAAAAGGAGATATTCGTACAGCTCCCAGGAACGAAAAGCCATGGTGAGATTTTTATTCTGCTCGATAATGCGTAGAAATTGTAGTTTGGTAAATTCATTTAAAGTTACGTGAGGCATTCTCCATTGCACTCGGTGCAGTTCAATCCCAGAATCGGTAAACTGATTCGAAGAAAATATTGAATTTATATCATTACACTCTCGTATCAGAACGAGCTCATGGCGTGCAGTGATAACGACACGTTTGTAATCTTCGCAGAATCCCAACAGCATATGCAGGGGAACGCAAAAGCTGAATGTGTCAGCAACATTTTCACGCTCTTTAGTGGCAACGAATCAGCCAGAATGACGTAGACTCATACTCTCTTCACTGCTTAAAGATATGAGATTCTTCATACTGGTAGTGATACCAACGTTTTTGCACCGATCAATCTCAATACCGTTCAATTCATAACGAATTTCATCGCACAGAAATGCCATGGAATTAGCGTCGAGCATAACTTTATCCGTCAAAGGTGTAGTAGCAGCACGAGTACCTTCAATCAGCTACCCCTCTATGTAGAGGTAACTACCACTGGGCAAAAGAATCAAATCTTGCTGTTGTATTGGAATACGAATTTCATCGCTATTTCCCAATGATGCATTCGCATACGGATTGTTAGCATGTATTTCCAATTTAGTGATGCGGTTGTCGTACGCAGGCTGAGCGGTAACGTTCAACGGATCCATGATTTCTTTTCTTCACAGTCAGACCCAATGAGTGTAAAAAATCTATATTTTTTCTTGTCAAAACTTTTTTGCCACCGATCACGTTGTTCCCTATTTCACTCTGAACTGATGTATTCAGCTCTGTTGCAGCTAATTGACTGATTGGTTTATCGAGTAATGTTGGTTTATAATCGTCGGTATTCTTATAAATCAACATCTTCTAATGTGTAATCATATGGTGATTTCCTCTTTTCCAAAATTTACAGGACGATTGTCTTGATCGAGAATACGTAATGTGAGACGATTGATTACCCTTGCAATGACTGGCAAGTAATTGACGTTCTTCGGTGTTTCCGAGATTTTATAGCCTGGTGGAACGCTTGGGAAAACTTCGTGGATGACATGTCGTGGTCTACCGTTCGTATATGCACCAGCGGTAATGTTACATTCGATACGTAGAATATTTACTTTTAAAATGTTCACAGGTTCGTCCGATTCAGCCCAAGTTTTTGGTAGGATTACGCGGTCTGACGAAAATCCTAGCAGAGAACCAATATTATTAATTTTTGTAAAATCAATAGAATATTTGCACATTATTTCACTTTTCAGTGTGTTATTATTGGCACGCAGAATAATAACATTATCATCATAAGGTAACTCCAACCGCATACGCAAGTATTCATTTATCGCACTCAACTCATAACAGCCTGTAGGTATGGTTATTAGTTTATTTTTACCAAAGTAAAAATTATTATTCGTCTCATCTACATTGGCGATCGAGTAAAAACTTTGAAAATCTACGAGCCCCAGTTCATAGTGACCGTCGTCTAGATTGATCGGAGGGAAAAAATTTAATTCCAATACATGTCCTAGTCCTGATAGCGTAAATGTTAAAGACATTTTGTATGTTCTCTTAGAAATTTAACACACAACTGACCACAAATGCTCGTATCATACGATTGATATTGGTCATGATTGTAATAAATTGTACTAAGCGGACCGAAGTACCGTACGAATTCAGTCGGTGGTTTCAGATTGCCGAAAGAATCGAAATACTTTACAAGATTATTACATTTAACGTAGGCAACCCAGTGAGTTCCTGGACCATTAGAATCATCAAGGTTAACGATTGCACATTCATTAGACCATGGACCGTTTCGTGGTAGACTTGTACGCATAAAGACTCCACGGAAATTTGGTATATCACGACATACGTGAGATAATTGAATATTACTTGTAGCACCAGATCTTGGTAGACCGTGCACAGTTACTTTTTTGTTCGCTTCTTTGACATTGATTTTTTTGCTACGCCTCCTCCACTTCGTTTGTACGGTGCGAGATACAGCCCCCGTCCGTCTCTTGAAGTTGCTTCTATCATACGATTGTGATGCTGCATTTCTTCCAACTATTTTTTCGCAGCTTTGGCATCGTTTATAGCTTTCGCTATACCTGATGCTCCACCTGCTAGTGCTCCCACCGCACCTAGCAGTGGGAGCGGAGGCAACAAGCCGCCCCGTTTTTTAGGCACTCGAATTTTCCGTTTTTTTACAGCACTATTTCCAGTTTTTCTCACTGCTGCTTTCCTCACCATATCTGTTTGTAATCCTAAACCAAGTTTACGCTTTGCGTTCATAGACGCCCAGACAGCTGTTGCTGCAGCACGCTCACCCAAGGTTGCGTCACCAGCTGTGATACGTCTACGTGCACGTTTTGCGAGCACTTTATCAGCTTGATGACGTTGCGACTGGTCTTTGTATTGCGAATATGCGATATCGTGTTCTAGACAGGCTTCATCCAACTGATTCACACCTCGATCACCGCGTGCTAATCGTTCTTGAAGTCGAGTTCCTGGTCC
This sequence comes from Prorops nasuta, assembly GCF_024137725.1. Taxonomy (NCBI): domain Eukaryota; kingdom Metazoa; phylum Arthropoda; class Insecta; order Hymenoptera; family Bethylidae; genus Prorops; species Prorops nasuta. The sequence goes on along the minus strand of NW_027116821.1, from coordinate 427,826 downwards.
ACAGTAATTGTATCCCGGTAAATGAAGCTCAAACGGTAGTTTGATTATTGTTTTATTGAGAAATGATCCACATCCAACGCACGACATGTATAACAATCTTTTATCAACGGTGGTAGTCCATCCGCATGAGTAGTATTAGGTAGATTAAAATGTAAACAATAGCGATATTTTTGAACCTCAGGATCTGCACGGATATGCTTGGGTAATTTATTCCAATATCTGTCAATACTGTGTGAAAAGTACTTTAAAAGTACAATTTTCGGTACGTATTCCAATTGATCACTGCTTAACTCCTCCAAACTTGTAACATCCAACACAAATGCAGGCATAATGAAAACTGATTCAATTCTCCGATTTCATGCCTATAAATAGCTCGTGCAATTAAGATTTAACTTCACAGTCGTTCGAGAATGCATTTCGTAAAGCAACCATTAAGTATCAATATCTCTAATACCGATTATCACACTGCCACCGTTAGTGATATGAAACGTCATGGAACTTTGCTACCGTCAACTATACGCTGTATAGTTTGCGGACCCTCAAATTGTGGGAAAACAAACGTATTGCTAAGTCTTATTGAGAGTCCTCACGGTGTAAGATTTGACAACCTGTACGTTTACTCGAAATCGTTACAGCAACCGAAGTACCGTTACTTGGAACAGCTATTGACAGATATGGAGGAAATTGGTTATCATCAATATTCAAATAATAGTGAGGTTATAAATGTGACAGATGCATTACCAAATTCAATCTTTATATTTGATGATGTGGCAAGCGATAAGCAGGACAATATAAGAGACTACTTTTCAATGGGTCGGCACTCGAGCATCGATTGCTTCTATCTTTGTCAGACCTATGCCAAGATCCCAAAACATCTGATTCGTGACAATGCAAATATGATAATCATTTTTAATCAGGATGGGACTAACTTGAAGCATGTTTACAAAGATCATGTAAACACTGATATGACATTTGAAAAATTTTGCGAATTGTGTTCAAAGTGTTGGCAGGAAGATTATGGATTTTTAGTAATTGATAAGGACAGTGGTATGCAAAATGGTCGATATCGGAAGGGATTCAATGAGTATGCAACCATCGAATAGCATAAAGCATCATATCAGTGCTGGAAAGTGTTAGTTTAACGTAGAGCATTGCACAGTGTAAAGCTTTTAATTACATAAAACGGACCGGTTACATTATTAAGCAAACCAGTTATACAGATAAACGGATCACTTGGATCGGTAAACCGGTCGGTCGAATCGTTAAAGAGGTCGGTTAACCGCTAAACCGAATGATTGAACCGCTAAACAGGTCGGTCGAACCACTAAACTGGTTAGGTGAACCGATGAACCAATCGATTGAACCGCTAAACAAGTCGGTCGAACCGCTAAACCGGTCAATCGAACCGCTGAACAGCTCGATTGAACTGCTAAACAGGTCGGTTGAACTGCTAAACATGTCGGTTGAACCGCTAAATAGTTCGATTGAACCGCTAAACAGGTCGGTTGAACCGCTAAACCGGTAGGTGAACCGTTGAACCGGTCGGTCGAACCGCTAAACCGGTCAATGGAACCGCTGAACAGCTCGATTGAACCGCTAAACAGGTCGGTTGAACCGCTGAACCTGTCGGTCAAACTGCTAATCTAGTTGATTGAACAGCTTTAAAGATCGATTGAACTAGCACATTGACTGCTTAAACAATTAAAAGTTTACAATAAAAAATGGATGAAAAGTCACTACTTAAGAAGATTGCTGAAACGAGTGAGGTGATTCGTGAAAAACATCGCGCACTGATATCGAAAAGATCAATGGTGGAAAGTAGATTGAATGAAACTTTTAAACCAATAGTTGATCCACTGAAAAAACTAGTTATGCAAACAGATAATAGCAATGAAGAATCTTATGACTTAAACATTGATGTAAATCTTGACAAGAAGCGGAAACGTTATCATACTTCAACCCCCAATGAGTATATTATCAAGAAAAAAAAGAAATTACATAACAATGACGGTACTCTTACAAATAAATCATTGATGATCTATGATGATAATGATGAAAAATCTACTTTTGATAAATCAATATTACCAATGAAATCAATGCCAGAATCTACATCATTACATTCAGAGCCTGGACAAGAATCTGCATCATTACATTCAGAGCCTGGACAAGAGTCTGCATCATTACATTCAGAGCCTGGACAAGAGTCTGCATCATCACATTCAACATCAAGACAGGAAACCTTAGGATTGCTCAAAAAACAAATAAATCATTCCATAGATTGGAGATCATTTCCACCTATTGCACGTCATTATATGAAGTTGTTCCTTTTCGGTAGTAAAGATCAAATCGATCATGGTTTCGGAGTTACATTAGATGAAAGGAACCAATATGTGATGGGAAGATGTACATTTGATATTAGTCATGAAGGTGATATTTTAATTGATAAAATGCGCTATATTGGTACGAGAGGTCTTTTTGAATTAATCTTCATGAAAGAGCCTGATAGAAAGCTCTACAGCATTGATGACAAGATCATATATAAGCAAATCCTTGAACAAACTAAGTCATATAAAAGAACAAATGATAGTTACCAACAGGTTCAAGGGAATAAGGGTCTAAAGTATAAGAAAATTATTCAACCACTAATTTACAATAAAGTACCATCACAACGAGTGATAGCTGGTAGTGGATTTATGCGTGTTACTGATGAGCCTGTAAACTATATACATTGGAACGATCCTAATGAATTAGTTGATCGATTGCGACTTTTAATTGCATCAACCACCGCAGGTCATACAAACCACCATAATGAAATACAGTCAATAATAGAAGAGTTGCGTGAAGAGGATCTTATTCTATAAAAGGGTATAGTTTATAAACATTTTCTTCAGTTGCGTACCACACGTCAATATGTCAATTAACAAATTTGGTAGTGGTTTTAACGTAAGGAAAGAATTTAATATTGGTACATTAAATGTGACTAAAAGAGCACTGGATTTGAATAATAAAAAAATAGTAAATTTGACTATTGATTCTGATAATAATACATGTGCTGTGAATATAAAATTCTTGCAACACAGTTTAGCTAAATTGGAGGAGAAAATTGAAGAAAGAATAAATAAAAAAATACAGGAGATTGAGTCAAAACTTTTACAAACAATCAGCAAGATTAATGATGGATCCAAAAAGTGAATGTTTAGGATGCATCATACATTTTATACTCATGATAATCGATTGCTTTCGAAAGAAAAAGAATCATGAGTGAAGAAAAGAAACAGAAATTATATGTGCCTGGGGGAAAGGTTGTAAAAAGAGAATCAGGGAAAATCGTGAGTGAAGAAAAGAAACAATTGGTGCAAGAGTTACATGTCCCTGCGAGAAGAAATTTTCCACGACGAAAAGTCATAATACGTGGTTTCGATGACCTCTGGCAGGCTGACCTTGTTGATATGCGTTATTACGTTGATACTGGTCATCACTATATTCTGACAGTAATTGATACCTTATCGAAGTATGGTTGGGCAGTAGCGCTTAAGACAAAAAGTGGTAAGGAAGTGACGACAGCTATGGGAAAAATTTTAAAGAGTGGAAGATGTCCGAAAAATTTGCAAACTGATAATGGTAAAGAATTTTACAACAACGAGTTTCAACTGCTCATGAAAAAACGTGAAATAAATCATTACTCCACGTACAGCACGTTAAAAGCGTCAATAGTCGAGCGTTGGAATCGAACGTTAAAAACCGAAATGTGGAAACGATTTACATTGGATGGTAGTTACAAATGGCGAAATATACTGCAACAGCTGGTAGATGATTATAACGCACGAAGACATCGTACTATAGGAATGCGTCCCGTTGACGTGAAACCTGAGCATGCTAAGCATCTGCTTGCTACTGTATATAGCAACATTAAGATCGTTGGACGGACCAAGTTCAAGGCCGGTGATTTCGTGCGAATCAGTAAATACAAAAATGCGTTTGCTAAAGGTTACACACCGAACTGGACTACTGAAATATTTCAAATTACAAAAGTGCAAAGGACAAATCCTGCCACGTATATACTTAGAGATTCTCGTGGTACAGACATACATGGCGGATTTTATGAATATGAACTTTCAAAAACAGCTAATCCTGATGTATACTTGGTAGAGAAGATATTGCGTAAGAAAGGAAATAAGGTATTTGTAAAATGGTTAGGAATGGATAAAACGCATAATTCGTGGATAAATAAGAATAATGTTTTGTAATAATAATAATAATAATTTATGTAATATAATATAATACAATAAATACAGCTATTAAAATCTAATCTTTTAACCTATAATGTCCCCAAGGTAGAGTCGCTACAGAACCGGGTGTTATGTGACGTTTATCGTCATACGGACTGAGAGCAATTATTCGCTGAGTAGTGGAAAACACCTTGTGCAATTTCGAACGAATTAAATTTTGGTTACGGGACTGTACGGTGAAATTATCCAAACAATCCTTGAAGTCGTCAAAGGTTATATTTCTATCGATAACATAACCTTTGACCCCCTTAGCCTTTATGGTAATTTTCGTACAGTCCTGCACCTTAAAGGTATACATTTTCGCTCTCAGTCCAACGAACTCGGTCATGCTCTTTCGATTGTTCTCGTCCTTCATTAGCCCAGGCACTTTTTTATTGACTCGAGGTAAGCCGTACCGATTATCAGCAGGGTAATCGCTGGTGTCGAATTTGACCAGATCACGTTTCATGACCGAGTAAACATCATCACACTCGATACTGTACACTAGACTGTCCGTGTCGGTATAAATCGCTTTACATTTACTGCCGAATGTAGGAAGCATATAATCGTAATGGAATTCATACAGACAGGTCTTTGAAATATCTAAAATGCTCATGCCTGCGTACACGGGCTTATCAAACTTCGCGGATAATTTCGACAATTGAATAGCGACCAAATTCTCTTTAAATATCGCACGACTGTGAAAATTCGGTTTGGAAATCAACGCTTCCGCCCCGTATCTTCCCTCCCACTTGGTTACGAGCCTCACGTCAACTCTATTCCTAACATTTTCCATAGTCTTACCAAATACTGCGTTGTTAATTAGCTTGAAGAGATTCTTCTCGAAATCGTTTTTTGAGGCTGTCCGCGAGCGTGTATTTAATTCGATATACGACTTCAGCCAGGTGGACTGCTGGAACTTTAAACCTCGATAAATGCGTTTTAAGACGATACCGTTACGTATACACTGCTGTAGAGCACGGTAGTGTATCACATAACGCGTCTTATCGTCGACGGTTGCGAGCAGTTTCTCCTGGTGTGAACCTGGCGGCTTCTCACGCACCGGGCAGAATGGTAGATCGGAGTGTTTGTCGTGAAGCTCGCGTGGATATTCCAAGTCCACCTCCAAAATATAACCTTCGGACGAATCCTCGGACACATTAAGGATGTCGAGTTTGGCAGCGTCATCGATCCATTGGAAACCGTGGGTAGGCAACGGTTGACACATTGCGCATCCATATAGATTATTAACGTCGTAATACATCAAGTATTTCGAATGTTCCGCCGGATCGTAGTTTCGCATGTACCGAGTGTTGGCCCTCTCGTAGCGGTGGGAGCACTGTCTCAAACCACCGCGTATACCTTGTTCAACAAAAAGCAACATGTCCACGTCTGTGAAGAGTTCCAGACGGATTCCCGTATGCTTGAGCATCGCGTCCCAAGTGAAGCCTGGAAGCGTATAATAGTGAGCGGGATTTAAACTATAATTTTTCATGCAGCTATCTCAAAAACTCTCGAAAACATCGGTCAACAATAGGACATCGGTCTTTAAATAAAGATCGCTGTACTCCCCGAGTGTTGTCACAGAGAATTTGGTCCATACCTCTTTGGCATGATTATATGCTTCTTCCGTGATATCGCTATCGGACAGTCTATTGTAGAACAACTCTCGTGCAGGTAAAACCGTTTCTTCCAAGCGAGTAATGTTATCCACATAATCGTAAGGAAAAATACCTTTTCTCGTAAGCAGGCTGAACTGTTCAATACTTAATTCCGAAAATTGTGACTCTAAATTTTTCAGCTGAGATCTATTCAGATATGAACTCAATTTATCCAAAATGGATGCCATAAATTTGAACGAATCGATGAATCTTAGCTGTATATTATACTTTCGCAGATATTTACTAAATGAAGTGTATTTTTCCTTATTTACAGGCAGCAAATTTACCGATCCCTCAAGCGTATTCACGATCGCCTCAAAAATAAAATGTGAATCATAGCCGGATAAATTATGGAATATTACGGGAATAACATGCGAGTCTTTAAAGTTTAAGTTGCAATTATTATGAGCCGGTCCTCTATATCTACCAGTTAGGTGATCATGATCGCGAATACGCACTTGATTTGGAAGAAACGGTTTTCCACAAATGTGACAATTAGGTTCACTGTAGTGCCGCGAAATTTCAACATCACTAAGAGTATTCATCGGTATTACAGTCTTCAATTTTTCGCTGACGATGCGTGCAATGCTCTCGAACTCGCATACGAACCATTCGATGCAATTAGCACCTCGATGCGAATTATAAAATGAAAGTGACGCATCACGAGCACTTTTTAAATAATATCCTACACTAAAAGGTACATGTTTCTGATAATCGTAACCAATTTTACTACTACTATTACTACTATGGTCAATTTTCTGTAGTAAACATTCAAAGTCTGCATAGACGACAAACGGCACTCTTTCACTGTTCTTCTGGTTCTTAAAAGATACCCAACAGTCTTCTGCATTCTTTGGCAGTATGATACGGATATTGTCATTAAGCTGCACACAATCCCTCTCATGAACCTAAAGTTTATCTGCCGTATAAAATAGTGTAGAGAGCTAAACAAAAAATGAATATGATTTTAGTATGAATATAATATTTATGTATACATATATTTGTACATCCATTACAAACCGTTCACAAATATGAATAGTATGTCCCCTTTTATTTGTCTGGTTGCTTATTAATCTAGAAAGATTTCGTATACATAGAAAGTGTGCATTTCCTTGGTTATCTGTGATAAGAAGGAGGTTAACGTGTCTCGATCGCTTCTTCTTCGTTAGCTGAAGAGGTGTGATGTTTATTTCAGTTTTGCTTTCATTTTCCTTCTCCTCCATTGTGAACACATTGACTGAATTTGTCATTATCCGATTCAAATTTCGGGATCTGTTTCAGAGTGGTTGGAAAGGTTAAGCTTCCAACGTCTAAAACAGACCGATAATGTGGATAGGAGGATGTGTGGTAGGTTTTGGCAGGTGGTTTTGGCAGGTGGTTTTGCAGGAAAAAGCGCTACCGTCACAGCCCATGCAAAACATGCACTATCGTCATTATCAATGTTTATCACAGCTCTTTTATGTATTATACTGGGCGGTAGTTTGACTGCACATCCAGCACGCAGTGGATTATAATGATTTATATTGATTATCAAGTTCAATATTCTTTCCAAAGCCCATCCACTATCGCGTTCTTGAAACTCACTCAAGTCATTCAATATTGTCTCTACAATATTTTGCCTATACCAATCGCTAAAATTATCAGTTTGATATAAAACACTATTTTTTGTACTAATGTTCTTATCATCACTAATATCCTTACTCATAAATTGACCATTTAACACACAGTTTATTTTTACACAATTTACACTACAGAATACTTTATTTACACGGGTATGTACAATTTCTTGTGCATTTAACAGAAAATCACGTGGTTCTATATAATTTGAGTTTATCACCATACCACTGCATATTCGACTATTAAACGCTGATTCAAGCTCCTCCCAAATGAGTCCTTCCGCAGCATTGGAGCCAGATCCAAATTTAATGAAACTCTTATCCTTTGCCGATCGGAGGAGGAGGCATTTAATGCTCGCGATCTCGGCAAAGTGTTTCTGTCGCGTACCATCTGAAGCATTTCGATCAATGTTTCTTAATTCCTGAATATAATCACGACATTCGCGAACACATGTAGAGTATTCATCCTCTGTTCTAATTGAGCTAAACTTTTTTCGAAGTTCGGTATACATTTTGTAAATGTATGATCACTGGAAGATCTCTGATAAGTTGCTTCGTGTCCAACAATAAATCGCTGGGTGAAACTATAATGAAACTTTTCACCCGCGATGAATCTTTTTATAATTCGTATGAAGATGAAATTTGATATACTTAGTCATCTATTTATGTGTATGTGTGTATGTTAAAATCGTTTGAAAATGGAAAAAAATCAGGTATCAGATATCCAATATGCTGATTCTTCATTTTAAACACGTGCCGTGAATCAGAACAATAAGAATACTGCAGGAGTGTGATACAATAATGCAAATTGAATTTTCAAGCTGATTTATTTATTCCTTCTTTTTCTCATACATAAATTTCATATAATAAACATTCCTCAACGCACACATAATATTATGGTTTAGACATGTAGGTAGGTGTGTATTGCTATTACTATCTTTCAGTCTAAAATCACCTCACTAATATTCATCGATATCGCTTATAACAAAATCGCAGATATTACTAAGCCAATTCTTCTTTTCGAGTCCCTTCACGAAAATCTCTTCATCCTCATTTGAACTCACATATTTCCTTATAACCTCTTTGTATCTATAGTAAGGCGAATAACCATCCATCCAATTTAAACCGTGATGATTATAATATAACCAGCTAGATCGAATGAAAAACAAGAAACTTATCACTTAAAAAGATATATATTTGGAAAATCAATTATACTTACTTTGATTGCTTTATCTCCGCCTCATTTAACCATGTATATGGAAACGGTGGTGAAAATAAAATGTGAAACACTTTTCCATCGCGTAAGACTGTAAATTCCTTCACTATGAATAATTTATCTTTCAATCGAAAACATTGAAAATCCACAAATGTTGGAGCCATCGTTTCAATCTTCAGGATTTTTTGGACAAATTGTGTTAAACTGTTGTCCCTGCTCCCTCAACCGATTTATTTACTCGAGAGAGATTACTGGACAGTAAGTTGCACCCCGAGAACTCAATGAATAAATCAAATATTTGCACATGCTATTAAATATTAGTTTAAAAGTTGCTGAGCTATGGAAAAAAAGCAACACACTCAGCTACATTTAGGGTAAAGGGGGCTCAGCGGGGTCAGTAATATGCTGCAAAGATTCAAGGTTATGCGAGCGAAAAAATCAACGCAGGGGGAATCTGTTTTACCATCTAGGAAACTGCTTTTACCAACTGGGGCCTGAAGTCAGAGGAGTGGGGGTGTGACGTCAAAAGGCTGCAAGTATCCTCCCGCACCCCCGCAACCCTCTCGCCTCTACCTGCTGCGAGCTGACGTGGAGCCTCCGATTTCCCCCACCAACACCGCTTAGCACTTCTTGACTCCCCCCACTACCTCGCAACCAGGCTCATCCGAGTAGAAGAGGGGGGGGGGGGCTAGAATCGGCATAGTTTGTCTACTTTTATTTTTATATATTATATTATAGGGTCTAGGACCTAAAGAAGGAAAAATGAAACAGTCATCTCCATTTCATATAATCCCCCATCTATCCTTTCCAATCATTCCATTAGACAATCACATCCACTATCTGCCCTGTATCTTTATTTATCATGTTGTGTTGTATTATGTACTGTATATTTTATATCGTAACTTAATAAATTCTGCTGAACTTTAAATACTTTAGTCTCTAATAACCAAACCATTTTTTCCATGCTCTATCGATTATACTTTTCAATAATAAACAGCAGTCATAACAGATACAGATTTACTTTTAATTAAAGTTACGCTAATAGCCTTATATCAATATGCTACCTGCTGTAAACTTTTGTAACGAAGTTCCCCGTTACGTATACAAGATACCGAATAAAGAACATAAAAGCTACCGAACAGTGGATCTTATTAATCCCTACGTTACCGACTCGTGAGATAGGCTCACAAGTGGATTATAGCTAACGTCAAGGATAGACCCCGTTGACAGGCAGAGGCCCGGATGAAAAGACCGGCGCTCCAGGAAACGATGTCCAGGTTGTCCTGGGGAGTAAGGCAGGGCCATGCCAACCAACCCAGGCAACCTGAGATAAGGAGAAGCGGCCTCGGGGAGTCCTAAAAGAATGACAGTGTCTATAAGTCCCCACGAGGAGGGGAAATAGAACATCGAGTCTGGCTTGAACGCTGGTTACGCGCGTCAAGCAGGCTGCGCGAATGTCGTGCGCAGACTGCCATCGCAGGCAGTCGGGACGCGACCATGGGACTGTGCTGACGTGTCCGTGCATGCTGGTGAGCGCGCGACGCGGCACTCAGGCAGCCATGGGTCGGTTCGCGTACGTGAGGCGTGTGCTATAGGCCAGCCTGCACGTACGTCACGACTCGATACCGGCCAATGCATGGTGGGTTGCGCAGGGGCGTAGTTAGCCCGTTGGAATGTGTCCCGGTGTCCTCCGTAATCCCATAGGCTTGCGCTATGGCTGGACGGGCCGCGAGCATTGCCTCCGTGGTGGTCCTCTCCTGGCAAACTCTATGCTTTGGCAAATGATACCGCATGTTCCCGCACTCCTCACCACCACCTGTGTGTGGGTGGTGAAGGATAAATGTATGCCCTTCAGCAGATAGGTCTGCGAGGCTCGGACTTCCGTAAGGAACCCTCCCCTCTCTCCACGACCTAGCATACTGAGCAACCCTGGCTACCGCTACCGTCCATATGCATGGCCTCAGGGCTGTATAAGAATGCATAGCAAATGGAGTCGAAAGACTCAAATGATAACGTAGGGTTGTTGGCCACCCAACTGACCAACTGGCGCCCTGATACCGATAGAAAGGACGGGCGAAGGTAATGGGAAAACCCGTAGAGTGAGTGGCCCCTCACACTGACGGGAAAAGCATTACACTTTTTAAATAAATTAATTTAAATGAAGTGAATCTTGTTTATAAAACAGCTTAATTTAAATTTAATATGTTTATTATTTATTAAATAAAAGTGATAATATGACAAGAAAATTAAGTATACATAGAAATACATTTTAGTAAAATAAATAAGTAAATGTCAATAGTTATATATCAAGACAGCAATTTTCAAACAATGCAAGAAAAGAAAATCATTTAATCGAACAATATAAGGTACTATATATCGGTTTGCCAAAGAATGCGTTACTACAGAATTTATTCTTCTTAAAGTCAGTGTAACAGCAAATCTATAACTACTTAACCATGCATATGTAATTTAAAAACAATACTTGTTGCTGTGGAAGATAGAAGAATGAATACGTAGAGACTGAGTAAAGATGAATGATCGGTAATTAAGCTTTTCCATTTACAGCCAGGCATGTCCTGTCCTTGATATTTTTGTGATGTAAATGTATAATTGCTGATTATCAGAATTTTATGAAGCAGGAGAGAGGAAACAATATCTCTTTCAAAAGATGTGTTCAACTGTCAACATTTTTCTTCTTTTTAGTTCTGCTGATATAAATAATTCTTTCTTTCATAGCTCTCCATAAATTTCTGAAATCAAAAATTATAAAACAATTTAACAAAGCAATATATTCTTCTTCTCTCATTGTTGTATAATTCCAATACTCATCTGATGATTTTTTCTTTCTTCAGTTTTCAAACCAAAAAGTTGTTTCTGATACCAAATATAATAAATAGTATTTTAACACAATTTTCAATGTTCCGTTGTGTGTATTTTCTTTACATTATTTTAATTCAAGCTAGGACAATACTTTTCCAAAAAATTTTGGAATTTTAGGGCTAGCTGTCACATTTATCTACTGTTCGTTGAAACGTACCAACCTAAAATTTTAGTGCTATAGAGACCGTGCACACCAACACAATGACAGTGAGATAAGAATGTATATTGGTGTATATGCATACTATCAGCGCAAATTATCGGTCAATTTTCGCAGTTTTTGAGTGTAATTTACTTATACGTATACAGTTATACATTGACACTTCGCTATCATTGTGTTGGTGTGCACGGTCTCTATAGGATAGTATAGCTAATCATGTAACAGTCTGAACCTAGCTGAAATGTAACCGAATCAATTTCCCGCACTGTTTAATACGTATCCAATTTTAATTAAAACATATTTTCTCTAAATTAGCATTGTTTATATAATTATTTTGTCTTATTTACAGGTTATTTCAGAAAGAATAAGTGGCATCTAAAATAGTGTAAAATAGGTTAATCTGTCACATATTTTCTTAAAGGTATGCAGATAAAACATTTTAACATGCGAAAACTTTTGGTAGCTAATTTAAAAGAGGATATAAGGTTGTAGTAATAAATAGATCTTACAATCATTTAAATTTGTCATTAATTGTTGTATGTGTACTATATGGTATTGATTGGAATATAAGAGGAATAATGGAACATAATAAAATTTCTTCATACCCAAATGCAGTTATACAATGCATTGTAAATTGTTGTTCAATTAGAAGTGTTCTATTTCTTGTAGTAGAAGATAATGCTCTAAAATCGTTTATTTTTGCTTATAGAAACTATTGATAAAACTTTAGAGAATATTGATATTAGGTAATATGCTGGAATCCAATTTGTTGGACAGCGGCAGTATGATGCTAATGATTTTATCACTGGTCTGTGTGATAAATTAAGTTGCTTAAATCGTGTTTTTGAACATTATCTAACAAAAACGGTCAGATGCAGTACTTCATGTGGCCATACAGATATTACTAGTAGTGTGGCTAGGAGGATTCTGGGACCGGGTGGCGAGGGGGGTCGGGGTTCCGGGGGGGAGGGGGGGGGGGAGGCGGGGGGAGGTAATGGAAATGTCCTCGCTCCTTAGTGGAGGGGGGAGGGGGGATTTCCCCCACTCTAGGGTGGTGGGGGAAGCTCGGTGGTGGGGGAAAATTAAGCACGTCACTGCCCTGGCGGAAGGGGAAAATCGTGACACCCCTGGTGGAGGGGGAAAATTGAGCACATGACAGCCTCTCGATCCCCCCCCCCCCCCCCACCCAAACGTCACAGCCCTTTACGCGAGAGATATAAGAGAGAGAGAGAACACATATTTTAAAATTAATTTATTATGAAAGGAATTGAGGAAACGTATAAATACACGTTGATTTTGGGAAAAAGCCTTGCGGCATAAAAAACCAACTTTATTATTATTTAAAACACATATTTTTCTCAATCATCACTTTTTTTTTGTTTTTTCTAACAATCTGCAGCGAGATAGCTGGGCTCTGCGTGTTGTTATTCTCGTTGTTGCTGCTGCTAATCGTACCATTTTGATTCGTTCTTCCATCTAGAATCAAAATGGTCCACTTTGCCTCGTCGAAGTAAGGTCTACCTCAGGCTCCATTTGCGCAGCTTGTGTTCCCGTGACGAAAGTCTCCAATTGCGTAGCCAATATTTCTCACCTCAGATATAATTGAAATCATGTTGTTACTTTTATTTTTCGCATAGTAATAGCTCTATTTTTTTTTTTAACAAAGCAAGTATACTTACAAAAATTCAGCACGTCTTTTATCAAAGAAAAAGAAGTAGTAGGTACAGATGGATTTTCATTCTCCTCCTCCTTCCTTAGATTTATCCTCACAATGCACCAAGTAAATCAGGAAAGTAACGAAAATTTAAATAAAGCAAACTTAAATGCTCCCAGAAAAAAAATAACGAAGTGCTAAATCCATCAATTTCAACGATCGATTAATTTTCTATGATTTTTCAACGTGTACTGCACTGTTGAAAGCATGCACCAAGTAAATCAGGAAAGTAACGAAAATTTAAATAAAGCAAACTTAAATGCTTCCAGAAAAAAATAACGAAGTGCTAAATCCATCAATGTCAACGATCGATTAATTTTCTATGATTTTTTAATGTTGTGACGTGGATTTTTGGTTTCCCCGTCCCAAAACCAAAGCGGCCGTCAGGCCAAAAAGCCCAGCTGATAGTTTGGGGAATAATGTATAATAGTAAGAGAGGGGCCAATCCACCGACCAATGTCCTCGCTCTTTCACCCCGAAATCATTCATAGCTAGACGGGAGTCGTAAAGTCATTTAGTCTGGATTGTGTCGAGTCTTAGGCAAAATAATGTAAAAATGGGTAATTGTGAGTGAATGGAACCGAAATGATTGTGTGTTAGTCGCGAGATTCGGAGCGTGGATCGGGGAAAACGGCTGAGAGTTGTTGCCGTATTCGAGTCCAGGAGAATGAGTGGGGCAGCCTGAGCCGAACACTTCACGGAAAAGCCAAGGAGAAGGAGTAAGAGTGTACCCGTTCTAACCCGAAAGCTCTCGTGATGATACACGAAAGAACATATAAACAATAGTTCGCACAGGCCGAAAAACATTGGGCCGCTGGCAGGAAGAAGGACAGGCGAATCAACTACCGCCGAGGGTTCGCGACAGGGTTAAGGAGCCAATAATTGACGTCAATACTAACAGTATGTCAACAAACGCCAGAGGAGAAATCATAGAGAGAAGTAGGGAAGGAACGGGGAAGATGAGGCGGAGTGGAAGCTACAGAGCGGATTAGGATCTCTCTTCTATCCGGACCACTAGAGAGTGAGGATCCTACTCGGGGGTCGGAGACCAGTTCAGCTGGTGGGATTTGAAGATGAAGCAGAAGGAAGCGAAGGAGCAGACTAAGGAAGGAACGTAGGATGTGTGGAGTCTGGAGCAAGAGAAGGAGCCCGGTGAGGAGTAAACCATCCTACGGAGGGGCTGCCCCGACATTGAACTATCCAGGTTAGAGGTCTTGCGCTTTTCTTCCTTTTCGAAAGTCTTTCGCGGGGCGAGCGTAGCCGGGAGGACTGACCCAGGAGGGTGGAGATATTCGGAGTGGGGCCAGGAGGAAGAATCCCCAGTTCCGGCCGACTTTGTCCCCAGGAGTTAGCTCTCCGGTGAGGGAAAATCTCTCCTGGAGTTCCTCCTGGGTGTAAGGAGAGGTCTGGATGGGTGATGGTGAGAGGGTGGAGAAGTCCCCTCTTCCCCGAGTCCTGAGTTCCCTCCGAGCATCACTCCCCAGGTGTCCACTGGCCGAATCGTAGAATGTAGGGAGATTTGCCATGTCCGGTTGGGAGGGGATAGGTCCCCTTTTTCTTGTATAACGTGAGAGACCGTCGGGTGGTCAATAAAATTGTACGCGGGCTGGGTCCGTGACCCTTAATCGGTGGTGGTGATATCCGATCGGTGCGGGGGTAGGAGGTTGGATGTCCCGGCACTGCCGCCATTTGGAGTGGCCTGGGCGTCGGCTGTCCGAGTCGCGATCTCCCGGCCGAGTATCCCATCCCCAGGGGGCCTCTCTAAATAGCGTTGTCCGAGAGTGTGTGCCTAGGGCCTCCCCCAGAGGATCAGGGACCGTAGCCCGTCGATATGGTCTCCTACGGGATTTGACCCACTAAGATTTGGGCCTGTTTGTTCCCCGTCATCGGAGATTCTCGCCTCGTGAAAAGACTAGGGTGAGAATGCCCGAAAGTGGTTCCCCGTCTTCCCGACCCGCGTGCCTTCAGAAGAATGTAGGTCTGTGTGAATGAGCTAATGTTGAGAGAAGTAGTGTGGCTATAGGGATTCTGGGACCGGGTGGCGAGGGGGTCGGGGTTTCGCGGGGGAAGGGGAGGTAGGGGAAATACCCCCACTTCTTAGCGGAGGGGGATTGCCCCCACTCCAGGTTGGTGGGGGAAGCCCGGTGGTGGGTGAAAAATAATCACGTGACACCCCGGTGGTGGGGGAAAATTAATCACGTGACACTCCAATTGTTTATTCTTTAACAAAAAGGTTTATTTATATCGTTAGATCTCTTGGTACTGATAACGTGGTATAATTTTATAAGAAGTTTGCGAATCTAAGTAGTACATCGCGCGCCTATCTGCCTATTTTGTTATTTCATCCATTGGTGTGCCTAATTTGAAATGAAAAATTCCAGCCGGTGTTCGCAACAGGTCCACCAAACGTCCCAGCCCTTTACGCGAGAGATATAAGAGAGAGAGAGAGAGAGAACACATATTGTAAAATTAATTTATTATGAATGGAATTGAGGGAACGTATAAATATACGTAGATTTTGGTGAAACAGCCTTGCGGCATAAAAAACGCACTTTATTATTTAAAATATATATTTTTCACAATCTTCATTTTTTTTTCTGATATTCTGCAGCGAGATAGCTGGGCTCTGCGTTTTTGAGTAGTTCTTCCATCTAAAATCAAAATGGTCCACTTTGCCTCGTCGAAGTAAGGTCTACCTCAGGCTCCATTTGCGCGCAGCTTGTGTTCCCGTGACGAAAGACTCCGATCGCGTAGCCAATATTTCTCACCTTAGACATAATTGAAATCATGTTGTTACTTTTCGCATAGTAATAGCTCTATTTTTTTTAACAAAGCAAGTATACTTACAAAAATTCAGCACGCGATTTACGCCGCCTCTTCATCTCTTTTCTCTTCTTGCTCCTCTTCCTCCTCTTGCTCCATTTTTTCCTCCATTTCATTGGTTATCTCCATAAGTTGTTCAACTAATGCGGCAAAATCTGGGTCATCATCAATGTCCTGCACCACCTCCACATTCTCCCACAAATCATTTTCTTGCTTTTTCGGTATGTCACACAACATTGTTCTTTACACTTTGATCGCTAACGTTAAAATGATCTCAAGATTTTTCGTCACTAGTCGCTCAGATGCAAAACGATCTTCCAATGAAATATGAACTGACCGATTACGCACGTATTTTTTAGTTAATCTGATGCCTTTCTTTCCTATCAAAACTTATTAGCTTCCTTTCCGAGAAGTGGAACGCAGTCAAAGAGAATGTCAATAGAGACCTACTAGCATCCTCGTATATTTTTATTTGTACCTCTAAATGCAAATTCTAATTTGTAAGGTTGATAAAAAAAAAGGAAGTATAATTTTTTATTTTGAAGGTTTTATTTATACAATAAATAAATACTGGGAAAAAATGTTGACATCATTTTTGATTGGTTATTTTAAGTAAATAGCAGCAGATGGTAGTGACAGTAGCTGACAGTAGCAGTAGGAGTGGTATCATCTACGAGAAAAAAGTAAGGAAAAATATTTATTATACTACTTATCCAAGCACTCGATGCCAAAAAAATTTTTTTTTTTTCATCGATTCTTACCGATTGTGAGTAGTCTCCGTAGATGAATCGGACAGTAGCTGGAGAACGTCTGCATCCTCGTCGAACCATATTACGTTTTCTGGATATAGTTCTTGTTCCATATCAATACCCTCCCACTCCATTTCACTACTAAAATCTGATAGACGATCATCATCATTATCGTCATTATTCCCTTCGGACTGTGAGGATTGTTGCCGCTGAAGCTTCTTCCTCAACATTTTCACAATTGCGGTCAACACGTTGTTATCCTCGTCTTCAATTTCACCCCAATCTCCTTCTAAATCTACTTCTTCTTCTTCTTCCTCCACTGATTCTTCCATATTTAGAATGTTATCAATATTTTGTTCAGTAAATAATTTGTACAATTTAATTACACCCATTTTTTTTTTTTTTTTGTAGGAACTATCACGTTAAGCAAACTCGGTAGACTGAGAATGGAAGAGATGTAAGCTCAATACGAAATATATTAACAATACTTATTATTATTTTCTCTATCTATACGTATTAGCTTTCGCCACCTCACAATAGCTATCAACACGTTATTTTCCTCCTCTTCCATCTCACTACTACTATCTTCCACTACCTCGTCCATACTTTGGATGATCTCAATATTTTAACTAGCATTCTGATACGACGAACGTTAATAATAATAATATTGTTTTATCATTTTTCGCGTGATTTCAAAGGATTTCACGAAATCCCGCTACTCCGTCCTCTACGACATGTATGTAAAGTTTTTCACCTCCTATTACGCTGGTGAGAAACTCGCGAGACCTATGCTCGACTATACGGACTTCTTGACGTACGGGCCGCTCTTCGTCATCGACTGCTCGCATCAGAACGAGTCCATAAAAACCGGCACGGTCGACGTCAAACTCGAGATCGAGTGTATGGAAATCATTCCGGATAATACTACAGCCTATTGTCTAATTATACACGATAAAATTGTACAATATAATCCTTTTACGAATATTGTTAGAAATGTAAGTTAAAAAATAAGAAAACAATTTTTATTAAATAAATATATAATAAACAACAAATTTATTCATTATTTTTTTTTATACAAAATACCTATCAAACTTTAGACTTAAATTCCACGTTGTGATATTTTCCTCCTTTATATAACATTATTAAATTATTAGCTGCTGCAGCCTTTTGTAGGTGCTGCAACTGCTCCGTCTCTTCCGCCAATTTTGCCATTCTCCCTGGCAAGAATACCCAATCGGCTGTTGACAGCTTTACAATGATTTTCATTCCATATTTTGTCATAATTTTGTCCACTTCGGAAATATCGTACTCTTGATTTTCCGTCAAGCTATTTAATTTCACAAAATTTTTTGGAATGACGCTTCCCAATTCATTGATTTTATTGAAATTCATTTTTATCTCTATGAAAAAAAAAATGATTAGTCTCATTAAAGTTAAAACTCAATTAAATAATGCATGTACTAATCGAATGAAAAAAAAAATATCCTTACCTTTTTTTTTATGTAACAAACAAGTTTCTTTTTAATGTGTTTAATCACACACTTATTTTTTCTTAATAGTTCAAGCACGCGTGGTACGACTATGCAGCTCTCGTTTAACAGACTGACTTTTTATATGAACGATATTATCGTATATTAAGCGTATTTGATTTCAATGTTTGGAAGGGGTAATTTTTTTTTTTTTACTTGCGATGAATTTCCATTGTGATTGTAACCTATAGGTTAAAGACAATAGGAAAAAAAAAATCTCTATACGGAGATTATTCGAAGGGTATGGTTCTTCTTATTTTGATTAAGAAAGAATTAACTCCTTATCACATGTAACTTTATATTTTAAAAACCGATAAAGACTTTCTCTCAACGGGATATCCTCGGTGGAGCAGCATTCAGTCCTCAAACCTTCAACAGTACACATTAAAAAATCATAGAAATTTAATCGATCTTTGACCTTGATGGATTTAGCACTTCGTTATTTTTTTCTGGAAGCATTTAAGTTTGCTTTATTTAAATTTTCGTTACTTTCCTGATTTACTTGGTGCATGCCTTCAACAATGCAGTACACATTGAAAAAACATAGAAAATTAATCGATCGTTGAAATTGATGGATTTAGTACTTCGTTGTTTTTTGTCTGGAGCATTTAAGTTTGCTTTATTTAAATTTTCGTTACTTTCCTGATTTACTTGGTGCATTGTGAGGATAAAATCTAAGGAAGGAGGAGGATGAAAATTCATCTGTACCTACTACTTCTTTTTCATCGATGAAAGACGTGCTGAATTTTTGTAAGTATACTTGCTTTGTTAAAAAATATAGAGCTATTACTATGCGAAAAGTAACAACATGATTTCAATTATGTCTAAGGTGAGAAATATTGGCTACGCGATCGGAGTCTTTCGTCACGGGAACACAAGCTGCGCGCAAATGGAGCCTGAGGTAGACCTTACTTCGACGAGGCAAAGTGGACCATTTTGATTTTAGATGGAAGAACTACTCAAGAACGCAGAGCCCAGCTATCTCGCTGCAGAATATCAGAAAAAAAATGAAGATTGTGAAAAATATATATATTTTAAATAATAAAGTGCGTTTTTTATGCCGCAAGGCTGTTTCACCAAAATCTACGTATATTTATACGTTCCCTCAATTCCATTCATAATAAATTAATTTTACAATATGTGTTCTCTCTCTCTCTCTCTTATATCTCTCGCGTAAAGGGCTGGGACGTTTGGTGGACCTGTTGCGAACACCGGCTGGAATTTTTCATTTCAAATTAGGCATACCAATGGATGAAATAACAAAATAGGCAGATAGGCGCGCGATGTACTACTTAGATTCGCAAACTTCTTATAAAATTATACCACGTTATCAGTACCAAGAGATCTAACGATATAAATAAACCTTTTTGTTAAAGGCTAAACAATTGGAGTGTCACGTGATTAATTTTCCCCCACCACCGGGGTGTCACGTGATTATTTTCCCTCACCACCCTGGAGTGGGGGCAATCCCCCTCCGCTAAGAAGTGGTGGTATTTCCCCTACCTCCCCTTCCCCCGCGAAACCCCGACCCCCTCGCCACCCGGTCCCAGAATCCCTATAGCCACACTGCTGAGAGACTTGTGTAAGTAGGTACACGAAAGGGGAGTATGCGAATAAAGAGCATAATTTCTCCCCCGAAATTGGGTTGCATTGATCTTTTACTTGCCAAATATAATTATTTCCTTCCTGACCTTTCCCCTCTACCAATTTCTAATACTAAGCTAGCTGGAAATGGCGGAACGGTATGGGTAATTTCTAAGGCGATGATTCTAACAGCGAATCTGGCGCTCAACATTATGTTTCAACTTCTAAATATTCTCATTCCATGCACCGGGAATTAATATCGCATAGGGAATATACCCATATCTGTTTTTATGTGCGACTAGTCCGCTCTCTGAAAGGGGAAGGAAGATAGCTCGTCATAAAATTTGGCGCCCAACGTGGGGCCCGACGGAGATTATTTAGACCAGAACAGTAAGAGTCGCAATAATAATTCGTGTTGCTAAGCGGGTAAAGGTTGTGAAAGAACGAATGTATGAGAATCTGTGTTGTTGCGTGTTTATCCATATGTTTATTGATAGGTTAAGTAGATTTAAGTTTTGCCGGTTAGCGACCACACAAAAACCCGGACAAGACTTCAATGAAAATATAAATATGTCGAAAAACAATTACTCCCCAATTCTGGGAGATGGCCTAAAGTAAAGTGGAATGGGATAAAGGACTGTTACTGTTGTGATTCTTAGAACGCTAATCCTCTGACAACAACAAACCGAGAATCGGCCGATCGCTCGCCGGTTATCGTTTGTTTACAATTTTTAGGCAAGCCTATTGGTCTGCGATCCCCACCTCTTGGGTGAGACGCGACCGACTCATCAGTTGAGTGAAGAATCTCTGAGCGATACAACGTAAGGAAAACAATTATTTCCACCATAAGTAGATATCGCGATAGTTAGCCCAGGCCATCACTAGTGAAGCTGAGTGAAGAAGAAAGTTGGCATCCACGGTGTGGAGACAATATAGGAGTAAGGGGAAAGAAGCTTAGCGCCAAGGATCCCCCGACACACCGATCTAAGGCAGCAAAAAAGGAAGTCAGAAAACCAAATTTGGTATTGATTGGTCGAAGTGAGTAATCTTCTCATAAAATATATTACCGCGAGTGACTAACATTCTCCGTTAGATGATTGCATGGTGACCGCGAGTGGTATCCTCCATACTCAGGTGTGAGTCGTAAACGTTATTTTTTCTTAAAAAAAAAAAAATATCTTTGTCCCCTGGTTTTCGGGTGTAATTATTTAAAAAAAAATATATATATTTCTACTATATTAGTTCGGTAACTCCGAAGAGTAATCGGCATAATCAGGGTCAAGTCGGGTGTGTTGTTCCCCGAAGTAAGAATATCCCAAAGATATTCCCCGATTAGAGGAGATTATCTTCAACAAATCCGCGTGGGTGGTATTTCCCCACTTCGGATTGATGGAAGTCCCTCGAATTTAACGGTCGAGGTGTAGGAGTGCAACGGGGTGGTATCCACTCTCCAAATACCGCTTTCTTCCGATTTTCCCCTATCTCTAACCGAGGAAAGTGTCCACTTTTGATCTTATCTGGGTGATATTCCCCGGGAAGACCGCAGTGCGCGTATCTGACCTCGTGTGTGTAAGGGTGTTCGGGAAGCAGGTTAGGTGTTCCTCGAGTACATTAAATGAGGTTGGTACTCCTCGCCGTTGCTCTCGTCCGGACCAGATTAGTCTCACACCGGAAGCGAGTTTCCTGCGGAGAACATAAGCGGGTATTTCTATTAGGAAATACGGATTTTTCCAGTCTCGAATCTCCGTATCGATCCCCGCGAATAGGTATTAGACAGTAGTGGATTCCCAATCCACACAGACTTAACTAGGTAGATTAAGTCCTGGGACGGCCCCCAGGTTGGGAGGTACCATGAGTAACCCTGTGAATGGCGACCCAGCACCCAGCAACACGGCCCGGGAAGAGCCGGATCCGCTAGCCTGGGTCCACACGCTAAATACGGCGGAGGTAACGGCTCAATTGGCCACGTTAGGACAACCGGTCAACGGCGTATTACCGACCCTTCGAAAGCGCCTGTACAACTACTTGCAAACGCAAGACCAAGCCCCCGTAAGAAATATAGGTGTGTCTCTGGCCGGTGGAGGGGCGGATGGTCCCGAATTGGCGACCCCCGGACCGTCGGGAGTTTCGTCAGACCCACTGGTCGAGTCCCCCGGCTACGGTGGGCTATTAACCGCATCGTCGAGACGGGAGGGGAAAAATCTAGAGCCGTCGGTGCGAGAAATCGGGGATTCCCCAGGGAATCGTAGTTCAGCGGACATTTCCATGAACGAGTCGCGTCGGGATGGCGCGCGAATTTCGCGATTGGAATTGCAACTCGCTGCCTTGATGGAACGACTGTGGCCCTAATCCTTCCCACAGGTAACAAGGGGGTGGGAGGAGGCCAACCTTCCGCGGCCAATCAGACGTTGGCTAACCGGGAGTCGAGCAATCGGGAGGTGTCCGGCGGAGAGTCCGGTGAGGGTTATTCTCTCCTGGATCCCGAATGACGAATCCCCGAGCGAGTAACGGTTAGCTCAACTTCCTCAGATACCACGAGCAGGCAATATCCGTATTTACCTTTTGTACCTGCTACCCAAAACACGGGAGCTATCCGTATTACGGCTGGATCTGCGCGAGCCACGGTCATGGAAACGGTTAATTATACCAATCCCCGTTGTGCGACGGGAGATCTGGGACTTGATTTGGACAATGCGGGTGAATCCCTTCCCCAAGCAAATCTTCCTCCGGGAGATAGGCGCGAACGACCGATCCCCAATAAAACGTTCGGTTCTATGGATCCGTACCTGGCCTACTCTACACATGCTGTGCCTCCCCCGCGGACGTATGGAGCTACGAGTTACTCGCGGGACGGCCTCGCTAACCAGGTTTCCGCCATCTGCTCAATGTTTAGTCGTCTCAAGATCAGTTTTTCCGGAAGAGCCGGAGAAGACCCGGAGGCTTTCCTTCTGCGATTGATCGACGGGCGGATCCCCCTAAACATATCCGACAATATGATGCTCGATTACGTTCGTTATGCGCTAACCGGCATTGCGCTTCAATGGTATAGGGGCTTACGCTCGCGATGGGGTAATTGGCCGACCTTTGAGAGCGCCTTTCGATTACGATTTGGTGGCCCAAATGCCCAATTCAACTTGCGGTAAGACATCGCGAGGCGAACCCAAGGAGAAGGGGAATTAGTCGCGGACTACTTCGTGTGCATGCGAAACCTGCTAGACAGGCTGAGTCCTCCGTGGCCAGAGAAAGAGTGGATTTGGATGGCGTACAAGAACCTACTTCCGAGACTGCAACCAGCTATCGATATCGACGCGATTTGGTCATTCGACGCCCTTGAAATGCGGGCGTGCCGAGTGGAGGAAGCGATTAAAGCGGCGCAAACCTATACCACCCCACCTCTCCCCGATCGGGTGCTATATCCGGAATTGGCATGTCCACCAAGTGTGCGAGTAACCCGGGTTCCCCGACGAGCAACAGCCATGCTGGGTGAGATCCGAGAATTAGAGGCGGAGGTGATCCCCCTTGAGGGAGAGGACACCGATACCGTGAACCTGTCTCAGCTCGCGGAGGAACGGCGGGACGCGGAGCCCTTGTCGCGGGAACGTCGACCTCTCAACTGCTGGAATTGCCAGCAAGTAGGCCATTCGTGGAGAAATTGCCCATCTAGCACTCGAAAAATATTTTAGTAGAGTAGCTGTAAGGATTCTGGGACCGGGTGGCGAGGGGGTCGGGGTCCCGCGGGGGTAGGGGAAGTAGGGGAATTGCCCCCTCTCCTCGTGTGGTTGTGCGCATGCGGTTGTGCGCATTATCGCGTTCCCCCGACGTTAAACTCGTAGGGTACATAAGTGGCCTCCCCTCTCTTACGGTAAGCAGTGAACGCAGAGAAGGAGAGAAGGAGAGAAAGAGAAAGAGAAAGAGAAGGAGAAGGAGAAGGAGAAGGAGAAATAGAATTTTGAGGTTATGAAATGAACGATATTTGGAATTTTTAATAAAAATTTATAAATATATTTTTAATAATATACACATAAAAATTATAATTGAATATAATAATATATATTTTTTGCTTTTTTTAAAAGTTTTTCATACATTCTATAGCATGATGAATGTATGTTTTGCAGATTGAACACCACTCTGGAAGTGGACAATTAATGTGTAGGTGACCATAATTTTTGCAATTTGTACACCAATAATGTGGCGTTAGATCTATCGCAGGTTCCATTTGCGTAGCCTCTGTTATTACGGAAATAGGTTCCGTTTGTGTACCACTATTTTTCACCTGGGACATATTTGAAAACATTTTGTTATTTTTCTATATTGTAATAACTATTTTGCAAAGCAAGTATACTTACAAAAATCACCTCCTCTTCTTCTTCCACCTCCTCCATCTCCTCTTCTTCTTCTTCTTCTTCCTCCTCCCTCTCCTCTTCTTTCTCTCTCTCCTCCTCTTCCTCCCTCTCCTCTAAATCAATGGCTGGTATAAAATAAAATAAAAAAATAAATTTTTTTTCGTTATTCTCCGTTTTGAATAAAAAACAATTGGTCAAATAGTGAGATAGTTAGAAGTTTTCAAAAATATGTGTCGTAAAATTCTTTTATGATTCTATTTATTGACATTATCTCTGGGTTTTTTTCTTTAAAAGAAATAAAAATAATTACTTACGGTTCAATTGCATATTATGATGAAGCATCTCTTCATATTCTTCAAAATAACGATTATGAGAATCGTTAATTCTTTTGATGTATTCCTGCATCGATTCTGCAGGATTTTCATCCTCCTCTACTAGATTTTTTTTCACAAAACCCCGTTCACTTTCCATTTTTTTTTTTTTTTTTTTTTAATTTTCTATTGTACAATCTGTACTGATGGTGGTTCGAAGACTGAATGAAGCCTCTGAAGAAATTTCGTCAAGAGAAACTCTTTATCGTTCAATTTATAAATATAAAGTTACATTTGATAACACTTAGGAGTCCATTCTTTCTTCATCGAGAAGGGATACACTATACCCTCTGAATAATCACCGTATTGTGATATTTTTTTTCTATTGTGTTATATTGTGATAAACCTACAGGTCCATCACAATGGAAATTCATCGCAAGTAAGAAAAAAAAAAATTACCCCTTCCAAATATTGCAATTAAATACGCTTAATATACGATAATATCGTTCATATAAAAAGTCAGTCTGTTAAACGAGAGCTGCATAGTCGTACCACGCGTGCTTGAACTATTAAGAAAAAATAAGTGTGTGATTAAACACATTAAAAAGAAACTTGTTTGTTACATAAAAAAAGGTAAGGATATTTTTTTTTTTCATTCGATTAGTACATGCATTATTTAATTGAGTTTTTAACTTTATTGAGACTAATCATTTTTTTTTTTTTTTCATAGAGATAAAAATGAATTTCAATAAAATCAATGAATTGGGAAGCGTCATTCCAAAAAATTTTGTGAAATTAAATAGCTTGACGGAAAATCAAGAGTACGATATTTCCGAAGTGGACAAAATTATGACAAAATATGGAATGAAAATCATTGTAAAGCTGTCAACAACCGATTGGGTATTCTTGCCAGGGAGAATGGCAAAATTGGCGGAAGATACGGAGCAGTTGCAGCACCTACAAAAGGCTGCAGCAGCCAATAATTTAATAATGTTATATAAAGGAGGAAAATATCACAACGTGGAATTTAAGTCTAAAGTTTGATAGGTATTTTGTATCAAAAAAATAATGAATAAATTTGTTGTTTATTATATATTTATTTAATAAAAATTGTTTTCTTATTTTTTTTAACTTACATTTCTAACAATATTCGTAAGAGGATTATATTGTACAATTTTATCGTGTATAATTAGACAATAGGCTGTAGTATTATCCGGAATGATTTCCATACACTCGATCTCGAGTTTGACGTCGACCGTGCCGGTTTTTATGGACTCGTTCTGATGCGAGCAGTCGATGACGAAGAGCGGCCCGTACGTCAAAAAGTCCGTATAGCCGAGCATGGGTCTCCCGAGTTTCTCACCAGCGTAATAGGAGGTGAAAAACTTTACATACATGTCGTAGAGGACGGAGTAGCGGGATTTCGTGAAATCAGTGTCGAGACGATCGTACGGATAGGATTCGGAATTCAGATAGAGTTTGACATCGAGGACTTTGCAATGATTAAATCTCAGCACATCCTCGTGCTGATTACTCTTCTTGTTCGTTCTGAACGCCAGAATGACGTATCGCGGCTTCTCCAATTGCGTGGACGCTTTCACGGACCACGTGTGTCGCTGCGACTTGGGCAGAAGCGGATACTCGTAAAGTTCCCAGGCGCGAAAAGCGAGTGACAGACTCTTGTCCTGCTCGACGATACTGAGAAATTGGAGTTTCGTAATTTCGTTCAGGGTCACATGGGGTATTCTCCATTGCACTCGTAGCAGCTTGATCGACGAATCGGTGATTTTCACCGATGAGTAAATGGCGTTTGTATCGTCGCGCGCGCGAATGAGAACGAGCTCGTGACGCGCGTTAACGACGACTCGCCGATAATCCTCGCAGAATCCCAGCAGCATTTTCAGGGGCATGCAAAAGTTGAAATTCTTAACAGCCGCCTCCTTTTTCAGCCGGTCTTTGCCCGTTGCGACGAACCATCCGGAATGACGTAGACTGGCGCTCTCCTCGGTGCTCAGGGAAACGAGATTCTTCAGAGTGCTGGTAATACCGACGTTTCTGCATCGGTCGATCTCGATACCGTTCAATTCATAACGGATCTCGTCGAAGAGAAAAGCCGCGGAATTGCAGTCGAGCGTAACTATATCCTCGTTGTTGGCGCTCGCGTCACGCATGCCCTCCACCAGCTGACCCTCGACGTTGAGATAACTCTCGCACGGCAGGAGTATCAAATCTTGCTGCTGTATGGGAATGCGAATCTCGTCGCTGTTCGCCAACGAGGCGTTCGCATACGGATTGTAGGCATGCATCTCCATTTTGGTGATGCGATTGTCGTAGGTCAGCGGTGCGGTGACGTTCAAGGGATCTGCCATTGTTCCACTATGTACCTTCGCCCAATCTCTTCACGGTGAATGCCAATGATTGTAAAAATTCTATATTTCTTCTCGTTAGCAAGAAGCTCCTCTTGTCGCGATTTTCACTCCGATGAACCGGTGTATTCGACTCCACGTAGGACGAACGACTAGCGAACGTTTCATCCAGTTTCACCGCTTTATAATCCTCGTTACTTTTGTAAATTAACATTTTTCTTAATGTGCAATCTTATGGTAATTTCTTCACGTCCAAAGTCTACGAGACGATCGTCCTGATCGAGGATACGTAACGTGAGACGGTCGATTACTCTGACGATGACCGGTAGATAAATGACGGTTTTCGGTGTCTCCGAGATTTTATAGCCCGGTGGTACGCTGGGAAAGAACTCGTGAATAATGTGTCGGGGTCTACCGTTGGTGTACGCACCACCCGCAATGTTGCACTCGTTGCGTAGAATATTTGTTTTCACAATGTTCACGGTTTCGTCGGATTCAGCCTGGGCGTTCGGTTCGATCACGCGATTCGACGAGAAGCCCAGTAGTGAGCCAATGTTATTCGGTTTTCCAAAGTCAATCGAATATTTACAGAATATTTCACTCTTCAGTGTATTGTTATTCGTTCGTAGAAGAATAACGCTGTCAATGTCGTCTTGAATTTCGTGTCTCGCAGAAATTTGAGCCTGCAAATACTCATTTATCGCACTCAATTCGTAACAGCCTCTGGGTATTGTCAGTACCTTATCGTTATCGTAGTAGAACTTATTATTCGTCTCGTCCACATTGGCTATCGAGTTGTACGTTTGCATGTCCACGAGACCGATCTCGTACCGATCGTCTTGCAGATTGATCGGGGGAAAGAAATCTGAATTTAATACTGATTTACGTTCCGATAATGTCACGGTGAAAGACATTTTTTTTTTTTTTTTTTTTTTTTCAAAGTATCTATTCTCGCAGGAATTTCACGCACAACTGACCGCAATTGCTTTTATCGTACGATTGATATCGATCATGATTGTAGTAGATTGTAACGTTAGGACCAAAGTAACGCACACATTCTTTCGGCGGTTTCAAATTTCCAAAGGAATCGAAATATACGACGATGTCGTTACGCTTGACGTAGGCTACCCAGTGGGTACCAGGGCCGCATTGATCGTCGAGATTCACGATCGCGCACTCGTTGCACCGTGGCCCGTCGAGCGGCAGAGATGTGCGCATAAAGACTCCACGGAAGTATGGTATGCGTCGGCAGATGCGTGCCAATTGTATGTTACTAGTAGCACCAGAATCCGGAAGGAGAGCTTCTACATTGCGATGAAATTTCCCCTCATTCATTTTCTTCCTCTTATTCGACCGTTTTTTTTGTTGTTTTTTTTTCCACCTCCACGGTTTCCCTCTCCGACGACTCGCTTGTACGGTCTCAGATAAAGACCTCGGCCTCTCTCGCGCGACGCTTCCATCGCGCGATTGTGACGTTGCATTTCCCGCAATCGTTCTCTCTCAGCTTTTGCATGGTTTACAGCCGTCGCTATACCCGATGCTCCACCTGCCAGTGCTCCGACTGCACCTAGCAGTGGGAGTATAGGTATTATACCGCCCCGTTTCCTCGGCACTCGAATTCTTCTCTTCCTCGTAGTAGTACCAATTTTTTTCTTGTTGTACTTTTTTTTAGCCGCTACTGCTTTCTTCATCGCGACAATATTATGTAATCCCAAGCCAAGTTTACGCTTAGCATTCATCGATGCCCATACGGCTGTGGCGACCGCGCGTTCACCCAAGGTTGCGTCTCTTGCGGTAATACGTTCACGCGCTCTCCTCGCTAGCACTTTATCTGTCTGATGACGCTCCGGTAGATCCTCGTTGTGTCAATATGCTAAGTCGTGATCGAGGCAGGCCTCGTCCAGCGGATTTATACCACGATCGCCGCGCTCCAATCTTTCGCGAAGTCGAGTACCGGGCCCGCAATAATTGTAACCGGGCACGTGCAGCTCAAATGGCAATTTTTTCAAGACTTTATTGAAGAACGATCCAGACATTTAGAGCAACTGCTTCTCTTGCTGACAAACGTAACAGTCTTTCATCCGTCTCAGTGGTCCGTCGTGGTGAGTGGTATTAGGTAGATTGTAGTGTTGCAAGCAATATTGATATTGCTGCACATCAGAGTCCGCGCGAATGTGCCGAGGTAATCTTTCCCACACACTCGCGATACTGTCTGGAAAGTACTCCAGCAATACGATCTTCGGTATGTGTTCGAGCTGATGATTCGTCAAGTTCTGCAGGGAATCGACGACGACTAGCATGAACGCCATCGTAATGGCAACTGACCGAATAGTTCCGTAAATCGTGAAATATAAATGAACGATACAGCTGTTCCCGAAGGTTAATAGCGAGGATGCATTTCGTGAAGCACGTGCCGACTATTCGCGTGACAAATTTGGATGCTCACGAAGCTACCACGCATATAAGAAAACGCCACGGATCGCTATTACCATCTACGATACGCTGCATAGTTTGCGGATCGTCGAATTGCGGTAAGACAAACGTGTTGCTGAGCCTCATAGAGAGTCCGCACGGTGTGAGATTCGAGAACCTGTACGTCTACTCGAAGTCGCTGCAGCAACCGAAGTATCGATATTTGGAGCAGCTTCTGCAGGACACGGACAAAATTGGTTACTTTCCATTTTCAAACAATTGCGAGGTTGTGAACGTCGCGGATGCAAAGCCGAACTCCATTTTCATATTCGACGATGTGGCCAACGACAAGCAGGACAATATAAGGGACTACTTTTGCATAGGTAGACATTCCAACATCGATTGCTTCTACCTCTGTCAGACTTATGCGAAAATACCAAAGCATCTGATACGAGATAACGCAAACTTGCTAATAATATTTAAGCAGGATGGAACTAATCTGAAGCATATTTTCAACGATCACGTCAACAGTGATATGTCGTATGAGAAATTTCTCACATTGTGTTCGACCTGTTGGAGTCGTGATTACGGTTTCTTAGTAATAGACAAGGACAGCTCTCTGAAGAACGGTCGATATCGCAAAGGTTTCAACGAGTACGCCACGATCGAGTGAACGGCCTTGCGAGTGTCAGGCCGGTAAGGTTTCACGATCACGGCATTGAGTGTTAGTTTGATAGTGGAGTGCAGGCCGTTCGGATCACCGTGTCAGGTCGGTTAAAACCCGTGTCGGTTCGGGGAAAGCTGTTGTATACACCATCGCAACAGGTCGGTTAAAAACCGTTCAATTCGAGGAAAGCTGTTGTATACAGCATCGCGATGGATGAAAAATCGCTTCTGAAGAGGAGCGCCAAGACGAGCGAGGTCATTCGCGACAAGCATCGTGCCTTGAAATCGGAGAAGGCGATAATGGAGAGCAGTTTGAACGAGACATTCAAGCCGATAGTCGATCCATTGAAGAAACTCGTTTCTCAAACGGAGGATAACACAAATAATAATAATAATTCGTTTGTCAACGATAAATTGAAGAGGGGAGCCTACTTCACATCGACACCGTATAAACGAGCAAAGAATCTTAGTAGTAGTAGTGAAACTATTACGAATCCATTGGATTTCATGACCGACGACGACGACGACGAGTCTTCTATAACCGATCAAACGTCGCCCGATTCGAAAAAAAGTTTGCTAGAAAAATTAAAAATTGATGAAAAAAATGAACCAGGCTTGTTTGAACATGTCTTTCAACATATTTGATTTCATCCGATCCCTGGCAAGTATATTAAATTACTTCTGACCGATAGGGATAACTTGATTGATCGTGCTTTTGGACCTCTTTATAAAAATGATCAACTGACGCTTGGTAGATGTAAATTTGAAATAAGTCATGAAGGAGATATCATACTCGATAAGACGTTATACACCGGTACAATAGGTACTTATGAACTAATTTTCATGAGAGAACCCAATCGAGCCATTATAAAACCCGACGATTTGGAACAATACAAGAGTATTCTCAATCAAACTAAAGCGCATAAACTGTTAAACGATAGTCTAAAACAAATAAAAGGTAATAATGGTACAAAATATACAGAAATTATGAAACCATTGCTATTGGGAAAACCTACGTTACCGCCTGATGGGTTACCATCAACATCACGCGCAAGAAAATCGTCAACGTCTGACGCGTCAACATCAGGCGTCAGTAAAGCGTCAAAATCATCAAAAAAAAAAAAGGGGTAAAGGTCTTATGCGTGTCACCGAGGGACCAATCAACTACGTACATTGGAACGATCCGAATGAATTGATCGAACGTTTGAGACTTTTGATCGCATCGGTGGCTGCCGGTAATACGAGTCATCACAACGAGATACAGTCGATAATCGAGGAGTTGCGCGACGAGGATCTTATCGTATAAAGAAAGTTGCACGTTACATTCTTACCTCAGTGTAATATCAACGTCTTTCGGTAGTACGAGGTAAAAAAAAAATTAAATGTCTGATTCCTGCTGTTGTGAAATTTACATTTGTTTAACATACATCGTAGAATGTATACTCTCGACATTACGAGCCATCAAAAAGAGGAATAACGAGCAACAACAAGAGACTGAATTTTGAAAAAAAAAATTGACAGTAGTGCATTTGAAATGTCGATAAATAAATTTGGAATTGGACTGGATGGTGAGAGTAGGAAACACTTTCACGAACCAAATTTAGAACATTTACTGCTCGAATTTAAACAATATTTGACAATAACATTGAATAAACATAATGAACAATTTGAGAAAAAGATGGACCAAATTTTGCAATCAATTTGTGAAAAAGTGGATGATAAAGTGAGTAAGGAAGATCTGATACGTGAAACACTTAGCAATACTTATAAATTATAGAAATCTGTTCATATTTGAAAAAAAAAAAAAATGAGCAAAGAAAAGATACAGTTGGTGGAGGAGCTCCATGCACCGGCGAGGATAAATTTTCCACGCAGAAGAGTCATCGTGCGTGGCTTCGACGATCTCTGGCAGGCCGATCTTGTTGATATGCGCAATTACGTCGATGCGGGTCACCAGTGCATTCTCACTGTAATCGATACCCTCTCGAAATACGCTTGGTCGGTGGCATTAAAGACCAAGAGCGGCAGAGAAGTGACGACGGCAATGACGAGAATCCTAAAGACCGGCAGATGTCCGAAAAATTTACAGACCGACAACGGCAAGGAGTTTTACAACGGTGATTTTCAGGCTTTGATGAGGAAACGCGGGATAAATCACTACTCGACCTACAGCGTGATGAAAGCGTCGATAGTCGAGCGTTGGAATCGTACGTTGAAGACGGAAATGTGGAAACGATTTACGCTGAACGGCAATTACAAGTGGCGCGCTATGCTGCAAGAGTTGGTGGATGCGTACAATGCGCGAAAGCATCGTACCACGGGAATACGTCCCGTGGATGTGAAACCCGAGCATGCAGATAAGCTACTCAAGACAGTATACAGTCACATCAAGGTCGCAGGTCGTGCCAAGTTCAAAGTCGGCGATTTCGTACGAATCAGTAAATACAAGCAGATGTTCGCCAAAGGCTACACGCCAAATTGGACGACCGAAATATTCGAGGTGGCGAAAGTGCAGAGGACCAATCCTGCTACGTATCTCCTCAAGGATTCCAGGGGCACGGAACTGTTGGGTGGATTTTACGAATACGAGCTTTCGAAAACCATCAATCCCGATGTGTATCTGGTGGAGAGAGTATTGCGCAGAAAGGGCGATAAAGTGTTCGTTAAGTGGCTGGGATTCGACAGTACGCACAATTCCTGGATAAATAAGAGCAATGTTTTATAAGAACTTTTATTAAGATGTATCGTTGAAATAAAAAAAAATAATAAAGCGACTAAATAAAAACAATAAATAAATTATAATTTTAGACTATAATGTCCCCAGGGTAGAGTCGCCGCGGTGCCTGGTGTAACGTAACGCTTGTCGTCGTACGGACTGAGGGCGACCTTTCTCTGACTGATCGAGAAAACTCGGTGCAGCTTCGATCTAATTAAATTTTGACTGCGAGACTGTACGGTGAAATTGTCCAAACAATCCTTGTAGTCGTCAAATGTTATATTTCTATCGATAACGTAACCTTTGACACCTTTGGCTTTTTTGGTAATTCTCGCACAGCCCTGCACCTTGAAAGTATACATTTTTGCCCTCAGTCCTACGAACTCGGTCATGATACGACCATTGTTCTCGTCCTTCATCAAACCAGGTATCTTATTGTTGACGCGCGGCAAGTCATACCGATTGTCGTCGGGATAATCGCTGGTGTCGAAACGCTCGAGATCGCGTTTCATGTACGAGTAAACGTCGTCGCATTCCACGCTGTATATCAGACTGTCCGTGTCGGTATACATCGCTCTACATTTACCGCCGAATGTAGGAAGCATATAGTCATAGTGAAATTCATACAAGCAAATTTTTGAAATATCTAAAATATTCATTCCCACGTAAATGGGTTTATCAAATTTCGCGGACAATTTCGACAATTGAATCGCGACCAAATTCTCGTTGAAAATCGCGAGACTGTGAAAATTCGGTTTGGAAATCAGGCTTTCCGCCCCGTATCTTCCCTCCCACTTGGTTGCGAGCCTAACGTCAACTCTATTCCTCACGTTCTCCATTGTTTTACCGAAAACCGCGTTGTTCATCAACTTGAAGAGATTCCTCTCAAGTTCGTTAGTGGACGCGGTGCGCAAACGCGTGTTCAGCTCGATGTAATCGCGTAGCCAGGTGGACTGCTGAAACTTTAAACCGCGATGTATACGCTTCAGTACGAGTCCATTACGCATACATTGTTGCAGAGCGCGATAATGTATTACGTAACGAGTCTTATCGTTTAAAGTGGCCAGCAGCTTCTCCTGGCTCGCGCCCGGCGGCTTCTCGCGCACCATGCAGAACGGTAGGTCCGCGTGTTTGTCGTGAAGCTCGCGCAGATACTCCAAATCGACCTCCAAAATATAACCCTCGGGATGATCCGTGGGTATAGCGGAGACATCGAGATTGGCAGCGTCCTCCATCCATTGGAATCCATGGGTGGGCAGCGGCTGACACATTGCCCACCCATACAGATTGTTTACGTCGTAATACATGAGATATTTCGACGGTTCCGCCGGATCGTAGTCCCGCATGTACCGATTGTTGGCCCTCTCGTAACGATGGAAGCACTGACTCAAACCACCGCGTATACCGCGCTCCACGAACAGCAACATATCCACGTCCGTGAAAAGCTCCAGCCTGATTCCCGTATGCTTCAACATCGCGTCCCAGGTGAAGCCCGGTAGCGTATAATAATGGGCTGGATCCAACTCATAATTTAGCATGCAACTATCGCGAAAACTTTCGAAAACGTCGGCCAACAATAGTACATCGGTCTTCAGGTACAGGTCACTGTACTCCCCAAGTGTGCGCATCTGGAATTTGGTCCATACCTCTACGGCATGATTGTATGCTTCCTCGCTGATATCGCTGTCGGTCAGTCTGTTGCGAAACGACTGGCGCGGTGGTAAAGCCGTCTCTTCCATTCTAGCCGCGCTATCTATATAGTCGTAAGGAAAAATACCTTTTCTCGTAAGCAAGTTAAACTGCTCGACGCTTAAGTCCGAAAATTGTGACCTCAAATTTGTCAGCTGAGATTCCGCCAAGTACGAGCTCAATTTGTCCAGACTGGAGGCCATAAATTTGAACGAATCGATAAATCTCAGCCGTATATTATAATTTCGCAGATATTTGGTGAATGAAATGTATTTTTCCTTATGTACAGGCAGCAGATATACCGATCCCTCGTACAAATTAGCGATTGTCTCGAAAATGAAATGTGAATCATAGCCGGAAAAATTGTGGAAAATCACTGAAATTACATGCGAGTCTTTGAAATTTAAATTACAATTATTGTGAGCCGGTCCTCTGTATCTGCCGGTCAGATGATCGTGATCGCGAATTCGTAGTTGATTCGGAAGAAACGGCTTTTTGCATATATGACAATTGGGGTCATTATAGTGACGCGATCGTTCGGTAAGACTAAGATCACGCATGGGTACGATAGTGTCCAGTTTCTCGCTCGCGATGCGCGCAATCACTTCGAGCTCGCGTACGAACCATTCGATGGAATCGGCACCCCGATGAGCATCGTATCTCGAGAGTGACGCATCGCGAGCACTTTTTAAATAATAGCCTACACTTATAAGTTCATGCTTCTGATAAATATCACTATTGTTCGATTGTTCAACTTTCGATAAAATGCACTCGAGATCCGCGTATACGACGAATGGCACTCGTTCCCCATTTTTGATGTTCTTGAAGGAAACCCAGCGATCCTCGGACTCTCTTGGTAACATCAATCGGAGATTATCGTTGAGCCGCGAGCAATCCTGCTCATGCGACTCCAGCCTCTCCACTGTGCGAAAGTAGTGAAGACTTCTAAAAAAATAAAAAAAAATAAAACATATGCAGTTATATTTGTATCATTATTATTACATACCGATCGCATATATAATGTGCAATTTTGTTCTTGGTGAATTGGCTTCGTACCAATCTCGATAGATTCCTTATGGACATGAAATGTCCTGCTCCCTGTTCATCGTTGACGAGAAGAAGATTGGCATGCCTCGATCTCTTCTTCTTCGTCACCTGAAGAGGTACGATTTTTGCATCGATATCATTCTCCAAGGTAAAGATGTTGACCGACACGTCATTATCCGTCTCGAATTTCGGGATCTGTTTTAGCGTAGTCGGAAAGGTTAGGCTACCGACGTCTAAAACCGTCCGAAAATGTGGATAAGAGGACGTACGATTTGGATGAGCCGTAGGTTTTGCCGGATAGAGTGCCGCCGTCACGGACCATGCGAAACATGCATTATCACTAGTTTCTAAATTTATCAGAGCTTTCCTACTTGTGATAGCGGATGGCAGATTAATTTTACAACCCGCGTGCAACGGGTTAAAACGATTAATGTTAACTATTAAATAATGAATTTTGTGCAAAGCCCATCCACTATCACGCTCTTGAAATTCACTTAATTTTTGCATAATAACGTCTAAAATGTTTTTCCTATACCAATCACTAAAATAATCAGTCTTGTACAATGTAGCATTAGTCGTGCTAATGTTTTTATCATCACTATTGTCCTTAGAGATGAATTGTCCGTTAAATACACAGTTAATCTTAACACTATTTGCACTTACAAATACCTTATCTATACGCGTACGCACTAATACTTCCGCGTCTACTAAAAAATCCTTGGCTCTATATAATTACTATTAACTACCATGCCGCTGCATATTCGACTTCGAAACGCCGAATCAAGCTCCTCCCAGGTAAGTCCTTGTACGTCATTGCTACAACCAGCCCCTGATTTAATATAATTCAATTCTCTCTGCGCTCGTAGCAACAGACACTTTATACACGCGATTTCAGCGAAATTCTTTTGACGCGTTCCAACGGGCAAAGCTCGATCCGCGTTGCTCAATCGTCGAATATGCTCGCGACAATCCAGTACCACGCATCGTACTCATTCGCACTATTAATTGTAAAAAATTTTCTTCGCAATTCAGTCGACATTTTGTGTGTGTTTCTTAAAGAAATGACTCTGTCATACGGTGAACAACAATAAATTAATAATTGCGAATGCGTCTCTCGCGAAGAGTAACGCTTATATATATCGAATAGAGAATGGAAGTAGGGGTATCTACACATCCCATTGTTTCATCCGAAATGCATACTGACATTGATATACATTGTTTTTTTTTTCAGATGTCTTTTATTCCTTTATATATTGATCATATACAGATTTCATATAGTAGACATTTTGCAGTGAACATATACCATAATGAGTCATACATTTAGGTAACGGTGGTTCGAAATTTTTACTCCATCCAAGACTAAATTTACCCCACTCACACTCCTTCGCATTGTATATATTTTCTAAGTTGCAAATTTTTCTCAACCAATCATATTTCTCCCGTCCTTTCACGAAAATCCAATCTTCATCGTATGACGTTACATACTTTCTTATTACATCTTTATGCTTGTAATAAGGTGAATGACCGTCGGTCCAATTGAATCCATGTCGATTAAAATAAAGCCAACTTTAAAAAGAAAAAAATCATATACAACATTACATGTAAAAAAATAAAATAATACTTACTCATTCTGTTCTCTCTCGAGATCGCTCAACCAAGCTTCTTGAAATGGTGGTGAAAATACATTGTGATACACTTCATTATCACGCAACACCGCAAATTCTTTAACTATAAAACTTTTGTCGGTCAATACAAAACCTTGAAAATCAACGAATGTCGGTGTCATTATCGTCGTCGTCGTCGTCGTCGTCGTCGTCAATGGCTCGATGCAAGAATGAACGATCTTTTTTTTGTCGCATTTAAGAAAATTTTTTTCCCCCTCCAACAGGGGAACAAATAACGTATTAAAATTTAATGTTTTTAAAAGGAGGGGATAATTTCTAAGAAAATTTTTTCCCCATTGTTACCTATAGTTTCTTCACAGTATAATACAATAGGAAAAAAAATATATTCTAGAGATTAAGAAAGAAAGGACTTCTTATCAAATGTAACTTTATATTTTAAAGAAACGATAAAATCTTTCTCTCTACGGAGATATTTCTTCGAATGTTTCATTTCAGTTTTTTTCTTCATCGAGAATAGCACGAGCGCAACAATGTATAGAATAACTCACATAATGGATATAGAAGGTTTCTTAGTTTATAAAAAAGAACTTAAATATAAAGATATAGCTATAATTGATTTAAAAAGTAACCAAATTTCTTACGCATCGTTTCGTTTGCGTGACAGTATGAAAAATCTTAGTGAGAAAGACAAAAAAACTGTGTGGTATTTGCTCAATATGGTTCATGGTATAAAATATAGTGATAAGGGATTCGAGAAATACGAGCAGGAGGATGTGGAAGATTTTATTAGAGGTTGCCTAACGTGCGAAAATCCTGTAGTAGCCTACAAGGGAGGGAACATTGAAAAAAATCTATTGAATAGGATGAATGTGGATAATATTAATTTAGAAGTGTATGGTTGTCCTAAGTTTAAGGATTTAATTAAATTATATGATTTTGAAAAAACTCCGTGCAATTTACACGTTCGAGAGAAGAACTTGGACAATGAACGTATCCACTGTCCATACGAGGAGGTGTCAGTTTTTGCCAAGTGGATAAAAGCAAATATGTGATTCTTTGAAAACTATTTAGAGAAATAAAGAGGAGAACACAAGTCCTCAATTCTTCATTCAATCTTATACCGTTGTCGGTGCTGCACACAGGAAAAAAAAAATGAGCTGCGAAAAGTGTAAATTAATCATGATTCAAGAGGATATTGTTCCTCTTTCACCCACTCTTCCCAGAGAATTGACAGAGGAATACGTCAATCGAATTAACGATTTTTTCAATCGTTACTTCGAAGAGTATGAACGGAAACTGCATCTTTATTTGCATAAAAACTGTAAGTATTTATTTGTTACATTTTTTTCATAATTATTGTTTGTTTCTTTGTTTTTTTTAAAAATAAAGTGAAGAAAGACGAAGAGAAACAGGCTGAGGAAAATGATATTGAGTTAAAGGAGACGAAGAAGGAAGAGGAGGAGGAAAAAGATATTGAGTCAAAGCAGACGAAGAAGGAAGAGGAGAAAAAAGTAGAGGAGGAAGAATGTAAGTATTTATTTTATCTTTTTTTTACCTTTTGATAATTATTATTACCTGTTTGTATTTTTAAAATAAAGTGAAGAAAGACGAAGAGAAAGAGACTAGGGAAGATATTGAGTCAAAGGATATGAAGAAGGAAGAAGAAGAGGAGAAAAAAATGGAGGAGTAGGAGGAGAAAGATATTGAGTCAAAGCAAACGAAGAAGGAAGAGGAGAAAAAAGTAGTGGAGAAGGAGGAGGAAAAAGATATTGCTTCAAAGCAGACTAAGAGAGAAGAAGAGGAACTACCACATTTCTTTTTCTTTTACTATTAAATTATTTTATCTAACAAATTGAAAAAATATCATTGTAAATTAACCTCTACTATTTCTTTTATCAAATAAATTGAAAAATATTATTGTAAATATACCTTTTACTAATTCATCTGGAGTTAACGGAAAGAAACCTAATACGTATTGAGAAATGGATATAAACTTCTCTCCGCATTGATAATGAGATGTAAACTTCATCCGAAGTGGAGAGAGAAAGCTAATATGTATTGATAAAGATATGTAAACTTCATCTGGAATACGTAGAGGAGAGCACTCTTCACTTCAGTCTTCAGTGAGACATCATGAGCTCCACACGACCAATTAGCTTACCTGACAAGAAACTAACATTAAAAGATTTAGAAAAAAAATATTGCAAACCAGTGGCAATAGTAAGGCCATTTCGGCATAATGAAGAACAGCAGCAGCAGTCAGTTCTAAGAGGGTATCGCTTGATACTTGAACAGCAGCAGCAGCAGCAGCCACTGCGGCAACCACATTCGCTGCCCGTAGCCCTGCAGATGCCGCCCGCAGCGGTGCAACCTGCAGCGGACCAACCTGCAGCGGACCAACCTGCAGCGGAGCAACCTGCAGGGGAGCAACCTGCAGTCTCGCGTAGGAGGCAATTGTTATTACGGTTACGTAATATGCATCCTATGTGAGCTTGTGGGTTGTATTACAGACAGTCACCACCACCAAATCGGTAAGAGTTAATAAATGTCAAAGACTAATAAAAAATAAAAAAAAAAAAATGGCTTAATAGCGAAGGAATCTCGCATTCACTTTTTCTCTCGCATCGATTTATTAAATCGTAGTACTACTTTTGTTCGACATAGAGTGCTTTTAATGTAGTATAGAAGCTACTTAAATAATTTTTTTTTTTTTAATTATAGATGCTGTTGCTGTTGCTGTTGCTGTTTTTATTGGAATTCTACAGGACGTACAATTCCTGGTTTATTTATATATTTTTATAAGTAAATTTGTATTTCAATAAAGAGGGTTTTTTATGCCGAAAGGCTTTTTCCCTTACATTGGTGTTTCTTCAATTACCTCTCCACCAATCCACTGTACCCTGTAATATAAGTATTGCAAATAAAAAAGAAAAAAAAAATGTAAATCATAACATAAAACCCTTGAAGATTTCCATTCAACCGACATCGGACGATGCTTCGACTGAAATATTCCAGGGGGATCTACAGCTTGAAAACTGCTCTAAATGTTGTCGTGTTTTTCACATACGTCCCAACCACTTTTCTGAAGTTAAGGTCACGTAGGCTCCGCTCTTATTACAGAGCGGATGGTAAGTATCTGCGACGATAGATATACAAATGAATATGACGATCGTCAAAGATACTGTTACATAAATAAGGGGGAGCGATCACTGCATCGCTCTCTACGAATGTTCTTTCTCTCTTTCTGTTTCCAGTACGAGTCCATTACGCATACATTGTTGCAGAGCGCGATAATGTATTAAGTAACGCGTCTTATCGTTTAAAGTAACCAACTGCTTCTCTTGGCTCGCGCATGGCGGTTTCTCTCCTTCTCTCTCTCTCTAAGGCGTTCACTGCTTAACGTAAGAGGGGGGAGGCCACTTGTGTACCCATGTGACGTCTCCCCTCTTACATGAAATTCCTGTAGTGGATCTGCGGATGGGTGCGTTCATTCTAGTTTGTGCATTTGAACCGAAAACTATCAAGGATTCTTACTATTATTTTTAAAAAAACAACAAAATGTACGAAGATATTTACGCACATATGTACGATTTTATTTGGTATCTTAAACGGATAAATCCGGATAAGAAACTTTTGGAGCAAATTAGAGACCGTAAGTTACAACAAATTAAATAATATTTTTTTTTTTTTTTTTTTTGGTTATAAAAAAATAATATATATATATTTATTTTTGAATTATCCGCTTACAGTTTTAAGGGATAAAATTATTGAGAAGGAGCACAAAAAATATATACGTGAGGGAATTAAATTCAGGAATGCTCAATGGGAAGAAGAGGTGACACGAAATTTAAATTTCCAGGAGGATTTCGATTTCTACGGAATTCGTTGGATGCAGGAAGGAGTTTGGGGGTCACCCAACCTCCAACACGAAGACCCTGATGATGAGGAAGGGTGGCCCCCAATTAGGAGCGATAAAAATATTATTAATTTTTTTAATATTTAATTATTATAATTTTTATGTGTATATTATTAAAAATATATTTATAAATTTTTATTAAAAATTCCAAATATCGTTCATTTCATAACCGCAAAATTCTATTTCTCCTTCTCTCCTTCTCTCCTTCTCTGCGTTCACTGCTTACCGTAAGAGGGGGGAGGCCACTTGTGTACCCTACGAGTTTAACGTCGGGGGAACGCGATAATGCGCACAACTGCATGCGCACAACCACACGAGGAGAGGGGGCAATTCCCCTACTTCCCCTACCCCCGCGGGACCCCGACCCCCTCGCCACCCGATCCCAGAATCCTTACAGCTACTCTACTTATTTTGTTATCGCTGCGGCAAGGAGGGAGTAGTAAGTGCCCGATGTTCTTGCGGGACGGGAAACGAGCGGGTGGGCCATTGACCATGCCAATGGCCGAAGGAAAGGGGGTTAGTCAGATTTCGTCTTTCCCAACCGATTCATTGTATGTTTTAGAAAAAAACGGCCCACTATTATATCTCGCCACACTGGTGGGAGAGGTACCCATGCCGATCCTAGTCGATAGTGGAGCGTCGAATACCTTCCTTCGTAAGACGGGGGCGGAAATGTTGTCCAACCTGAATCTGTCTATTCAGCCTGAACCCAAGAGTGTAGTAACAATGGCTGACGAAAAGAAGATAGAACTTGAGGGCGAAATAATACTCCCAATGACTTTGGGCCTGATCAGTCGGGACGTGCGGGCGAAATTCTTCCCGTCGTTAGCGGTTCCCTGTATATTAGGGTTGGATGCTCTACGCACCTTCGGGATAGTTGTTGATTTCGCGAGATTCCGTTGGTGGTTTAATTCCCATCCGGAACAGATCTTCCCCTTTGAGGACGATAACGGAGAGACCCCCGAGTCCCCATTGGAAGATTCGTGGGAGGATCAAGTACAGGCTATCCTCTCCACCGCGGAAAGTAGCGGGATTCCCCATGACTGGGAGATAGAAGTAGAATTCGCAAGCGATCCCCGCCTTCCGGGTGAGACGGTTTTCCCCGAGGAAGTAACGGGCGGAATAAGAGTCCCCGGGATCAGGGGAAAATATTCCGAGGTCTGTTTGGGATTGAGTGAGTTGCGCCAGACTGAAGGGGAAATACTAGAAACCTTTCTAGAAACGGAACGCCCAAGATTGTTAGCAGCGCCCGGTCTGACGAGTCTCGCAACACATAGGATAAACGTCGGTGACGCACCCGCGATTAAACACAGATATTATCCGGTGTCCCCCCCCAGTACAGCAGGCTATTTACAGGGAAGTGGATAAATTACTAGCAGAAGTGATTATTGAACCTTCCCATAGTGAATGGTCTTCCCCAATAGTTATGGTTAGAAAGTCAGATAAGACTTACCGCTTCTGCTTGAATTTTCGAAAAGTCAATGCGGTCTCGAAAAAAGATGCATACCCGCTACCCTACATGCAGAGCATCTTAGAAAAGTTACGCATAGCTAGATACATTTCGGCGATCGATCTCAGCCAAGCATACTTCCAAATACCGATGGAAGAAAGTAGTCGGGAAATTACCGCTTTTACTGTTCCCGGGCGCGGTTTGTTTCATTTCTTTCGCATGCCGTTCGGTCTAACAGGCGCGCCGGCCACGTTCCAACGCTTGTTGGATAAATTAATTGGCCTCGAAATGGAACCACACGCGTTTGCCTACTTAGATGACATCATAGTAGTGACGGAGACCTTCTCAAAACACCTTAGATGGCTGAAGATAGTTTTTGATCAGGTCGCGGGAGCGGGGTTACGTATTAATCCTGACAAGAGTGAGTTCTGTAAGTCGCAAGTGAGATATCTGGGTTTTCTAGTGGACAAAGAGGGCCTTCGGATGGATCCCGAGAAAATCGCCCCGATTTTGGAATATCCTTCGCCCCGTAACGTAAAACAGGTTTGACGGTTTATGGGAATGGCGTCATGGTATAGACGATTCATACCTAATTTTGCTACCAAAGCCGAGCCCATTAATCGATTGTTGAAGAAAAGTCAGGCGTGGACTTGGGGAGAGGAACAAGAGGAGGCATTTAGAGATCTATGCCACCATTTGACGACAGCTCCTACAATGACCTGTCCAAATTTTAACTATCCGTTCACACTACAAACGAATACCAGTACGATTGGCCTCGGCTCAATGCTTACGCAGTCGGTCGGGGAAAAAGAACAGGTGATCGCCTACGCGAGTAGATCCCTGAATGACGCCGAGAAAAATTACACCACCACAGAACTAGAATGCTTAGCGGTCATATGGCCGATTAAAAAGTTTCGCGCTTATTTGGAGGGTGCAAAATTTACGGTCATTACGGATCATAGTAGTCTACGGTGGTTACACAATGTTAAGAACCCCACGGGCCGCTTAGCACGCTGGGCGCTGGAGTTGCTGGAATACGAGTTCGAAATTATCCACCGAAAGGGTGCGCTTCACCATGTACCTGACGCCTTGTCCCGCATGTATGAGGAAGGTGTAGAACCGCCGGCGTTAAGGGTCCCCCAAGAACCAGGGGAGATATATTCTTTAATGGCCACGGAGACATTGGATTTGAGTTCAGAGACCGACTTCAAGGATCCCAGCGATGACTGGTACACGCGAAAATGCGCCGCTGTGTTGAAGGATCCACGGAAGTTTAAGGATTGGCAGATGCGGCGAGGTCGTCTCTTCGTCCATCGTCCCTCGGGTGATTGCGAACCAGACTTGCAAGACCTAGATGCCTGGAAGTTGGTTGTTCCTTTGAGTTGGCAGGCGGGTGTCTTGAGGGAATGCCATGATGAACCACAGGCAGGACATTTAGGTATCAATAAGACGTACCGTCGAGTGGGGTTACGTTATTTCTGGCCTCGCATGTATCGGGATATACATAACTACGTTACTAGAAGCGATATCTGTCAGCGAACGAAGGTCGAAGCCAAGGCTCCAACCGGGTTGATGGGTCAAAGGGTGGTCGAAAAGCCATGGAATTATGTAGCCGCCGATGTTCTGGGACCGTTCCCACCCAGTCGACAAGGTTTCGCG
Organism: Prorops nasuta; assembly: GCF_024137725.1. Lineage (NCBI taxonomy): Eukaryota > Metazoa > Arthropoda > Insecta > Hymenoptera > Bethylidae > Prorops > Prorops nasuta. The sequence goes on along the minus strand of NW_027116821.1, from coordinate 383,429 downwards.
TACGTGTTAGTATTCCAGGATTATTTTACGAAGTGGGTGGAGTTATGTGCTCTCCGCCGAGCCACAGGACCCAAAATCGGCGAGTCTTTCGTGACCTCGTATTATCCCGTTGGGGAACCCCTAAAGTATTATTAACCGATAACGGCACACAATTTGTCAACCGCGTTATTGGGGAATTATATAAGGATTTCCGGATACATCATGCGACCACGCCCCCTTATCATCCGCAAGCGAATCCCGTAGTGCGAGTCAACCGCGTCGTGAAAACCATGATCGTCGCCTTTCTGAACGAAACCATCGGGATTGGGATATTCATCTGATAGACTTCCGGTTTGCGTTCAACACTGCAAAACACTCGACTCTGGGTTTTAGTCCAGCCTTTCTCAATCTCGGGAGAGAGTTGTCCCCGATCGAATGTTTACAAATGCAGCAGGGTGTAGCAATCCCCTCAGAGGATGAGGAGTTGTGGAGTGAGCGTATGACGAGGTTGCGTGCGGTGCAGGAATGGGTTATTCAAAGGTTGGATCAGGCCTACGCGGAACAGTCTAAAAATTATAATCAGGGGCGTAGAGAGATGAGTTTTCAGGTCGGAGATCTCGTTTTATCCAGGGCACACTATCTGTCATCCGGACTCAAAAATTTCTCAGCAAAACTTACACCAAAATACCAGGGACCCTATCGGGTGCATCGAGTCATTTCCCCGGTTGTATATGAATTGGAGGATATCACTTCGAGAAAATGTTTTAAAACCCACCTGTCCTACCTTAAAGCCTACTTTCCAGCGCACCTATATCCCCGAACGAGGAGACACGGGTGAGCCCCTAGGTTCCCGGTGTTTATCGTCTTTCCCCGGACCGTCGGGACAGCCCCGTCAATCGGGAGATCCAGGGTTTCCCGCATAGAGGACGTCGGGACGACTTCCCCGGATCGGGTGATCCCAGATACCATCCCCGAAACAACTCGGGACAGCGTCCCCGGACCGGGAGAGGAAGCGACCACTGACATACCCGAGGAGGAGTAGTCGAGGTCCAAGTTAAAAACCTCTCACCATGTTTCAAGGGGACAAGTTCGGCATACCCCCAGACGACACCCTCGACGTTCCCCTAAGGCGCCCGAATACGAAACCGAAGGCCACCCCGGGCCAAGAGGACGACGAGTTCGAGCTGATCGACATCGCAGAGGACGATAGCGAAGTTGAAACCATCCACACCAAACCGGCGGGATCCAGCGACGAAGAAGTCGATTTCGAGGGGGAGCCACCTGATCCTGATGGGACAGACACCAGCCGACCCCTATGGCCGTTTCTTAACAAGATCGACAATTGGTGCAAACGTTACCCGAGCTTGAGAGAACGGGTAGCTGATAGCCCAAATAGACTCTTAAAGGAAACCACCGACCCGGTTAAGGACTTTTCTCCCTCTACGTCCATCCAGGTTGGCCAAAGAGATCAGGCCACCCTAACGGACTTGATAAAGATAGTCGGTCCCGAACCGGGACCAAACGAAAAAGAGACGCAGACCGAAATAGCGTCCATGGAAGTCTCTAAACCCTCCTATAAGGAGATAGGAGTACAAGCCGACCCGCCACGGGAGCTGGCTCAGCTCTCACAGAGTAGGGGGGCCATCCCCAAGACGAGAGAAGCCAGGGGACCGATAGTGGAACCGGGACCGCCCGGAAGCAACGACGAGCAACATAAGGACTCCGCGAGCGAACCAGGACCTGGGGATCCGGACTCAAGCCATCCAGATTCGCCCATCCTGGTAACAGTGACAAAGAAAAGCCTCCCGACCGGTGCCCATTGTTACAAGAGTGCCCGACAGTATACCCAGAGGGAGTAGAATAGGGGCCAAGTAATTGAACGCAGAATCCACTATTACCAGGTGGAAGGTGAAGATGGAGCTCCGCCGATTCGATGAGTGACCCGGGGAAGACCTAGATGCTTCCTGTGTCTGGCGAGGGGTCACACTTTTCAAGATTATCCAGCAGCCGCACAATATCGTTAAAACTATGTAATAAACCATCCCCGCATCGGGCGAAACCCTCTGTATTAGCAATAAGTGTCCCCACCAAATGGGTGTTTAGTCCTTAAGTTTTTTTTTGTGGTCATATAAATAAACAAGTATCCCAACGACGTGGGAAGTCTTTCTTGTCAATTTTTCCCCACTCTGGGTAGTTTTAGGTTAAGGATTTCTCCGATATCGAATGCTAGCCGCTAAGACTCCCCGACCCGGGTAGAACCATTGTAGAAGAGTGACAAGAACCTCCCCTCGCAAGGGAAGCTCGGTTCTGGAGGCCTCCTAGGGTGAGAAAGGAGTCCCCTGCGGAGGGAGAAATTATGTCCACCTTAATTATGATCTGGGTTACTAGCGAATCTTCGCGTGGACTATTAACAAGATCCAGGGTGTTGTGTGGTAGCCCTGGGTGAAGGAGGTGGGAGTTGTGACGTGGGTTTTTGGTTTCCCCGTCCCAAAACCAAAGCGGCCGTCAGGCCAAAAAGCCCGGCTAATAGTTTGGGGAATATTGTATAATAGTAAGAGAGGGGCCAATCCACCGACCAATGTCCTCGCTATTTAACACCGAAATCATTCATAGCTAGACAGGAATAGTAGAGTCATTTAGTCTGGATTGTGTCGAGTCTTAGGCAAAATAATGTAAAAATGGGTAATTGTGAGTGAATGGAACGGAAAGGATTGTGTGTTATTCGCGAGATTCGGAGCGTGGATCGGGGAAAACGGGGGAGAGTTGTTGCCGTATTCGAGTCCAGGAGAATGAGTGGGGCAGCTTGAGCCGAACACTTCACGAAAAGCCAAGGAGAAGGAATAAGAGTGTACCCGTTGCAACCCGAAAGCTCTCGTGATGATACGCGAAAGAACATATAAACAATAGTTCGCACAGGCCGAAAAACATTGGGCCGCTGGCAGCAAGAAGAACAGGCGAATCAACTACCGCCGAGGGCTCGCGACAAGGTTAAGGAGCCAATAATTGACGTCAATACTAACAGTATGTCAACAAACGCCAGAGGAGAAATCATAGAGAGAAGTAGGGAAGGAACGGGGAAGATGAGGCGGAGTGGAAGCTAGAGAGCGGATTAGGCTCTCTCTTCTATCCGGACAACCAGAGAGTGAGGATTCTACTCGGGGGTCGGAGACCAGTTCAGCTGGTGGGATTTGAAGATGAAGCAGAAGGAAGCGAAGGAGCAGACTAAGGAAGGAACGTAGGATGTGTGGAGTCTGGAGCAAGGGACGGAGTCCGGTGAGGAGTAAACCATCCTACGGAGGGGCTGCCCCGACATTGAACTATCCAGGTTAGAGGTCTTGCGCTTTTCTTCCTTTTCGAAGGTCCTTCGCGGGGCGAGCGTAGTCGGGAGGACTGACCCAGGAGGGGGGAGATATTCGGAGTGGGGCCAGGAGGAAGGATCCCCAGTTCCGGCCGACTATGTCCCCAGGAGTTGGCTCTCCGGTGAGGGAAAATCTCTCCCGGAGTTCCTCCTGGGTGTAAGGAGAGGTCTGGATGGGTGATGGTGAGAGGGTGGAGAAGTCCCCTCTTCCCCGAGTCCTGAGTTCCCTCCGGGCATCACTCCCCAGGTGTCCAGTGGCCGAATCGTAGAATGTAGGGAGATTTGCCATGTCTGGTTGGGAGGGGATAGGTCCCCTTTTTCTTGTATAACGTGAGAGACCGTCGGGTGGTCAATAAATTTGTACGCGGGCTGGGTCCGTGACCCTTAATCGTTGGTGGTGATATCCGATCGGTGCGGGGGTAGGAGGTTGGATGTCCCGGCACTGCCGCCATTTGGAGTGGCCTGGGCGTCGGCTGTCCTAGTCGCGGTCAACCGGCCGAGTATCCCATCCCGAGGGGGTCTCTCTGAATAGCGTTGTCCGAGAGTGTGTGCCTAGGGCCTCACCCAGAGGATCAGGGACCATAGCCCGTCGATATGGTCTCCTACGGGATTTGACCCACTAAGATTTGGGCCTGTTTGTTCCCCGTCATCGGAGATTCTCGCCTGGCGAAGATACTCGGGTGAGAATGCCCGAAAGTGGTTCCCCGTCTTCCCGACCCGCGTGCCGTCAGAAGAATGTAGGTCTGTGTGAATGAGCTAATGTTGAGAGACTTGTGTAAGTTAGTACACGAAAGGGGAGTAAGCGAATAAAGAGCATAATTTCTCCCCCGAAATTGGGTTGCATTGATCTTTTACTTGCCAAATATAATTATTTCCTTCCTGGCCTTGCCCCTCTACCAATTTCTAATACTAAGCTAGCTGGAAATGGAGGAACGGTATGGGGAATTTCTAAGGCGACGATTCTAACAGCGAATCTGGCGCCCAACATTATGTTTCAACTTCTAAATATTCTCATTCCATGCACCGGGAATTAATATCGCCTAGGGAATATACCCATATCTGTTTTTATGTGCGACTAGTCCGCTCTCTGAAAGGGGAAGGAAGATAGCTCGTCATAATATGTACTGCACTGTTGAAGGTTTGAGGACTGAATGCTGCTCCACCGAGGATATCCCGTCGAGAGAAAGTCTTTATCGGTTTTTAAAATATAAAGTTACATGTGATAAGGAGTTCATTCTTTCTTAATCAAAATAAGAAGAACCATACCCTCCGAATAATCTCCGTATAGAGATATTTTTTTTCCTATTGTCTTTTACCTATAGGTTACAATCACAATGGAAATTCATCGTAAGTAAGAAAATCTTAGAAAATTAATCTTTCCAAGAAATACGATAATATCGTTTTTTTTTTCTATTGAGTTATACTGTGAAAAACCTATAGGTCAATCACAATGGAAATTCATCGCAAGTAAAAAAAAAAAAATTACCCCTTCCAAACATTGAAATCAAATACGCTTAATATACGATAATATCGTTCATATAAAAAGTCAGCCTGTTAAACGAGAGCTGCATAGCAGTACCACGGGTGCTTGACGTATTAAAAAATAATAAGTGTGTGTTTAAACGCATTAAAAAGTCACTTGTTTGTTACATAAAAAAAAAAAAGGTATGGATATTTTTTTTTTTTCATTCGATTAGTACATGCATTATATAATTGAGTTTTTCACTTTAATGAGACTAATCATTTTTTTTCATAGAGATAAAAATGAATTTCAATAAAATCAATGCATTGGGAAGCGTCATTCCAAAAAATTTTGTGAAATTAAATAGCTTGACGGAAATTCAAGAGTACGATATTTCCGAAGTGGACAAAATTATGACAAAATATGGAATTAAAATCATTGTAAAGCTGTCAACTGCCGATTGGATATTCTTGCCTGGGAGAATGGCAAAATTGGCGGAGGATACGGAACAGTTGCAGCAGCTACAAAAGGCTGTAACAGCCAATAATTTAATAATGCTATACAAAGGAGGAAAATATCACAACGTGGAATTTAAGTCTAAAGTTTGATAGGTATTTTGTATAAAAAAAAAATAATGAATAAATTTGTTGTTTATCATATATTTATTTAATAAAAATTGTTTTCTTATTTTTTAACTTACATTTCTAACAATATTCGTAAGAGGATTATATTGTACAATTTTATCGTGTATGATTAAACAATAGGCTGTAGTATTATCCGGAATGATTTCCATACACTCGATCTCGAGTTTGACGTCGACCGTGCCGGTTTTTATGGACTCGTTCTGATGCGAGCAGTCGATGACGAAGAGCGGCCCGTACGTCAAAAAATCCGTATAGTCGAGCATGGGTCTCGCGAGTTTCTCACCAGCGTAATAGGAGGTGAAAAACTTTACATACATGTCGTAGAGGACGGAATAGCGGGATTTCGTGAAATCAGTGTCGAGACGATCGTACGGATAAGATTCGGAATTCAGATAGAGTTTGACATCGAGTACTTTGCAATGACTGAATATTAGCACATCCTCGTGCTGATTACTCTTTTGTTCGTTCTGAACGCCAGAATGACGTATCACGACTTCTCCAATTGCGTGGACGCTTTCACGGACCACGTGTGTCGCTGCGACTTGGGCAGTAGCGGATACTCGTAAAGTTCCCATGCGCGAAAAGCGAGTGACAGCTGCTCAACGATACTCAGAAATTGGAGTTTCGTTATTTCGTTCAGGGTCACATGGGGTATTCTCCATTGCACTCGAAGCAGCTTGATCGACGAATTGGTGATTTTGAGCGATGAGTAAATGGCATTTTGTATCGACGCGCGCGCGAATGAGAACGAGCTCGTCACGCGCGTTAATGACGACTTGCCGATAATCCTCGCAGAATCCCAGCAGCATTTTCAGGGGCACGCAAAAGCTGAAATTCTAACAGCCTCCTTGAGCCGGTCTGCAGCCGTTGCGACGAACCATCCGGAATGAAGTAGACTGGCGCTCTCCTCGGTGCTCAGGGAAACGGGATTCTTCAGAGTGCTGGTAATACCGACGTTTCTGCATCGGTCGATCTCGAAACCGTTCAATTCATAACAAATCTCGTCGAAGAGAAAGGCCGCGGAATTGCAGTCGAGCGTAACTATATCCTCGTTGCTGGCGCTCACGTCACGCGTGCCCTCCACCAGCTGTCCCTCGACGTAGAGATAACTCTCGCACGGCAGGAGTATCAAATCTTGCTGGTGTATGGGAATGCGAATTTCGTCTTTGTTCGCCAACGAGGCGTTCGCATACGGATTGTAGGCATGCATCTCCATTTTGGTGATGTGATTGTCGTAGGTCAGCGGTGCGGTGACGTTCAAGGGCTCTGCCATTATTCCACTATGTAATTTCGCCCAATCTCTTCACGGTGAATCCCAATGATTGTAAAAATTCTATATTTCTTCTTGTTAGAAAGAATCTCCTCTTGTCGCGATTCCTGCTTTCACTCTGATGATAAACCGGTGTATTCGACTCCACGCAGGACGAACGACTAGCGGACGTTTCATCCAGTTTCACCGCTTTATAATCCTCGTTACTTTTGTAAATTAACATTTTTCTTAATGTGCAATCTTATGGTAATTTCTTCACGTCCAAAATCTACGAGACGATCGTCCTGATCGAGGATACGTAACGTGAGACGGTCGATTACTCTGACGATGACCGGTAAATAAATGACGGTTTTCACTACCTCCGAGATTTTATAGCCCGGTGGTACGCTGGGAAAGAACTCGTGAATAATGTGTCGTGGTCTACCGTTGGTGTACGCACCACCCACAATGTTGCACTCGATGCGTAGAATATTTGTTTTCACAATGTTCACGGTTTCGTCGGATTCAGCCTGGCCGTTCGGTTCGATCACGCGATTCGAAGAGAAGCCCAGTAGTGAGCCAATGTTATTCGGTTTTCCAAAGTCAATCGAATATTTACACAATATTTCACTCTTCAGTGTATAATTGTTCGCTCGAAGAAGAATAACGCTGTTAATGTCGTCTTTAATTTCGTGTCTCGTAGAAATTTGAGATTGCAAATACTCATTTATTGCACTCAATTCGTAACTGCCTCTAGGTATCATCAGTACCTTATCGTTATCGTAGTAAAACTTATTATTCGTTTCGTCCACATTGGCTATCCAGTTGTACGTTTGCATGTCCACGAGACCGATCTCGTAGCGATCGTCTTGTTGATTTATCGGGGGAAAGAAATCTGAATTTAATAATGATTTACGATCCATTAATGTCACGGTGAAAGACATTTTGTTTTCAAAATATCTGTTCTCGCAGGAATTTCACGCACAACTGACCGCAATTGCTTTTATCGTACGATTGATATCGATCATGATTGTAGTAGATTGTAACGTTACGACCAAAGTAACGCATACATTCTTTCGGCGGTTTCAAATTTCTAAGGGAATCGAAATATACGACGATGTCGTTACGCTTGACGTAGGCTACCCAGTGGGTACCAGGGCCGCTTTGATCGTCGAGATTCACGATCGCGCACTCGTTGCACCGCGGCCTGTCGAGCGGCAGAGATGTGCGCATAAAGACTCCACGGAAATGTGGTATGCGTCGGCAGATGTGTGCCAATTGTACGTTACTAGTAGCACCAGAATCAGGAAGAGCTTCTACATTGCGACGAAATTTCCCCTCATTCATTTTCTTCCCGCTCCTCTTCTCCGACCGTTTTTTTTTGTTTTTTTTTTATACCTCTCGATTTTCCTCTCCAGCGATTGGCTTGTACGGTTTCAGATAAAGACCTCGGTCTCTCTCGCGCTTCGCTGTCGCTTCCATCGCGCGATTGTGACGTTGCATTTCCTGCAATCGTTCTCGCTAAGCTTTTGCACGGTTTACAGCCGTCGCTATACCTGATGCTCCACCTGCCAGTGCTCCGACTGCACCTAGCAGTGGGAGTATAGGTATTATATACCGCCCCGTTTCCTCGGCACTCGAATTCTCCTCTTCCTCGTAGTACCAATTTTTTTCTTGTTGTTCTTTATTTTAGCCGCTACTGCTTTCTTCATCTCGACAATATTATTATTATTATGTATTCCCAAGCCAAGTTTACGCTTAGCATTCATCGATGCCAATACGGCTGTGGCGACCGCGCGTTCACCCAAGGTCGCGTCTCTTGCGCTAATACGTTCACGCGCTCTCCTCGCTAGCACTTTATCGGCCTGACGACGCTCCGGTAGATCCTCGTTGTGCCAAAATGCTAAGTCGTGATCGAGGCAGGCCTCGTCCAGCGGATTTATACCACGATCACCGCGCACCAATCTTTCGCGTAGTCGAGTGCCGGGCCCGCAATAATTGTAACCGGGCACGTGCAGCTCAAATGGCAATTTTTTTAAGACTTTATTGAAGAACGATCCAGACATTTAGAGCAACTGCTTCTCTTGCTGACAAACGTAACAGTCTTTCATCCGTCTCGGTGGTCCGTCGTGGTGAGTAGTATTAGGTAGATTGTAGTGTTGCAAGCAATATTGATATTGCTGCACATCCGAGTCCGCGCGAATGTGCCGAGGTAATCTTTCCTACACACTCGCGATACTATCTGGAAAGTACTCGAGTAATACGATCTTCGGTATGTGTTCGAGCTGATGATTCGTCAAGTTCTGCAGGGAATCGGCGACAACTAGCATGAACGCCTTCATAATGGCAACTGACCGAATAGTTCCGTAATTCGTGAAATATAAATGAACGATACAGCTATGTCAGAAAGTTAATAGCGAGGATGCATTTCGTGAAGCACGTGCCGACTATTCGCGTGACAAATTTGGATGCTCACAGTGCTACCATGCAAATAAACAAACGTCACGGATCGCTATTACCATCTACGATACGCTGCATAGTTTGCGGTCCGTCGAATTGCGGTAAGACAAACGTGCTGCTGAGCCTCATAGAGAGTCCGCACGGTGTGAGATTCGAAAACCTGTACGTCTACTTGAAGTCACTGCAGCAACCGAAGTATCGATATCTGGAACAGCTTCTGCAGGACACGGAGGAAATTGGTTACTTTCAAATTTCAAACAATTGCGAGGTTGTGAACGTCGCGGATGCAAAGCCGAATTCCATTTTCATATTCGACGATGTGGCCAACGACAAGCTGGACAATATAAGGGACTACTTTTGCATGGGTAGACATTCCAACATCGATTGCTTCTACCTCTGTCAGACTTATGCGAAAATACCAAAGCATCTGATACGAGATAACGCAAACTTGCTAATAATATTTAAGCAGGATGGAACTAATCTGAAGCATATTTTCAACGATCACGTCAACAGTGATATGTCGTATGAGAAATTTCTCACATTGTGTTCGAACTGTTGGAGTGGCGATTACGGTTTCTTATTAATAAACAAGGATAGCTCTCTGAAGAACGGTCGATATCGCAAAGGTTTCAACGAGTACGCCACGATCGAGTGAATGGCCTTGAGGGTCAGTTTTGATCGACAAACAGGTCGGTCGGAGAAACCGCGTCAGTGGATAATCGAGTACCAGTTTGAACAGGTCGGTTGGATCTGTTAAAAACCGTGTCAGTTAGATCGGTTTATAACTGTATTAACCCCCCCCCTCCAAAACAGCATCGCGATGGATGAAAAATTGCTTCTGAAGGGGATCGCCAAGACGAGCGAGGTCATTCGCGACAAGCATCGTGCCTTGAAATCGGAGAAGGCGATAATGGAGAGCAGTTTGAACAAGACATTCAAGCCGATAGTCGATCCATTGAAGAAACTCGTTTCGCAAACGGAGGATAGTGATAACATAAATAATAATAAATCTTTTATCAAATACAACGATAAATTGAGGAGGGGAGACTACTTCACATCGACACCGCATCGAGTTGCTAAAAGAGCGAAGAATCTTAGTAGTAGTGATAAATCTATTACGAATCCATCGGATTTCATGACCGACGACGAGTCTTCTATAACCGATCAATCGTCGCCCGATTCGAAAAAAGATTGCTAGATAAGTTAAATATTTATGAAAACGAGGAACCACGCTTGTTACAATATGCCTTTCAACATAATCGAATACATCCGATCCCTGGCAAGTATATTAAATTACTTCTGACCGATAGGGAAAACTTGATTGATCGTGCTTTTGGACCTCGTTATAAAAATGAACAACTGACGCTTGGTAGATGTAAATTTGATATTAGTCATAAAGGAGATATTATTCTCGATAAGACGCTATACACTGGTACAGTAGGTACTTATGAACTAGTTTTCATGAGAGAACCCAATTGAGCTATTATAAAACCCGAAGATTTGGAACAATACAAGAGCATTCTCAATCAAACTAAGGCGCATAAACTGTTAAACGGTACTTTAAAACAAACCAAGGGTAATAAAGGTGTAAAATATACAGAAATTATGAAACCATTGCTATTAGGAAAACCAATGTTACCGCCTGATCGGTTACCATTAACATCAGGCGCAAGAAAATCGTCAACGTCTGACACGTCAACATCAGGCGTCAGTAAAGCGTCAATATCATAAAAAAAAGGGGTAAAGGTCTTATGCGTGTCACCGAAGGACCAATCAACTACGTACATTGGAACGATCCTAATGAATTGATCGAACGTTTGAGACTATTGATCGGTGGTAGGGAAGATTGCCAAATAATAAATTGACCAAATGATATTTTGGCCAAAAAACGCTAATTGCACACTAGTCAAAAGTCGGTATTACAGATTACCGACCGAAGCGACTGATTTCATAAATTTGAGGAGCTGGCAACATTGGGCTGTCATTGTCGAACGTCAAACGTCAACAAATAGCGTCAGAGGTTATGCACAGTGGATTTAATTGTGGATTTATAAGATAAGTATATTGATTGAATAAATTAAAATGAATGAGTTACTTTGTGGAAATTTTTGACTTTCTACAGATGAGACAGAGGGAATCTGCAAGTGCTTTAAATGAAAGAGGGTGATATGAGGCTATATTGGAAGTGTTTGCTCAGCAATGTCAAATTAAATATTTAGTAGCCGAAGCAGAAGAAGTATACTTATGTTTGATTAAATAGCCTTTGGATAAACTAGACTATGGAGAACACGGTGGTTAAATAATGCTCGGATGACATACTACGATACAGGATGACATACTGTTGGCTAAGATAATCTTCTGCTGTAGCAGCCATCATGGATCTAAAAATCAATAAAGAAGGCACCTTAATAAGAGGTACAGTAAATAGTAGAGATGCTATTACTTGTGTGATTCCTGCAGTGAGTATATATTTAATACTTCCTAAGCATTGAAAAAATTCATAAAGGAATAAAATAAATTAGTTTTGTGTGGTTACTTACGCTAACTAATATTTATAGGAAGTTATAGCAAATATATATCCTTTGTAGGGATATGACATAATTTATTTTTTCAAGGTTCCTTGAAAGAAAGACATCTAGGAATGCCTTCAAAATAATCTCTGGTGACTACGAAAGTTACCTGCCAAATGTGATAGTAGTCTGGTTAACACAAAGGAACAGGATCATCCGATGAAGTAAAGGAAATAGAATTCATCAAAATGTTTTAAATCTCTTTGGTAAGAAGAATGAGCATTTCATTTCAATGACAGAATTTGCTATTATATTCATTACTTTTTGTAGATGCAGTGATGATAAAATTGTTTGATTGCTTTGCCTCTATTGTGAAAAACCTAATTTAGGTATGGCTACTAGAATCCAGAGAGGTTGGCTGTAAGCCTTTTTAGAAGAGATTTCAATATTATCAATAATGGAAGTGCTTACATTGTGTGCAAGCTTGTTGAGTCGATAATCCAGGAGTTGCGCGACGAGGATCTTATCGTATAAAGAAAATTGCACGTTATATTTTTACCTCAGTGTAATATCAACGTCTTTCGGTAGCACGAGGTAAAAAAAAAATAAATGTCCGATTGTTGTGAAATTTGCATTTGTTTAACATACATCGTAGACTGTATACTCTCGGCATTACGAGCCATCGAAAAGAGGAATAATAATAATAATAACAAGGAACAAGAGACTGATTTTTGAAAAAAAAGTGACAGTAGTGCATTTATTTTGAAATGTCGATAAATAAATTTGGAATTGGACTGGATGGTGAGAGTTGGAAACACTTTCACGAACCAAATTTAGAATATTTACTGCTTGAATTTAAACAATATTTGACAATGACATTGAATAAACATAATGAACAATTTGATAAAAAGATGAACCAAATTTTGCAAACAATGTGTGAAAAAATTGGTGAGAAATTGAGTAAGCAAGATCTGATACTTGAAACAGATGGAACAATCAGTGTTAATTTATAAGGATCGTCGAGCAGGACAAGAGTCTGTCTATTTTTTTTGGAAAAAAAATGAGCAAAGAAAAGATACAGTTGGTGTAGGAGCTCCATGCACCGGCGAGGATAAATTTTCCACCCAGAAGAGTCATCGTGCGCGGCTTCGACGATCTCTGGCAGGCCGATCTTGTTGATATGCGCAATTACGTCGATGAGGGTCACCAGTACATTCTCACTGTAATCGATACCCTCTCGAAGTACGCTTGGTATTATCGACTGTATCTCGTTGTGATGACTCGTATTACCGGCAGCCACCGATGCGATCAAAAGTCTCAAACGTTCGATCAATTCATTAGGATCGTTCCAATGTACGTAGTTGATTGGTCCCTCGGTGACACGCATAAGACCTTTACCCCTTTTTTTATGATATTGACGTGTCAGACGTTGACGATTTTCTTGCGCCTGATGTTAATGGTAACCGATCAGGCGGTAACATTGGTTTTCCCAATAGCAATGGTTTCATAATTTCTGTATATTTTACACCTTTATTACCCTTGGTTTGTTTTAAAGTATCGTTTAACAGTTTATGCGCCTTAGTTTGATTGAGAATACTCTTGTATTGTTCCAAATCTTCGGGTTTTATAATAGCTCGATTGGGTTCTCTCATGAAAACTAGTTCATAAGTACCTACTGTACCGGTGTATAGCGTCTTATCGAAAATAATATCTCCTTCATGATTAATATCAAATTTACATCTACCAAGCGTCAGTTGTTCATTTTCATAACGAGGTCCAAAAGCACGATCAATCAAGTTTTCCCTATCGTTCAGAAGTAATTTAATATACTTGCCAGGGATCGGATGTATTCGATTATGTTGAAAGGCAAATTGTAACAAGCGTGGTTCCTCGTTTTCATAAATATTTAACTTATCTAGCAAACTTTTTTTCGAATCGGGCGACGATTGATCGGTTATAGAAGACTCGTCGTCGGTCATGAAATCCGATGGATTCGTAATAGTTTCATCACTACTACTAAGATTTCTTTTAGCAACTCGATGCGGTGTCGATGTGAAGTAGGCTCCCCTCCTCAATTTATCGTTGTATTTGAAAAAAGAATTATTATTATTTATGTTATCACTATCCTCCGTTTGCGAAACGAGTTTCTTCAATGGATCGACTATCGGCTTGAATGTCTCGTTCAAACTGCTCTCCATTATCGCCTTCTCCGATTTCAAGGCACGATGCTTGTCGCGAATGACCTCGCTCGTCTTGGCGATCCCCTTCAGAAGCGATTTTTCATCCATCGCGATGCTGTTTTGGAGGGGGGGGGGGGTTTAAAACAGTTATAAGCCGATCTAACTGACACGGTTTTTAACAGATCCAACCGACCTGTTCAAACTGGCACTCGATTATCAACTGACGCGGTTTCTCCGACCGACCTGTTCGTCGATCAAAACTGACCCTCAAGGCCGTTCACTCGATCGTGGCGTACTCGTTGAAACCTTTGCGATATCGACCGTTCTTCAGAGAGTTATCCTTGTCTATTACTAAGAAACCATAATCGCGACTCCAACAGTTCGAACACAATGTGAGAAATTTCTCATACGACATATCACTTTTGACGTGATCGTTGAAAATATGCTTCAGATTATTTCCATCCTGCTTAAATATTATTAGCAAGTTTGCGTTATCTCGTATCAGATGCTTTGGGATTTTCGCATTAGTCTGACAGAGATAGAAGCAGTCGATGTTGGAATGTCTACCCATGCAAAAGTAGTCACTTATATTGTCCTGCTTGTCGTTGGCCACATCGTCGAATATGAAAATGGAATTCGGCTTTGCATCCGCGACGTTCACAACCTCGCAATTGTTTGAAATTTGAAAGTAACCAATTTCCTCCGTGTCCTGCAGAAACTGTTCCAGATATCGATACTTCGGTTGCTGCAGCGACTTCGAGTAGACGTACAGGTTTTCGAATCTCACACCGTGCGGACTCTCTATGAGGCTCAGCAACACGTTTGTCTTACCGCAATTCGACTGACCGCAAACTATGCAGCGTATCGTAAATGGTAATAGCGATCAGTGACGTTTTTTTATTTGCGTGGTAGAATTTTGAGCATCCAAATTTGTCACGCGAATAGTCGGCACGTGCTTCACGAAATGCATCCTCGCTTTTAACTTTCTGACATAGCTGTATCGTTCATTTATATTTCGCGAATTACGGAATTATTCGGTCAGTTGCCATTATGATGGCGTTCATGCTAGTCGTCGTCGATTCCCTGCAGAACTTGACGAATCATCAGCTCGAACACATACCGAAGATCGTATTGCTCGAGTACTTTCCAGATAGTATCGCGAGTGTGTTGGAAAGATTACCTCGGCGCATTCGCGCGGACTCGGATGTGCAGCAATATCAATATTGCTTGCAACACTACAATCTACCTAATACCACTCACCACGACGGACCACCGAGACGGATGAAAGACTGTTACGTTTGTCAGCAAGAGAAGCAGTTGCTCTAAATGTCTGGATCGTTCTTCAATAAAGTCTTAAAAAAATTGCCATTTGAGCTACACGTGCCCGGTTACAATTATTGCGGGCCCGGCACTCGACTACGCGAAAGACTGGTGTGCGGCGATCGTGGTATAAATCCGCTGGACGAGGCCTGCCTCGATCACGACTTAGCATATTGGCACAACGAGGATCTACCGGAGCGTCGTCAGGCCGATAAAGTGCTAGCGAGGAGAGCACGAGAACGTATTACCGCAAGAGACGCGACCTTGGGTGAACGCGCGGTCGCCACAGCAGTATTAGCATCGATGAATGCTAAGCGTAAACTTGGCTTGGGATTACATAATAATAATAATATTGTCGAGATGAAGAAAGCAGTAGCGGCTAAAAAAAAAACAACAAGAAAAAAATTGGTACTACGAGGAAGAGAAGAATTCGAATGCCGAGGAAACGGGGCGGTATAACGCCTATACTCCCACTTCTAGGTGCAGTCGCAGCACTGGCAGGTGGAGCATCGGGTATAGCGACGGCTGTAAACCGTGCAAAAGCCGAGAGAGAACGATTGCAGGAAATGCAACGTCACAATCGCGCGATGGAAGCGTCGGCGAAGCGCGAGAGAGGCCGAGATCTTTATGTGAAACCGTACAAGCGCATCGTTGGAGAGGGAAATCGTAGAGGTATAAAAAAAACAACACCAAAAAAAACGGTCGGTGAAGAGGAGCGGGAAGAAAATGAATGAGGGGAGTAGTGGTAGCTAGGGGGTTCCTGTGACACGGTGGTGAGGGGAGTGCGGGTGTGCGGGGGGGAAGTGTCTTGGGTTCCTGTGACATGGTGGTGAGGGGGGTGCGGGTATGCGGGGGGAAGTGTCTTCTTGAGAGCTGGAGTATATTGGTTGATGAGGGGGGTGCGGGTGTGCGGGGGGAAGTGTCTTCTTAAGAGCTAGGGTTTATTGGGTGATGAGGAGGGTGCGGGTGTGTGGAGGAAATGCTTTGGCTATGGGGAGTGAGAGAGAGAGGGAGAGAGAGATCCCTCTCACCCTCTCTTTCTCTCTTAGAGTCTCTCACCCCTCTCCCATCAGCCTAGGGCCCGGATGGTTAATTATCCTACGGGTCCACTAGTTCTCTAAGGCTTACCCCCTCTCCCATGTCACTAGGGTCCGGATGGTTAGTTATCCTACGGGTCCACTAGTTCCCTAAGGGTTACCCCTCTCCCATCACCCTAGGGCACGGATGGTTAGTTATCCTGACAGTTACCCAGAGAACTTTTTTTTGTATTTTAGTTGGTAGAGGAAAAAGTTTCTTTTTTCTCCACTAGGTGGCGATCACGAAAATTACTGGGGCAGCTACACCGCTAGGGGTCCTAAGCATCTTACGAACTGCCATTTTTGTTTTCTTAGTCCTGCCCTCGGAGGGTCTTTTCTCCCTCCACATACTTATCCTAGACCCTCCCACTATTTTCCTACTATGGACCCGCCATTTAACTTGATTTCACATTTAACCATTTTTCTTCCCTCTCAACCTACCTCTACACCATTGAAGGGTCTTTTTCCCTCCACATACCCATTCTATTCCCTCCTACTATTTTCCTCCTTGGGTCCTTCTTTTAATTTCACATTATACCTTTCTTGAACCTTGGGCACAGGAGAATAGTTAAGGATAGTGGGAGAATTGAAATACTTGGTTTGAAGAGAAGGGGAAAACTTTAGAGAAACAAAAAAAGAATATATTTAAAATAACGGCAAAGTGTAATAAATTTAGTATTAAAAACGCTAACATGATGATCCCAACGTTCGTCGATTTTCAAGGATTCCATTTAATGGATAAGGCATTTATAGTTAAAGAATTTGCAGTTTTACAAGATCTAAAAGTGCATCATATTTTATTTTCACCCCCCTTTCCACATACTTGGTTAAGTGAAGAGGAGAGAAAGAAAACAAAGTAAGTATATTTTATAAAAAACAACGAATTATTATTTTCAATGAATAAGGAATTTCTTTTTCAGTTCAATCTTTTTCAATCATCATGGCTTAAATTGGATGGATGGTTTTTCACCATATTATAAATATAAAGATATTATAAAAAAATATGTATATGAGGATACGGTTTTTGTAAAAGGGGTGGAAAAGTTAAATTGGTTAAAGAGTATTTGTGATTTAGAAATTAGTAATGTAGATGAATATGTGTGGGGAAATTATAATTTAGAAGATGGTTTATATAATTCACAACTTCCTATTTGCACGAATCATGAAGGTATATGCGCACTGAGAAATGTATATTATATGAAATATATGTATGAATCAAAAATCTAGAATATATGTATATTTTAAACTTGGATGCATTCTTTTTACTTCAACGCGAAACCTGATCCGTAAAGTATTTATGTTACTGAAGTGTCTCGGAGACTGATTATTTGAAGGGTTCTCCATCTAAGATTTTTCATTAGCTTCACGCTGATCATTTAAACGGAAAGAACTACGATGTCGCTTCTAAATAGAGTTTTAAATAGCCAGGATGAATATCGTGAGTGGGTACGTGATTGTCGCGATTACATTAAAAAATTGAGAGTTGCTAGCCGCAATGCACGTATAGGGGCAAGGCAGAAAATATTTACGGAAATTGCTCAGATACAGTGCCGATTAATCAGAGCAGCAAGAGAAAAAAGTTATTCTTCAAATCACGCTCTTAAGAATCCCGATTTAAGAACTCAGCATGATTATCGCGAGTGGGTTTGCAAGTGTCGTGATTATATTCGAGATTTGAGAGAATCCAACCGGAATGCAACTCCAGATGCTATACAGAAAAATCTTGCAGAAATAAAATGTATTCGAAAGTTACTTCTCCATGCGGCGAAAAATAAAAATTCAATTGGAGCGGGCATTAATGCGGAAAAGCTTATTTGGAAAGATCTTGATTCATCATTTAAAAGTCGAATGTGTAGTGGTATGATAGTAAACACTAATTATATCGAACCACATGAATTTCTATTGGCAGCATCAGAAATGCTGCAATCCTACATGAACAAAGTATTCAGTAAAGTAAGCGCTGTTAAGATAAATATGGTATTCAACGGACAATTTATTTGCAAGGAAATTAGTGATATCAAACATATTTCCACAAAAAATGTGATTTTATTCAAGACTGATACTTTTAGTGATTGGTATAAAACAAACGTCATACATAAAATTTTAACAAAATTAGGTGAATTTCAAGAGCGTGATAGTGGGTGGGCTTTGGAAAAAATATTAAATTTAATTGTGAATATTAATCACTATAATCCACTACATGCAGGCTGTGGAATCGACCTTCCAAAATATATTAAGAACAAACATGCAGTGATAAACATACAGAGTGATGATAATACATGTTTTGCATGGGCTGTAACGGCTGCACTCTATCCGACTATTTCAACTAAAAACCCACAACGACAATCTTCATACCCCCATTTTAAATCTGTATTCAACGTCAGAAGTATAACATTTCCAACCACATTAAGGCAGATACCTAAATTTGAAGAAGATAATGATGTGTCGATTAATGTTTTCACCATGGTGGATGAGCAGGAAGGGCAGGAGAATAAAATTATTGCACCTCTTCAACTCACAAAATGTGAGAAATCGAGACATGCGAATCTTCTTCTTCTCGAACATCAAGGTGCAGCACATTTTTTATGTATCACGAATCTTTCTCGCTTGCTAAAGAAACAACTGACTCGAAAAAAATAATCTCATCTTATTTGTAATCGGTATGTTATACTGTTTATATTTTAATATAATTTTATTTAATGTTTATATACTAATATGATTTTTCTCTTAGATGTTTACACTATTTCTTCAATGAGGATAAACTTCAATCTCATAAACGTGATTGCAGTCAGCTCAATATAAACGTCCGTATACTGCTACCTGAAGAGGACCGTTGGGTGTCCTTTAAAAATGACAAGAACAATGAGAGGACCCCATTCGTCGTATATGCAGACATTGAATGTTTATTAGAGAAAGTGAATGAAACGAGCGGTAATAGTAGTATTTATCAAAAACATTTACCCTTTAGTGTAGGATATTATTTTAAAAGCGTTCGTGATTCATCGCTCTCAACCTATAAATCATATCGTGGACTCGAGTGTATAGAATGGTTTGTGCGAGAACTCGATAAAATTGCTAGCATAGCGAGCGAAAAACTAAAGACTGTAGTGCCTATGAGAACGCTAAGAATTAGCGAAAATTTTCGTCATAACAATGATCCCGACTGTCATATATGTAAAAAGCCATTTCTTCCAAATCAAATACGTGTACGCGATCATGATCATTTAACAGGTAAATATAGAGGACCCTCTCACAACAATTGTAATTTAAACTATAAAGATTCGCACGTTATTCTAGTAATTTTTCATAATTTATCTAATTACGATGCACATTTCATCTTCAATGCGATCGCTAACATGTATGAGGGTTCAGTATACCAGCTACCTGTACATAAGGAAAAGTATATTTCATTTACAAAATACATACGGAAATATAATATTCAGCTCAGATTTATTGATTCATTTAAATTTCTTGCATCAAGTTTAGACAAATTGAGCTCATACTTGGAGAGATCTCAATTGAAAAACTTAGAGTCAGAATTTTCGAATTTAAATACGGAACAATTTAATCTACTAACAAGAAAAGGTATTTTTCCTTATGATTACGTAGATAATCTGAATCGTCTGGAAGAAAATGCTTTACCGCCTCGCAAGTTATTCTATAACAAATTAACTGACAGTGATATTAGTGAAGAGGCATATAATCATGCTAAGGAGGTATGGATCAATTTTCAAATACAAACACTTGGGGAGTACAGCGATCTCTATTTAAAAACTGACGTATTATTACTGACAGACGTTTTTGAAAATTTTCGTGATAGCTGCATGGAAAATTATAATTTGGATCCTGCACATTATTTTATACTCCCAGGCTTCACTTGGGATGCAATGCTTAAATATACTAGAATAAAATTGGAACTTTTCACTGATGTTGAAATGTTGCTTTTCGTAGAACGCGGAATACGTGGTGGTTTGAGTCAGTGCTCTCACCGCTATGAAAAAGCAAACAATCGGTATATGAATGATTATGACTCAACAAAACCAAGCAAATATTTAATGTACTATGATGTAAATAATCTATACGGATGGGCAATGTGTCAAGCTCTACCTACTCATGGATTTCGCTGAATTGAAGATACTAACAACTTTGATATCTCTAGCATACCTATAGATTCATCTGAGGGTTTTATTTTAGAGGTAGACTTGGAGTATACAAGCGTACTTAATGATAATCACTCTGCTTGCCATTTTGTCCGGTATGTGAGGCTCCGCCCGGAGCACGACAGAAGAAGCTACTTGCAACTGTCGAAAATAAGGAGCGTTATGTTATACATTATCGGGCTTTACAACAATGTATTCGTCATGGAATGGTACTGAAACGTATCCATCGCGGATTAAGATTCCAGCAATCTGCATGGCTAAATAAATATATAGACTTAAACACACGTTTGCGAGCTGCATCTAAAAATGTGTTTGAGAAAAATCTTTTCAAACTAATGAACAATGCAGTGTTCGGTAAGACGATGGAAAATGTAAGAAATAGAGTTGATGTGAGGCTAGTTAGTAAGTGGGAAGGAAGATATGGAGCAGAAGCATTTATATCCCAACCAAATTTTCACAGTAGCGCCATATTCAACGAAAATTTGGTTGCGATAGAATTAAAAAAATTAACGGCGAAATTTGATAAACCTATATATGTAGGTATGAGTATTCTAGATATTTCAATAACATGTTTATACGAATTCCATTATGAATATATGCTTCCAACGTTTGGTAGTAAATGTAGAGCATTGTATACCGATACAGATAGTTTGATATACAGTATCGAATGCGATGACATTTACACGATCATGAGAGAAAATCTTTCAAGACTCGATACTAGTGATTATTCGCCTAATAACCAGTATAATTTACCTCTAGTAAATAAAAAAGTGCCTGGTTTGATGAAAGATGAGAATAACGGGAGAATTATGACTGAGTTTATTGGGCTGAGATCGAAAATGTATACATTTAAAATACAAGATAAAATTTTTTAAAAAGCTAAGGGCGTTAAGAGTTGCGTTATCGCTAGAAAAATAACGTTTGAAGATTATAGAGACTGCTTACAAAATTTTACTGTTCATATCCATAATCAAAATTTAATTCGTTCAAAATTGCATAATGTTTATTCAATTGTACAGCAAAAAATTTCTCTCAGTCCACATGATGATAAGCGCTATATTGTACAAGGTACTGTATCAACTCTACCATGGGGTCATTATAGGATAAATGAAATAGTGTTCGAGATTGGGAGGAGCAGAAAATGTTGCGAAGTAGATTCCGCATTTCTCTGTTATATCTCCCATCTCTATTGCGCTCACAATAGACGGCTAGACCGACAGCGTCTAGCCGCTCTATCTGTCTCTCTCTCCGCGGCGCGCTTGCGCGTCTTCTGGCCCTGGCGCGTCGCGGCCGCGAAGCGACACTACTTGCGCGCTTGGCCACTAGGTGGCCAGCGCCCGCGGCAGCTCTCTCGCTGGCAAGATTAGTGTCGCGTAATTATATAGATGGGTCCTTGATAAGGACCCATCGCACCTCAGCCTTGCTCGACCGCTGCTTTGACAGCAGCAACAGCAGCATCCTTTGACGCCTCCACGGCTTGTGTTTTGATGCCTCAACGGCATCTTGAAGAGCGCCTCCACCGGCGAACTCATTTGGGAGCATACTTTGGTAAGTATCACCCACCACCCACTGCCAACCAAGAGGGGACTACCCCTCTGCGGCATTTCCTCCCTCCTAAGGGAAATTTCTCCGGGGACTGCCCGGGAGAAGTCCACCCTCTCCTTCCCCTCCACACTGCCTCCGAGGACTACCTCGGACCCAGTGTTCCGACCCTCAAATCCAGGGCTCTCGACGAGTCGGGTAGTGGGAGGGGAGTAGAGTAGCTAAGGGGATTCTATGACCGGGTGACGAGGGGGTCGGGGTCCCGCGGGGGCAAGGGAAGTAGGGGAATTGCCCCCTCTCCTCGAGCGGTTGTGCGCATGCGCATCCTCCTCCCCCGACGTTAAACTCGTAGGGTACACACGTGGGCCCACTCTTACGTTAAGCAGTGGACGCAGAGAAAGAGAGAAAGAGAGAGAGAGAGAGAGAGATTCCATCGATGATTGTCGGTATCGCTATCTACCGATAGTTGTCGCGTGTATCCCCCCTCTGACTCCTTTGGTGGGGGGTACAAATGTGGCCTCCCCCTTTTACCTTAAATTCCTTAAAGAGCGGTGCCCAAGCGAATCTTGACGCTCCTGGGATGAGAGTTGGGGGGTGCCCAACCGAGTCTTTACGCTCCTGGGTGCCCGCGCGACCGACTTCTTTTAAGGCGAATAGTGTAGACGCTTTGGAGAAAGAGAGAGAGAGAGAGAGAGAATACTCGTAGAGAGCGATCCAGTGATCGCTCCCCCATATTTTTTTTTTTTTTTTTTTTTTTTTTAATTATAATTTATTGAAGTATTAAGGAACGCAGAATATTATTTTGTAAAGTGGATGGATGGAAAGGTATTGAAGAAACACAAATTTAAGTAAAAATATATTTATTGGTTTTATTTACAATTTTTAAAAGTTTTTCATATATTCGATAGTATGATGAATGTATTGTTTACAAATGGAACACCACTCTGGAAGTGTACAATTAATTTTTAGGTGACCATACTTTTCACAATTAGTACACCAATAATGTGGTGTTAAATCCATTTCAGGTTCCATTTGTGTAGCCTCTGTTTTTGCGAAAATAGGTTCCGTCTGCGTGCTACTATTTTTCACCTAGGACATATTTGAAAACTTTTTTTAATATTGTAATAACTACTTTACAAATCAAGTATACTTACAAAAATCACCTCCTCCTCCTCCTCCTCCTCCTTCTCTAAATCAATAGCTGCTAAAAAATAAAAGGAAAAAATATTAAAATTTTTTTTTTTTTTTCGTATGTGTGTTGTAAGATTATTTCATGATTCTATGTATGGGTGGGTTTTTTTCTTTTAAAAATTAATAAAATAAGTACTTACAATGCATATTTCGCTGAAGCATCGCTTCATATTCTCGAAAATAGCGTTCATGAGAATCGTTAATTCTCCTAATATAATCCTGCATAGATTCTGCTGCAGTTTCCTCCTCTTCTGCACGATTTATCGTCACAGAACACTTTTCACTTTCCATTTTTAATATTTTGCTCTTTCAACGTGTACTGCTGTAGGTTCGAGGACTGAATGAATCCTCTGAAGAAATCCCGTCGAGAGAGAGAGAGAGAGAGAGAGAGTCTTTATCGTTTGTTTTCAATATGAAATTACATTAGAAGTCCATTCTTTCTTTCTTAAAGGATACACTATACCCTCCCCGTATATAGAGATATCCATAGATATTTTTCCCTATTGTGTTATACTGTGATAAACCTACAGGTCAATCACAATGGAAATTTATCGCAAGTAAGAAAAAAAAAAAAAATTAACCCTTCCATTATTTCTTTCTTAATTAAGAAGGATACACTATACCCTCTGAATAATCCCCGTATAGTGATATCCATAGATATTTTTTCCTATTGTGTTATACTGTGATAAACCTATAGGTCAATCACAATGGAAATTCATCGTAAGTAAGAAAGAAAAAAAAACAAAAATTACCCCTTCCAAACATTGCATACGCTTAATATATGATAATATCGTTCATATAAAAAGTCAGTCTGTTAAACGAGAGCTGCATAGTCGTACCACGCGTGCTTGAACTATTCAGAAAAAATAAGTTTGTGTGTGTGTTTGAACGCATTAAAAATAAACTTGATTCTTACATAAATAAAAAAAGGTAAGGATTTTCTTTTTCATTCGATTAGTAAATGCATTATTTAATTGATTTTTTTTTTTACTCTAATGAGACTAATTTTTTCATAGAGATAAAAATGAACTTCAATAAGATCAATGAATTGGGAAGTGTCATTCCAAAAAAATTCTTTAAATTAGATAGCTTAACGGAAAATGACGAATACGAAATATCTGAAGTTGAAATAATTAAGTCAAAATATGGCATAAAAATTATTGTAAAGCTGCCAACAGCCGATTGGGTATTCCTGCCAGGGAGAATGGCAAAATTGGCGGAGGATACGGAGCAGTTGCAGCAGCTGCAAAAGGCTGCAACAGCCAAAAATTTAATAATGCTATACAAAGGAGGAAAATACCACAACGTGGAATTTAAGTGTAAAGTTTGATAGATATTTTGTATTAAAAATAAAAAATTAATTGATGCTTATAATTATTAATATTTATTTATTCCCTACGTTTAATCTCCCATAATGTAGAATTTAGGAATAAAACATTAAGAACTTTAAGAAAGTATTTTATTATTTTTTTTTTTTTTTTAACTTATATTTCTAACAATAATTTTTTAACTTACATTTCTAACAATATTCGTAAGAGGATTATATTGTACAATTTTATCGTGTATGATTAAACAATAGGCTGTAGTATTATCCGGAATGATTTCCATACACTCGATCTCGAGTTTAACGTCGACCGTGCCGGTTTTTATGGACTCGTTCTGATGCGAGCAGTCGATGACGAAGAGCGGCCCGTACGTCAAAAAGTCCGTATAGTCGAGCATGGGTCTCCCGAGTTTCTCACCAGCGTAATAGGAGGTGAAAAACTTTACATACATGTCGTAGAGGACGGAGTAGCGGGATTTCGTGAAATCAGTGTCGAGACGATCGTACGGATAGGATTCGGAATTCAGATAGAGTTTGACATCGAGGACTTTGCAATGATTAAATCTCAGCACATCCTCGTGCTGCTTACTCTTCTTGTTCGTTCTGAATGCCAGAATGACGTATCGCGGCTTCTCCAATTGCGTGGACGCTTTCACGGACCACGTGTGTCGCTGCGACTTGGGCAGAAGGGGATACTCGTAAAGTTCCCAGGCGCGAAAAGCGAGTGACAGACTCTTGTCCTGCTCGACGATACCGAGAAATTGGAGTTTCGTAATTTCGTTCAGGGTCACATGGGGTATTCTCCATTGCACTCGTAGCAGCTTGATCGACGAATCGGTGATTTTCACCGCCGAGTAAATGGCGTTTGTATCGTCGCGCGCGCGAATGAGAACGAGCTCGTGACGCGCGTTAACGACGACTCGCCGATAATCCTCGCAGAATCCTAACAGCATTTTCAGGGGCACGCAAAAGCTGAAATTCTTAACAGCCTCCTCCTTTTTGAGCCGGTCTCTGGCCGTAGCGACGAACCATCCGGAATGACGTAGACTGGCGCTCTCCTCGGTGCTCAGGGAAACGAGATTCTTCAGAGTGCTGGTAATACCGACGTTTCTGCATCGGTCGATCTCGATACCGTTCAATTCATAACGAATCTCGTCGAAGAGGAAAGCCGCGGAATTGCAGTCGAGCGTAACTGTATCATCGTTGGTGGCGCTCGCGTCACGCGTACCCTCCACCAGCTGGCCCTCGACGTAGAGATAACTCTCGCACGGCAGGAGTATCAAATCTTGCTGCTGTATGGGAATGCGAATCTCGTCGCTGTTCGCCAACGAGGCGTTCGCATACGGATTGTAGGCATGCATCTCCATTTTCGTGATGCGATTGTCGTAGGTCAGCGGTGCGGTGACGTTCAAGGGATCTGCCATTGTTCCACTATGTACTACCTTCGCCCAATCTCTTCACGGTGAATCCCAATGATTGTAAAAATTCGATATTTCTTCTCGTTAGCAGGAAGCTCCTCTTGTCGCGATTTTCACTCCGAGCCGGTGTATTCGACTCCACGTAGGACGAACGACTAGCGAACGTTTCATCCAGTTTCACCGCTTTATAATCCTCGCTACTACTTTTGTAAATTAACATTTCTTAATGTGTAATCTTATGGTAATTTCTTCACGTCCAAAGTCTACGAGACGATCGTCCTGATCGAGGATACGTAACGTGAGACGGTCGATTACTCTGACGATGACCGGTAGATAAATGACGGTTTTCGGTGCCTCCGAGATTTTATAGCCCGGTGGTACGCTGGGAAAGAACTCGTGAATAATGTGTCGTGGTCTACCGTTGGTGTACGCACCACCCGCAATGTTGCACTCGATGCGTAGAATATTTGTTTTCACAATGTCCACGGTATCGTCGGATTCAGCCTGGACGTTCGGCTCGATCACGCGATTCGACGAGAAGCCCAGTAGCGAGCCAATGTTATTCGGTTTTCCAAAGTCAATCGAATATTTGCAGAATATTTCACTCTTCAGTGTATTGTTATTCGCTCGTAGAAGAATAACGCTGTCAATGTCGTCTTGAATTTCGTGTCTCGCAGAAATTTGAGACTGCAAATACTCATTTATCGCACTCAATTCGTAACAGCCTCTGGGTATCGTCAGTACCTTATCGTTGTCGTAGTAGAACTTATTATTCGTCTCGTCCACATTGGCTATCGAGTTGTACGTTTGCATGTCCACGAGACCGATCTCGTACC
The DNA here is from genome assembly GCF_024137725.1 of Prorops nasuta. Lineage (NCBI taxonomy): Eukaryota > Metazoa > Arthropoda > Insecta > Hymenoptera > Bethylidae > Prorops > Prorops nasuta. The sequence goes on along the minus strand of NW_027116821.1, from coordinate 356,720 downwards.
GATCGTCTTGCAGATTGATGGGGGGAAAGAAATCTGAATTTAATACTGATTTACGATCCGATAATGTCACGGTGAAAGACATTTTTTTTTTTTTCAAAGTATCTGTTCTCGCAGGAATTTCACGCACAACTGACCGCAATTGCTTTTATCGTACGATTGATATCGATCATGATTGTAGTAGATTGTAACGTTAGGGCCAAAGTAACGCACACATTCTTTCGGCGGTTTCAAATTTCCGAAGGAATCAAAGTATAGGACGATGTCGTTACGCTTGACGTAGGCTACCCAGTGGGTACCAGGACCGCATTGATCGTCGAGATTCACGATCGCGCACTCGTTGCACCGCGGCCCGTCTAGCGGCAGAGATGTGCGCATAAAGACTCCACGGAAGTATGGTATGCGTCGGCAGATGAGTGCCAATTGTACGTTACTAGTAGGACCTGAATCCGGGAGAGCATCGCGACGACGACGACGACGAAATTTTCCCTCATTCATTTTCTTCCTCGACCGTTTTTTTGTTGTTTTTTTTTTTGTTTTTTTTTTTCCACGGATACCCGCTCCGACGACTCGCTTGTACGGTTTCAGATAAAGACCTCGGCCTCTCTCGCGCGACGCTTCCATCGCGCGATTGTGACGTTGCATTTCCCGCAATCGTTCTCTCTCAGCTTTTGCACGGTTTACAGCACTCGCTATACCCGATGCTCCACCTGCCAATGCTCCGACTGCACCTAGTAGTGGAAGTATAGGTATTATACCACCCCGTTTCCTCGGCATTCGAATTCTTCTCTTCCTCGTAATACCAATTTTTTTCTTGTTGTTGTTCTTTTTCTTAGCCGCTACTGCTTTCTTCATCGCAACAATATTATTATTATGTAATCCCAAGCCAAGTTTACGCTTAGCATTCATCGATGCCCATACGGCTGCGGCGACCGCGCGTTCACCCAAGGTCGCGTCTCTTGCGTTAATACGTTCACGCGCTCTCCTCGCTAGCACTTTATCGGCCTGATGACGCTCCGGTAGATCCTCGTTGTGCCAATATGCTAAGTCGTGATCGAGGCAGGCCTCGTCCAGCGGATTTATACCACGATCGCCGCGCTCCAATCTTTCGCGAAGTCGAGTGCCGGGTCCGCAATAATTGTAACCGGGCACGTGCAGCTCAAATGGCAATTTTTTCAAGACTTTATTGAAGAACGATCCAGACATTTAGAGCAACTGCTTCTCTTGCTGACAAACGTAACAGTCTTTTATCCGTCTCGGTGGTCCGTCGTGGTGAGTGGTATCAGGTAGATTGTAGTGTTGCAAACAATATTGATATTGCTGCACATCCGAGTCCGCGCGAATGTGCCGAGGTAATCTTTCCCACACACTCGCGATACTGTCTGGAATGTACTCGAGCAATACGATCTTCGGTATGTGTTCGAGCTGATGATTCGTCAAGTTATGCAGAGAATCGACGACGACTAGCATGAACGCCATCGTAATGGCAACTGACCGAATAGTTCCGTAATTCGCGAAATATAAATGAACGATACGGCTGTTCCCGAAGGTTAATAGCGAGGATGCATTTCGTGAAGCACGTGCCGACTATTCACGTGACAAATTTGGATGCTCACAATGCTACCGCGCAAATAAAAAAAAAAAAACGTCACGGATCGCTATTACCATCTACGATACGCTGCATAGTTTGCGGTCCGTCGAATTGCGGTAAGACAAACGTGCTGCTGAGCCTCATAGAGAGTCCGCACGGTGTGAGATTCGAGAACCTGTACGTCTACTCGAAATCGCTCCAGCAACCGAAGTATCGATATCTGGAGCAGCTTCTGCAGGAAACGGAGGAAATCGGTTACTTTCAATTTTCCAACAATTGCGAGGTTGTGAACGTCGCGGATGCAAAGCCGAATTACATTTTCATATTCGACGATGTGGCCAACGACAAGCAGGACAATATAAGGGACTACTTTTGCATGGGTAGACATTCCAACATCGATTGTTTCTACCTCTGTCAGACTTATGCTAAAATACCGAAGCATCTGATACGAGATAACGCAAACTTGCTAATAATATTTAAGCAGGATGGAACTAATCTGAAGCATATTTTCAACGATCACGTCAACAGTGATATGTCGTATGAGAAATTTCTCACATTGTGTTCGACCTGTTGGAGTCGCGATTACGGTTTCTTAGTAATAGAAAAGGATAGCTCTCTGAGGAACGGTCGTTATCGCAAAGGTTTCAACGAGTACGCCACGATCGAGTGAACGGTCTTGTCAGGCCGGTAAGGTTTCGACCTTGCCGGTAAGGTTTCGGCCTTGTGAATGTCGATAATCATGCCGGTAAGGTTTCACGATCACGGCCTTGAGTGTCAGTTTGATACTGGAGCGCAGGCTGTTCGGATCACCGTGTCAGGTCGGTTAAAACCCGTGTCGGTTCGGGGAGAATACAGCATCGCAACAGGTCGGTTAAAAACCGTTCAATTCGGGGGAAAGCTGTTTTATACAGCATCGCGATGGATGAAAAATCGCTTCTGAAGAGGATCGCCAAGACGAGCGAGGTCATTCGCGACAAGCATCGTGCCTTGAAATCGGAGAAGGCGATAATGGAGAGCAGTTTGAACGAGACATTCAAGCCGATAGTCGAACCATTGAAGAAACTCGTTTCGCAAACGGAGGATAACACAAATAATAATAATAATAATAATAGTTCGTTTGTCAAATACAACGATAAATTGAAGAGGGGAGCCTATTTCACATCGACACCGCATAAACGAGCAAAGAATCTTAGTAGTAGTAATATTAGTGAAACTATTACGAATCCATTGGATTTCATGACCGACGACGACGACGACGAGTCTTCTATAACCGATCAACCGTCGCCCGATTCAAAAAAAAGTTTGCTAGAAAAATTAAATGTTGATGAAAAACAGGAACCAGGCTTGTTTCAACATGTCTTTCAACATATTCAATTACATCCGATCCCTGGCAAGTATATTAAATTACTTCTGACTGATAGGGATAACTTGATTGATCGTGCTTTTGGACCTCGTTATGAAGATGATCAACTGACGCTTGGTAAATGTAAATTTGAAATAAGTCATGAGGGAGATATTATTCTCGATAAGACGTTATACACCGGTACAATGGGTACTTATGAACTAATTTTCATGAGAGAACCCAATCGAGCCATTATAAAACCCGACGATTTGGAACAATACAAGAGTATTCTCAATCAAACTAAAGCGCATAAACTGTTAAACGATAGTCTAAAACAAATCAAAGGTAATAGAGGTGCAAAATATACAGAATTTATGAAACCATTGCTATTGGGAAAACCTATTTTACCGCCTTATCGGTTACCATCAACATCACGCGCAAGAAAATCGTCAACTTCTGACGCGTCAACATCGGGCGCAAGTAAACCGTCGAGCGCAAGTAAACCGTCATCAGCATCATCGAAAAAAAAGGGTAAAGGTCTTATGCGTGTCACCGAGGGACCAATCAACTACGTACATTGGAACGATCCGAATGAATTGATCGAACGTTTGAGACTTTTGATCGCGTCGGTGGCTGCCGGTAATACGAGTCATCACAACGAGATACAGTCGATAATCGAGGAGTTGCGCGAGGAGGATCTCATCGTATAAAGAAAGTTGCACGTTACACTCTTACCTCAGTGTAATATCAACGTCTTTCGGTAGTACGAGGTAAATAAATGTCTGACTCCTGCTGCTGTGAAATTTGCATTTGTTTAACATACATCGTAGACTGTATACTCTCGACATTACGAGCCATCAAAAAGAGGAATAATAATATCGAGGAACAGGAGACTGATTTTTGAAATGTCGATAAATAAATTTGGAATTGGACTGGATGGTGAGAGTAGGAAACACGAACCAAATGTAGAACATTTACTGCATGAATTCAAACAATATCTGACAATGACATTGAATAAACATAATGAACAATTTGAGAAAAAGATGGACCAAATTTTTCAAACAATTTGTGAAAAATTGGATGATAAAGTGAGTAAAAGAGATCTGGAAAGAGCAATACTTAGCAACACTTTTCATTAGGAATTTCGAAGAATCTGTCTATTTTTGAAAAAATGAGCAAAGAAAAGATACAGTTGGTGGAGGAGCTCCACGCACCGGCGAGGATAAATTTTCCACGCAGAAGAGTCATCGTGCGCGGCTTCGACGATCTCTGGCAGGCCGATCTTGTTGATATGCGCAATTACGTCGATGCGGGTCACCAGTACATTCTCACTGTAATCGATACCCTCTCGAAATACGCTTGGGCGGTGGCATTGAAGACCAAGAGCGGCGGAGATGTGACGACGGCAATGACGAGAATCCTACTGAAGAACGGCAGATGTCCGAAAAATTTACAGACCGACAACGGCAAGGAGTTTTACAACAGTGACTTTCGGGCGTTGATGAAGAAACGCGGGATAAATCACTACTCGACCTACAGCGTGATGAAAGCGTCGATAGTCGAGCGCTGGAATCGTACGTTGAAGACGGAAATGTGGAAACGATTTACGTTGAACGGTAATTACAAGTGGCGCGCTATGCTGCAAGAGTTGGTGGACGCGTACAATGCGCGAAAGCATCGTACCACGGGAATGCGTCCCGTGGATGTGAAACCCGAGCATGCAGATAAGCTACTCAAGACAGTATACAGCCACATCAAGGTCGCAGGTCGTGCCAAGTTCAAAGTCGGTGATTTCGTACGAATCAGTAAATACAAGCAGATGTTCGCCAAAGGCTACACGCCTAATTGGACTACCGAAATATTCGAGGTGGCGAAAGTGCAGAGGACCAATCCCGCTACGTATCTCCTCAAGGATTCCAGGGGTACGGAACTGTTGGGTGGATTTTACGAATACGAGCTTTCGAAAACCATCAATCCCGATGTGTATCTGGTGGAGAGAGTATTACGTAGAAAGGGCAATAAAGTGTTCGTTAAGTGGCTGGGATTCGACAGGACGCACAATTCCTGGATAAATAAGAGCAATGTTTTATAATAACTTTTATTAAGATGTATCAAAATATAGAATAAATAAATAAATAAATAAATAAATAAACAAATTATTTTAGACTATAATGTCCCCAGGGTAGAGTCGCCGCGGTGCCGGGTGTAACGAAACGCTTGTCGTCGTACGGACTGAGGGCGACCTTTCTCTGACTGATCGAGAAAACCTGGTGCAGCCTCGATCGAATCAAATTTTGACTGCGAGACTGTACGGTGAAATTATCCAAGCAATCCTTGTAGTCGTCAAATGTTATATTTCTATCGATAACGTAACCTTTGACACCTTTGGCTTTTTTGGTAATTCTCGCACAGTCCTGCACCTTGAAAGTATACATTTTTGCCCTCAGTCCTACGAACTCGGTCATGACACGACCATTGTTCTCGTCCTTCATCAGACCGGGTATCTTCTTGTTGACGCGTGGCAAGTCATACCGATTATCGTCAGGATAATCGCTGGTGTCGAATCGCGCGAGATCGCGTTTCATGACCGAGTAAACGTCGTCGCACTCGACACTGTATATCAGACTGTCCGTGTCGGTATACATCGCTCTACATTTACCGCCGAATGTAGGAAGCATATAGTCATAGTGGAATTCATACAAGCAAATTTTTGAAATATCTAAAATAATCATTCCCACGTAAATGGGTTTATCAAATTTCGCGGACAATTTCGACAATTGAATCGCGACCAAATTCTCGTTGAAAATCACGAGACTGTGAAAATTCGGTTTGGAAATCAGGCTTTCCGCCCCGTATCTTCCCTCCCACTTGGTTGCGAGCCTCACGTCAACTCTATTCCTCACGTTCTCCATTGTTTTACCGAAAACCGCGTTGTTCATCAACTTGAAGAGATTCCTCTCAAATTCGTTGGTGGACGCGGTGCGCAAACGCGTGTTCAGCTCGATGTAATCGCGTAGCCAGGTGGACTGCTGAAACTTTAAACCGCGATGTATACGCTTCAGTACGAGTCCATTACGCATACATTGTTGCAGAGCGCGATAATGTATTACGTAACGGGTCTTATCGTTTAAAGTGGCCAGCAGCTTCTCCTGGCTCGCGCCCGGCGGCTTCTCGCGCACCATGCAGAACGGTAGGTCCGCGTGTTTGTCGTGAAGCTCGCGCGGATACTCCAAATCGACCTCCAAAATATAACCCTCGGGATGATCCGTGGGTATAGCGGAGACATCGAGATTGGCAGCGTCCTCGATCCATTGGAATCCATGGGTGGGCAGCGGCTGACACATTGCCCACCCATACAGATTGTTTACGTCGTAATACATGAGATATTTCGACGGTTCCGCCGGATCGTAGTCCCGCATATACCGATTGTTGGCCCTCTCGTAACGATGGGAGCACTGACTCAAACCACCGCGTATACCGCGCTCCACGAACAGCAACATATCCACGTCCGTGAAAAGCTCCAGCCTGATTCCCGTATGCTTCAACATCGCGTCCCAGGTGAAGCCCGGTAGCGTATAATAATGGGCTGGATCCAACTCATAATTTAGCATGCAACTATCGCGAAAACTTTCGAAAACATCGGTCAACAATAGGACATCGGTCTTCAGGTACAGGTCACTGTACTCCCCAAGTGTGCGCATGTGGAATTTGGTCCATACCTCTACGGCATGATTGTATGCTTCCTCGCTGATATCGCTGTCGGTCAGTCTGTTGCGAAACGACTGTCGCGGTGGTAAAGCCGTCTCTTCCAATCTAGCCGCGCTATCTATATAGTCGTAAGGAAAAATACCTTTCCTCGTAAGCAAATTCAACTGTTCGACGCTCAATTCCGAAAATTGTGACCTCAAATTTGTCAGCTGAGATTCCGCCAAGTACGAGCTCAATTTGTCCAAACTGGAGGCCATGAATTTGAACGAATCGATAAATCTCAGCCGTATATTATAATTTCGCAGATATTTGGTGAATGAAATGTATTTTTCCTTATGCACAGGCAGCAGATATACCGATCCCTCGTACAAATTAGCGATCGTCTCGAAAATGAAATGTGAATCATAGCCGGAAAAATTGTGGAAAATGACTGGAATGACATGCGAATCTTTGAAATTTAAATTACAATTATTGTGAGCCGGTCCTCTGTATCTGCCGGTCAGATGATCGTGATCGCGAATTCGTAGTTGATTCGGAAGAAACGGCTTTTTGCATATATGACAATTGGGATCATTATAGTGACGCGATCGTTCGCTAATACTAAGATTATGCATGGGCACGACAGTCCCCAGTTTCTCGCTCGCGATGCGCGCTATGACCTCGAGCTCGCGTACGAACCATTCGATGCAGTCGGCACCCCGATGAGCATCGTATTTCGAGAGTGACGCATCGCGAGCACTTTTTAAATAATAGCCTACACTCATAGGTTCATGCTTCTGATAAATATCACTACTGTTCGATTGTTCAACTTTTGATAATATGCACTCCAGATCCGCGTATACGACGAATGGCACTCGTTCCCCATTTTTGATGTTCTTGAAGGAAACCCAGCGATCCTCGGACTCTCTCGGTAACATCAATCGGAGATTATCGTTGAGCTGCGAGCAATCCTGCTCATGCGACTCCAGCCTCTCCACTGTGCAAAAGTAGTGGAGACATCTAAAAAAAAAAAATAAATAAATAAATAAATAAAACATATGCAGTTATATTTGTATCATTATTAATACATACCGATCGCATATATAATGCGCATTTTTGCTCTTGGTGAATTGACTTCGCACCAATCTCGACAGATTCCTTATGCACATGAAATGTCCTGCCCCCTGTTCATCGTTGACGAGAAGAAGATTAGCATGCCTCGATCTCTTCTTCTTCGTCACCTGAAGCGGTACGATTTTTGCGTCGATATTTGGCTCTTCATTCTCCAAGGTAAAGATGTTAACCGACACGTCATTATCCGTCTCGAATTTCGGAATCTGTTTTAGCGTAGTCGGAAAGGTTAGGCTACCGACGTCTAAAACCGTCCGAAAATGTGGATAAGAGGACGTGCGCTTTGGATTAGCCGTAGGTTTTGCCGGATAGAGTGCCGCCGTCACGGACCACGCGAAACATGCATTATCACTGGTTTCTAAATTTATCAGAGCTTTCCTACTCGTGATAGCGGATGGTATATTAATTCTACAACCCGCGAGCAACGGGTTAAAACGATTAATGTTAACTATTAAATAATGAATTTTGTGCAAAGCCCATCCACTATCACGCTCTTGAAATTCACTTAATTTTTTCATTATAACGTCTAAAATGTTTTTCCTATACCAATCACTAAAATTATCAGTCTTATACAATGTAGCATTAGTCGTACTAATGTTTTTATCATCACTCTGGTCCTTAGAGATGAATTGTCCGTTAAATACACAATTAACCTTAACACTATTTGCACTAACAAATACCTTATCTATACGCGTACGCACTAATACTTCCGCGTCTACTAAAAAATCCTTAGGCTCTATATAATTACTATTAACTACCATGCCGCTGCATATTCGACTTCGAAACGCCGAATCAAGCTCCTCCCAGGTAAGTCCTTGTACGTCATTGCTACAACCAGCCCCTGATTTAATATAATTCAATTCCCTCTGCGCTCGTAGCAACAGACACTTTATACACGCGATTTCGGCAAAATTCTTCTGACGCGTTCCAACGGGTAAAGCTCGATCCGCGTTGCTCAATCGTCGAATATGCTCGCGACATTCCAGTACCCACGCATCGTACTCATTCGCACTATTAATTGTAAAAAATTTTCTTCGCAATTCAGTCGATATTTTATGTTTTTTCTTAAAGAAATGACTCTGTCATACGGTGAACAACAACAACAATAAATTAATAATTGCGAATGCGTCTCTCTCTCGAAGAGTAACGCTTATATATATCGAATAGAGAATGGAAGTAGGGGTATCTACACATCCCATTGTTTCGTCCGAGATGCATACTGACATTGATATACATTGTTTTTTTTTTCAGAAGTCTTTTATTCCTTTATATATTGATCATATACAGATTTCATAAAGTAAACATTTTGCAGTGAACATATACCATAATGATTCATACACTTGGGTAACGGTGGTTCGAAATTTTTACTCCATCCAAGACTAAATTTACCCCACTCACACTCCTTCGCATTGTATATATTTTCTAAGTTGCAAATTTTTCTCAACCAATCATATTTCTCCCGTCCTTTCACGAAAATCCAATCTTCATCGTACGACGTTACATACTTTCTTATTACATCTTTATGCTTGTAATAAGGTGAATGACCGTCGGTCCAATTGAATCCATGTCGATTAAAATAAAGCCAACTTTAAAAAAAAAAAAAAATTATATACAAAACATTACATTTTAAAAAAAAAAAAATACTTACTCATTCTGTTCTCTCTCGAGATCGCTCAACCAAGCTTCTTGAAATGGTGGTGAAAATACATTGTGATACACTTCATTATCACGCAACACCGCAAATTCTTTAACTATAAAACTCTTGTCGGTCAATACAAAACCTTGAAAATCAACGAATGTCGGTGTCATTATCGTCGTCGTCGTCAGTCGCTCGATGCAATACTGAACGATCTTTTTTTTTTGTCGCATTTAAGAAAATATTAAAATTTAATGTTTTTTTTTTAGGAGGGGATATTTTCTAAGAATTTTTTCCCATTGTTAGTTTCTTCGGAAAAAAAATATCTTCCAGAGATTAAGAAAGAATGGACTCCTTATCGAATGTAACTTTATATTTTTAAAAAATCTTTCTCTCTCTACGGAGATATTTCTTCGGAGATGCTTCATTTCAGTTTTTATCTTCGTCGAGAATAGCGCAACAATGCATAGAATAACTCACATAATGGATATAGAAGGTTTCTTAGTTTATAAAAAAGAACTTAAATATAAAGATATAGCTATAATTGATTTAAAAAGTAACCAAATTTCTTACGCATCTTTTCGTTTGCGTGACAGTATGAAAAACCTTAGTGAAAAAGACAAAAAAACTGTGTGGTTTTTGCTAAATATGGTGCATGGTATAAAATACAGTGATACGGGATTCGAGAAATACGAGCAGGAGGATGTGGAAGATTTTATTAGAGGTTGCCTAACGTGCGAGAATCCCGTAGTAGCCTACAAGGGAGGGAACATTGAAAAAAATCTATTGAATAGGATGAATGTGGATAATATTAATTTAGAAGTGTATGGTTTCCCTAAGTTTAAGGATTTAATTGAATTATATGATTTTGAAAAAACACCGTGCAATTTACACGTTCGAGAGAAGAACTTGAACAATGAACGTATCCACTGTCCGTACGAGGAGGTATCAGTTTTTGCCAAATGGATAAAAGCAAAAATGTGATTCTTTAAAAATCATAGAGAAATAAAGAGGGGAAAACAAGTCCTCGCAGCCTCATTCAATGTTACAACATCGTCGGTGACAGTAAGAAAAAATGAGCTGCGAAAAGTGTAAATTAATCATGATTCAAGAGGATATTGTTCCTCTTTCACCCACTCCTCCCAGAGAATTGACAGAGGAATACGTGAATCGAATTAACGATTTCTTCAATCGTTACTTCGAAGAGTATGAACGGAAACTGCATCATTATTTGCATAAAAACTGTAAGTATTTATTTTATAATATTTTTACATTTCCATAATTATTATTTGTTTGTAAAATTTTTTTCTTCAAAAAATAAAGTGAAGAAAGACGAAGAGACTGAGGAAAAAGATATTGAGTCAAAGGAGACGAAGAAGGAAGAAGATAAAGAGGAGAAAAAAATAGAGGAGAAGGAGGAGGAGGAGGAGGAGGAGGAGAAAATAGAGGAGGAAGAATGTAAGTATTTACTTTATTTTTGTACCTTCTCATAATTATTACCTATTTGTATTTTTAAATTAAAGTGAAGAAAGACGAAGAGAAACAGACCGGGGAAGATATTGAGCCAAAGGAGATGAAGAAGGAAGAAGAAGAAGAGAAAAAAATAGAGGAGGGGGAGGAGGAGGAGGAAAAAGATAATGCGTCAAAGCAGACTAAGAAGGAAGATGAATCACCACATTTCTTTTTCTTTTATTATTAAATTTTTATAGAATAGTTTAAAAATTATTGTAGAAATATTATTGTAAATATTCCCCTTCCTATTTCATCAGGGGTAAACGGAAAGAAATCTAATACGTTTTGATTAAGAGATGTAACTCAATCTAGAGTAGAGATAGATAAGGATTATTCGTACTGGAGAGCAATGTCGACTTCAGTAGTGTTTCTGACAGTAGACAAAATGAATTCGAACCAAAAAAAAATCAGTTTACCAGACAAAAAAATGACATTGTTGGATTATCAACAAACAGGAAAGCCTGTAGCTATAGTAAAGCCAACACCGCGGTTAGTAGTAGGACGAAATACATGGAGGCTTCTGCAGCAGCAGCATCAACCACTTCGAAGACCTGCACCGCTTCAGCCTAATGCTGCTGCTGCTGCTGCTGCTGGTGCTGGTGATTCTGATAATGTCAATAATCAACCTATACCACGTCTTTAGCCACCAATCGGTAAGAAAAGTTTTAACTCTTCTAACATTAAGTACTTCATGAAATTAAAATTTAAGACTAATAATAATAATAAATCATTTTCAATTTTTTAATCGCAGATTCTGCTGCTGCTGCTGCTGCTCCAGTTTAAGACCAATATTATCATTACTATTATTGTTATTGTGTGTATATAATATTATTATTAAAAATATATATTAATTTTATTTAAAAACTACAACGATTGTTCAACTAGCAAACCCCTGCTCCTCAACTTTGAATTCACGTGAAAAATGATAAAACGATATCATCCAAAGTATGGACGAGGTAGTAGAAGAGGAGGATAATAACCTGTTAATAGCTATTGTGAAGTGGAGAAATCTAATACGTATTGATAGAGAAAATAATAATAATTATACATTTCGTATTGAGCTTACATCTCTACCATTCTCAGTCTACCGAGTTTGCTTGACGTGATAGTTTCTACAAAAAAAAAATGGGTGTAATTAAATTGTACAGATTATCTACTGAACAAAATATTGAAAACATTCTAAATATGGATGAATTAGTGGAGGAAGAAGAAGAAGAAGTAGATTTGGAAGGAGATTGGGGTGAAATAGAAGACGTGAATAACAACGCGTTGACCGCGATTGTGAGAATGTTGAGGAAGAAGCTTCAGCGGCAACAATCCACATCAAATATCCAGTCTGATGGGGATAATGACGATGATGATGATGATGATGATGATGATGATGAGGTTCATCTATCAGATTTTAGTAGTGAAATGGAGTGGGAGGGTATTGATATGGAGCAAGAAATTTCTCCAGAAAATATATTACGGTTCGATGAGGATAATGACGTTCTCCAGCTACTGGAAACCATCAACAATCGGTAAGAATCAATGAAAAAAAAAAAAAAAAAAAAAAAAAATTTTATCAAGTGCTTGGATAAGTAGTATAATAAATATTTTTTCTCGTAGATGATACCGCTCCTACTGCTACTCTCACTACCACTTCATTTTTATAATATTTTATTATTAAATTCAATTATAACTTTTTTTTTTATGTGTGTTATTAAAAATATATTTATAAATTTTAATTAAAAAAACAAAAAAAAAATATCGTTCATTTCACAACCTCAAAATTCTATTTCTCCTTCTCCTTCTCTTTGACTGCGTTCCGCTTCTCGGATAGGAGGCTAATACGTTTTGATAAAGAGTAGACTAATATGTATGTATTGATAAAGAAGAAAGAAAGGTATCAGATTAACTACAAAATACGTGTCTAATCAGTAAGTTCATATTTCATTGGAAGATCGTTTTGCATCTGAGCGACTAGTGACGAAAAATCTTGAGATCATTTTAACGCTAGCAACGACAGTGACAATGTTCTGTGATACACCTAAAAAACGAGACATTTTTGAGAATAATCCTGATTTTGATGCCTTGATTGAAGACCTTGTGGGGATAATAAGTGAAATAGAGGAACAAATAGAGGAAGAGGACGAAGATTTGTTGAGGAATCCGGAGGATAATCCTGAATTTAGCGCCTTGGTTAAAGAACTTGTGGAAATAATGGGTAAAATGGAGGAAGAAGTGCAAGAGGACGAAGATTTGTTGGGTGACGATCCTGATTTGATAGTACTAGTTGAAAAACTAGTGGAGCTCAGAAATCGAATACAAGAAGGGCTACAGCAAGCGGAGCAAGAGCAGGTGGAATAAGAGGAAGAAGAAGAAGAAGAAGAGCATGAGGAGGAGGAGGAGGAGGAGGAGGAGGAGGAGGAGGAAAACGAAGGAGAAGCAGCGAAAGCCTAAAAATCTTTTTGTGATTTTTGTAAGTATATTTGCTTTGTTAAAATAGTTATTACAATATCAAAAAAAAAAAAAAAAATAACAAAATGTTTTTCAAATATGTCCCAGGTGAAAAATATGGCCACACAAACGGAGTCCATTGCTACAAGAACTGAGGCTACGCAAATGGAGCCTCAGATAGATCTCACACCACATTACTGGTGTACAAATTGTACAAAATATGGTCACCTACGCATCAATTGTTCACTACCAGAGTGGTGTAGCATTTGTCATAAATATATACATCATGCAATTGAATGTAAAAAAAATTTCTAAAAAAAGCATTGTAAATAAAACCTTTTTAATACTTCAATAAATTATAATTAAAAAAAAAAAAAAAAAGATTCCCTTTTTTCTAACTTACGAAAAAAAAAAAAAAAAAAAATATGGGGGAGCGATCACTGGATCGCTCTCTACGAGTATTCTCTCTCTCTCTCTCTCTCTCTTTCTCCAAAGCGTCTACACTATTCGCCTTAAAAGAAGTCGGTCGCGCGGGCACCCAGGAGCGTAAAGACTCGGTTGGGCACCCCCCAACTCTCATCCCAGGAGCGTCAAGATTCGCTTGGGCACCGCTCTTTAAGGAATTTAAGTTAAAAGGGGGAGGCCACATTTGTACCCCCCACCAAAGGAGTCAGAGGGGGGATACACGCGACAACTATCGGTAGTTAGCGATACCGACAATCATCGATGGAATCTCTCTCTCTCTCTCTCTCTTTCTCTCTTTCTCTGCGTCCACTGCTTAACGTAAGAGTGGGCCCACGTGTGTACCCTACGAGTTTAACGTCGGGGGAGGAGGATGCGCATGCGCACAACCGCTCGAGGAGAGGGGGCAATTCCCCTACTTCCCTTGCCCCCGCGGGATCCCGACCCCCTCGTCACCCGGTCATAGAATCCCCTTAGCTACTCTACTGAGGGGTAGATTCACCCTAGGGGTTGGGGTGGCTCGGAGCCACCATAGCTCTGGGAGAAGGGGGCTGAGGGGTAAGGGGACTTCCCCTTCCCTAAATCCACCTCTCCTACTTCGCTTCCTCCCGTGGCTGGGGATTTTACTAGGGAATACCCTAGGAAAAATTGTCCAGTCCGGGAGTTTCTAAGTCCGCGCTCCCTCCTGGGGAATTTTGAGTCTTGGGGTTCTGGGGAATCTTCTGCGAAAAGAAATTCCCCAGAATTTAACGGCAGCAAATTCCCTAGGCCTTCGCCATTGTAAATATCGCGGTTTTTCTTGTACATAAAATTACTTTGTAAACGTTTGTATATTTTTTATTTATTTCAATAAAGAACACTTTTACCTATTACCTCTGCCTTGAATTTTATTCTAGAATAAGACCTTCCTTTCTGACCACAGGTTCAGAGCCAACTTGGGGCACTGTTTCGCACAAATTTTTGGTCCTTCGAGCCGGATTTCCGGTAAAAAACGTTCGAAGTGCATCAGTGTTTTTAAGTTGGAGATTCTGACTGGGTTAAGATTGTGGTTTGTTCTGGAATAGAGATTCAAGATGACTACGCCTAGCTCAGGGGAATTACTAGAAGCGATCAATTACGTGCCCATGATTCGGGATGAATTCGTTCGGTTGGTCGTTAACATTAAGAAACGTGGAGTACGCAACTTCACCCTCCCTTTCTTGGAAGATAGGCTTGCGGCCGTCGAGAAGTGGCTTAAGGTGTTGCATAAAACTCACGTTAAGATCACTACTCATACTAAACCGGCTGAATTAGCTAAAATGGATTACGTAACCGAAAGCTGGTATGAAGCGGCCCTTGATGCCCATAGTGACGCGGAAGAATTCATCCTAGGACATTTAGATGAACTTCGCTCCAATCAGGTGATGCCAGCATCAGGTCCCACGGCGCCTTCAGGCGAAATAAACCACATTAGGCTTCCAATTATCGATTTGCCGAAGTTTTCCGGGGATTATTTAGAATGGAACAACTTTTATGAAACATTCAGTTCCATTGTTCATGAAAAGGCATATGTCTCCGAGCGAGACAAGTTCCACTATCTAAAATCTTGCTTGCAAGGTGAAGCGGCTACGGTTATTAAATCTTTAGCGATCACCTCCGAGAACTATGAGATAGCATGGGACACTCTAGTAGCTAGGTATACTGACAGACGAATGATCACGGATACGTTCTTAGACCAGATCTCGCAAGTACCCACGCTTCGGGGTGACAATTTTAAAGTTCTCAAGGAAGTTAGGGACTCTGTCACGGTTGCTCTCAACGCCCTCAAAACTATGGGTTACGGCGTCGATCATTGGGATCCCATCATTGTTCATTCACTGAAGAACAAACTGGATGACACCCTCCGCTTGGCATGGGAGATGTCTCTGGGAAGCAGCAAGGATTATCCCACCTTTCTTCAATTTTCGGAGTTTCTAACGCGTCACATTAACTCTTTGCAATCATTAGGCAACAAACCTAAGACTTCCAAAAAGGAATCGGGGAAATCCTTGAAGTCACACGCTGCGAGTGTGAATAGTACCGGCTGTGCTCACTGTGGTAGTAACCATCTCTTGTATCAGTGCAAGGACTACCTTGCATTGACCCCTCAGGCTCGATCAAAGTTTGCATTTTCACAGAACCTCTGCATCAACTGCCTGAGGCCAGGGCATAGTTGCTCCAATTGTTCTTCTTCGTCACGATGCAGGAAATGTAGTAAAATGCATCATACGTTGTTGCATTTTGACAAATCTGGCACCGGGGGGAGCAAGTCACGGGGGACTACCCCTGCGACAAACTCCGCTTCCGAGCCTGAACCCTCTAGCTCGCATTCTACAACGCATCTTAGCGTTACCGATACACGATCAGTCCTATTGGCCACGTTCTCTGCCAGGATTGATGCTCATGACGGTTCTCGTGTTATAGTCCGCGGTTTAGTTGACCCGGGCTCAGAAACTTCCTTTATCTCAGAAAAGTTAGCTCAGCAGTTACGAGTACCGCGACAACGTATCAACGCTACCATCCATGGAGTGAATTCGGCTCAAACCGTTCGAGCGGAGGCACAGATTTCCCTTCATTCTCTCAAACGACCCGGTGCTTCATTGGATGTAACCGCAATAATTTTATCAAAGATTACTCCATATCTACCTCCGTCTTATTCTCCGTCATCTATTCCAGCACTAAACGGAATTGAGCTCGCAGATACTTTCGCTTCTACCAAGGTTCCAATTGATGTGCTCCTTGGTGCAGATTATCTTGCTGAGGTGGTAGAAGGTCCGTACATTCGTTGTCCTGATCATTCAGTACTTGCTCAGCAGACGATTTTCGGGTGGATCGTAGCCGGAGTCTTATCCAAGGCTGGTCGCTCTCATAGTTACACGGTTCATCATTGCTTTGACTTCGAAAACACTCTTCGCGACTTCTGGGAACTGGAAGAAGTTCCTGAGGTCAAACCCATGTCCACAGAGGACTCCCTCTGTGAACAACATTTTGTGGATACGGTATCACGCACCCCTTCGGGTCGTTTTGTCGTTGCTTTACCTTTTCGATCCGACATCGAGAAGCACAGCTTAGGTTCTTCCTCTCGGGTAGCAGAGAAAACCTTAACACGAATACTTCGGCGATTGGATACTTCTCCAGAACAGGCTGAAAGTTATTCTCAATTCTTACAGGAGTATCTTATGTTGGGACATATGTCTCCTGTTCCTAGGAACTCTGACTTTCGCGTCTTCCTGCCTCATCATGCAGTATTCAAGACCGAAAATCAGAAGACCAAGATTCGCGTTGTATTCAACGCATCATCTAAAACTTCTACTGGCGTCTCGCTTAACGATACGTTATTCATTGGACCCAAGCTCCAACAGGACATCACGCGGATCCTAATGAATTGGCGTTCCTTTCGATATGTAGGCGTCACTGACATTGTTAAAATGTTCAGACAGATTCTTGTGCGTTTTGAGGACCGCAAGTATCAGAACATTTTATGGAAGTCTGATTCCGGTGAGCTTCAGGCCTTCGAACTCAACACGGTGACCTACGGTACTGGACCGGCACCTTTCCTATCCTCGCGAGTTTTGCGCGAATTAGCCTACACGGACGGAGCTAACTTCCCTCTCGCGCAGGATGTGTTGTTAAATTCTACTTATGTAGACGATATACTTTTTGGGGCCCATGACTTACAGCAACTTAGTTCGGTTAGGGAACAACTCATCGCTCTACTGGCAAAAGGGGGCTTCTCCTTAAGCAAATGGGCATTCAATCAACCGGGGTCTTCCCCGCTTGAACCTACCGAGCTGCATTCTTTCTTTGAGGATCCTGCTGGATCAAGTAAAGTCTTGGGCATATATTGGGATCACGGGGATGATAGCTTCCGCTTCCGTGTTTCTCCTTCACACATTGGTGTACTAACCAAACGCATCCTCTTATCAGAGAATGCTAAGATCTTCGATCCATTGGGATGGATTTCTCCAATAATCATCACTCTAAAGCAGTTAATGCAATCCACCTGGTTGCTTAAACTCTCTTGGGATGAAGAAATTCCTGAGCCTATTAAGTCAAAATGGCTCAAGTGCTATGAGCATCTCCGAGACTTACAGACGTTACGGATTCCACGGTGGACCGGACAATCACTTACTACTGGAAAACGCGAATTAATTGGATTTTATGACGCCTCAGAACTTGCGTACGGCGCAGTCGTTTATGAACGCCTCACTGATGAGGACGCTAAACTCTCGGTACATTTAGTAATGTCCAAAACAAAGGTCGCTCCGATCAAGACCACTTCAATCCCTCGTCTGGAGTTGGTCGCAGCTGCCCTTCTAGTCAAGTTATTGGTTCACGTCAAGGGAAGCTTGGTCGGGAGTTGTGATGCGATTCGTTGCTATTCGGATTCGCAAGTCGCTTTAGCCTGGATAGCAAAGCAACCTGTGCATTGGAAGACGTTTGTGGCTAATCGCGTTTCATATATCCAAACACATTTATCGGAAGCCAGCTGGCATCATGTACCCACTAAGTTGAATCTTGCAGACTTGTGCTCAAGAGGAACCAGTGCTCAACAGTTATCAGAGGACTCACTTTGGTGGCATGGGCCTGCTTTTCTCCGTGAGCACACCGCAAATCCCGTTCAGGTCTTTGAAACCGCGGAAGAAAGTCGGAAGGTAGCGTTAACCGCTCAATTCGACACAATTGAGTGTTGGTTTTTTGATAAGTTTTCGTCTTGGTCTAAACTGGTCCGAGTTATGGCCTATGTTCTTCGATTTGTCCAGCGGACCAGAAAAAACGGCCAATGGGAGGACTCCCTCCTGTCTGCAACGGAAATTCGCAGTTCGATTGAAGCCTTGGTAAAGGTTGTTCAACGAACGCACTTCGCGAGCGAAATCTCAGCCTTGAGTCATGGGTTACGTATACCGTCGCGGTCAAAGCTTCTTTCCTTACATCCGGTCATTGATTCACAAGGAATCCTAAGAATAGGGGGGCGGCTTCGGAACGCCGAAATTTCTGAACAAATGAAACACCCCATTATTCTTCCGGATTGCCACCTAACGGCCATTCTCATTAGGCAAACGCACCTAGATACACTTCACGGGGGGCTCCAACTAACTTTGTCCACGTTGCGACAAAGGTTTTGGGTCGTGAATGCGCGAAATCTAGTAAAATCATGTGTTCATAAATGCATGACGTGTGTTCGCGAACGCGCTAAACTCGGCAGCCAACTTATGGGTTCACTTCCTGCCGCTCGGGTTTCTCGCAGTTTCACTTTCGAACACACCGGAGTAGACTATGCCGGGTCCTTTTCGGTGAAATTACATCACGGTCGTAATGCAAAAGCCATAAAATGCTACGTGGCCGTGTTCGTATGTCTATCTACCCGTGCTGTTCACTTAGAACTCGTCTCCAGACTGGACACCGAGGCCTTCCTCGCCGCGCTAACTCGATTTATCTCTCGTCGTGGAAAACCCGTCGTCATGTATTCGGACAACGGCCTTAATTTTCAAGGAGCGGACGCTGAACTAAAACGCGCCTACCGATGCTCCTTAGAAGCTGCACGCGCTCGGAACACCGATTCCATCAGTAAAATCGAGTGGAAATTCATTCCGGTCGCTACTCCCCACTGGGGCGGTCTTTGGGAAAGTGCCGTGAAAAGCATGAAGCACCACCTGAAGCGCTCCCTCGGAGTTTTCGTGCCTAATTTCGAGGAAATGGCCACACTATTGACCAAGATTGAGGCCTGTTTAAATTCACGACCTATATCGCGGTTACATGATGATCCAGAGTCGTTGGACGTACTCACTCCGGGGCATTTTTTGTCAGGACGGGCGTTAAATTCCCCACCTGAATTATCCACCTTGGATTTACGAGAATCATCATTAAACCGTTGGCAAACCGTAAATCGAATCACCGAGACCTTTTGGAAGAAGTGGTCTTCCGAATACTTACACACTTTGCAACATAGACCGAAATGGCAGAACTCTAACTCGGAATTCGGTGAAGGAGATTTGGTGCTTGTCAAAGTACCTAACAATCCTCCCCGTATGTGGACCTTGGGGCGGATTCTCAAACTAGTTCCTGGGGTGGACGGAGTAGCTCGCGTAGCTGTCCTTAAAACCGCGAGAAAAGAGATTCAACGGAGTCTCTCGCAACTCTGTAAACTCCCCTCTTAGCCCTCACTTTGGGTCTTATCAGGGGCTATCTTCACCCTGCTTTCCGGCATCCTGGGACTCTTCAGGTTGTCATCTCTCCTTCTCAAGCTTCCTGGGACTCTTCAGGTTGCTTAACTTTCTTTTCCTGGTTTCCTGGGACTCTTCAGGTTACCACCTCCTCTCTCGGGCGTCCTGGGACTCTTCAGGTCGTCCTGTTTCCTGTTCCAAACCTTCAGGAACACTTTATGATCTCCGCCATGTCTTTTCTTCCTTGTTTTGACGCCATCGCGTCAACGGGGGGAGTTTGTTCGAGATTGGGAGGAGCAGAAAATGTTGCGAAGTAGATTCCACATTTCTCTGTTATATCTCCCATCTCTATTGCGCTCACAATAGACGGCTAGACCGACAGCGTCTAGCCGCTCTATCTGTCTCTCTCTCCGCGGCGCGCTTGCGCGTCTTCTGGCCCTGGCGCGTCGCGGCCGCGAAGCGACACTACTTGCGCGCTTGGCCACTAGGTGGCCAGCGCCCGCGGCAGCTCTCTCGCTGGCAAGATTAGTGTCGCGTAATTATATAGATGGGTCCTTGATAAGGACCCATCGCACCTCAGCCTTGCTCGACCGCTGCTTTGACAGCAGCAACAGCAGCATCCTTTGACGCCTCCACGGCTTGTGTTTTGATGCCTCAACGGCATCTTGAAGAGCGCCTCCACCGGCGAACTCATTTGGGAGCATACGTTGGTAAGTATCACCCACCACCCACTGCCAACCAAGAGGGGACTACCCCTCTGCGGCATTTCCTCCCTCCTAAGGGAAATTTCTCCGGGGACTGCCCGGGAGAAGTCCACCCTCTCCTTCCCCTCCACACTGCCTCCGAGGACTACCTCGGACCCAGTGTTCCGACCCTCAAATCCAGGGCTCTCGACGAGTCGGGTAGTGGGAGGGGTAGATTCACCCTAGGGGTTGGGGTGGCTCGGAGCCACCATAGCTCTGGGAGAAGGGGGCTGAGGGGGAAGGGGACTTCCCCTTCCCTAAATCCACCTCTCCTACTTCGCTTCCTCCCGTGGCTGGGGATTTTACTAGGGAATACCCTAGGAAAAATTGTCCAGTCCGGGAGTTTCTAAGTCCGCGCTCCCTCCTGGGGAATTTTGAGTCTTGGGGTTCTGGGGAATCTTCTGCGAAAAGAAATTCCCCAGAATTTAACGGCAGCAAATTCCCTAGGCCTTCGCCATTGTAAATATCGCGGTTTTTCTTGTACATAAAATTACTTTGTAAACGTTTGTATATTTTTTATTTATTTCAATAAAGAACACTTTTACCTATTACCTCTGCCTTGAATTTTATTCTAGAATAAGACCTTCCTTTCTGACCACAGGTTCAGAGCCAACTTGGGGCACTGTTTCGCACAAATAGAATTAAGTGAAGTAGATTTAAATGAAGATTAAATAATTGCTTCTTTATTAATAAATTGTATGTTACAAAATATTGTTTTTATTTATCCATGAATTATGTGTATTATTGAATCCTAACCACTTTACAAAGACTTTGTCCCCCTTCTTACGTAATACCTTCTCAACTAGATATACATTAGGATTAGCAGTTTTTAAAAGTTCATGTTCGTAGAATCCACCATATATATCTGTACCACTAGAATCCCTTAGTAAATATGTAACAGGATTTGTTTTCTGCACTTTTATAATTTCAAATATTTCAGTTGTCCAATTTGGTGTGTAGCCTTTTGCAAATACATTCTTATATTTACTGATTCGTACAAAATCACCGACTTTGAACTTGGCACGACCAACGATCTTTATATTACTGAATACTGTTGCTAAGAGCTTATTAGCTTGTTCAGGTTTCACATCGGCTGGACGCATTCCTATAGTACGATGTTTTCTTGAATTGTATTTGTCAACCAGTTGTTGTAGCATAGCTCTCCACTTGTAATTTCCATTCAACGTAAATCCTTTCCACATTTCTGTCTTCAACGTTCGATTCCAACGCTCGACTATGGTTGCTTTCAATACACTGTATGTTGAGTAATGATTTATTCCATGCTTTTTCATAAGCGATTGGAAATCACTATTATAAAATTCCTTGCCATCGTCGGTCTGTAGATTTTTCGGACATCTCCCACTCTTCAGGATTTTCAGCAATGCAGCTGTCACTTCCTTGCCTGACTTGGTTTTCAGGGCTATTGCCCAGCCATATTTCGACAATGCATCAATAACTGTGAGAAAGTAGTGGTAGCCTGCGTCTGCATAGTTTCTCATGTCTACCAGGTCTGCTTGCCAGAGGTCATCGAAGCCTCGTATTATTACCCGTCTACGTAAAAAGTTCCGTCTGGCAGGCACATGCAACTCTTCTACCAATTGCTTCTTCTCCTCACTACTCATAATTATTCCACTACGTGTTATGTTTACAGCAGGTCATCAAGCACTGGCGGTAGTATAAGTTTCTTCAAGGCATAATTTATATCGTCTTCTCTATTCTTCTCATTTGCAAAATCTTTTTTTGCCAGCTGATTAGAGTAATATTCTACAACAATTTTCAATCCAACAATCATATCATTTCGTAATTCCTTGTCTTTTCGATCCAATTTATAATCATTATGATCGACTTTATCAACCAATTTATCGATTCTTATACCAATTTCATCAATTTCATCGATTTTTTTCATTAGAGTTGTAAATTTTTCCTCAAGAATGTTACATTTTAGGTAATAGTGAGTTAGCTTCTCACTGTATTCAAATAATTCTCTCATTAAGCTATCACGTACAGTCATCGAATTACGTAACAGAGCAGCCATATTCACCGCACTTGTCTCATCCGTAACATCACATTCTAAGTTTGAAATTATTTTCTTCTTGGCATTAAATGCATTCTTTTGTTTATCAAACTTTAACGTATCATTATCAATTTTGTGGAAATAATTTCTCACTTTACCGGTATTGAAACCAGCTCCAAATTTATTTATTGTCATAGTGAAGTAGTACGTGGAACTGAGAAAATCTTGAAACTGCAATCTCTTTTATATAGAATAACGCTTTCTTCTCTTATTTAGATCCTGCCAATTTGTAACTATTATGATCGATTTTATCATTCAATTTTTCGATTCTTTCATCAATTTCGTCGATACGTTTTTTCAACAGATTTGTCATTTTTTCCTCAAGAATTTCACATTTTAATGCATATTCATTCAGCTTCACACTATATTCATTCATTTCTTTTGTAAAGCTATCACGCAGTGGTGTCAAATTACTCATCAGAACACTGATATTCACCGCACTTGTCTCATCAGTAACATCAGATCCCAAGTTTGAAATTATTTTCTTCTTGGCATTAAATGCATTCTTATATTTATCAAACTTTAACGTATCATCATCAATTTTGTGAAAATAATTTTTCAATTTACCAGTATTGAAACCAGCTCCAAATTTATTTATCGTCATAGTGAAGTAGTACGTTGAACTGAGAAAATCTTGAAACTGCAATCTCTTTTATAAGATGATACCTTCTTCATGGAGCTCCTCAATTATTGACTGTATCTCATTATGGTGATTCGTATGACCAGCAGCAGATGATGCAATTAATAGTTTTAATCGCTCGACCAGTTCGTTTGGATCGTTCCAATGTACATAGCTCACGGGATTATTATTAACACGCATATATCCCTTGCCTTGTAAAAGTTTTGTCTTCGGTGGAAATAATTCACTAATTATTTTCTTACATTTATGTCCCTTATTCCCACGAAGCTTTCCTGTACTAATGTTATCTGCTCTGTGCACATTAGTTTGAGAAAGAATACTTTTATATGTGTCTAAATCATCTTTAGTGTAGTCTTCAGGTTCTTTCATGAAGATCAATTCAAATAGACCTTTCGTGCCAGGATAATACTCCTTATCGATAATAATAAAATTACTGTAATCATCAACATTAAAAGCACATTTCGCAAGCCACATTTTATTCGTCACTTTATCTAACTTAACTCCAAAATTACTGTCAATTTTATCCTTAGCATTATTCGTCAACAATTCTATATATTTGGATGCAATTGAACCAGACTTAATCGTACTTCGATTAGCATCTTTTACATCCTCGATGGATGTATGCACAGGTAATTCTATTTGTCTCGCTAAATCTTGCGTGCCATATTCATTATTCTTCTTCACCTTCTCCTCCCCCTCCCCCTCCCCCTCCCCCTCCTCCTCCTCCTCCTCTTCATCATCTTCCAGAGAAAGGTACTGTGTTTCGTGCGACTGTGGATATTCCTGCTCATCATCCGATGAATGACCTTGAACGTTAATTCTGGAGCTGCGTATTAAATCTTTCCGCTGTGGAGTCGATGTGAGATAAGACTTTCTTCGTTTCATCGGAATTATGAAAGATTCCTCGTGTGAGAGAGATCTCTTTATAGGTTCCATTTTCATCTCATGTTTCGGTGCAACGAAAATTGCTTGATTATTTTCGGTGAGCTTCTGTAATGGTTCAACTATTGGTTTAAAAGTTTCATTTAAACTGTCTTCCATCATTACTCTGTCTGATTTGAGTGCGCGATATTTTTGACGAATTACTTCACTTACCTCAGCAATCTTCTTTAGAAGCTTTTTCTCCTTCATTTTGTAAAGCTATTCTCTATTTAATATATAGACTTGTTCAACGTTCAAGGTTAAACTAACATTTTTGACCATTAACATCACTCTTTAATCACAGCATATTTATTGAAACCCTTTCGATATCGTCCATTTTGCATTGCACTGTCTTTATCAATTACTAAAAATCCATAATCACGCTTCCAACAATTTGAACACAATTCATAAAATTTTTCAAACGCCATATCTGTATTTACATGTTCGTTATATATATGTTTTAGGTTAGTTCCATCTTGTTTAAAAATAATTAAAAAATTTGCATTATCACGTATTAGATGTTTTGGTATCCTTGCATAAGTCTGACAAAGATAAAAGCAATCAATCTTAGAATGTCTACCCATGGAGAAGTAGTCTCTTATATTGTCTTGCTTATCGGTTGCAACATCATCAAATATGAAAATTGAATTTGGTAGTGCTTCAGCTACTTTTATAACCTCACTATTATTAGAAAATTGGAAATAACTAATTTCTTCATTGTCCGATAATAGTCGCTCCAAGTATCGATATTTTGGTTGCTGCAACGATTTTGAATAAACGTATGGGTTTTCAAATCTCACACCCTGAGGGCTTTCTATAAGGCTCAGCAATACATTTGTTTTTCCACAATTTGAAGGGCCACAAACTATACAGCGTATGGTTGATGGGAGTAGAGGTCCGTGACGTCTCATGCATTTATCGGTTGTTCGGTAATCTATATTAGAAACACGAATACCGAGCGGCTGCTTTACGAAGTCCATGACTGAAAACTCTGTGGTCATACAACCTATTTATAGGAATGAAATGAATTGTTTGATCAGTTCTCATCATGCCGATATTAGTGTTAGATGTGTCAAGTTTGGAAGAATTAACCGCTGAGCAGTTTGAATACATACCGAAAATTTTACTTTTAAAGTACTTTCCGCGTAGTATTCAAGAGGTTTGGAATAAATTGCCTGAACACATTCGCGCAGATCCTGAAGTACAACAATATCGCTGGTGTTTTAAACATCATAATCTACCTAATACAGATCACATTGATGGACCGCTCCCTTCAATAAAAGATTGCTGGGCTTGTCAGCAAACTCTGTGTGAGAAACAGAAAGAAAGTTCCACATGGTAAGCTACGGTTGTGGAACTTTTTTCAATAAAATACTGAATAAATTACCGTTCGAAGTACACATACCTGGCTACAATTATTGCGGACCAGGTACTCGACTTCGAGAACGGTTAGCACGTGGTGATCCTGGTATAAATCCTCTAGACGAAGCCTGTCGTGAACACGATATCGCATATTCAGTATATAAGGATCTGCCACCACGTCACCAGGCTGATAAAGTTCTTGCACAGCGTGCACGAAAACGTATCACTGCTAGTGACTCATCTTTACGTGAACGAGCAGCTGCAGCAGCAGTCTGGGCATCCATGAATGTAAAACGAAAACTTGGCTTAGGCCTACAAGTGCATGGAAGAAGCATGCAGAAAAGAAAAATTCGTGTACCGAAGAAACGAGGAGGTTTATTGAGGAAAAAGCAATTTACTCAAAAAAAAACGGGGGGGTTTATTACCTCTGCTCCCACTGTTGAGTGCAGTGGGCGCATTAGCTGGGGGCGCAGCAGGTATAACAAAAGCTGTAAACGATGCGAAAGCATCCAAGAGACAATTGGAAGAGATACAGCGTCACAATCGTGTAATAGAAGGCAGGCGTGGACATGGTTTATACCTAACCCCTTACGGACGAAGGGGGGAGGGTTTGAAAAGGAGGAAAAAAACCTCGCAAAAAAAAAAATAAGCAACCTCCCGAAATCTGGAGCTACTAGTAATATTCAATTATTACATGCATGTCAGGATATACCACATTTTCGAGGAGTTTTTATGCGCACATCTCTACCACAAACCGTACTATGCAATGAGTGTGCAATCGTGAATCTTGATGAAGATAAAGGTTCTGGTACACATTGGGTTGCTTACGTTAAACGTAATAATTACGTAAAGTATTTCGACTCCTTCGGAAATTTGAAACCTCCAATTGAACTTTTAGATTATTTTGGTCCTTCTGCTATAATCTACTACAACCACGATCAATATCAATCGTATGATACAAGCATATGCGGTCAGTTGTGTGTCAAGTTTCTACGTGAACAATGACTTTAACGGTTACGCTGTCTGACCGCGAGTCCATATTAGAGGCAGATTTTTTCCCACCGATCAATCTTCGGGAGGAGCAATATGAACTTGGTCTCGTAGACTTTCAGAGCTTCAATTCAATCGCTAATGTTGATGAGTCGAACAATAAGTTTTACTACGATACTGAAGATCTGACTATACCTACAGGTTGTTATGAATTGAGTGCTATAAATGATCTTTTGCGTACATTGATGCATGAGGCGGATAATGAAGATGTCATTATTCTACGTGCTAATAATAATACGTTGAAAAGTGAAATAAAGTGTAAATATCTGATCGATTTTACAAAACCTAATAATATAGGCTCTTTATTGGGTTTTTCGTCAGATCGAATTATTCAGCCGAACACTCTAGCCGAATCAGACCAGCCCGTAAACATTATAAGGGTCAATATTTTACGAATTGAATGTAATATTACTGCTGGTGCATATACAAACGGCAAACCACAACATGTTATACATGAATTTTTTCCAAGCGTGCCACCAGGCTATAAAATCTCGGAAACACCGAAAAACGTCATTTACTTGCCAGTCATTGTGAAAGTAATTGACCGTCTTACTTTGCGCATTCTCGATCAGGAAAACCGTCTAGTAAATTTCGGTGGGGAAAAAATTACAATTCGATTACACATTAGAAAATGCTAATTTACAAGAATACTTATAAATCACCGATACCAGATGAGCCTATCATCAGTCCAACAGTTGCTGCAGGAGCAGATACATTGGGTGGGGATTACGTTAGAAGACCGCTAACAAGAAAAAATATAACCTTTCTTCAATCACTGGGTTTCAAGGTCAGAAATAAAAATGGACCTGTTGGACGTAACCGCACAACCTGTGTACGACAATCGCATTACTAAAATGGAAATACATGCTTACAATCCGTATGCAAATGCATCATTGGGAAATAGTGACGAAATTCGAATTCCAATACAACAGCAAGATTTAATTCTTCTACCATGTGAGAGTTACCTATACTTAGAGGGAAAATTAATCGAGGGCACTCGTGCTCAGGGTGCAACAGTTCAAGATACAGTGGGACTTGACTGCAATTCCATGGCATTCTTGTTCGATGAAATTCGCTATGAATTGAATGGTATTGAGATTGACCGCAGTAAGAATGTGGGTATTACTAGTTCCATGAAGAGTCTCATTTCTCTGACTGGGGAGGAGAGTACGAGTCTACACCATTCAGGATGGTTTCTATCAGATTATAAGCCTACGAAATATTTTAATTTTTGCGTACCACTGAAAATGCTGTTGGGTTTTTGTGAAGACTACAGAAGAGTCATAATAAATGCACGTCATGAGCTCGTTCTCATTCGAGCGCGTAATGATACGAATTCGATATATTCTTCAACGAAAATCACCGACTCCAAAATTGATGTTCAAAAAGTGCAATGGAGAATTCCTCATATATCATTGAATGAATACACAAAACTTCAATTTCTACGTATTATCGACCAAAACAAAAGCCTCACCATGGCTTTTCGATCCTGGGAACTCTACGAATACCCGCTTCTACCAGAAACACAGAGGCATACGTGGGCTGTAAAAGCTGCAACACAATTGGAGAAGCCTCGATACATTATTCTAGCATTTAGAACAAATAAGAAGAATACGCAGCATATGAAGGTGCTTGACTTCGATGATAGTTTTGTTCGTGATATTAAAGTCTATCTTAATTCTGAATTTTATCCGTATGATCGACTTGATACTGATACTGAAAAATCACGATTTTCTGTACTATATGATATGTATGTTAAATTTATCCAATCCTATTATGCTGGAGAAAAACCGTCGAAACCAATGCTTGATTACAACAATTTCTTAGAATATGGCCCTCTCTTTGTCATTGATTGTTCGCATCAAAACGAATCTATTAAATCTGGCACAGTTGACGTTAAAATAGAGATCGATTGTTCTAAAAATATTGCAAGTAATACTACTGCGTATTGTTTAATTATACATGATAAAATTGTTGAATATAACCCGCTTACAAGTATTGTTAGAAATGTAAGTTAATCGTTAATAGTTAGAAATGTAAGTTAATCGCTAATAGTTAGAAATGTATGTTAATCGCTAATAGACTATAGTTAAGCTTATCATTATAATGAAGGAAAAAAAATAATAAATAAGATATAATAATCATTTATTTGTGTTTAAATTATTCCTTACAAATGTTTTCTAAATTAATCTTTTGAAATTTGACTAACAATTGCAAATGTCATATTATTGTAATTTCCACCATTATACGTGAATGTTAATATTTTATTTGAAGCTGCATCTTGAAAATTCTTGAATTGTTCTGGTTTTTCCAGTAATGCCATCATCCTCGCAGGCAAGAAGAACCATTCCTTCGTAAGCAGCTTTGCTATTATTCTCTCTCCATATTTGGTTTTAATTTTCGATAATTCAGTTATTCGGTATGACCCCCCAATCTCCAAAGTATTCAGTTTTATAAAAGTTTTTGGTTCTACAGTTGCGAGTTCATTAATCTTAGTTAAATCCATTTCTATAATAATAAAATAATATTAAGAATAGAGAATAACGTAAAAAAGAAAAAATAATTCTTACCTTCTAAAGATTGTCTACGAAAATTACGTGACAATAAAAAAATATTCTGTCTGCAACGTGAAACTGGTACTTTGCACTGCTTGAAGCTTCAATACTGCAATTACACCACAATAAAATATTATGACTGCAGCGTTACAGACTTGAACTTTCGACTGCTTCACGCTTCTAATCGAGACTGAATGAAATTTCCTAATTGCTAGCGTGGGTGACTTTGAATAATATCCTAGGAGGGAATAAGATATACACACTTGGAAATTGAGAGTAGGGGAAGTGTTGCAGGCAAACGAAACTTGGGTGGCTTTGAATAATATCGTAGGAAGGGATAAGATATACACGCTTATTGGAAATTGAGAGTGGAGGGACTGTTGCAGGCGAACGACATTTTTGATGGGTTACTCACTCATGATTGTAGATTTCAAAGAGAATTCATTATTTTAAACCTGTTGATACATGTATTCTTTAGATCAAGTAGTTGTTAATTAAAATAAATAAATCCATTTAATTATATACACGTTCCTTATATAAAGTGACATCAGTCTAGAATATAAACTTTTCATTGTTTAAAAGCAAGTCGTGAGATACACGTTCTTCAGATCAAATAACCGTCATCTAAAACAAATATATTTAATTCAAACGTGTCATAACACGTAATAGATGGTGCAGATAGTCACGTTCCTCAGATAAAGTAATGACAGTTTAAAATATAAACTTTTCATTATTTAGAAACGAGTCGTGAAATATACGTCCATTATTACTTGGGTTGGGAATACTAGCATCTTAAGGACATATCCTGAGTGCAGCTTAAAATTTACGAGCGCATCAATGGCTTTTCGACAATCTTACGTCACACTGTGACTCTGTTTAGCACGTGGGATCATTTGTCTGCTCTGCTTGTGAGAAAAGTCTTGAGAAAAAAATAGCTAGAGGCTGAATGACTTGTCTGGTCTGCTTGAGGGAGGAAAAGTCACGAAAAAATAGCTAGAGGCTGGTTTAGAGGGTAAAATATGGTCAGAAAGTATCGAGCGCATCAATGGCTTCTTGACAATCTTACTTCACAACTGTGACTCTGTTTAGCACGTGGGCTCATTTATCTGACCTGTTTGTGAGAAAAGTCTCGAAAAAAATAGCTAGAGACTGGTTGAGAGGGTAAAATATGGGCAGAAGGTATCGGGTCAGTTTTAGAGAGCCCTGGGAAAGCTCATAGGAGGAACATTGGGTGGTCCCTAGAATTTCACTCCCCATTGTTTCGCAAAAGGAAAAATAATGTCTGTTAACTATGTGACATGTAGAGCATGCTTACAGGAAGATGTAATGAATAATCTATTCACTTATAATATGCTTACAGTAATTTTTATTCAATATTCAAAAGATTTAACATATAATACTTTTATTCAATATATATTGTAACCGGGGTCACAAATAATCCGAAAAACTCAATTATTGTCTGTGGAAACCACTTTATTCCACGAACTCTCAAGGAGGGGGCCTCCCGCGATGCTCACGCACACTTATTATACGCGTATACAATGTTTTTTCGGGTTCTCACTCGGGGTATGCGGGGAGGGAATTATTCGGGGGCGGACGAACAGAAAGGGAGAAAAGGGGTGAGCAGGGGTATACGGGGAAAGAACTTGAGGGAACACGGCAGCGACCACTCCGACCACGATCTCCTAACTCCACAAATCCCACGTCGGGACCACTCGATAATCCGAAGAAGGGGCCCGTATTTAAAAGACGAAGCTCCTTTCAAAATACGGCGACGACCCTTCTGTTTCTCTTACACAGTAATTGCGAGAGAGCTCGGCGCGGCGAACAGTCCTAATTCTAGAACAGAAGTGGCCCGGTCCTTGGTTCTTCGTTCGTCCTGGGCCCCGGGTCCTTTTCCTAATTCCTAGGATTTCATTATTCTTCAGGGCAACAGCGCATGCTCTCGATCTATCCGTCAATTATCACCTATCAAATTGACTGGGATCCGCATTCGCACTGTTCCCTGGGTTTCGTAGCGTCTCGGCTATCCGTGTCGTCTGCTTCGTAGCTTGGTGAGGTCCGGGCGGGGCTCTGCGGTGCGGGGTCGGGGAGTCGGGCAGTCGGGGAAGCGGTAGCCGTGGCGCGGGGATGGCGCGGGCACGGGAGATCGCAGCTCGGCGCGCTAGCGGCGCGGCGCGGTAGAGGAAAGGAATGGGTGGGGCGCTCAGCGGGGACTTGCGGTGAGGGGACGGTAGGAGCGTCGCGTAAACAGTCGCGCTCAGCGGGAAGGTTAGAGTGAGAGGGAATCATAAGCGTTTGGGCATGGGAGCGTAGAGGATAGGAGAACAACAGTTTTCAAGCTCATGTTGGAGCAGAGGAGACTTATGAATACTAGTTTTAGCCTGAAATAAAATATTCTTAATTTCTATCATCCTATTTACACCTAATCCTACAAACATTCGCCCAATTCCCAATCATACCATTTCCTAAAAACATCTACTCTCCTTCCGTGGTCGACACTTACAATATTCCTACATCGGAAAACTACATCGTCGCTCCACGGAAGGTTCATCAGGCTACACACACACATACACATTCATACCGGGGGGATCGCAGGAGGCGCTAAGGGGGACAGGAGAAACTAAAAAACCTATGCATTTCTGTAACGTGTATTCTACCACGTTACAATATATATATATATATATAACTAAAAAGAGTTTTAACATATAATATTTTAAAATATCAAGCTATTCTTCTGCCCTTGCTACCTCCATCGTTGTCTCCTCCTCATCCTCCTCCTCCTCCTGCTCCTCCTCCTCTTCCTGCGGAATTATCCCTGCCTCTATCTCAATCATTCTGATACCTCTCATCAACAGTTGTATACAGCGTGTTACTGTAAAAAATCATAGGATTTTAGAAAAATGTATGATGCAATCTCATTCATAATAACTTACTATTTTCATACTCCATTCCATGCGTCTTGATTGTTTCTTCATTTACCGCTCGTGATAAATTTTGCATAATTTCATCTATTATTCTTGTAAATATATGAATTACTGGAGAATTCTGTCTATACGCTAAATTAATAATCACTTGATACTGCATATTTTTTCACTTTATATTTATCGACAGCTTGTATAAGAAAAAAGGAATCTGTACCCAAGGTTCAAGAAAGGTATAATGTGAAATTAAAAGAAGGACCCAAGGAGGAAAATAGTAGGAGGGAATAGAATGGGTATGTGGAGGGAAAAAGACCCTTCAATGGTGTAGAGGTAGGTTGAGAGGGAAGAAAAATGGTTAAATGTGAAATCAAGTTAAATGGCGGGTCCATAGTAGGAAAATAGTGGGAGGGTCTAGGATAAGTATGTGGAGGGAGAAAAGACCCTCCGAGGGCAGGACTAAGAAAACAAAAATGGCAGTCCGTAAGATGCTTAGGACCCCTAGCGGTGTAGCTGCCCCAGTAATTTTCGTGATCGCCACCTAGTGGAGAAAAAAGAAACTTTTTCCTCCACCAACTAAAATACAAAAAAAAGTTCTCTGGGTAACTGTCAGGATAACTAACCATCCGTGCCCTAGGGTGATGGGAGAGAGGTAACCCTTAGGGAACTAGTGGACCCGTAGGATAACTAACCATCCGGACCCTAGTGACATGGGAGAGGGGGTAAGCCTTAGAGAACTAGTGTGGGTAGTAGAGAATATGACCTAATAATAATATGACCTAATAAGATTATCGCCTAAAAACGCTAACTTCACATTGGTGAGAAGGCGGTATTACAAATTATTGATTAAATCGTCTGAATGTCTAAAATCGAGAAGCTGGCAACGTTGGAATGGATGGTTGTCATTTGGTTATGTGTGCGTGAATATCCATGAGTTCTCTTACTCCGAATTTTGAATTTTTGGCGGCGACCGTAATCTTTGACGACGTCGTTTTTAATAGAATTAAATTTTTGTAAAATAAATGTAGACAAAAAACGTGTCAACGTATTTCACGATAATTATCGAATATATTATTATTTAATTTAGGAAGATAGAGTTGTCATTTAAATTGAATAGACTAAAATGTTACACATCTTTAAAATACAATTATCTACAGAGATTCCATGATCATATTTATTCAGGTTTGAGTGTTTTATAACATTCAAACCTGAATAAATATGATCATGGAATCTCTGTAGATACTTGTATTTTAAAGATGTGTAACATTTTAGTCTATTCAATTTAAATGACAACTCTATCTTCCTAAATTAAATAATAATATATTCGATAATTATCGTGAAATACGTTGACACGTTTTTTGTCTACATTTATTTTACAAAAATTTAATTCTATTAAAAACGACGTCGTCAAAGATTACGGTCGCCGCCAAAAATTCAAAATTCGGAGTAAGAGAACTCATGGATATTCACGCACACATAACCAAATGACAACCATCCAGTCCAACGTTGCCAGCTTCTCGATTTTAGACATTCAGACGATTTAATCAATAATTTGTAATACCGCCTTCTCACCAATGTGAAGTTAGCGTTTTTAGGCGATAATCTTATTAGGTCATATTATTATTAGGTCATATTCTCTACTACCCTAGTGTAGACCCGTAGGATAATTAACCATCCGGGCCCTAGGCTGATGGGAGAGGGGTGAGAGACTCTAAGAGAGAAAGAGAGGGTGAGAGGGATCTCTCTCTCTCTCTCTCACACTCCCCATAGCCAAAGTATTTCCTCCGCACACCCGCACCCTCCTCATCACCCAATAAACCCTAGCTCTTAAGAAGACACTTCCCCCCGCACACCCGCACCCCCCTCACCTCCATGTCACAGGAACCCAAGACACTTCCACCCCGCACACCCGCACTCCCCTCACCACCGTGTCACAGGAACCCCCTAGCTACCACTACTGAGGGGAAATTTCGTCGCAATGTAGAAGCTATCCTTCCGGATTCTGGTGCTACTTGTTACATACAATTGGCACGCATCTGCCGACGCATACCACATTTCCGTGGAGTCTTCATGCGCACATCTCTGCCGCTCGACGGGCCACGGTGCAACGAATGCGCGATCGTGAATCTCGACGATCAATGCGGCCCTGGTACCCACTGGGTAGCCTACGTCAAGCGTAACGACATCGTCGTATATTTCGATTCCTTTGGAAATTTGAAACCACCGAAAGAATGTGTGCGTTACTTTGGTCCTAACGTTACAATCTACTACAATCATGATCGATATCAATCGTACGATAAAAGCAATTGCGGTCAGTTGTGCGTGAAATTCCTGCGAGAACAGATACTTTGAAAAAAAAAAAAAAAAAAAATGTCTTTTACCGTGACATTATCGGATAGTAAATCAGTATTAAATTCAGATTTCTTTTCCCCCATCAATCTGCAAGACGATCGCTACGAGATTGGTCTCGTGGACATGCAAACGTACAACTCGATAGCCAATGTGGACGAGTCGAATAATAAGTTTTACTACGATAACGATAAGGTACTGACGATACCCAGAGGCTGTTACGAATTGAGTGCAATAAATGAGTATTTGCAGTCTCAAATTTCTGCGAGACACGAAATTAAAGACGACATTAACAGCGTTATTCTTCTACGAGCGAACAATAATACACTGCAGAGTGAAATATTGTGTTAATATTCGATTGACTTTGGAAAACCGAATAACATTGGCTCACTACTGGGCTTCTCGTCGAATTGCGTGATCGAACCGAACGCCCAGGCTGAATCCGACGAAACCGTGAACATTGTGAAAACAAATATTCTACACATCGTGTGCAACATTGCGGGTGGTGCGTACACCAACGGTAGACCACGACACATTATTCACGAGTTCTTTCCCAGCGTACCACCGGGCTATAAAATCTCGGAGGTACCGAAAACCGTCATTTATCTATCGGTCATCGTCAGAGTAATCGACCGTCTCACGTTACGTATCCTCGATCAGGACGATCGTCTCGTAGATTTTGGACGTGAAGAAATTACCATAAGATTGCACATTAAGAAAAATGTTAATTTACAAAAGTAACGAGGATTATAAAGCGGTGAAACTGGATGAAACGTCCGCTAGTCGTTCGTCCTGCGTGGAGTCGATTACACCGGTTCATCATCAGAGTGAAAGCAGGAATCGCAACAAGAGGAGCTTTTTGCTAACGAGAAGTGTGCGAAACAGCGTCCCAAGTCGGCTCCGAACCTGTGGTCAGATTGGAAGGTTTTCGTTCTTGAAATAAAATTGTCAAAACAAAGTTTAACGGGAAAAAGGAGATTTATTCAATAAATAAATATTGTACAGGATTTACAAAATATATACAAATTAATCGCTGTACTTAAATTATCGGCTTCCTAGTGAATTTGTTCCCGTCAAGTTCCAGGGAATTTCTGCAGAAGAAGATTCCCAAGAACCCTAGAAACTAAACTCCCCAGAAAGGAACGCGGACAACAAAGCTCCCTGACTGGACAATCTCCCTGAGGTATTCCCCAGACAAATCCCCAGCCACAGGAGGAAGCAAAGGTGGAGAAGTGGTTTGGGGAAGGGGAAGTCCCCTTACCCCGCAGCCTCCTTCTCCACGAGCTCTAGTGGCTCCGAGCCACTCCAACCCCTACGGTGAATCTACCCCTCCCCATTACCCGACTCTTGCGAGAGCCCTGGATTCAAGGGTAGGGAACACTGGGTCCGAACAGAGCTGCCAGACTTGGCACAATCTGGCGCATGCGTAGAACGATTCTCGCAGCCGATTTAGGGAACGTAGCTAGTGTTCGAGGTGCCCCTCGACAAAATATTTAAAAATTTTTATTTTCTGTTTATTTTTTTTTATACAAATGTTACAACAGACACTTATAATTAAGATGAGGTAAATAAAATTTACAAATGTTGGTAATTATTGGTTTACCTTTAATTCTTCCATCAGCGAATAAATATCATCCTTCCATCCAGATCTGAGAGTTTTGACAAAGGAGATTCTGCAAATATTAATTACTGTTAACTAGCACTGCTACGCTACTCTGATTTGGTATAAATTTTTACATATAATTACTATTACTATGAATTACAAAATTATTTACCTGAATATTCAAAGACTAGGGTAACGCCTTCACTCAAACACAAAATACCACTTCCAAGCTGTCAATCTATGTTACTGTGGTCCTCAGTTGATAAGCCTTTTTGTGTATTCCAAATCCTAGGCACATTTCAGCACAACCTGTAATGCAGAACATAACACAAAGAATCTTGTATCAAACTAAAAGCTCTAAATGATTATTAGTTAATACTCATCTGAATAGCTTATACTGCTGC
This sequence comes from Prorops nasuta, assembly GCF_024137725.1. NCBI lineage: Eukaryota > Metazoa > Arthropoda > Insecta > Hymenoptera > Bethylidae > Prorops > Prorops nasuta. The sequence goes on along the minus strand of NW_027116821.1, from coordinate 320,119 downwards.
ACCATTTTCTTCGTGTACCTTTTGTCTAATCCAGTAGAAGAATCACATTTCTACAATTCTGCAAATTGCAGGGTTTGGCTGAGCAGACACTATAAACATCATTCGCCGATAACTTATGCTTTCATGCAACCAGCGAAGAAAATAAAGCACGGAAGTATTAACTCACAACTAATAAGTATAACCTAAAACAACACAACTTGTTGATTTTTACACAATCAATGTTTATCATATTTTAGGTCTGTTCTATACACTGCTGAACAAACTAAACATTTTTTGTATGCACTTAAATCACTTAACTGAAAATGTTTTTCGTTTAATGTCAGTTGAATGCTTTCATTACAGGCAAGCGTGATTGTTAAACTGACAGAACACACGAACTAAGCAAATTTCGGAGCCTTAACGTCCTTATCGACCGAAGCTTATGAATATAGGGTTTTCTCCATTTTTCTTGAAATAACTTATGAACATCAAAACTGCAGTAATGTGTTTCCTGATTAATGTAGAATATATAATTTATGTATATATATGTAGAATATATATAAACTTATGAACACATGTATGAATAGACATAAGTAAGAAATCAATTCCATAAATTCAGATTTCCTCGTTAATAAACGCTGTATGAAAACTATATATATAAATTGTAACACCATTTTTATAATTTTGTCAATAACATATACATTTATTTTTATATTGAATAATAACAATTTTTGTACCAATATGTATACATGAGAGAAATAAAACAATTAATTAGTACCAATTTAACAATGGTGTTAATATTATTTTATATGAAAGTAACCGTTGTTTCCTTTTTATAGTAAGCTACTATATGTTAATTAATATAATTTTTTTTTATAATTGTTAATTTTAATAATTATATGCCTCGTGCACATATATTATGTAAAAATGATATCAAACATTTGACAGTCTACCTATCAGTGATAGCTATAGCAGATACATAAAATTATTGATAAATTTTTGACAGGCCGCAAAATTAACCCGCCAATAGGCGCGTGCTTTTTTTTTACGTAGATAGGCGCGTGGGGTGTCACGGACACCCCATTTGTTTTTCGTTATTAGACGTAAAATATTTACAAATACAGATTTATTTTTCAATAAATATCATCTATGCGAAGTTCCCTTTGGTATACAATAGCAATTGCATTTCTTTACATTATTTGTATTAATTAAACGCTAATATTTTTAAGTGACTGCACAAATTTTTCGCTACGTTACCAATAGATTTCTATTTTTGGGGTGTTCTGAACACCCCGCGCGCCCATTGCCGGGTTAATCAAAAGTTAACTGGCAAATGCCGTTTGTTTACAAACAATAACGAAGTACCCGTTAACTTTCCATCTAATTTAAAGTAACTTAATCAGTCTTGCATTTGGTATCATTCAATACGGATCGTTAATAAATTTACGGGATAATAAAAGTGATTTTAGAGTGTCTGTAGTAATTTTCGAAATTTATTATGGATTCCGCGGACCAAATGCAAGGCTGTAGTAGTAGTGGTGGTGTTAGAAATTTTGTTTATTCGTGGTTGTCAAATAAAAAGTTTAGTCCGTGGTTAGTAAATCGAGATAATCAGGCTTTTTGCAATGCATGTAAAAGGGTTTTGTCAAATAGAAAAAATGTTTTAGAAAAGCATGCTGAAAGTGAAAGTCATTTGTGGGTGATGGATAATAATTATAGTTCGGTGAAAAATAATGACGTGCCTACAAGTTCTTGTTCGTCGGAAGAAAATTTGAATATTAGTGATTTAGTGAAAGGTGCAGAAATTAAATTAGCAAGTTATTTCGCTGAGCATAATGTGAGTATTAAGTCTGTAGATCATTTAGTAGATTTAATAAAAGTAACTTTTACACGGCCGGAAATAGTAGAGCAAATTAAGCTACATCGTACGAAATGTAGCAAAATTATTTCGAATGTTTTAGAGAAACGGGAAATGGAACGTACGTCAGATGCATTGAGAAACAATTATTTTAGTGTTTTATTAGATGAGTCAACGGATATAACTGACAAGAAATGCTTAAGCATTGTCGTTCAATATTTTTCAACAGAAATGAATAATGTAATAACGGAACTATTTAAAATAATTGAGCTTGATGCAACTGACTGCTCAGCTGAAAAATTATTCGCGGCCTTTAAAAATTGTTTTTTCGAATACGGTATTCCTTTTGAAAATATAGTAGATTTCGCGTGTGATAATGCGTCCGTTATGTTGGGATCCCGGGATTCCTTTTTAACTCGGCTGAAAGAAATAGTTCCTCGCGTTATTTTATTAAATTGTATTTGCCACACTTCTGCGATAGTAGCAAAAAAAGCTTGCAAAGAATTCCCGCAAGAATGTTTTGAATTAATGCGCGGAGTAGCAACATATGTTTCTGGTAGTGCAAAGTGTTGCGCTATTTTAAAAGAGTTCCAAACTTTTTGTGAGGTCGAAACTCATAAAATTTTAAAAATTGGAGAAACTCGTTGGTCATCAACACAGAAATGTGTTGATAGACTAATTGAGAATTGGTCGTGTCTCCGTCTTTTCTTTAATGAAGCATGCTTTAATGATAAATTAGAATCGGCGACAAAAATTTTGGATCTTTTAAATAGCGATACGATTAAAAGTTACTTTCTGTTTTTAAACTATGCCTTAACTGCCTTCAATAAATTTAATGCCTTTTTTCAATCTAGAAATGTTTTAATCCATAAGCTTGTAAAAACAAGCAAAACTTTAATAAAACAATTTGGCCAAAATTTCTTGAAAGCAGAAGCATTAAGTGAAATTGAATGTTTAAATTTGCATGATTTAAAATATTATTTAGATATAGATCTTATTTATTTAGGTTCGGAATGTGAGGAATTTTTAGAAAATTTATCAGAAGATGTTTTAGAAATCCGTAAACGTTGTTTAAATTTTTATAAAGTTAGCGTAATTGAAACCCCCAAAAAACAGACTTCGCCTGTAAAAAAAGGCGGCAAGTACATAAACCATTTAGCATAAATAATATAGTGAAATTACCCAATTAAAAAAAGTAGTGAAATCCAAATATTAGGCAAGTGTATTTTTTCACCTTAGCAAAAGTTAAATTTAAAAAAAAAAAGGAACAACAAAGATACTTGCCGGGCCCGTAATGTCCATGCACAGTGAGAAATAGAATCGTCTGTGGTTCGGCTAACTTCACTCTGTATTTTAACATGAAATTTGCTGTACTACGCTATAGCTGAATCACACACACGATTCAATTTCCCACTGTGCATGGACATTACGGGCCCGGCAAGTATCTTTGTTGTTCCTTTTTTTTTTTAAATTTAACTTTTGCTAAGGTGAAAAAATACACTTGCCTAATATTTGGATTTCACTACTTTTTTTAATTGGATAATTTTACTATATTATTTATGCTAAATGGTTTATGTACTTGCCGCCTTTTTTTACAGGCGAAGTCTGTTTTTTGGGGGATTTCATAACGTTTTGTAAGAGTATAATATTTAAAAAATTAAATAATTCTTTTAATTTTTCTACAGAATTGAAAGAAAATTTCTACACTTCTCATTTTTTGAAACAGCAGCGCTTAACTAATAAAATAATATATATTAACATTGAAAAAATATCACAGTCAACAAATTGAATTTATTGATATTTGTAATGCATTCTGCATAAATGAACTTTATAATTAATGCCCCGGCTACTTGTTTAATGTTTTCAGTTTCACTATAATAAAAGATTGATTAAATTTTTCATAATCAATAAACATACTTTCAACATATAAAAATAATTAAGTAAAATGTACGTTTTAATTAATTTACATTTTCTGTTTATCAACATTTGACTTTTACCACCATCTGACCTTGCCAGACTTCACTAGTTTCATCAACTACTTGAGTTGATATTGGGGCAAGACTGGACAAGCAATTCGCAAAGCTTTGAATAAGCTACAATCAAGCATATATTCAAAGCTGACAATGTCGTTTTGCATACCACGTTTCTTTTTAGCACCAAATACTATCACATTTATGCTGCTAATTCTTGACAAAGGTGATATAGGAGATACATTAGCGAGTCGTCCTTATAACATTTCCTGTGCCAGAGTCCTCAAATGTTCGTTTCGCTAATTACTATACACTGTTGAAACTGGTTGGATTTCTGGAGCTGCAAAATGGAGTGGAAACCATTAATTTTTGGACTGAGTTTCAATTGAGAATAAACGTGCATTCTTTCATCCATACCAATGACCACTATACTGCCTTTGGCCTAGAATACTAGCATAGGTAACAGAGGAAAACAATCAACAGTTATTAACTCAATTTTACAGAATTTCATCCAATGAGTCTCATCCTTAAATTATGACTGAGCAATGGATGACGTTTTTCTGAATATTGGCTTATTCTTACTTTGCCAATCTTTCAATGCTTGCATCTTTGCTTGTTTCTAGTACCAGAATGCTGGAGTGAAAAGCCCAATTGTTGATTCAACTCCAATAGTCAGTATGTGTTCCAACCTTCTTCCTTGGATTTTTAATTCAATTGTACCAAATGTATTGAAGTCAAAGCACAAGTATTACTATTTGCTATAATACACTTGCACAGTGACTGTAAAATACTAAATGATAACATCTGAGTAAACCTAAATTCAAATTCATCATTTAAAAATCTCAATTCTTCAAAGAAAATAATATTTTAAAGAAACATGAATCATTCCGTTTGTTAATCAACATTTGACTTTTTACCAACATCTGACTTTGCGAAACTTCAGTAACTCCATCAGCTTCTTGGGGTGATACAGGGGCATGACTGGACAAGCAATTCGCAAAGCTTTAAATAAACTACAATCAAGCATTTAATTAAAGCTGGCATTGTCTCGTTTTGCATACCACATTTCTTTTTAGCACCAATTAGTCACATTTATGCTGCTAATTCTTGACAAAGGTATAACCTATCGGACAGATGAAACCCACATCAGTTTAAAGAGAAGAAACAACTAAAAATGTATTTTGTTAATGATTTCAATACCTGGAAGTTTAGCATATGGTTTTCAAATACTTTAACAATTTCTTGCAATTAATATGCTCTTGATAATCAGCGATGCACATAAATGTTGAAAGTATACTTCTCCTTGGCACAGTGTTGAAAATGAATCTTACTTCATCCAGTTAGCTCTATTCTCAGCAATGACTCAATCCACATAGTTTCATCTTCAGTATGATATAACCTATCGGACAATTGAAATCCATATCAGTTTAAAGAAAAGAAACAGTTAAACATGTATTTTGTTAATGATTTCAATACCTGGAAGTTTAACAATGAATTTCAATTACCTTAACAATTTCTTGCAATCCTGATAATCACTGATGCACATAAATGTTAAAAGTATACTTCTCCTTGGCACAGTGTTGAAAATATATAAATATTAATCTTACTTCATCCAGTCAACTCTATTCATCCCCAGTATGATAACCTATCGGACAGTTGAAATCCACATCAATTTAAAGAAAAGAAACAGTTAAATATGTATTTTGTTAATGATTTCAATACTTGGAAGTTTAGCATATGGTTTTCAAATACCTTAACAATTTCTTGCAATTTATATATACTCTGGATAATCACCGATGCACATAAATGTTGACATTATACTTCTTCTTGGCAGTGTTAAAAATATATAAATATTAATCTTACTTCATCCAGTCAGCTCTATCCTCAGCAACTCAATCCACGTAGTTTCATCCTCAGCAATTAAGAGACACGGTGGAAATTATATTTTAATCTTTCACTCCACACAGCTCGACCCTTAGCAGTAAGATAATAAACACATCACTATATTTAATCTGCAATAAAATCACACAAAGTACCAGAAAATATATTACATTTTAAATCATAAAATTCATTTTTATACTTATCTAATCTGTTGATTCCTTTATGTAATTAAAAATCCTTGTAATGAGTATAACCTCATCAAATTTAAATAAGAACAGCCTAATCATGTTTTTTCATTTATTTATTTCATAATTAGGTTCAAATTGTTTTAAGGTTAATACTGTCAATCTTGCAGCTTAACCTGATTTACCATAATAAATGAAGTAAAACATATATCTAGGAGATACACATAGACACACTGTTTACGATTGTGTACAACTATATTTACGTTTACGTCTACTGACGTCACTAAGCCTACGTTAAGCAGCCAACTTCAGCCCGAGACATACACTCTGGCTGGAGAAGAAGAAGAAGAAGATTATGAAGGAGAAGAATCTCAATTTTCGATATATATATAGCTAACTCAGTATGAGATCTCTGGATTGCATGAACCGTTTTTAATATTCATGGTCTTAAATGAAAGCTTGTTCCAAACTAGTTTAAGGAAAGCTTTATTTAAATCATGACAATGGATCATTCACAGAAATAAATCGGTTTGAAAATTGAGGCGGCCAAACCTACTGTATAAGTTAACAGTAGTGCTCGGCGGTAAAGACATGTCATTATCTACTTTTATATGTACTTGCCGTCGAGACACTACCGTGTCTCTTAATGCAGCAAAGACTGCCACTAAATACTATAATATTTAAGAAATTTGAATTTCTAGATCCAGTTATAGCACTAGATATAACTGTTAGAAACCGTGAAATACGTGATTTCAATTGCATCTTACCTTTTTTACCACCAATTTTTAATAAAAATGAATTGGCAATGGAGTGGTGTCAGCTGCCTCTTATTGAAGACAGCGATCGTGAAATGTTGCAGGGTTTGGACATTGTTCCCTTCTGGAATAAAGTGTTCACTTTAAAAAATTTTGATAATAATAAATTATTTCCGAATTTGGAGCTATTAGTTAAAATGCTCCTATCTTTGCCCCACTCCAATGCCGAAGTTGAACGCATTTTTTCAATTGTAACAGATGTTCGCTCGAAGAAACGTAATGCAATCGGTGCCGATTTATTAAACGCCATTTGCAAAATTCGGTCATCATTTCAAGCACACGAGAAGAATTGTGTGTCTTTCCAAGTAGATGCGCGACATTTAGAGCTGCATAACTCAGCTAATTTATATTCTTCCTAACATATGTTACACTTTTTGGTGGCTATTTTTTAAACAATTATTTGCATTTACGGACATTACATGTGAAACTTTGGGTATAATATGTTCATTTTTATGTATTTTTGCATGAGTGTTTTTAATATTTAAGTTTGATTTTATTGACTACATCTTCGTAATTTTTCTGAAAAAATATACTGCATTTTATGCAAAATGTATTTTCTCATTGGAAAGTATAACAAAGTGCTGGTAATAAAAACAAACATAATTTTATTATATGTTTTGCATGTTCCCTCTCTAAGGATTGCAAGACCTTGTCGTTGGTGAGAGGGCTTATATCTCTACTCACATATCAGATATTTTTTAATATTGATTTAATTTAACACATTAATTATTCACATCTTTTAATATTTCATTTAAATATTTGATAAGAGTTAAAGGGATTTACTAACAAGCAATCCAATTTATAGTTACTTTTGTTATTTCTTAATTTATTGTGAAATTGATTTTTAATATTAAGGTGCAGTGATTCAAAACATTAAAAGGAAGGTTCTACGGGCGATACTTAAGGTTGCTACATCCCTGAAAGCTGCAGTGGCGAAGAGGCAAACTACAAGAATCGTTCCGCGCATGCGCGAGATTATGCCAAGTCTGGCAGCTCTGGGTCCGAAAGAGTCCTCGGAGGCAGTGTGGTAGGGGAAGGAGAGGGTTGAATTTCTCCCGGGAAGTCCCCGGAGAAGTCTCCCTTAGGAGGGAAGAAAGTGCCGCAGAAGGGAAGCCCCTTCTTGGAGGGCGGTGGGTGATTGGGTGATACTTACCAAGTATTTTACTCGATGAGTTCGCCGGTGGAGGCGCTCTTGGATGGCCGTGGAGGCGCTGCCGAGGAGGCGTCAAAAAAGAAAGGCCGAGATGGCGACAAAAACTGCTGCTGTTGCTGCTGCTACGCAGGCTGTCGAGCAAGTTTGGGGTGCGATGGGTCCTTATCAAGGACCCATCTAAGTAATTACGCGACACTAATCTTGCCAGCGGGAAAGCTCTACTGCGGGCGCTGGCCACCTAGTGGCCAAGCGCGCAAGTAGTGTCGCTGTCGCGGCCGCGACGCGCTAGGGCCTGAAGACGCGCAAGCGCGCCGCGGAGAGATAAAGACAGATAGAGCGGCTAGACGCTGTCGGTCTAGCCGTCTACTGTCAGCGCAAGAGAGAAAGGGAGATATAGCAGAAATGTGGAATCTACTTCTCAGTATTTTGCTCCTCCCAATCTCGAACAAGAAGAAATATAGAATTTTTACAATCATTGGGATTCACCGTGAAGAGATTGGGCGAAATTACATAGTGGAACAATGGCAGATCCCTTGAACGTCACCGCACCGCTGACCTACGACAATCACATCACCAAAATGGAGATGCATGCCTACAATCCGTATGCGAACGTCTCGTTGGCGAACAAAGACGAAATTCGCATTCCCATACAGCAGCAAGATTTGATAATCCTGCCGTGCGAGAGTTATCTCTACGTCGAGGGACAGCTGGTGGAGGGCACGCGTGACGCGAGCGCCAGCAACGAGGATATAGTTACGCTCGACTGCAATTCCGCGGCTTTTCTCTTCGACGAGATTCATTACGAATTGAACATTATCGAGATCGACCGATGCAGAAACGTCGGTATTTCCAGCACTCTGAAGAATCTCGTTTCCCTGAGCACCGAGGAGAGCGCCAGGCTACGTCATTCCGGATGGTTCGTCGCAACGGCCGCAGACCGGCTCAAGGAGGCTGTTAAGAATTTCAGCTTTTGCGTGCCCCTGAAAATGCTGCTGGGATTCTGCGAGGATTATCGGCGAGTCGTCGTTAACGCGCGTCAGGAGCTCGTTCTCATTCGCGCGCGCCACGATACAAATGCCATTTACTCATCGGTCAAAATCACCAATTCGTCGATCAAGCTGCTACGAGTGCAATGGAGAATACCCCATGTGACCCTGAACGAAATAACGAAACTCCAATTTCTGAGTATCGTCGAGCAGCACAAGAGTCTGTCACTCGCTTTTCGCGCCTGGGAACTTTACGAGTATCCGCTACTGCCCAAGTCGCAGCGACACACGTGGTCCGTGAAAGCGTCCACGCAATTGGAGAAGCCGCGATACGTCATTCTGGCGTTCAGAACGAACAAGAAGAGTAATCAGCACGAGGATATGCTCAAATTCAGTCATTGCAAAGTACTCGATGTCAAACTCTATCTGAATTCCGAATCTTATCCGTACGATCGTCTCGACACTGATTTCACGAAATCCCGCTATTCCGTCCTCTACGACATGTATGTAAAGTTTTTCACCTCCTATTACGCTGGTGAGAAACTCGCGAGACCCATGCTCGACTATACGGATTTTTTGACGTACGGGCCGCTCTTCGTCATCGACTGCTCGCATCAGAACGAGTCCATAAAAACCGGCACGGTCGACGTCAATTCGAGATCGAGTGTATGGAAATCATTCCGGATAATACTACAGCCTATTGTCTAATTATACACGATAAAATTGTACAATATAATCCTCTTACGAATATTGTTAGAAATCTAAGTTAATAAAAAAATAAAATACTTTTTTAAAGTTCTTAATGTTTTATTCCTAAATTCTACATTACGATATTGGAAATTAGACGTGGGGAACAAATAAATAAATATAAGCAGTAATTTAGTTTTATTTCTTAAACAAACAATTTTTAAACAAACAATATTTAATTTTTATTCTTAAATTCTACATTGTGGTATTTACCACCTTTATAGATCATTATTAAATTACTTGCTAACGCAGCATTTTGCAGCTGCTTCAATTCTTCCGGGTCATCTGCCAATTTTGCCATTCTTGCAGTCAAGAATAGCCATTCATCGGTTGTCAATTTTACAATTATTTTTATCCCATATTTAGTTTTAATTTTTTCCACTTCTAAAATTTCGTAATTTTCATCCTCCTTTAAAGTTTCCAATTTCACAAATTGTTTTGGTTTTACATTTCCAAGAGTATTAACTTTTTCAAAATTCATTTTCAATTTATTGATGTCTATAAAAAATGATTCGTCTTATTAAAGTTAAAAAATTATTTAAAAAAAAAATTTTTTTCCTTACCTTTATTATGTAAGAAAAACAAAAGAAGTTTTTTTTCAAAAACACTTATTCTCTTTCTTTTTCAATACGTATAACACTACTGTAACTGCTATGCAGAATACGTCTGACACTACTGTAACTGCTATGCAGAATACGTTTTACAGACTGAAGCTTTTTCTTCTTCTGCTGTTCACTTGACTTCTTTGCAAACGATATTATCGTATGTTAAGCGTATTTAATTTCAATGTTTTGGAAGAGGTAATTTTCTTCTCTTTCTTGCGATGCATTTCCATTGTGATTGACCTATAGGTTTATCACAATATAACACAATAGGAAAAAATATCACAATACGGTGATTATTCAGAGGGTATAGTGTATCCCTTCTCGATGAAGAAAGAATGGACTCCTAAGTGTTATCAAATGTAACTTTATATTTAAAAACTGAACGACAAAGAGTTTCTCTTGACGAAATTTCTTCAGAGGCTTCATTCAGTCGTCGAACCTCCATCAGTACAGATTGTACAATAGAAAATTAAAAAAAAAATGGAAAGTGAACGGGGTTTTGTGAAAAAAAATCTAGTAGAGGAGGATGAAAATCCTGCAGAATCGATGCAGGAATACATCAAAAGAATTAACGATTCTTATAATCGTTATTTTGAAGAATATGAAGAGATGCTTCATCATAATATGCACTTGAACCGTAAGTAATTATTTTTATTTCTTTTAAAGAAAAAAACCCAGAGATAATGTCAATAAATAGAATCATAAAAGAATTTTACGACACATATTTTTGAAAACTGTTAACTATCTCACTATTTGACCAATTGTTTTTTTATTCAAAACGAAGAATAACGAAAAAAAAATTATTTTTTTATTTTATTTTATACCAGCCATTGATTTAGAGGAGAGAGAGAAATAAGAGGAGAGGGAGGAGGAAGAAGAAGAAGAAGAAGAGGAGATGGAGGAGGAGGAAGAAGAAGAAGAGGAGGTGATTTTTGTAAGTATACTTGCTTTGTAAAATAGTTATTACAATATAAAAAAATAACAAAATGTTTTCAAATATGTCCCAGGTGAAAAATAGTGGTACACAAACGGAACCTATTTCCGTAATAACAGAGGCTACGCAAATGGAACCTGCGATAGATTTAACGCCACATTATTGGTGTACAAATTGCAAAAATTATGGTCACCTGAATATTAATTGCTCACTTCCAGAGTGGTGCAACATTTGCAGAACATACGTACATCATGCCATAGAATGTAAGAAAAACTTCTAAAGAAACAAGCATTGTATATCAATTAATCGCAGATGCTGCAGTTTTAGGAGCATTATTATTATTATGTGTATATTATTAAAAATATATATAAATTTTAATTAAAAACTTCAACGATCGTTTATTTCGCAACCTCCCTTTCTCTTTCTCTTTCTCTCTTTCTCTGCGTTCACTGCTTAACGTAAGAGGGGGGGCGGCCACTTGTGTACCCTACGAGTTTAACGTCGGGGGAGGAGGCCGCGATAATGGAGGGGGAAGGTCACGTGAGTACCCTACGAGTTTAACGTCGGGGGGGGGGGGGGGGGGAAGCGATAATGCGCACAACCGCAGAGGGGACAATTCCCCTACTTCCCCTACCCCCGCGGGACCCCGACCCCCTCGCCACCCGGTCATAGAATCCTTACAGCTACTCTACTTGTATACAAAAATGATATAAAAATTAATTATTTATTTACATTTTTTTAGTTGCCTTAATTATGCGACCTCAGTGCTTTATATTACCGCTTGATTACTTGTCGAATTTATAAGTGATTTCAATCCTTTATGTGGCCGCTATTTTTGTTTGGCATCAAATAATTACTTGTCGAATTTAAGTGATTTTAATTCTTTGTGTTGCCGGTATTTTTGTTTGAGATTTATTTTGTGTAAATTTTTTTTTTGATGGTATTCTATTGGTATTTTAATTTTTGTGGAGAGAAAGGACCAAATTACTTGCCGTTGTTTTTTACACGAAAGTGTTTTTTTTTTGGGATCGTACATTAAGCGTATTTAATTTCAGTGTTTGGAAGGGGTAATTTTTTTTTTACTTGCGATGAATTTCCATTGTGATTGACTTATCACAGTATAACTCAATAGAAAAAAAAAACGATATTATCGTATTTCTTGGAAAGAGTAATTTTCAAAGATTTTCTTAATTACGATGAATTTCCATTGTGATTGTAACCTATAGGTAAAAGACAATAGGAAAAAAAATATCTGTATACGGAGATTATTCGGAGGGTATGGTTCTTCTTATTTTGATTATGAAAGAATTAACTCCTTATCACATTTAACTTTATATTTTAAAAACCGATAAAGACTTTCTCTCGACGGGATATCCTCGGTGGAGCAGCATTCAGTCCTCAAACCTTCAACAGTGCAGTACACATTAAAAAATCATAGAAAATTAATCGATCGTTGACATTGATGGATTTGGCACTTCGTTATTTTTTTCTGGGAGCATTTAAGTTTGCTTTATTTAAATTTTCGTTACTTTCCTGATTTACTTGGTGCATGCTTTGAACAGTGCAGTACACGTTGAAAAATCATAGAAAATTAATCGATCGTTGAAATTGATGGATTTAGCACTTCGTTATTTTTTTTTCTGGGAGCATTTAAGTTTGCTTTATTTAAATTTTCGTTACTTTCCTGATTTACTTGGTGCATGCTTTGAACAGTGCAGTACACGTTGAAAAATCATAGAAAATTAATCGATCGTTGAAATTGATGGATTTAGCACTTCGTTATTTTTTTTTCTGGGAGCATTTAAGTTTGCTTTATTTAAATTTTCGTTACTTTCCTGATTTACTTGGTGCATTGTGAGGATAAATCTAAGGAAGGAGGAGGAGGATGAAAATCCATCTGTACCTACTACTTCTTTTTCTTCGATGAAAGACGTGCTAAATTTTTGTAAGTATACTTGCTTTGTTAAAAAATAGAGCTATTACTATGCGAAAAGTAAAACATGATTTCAATTATGTCTAAGGTGAGAAATATTGGCTACGCAATCGGAGACTTTCGTCACGGGAACACAAGCTGCGCAAATGGAGCCTGAGGTAGACCTTACTTCGACGAGGCAAAGTGGACCATTTTGATTTTAGATGGAAGAACTAATCAAAATAGTACGATTAGCAGCAGCAGCAGCAATGAGAATAACAACACGCAGAGCCCAGCTATCTCGCTGCAGATTATTATAAAAAAAAAATGAAGATTGTGAAAAATATGTATTTTAAATAATAATAATAAAGTGGGCTTTTTATGCCGCAAGGCTTTTTCCCAAAATCTACGTGTATTTATACGTTCCCTCAATTCCTTTCATAATAAATTAATTTTAAAATATTTGTTCTCTCCCTCTTTTTTTTTTTTTTTTTATTTTCCAGGCGCCTTTTCAGAGTTTGCCTCTCTTTTCTCTTTACACCTCCCTTCTCTTCTTCTTTACAATTCCCTTTACATTTCTCATTCTTAATCTACCTTTTATTCTATCTTATTCTAATAATTCCAAGAGAGAGAGAGATCTCCGCTCCATTCGCTCCTCCATCCATCCTCATTCATTCCTCTTGGACCTTCGCTTCCGGGTTACATTTTCTATCCCTCCTCTCCTCCAGTTCCTTCATCCACCCTATTCCTCTTCCATCCCCTTCTAACACCTCCTTTACTCTCTCTTCTATCCCTGCCCCACTTTCCCCAAACCCCCCACATCTATTCATTACATGCTCCCACCCCTCCACCTCCCACCCACAAATCCTACACTTCCTTTCCTCCTCTTTTCTCCAATAATTCCCCTCTCTCATCTCGTTACCCATCCTAAATCTTGCCACTCTTATCCATTCCCCTTCCTTTCTCCCACCCGCCAGATATTTCGGTACCCCTTCCTCCCTTATCATCTTATACCACCTATTGTACCTAGATACCTCTATTCTCCCTCTCCTTTCCTTTTCCTCCCTTTCGTTCTCGCCTTCTTCTATCCCATTCCAAATCCTCTCCCTTTCCTCTTTATCTTTCCAACTTTCTCCTCCTCTCTTTCTCCCCCTCTCTTCCATAAATTTTCTTCTCCCTTCCTCCCATCTTGATATCTTCCCGCCTTTCTTTTCCCTTTCCTCCATCTCCCTCAGGCATTCCCTTGCCCACCAGCTCCCCTTTCCCTCCCTTAATCTTTCCTCAAAGTCCCACGCTCTTTTCGCTGCCCTTATTCTTATTATCTCCCTCTTCGCCTCTTCCCTCACCATATACCCTGGCGTCATCTAATCCACTCCTAATACCCATTTCAAATATCTCTCATTCCCTGCCTCTACCCTTCCTTTTTCTTCCCATCCCCAAATCTCCGCTCCGTAACCCACAACTGGCCACACCAATCTGTCGTACAACCATACCCTCCTCCTAAAATCATTTCTGAAAACCCTTTTCCCTATGCCCCATATCTCCCTCATCACTCCACCTGCCTTTCTTACGCTTTCCGCTACATGCCCATCCTGCCTTCCGTTCCTTCCAAATTTATACCCTAAATACGTCACTTCCTTCTCTTCTTCTATCCATCCCCCCTTCCATTTGATCCTCACCTTTCCTTCCACTCTCCTACCAAACCTCACCAACTTTGTCTTCTCCGTGTTTATCTCCATTCCCACCTCATCCATAAATTCCTCCATCGTACCCATCATCATCCTCAACCCTGCCATCTCCTTTGCCAACACCACTATATCGTCCGCATACATTAATGTTATATCTTCTTTGCTCCGACTTGCACTCCCCCCTTAGCTCTTTCCTCCAACTTTCTTTCCAATCCCGCCATGTATAGAATGAACAGCTTCGCGCTCATAGGACATCCTTGCTTTACTCCTCTATCTGTCCAAAATTTCTCTCCCATTTCCCCTCCTTTTTTTACTTTACATGCTCTTTCTCTATACACCTCTTCAATTGCTCCCCTCAAACTCTCATTTATCCCGCTTTCTTCCATCATTTCCCATAACTTTCTCCTATCTACCCTATCAAAAGCTGCCCTCAGATCAATGAAGCATCTTACTATCCCCCCATTTCTACTTTCTATCCCTCTGTTCACTACATAATTCAATACAAATATGTTCTCCATCACTCCTCTCCCTTTTCTAAATCCTGCCTGCCCTTCCCCTATCACCTTCTTTTTCTCCATTTCCTTCTCCAGCCTCTCCCCTAACACTCCTGCATAAATTTTCGTCGCCGTGTCCATTATTGTTACTCCTCTGTATTCCTTTACTTTTCTTCCTTCCCCTTTCTTTTTTATCGGCACTATGATTCCAACCTCCCACCCTTCCGGCCATCCTTCTCCTCTCCACACCCCGTCACATATCCTCCATAATTCCTTTTTTACCTGCCTTCCTCCATACTTCCATGCCTCACTCTCTATCCCGCTTTCTCCCGCTGCTTTTCCCGTCTTTGCCTTTTCTATCTGCACCTCTACCTCTCTCTCTCCTATTCCCCCTTCCCTTCTTACTTCACCTCCTCTCCTCTCTCCATTCAAACCTTTCTCCATTTCCCTTTTTCCTCCCAATTGCTCTATGAAGTATCTATCCCACTCACCTATCTCTATCCCTCCTGCTCCTCCCATATCCCTTCCTCTGCATTTTCTTATTACCTCCCAAGCACCCGCGTCCGTCTTTGCGCTTTCTATCACCTTATTCATCCTCTCATTTCCTCTTTCCTTTTTCTCCTCACACTTCTCCTTGTACTCCTTCTTTCCATTCACATATTCCTCCTTCCCTCTACCCTCCTTCACCCATCGTCTTAGCTTCTTCCTTAATTCCTTCTTCATCTCTCTACACTCCTCATCCCACCAACCTTTTCCCTCCTTTCTTTCCTCTTTCCCCTCCTTCCTTACTTCCTCCACTATGCCTTTTATTTCTCTTTGCAGCCTTTTCCATCTCTCTCTTACACCTTCGTCCTTCCCCTCCTCTAGTTTCTCTGCTCTCTTTCTATATTCCTCCTTTACCCTTTCTCCCCACCCCTTTTCTACCCATCCTTTCCCTCCTCTCCTCCCCTCTTTCTCCCTCTTCTCCTTTAGCTCCACCACCAGCGGCAAGTGATCCGACTCAGTCCTCACCTCTATTTCCATCCTCTTCACTCCCCTCCTCGCCCTTCTGTCTTCAACTACGTAGACTATCAACGTTCTCCCCATATGTCCCACATATGTAAAATCCCCTTCCCTGTCCCCTTCTATCCTTCCATTCCAGATTTCTAACCCCATTTCCCCCACCAGTTCCACCATTCTCTTTCCTTCCGCATTCACTACTTTGTCTCTTGACTCCCTTCCTTCCCCCTCTCCTTCATCCTCATTTCCTGTCCCTATCACCCCCGTCCTCGCATTCCAATCTCCTCCTATTAAGCACCTCTTTTGCTGCTCTCTACCCACTATTCTCCTTATCCCTTCCTCCTTGTTCCTTATCCCATTTCCTATGTATACTGCTATTATTCTCCATTCTTCTCCACCTATCTTAACTTCCACCTCCATTATTCCCTCTTCCTCACCGTCGCCTCCCTTTCTCTTGCTTTCTAGTTCCCTCCTCACACCTATCATTATCCCTCCCTTCGCCCTCCCTTTCCTTTCTTTCCTTTCTTTCCTTTCCGCCCACTGCGCCCACCAATTATATCCGCTTGGCACTCTTCTTTCTATCCTTTTCCAGTCCTTCTCCTCTGTCCATGTCTCCACCAAACATACCACCTCCCATTTCCCAACTTTCTGCCAAAACTCTTTATCCTTGTTTGCTACCCCCGCCACATTCCAAAATGCCACCTTTATCCCTTTCCCTTCCTTTCCTCCCCTCATTCCTCCTCTTCCTTTTTCCTTCCTCTCTTCTACCTTCTTCCCTTTCCTTTCTCCTTCATCTTCCTCCTCTTCCATCTCCTTTCCTTCCTTTACCTCCCTTTCTATCCTTTTCGTCCCACTCCTCCCATCCTTCCCCCAAAATTCTCCTCCTTCCCTTTCTCTTCGCCTATCTCTTTTCCTTCTTTGTTCCTTAACTTCCCTTCCTCTTCATTCCATCTCCACTCTTCCCTCTCTATCCATATCTTCATATATCCCACGCTCACCCTTTTTCCTTTCTTCCTTTCTACCTCCGCCACTTTCTTCACCTCCGCCATCACTCTCCTTTCCTCCCATGTTAGGTCATCTTCTACCCTTTCCTTCCTTCCTCTCAGCCTACTTTTCCCCTCCATCACCTTTCTCTTTGTTTCTCTATTCTTTAGCATCACTTCTACTCCTTTTCTTCCTCCCTCCCTCCCTCCCTCAATCCTTCTGACCTCCTGCACTCCATCCTCCACTCCCACCATCCTCATTACTTTCTCTACCTCCTCCATTATCTCCTTTCCACCTCCCTCTACTCTTTCTATTCCCCATACTACCACATTATTTCTTCTTCTTTCCCTTTCCTTCCTCTCTCTCTCTCCCATTCCAGCCTCCTTAGTCTTCTCTCTATCCCTTTATACACCGCCACCTCTTCCTTCCCTCTTCCCTCCTCCTTCCCTTCCTACCTTTCCTTTTCCTTTCTCTCCACTTCTTCCAGTCTTCCTTTCAGCTTCTCCATCTCTCCTCTCCATTCTTTCCTGTCTCTCTCAATTTCTCCCTTTATCCCCTCCATCCTTTTTATTATCTCTTTCTCTCCCCTTTCTAGCTCATCCATCTTTCCCTTTATCTCCTCCAACATCCCCATCACCCTCTCCATCATACCCTCCTCCTTCCTCTCCGGGGTTCTGACCACCTTCGCACTCTTTTAGAATACCCAACCTTCCCCTTCCTTCTCCCCCTCATCATCTTCCCTCTCCTTTCTCTTTCCCTTCATCATTTCCTCCACGCTTCCCATGCTTCCGCTTCTTAACCTCCCTACCACTTCCTCCCTCTTTCCTAGTTTCCCTAGCTTCAACTTCTCCTTTTCCCCTACCCCTCCCACACCCCCTTTCCCCATTCCTCCCTTCCCCTCCTCCCACTTCTTATCTACTCTCTTTCCCTCCATTATTTCCCTATTTTCCCTTGCTCGTCCCTTCCCACTCCTCAGCTTTCTCCACTCTACATTACCGACCTTTCTTCTATTCCTCTTTCTCCGCTAGGTGTCACCCCCTTCATCTTCCTCCAACACTTTCCTTGCCGCTCTTACCGCCTTCCCACCTTTCTTCCTAACCTCACTTTCCTTCCAATCTTTCACCGTCTCCCCTTTTCTTTCCCCCTTTTCCCCTTCTCTTCCTTATATCTCCCTTTAACGCTCCCTTTTTACTCTTCCTATTCCTCTATTTTCCCTCCTTCGCTCTACCCACTAACCTCCGAACTTCTTTATCTCTTCTACTCCTCTGCCAGCACACCTGTCCTTAGCAGACCGGAAACGAAAGTCCTGTGTTCTCTCTCTTATATCTCTCGCGTAAAGGGCTGGGACGTTTGGCGGAGGGTTACCCGTTGGGAACACCGCGAACACCGGCTGGAATTTTTCATTTGAAATGAGGCATACCAATGGATGAAATAACAAAATAGGCAGATAGGCGCGCGATGTACTACACAATCACAATTTATAAAATGGAATTTAGATTCGCAAACTTCTTATAAATTGAAAATTATACCACGTTATCAGTACCAAGAGATACTTCGAGATCTAACGATATAATTTTGTAAAATATAAATAAACCTTTTTGTTAAAGGCTAGACAATTGGGGTGTCACGTGATTAATTTTCCCCCACCACCGAGCTTCCCCCACCACCCTGGAGTGGGGGCAATCCCCCCTCCCCCCTTCGCTAAGAAGTGGGGGTATTTCCCCTACCTCCCCTTCCCCCGCGAAACCCCGACCCCCTCGCCCCCGGTCCCAGAATTCCCATAGCCACACTACTTATAATTTAGCATGCAACTATCGCGAAAACTTTCGAAAACATCGGTCAACAATAGGACATCGGTCTTCAAGTACAGATCACTGTACTCCCCAAGTGTGCGCATCTGGAATTTGGTCCATACCTCTACGGCATGATTGTATGCTTCCTCGCTGATATCGCTGTCGATCAGTCTGTTGCGAAACGACTGGCGCGGTGGTAAAGCCGTCTCTTCCAATCGAGCCGCTTATCTATATAGTCGTAAGGAAAAATACCTTTCCTCGTAAGCAAGTTGAACTGCTCGACGCTCAAGTCCGAAAATTGTGACCTCAAATTTGTCAGCTGAGATTCCGCCAAGTACGAGCTCAATTTGTCTAGACTGGAGGCCATAAATTTGAACGAATCGATCAATCTCAGCCGTATATTATAATTTCGCAGATATTTGGTGAATGAAATGTATTTTTCCTTATGTACAGGCAGCAGATATACCGATCCCTCATACAAATTAGCGATCGTCTCGAGAATAAAATGAGAATCATAGCCGGAAAAATAGTGGTAAATCACTGGGATGACATGCGAATCTTTAAAATTTAAATTACAATTATTATGAACCGGTCCTCTGTATCTGCCGGTCAGATGATCGTGATCGCGAATTCGAAGTTGATTCGGAAGAAACGGCTTTTTGCATATATGACAATTGGGGTTACTATAGTGACGCGATCGTTCGGTAAGACTAAGATCACGCATGGGTACGATAGTGCCCAGTTTCTCGCTCGCGATACGCGCAATGACCTCGAGCTCGCGTACGAACCATTCGATGCAGTCGACATCCCGATGAGCATCGTATCTCGAGAGTGACGCATCGCGAGCACTTTTTAAATAATAGCCTACACTTATAGGTTCATGTTTCTGGTAAATATTACTACTACTGTTCGATTGTTCAACTTTTGATAATATGCACTCGAGATCCGCGTATACGACGAATGGCCCTCGCTCCCCATTTTTGATGTTCTTGAAGGAAACCAAGCGATCCTCGGACTCTTTCGGTAGCATCAATCGGAGATTATCGTTGAGCTGCGCGCAATCCTGCTCATGCGACTCGAGCCTCTCCACTGTGCGAAAGTAGTGGAGACATCTACAAAAAAAAATATATATAAAACATATGCAGTTATATTTGTATCATTATTAATACATACAGAAAGCATATATAATGTGCAATTTTGCTCTTGGTGAATTGGCTTCGCACCAGTCTCAAGAGATTCCTTATGCACATAAAATGTGCAGCTCCCTGTTCATCATTGACGAGAAAAAGTTTAGCATGCCTCGATCTCTTCTTCTTTGTCACTTGAAGAGGTACGATTTTTGCGTCGATATCTTGCTCATCATTCTCCAAGGTAAAGATGTTGACCGACACGTCATTATCCGTCTCGAATTTCGGGATCTGTTTTAGCGTAGTCGGAGAGGTTATGCTACCGACGTCTAAAACCGTCCGAAAATGTGGAAGAGGACGTACGATTTGGATGAGCCGTAGGTTTTGCCGGATAGAGTGCTGCCGTCACGGACCACGCGAAACATGCATTATCACTGGTTTCCAAATTTATCAGAGATTTCCTACTTGCGATAGCAGGTGGCAGAGTAATTCTACAACCCGCGTGCAACGGGTTAAAACAATTAATGTTAATTAGTAAATAATGGATTTTTTGTAAAGCCCATCCACTATCACTCTCTTGAAATTCGCTTAATTTTTTCATAATAACGTCTAAAATATTTTGCCTATACCAATCACTAAAATTATCAGTTTTATGCAATGTTGCGTTAGTCGTACTAATGTCTTTTTCATCACTATTGTCCTTGGAGATGAATTGTCCGTTAAATACACAATTAACCTTAACACTATTTGCAATAACAAATACATTATCTATACACATACGGACTAATACTTCCGCGTCTACTAAAAAATCTTTCGGCTCTATATATTTACTGTTAACTACCATACCGCTGCATATTCGACTTCGAAACGCCGAATCAAGCTCCTTCCAGATAAGTCCTTAAACGTCATTGCTACAACCAGCGCCTGATTTAATATGATGCAGTTCTCTCTGCGCTCGTAGCAATAGACACTTTATAGACGCGATTTCGGCGAAATTCTTTTAACGCGTTCCAACAGACAAAGCTCGATCCGCGTTGCTCAATCTTCGAATAGGCTCGCGACATTCCAATACCCATGCATCGTATTCGTTCGCGCTATTGATTGTAAAAAACTTTCTTCGCAATTCAGTAGACATTTTTGTTTCTTTAAAAAATTTAAGATTCTGTCATACGGTAGGCAACAATAAATTAATAGGACCTAACCTGCCGCGAGTCGGTGTGGATGGATGGAGTGAATGTGAAGGAGGAAAAAGGAGTAGGAAGAACAGGTTAGTCAGAAGGGGGAAAGTGGGAAAATAGAAAAGGTGAAGGCGGAAGAAAAGGGAAAGATAAGGTAATAATAAGTGAAGTGGAGAAAGGCGAGGAAGGAAGGGAAAAAAGGGAAAGAAAAAGAGTTGGAATTTGGAGGTTAGGAAGAAGAGCGGGAAAGTGCCAGGTAGAATAGGAGACAGGTAAAAGTGAAAGGTGGGAGACAGAGGCATCTGTGAGAGAAAAGGTGAGTAAGGAAGGGGAAAGGGTCGGTAAGGTAGGAAAGAGGAAGGAAGTTAAAGAAAGTTGGAGAAATGGAGGAGGCGAGAAAGGGGAAGGAAAAGGAAAAGAATAAAGAAAAGGAAAAGGGAGTGGAAAGAAAGAGGGGAAAAGAAATGGAAAAGTTACAATTAGGGAAACTCGGAGGGATGGGAGGAGAGGAAGGGAGAAGAAGAATTGGGAGTATAGGTAGCTGGGAGGATTTCATGAGAGGAAAAAGGAAGGAAAGGAGGAGGAAATGGAAGAGGAGAGGGGAGAGGGGTGGGCATTTCAAAAGAGTGCAAGGATAGGAAGGACACCGGAGAAGGAAAAAGGGGGGGAGGGGATGGAGAGGGTGTTAGGAATATTGGAGGATATACGGAAAAAGATTGAAGGATTAGAAGAGGGAAAGAAGGAGATTATGGGAAAAATAGAGGGGGTAAGGGAAGAGATGGAGAGAGATAGAAAGGAGTGGAGGGGGGAGATTGAGAAACTGAAAAGTAGAGTGAACGTAATGGAGGGGAGGGAGGAAGAGAGGGAAAAGACGGAAAAAGATGGGAAGGAAGGAGGAAAGGGAGAGAAGAAGGAGATAGAAAGGAGGCTGAGAAGGCTCGAATGGGAGAAGGAAAAAAGGGAGAGGGAAAGCAGAAGAAATAATGTGGTGGTATGGGGAGTAGAGAAGGCGGAAGGAAGTATGGAGGAGTTAAAGAAGGAAGTAGAGGGGATAATGAAAATAGTAGGGGTGGAAAAAGGGGTGAAAGAAGTAAGAAGGATGGGAAAAAGGGAAGGGGAAGGAAGAAAGGGAGTAACGGTGGAAATGGAGGATAGGGAGTCAAAAAGGAAGGTGATGGAGGGGAAGCACAAACTAAGAGGAAGGAAGGAAAGAATAGAAGAGGATTTGACGTGGAAGGAAAGAAAAGTGATGGGGATAGTGAGGAGAGTGGCGGAGGAGGAAAGGAGGAAAGGGAGGAGGGTGAATGTAGGGTATATGAAGGTATGGGTAGAGGGAAGGGAATGGAGATGGGATGAAGAAAGGGAAGGACTCTGGGACAAGGAGGGCAGGAGAAGGGGGGGGGAAGGAACAAGGAAGCGGGGAATTTTGGGGAAGGGAGGGAGGGATCGGAGAGGGGGAAATGAATATTGGGGGAAGAGGGAAAAGGGAAAGGGGCAGGGATAAAGAAAAAGCAGAGGCAGGGAGAAGGGAGGAAGGGAGGGGGAGTGGAGGGGGAGAAGGAGAAGGAGGGAGGAAGGAAAAGAAGGAAGGAATAAAAATAGCTTTCTGGAACGTAGCAGGAGTGACCAATAAAGAAGAGGACTTTTGGAACAAGTTGAAGGAGTGGGATGTGGTGGAATGGTAAAGACATGGGTGGAAGAAAAAGGGTGGAAAGGGATAAAAGGAAAATTACCAAGAGGGTACAAATGGTGGATGCAAAGGGCACGGAAGGAAGAGAAGAGAGGTAGGGCAAAGGGAGGAATAATAATAGGAGTAAGGAAGGAAATGGAAGGGAGAATAAAGGGAGGAGAAGAAGATGAAGAAGGGATAATGGAAGTAGAAGTAAGGATAAAGGGAGAAAGATGGAGAGTAGTTACAGTATATGTGGGAAAGGGAAACAGAGGAATGGAAGAGGGGTTGAAGAGAATAGTGGAAAGGGAACAAGGGAAGAAGGTGATAATAGGGGGGACTGGAATGCTAGGACAGGGGAGTTAGGGGGCGGGGAAGGGGAACATGAAGGAATGGAGGGAGAAAGGATGTCAAGGGACAAGGTGATAAATACTGAAGGAAGAAGAATGATGAATGTGATAGGAGAAATGGGTCTAGAGATATGGAATGGGAGTGTAAAGGGGGATGAGGAAGGAGAATATACTTATGTGGGGCACATGGGGAACTCAGTGATAGATTATGTGGTGGGGGGAGAGAAGTAAGAGAGGAATTAAAAAAAATGGAAGTGGAAGTGAGGACGGAGTCGGACCACTTACCAATGGTGGTAACATTGAAAAGGGAAAGGGAGAGGAGGGGAACGAAATGGGGAGAAAGGAGAGAGATAGGTTGGATGAAGGAGGACAGGGAGAGGTATAGGAGAAAAACGGAAGAGATGAGGGAGGAAACAGAGGAAGGTGTGGAAGGAAGGTGGAGGAGAGTGCAGGAGAAGGTGAAGGAGATAGAGCAGGAGGTAAGAGGGAGGAGGGAAGGGGGAGGGAAGGAAAGAGAGAGGTGGTGGGATGAGGAATGTAGGGAGGGAAAGAAGGAGTTAAGGAGAATGATGAGAGAATGGTTGAAAGGGAAAAGGAAAAAGGAGGAATATGTAAAGGAAAGGAAGAAATATAAGGAGAAGTGTGAGGAGAAGAAAGGTAAATGGAGGGAGGAATGGTATAAGGAGATAGAAAGGATAAAGACGGAGGGAGAGGTATGGGAGGTGGTGAGAAAGGTGAGAGGAAGAGAGGGAAGCAGGGCGGAGGAGATAAAGATAAAGGAATGGGATGATTATTTCAGAAGGCAACTAGAGGGGAAGGAGGAAAGGGAGAGAGGGTGTGAAAGGAAGGAAAGCAGGGGAGAGGAAAAGAGAAGAGGGAATGAGATAGAGGAAAGGGAAGTGGAGAGGGAGTTTAATAGGTTAAAACCGGGTAAGGCGGCAGGAGAAAATGGAGTAGGGAACGAGGTATGGAAGTACGGCGGAAAGGGGGTAAGGAGAGAGGTGTGGAGGATATGTAATGGGGTATGGAAAGGAGAGGGGTGGCCAGAGGGATGGGAGACAGGGATAATCGTGCCTATAAAGAAGAAGGGAGAAGGAAGGAAGGTAGAGGAGTATAGGGGAGTGACTCTGATGGACACGTTGGCAAAGGTGTATGCGGGGGTGTTAGGCGAAAGGCAAGAGAAGGAAATGAAGGAGAAGAATATGATTGGGGAAGGACAGACGGGATATAGGAAAGGAAGAGGGGTAATGGAGCACATTTACACGCTAAATTTTTTGGTAAATAGGGAAGTGGAGGAAAAAGGGGGAGGAATGGTAGGGTGCTTTATAGACTTGAGGGCGGCATTTGACACGATAGACAGAGGAAAATTATGGAAGGAATTAGAAAGAAAAGGGGTAAGCAGGGATTTGAGGGAGGCAATAGAGGGAGTGTATAGAGAAACAGCGTGTAAGGTAAAAAGGGGAAAAGAGATGGGGGGAAAATTTTGGACGGAGAAAGGGGTGAAACAGGGATGCCCAATGAGTGCAAAACTTTTTATATTATATATGGCGGAACTGGAGGAAAGGTTGGAAAAGAGGGCGAAAGGGGGGATAAGAATAGGGGCGGGGAAGGTATACTGACTTATGTACGCGGATGACATAGTGGTAATGGCAAGAGAGATGAAGGGAATGAAGATGATGTTGAAGGTAGTGGAAGAATTTTTAGATGAAAGAGGGATGGAAATGAATGTGGAAAAGACGAAGTTAGTAAGGTTTGGAAAGAGGGTGAGAGGAAAGGAAAGATGCAGGTGGAAGGAGGGGTGGATAGAGGAGGAGAGGGAAGTAAAATATTTGGGATATGTACTCAAGAGAAATGGAAGACAAGAGGAGCACATAGCGGAGAGGGTAAGGAAAGCGGGGGTAGTAATGAGGGAGATATGGGGGGTTGGAAGGAGGATTTTTAGGAACGATTTTGCAAGAAGAATGTGGTTGTATGATAGGATGGTATGGCCGGTGATGGGGTATGGAGCAGAGGTATGGGGATGGGAAGAGAGAGGAAGGGTCGAAGCAATGGCGGAAAGGTACGTGAAGTGGGTTCTGGGAGTAGAATGGGTAACGCCAGGATATATGATAAGAGAAGAAACGAAGAGGGAGAAAATGAGGATCAAAGCGGCAAGGAAGGCATGGGATTTTGAGGAGAGACTGAGAGAAGGAAAGGGAAATAAGTGGATAAGGGAATGTTTAAAGGAAATTGAGAAGAGGGAAAGGGGAGGAGGAAAGAAAGAGTTTTGTGGAGGAGAGGGGAAGGATGTTGGGGGGAAAAGGAGGAGAGGGGTAGGATATGGGGGGAATTGGAAAGGGAGGAAAGAAGGAGAGAGGAAGAAGAGAGAGAGAGTAGGATAGGCATGACGAGGTACAACAAATGGTACAGAATAATAGTGGAGAAGGAAGTACCTGATTATTTGAAAGGAGGAAGGAAGGAAGGGGAATGGAGAAAGATAGCGAGATACAGGTTAGGGAATGAAATGA
This sequence comes from Prorops nasuta, assembly GCF_024137725.1. Classification (NCBI taxonomy): domain Eukaryota; kingdom Metazoa; phylum Arthropoda; class Insecta; order Hymenoptera; family Bethylidae; genus Prorops; species Prorops nasuta. The sequence continues at coordinate 294,305 of NW_027116821.1, read as the reverse complement.
GGGAAGGGATGTATTGGAGGGAGGAAGAGGCAAGAAGATGTAGGATATGTGAATGGAAGGTGGAAGGATGGGAGCATGTGATGGAGAGATGCGGTGATAGAGAGGGAACAGAGGAGGGAATAGAGGAGAGGATTAGAATTTTGCTGGATGGGAGTGGGAGAGGTTTAGATAGGATGAGGAGGTTGGATGAAAGAAGGAATGGAGAGAATGAGAAGGAAACGAAGGTACGGGCGGAAGGAGAAGAATGAGTGAGGAAGAATGGAATGGATGAGTGAAATCTCTCTCTCTCGAGAAGAACAGTATGGATGGATGATTAGATGATAAGGACAAATGTAAAAGGAATGGAATGTATGGAAGGAGGGAGGAGATATAAATAGAGTAAGGAATAGATGTAAGAAATAGGTGTAAGAAATGTGTAAGATCAATGTAAAGGAAAGAAAATAAGGTGTAACCTGAAAGGGCACCTTGGAAAATAAAAAAAAAAACAATAAATTAATAATTGTGAATGTGTCTTTCGCGAAGAGTAACGCTCATATATAGCGAATAGAAAATGGGAGTAGGGGTAATATACACATCCCATTGTTTCGTCCGAGATGCAATCGATATTCTTAGATATACATTGTTATCAATTTTTTCACAGAATTCATTTATTTCTTTCATCATATACAGATTTCATATAGTAGACATTTTGCAGTGAACATATACTATAATGAGTCATACACTTGGGTAACGGTGGTTCGAAATTTTTACTCCTTCTAAGACTGATCTTACCCCACTCACACTCCTTAACATTAGTAGAGGAGCTATGCGGTTCCGATGACAGGGAGTGGGGGAAGCTGTTTTGTGGTGTGGAAGGGGGATGGGTGGGGATAAGACTCTCTTAGTATGGTAGTGGTGGGGATGAGGAAGGAAATGGTCTTATAGTGGGATCGAGTTTGGTTAGGGAGGGTGGGGGTATTTTTCACCCTATGTCACAGTTGGAAGGTCTTATAGTGGGACCGAGTTTGGTTAGGTAGGGGGTATTTTTCACCCTATGTCACAGTTGGAAGGTCTTATAGTGGGACCGGGATTGGTTAGGGAGGGGATATTTTCACCCTATGGTACCGTTGGTTAGTTATCCTACGGGGCCCTAGTTAAGGGAAGGTTTTTTCACCCTTCGAAGTCGATGGTTAGTTACCTTACGTAGCCTAACTATTTCCGACTCTGCTACACAGATAAACAATACTTATAGTATGTCCTTAGAGGGTACCATTTGACCATTCAGAACCAATCCTAGACCCTCCCACTATTCTCTCCTTCTATGGACCCTCTCTCTAGACTTTCATTCAAGAAATCATTTACCTTTCTACGAGCGAATTAGTTAAAGTGATAAAAAGATGTTTGACTAAAATTATACATTCACGGTACCACGGGATACGGCTATAGAGAAGCTAGCCTTCAAGAGGAGGATGTGGATGAAAAAGGAGGAGGAGGATGAGACATGGAGACTGGATGAGTAACTGATAGTAAAACTTTAGTTATTGAATAAAAAAACAGTTTTAAGAATTTTTATAGCCTTCCCTGACTTATCTTTTAGCCATTTTTAGCTTTTCAGGTAAGCATATCATACGATCCATCTAACAAGCAGGCTAGGTATTAGAAAGGGAAAGAGTTGTCAGTGCACTTCATTTTTTTGAAGGGTAAAGCAAAACATAACTTTTACCTAGACATTAAGAAGCTGTATTGGCACCATTCTAGCGATTGGAGAACTGATTGCTGTGTGCTGATATCTTCTAGAACGGATATGCTCGAGTACCTGACGCCTGAGATCATGTCATATCATGACTTGTTACTTGATTTATGACCTTTTAAATCCTCGATTTTTTCATATTCTCTCAATTTTTTATATGCCAACTATCGAGAGGAATGTGCTCGTAAATTTTACCGTTTCACTTAAGAAAAGTCTGCAACACGTTTATGCAATTAAAAGAATTCTGGAGAAACCACTGGTAACGTGTCATGACCTGTTTGACGCAAATTTTCCCCAGTTCACTTTAGAAAAGTCTACAACATGATTATGCAATTAAAAGAATTCAGGAGAAACCGCTTGTAACGTGTTACGACTTGTTTGACGCAAATTTCGTAGGCGGGCAAGAATATCCAACCACCCAAATATTAACTTCCAATAAGAATGCATCTCATCCCTTCCACCATTTTTAAAACCCTCGTTGTTAGCAATCGGCAAATTTCAGTCAGTCAGTTTTCATTAGAAGCTTCAAGGAGGTGAAAGATCCAGTGCAAAGCTATATTCCGAATATTTTCCTTGCTGTACCACAGAAACTCTTTTGGATGGTAAGAATTATTCTTTTATTATTATTCTCTTTTCTTGCTATTCTATTTCAATATTTTTCTTTTCTCAATTTCTATGTTTTTTCACAGAAAAATGGATTTAACCAAGATCAATGCACTGCAAGTGTAACTTACGAACCTAAGACTTTCGTAAAGCTGAATACTTTTGAGGAGAATAAGGAGTATCAAATCACTGAATTAGTGAAAATTAAGACCAAATATGGAGAGAAATTAATAGCGAAGCTGGCTACCGACGAATGGTTCTTCCTACCCTCAAGGATGATGAAATTACTGGAGTCGCCTGAACTAATCAAAGAACTTCAAAATGCTGCATCAGCGAATACATTAAAAATCTTATATGTTGGAGGACGATACAATAATTTAGAATTTAAAGTTACCCAATGATAATCATAAGATAAATTTTGGAAATGTTTGTAAGGAATGTTTTTAAGGAATGACATTAATAAATGTTTATTATATCTTATTTATTTATTTTTTCTTTATCCCTCACTACATTAGTAAGATACATATAAATCTAGTCTATTAACTTACATTTCTAACAATACTAGTAAGCGGGTTATATTCAACGATTTTATCATGTATAATTAAACAAAACGCAGTAGTATTACTTGGAATATTTCTAGTACAATCAATCTCAATTTTAACATCAACAGTGCCTGACTTTATAGATTCATTTTGATGCGAACAATCGATGACGAAGAGAGGACCGTATTCCACAAAGTTTTTGTAATTAAGCATTGGTTTCGACTGTTTTTCTCCTGCATAATATGAATGGATAAATTTAACATACATATCATATAGTACAGAATAACGGTTTTTTTCGCTATCACTATCAATTCGGTCATATGGATAAAATTCTGAATTCAGATAGACTTTAACATCACGAACAGAACTGTCATTGAATCTAAGCACCTCCATATGCTGCGTACTCTTCTTATTTTGTCTAAATGCTAGTATAACATATCGAGGTTTCTCCAATTGTGTTGCAGCTTTTACGGCCCATGTATGCCTCTGTGTTTCAGGTAGAAGTGGATATTCGTAGAGTTCCCAGGAACGAAAAGCCATGGTTAGACTTTTGTTTTGCTCAATCAAACGTAGAAATTTAAGTTTTGTATAATCATTCAGTGATACATGAGGAATCCTCCACTGCACTTTTTGCAAATCAATTTTGGAGTTGATGATTTTTCTCGAAGAATGTAGTGAATTTATATCATCACGTGCTCGAATAAGAACGAATTCATGACGTGAATTTATTATAACTCTTCTGTAGTCTTCACAAAAACCCAACAGCATTTGCAATGGTACACAAAAGTTGAAATGATTCGTAGACCTGTAATCTGTTAGAAACCATCCAGAATGACGTAGACTTGCACTTTCCTCAGCAGTTAAGGAAATGAGATTCTTCATGGAGCTAGTAATACCCACATTCTTACAGCGATCAATCTCAATACCATTCAATTCATAACGAATTTCATCAAACAAGAATGCCATGGAATTACAGTCAAGTCCTACGACATCTTGGGCTGTTGCATCTGGAGCACGGGTTCCAACGATTATCTTTCCCTCAATGTAGAGATAACTTTCACAGGGTAGAAGAATTAAATCTTGCTGTTGTATAGGAATTCGAATTTCATCACTATTTCCCAATGAGGCATTTGCATAAGGATTGTATGCATGCATTTCCATTTTAGTGATGCGATTGTCGAACACCGGTTGAGCGGTTACATCTAATGGATCCATTTTTATTTCTAACGTTGAAACCCAGTGATTGTAGAAAGGTGATATTTCTTCTTGTTAATGATGCTCCAACGTTACCTTCGCTCAATGTATTTTGTCCTCCAGCGTTACCTTCACTCAATGTATTCTGTCCTGCTGCAGCAGTTGGACTGATAGGCTCATCGAGTATCGGTGATTTATAAGTATTCTTGTAAATCAACATTTTCTAATATGTAAACGAATTGTGATTTCTTCACCTCCGAAATTTACTATACGATCTTCCTGATCGAGAATACGCAAGGTGAGACGGTCAATTACTTTCGCAATGACTGGCAAGTAAATGAGGTTCTTTGGTATTTCTGCGATTTTATAACCTGGCGGAACACTCGGAAAAAATACATGTATAACATGTCGAGGTCTACCGTTTGTGTACGCACCAGCTGTAATGTTGCATTCAACTCGTAGAATATTTACTCTTATAATGTTTACGGGCTCGTCTGATTCAGCTAGTGTGTTCGGTGGAATAACACGATCTGATGAAAAACCCAACAAAGAGCCTATATTGTTAGGTTGTGTAAAATCAATCTGATATTTACACTTTATTTCACTTTTTAATGTATTATTATTAGCACGTAGAACAATTACTTCTTCTTCATCACCTTCGAACATCTGAGCACGTAAAAAGTCATTTATAGCATTGAGCTCATAACAACCTGTAGGTATAGTTAGCTCCTGATCATCAACATAAAATATATTGTTTGTCTCATCAACATTAGAGATTGAATTGAAGCTCTGAAAGTCTACGAGACCGAGTTCATAATGTCCATCTCGAAGATCGATCGGGGGGAAAAAATCTGACCCCAATACCGAGTCACGGCCAAAGAGTGTAACTGTTAAAGACATTGTTCACGTAGAAACTTGACACACAACTGACCGCATATGCTTGAATCATACGATTGATATTGGTCGTGGTTGTAGTAGATTATAGCAGAAGGTCCAAAATATTCCACAAGTTCAATTGGTGGTATTAAATTTCCGAAGGAATCGAAATACTTAACGTGCTTATTACGTTTAACGTAAGCGACCCAATGTGTTCCAGGACCTTGTTCGTCATCAAGATTCACAATTGCGCACTCATTGCGTTGCGCATTTTGAGGTAGAGATGTACGCATAAAGACTCCCCGAAAATGCGGTATTTTACGGCAGACGTTTGATAATTGCATATTACTAGTAGGTCCAGATTTAGGAAGTCCATTTATTTTCTTTTCCTTTTCCTTTTCACTCCCTCTCCTATTCGACTGTATGGTGCAAGGTATAAACCTTGTCCCCGTCTCGCTTCCATTAAGCGATTGTGTCGATGCATTTTTTCCAATTGTTTTTTGGCTGCTTTGGTGTCGTTTACAGCCTTTGCTATACCTGCTGCACCGCCAGCTAATGCGCCCACCGCACTCAGCAGCGGAAGCAATGGTAATAAACCCCCCCGTTTTGTTTTAGTAACTGACTTTTTCCTCAATAAACCACCTTGTTTTATCGGTACACGAATTTTTCTTTTCTTCGTACTTTTTCTGGGCACTCGCAGTCCTAAGCCGAGTTTCCGTTTTGCATTCATTGATGCCCAGACAGCAGTCGCTGTCGCTCGTTCACCTACGGATGAGTCACTAGCTATGATACATTGTCGTGCACGGCGTGCAAGTACTTTATCAGCATGATGACGCGAGGGCAGGTCCTTATATACTGAATATGCGATATCATGCTCACGGCAAGCATCATCCAGAGGGTTTATTCCTCGATCACCACGTGCTAACCGTTCATGAAGGCGAGTACCTGGACCGCAATAATTGTAGCCAGGTACATGCAGCTCGAAGGGTAGTTTATTTAGCAGCTTATTGAAAAAAGATCCACAACCATATCTCATCATGTCATGCTTTCCTAACGGGTTCGTTGGCACATCCAGCAATTTTTTATTGAAGGCGGTATTCCATCAAAATGATCTTGATTAGGTAAATTATAATGTTCCGTACAGGCACGATATTGTTGCACTTCATGATCTGCACGAATGTGCTCAGGTAATTTACATCAAACAAGTCGAATACTGTTTGAAAAGCGCTTCAATAGTAAAATTTTTGGAATGTATTCAAGCTGCTCAATAGTTAAATCCTCCAAACGTATCACATCTAACATTAACAACGACATAATGAGAACTGATGAGATAATCTGCTTCGAGCCTATAAATAGCTTGCATGATCATAGAGTTTTACAGTTATGGATTTCGTAAAGCAACCACTGCACATTCGTTTCTCCAACGCCGATCGTTTTATTGTCGGTGGGGGTTGTGGAGGAAGGAGTAAACGTCATGGATCCCTACTTCCATCTACAATTCGTAGTATAATTTGCGGACCCTCGAATTGCGGTAAAACAAACGTACTGCTTAGTCTCGTAGAAAGTCCTAACGGTGTGAGATTTGAAAATATTTATGTATACTCAAAGTCGCTTCAACAACCCAAGTATCAATACCTTGAACGGTTATTAAAAGGACTAAAAGGTATTGGATATTTTAAATTTTCAAACAATAGCGACGTTGTAAAGGTAACTGAGGCGTTACCCAATTCTATTTTCATATTTGATGATGTTGCTAACGATAAGCAGGATAATATCAGAGACTACTTCTCCATGAGTAGACATTCAAATATTGACTGCTTCTACCTCTGCCAGACTTATGCTAAAATTCCTAAACACATGATTCGTGATAATGCAAACCTTCTCATAATCTTTAAGCAGGATGATACTAATTTAAAACATATTTATAACGATCATGTAAACACGGATATGTCATTTGAAAAATTCAATGAATTGTGTTTAAAGTGCTGGCACCATGATTATGGATTTCTAGTGATCGACAAGGATAGTACAATTCAAAATAGTAGATATCGGAAAGGTTTCGATGAGTATGCTAAGATTAAATAGTATACCGTTTGCTTAAGATTGTTCAGTTTAGAGCTAAGTGTCCATCAAAACACACACATCAAATGAGCATGGAATAAACCTAGTATAAACGTGGAAATAAAAACGTGGACTGAATCTGGATTGAACGTGGATTGAACGTGGAAAGCAGGAAAATGGAAGAAAAGATGCTGCTAAAGAAGATTGCCGCGAAATGTAAAGTAATTCGTGAAAAATATCGTGCACTCAAATCAGGAAGAGAAATGATGGAAACCAATTTAAATGAAACTTTTAAACCAATTGTTGAGCCATTGAAGAAGCTCACTGAACATAATGAGATGACCTTCGTGTCCCCGAAATATGAGTATAAACAGGAACCGCTACAGAAGACTACTGTGAGCGATAATTCTTTGATTATTCCATCGGAACGTAAAAGAACTTATTTCTCATCGACTCTACAAAGTAAATATTTCGCAGACAACTTTAGAATTAAAATTCCAACCCCTTCATCTGATGATGATGATGATGAGCAAGGAATTTCACGACCTAATGAAAAATTATACCTTTCTCTGGAAGAAGATGGTGATGAGGAGGAGGAGGAAGAGGGAGTGAAAGTGGAAAAGGATGTTAATGATTTAGCAATACCATCACCAATGCAAGCAGAAACTCCATCATCACCATTGCAAAGATCCTTAGATTTAAATAGTTCTTTGTCAGAATATGCACCAATTGGACGTAAATATATAGAGATGTTTCTGCGTAAAAATAAGGATTTAATTGATGATAATTTTGGAATTGAACGAGATGCTAGACTTAACAAAATGAGACTTGGAAAATGTTCTTTTAAAGTAAATCGTAAGATTTTATTATTATTGATGATGAGTATTATCAGGGTACTATTGGTCTATTTGAATTGATCTTCATGAAAGAGCCACATGATTATACTGAAGATGATTTAAAAACATATAAGAATATTCTTTCTCAAACTAATGTACACAGAGCAGATTACAGTAGCGAGGGAAAGCTTCGTGGGAATAAGGGTCATAAATGGAAGAAAATAATTAGCCCATTATTTCCTCCAAAGAATCTTGTGAAAGGTAGCGGTTATATGTGTGTTAATGAGAAACCAGTGAACTATGTTCATTGGAATGATCCGAACGAATTAGTTGAACGTTTGAGACTTTTGATAGCATCATCTGCTGCAGGACATACGAATCATCATAATGAGATACAATCAATAATTGAGGAGCTTCATGAAGAACGTATTATCCTATAAAAGAGATTACACTTTCCATAATTTCCCAGTTGATTGTGTTACTTCACAATGTCGATAAATAAATTTGAAGGTATTTCCACTGCCAGTAATGTGAGAAAATATTTCCGCAAAACTGAAGATGAAACATTAAAATTTGATAAACGTATGAATGCATTTAATGCTAAGGTGAATATTATTTCAAATTTAGGATTTGATGCTACTGATGAGAAATGTGCTGTGAATATGCGGGTTCTGCTGGATAATATGAATGCTCTACGTGAGAACCTTAAAAATGAAATGCAAGAAAACAGTGATATTTTACGAAGTATTGCGTTAAGACTGGATGAAACCGAGTTAAGGCTGAATGATTTTCAAGTGAAATTGAATAATTTCATGCAGAAACATGCTGAAGATAATGCACATTTTAAGAAATATGCATCAATTTTCATGGAGAATCAGACTAAAGAGGATGTGGAATCAAAGAAACATATAATGAAGATAATGCGGAATTAAAAAAAAAAGTGTTATTTTTCATGGGGAGAATCATGCTAAGGAGAATTCTTCTTGAAATAATTCGACAAAGAGTTTTATTAGGAAAAAGAAACTTTTACTACCATCAGTGCTCGTTGTACCCTTGTAAACCCAATACATACCTGAAGAGTTATGGATAGTGAAGAAAAGAAAAAATTGGTCGAAGAACTGCATGTATCTGCAAGACGGAATTTTCAACGTAGAAGAGTTATAATACGAGGCTTCGATGACCTCTGGCAAGCAGATCTGGTTGATATGAAGAATTATACTGACGAAGGTTACCACTATATTCTCACAGTTATTGATGCATTGTCGAAATTTGGATGGGCAGTAGCACTAAAAACCAAAACTGTCAAGGAAGTGACAGACGCATTTACGAAGATTCTGAAAAGTGGGAGATGTCCCAAAAATTTGCAGACAGATGATGGCAAGGAGTTTTATAATAGTGATTTCAAATCGCTTATAAAAAAACGTAGAATAAATCATTACTCAACATATAGCGTATTGAAAGCTACGATAGTTGAGCGCTGGAATCGCACGCTGAAGACTGAAATGTGGAAACGATTTACGTTGAATGGAAATTATAAGTGGCGAGGCATACTGCAGCGACTAGTTGAAGACTACAACGCAAGAAAACATCGTACTATAGGAATGCGACCAGTTGATGTGACGCCAGATCATGCTAATATGCTCCTGACTACAGTATACAATAATATAAAGATTGTTGGTCGTGCCAAGTTCAAGGTAGGTGATTTTGTACGAATCAGTAAATACAAGAATGTATTCGCAAAGGGATACACACCAAATTGGACAACTGAAATATTTGAAATTATAAAAGTGCAGAAAACAAATCCTGTTACATATTTACTTAGAGACTCTAGTGGTACTGATATATACGGAGGATTCTACGAATATGAACTTTTAAAAACTGCTAATCCTAATGTATATCTAGTGGAGAAGGTATTACGCAAGAAGGGTGATAAGGTCTTTGTGAAGTGGTTAGGATTCGATAATAAACATAATTCATGGATAAATAAAGATAATATTTTGTAAAAACAATATTTATTTATAAAATTATTCAATTTAAATATAATTAATTTATTCTATAATGACCCCATGGTAGAGTCGATACAGTTCCGTGCACGATATAACGCTTATCATCGTATGGGCTGAGAGCTACTTTCCGTTGCGTAATCGAATAAACATTATGCAATTTTGAGCGAATTAAATTTTGATTGCGGACTTGTACAGTAAAATTTGTTAAACAGTCCTTATAGTCCTCGAAGGTTATGTTTCTAGCAACAACGTAAGTCTTAATACCTTTAGCTTTTTTGATAATTTTATTTTGTACTTTAAATGTGTACATTTTTGATCTCAGTCCAATAAACTCTGTCATTATCTGCCCATTATTCTCATCTTTCATCAGCCCAGGGACTTTTTTATTTACTAGAGATAAATTGTACTGATTGTTGGGAGAATAATCGCTTGTATCGAATCTAGCAAGATTCTCCCTCATAATAGTGTAAATATCATCACACTCAATGCTGTATATTAGACTATCCGTATCGGTATATAACGCTTTACATTTGCTACCGAACGTAGGAAGCATATAATCATAATGAAAATCATACAAATATGTTTTCGAAATATCAAGAATGCTCATACCTACGTATATAGGCTTATCGAATTTAGCTGCTAATTTTGTTAATTCAATCGTGACCAAATTCTCACTGAATATAGTGCGACTGTGAAAATTAGGCTTAGCAATCATTGCTTCAGCACCATATCTTCTCTCCCACCTACTCACGAGTCTCACATCAACTCTATTTCTAACATTCTCCATAGTCTTACCGAACACCGCATTGTTCATTAATTTGAAAAGATTTTTCTCAAACTCATTTTTAGATGCTGCACGCAAACTAGTGTTCAGATCGATATATTTACGTAACCAGGTGGACTGCTGAAATCCTAAAACGCGATGAATGTGTTTTAAGACAACACCATTACGCATACATTGCTGTAAAGCACGATAGTGTATAACATAGCGCTCCTTATTTTCTAATGTTGCAAGTAGCTTCTTCTGACGTGTACCCGGTGGTGCATCACGTACGGGACAAAACGGAAGGTCGGAATGTTTATCGTGAAGCATGCTTGGATACTCTAAGTCAACCTCTAAAATATAACCCTCGGGTGAATCTATCGGTATATTAGAGATATCCAAATTATTAACATTTTCAATCCAGCGAAATCCGTGAGTAGGTAGCGGTTGAGACATTGCCCACCCATACAAATTATTTACATCGTAGTACATTAGATACTTAGAAGGCTCCTCGGGATTGTAGTTTTGCATGTACCGATTGTGTTAGCCTTTTCATAGCGGTGCGAGCATTGGCTTAAACCACCACGTATGCCCAGTTCTACGAAAAGCAACATTTCAACATCAGTGAAAAGTTCCAATTTTATTCTAGTATATTTAAGCATTGCATCCCAAGTGAAGCCTGGGAGTGTATAATAATGAGCAGGATCCAAATTATAAGTTTGCATGCAGCTATCACGAAAATTTTCGAAAACGTCAGCCAACAATAGTACATCAGTTTTCAAATAGAGATCGCTATACTCCCCAAGTGTTCGTATTTGAAATTTGGTCCATACCTCCTTAGCGTGATTATACGCAGCCTCACTAATATCACTATCGGATAATCTATTATAGAATATCTCGCGTGGAGGTAAAGCAGTTTCTTCCAGACGGTTCAGACTATCTATGTAATCGTAAGGAAAAATACCTTTCCTTGTCAGAAGGTTAAATTGTTCTATGTTTAAATATAAGAATTCTGACTCTAAATTTTTTAACTTTGATCTCGTTAAATATGAACTCAATTTGTCTAAACTAGATGCCATAAATTTGAAAGAATCGATAAACCTTAGTTGTATATTATATTTACGGATGAATGTAGTGAATGAAATATACTTCTCCTTATGTACAGGTAACAAGTGTACTGAACCTTCATACAAGTTAGCGATTGTACCGAAAATAAAATGTGCATCATAACCTGATAAATTATGAAAAATTACAGGTATTACATGCGAATCGTTAAAGTTTAAATTACAATTATTATGAGCAGGTCCCCTATATTTACCAGTTAAATGATCATGATCGCGAACACGTATTTGATCTGGAAGAAACGGCTTTTTACATATATGACAGTTGGGCTCAGTATAATGCCTTGAATTTTCACTAATACTTAGCGTTCTCATATGCACTACAGTCTTTAGTTTTTCGCTCGCTATGCTAGCAATTTTATCGAGTTCTCGCACAAACCATTCTATACACTCGAGTCCACGATATGAATAGTAAGTTGAGAGCGATGAATCACGAACGCTTTTAAAATAATAACCTATACTAAAAGATATGTGTTTTTGATAAATACCAATATCGTCATCCGTTTGCTCAACATTTTCAAGCAAGCATTCAATGTCAGCGTATATGACAAATGGCACCCTCTCACTGTTCTTCATGTTATTGAAGGAAACCCAACGGTCCTTGTCAGGTAGCACAATTCGGATGTTTTTATTGAGTTGCGCACAATCACGTTCATGCGATTTTAGTTTCTCATCATTGTGGAAATAGTGTAAGCAACTATAGGAGGGAAAAAGTAATATTAGAATATAGAAGCAGTAATAATATATATATATAGTAAAACATACCGATCACAAATAAGATGAGAGCGTTTTCCTCTAGTAAGCTGTCCATTTAGCAGTCTGGAAAGGTTCCTGATGCATATAAAATGTGCTGCTGCTCCTTGATGCTCGAGAAGAAGAAGAAGATTAGCGTGTCTGGTCCTCTTGCATTTTGTTAATTGTAGAGGTGCTATGATTGTATTCTCATTCGTCTCAGTCTCTTCCACCATAGTAAAAATATTAATAGAGACATCATTATCTTCCTCAAATTTCGGAATCTGTTTTAATGTAGTCGGAAACGTTATACATCTAACATCGAAAACAGTTGTAAAATGAGGATATGAAGATTTTCGTTGTGGATGAGTATTCGGTTATGCCGAATAGAGTGCAGCCGTTACAGCCCATGCAAAACATGTATTATCATCACTGTGTATGTTTATCACAGTCTGTTTATTCTTAATAGATTCTGGAAGCTCGACGGCACAACCTATATGCAGCGGGTTATAATAATTTATATTTATAATTAAATTCAGAATTTTTTCCAACGCCCATCCACTATCACGCTCTTGAAACTCACTCAATTCTTTTAGAATTTTGTCTATGTTCGAGATTGGGAGGAGCAGAAAATGTTGCGAAGTAGATTCCGCATTTCTCTGTTATATCTCCCATCTCTATTGCGCTCACAATAGACGGCTAGACCGACAGCGTCTAGCCGCTCTATCTGTCTCTCTCTCCGCGGCGCGCTTGCGCGTCTTCTGGCCCTGGCGCGTCGCGGCCGCGAAGCGACACTACTTGCGCGCTTGGCCACTAGGTGGCCAGCGCCCGCGGCAGCTCTCTCGCTGGCAAGATTAGTGTCGCGTAATTATATAGATGGGTCCTTGATAAGGACCCATCGCACCCTCGCCTTGCTCGACAGCTGTGTAGCAGCAGCAACCGCAGCAACGAAGCAGCTTTTTTCGCCTCAACGTCACCGCAGCAGCTTTTGTTCGCCTTCTCGGCAGCGCCTCCACTTGGGCAACTTTTTGGGATACTTTGGTAAGTATCACCCACCACCCACTGCCTACCAAGAGGGGACTACCCCTCTGCGGCACATTCCTCCCTCCTTAAGGGAGATTTCTCCGGGGATTGCCCGAGAGAAGTTCAACCCTCTCCTTCCCCTCCACACTGCCTCCGAGGACTACCTCGGACCCAGTGTTCCGACCCCCAAGTCCAGGGCTCTCGACGAGTCGGGTAGTGGGAGGGGTAGAATCCACCCTAGGGGTTGGGGTGGCTCGGAGCCACTAGAGCTCTTGGAGAAGGCGGCCGAAGGGCAAGGGGACTTCCCCTTCCCTAAAACCACTTCTCCAACTTCGCTTCCTCCCGGGGCTGGGGATTTTACTAGGGAATACCCTAGGGAAATTGTCCAGTCCGGGAGCTTATAAGTCCGCGCTCCTTTCTGGGGAATTCTAGTCTCTGGGGTTCTTAGGAAACTTCGTCTACCGAAATTCCCTAGAATTTGACGACGACAAATTCCCTAGGAAGTCGATCATTTTTAACTTAGCGGTTCTTTTGTAAAAATATTGTAAACTTTTGTATATATTTTATTTATTAAATAAAAACTCTTTTACCACATAACCTGGCTTTGAATACTTTATTTTAGAATAAGGCCTTCCTTTCTGACCACAGGTTCGGAGCCAACTTGAGGCACTGTTTCGCACAAATTTTTGGTCCTTCGAGCCGGATTTCCGGCAAAAAACGTTCGAAGTGCATCAGTGTTTTTAAGTTGGAGATTCTGACTGGGTTAAGATTGTGGTTTGTTCTGGAATAGAGATTCAAGATGACTACGCCTAGCTCAGGGGAATTACTAGAAGCGATCAATTACGTGCCCATGATTCGGGATGAATTCGTTCGGTTGGTCGTTAACATTAAGAAACGTGGAGTACGCAACTTCACCCTCCCTTTCTTGGAGGATAGGCTTGCGGCCGTCGAGAAGTGGCTTAAGGTGTTGCATAAAACTCACGTTAAGATCACTACTCATACTAAACCGGCTGAATTAGCTAAAATGGATTACGTAACCGAAAGCTGGTATGAAGCGGCCCTTGATGCCCATAGTGACGCGGAAGAATACATCCTAGGACATTTAGATGAACTTCGCTCCAATCAGGTGATGCCAGCATCAGGTCCCACGGCGCCTTCAGGCGAAATAAACCACATTAGGCTTCCAATTATCGATTTGCCGAAGTTTTCCGGGGATTATTTAGAATGGAACAACTTTTATGAAACATTCAGTTCCATTGTTCATGAAAAGGCATATGTCTCCGGGCGAGACAAGTTCCACTATCTAAAATCTTGCTTGCAAGGTGAAGCGGCTACGGTTATTAAATCTTTAGCGATCACCTCCGAGAACTATGAGATAGCATGGGACACTCTAGTAGCTAGGTATACTGCCAGACGAATGATCACGGATACGTTCTTGGACCAGATCTCGCAAGTCCCCACGCTTCGGGGTGACAATTTTAAAGTTCTCAAGGAAGTTAGGGACTCGGTCACGGTTGCGCTCAACGCCCTCAAAACTATGGGTTACGGCGTCGATCATTGGGATCCCATCATTGTTCATTCACTGAAGAACAAACTGGATGACACCCTCCGCTTGGCCTGGGAGATGTATCTGGGCAGCAGCAAGGATTATCCCACCTTTCTTCAATTTTCGGAGTTTCTAACGCGTCACATTAACTCTTTGCAATCATTAGGTAACAAACCTAAAACCTCCAAAAAGGAATCGGGGAGATCCTTGAAGTCACACGCTACTAGCGTGAATAGTACCGGTTGCGCTCACTGTGGTAGCAACCATTTCTTGTATCAGTGCAAGGACTACCTTGCATTGACCCCTCAGGCCCGTTCAAAGTTCGCATTTTCACAGAATCTTTGCATCAACTGTCTGAGGCCCGGGCATAGTTGCTCCAATTGCTCTTCTTCGTCACGATGCAGGAAATGTAGTAAAATGCATCATACTTTATTACATTTTGACAAATCTGGCACCGGGGGGAGCAAGGCACGGGGGTCTACCCCCGCGGTCAACTCCTTTTCCGAGCCAGAACCCTCTAGCTCGAATACTACAACACATCTTAGTGTTTCCGACACCCGATCAGTGCTTTTGGCCACCTTTTCTGCCAGAATCGACGCTCATGACGGTTCTCGTATTATAGTCCGCGGTTTAGTTGACACGGGCTCCGAAACTTCCTTTATTTCGGAAAATCTAGCTCAACAACTACGGGTATCACGAAAACGTGTCAACGCAACCATTCATGGCGTCTCTCTGAATTCGGCTCAAAACGTTCGAGCAGAGGTACAGATTACGCTTCATTCTCTATCACGACACGGGGTCTCGTTGGACGTAACTGCATTGATCTTACCAAGGATTACTCAGTATATGCCTCCGACTTATTCTCCGTCGTCCTTTCCAGCACTTAGCGAAATTGATCTGGCTGATAACTTCGCTTCAACCAGGGCTCCAATTGATGTGCTCATTGGTGCAGACTATCTTGCAGCAGTGATGGAAGGCCCGTACATGCATTCTCCTGATCATACGTTGCTTGCTCAGCGGACTATTTTTGGGTGGATCGTTTCGGGGGTCGTACCCAAGGCTGGTCGCTCTCATAGTGTCACGGTGCATCATTGCTTTGAGGTAGAAAAAACTCTTCGCGACTTCTGGGAACTGGAAGAAGTTCCGGAAGTCAAACCCATGTCCACAGAGGACTCCCTCTGTGAACAACATTTTGTGAATACGGTATCACGCACCTCTTCAGGTCGTTTTGTCGTTGCTTTACCTTTTCGATCCGACATCGAGAAGCACAGCTTAGGTTCTTCCTCTCGGGTAGCAGAGAAAACCTTAAAACGAATACTTCGGCGATTGGAAACCTCTCCAGAACAAGCTGAAAGTTATTCTCAATTCTTACAGGAGTATCAAGTGTTAGGACATATGTCTCCTGTTCCTTTGAACTCTGATTTTCGCGTCTTTCTGCCTCATCATGCAGTTTTTAAGACCGAGAACCAGAAAACAAAGATTCGCGTTGTATTCAACGCATCTTCTAAAACCTCTACTGGCGTCTCGCTTAACGATACGTTATTCATTGGACCCAAGCTCCAACAGGACATCACGCGGATCCTAATGAATTGGCGTTCCTTTCGATATGTAGGCGTCACTGACATTGTTAAAATGTTCCGACAGATTCTTGTGCGTTTTGAGGACCGCAAGTATCAGAACATTTTATGGAAGTCTGATTCCGGTGAGCTTCAGGCCTTCGAACTCAACACGGTGACCTACGGTACTGGACCGGCACCTTTCCTATCCTCGCGAGTTTTGCGCGAATTAGCTTACACGGACGGAGCTAACTTCCCTCTCGCGCAGGATGTGTTATTAAATTCTACTTATGTAGACGATATACTTTTTGGGGCCCATGACTTACAGCAACTTAGTTCGGTTAGGGAACAACTCATCGCTCTACTGGCAAAAGGGGGCTTCTCCTTAAGCAAATGGGCATTCAACCAACCGGGGTCTTCCCCGCTTGAACCTACCGAGCTGCATTCTTTCTTTGAGGATCCTGCTGGATCAAGTAAAGTCTTGGGCATATATTGGGATCACGGGGATGATAGCTTCCGCTTCCGTGTTTCTCCTTCACACATTGGTGTACTAACCAAACGCATCCTCTTATCAGAGAATGCTAAGATCTTCGATCCATTGGGATGGATTTCTCCAATAATCATCACTCTTAAGCAGTTAATGCAATCCACCTGGTTGCTTAAACTCTCTTGGGATGAAGAAATTCCTGAACCTATTAAGTCAAAATGGCTCAAGTGCTATGAGCATCTCCGAGACTTACAGACTTTACGGATTCCACGGTGGACCGGACAATCACTTACTACTGGAAAACGCGAATTAATTGGATTTTGTGACGCCTCAGAACTTGCGTACGGCGCAGTCGTTTATGAACGCCTCACTGATGAGGACGGTAACCTCTCGGTACATTTAGTAATGTCCAAAACAAAGGTCGCTCCGATCAAGACCACTTCAATCCCTCGTCTGGAGTTGGTCGCAGCTGCCCTTCTAGTCAAGTTATTGGTTCACGTCAAGGGAAGCTTGGTCGGGAGTTGGGATGCGATTCGTTGCTATTCGGATTCGCAAGTCGCTTTAGCCTGGATAGCAAAGCAACCTGTGCATTGGAAGACGTTTGTGGCTAATCGCGTTTCATATATCCAAACGCATTTATCGGAAGCCAGCTGGCATCATGTACCCACTAAGTTGAACCCTGCAGACTTGTGCTCAAGAGGAACCAGTGCTCAACAGTTATCAGAGGACTCACTTTGGTGGTATGGGCCTGCTTTTCTCCGTGAGCACACCGCAAATCCCGTTCAGGTCTTTGAAACCACGGAAGAAAGTCGGAAGGTAGCGTTAACCGCTCAATTCGACACAACTGAGTGTTGGTTTTTTGATAAGTTTTCGTTTTGGTCTAAACTGGTCCGAGTTATGGCCTATGTTCTTCGATTTGTCTAGCGGACCAGAAAAAACGACCAATGGGAGGACTCCCTCCTGTCTGCAACGGAAATTCGCAGTTCGATTGAAGCCTTGGTAAAGGTTGTTCAACGAACGCACTTCGCGAGCGAAATCTCAGCCTTGGATCATGGGTTACGTATACCGTCGCGGTCAAAGCTTCTTTCCTTACATCCGGTCATTGATTCACAAGGAATCCTAAGAATAGGGGGGCGGCTTCGGAACGCCGAAATTTCTGAACAAATGAAACACCCCATTATTCTTCCGGATTGCCACTTAACGGCCATACTCATTAGGCAAACGCACCTAGATACACTTCACGGGGGGCTCCAACTAACTTTGTCCACGTTGCGACAAAAGTTTTGGGTCGTGAATGCGCGAAAACTAGTAAAATCATGCGTTCACAAATGCGTCACGTGTGTTCGCGAACGCGCTAGACTCGGCAACCAGCTTATGGGATCACTCCCTGCCGCTAGGGTTTCGCGAAGCTTCACTTTTGAACACACCGGAGTAGACTATGCTGGGCCTTTCTTGGTTAAATTGCATCACGGTCGTAACGCAAAATCCATGAAATGTTACGTGGCAGTGTTCGTATGTCTATCTACCCGTGCTGTTCACTTGGAACTCGTTTCTCGATTGGATACCGAGGCCTTCCTCGCTGCGCTGTCTCGATTCATTTCTCTTCGTGGAAAACCCGCCGTTATGTACTCAGACAACGGCCTTAATTTTCAAGGAGCGGATGCGGAATTAAAACGCGCCTACCGATGTGCCTTAGAAGCCGCCCGCGCTCAACCCACCGAGTCCATCCGTGAAATCGAGTGGAAATTCATTCCGGTCGCTACTCCCCACTGGGGCGGTCTTTGGGAAAGTGCTGTAAAAAGTATGAAACACCACCTGAAACGCTCCCTCGGAGTTTTCGTGCCTAATTTCGAGGAAATGACCACACTACTGACTAAGATTGAGGCCTGCCTAAATTCACGACCTATATCGCGGTTACATGATGATCCAGAATCGTTGGACGTACTCACTCCGGGGCATTTTTTGTCAGGACGGGCGTTAAATTCCCCACCTGAATTATCCACCTTGGATCTACGAGAATCATCATTAAATCGTTGGCAAACCGTAAATCGAATCACCGAGACCTTTTGGAAGAAGTGGTCTTCCGAATACTTACACACTTTGCAACATAGACCGAAATGGCAGAACTCTAACTCGGAATTCGGTGAAGGAGATTTGGTGCTTGTCAAAGTACCTAACAATCCTCCCCGTATGTGGACCTTGGGGCGGATTCTCAAACTAGTTCCTGGGGTGGACGGAGTAGCTCGCGTAGCTGTCCTTAAAACCGCGAGAAAAGAGATTCAACGGAGTCTCTCGCAACTCTGTAAACTCCCTTCTTAGCCCTCACTTTGGGTCGTATCAGGGTCTAGCTTCACCCTACTTTCCGGCATCCTGGGACTCTTCAGGTTGTCATCTCTCCTTCTCAAGCTTCCTGGGACTCTTCAGGTTGCTTAACTTTCTTTCCCTGGTTTCCTGGGACTCTTCAGGTTGCTTAACTTTCTTCTTCCATGTTTTGACGCCATCGCGTCAACGGGGGGAGTTTGTTCGAGATTGGGAGGAGCAGAAAATGTTGCGAAGTAGATTCCGCATTTCTCTGTTATATCTCCCATCTCTATTGCGCTCACAATAGACGGCTAGACCGACAGCGTCTAGCCGCTCTATCTGTCTCTCTCTCCGCGGCGCGCTTGCGCGTCTTCTGGCCCTGGCGCGTCGCGGCCGCGAAGCGACACTACTTGCGCGCTTGGCCACTAGGTGGCCAGCGCCCGCGGCAGCTCTCTCGCTGGCAAGATTAGTGTCGCGTAATTATATAGATGGGTCCTTGATAAGGACCCATCGCACCCTCGCCTTGCTCGACAGCTGTGTAGCAGCAGCAACCGCAGCAATGAAGCAGCTTTTTTCGCCTCAACGGCACCGCAGCAGCTTTTGTTCGCCTTCTCGGCAGCGCCTCCACTTGGGCAACTTTTTGGGATACTTTGGTAAGTATCACCCACCACCCACTGCCTACCAAGAGGGGACTACCCCTCTGCGGCACATTCCTCCCTCCTTAAGGGAGATTTCTCCGGGGACTGCCCGGGAGAAGTTCAACCCTCTCCTTCCCCTCCACACTGCCTCCGAGGACTACCTCGGACCCAGTGTTCCGACCCCCAAGTCCAGGGCTCTCGACGAGTCGGGTAGTGGGAGGGGTAGAATCCACCCTAGGGGTTGGGGTGGCTCGGAGCCACTAGAGCTCTTGGAGAAGGCGGCCGAAGGGCAAGGGGACTTCCCCTTCCCTAAAACCACTTCTCCAACTTCGCTTCCTCCCGGGGCTGGGGATTTTACTAGGGAATACCCTAGGGAAATTGTCCAGTCCGGGAGCTTATAAGTCCGCGCTCCTTTCTGGGGAATTCTAGTCTCTGGGGTTCTTAGGAAACTTCGTCTACCGAAATTCCCTAGAATTTGACGACGACAAATTCCCTAGGAAGTCGATCATTTTTAACTTAGCGGTTCTTTTGTAAAAATATTGTAAACTTTTGTATATATTTTATTTATTAAATAAAAACTCTTTTACCACATAACCTGGCTTTGAATACTTTATTTTAGAATAAGGCCTTCCTTTCTGACCACAGGTTCGGAGCCAACTTGAGGCACTGTTTCGCACAAATTTTTGGTCCTTCGAGCCGGATTTCCGGCAAAAAACGTTCGAAGTGCATCAGTGTTTTTAAGTTGGAGATTCTGACTGGGTTAAGATTGTGGTTTGTTCTGGAATAGAGATTCAAGATGACTACGCCTAGCTCAGGGGAATTACTAGAAGCGATCAATTACGTGCCCATGATTCGGGATGAATTCGTTCGGTTGGTCGTTAACATTAAGAAACGTGGAGTACGCAACTTCACCCTCCCTTTCTTGGAGGATAGGCTTGCGGCCGTCGAGAAGTGGCTTAAGGTGTTGCATAAAACTCACGTTAAGATCACTACTCATACTAAACCGGCTGAATTAGCTAAAATGGATTACGTAACCGAAAGCTGGTATGAAGCGGCCCTTGATGCCCATAGTGACGCGGAAGAATACATCCTAGGACATTTAGATGAACTTCGCTCCAATCAGGTGATGCCAGCATCAGGTCCCACGGCGCCTTCAGGCGAAATAAACCACATTAGGCTTCCAATTATCGATTTGCCGAAGTTTTCCGGGGATTATTTAGAATGGAACAACTTTTATGAAACATTCAGTTCCATTGTTCATGAAAAGGCATATGTCTCCGGGCGAGACAAGTTCCACTATCTAAAATCTTGCTTGCAAGGTGAAGCGGCTACGGTTATTAAATCTTTAGCGATCACCTCCGAGAACTATGAGATAGCATGGGACACTCTAGTAGCTAGGTATACTGCCAGACGAATGATCACGGATACGTTCTTGGACCAGATCTCGCAAGTCCCCACGCTTCGGGGTGACAATTTTAAAGTTCTCAAGGAAGTTAGGGACTCGGTCACGGTTGCGCTCAACGCCCTCAAAACTATGGGTTACGGCGTCGATCATTGGGATCCCATCATTGTTCATTCACTGAAGAACAAACTGGATGACACCCTCCGCTTGGCCTGGGAGATGTATCTGGGCAGCAGCAAGGATTATCCCACCTTTCTTCAATTTTCGGAGTTTCTAACGCGTCACATTAACTCTTTGCAATCATTAGGTAACAAACCTAAAACCTCCAAAAAGGAATCGGGGAGATCCTTGAAGTCACACGCTACTAGCGTGAATAGTACCGGTTGCGCTCACTGTGGTAGCAACCATTTCTTGTATCAGTGCAAGGACTACCTTGCATTGACCCCTCAGGCCCGTTCAAAGTTCGCATTTTCACAGAATCTTTGCATCAACTGTCTGAGGCCCGGGCATAGTTGCTCCAATTGCTCTTCTTCGTCACGATGCAGGAAATGTAGTAAAATGCATCATACTTTATTACATTTTGACAAATCTGGCACCGGGGGGAGCAAGGCACGGGGGTCTACCCCCGCGGTCAACTCCTTTTCCGAGCCAGAACCCTCTAGCTCGAATACTACAACACATCTTAGTGTTTCCGACACCCGATCAGTGCTTTTGGCCACCTTTTCTGCCAGAATCGACGCTCATGACGGTTCTCGTATTATAGTCCGCGGTTTAGTTGACACGGGCTCCGAAACTTCCTTTATTTCGGAAAATCTAGCTCAACAACTACGGGTATCACGAAAACGTGTCAACGCAACCATTCATGGCGTCTCTCTGAATTCGGCTCAAAACGTTCGAGCAGAGGTACAGATTACGCTTCATTCTCTATCACGACACGGGGTCTCGTTGGACGTAACTGCATTGATCTTACCAAGGATTACTCAGTATATGCCTCCGACTTATTCTCCGTCGTCCTTTCCAGCACTTAGCGAAATTGATCTGGCTGATAACTTCGCTTCAACCAGGGCTCCAATTGATGTGCTCATTGGTGCAGACTATCTTGCAGCAGTGATGGAAGGCCCGTACATGCATTCTCCTGATCATACGTTGCTTGCTCAGCGGACTATTTTTGGGTGGATCGTTTCGGGGGTCGTACCCAAGGCTGGTCGCTCTCATAGTGTCACGGTGCATCATTGCTTTGAGGTAGAAAAAACTCTTCGCGACTTCTGGGAACTGGAAGAAGTTCCGGAAGTCAAACCCATGTCCACAGAGGACTCCCTCTGTGAACAACATTTTGTGAATACGGTATCACGCACCTCTTCAGGTCGTTTTGTCGTTGCTTTACCTTTTCGATCCGACATCGAGAAGCACAGCTTAGGTTCTTCCTCTCGGGTAGCAGAGAAAACCTTAAAACGAATACTTCGGCGATTGGAAACCTCTCCAGAACAAGCTGAAAGTTATTCTCAATTCTTACAGGAGTATCAAGTGTTAGGACATATGTCTCCTGTTCCTTTGAACTCTGATTTTCGCGTCTTTCTGCCTCATCATGCAGTTTTTAAGACCGAGAACCAGAAAACAAAGATTCGCGTTGTATTCAACGCATCTTCTAAAACCTCTACTGGCGTCTCGCTTAACGATACGTTATTCATTGGACCCAAGCTCCAACAGGACATCACGCGGATCCTAATGAATTGGCGTTCCTTTCGATATGTAGGCGTCACTGACATTGTTAAAATGTTCCGACAGATTCTTGTGCGTTTTGAGGACCGCAAGTATCAGAACATTTTATGGAAGTCTGATTCCGGTGAGCTTCAGGCCTTCGAACTCAACACGGTGACCTACGGTACTGGACCGGCACCTTTCCTATCCTCGCGAGTTTTGCGCGAATTAGCTTACACGGACGGAGCTAACTTCCCTCTCGCGCAGGATGTGTTATTAAATTCTACTTATGTAGACGATATACTTTTTGGGGCCCATGACTTACAGCAACTTAGTTCGGTTAGGGAACAACTCATCGCTCTACTGGCAAAAGGGGGCTTCTCCTTAAGCAAATGGGCATTCAACCAACCGGGGTCTTCCCCGCTTGAACCTACCGAGCTGCATTCTTTCTTTGAGGATCCTGCTGGATCAAGTAAAGTCTTGGGCATATATTGGGATCACGGGGATGATAGCTTCCGCTTCCGTGTTTCTCCTTCACACATTGGTGTACTAACCAAACGCATCCTCTTATCAGAGAATGCTAAGATCTTCGATCCATTGGGATGGATTTCTCCAATAATCATCACTCTTAAGCAGTTAATGCAATCCACCTGGTTGCTTAAACTCTCTTGGGATGAAGAAATTCCTGAACCTATTAAGTCAAAATGGCTCAAGTGCTATGAGCATCTCCGAGACTTACAGACTTTACGGATTCCACGGTGGACCGGACAATCACTTACTACTGGAAAACGCGAATTAATTGGATTTTGTGACGCCTCAGAACTTGCGTACGGCGCAGTCGTTTATGAACGCCTCACTGATGAGGACGGTAACCTCTCGGTACATTTAGTAATGTCCAAAACAAAGGTCGCTCCGATCAAGACCACTTCAATCCCTCGTCTGGAGTTGGTCGCAGCTGCCCTTCTAGTCAAGTTATTGGTTCACGTCAAGGGAAGCTTGGTCGGGAGTTGGGATGCGATTCGTTGCTATTCGGATTCGCAAGTCGCTTTAGCCTGGATAGCAAAGCAACCTGTGCATTGGAAGACGTTTGTGGCTAATCGCGTTTCATATATCCAAACGCATTTATCGGAAGCCAGCTGGCATCATGTACCCACTAAGTTGAACCCTGCAGACTTGTGCTCAAGAGGAACCAGTGCTCAACAGTTATCAGAGGACTCACTTTGGTGGTATGGGCCTGCTTTTCTCCGTGAGCACACCGCAAATCCCGTTCAGGTCTTTGAAACCACGGAAGAAAGTCGGAAGGTAGCGTTAACCGCTCAATTCGACACAACTGAGTGTTGGTTTTTTGATAAGTTTTCGTTTTGGTCTAAACTGGTCCGAGTTATGGCCTATGTTCTTCGATTTGTCTAGCGGACCAGAAAAAACGACCAATGGGAGGACTCCCTCCTGTCTGCAACGGAAATTCGCAGTTCGATTGAAGCCTTGGTAAAGGTTGTTCAACGAACGCACTTCGCGAGCGAAATCTCAGCCTTGGATCATGGGTTACGTATACCGTCGCGGTCAAAGCTTCTTTCCTTACATCCGGTCATTGATTCACAAGGAATCCTAAGAATAGGGGGGCGGCTTCGGAACGCCGAAATTTCTGAACAAATGAAACACCCCATTATTCTTCCGGATTGCCACTTAACGGCCATACTCATTAGGCAAACGCACCTAGATACACTTCACGGGGGGCTCCAACTAACTTTGTCCACGTTGCGACAAAAGTTTTGGGTCGTGAATGCGCGAAAACTAGTAAAATCATGCGTTCACAAATGCGTCACGTGTGTTCGCGAACGCGCTAGACTCGGCAACCAGCTTATGGGATCACTCCCTGCCGCTAGGGTTTCGCGAAGCTTCACTTTTGAACACACCGGAGTAGACTATGCTGGGCCTTTCTTGGTTAAATTGCATCACGGTCGTAACGCAAAATCCATGAAATGTTACGTGGCAGTGTTCGTATGTCTATCTACCCGTGCTGTTCACTTGGAACTCGTTTCTCGATTGGATACCGAGGCCTTCCTCGCTGCGCTGTCTCGATTCATTTCTCTTCGTGGAAAACCCGCCGTTATGTACTCAGACAACGGCCTTAATTTTCAAGGAGCGGATGCGGAATTAAAACGCGCCTACCGATGTGCCTTAGAAGCCGCCCGCGCTCAACCCACCGAGTCCATCCGTGAAATCGAGTGGAAATTCATTCCGGTCGCTACTCCCCACTGGGGCGGTCTTTGGGAAAGTGCTGTAAAAAGTATGAAACACCACCTGAAACGCTCCCTCGGAGTTTTCGTGCCTAATTTCGAGGAAATGACCACACTACTGACTAAGATTGAGGCCTGCCTAAATTCACGACCTATATCGCGGTTACATGATGATCCAGAATCGTTGGACGTACTCACTCCGGGGCATTTTTTGTCAGGACGGGCGTTAAATTCCCCACCTGAATTATCCACCTTGGATCTACGAGAATCATCATTAAATCGTTGGCAAACCGTAAATCGAATCACCGAGACCTTTTGGAAGAAGTGGTCTTCCGAATACTTACACACTTTGCAACATAGACCGAAATGGCAGAACTCTAACTCGGAATTCGGTGAAGGAGATTTGGTGCTTGTCAAAGTACCTAACAATCCTCCCCGTATGTGGACCTTGGGGCGGATTCTCAAACTAGTTCCTGGGGTGGACGGAGTAGCTCGCGTAGCTGTCCTTAAAACCGCGAGAAAAGAGATTCAACGGAGTCTCTCGCAACTCTGTAAACTCCCTTCTTAGCCCTCACTTTGGGTCGTATCAGGTTCTAGCTTCACCCTACTTTCCGGCATCCTGGGACTCTTCAGGTTGTCATCTCTCCTTCTCAAGCTTCCTGGGACTCTTCAGGTTGCTTAACTTTCTTTCCCTGGTTTCCTGGGACT
Organism: Prorops nasuta; assembly: GCF_024137725.1. Classification (NCBI taxonomy): domain Eukaryota; kingdom Metazoa; phylum Arthropoda; class Insecta; order Hymenoptera; family Bethylidae; genus Prorops; species Prorops nasuta. Next base: position 268,246 of record NW_027116821.1, on the reverse strand, counting down.
CTTCAGGTTGCTTAACTTTCTTCTTCCATGTTTTGACGACATCGCGTCAACGGGGGGAGTTTGTTCGAGATTGGGAGGAGCAGAAAATGTTGCGAAGTAGATTCCGCATTTCTCTGTTATATCTCCCATCTCTATTGCGCTCACAATAGACGGCTAGACCGACAGCGTCTAGCCGCTCTATCTGTCTCTCTCTCCGCGGCGCGCTTGCGCGTCTTCTGGCCCTGGCGCGTCGCGGCCGCGAAGCGACACTACTTGCGCGCTTGGCCACTAGGTGGCCAGCGCCCGCGGCAGCTCTCTCGCTGGCAAGATTAGTGTCGCGTAATTATATAGATGGGTCCTTGATAAGGACCCATCGCACCCTCGCCTTGCTCGACAGCTGTGTAGCAGCAGCAACCGCAGCAATGAAGCAGCTTTTTTCGCCTCAACGGCACCGCAGCAGCTTTTGTTCGCCTTCTCGGCAGCGCCTCCACTTGGGCAACTTTTTGGGATACTTTGGTAAGTATCACCCACCACCCACTGCCTACCAAGAGGGGACTACCCCTCTGCGGCACATTCCTCCCTCCTTAAGGGAGATTTCTCCGGGGACTGCCCGGGAGAAGTTCAACCCTCTCCTTCCCCTCCACACTGCCTCCGAGGACTACCTCGGACCCAGTGTTCCGACCCCCAAGTCCAGGGCTCTCGACGAGTCGGGTAGTGGGAGGGGTAGAATCCACCCTAGGGGTTGGGGTGGCTCGGAGCCACTAGAGCTCTTGGAGAAGGCGGCCGAAGGGCAAGGGGACTTCCCCTTCCCTAAAACCACTTCTCCAACTTCGCTTCCTCCCGGGGCTGGGGATTTTACTAGGGAATACCCTAGGGAAATTGTCCAGTCCGGGAGCTTATAAGTCCGCGCTCCTTTCTGGGGAATTCTAGTCTCTGGGGTTCTTAGGAAACTTCGTCTACCGAAATTCCCTAGAATTTGACGACGACAAATTCCCTAGGAAGTCGATCATTTTTAACTTAGCGGTTCTTTTGTAAAAATATTGTAAACTTTTGTATATATTTTATTTATTAAATAAAAACTCTTTTACCACATAACCTGGCTTTGAATACTTTATTTTAGAATAAGGCCTTCCTTTCTGACCACAGGTTCGGAGCCAACTTGAGGCACTGTTTCGCACAGTCTATTATATTTGTATTGTACCATTCACTAAAACTATCAGTTTTGTATAAAACTGCATTGCGGGTTGAGATATGTTTAATATCACTTATCTCTTTACAAATAAATTGTCCGTTAAAGATGCAATTTATCTTAACTGCGTTCACGTTATTAAACACTTTTTCTGCGTAGGTCTGTACTAAGTCTTTTGCACCTGTTAGAAAATCACGTGGTTCTATATAATTATAATTTACAACCATTCCGCTACATATTCGAGATTTAAATGAAGACTCGAGATCTTTCCAAATAAGCTTTCTCACTCCAATTGATTTCTTATTTTTTGCCACATGCAGAAGTAGACGCTGGATAGTTGTTATTTCAGCCAGATTTTTGTGTACTGTATCGGGAGCTGCAGATCTATTAGCATCTCTTAAACTTCGAATATAATCGCGACACTTGCGTACCCACTCATGATAATTATGCTGATTTCCTAAATCAAGATTCTTGAGAGCATGATTCAAACAATAACTCTTATCCTTAGCTGCTCTAAGTAGAAGACACTGTATTTGTGCAATTTCTGCAAAATTTTTCTGCAGCGTGCCTATAGGTGCGTTGCGATTAGAGATTCTGAGTTTATGAATATATTCACGACACTCGCGTACCCACTCGCGATATTCTTCTTGCGTTTTCAAAACTCTATTTCGTAGAGACATCTTTTGATCTTTTCTTCGAGAGGACTAATCATGAACTGAGGAAAAGTGGGTGAGAAACTGAACTCTCTTTAGATAAAGGATCTCTGAAACACTTCAGGGGGTAAGAGAACATTGAGGACAGGCAACGACATGTTAGAAAATAGATGTAAGCGTTTTTCAGTTATATATATATTCCAGATTTTTGCTCATACATATACAGGGTGATTCTCTAACGGCGGGACATAGGAGATTCGTGTTAGTTGACTATAGCGCTCCGAATGATAGGATCTGGGAGCGCTGATTGGTCAATATCATGTGGTGCCAACATGAAATGGCCCATTACCAATTGATGAATAAGAAAAATGAGACCCATTCGCCATTTTGGAGTGGATAAGTATTTACATGCTAGTTGTAGCAGAAAGAGGTGTGAAATGGAAAAATGTCAAATAGTGAGGTTACTAAAGTAAAAATGTAAAATAATGAATGGAAAGTAAGAATATTCGAACTTTCCATTCATTATTTTCCATTTTTACTTTAGTAACCTCACTATTTGACATTTTTCCATTTCACACCTCTTTCTGCTACAACTAGCATGTAAATACTTATCCACTCCAAAATGGCGAATGGGTCTCATTTTTCTTATTCATCAATTGGTAATGGGCCATTTCATGTTGGCACCACATGATATTGACCAATCAGCGCTCCCAGTTCCTATCATTCGGAGCGCTATAGTCAACTAACACGAATCTCCTATGTCCCGCCGTTAGAGAATCACCCTGTATATGTATGAGCAAAAATCTGGAATATATATATAACTGAAAAACGCTTACATCTATTTTCTAACATGTCGTTGCCTGTCCTCAATGTTCTCTTACCCCCTGAAGTGTTTCAGAGATCCTTTATCTAAAGAGAGTTCAGTTTCTCACCCACTTTTCCTCAGTTCATGATTAGTCCTCTCGAAGAAAAGATCAAAAGATGTCTCTACGAAATAGAGTTTTGAAAACGCAAGAAGAATATCGCGAGTGGGTACGCGAGTGTCGTGAATATATTCATACACTCAGAATCTCTAATCGCAACGCACCTATAGGCACGCTGCAGAAAAATTTTGCAGAAATTGCACAAATACAGTGTCTTCTACTTAGAGCAGCTAAGGATAAGAGTTATTGTTTGAATCATGCTCTCAAGAATCTTGATTTAGGAAATCAGCATAATTATCATGAGTGGGTACGCAAGTGTCGTGATTATATTCGAAGTTTAAGAGATGCTAATAGATCTGCAGCTCCCGATACAGTACACAAAAATCTGACTGAAATAACAACTATCCAGCGTCTACTTCTGCATGCGGCAAAAAATAAGAAATCAATTGGAGTGAGAAAGCTTATTTGGAAAGATCTCGAGTCTTCATTTAAATCTCGAATATGTAGCGGAATGGTTGTAAATTATAATTATATAGAACCACGTGATTTTCTAACAGGTGCAAAAGACTTAGTACAGACCTAAACAGAAAAAGTGTTTAATAACGTGAACGCAGTTAAGATAATTTGCATCTTTAACGGACAATTTATTTGTAAAGAGATAAGTGATATTAAACATATCTCAACCCGCAATGCAGATTTATACAAAACTGATAGTTTTAGTGAATGGTACAATACAAATATAATAGACAAAATTCTAAAAGAATTGGGTGAGTTTCAAGAGCGTGATAGTGGATGGGCGTTGGAAAAAATTCTGAATTTAATTATAAATATAAATTATTATAACCCACTGCATATAGGTTGTGCAATCGAGCTACCAGAATCTATTAAGAATAAACAGGCTCTGATAAACATGCACAGTGATGATAATACATGTTTTGCATGGGCTGTAACGGCTACACTCTATCTGGAAAAACCGAATACTCATCCACAACGAAAATCTTCATATCCTCATTTTACAACTGTTTTCGACATTAGAAGTATAACGTTTCCGACTACATTAAAACAGATTCCAAAATTTGAGGAAGATAATGATCCCCCAAAAAAACACTTTCGGGTAAAAAAAAGACGGCAAGTAATTGAAAGTGATTCCACTGAACAAAATAATCTATAAGACCAAACATTTTTTAAACTCAAATGTTACTTTAAAAATTTCTAGGTAAATATATTTCCACACATCAAACATCAATACTTTTACAATCAAAAATAATACATTAAAAACGAAATATTGCAGAAAAAGAATTTTAGACAAAAATATCTGAAAAAACACTTTACAGTTAAATATTTCAGAAAAGGAAGTAGTTCTTCTGGTTACTTAATAAATATATCTGGCAACATAAAGCATGAAGATCAAATAAATTAGGCAAGTAAGTCAATCAATCGGCAACATAAAATATTGAGATCACATAAATTCAGGCAAGTAAATGAATGAATAATTAATTATTATATAATTTTTGTATACGTACACAGTGGGAAGTTGAATCGTGTCAACTACAGTGTAGTATATCATTTTCCAAGTTAAATTACAGAGTGAAGCTAGCCGAACCACCCACGATTCAATTTCCTACTGTGTACTACTTGCCCGAATGGGCCGAAAAGTGTAATGTATATTTGAGTATTCATCAGTTGCACTTTGAACTATCATCTACAGTGCACATTTGGCCCGTTCCGGCAAGTAGTACACAGTAGGAAATTGAATCGTGGGTGGTTCAGCTAGCATTACTCTGTAATTTAACTTGGAAAATGATATACTACACTGTAGTTGAAACCACACACGATTCAACTTCCCACTGTGTACGTATAAAAAATTATATAATATTTAATTATTCATTCATTTACTTGCCTGAATTTATGTGATCTCAATACTTTATGTTGCCGATTGATTGACTTACTTGCCTAATTTATTTGATCTTCATGCTTTATGTTGCCAGATATATTTATTAAGTAACCAGAAGAACTGCTTCCTTTTCTGAAATATTTAACTGTAAAGTGTTTTTTCAGATATTTTTGTCTAAAATTCTTTTTCTGCAATATTTCGTTTTTAATGTATTATTTTTGATTGTAAAAGTATTGATGTTTGATGTGTGGAAATATATTTACCTAGAAATTTTTAAAGTAACATTTGAGGTTAAAAAATGTTTGGTCTTATAGATTATTTTGTTCAGTGGAATCACTTTCAATTACTTGCCGTCTTTTTTTTACACGAAAGTGTTTTTTTGGGGGATCTCAGAGCTTTTTGTAATGTGACAAAGATACATCTTAAGAATTTCTTTATGCAAATAATACAAAATGTAGTGAAACTCTTAAAGAAAGAATGTGTATTCTAATAATTAAATTTTATTGGACGGGAATATAAATTGAAATATATAAATAATTATATTGTTAACAATAATCAATTTTATTTAACCATATTCAAAAAGGGAAAGTACAACATTTTAAATGATATATTGAAAAGTTACATATCAACTCGTTATAAATAGTTTTGCTGATGAAAGATACAATAATTTTCTACACAAAAAATATGTATTACGAGATTTTATTTGAAACTGCGCGATACTCAGTGAGAAAATAATTTAATAATGATAGAAACTCATTGTGGAAATCATATCATTTTTAAATAGTTTACTCACTAGATATATTGCAGCCGAAGGCGCTATAATTGCGGCCAATATTTAGTGAAATGGCGTTTTAAACGCAGCCGTGGTGCTAATATTGTTGAACATGTTAAGATATATGTTTTTACCCATGATAACAACTTTCAACATTTATAAAAGCAGCCGTTAGGAATACGAATAACGTAATATTGAATTAATTAAATTTCCTTAAAGAATATGATAAACGAACCTTTTGAATTTCTGGGCCATGTTTTCTTTTGAACGATATGATCGTTCGCATATATCCATGATTTATCCTTACGTATCATAGACGTATAATGACCAGTTGCAGCATCCTTGCCGTCATGGAAAATCGCACAATTTACTTTATAAACTTTACCACCCATTTCTAATTTCTCAATAGGTATACCTTTAATGTTTCAGTTTTTAAGAACAATCCAATCTTTAACATTTTCTATATTTTCAGTTTTGGTATTATATAATGATATAATTTAACAATCAGAACTTTGTTAGTATCTGTACTAGCAATTTTTTGCTGAAATTCTAAAGAACTCATGCAATTACTGCACAAAGAATTCAATAGTTTTTTTCCACTTAGAGAAGTTGCTCTGAATTATTTCTTTCATGTGCTCCAAGAATTACTTTTGCATAATTTTTTGGGAATTAACAAACTCTTCATACCATTAAATAGCGTAAGTAATAAAATTTTATTATAAGATTGGGTAAAATTTGTATGATAACATGAAGTACTACATTCGTCCGTTTTTGTTAGATAATGTTGCACAACGCGATTCAAGCAACTTAATTTATCACACAGAGCAGTGATTAAATCACCAGCATCATACTGCCGCTTTCCAACAAATTGGATTTCAGCATATTGTCTAATATCAATATTCTCTAAAGATTTATCAAAAGTTTCTGTAAGCAAAAATAAAAGATTTTAGAGAATTGTCTGCTCCTATACGAAATAGTACACTTCTAATTGAATAACAATTTACAATGCATTGTATAACTGCATTTGCGTATGAAGAAATATAATCACGTTTCATTATTCCTCTTATGTATTAATCAATATCATTTATATATACAGCAATTAATGACAAATTTAGATGATGAAAGTTCTACTTATTACTACAACCTTCTATCCTCATAAAAAATTAGTCACCAAAAATTTTCGTAAGTTATAATGTTTCATCTGCATATCTTTACGCAAACATGTGACTGCTTAGCCTATTTCCCACTATTCTAGATGCTCCTTCTTGTTTCTGATATAACCTGTAAATAAGAAAATTATAATATGAACATTGCTAATTAAGATAAAATATGTATAAATTAAAATTAAATAGGTATTATACGATACAATTTTCTTCCAATTGTTGCTTTGCTACTTATAGCTCAAGTCATATACAGGGTGTAACGAAACGACCGTCTTTTCTCGTAACTGGAAGTTCGGGGTGACAAATTGAGTGCACGTGTAAAATTTCGTTTGAATCGTTTAAGAGGTTTAAAAGTTATTTACATTTAAAAAGCACCCTTTTTCAGTCCTTTTCGAACGACTTTGACTGCACAATGGAAAGTGGAGAAAGTGAAAAAACAATTGATGAACACCCCAATAGAATATAAAAGTTATCGATCGCGCGCGATAATACTTTTGCTATTTATTCCATTAATCTGGCTATCAGATCAATTTTAAAAAAAGCAAAATCCTTTTCATTACATTTCCAATTCAATTCAGTACAATTATCATTGACTGAATTTATGGAAAGAGCAAGAAGACGCAATGAAAAGGAAAGTATCAGAAACTAAGATGTAGCGCGAACGCACTGATAATTTAAGGGGGTCTTCCTATGTGACGGTTGTTTTATTAAGCTTTTTTAATTTTTTTTTCTCGGAAACCATTAAGATCAACTAATTTAAAATTTATGGACAATATTTATTATAATTTGAATGATCTTTATGAATTTTTTCAAGTCAATATATGTTGTGGTAATTGCGTAACACCGCCCACAATAAGACTCCAAAACAAAAACAATGCTCCACTGCTGCCATGATTCCGGTTGTTCGGCTTATCTGAAATCAAAAAACGAAACGGCATTTTAATCCTGAGACTTGAGGCTACAAACTAGACTACAATGAAAGCATAATTCCAAAAAATTATTTTTTTACACGCTTTTGAAAAAAAAACACCAATTTTTCGCACTTTTTTGGATCTATTAAACTGGTTTAAAAAAAAACCGTTGCAGCAATCTTAACAATTGTAGTCTAGTTTGTAGATATATATGTACTGAAGATTCTGTAGAAATTTGAGCAGAATTGGTCAACTAGTTTTTGAGATATCATGGCAGCAATTTTGAAAAAATGTGTTTCGAGAAAAATGCGTTTGAAAATTATGTTATATATTCCATAATAAAAAAATGGTCTTACCATCAATTTGCTATGCCTGGTCCATACAGCACACCTTCCTCTTCTTCATAAAAGTGACGCAATACGTTTTTCTCTTCCCTGTTGGAAATACGGGCTTGTTTGGCGAAATCACTTATGCGTTTCTCTGATCGTTCGATGCGAGAGTTATCGCGATTATGCATAAAACCTTGAGCATTGATGCCAACATCCGCTCCCATAATTTCCATTATTTTTAATATTGGTTGAAATCCTTCGTTGAATATTAAAACAGCGAGATATGTGGCCAGCTCAACAACTTTTGCACCAGAATGAAGGTGTTTAGGAGCGAAAGTCCAAATTAACGAATTTAATGACTCGTTATTGTTTTGAGTTTCTGCTCCCAAGCATCGGATCAATAAATCTTCCTTCGATAAGTCTTCGTATATTGGACGAATAATTTTTTGAACTTCTTTCGATAGTGGCTTCTTTTCGTGTTGAAATTCATCGGTGATTCCTAGAAATTCAGCTCTACGCCATTTACACCAACTATTTTCACCTGACGGACAGTTCTGATGCTGTGGCTTATCATTCGTTGATATATAATGATAAAAAGTGGCCCAAATTTCTCTTTTCATGTCAGCAATGGAATCCGGATGTCTTCGAATGGCCAATCCATAATATTTGGTCAATTCGCCAATAACTTTGTCCGTAAGTTTACCCTCACCTTTTCCTCCTATCCCTTTATTTGCTTTTTTTGCATTTCTAAGCCGAGTTCCCATTCTCTTTTCCACATGTCCAACACATTCTTTTTTAATCACAACACACTTTTCGCCATATGGTTGTGAATCTAAAATACCTTTAAAGGTTTTGCTATCACCATCACCTACATACGTCAAATATTTGACATTATGTTTGTCTGTAGAATGGGAAAACATTTTCACGATAGCATCTATCTCCATTTTGCCAGAACTTCCAGTATGGTTGATTGTGCAATTTTCATGGGAAGCGAGCCATTCTTCATATCCATATGGATCATCGTTCTTTTTATTTTTCCACAAAAGACATCCTTGACAAAAACTACTTTGCACACACGTATCCACCACTTTACCACTATATTTTGCAATTAGCGTTGAGACACCAAATAAAGATGCAAAAACCTCGATTTTTCCACGATCCATCTCCGGAGACTGTAAACTCATCTTCTGGTTTCCCGGCTTCTTTATTCAGCTCTTTCTCCTTAGTGACGGCCACGGACAACGCATTTTCATAAACGGTCGAAGCAGAAATGTATATATTATTCAATATAGCATAATAACCGCTGTTAGAAAAACCTTGTATCATATCCATTAAACCACAAAACATTTTCAATCCTTCTACGCCAAGTCCTAATAAACGCATTACAAAAACGATACGACGATTTACTTCGTATGCATTTCCAATCATAGGACTTGAATTAATTTGTTTTGCTTCGACACATTTGAACTGCATGGAAATCTTGAAACCCACGCCACGTAAACCACACTGTTTAAATGACACTTCACTATTACAATTTTTACAAATAACAGACGAAGAAATGGCTGAGAAAACGGTAGTAAACTCTAAAATGCAGTAAACCAAGATTGGAGTAACAGCCACGTCAAAATTTTCGTTTGGTTTCAATTTCTTCGCTGACGCGGATGTAAATGCCGTATCATTTTTAGATGTATGTGCATTTCCATAGAATTTTCGCTTCTTTGAGCGATTTTTATGCATTGGCTGAGAGTGAGTCCCTTTTTTAAACATGATTTTTAATAAATAAATAATATATCGAGCGAGGCAAATTTAGATGTGATCTGAGTCGATATCACGTCAAAACTGTTAAACGACATTATAATCAGTTGTTCAAATCGATTTGTTTACAATGATAGGTACCCTATACTTCAATTTAGTAAACAAAAGGTTCATGTAACAGCTGATCTAAGGAAAATTCGAAGCGAAAGCCGGTAATGCCCCATTTTGCTATACGGGTTCACGAACGGTCCGTGCACCTACTCTTGTTGACGGCTGAAACTTTTGAACGGCTTCGAATTTCGAAAAATCCGTTTATCCACTAATTCTAGACATGTTTTAGATGAATATTATGAAAAAAAAAAAAATGATTTTTTTGACCCAATACATAGGAAGACCCCCTTAATAGGAAACGCATGAGGGCATTCTCTTTCTACCAACGAAGCTAAAGAGAATGATTCAAAATCAATACATTGATGATAGAGAAAACTAAACTTACCCATTTAATGTTCTCCAAGTTCTTTTACATCAAAGTTTTTAAGAAAGCTTTAAACTGGCTCCTCGATGATTTCCAGAAAGCACACTATCACTGATTTTGCATTTAAAAACTCGCGAATTTAAGCAAATTAGGTATTAACCTACGTTTCTTCAAAACACCGGTTAATTTAACACTTTTGAACTGTTTGAAGTATGCTGAAGAGAAAGAGAGAGAGAGAGAGAGACACACACAGAGGAAAAATAATAAGTCATTCGTTTCGACTACTCTTAATCAGCCTACTTCAAACAGTTCAAAAGTGTCAAATTAACCAGTGTTTTGAAGAAACGTAGGTTAATACCTAATTTGTTTAAATTCACGAATGCTTAACTGCAAAAACAGTGATAGTGTGCTTTCTGGAAATCATCGAAGAGTCAGTTTGAAGCTTTTTCGAAAACTTCGATGTAAAAGAACTTGAAGAACATTAAATGGATAAGTTTAGTTTCCTCTATCATCAATGTATTGATTTTGAATCATTCTCTTTAGCTTCGTTAGTAGAAAGAGAATGCCCTCATGCATTTCCTATTAAATTATCAGTGCGTTCGCGCGACATCTTAGTTTCTGATACTTTCCTTTTCATTGCGTCTTCTCGCTCTTTCCATAATTTCAGTCAATGATAACTGTACTGAATTGAATTGGAAATGTAATGAAAAGGATTTTGCTTTTTTTAAAATTGATCTGATAGCCAGATTAATGGAATAAATAGCAAAAGTATTATCGCGCGCGATCGATAATTTTTACATTCAATTGAGGTGTTCATCAATTGTTTTTTCACTTTCTCCACTTTCCATTGTGCAGTCAAAGTCGTTCGAAAAGGACTGAAAAAGGGTGATTTTAAAATGTAAATAACTTTTAAATCCATTCAACGATTTCAGCAAAATTTTACACGTGCACTCAGTTTGTCACCCCAAACCTCCAGTTACGAGAAAAGGCGGTCGTTTCGTTACACCCTGTATAATAGTTCCCAGGCTTACTGTTTAAATATACATATACATCGGTTAATGAAAAATTAAAATGATGAAAGATCTGCTTATTACAACAACTTTCTATCCTCATTAACATTAGTCACCAAAAGTTTTTGTAAATTATAATGTTTTATCTGTATATCTTTACACAAACATGTGACTGCTTAGCCAATTTCCCCCTATTATAGATGCTCCTTCTTCTTTCTGAAATAACCTGTAAATAAAACAAAATTTTAATATAAACAATGCTAATTAAGAGAAAATTTGCTTGGATTAATTTTGGATACATATTAAACAATATAATTTCCTTTCAATTGCTGCTTTATGCTACCTAAAGCTCAAGTCATACATAATAGTTCCAGACTTACTATTTAAATATACATATACAAAAATTAATGACTATTTTAAATGATGAAAGATCTACTTATTACTAAAACCATCTATCTTCAATAGTTAGGCACTAACAGTTTACGTATGTTAAAATGTTTTATATGCTTATCTTTACGCAAATATGTGACAGCTTAGTCAATTTTCCACCATTGTAGATGCCCCTTCTTCTTTCTACGATAACCTGTAAATAAGATAAATTTATAATATAAAAAAATGCTATTTAAGAGAAAATTGGTTTGAATTAAAATTGGGTACGTATAATACAATTTTCCTTTCAATTGTTACTTTGCTACTGAAACTACATCTCAAATATAATAGTACCCAAGCTGACTATTTAAATATACATACTAAACAATTAATGACAATTTTAAATGATGAAAAATCTATTTATTACTTAAACCTTGTATCTTCAATAATTATAGGCACCAACAGTTTACGTATGTTAAAATTTTTTTCTGCATACCTTTATGCAAATATTTGAGAGTTTACCCAATTTTCCACTATTCTAGATGCTCCTTCTTTCTGACATATCCTGTAAATAAGACAAATTTATTATATAAATAATGCTACTTAAGAGAAAATTGGTTTGAATTAAAATTAGATATGTACGTATTATACAATATAATTTTCCTTTTAATTGTTGCTTTGTTACATAAAGCTCATATCAAACATAATATAATTGAATAATTTTATAATATCCACAAATGGCTCATACTCAACATACAGCTGCTGGATACAAATTATTTCTACTCTTTTTTTCCATTCGGATGCTTGTTGTTGCATTATTTAAGAATATATTGCTTGGCAATCATTTTATAAGAATATAATAACAATACAAGAGGCTATGAACCGAAAATGTGATAATATTTAAATTTCCACTACCTGCAGGTCACAAATTAAATTGAAATAAGTATCTCAATATTATTGTATTAGAGTTTATTGATAAGCACCATGTATCACTATATACCAAACAGAATTCTCCAACATAATGTGAAATTAATACAAAAAAATATATCTGTAAAAACATGAATATGTATTTATATATTTTAATATTTTTGTCTTACAATCTTATAGATCTTACGCAATGTAAAATACCAAGCCTCTTTTTAGTCGAAATCTATATTTATCATCCTCCGTAGCATTGTCTAATTGAATGATTTTCTAATATCCATAAATGGCTCATACTCTACATAATCACCACGTTACCAAAATTGCCTCAAATGATGTAAAAATGACTGGATTTCTGGTCATAATGACGTCATCTCGACCAATCTTGCTACTGGGGCAGCTCTTGGATACAATTTGATAACTTCTATTTTATTTTCCCATTCCGGTACTTGTTGTTGCATTTTCGAAGAATATATTACCTGCCAATCATTTTATAAGAATATAATAACAATAGTTTAAAATATTAATGGTATATGACTGCATATAAGTATATATACTTATATAGATTCAATTTTTAAACATACGTACAAACCAAGTTATGGCAAATTTAAATGATGAAAGAAGATATATTTATTAATACAACCTTCTAACCTCATTAAAATTATAAGTCACAAAAGATCAATGTATGTTTAATTCTTGTTTCTGCATACCTTTATATATGTAATCTGTTCGATCTGCCATTCGTTCATCTGCTTTCTGCATTTTGCTAACACAATCTGTAATTTTGAAAACACATACTATAATAATAATATTGATAAACACATTTAATATTAAAACTGAGTAAATAAAAATCAGATATTCAAAAATGTTATTTAACTTTTAATTTGTTCTTCAAGATGCATTGAAACTAACCTAAATAATCTGCGTATTAAGGGTTATAGACTATACCACAACTATTTTCCTTGTTTTGGCATCATTTTGTAACCAATTACTTTATTAATTGGAATGTGATGAGCGTTTATAAACGCATGGTTTTCTATTAGTTACTCTATTTTCTGTAACCTATAAAACCAAGAAATCACAAAGTACCATTGCTCAAATATTTAAATATTTGTTCTAACAAACAATACTTATCTAATTGTTTTCTGGATCACTGCCATATAATTGAGGCATCCAAATTTTAACTATGAATTCACGTGGAAAACTCACGTGCGAATCATACTAACAAAACGAACACTTCGATGGATACTACATATACGTCGCGCCTGCGTTGCGGCCATATTGGAATCTGTTTCACACCTATAGCACGAACACATTCGGACTATATCGGAAGAGTGGTGTAGAAGGACAGAAGATGTCGTTGATAGGCTTCTATTGTGAAAGAGTGAGACTTCCGAGCGAGGCAACAATTTTCGGGCGGAATAAGAAGAAAAGCTGAAACTAAAATAGCTGATCGTAATTGCTCAATCTTGATATCTCAGCATTGAGTGTACCGATTTAGACGTTTGTAGTCTCATTCGAAAGCTTATAATCGATTTATATAATGAAAGTTTCATTAAAATTTTCATTAAATGAACCGATCGGAAAATATATCCATCGGAAGAATCGAGTGGTATAGTTTGGTTCAATCTTCGCGTAAAAGTAAGTAGTGTCGCGCGGCTCGTATTTTTTTAATTACTTGCCGCGTAACACTACCGTGTTACTTGATTGGCAGTGACTGCAAAATAATCTCTAACCTTGCTTTGCCTTACTTTTCAAAATGCATCCGATAAGTAGGACCATGCTGCCATGAGTGATGGCTCATTAATGTACTGCCATACTCTATTAAAAGGAATTCAAATATTGGTTTACTAATCTTAATTTGACTTTCATTCTGAATATAGAGGTTACCAATATTATAAAGTCCATCAAATGTGCTGGGAATCACCCATTCTCATTCGTGTTTTGTGTTGAGTATGCTTATAGCATTGCTGAAACCTGGATGATCAGATCCATCGTGCTTCTTCATCAAAGCACAAACTATTTCCAAATGACCATGCACATCACAGGCTAATACTGTTCAGGAATGGTATTACACCAGTCAAAAGAATGGACCAAAAACTAGAAAAAGGAAAATAAAGCTTTGTAATCGTATTAGATATGAAAATTTTGTATTGAAACCAATAATAAATACTTTACTGTTTAGAAGTTCAATTGGAAGCCAAAAGGCCCACCAATATGCTCACTGCGTCCTTGAACTGTCTATTTCCGTACTTTTGGAAAAATTGTCACAATATTTAACTGGAAATAATGAGTTTAATAAATCCATACAAAATATACGACATTTGCGTACTTTTTGTTCTTAACTAACTAAAATATTTACCAACCAAAAAATGTGAGTCTTTTAATAGCCAGCATACAGGATATTCCAAATTCTTGAGCAAATCAGAATATTTCAACTTGCTATTATCAGCATAACGATTTAAGAATTTATTAGCAAAAAGAGTAATGAGTCCAGTATCTTGCACTTTCAATGTCCACATAAGAGCACTTCCAATTCGTCCTCGTTTAATGCACTTTAAACCTTTGATCCTGCAAATATTGCTAATTAATATAAATTTTTTAAATATCTAATTTTTATCAATATCAACAAGTAAATTAAATTACTTAGCAATATGGTTCGTATTGCTATCCTTGACAATATCTATTACTTTGATATTCCAGATTAACATCTTTGTGGCAGTGATTGCAAAATAATCTCTAACCTTGCTTTGCCTTACTTTTCAAAATGCATCCGATAAGTAGGACCATGCTGCCATGAGTGATGGCTCATTAATGTACTGCCATACTCTATTAAAAGGAATTCGTATATTGGTTTACTGATCTTAATTTGATTTTCATTCTGAATATAGAGCTTACCAATGTTATAAAGTCCATTAAGTGTGCTGGGAATCACCCTTTCTCATTCATGTTTTGTGTTGAGTATGCTTATAGCATTGCTGAAACCTGGATGATCAGATCCATCGTGCTTCTTCATCAAAGCACAAACTATTTCCAAATGACCATGTACATCACAAGCTAAGACTGTTCAGGAATGGTATTACGCCAGTCAAAAGAATGGACCAAAAACTAGGAAAAGGAAAAGTTAAGCTATGTAATCGTATTAGATATAAAAATTTTATATTGAAACCAATCAATATGATGACTGTCTATAATTTATAAATATGTTATAATAACACGAGGTTATGACCAGAAATTGTGATAATACTTACATTTCCACTATCTGTAGCTCCTGTAGCTAATTGAACATATCTCATTTTTATTTTATTAGACTACTAGAATAGGCATCATGTATCATCGTATACCATACAGAATTCTCCATCATATATCTGAAATTAATACAACCAAATATTGCTCTAAAAACTTAAATATGTATTTATAAATTTTATACACTTACTCCATGCTAAATGCAAGTCCTTCATTTGGTCTAACTCTCAATTTTTCATTCTGCATAGCATCGTCTAACTGAATTATTCCTCCAATATCCATATATGGCTCACACTCAAAATATTCAACTGCTACATCCAAATTGATTATTTCTACTACTTTTTTCTCATCCAATGCTTGTTGTTCCTGTATTTAACAATATGTTGACTGCCTATAATTTAGAAATATGTAATAATATTTAATAATATTAAGAGGTTATGAAGAGAAACTGTGATAATACTCAGTTTTCCATTATCTGCAACTCCTGTTACTAATTGAGCATTTTTCACTTTTATTTTATTAAAATAAATATTAGTTTCCGCAACTAATTGAGCGTAAGTCATATTTATTTTATTAAAATAAAAGAATATGCACCATGTATGTACAACTCTTTGACATATCACTGCCTTGCGCATGCGTTTGGATTCACACCTATAGCACCTACACATTTGGACTATGCCGGAAGAGTGGTGGAAAGGACAGAAGATGCCGCGGATAGGCTTCTAATGTGAAAGAGTGAGACTTCCGAGCGAGACAACAATTTTCGGTCGGAAGAAGAAGAAAAGTTGAAACTAAAATAGCTGATCGTAATTGCTCAATCTTGATATCTCAGCATTGAGTGTACCGATTTAGACGTTTGTAGTCTCATTCGAAAGCTTATAATCGATTTATATAATGAAAGTTTCATTAAAATTTTCATTAAATGAACCGATCGGAAAATATATCCATCGGAAGAATCGAGTGGTATAGTTTGGTTCAATCTTCGCGTAAAAGTAAGTAGTGTCGCGCGGCTCGTATTTTTTTAATTACTTGCCGCGTAACACTACCGTGTTACTTGATTGGCAGTGACTGCAAAATAATCTCTAACCTTGCTTTGCCTTACTTTTCACAATGCATCCGATAAGTAGGACCATGCTGCCATGAGTGATGGCTCATTAATGTACTGCCATACTCTATCAAAAGGAATTCGTATATTGGTTTACTAATTTCAATTTGATTTTCATTCAGAATATAGAGCTTACCAATATTATAAAGTCCATCAAATGTGCTGGAAATCACCCATTCTCATTCATGTTTTGTGTTGAGTATGCTTATAGCATTGCTGAAACCTGGATGATCAGATCCATCGTCTTCTTCATCAAAGCACAAACTATTTCCAAGTGACCATGTACATCACAGGCTAAGACTGTTCAGGAATGGTATTACACCAGTCAAAAGATTGGACCAAAAACTAGGAAAAGGAAAAGTAAAGCTTTGTAATCGTATTAGATATGAAAATTTTGTATTGAAACCAATAATAAATACTTTACTGATTAGAAGTTCAATTGGAAGCCAAAAGGCCCACCAATATGCTCACTGCGTCCTTGAACTGTCCATTTCCGTACTTTTGGTAAAATTGTCACAATATTTAACTGGAATTAAATGAGTTTAATAAATCCATACAAAATATACGACATTTGCGTACTTTTTGTTCTTAACTAACTAAAATATTTACCAACCAAAAAATGTGAGTCTTTTAATAGCCAGCATACAGGATATTCCAAATTCTTGAGCAAATCAGAATATTTCAACTTGCTATTATCAGCATAACGATTTAAGAATTTATTAGCAAAAAGAGTAATGAGTCCAGTATCTTGCACTTTCAATGTCCACATAAGAGCACTTCCAATTCGTCCTCGTTTAATGCACTTTAAACCTTTGATCCTGCAAATATTGCTAATTAATATAAATTTTTTAAATATCTAATTTTTATCAATATCAACAAGTAAATTAAATTACTTACCAATATGGTTCGTATTGCTATCCTTGACAATATCTATTACTTTGATATTCCAGATTAACATCTTTGTGGCAGTGATTGCAAAATAATCTCTAACCTTGCTTTGCCTTACTTTTCAAAATGCATCCGATAAGTAGGACCATGCTGCCATGAGTGATGGCTCATTAATGTACTGCCATACTCTATTAAAAGGAATTCAAATATTGGTTTACTAATCTTAATTTGACTTTCATTCTGAATATAGAGGTTACCAATATTATAAAGTCCATCAAATGTGCTGGGAATCACCCATTCTCATTCGTGTTTTGTGTTGAGTATGCTTATAGCATTGCTGAAACCTGGATGATCAGATCCATCGTGCTTCTTCATCAAAGCACAAACTATTTCCAAATGACCATGCACATCACAGGCTAATACTGTTCAGGAATGGTATTACACCAGTCAAAAGAATGGACCAAAAACTAGAAAAAGGAAAATAAAGCTTTGTAATCGTATTAGATATGAAAATTTTGTATTGAAACCAATAATAAATACTTTACTGTTTAGAAGTTCAATTGGAAGCCAAAAGGCCCACCAATATGCTCACTGCGTCCTTGAACTGTCTATTTCCGTACTTTTGGAAAAATTGTCACAATATTTAACTGGAAATAATGAGTTTAATAAATCCATACAAAATATACGACATTTGCGTACTTTTTGTTCTTAACTAACTAAAATATTTACCAACCAAAAAATGTGAGTCTTTTAATAGCCAGCATACAGGATATTCCAAATTCTTGAGCAAATCAGAATATTTCAACTTGCTATTATCAGCATAACGATTTAAGAATTTATTAGCAAAAAGAGTAATGAGTCCAGTATCTTGCACTTTCAATGTCCACATAAGAGCACTTCCAATTCGTCCTCGTTTAATGCACTTTAAACCTTTGATCCTGCAAATATTGCTAATTAATATAAATTTTTTAAATATCTAATTTTTATCAATATCAACAAGTAAATTAAATTACTTACCAATATGGTTCGTATTGCTATCCTTGACAATATCTATTACTTTGATATTCCAGATTAACATCTTTGTGGCAGTGATTGCAAAATAATCTCTAACCTTGCTTTGCCTTACTTTTCAAAATGCATCCGATAAGTAGGACCATGCTGCCATGAGTGATGGCTCATTAATGTACTGCCATACTCTATTAAAAGGAATTCGTATATTGGTTTACTGATCTTAATTTGATTTTCATTCTGAATATAGAGCTTACCAATGTTATAAAGTCCATTAAGTGTGCTGGGAATCACCCTTTCTCATTCATGTTTTGTGTTGAGTATGCTTATAGCATTGCTGAAACCTGGATGATCAGATCCATCGTGCTTCTTCATCAAAGCACAAACTATTTCCAAATGACCATGTACATCACAAGCTAAGACTGTTCAGGAATGGTATTACGCCAGTCAAAAGAATGGACCAAAAACTAGGAAAAGGAAAAGTTAAGCTATGTAATCGTATTAGATATAAAAATTTTATATTGAAACCAATCAATATGATGACTGTCTATAATTTATAAATATGTTATAATAACACGAGGTTATGACCAGAAATTGTGATAATACTTACATTTCCACTATCTGTAGCTCCTGTAGCTAATTGAACATATCTCATTTTTATTTTATTAGACTACTAGAATAGGCATCATGTATCATCGTATACCATACAGAATTCTCCATCATATATCTGAAATTAATACAACCAAATGTTGCTCTAAAAACTTAAATATGTATTTATAAATTTTAATATCACTATCTATGAATTTTATACACTTACTCCATGCTAAATGCAAGTCCTTCATTTGGTCTAACTCTCAATTTTTCATTCTGCATAGCATCGTCTAACTGAATTATTCCTCCAATATCCATATATGGCTCACACTCAAAATATTCAACTGCTACATCCAAATTGATTATTTCCACTACTTTTTTCTCATCCAATGCTTGTTGTTCCTGTATTTAACAATATGTTGACTGCCTATAATTTAGAAATATGTAATAATATTTAATAATATTAAGAGGTTATGAAGAGAAACTGTGATAATACTCAGTTTTCCATTATCTGCAACTCCTGTTACTAATTGAGCATTTTTCACTTTTATTTTATTAAAATAAATATTAGTTTCCGCAACTAATTGAGCGTAAGTCATATTTATTTTATTAAAATAAAAGAATATGCACCATGTATGTACAACTCTTTGACATATCACTGCCTTGCGCATGCGTTTGGATTCACACCTATAGCACCTACACATTTGGACTATGCCGGAAGAGTGGTGGAAAGGACAGAAGATGCCGCGGATAGGCTTCTAATGTGAAAGAGTGAGACTTCCGAGCGAGACAACAATTTTCGGTCGGAAGAAGAAGAAAAGTTGAAACTAAAATAGCTGATCGTAATTGCTCAATCTTGATATCTCAGCATTGAGTGTACCGATTTAGACGTTTGTAGTCTCATTCGAAAGCTTATAATCGATTTATATAATGAAAGTTTCATTAAAATTTTCATTAAATGAACCGATCGGAAAATATATCCATCGGAAGAATCGAGTGGTATAGTTTGGTTCAATCTTCGCGTAAAAGTAAGTAGTGTCGCGCGGCTCGTATTTTTTTAATTACTTGCCGCGTAACACTACCGTGTTACTTGATTGGCAGTGACTGCAAAATAATCTCTAACCTTGCTTTGCCTTACTTTTCACAATGCATCCGATAAGTAGGACCATGCTGCCATGAGTGATGGCTCATTAATGTACTGCCATACTCTATCAAAAGGAATTCGTATATTGGTTTACTAATTTCAATTTGATTTTCATTCAGAATATAGAGCTTACCAATATTATAAAGTCCATCAAATGTGCTGGAAATCACCCATTCTCATTCATGTTTTGTGTTGAGTATGCTTATAGCATTGCTGAAACCTGGATGATCAGATCCATCGTCTTCTTCATCAAAGCACAAACTATTTCCAAGTGACCATGTACATCACAGGCTAAGACTGTTCAGGAATGGTATTACACCAGTCAAAAGATTGGACCAAAAACTAGGAAAAGGAAAAGTAAAGCTTTGTAATCGTATTAGATATGAAAATTTTGTATTGAAACCAATAATAAATACTTTACTGATTAGAAGTTCAATTGGAAGCCAAAAGGCCCACCAATATGCTCACTGCGTCCTTGAACTGTCCATTTCCGTACTTTTGGTAAAATTGTCACAATATTTAACTGGAATTAAATGAGTTTAATAAATCCATACAAAATATACGACATTTGCGTACTTTTTGTTCTTAACTAACTAAAATATTTACCAACCAAAAAATGTGAGTCTTTTAATAGCCAGCATACAGGATATTCCAAATTCTTGAGCAAATCAGAATATTTCAACTTGCTATTATCAGCATAACGATTTAAGAATTTATTAGCAAAAAGAGTAATGAGTCCAGTATCTTGCACTTTCAATGTCCACATAAGAGCACTTCCAATTCGTCCTCGTTTAATGCACTTTAAACCTTTGATCCTGCAAATATTGCTAATTAATATAAATTTTTTAAATATCTAATTTTTATCAATATCAACAAGTAAATTAAATTACTTACCAATATGGTTCGTATTGCTATCCTTGACAATATCTATTACTTTGATATTCCAGATTAACATCTTTGTGGCAGTGATTGCAAAATAATCTCTAACCTTGCTTTGCCTTACTTTTCAAAATGCATCCGATAAGTAGGACCATGCTGCCATGAGTGATGGCTCATTAATGTACTGCCATACTCTATTAAAAGGAATTCAAATATTGGTTTACTAATCTTAATTTGACTTTCATTCTGAATATAGAGGTTACCAATATTATAAAGTCCATCAAATGTGCTGGGAATCACCCATTCTCATTCGTGTTTTGTGTTGAGTATGCTTATAGCATTGCTGAAACCTGGATGATCAGATCCATCGTGCTTCTTCATCAAAGCACAAACTATTTCCAAATGACCATGCACATCAAAGGCTAATACTGTTCAGGAATGGTATTACACCAGTCAAAAGATTGGACCAAAAACTAGGAAAAGGAAAAGTAAAGCTTTGTAATCGTATTAGATATGAAAATTTTGTATTGAAACCAATAATAAATACTTTACTGATTAGAAGTTCAATTGGAAGCCAAAAGGCCCACCAATATGCTCACTGCGTCCTTGAACTGTCCATTTCCGTACTTTTGGTAAAATTGTCACAATATTTAACTGGAATTAAATGAGTTTAATAAATCCATACAAAATATACGACATTTGCGTACTTTTTGTTCTTAACTAACTAAAATATTTACCAACCAAAAAATGTGAGTCTTTTAATAGCCAGCATACAGGATATTCCAAATTCTTGAGCAAATCAGAATATTTCAACTTGCTATTATCAGCATAACGATTTAAGAATTTATTAGCAAAAAGAGTAATGAGTCCAGTATCTTGCACTTTCAATGTCCACATAAGAGCACTTCCAATTCGTCCTCGTTTAATGCACTTTAAACCTTTGATCCTGCAAATATTGCTAATTAATATAAATTTTTTAAATATCTAATTTTTATCAATATCAACAAGTAAATTAAATTACTTACCAATATGGTTCGTATTGCTATCCTTGACAATATCTATTACTTTGATATTCCAGATTAACATCTTTGTGGCAGTGATTGCAAAATAATCTCTAACCTTGCTTTGCCTTACTTTTCAAAATGCATCCGATAAGTAGGACCATGCTGCCATGAGTGATGGCTCATTAATGTACTGCCATACTCTATTAAAAGGAATTCAAATATTGGTTTACTAATCTTAATTTGACTTTCATTCTGAATATAGAGGTTACCAATATTATAAAGTCCATCAAATGTGCTGGAAATCACCCATTCTCATTCATGTTTTGTGTTGAGTATGCTTATAGCATTGCTGAAACCTGGATGATCAGATCCATCGTCTTCTTCATCAAAGCACAAACTATTTCCAAGTGACCATGTACATCACAGGCTAAGACTGTTCAGGAATGGTATTACACCAGTCAAAAGATTGGACCAAAAACTAGGAAAAGGAAAAGTAAAGCTTTGTAATCGTATTAGATATGAAAATTTTGTATTGAAACCAATAATAAATACTTTACTGATTAGAAGTTCAATTGGAAGCCAAAAGGCCCACCAATATGCTCACTGCGTCCTTGAACTGTCCATTTCCGTACTTTTGGTAAAATTGTCACAATATTTAACTGGAATTAAATGAGTTTAATAAATCCATACAAAATATACGACATTTGCGTACTTTTTGTTCTTAACTAACTAAAATATTTACCAACCAAAAAATGTGAGTCTTTTAATAGCCAGCATACAGGATATTCCAAATTCTTGAGCAAATCAGAATATTTCAACTTGCTATTATCAGCATAACGATTTAAGAATTTATTAGCAAAAAGAGTAATGAGTCCAGTATCTTGCACTTTCAATGTCCACATAAGAGCACTTCCAATTCGTCCTCGTTTAATGCACTTTAAACCTTTGATCCTGCAAATATTGCTAATTAATATAAATTTTTTAAATATCTAATTTTTATCAATATCAACAAGTAAATTAAATTACTTACCAATATGGTTCGTATTGCTATCCTTGACAATATCTATTACTTTGATATTCCAGATTAACATCTTTGTGGCAGTGATTGCAAAATAATCTCTAACCTTGCTTTGCCTTACTTTTCAAAATGCATCCGATAAGTAGGACCATGCTGCCATGAGTGATGGCTCATTAATGTACTGCCATACTCTATTAAAAGGAATTCAAATATTGGTTTACTAATCTTAATTTGACTTTCATTCTGAATATAGAGGTTACCAATATTATAAAGTCCATCAAATGTGCTGGGAATCACCCATTCTCATTCGTGTTTTGTGTTGAGTATGCTTATAGCATTGCTGAAACCTGGATGATCAGATCCATCGTGCTTCTTCATCAAAGCACAAACTATTTCCAAATGACCATGCACATCACAGGCTAATACTGTTCAGGAATGGTATTACACCAGTCAAAAGAATGGACCAAAAACTAGAAAAAGGAAAATAAAGCTTTGTAATCGTATTAGATATGAAAATTTTGTATTGAAACCAATAATAAATACTTTACTGTTTAGAAGTTCAATTGGAAGCCAAAAGGCCCACCAATATGCTCACTGCGTCCTTGAACTGTCTATTTCCGTACTTTTGGAAAAATTGTCACAATATTTAACTGGAAATAATGAGTTTAATAAATCCATACAAAATATACGACATTTGCGTACTTTTTGTTCTTAACTAACTAAAATATTTACCAACCAAAAAATGTGAGTCTTTTAATAGCCAGCATACAGGATATTCCAAATTCTTGAGCAAATCAGAATATTTCAACTTGCTATTATCAGCATAACGATTTAAGAATTTATTAGCAAAAAGAGTAATGAGTCCAGTATCTTGCACTTTCAATGTCCACATAAGAGCACTTCCAATTCGTCCTCGTTTAATGCACTTTAAACCTTTGATCCTGCAAATATTGCTAATTAATATAAATTTTTTAAATATCTAATTTTTATCAATATCAACAAGTAAATTAAATTACTTACCAATATGGTTCGTATTGCTATCCTTGACAATATCTATTACTTTGATATTCCAGATTAACATCTTTGTGGCAGTGATTGCAAAATAATCTCTAACCTTGCTTTGCCTTACTTTTCAAAATGCATCCGATAAGTAGGACCATGCTGCCATGAGTGATGGCTCATTAATGTACTGCCATACTCTATTAAAAGGAATTCGTATATTGGTTTACTGATCTTAATTTGATTTTCATTCTGAATATAGAGCTTACCAATGTTATAAAGTCCATTAAGTGTGCTGGGAATCACCCTTTCTCATTCATGTTTTGTGTTGAGTATGCTTATAGCATTGCTGAAACCTGGATGATCAGATCCATCGTGCTTCTTCATCAAAGCACAAACTATTTCCAAATGACCATGTACATCACAAGCTAAGACTGTTCAGGAATGGTATTACGCCAGTCAAAAGAATGGACCAAAAACTAGGAAAAGGAAAAGTTAAGCTATGTAATCGTATTAGATATAAAAATTTTATATTGAAACCAATCAATATGATGACTGTCTATAATTTATAAATATGTTATAATAACACGAGGTTATGACCAGAAATTGTGATAATACTTACATTTCCACTATCTGTAGCTCCTGTAGCTAATTGAACATATCTCATTTTTATTTTATTAGACTACTAGAATAGGCATCATGTATCATCGTATACCATACAGAATTCTCCATCATATATCTGAAATTAATACAACCAAATGTTGCTCTAAAAACTTAAATATGTATTTATAAATTTTAATATCACTATCTATGAATTTTATACACTTACTCCATGCTAAATGCAAGTCCTTCATTTGGTCTAACTCTCAATTTTTCATTCTGCATAGCATCGTCTAACTGAATTATTCCTCCAATATCCATATATGGCTCACACTCAAAATATTCAACTGCTACATCCAAATTGATTATTTCCACTACTTTTTTCTCATCCAATGCTTGTTGTTCCTGTATTTAACAATATGTTGACTGCCTATAATTTAGAAATATGTAATAATATTTAATAATATTAAGAGGTTATGAAGAGAAACTGTGATAATACTCAGTTTTCCATTATCTGCAACTCCTGTTACTAATTGAGCATTTTTCACTTTTATTTTATTAAAATAAATATTAGTTTCCGCAACTAATTGAGCGTAAGTCATATTTATTTTATTAAAATAAAAGAATATGCACCATGTATGTACAACTCTTTGACATATCACTGCCTTGCGCATGCGTTTGGATTCACACCTATAGCACCTACACATTTGGACTATGCCGGAAGAGTGGTGGAAAGGACAGAAGATGCCGCGGATAGGCTTCTAATGTGAAAGAGTGAGACTTCCGAGCGAGACAACAATTTTCGGTCGGAAGAAGAAGAAAAGTTGAAACTAAAATAGCTGATCGTAATTGCTCAATCTTGATATCTCAGCATTGAGTGTACCGATTTAGACGTTTGTAGTCTCATTCGAAAGCTTATAATCGATTTATATAATGAAAGTTTCATTAAAATTTTCATTAAATGAACCGATCGGAAAATATATCCATCGGAAGAATCGAGTGGTATAGTTTGGTTCAATCTTCGCGTAAAAGTAAGTAGTGTCGCGCGGCTCGTATTTTTTTAATTACTTGCCGCGTAACACTACCGTGTTACTTGATTGGCAGTGACTGCAAAATAATCTCTAACCTTGCTTTGCCTTACTTTTCACAATGCATCCGATAAGTAGGACCATGCTGCCATGAGTGATGGCTCATTAATGTACTGCCATACTCTATCAAAAGGAATTCGTATATTGGTTTACTAATTTCAATTTGATTTTCATTCAGAATATAGAGCTTACCAATATTATAAAGTCCATCAAATGTGCTGGAAATCACCCATTCTCATTCATGTTTTGTGTTGAGTATGCTTATAGCATTGCTGAAACCTGGATGATCAGATCCATCGTCTTCTTCATCAAAGCACAAACTATTTCCAAGTGACCATGTACATCACAGGCTAAGACTGTTCAGGAATGGTATTACACCAGTCAAAAGATTGGACCAAAAACTAGGAAAAGGAAAAGTAAAGCTTTGTAATCGTATTAGATATGAAAATTTTGTATTGAAACCAATAATAAATACTTTACTGATTAGAAGTTCAATTGGAAGCCAAAAGGCCCACCAATATGCTCACTGCGTCCTTGAACTGTCCATTTCCGTACTTTTGGTAAAATTGTCACAATATTTAACTGGAATTAAATGAGTTTAATAAATCCATACAAAATATACGACATTTGCGTACTTTTTGTTCTTAACTAACTAAAATATTTACCAACCAAAAAATGTGAGTCTTTTAATAGCCAGCATACAGGATATTCCAAATTCTTGAGCAAATCAGAATATTTCAACTTGCTATTATCAGCATAACGATTTAAGAATTTATTAGCAAAAAGAGTAATGAGTCCAGTATCTTGCACTTTCAATGTCCACATAAGAGCACTTCCAATTCGTCCTCGTTTAATGCACTTTAAACCTTTGATCCTGCAAATATTGCTAATTAATATAAATTTTTTAAATATCTAATTTTTATCAATATCAACAAGTAAATTAAATTACTTACCAATATGGTTCGTATTGCTATCCTTGACAATATCTATTACTTTGATATTCCAGATTAACATCTTTGTGGCAGTGATTGCAAAATAATCTCTAACCTTGCTTTGCCTTACTTTTCAAAATGCATCCGATAAGTAGGACCATGCTGCCATGAGTGATGGCTCATTAATGTACTGCCATACTCTATTAAAAGGAATTCAAATATTGGTTTACTAATCTTAATTTGACTTTCATTCTGAATATAGAGGTTACCAATATTATAAAGTCCATCAAATGTGCTGGGAATCACCCATTCTCATTCGTGTTTTGTGTTGAGTATGCTTATAGCATTGCTGAAACCTGGATGATCAGATCCATCGTGCTTCTTCATCAAAGCACAAACTATTTCCAAATGACCATGCACATCACAGGCTAATACTGTTCAGGAATGGTATTACACCAGTCAAAAGAATGGACCAAAAACTAGAAAAAGGAAAATAAAGCTTTGTAATCGTATTAGATATGAAAATTTTGTATTGAAACCAATAATAAATACTTTACTGTTTAGAAGTTCAATTGGAAGCCAAAAGGCCCACCAATATGCTCACTGCGTCCTTGAACTGTCTATTTCCGTACTTTTGGAAAAATTGTCACAATATTTAACTGGAAATAATGAGTTTAATAAATCCATACAAAATATACGACATTTGCGTACTTTTTGTTCTTAACTAACTAAAATATTTACCAACCAAAAAATGTGAGTCTTTTAATAGCCAGCATACAGGATATTCCAAATTCTTGAGCAAATCAGAATATTTCAACTTGCTATTATCAGCATAACGATTTAAGAATTTATTAGCAAAAAGAGTAATGAGTCCAGTATCTTGCACTTTCAATGTCCACATAAGAGCACTTCCAATTCGTCCTCGTTTAATGCACTTTAAACCTTTGATCCTGCAAATATTGCTAATTAATATAAATTTTTTAAATATCTAATTTTTATCAATATCAACAAGTAAATTAAATTACTTACCAATATGGTTCGTATTGCTATCCTTGACAATATCTATTACTTTGATATTCCAGATTAACATCTTTGTGGCAGTGATTGCAAAATAATCTCTAACCTTGCTTTGCCTTACTTTTCAAAATGCATCCGATAAGTAGGACCATGCTGCCATGAGTGATGGCTCATTAATGTACTGCCATACTCTATTAAAAGGAATTCGTATATTGGTTTACTGATCTTAATTTGATTTTCATTCTGAATATAGAGCTTACCAATGTTATAAAGTCCATTAAGTGTGCTGGGAATCACCCTTTCTCATTCATGTTTTGTGTTGAGTATGCTTATAGCATTGCTGAAACCTGGATGATCAGATCCATCGTGCTTCTTCATCAAAGCACAAACTATTTCCAAATGACCATGTACATCACAAGCTAAGACTGTTCAGGAATGGTATTACGCCAGTCAAAAGAATGGACCAAAAACTAGGAAAAGGAAAAGTTAAGCTATGTAATCGTATTAGATATAAAAATTTTATATTGAAACCAATCAATATGATGACTGTCTATAATTTATAAATATGTTATAATAACACGAGGTTATGACCAGAAATTGTGATAATACTTACATTTCCACTATCTGTAGCTCCTGTAGCTAATTGAACATATCTCATTTTTATTTTATTAGACTACTAGAATAGGCATCATGTATCATCGTATACCATACAGAATTCTCCATCATATATCTGAAATTAATACAACCAAATGTTGCTCTAAAAACTTAAATATGTATTTATAAATTTTAATATCACTATCTATGAATTTTATACACTTACTCCATGCTAAATGCAAGTCCTTCATTTGGTCTAACTCTCAATTTTTCATTCTGCATAGCATCGTCTAACTGAATTATTCCTCCAATATCCATATATGGCTCACACTCAAAATATTCAACTGCTACATCCAAATTGATTATTTCCACTACTTTTTTCTCATCCAATGCTTGTTGTTCCTGTATTTAACAATATGTTGACTGCCTATAATTTAGAAATATGTAATAATATTTAATAATATTAAGAGGTTATGAAGAGAAACTGTGATAATACTCAGTTTTCCATTATCTGCAACTCCTGTTACTAATTGAGCATTTTTCACTTTTATTTTATTAAAATAAATATTAGTTTCCGCAACTAATTGAGCGTAAGTCATATTTATTTTATTAAAATAAAAGAATATGCACCATGTATGTACAACTCTTTGACATATCACTGCCTTGCGCATGCGTTTGGATTCACACCTATAGCACCTACACATTTGGACTATGCCGGAAGAGTGGTGGAAAGGACAGAAGATGCCGCGGATAGGCTTCTAATGTGAAAGAGTGAGACTTCCGAGCGAGACAACAATTTTCGGTCGGAAGAAGAAGAAAAGTTGAAACTAAAATAGCTGATCGTAATTGCTCAATCTTGATATCTCAGCATTGAGTGTACCGATTTAGACGTTTGTAGTCTCATTCGAAAGCTTATAATCGATTTATATAATGAAAGTTTCATTAAAATTTTCATTAAATGAACCGATCGGAAAATATATCCATCGGAAGAATCGAGTGGTATAGTTTGGTTCAATCTTCGCGTAAAAGTAAGTAGTGTCGCGCGGCTCGTATTTTTTTAATTACTTGCCGCGTAACACTACCGTGTTACTTGATTGGCAGTGACTGCAAAATAATCTCTAACCTTGCTTTGCCTTACTTTTCACAATGCATCCGATAAGTAGGACCATGCTGCCATGAGTGATGGCTCATTAATGTACTGCCATACTCTATCAAAAGGAATTCGTATATTGGTTTACTAATTTCAATTTGATTTTCATTCAGAATATAGAGCTTACCAATATTATAAAGTCCATCAAATGTGCTGGAAATCACCCATTCTCATTCATGTTTTGTGTTGAGTATGCTTATAGCATTGCTGAAACCTGGATGATCAGATCCATCGTCTTCTTCATCAAAGCACAAACTATTTCCAAGTGACCATGTACATCACAGGCTAAGACTGTTCAGGAATGGTATTACACCAGTCAAAAGATTGGACCAAAAACTAGGAAAAGGAAAAGTAAAGCTTTGTAATCGTATTAGATATGAAAATTTTGTATTGAAACCAATAATAAATACTTTACTGATTAGAAGTTCAATTGGAAGCCAAAAGGCCCACCAATATGCTCACTGCGTCCTTGAACTGTCCATTTCCGTACTTTTGGTAAAATTGTCACAATATTTAACTGGAATTAAATGAGTTTAATAAATCCATACAAAATATACGACATTTGCGTACTTTTTGTTCTTAACTAACTAAAATATTTACCAACCAAAAAATGTGAGTCTTTTAATAGCCAGCATACAGGATATTCCAAATTCTTGAGCAAATCAGAATATTTCAACTTGCTATTATCAGCATAACGATTTAAGAATTTATTAGCAAAAAGAGTAATGAGTCCAGTATCTTGCACTTTCAATGTCCACATAAGAGCACTTCCAATTCGTCCTCGTTTAATGCACTTTAAACCTTTGATCCTGCAAATATTGCTAATTAATATAAATTTTTTAAATATCTAATTTTTATCAATATCAACAAGTAAATTAAATTACTTACCAATATGGTTCGTATTGCTATCCTTGACAATATCTATTACTTTGATATTCCAGATTAACATCTTTGTGGCAGTGATTGCAAAATAATCTCTAACCTTGCTTTGCCTTACTTTTCAAAATGCATCCGATAAGTAGGACCATGCTGCCATGAGTGATGGCTCATTAATGTACTGCCATACTCTATTAAAAGGAATTCAAATATTGGTTTACTAATCTTAATTTGACTTTCATTCTGAATATAGAGGTTACCAATATTATAAAGTCCATCAAATGTGCTGGGAATCACCCATTCTCATTCGTGTTTTGTGTTGAGTATGCTTATAGCATTGCTGAAACCTGGATGATCAGATCCATCGTGCTTCTTCATCAAAGCACAAACTATTTCCAAATGACCATGCACATCACAGGCTAATACTGTTCAGGAATGGTATTACACCAGTCAAAAGAATGGACCAAAAACTAGAAAAAGGAAAATAAAGCTTTGTAATCGTATTAGATATGAAAATTTTGTATTTAAACCAATAATAAATACTTTACTGTTTAGAAGTTCAATTGGAAGCCAAAAGGCCCACCAATATGCTCACTGCGTCCTTGAACTGTCTATTTCCGTACTTTTGGAAAAATTGTCACAATATTTAACTGGAAATAATGAGTTTAATAAATCCATACAAAATATACGACATTTGCGTACTTTTTGTTCTTAACTAACTAAAATATTTACCAACCAAAAAATGTGAGTCTTTTAATAGCCAGCATACAGGATATTCCAAATTCTTGAGCAAATCAGAATATTTCAACTTGCTATTATCAGCATAACGATTTAAGAATTTATTAGCAAAAAGAGTAATGAGTCCAGTATCTTGCACTTTCAATGTCCACATAAGAGCACTTCCAATTCGTCCTCGTTTAATGCACTTTAAACCTTTGATCCTGCAAATATTGCTAATTAATATAAATTTTTTAAATATCTAATTTTTATCAATATCAACAAGTAAATTAAATTACTTACCAATATGGTTCGTATTGCTATCCTTGACAATATCTATTACTTTGATATTCCAGATTAACATCTTTGTGGCAGTGATTGCAAAATAATCTCTAACCTTGCTTTGCCTTACTTTTCAAAATGCATCCGATAAGTAGGACCATGCTGCCATGAGTGATGGCTCATTAATGTACTGCCATACTCTATTAAAAGGAATTCGTATATTGGTTTACTGATCTTAATTTGATTTTCATTCTGAATATAGAGCTTACCAATGTTATAAAGTCCATTAAGTGTGCTGGGAATCACCCTTTCTCATTCATGTTTTGTGTTGAGTATGCTTATAGCATTGCTGAAACCTGGATGATCAGATCCATCGTGCTTCTTCATCAAAGCACAAACTATTTCCAAATGACCATGTACATCACAAGCTAAGACTGTTCAGGAATGGTATTACGCCAGTCAAAAGAATGGACCAAAAACTAGGAAAAGGAAAAGTTAAGCTATGTAATCGTATTAGATATAAAAATTTTATATTGAAACCAATCAATATGATGACTGTCTATAATTTATAAATATGTTATAATAACACGAGGTTATGACCAGAAATTGTGATAATACTTACATTTCCACTATCTGTAGCTCCTGTAGCTAATTGAACATATCTCATTTTTATTTTATTAGACTACTAGAATAGGCATCATGTATCATCGTATACCATACAGAATTCTCCATCATATATCTGAAATTAATACAACCAAATGTTGCTCTAAAAACTTAAATATGTATTTATAAATTTTAATATCACTATCTATGAATTTTATACACTTACTCCATGCTAAATGCAAGTCCTTCATTTGGTCTAACTCTCAATTTTTCATTCTGCATAGCATCGTCTAACTGAATTATTCCTCCAATATCCATATATGGCTCACACTCAAAATATTCAACTGCTACATCCAAATTGATTATTTCCACTACTTTTTTCTCATCCAATGCTTGTTGTTCCTGTATTTAACAATATGTTGACTGCCTATAATTTAGAAATATGTAATAATATTTAATAATATTAAGAGGTTATGAAGAGAAACTGTGATAATACTCAGTTTTCCATTATCTGCAACTCCTGTTACTAATTGAGCATTTTTCACTTTTATTTTATTAAAATAAATATTAGTTTCCGCAACTAATTGAGCGTAAGTCATATTTATTTTATTAAAATAAAAGAATATGCACCATGTATGTACAACTCTTTGACATATCACTGCCTTGCGCATGCGTTTGGATTCACACCTATAGCACCTACACATTTGGACTATGCCGGAAGAGTGGTGGAAAGGACAGAAGATGCCGCGGATAGGCTTCTAATGTGAAAGAGTGAGACTTCCGAGCGAGACAACAATTTTCGGTCGGAAGAAGAAGAAAAGTTGAAACTAAAATAGCTGATCGTAATTGCTCAATCTTGATATCTCAGCATTGAGTGTACCGATTTAGACGTTTGTAGTCTCATTCGAAAGCTTATAATCGATTTATATAATGAAAGTTTCATTAAAATTTTCATTAAATGAACCGA
The DNA here is from genome assembly GCF_024137725.1 of Prorops nasuta. Lineage (NCBI taxonomy): Eukaryota > Metazoa > Arthropoda > Insecta > Hymenoptera > Bethylidae > Prorops > Prorops nasuta. Next base: position 235,195 of record NW_027116821.1, on the reverse strand, counting down.
TCGGAAAATATATCCATCGGAAGAATCGAGTGGTATAGTTTGGTTCAATCTTCGCGTAAAAGTAAGTAGTGTCGCGCGGCTCGTATTTTTTTAATTACTTGCCGCGTAACACTACCGTGTTACTTGATGTCTTTATCAATATTTTTACTATGGTGGAAGAGACTGAGACGAATGAGAATACAATCATAGCACCTCTACAATTAACAAAATGCAAGAGGACCAGACACGCTAATCTTCTTCTTCTTCTCGAGCATCAAGGAGCAGCAGCACATTTTATATGCATCAGGAACCTTTCCAGACTGCTAACTGGACAGCTTACTAGAGGAAAACGCTCTCATCTTATTTGTGATCGGTATGTTTTTGTGTATATATATATATATATTGTTACGTTTCACGTAACCCGCGCGCGAAATAAACAACACTTATTAAAATTATGAACTCAAAACGTTTAATAAATCACCAAAACACGCAAACTACTACTCTTTATCAAGAGACACGGTAGTGTCTCGACGGCAAGTACAGAAAAAAGTAGATAATAGCATGTATATACGGCCGTCGAGGCACTACTCTCTTATACAGCAAGTTTGGCTGTCCTAATTTTCAAACCGATTTTGCTTTGTGAATAATCCACTATCATGATTTAAGCAAAGCTTTTCTTAAAATGGTTTTGAACGAGCTTTCATTTGAGCCCATAAACATTAAAATCGGTTCACGCAATCCAGAGATCTCATACTCTGTTAGCTATATATATGCCGAAGTTGAAATTCTTCTCCTTCCTTTCTGTATGTCTCGGGCTGATCTGTATGTCTCGGGCTGAAGTTGACCGCTTCTGTATGTCTCGGGCTGAAGTTGGCTGCTATATTCAACTGCTATATTCAATACCGGCATAACCCTAATTTCGATCGATTTCGATAGAACTGTCAATAAGGTCAAAATCAAAATTACTCTGTATTAGGATAAAAATAGTGTGATATAATTCAAAGTGTAGATAATTAAACTAAAGGAATAAATACATGAAGGAGTCTGATGGAGAATCAGATAAGTAACACAACATTGTAAAATATATTAAAATTTAATATTTTGTGGTACTTTGTGGGATTTTATTTCAGGTTATAAATAAAATATTTTCCTTGTATGCACCTCTGATTTGAAGTCATACCAGTGCCAAATGCTCTAACAATTCTTGGAAATACCCTGTTATTGAAGAATGTAGATTAACGAAAATTGTAAATGAAACAGAAGGATGAGGTTGTTACGTTCACTCATAACCAACACACATGGTAGTGTTTCAACAACAATTAACATAAACGTTTTTAAGAAAAGTAAGTACATTGTGAAAAAAATTAGTTTAATTAAAGCAAAGTTATATACAAGGTATCCTTTCATAGTTTGCAATTTGATGCCAGACCAGTGCCAAATGCTATAACAATTCTTGGAAAAATGCAAGCACCAAAAAGTACTACCATAGTTAAAGAGGAATCAGTTACAGTTCCAGTGGATATTACTACTTTTTATAATAAAATAGATAATGAAGATAGTGCTGCCATGTGTTGCTGGAAAACAGAGCTTTGGTTTAATGCAACTACGGAGTACTGGTTGAGCAATGGAAACAGTAGTTTGAAATGTGATTAACTGTTGATGACTCAATGATATGTCAATTTACTAGCGAAAGAAAAAGATAAGCCAATTGTTCATTATCACATGGTAAAGTATGTGTAACTCATTCAACCGCTTAAAATGTATGTAATTAAAAATTAATTGTTTATTTATTTATTTTTTAATTCAGCTCAAGCATGTATTAAAATATAACAATTACTTTGTTGAGTCTCTCTTTCCAGATGTACTTCAAAGGTTATTGCAGATAAAACAGATAAGGATAATCTTGTTACATTCACTCATAATTAAGACACACGGTAGTGTCTCAATAGCTATAAACATAAACATTTTCATGTAAAGTAAGTACATTGTAAAAAGAATTTGTTTAATTAAAACAAAGTTATATATAGGCATTATTTCATAGTTTGCAGTTTGATGCCAACCAGTGCCAAATGCTATAACAATTCTTGGAAATACCCTGTCATTGGAGAATGCAGATTAACAAAGGTTGTAAATGAAACAGAGAAGGATGAGGTTTGAACATATGCTAAACATCCAGGTATGGAAATCAATAACAAATTTCATGTTTAAATTTTTCTTTTCTTTAAACTCATATGGATTTCAACTGTCCGATAGGTTATATCATATATAGAAACAATTTTCCATGAGACAATAAATCTTTCTTATTACTACGATTAAAGAAAAGCAGATAAATATTTTCTAATCGTTATTTAATATTCAATTATAATATAAAAAAGGATTAAAACCATATATTTACCTACGCTTCCCCAATCAGAATAGAAAGAAATTATTATTATTACCAAAAAAATTATTCAAATTTAATTTTTTATAAGAATAACATTGATTTTTATAATATAATATGTAATATATCTTTTGGTACTTAGTGAGATTTTATTTCAGATTGATTTACAATAACATGTTTATTGTGTCATTGTGCAGGGTTAAGCTGTAATATTTAATACAAGAAGTCAGAAATGATTCCAGTTTACCATAGAAAGAGCCATAATGCAAAGTTAATGTTGAGAGTTAAACCTAAGGAAAAAGGTGGAGAAATTAAAAAATTAATTTGGAAGCCAATTTTTAATAGCGAAAGGCTTGCAGGTGATTTTGGGCATAAACCCTTTGAAATATATAAGTCAATTAAATCATAATTTTAATGATAACGTCATCTAGAAATGAAACAATGAAAAGAAGTCATCATATTAATATTTTCCATGCAATAGAATTTACAGTGAATAACTTTGCGAAACTGAAAGCAGTATATCCACAAAAGAGTGGCTTCCATTGTATAAATTGGTGTATTTCCTAGTTTATATTAATGAAAGGAAAATATAAATGGTACTAGTGTGCTGGAGAAAGTGCCATAATTCAAAGTTGATATTGACGGTAACAGCTAAGAAAATGATGGATAAATATGAGCTAATTTATAAGAAAATCCTTAAGAGTGAAGTGCTTGCAGGTGATTTTAGGCATACAACTTTGGAATTAGAAATCACATAGTTGATGAAAATTATAATAAATTTATGTAGATGTGTAAATATGAAAAAAATTCATGATTGCAATATTTTACATGTGATCAGGCATATGGTGAATGAAATTAGGAAGCTGAAAGCTGTATATTTAATAAAGAGAGGCATCCATTGTATAAATTGGTGTATTTCCTAGTTTATACTAATGAAGGGAAAATATAAATGGCACTAGTGTGCTGGAGAAAGTGCCATAATTCAAAGTTGATGTTGAGGTTAACAGCTAAAAAAGTGATGGATAAATATGAGTTAATTTATAAGAAAATCCTTGAGAGTGAAGTGCCTGCAGGTGATTTTGGGCATACAACTTTGGAATTAGAAATAACATAGTTGATGAAAATTATAATAAAATCATGTAAATGTGTAAATATGAAAGGAATTCATAATTTCAATATTTCACATGTAATAGAACATACAGTGTGTAACTTCAAGAAACTGAAAGCAGTATACCTAAAAAACATAGACTTCCATTGCATTAACTGGTATATATTTTACAGTTTATATTAATGAAAAGAATATATAAATGTCACTAGTTTACCAGGGAAAGAGCCATAATGCAAAGATGATAGTGAGAGTAACACCTAAGAAAAAAGTGGATTTAAAGGTAAATTTAGAAACAAATTTTTGAAAGCGAAAGGCTTTAATGTGATATTAGGTATATGATGTTGAAAATATAACTCAAACAGTCATTGAATCCTATGTTAAATGCCTCTAAAAGTGTAATTATGATAAGAACTCATCATTGTAATATTTTGTATTATATTTAATAGATTAATAAATTAATATCTCGAATTGAAGCTTTACATTATGGAACGATGAGAACATTGGAAAATGTTTTATTAGATTGAATTAGTTAAAAGAATTTTTAGTTTTAATTCCTATATTCTTACAAAACGTTATAAGATCCCACAAAAAACAAGCTTTGCTTGTAAAAAAAGGACGGCAAGTACATAAGTCGTATCTAGTATGATTAATATATAGTAATATAAAATATTTTAATTAAAAAAAAGTAGTGAAATCCAAATGTTAGGCAAGTATAAATTTTTTCCATGGCGAAAATTGAAATTTAGAAAAAAGTAAATAGTAATACAAAAATTACTTGCCGGGCCCGTAATATTCATGTGTAAGTTGCTATCTTGCAATATAAGCATTGCTTCTCGTAAGTTAAAAATGTGGCTATTTAATACGATTGCATACAACGGGCCTGGCAAGTAATTTTTGTATTACTATTTACTTTTTTCTAAATTTCAATTTTCGCCATGGAAAAAATTTATACTTGCCTAACATTTGGATTTCACTACTTTTTTTTAATTAAAATATTTTATATTACTATATATTAATCATACTAGATACGACTTATGTACTTGCCGTCCTTTTTTTACAAGCAAAGCTTGTTTTTTGTGGGATTATATTCGTTAAGCGTTGATTTTTAGAGATACTTGTAAACACGTCTACTCGGTAAGACTGTAATCGCAGCTCTGACTTATTTCACATTCATACCGATGTTCTTTTCTCCCCAAACATCCCTTGACAACACTTACTATATGTCCCATTCCTCTACATTCCATTATCCCTCACACTCATTCAACTTATAACTACTTTCACACTCATCCATCCATACCGGCGATTTCTACCCTATCTTCCGAAGCTGCTCCGCTACAATATATATTTGGCATTAAAGCCTAATTCCTGTCATCGTACAGGCTATGGAAGTTATAATCCAACTCATCTCAATGATAGTTCACTTTCCTTATTGGAAATACTAGACTATATGAATCTAAAAAGGGAAAAGCTCTGTACCTATCTCCTGTAATTGAAGTTGGATTCAATAGTACTCCCTACGTAGACCTGCTACACCCTACCAAGCCTGGAGCCACCAAGTTAGTCACAAAGGAATATTAATAATTAAACGTTGAGTCCTAATATCGGCCCTCAACGCTTACCTTCATGCAATAAATAGTGTAACAAAGTTCAAGCCTGGCATGCACAGCAGTGTCAATTTTTAGGTTAGGAATAGTGGAACGGAGTTGAAGTTCCCCATTGAACCTCCTGACAGTTCCAAATTTTCTGTCTGCCCTTCTTCCTTCCTTCTTAGTACATCAAATCCAGTTTCGGGGTCCACTTACATGGGTAACTCAACCAGATCGAAGCCTTCCTTGGATTTTCCAAAATTCGTCCTGCCTCTATGACGGGTAAAAGTGGTGTGTCTGCGCCAAACTCGTCTCTCGCCCAGGCGGTCGTGGCAGCTGTGTGCGCGGGCGCAGCGCCGCCACCCGGGATCGAGAGCAACTTTGTTTGAGCGCGGTGTTTCAAAATCAAAAATAATTCATGTATCAAGACAAGAAAATTTGCCTTGTTACAACTCCCCCACCCTTAGACGAAACCCGCCAGGGTGAGAAAAGAAAAAAAAGTAATACCATTTATGTCCTCGCTCCTTCCCAAAACCCGCAAAATTCAGCCTGTAGGAATAAAATAAAATAAAGGATATTGATTTAGCGCTTTGCGCTGAAAAAGAAAAAAAACGAGGAAGTTAGCCGAAGCTAAATATCAGGAAACGTAATAAAAAATGCAACTACAGCCTACAGCCTGAGTTAAAGGCTTGGGATAGAAGACGAGGAGAACTATATATATTAAAAAAAAAGAATATGGAATATACATAAGAGAGAGTATATAAAACAAGGAACAACATAAATGGGTAACGCGAAGGAGAGAAAGAGACATAGAAACTATTCAGTTTCGGTCGCTGGGGCGGCAGTAGCTTCCGCGGCACAGAGGGCTGCAGCTTCCATTGCAGCTTCCTCCTCCCTTCGGGCCTGACGGCTTGCGCGGTAGTTCAGGACCCATTCTCTCCTCTTCTGATCACTGCTGCGCGAGCTGGGACGTCTTTTAATAAAGTGCTCTGGCAGCGGCAGCTTGTTGGTCCACCATAAATGCCGAGGTCGGGATCACATCGGCGAACTGAGGTCCTTATTATTGCATCTTAGGCAAGTGTCTTGGTCCTCGAACGCCCAACCGCAATGGCGGCAAAACTCAGTTATGAGTGGGGCCGTGCACTCATAAAATCGGTGGCCAAATGCATGGCAAGCGTAGCACCGATGATATGGCAAGGGCCCGCGAGTCCACATTTGGACTCTCTGTTCCAATGGTAGAGGTGGCTCGGACTGAGCCAGAGGACGGCAGTACCAGGGAGCCGAGGAGCTCTCAGACTGTGGCGTGGGGCCCTGATCCGGGCGGTCTATTGCGCCCTGCGCGGAGGACAGGAAGTCCCCGGGCCGAACCAGTAGGGTGCCTCTAATAGGGCTGAAATCACGGTCCTAGCTGGAGGTCGCGGAATCGGGCCCTGTTAATTCGCCTGCCCACTGGCTTAAGGCGGGAGATTCGTTGCGAGAAGACATTCTAGATAAAGAGGCGAACGAAAATCAAGGTTACACCAAGCACACTATATATATAGTCGGTATTCTAAAGGAGAGATATAATCAGACAACTACAAGGAATATCCTCCACCAATCTTCTACTTCCGAGGTCGCAATCGCTTCCTCCAAGTAGAGTTTCCGATCTCCGACGCACGGCTGGCAGTTACGGGTTTAATCCTGGGAACAGAGGGTCTAACCTCCATCATTCTCTCACCAGGTTCTTCTAAACTTGACTCAGTGTGATTCGTTATGAATTCCGGAAAATCGGAAATAAAAGGTTTTAAGTGACTAATGTGTACCTTGGGGTTACAGCGCGAATCAGCGTCAAACAGTTCGTAAACAGTAGGGGTAATAACCCTCACTATCTGATACGGTCCTGTAAAATTTGCTGCCAATTTCGCGTTGAAATCATTTGCAGTGAAGATAAAACGTGGCTCTTTCGCCAAACTAAATCACCCACCCAAAAGCTATATTCCCGTCGACCCTGATTATAATACTGAGTCTGGCGGAGGCTTGCTTTCTCCATTTGTTGTTGTACCAAATCTCGGAGTAACTCCAAGCGTCGCATACGCTCGTTCCATTGATTGGGGTCCGTTTTTACAATATGTTTTACTTCTTTTTCAGAACTTTGAACAATGCGGACGGCTTCCAATCTTCGACCCAAATTGACAAAGCTTGGAGCCTCCCCAATAGAACTATGAAACGAGTTATTAATCGCGAATTGGAACTGATGCAAATAAACGTCCCACGTGCGATGATTCCGGCCTATGAATGACGAGATCATTCCTTTGGTCACGCAATTCACTCTTTCGACAGGATTCGCACGGGGATAATAAGGGGGTGTAGTTATTAAGCGAATACCATGTTCACTTATACAAGTCTTGAGCTGCTTACTAATGAATTCGGTACCATTGTCACTAAGGATGATTTCAGGAGCTCCCCTTTCGTATATCACTCGCGTTTCAAAAGATTTAGTTATTGCAGTGCCAGTGGCCTTTCGAAGCGGTTGTATTTCAACCCATCGACTAAAGTTGTCCACAAACACGATTATATAACGAAATTGAGATGTAGTGGGTGGCAGTGGACCGATAAGATCAACTGAGACGACGGTCCAAGGTTTTTCATAAACACGATGTCCCATTAAACCCATGGGCAGGGTCTGTAAAACATTAGTCTTCTGACAAACAGCACAAGATCTCACATAATTAAGAACATCGCGATACATTCCTGGCCAATATACACGCACTAACAGTCGATCATAAGTTTTCGCAACTCCCTGGTGGCCGGCTGAAGGGTCGTCATGAGCTATCTTAAAAGCATTGTGCCTTTTCCCTTCAGGCAGAACCAACTTCCAGGCGTCCCAATCTTCTCCCAGCATCTCGCGGACTGGATTCGGTTTGTGACAGTACAGGCGTCCTTCCGTTACCTTCCAGTCAGGGTATGTCCGAGGGTGTTTCTTGATATTGGCAATACGCTGTACGTACCATCGATCCGGGATGACTTCTTCAGCAGCGGCTACGGCAGCATCCACTTCAGTAGATCCTAAAGTTACTGATTCCATGGCCCGAGACAAAGCATCTGGGACTTGGTGCAGGACTTCTCTCCGATGTAAAATAGTATAGTCGTGGGCTTACAAAGCTAGTGCCCACCGAGCTAAACAGCCGGTAGGGTCCTTCAAATTGTGGAGCCACCTAACACTACTGTGGTCTTTTATTACCGAAAACTGATAACCCTCCAAATAAGGCCGTAATTTCTTAATAGCCCAGATGACAGCTAAACATTCTTTCTCGGTGACAGTATATCTCTTGTCAGCCGAACTAAGTACGCCATTTATATATATTATAGGATGTTCTTGGCCTTCGAAATTTTGAACCAAAACTTCCCCGATCGCGAAATCACTAGCGTCTGTCTGTAGTATAAAGGGTTTTGTGAAGTCTGGTCGTGCCAAAACGGGAACCTCACACAAGGCTAATTTTAACTTTTCAAAAGCCTCAATCTGTTCCTGGTCCCAGTGCCATTTAACATCTTTTTTTAACAGGGACACTAATGGTATCTTAATATCAGCAAGATCCTGTAAAAATTTCGAATACCACCCAACCATCCCCAAGAACCTTCGAAGCTGTTTTAAGTTTATGGGAGGTGGATATTCGATGATGGGGCGCACCTTCTCTGGGTCCACGCAAAGACCGTTTCTATTTACTAAGTAGCCTAGGAAAGGTACTTCGGCTCGACAGAGCTTACTTTTCTCCCAGTTAATTTCTAGGTTGGCTTGTTGGATAATGGATACGATTCGTGCTAACCAATGCATATGCTTGTCAAAAGTCTCCGTCACAATTATGACTTCGTCTAAATAAGCAAACGCCACCGGATCTAATTCAGGTCCTATGAGCCGATCCAATAATCGCTGGAAAGTTGCCGGCGCGTTAGTCAGACCAAAGGGCATGCGTCGAAATTGATAGAGACCTTTCCCTGGGACTATAAATGCGGTCACTTCCTTGCTAGCTTCTTCCAATTCCACCTAGAAATATGACTTGCTAAGATCCAACATAGATATATACTTGGCTGTTCACAATTTATCTAATATGGCTTCTATATGGGGTATAGGATATGCATCCCTTTCGGTGACTGCATTAACGGCTCGATAGTCAATACAAAACCTATGTTTTCCATTAGGTTTAGGTACTAGTACCGGACAACTAGCCCAAAAACTTTGGGAGGGCTCGATGACTTCTGTCGCTAATAGACGATCCACTTCTTGATGAACAAGTTCGTATAATTTCGGAGAAATTCGCCTAGCACGCTGGCGTATGGGCGCAATTCCCTCGATCACAATTTGGTGTTTGACTAAAGGAGTAATTTTTGGTACCTCTTGGACGGGCTGCTCACGCGTTCTTTGGAACTCTTCTAGAATATCCTGTTGAGACCTTGAAAGTTCTTTTAATGCGGCACAGTCAGGTTTGGGTCCTTGAGTCCCAAAGTCACGAATCGGGCTCGGGGTAAACGGATGCCAGGGTCCTCCTTGAATTCTCCATTGTGCGAAACAGTGCCCAAGTAGTGTCCAGTCCTGTGGTCAGAGAGGAAGGTTTGTTGTTCTTAAAATACAATTGGCAAAGACACAGTTAAAGATAAAAGGAAGATTAATTCAATAAATAATATTGTACAAAATTTACAAAAAATATATACAAAATAATCGCTATACTTAATTATCGACTTCCTACGGAATTTCTACGGAAGAAGATTCCCAAGAACCCTAGAAACTAAAATTCCCCAGAAAGGAACGCGGAGCAATAAACTCCTGAGCTGGACAATTTCCCTGGGGTATTCCCCAGACAAATCCCCAGCTGCAGGAGGAAGCAAGGGTGGAGAAGTGGTTTAGGGAAGGGGAATTCCCCTTACCCCGCAGCCTCCTTCTCCACGAGCTCTAGTGGCTCCGAGCCACCCCAACCCCTAGGGTGAATCTACCCCTCCCACTATCCGACTCTGTCGAGAGCCCTGGATTGGAGGTTCGGAACACTGGGTCAAAGGTAGTCCTCGGAGGCAGTGTGGAGGGGAAGGAGAGGGTTTAATTTCTCCCGGGAAGTCCCCGGAGAAATCTCCCTTAAGAGGGAGGAGAGTGCCGCAGAGGGGTAGTTCCCTCTTGGTAGGCGGTGAGTGGTTGGGTGATACTTACCACAAGAATCTACCCAGAAAAGTTCGCCGGTGGAGGCGCTCGTTGTGGCCTTGGTGGAGGCGTCAAAAAGCCGGTGAGGCGGGTGTTGCCGATAAGGCGTCAAAAATTCAGCGGTCCTCGGTTGCTGCGGCGGAAGCTGCTGCTGAGCGGTTTGGCTGCGATGGGTCCTTATCAAGGACCCATCTAAGTAATTGCGCGACACTAATCTTGCCAGCGAGAGAGCTGATGCGGGCGCTGGCCACCTAGTGGCAAAGCGTGCAAGTAGTGTCGCTGTCGCGGCCGCGACGCGCCAGGGCCAGAAGACGCGCAAGCGCGCCGCGGAGAGATAGAGACAGATAAAGTGGCTAGACGCTGTTGGTCTAGCTGTCTACTGTGAGCGCAAGAGAGAAAGGGATATATAGCAGAAAATGTGGAATCTATTTCTTAGCATTTTTGCTCCTCCCGATCTCGAACATCTATCTAAACCGATCCAGATCCATTTGAAGTCCGAACCTTCGTATAAAGTCCATTCCAAAGATGCCTTCATAGTCCAGCTGGGGAGCTACGCGTACATATATGGTATGACAACTGCCATCAATATTCATTTCTAGGGGTACGGTTCCTAGCACTTCACTAGTACTTCCATCTCCCAAACGCATTTCTCCAGACGCAGATCGATCGATTAGTGGGTTAAAAATATGCAAAAGTTTATTACCCACATACGATCTCGCTGAACCGGTATCTAACAAAATGTTCATACAATGTCCTAACATTTTTATAACCATATAAGGTCTATTATCACTAAACCTAAAAGTTTGAACAAAATTATCATTATAAGTGACATTCGCTATTACACCTAACCCTTCCCGAAGATTCGTAGGTGGTTCGCCTGGTAATATATACGGACGCAAAGGACCTACTCCGGCGCACCAAACGCGTGCATTCGGGTCTAATTTCTCAGCGAATCGACGTAAGAAATCAATCCCTAGGACGCAGTCTACAGCTATGAACGGAGTCAGGCTAACTGGTAACTCCACGGATTCGTCGCTTAAATTCCATCGCAACAGTAATTCCTTAATAGCCGCACACGATTGCCCATCGGCATGCTTAACACGAAAATTTGAATAGTCGCTTGCATAAGGTAATAAGCTTCGCGCAGTGTTGGCACCTAATATTGTGCGCTCTGCCCCAGTGTCGATTAGGCCATATAGAGTTTGACCTTCTATGCTGAGCTGAACATATCCTCGAAAGTCTTGATCCAACCTGTTGGCAGGATTTGTCCGTGGTCGTCCCGGAGATGCCACAATCTCCAATGGGTAGGATTCTTCGGTAAAGGATTGGCAGTCAGCTAGCAGCCGTGATTCCTCTTGGGTAGGTGATAGCAAAAGTTCATCTATGGGGTCTCCTGTAGATCGGTTGGAAGGGGACGAGACCCGTTCTTCCCGCCTCGCATTTCGTTTTCCTGCGAAGTTCCAGCTCGAGAGTTTTGGGCCTCAGGTGTTATCGTGGCTTCCGCTGAAGATGGCCTATTTTGACGTCAAGGGCAAGGACATTCTGGAGCCCAATGCCCCAACTGATTACAGTTATGGCACGGATGTGTATTTCAGTTAGGTCTCTCGTTCGGCCTACCAGCTTCTGGCTGAGGTATAGCTGGTGGACTGGTAGAATTGGTCGTAGTTGGTGGTGTCGTCATCTGGATTACTATATATTGAGGCTTCTTAGAGGCGGGCACTTTGATTACCCGATTAGCAGGATTTCCAGTCTCCGGAAGATTATTGATTTCCAACGATACCGATGAGGTTGGGAGCGAGCCTCCCGCAATAGCCGCGGTGGCATTAGAAGCCTTCTTGCTCTTTTTACCCTTCTTCTTTTTCGGTGAAATCGGAGGTTTTTGTCTCCCGGTGGTTTGGACCCTGCAGTCCCTTTAATATCTTCGTCCATGCCATCCACATTAGATACGGCGGCACACTTATTCCCGCTACGCCTAGTTCTGCTGTAAGTGGCGCTTGGAACGGGGACAGTTTCACTTGCCATATTCCCCTTCCTACGCCTGTTCTTCATCCAGTGATCCTTCAGTTCCTTGCCTAGGCGAATCAATCCCCCAAAAGAAGTGAATTGACTCCTAAGTATCCGTTGAGAGTAGGCAGGTCGCAGACTATCCTAGATAATATTTAGTCATTTGTGGATACTTAATGGAGGATCTAAATATGAAAATATCGTATCCACATTCTCCACAAACTCTATAATGTTCTCCTGCTCTCCCTTAACCGATTTCGAGCCTGTTCGCGTATTTTTCGGTAATTTTCTCGACTGGCGAAGCGTTTCCTGAAGTTTTTTTTATGAATTCCGACCATGAAGTTGTGTACTGGCCGACTAACCGATACCATTTTTCCGCTTGATCCGCTAAAACTACAGACAAGGCGTGCAATAGGTGACGTCTGTGAATACCAGAGCCTTGATAGCAACGTTCTAAGCGCTCGATGAAAGAATCTGCACTCTCCTTACGTTCGTTACTATAGGCTATCTGCCATTTATGAAGCGCGTCCACTGCTTTGGTTCGGCTACTATAATGTCCTCGTACTGGAGACACATGGGAGATGTCGGAATCGTTTGAGTAATGATTGTATCGATCCCTTCTCCGGCCTCCATCTTCACGTCTTTCTGAACTTCCGGATCCGTTTCTTCGCCGTCCTCTTCTGTCTTCTGATATTCTGTAGGATTGGGGAAGTTCTGCTTCAGAGTCTAGTCCACTTTCAGATTCAGTGTCAGAATCCGTACTTGACTCTGAATCACAACCGTCCGATGACAAGTACCGTCGTCGCTCCTCCTCGTGTATCCTTACTTGGCTGTTTTGGGGGCAGTATGTTTCTGACCTCCTCCTTCGAGCCTTTATTTTCTGGCCACGGGACAGGCTGGGTAATCCATACCGTTCAGTAGTATGTTTATGTCGGGGTGATACGTTGTCCCGACGTCCTTGGCCTTGAGTCGCTTGATAATGCGAGTCCTCCCGATATAGGGTATCCAGTCTTGTCCGGTGATGAATTTCCAACCGAGGAGAATGACATGTTCGATCACAGTTATCTTGCGGATCAGATTCCATCTTCTTTTTACGTGAAGTCTTAGTTCGCACGGGTTGGGTTGTTTCCGCAGGTTGCCTCCAAGTCTGCGGCTGTTTCCTTATGGTACCTGTATATTTCGGCTTCGCTTCCTTTTCCTCAGCTTGGACTCTTTCTCGTTGTCGAGCCTCCAAAGTAAATTTCTGGAAGTACTTAATAGCTTGACGAGCTATTTCGGCCACGTCTGCAGTGCTGCCGGTTGCTGCTCCGGCGAACTTCAATTCTGGCCCTCCATGACTTCGGCCCATTAATCGGTGACTCGTCCTAACAGGATGTGGAGCCGGGTGGTGTATTGGTATGAAACGTTGTGTGTCGAATCCTCCTTCAAGACTAGAAGTATCTTCCAAGAGGCTATGTACCACAGGCGTCAAAACCCGGGCTGATGTCACTATCGATGGGTAAAACGAAGCAGAGGTAATTGTTCCAGAAGTAGTAGTGGTAACGGTAGTTATTGTCGTAGTTACAGTAGCCAGAGTAGCCACTTCGGCTGCCGCCATGGTTCGATCCTCGGATTCCTCTCCGGTGGCCTCGCTTTCCAGCTCCATTGGGTCTTCACTCTGGAAATCTCATTGATCGTTCCATTTAGCTGCTTCAGGTCCTAGGTCCCGACGAACTCGATATCGCACTAATCGGTCTCGTAGTTTAGCATTGGTCCCCTGGACCGACAGTCTTTTACCCCTAAGCTGGGCAAGCAATTCGCCAAAAGGCAGGCTCTCCACTGTACGACGTATTTCATTCACGGTTTCTGTCACCTCCTCTCTGAGTTGGATCCTTTTCTCCCTTTCAGTATTAAGGGGTGATCGCGAACACATTGTTAATGCTTAGACTAAAATACAAAAGCTATTTACAAATGCGTAAAGCAAAATATGAGCAACGCCAAACGCATTAAAGAATAGACAAGAGAAAATAATGAGTGTTAAAGATTAATCAAGCAAAAATAAGCGAGCTAATTATAGCGCAATCACATTCGTTAGCAAGCACCTAACCATAATAGTAAATTGGGGAATTACACCTGAGAACAAATTCATCCAAGGCGACAAGCAATAATTCTTCAGGATAAAGTCTAATTATCAGCTAAGGCTGATATAAGAAAAATAAATCTCGACTAGGCCATCCGAAATTGTAAACCCAAGGTACTATGTTTCGCGTGATTTAAAGATACTCTGGAATTATATTTCCACGATCAAAACAAAAGTATAAAATTCTGTTCCGCGACTACCAGCAATGGGTCGACGAAAGGACTTCATACAATAATACACGAGCTAAATATGTGATGCCAGTTAATCAAATAATATGTGCTACTGGATAATATTGGGAAAAGAAACACACAATATATGGAAAGAGTTATATTCAATATAATCGAGGTAAATAATATGTTTAATACGAGGAAATCTCAATATGTTACAGTAGAGTAGCTAGGATGGTTCTATGACCGGGTGACGAGGGGGTCGGGGTCCCGCGGGGGCAAGGGAAGTAGGGGAATTGCCCCCTCTCCTCGAGCGGTTGTGCGCATGCGCATCCTCCTCCCCCGACGTTAAACTCGTAGGGTACACACGTGACCCCCCCTCTTACGTTAAGCAGTGGACGTAGAGAAAGAGAGAGAAAGAGAAAGAGAAGGAGAAATAGAATTTTGAGGTTATCAAAAAAAGATTTTGAAAATGAGAAGAATAGAGAAGACGATATAAATTATGCCCTGAAGAAACTTATACTACCGCCAGTGCTTGATGACCTGCTGTAAACATAACACGTAGTGGAATAATTATGAGTAGTTTCCGAGAAGTGGAACGCAGAATATTATTTTGTAAAGTGGATGGATGGAAAGGTATTGAAGAAACACAAATTTAAGTAAAAATATATTTATTGGTTTTATTTACAATTTTTAAAAGTTTTTCATACATTCGATAGTATGATGAATGTATTGTTTACAAATGGAACACCACTCTGGAAGTGTACAATTAATTATGCGCATCCTCCTCCCCCGACGTTAAACTCGTAGGGTACACACGTGACCCCCCCCCCCCCTCTTACGTTAAGCAGTGGACGTAGAGAAAGAGAGAGAAAGAGAAAGAGAAGGAGAAATAGAATTTTGAGGTTATCAAAAAAAGATTTTGAAAATGAGAAGAATAGAGAAGACGATATAAATTATGCACTGAAGAAACTTATACTACCGCCAGTGCTTGATGACCTGCTGTAAACATAACACGTAGTGGAATAATTATGAGTAGTTTCCGAGAAGTGGAACGCAGAATATTATTTTGTAAAGTGGATGGATGGAAAGGTATTGAAGAAACACAAATTTAAGTAAAAATATATTTATTGGTTTTATTTACAATTTTTAAAAGTTTTTCATACATTCGATAGTATGATGAATGTATTGTTTACAAATGGAACACCACTCTGGAAGTGTACAATTAATTTTTAGGTGACCATACTTTTCACAATTAGTACACCAATAATGTGGTGTTAAATCCATTTCAGGTTCCATTTGTGTAGCCTCTGTTTTTGCGAAAATAGGTTCCGTCTGCGTGCTACTATTTTTCACCTAGGACATATTTGAAAACTTTTTTTAATATTGTAATAACTACTTTACAAATCAAGTATACTTACAAAAATCACCTCCTCCTCCTCCTCCTCCTCCTCCTCCTTCTCTAAATCAATAGCTGCTAAAAAATAAAAGGAAAAAAAATTAAAATTTTTTTTTTTTTTTTCGTATGTGTGTTGTAAGATTATTTCATGATTCTATGTATGGGTGGGTTTTCTTCTTTTAAAAATTAATAAAATAAGTACTTACAATGCATATTTCGCTGAAGCATCGCTTCATATTCTCGAAAATAGCGTTCATGAGAATCGTTAATTCTCCTAATATAATCCTGCATAGATTCTGCTGCAGTTTCCTCCTCTTCTGCACGATTTATCGTCACAGAACACTTTTCACTTTCCATTTTTAATATTTTGCTCTTTCAACGTGTACTGCTGTAGGTTCGAGGACTGAATGAATCCTCTGAAGAAATCCCGTCGAGAGAGAGAGAGAGAGAGAGAGAGAGAGAGTCTTTATCGTTTGTTTTCAATATGAAATTACATTAGAAGTCCATTCTTTCTTTCTTTCTTAAAGGATACACTATACCCTCCCCGTATATAGAGATATCCATAGATATTTTTCCCTATTGTGATAAACCTACAGGTCAATCACAATGGAAATTTATCGCAAGTAAGAAAAAAAAAAAAATTAACCCTTCCATTATTTCTTTCTTAATTAAGAAGGATACACTATACCCTCTGAATAATCCCCGTATAGTGATATCCATAGATATTTTTTCCTATTGTGTTATACTGTGATAAACCTATAGGTCAATCACAATGGAAATTCATCGCAAGTAAGAAAGAAAAAAAAACAAAAATTACCCCTTCCAAACATTGCATACGCTTAATATATGATAATATCGTTCATATAAAAAGTCAGTCTGTTAAACGAGAGCTGCATAGTCGTACCACGCGTGCTTGAACTATTCAGAAAAAATAAGTTTGTGTGTGTGTTTGAACGCATTAAAAATAAACTTGATTCTTACATAAATAAAAAAAGGTAAGGATTTTCTTTTTCATTCGATTAGTAAATGCATTATTTAATTGATTTTTTTTTTTTACTCTAATGAGACTAATTTTTTCATAGAGATAAAAATGAACTTCAATAAGATCAATGAATTGGGAAGTGTCATTCCAAAAAAATTCGTTAAATTAGATAGCTTAACGGAAAATGACGAATACGAAATATCTGAAGTTGAAATAATTAAGACAAAATATGGCATAAAAATTATTGTAAAGCTGCCAACAGCCGATTGGGTATTCTTGCCAGGGAGAATGGCAAAATTGGCGGAAGATATGGAGCAGTTGCAGCAGCTGCAAAAGGCTGCAGCAGCAAATAATTTAATAATGTTATATAAAGGAGGAAAATACCACAACGTGGAATTTAAGTGTAAAGTTTGATAGATATTTTGTATTAAAAATAAAAAATTAATTGATGCTTATAATTATTAATATTTATTTATTCCCTACGTTTAATCTCCCATAATGTAGAATTTAGGAATAAAACATTAAGAACTTTAAGAAAGTATTTTATTTTTTTTTTTTTTTTTTATAAACTTATATTTCTAACAATAATTTTTTAACTTACATTTCTAACAATATTCGTAAGAGGATTATATTGTACAATTTTATCGTGTATGATTAAACAATAGGCTGTAGTATTATCCGGAATGATTTCCATACACTCGATCTCGAGTTTAACGTTGACCGTGCCGGTTTTTATGGACTCGTTCTGATGCGAGCAGTCGATGACGAAGAGCGGCCCGTACGTCAAAAAGTTCGTATAGTCGAGCATGGGTCTCCCGAGTTTCTCACCAGCGTAATAGGAGGTGAAAAACTTTACATACATGTCGTAGAGGACGGAGTAGCGGGATTTCGTGAAATCAGTGTCGAGACGATCGTATGGATAGGATTCGGAATTCAGATAGAGTTTGACATCGAGGACTTTGCAATGATTAAATCTCAGCACATCCTCGTGCTGATTACTCTTCTTGTTCGTTCTAAAAGCCAGAATGACGTATCGCGGCTTCTCCAATTGCGTGGACGCTTTCACGGACCACGTGTGTCGCTGCGACTTGGGCAGAAGGGGATACTCGTAAAGTTCCCAGGCGCGAAAAGCGAGTGACAGACTCTTGTCCTGCTCGACGATACCGAGAAATTGGAGTTTCGTAATTTCGTTCAGAGTCACATGGGGTATTCTCCATTGCACTCGTAGCAGCTTGATCGACGAATCGGTGATTTTCACCGCCGAGTAAATGGCGTTTGTATCGTCGCGCGCGCGAATGAGAACGAGCTCGTGACGCGCGTTAACGACGACTCGCCGATAATCCTCGCAGAATCCCAGCAGCATTTTCAGGGGCACGCAAAAGCTGAAATTCTTAACAGCCGCCTCCTTTTTGAGCCGGTCTCTGGCCGTAGCGACGAACCATCCGGAATGACGTAGACTGGCGCTCTCCTCGGTGCTCAGGGAAACGAGATTCTTCAGAGTGCTGGTAATACCGACGTTTCTGCATCGGTCGATCTCGATACCGTTCAATTCATAACGAATCTCGTCGAAGAGGAAAGCCGCGGAATTGCAGTCGAGCGTAACTGTATCATCGTTGGTGGCGCTCGCGTCACGCGTACCCTCCACCAGCTGGCCCTCGACGTAGAGATAACTCTCGCACGGCAGGAGTATCAAATCTTGCTGCTGTATGGGAATGCGAATCTCGTCGCTGTTCGCCAACGAGGCGTTCGCATACGGATTGTAGGCATGCATCTCCATTTTCGTGATGCGATTGTCGTAGGTCAGCGGTGCGGTGACGTTCAAGGGATCTGCCATTGTTCCACTATGTACTACCTTCGCCCAATCTCTTCACGGTGAATCCCAATGATTGTAAAAATTCGATATTTCTTCTCGTTAGCAGGAAGCTCGTCTTGTCGCGATTTTCACTCCGAGCCGGTGTATTCGACTCCACGTAGGACGAACGACTAGCGAACGTTTCATCCAGTTTCACCGCTTTATAATCCTCGTTACTACTACTACTTTTGTAAATTAACATTTCTTAATGTGTAATCTTATGGTAATTTCTTCACGTCCAAAGTCTACGAGACGATCGTCCTGATCGAGGATACGTAACGTGAGACGGTCGATTACTCTGACGATGACCGGTAGATAAATGACGGTTTTCGGTGTCTCCGAGATTTTATAGCCCGGTGGTAAGCTGGGAAAGAACTCGTGAATAATGTGTCGTGGTCTACCGTTGGTGTACGCACCACCCGCAATGTTGCACTCGATGCGTAGAATATTTGTTTTCACAATGTCCACGGTATCGTCGGATTCAGCCTGGCCGTTCGGCTCGATCACGCGATTCGACGAGAAGCCCAGTAGCGAGCCAATGTTATTTGGTTTTCCAAAGTCAATCGAATATTTACAGAATATTTCACTCTTCAGTGTATTGTTATTCGCTCGTAGAAGAATGACGCTGTCAATGTTGTCTTTAATTTCATGTCTCGCAGAAATTTCAGACTGGAAAAATTCATTTATGGCACTCAACTCGTAACAGCCTCTGGGTATCGTCAGTACCTTATCGTTATCGTAGTAAAACTTATTATTCGTCTCGTCCACATTGGCTATCGAGTTGAACGTTTGCATGTCCACGAGACCGATCTCGTAGCGATCGTCTTGCAGATTGATGGGGGGAAAGAAATCTGAATTTAATACTGATTTACGATCCGATAATGTCACGGTGAAAGACACTTTTGTTTCAAAGTATCTGTTCTCGCAGGAATTTCACGCACAACTGACCGCAATTGCTTTTATCGTACGATTGATATCGATCATGATTGTAGTAGATTGTAACGTTAGGGCCAAAGTAACGCACACATTCTTTCGGCGGTTTCAAATTTCCGAAGGAATCAAAGTATAGGACGATGTCGTTACGCTTGACGTAGGCTACCCAGTGGGTACCAGGACCGCATTGATCGTCGAGATTCACGATCGCGCACTCGTTGCACCGCGGCCCGTCTAGCGGCAGAGATGTGCGCATAAAGACTCCACGGAAGTATGATATGCGTCGGCAGATGAGTGCCAATTGTACGTTACAAGTAGGACCTGAATCCGGGAGAGCATCGCGACGACGACGACGAAATTTTCCCTCATTCATTTTCTTCCTCGACCGTTTTTTTGTTGTTTTTTTTTCCACGGATACCCGCTCCGACGACTCGCTTGTACGGTTTCAGATAAAGACCTCGGCCTCTCTCGCGCGACGCTTCCATCGCGCGATTGTGACGTTGCATTTCCCGCAATCGTTCTCTCTCAGCTTTTGCACGGTTTACAGCACTCGCTATACC
Source organism: Prorops nasuta (assembly GCF_024137725.1). Lineage (NCBI taxonomy): Eukaryota > Metazoa > Arthropoda > Insecta > Hymenoptera > Bethylidae > Prorops > Prorops nasuta. The sequence goes on along the minus strand of NW_027116821.1, from coordinate 214,962 downwards.
CGATGCTCCACCTGCCAATGCTCCGACTGCACCTAGTAGTGGAAGTATAGGTATTATACCACCCCGTTTCCTCGGCATTCGAATTCTTCTCTTCCTCGTAATACCAATTTTTTTCTTGTTGTTGTTCTTTTTTTTAGCCGCTACTGCTTTCTTCATCGCAACAATATTATTATTATGTAATCCCAAGCCAAGTTTACGCTTAGCATTCATCGATGCCCATACGGCTGCGGCGACCGCGCGTTCACCCAAGGTCGCGTCTCTTGCGTTAATACGTTCACGCGCTCTCCTCGCTAGCACTTTATCGGCCTGATGACGCTCCGGTAGATCCTCGTTGTGCCAATATGCTAAGTCGTGATCGAGGCAGGCCTCGTCTAGCGGATTTATACCACGATCGCCGCGCTCCAATCTTTCGCGAAGTCGAGTGCCGGGTCCACAATAATTGTAACCGGGCACGTGCAGCTCAAATGGCAATTTTTTCAAGACTTTATTGAAGAACGATCCAGACATTTAGAGCAACTGCTTCTCTTGCTGACAAACGTAACAGTCTTTTATCCGTCTCGGTGGTCCGTCGTGGTGAGTGGTATCAGGTAGATTGTAGTGTTGCAAACAATATTGATATTGCTGCACATCCGAGTCCGCGCGAATGTGCCGAGGTAATCTTTCCCACACACTCGCGATACTGTCTGGAAAGTACTCGAGCAATACGATCTTCGGTATGTGTTCGAGCTGATGATTCGTCAAGTTATGCAGAGAATCGACGACGACTAGCATGAACGCCATCGTAATGGCAACTGACCGAATAGTTCCGTAATTCGCGAAATATAAATGAACTATACGGCTGTTCCCGAAGGTTAATAGCGAGGATGCATTTCGTGAAGCACGTGCCGACTATTCGCGTGACAAATTTGGATGCTCACAATGCTACCGCGCAAATAAAAAAAAAACTTCACGGATCGCTATTACCATCTACGATACGCTGCATAGTTTGCGGTCCGTCGAATTGCGGTAAGACAAACGTGCTGCTGAGCCTCATAGAGAGTCCGCACGGTGTGAGATTCGAGAACCTGAACGTCTACTCGAAATCGCTGCAGCAACCGAAGTATCGATATCTGGAGCAGCTTCTGCAGGAAACGGAGGAAATTGGTTACTTTCAATTTTCCAACAATTGCGAGGTTGTGAACGTCGCGGATGCAAAGCCGAATTCCATTTTCATATTCGACGATGTGGCCAACGACAAGCAGGACAATATAAGGGACTACTTTTGCATGGGTAGACATTCCAACATCGATTGTTTCTACCTCTGTCAGACTTATGCGAAAATACCGAAGCATCTGATACGAGATAACGCAAACTTGCAAATAATATTTAAGCAGGATGGAACTAATCTGAAGCATATTTTCAACGATCACGTCAACAGTGATATGTCGTATGAGAAATTTCTCACATTGTGTTCGACCTGTTGTAGTCGCGATTACGGTTTCCTAGTAATAGACAAGGATAGCTCTCTGAGGAACGGTCGTTATCGCAAAGGTTTCAACGAGTACGCCACGATCGAGTGAACGGTCTTGTCAGGCCGGTAAGGTTTCGACCTTGCCGGTAAGGTTTCGGCCTTGTGAATGTCGATAATCATGCCGGTAAGGTTTCACGATCACGGCCTTGAGTGTCAGTTTGATACTGGAGCGCAGGCTGTTCGGATCACCGTGTCAGGTCGGTTAAAACCCGTGTCGGTTCGGGGAGAACACAGCATCACAACAGGTCGGTTAAAAACCGTTCAATTCGGGGGAAAGCTGTTTTATACAGCATCGCGATGGATGAAAAATCGCTTCTGAAGAGGATCGCCAAGACGAGCGAGGTCATTCGCGACAAGCATCGTGCCTTGAAATCGGAGAAGGCGATAATGGAGAGCAGTTTGAACGAGACATTCAAGCCGATAGTCGAACCATTGAAGAAACTCGTTTCGCAAACGGAGGATAACACAAATAATAATAATAATAGTTCGTTTGTCAAATACAACGATAAATTGAAGAGGGGAGCCTACTTCACATCGACACCGCATAAACGAGCAAAGAATCTTAGTAGTAGTAATATTAGTGAAACTATTACGAATCCATTGGATTTCATGACCGACGACGACGACGAGTCTTCTATAACCGATCAACCGTCGCCCGATTCAAAAAAAAGTTTGCTAGAAAAATTAAATGTTGATGAAAAACAGGAACCAGGCTTGTTTCAACATGTCTTTCAACATATTCAATTACATCCGATCCCTGGCAAGTATATTAAATTACTTCTGACTGATAGGGATAACTTGATTGATCGTGCTTTTGGACCTCGTTATGAAGATGATCAACTGACGCTTGGTAAATGTAAATTTGAAATAAGTCATGAGGGAGATATTATTCTCGATAAGATGTTATACACCGGTACAATGGGTACTTATGAACTAATTTTCATGAGAGAACCCAATCGAGCCATTATAAAACCCGACGATTTGGAACAATACAAGAGTATTCTCAATCAAACTAAAGCGCATAAACTGTTAAACGATAGTCTAAAACAAATCAAAGGTAATAGAGGTGCAAAATATACAGAAATTATGAAACCATTGCTATTGGGAAAACCTATTTTACCGCCTTATCGGTTACCATCAACATCACGCGCAAGAAAATCGTCAACTTCTGACGCGTCAACATCGGGCGCAAGGAAACCGTCGGGCGCAAGTAAACCGTCGGGCGCAAGTAAACCGTCGAGCGCAAGTAAACCGTCATCAGCATCATCGAAAAAAAAGGGTAAAGGTCTTATGCGTGTCACCGAGGGACCAATCAACTACGTACATTGGAACGATCCGAATGAATTGATCGAACGTTTGAGACTTTTGATCGCGTCGGTGGCTGCCGGTAATACGAGTCATCACAACGAGATACAGTCGATAATCGAGGAGTTGCGCGACGAGGATCTCATCGTATAAAGAAAGTTGCACGTTACACTCTTACCTCAGTGTAATATCAACGTCTTTCGGTAGTACGAGGTAAATAAATGTCTGACTCCTGCTGCTGTGAAATTTGCATTTGTTTAACATACATCGTAGACTGTATACTCTCGACATTACGAGCCATCAAAAAGAGGAATAATAATAACGAGGAACAGGAGACTGATTTTTGAAATGTCGATAAATAAATTTGGAATTGGACTGGATGGTGAGAGTAGGAAACACGAACCAAATTTAGAGCATTTACTGCTTGAATTCAAGCAATATCTGACAATGGCATTGAATAAACATAATGAACAATTTGAGAAAAAGATGGACCAAATTTTTCAAACAATTTGTGAAAAATTGGATGATAAAGTGAGTAAAAGAGATCTGGAAAGAGCAATACTTAGCAACACTTTTCATTAGGAATTTCGAAGAATCTGTCTATTTTTGAAAAAATGAGCAAAGAAAAGATACAGTTGGTGGAGGAGCTCCACGCACCGGCGAGGATAAATTTTCCACGCAGAAGAGTCATCGTGCGCGGCTTCGACGATCTCTGGCAGGCCGATCTTGTTGATATGCGCAATTACGTCGATGCGGGTCACCAGTACATTCTCACTGTAATCGATACCCTCTCGAAATACGCTTGGGCGGTGGCATTGAAGACCAAGAGCGGCGGAGAAGTGACGACGGCAATGACGAGAATCCTACTGAAGAACGGTAGATGTCCGAAAAATTTACAGACCGACAACGGCAAGGAGTTTTACAACAGTGACTTTCGGGCGTTGATGAAGAAACGCGGGATAAATCACTACTCGACCTACAGCGTGATGAAAGCGTCGATAGTCGAGCGCTGGAATCGTACGTTGAAGACGGAAATGTGGAAACGATTTACGTTGAACGGTAATTACAAGTGGCGCGCTATGCTGCAAGAGTTGGTGGACGCGTACAATGCGCGAAAGCATCGTACCACGGGAATGCGTCCCGTGGATGTGAAACCCGAGCATGCAGATAAGCTACTCAAGACAGTATACAGCCACATCAAGGTCGCAGGTCGTGCCAAGTTCAAAGTCGGTGATTTCGTACGAATCAGTAAATACAAGCAGATGTTCGCCAAAGGCTACACGCCTAATTGGACTACCGAAATATTCGAGGTGGCGAAAGTGCAGAGGACCAATCCCGCTACGTATCTCCTCAAGGATTCCAGGGGTACGGAACTGTTGGGTGGATTTTACGAATACGAGCTTTCGAAAACCATCAATCCCGATGTGTATCTGGTGGAGAGAGTATTGCGTAGAAAGGGCGATAAAGTGTTCGTTAAGTGGCTGGGATTCGACAGGACGCACAATTCCTGGATAAATAAGAGCAATGTTTTATAATAACTTTTATTAAGATGTATCAAAATATAGAATAAATAAATAAATAAATAAATAAATAAACAAATTATTTTAGACTATAATGTCCCCAGGGTAGAGTCGCCGCGGTGCCGGGTGTAACGAAACGCTTGTCGTCGTACGGACTGAGGGCGACCTTTCTCTGACTGATCGAGAAAACCTGGTGCAGCCTCGATCGAATCAAATTTTGACTGCGAGACTGTACGGTGAAATTATCCAAGCAATCCTTGTAGTCGTCAAATGTTATATTTCTATCGATAACGTAACCTTTGACACCTTTGGCTTTTTTGGTAATTCTCGCACAGTCCTGCACCTTGAAAGTATACATTTTTGCCCTCAGTCCTACGAACTCGGTCATGACACGACCATTGTTCTCGTCCTTCATCAGACCGGGTATCTTTTTGTTGACGCGTGGCAAGTCATACCGATTATCGTCAGGATAATCGCTGGTGTCGAATCGCGCGAGATCGCGTTTCATGACCGAGTAAACGTCGTCGCACTCGACACTGTATATCAGACTGTCCGTGTCGGTATACATCGCTCTACATTTACCGCCGAATGTAGGAAGCATATAGTCATAGTGAAATTCATACAAGCAAATTTTTGAAATATCTAAAATACTCATTCCCACGTAAATGGGTTTATCAAATTTCGCGGACAATTTCGACAATTGAATCGCGACCAAATTCTCGTTGAAAATCGCGAGACTGTGAAAATTCGGTTTGGAAATCAGGCTTTCCGCCCCGTATCTTCCCTCCCACTTGGTTGCGAGCCTCACGTCAACTCTATTCCTCACGTTCTCCATTGTTTTACCGAAAACCGCGTTGTTCATCAACTTGAAGAGATTCCTCTCAAATTCGTTGGTGGACGCGGTGCGCAAACGCGTGTTCAGCTCGATGTAATCGCGTAGCCAGGTGGACTGCTGAAACTTTAAACCGCGATGTATACGCTTCAGTACGAGTCCATTACGCATACATTGTTGCAGAGCGCGATAATGTATTACGTAACGGGTCTTATCGTTTAAAGTGGCCAGCAGCTTCTCCTGGCTCGCGCCCGGCGGCTTCTCGCGCATCATGCAGAACGGTAGGTCCGCGTGTTTGTCGTGAAGCTCGCGCGGATACTCCAAATCGACCTCCAAAATATAACCCTCGGGATGATCCGTGGGTATAACGGAGACATCGAGATTGGCAGCGTCCTCGATCCATTGGAATCCATGGGTGGGCAGCGGCTGACACATTGCCCACCCATACAGATTGTTTACGTCGTAATACATGAGATATTTCGACGGTTCCGCCGGTTCGCAGTCCCGCATATACCGATTGTTGGCCCTCTCGTAACGATGGGAGCACTGACTCAAACCACCGCGTATACCGCGCTCCACGAACAGCAACATATCCACGTCCGTGAAAAGCTCCAGCCTGATTCCCGTATGCTTCAACATCGCGTCCCAGGTGAAGCCCGGTAGCGTATAATAATGGGCTGGATCCAACTCATAATTTAGCATGCAACTATCGCGAAAACTTTCGAAAACATCGTTCAACAATAGGACATCGGTCTTCAGGTACAGGTCACTGTACTCCCCAAGTGTGCGCATGTGGAATTTGGTCCATACCTCTACGGCATGATTGTATGCTTCCTCGCTGATATCGCTGTCGGTCAGTCTGTTGCGAAACGACTGTCGCGGTGGTAAAGCCGTCTCTTCCAATCTAGCCGCGCTATCTATATAGTCGTAAGGAAAAATACCTTTCCTCGTAAGCAAGTCGAACTGCTCGACGCTCAATTCCGAAAATTGTGACCTCAAATTTGTCAGCTGAGATTCCGCCAAGTACGAGCTCAATTTGTCCAAACTGGAAGCCATAAATTTGAACGAATCGATAAATCTCAACTGTATATTATATTTTCGCAAATATTTGGTAAATGAAATGTATTTTTCCTTATGTACAGGCAGCAGATGTACCGATCCCTCGTACAAATTAGCGATCGTCTCGAAAATGAAATGTGAATCATAGCCGGAAAAATTGTGGAAAATGACTGGAATGACATGCGAATCTTTGAAATTTAAATTACAATTATTGTGAGCCGGTCCTCTGTATCTGCCGGTTAGATGATCGTGATCGCGAATTCGTAGTTGATTCGGAAGAAACGGCTTTTTGCATATATGACAATTGGGGTCATTATAGTGACGCGATCGTTCGGTAAGACTAAGATCACGCATGGGTACGATAGTGTCCAGTTTCTCGCTCGCGATGCGCGCAATGACCTCGAGCTCGCGTACGAACCATTCGATGCAGTCGGCACCCCGATGAGCATCGTATTTCGAGAGTGACGCATCGCGAGCACTTTTTAAATAATAGCCTACACTCATAGGTTCATGCTTCTGATAAATATCACTACTGTTCGATTGTTCAACTTTTGATAATATGCACTCCAGATCCGCGTATACGACGAATGGCACTCGTTCCCCATTTTTGATGTTCTTGAAGGAAACCCAGCGATCCTCGGACTCTCTCGGTAACATCAATCGGAGATTATCGTTGAGCTGCGCGCAATCCTGCTCGTGCGACTCCAGCCTCTCCACTGTGCGAAAGTAGTGGAGACATCTAAAAAATTTAATATAAAACATATGCAGTTATATTTGTATTTTTTCAGTATTATTATTATTATTATTAATACATACCGATCGCATACATAATGAGCATTTTCTCTCTTGGTGAATTGGCTTCGCACCAGTCTCGAGAGATTCCTTATGCACATAAAATGTGCAGCTCCCTGTTCATCGTTGACGAGAAGAAGATTAGCATGCCTCGATCTCTTCTTCTTCGTCACCTGAAGAGGCACAATTCTGCTTTTTGCGTCGCTATTTTGCTCTTCATTCTCCAAGGTGAAGATGTTCACCGACACGTCGTTATCCACCTCGAATTTCGGAATCTGTTTTAGCGTAGTCGGAAAGGTTAGGCTACCGACGTCTAAAACCGTCCGAAAATGTGGATAAGAGGACGTGCGCTTTGGATTAGCCGTAGGTTTTGCCGGATAGAGTGCCGCCGTCACGGACCACGCAAAACATGCATTATCACTGGTTTCTAAATTTATCAGAGCTTTCCTACTCGTGATAGCGGATGGCAGATTAATTTTACAACCCGCGTGGAACGGGTTAAAACGATTAATGTTAACTATTAAATAATGAATTTTGTGCAAAGCCCATCCACTATCACGCTCTTGAAATTCACTTAATTTTTTCATTATAACGTCTAAAATGTTTTTCCTATACCAATCACTAAAATTATCAGTCTTATACAATGTAGCATTAGTCGTACTAATGTTTTTATCACCACTCTGGTCCTTAGAGATGAATTGTCCGTTAAATACACAATTAACCTTAACACTATTTGCACTAACAAATACCTTATCTATACGCGTACGCACTAATACTTCCGCGTCTACTAAAAAATCCTTAGGCTCTATATAATTACTATTAACTACCATGCCGCTGCATATTCGACTTCGAAACGCCGAATCAAGCTCCTCCCAGGTAACTCCTTGTACGTCATTGCTACAACCAGCCCCTGATTTAATATAATTCAATTCCCTCTGCGCTCGTAGCAACAGACACTTTATACACGCGATTTCGGCAAAATTCTTCTGACGCGTTCCAACGGGTAAAGCTCGATCCGCGTTGCTCAATCGTCGAATATGCTCGCGACATTCCAGTACCCACGCATCGTACTCATTCGCACTATTAATTGTAAAAAATTTTCTTCGCAATTCAGTCGACATTTTGTGTGTTTCTTAAAGAAATGACTCTGTCATACGGTGAACAACAACAACAATAAATTAATAATTGCGAATGCGTCTCTCGCGAAGAGTAACGCTTATATATATATCGAATAGAGAATGGAAGTAGGGGTATCTACACATCCCATTGTTTCGTCCGAGATGCATACTGACATTGATATACATTGTTTTTTTTTTTTTTTTCAGAAGTCTTTTATTCCTTTATATATTGATCATATACAGATTTCATAAAGTAAACATTTTGCAGTGAACATATACCATAATGATTCATACACTTGGGTAACGGTGGTTCGAAATTTTTACTCCATCCAAGACTAAATTTACCCCACTCACACTCCTTCGCATTGTATATATTTTCTAAGTTGCAAATTTTTCTCAACCAATCATATTTCACCCGTCCTTTCACGAAAATCCAATCCTCTCCCTCGTACGACGTTACATACTTTCTTATTACATCTTTATGCTTGTAATAAGGTGAATGACCGTCGGTCCAATTGAATCCATGTCGATTAAAATAAAGCCAACTTTAAAAAAGAAAAAATTATATATAAAACATTACATTTTAAAAAAAAAAAATACTTACTCATTCTGTTCTCTCTCGAGATCGCTCAACCAAGCTTCTTGAAATGGTGGTGAAAATACATTGTGATACACTTCATTATCACGCAACACCGCAAATTCTTTAACTATAAAACTCTTGTCGGTCAATATAAAACCTTGAAAATCAACGAATGTCGGTGTCATTATCGTCGTCGTCAGTCGCTCGATGCAATACTGAACGATCTTTTTTTTGTTGCATTTAAGAAAATATTAAAATTTAATGTTTTTTTTTTAGGAGGGGATATTTTCTAAGATTTTTTTCCCATTGTTAGTTTCTTCGGAAAAAAAATATCTTCCAGAGATTAAGAAAGAATGGACTCCTTATCGAATGTAACTTTATATTTTTAAAAAATCTTTCTCTCTCTACGGAGATATTTCTTCGGAGATGCTTCATTTCAGTTTTTATCTTCGTCGAGAATAGCGCAACAATGCATAGAATAACTCACATAATGGATATAGAAGGTTTCTTAGTTTATAAAAAAGAACTTAAATATAAAGATATAGCTATAATTGATTTAAAAAGTAACCAAATTTCTTACGCATCTTTTCGTTTGCGTGACAGTATGAAAAACCTTAGTGAAAAAGACAAAAAAACTGTGTGGTTTTTGCTAAATATGGTGCATGGTATAAAATACAGTGATACGGGATTCGAGAAATACGAGCAGGAGGATGTGGAAGATTTTATTAGAGGTTGCCTAACGTGCGAGAATCCCGTAGTAGCCTACAAGGGAGGGAACATTGAAAAAAATCTATTGAATAGGATGAATGTGGATAATATTAATTTAGAAGTGTATGGTTGCCCTAAGTTTAAGGATTGAATTGAATTATATGATTTTGAAAAAACACCGTGCAATTTACACGTTCGAGAGAAGAACTTGAACAATGAACGTATCCACTGTCCGTACGAGGAGGTATCAGTTTTTGCCAAATGGATAAAAGCAAAAATGTGATTCTTTAAAAATCATAGAGAAATAAAGAGGGGAAAACAAGTCCTCGCAGCCTCATTCAATGTTACAACATCGTCGGTGACAGTAAGAAAAAATGAGCTGCGAAAAGTGTAAATTAATCATGATTCAAGAGGATATTGTTCCTCTTTCACCCACTCCTCCCAGAGAATTGACAGAGGAATACGTGAATCGAATTAACGATTTCTTCAATCGTTACTTCGAAGAGTATGAACGGAAACTGCATCATTATTTGCATAAAAACTGTAAGTATTTATTTTATAATATTTTTACATTTCCATAATTATTATTTGTTTGTAAAATTTTTTTCTTCAAAAAATAAAGTGAAGAAAGACGAAGAGACTGAGGAAAAAGATATTGAGTCAAAGGAGACGAAGAAGGAAGAAGATAAAGAGGAGAAAAAAATAGAGGAGAAGGAGGAGGAGGAGGAGGAGGAGGAGGAGGAGGAGAAAATAGAGGAGGAAGAATGTAAGTATTTACTTTATTTTTGTACCTTCTCATAATTATTACCTATTTGTATTTTTAAATTAAAGTGAAGAAAGACGAAGAGAAACAGACCGGGGAAGATATTGAGCCAAAGGAGATGAAGAAGGAAGAAGAAGAAGAGAAAAAAATAGAGGAGGGGGAGGAGGAGGATGAAAAAGATAATGCGTCAAAGCAGACTAAGAAGGAAGATGAATCACCACATTTCTTTTTCTTTTATTATTAAATTTTTATAGAATAGTTTAAAAATTATTGTAGAAATATTATTGTAAATATTCCCCTTCCTATTTCATCAGGGGTAAACGGAAAGAAATCTAATACGTTTTGATTAAGAGATGTAACTCAATCTAGAGTAGAGATAGATAAGGATTATTCGTACTGGAGAGCAATGTCGACTTCAGTAGTGTTTCTGACAGTAGACAAAATGAATTCGAACCAAAAAAAAATCAGTTTACCAGACAAAAAAATGACATTGTTGGATTATCAACAAACAGGAAAGCCTGTAGCTATAGTAAAGCCAACACCGCGGTTAGTAGTAGGACGAAATACATGGAGGCTTCTGCAGCAGCAGCATCAACCACTTCGAAGACCTGCACCGCTTCAGCCTAATGCTGCTGCTGCTGCTGCTGCTGGTGCTGGTGATTCTGATAATGTCAATAATCAACCTATACCACGTCTTTAGCCACCAATCGGTAAGAAAAGTTTTAACTCTTCTAACATTAAGTACTTCATGAAATTAAAATTTAAGACTAATAATAATAATAAATCATTTTCAATTTTTTAATCGCAGATTCTGCTGCTGCTGCTGCTGCTCCAGTTTAAGACCAATATTATCATTACTATTATTGTTATTGTGTGTATATAATATAATTATTAAAAATATATATTAATTTTATTTAAAAACTACAACGATTGTTCAACTAGCAAACCCCTGCTCCTCAACTTTGAATTCACGTGAAAAATGATAAAACGATATCATCCAAAGTATGGACGAGGTAGTAGAAGAGGAGGATAATAACCTGTTAATAGCTATTGTGAAGTGGAGAAATCTAATACGTATTGATAGAGAAAATAATAATAATTATACATTTCGTATTGAGCTTACATCTCTACCATTCTCAGTCTACCGAGTTTGCTTGACGTGATAGTTTCTACAAAAAAAAAATGGGTGTAATTAAATTGTACAGATTATCTACTGAACAAAATATTGAAAACATTCTAAATATGGATGAATTAGTGGAGGAAGAAGAAGAAGAAGTAGATTTGGAAGGAGATTGGGGTGAAATAGAAGACGTGAATAACAACGCGTTGACCGCGATTGTGAGAATGTTGAGGAAGAAGCTTCAGCGGCATCAATCCACATCAAATATCCAGTCTGATGGGGATAATGACGATGATGATGATGATGATGATGATGATGATGAGGTTCATCTATCAGATTTTAGTAGTGAAATGGAGTGGGAGGGTATTGATATGGAGCAAGAAATTTCTCCAGAAAATATATTACGGTTCGATGAGGATAATGACGTTCTCCAGCTACTGGAAACCATCAACAATCGGTAAGAATCAATGAAAAAAAAAAAAAAAAAAAAAAAAAAAAAAAAAAAATTTATCAAGTGCTTGGATAAGTAGTATAATAAATATTTTTTCTCGTAGATGATACCGCTCCTACTGCTACTCTCACTACCACTTCATTTTTATAATATTTTATTATTAAATTCAATTATAACTTTTTTTTTTATGTGTGTTATTAAAAATATATTTATAAATTTTAATTAAAAAAACAAAAAAAAAAATATCGTTCATTTCACAACCTCACAATTCTATTTCTCCTTCTCCTTCTCTTTGACTGCGTTCCGCTTCTCGGATAGGAGGCTAATACGTTTTGATAAAGAGTAGACTAATATGTATGTATTGATAAAGAAGAAAGAAAGGTATCAGATTAACTACAAAATACGTGTCTAATCAGTAAGTTCATATTTCATTGGAAGATCGTTTTGCATCTGAGCGACTAGTGACGAAAAATCTTGAGATCATTTTAACGCTAGCAACGACAGTGACAATGTTCTGTGATACACCTAAAAAACGAGACATTTTTGAGGATAATCCTGATTTTGATGCCTTGATTGAAGACCTTGTGGGGATAATAAGTGAAATAGAGGAACAAATAGAGGAAGAGGACGAAGATTTGTTGAGGAATCCGGAGGATAATCCTGAATTTAGCGCCTTGGTTAAAGAACTTGTGGAAATAATGGGTAAAATGGAGGAAGAAGTGCAAGAGGACGAAGATTTGTTGGGTGACGATCCTGATTTGATAGTACTAGTTGAAAAACTAGTGGAGCTCAGAAATCGAATACAAGAAGGGCTACAGCAAGCGGAGCAAGAGCAGGTGGAATAAGAGGAAGAAGAAGAAGAAGAAGAGCATGAGGAGGAGGAGGAGGAAAACGAAGGATAAGCAGCGAAAGCCTAAAAATCTTTTTGTGATTTTTGTAAGTATATTTGCTTTGTTAAAATAGTTATTACAATACCAAAAAAAAAAAAAAAAAAAAAAAAATAACAAAATGTTTTTTAAATATGTCCCAGGTGAAAAATATGGCCACACAAACGGAGTCCATTGCTACAAGAACTGAGGCTACGCAAATGGAGCCTCAGATAGATCTCACACCACATTACTGGTGTACAAATTGTACAAAATATGGTCACCTACGCATCAATTGTTCACTACCAGAGTGGTGTAGCATTTGTCATAAATATATACATCATGCAATTGAATGTAAAAAAAATTTCTAAAAAAAAACATTGTAAATAAAACCTTTTTAATACTTCAATAAATTATAATTAAAAAAAAAAAAAAAAAAGATTCCCTTTTTTCTAACTTACGAAAAAAAAAAAAAAAAATATGGGGGAGCGATCACTGGATCGCTCTTTACGAGTATTCTCTCTCTCTCTCTCTTTCTCCAAAGCGTCTACACTATTCGCCTTAAAAGAAGTCGGTCGCGCGGGCACCCAGGAGCGTAAAGACTCGGTTGGGCACCCCCCCCCAACTCTCATCCCAGGAGCGTCAAGATTCGCTTGGGCACCGCTCTTTAAGGAATTTAAGGTAAAAGGGGGAGGCCACATTTGTACCCCCCCACCAAAGGAGTCAGAGGGGGGATACACGCGACAACTATCGGTAGTTAGCGATACCGACAATCATCGATGGAATCTCTCTCTCTCTCTCTTTCTCTCTTTCTCTACGTCCACTGCTTAACGTAAGAGGGGGGGGGGGGGGTCACGTGTGTACCCTACGAGTTTAACGTCGGGGGAGGAGGATGCGCATGCGCACAACCGCTCGAGGAGAGGGGGAAATTCCCCTACTTCCCTTGCCCCCGCGGGACCCCGACCCCCTCGTCCACCGGTCATAGAACCATCCTAGCTACTCTACTTGTTACTATCCCGAATACTCGTTTGTCAAATACTATCTAAAGGATAGGGAGACAAACCCAGGGGTATTATCCATAGAAGCGCGTATAACAACTTTAATCGGACCATTATTGTAAAGTCGAAAAATATGTCGTTACTTAAGTGGTACTGATTAAATGATGCTACTTATTCATACGGTCATTTGCCCGAATGAACTCTGCCAAATAGCAAATACTCAAACAAACTAAGGAAATTAAAATGTAACGCGTTTTGTAGGCGAGGTTAGTCGCCGTAAAACCGTTCGGTTCGATTTGACCGAGAGGGATCAAAATCAATATGGACAAGTTTAATATGGACAATAAGAACTGTTTATTCAGGGCATAAAGAAATGAAACAATTATTTACAATGTTTTTTACATTATAACCTTAACCTATTTATGTTTGTGTTGTTTGTGTACTGCCGCTGCAGGTGTATACGCATGTGTGTTGGTTGCTAAGTCGCCACATCGCAGGTACAAAATTCGCCCGCTGGCAGCACTTCGGTCGGTAGCCACACGGAAGGGCTCGGATAGGCTGCGCGGCGGTCGGTGGCCTCAAGGGAGAGCCCGGCAAGCCAATATGGCGGTTAACGGGGGGGGGGGGGAGCTGAAGAACGGCATTAATCCCTGAAAAGAAATGGCCGTTGTTCCGGAGAACTCCTGGACTCGGCCGTTAGCATGGGCATAGGTTGAGGAGCGGTGCGGATGACGCGGAGAACTCCTGCGCCAGGATGTGCTCGGAGAACTCCTGCGTAGGATAGGTTGGAGATGCATCCGGAGAGCTCATGGATACGGAATGCTCAACTGGGCCGGAGCTCGGTCTTATATACCCAGTTGAGCCGCCGAAAACGGCATCGGCGCTGCTGAGCGGCCGTTCTGGGTAGTTAGGGAGGGGCATGGCGAGAACACTATACTTTGCGCACGCTATAGTATGGGCCGCGTTATCGACACGTTCGCCACAGCTCTCCCCACCACGCGGTATCGTGCATGGGGCAGCAACAAAGTAAGCGTCTCGTCACATCTCCCCCCTTCCTACCAGACCGAAAGATGGTCATTCGGTCTTTTACTTCTCTTCCGCACTCGGATTGGCCGGATGGTGGGGCCCGTCTCGTCCAAAATTTCTCCCTAGGGACTTTTCCGCGGCAGTTGGCAGGCCTGGTGACTCAAACTGATGGCGGGCTAGCGGTGAGCTGTCACCACGTACGACCTGTCAACTCGGAGAAGAAGTTATAACATGGATGTTTTTAGGCCTCCCAGCCTCTGTGCGGACCTAGGGGTTAATTTTGGGAATACTTCTGGCCCGGAATAAATTTCGGGCACTGAAAAATGCTCACTACTTCAGGTTTTTAGGCCTGAAGTAGGAGTGGTTGTTTGACCCTCGTCGTCGCAGGATCCAGCAGCCGGTGTCGGTTTCGACGCGGAGGCGAGCGTTCTGGCGCTTCAGCTGCCGCATCTCCACTCGGTGCCGTATCTCCTCGGGGATCCGGACCATGGAGGTTTCCCGAGGGATCTCCAAGGCGGGCGTCGAAAGCGGCACCAGCTTCGATGACGGCAGCGAAGCCGGGCTGGGACGAGGGGAGACCCGGTGGATGGACCTGGGGCTCGGTGTCGCTGGTTCCGTTGGCCTCTTCGGCCGGTTCGGCGGTGGCGGCATCTTCAACAAATCTTCAAACGACCCCGTGGAGGTCGGAGGCATTAGTGCGTCCAGTTCGGCCTCTATCTCCCGGATGGGAGATAGTCTCGCCGGCACTGGAGCTGTTATCTCGGCCAAAGTGGCGTCGATGTTCAGTTCCAGGACGTCGGGGTCGGCCGACCTGGTCGCTGATCTAATCGCGGACAGAGCGGGGGCGGACGCTGGCACAATTACCGGCGGGCCCGGAGGCGCGGAGGCGCGGGGGCACGCAGAGAGGCGCTTGGCGCTAGAGCGGGTGGAGTCACGGGGGCCTTCCGCTTCGCGGCCAAGCGGGCCACTATGGTGGCGCGGCTGACCGGGCATACGGTCGGGCGGTGACGTCGGGCAGTCGGGTCTGCTGGGGGTGTCGGGGGACGGGGAACACCCGTCTCTCCACTGAGAGAAAAAATTATTCGAAAGAAATAAATATCATTTGAATCGAATAAATTAGCTGCTCTAATACTCCTAAGCGAGCGGTTTATTTAATTGTATGAAATATGCTTCAATCTAACACATAATTTGTTTAAAATATTTCATTAAAGCAAACAAAATATATTTCATTCAAAGGGGTCTTTTTTAAAAGAAGAAGAATTCATAATCATTTCGAACAATTATAAGTTTCGTTTAAAAAATATTTACTTGAAACCACATTTGACTTATTACAACCACTAAGCGAAATTTTGGTTGAAGTCGATATTTGCTCCGGTGAACTGTATATTTATTCCACTATAACAAATATCACAATAACTGAAGGAAATATTGATTTAAACCAAGTGTACATTTGTGTCAACCACTAAGCAAAATTTTGGTTCAAGTCGATAATTCCTCCGGTCAACTGTATATTTATTCCACTGTAACAAATATCACAATAACTGAAGGAAATATTTATTTAAACCAAGTGTACATTTGTGTCAACCACTAAGCAAAATTTTGGTTCAAGTAGATATTTCTTCCGGTCAACTGTATATTTATTCCACCGTAACAAATATCACAATATCTGAAGGAAATATTTATTTAAACCAAGTGTACATTTGTGGCAGCCACTAAGCGAAATTTTGGTTGAAGTCGATATTTTTTCCGGTCAACTGTATATTTATTTCACTGTAATAAATATTACATTATCTGAAGTAAATATTTATTTAAACCAAGTAAAAACTTGTAACAGCCACTAAACAAAATTTTGGTCGAATACGATATTTATTCTAGTCAATTATATAATTTTTTGATTAGCTTAAATTATATTTTATGTGAAATAAATATTGTCCCACGTAAGTATATATGTGTTAAATAGTAAAATAATAATTATTCGTTTTAAATAATGTAAGTTACTGTGAAAATCATTATATTTCAATGAAATAAATAAATTGCTTTATTCAGATAAGAATACGATTAAAATAATAAAACGTAAGCTCAGTTTAAGTTACCGATTTATTTCTTTTAAACAAATATCATTATTGAAGTGATGAAAAGATTATTTGAATCAAAGAACTCCTTTTCTCAGTGACGCATTATTGTTTTTATATTCTGCGACGTTACAAGAATTCCATGGCCCACTGAACTTTTGCCTTTGTAATACACACTAGATTTGAAGGATCGTTACTTGCATGTTATACATGCATGTGGTTCTTCTATCCCTGTGCACTGGTATTTTACGTTTAATCCTTCAAATGAGTACTGAAAGCAACTTCACAAACGTGCATATTAACTAATTTGAAATAGCAGATTATTTGAATAAAAGTACTTACTTGTGTTGACGTGCTGATACCTGTGAAGAAATGAAGTTTTTAAAAAGGTTGATATTATTGATGTACACATATACACATTTTACACTTACCGTTAAGGCAAATCCATTAAAGTTCTCATTTATAGTTATAAACACAATTTTGCTTATATACAAGGTACATGTCACTGGGCCACTTGCGAGAAACTTGTAAACAAATTACGAGAGGAAATGCCTTCTAGCGGAATTTTCAGTAATACCAATTTTTAAGACACTTATTTGTTTGCTCTGATAAAAGACCTATTTCCTAATGATATATCCTTTTTTTGAATCATACATTTGTACATTTAAAATGAATAAATGAAAAGCTCAGAACTAAACGAATCAGTCATTTGAATTAAACATAATAGATTTGGAACCTATAAATATCTAATTGTTTAATAAATAGATATTTAAGAAAATAAACAAGACACTATTCTCTACAAAAAAATAACTTATCTGAATAAAATAACAGAATATTTCAGCGAAATACTTGTTTGTTTAACTTAAAAAACTACATAATTCTTTAAAGAAAGGTTTGTTTTATTTTAAAATTGATTTATTTGGTTTACTTATGCTTCAACTGTAGTCAAATATGTGTTGACATTAATTATATTTGGTATTTCTAATAAATATATGCGAACTAACAAGGAAATAAATGAGTCATTTCAATTCAAAAAAATATATTTGAAACATTTGGAGATTTATTTGTTTTAAATTTACAAATTTTGGAATCACTGCAATCAATTGATTCCTGGCATAGAATAATTTGTTTTTAATTAAAAAATTAAATACTTAAATTAAACAATGAATATTTCGATACAAATTACGGAACATATTAACCAAAATATATATATTTATATTTTTAAAATTAACAACATGGAATACAAATCTTTCCGTTTGATATCTCATGAAAATTGTATGTCTTATAATCTATTAAATTTTTAAGCTGAATAAATTCATAAAGAGATGTTTGGTTAATTTCAAATGCATGGATGTGTTTATTAAAACCAATAGTATTTATTCTTATAGCAATAAAATAAATCTCATTATTCTCTTTAACTAAAATATACCTTATTTTACTAAACATCTCTTTATTCAAAGTAACACATATCCCCGGCTTATACATGGTACTGGAAACTTTAACCCATTTGACACACTGATATGCATCATTTTCTAAATTAAATGGAATTATTATTCTTAACTGTTCATTTTCTAGTATTTTGACAAATTCAGAATCAATTCTCGGACCTAATTGTATATCATCAAAAAATCCTTCCTTTTTGAAAAATCTGTAATTAAGATGCAATTAATGCTTTATTGCAAGTGTGTGCGGCGGATTTTTACGCGAAGTAACCGTACAGGCTATTTCTTTTAACTTCTTATGTTTTGCTTCAAATCTTATAGCGGATAAATTTTTAATAGGTCCGCATTTTCTAATAACTAAAGGATAGTGGATCAAAAAATGATACTTAGGCTTCAAACTGTCAGCAAATAGCTTTAAATATAATCTATGATGTTGTAATATAATGTTAGTAAGTGAAGTTAATTTCTCTTCGGAAATTGTGGGTGCCATTAAAATACATATCAATTCTCGTAATAGCCGTCACAGCTCCTAAACCTTGTTATTTTCCGGAACGAAGTCACCTATTATGAAGCCTACATATTTAATGATACACAGCATTTCAGAAGCTGAACATATTATAACCTTTTTTCTTAAAGATATATCAGAAATGGATGTCGGTTTATTCAGACTTGATCTATCACCGAAATCAAAGAACCTTAATCTCGAATTAAACGTTTGTAGAGAAAATAATTGTTCGATCATAATGAAATGATACAAGATTTCGCCCAGCTCATATCTGCATATTCCTTCCATCATATCATGCATAATATCTACCGTTATATTTTCAGTGATATGGAAGTTTTTTAACTCATTCAAAATGCACTCTTGCACAATACCGTTACTTAAATTTTCCAAATCTAAAATATAACTGGCTTTTGTAGGGTGAAGTGATGTCATCAAATAACTGCTTTTGTCTTACAGTTTTACATGCTGAGCATATACGACAACAATAATTTGCATTGAAACTCGTACTAAGTCCAAATAGCTCGTTCAAACCTAAATTATCTCCTATAAAAGCAGCTAGAACAAAATAAACTGTTTTTACTTGACCATTCACATTTATTGTAACTCCATTTGTTTCAGGGACCGACAATTCTTCAACTAAATGTTTAAATACCTTATTTATACCAAAGGATTTTACATCTTTTGTTCGGTGAAGCTGTGCCAAAAAAATATTTTCAAGTTTACTTCTGTACTTATGCGGGATACATGCTATAGTGTAATATATTGCGCCCAATTTTTGTATGACGCTATGTGAACCCAATGGGTTATTTATTTCGAAATCGTCGAAAAACAGCAATAATGGTAAAACTATTTTCCCAGTAAATTTATTTTTGATCGTTTTCCATATTTCACCGTCCAATATACTCTTAAAAAGTCCGGAGTCATGTTCATTTTGAAGTTCGGAAAAAATCTGATCAAAAACATTTGGTAGTTCTAAAAATTTAGTAAGGGTAGGTACCATCGGTACAGATTCTACAATAACGTTTAAAATCACTACTTTATTACATCCATTTACCCTTTGCGGCTATAGAAGAGTATCAATAGTATGTGTAATTGGGGGAATAAAAGTATGCGAGTCTTCAAGAAACTTTAAAGTCAAATATTCAGATTTAAACAATTTGAAAACGTCTTCAATTATAGATAAAATGAAAGCAGTATTACCATTATTGCAATCGTTTAAGTTTACAGCATTAATCTTCAAGATATTCAGTATAGCAGTTTCAAATAAAGATTTCAAATGCTCCACTATTCTAAATGTCATGTTTCTCGGCAATCTTTCATCACTTAGGCATTTCGCTATGACTAACGAAAAACAAGAAAATATGCTACTTCTAGCTTCATTAATCTTATTTAAGTTTAGGTTGTGCAAATCAGTTACAGTTTCATTTAGAACCGATTTTATCGTATCATAAGTTTCCAAATTGCTATCTATAATCTCAGATTCAGTAATTTGAAGGACTTGCTTGTTAACATTAAGAATATCGGTATTATCATTTTCAGTAGAATTTAAATGCACCTTATAATAATGTCGCTTAAACGCATAAAAATTGTTGAACGATCTACGACATCTGTTAAATGTACAAAAGCACAAATTATTTAATTCAGTTTTATGCATTAATTTGATGTGACCAAAGAATATCTTGGTGCTTTCAAAATTATCATCACAATACGGGCAAGAGTACATTTTTATGATATATAATATGCTCAGCTTCCTTACATAAACATTGTGTAATTATATGAAATCATGTTAAACCAAAACACATGGAAAAAAGATTATTTTAACAACGAACCATTCGCTGTATATAGGGGAATAACAGTATGGAAACTATCATATGATTAATTATTTAACCGCGTAAGATCCGTTAGTATTTCATTTACGAATGAATTTTTTTGGTCACAACTAGTATTAACGTTATATATAAATTTCTGAAAAATTAACCAAATATGCTCACACTCAGGCGGATAATTAATGTTAAGGACGTGGAAAACTTCAAAGCAAATATGTATTGCTTGTAATATATTTTCTGCTAGATATATTACGGTGTTAAGACATACATATCCTGATGTGATTCTGCTAATGCTTGATCCTGCGGCGATGATAAAAGGCTGCAGCGTCTGACCAAACTGATTCATTTGCTTTGAACGCTGTTCAATTAAGGTGGGAATGTCACCTACACTCTGAAATATAAAGCGTTAATAATTTATTTTTTAGGTAGGATAAATAATTATGTATATTAAAATGAAAAATATATGATTTTTTTCAATATCATTTTTAATCTTTCCTAATATTTCAATCATGCATTTTTCAATTATAAGAGGGTCCCATTATTCAATATTATTTTTTTTGTGCAAAACACATTTTCTCTTATTTTACAGAAATACAAATTTTAAAATTCGTCAAATTGCTTAAAATAAATAATAATTTTGTTATGAAACCCTAAAAGAAGCTAGGAAATTGCAAAATTGTAAAATTACATTCATTTAGAATGAAATATTTACATATCGTAAATAAATATGCAGTTTTAACAGCCAAAAATATCATGTACAAAACTTTGTCAATTTTTGTGAAATTAATTAGTATACATATCCAATAGAATCACTCACTTTTGCGAATATAATTAGACTATCCTTGCACTCAGCAATGCATGGCTTCCAATGACGCGAGCCGGACCTGATTCTTCCTTTTGGAGGTAGTAAGTGAGATAAGAGTAACATTTGACAGGTAACTTTGGTATCTGAGAAAATATTATTAATTAATATATTTTTTATTCAATATTATTTATGGTGTATGTATAGAACTTTATAATCCATCCAGCCTAGTATCTCGAAAAGTATAAAAAAATATTACCTTCTTTTATTTTATCCAACTGCACCAAATCATTCAATGCTTTTGCATTGTCGTCTTTCGATTGAAAAGGCCTAAGATACCTCAGTTTTGTAAAGAAAGACTCCCATATCTCAGTATTTAAAATTACTGATGATAACTACAAACGTTCAAAGTCCCTCTGTATTAACTTATACCCATTATGCTGCTTTAAAATTCGCCATTCATGAAAAATCTCTTTTAGTGAGCTCGCAGAATTTTTTAATAACTCTTGTCGCAAGTTAAATGATTTGTCCCAATTTGATATCATTAAATCAAATGGGGAAACATTTATAAAAAGCCAATTCTTGGCATTCTCTGATATGTCATCTGTAAAATAAATGTTTTAGATTAACTAAACTGTAAACAATTATGGACCTAAAAATTAAAAAGTTTCTAAAATGTTACCTGTTTGCTCTATGAAATCACGGTCATGTATTTCAACATCAGTACTCTGTATTTTCTCTTCCAGAATTTTCAGTTTATGCAAATAGTTTCTATATTTGTTGACAACTTTTCCTGCAGAAACAATTGATTTTCCAGTAGGTGAATTTTGTTTTTTTATTGAGGGTATAAAATAAGTGTTTAAGTCCTCTGTTGGGAACAATTTAATAATCTTGTTGCTGATTATGCTTAGATCATTATTTGTTAATCTATAAATTGCATAACATTGGTTAATTTTAGTTAAAATAAACACAAAAAAGTATAAATTTTTAAAAGAAAGTTTCTCATATTGGTGCTAAAAGCAGTTACCTATTTTTTATTTTTAAGATATCAGCGATAACAATATCAACCACAATGTTTCTTGTTTTGCTCGATATATAATTTTTTTTCTTATATGCCTTTAGGATAGCAGAGCCCTTCAATGAATTATTTAATAGTTTTTGTAAAGAGACAGATTTTAGTTGAAGAGCAGTTGAGTTCTTCAAATGTTTTTTCTGAATCAAAGAGTATTCATCTTCAACAGAATCATCTTCACTCTATGTTAAATCAATACTCTGTACTCCATCTGAGGTCGCCTGTCAAAAAATATTAATGAAGTTATATATATATATATATATATTATAATAAAAGGCTAAAATAGCTAATATTTTCAGGAAAAATAAACAGATTTTAAATGCTAATTTGTTAGTTTCATAGTCATTTGCACGAAATAATTACATAATCTATTATATTCTTACTACGTATAAAACGTGATATATTTGGTTTCAGACAAAGATCTCAAAAGATATACAAGATGCAAAAAATGTAATATGCCAAGGTTATGGGACTGAGATAGGTACAACTGATAAAAACATGTTACAGGACACACTATGCAGATAGTAAGTTATTATATACATATAGAGCAAGGCACTTTTTACACCCAATATATAAAAATTTTTAATTCATTTATCTGTCTAACTTTATCAGATATTAATTGTATACACAAAACTGTTTTATGTGTTATAATAAACAGGATATTAAAAATATATTATGTCAAAACTTAACACCTCCCAATAATCCATTGTCGACACTTTTAAAATTCTAAGTCTCTATTCCTTGGAGTGTTTTAAGTGATTTACCCTATATTTAGTTTAAAAATTGTTTAAGTATAGGAAATACACACTTGTGATAAGCAAGAAGATGATTTAGATGGGTCAACATTTGTATTAAAATGATCATTCCATTTCTTTTGAAACAATATTCTAGTTCCAATCTGTGGAATCAATTCTTTTAAAATATTTGTATTCAAATTAGCCATGACGGTTTCATTAATTTTATGCTCTGTAAAAAATGAGAAGAATATTGCTGAAACAAATTATTTTTGAAAAGCTTGGATATAATGTAAAATACTATAAGAGTACATAGTTTTCAAGATTACGTAGGATACCATTTGATCCTTATCCAATATTTTAATATTAATTTTTGTGGTAAAATGGCATCGATATGTCACAAAAATCAATTCATTGCTAAAACTAGCCTGAGAATATTGAATATGAAGTAATTTCTAGTCTGCGTAGACTAATGCCACTCTACCCTACGAATGCTATCATAATTTGTGATTTTTGTACCTTATTTATTAGTTTTGAAAAGTGAAAGGGTTGAATTGTGTAAAAATTAGTAACGTCTAAAAGAATGCAAAGTGAACAATCTATACTATATAATATATTCAGCGAATAATATTAATGAGGAAAAAGTTGTAGTTTCATCTAAACAATCTTCTTTTCTTAAAATACAATAAGCATATTTATTATTTCTATTTATTACACCTGCGTAAACTCTATTCATATACACCCATAAACTATTTGACTTATTTTGATAGTTCCGGAAGCTCTCTCTTTTACAATTTTTCAACACCAAAAATATTTAAAATCACAAATGTCTATTACAATGAAAATTTAATTTTTTTTCTCCACTGTACGATATAAGCATAAAGTAAGCAATAATTTACCTGCGAAAAGAGGTACCAATTCTTTAAAATCCCACTCCTCCAATAAATTAACTGTAAAAGTATCCATTTTATATGCTGCTTATATGTCATTCAATAGCTTTTAATATCATAAGAATTATTAGCTAAAAAGCACTGCTCTCCATTCAAACAAATGTACGCTGTAAGCTCATAAAGGGATTTTCTTCATAAATCTGAAAAGAAATGACATCTTGTTTGATTCATAATTTATTTAAAGTATTTTTTTCTGTTTAATAAATATTTTTAATAATAATATCAATTATTCACTTCACGTGAAAGAAAATATTAATTAAATGTAAAGCGCGCAGGCACCATTAAAAATCAAACCACATTACCAAACAGTTTTATAACTTTTCCTATTTCACAATTCAGTTGATTTCGAATTAAAATATTTGTTTAAACTTATTAATTTTTCTAACCTTTAACGTATAATCACCATTACAAAACCCGCGCGCGATCGAAATTGATTTGTTTGCAATTAATGGATACTGATCCAAATTGCTCATCCCACTACCGATTAAAAGCGTTTATAGCCTTCTATGTCTTCACAAACAATCGACGATCGACGACCATTGACGGAAGTATGCAGTATGCACATATATAAAGAATATAGCGCTGACGGTTGTACTATAAGCTCTTTTATTTAGTGATTGGTCGATCTCATATATATGCATTCCGGTGTGTCACACATAAACAAATACTAGAACCATTCCGAATGTTTCGTCAAAACTCAATTTTTAGAAAAAACGAACCACGTTGAAACTTGCTATTTTGGTGATTTTGAACACTGTCACATAAGAGTATTCATAAAAATTGACCCTAAATGTTTTGAACTTCAAGAAAACATTCGGCCATACGAAATATTCTGAAGTTCATTATTTTAGCGTAAACATTAAGCTGAAATAAAATTTACAACAGTACGTGCGTAACGTTTTAAGGCTGAATGTAAATAAAACAACTTATGCCTTACGTTATATTTACATGAAAACCTTACTTACATAGGACACACACACTCATGCGTATATACGTTTTTTCCACAAGTTTGACGCAAAAATAACGTAAAGCATAAATGTGTCATTTAATATAAGTTAAGGGTTCTTTATTTGCAAAAAGTATTAAGGTTCTGTTGGATGGTATACAGGGTGTAACGAAACGACCGCCTTTTCTCGTAACTGGAGGTTTGGGGTGACCATCCAAATGCACGTGTAAAATTTTGTTCGAATCGTTCAAGGGGTTTAAAAGTTATTTCCATTTAAAACTCACCCTTTTTCGGTCCTTTTCGAACGACTTTAACTGTGCATAATAAAGTGGAGAAAGTGAAAAAACAATTGACGAACACCCCACTAGAATGTAAAAATTATCGATCGCGCGCGATAATACATTTGCTATTTATTTCATTAATTTGGCTATTAGATTAATTTTAAAAATAGCAAAATCCTTTTCATTACAATTCCAAATCAATTCAATACAAGTATCATTGACTGAATTGATGGAAAGAGGGAGAAGATAGAATGAAAAGGAAAGTATCAAAAGCTAAGATGTCACGCGACTGCACTGATAATTTAATAGGAAACACATCAAGGCATTTTCTTTCTACAAACGAAGGTAAAAAGAATTATTTAAAATCAATTCATTGATGATAGAAAAAATTAAACTTACCCATTATTGTTCTCCAAGTTCCTTTACACCGAAGTTTTTGAAAAAGCTTCAAACTGGCTCCTCGATGATTTCCAGAATGCACACTTTCATTGATTTTGCATTTAAGAACTCGCGAATTTAAGCAAATTAGGTGTTAACCTACGTTTCTTCAAAACACCGGTTAATTTGACACTTTTTGAACTGTTTGAAGTAGGCTGAAAAGAGAGACACAGAGAGATAGAATAATCAATAATTCGTTTCGACCACTCTTAATCACCCTACTTCAAACAGTTCAAAAGTGTCAAATTCTCCAGTGTTTTGAAGAAACGTAGGTTAATACCTAATTTGTTTAAATTCACAAGTGTTTAAATGCAAAATCAGTGATAGTGTGCTTTCTGGAAATCATCGAGGAGCCAGTTTGAAGCTTTTTCAAAAACTTCGATTTAAAGGAACTTGCAGAACATTTAATGGGTGAGTTTAGTTTTCTCCTTCATCAATGTATTGATTTTGAATCATTCCCTTTAGCTTCGTTAGTAGAAAGAGAATGCCCTCATGCATTGTCTATTAAGTTATCATTGCGCTCGCGCGATATCTTAGCTTTTGATACTTTCCTTTACATTGCGTCAACTCGCTCTTTCCATCAAATCAGTCAATGATGCTTGTACTGAATTGAATTGGAATTGTAATATAAAGGATTTTGTTATTTTTAAAATTAATCTAATAGCCAGATTAAAGAATTAAATAGCAAAAGTATTACCGCACGCGATCGATAATTTTAACATTCTAGCTGGGTGCTCATCAATTGTTTTTCACTTTCTCCACTTTCCATTGTGCAGTCAAAGTCGTTCGAAAAGGACTGAAAAAGGGTGATTTTTAAATAGAAATAACTTTTAAACCTCTTGAACGATTCGAACGAAATTTTACACGTGCACTCAGTTTGTCACCCCGAACCTCCAGTTACGAGAAAAGGCGGTCGTTTCGTTACACCCTGTATACATAGATGATGCGTCGCGCGTAGTATTTGGGTTTGGGTATGAACAATTCAAAGTTACACAGTCCTCAAGTCATAAGTTTGTGTACAGTGTTCACAAAGCCATAAAATTAGTATCTCTGTTTAATTTGAAAAGAAGCAGTTGTAGAAAAAAATTTTAGAGCATTTATTTTTCATGCATTTAGACATCTATCACATAGGATAATTAGCTTCGCTTTGGGTGGAACACTGAAAGTTATTTCAAGGTCATCGCGAAATAAACTTCATTGTACAGATTTGCACCCTCAACTTTAAACTTATTGGCTTCATAAAATAAATATTTTATTAAATCAATAAGTCATTGTAGCCAATAGATAATATACAAATGCAACGAAATAATTTAAATCTTATACAAAATTTTATTTCCCGCTTTTGCAATTGAATCTATGAATGACAATGTTGCAAAATAAAGTACACATTAACCTATTTCATAGTTGTTGAAGAGACTATTTATATTCCGTATATTGTATATTTCATTTATTCATAATAACAAATAAAGAAATAATTTCAAATGTTTTCAAACTGTATATGTAGGTTAAGGTGGTTCTTATTTTGCGAAATTAAGACATTTTATAGCAGGACCCGTTCATTTTGTTTCAAATGCTAAAAAAATAAGATGTGCCAAGCCGCATCACAATTGCTCAATTTTAACACGTGCTCTTGGCACCCCATTTTCCCTATTTAAATAACATTGGCTTTTGACAGATTTTGGAATTACTTTTTTCCTCGAAGTATGGAGCACCTTTATAAGTTTTCGACCATGGTAAATTGTTAAATTTAAGTCAGAGTATATGTAGAAAATTTGGGTGAAATTTCGGATAAATCCATAAGTGGTGGAACGTCCTTGAAATCAACCCTAAAACATACAATAACATTTCAACTCACGTATCTTCTAAACGCCTGGATGAAATCATAAATTATCATAGTGATTTGGAAAGCTCTTAAAACCGGCTACCAGAATATATAATAAAAAGTGGGGGCATGTGATTAAAAAAATGTAGGTGACCTTCAGATGATCTTCATATGACTTTACAAGGTCAGACCAATGGTAGAATATTATGCCCCTTTTTAACTCAAAAAACTTTCGTTTCAACCATTTTTTCATAAACTTTCAATTTCAACAAATATTTCAAGATTTTGTTTAACATGGGATTTCCCTTGGCACATCTTATTTGTAGCATTTGATACAAAATGAACGGGTCCTGCTATTAAAATCAAAATTTTGCAAAATAAGGACTACCCTAATGTAGGTATATGTATTTATTAAAATTAAAGTTAACGTTCTTTACATATGCATTAGTATAAAATATAATAAATAAAGTGAGTAACTCATTAGAATATAACGAGTTACATTTCGAGTGTATGCATATTTGTTTGTTTCAAGTTAACAAAAATTTTGAACAATGCAAATATCTTGTTCCCTAAAAAGGATTCATTTATTTAAATGGAATAACGGGAGGTTTCATCGAACGATATATTGGATAAGACTTATTAATTCTGGTGATTCATTTAAACAAGTAATTGTTAATATAAAACAATTATATATTCAGATTTCTTTCACTCGTAGTACCTATTTATTTCTTGATATTAAATGGAATCGACATTTCCATTTAATAAATGATAAATCCAAAAATTGAATGAGTGACTTGTTAGACTATAGCGAGTGTCGTTTGGAACATACACAGGTTTATTTGTTTCAAGTTTAAAAATGTTTGAAACAATGCAAATGGCTTGTTCCCTAAAAAGGATTCATTTATTTAAATGGAATAACGGGAGGTTTCATCGAACGATATATTGGATAAGACTTGTTAATTCTGGTGATTCATTTAAACAAGTAATTGTTAATATAAAACAAGTAGATATTCAAATTTCTTTCACTTGCTGTAGCTATTTATTTCTTGATATTAAATGGATTCGAAATTTCCATTTAATAAATGATAAATCCAAAAATTGAATGAGTGACTTGTTAGACTATAGCGAGTTTCGTTTGGAACATATAAAGAGTTACGTTTGTTTTAAATTTACAATTTTTTTAAATTAATTAAATTATCTTTTTCTTTTAAAAAAGGGTTTTCGTAAAATTGAAGAATTCAATGTTTACCCCAAACGACAATTTGTTTAATATAATTTACTAAGCGCTGTACGTTTAAATAGTTAGTTTTTTTATTTAAAAGAAAATATGCTTTCCTATATTTTAGTAAAATTGAAATATATATTTTTTAGTATGAAATGAATTAAGTTGAAATTGAATAAATGTGATAAGGAGGTTATATGTTAAATCTGGACATTTTACTTATTTGATCGAATTCTACATGCTTTGAATTAAAAAACTTATTTTTTGTATTCAATAAATACTTGTTTGTTTTTACCATAGAAAATTATTCGCTTTTCTTAAACTTCTTATTTAAACTAAATTAATATGTACTGAATTTAAATAATTATATATCTTAAACAAATAATATTTCATTGTATCAAGAACATATTTTTTAAATGTACAATTTTTAAGTACAAGTAAATCTAGGTTTTATTTAAATGGAAAAATTACTTCATTGAAATATACATTTTTTTGACTACGGAAACATAAATTCTAATAAATCAATGTTTTTGAATGTAACATACAATATTTTTAGTTCAAATTAATTTGGTTTATATTTATTAAATATCTGTGTGAAATGAATATATCTTTCTTCAAATATATATTTGCTATTTTTAAACATTCAGATTATCAAAATTAAATCTATTATATTTACTTCAAGTTTATTTTATTTCATTATAACAACTTGAAATTCAAATAAATCGATTTGTTTAATTTAAACAGTTGTTTCTCTCAGTGTCGACTCCCAATGTCGGAGTGTCGGGAGGAGTCGTGGGGAAGGCTTCGCGTACGCAACGAGCTTGCCGGTGCTGGTCCATGATCGACCAGGGTATGAGGTTTGGGCATTGGTTCCGGCCATATATAGCCTATAAACGCGATAGGGAAAGATGAGCTTCCCCTTCCACCTGCAATTCCGGACAGGGTTTTAACTTCTTTATGTGATGATCACCTATAGTCTGACCATCTATATTTTGGAGTCTAAAAATGACAGACGATGGTGCTGCCACTACGGTATATGGGCCGGAGTATCGGGGTGCCAACTTACTCGCGTAGTTCTTGGACGCGTCCGATAGGTGGTGCTCGCGCTTCATTACTTTGTCGCCCGGCTGAGGGTGCCACTCTCGGCAACGGAGATCGTAATGTCGCTTCTGCGCCTGCGTGGCGTCTTGCTGCCATTTGTGGGCCTTCCCCCGACACGTTCCTAAACGCATCAATTTTTGCTTATAGGCCTGAACATCCTTCCTGGTGATTTCTCGGTCGGTAATGTCGGTGTGTTCGGTATGAAGCGCTCCGGGTGCGTTCAATGATCTCCCAAAATTTAGGAAAGCTGGACTAAAGCCAGTACTGGCTTGTTTAGCCGTATTTAGAGCAAATATGAGCTTGGACAGCTTTTCATCCCATTTTTGGTGATCTTTACCGACATATTGACAGATCATTGTTTTGATCGTCCGGTTTGCCCTTTCTACGGGATTGCACTGCGGAGAATATGGCGGCGTCCGTCTGTGCTGAATCCCAAGCTTTTGAAGACCTTCACTACATTCATGGCTAATGAATTGTCGGCCATTGTCAGTCGTAAGGACTTTAGAGCATCCAAAGCGGAAAATTACCAGCTCTCGGAGGGCTTTCAGGCAATTTTTAGCGGTGGCGGTTCGGAGGGGTTTAACTTCAACCCAGCGAGTAAAACGGTCCTGGATGATTAACAGGGTGTTATTACCCATTTTTGACCTAGGCAGTGGTACGACCAGATCCATCGAAACCGTCATCCAAGGTTCGGTTCTGTGATTAGTGAACATTTTTCCGGCTACTCCTCGTTGATCGATTTTATGTTGTTGATAAGAGGTATATTTCTGTACGTGTCTTTTGCCTTCTCGCAACATCCCGGGCCAGAAATATTTTTCTGCTAAACGAGCTTGGGTAGAGACAACTCCTTGGTGTTCGGCCGTTGGTTGGTCGTGACACTCTTCTAATACTCGCGGGCGGAGTTCGGTAGGAACGCACTGACACCAACCATACTGAGGATAGTGATGGTACAATACGTTGTTGTCCAATATGTAATTGGACAATTTCTCAGGTTCCTTGGACAAATTCTTGATTAGTCGGTTGTACCAAGGACAAGTGATTCCTTCCAATTCGTATATTTCATGATCTGAGCTGGTTTTAACGGGTGCTCGAGATAAGGCGTCCGGTACATGGTTGGAAGCGCCTTTTCGGTTTTTTACCTTGAAATCGTATTGCTGGAGGGCCACGGACCACCTAGCTATCGGCCATTGGGTGCGGAGGGATTGCGGAGCCATTTTAACGAGAAATGATCAGTGATCACCGTGAAGTGATATCCTTCTAGGTAGGGTCTCATTTTCTCAATTCCCCAAATGACGGCTAGACATTCCTTTTCAGTGGCGGAATAGTTAATTTCGGCTTCTCTTAACTTTCGACTTGCGTGAGCAACCACGTGTTCTTCCCCTTCTATATCCTGGGTGAGGACTGCTCTTAATCCAACGTCGCTGGCGTCAGTTTGTAGTGTAAACTCCCTTGAGAAATCTGGACAAGTTAGGATGGGGGCCTTGGTTAACTGTTGTTTAAGTTGCTGCAAGGCGCTTTCTTGTTCGGATCCCCAATTCCAGGGTTGTTTCTTCTTAAGGAGTTTATTCAGTGGCTCTGACGTGGTGGCGACGTTTGGTAGGAAGCGGCGGTACCATGACACCATACTGAGGAATCTTCGGAGTTCGTGTAGATTGGTCGGTGTGACTATGGCCGTGATTGCCTCTACCTTGTCCGGGTCGGTGTGTAGTCCATTCTGGTCAATTATATGTCCCAGATATCTGAGGCTTGTTTGTCCAAATTTACATTTTTCTGGATTAATTTGGAGATTTGCCTCTTTTAGCCGGCGTAATACTTCTTTTAAGGCTTGGAAGTGTTCCTCGAATGTACTCCCGAGCACGATTATGTCGTCGAGGTATGCAAAGGCATAAGGTTCCATAGCTGGACCTATTACTCTGTCCAAAAGCCGTTGGAAGGTAGCATGCGCGGAATTTAGGCCGAAAGGCATTACCTTGAATTGGTAATGGCCTCTGCCCTGTATAGCGAAAGCCGTAATCGGTTGGCTTTTCGGATCTAGGGGAATTTGCCAGTATCCGTTTTTCAAGTCAATTGTTGAAATATATCTGGTCCCCTTTAGTTTGTCTAAAATATTTTGAACCGGCGGTAACGGGTATGCATCCCGTTCGGTAACGGTATTGACTTGTCGGAAGTCAATACAGAAGCGGTATTTTCCGTCTTTCTTTCTGGCTAGAACGATTCCGGAATTCCATGGACTGTCGGAGGGCTCTATTACGTCTTCGGTTAACATCTTGTCCAGTTCCTGGTCAATGATACCCTGTAGCTTAGGATTGTATGTCCGATAGCGTTGACGGATGGGTTCTTGTCCAGTTTTTACTCGGATGCAATGCTGAGCCCAAGTGGTATGTTTTCTGGAATGTTTGGTAGTCCGGAGTTCTTCTTGTACCATATTGTCCAGTTTTTCTTTCTTGGCGGGAGAGCATTTATGCAAGCCTCGATTTGCCTCGGAGGCGATAAGGCATGCTTTTACTGGAACAGAGGTACTCCATTGGAATCCTATGCGGTTCAGAAAGTCTAGTTCTAACAAGACGTCTACTGGTAAGGTCGGTAGGATGCGGAAGATGTGTTTTAACTTCACCTTTTCTATCCGGATCTTTAAGCGGGCGGTTTTCGTAACCGGAATTTTCTCTCCATTTGCCAATCGCGTAGCTTCCTGCAAGGGATTGGTCAAAGGTTTGCACTCGTGGAATACTTTTGTTCCAATATAGGAGTGCGTAGCTCCTGTATCAATCAGGGCTCGGTAATTCCGATTATCGACACGGAGTAAGATATGAGGACAAGGGTCTCTCAATCTTCGGTAAGGGGCCGGGAGGCATCGGTTTCCTCTCCGCCCGCAACGGGGTTTCCCGGACATGGACATTCACGGGAGTATACTCCTTCTTTCCCGCAATGGGAGCAGAACAACTTTCGGGGTCGTTTGCAATTTTTGCGGGTATGTCCACGTTGTCAGCAATTCCAACAACATTCTTTAGAATTATAAGCAGGGTTAGCGGTGGCCACTGCTTTTTCGGTTCGGGATTTCCTAGATTCGGTTTTTCTGGAGAATGCTTTGTTTAAGTCCAGATTAACCTCGAATTCTTGTCCAAGTTCGATTAGGTCGGCCAAAGTGTGTACCTCCCTTCGCTTGATATAGTTCCTATAAGCCGGTTGGAGGTTGTTATAGTAACGATCCAATTGCGAGGCTTTAGACATTTCTCCGTGGCGGCGCATAAGGGTTCCTAATCCCGTGATGTAATCTAGGATTCTTTCTTGTGGTTTTTGTAATCGCTGGTGGATATTTTCCTCCATGGCGACAAGAAATCGTGCCGGTAGGTATTGTCTGCGGAAGAGAGTGTTAAACTCTTTTCATGTGTCTATTTCCTCTTTTATTAAACGATACCATAAAAGAGGCTGTCCTGCTAGAAGGACCGGTACACAGGCAAGTAACTCTGCTTCCGTAATCTGGTAACTTTCCTGCAATTCCTCGATTCTTTCTAGCAAACTTAGGGGACCTTCCCCTCAAAACGAATGCCGGACTTTCGTGCCCACTCTAGCGCTTGGCGCGGATTGAAATCGGGCTCTTCGTCCATTACGCTAGCTGTCGAAGTATTCGGTTCAATATTCGCTAGGTGATATTCCACTAGCTGGGCGCGTAGTTCGTCTCGGTTTCCTTCGGTGGACAATTACAGTGAAGCCAGTTTCTTTGCTAAATCCGCCTTACTTAGCTTATATATAAAGCCGGTCGATGTTTTGGTCGGGGCATTAAACCGTCCTTTTGATCGCTCTCGGTCCCAGTTCGGGCGCCAATTTGTAACGCGTTTTGTAGGCGAGGTTAGTCGCCGTAAAACCGTTCGGTTCGATTTGACCGAGAGGGATCAAAATAAATATGGACAAGTTTAATATGGACAATAAAAACAGGTTATTCAGGGCATAAAGAAAGGAAACAATTATTTACAATGTTTTTTACATTATAACCTTAACCTATTTATGTTTGAGTTGTTGTGTACAGCCGCTGCAGGTGTGTACGCATGTGTGTTGGTTGCTAAGTCGCAATGTCGCAGGTGCAAAATTCGCCCGCTGGCGGCGCTTCGGTCGGTAGCCACACGGAAGGGTTCGGATACGCGGCGCGGCGGTCGGTGGCCTCACGGGAGGGCCCGGCAAGCCAATATGGCGGTTAA
Source organism: Prorops nasuta (assembly GCF_024137725.1). Taxonomy (NCBI): domain Eukaryota; kingdom Metazoa; phylum Arthropoda; class Insecta; order Hymenoptera; family Bethylidae; genus Prorops; species Prorops nasuta. The sequence continues at coordinate 180,908 of NW_027116821.1, read as the reverse complement.
CGGGGGAGGGGGGGAGCTGAAGAACGGCATTAATCCCTGAAAAGAAATGGCCGTTGGTCCGGAGAACTCCTGGACTCGGCCGTTAGCATGGGCATAGGTGGAGGAGCGGTGCGGATGACGCGGAGAACTCCTTGCGCCAGGATGTGCTCGGAGAACTCCTGAGCAAAGGATGGGTGTACGCGGAAAACTCCTGCGTAGGATAGGTTGGAGATGTATCCGGAGAACTCATGGATACGGAATGCTCAACTGGGCCGGAGCTCGGTCTTATATACCCAGTTGAGCCGCCGAAAACGGTATCGGCCACGGTCGTGTAGACAGGTCTGGAAACTCCAGGAGTGGGGGAAGATCTCTTATTGAGGTATAAAATTTTTCTTTTTTGGCCACAAGTCTAGGAGCGCTGCAATCGAAAATTCAGTGGTTACCCCGGTCCTCGGCTCCGGTTATCATGGACCGTGGAGTAGTGTGGAGTGATGTGGAACAGTGTGGATTATAGTGTGAGTGGATGGCATGAACATGTAGGTGCATGTAGGTAGGCCGTTCCTGTAGCATGAATATCAGGAACATTATTTATTGTTTATATAAATAAAAATGCCATCTAAATGTGGCGTTTTAAATTGTAGAACAAACAGTCTCAAAAGTTCTGAAAGATTGTCTTGTTTTAAAGTGCCAAAAGATTTGGAACTTCGTAAGAAATGGAACCTACCAGGGATCGATTGTTCGAGAGATAATCAATTTGTTTGTGAAAAACATTTTAAAACAGAATATATAGTGAAAGAGTTTATTAAATATGATAATAATGGAAAACTTATAGCTCAGGTATTATTATCATCTCTTTTATTAAAAAATTTTAATCCAATAAAATCTTATCAATAATTTTTATTTATTGAGTATGTTATTACAATTCCTCCATTTGGGAAAAAGAAATGCATTTTATTTTTAAGGTTTTAATATATATGAAGTGAATTTGATCTATTTAATAATTAGGTTCCCTTAAAGCATCCTCGATTAATAAAAGGTGCTATACACAATACCTTTGACACAACTGGTATTGCTACATCAAGTAGTACAAATAATTTAAGCGAACAAGAAAAACGTAATTAGAAATTACTAGTTACTGAAGTAGTGTTAATAGTTTGCATTAATTTAAGTAATTACGGAGAGAGAGAAAACTGTATTATATCTTGTTTCTATTTTCCAGAAGTATGTGACTCAATTAATTTAATTGACCAGCGTGTAGAGATGGATGATGTAGCTGCTATAGAGAGAACTGATAGTGATTCGGTCACATTTTCATCTATCAGTAATTTTGACCGTAAGTGAAAATATTAGCTAAATTGAAAGTGAATAATATAATCAATTATAAGTTACATAAAGAGATAGGTATCATGTTCCACAATTATTAAATATAAAATATTATACATCTATATTTTAACAGGAAATAAATGATACTTTAATATCTATTAAAAACTATTATTATAAATTTTCTATTTAATGTAAAGTAATCAATGGCGCATTGAATAATTTAAATAAGTTACAAATTTCAGGTGAAATAATGTATAATATACAAATTAACAAACCGAGCAATATGTCAACTGATTGTCAAAATGTTAATGTTGATTTAATAGACAATATTGACTGCTCTTTAACCATTGGTAACTTTGGCAGTAGAGCGTTTAATTTTAGTATGTTACGTAAGTACAAAGTTTCTATTTCACAATTACCTTAGGTACCTAATTTCTACTGTGTAAGTTGGAACATAAGACATTATTGCATTATTTTAAATATTTCACTTTATCGGATTCAAGTTTGTTAATACTTACAAATTATAATCATTAATTAAGAGGGTTCAGTATTTACATTATGTTTTTTTTTTAACAAATGATGTTCGAGAGACTTCTTCAAACTGTGTATTTGTCAATATACCAAAACCTTGGAATGCTTGTAAATCTATTTATAAAGATGGAGAAGTTCTTCTTTTGACTAAAACTATAACACTCAATGTCAATGAGAAGGAAGTGTATATATTTGATAAGACTGTGATAGTTAATGCATCAAGACATGTATCTTATCAGGTTTTTTCTGTTTCATTAATGTTGTAGAAACCACGCTTCCAATATTTTTGCATTATATCTCATCTGTACCAGAAATTTTAAAAAAATTTCAAAATATGCGTGTCTGTAAAGGAGTTTCATTAATTGATTTTACGTTTATCTCAGAAAGTATAAAATTACGATATTTTGATGATAGCTGCTGGCGTCATAAATCATGTAAATTGTTATCCATTAAAACAGATAAATGCATCGTTTGCAAAAAATACAACAAATTTTTATATGAGAAAGTTAGACGTCAAAAAAATAAAAAAAATATGCAGCGTGTTTGTGGTTCTGTTAATAAATTTGACCAAGTGAAAATGGCTGCTTTGAGAAAAAATTAAAATATAATACTAGAGCAACAAATCAACTCAGAAAGAAACTTCGTATTCTTACAAATCATATAACAATGCAACAAAGTAAAGTGGCAAACCTTAATAGCGATGATTTACATGTTATTTCAGCTAATCAAAAAATTGTAATACAAGAGATTAATAATGCAGCAAAAAGAAATGATTCGAGAGGTCAGCGTTACTCATGAATTCATAATGCTATGTATGCTCATGAACATAAGATCAAAAAGCTATTATGAATTTTTAAGAAGAAATGATATTATTCCATTACCTTGTATGCGAACTATTCGTAATTACTTATCTCTGATAAGCACAAAATGCGGTTTTGATGCAGATTTTTTCAAACTCGTCAAAAAATCGTTTCAAACAAAACATTCTGATAAACGTCATGGCGTCTTAGTCCTAGATGAAATTATTTTGAGACAATCAGTAACCGTATCCTCAACAAGTTTAACCTATAGTGGACTCACAGATTTTGGAGACGATGGGCCACGAGGAAAAAGTACTAATGATTTAGTAAAAACAGCCTTAGTATTACAGTTCTAGTCTTTAACTGGAAAGTATACACAGCCTATTGCTGTGTTCGCTTCTAGTAAACCTGTAGCAGGTGAAGAACTCGCAAAAATTGTTTTGAAAGCAATATGTCTTTTAGAAAATGCAGATGCATTTATTCATGGAGTCATTGGGGACGGTGCTTCAATCAATCGCAAAATGTGGACAGTGCTTGGAATAGACAGTAAAATGCAAACATTAAAAAATTGGTTTGTCCATCCACTTCATAATAATAGAAAAATATTCATGTTTTCTGATACGCCACACTTGATCAAATGTGTGAGAAATAGACTGTACAACAAGGGAAGATTAAAAGTACGTATTTTTTTTCAGATTCTTAAGCTCACTTCAAATTTCATAGTATTCAATCATACGTAGTATTGATAACAAATCTTTCTGTAATTAAGTACCCTTTTTTCTATATGAGTCCAAACGATAATTATAATGAATGGAAGTTTTTCCGATTTCTTTATGAAGTCGATACGTCTCTGCCAGGTAAAGCCAGGGTGTGCTCAAAAATTTCTAAACGCCATATAGAACTAGATAATACCTCCAAGATGCGTGTAAAATTTGCGACACAGGTTAGAAGTTCTTTGAACACTAAATATATTAAATCTGTTGAAATGTTATTTCATGTATTTTATTAATAACAATAATTAATACAGATTTTTAGCAAATCTGTTGCAGTAGGATTAAAATTTTATTTGTCCCATAATATGAAGCAATATGACTGTTGCGAGGGAACAGTTAAATTTTGTTTAATAATAAATGATATTTTTGATGCCCTTAATCGAAAACAACCGAATGAAGGACTTAAACCCACATCCAATGATTTTAAGGTATTTCATAAAACTTTTTCTCTTGCTATTTAAATAGAATTAATCTAATACCAGCTTATTATTGTAATTATATAATGTGTTGGTATGACGGAAAGGTTCTAGAAGGCGCTCTTCAATGGATAAATGATTGGGAAATAAATACCTTTGAAAAACATTTAATTTTGGAAGATGATTTTTTAACAAGGCAAACGGAATGTGGACTAAGGATAACAATCAGATCCACTTTAGATTTGTGTTTGTACTTAATTGAAAAAGAAGCTTTCGAGTATTTGTTAACAGGAAAAGTAAACCAAGATGATTTGGAGGTAAGTTTTTATTAATTCGTTTAAAGTCGCTTTTCGAAACTTGTTAGTAACCACTAAAATTCTCAATTATTATATATGTTTCGTCTAGAAATTTTTTGGAACAATTCGTGGAGCTGCTGGCAGTAATGAGCATCCTACTTGTTCAACATTTTTGCATTTATACAAATTATTATCCGTGTACAGTGTAATTAAGCCACCTGTGTATGGAGATTGTTCTGTAACAGAAAGAACCATGAAAACAGTTATAAATGTAGCAGATATTAAGGAAATTTTTAAGAAAAGCCAATCTAAATTTGGATATGATATACAAAAAGTAAAAGCTGTTATTGATCTGGCCTTAAAAAATGAAGACTGGGAAGTTGACGATTTTATTGATCATGATCACGACTACAGTAAAGCTACGATTGTTGATTGCATTATATATTACGTTACAGGTTATTCTAATTATCATTTTCCAAGATAATGCAGAACTTAGTTTTATATAAATGAAATTATTTGATATCTTTTTGTTAGAAACCAGCAAGTCTATCTATATTTATGTTGTATTTTCTACCAAGGTTTCAGCTATACACTTCTACCCTTAAGGGTGAGCCCTAATAAGTCGGTTTAGCTTAACCCAGAGGGTTAAAGTGGTATAGTTATTGTCACATGGATTATACCACTTTAATTCTGGGTTAAATTAACCCAATTTGGTAGGATTCACCCTAGAAGGTCACTTTCACCAAGTAACTCAAGGTTAAAGTAGTATAGTTCGCGTCACATTAGTCGTACTACTTTAACCAGCTCTCATTAAAACAGTATAATTAATGTGACGCGAACTATATTACTTTAACCTTAAGTTACTTGGTGAAATTCACTCTAAATCATAAATATATATTTCCCTTCCAGGTTATTTATGCAAACAAGTTCTTAAAAATAAAGTGTACAGTGAATGTTACACATGCAGCAAAGCCCTTATACTTTCTAAAAATAATGATTCAGTTGCTCAACTAGTAGACATGAAAACAAGAGGAGCTCTTATTCATGTTAATTTGCATTTTTTCAATCTAATAACTTTTGTAGAGGAATGTTTCTCTAAACATTGTAATAAATCTGATGTTTTTGATTTAACGATTGATGAGGTTTTAAGCAAGTATGAATTTACTTTCCCTTGCACAGAACATGGCCCAGATATATTATCTTATTCTATTTTTTACTACGTTAGATTACGCATGAGACAATTTACTTTTCAATTAAATAACCAAATGAGAAAACCGTCCATAACACAAAGAAAATTGTCAAAATTGGAAAATTCTTAAAAACTATATAATTTCTTTCAGTGCATGTAACATCTTATATTTTTTGTCGAAATATATGAATATACTTTATAAAGACTCATAAATAAATCGAATTTTTTTATTTATTATTATCACCATAACATGAATTTTTTATATTATATTTATATTGCTTCCAACAACTTATATTTACGTAAGAACTTTAGTGTTTCATATGAACATCAGGTATATATATATATTTTACTGACTTTTCGATTGCAGCGCTCCTAGACTTGTGGCCAAAAAAGAAAACTTTTATACCTCAATAAGAGATCTTCCCCCACTCCTGGAGTTTCCAGACCTGTCTACACGACCGTGGTATCGGCGCTGCGGATCGGCCGTTCTGGGTAGTTAGGGAGGGGCTTGGCGAGAACACTATACTTTGCACACGCTATAGTATGGGCCGCGGTATCGGCACGTACGCCACAGCTCTCCCCACCACGCGGTATCGTGCATGGTGCAGCAACAAAGTAAACGTCTCGTCACAAAAGCAATACAAATATTATTTCCCCTATGAATAGCACAGCAAGCAGTTTCCTTGCGCCTTAAACAGCAAGACAGGGGATAACCGATCAAGACCTACTATAGGTCAAGTAGAAAAATTATACACAAATAATAAACTCCTTTAGGATGTTTCAAATGTAACATTAAGATCCATATATAAATCCTCAATTTTGTAACTTCAAAAATAAACGTTATTCAAAGAAAATTCAAATTAACCGATATAAAATCTAATAAAGAATTTAAATTTATAAGAAAAATATTAAAGAGAAAACACTCTTCCCTAATTTCCAGCATGCCCCACGTTGGGCGCCATTTTGCGACATGAATTCCTGCTATTGTGGGGAAGGCACAATTTTAACAAGAATTCATTGCAAAGGCACACAGACTTTACTTATAAAGAGCGCCAGGCTCATGAACCTTATATATGAGCTACTCTGAGGCTTGCCGGCTTGAGACTTTTCAAGGACGTGGCATGCTTTGAAATTAAAGTGGATTCTCTAGGAAAATTACCAGTACACATTAATAAAAATTAAAATAAGAATTATATTCTATAACTGCTCTGTCTATCAATTTACAAGTATAAAGTTAAGATAATTACACAGTTATACATGGGATTTCTCCCCAAATCTACCGTTAACTTTTAAAGACCAGAGCATTGAAATTATAAATATTCACAAAAGAAAAGTACTTATATAAATAAGACAACTGAATATTAAATGATATTGAGGATGTCCGGTAATTGGATGACCTTCAGACCATATACTGGACAGAAGGTTCTTTCCCAATCCTCCCAACGCTAGCCCTTCAAGAACCTAAATACTTGCTGTACTATTCCTGTAGGAAATGTAAAAGACACAAGCAAAGAGGTAACACCAAGTCAAGCAAGGCATAGCCAGGTCCATCAATATCTAAATCATTACTAAGAAAGTTACATGACTAGGGTTATCCAACGGAGTCTATGAATCTCCTTTTTTTAATGTGCTTATGCACCAAATTTATTAACCTTATGTTAACTATAATATAATTTCAACACCTAGTCAGGAAGCAATTGATTGAAATCAAACTATGTGCAAGTATATAAGTAAGGAAGAAAAATAAAAGCATATATATATATATATATATATATATATATATATATATATTTGGCATTAAAGCCTAATTCCTGTCATCGTACAGGCTATGGAAGTTATAATCCAACTCATCTCAATGATAGTTCACTTTCCTTATTGGAAATACTAGACTATATGAGTGCAAAAAGGGAAAAGCTCTGTACCTATCTCCTGTAATTGGAGTTGGATTCAATAGTACTCCCTAGGTAGACCTGCTACACCCTACCAAGCCTGAAGCCACCAAGTTAGTCACAAAGAAATATTAATAATTAAACGTTGAGTCCTAATATCGGCCCTCAACGCTTACCTTCATGCAATAAAGAGTGTAACAAAGTTCAAGTCTGGCATGCACAGCAGTGTCAATTTTTAGATTATGAATAGTGGAATGGAGTTGAAGTTCCCCATTGAACCTCCTGACAGTTCCAAATTTCCTGTCTATCCTCCTTCCTTCCTTCTTAGTACATCAAATCCAGTTTCGGGGTCCACTTACATGGGTAACTCAACCAGATCGAAGCCTTCCTTGGATTTTCCAAAATTCGTCCTGCCTCTATGACGGGTAAAAGTGGTGTGTATGCGCCAAACTTGTCTCTCGCCCAGGCGGTCGTGGCAGCTGTGTGCGCGGGCGCAGCGCCACCATCCGGGATCGAGAGCAACTTTGTTTGAGCGCGGTGTTTCAAAATCAAAAAATAATTTATGTATCACGACAAGAAAATTTGCCTTGTTACAAAGTATTTATTTAATATCGCATAAAAATCATTTCTTTTAAACTTTGGAGGATAAATGCGCGCTTGGTATTTCCTTACTTCATATCGACGATTGAGTCCCCAATACCCCACCCCTGTTATTCGGCCCTGTCTCTCCGGTGTTTGCTAGTTTTGTCTGCTAATTTCAGCTTCATGATTTCAAAACAGTTGTTTGCTGTCAGATTTCAAATCAGCTGTTTGCTGTCAGTTTTTTCGCATATTTTAAAATCAGTTATCACTTGTGATATGTGAAAGTTCAGCTGATCAATAATTGTTAATAGTAAATATAACAATTTTTTAGTTTGCGCATATACTTTAAGAAATTCAGAAAGGTACAGGTTAAACGGTGTTTAACCTATATTAAACAAATTCGAAGAAGTATTAAAATGGAAAGAAAGAAACGTTCTTTCTGCTACGATGAATATTCTTCTAGTATGAAGAATAAATTGTATAAAACTTTACAAGGAATAAATACAGATAATGAAAAAGTAACGCAAGAGACACAAAAGTAATCATTTGTATATACTGTAACGACGCGTAGGTTCGTCACGATAATATTCTAATGTTCCGTTCTTTCTGCTAATTTCTGTAAAGGGGAGGGGCAAGCGCCACCTGTGCGACTCCGCGATCATTACGCGTAATAGGTTCGATCGCGGGTCGATAGAGGGTCGATCCGCGCACGCGCGACAGTAATTACCTCGCGTGCCAATGTCCTCCCGACTCACTCGAAATTTTGGGACCTTCGAGTCTGGACGTGTTCCTTTTTTTTTACATTCCTTTTGGCATTGTCCATTTTTATATCTCGGTAAGGGCATTGCCCTGTAGTTATTTCTCGGGGTATGGTAGTGCGTAGTTAGTGCCTGAGTGTCACGCAGGAAGTATGAGCATAGCAGGAGGTGTAGCAGTCGACCTGGTACTAGAGGACACGCACCGAAGCATGCAGTATCCTAGACTCTTTTCTATGGCCTAAGTAGCATTAGTTCCCAGGCAAACCTGTTTTCTCTGTAGGAGGAATCAGGACTTCTTTTGATTGTCTTTTTGTTTATTACTTTTCGTTCCTCGAGCTCTGTTCGGCATCAGGTAGTCGGCTTAACGTTCGATTAAATGTTAATTCCTCGACTTGCGGAGGACTACTTAATCCGGATGTTTATTCTTTGATCGGTTACGTTTTCGGGAGCGGTTTAAGAACAGTGGGCTAATGGACGGGTCGCGAATTGTGTAGGGACCCCCTGTATTCTAGGAATACGTTGTAGGACGGGGTGTAGTCCCTCGTCGGAGAAAGGCGATCCAGAGCCTTCTCGAAGTTTTCCCGACGCGAGCCCGTTCGAATATCCTTGCCCTAGCTGTTTCCCCATTATTCTAAGTAAAATTTAAGAAGCGTCTTGGTCCACGAATGAGACGAGTTTCCAGCCGGCCAACCGCGGAGGTATATTCAGAGAATTTCCAGCGAACTGTCGCCCAATACCATATCATCGGAAAATTATAATCGACTAAATTAAGTTAAATGGAAACATCAAACTCATGTATGATTTCACTTTTGTTCGCGGAAATAAAATTGCGATTTTTATATATTAAAAATTGTAACGAGATTTTATTTAAGATTTCCTGGCCATCAAACCTCCGTTTGTCTTGTCGTCCGTTTCTGGTCCCTGCCCTCCCCTGGCAAACCAAGGCCGAATAGAGTTTCGATAAATATTCTTTTAGGGAATCTCCTGGAGTGAAAACACTATTCGAGGCCGAGCCACAAAACGTGACGTTACAATACATAGTTTTAATACTTGATATATATAATTTTAACTAAACCTATTTATACTCTTATGTAGTGATAGGATAAGAAAAACTTATTATGAGCAAGAAATAGTAGAAGCAGTAACTGACACTATTATAAATGATGAGCCGAATGTTGAGGAGGAAAGTATACTGAATAGCGAGTCAGAAATTCTGGAAGGTGGCTACTTATACATATATCTTGATTTTTATATAACTTTGTAATTATAATTTGTTATTAACTATTTATTAATTGCAAAATATCGATATTTGATACTATTAATGACGGGTTCTGTTATTTATCCGATGAATACTGATGTTCTTCCGTTCTTAAGAAATACGGTAAAACAGTTTACATAGGGGAATGTCATGCGGAGCTGGGAGTGTAAACCCCTTTTCAAATCGTATGTAGATTAAAACGAGGGCCAAATGATACGTACAGTAATTGGAACCCAGGAGTGGGGATAGTTGGGCAGAACCCACTGAAAATCCCATCCAACTCACTATCGAGAGATACTCCAAGTGCGAAACTTCTGTCTTACGATCTGATAACGCTTATTATGCTATCGTTCAGCTGTTACAACAGATCTCCGATACGATTCTGACCATGTCGAAAATAATTTAAACCCATTCTATAGGCCGGTGTAAGATGGAAAAATTCAGGGCTAGAAACCTCAGAATATAAAGATAAAAAAGCAGTAATCATGCTATACAGGGTGGAACGTTAACGCCGCACTTCCTTTAAACGGGTTATTCCTGAGACTTTTCTAAGGAAAACGCCGTTGGCCGTTTTAAAATCTAGCCACTGGTTAAGGAGATATTAAAGATTAAATTTTGTATGCAATTATTGATTTTACATATGATTGCAGTAGTATTGGTATGTATATGTGGCAAGTGCAAGTATAAGATAGAAGTTGCTGCTATGACATTTCACTCTCCCCTTTTATTGATTTTTTCGGAATCGTTGAGAAGTTGCTGCCGGTTAGCTGTTTTGCTTTTTTATTGATTAGCTGGAAATTTTGAGATTTAATTCGCGTTCTCGCGCAGAAACTAACGCGTATGCGCAATTTACCTATGGAGAATCTTGGTTAACTGTTATTGTGTGCGTCCCCCATACCATTTAATTTCCGATGCCAAATAATTAATGGGCAAATCGAGATAATGTAAATTAAATTCTATGAGGATTGAAAACTTTAATCCAAGACTATGCTCCAGTCAATGAGCGCTCAGTTGTGCATATTTGTCGATCATTGACTGTAGGCGAGAAAAAGAAGCTGTAGCCGAATAGTCGCGTCGTTGACGGTTAGCCTAATAAATGAAAATAATGCGTAATCAAATGTTTATTTACCTGATTTTATGGAGCAACTTCAAGGATGGGCAGCATTGTAAATGTGCTTCATATGGCCACCTTCAGCATCGATGCACGCCCTTGCTCGTCGGAGCAGCTCCGCATAACGCGGCCACTGCGAAAGGCGTGCTGCACCGCAAGTTTCCCGGCAAATGGGTCGGCCGTGGTGGTCTCATCCCTTGGCCTGCTAGATCTCCTGATCTGAATCCATTAGATTTCTTCTTTTGGGGGGCCTTGAAAGAAAAGGTTTACATGGGAAGACATCTAATGCGGGATCAGGAAGAACTAGCAGCGCGATTGTATGTGGCTATCACGGAGATCACACCTGAGATGGTAGCCACTGTTCAAGCAAATCTTCTCCGACGAGCAAGGGCGTGCATCGATGCTGAAGGTGGCCATTTGGAGCACATTTACAATGCTGCCCATCCTTGAAGTTGCTCCATAAAATCAGGTAAATAAACATTTGATTACGCATTATTTTCATTTATTAGGCTAACCGTCAACGACGCGACTATTCGGCTACAGCTTCTTTTTCTCGCCTACAGTCAATGATCGACAAATATGCACAACTGAGCGCTCATTGACTGGAGCATAGTCTTGGATTAAAGTTTTCAATCCTCATAGAATTTAATTTACATTATCTCGATTTGTCCATTAATTATTTGGCATCGGAAATTAAATGGTATGGGGGACGCACACAATAACAGTTAACCAAGATTCTCCATAGGTAAATTGCGCATACGCGTTAGTTTCTGCGCGAGAACGCGAATTAAATCTCAAAATTTCCAGCTAATCAATAAAAAAGCAAAACAGCTAACCGGCAGCAACTTCTCAACGATTCCGAAAAAATCAATAAAAGGGGAGAGTGAAATGTCATAGCAGCAACTTCTCTCTTATACTTGCACTTGCCACATATACATACCAATACTACTGCAATCATATGTAAAATCAATAATTGCATACAAAATTTAATCTTTAATATCTCCTTAACCAGTGGCTACATTTTAAAACGGCCAACGGCGTTTTCCTTAGAAAAGTCTCAGGAATAACCCGTTTAAAGGAAGTGCGGCGTTAACGTTCCACCCTGTATAAACACCAATTCCATATGAAGGTGATAAATTATCATATAATTTATCTAGTTTTACTTCAGAGTGTCTTCATTTCGAGCTCCCGGACATAAACACTGGTTTTTGTCTTCAAATTTTGAGGTTTCTAGCCTTTTTTTCCATCTTACAACGGCCCTATGTCAATTCCATGCAGATTTCTCCATCATTCACTACCAGCTGCTTCTTTCCACCAATGATCAACCAGGGATCCTATTCCAGCCTCTGATTACTCTACGTATTCGTTGATTTTACGTTTTGATAGCTACTTATCTCAAATTTAATTTCCTTGTTCATCTTTATACAGTATTAACAATTTAAGATGCTTAATGAAAATCTCACAACATATATGTATATAGGTCCGTTCGAAATTTAACATGTTATAAAATATTTTACTGCACAGTAACCGGCGCGTATTGTTACTAGATTTATTTTGATATGTTTAGGAACAGCATCCTATCAAAAGGTGGGTAGAAGCACGAAGTTAGCATAAATTGAGTGTAAATTGGCCGGAATTCATAAGGCCATTGTAATTTGGAAAGTATGATTCCCAACAAAACAAAACAAAAAACTGAAAATGGTCAATTTGAGTTGGTAGCCTTGCGAATTAGCCTCTGCCGGCTGATTCGTAAGGCTACCAACTCAAATTGACCATTTTCAGGTTTTTTTCTGTTTTATTGGGAATCATACTTTCCAAATTACAATGGCCCTATGAATTCCGGCCAATTTACACTCAGTTTATGCTACTTCATACTTCTACCCACCTTTTGGTAGGATGCTGTTCCTAAACACATCAAAATAAATCTGGTAACCATACGCGCCGGTTACTGTAAGGATGTCTTAATATAATCACATATTTTATTTATTTATTGCAGTAATTAAATAAATAAAATAAAAACCTCCTTTACTATAATAATAACTAACTACCATATCTATTGTTTTGTTCCTTACGAAAAAAGATTGTTCATAAATAAAAATTATATACTGCATATTATTTTTTAGAGCAACCAGATGAAGATGAAATTGAACATTTCTTAGAATTTGACGAATGGTTAGAAGATGAGGATAACTTAAATGTCGACGAAAATGTAGATGGATGTATACCATTATATTTAACTTCGCCAATCACAAAAAAGGAAAGTGCAACTGCAATACTCAGTGTTGCACTTCGACATAACATAACCAGCGCTCTACTAAATGATGTGTTAAAACTTATCTCTCTCCACCTCGTAACCCCAAATTTTGCTTTTAAAACAGTATATGAGCTTAAACGTTTCTTGAAATGCAACAAAAGCGATGTAAAAAACATTTCTATTGTGAAAAATGCAAAACATCTGTAGGAAAGCACGAGGAATGCCCAGAATGCCATAAGACGGATAAGTTGAAGTATTTTGTCGAAACACCTATAATACCACAAATTCAAACATTATTTAGACAACCAGATTTTATTGAAAATTTAGAGCACAGATTTCATAGAACCGAATCAGTAGATTTAACTGATATATATGATGGGGAAGTGTACAAGGAGCTTTGCAATAATAACTGATTTCTTAGCAATTAATTGAACATATCATTAACCTGGTACACTGACGGTATTTCTCCATTTCGATCCTCTAAATTTTCTGTTTAGCCATTTTATTTTTTTTTGAATGAATTAGAATATAAAAAATGTTATTACCCTCAAAATTTAATATAAGGTGGACTATGGTTTGGTGAGACTAAACCCATTCCAAATTTATTTCTTCGATTTTTATATGATAGCTTAGAAACTTTAAAAAACGGTATTTCGGTTTACATAAACAATTCAAAATTTCCTGTTATAATAAAAGGCATTGTAATGTGTGGAACGTGTGATTTATCAGCGAAGGCACTGTTTTTAAACATGGTTCAGTATAATGGAAAATTTGGGTGTCAAATGTGCCTTCAAAAAGGTGAAAGGTATCTAAAGGTTCAGGTCTATCCATTTAATAATTTCATAATGAGAAATGAAAATGGATGTTTAAAGTACGCTAGAGAAGCAATACATTCAAAATTTCCTGTTTTTGGCGTTAAAGGTCCTTCAATTATATCCTCTATGGCATACAAATACATCCGAACAACGACTATTGACTCTATGCACTGTGTTTTTCGAAGGTGTAGCAAAGAGTTTATTAAATTTTTGGTTAGAATCTAAATTTTCAAGTGAAACATATTCAATAAGTAATAAAATTCGATTTATTGATGAATGATTACTAAATATTAAATCCCCACAATTTGTGCAACGATTTCCTAGAGCGGTATCTCATTTAAAATATTGGAAGGCGCACGAATTAAAAAATTTCTTGTTCTTTTATTCTATAGCCATTTTAGAAGATTTACTAAACTCTCGGTACTTCAACCATTTTAAATTATTAGTTTCAAGTATAGCATTATTAATGAAAAGCAAAGTAACACATCAAGATATAGATATTGCGGATTCAAAATTAAAAAAATTTGTAAAAGCTCATGAACTTTTGTACGGAAAACAATATATGACATGCAATGTACACTCTTTGCTACACTTCCACAGTGCGTTAGAGATTTTGGTCCACTATGGGTAACCTCGTGCTTTCCTATGGAAGATATTAATGGCAAAATTAAGCGGATGATACACGGCAGCAGAGAAACGCAAATACAAATTTGCAATAAAATGTTCGAATATTCAAAATTATTTGTAATTTTAAAAAGCAACAGTAACAAAATGAACTATCAGAATTTCATAGACATCTTAATTATAACAAAAACCGACAAAAATTATCAAAATTAGCAAGTGAAAATTTTATCGTTGGAAATGTTAAGAAATATAACCTTTCTGATTTTTAACAAATAAATTTTACCAGTTTAAATATTTTAGGAAACAGATACTATAAATTTCAAAAATTAATAAATAAGAATTATACTTTCGTGGCAAATGATTATAAAAGAAAAATTAAGGGTAACTTATCCTATTGTGTGTACACTTCGTTTCCAGCAAGAAAAGAATTCGGTCAAATACAGCATTTTATTAAAATTTCCAATTGTACATGTGATCAATTTTGTATTTGCAGCAAAACTGCTGTCATGGTTATAACAAAATTACAAGTAAGGCCTGCATTTGGGATGAACCATATATATAGAGTCATTAAAAAATGAGATAATATTGTTATAAATGTGAAAAATTTACAGTCAGTTTGCTTTTTCATTATGGTTAAAAATACTAACAAATCATACGTTATGGAAATCTTAAATAATATGGAAAATGAATAATGTTGATAATATTTGTTTGTTTATAATAAAAAAAAATGAAAAAATGAAAATCCTTTAAATGTATCTGTGTGTGTGTGTGTGTGTGTGTGTGATTTAAAAATATCTGCTTCTTTCATGGGAATCAATAAAAATGAAGTGCGTAACACATAATTCTCAAGAATAATCCCAAAGGATTTGGAGGATATTATCAGTTTCTGTATATACTATATGTGTTAAGCAGCTTCTCTGAATATTTGTGCCATTAGAGTTATCCAGAATTTAACTATACCTCATAACACGGTTGGCACATTGTTGTACGACATTCTTTAATAAATATATCTCTGCTCTGTTTTTCAATCATATATTCTAATATGTATTTAAGCTCAAAACTTTTTTTAGCTGCTAAATTGCTAAGGGCATCGCATTTTTCAGTTTCGTTCTTGTTCATGTCTACTTGTATTAAATAATTTTCTTCATTCCTACATTTAGCTACAATTCCCATTGCGACTTTGGATTTATCGATATTGCTGTTGGTTTCATAAATGAACAAGGCTTATTTGCCACCGCCTCTCTATTAGACGTCCACGCAGAAGATGAACATTTCTCTTCCTGTATCAAATCAACATTCGTCGCCATCCTCTCTCCTAACCAAGTCATAGCAATGAATGTTGCGATTAATTCAGAATTACGAATTTAAACATTCATAAAGAAACCATGTTCAAGAAAAATCTTGGTCTCCCAATGTAGCAAGAGTCCTCGAAATTGTTAAAATGAATTAGTTCTACGAGTAACGTTGTTGCAAATTAACGTATTGTTCGGGAATACTTCATTACAATTACTTTCGATTTCTTGGTTATGATTTTATAATAAAATAACAATGTAACGTTTGCTATTCTAGAAACATTTGTACTGACATGTATTTTGGAATATATGTATCTTTCTTACCTGTACCTACTACGTTCAATGTTTCATTTAATAAATGTTTTAATCCATATCATTTGCTTATTTAATTAACGTTATTTTTTACATCAAATGAAATTAATATAGCATGTAGATAATTGTTTAAGGCAGTACAATGAAAAATGGGAGCATCTGTGGATAATGGTCTTATTAAACAATTTTGTAAAAGAGTGTGGCCTATGGAGTGAGCAAGACGTCTTGGAATTTTGAAAAAAGTTGTGGCCTGTGGAATGGGCAAGACATCTTGGAATTGACCCAAAGCGAGACGTCTCGGCAAGTCTCTATTGAAGTTTTCGAACGGCTGACACAAACTGTTAGCCATACTACTTTTTTTTACACGGGAGGAGCTCGTCACGTATAATAAAACCAATGATTTTCCCCGCTTGTGTCATTTCTATGATTTTCCTGACCTTTTTGTCATTGCTTTGCGCTTTTTAGAACCGAGTGGTGATCGAATCGTCATCTTCATCGATTAATAAACAAGTGGGCAAAGCGTTTCTGCTGAGAGCGCCGACGTGGGTTATACTGCTGCCCCGCTGATGCTCCAAAGAGTAGTTGAAGTTCTCCAAATATAGCGCCCATCTTGCAATACGTACGCATAAATCCTTTTTCCCCATTGTGACAGTAAACGCACGACAATCTGTAACAATCTTGAAGGGGGTATGTAATAAATATACACGAAACTTCTTAACGGTTTCACAATTGCGAGTACTTCTAACTCGTAACTGTCATATTTTTCTTCTACAGGCGTCGTCTTTCCACTCCAAAAGTAGATAGGATATAGTTGTCCTTCATCGTCATTACGCTGCATTAGGATTGCACCGAATCCGAGAGCAGATGCATCGGTATGCAACTCAGTTTCTGTGCCGATTTTGTAAATTTTTAGTGTTTGACCGCTGGTTAACGCAGGTTTTAGACGATTAAAAGCGCTTATTTCTATTTCGCCGAAATTGAATTGCACTCCTGTCCGCATTAAATTTGTTAGTGGTTTGGCTATCGCTGAATAACCTGGAATGAATTTCCTAAAGTATCTAGTCAATCCAAGGAATCGTTGCACATTGCGCATATTCGTAGGTGTCGGGAAATTCTTAACCGCTTCTGTTTTACGCACTGTTGGTCGAATCTGACTATTCTCTATCACGTGTCCTAGATATTCGACGGCTGTTTTTAGCAATTTACATTTTTTCCAGTTGAAGTTCAGCCCATGATCACTCGCAACTTTCAGCACTCCCCTAAACTTTTCTACCCCGCTTTTGCAATCAATAGACGGCACAATAAGATCGTCCATATATAGCAAAACAACATTTTCCCGCACAATTTCTTTGAAAATGACATTTATAAATTTTTGAAAGACTGCTGGGGAGAATTACATAAAACAAAAGGGACTTTTCTAAACTCATAATGTCCATCGGGTACTATAAAAGCGGTATATTTGTAGCTAGCTTCATCTACTGGTACATGGAAGAAGCCATTCTGTAGGTCCAGTGTGCTAAAGAGTTTCGAGTCCTGTAGCGAATCTAATTGGTTCTCCACAAGGGGCAATGGATATCGGTCTTTTAAGATTTTTTTTGTTAAATAGACGATAATCCACACATAACCTTTTCGTACCGTCTCGTTTCTTTACTAGCACTATGGAGCTGGCAAAATCGGATACTGACAGATTGATAATTCCAGCTTCTAGCCATTAGTCGACAATTACATTCACTTTGTTTTTCTCAAGCGGTGATAGACGTCTCGGTCTAATGTTAACTGGTTCTTTGTCCTTCAGTAATAGTTTCATTCGCACGCCGACGTCACGCGGCGCCTTCGGTATGTACCCCTCTACTAATCCTGCAACAATTTTTCTTCACTCTCTATCGCCAATGTGAGCTAAATCGACGCTGATTTTCGGTTCCGGGATCTATACATATTTGATACATTTCTGGTACATCAAAATTATTATGAGATGCGGGCTTAATCATAGCTACACCGAGTCTCACATTTAGTTCTACCGTGTCCAAAAAATCCCTCCCGATTAGCAAGGGGTATCGTGATAGGTTGTTGCCTACTACGTGGACGTTTATATCATATTCATGACCGTTTATCGTTAATTTTCCTTGGAATTCGCCCATCGTCATATTTTTTCCAGTTCCGACGCCACCAAAAGTCATGCGTTTATCTTCCAGCAAAGGGACGCCGATTTTCTCGAATTCCCCTGTACTTAAAATGGTGATGTCGCTTCCAGTATCGATTATCGCGGACATAGGATAATGACATAACAATACTCGTTTTTCGTGCTTACTCTGTTGTGAATTTGTCACCTCAAGGCTATTTACAGGGGTTTCTGTTCGTTTCGGTCATTTTGCCGCAATATGACCGTATTCTCTGAAGTCGAAATACCTTAGGCCTCTGCTTTTCGAGGGCAATTCACACTTTTATGGTCCTTATCCCCACAGTTAAAGCATACGTTACTATTTCGTCTCTTTACATTTTTCTCCTTGAATTCGCTTCCGCGCCTTCTGTTTTCGCTACTATATTTTTCGGATTTAATTTTCGTATCGCTATTAGTAGTGTCTTTTTCTGTCATGCTCCGTCGGTCGTCTAACCTGATCTCTTCAAACGCCGTTAATATCTCGTCCTTTGCTGTAAAACCTTGTGCTCGTGCCAGATTCCATAGGTGTAAATCGGGTATACCCTCTACGATGTACCCCAGCATGTCTTCGTCTCGTACACCCAGGCGATTACCCAGAATGACTTTTTCATATGCGTAATTGTGGAATGACACTCCTTTATTCCAGCTCTTCTCCTCGAAACGTCTGCGAAGTAATATCCTGTTTGGGCGATGGTAAAACATGCCACGCAGGCTGTCTAACAGTTGATCCGCGTCCATTTCCAAATATTCTGACTTGGAATGGAACCAATCACACGCACGTTCCTTCAACCTCATTCCTATTAAGATTTTCGTCAAGCTGTCGTCTAATTCATAGGCGCCCTTAAGAAATTTCAGTCGGCGCTCCCATGTCTCAAAATCTTCGGCGCGCCCCGTAAAATTACTCAACAGGTCCGCTACTGCCGCTATATTAACTTTCGTTTGATTTACTGTGCTTGCTGTATTCATGCCACTGTTCCTTCTTAGCTGATTCTTCGCAGAGACGTTGTTTACTTCGTTCGTCTCTTGTCCGATCCTTTGGTCGGTATCCTGTTGTGCTATACGCGCTAGCTCCAACTCACGTTTCAAGAGCGCTATCTCTCTCTCCGCCAATTCCTTTTCTCGACGATATACATCAATTTCTCGCCGCAGAATCTCGTCATGACCCGGACTTTCTTCCTGCAATCCCGTATGTCTGACATTAGCATTCCCACCTGCTATTATGTTCATTCCAGGGATTACGTCCTGAATTTGTTCTTCGCCATTGTTATTGATGTATAGTGAGTTTCTACCAATTTCCACGGATTCGCTCATGCTCTCGAGATTAACGTTCGCGTCCAGTAGTCGGTTTATCAATTTGTTTTTCACGCCTGTCGTTGGTAGGCCGTATTTTACACAAATTTCTTTTAATTGTTGCACTTTAAGCTTTTTCAAGCTATTTCCGTTTGGATCAATCGATAATCGCGCTCGTATCAAGGTTGACCGTTAGAATTCCGAAATATTTTAGTCGATCCCGCACTGTAAAAAATTTTATTGTAAAATTACAATGAAAATAGTGGATAATAAACGTACCCACTATTTTAATTGTAAGTTTAGAATAAAAAGTAAATTTCTAAATTCAACTTGTAATTTCACTATGTAATGTAAGAAATCTTTTTAAGTAGTAAATTTTGGTTTCTTAAAGTAAAATTACAACGCTAGTCGGAAAGTTTACATTTTTATATGGAATTTTACAAAATTTGATGTAATAAAACTATATTTAACATGAAATTTACCAAGATAAATTTGTAATAAAACTATATTGCAAGAAAATTATTTAAGTATACAGTAAATTTATTTCAATAGCTGGTCAATTTAAATTTCATTAAATAATATTACTACAAGTAATTACTAAATTTAATAAAGTGAAAATGTAATGTTACAATCAAAACTAGAAAGAGTACTTTTTCGAATTTTTTTATTTACCAAGTAACAAAAATAAAACTACATTGTCTTCATCTAATTTTTCTACTGAATATAAAAAAAACTTACTATGAGTTTAATTATAATTTTGTTTAACTATAAAATTAGTTTTTTTTATCGTAATAAAACCTTTACTTTTACATTGACCACTACATCGATAAAATGTTTTTTTAAGTGCTATTTACGCATTTAATGATTTTAAGGTAGTTCATTTAGTGGATTCGGACAGCACTGATCAGACTTGTCTTTATTTCAATTTAAACAAACTATTGTCTAATGAGTGGAAGATTAACGCTATATTATCGAATAATAGTTTAATCAAAATGTAAAAGAAAATATTTTACATTTATATTAGCATGGAATAGTAACGTGTTGCTACCTATATTTTTTCATTTTTTTTAACTTAGTTTTTCTTTTAAAAACTTTTAATTTTACGTTCGATTTTAACCATGAATAAATCATATTAATCGGGAGAATATTCTCTACAGATTGACCAAATTCAATTTCTCTATTTATTTATAAGAAGAAAGAAAGAATTAAATTTACGCATTGACACCATTCTCTTTCTCGTTA
Organism: Prorops nasuta; assembly: GCF_024137725.1. Lineage (NCBI taxonomy): Eukaryota > Metazoa > Arthropoda > Insecta > Hymenoptera > Bethylidae > Prorops > Prorops nasuta. The sequence continues at coordinate 160,016 of NW_027116821.1, read as the reverse complement.
AAACAGATTTAAAGCTCGTTAGTAATAATTTTAAACAATTCAATTAGGTCAATCTGTTCATCTAAGGTTAACTTCGAACGTAAAATTAAAAGTTTTTAAGAGAAAAACTAAGTTGAACAAAATGAAATGATATAAGTAGTAAAACGTCACTATTCCATGCCAATATAAATTTGAAATAATTTCTGTTACATTTTGTTTCAACTATTATTTGGCAATACACCATTAATTTTCAATCTATTAAACAGTAGTTTTTATAAATTGAAATTAAAACCTGTGTGATTAGAATGCAGTCGGAATTCCTTAAATGAACTACCTTTACAGAATCTTTAAAAATATTAATTCATTTAAATTTCTAAAAATCAAATAATATTATTGGCTAACTTCTGTTCATGGACATTGCGCAATTTAGTAAAAAGGGATAATACTTTCATTTTCGTAGTGGACTTATGCGACTTGCTCCCCATGTCTGGATGAATCTTCAAGAAGTATCTTTGAATGAATTCCAAGGTACAAGCATGCCCTGAAGAATACTGCATATTAAAGACGTAGTACGATGCCATCAGTAATTGCAATGCCTCAATGAAAGATTCAGTTGTCCCAATACGTTTTTTTTCAATAAAGAGATAATATATTGGCTGAACTGCATCATCTGTGTAAAATAAACAATAAATTTAATAATCTTGAGAATATTTACAGCAAAAATAAATATATCCGCATTCCCTAATATTTCATATTAGTAGAGTAGCTGTAAGGATTCTGGGACCGGGTGGCGAGGGGGTCGGGGTCCCGCGGGGTTAGGGGAAGTAGGGGAATTGCCCCCTCTCCTCGTGTGGTTGTGCGCATGCGGTTGTGCGCATTATCGCGTTCCCCCGACGTTAAACTCGTAGGGTACACAAGTGGCCTCCCCCCCTCTTACGTTAAGCAGTGAACGCAGAGAAGGAGAGAAGGAGAGAAAGAGAAAGAGAAAGAGAAAGAGAAGGAGAAATAGAATTTTGAGGTTATGAAATGAACGATATTTGGAATTTTTAATAAAAATTTATAAATATATTTTTAATAATATACACATAAAAATTATAATAATTAAATATTAAAAAAATTAATAATATATTTATCGCTCCTAATTGGGGGCCACCCTTCCTCATCATCAGGGTCTTCGTGTTGGAGGTTGGGTGACCCCCAAACTCCTTCCTGCATCCAACGGATTCCGTAGAAATCGAAATCCTCCTGGAAATTTAAATTTCGTGTCACCTCTTCTTCCCATTGAGCATTCCTGAATTTAATTCCCTCACGTATATATTTTTTGTGCTCCTTCTCAATAATTTTATCCCTTAAAACTGTAAGCGGATAATTCAAAAATAAATATATATATATATATATATATTATTTTTTTATAACCAAAAAAAAAAAATATTATTTAATTTGTTGTAACTTACGGTCTCTAATTTGCTCCAAAAGTTTCTTATCCGGATTTATCCGTTTAAGATACCAAATAAAATCGTACATATGTGCGTAAATATCTTCGTACATTTTGTTGTTTTTTAAAAATAATAGTAAGAATCCTTGATAGTTTTCGGTTCAAATGCACGAACTAGAATGAACGCACCCATCCACAGATCCACTACAGGAATTTCATGTAAGAGGGGAGACGTCACATGGGTACACAAGTGGCCTCCCCCCTCTAACGTTAAGCAGTGAACGCCTTAGAGAGAGAGAGAAGGAGAGAAACCGCCATGCGCGAGCCAAGAGAAGCAGTTGGTTACTTTAAGGGGGTCTTCCTATGTGACGGTTGTTTTATTAAGCTTTTTTAATTTTTTTTTCTCGGAAACCATTAAGATCAACTAATTTAAAATTTATGGACAATATTTATTATAATTTGAATGATCTTTATGAATTTTTTCAAGTCAATATATGTTGTGGTAATTGCGTAACACCGCCCACAATAAGACTCCAAAACAAAAAAAAAGCTCCACTGCTGCCATGATTCCGGTTGTTCGGCTTATCTGAAATCAAAAAACGAAACGGCATTTTAATCCTGAGACTTGAGGCTACAAACTAGACTACAATGAAAGCATAATTCCAAAAAATTATTTTTTTACACGCTTTTGAAAAAAAAACACCAATTTTTCGCACTTTTTTGGATCTATTAAACTGGTTTAAAAAAAACCGTTGCAGCAATCTTAACAATTGTAGTCTAGTTTGTAGATATATATGTACTGAAGATTCTGTAGAAATTTGAGCAGAATCGGTCAACTAGTTTTTGAGATATCATGGCAGCAATTTTGAAAAAATGTGTTTCGAGAAAAATGCGTTTGAAAATTATGTTATATATTCCATAATAAAAAAATGGTCTTACCATCAATTTGCTATGCCTGGTCCATACAGCACACCTTCCTCTTCTTCATAAAAGTGACGCAATTCGTTTTTCTCTTCCCTGTTGGAAATACGGGCTTGTTTTGCGAAATCACTTATGCGTTTCTCTGATCGTTCGATGCGAGAGTTATCGCGATTATGCATAAAACCTTGAGCATTGATGCCAATATCCGCTCCCATAATTTCCATTATTTTTAATATTGGTTGAAATCCTTCGTTGAATATTAAAACAGCGAGATATGTGGCCAGCTCAACAACTTTTGCACCAGAATGAAGGTGTTTAGGAGCGAAAGTCCAAATTAACGAATTTAATGACTCGTTATTGTTTTGAGTCTCTGCTCCCAAGCATCGGATCAATAAATCTTCCTTCGATAAGTCTTCGTATATTGGACGAATAATTTTTTGAACTTCTTTCGATAGTGGCTTCTTTTCGTGTTGAAATTCATCGGTGATTCCTAGAAATTCAGCTCTACGCCATTTACACCAACTATTTTCACCTGACGGACAGTTCTGATGCTGTGGCTTATCATTCGTTGATATATAATGATAAAAAGTGGCCCAAATTTCTCTTTTCATGTCAGCAATGGAATCCGGATGTCTTCGAATGGCCAATCCATAATATTTGGTCAATTCGCCAATAACTTTGTCCGTAAGTTTACCCTCACTTTTCCTCCTATCCCTTTATTTGCTTTTTTTGTATTTCTAAGCCGAGTTCCCATTCTCTTTTCCACATGTCCAACACATTCTTTTTTAATCACAACACACTTTTCGCCATATGGTTGTGAATCTAAAATACCTTTAAAGGTTTTGCTATCACCATCACCTACATACGTCAAATATTTGACATTATGTTTGTCTGTAGAATGGGAAAACATTTTCACGATAGCATCTATCTCCATTTTGCCAGAACTTCCAGTATGGTTGATTGTGCAATTTTCATGGGAAGCGAGCCATTCTTCATATCCATATGGATCATCGTTCTTTTTATTTTTCCACAAAAGACATCCTTGACAAAAACTACTTTGCACACACGTATCCACCACTTTACCACTATATTTTGCAATTAGCGTTGAGACACCAAATAAAGATGAAAAACCTCGCTTTTTCCACGATCCATCTCCGGAGACTGTAAACTCATCTTCTGGTTTCCCGGCTTCTTTATTCAGCTCTTTCTCCTTAGTGACGGCCAAGGACAACGCATTTTCATAAACGGTCGAAGCAGAAATGTATATATTATTCAATATAGCATAATAACCGCTGTTAGAAAAACCTTGTATCATATCCATTAATCCACAAAACATTTTCAATCCTTCTACGCCAAGTCCTAATAAACGCATTACAAAAACGATACGACGATTTACTTCGTATGCATTTCCAATCATAGGACTTGAATTAATTTGTTTTGCTTCGACACATTTGCACTGCATGGAAATCTTGAAACCCACGCCACGTAAACCACACTGTTTAAATGACACTTCACTATTACAATTTTTACAAATAACAGACGAAGAAATGGCTGAGAAAACGGTAGTAAACTCTAAAATGCAGTAAACCAAGCTTGGAGTAACAGCCACGTCAAAATTTTCGTTTGGTTTCAATTTCTTCGCTGACGCGGATGTAAATGCCGTATCATTTTTAGATGTATGTGCATTTCCATAGAATTTTCGCTTCTTTGAGCGATTTTTATGCATTGGCTGAGAGTGAGTCCCTTTTTTAAACATGATTTTTAATAAATAAATAATGTATCGAGCGAGGCAAATTTAGATGTGATCTGAGTCGATATCACGTCAAAACTGTTAAACGACATTATAATCAGCTGTTCAAATCGATTTGTTTACAACGATAGGTACCCTATACTTCAATTTAGTAAACAAAAGGTTCATGTAACAGCTGATCTAAGGAAAATTCGAAGCGAAAGCCGGTATTGCCCCATTTTGCTATACGGGTTCACGAACGGTCCGTGCACCTACTCTTGTTGACGGCTGAAACTTTTGAACGGCTTCGAATTTCGAAAAATCCGTTTATCCACTAATTCTAGACATGTTTTAGATGAATTTTATGAAAAAAAAAAAAAATTATTTTTTTGACCCAATACATAGGAAGACCCCCTTAAACGATAAGAAGCGTTACTTAATACATTATCGCGCTCTGCAACAATGTATGCGTAATGGACTCGTACTGGAAAGAGAAAGAGAGAAAGAACATTCGTAGAGAGCGATGCAGTGATCGCTCCCCCTTATTTATGTTACAGTATCTTTGACGATCGTCATATTCATTTGTATATCTATCGTCGCAGATACTTACCATCCGCTCTGTAATAAGAGCGGAGCCTACGTGACCTTAACTTCAGAAAAGTGGTTGGGACGTATGTGAAAAACACGACAACATTCAGAACAGTTTTCAAGCTGTAGATCCCCCTGGAATATTTCAGTCGAAGCATCGTCCGATGTCGGTTGAATGGAAATCTTCAAGGGTTTTATGTTATGATTTACATTTTTTTTTCTTTTTTATTTGCAATACTTATATTACAGGGTACAGTGGATTGGTGGAGAGGTAATTGAAGAAACACCAATGTAAGGGAAAAAGCCTTTCGGCATAAAAAACCCTCTTTATTGAAATACAAATTTACTTATAAAAATATATAAATAAACCAGGAATTGTACGTCCTGTAGAATTCCAATAAAAACAGCAACAGCAACAGCAACAGCATCTATAAGTAGAGTAGCTGTAAGGATTCTGGGACCGGGTGGCGAGGGGGTCGGGGTCCCGCGGGGGTAGGGGAAATAAGGGAATTGCCCCCTCTCCTCGTGTGGTTGTGCGCATGCGGTTGTGCGCATTATCGCGTTCCCCCGACGTTAAACTCGTAGGGTACACAAGTGGCCTCCCCCCTCTTACGGTAAGCAGTGAACGCAGAGAAGGAGAGAAAGAGAAAGAGAAAGAGAAGGAGAAATAGAATTTTGAGGTTATAAAATGAACGATATTTGGAATTTTTAATAAAAATTTATAAATATATTTTTAATAATATACACATAAAAATTATAATTGAATATAATAATATATATTTTTTGCTTTTTTTAAAAGTTTTTCATACATTCTATAGCATGATGAATGTATGTTTTGCAGATTGAACACCACTCTGGAAGTGGACAATTAATGTGTAGGTGACCATAATTTTTGCAATTTGTACACCAATAATGTGGCGTTAGATCTATCGCAGGTTCCATTTGCGTAGCCTCTGTTATTACGGAAATAGGTTCCGTTTGTGTACCACTATTTTTCACCTGGGACATATTTGAAAACATTTTGTTATTTTTCTATATTGTAATAACTATTTTGCAAAGCAAGTATACTTACAAAAATCACCTTCTCTTCTTCTTCCTCCTCCTCCATCTCCTCTTCTTCTTCTTCTTCTTCCTCCTCCCTCTCCTCTTCTTTCTCTCTCTCCTCCTCTTACTCCCTCTCCTCTAAATCAATGGCTGGTATAAAATAAGATAAAAAAATAAATTTTTTTTCGTTATTCTTCGTTTTGAATAAAAAACAATTGGTCAAATAGTGAGATAGTTAGAAGTTTTCAAAAATATGTGTCGTAAAATTCTTTTATGATTCTATTTATTGACATTATCTCTGGGTTTTTTTTTCTTTAAAAGAAATAAAAATAATTACTTACGGTTCAATTGCATATTATGATGAAGCATCTCTTCATATTCTTCAAAATAACGATTATGAGAATCGTTAATTCTTTTGATGTATTCCTGCATCGATTCTGCAGGATTTTCATCCTCCTCTACTAGATTTTTTTCACAAAACCCCGTTCACTTTCCATTTTTTTTTTTTTTTTTTTTTTTTTTTAATTTTCTATTGTACAATCTGTACTGATGGTGGTTCGAAGACTGAATGAAGCCTCTGAAGAAATTTCGTCAAGAGAAACTCTTTATCGTTCAATTTATAAATATAAAGTTACATTTGATAACACTTAGGAGTCCATTCTTTCTTCATCGAGAAGGGATACACTATACCCTCTGAATAATCACCGTATTGTGATATTTTTTTCCTATTGTGTTATATTGTGATAAACCTATAGGTCAATCACAATGGAAATTCATCGCAAGTAAGAAAAAAAAAAAAAAATTACCCCTTCCAAATATTGCAATTAAATACGCTTAATATACGATAATATCGTTCATATAAAAAGTCAGTCTGTTAAACGAGAGCTGCATAGTCGTACCACGCGTGCTTGAACTATTAAGAAAAAATAAGTGTGTGATTAAACACATTAAAAAGAAACTTGTTTGTTACATAAAAAAGGTAAGGATATTTTTTTTTTCATTCGATTAGTACATGCATTATTTAATTGAGTTTTTAACTTTAATGAGACTAATCATTTTTTTTTTTTTTTTTTTTTTTTTCATAGAGATAAAAATGAATTTCAATAAAATCAATGAATTGGGAAGCGTCATTCCAAAAAATTTTGTGAAATTAAATAGCTTGACGGAAAATCAAGAGTACGATATTTCCGAAGTGGACAAAATTATGACAAAATATGGAATGAAAATCATTGTAAAGCTGTCAACAACCGATTGGGTATTCTTGCCAGGGAGAATGGCAAAATTGGCGGAAGATACGGAGCAGTTGCAGCACCTACAAAAGGCTGCAGCATCCAATAATTTAATAATGTTATATAAAGGAGGAAAATATCACAACGTGGAATTTAAGTCTAAAGTTTGATAGGTATTTTGTATCAAAAAATAATGAATAAATTTGTTGTTTATTATATATTTATTTAATAAAAATTGTTTTCTTATTTTTTTTTAACTTACATTTCTAACAATATTCGTAAGAGGATTATATTGTACAATTTTATCGTGTATAATTAGACAATAGGCTGTAGTATTATCCGGAATGATTTCCATACACTCGATCTCGAGTTTGACGTCGACCGTGCCGGTTTTTATGGACTCGTTCTGATGCGAGCAGTCGATGATGAAGAGCGGCCCGTACGTCAAAAAGTCCGTATAGTCGAGCATGGGTCTCGCGAGTTTCTCACCAGCGTAATAGGAGGTGAAAAACTTTACATACATGTCGTAGAGGACGGAGTAGCGGGATTTCGTGAAATCAGTGTCGAGACGATCGTACGGATAAGATTCGGAATTCAGATAGAGTTTGACATCGAGTACTTTGCAATGACTGAATTTGAGCACATCCTCGTGCTGATTACTCTTCTTGTTCGTTCTGAACGCCAGAATGACGTATCGCGGCTTCTCCAATTGCGTGGACGCTTTCACGGACCACGTGTGTCGCTGCGACTTGGGCAGAAGCGGATACTCGTAAAGTTCCCAGGCGCGAAAAGCGAGTGACAGACTCTTGTCCTGCTCGACGATACTGAGAAATTGGAGTTTCGTAATTTCGTTCAGGGTCACATGGGGTATTCTCCATTGCACTCGTAGCAGCTTGATCGACGAATCGGTGATTTTCACCGATGAGTAAATGGCGTTTGTATCGTCGCGCGCGCGAATGAGAACGAGCTCGTGACGCGCGTTAACGACGACTCGCCAATAATCCTCGCAGAATCCCAGCAGCATTTTCAGGGGCATGCAAAAGCTGAAATTCTTAACAGCCGCCTCCTTTTTCAGCCGGTCTTTGCCCGTTGCGACGAACCATCCGGAATGACGTAGACTGGCGCTCTCCTCGGTGCTCAGGGAAACGAGATTCTTCAGAGTGCTGGTAATACCGACGTTTCTGCATCGGTCGATCTCGATACCGTTCAATTCATAACGGATCTCGTCGAAGAGAAAAGCCGCGGAATTGCAGTCGAGCGTAACTATATCCTCGTTGTTGGCGCTCGCGTCACGCGTGCCCTCCACCAGCTGACCCTCGACGTAGAGATAACTCTCGCACGGCAGGAGTATCAAATCTTGCTGCTGTATGGGAATGCGAATCTCGGCGCTGTTCGCCAACGAGACGTTCGCATACGGATTGTAGGCATGCATCTCCATTTTGGTGATGCGATTGTCGTAGGTCAGCGGTGCGGTGACGTTCAAGGGATCTGCCATTGTTCCACTATGTACCTTCACCCAATCTCTTCACGGTGAATCCCAATGATTGTAAAAATTCTATTTTTCTTCTCGTTAGCAAGAAGCTCCTCTTGTCGCGATTTTCACTCCGATGAACCGGTGTATTCGACTCCACGTAGGACGAACGACTAGCGAACGTTTCATCCAGTTTCACCGCTTTATAATCCTCGTTACTTTTGTAAATTAACATTTTTCTTAATGTGCATTCTTATGGTAATTTCTTCACGTCCAAAGTCTACGAGACGATCGTCCTGATCGAGGATACGTAACGTGAGACGGTCGATTACTCTGACGATGACCGGTAGATAAATGACGGTTTTCGGTGCCTCCGAGATTTTATAGCCCGGTGGTACGCTGGGAAAGAACTCGTGAATAATGTGTCGGGGTCTACCGTTGGTGTACGCACCACCCGCAATGTTGCACTCGATGCGTAGAATATTTGTTTTCACAATGTTCACGGTTTCGTCGGATTCAGCCTGGGCGTTCGGTTCGATCACGCGATTCTACGAGAAGCCCAGTAGTGAGCCAATGTTATTCGGTTTTCCAAAGTCAATTGAATATTTACAGAATATTTCACTCTTCAGTGTATTGTTATTCGCTTGTAGAAGAATAACGCTGTCAATGTCGTCTTGAATTTCGTGTCTCGCAGAAATTTGAGCCTGCAAATACTCATTTATCGCACTCAATTCGTAACAGCCTCTGGGTATCGTCAGTACCTTATCGTTATCGTAGTAGAACTTATTATTCGTCTCGTCCACATTGGCTATCGAGTTGTACGTTTGCATGTCCACGAGACCGATCTCGTACCGATCGTCTTGCAGATTGATGGGGGGAAAGAAATCTGAATTTAATACTGATTTACGATCCGATAATGTCACGGTGAAAGACATTTTTTTTTTTTTTTTTTTTCAAAGTATCTGTTCTCGCAGGAATTTCACGCACAACTGACCGCAATTGCTTTTATCGTACGATTGATATCGATCATGATTGTAGTAGATTGTAACGTTAGGACCAAAGTAACGCACACATTCTTTCGGCGGTTTCAAATTTCCAAAGGAATCGAAATATACGACGATGTCGTTACGCTTGACGTAGGCTACCCAGTGGGTACCAGGGCCGCATTGATCGTCGAGATTCACGATCGCGCACTCGTTGCACCGCGGCCCGTCGAGCGGCAGAGATGTGCGCATAAAGACTCCACAGAAGTATGGTATGCGTCGGCAGATGCGTGCCAATTGTATGTTACTAGTAGCACCAGAATCCGGAAGGAGAGCTTCTACATTGCGACGAAATTTCCCTTCATTCATTTTCTTCCTCTTATTCGACCGTTTTTTTTTGTTGTTTTTTTTTCTTTCCACCTCCACGGTTTCCCTCTCCGACGACTCGCTTGTACGGTCTCAGATAAAGACCTCGGCCTCTCTCGCGCGACGCTTCCATCGCGCGATTGTGACGTTGCATTTCCCGCAATCGTTCTCTCTCAGCTTTTGCACGGTTTACAGCCGTCGCTATACCCGATGCTCCACCTGCCAGTGCTCCGACTGCACCTAGCAGTGGGAGTATAGGTATTATACCGCCCCGTTTCCTCGGCACTCGAATTCTTCTCTTCCTCGTAGTAGTACCAATTTTTTTCTTGTTGTTGTTGTTGTTCTTTTTTTTAGCCGCTACTGCTTTCTTCATCGCGACAATATTATGTAATCCCAAGCCAAGTTTACGCTTAGCATTCATCGATGCCCATACGGCTGTGGCGACCGCGCGTTCACCCAAGGTTGCGTCTCTTGCGGTAATACGTTCACGCGCTCTCCTCGCTAGCACTTTATCTGCCTGATGACGCTCCGGTAGATCCTCGTTGTGCCAATATGCTAAGTCGTGATCGAGGCAGGCCTCGTCCAGCGGATTTATACCACGATCGCCGCGCTCCAATCTTTCGCGAAGTCGAGTACCGGGCCCGCAATAATTGTAACCGGGCACGTGCAGCTCAAATGGCAATTTTTTCAAGACTTTATTGAAGAACGATCCAGACATTTAGAGCAACTGCTTCTCTTGCTGACAAACGTAACAGTCTTTCATCCGTCTCGGTGGTCCGTCGTGGTGAGTGGTATTAGGTAGATTGTAGTGTTGCAAGCAATATTGATATTGCTGCACATCAGAGTCCGCGCGAATGTGCCGAGGTAATCTTTCCCACACACTCGCGATAATGTCTGGAAAGTACTCCAGCAATACGATCTTCGGTAAGTGTTCGAGCTGATGATTCGTCAAGTTCTGCAGGGAATCGACGACGACTAGCATGAACGCCATCGTAATGGCAACTGACCGAATAGTTCCGTAAATCGTGAAATATAAATGAACGATACAGCTGTTCCCGAAGGTTAATAGCGAGGATGCATTTCGTGAAGCACGTGCCGACTATTCGCGTGACAAATTTGGATGCTCACGATGCTACCACGCAAATAAGAAAACGCCACGGATCGCTATTACCATCTACGATACGCTGCATAGTTTGCGGACCGTCGAATTGCGGTAAGACAAACGTGTTGCTGAGCCTCATAGAGAGTCCGCACGGTGTGAGATTCGAGAACCTGTACGTCTACTCGAAGTCGCTGCAGCAACCGAAGTATCGATATCTGGAGCAGCTTCTGCAGGACACGGAGGAAATTGGTTACTTTCCATTTTCAAACAATTGCGAGGTTGTGAACGTCGCGGATGCAAAGCCGAACTCCATTTTCATATTCGACGATGTGGCCAACGACAAGCAGGACAATATAAGGGACTACTTTTGCATGGGTAGACATTCCAACATCGATTGCTTCTACCTCTGTCAGACTTATGCGAAAATACCAAAGCATCTGATACGAGATAACGCAAACTTGCTAATAATATTTAAGCAGGATGGAACTAATCTGAAGCATATTTTCAACGATCACGTCAACAGTGATATGTCGTATGAGAAATTTCTCACATGTGTGTTCGACCTGTTGGAGTCGTGATTACGGTTTCTTAGTAATAGACAAGGATAGCTCTCTGAAGAACGGTCGATATCGCAAAGGTTTCAACGAGTACGCCACGATCGAGTAAACGGCCTTGCGAGTGTCAGGCCGGTAAGGTTTCACGATCACGGCATTGAGTGTTAGTTTGATAGTGGAGTGCAGGCCATTCGGATCACCGTGTCAGGTCGATTAAAACCCGTGTCGGTTCGGGGAAAGCTGTTGTATACAGCATCGCAACAGGTCGGTTAAAAACCGTTCAATTCGAGGAAAGCTGTTGTATACAGCATCGCGATGGATGAAAAATCGCTTCTGAAGAGGATCGCCAAGACGAGCGAGGTCATTCGCGACAAGCATCGTGCCTTGAAATCGGAGAAGGCGATAATGGAGAGCAGTTTGAACGAGACATTCAAGCCGATAGTCGATCCATTGAAGAAACTCGTTTCTCAAACGGAGGATAACACAAATAATAATAATAATTCGTTTGTCAACGATAAATTGAAGAGGGGAGCCTACTTCACATCGACACCGTATAAACGAGCAAAGAATCTTAGTAGTAGTAGTGAAACTATTACGAATCCATTGGATTTCATGACCGACGACGACGACGACGACGACGAGCCTTCTATAACCGATCAAACGTCGCCCGATTCGAAAAAAAGTTTGCTAGAAAAATTAAAAATTGATGAAAAAAATGAACCAGGCTTGTTTGAACATGTCTTTCAACATATTCGATTTCATCCGATCCCTGGCAAGTATATTAAATTACTTCTGACCGATAGGGATAACTTGATTGATCGTGCTTTTGGACCTCTTTATAAAAATGATCAACTGACGCTTGGTAGATGTAAATTTGAAATAAGTCATGAAGGAGATATCATACTCGATAAGACGTTATACACCGGTACAATAGGTACTTATGAACTAATTTTCATGAGAGAACCCAATCGAGCCATTATAAAACCCGACGATCTGGAACAATACAAGAGTATTCTCAATCAAACTAAAGCGCATAAACTGTTAAACGATAGTCTAAAACAAACCAAGGGTAATAAAGGTGCAAAATATAAAGAAATTATGAAACCATTGCTATTGGGAAAACCTATGTTACCGCCTGATCGGTTACCATCAACATCAGGCGCAAGAAAATCGTCAACGTCTGACGCGTCAACATCAGGCGTCAGTAAAGCGTCAAAATCATCAAAAAAAAAAGGGGTAAAGGTCTTATGCGTGTCACCGAGGGACCAATCAACTACGTACATTGGAACGATCCGAATGAATTGATCGAACGTTTGAGACTTTTGATCGCATCGGTGGCTGCCGGTAATACGAGTCATCACAACGAGATACAGTCGATAATCGAGGAGTTGCGCGACGAGGATCTTATCGTATAAAGAAAGTTGCACGTTACATTCTTACCTCAGTGTAATATCAACGTCTTTCGGTAGTACGAGGTAAAAAAAAATTAAATGTCTGATTCCTGCTGTTGTGAAATTTACATTTGTTTAACATACATTGTAGAATGTATACTCTCGACATTACGAGCCATCAAAAAGAGGAATAACGAGCAACAACAAGAGACTGAATTTTGAAAAAAAAAAGTGACAGTAGTGCATTTGAAATGTCGATAAATAAATTTGGAATTGGACTGGATGGTGAGAGTAGGAAACACTTTCACGAACCAAATTTAGAACATTTACTGCTCGAATTTAAACAATATTTGACAATAACATTGAATAAACATAATGAACAATTTGAGAAAAAGATGGACCAAATTTTGCAAACAATTTGTGAAAAATTGGATGATAAAGTGAGTAAGGAAGATCTGATACGTGAAACACTTAGCAATACTTATAAATTATAGAAATCTGTCCATATTTGAAAAAAATTGAGCAAAGAAAAGATACAGTTGGTGGAGGAGCTCCATGCACCGGCGAGGATAAATTTTCCACGCAGAAGAGTCATCGTGCGTGGCTTCGACGATCTCTGGCAGGCCGATCTTGTTGATATGCGCAATTACGTCGATGCGGGTCACCAGTACATTCTCACTGTAATCGATACCCTCTCGAAATACGCTTGGTCGGTGGCATTAAAGACCAAGAGCGGCAGAGAAGTGACGACGGCAATGACGAGAATCCTAAAGACCGGCAGATGTCCGAAAAATTTACAGACCGACAACGGCAAGGAGTTTTACAACGGTGATTTTCAGGCGTTGATGAGGAAACGCGGGGTAAATCACTACTCGACCTACAGCGTGATGAAAGCGTCAATAGTCGAGCGTTGGAATCGTACGTTGAAGACGGAAATGTGGAAACGATTTACGCTGAACGGCAATTACAAGTGGCGCGCTATGCTGCAAGAGTTGGTGGATGCGTACAATGCGCGAAAGCATCGTACCACGGGAATACGTCCCGTGGATGTGAAACCCGAGCATGCAGATAAGCTACTCAAGACAGTATACAGTCACATCAAGGTCGCAGGTCGTGCCAAGTTCAAAGTCGGCGATTTCGTACGAATCAGTAAATACAAGCAGATGTTCGCCAAAGGCTACACGCCAAATTGGACGACCGAAATATTCGAGGTGGCGAAAGTGCAGAGGACCAATCCCGCTACGTATCTCCTCAAGGATTCCAGGGGCACGGAACTGTTGGGTGGATTTTACGAATACGAGCTTTCGAAAACCATCAATCCCGATGTGTATCTGGTGGAGAGAGTATTGCGCAGAAAGGGCGATAAAGTGTTCGTTAAGTGGCTGGGATTCGACAGTACGCACAATTCCTGGATAAATAAGAGCAATGTTTTATAAGAACTTTTATTAAGATGTATCGTTGAAATAAAAAAAATAATAAAGCGACTAAATAAAAACAATAAATAAATTATAATTTTAGACTATAATGTCCCCAGGGTAGAGTCGCCGCGGTGCCTGGTGTAACGAAACGCTTGTCGTCGTACGGACTGAGGGCGACCTTTCTCTGACTGATCGAGAAAACTCGGTGCAGCTTCGATCTAATTAAATTTTGACTGCGAGACTGTACGGTGAAATTGTCCAAACAATCCTTGTAGTCGTCAAATGTTATATTTCTATCGATAACGTAACCTTTGACACCTTTGGCTTTTTTGGTAATTCTCGCACAGTCCTGCACCTTGAAAGTATACATTTTTGCCCTCAGTCCTACGAACTCGGTCATGATACGACCATTGTTCTCATCCTTCATCAAACCAGGTATCTTTTTGTTGACGCGCGGCAAGTCATACCGATTGTCGTCGGGATAATTGCTGGTGTCGAATCGCTCAAGATCGCGTTTCATGTACGAGTAAACGTCGTCGCATTCCACGCTGTATATCAGACTGTCCGTGTCGGTATACATCGCTCTACATTTACCGCCGAATGTAGGAAGCATATAGTCATAGTGAAATTCATACAAGCAAATTTTTGAAATATCTAAAATACTCATTCCCACGTAAATGGGTTTATCAAATTTCGCGGACAATTTCGACAATTGAATCGCGACCAAATTCTCGTTGAAAATCGCGAGACTGTGAAAATTCGGTTTGGAAATCAGGCTTTCCGCCCCGTATCTTCCCTCCCACTTGGTTGCGAGCCTCACGTCAACTCTATTCCTCACGTTCTCCATTGTTTTACCGAAAACTGCGTTGTTCATCAACTTGAAGAGATTCCTCTCAAATTCGTTAGTGGACGCGGTGCGCAAACGCGTGTTCAGCTCGATGTAATCGCGTAGCCAGGTGGACTGCTGAAACTTTAAACCGCGATGTATACGCTTCAGTACGAGTCCATTACGCATACATTGTTGCAGAGCGCGATAATGTATTACGTAACGAGTCTTATCGTTTAAAGTGGCCAGCAGCTTCTCCTGGCTCGCGCCCGGCGGCTTCTCGCGCACCATGCAGAACGGTAGGTCCGCGTGTTTGTCGTGAAGCTCGCGCGGATACTCCAAATCGACCTCCAAAATATAACCCTCGGGATGATCCGTGGGTATAGCGGAGACATTGAGATTGGCAGCGTCCTCCATCCATTGGAATCCATGGGTGGGCAGCGGTTGACACATTGCCCACCCATACAGATTGTTTACGTCGTAATACATGAGATATTTCGACGGTTCCGCCGGATCGTAGTCCCGCATGTACCGATTGTTGGCCCTCTCGTAACGATGGGAGCACTGACTCAAACCACCGCGTATACCGCGCTCCACGAACAGCAACATATCCACGTCCGTGAAAAGCTCCAGCCTGATTCCCGTATGCTTCAACATCGCGTCCCAGGTGAAGCCCGGTAGCGTATAATAATGGGCTGGATCCAACTCATAATTTAACATGCAACTATCGCGAAAACTTTCGAAAACGTCGGCCAACAATAGTACATCGGTCTTCAGGTACAGGTCACTGTACTCCCCAAGTGTGCGCATCTGGAATTTGGTCCATACCTCTACGGCATGATTGTATGCTTCCTCGCTGATATCGCTGTCGGTCAGTCTGTTGCGAAACGACTGGCGCGGTGGTAAAGCCGTCTCTTCCAATCTAGCCGCGCTATCTGTATAGTCGTAAGGAAAAATACCTTTTCTCGTAAGCAAGTTAAACTGCTCGACGCTTAAGTCCGAAAATTGTGACCTCAAATTTGTCAGCTGAGATTCCGCCAAGTACGAGCTCAATTTGTCCAGACTGGAGGCCATAAATTTGAACGAATCGATAAATCTCAGCCGTATATTATAATTTCGCAGATATTTGGTGAATGAAATGTATTTTTCCTTATGTACAGGCAGCAGATATACCGATCCCTCGTACAAATTAGCGATCGTCTCGAAAATGAAATGTGAATCATAGCCGGAAAAATTGTGGAAAATCACTGGAATTACATGAGAGTCTTTGAAATTTAAATTACAATTATTGTGAGCCGGTCCTCTGTATCTGCCGGTCAGATGATCGTGATCGCGAATTCGTAGTTGATTCGGAAGAAACGGCTTTTTGCATATATGACAATTGGGGTCATTATAGTGACGCGATCGTTCGGTAAGACTAAGATCACGCATGGGTACGATAGTGTCCAGTTTCTCGCTCGCGATGCGCGCAATCACTTCGAGCTCGCGTACGAACCATTCGATGCAATCGGCACCCCGATGAGCATCGTATCTCGAGAGTGACGCATCGCGAGCACTTTTTAAATAATAGCCTACACTTATAGGTTCATGCTTCTGATAAATATCACTATTGTTCGATTGTTCAACTTTCGATAAAATGCACTCGAGATCCGCGTATACGACGAATGGCACTCGTTCCCCATTTTTGATGTTCTTGAAGGAAACCCAGCGATCCTCGGACTCTCTCGGTAACATCAATCGGAGATTATCGTTGAGCCGCGAGCAATCCTGCTCATGCGACTCCAGCCACTCCACTGTGCGAAAGTAGTGAAGACATCTAAAAAAATAAAACATATGCAGTTATATTTGTATCATTATTAATACATACCGATCGCATATATAATGTGCAATTTTGTTCTTGGTAAATTGGCTTCGTACCAATCTCGAGAGATTCCTTATGGACATGAAATGTCCTGCTCCCTGTTCATCGTTGACGAGAAGAAGATTGGCATGCCTCGATCTCTTCTTCTTCGTCACCTGAAGAGGTACGATTTTTGCATCGATATCATTCTCCAAGGTAAAGATGTTGACCGACACGTCATTATCCGTCTCGAATTTCGGGATCTGTTTTAGCGTAGTCGGAAAGGTTAGGCTACCGACGTCTAAAACCGTCCGAAAATGTGGATAAGAGGACGTACGATTTGGATGAGCCGTAGGTTTTGCCGGATAGAGTGCCACCGTCACGGACCATGCGAAACATGCATTATCACTAGTTTCTAAATTTATCAGAGCTTTCCTACTTGTGATAGCGGATGGCAGATTAATTTTACAACCCGCGTGCAACGGGTTAAAACGATTAATGTTAACTATTAAATAATGAATTTTGTGCAAAGCCCATCCACTATCACGCTCTTGAAATTCACTTAATTTTTGCATAATAACGTCTAAAATGTTTTTCCTATACCAATCACTAAAATTATCAGTCTTGTACAATGTAGCCTTAGTCGTGCTAATGTTTTTATCATCACTATTGTCCTTAGAGATGAATTGTCCGTTAAATACACAGTTAATCTTAACACTATTTGCACTTACAAATACCTTATCTATACGCGTACGCACTAATACTTCCGCGTCTACTAAAAAATCCTTAGGCTCTATATAATTACTATTAACTACCATGCCGCTGCATATTCGACTTCGAAACGGCGAATCAAGCTCCTCCCAGGTAAGTCCTTGTACGTCATTGCTACAACCAGCCCCTGATTTAATATAATTCAATTCTCTCTGCGCTCGTAGCAACAGACACTTTATACACGCGATTTCAGCGAAATTCTTTTGACGCGTTCCAACGGGCAAAGCTCGATCCGCGTTGCTCAATCGTCGAATATGCTCGCGACAATCCAGTACCCACGCATCGTACTCATTCGCACTATTAATTGTAAAAAATTTTCTTCGCAATTCAGTCGACATTTTGTGTGTGTTTCTTAAAGAAATGACTCTGTCATACGGTGAACAACAATAAATTAATAATTGCGAATGCGTCTCTCGCGAAGAGTAACGCTTATATATATCGAATAGAGAATGGAAGTAGGGGTATCTACACATCCCATTGTTTCATCCGAAATGCATACTGACATTGATATACATTGTATTTTTTTTTTTCAGATGTCTTTTATTCCTTTATATTTTGATCATATACAGATTTCATATAGTAGACATTTTGCAGTGAACATATACCATAATGAGTCATACATTTGGGTAACGGTGGTTCGAAATTTTTACTCCATCCAAGACTAAATTTACCCCACACACACTCCTTCGCATTATATATATTTTCTAGGTTGCAAATTTTTCTCAACCAATCATATTTCTCCCGGCCTTTCACGAAAATCCAATCTTCATCGTATGACGTTACATACTTTCTTATTACATCTTTATGCTTGTAATAAGGTGAATGACCGTCGGTCCAATTGAATCCATGTCGATTAAAATAAAGCCAACTTTAAAAAGAAAAAAATCATATACACAACATTACATGTAAAAAAATAAAATAATACTTACTCATTCTGTTCTCTCTCGAGATCGCTCAACCAAGCTTCTTGAAATGGTGGTGAAAATACATTGTGATACACTTCATTATCACGCAACACCGCAAATTCTTTAACTATAAAACTTTTGTCGGTCAATACAAAACCTTGAAAATCAACGAATGTCGGTGTCATTATCGTCGTCGTCGTCGTCGTCGTCGTCGTCGTCAATCGCTCGATGCAAGAATGAACGATCTTTTTTTTGTCGCATTTAAGAAAATTTTTTTCCCCCTCCAACAGGGGAACAAATAACGTATTAAAATTTAATGTTTTTAAAAGGAGGGGATAATTTCTAAGAAAATTTTTTCCCCATTGTTACCTATAGTTTCTTCACAGTATAATACAATAGGAAAAAAAATATCTTCTAGAGATTAAGAAAGAAAGGACTTCTTATCAAATGTAACTTTATATTTTAAAGAAACGATAAAATCTTTCTCTCTACGGAGATATTTCTTCGAATGTTTCATTTCAGTTTTTTTCTTCATCGAGAATAGCACGAGCGCAACAATGTATAGAATAACTCACATAATGGATGTAGAAGGTTTCTTAGTTTTTAAAAAAGAACTTAAATATAAAGATATAGCTATAATTGATTTAAAAAGTAACCAAATTTCTTACGCATCGTTTCGTTTGCGTGACAGTATGAAAAATCTTAGTGAGAAAGACAAAAAAACTGTGTGGTATTTACTCAATATGGTTCATGGTATAAAATATAGTGATACGGGATTCGAGAAATACGAGCAGGAGGATGTGGAAGATTTTATTAGAGGTTGCCTAACGTGCGAGAATCCTGTAGTAGCCTACAAGGGAGGGAACATTGAAAAAAATCTATTGAATAGGATGAATGTGGATAATATTAATTTAGAAGTGTATGGTTGTCCTAAGTTTAAGGATTTAATTAAATTATATGATTTTGAAAAAACTCCGTGCAATTTACACGTTCGAGAGAAGAACTTGGACAATGAACGTATCCACTGTCCTTACGAGGAGGTGTCAGTTTTTGCCAAGTGGATAAAAGCAAATATGTGATTCTTTAAAAACTATTTAGAGAAATAAAGAGGAGAACACAAGTCCTCAATTCTTCATTCAATCTTATACCGTTGTCGGTGCTGCACACAGGAAAAAAAAAATGAGCTGCGAAAAGTGTAAATTAATCATGATTCAAGAGGATATTGTTCCTCTTTCACCCACTCTTCCCAGAGAATTGACAGAGGAATACGTCAATCGAATTAACGATTTTTTCAATCGTTACTTCGAAGAGTATGAACGGAAACTGCATCTTTATTTGCATAAAAACTGTAAGTATTTATTTTTTACATTTTTTTCATAATTATTGTTTGTTTCTTTGTTTTTTTTAAAAATAAAGTGAAGAAAGACGAAGAGAAACAGGCTGAGGAAAAAGATATTGAGTTAAAGGAGACGAAGAAGGAAGAGGAGGAGGAAAAAGATATTGAGTCAAAGCAGACGAAGAAGGAAGAGGAGAAAAAAGTAGAGGAGGAAGAATGTAAGTATTTATTTTATCTTTTTTTTACCTTTTCATAATTATTATTACCTGTTTGTATTTTTAAAATAAAGTGAAGAAAGACGAAGAGAAAGAGACTAGGGAAGATATTGAGTCAAACGATATGAAGAAGGAAGAAGAAGAGGAGAAAAAAATGGAGGAGGAGGAGGAGAAAGATATTGAGTCAAAGCAAACGAAGAAGGAAGAGGAGAAAAAAGTAGTGGAGAAGGAGGAGGAAAAAGATATTGCTTCAAAGCAGACTAAGAGAGAAGAAGAGGAACCACCACATTTCTTTTTCTTTTACTATTAAATTATTTTATCTAACAAATTGAAAAAATATCATTGTAAATTAACCTCTACTATTTCTTTTATCAAATAAATTGAAAAATATTATTGTAAATATACCTTTTACTAATTCATCTGGAGTTAACGGAAAGAAACCTAATACGTATTGAGAAATGGATATAAACTTCTCTCCGCATTGATAATGAGCTGTAAACTTCATCCGAAGTGGAGAGAGAAAGCTAATATGTATTGATAAAGATATGTAAACTTCATCTGGAATACGTAGAGGAGAGCACTCTTCACTTCAGTCTTCAGTGAGACATCATGAGCTCCACACGACCAATAAGCTTACCTGACAAGAAACTAACATTAAAAGACTTAGAAAAAAAATATTGCAAACCAGTGGCAATAGTAAGGCCATTTCGGCATAATGAAGAGCAGCAGCAGCAGCAGCAGCAGTCAGTTCTAAGAGGGTATCGCTTGATACTTGAACAGCAGCAGCAGCAGCAGCCACTGCGGCGACCACATTCGCTGCCCGTAGCCCTGCAGATGCTGCCCGCAGCGGAGCAACCTGCAGGGGAGCAACCTGCAGTCTCGCGTAGGAGGCAATTGTTATTACGGTTACGTAATATGCAGCCTATGTGAGCTTGTGGGTTGTATGACAGACAGTCACCACCACCAAATCGGTAAGAGTTAATAAAAGTCAAAGACTAATAAAAAATATAAAAAAAAAAAAAAAAAAAAAAAAAATGGCTTAATAGCGAAGGAATCTCGCATTCACTTTTTCTCTCGCAGCGATTTATTAAATCGTAGTACTACTTTTGTTCGACAAAGAGTGCTTTTAATGTAGTATAGAAGCTACTTAAATAATTTTTTTTTTAATTATAGATGCTGTTGCTGTTGCTGTTGCTGTTTTTATTGGAATTCTACAGGACGTACAATTCCTGGTTTATTTATATATTTTTATAAGTAAATTTGTATTTCATTAAAGAGGGTTTTTTATGCCGAAAGGCTTTTTCCCTTACATTGGTGTTTCTTCAATTACCTCTCCACCAATCCACTGTACCCTGTAATATAAGTATTGCAAATAAAAAAGAAAAAAAAAATGTAAATCATAACATAAAACCCTTGAAGATTTCCATTCAACCGACATCGGACGATGCTTCGACTGAAATATTCCAGGGGGATCTACAGCTTGAAAACTGTTCTGAATGTTGTCGTGTTTTTCACATACGTCCCAACCACTTTTCTGAAGTTAAGGTCACGTAGGCTCCGCTCTTATTACAGAGCGGATGGTAAGTATCTGCGACGATAGATATACAAATGAATATGACGATCGTCAAAGATACTGTAACATAAATAAGGGGGAGCGATCACTGCATCGCTCTCTACGAATGTTCTTTCTCTCTTTCTCTTTCCAGTACGAGTCCATTTCGCATACATTGTTGCAGAGCGCGATAATGTATTAAGTAACGCGTCTTATCGTTTAAAGTAACCAACTGCTTCTCTTGGCTCGCGCATGGCGGTTTCTCTCCTTCTCTCTCTAAGGCGTTCACTGCTTAACGTAAGAGGGGGGAGGCCACTTGTGTACCCATGTGACATCTCCCCTCTTACATGAAATTCCTGTAGTGGATCTGCGGATGGGTGCGTTCATTCTAGTTTGTGCATTTGAACCGAAAACTATCAAGGATTCTTACTATTATTTTTAAAAAAACAACAAAATGTACGAAGATATTTACGCACATATGTACGATTTTATTTGGTATCTTAAACGGATAAATCCGGATAAGAAACTTTTGGAGCAAATTAGAGACCGTAAGTTACAACAAATTAAATAATATTTTTTTTTTTGGTTATAAAAAAATAATATATATATATATATATATATATTTATTTTTGAATTATCCGCTTACAGTTTTAAGGGATAAAATTATTGAGAAGGAGCACAAAAAATATATACGTGAGGGAATTAAATTCAGGAATGCTCAATGGGAAGAAGAGGTGACACGGAATTTAAATTTCCAGGAGGATTTCGATTTCTACGGAATCCGTTGGATGCAGGAAGGAGTTTGGGGGTCACCCAACCTCCAACACGAAGACCCTGATGATGAGGAAGGGTGGCTGACCCCCAATTAGGAGCGAGAAATATATTATTAATTTTTTTAATATATAATTATTATAATTTTTATGTGTATATTATTAAAAATATATTTATAAATTTTTATTAAAAATTCCAAATATCGTTCATTTCATAACCTCAAAATTCTATTTCTCCTTCTCTTTCTCTTTCTCTTTCTCTCCTTCTCTGCGTTCACTGCTTACCGTAAGAGGGGGGAGGCCACTTGTGTACCCTACGAGTTTAACGTCGGGGGAACGCGATAATGCGCACAACCGCATGCGCACAACCACACGAGGAGAGGGGGCAATTCCCCTACTTCCCCTACCCCCGCGGGACCCCGACCCCCTCGCCACCCGGTCCCAGAATCCTTACAGCTACTTTACTTCTATAATTAAAAAAAAAAAATTATTTAAGTAGCTTCTATACTACATTAAAAGCACTCTATGCCGAACAAAAGTAGTACTACGATTTAATAAATCGCTGCGAGAGAAAAAGTGAATGCGAGATTCCTTCGCTATTAAGCCATTTTTTTTATATTTTTTATTAGTCTTTGACTTTTATTAACTCTTACCGATTTGGTGGTGGTGACTGTCTGTCATACAACCCACAAGCTCACATAGGCTGCATATTACGTAACCGTAATAACAATTGCCTCCTACGCGAGACTGCAGGTTGCTCCCCTGCAGGTTGCTCCGCTGCGGGCAGCATCTGCAGGGCTACGGGCAGCGAATGTGGTCGCCGCAGTGGCTGCTGCTGCTGCTGCTGTTCAAGTATCAAGCGATACCCTCTTAGAACTGACTGCTGCTGCTGCTGCTGCTGCTGCTCTTCATTATGCCGAAATGGCCTTACTATTGCCACTGGTTTGCAATATTTTTTTTCTAAGTTTTTTAATGTTAGTTTCTTGTCAGGTAAGCTTATTGGTCGTGTGGAGCTCATGATGTCTCACTGAAGACTGAAGTGAAGAGTGCTCTCCTCTACGTATTCCAGATGAAGTTTACATATCTTTATCAATACATATTAGCTTTCTCTCTCCACTTCGGATGAAGTTTACATCTCATTATCAATGCGGAGAGAAGTTTATATCCATTTCTCAATACGTATTAGGTTTCTTTCCGTTAACTCCAGATGAATTAGTAAAAGGTATATTTACAATAATATTTTTCAATTTATTTGATAAAAGAAATAGTAGAGGTTAATTTACAATGATATTTTTTCAATTTGTTAGATAAAATAATTTAATAGTAAAAGAAAAAGAAATGTGGTGGTTCCTCTTCTTCTCTCTTAGTCTGCTTTGAAGCAATATCTTTTTCCTCCTCCTTCTCCACTACTTTTTTCTCCTCTTCCTTCTTCGTTTGCTTTGACTCAATATCTTTCTCCTCCTCCTCCTCCATTTTTTTCTCCTCTTCTTCTTCCTTCTTCATATCCTTTGACTCAATATCTTCCCTTGTCTCTTTCTCTTCGTCTTTCTTCACTTTATTTTAAAAATACAAACAGGTAATAATAATTATGAAAAGGTAAAAAAAAGATAAAATAAATACTTACATTCTTCCTCCTCTACTTTTTTCTCCTCTTCCTTCTTCGTCTGCTTTGACTCAATATCTTTTTCCTCCTCCTCTTCCTTCTTCGTCTCCTTTAACTCAATATCTTTTTCCTCAGCCTGTTTCTCTTCGTCTTTCTTCACTTTATTTTAATAAAAAACAAAGAAACAAACAATAATTATGAAAAAAATGTAAAAAATAAATACTTACAGTTTTTATGCAAATAAAGATGCAGTTTCCGTTCATACTCTTCGAAGTAACGATTGAAAAAATCGTTAATTCGATTGACGTATTCCTCTGTCAATTCTCTGGGAAGAGTGGGTGAAAGAGGAACAATATCCTCTTGAATCATGATTAATTTACACTTTTCGCAGCTCATTTTTTTTCCTGTGTGCAGCACCGACAACGGTATAAGATTGAATGAAGAATTGAGGACTTGTGTTCTCCTGTTTATTTCTCTAAATAGTTTTTAAAGAATCACATATTTGCTTTTATCCACTTGGCAAAAACTGACACCTCCTCGTAAGGACAGTGGATACGTTCATTGTCCAAGTTCTTCTCTCGAACGTGTAAATTGCACGGAGTTTTTTCAAAATCATATA
This sequence comes from Prorops nasuta, assembly GCF_024137725.1. NCBI lineage: Eukaryota > Metazoa > Arthropoda > Insecta > Hymenoptera > Bethylidae > Prorops > Prorops nasuta. Next base: position 135,369 of record NW_027116821.1, on the reverse strand, counting down.
ATTTAATTAAATCCTTAAACTTAGGACAACCATACACTTCTAAATTAATATTATCCACATTCATCCTATTCAATAGATTTTTTTCAATGTTCCCTCCCTTGTAGGCTACTACGGGATTCTCGCACGTTAGGCAACCTCTAATAAAATCTTCCACATCCTCCTGCTCGTATTTCTCGAATCCCGTATCACTATATTTTATACCATGAACCATATTGAGCAAATACCACACAGTTTTTTTGTCTTTCTCACTAAGATTTTTCATACTGTCACGCAAACGAAACGATGCGTAAGAAATTTGGTTACTTATTAAATCAATTATAGCTATATCTTTATATTTAAGTTCTTTTTTATAAACTAAGAAACCTTCTATATCCATTATGTGAGTTATTCTATGCATTGTTGCGCTCGTGCTATTCTCGATGAAGAAAAAAACTGAAATGAAACATTCGAAGAAATATCTCCGTAGAGAGAAAGATTTTATCGTTTCTTTAAAATATAAAGTTACATTTGATAAGAAGTCCTTTCTTTCTTAATCTCTAGAAGATATTTTTTTTCCTATTGTATTATACTGTGAAGAAACTATAGGTAACAATGGGGAAAAAATTTCTTAAAAATTATCCCCTCCTTTTAAAAACATTAAATTTTAATACGTTATTTGTTCCCCTGTTGGAGGGGGAAAAAAATTTGCTTAAATGCGACAAAAAAAAAGATCGTTCATTCTTGCATCGAGCGATTGACGACGACGACGACGACGACGACGATAATGACACCGACATTCGTTGATTTTCAAGGTTTTGTATTGACCGACAAAAGTTATATAGTTAAAGAATTTGCGGTGTTGCGTGATAATGAAGTGTATCACAATGTATTTTCACCACCATTTCAAGAAGCTTGGTTGAGCGATCTCGAGAGAGAACAGAATGAGTAAGTATTATTTTATTTTTTTACATGTAATGTTGTGTATATGATTTTTTTCTTTTTAAAGTTGGCTTTATTTTAATCGACATGGATTCAATTGGACCGACGGTCATTCACCTTATTACAAGCATAAAGATGTAATAAGAAAGTATGTAACGTCATACGATGAAGATTGGATTTTCGTGAAAGGCCGGGAGAAATATGATTGGTTGAGAAAAATTTGCAACCTAGAAAATATATATAATGCGAAGGAGTGTGTGTGGGGTAAATTTAGTCTTGGATGGAGTAAAAATTTCGAACCACCGTTACCCAAATGTATGACTCATTATGGTATATGTTCACTGCAAAATGTCTACTATATGAAATCTGTATATGATCAAAATATAAAGGAATAAAAGACATCTGAAAAAAAAAAATACAATGTATATCAATGTCAGTATGCATTTCGGATGAAACAATGGGATGTGTAGATACCCCTACTTCCATTCTCTATTCGATATATATAAGCGTTACTCTTCGCGAGAGACGCATTCGCAATTATTAATTTATTGTTGTTCACCGTATGACAGAGTCATTTCTTTAAGAAACACACACAAAATGTCGACTGAATTGCGAAGAAAATTTTTTACAATTAATAGTGCGAATGAGTACGATGCGTGGGTACTGGATTGTCGCGAGCATATTCGACGATTGAGCAACGCGGATCAAGCTTTGCCCGTTGGAACGCGTCAAAAGAATTTCGCTGAAATCGCGTGTATAAAGTGTCTGTTGCTACGAGCGCAGAGAGAATTGAATTATATTAAATCAGGGGCTGGTTGTAGCAATGACGTACAAGGACTTACCTGGGAGGAGCTTGATTCGCCGTTTCGAAGTCGAATATGCAGCGGCATGGTAGTTAATAGTAATTATATAGAGCCTAAGGATTTTTTAGTAGACGCGGAAGTATTAGTGCGTACGCGTATAGATAAGGTATTTGTAAGTGCAAATAGTGTTAAGATTAACTGTGTATTTAACGGACAATTCATCTCTAAGGACAATAGTGATGATAAAAACATTAGCACGACTAAGGCTACATTGTACAAGACTGATAATTTTAGTGATTGGTATAGGAAAAACATTTTAGACGTTATTATGCAAAAATTAAGTGAATTTCAAGAGCGTGATAGTGGATGGGCTTTGCACAAAATTCATTATTTAATAGTTAACATTAATCGTTTTAACCCGTTGCACGCGGGTTGTAAAATTAATCTGCCATCCGCTATCACAAGTAGGAAAGCTCTGATAAATTTAGAAACTAGTGATAATGCATGTTTCGCATGGTCCGTGACGGTGGCACTCTATCCGGCAAAACCTACGGCTCATCCAAATCGTACGTCCTCTTATCCACATTTTCGGACGGTTTTAGACGTCGGTAGCCTAACCTTTCCGACTACGCTAAAACAGATCCCGAAATTCGAGACGGATAATGACGTGTCGGTCAACATCTTTACCTTGGAGAATGATATCGATGCAAAAATCGTACCTCTTCAGGTGACGAAGAAGAAGAGATCGAGGCATGCCAATCTTCTTCTCGTCAACGATGAACAGGGAGCAGGACATTTCATGTCCATAAGGAATCTCTCGAGATTGGTACGAAGCCAATTTACCAAGAACAAAATTGCACATTATATATGCGATCGGTATGTATTAATAATGATACAAATATAACTGCATATGTTTTATTTTTTTAGATGTCTTCACTACTTTCGCACAGTGGAGAGGCTGGAGTCGCATGAGCAGGATTGCTCGCGGCTCAACGATAATCTCCGATTGATGTTACCGAGAGAGTCCGAGGATCGCTGGGTTTCCTTCAAGAACATCAAAAATGGGGAACGAGTGCCATTCGTCGTATACGCGGATCTCGAGTGCATTTTATCGAAAGTTGAACAATCGAACAATAGTGATATTTATCAGAAGCATGAACCTATAAGTGTAGGCTATTATTTAAAAAGTGCTCGCGATGCGTCACTCTCGAGATACGATGCTCATCGGGGTGCCGATTGCATCGAATGGTTCGTACGCGAGCTCGAAGTGATTGCGCGCATCGCGAGCGAGAAACTGGACACTATCGTACCCATGCGTGATCTTAGTCTTACCGAACGATCGCGTCACTATAATGACCCCAATTGTCATATATGCAAAAAGCCGTTTCTTCCGAATCAACTACGAATTCGCGATCACGATCATCTGACCGGCAGATACAGAGGACCGGCTCACAATAATTGTAATTTAAATTTCAAAGACTCTCATGTAATTCCAGTGATTTTCCACAATTTTTCCGGCTATGATTCACATTTCATTTTCGAGACGATCGCTAATTTGTACGAGGGATCGGTATATCTGCTGCCTGTACATAAGGAAAAATACATTTCATTCACCAAATATCTGCGAAATTATAATATACGGCTGAGATTTATCGATTCGTTCAAATTTATGGCCTCCAGTCTGGACAAATTGAGCTCGTACTTGGCGGAATCTCAGCTGACAAATTTGAGGTCACAATTTTCGGACTTAAGCGTCGAGCAGTTTAACTTGCTTACGAGAAAAGGTATTTTTCCTTACGACTATACAGATAGCGCGGCTAGATTGGAAGAGACGGCTTTACCACCGCGCCAGTCGTTTCGCAACAGACTGACCGACAGCGATATCAGCGAGGAAGCATACAATCATGCCGTAGAGGTATGGACCAAATTCCAGATGCGCACACTTGGGGAGTACAGTGACCTGTACCTGAAGACCGATGTACTATTGTTGGCCGACGTTTTCGAAAGTTTTCGCGATAGTTGCATGTTAAATTATGAGTTGGATCCAGCCCATTATTATACGCTACCGGGCTTCACCTGGGACGCGATGTTGAAGCATACGGGAATCAGGCTGGAGCTTTTCACGGACGTGGATATGTTGCTGTTCGTGGAGCGCGGTATACGCGGTGGTTTGAGTCAGTGCTCCCATCGTTACGAGAGGGCCAACAATCGGTACATGCGGGACTACGATCCGGCGGAACCGTCGAAATATCTCATGTATTACGACGTAAACAATCTGTATGGGTGGGCAATGTGTCAACCGCTGCCCACCCATGGATTCCAATGGATGGAGGACGCTGCCAATCTCAATGTCTCCGCTATACCCACGGATCATCCCGAGGGTTATATTTTGGAGGTCGATTTGGAGTATCCGCGCGAGCTTCACGACAAACACGCGGACCTACCGTTCTGCATGGTGCGCGAGAAGCCGCCGGGCGCGAGCCAGGAGAAGCTGCTGGCCACTTTAAACGATAAGACTCGTTACGTAATACATTATCGCGCTCTGCAACAATGTATGCGTAATGGACTCGTACTGAAGCGTATACATCGCGGTTTAAAGTTTCAGCAGTCCACCTGGCTACGCGATTACATCGAGCTGAACACGCGTTTGCGCACCGCGTCCACTAACGAATTTGAGAGGAATCTCTTCAAGTTGATGAACAACGCAGTTTTCGGTAAAACAATGGAGAACGTGAGGAATAGAGTTGACGTGAGGCTCGCAACCAAGTGGGAGGGAAGATACGGGGCGGAAAGCCTGATTTCCAAACCGAATTTTCACAGTCTCGCGATTTTCAACGAGAATTTGGTCGCGATTCAATTGTCGAAATTGTCCGCGAAATTTGATAAACCCATTTACGTGGGAATGAGTATTTTAGATATTTCAAAAATTTGCTTGTATGAATTTCACTATGACTATATGCTTCCTACATTCGGCGGTAAATGTAGAGCGATGTATACCGACACGGACAGTCTGATATACAGCGTGGAATGCGACGACGTTTACTCGTACATGAAACGCGATCTTGAGCGATTCGACACCAGCAATTATCCCGACGACAATCGGTATGACTTGCCGCGCGTCAACAAAAAGATACCTGATTTGATGAAGGATGAGAACAATGGTCGTATCATGACCGAGTTCGTAGGACTGAGGGCAAAAATGTATACTTTCAAGGTGCAGGACTGTGCGAGAATTACCAAAAAAGCCAAAGGTGTCAAAGGTTACGTTATCGATAGAAATATAACATTTGACGACTACAAGGATTGTTTGGACAATTTCACCGTACAGTCTCGCAGTCAAAATTTAATTAGATCGAAGCTGCACCGAGTTTTCTCGATCAATCAGAGAAAGGTCGCCCTCAGTCCGTACGACGACAAGCGTTTCGTTACACCAGGCACCGCGGCGACTCTACCCTGGGGACATTATAGTCTAAAATTATAATTTATTTATTGTTTTTATTTAGTCGCTTTATTATTTTTTTTATTTCAACGATACATCTTAATAAAAGTTCTTATAAAACATTGCTCTTATTTATCCAGGAATTGTGCGTACTGTCGAATCCCAGCCACTTAACGAACACTTTATCGCCCTTTCTGCGCAATACTCTCTCCACCAGATACACATCGGGATTGATGGTTTTCGAAAGCTCGTATTCGTAAAATCCACCCAACAGTTCCGTGCCCCTGGAATCCTTGAGGAGATACGTAGCGGGATTGGTCCTCTGCACTTTCGCCACCTCGAATATTTCGGTCGTCCAATTTGGCGTGTAGCCTTTGGCGAACATCTGCTTGTATTTACTGATTCGTACGAAATCGCCGACTTTGAACTTGGCACGACCTGCGACCTTGATGTGACTGTATACTGTCTTGAGTAGCTTATCTGCATGCTCGGGTTTCACATCCACGGGACGTATTCCCGTGGTACGATGCTTTCGCGCATTGTACGCATCCACCAACTCTTGCAGCATAGCGCGCCACTTGTAATTGCCGTTCAGCGTAAATCGTTTCCACATTTCCGTCTTCAACGTACGATTCCAACGCTCGACTATCGACGCTTTCATCACGCTGTAGGTCGAGTAGTGATTTACCCCGCGTTTCCTCATCAACGCCTGAAAATCACCGTTGTAAAACTCCTTGCCGTTGTCGGTCTGTAAATTTTTCGGACATCTGCCGGTCTTTAGGATTCTCGTCATTGCCGTCGTCACTTCTCTGCCGCTCTTGGTCTTTAATGCCACCGACCAAGCGTATTTCGAGAGAGTATCGATTACAGTGAGAATGTACTGGTGACCCGCATCGACGTAATTGCGCATATCAACAAGATCGGCCTGCCAGAGATCGTTGAAGCCACGCACGATGACTCTTCTGCGTGGAAAATTTATCCTCGCCGGTGCATGGAGCTCCTCCACCAACTGTATCTTTTCTTTGCTCATTTTTTTTCAAATATGGACAGATTTCTATAATTTATAAGTATTGCTAAGTGTTTCACGTATCAGATCTTCCTTACTCACTTTATCATCCAATTTTTCACAAATTGTTTGCAAAATTTGGTCCATCTTTTTCTCAAATTGTTCATTATGTTTATTCAATGTTATTGTCAAATATTGTTTAAATTCGAGCAGTAAATGTTCTAAATTTGGTTCGTGAAAGTGTTTCCTACTCTCACCATCCAGTCCAATTCCAAATTTATTTATCGACATTTCAAATGCACTACTGTCACTTTTTTTTTTCAAAATTCAGTCTCTTGTTGTTGCTCGTTATTCCTCTTTTTGATGGCTCGTAATGTCGAGAGTATACATTCTACGATGTATGTTAAACAAATGTAAATTTCACAACAGCAGGAATCAGACATTTAATTTTTTTTTTACCTCGTACTACCGAAAGACGTTGATATTACACTGAGGTAAGAATGTAACGTGCAACTTTCTTTATACGATAAGATCCTCGTCGCGCAACTCCTCGATTATCGACTGTATCTCGTTGTGATGACTCGTATTACCGGCAGCCACCGATGCGATCAAAAGTCTCAAACGTTCGATCAATTCATTCGGATCGTTCCAATGTACGTAGTTGATTGGTCCCTCGGTGACACGCATAAGACCTTTACCCCTTTTTTTTTTTTATGATTTTGACGCTTTACTGACGCCTGATGTTGACGCGTCAGACGTTGACGATTTTCTTGCTGGCGCGTCAGACGTTGACGATTTTCTTGCGCCTGATGTTGATGGTAACCGATCAGGCGGTAACATAGGTTTTCCCAATAGCAATGGTTTCATAATTTCTTTATATTTTGCACCTTTATTACCCTTGGTTTGTTTTAGACTATCGTTTAACAGTTTATGCGCTTTAGTTTGATTGAGAATACTCTTGTATTGTTCCAAATCGTCGGGTTTTATAATGGCTCGATTGGGTTCTCTCATGAAAATTAGTTCATAAGTACCTATTGTACCGGTGTATAACGTCTTATCGAGTATGATATCTCCTTCATGACTTATTTCAAATTTACATCTACCAAGCGTCAGTTGATCATTTTTATAAAGAGGTCCAAAATCACGATCAATCAAGTTATCCCTATCGGTCAGAAGTAATTTAATATACTTGCCAGGGATCGGATGAAATCGAATATGTTGAAAGACATGTTCAAACAAGCCTGGTTCATTTTTTTCATCAATTTTTAATTTTTCTAGCAAACTTTTTTTCGAATCGGGCGACGTTTGATCGGTTATAGAAGACTCGTCGTCGTCGTCGTCGGTCATGAAATCCAATGGATTCGTAATAGTTTCACTACTACTACTAAGATTCTTTGCTCGTTTATACGGTGTCGATGTGAAGTAGGCTCCCCTCTTCAATTTATCGTTGACAAACGAATTATTATTATTATTTGTGTTATCCTCCGTTTGAGAAACGAGTTTCTTCAATGGATCGACTATCGGCTTGAATGTCTCGTTCAAACTGCTCTCCATTATCGCCTTCTCCGATTTCAAGGCACGATGCTTGTCGCGAATGACCTCGCTCGTCTTGGCGATCCTCTTCAGAAGCGATTTTTCATCCATCGCGATGCTGTATACAACAGCTTTCCTCGAATTGAACGGTTTTTAACCGACCTGTTGCGATGCTGTATACAACAGCTTTCCCCGAACCGACACGGGTTTTAACCGACCTGACACGGTGATCCGAACGGCCTGCACTCCACTATCAAACTAACACTCAATGCCGTGATCGTGAAACCTTACCGGCCTGACACTCGCAAGGCCGTTCACTCGATCGTGGCGTACTCGTTGAAACCTTTGCGATATCGACCGTTCTTCAGAGAGCTATCCTTGTCTATTACTAAGAAACCGTAATCACGACTCCAACAGGTCGAACACAATGTGAGAAATTTCTCATACGACATATCACTGTTGACGTGATCGTTGAAAATATGCTTCAGATTAGTTCCATCCTGCTTAAATATTATTAGCAAGTTTGCGTTATCTCGTATCAGATGCTTTGGTATTTTCGCATAAGTCTGACAGAGGTAGAAGCAATCGATGTTGGAATGTCTACCCATGCAAAAGTAGTCCCTTATATTGTCCTGCTTGTCGTTGGCCACATCGTCGAATATGAAAATGGAGTTCGGCTTTGCATCCGCGACGTTCACAACCTCGCAATTGTTTGAAAATGGAAAGTAACCAATTTCCTCCGTGTCCTGCAGAAGCTGCTCCAGATATCGATACTTCGATTGCTGCAGCGACTTCGAGTAGACGTACAGGTTCTCGAATCTCACACCGTGCGGACTCTCTATGAGGCTCAGCAACACGTTTGTCTTACCGCAATTCGACGGTCCGCAAACTATGCAGCGTATCGTAGATGGTAATAGCGATCCGTGGCGTTTTCTTATTTGCGTGGTAGCATCGTGAGCATCCAAATTTGTCACGCGAATAGTCGGCACGTGCTTCACGAAATGCATCCTCGCTATTAACCTTCGGGAACAGCTGTATCGTTCATTTATATTTCACGATTTACGGAACTATTCGGTCAGTTGCCATTACGATGGCGTTCATGTTAGTCGTCGTCGATTCCCTGCAGAACTTGACGAATCATCAGCTCAAACACATACCGAAGATCGTATTGCTGGAGTACTTTCCAGACAGTATCGCGAGTGTGTGGGAAAGATTACCTCGGCACATTCGTGCGGACTCTGATGTGCAGCAATATCAATATTGCTTGCAACACTACAATCTACCTAATACCACTCACCACGTCGGACCACCGAGACGGATGAAAGACTGTTACGTTTGTCAGCAAGAGAAGCAGTTGCTCTAAATGTCTGGATCGTTCTTCAATAAAGTCTTGAAAAAATTGCCATTTGAGCTGCACGTGCCCGGTTACAATTATTGCGGGCCCGGTACTCGACTTCGCGAAAGATTGGAGCGCGGCGATCGTGGTATAAATCCGCTGGACGAGGCCTGCCTCGATCACGACTTAGCATATTGGCACAACGAGGATCTACCGGAGCGTCATCAGACAGATAAAGTGCTAGCGAGGAGAGCGCGTGAACGTATTACCGCAAGAGACGCAACCTTAGGTGAACGCGCGGTCGCCACAGCCGTATGGGCATCTATGAATGCTAAGCGTAAACTTGGCTTGGGATTACATAATATTGTCGCGATGAAGAAAGCAGTAGCGGCTAAAAAAAAGAACAACAACAACAACAAGAAAAAAATTGGTACTACTACGAGGAAGAGAAGAATTCGAGTGCCGAGGAAACGGGGCGGTATAATACCTATACTCCCACTGCTAGGTGCAGTCGGAGCACTGGCAGGTGGAGCATCGGGTATAGCGACGGCTGTAAACCATGCAAAAGCTGAGAGAGAACGATTGCGGGAAATGCAACGACACAATCGCGCGATGGAAGCGCCGCGCGAGAGAGGCCGAGGTCTTTATCTGAGACCGTACAAGCGAGATGTCGGAGAGGGAAACCGTGGAGGTGGAAAAAAAAAACAACAAAAAAAAAACGGTCGAATAAGAGGAAGAAAATGAATGAGGGGAAATTTCGTCGCAATGTAGAAGCTCTCCTTCCGGATTCTGGTGCTACTAGTAACATACAATTGGCACGCATCTGCCGACGCATACCATACTTCCGTGGAGTCTTTATGCGCACATCTCTGCCGCTCGACGGGCCGCGGTGCAACGAGTGCGCGATCGTGAATCTCGACGATCAATGCGGCCCTGGTACCTACTGGGTAGCCTACGTCAAGCGTAACGACATCGTCGTATATTTCGATTCCTTTGGAAATTTGAAACCGCCGAAAGAATGTGTGCGTTACTTTGGTCCTAACGTTACAATCTACTACAATCATGATCGATATCAATCGTACGATAAAAGCAATTGCGGTCAGTTGTGCGTGAAATTCCTGCGAGAACAGCTACTTTGAAAAAAAAAAAAAAAAAAAAAAAATGTCTTTCACCGTGACATTATCGGATCGTAAATCAGTATTAAATTCAGATTTCTTTCCCCCGATCAATCTGCAAGACGATCGGTACGAGATCGGTCTCGTGGACATGCAAACGTACAACTCGATAGCCAATGTGGACGAGACGAATAATAAGTTCTACTACGATAACGATAAGGTACTGACGATACCCAGAGGCTGTTACGAATTGAGTGCGATAAATGAGTATTTGCAGGCTCAAATTTCTGCGAGACACGAAATTCAAGACGACATTGACAGCGTTATTCTTCTACGAGCGAATAACAATACACTGAAGAGTGAAATATTCTGTAAATATTCGATTGACTTTGGAAAACCGAATAACATTGGCTCACTACTGGGCTTCTCGTCGAATCGCGTGATCGAACCGAACGCCCAGGCTGAATCCGACGAAACCGTGAACATTGTGAAAACAAATATTCTACGCATCGAGTGCAACATTGCGGGTGGTGCGTACACCAACGGTAGACCCCGACACATTATTCACGAGTTCTTTCCCAGCGTACCACAGGGCTATAAAATCTCGGAGACACCGAAAACCGTCATTTATCTACCGGTCATCGTCAGAGTAATCGACCGTCTCACGTTACGTATCCTCGATCAGGACGATCGTCTCGTAGACTTTGGACGTGAAGAAATTACCATAAGATTGCACATTAAGAAAAATGTTAATTTACAAAAGTAACGAGGATTATAAAGCGGTGAAACTGGATGAAACGTTCGCTAGTCGTTCGTCCTACGTGGAGTCGAATACACCGGTTCATCGGAGTGAAAATCGCGACAAGAGGAGCTTCTTGCTAACGAGAAGAAATATAGAATTTTTACAATCATTGGGATTCACCGTGAAGAGATTGGGCGAAGGTACATAGTGGAACAATGGCAGATCCCTTGAACGTCACCGCACCGCTGACCTACGACAATCGCATCACCAAAATGGAGATGCATGCCTACAATCCGTATGCGAACGCCTCGTTGGCGAACAGCGACGAGATTCGCATTCCCATACAGCAGCAAGATTTGATACTCCAGCCGTGCGAGAGTTATCTCTACGTCGAGGGTCAGCTGGTGGAGGGCACGCGTGACGCGAGCGCCAACAACGAGGATATAGTTACGCTCGACTGCAATTCCGCGGCTTTTCTCTTCGACGAGATCCGTTATGAATTGAACGGTATCGAGATCGACCGATGCAGAAACGTCGGTATTACCAGCACTCTGAAGAATCTCGTTTCCCTGGGCACCGAGGAGAGCGCCAGTCTACGTCATTCCGGATGGTTCGTCGCAACGGGCAAAGACCGGCTGAAAAAGGAGGCGGCTGTTAAGAATTTCAGCTTTTGCGTGCCCCTGAAAATGCTGCTGGGATTCTGCGAGGATTATCGGATAGTCGTCGTTAACGCGCGTCACGAGCTCGTTCTCATTCGCGCCCGCGACGATACAAACGCCATTTACTCATCGGTGAAAATCACCGATTCGTCGATCAAGCTGCTACGAGTGCAATGGAGAATACCCTATGTGACCTTGAATGAAATTACGAAATTCCAATTTCTCAGTATCATCGAGCAGGACAAGAGTCTGTCACTCGCTTTTCGCGCCTGGGAACTTTACGAGTATCCGCTTCTGCCCAAGTCGCAGCGACACACGTGGTCCGTGAAAGCGTCCACGCAATTGGAGAAGCCGCGATACGTCATTCTGGCGTTCAGAACGAACAAGAAGAGTAATCAGCACGAGGATGTGCTCAAATTCAGTCATTGCAAAGTACTCGATGTCAAACTCTATCTGAATTCCGAATCTTATCCGTACGATCGTCTCGACACTGATTTCACGAAATCCCGCTACTCCGTCCTCTACGACATGTATGTAAAGTTTTTCACCTCCTATTACGCTGGTGAGAAACTCACGAGACCCATGCTCGACTATACGGACTTTTTGACGTACGGGCCGCTCTTCGTCATCGACTGCTCGCATCAGAACGAGTCCATAAAAACCGGCACGGTCGACGTCAAACTCGAGATCGAGTGTATGGAAATCATTCCGGATAATACTACAGCCTATTGTCTAATTATACACGATAAAATTGTACAATATAATCCTCTTACGAATATTGTTAGAAATGTAAGTTAAAAAAAATAAGAAAACAATTTTTATTAAATAAATATATAATAAACAACAAATTTATTCATTATTTTTTTGATACAAAATACCTATCAAACTTTAGACTTAAATTCCACGTTGTGATATTTTCCTCCTTTATATAACATTATTAAATTATTGGCTGCTGCAGCCTTTTGTAGGTGCTGCAACTGCTCCGTATCTTCCGCCAATTTTGCCATTCTCCCTGGCAAGAATACCCAATCGGTTGTTGACAGCTTTACAATGATTTTCATTCCATATTTTGTCATAATTTTGTCCACTTCGGAAATATCGTACTCTTGATTTTCCGTCAAGCTATTTAATTTCACAAAATTTTTTGGAATGACGCTTCCCAATTCATTGATTTTATTGAAATTCATTTTTATCCCTATGAAAAAAAAAAAAAAACAAAAAAAAAATGATTAGTCTCATTAAAGTTAAAAACTCAATTAAATAATGCATGTACTAATCGAATGAAAAAAAAAATATCCTTACCTTTTTTATGTAACAAACAAGTTTCTTTTTAATGTGTTTAATCACACACTTATTTTTTCTTAATAGTTCAAGCACGCGTGGTACGACTATGCAGCTCTCGTTTAACAGACTGACTTTTTATATGAACGATATTATCGTATATTAAGCGTATTTAATTGCAATATTTGGAAGGGGTAATTTTTTTTTTTTTTTCTTACTTGCGATGAATTTCCATTGTGATTGACCTATAGGTTTATCACAATATAACACAATAGGAAAAAAATATCACAATACGGTGATTATTCAGAGGGTATAGTGTATCCCTTCTCGATGAAGAAAGAATGGACTCCTAAGTGTTATCAAATGTAACTTTATATTTATAAATTGAACGATAAAGAGTTTCTCTTGACGAAATTTCTTCAGAGGCTTCATTCAGTCTTCGAACCACCATCAGTACAGATTGTACAATAGAAAATTAAAAAAAAAAAAAAAAAAATGGAAAGTGAACGGGGTTTTGTGAAAAAAAATCTAGTAGAGGAGGATGAAAATCCTGCAGAATCGATGCAGGAATACATCAAAAGAATTAACGATTCTCATAATCGTTATTTTGAAGAATATGAAGAGATGCTTCATCATAATATGCAATTGAACCGTAAGTAATTATTTTTATTTCTTTTAAAGAAAAAAAACCCAGTGATAATGTCAATAAATAGAATCATAAAAGAATTTTACGACACATATTTTTGAAAACTTCTAACTATCTCACTATTTGACCAATTGTTTTTTATTCAAAACGAAGAATAACGAAAAAAAAATTATTTTTTTATTTTATTTTATACCAGCCATTGATTTAGAGGAGAGGGAGGAAGAGGAGGAGAGAGAGAAAGAAGAGGAGAGGGAGGAGGAAGAAGAAGAAGAAGAAGAGGAGATGGAGGAGGAGGAAGAAGAAGAGGAGGTGATTTTTGTAAGTATACTTGCTTTGCAAAATAGTTATTACAATATAGAAAAATAACAAAATGTTTTCAAATATGTCCCAGGTGAAAAATAGTGGTACACAAACGGAACCTATTTCCGTAATAACAGAGGCTACGCAAATGGAACCTGCGATAGATCTAACGCCACATTATTGGTGTACAAATTGCAAAAATTATGGTCACCTACACATTAATTGTCCACTTCCAGAGTGGTGTTCAATCTGCAAAACATACATTCATCATGCTATAGAATGTATGAAAAACTTTTAAAAAAAGCAAAAAATATATATTATTATATTCAATTATAATTTTTATGTGTATATTATTAAAAATATATTTATAAATTTTTATTAAAAATTCCAAATATCGTTCATTTCATAACCTCAAAATTCTATTTCTCCTTCTCTCCTTCTCTCCTTCTCTGCGTTCACTGCTTAACGTAAGAGGGGGGTAGGCCACTTGTGTACCCTACGAGTTTAACGTCGGGGGAACGCGATAATGCGCACAACCGCATGCGCACAACCACACGAGGAGAGGGGGCAATTCCCCTACTTCCCCTACCCCCGCGGGACCCCGACCCCCTCGCCACCCGGTCCCAGAATCCTTACAGCTACTCTACTCATATTAATATACCCATACAGAATACCCATATAGTAGACATGATAAGAATACGTCTTAAAGTCATCTTTTAGTCAATAATTGACTAGCAGATCTTTAAGATTATGTGAACTATGTGGGAAAATAATTTATTATATTTCTAATTCATAATACATATCGACAATTATAATACATGGGACCACATTGACCGTATCCAATTCAGACAAGTTTGTACCTTCCTGAAATTAAAATTATTTGGTTGTATGATTTTGTGCTTATAAAATATAAATTTGGAAACCGTATCTATACTTACATTATATTGCTTAAACAATGTGTTAAAATTTTCCTTAAAATGATGCATTATTATTTTAATACATTTTATGTCCTCTATTGCAGGTAACATATCAACGTTTTTTTGTGTGTCTCCATAGGCTTTTATTATCTTCTTTTTCTTCAAAAACTTCCCTTCCAAAATTGAAATAGAATGATTCATCAGTTTTTGATAATGCCAAAACATGAATTCGTTGTTTAGCAAAAAAGGCCATGAGATCATTATATCATCAATCGTTAGAATTTTATCAAAATTATTAAGGAAAAGCCTTTGAGCAGGATAAGTTAATTCCAGATATAACATGACTTTTTCGTGTGCATCGGGATTTCGTAACAAATTCAAATTTAAAGATGATTGGTATAAGAATAATCTCTTTTCCTCAATAGATTCTGTTGTTTCAACTCCTGAATATCGTTTAGGCTGCCAATTACTGCATCCCGCTTTAGAAGATGAAATCTTTTTTTGTTTTTTCAAAGGAACATTTAAAGTTTGAATCAGAGACCGTTTCATATGCGGCCGATTTAGGTACACATTGCGATCATGCAATTTAGCGTACATTGAGTCAGTTCCATCACCAAAAGCATTTCCTTCCTCATCCATGACTTTGAACGTCTTAGGATATTTATCCACAAGTTTTCTTGCAACAATTTTGAATGCTTGCGCAGGTATGAATTCCGCAGTACAACGCATTTCTGGGACTACGCGGTTTACAACACTATTTATAATAAATTTTGTCCGGTTACCAGCATCCAATTCTTTTTTAATTATAGTATCTAAATAATCCCAAGGAATCATAAATGTTAGAGATCGGAGTGTAGGTGCGAGCGGTTTGGGGCTCTCAGGCCGTCTCGCTCCTGCTCACACTTTGTCTTCTTGGTCCTACCTCCAATCAAGGCCGATAGGTGGCCCACAGCGTAGAGCTCTCTCTCGCTGTTACTATTTGGGTCTCTTGTACATATTAATACCCAAGAGTTCTGGAACATTTGCGGCTCAATTTAAACGGTCTAGACTCTAGACTCTGTCTTTTCTCTCATTCTTCTTAGCAGCTTAGCCAGTCCTCCCTTCCTGCGACGCCACTAAGTCTCTTAGTACGCATTTCTGCTCCATCGTCGATTTCTTGGGCTCCAAGAAGTCGTCTTCCTTTCTCTCTATCTTCGTTGCCTGGGAGTCTCAGGTACGGGGAATCCTGTCCGGGGACCTGGGGACCACAGGGTTGGGATTTCGTAGTTGTAACTTTGGGTGGATTATCAATTTGCAGCTCAGCCTCCTTTGGAGCACTTTTCATTCTTTTGTATTTTTTTTTGCAATCAAATAAACTGATTTTTACCAGATTTCCTGGGCGTTGTTTTTGTCACCCTAGAGCCTTCCTTCCTAGACCTCCTTGCGGATATCGCCCAATCGACTTTCAAACAATAAAATTGGACCATATTTTCTCGAAAATAGATCTTTCTTTAAGAATGTTGGGGGTAGTCAGTAGTAGTAGCAAGGCGGTTCCTGTGACATGGTGGTGAGGGGAGTGCGGGTGTGCAGGGGGAAGTGTCTCTGTAACATGGGGTGAGGGGGGGGGGTGTGGGGGGGGGTGTGGGGGGGGGGGGTGTGGGGGGGTGTCTTTGTGACATGGTGGTGAGGAGGTGCGGGTGTGCGGGGGGAAGTGTCTTAATAGCTGGGGTATATTGGGTGATGAGAGGTAGTGCGGGTGTGCAGAGGAAGTGCCTTGGCTGTGGGAAGTGTGTGAGAGAGAGAAAGAGAGAGAGAGATCCCTCTCACCCTCTCTTTCTCTCTTAGTCTCTCACCCCTCTCCCATCACCATAGGGGGCCCGGATAGTTAATTATCCGGGACGGCGACACTTTACCACCCATTAGAGGTACTTTTCGTCTACAAGGTTGGCAGCACTGAGAGCACAAAAAGTTTTATTCAAGATAGGATCCCTATAGCCATTTTATACAACAACTAACACATAAAAGGTACATACATGTATTTTTGACAGGACGAGGTTAACTAAGAAATAATTTCAGTGAGAAAATAGGAGCAAGATATAGTACAGAATTGGAATACTTGGAAAAATATATAAAGAAATATTAATAAATGAATTTAATTGGTTTTTGTATATAATTAATGAAGAATAATTTATTATTCACATCGCATTGAAGAATGGAGATACAGTTAGATAAGTTATCATTTATTTTTATATATCTATCAAATGGATAAATTAATGTAAGGGCAAAATTCTTTGTTCAAATGTGGCTTTAAGTTTACAGATTAACAAATTATAACCTGATGATTGACTTCGATGAATAATCTATAGGAAATAATAAGCCAATTGAGTTCTTCCATTAATGTATGGATGGACTTAAATTTAGCGAAGACTGCATGCTCAAATCTACGTACCATTGCATCCAGCTGATTAAACTCATATTTACATAATTTAACAATGGCATTAATGTGAGTCGCACTTTGCTAGAGCATAATATTGGACATGAGAATTAAATTGTTTGTATTGGGAACAGTTTAGTATTTTATATGTATGTACAATGTAAACACACAAGTGACTAATCCAAAATTATAATATTTATTATTATGAGTTTGTAAGTGTTAGGTTTGGTTAATTATTTATAGAATTATCAATCTATTTTGTCCGATAAAATCTGTTATACACTGTGACCCTGTACTATTTTGAGATAGTACATGTTCACTAAAACGATATACATGTCTTTTTATAGAACCATGAGACATATTATGGTCACAGTATCAAGGCCATAATACCGTGTCATATACGCTTGGCCTACCTATCATCTGTAATACAGTATAAAGTTCGGTGATTGATAGGTCATAAAAGTAGAGTAACGATCGTGGCCCATAAGTCGTGTGTTAAATGGGCCTAACGAACTACGGTTTTCCGCAACTCCCGAATATTCAAGTTGAATTTTCGGAAGAAGTCGGACCTTGGGTCTAATTGGTGGTACCAATAACTTAATCGGCTCCGCCAATTAGATTTAGAGTTATGAAGAGTTGGGGGTAAGCGGCCAACAGCTCGTTGCTGGTGTCTCCCGATTTTTGCGACACTCGTACTTTAGTCCTAGAGGAGTTTCGACGTGAAGCCTGGAGTGATATAAAACTGTGGAAGCTACTCTGCTCAGGTCTGCTCAACTCCGCTCTGCTCAACTCTGCTCTGCTTTGCTCTGCTCAACTCGGCCCGGCCCAACTCTGCTCGGCTCAACTCCACTCGGCTCCGGACTACTCTGCTCTGCTCTGCTCTGCTCGACGCGGCTCTGCTCTGCTCTTCTTAACTCTACTCTGCTCTGCTCTGCTGAACTCGGCTCTGCTCTGCTCTGCTCTGCATAACTCTGCTCGACACCGCTCTGCTCTGCTCGACGCCGCTCTTCTCTGCTCTACTCTGCTCTGCTCGACTCTGCTCTGCTTCCGCCGAGGGATCCGGCCGCCTCCGTCAACTTCAGCGGAAAAGGGTAGCGGGAGTCCCAACTCCTAGAACTCCTTATACTACGAGTAAAATTCGGAAAACGCGCTTAATAGCCGTGAAATCGCAAAAAATCACGAATTACGAGTTAAACCTACTCCCAAAGTGCGTAAATTGGGAATTAAAGCCATAAATCGAAATTTGAAATAATAGTCTAACGTCGAGGAAACTTTGAGATTCGCAATTAATTCAAGGACCAAGTCATTTATGGGCTTTCGGATATGGAATGTATATAGTTTTATATGTAACTTACGTTAAGTTCTTTTATCGATTACCGTGTATATAATGCAGTATTAAAGTCGTGTAGTTTCCGAAAATTTGGATATGCGCTCGGTGGATCGAATTCGGTTATAAAGAGTGTTCGGGATATTCGTTCAGTTTCGAACTTCAGTTACGTTTTGTATAGTTTGTCGCGTTTAACCAGGGGTGCATCCCGAGGTCGAATTCTCCCCGAAAGGAGTTACCTCGTTCGATCACCTCGTGGGAGTACTGTTCGTTTTTCTCGTTGGAAGGAACCCCGGAGGTGAATTCACCCCGAAAGGAGCTACTCCGTCCGGTTCCCTTCCGAGAAGGTATCGTTTCGTTTTGTTAAAAGGTCGCAGGAGAAACACCTGCCTTGAGAAGGCCTTTAGTTTATTAGTTAATAGCTTAGTAAAGAAATTCGTTGGAGTAGTCCCGAGCGCTCCGAGATACCGTCTTCCAGGCCATCCGTAATTATAGTTTATAGGATACGAAGAGCAATCTATGCGCTAGGAGATCTGACATATACAGTGATGTCTTTACGGAAATATAGAGATTTCATTATCGAATATAGTGTGTAGTACTTTGACCCGAACTGCCAAACCCTTCCGTATTTTCGTTTCAGGGACTCACCCACTCTTCGCTTCCGCAACCCTAACCTTATACTCACTGAGCTAGTTGGTATTTTAGTTTGACGATTATCGTATTTTGCGATCACTACAGTACAGTGGTTCTTTAGGGAACCTGGCGCCCAACTTACGTTTTAGATTTTGATTGCGTTACAGTTTACGAATATCCAAGGGTCAGCCAAAATTTTTGTAGTGTAGCAACACATATGTATAGGTAACATGAGTTAGTGTATCTTTGAAATTTGTAGGTCTAACGTTGAAAAATATGAATTAACTTATTTGGTTTACTATGGTATATAGTAATTCACATTAATTCTATGTCTATATGAAAGGATCTGAAAATAATAACACATAATTGTATATAGACAATATGGGCATAAATACTATTTGTTTATTTACTTTATAAAACACCTTCATTTATAATTACAAATTGGAGTTTTTCCTTCTTTTGTAAGTATTTATTTTTTATTACAATCAATTTATCTGCAACATTTGTTGAATTATTTATTACGATAACTGGAATTTCCTTGTTATTAATAGTTTCCACTTCTGATCCTCTGCTACCAATATTAAGTACTCTATTTACCATGCTCGTTCTTACTTGAATAAAATATGGATTAAACGTATCACACTTATAAAAGCGCCAAAAATGTGCCTTGAAATGATTAACTAGTATCTATCTTGAAAATTAGTCCTGCCTTTAAAGGGGCAATAAGCTTTCTTATCTATTCCATGTTTTGCCTATTAATTCCAAATAATTTTTTTCATATTTCTTAAATTTATGTCGATTCAATCTCTCTTTCTCTCTGAGTTTCCTGCAAAATATAATTAAATATATATACAATTAACAAATATTTGTATATTTTATTAGGCTTTATAAAGATGGTATTAAAAGAAAGCAATAAGGAAATTGAACAATTACAAAATAGCATTTATGAACCAAGAGATAAAAGAAAGAAAATATCAATGTTAAACGACGAAATAAATAAATTTTATAGTAACTTAAAAGAACTAAATAATAAAGGAAATACAGAATTCTAGATATTTAATTTGATGGAAGAGTTTATGGACATAAAGTAATTGATAAATCAAGTAAGAACGAGCATGGTAAATAGATTACTTAATATTGGTAGCAGAGGATCAGAAGTGGAAACTATTAATAACAAGGAAATTCCAGTTATCGTAATAGATAATTCAACAAATATTGCAGATAAATTAATTGTAATAAAAAATAAATACTTACAAAAGAAGGAACAACTCCAATTTGTAATTATAAATGAAGGTGTTTTATAAAATAAATAAACGAATAGTATTTATGCCCATATTGTCTTTATACAATTATGTGTTATTATTTTCAGATCCTTTCATATAGACATAGAATTATTATGAATTACTATATACCATAGTAAACCAAATAAGTTAATTCATATTTTTCAACGTTAGACCTACAAATTTCAAAGATACATTAACTCATGTTACCTATACATATGCGTATAACAGATTTTATCGGACAAACTAGATTGATAATTCTATAAATAATTAACCAAACCTAACACTTACAAACTCATAATAATAAATATGATAATTTTGGATTAGTCACTTGTGTGTTTATATTGTACATACATATAAAATACTAAACTGTTCTCAATACAAACAATTTAATTCTCATGACCAATATTATGCTCTAGCAAAGTGCGACTCATATTAATGCCATTGTTAAATTATGTAAATATGAGTTTAATCAGCTGGATACAATGGTACGTAGATTTGAGCATGCAGTCTTCGCTAAATTTAAGTCCATCCATACATTAATGGAAAAACTCAAGTGGCTTATTATTTCCTATAGATTATTCATCGAAGTCAATTGTCAGGTTATAATTTGTTAATCTGTAAAATTAAAGCCACATTTGAACAAAGAATTTTCCCCTTACATTAATTTATCCATTTGATAGATATATAAAAATAAATGATAACTTATCTAATTGTATCTCCATTCTTCAATGCGATGTGACTAATAAAGTATTCTTCATTAATTATATACAAAACACCAATTAAATTCATTTATTAATATTTCTTATATATTTTTCCAAGTATTCCAATTCTATACTATATTTTGCTCCTATTTTCTCACTGGAATTATTTCTCAGTTAACCTAATCCTGTCAAAAACACATGTATGTACCTTGTATGAGTTAGTAGTTGCAGAAAATGGCTATAGGGATCCTATCTTGAATAAAACTCTTTGTGCTCTCAGTGCTGCCAACCTTGTAGACGAAAAGTACCTATAATGGGTGGTAAAGTGCCGCCGTCCCATTATCCTACGGGTCCACTAGTTCCCTAAGGCTTACCCCCTCTCCCATGACTCTTGGGCCCGGATGGTTAGTTATCCTACGGATCGGCTAGTTTCGTAAGGGTTACCCCTCTCCCATCACACTAGGGTCCGGATGGTTAGTTATCCTGACAGTTACCTAGAGAACTTTTTTTTGTATTTTAGTTGGTGGAGTAAAAAGTTTCAATTTTTTCCACTAGGTGGCGATCACGAAAGTTACTAGGGCAGCTACACCGCTAGGGGTCCTCACCATCTTACAGACTACCATTTTTTTTCTTAGCCCTCGGTGGGGCTTTTCTCCCTCCACATACTTATCTTAGACCCTCCCACTATTTTCCTATTGTGGACCCTCCATTTAACATGATTTCACATTTTTTCATAAACATTGAGCAATAGGTTGATTTTTTCTTTTATGAGTTAGTAATAATTATAAAGTACTTTTTTCATTATCTTTCTTTTTTCTTTTTTTATTTTACAGAATAAATTAAGGGAAATAGGAGTAGGGGAAAAGAAAGACACATTTAAATAAAATTTATCATATAATTAAAAACGTACATGAAACTTATATAAATACTAATATACATTAATATTTAACCCATTCAGCTAATATCAGCTTCTGAAACATAAAAGATTTATTAATATCAAATAAATTGCGAACTTAATTTTTAATATTTACCTTTTATTTGTTTTCGCACCCACTTTGCGAAAATATCCACTTCTTAGGCCACACAGTGGACTGGCTTGTTCTTTCTCGTATACAATAATTTATGCAAACTACACGTTTGCGTATACGTTCTATATTCATTTATTAATATATCGAATTTGGGACAGTTGTATGCTTCTAAGTTCATACTGATAATCCCCAGTGAATTTAGAACATCTCGTTCAATATGGCCTCATTTGTATGCCACTATCGGCCATTCACAGTCGTTGTTGATTTGATGGATAAAATCAAATACGTCATGATGGTTGTATTTTTCACAACCAACATTTCCGTATTCAATTCCGTGTATATTTTTAAACACAAAACTCACTGTCTTTTTATCACTCAAATTTAATTTTTCATAGGGCACACTGACCCTAAACGCCCTGTAATGCGTATAATTATTAGCCAAATTTTGTATAGCTATTTCTTTGTATATTATTTTTTTGTTGACCATAAAGCTATCAATGTCAATGATATGTGTAATTTTCTTTTAAACGTATCATTGTGGCAGAGTAGCTTAAGAGTCACTAGCTTAACTTGAACTGAAGATTTTCTGAACTAAAAACTACCCTACACGCTCCTCAAGATTTTTTAAATGCTGTAAGGGATGTGAAAAATTTGATCTGTGGTGGGAGGTGACTAACCAGACACTCTTAGAAACACCATTGATCCAAAGAGAGAATAGTTAAAGATAGTGGGAGAATTGAAATACTTGGTTTGAAGAGAAGGGGAAAACTTTAGAGAAACAAAAAAAGAATATATTTAAAATAAGGGCAAAGTGTAATAATTTTAGTATTAAAAACGCTAACATGATGATCCCAACGTTCGTCGATTTTCAAGGATTCCATTTAATGAACAAGACATTTATAGTTAAAGAATTTGCAGTTTTACAAGAACTAAAAGTGCATCATATTTTATTTTCACTCCCCTTTACACATACTTGGTTAAGTGAAGAGGAGAGAAAGAAAACAGACTAAGTATATTTTATAAAAAACAATAACGAATTATTATTTTCAATGAATAAGGAATTTCTTTTTCAGTTCAATCTTTTTCAATCATCATGGCTTAAATTGGATGGATGGTTATTCACCATATTATAAATATAAAGATATTATAAAAAAATATGTATATGAGGATACGGTTTTTGTAAAAGGGGTGGAAAAGTTAAATTGGTTAAGGAGTATTTGTGATTTAGAAATTAGTAATGTAGATGAATATATGTGGGGAAATTATAATCCCACAAAAAACAGACTTCGCCTGTAAAAAAGGCGGCAAGTACATAAACCATCTAGCATGAATAATATAGTAAAATTATCCAATTAAAAAAAGTATTGAAATCCAAATATTAGGCAAGTGTATTTTTTCATCTTAGCAAAAGTTAAATTTTTGAAAAAAAAAGGAACAAAAAGTTACTTGCCGGGCCCGTGATGTCCATGCATAGTGGGAAATTGAATCGTATGTGAGATTCAGCTGTAGCGTAGTACAGCAAATTTCATGTTAAATACAGAGTGAAGTTAGCCGAGCCACAGACGATTCTATTTCTCACTGTGCATGGACATTACGGGCCCGGCAAGTAACTTTTTGTTCCTTTTTTTTTCAAAAATTTAACTTTTGCTAAGGTGAAAAAATACACTTGCCTAATATTTGGATTTCACTACTTTTTTTAATTGGATAATTTTACTATATTATTTATGCTAGATGGTTTATGTACTTGCCGCCTTTTTTTACAGGCGAAGTCTGTTTTTTGTGGGATTTCATAACCGTTTTGTAAGAGTATAATATTTAAAAAATTAAATAATTCTTTTAATTTTTCTACAGAATTTAAAGAAAATTTCCACACTTCTCATTTTTTGATACAGCAGCGCTTAACTAATAAAATAATATATATTAATATTGAAAAAATATCACAGTCAACACATTGAATTTATTGATATTTGTAATGCATTCTGTATAAATGAACTTCATAATTAATGTCCCGGCTACTTGTTTAATATTTTCAGTTTCACAATAATAAAAGTTTGATTACATTTTTCACAATCAATAAACATACTTTCAACATAAAAATAATTATGTAAAATGTATGTTTTAATTAATTTACATTTTCTGTTTATCAACATTTGACTTTTTACCACCATCTGACCTTGCCAGACTTCACTAGTTTCATCAACTACTTGAGTTGATACTGGGGCAAGACTGGACAAGCAATTCGCAAAGCTTTAAATAAACTACAATCAAGCATATAATTAAAGCTGACATTGTCGTTTTGCATACCACATTTCTTTTTATCACCAATTACTCTCACATTTATGCTGCTAATTCTTGACAAAGGTGACAAAGGAGATACATTGGCGAGTCGTCCTTATAACATTTCCTATGCCAGAGTCCTCAGATGTTCATTTCGCTAATCTCTATACACTGTTGAAACTGGTCGGATTTCTGGTGCTGCATAATGGAGTGAAAACCATTAATTTTTGGACTAAGTTTCAATTGAAATTAAACGTGCATTTTTTCATCCATACCAATAACTAGTATACTGCCTTTGGCCTAGAATACTAGCATAGGTAACGAAGGAAAACAATCAGCAGGTACTAACTCAATTTTACAGAAATTCATATAATGAATTTCATCCTTAAATTATGGCTGATCAATGGGCGACGTTTTCTGGAAATTGGCTTATTCTTACTTTGCCAATCTTTCAATTCTTTCATCTTTGCCTATTTCAAGTACCAGAATGCTGAAGTGAAAACCCCAATGTTTGATTCAACTCCAATAGTCAATATGTGAGCGAACCTTCTTCCTTGGTTTTCTAATTCAATTGTACCAAATGTATTTAAGTCAAAGCACAAGTATTACTATTTGCTATAATACACTTGCACAATGACTGTAAAATACTAAATGATAACACTATGAGTAAGCCTGAAATCAAATTCATCATTTAACAATCTTAATCTTCAATGAAAATAAATATTTGAAGGAACGTGAAGCATCTCATTTACTTACCAGTATTTGATGTTGCCCCATCTCCATCTTCTTTATTGCTTGGTGACCTAACTTCTGTAATATTTGGTTGTTTTTGCATCTTTTGTAAACATCTATTATCGTATAATTAGCTTAAATCCAAACACTGGTCAACTTGTACTTTATGTAGATGAAGGTTCATCGGAATGCTTCATATTTTCCAAACAAGCATTACTATAATTTAGTCTGAAATATTTGTTTGCATAAATGATATAACCTATCGAACAATTGATATCCATATCAGTTTAAAAAGAGAAAAAGTTAAACATAAGTAGAGGTGCTATGCGGTTCCGATGACAGGGAGTGGGGGAAGCTGTTTTGTGGTGTGGAAGGGGGATGGGTGGGGATAAGACTCTCTTAGTATGGTAGTGGTGGGGATGAGGAAGGAAAGGGTCTTATAGTGGGATCGAGTTTGGTTAGGGAGGGTGGGGGTATTTTTCACCCTATGTCACAGTTGGAAGGTCTTATAGTGGGACCGGGTTTGGTTAGGGAGGGGGTATTTTTCACCATATGGTACCGTTGGTTAGTTATCCTACGGGGCCCTAGTTGAGGGAAGGTTTTTTCACCCTTCGAAGTCGATGGTTAGTTACCTTACGTAGCCTAACTATTTCCGACTCTGCTACACAGATAAACTAGGTTGAGTTAATTGCTAGTTCCAGTAGTCAGCGCTAGGTGACTGCCTTCCTTAATCTTCTTTCGCGCTAATGTTATTTTAATATTACGTAATTACACACACGGATGAACTAGTTCAATTTAATTGATAGTACCAGTAATTGCCGCTAGGTGGCTACCGCAATCCCCCCTTTTCTCGTTAGTTAAATTGTAGATAGCTATTGTGATAAGTTGCTGATATCGTGCAAGGAATTAACTTTCCATCGAGCATGGAATTATAACTTTGCATGGCTTTAACTAAACCTATGCAGCGGATAACAAAATATCCTCTAAATGAAAGGGCATAGTTTTAATAGTCTCCCCTATTGGGGAGAATAACAATTTAACATCAATTTCAGGAATATTAATATTTTGATAGGGCAACTTATTAAGTCCTAGCTGTTACTAAACCCAGGTCAGGTTCACCAATTTATTAGGCTTTACAGCTCCTCACTTATAGTATGTCCTTAGAGGGTACTATATGACCATTCAGAACCAATCCTAGACCCTCCCACTATTCTCTCCTTCTATGGACCCTCTCTAGACTTTCATTCAAGAAATCATTTACCTTTCTACGAGCGAATTAGTTAAAGTGATAAAAAGATGTTTGACTAAAATTATACATTCACGGTACCACGGGATACGGCTATAGAGAAGCTAGCCTTCAAGAGGAGGATGTGGATGAAAAAGGAGGAGGAGGATGAGACATGGAGACTGGATGAGTAACTGATAGTAAAACTTTAGTTATTGAATAAAAAAACAGTTTTAAGAATTTTTATAGCCTTCCCTGACTTATCTTTTAGCCATTTTTAGCTTTTCAGGTAAGCATATCATACGATCCATCTAACAAGCAGGCTAGGTATTAGAAAGGGAAAGAGTTGTCAGTGCACTTCATTTTTTTTGAAGGGTAAAGCAAAACATAACTTTTACCTAGACATTAAGAAGCTGTATTGGCACCATTCTAGCGATTGGAGAACTGATTGCTGAGTGTGCTGATATCTTCTAGAACGGATATGCTCGAGTACCTGACGCCTGAGATCATGTCATGTCATGACTTGTTACTTGATTTATGACCTTTTAAATCCTCGATTTTTTTCATATTCTCTCAATTTTTTATATGCCAAGCTATCGAGAGGAATGTGCTCGTAAATTTTACCGTTTCACTTAAGAAAAGTCTGCAACACGTTTATGCAATTAAAAGAATTCTGGAGAAACCACTGGTAACGTGTCATGACCTGTTTGACGCAAATTTTCCCCAGTTCACTTTAGAAAAGTCTACAACATGATTATGCAATTAAAAGAATTCAGAAGAAACCGCTTGTAACGTGTTACGACTTGTTTGACGCAAATTTCGTAGGCGGGAAAGAATACCCAACCACCCAAATATTAACTTCCAATAAGAATGCATCTCATCCCCTTCCATGAATGCATCTCATCCCTTCCACTATTTTTCAAACCCTTGTTGTTAGCAATCGGGAAATTTCAGTCAGTCAGTTTTCATTAGAAGCTTCAAGGAGGTGAAAGATCCAGTGCAAAGCTATATTCCGAATATTTTCCTTGCTGTACCACAGAAACTCTTTTGGGTGGTAAGAATTATTCTTTTATTATTATTCTCTTTTCTTGCTATTCTATTTCAATATTTTTCTTTTCTCAATTTCTATGTTTTTTCACAGAAAAATGGATTTAACCAAGATCAATGCACTTGCAAGTGTAACTTACGAACCTAAGACTTTCGTAAAGCTGAATACTTTTGAGGAGAATAAGGAGTATCAAATCACTGAATTAGTGAAAATTAAGACCAAATATGGAGAGAAATTAATAGCGAAGCTGGCTACCGACGAATGGTTCTTCCTACCCTCAAGGATGATGAAATTACTGGAGTCGCCTGAACTAATCAAAGAACTTCAAAATGCTGCATCAGCGAATACATTAAAAATCTTATATGTTGGAGGACGATACAATAATTTAAAATTTAAAGTTACCCAATGATAATCATAAGATAAATTTTGGAAATGTTTGTAAGGAATGTTTTTAAGGAATGACATCAATAAATGTTTATTATATCTTATTTATTTATTTTTTCTTTATCCCTCACTACATTAGTAAGATACATATAAATCTAGTCTATTAACTTACATTTCTAACAATACTAGTAAGCGGGTTATATTCAACGATTTTATCATGTATAATTAAACAAAACGCAGTAGTATTACTTGGAATATTTCTAGTACAATCAATCTCAATTTTAACATTAACAGTGCCTGACTTTATAGATTCATTTTGATGCGAACAATCGATGACGAAGAGAGGACCGTATTCCACAAAGTTTTTGTAATTAAGCATTGGTTTCGACTGTTTTTCTCCTGCATAATATGAATGGATAAATTTAACATACATATCATATAGTACAGAATAACGGTTTTTTTCGCTATCACTATCAATTCGGTCATATGGATAAAATTCTGAATTCAGATAGACTTTAACATCACGAACAGAACTGTCATTGAATCTAAGCACCTCCATATGCTGCATACTCTTCTTATTTTGTCTAAATGCTAGTATAACATATCGAGGATTCTCCAATTGTGTTGCAGCTTTTACGGCCCATGTATGCCTCTGTGTTTCAGGTAGAAGTGGATATTCGTAGAGTTCCCAAGAACGAAAAGCCATGGTTAAACTTTTGTTTTGCTCAATCAAACGTAGAAATTTAAGTTTTGTATAATCATTCAGTGATACATGAGGAATCCTCCATTGCACTTTTTGCAAATAAATTTTGGAGTTGATGATTTTTCTCGAAGAATGTAGTGAATTTATATCATCACGTGCTCGAATAAGAACGAGTTCATGACGTGCATTTATTATAACTCTTCTGTAGTCTTCACAAAAACCCAACAGCTTTTGCAATGGTACACAAAAGTTGAAATGATTCGTAGACCTGTGATCTGTTAAAAACCATCCTGAATGACGTAGACTTGCACTTTCCTCAGCAGTTAAGGAGATGAGATTCTTCATGGAGCTAGTAATACCCACATTCTTACAGCGATCAATCTCAATACCATTCAATTCATAACGAATTTCATCAAACAAGAATGCCATGGAATTACAGTCAAGTCCTACGACATCTTGGGCTGTTGCATCTGGAGCACGGGTTCCAACGATTATCTTTCCCTCAATGTAGAGATAACTTTCACAGGGTAGAAGAATTAAATCTTGCTGTTGTATAGGAATTCGAATTTCATCACTATTTCCCAATGAGGCATTTGCATAAGGATTGTATGCATGCATTTCCATTTTAGTGATGCGATTGTCGAACACCGGTTGAGCGGTTACATCTAATGGATCCATTTTTATTTCTAACGTTGAAACCCAGTGATTGTAGGAAGGTGATATTTCTTCTTGTTAATGATGCGCCAACGTTACCTTCGCTCAATGTATTTTGTCCTCCAGCGTTACCTTCACTCAATGTATTCTGTCCTGCTGCAGCAGTTGGACTGACAGGCTCATCGAGTATCGGTGATTTATAAGTATTCTTGTAAATCAACATTTTCTAATATGTAAACGAATTGTGATTTCTTCACCTCCGAAATTTACTATACGATCTTCCTGATCGAGAATACGCAAGGTGAGACGGTCAATTACTTTCGCAATGACTGGCAAGTAAATGACGTTCTTCGGTGTTTCTGCGATTTTATAACCTGGCGGAACACTCGGAAAAAATTCATGTATAACATGTCGAGGTCTACCGTTTGTGTACGCACCAGCTGTAATGTTGCATTCAATTCGTAGAATATTTACTCTTATAATGTTTACGGGCTCGTCTGATTCAGCTAGTGTGTTCGGTGGAATAACACGATCTGATGAAAAACCCAACAAAGAGCCTATATTGTTAGGTTGTGTAAAATCAATCTGATATTTACACTTTATTTCACTTTTTAATGTATTATTATTAGCACGTAGAACAATTACTTCTTCTTCATCACCTTCGAACATCTGAGCACGTAAAAAGTCATTTATAGCATTGAGCTCATAACAACCTGTAGGTATAGTTAGCTCCTGATCATCAACGTAAAATATATTGTTTGTCTCATCAACATTAGAGATTGAATTGAAGCTCTGAAAGTCTACGAGACCGAGTTCATAATGTCCATCTCGAAGATCGATCGGGGAGAAAAAATCTGACCCCAATACCGAGTCACGGCCAGAGAGTGTAACTGTTAAAGACATTGTTCACGTAGAAACTTGACACACAACTAACCCCATATGCTTGAATCATACGATTGATATTGGTCGTGGTTGTAGTAGATTATAGCAGAAGGTCCAAAATATTCCACAAGTTCAATTGGTGGTTTTAAATTTCCGAAGGAATCGAAATACTTAACGTGCTTATTACGTTTAACGTAAGCGACCCAATGTGTTCCAGGACCTTGTTCGTCATCAAGATTCACAATTGCGCACTCATTGCGTTGCGTATTTTGAGGTAGAGATGTACACATAAAGACTCCCCGAAAATGCGGTATTTTACGGCAGACGTTTGATAATTGCATATTACTAGTAGGTCCAGATTTAAGAAGTTCATTTATTTTCTTTTCCTTTTCCTTTTCACTCCCTCTCCTATTCGACTGTATGGTGCGAGGTATAAACCTTGTCCCCGTCTCGCTTCCATTAAGCGATTGCGTCGATGCATTTCTTCCAATTGTTTTTTGGCTGCTTTGGTGTCGTTTACAGCTTTTGCTATACCTGCTGCACCGCCAGCTAATGCGCCCACCGCACTCAGCAGCGGAAGCAATGGTAATAAACCCCCCCATTTTGTTTTAGTAAGTGACTTTTTCCTCAATAAACCACCTCGTTTTTTCGGTACACGAATTTTTCTTTTCTTCGTACTTTTTCTAGACAACTCGCAGTCCTAAGCCGAGTTTCCGTTTTGCATTCATTGATGCCCAGACAGCAGTCGCTGTCGCTCGTTCACCTACGGATGAGTCACTAGCTATGATACGTTGTCGTGCACGGCGTGCAAGTACTTTATCAGCATGATGACGCGAGGGCAGGTCCTTATATACTGAATATGCGATATCATGCTCACGGCAAGCATCATCCAGAGGGTTTATTCCTCGATCACCACGTGCTAACCGTTCATGAAGGCGAGTACCTGGACCGCAATAATTGTAGCCAGGTACATGCAGCTCGAAGGGTAGTTTATTTAACAGCTTATTGAAAAAAGATTTACAACCATATCTCATCATGTCATGCTTTCCTAACGGGTTCGTTGGCACATCCAGCAATTTTTTATTGAAGGCGGTATTCCATCAAACTGATCTTGATTAGGTAAATTATAATGTTCCGTACAGGCACGATATTGTTGCACTTCAGGATCTGCACGAATGTGCTCAGGTAATTTACACCAAACAAGTCGAATACTGTTTGGAAAGCGCTTCAATAGTAAAATTTTTGGAATGTATTCAAGCTGCTCAATAGTTAAATCCTCCAAACGTAGCACATCTAACGTTAACAACGACATAATGAGAACTGATGAGATAATCTGCTTCGAGCCTATAAATAGCTTGCATGATCATAGAGTTTGACAGTTATGGATTTCGTAAAGCAACCACTGCACATTCGTGTCTCCAACGCCGATCGTTTTATTGTCGGTGGGGGTTGTGGAGGAAGGAGTAAACGTCATGGATCCCTACTTCCATCTACAATTCGTAGTATAATTTGCGGACCCTCGAATTGCGGTAAAACAAACGTACTGCTTAGTCTCGTAGAAAGTCCTAACGGTGTGAGATTTGAAAATATTTATGTATACTCAAAGTCGCTTCAACAACCCAAGTATCAATACCTTGAACGGTTATTAAAAGGACTAAAAGGTATTGGATATTTTAAATTTTCAAACAATAGCGACGTTGTAAAGGTAACTGAGGCGTTACCCAATTCTATTTTCATATTTGATGATGTTGCTAACGATAAGCAGGATAATATCAGAGACTACTTCTCCATGGGTAGACATTCAAATATTGACTGCTTCTACCTCTGCCAGACTTATGCTAAAATTCCTAAACACATGATTCGTGATAATGCAAACCTTCTCATAATCTTTAAGCAAGATGGTACTAATTTAAAACATATTTATAACGATCATGTAAACACGGATATGTCATTTGAAAAATTCAATGAATTGTGTTCAAAGTGCTGGCACCATGATTATGGATTTCTAGTGATCGACAAGGATAGTACAATTCAAAATGGTAGATATCGGAAAGGTTTCGATGAGTATGCTAAGATTAAATAGTATACCGTTTGCTTAAGATTGTTCAGTTTAGAGCTAAGTGTCCATCAAAACACACACATCAAATGAGCATGGAATAAACCTAGTATAAACGTGGACTGAATCTAGATTGAACGTGGATTGAACGTGGATTTGAACGTGGATTTGAACGTGGATTGAACGTGCATTGAACATGGAAAGCAGGAAAATGGAAGAAAAGATGCTGCTAAAGAAGATTGCCGCGAAAAGTAAAGTAATTCGTGAAAAATATCGTGCACTCAAATCAGGAAGAGAAATGATGGAAATCAATTTAAATGAAACTTTTAAACCAATTGTTGAGCCATTGAAGAAGCTCACTGAACATAATGAGATGACCTTCGCGTCCCCGAAATATGACTATAAACAGGAACCGCTACAGAAGACTACTGTAAGCGATAATTCTTTGATTATTCCATCGGAACGTAAGAGAACTTATTTCTCATCGACTCCACAACGCAAATATTTCGCAGACAACTCTAGAATTAAAATTCCAACCCCTTCATCTGATGATGATGATGATGAGCAAGGAAATTCACGACCTAATGAAACATTATACCTTTCCCTGGAAGAGGATGGGGATGAAGAGGAGGAGGAGGAGGAGGAGGGAGTGAAAGTGGAAAAGGATGTTAATGATTTAGCAATACCATCACCAATGCAAGCAGAAACTCCATCATCACCATTGCAAAGATCCTTAAATTTAAATAGTTCTTTGTCAGAATATGCACCAATTGGACGTAAATATATAGAGATGTTTCTGCGTAAAATTAAGGATTTAATTGATGATAATTTTGGAATTGAACGAGATGCTAGACTTAACAAAATGAGACTTGGAAAATGTTCTTTTAAAGTAAATCGTAAAGATTTTATTATTATTGATGATGAGTATTATCAGGGTACTATTGGGCTATTTGAATTGATCTTCATGAAAGAGCCACATGATTATACTGAAGATGATTTAAAAACATATAAGAATATTCTTTCTCAAACTAATGTACACAGAGCAGATTACAGTAGCGAGGGAAAGCTTCGTGGGAATAAGGGCCATAAATGGAAGAAAATAATTAGCCCATTATTTCCTCCAAAGAATCTTGTAAAAGGTAGCGGTTATATGTGTGTTAATGATAAACCAGTGAACTATGTACATTGGAATGATCCGAACGAATTAGTTGAACGTTTGAGACTTTTGATAGCATCATCTGCTGCAGGACATACGAATCATCATAATGAGATACAATCAATAATTGAGGAGCTTCATGAAGAACGTATTATCCTATAAAAGAGATTACACTTTCCATAATTTCCCAGTTGATTGTGTTACTTCACAATGTCGATAAATAAATTTGGAGGTATTTCCACTGCCAGTAATGTGAGAAAATATTTCCGCAAAACTGAAGATGAAACATTAAAATTTGATAAACGTATGAATGCATTTAATGCTAACGGGAATATTATTTCAAATTTAGGATTTGATGCTACTGATGAGAAATGTGCTGTGAATATGCGTGTTCTGCTGGATAATATAAATGCTGTACGTGAGAACCTTAAAAATGAAATGCAAGAAAACAGTGATATTTTACGAAGTATTGCGTTAAGACTGGATGAAACTGAGTTAAGGCTGAATGATTTTCAAGTGAAATTGAGTAATTTCATGCAGAAACATGCTGAAGATAATGCAGATTTAAAGAAATATGCATCAATTTTCATGGAGAATCAGACTAAAGAGGATGCTGAATCAAAGAAACATATAATGAAGATAATGCGGAATTAAAAAAAAAAAAAAAGTGCTATTTTTCATGGGGAGAATCATGCTAAGGAGAATTCTTCTTGAAATAATTCGACAAAGAGTTTTATTAGGAAAAAGAAACTTTTACTACCATCAGTGCTGGTTGTACCCCTGTAAACCCAACACATACCTGAAGAGTTATGGATAGTGAAGAAAAGAAAAAATTGGTCGAAGAACTGCATGTACCTGCAAGACGGAATTTTCAACGTAGAAGAGTTATAATACGAGGCTTCGATGACCTCTGCCAAGCAGATCTGGTTGATATGAAGAATTATACTGATGGAGGTTACCACTATATTCTCACAGTTATTGATACATTGTCGAAATTTGGATGGGCAGTAGCAATAAAAACCAAAACTGGCAAGGAAGTGACAGACGCATTTACGAAGATTCTGAAAAGTGGGAGATGTCCCAAAAATTTGCAGACAGATGATGGCAAGGAGTTTTATAATAGTGATTTCAAATCGCTTATAAAAAAACGTAGAATAAATCATTACTCAACATACAGCGTATTGAAAGCTACGATAGTTGAGCGCTGGTATCGCACGCTGAAGACTGAAATGTGGAAACGATTTACGTTGAATGGAAATTATAAGTGGCGAGGCATACTGCAGCGACTAGTTGAAGACTACAACGCAAGAAAACATCGTACTATAGGAATGCGACCAGTTGATGTGACGCCAGATCATGCTAATATGCTCCTGACTACAGTATACAATAATATAAAGATTGTTGGTCGTGCCAAGTTCAAAGTAGGTGATTTTGTACGAATCAGTAAATACAAGAATGTATTCGCAAAGGGATACACACCAAATTGGACAACTGAAATATTTGAAATTATAAAAGTGCAGAAAACAAATCCTGTTACATATTTACTTAGAGACTCTAGTGGTACTGATATATACGGAGGATTCTACGAATATGAACTTTTAAAAACTGCTAATCCTAATGTATATCTAGTGGAGAAGGTATTACGTAAGAAGGGTGATAAGGTCTTTGTGAAGTGGTTAGGATTCGATAATAAACATAATTCATGGATAAATAAAGATAATATTTTGTAAAAACAATATTTATTAATAAAATTATTCAATTTAAATGTAATTAATTTATTCTATAATGACCCCATGGTAGAGTCGATACAGTTCCGTGCACGATATAACGCTTATCACCGTATGGGCTGAGAGCTACTTTCCGTTGCGTAATCGAATAAACATTATGTAATTTTAAGCGAATTAAATTTTGATTGCGGACTTTTACAGTAAAATTTGTTAAACAGTCCTTATAGTCCTCGAAGGTTATGTTTCTAGCAACAACGTAAGTCTTAATACCTTTAGCTTTTTTGATAATTTTATTTTGTACTTTAAATGTGTACATTTTTGATCTCAGTCCAATAAACTCTGTCATTATCTGCCCATTATTCTCATCTTTCATCAGCCCAGGGACTTTTTTATTTACTAGAGGTAAATTGTACTGATTGTTGGGAGAATAATCGCTTGTATCGAATTTAGCAAGATTCTCCCTCATAATAGTGTAAATATCATCACACTCAATGCTGTATATTAGACTATCCGTATCGGTATATAACGCTTTACATTTGCTACCGAACGTAGGAAGCATATAATCATAATGAAAATCATACAAACATGTTTTCGAAATATCAAGAATGCTCATACCTACGTATATAGGCTTATCGAATTTAGCTGCTAATTTTGTTAATTCAATCGTGACCAAATTCTCACTGAATATAGTGCGACTGTGAAAATTAGGCTTAGCAATCATTGCTTCAGGACCATATCTTCCCTCCCACCTACTCACGAGTCTCACATCAACTCTATTTCTAACATTCTCCATAGTCTTACCGAACACCGCATTGTTCATTAATTTGAAAAGATTTTTCTCAAACTCATTTTTAGATGCTGCACGCAAACTAGTGTTCAGATCGATATATTTACGTAACCAGGTGGACTGCTGAAATCCTAAAACGCGATGAATGTGTTTTAAGACAACACCATTACGCATACATTGCTGTAAAGCACGATAGTGTATAACATAGCGCTTCTTATTTTCTAAAGTTGCAAGTAGCTTCTTCTGACGTGTACCCGGTGGTGCATCACGTACGGGACAAAATGGAAGGTCGGAATGTTTATCGTGAAGCATGCTTGGATACTCTAAGTCAACCTCTAAAATATAACCCTCGGGTGAATCTATCGGTATATTAGAGATATCCAAATTATTAACATTTTCAATCCAGCGAAATCCGTGAGTAAGTAGCGGTTGAGACATTGCCCACCCATACAAATTATTTACATCGTAGTACATTAAATACTTAGGAGGTTCCTCGGGATTGTAGTTTTGCATGTACCGATTGTTAGCCTTTTCATAGCGGTGCGAGCATTGGCTTAAACCACCACGTATGCCTCGTTCTACGAAAAGCAGCATTTCTACGTCAGTAAAAAGTTCTAATCTTATTCCTGTATGTTTGAGCATTGCATCCCAAGTGAAGCCTGGGAGTGTATAATAATCAGCAGGATCCAAATTATAAGTTTGCATGCAGCTATCACGAAAATTTTCGAAAACGTCAGCCAACAATAGTACATCAGTTTTCAAATAGAGATTGCTATACTCCCCAAGTGTTCGTATTTGAAATTTGGTCCATACCTCCTTAGCGTGATTATACGCACCCTCACTAATATCACTATCGGATAATCTATTATAGAATATCTCGCGTGGAGGTAAAGCAGTTTCTTCCAGACGGTTCAGACTATCTATGTAATCGTAAGGAAAAATACCTTTCCTTGTCAGAAGGTTAAATTGTTCTATGTTTAAATATGAGAATTCTGACTCTAAATTTTTTAACTGTGATCTCGTTAAATATGAACTCAATTTGTCTAAACTAGATGCCATAAATTTGAAAGAATCGATAAACCTTAGTTGTATATTATATTTACGGATGAATTTAGTAAATGAAATATACTTCTCCTTATGTACAGGTAACAAGTGTACTGAACCTTCATACAAGTTAGCGATTGTACCGAAAATAAAATGTGCATCATAACCTGATAAATTATGAAAAATTACAGGTATTACATGCGAATCGTTAAAGTTTAAATTACAATTATTATGAGCAGGTCCCCTATATTTACCAGTTAAATGATCATGATCGCGAACACGTATTTGATCTGGAAGAAACGGCTTTTTACATATATGACAGTTGGGCTCAGTATAATGCCTTGAATTTTCACTAATACTTAGCGTTCTCATAGGCACTACAGTCTTTAGTTTTTCGCTCGCTATGCTAGCAATTTTATCGAGTTCTCGCACAAACCATTCTATACACTCGAGTCCACGATATGATTTGTAAGTTGAGAGCGATGAATCACGAACGCTTTTAAAATAATAACCTATACTAAAAGGTATGTGTTTTTGATAAATACCAATATCGTCATCCGTTTGCTCAACTTTTTCAAGCAAGCATTCAATGTCAGCGTATATGACAAATGGCACCCTCTCACTGTTCTTCATGTTATTGAAGGAAACCCAACGGTCCTTGTCAGGTAGCACAATTCTGATGTTTTTATTGAGTTGCGCACAATCACGTTCATGCGATTTTAGTTTCTCATCATTGTGGAAATAGTGTAAGCAATGTTACGTCCCTAACCAATTAATCCCGAAAAACTAAAACTATTTTATTAAAAGAAATAGGATAATTGAATGTGATCCCATATGCCAGAATCTGTAGGCACCGTCGCCGGGACCTTATCTTTGTCGACGTTTGCATCTTGCATCGTGCGACTCTAAGTCCGTGAGAGAATTCTACCTCCCACTCACTCTAAGATGCTTTTTTTCCTATTGGCCAAAGATAGGATAAACTCATTTTAGAAAATGTTTTGATTGGCTTAGCCATCTCCCTGGATCACGATCTAGGACCCTGCGTCGGTTAACTCGATTTGTCTTTAAGACAGTTCTAAATCTATCCTCAACGAAAACAGCCTTGCAAGGCTATTATACCTGTTACGGTTAATAAATAAAAAAACCATTAAAAATTATCGAAGTCTACTTTGAGTGTGCTGCATTCTTCTACACGAATCCTTCATCGAATTTCCTAAAACTACTACCAGCTGGTAGGTAGCGGTCACTGGAGCCCACAACAAAAACTGTTCCTGAGCTTACTATGCAAGTCAGGACATAACAATTGGTGTCAGAAGTGGGATACCGCTCTTTGGGAAAATCATCGAGGACTCGCCATAATATTTGGTAACTCGCTGGACAACGCTGAACGAAGCATCCTATCGCCTATCCAACACTGAATTGGAATCAACATCGAATTAGCCGCCTTGCCAAATTCTGCTTGGGTAACCTCTTCCAACGACTACAACTTCAACCAACGATTGCACCTCATCATCGCTCATCGACGACTCTACTCACCTCGTTATTCCACGATTAAATAGTAAGTCTAAAAAATCGATATGCCTGACGAGCACGGTCCTTATGTGAGTAGATCGATCCCCTCGGGGAATCAATCCGTCGGAGAACGTTCCGTCGCGAATATTAGTTGTTCCGATCAGAGAAACATCGTTAAAAGCGTAATCGAGGGTCTTCCTAGCTATGACGGGACCGACCCATTAGATCTAAACAGACTAGTTAAGAAAATACTTAATGCAAGGAGATACGTAGACAAAGTTGACGAAGAAGAATTAGTTTTCCAAGCAATTAAACACTGCGGAGAAAAAGTGCAGCAACGACTAAAACCGTTAAATATCGAAACGTTGCAAGGACTAGCCGACGCGCTATCTGAAAATTTCCGCCGCGGAGATGAACTCGTAGAGCATATAGAAGAAGCAGTGAAACTCGATCTTCAAGACGGAGAATCCATAGCCGACCTCGCGTGCCGTTTCCGAAAACTAGCTTTGATACTAATAAAGTACACGGAAGAATATAAATGCTTGTCTGCCTCGGAATTTATTAATAGATTTATCGCAAAACTGTATCATCGAGCACTTCCGGAAATAATCAAGAATTTTCTAAGCAATTCTTACCCGACTCTAGAAGGAATAATAGAAGACGGATTTAAACTGGCCGATAGACATTCAATAAGCCGAGAAAAAAAATTCTTTAGATCGAACAAATCGAAGGAAAGTTTTAGGATAGCGATGGCAACTCCGACCGCGAAAACGAAAGACAAATGCGATCATTGTACGAGAACCAATCACTCATCGGAGGATTGCTGGTTTAAAGACAAGCAACCCAAAAAGGAGTCACAAAATACTGATTCCAATAGCGAAAAGAAAACCGGAGACAAGAAACTTATTGTGTGTAGATATTGTAAAAAAACTGGTCATGCGATCGATGAGTGTAGAACCCGAATTCGAAATAATGAAAAAAGAAATAAAAATCAAAAAAACTTGAGTCAAGATTCGGGAAACGGAAAAAACCCTCCACGTTCGAGCGTGGAGTCGAGCTCACAAAATTAATAAAAAACGAAATTCAGCCTGCGTTAATCGCCCACTGTAAATTCGCCAAAGCCTTAGAGAACATAAATCCTCCTACTCTCCTTTTAAATTCCAAGGAACTAAAAAACCCAAAATCCAAATTCCTAATAGACAGTGGTTCACAGTTGAACCTCATCAAGTACTCCGAAATCAGGGAACCCTCTCTTATCAACTCACAAGAGATTTATACACTTAATGGGATATCCGAAAAAGACCAGCCCAAAACGCTGGGTCATCTCAATCTCACTATCCAAAATCAACCCTGTCAGTTTCATGTTATATCGGACGAACTACCAATCCCTTACGCCGGAATTTTAGGAAGTCCTCTGCTCACCAAACAAGGTGGGAAATTAGATTTCAAAAATAAGTACTTGGAACTCGGAGGAGTAATCATTCCTTTCCTTGATAAGGAAAGGGTCCTCTTAAAGGCTAGGCACAAAACCCTAATGTACGTGAGGACTAGCGAATCGGAACTTAGAGAAGGCTATTTGCCTCCACTAAAAATTCAAGACGGTATTCTTGTAGGAGAAGCATTGGTTACTAACGATAATGGCATCGCCTACGTATACGCTGTTAATACTCTCGACAAGGACATAGAATTAGATGTACCCGTAATTTCACTGTATCCATTCGATACGAGCATAGACGAGGATAATCAAGAGAATGCCACTAGCTCTCCTAACGGTCCTATTAACCAAAATAGGCCAGAGAGAATTTTGGAACTCATAAGGTTAGATCATCTAAACTCCGAAGAGAAAGAACACGTGATGGAGATCGTCACTGAATTTGAAGATATATTTTATCTACCAGGCGAACCTCTCAAGGCCACGAGCGCTACCACTCACCGAATCCTTACGGTGGACAATATTCCCATTAATACCAGGCAATACAGATTTCCCCCTGCTCAAAAGGGAGAGATTCAAGAACAAGTCTCAAATTTGTTAGAATTTAACATAATAGAGCAATCAAAGTCACCGTATAATTCACCACTATGGATCGTCCCCAAGAAGCCCGACTCAAAGGGAAACAAAAGATGGAGGTTAGTTATAGACTATCGAAAACTAAATGACAAAACGATAGGAGATGCCTATCCTATCCCTCTCATAACCGATATCCTAGATCAGCTGGGAGGTGCCAACTACTTCTCGATTTTAGACCTCGCGTCCGGGTTTCATCAAATCGAAATGCATCCAGACGACAAACAAAAGACAGCCTTCACCACTCCTAACGGTCACTACGAATTTAATAGAATGCCCTTTGGGTTGAAAAATGCCCCCGCGACCTTCCAAAGACTAATGGATCAGATTCTACGCGGTCTGCAAGGCAACGAATTATTCGTATATATGGACGATATAGTTATTTATGCCCGAACACTCGAGGAACACGCTAAGAAATTCGAGAAACTCGCGGAACGTCTCAGAGAAGCAAACTTACACTTACAAATTGACAAATCCGAATTCCTACGCACTGAAGTAAAATACCTAGGACATATAATTTCCGCGGATGGAGTCAAACCTAATCCAGACAAAATTAAGGCCGTAAAAGAATTTCCGACTCCGAGAAGTCGCAAAAACGTCAGGGAATTCCTAGGCTTGGCTGGATATTACAGACGCTTTATTAAAAACTTCGCTGAATTAGCCAAACCATTATCGGATCTAACAAGTAAAAACGTGTAACGTTCGAATGGACACCTTCCCAACAGGAAGCTTTCACGTCTTTACGGGATAGACTCTGCGAGGCACCAATTCTCCAATATCCCGACTTTGAAAAACAATTCATCGTTACTACCGACGCATCAGGTTACGCGCTTGGAGCTATTTTATCACAAGGAGAAATTGGTCAAGACAGGCCCATAGCCTTCGCTTCGCGCGTCCTAAACAAAGCCGAGCAAAATTACTCTACTACAGAAAAGGAAATGGCAGCCACAGTGTTTGCCCTCAAAACCTTCAGACCTTACCTGTATGGTAGAACGTTTATACTTTACACCGACCATCGACCTTTAGCTTGGGTACAAAATATGAACGACCCCACGTCGTGTGTAATGAGATGGAGAGAGAGGCTCAAAGAGTTCGACTTCAAAATAGTCTATAAATCCGGCAAAAATAATACTAACGCCGACGCTTTATCTCGAAACCCCATCGAAACAGCAGAAGTATACTGGAATTCCTCCAAGAAAACCTCTGGACAATCTACTTCTGGGCAACTAACATCATCTTCAACCAGAACTAGCACTGGAACGACTAGAAGAGTTCCTGCGCAAGGAGTAGCGCCTTTACCTAGGCCTGATCAACCAAAAGAAGGGGCGTCAGCTACGTTAAAAACGCAACCCGGAACTTCTTCGACCTCGGCACCAAAAACTGGAACTGTATCTAAGAAGAAAGTCGTCCTGAATGTTCCACCCAGGAAACCTGCTACAAAAACGGATACCACCAAACCTAAATCCATTTTAAAATCGGCAAAACCCAGTGTCAACAAAGACCCCGATTATAAAGCCTCCTCCTACTCACAACAACAAATTTCGCGAGGAAAATCAGATGCTACTTCTAGCGAACCAAGAGATTGGTGTCGCTATCAATTAAGGGAAAGAAACAAAATCCCAAAAACTCTTAAGGGTTTAGAATCAGAATCCTACCAAAATAAAACAATCGATAGCGAATTAGAAACGACTGTCGAAACAAGCTCAGAAAGGTCAATCGCCCAAGATTCTGACAACACGGGAGAAACGCATCCGAATACCACGAGTAATTCACCATTCAATGCCAGCGAAATCACTATGAACCGAGATACTACCTCGCGAAACGATTTAATCGACTCCAAACAACCTCAGATGTCAAGTGAATCGCCAATCATTAACACAAGAAACGAGGCCGGACTACCTTCCAGTACTCCCTTACGCAGAATCACTAAATCAAACGAATTAATTAGACCTAATGATACTACTATTGCCCCTTCTACCAATGCCCTGTTCACGCCAGGAACAGAAAATGATACTGATAATTTTGCAAATTCATCTACCGAGACGATTAAAGAAACGATTACTCATAAAGAGAATGATTATTCTTCATGTCCAGAACTATATAATTTTCGGACCAATCCATTTGCATATCTCCAAGACTCTCCTAGCTACTACCATGAAGAGTCAGCTGACGCGTCACCGACCACTAGCTGTGCCTCGTATAACTCAGAAAATGACGCAAGAAAAAAATCAGGTGATCCCAAACTCAATAACTTGAAGAAAACCTTAATCATATCAAGGGATAACTTAACCATGAGGAAGGACCACATAATATATTTAATTAGATCCAACGGGTCTTTATTAAATTCAATAGGAAATCCCAAAATAAAGCAAACAAACTATCCCATCGGCACAGTCATTGTACAAGGGAAAGGTATTTTTAAAGTCATATATGTTTCTATACTTGACATCTCTACCAATGTCCCTAACGAAACTGACCTACGTATTGCTTTTTCCAATTTAAAAACTGAAATGACTAAATACGACCTCTTCTCTGCCAGGATATCGAATTACCAAGAAAGATTCGGTAACACTACTTGGAACAGAATGGTAACTTTACTAGAGAGCGCCGTGCAAGATAGTGACATTATAATCACTGTTTGTCAAGAATTAATCACCATACCGTCACTCGAAGATAAAGACGAAATTATGAAAGAAAATCACTCGTCACCCTTGGGAGGACACAAGGGAATGGTTAAAACCTATGCCAGGATTAGGAAAAATTATTATTGGGATAATATGAAGGCTGACATCGAAGACTTCGTCAGAACCTGTGAGGTCTGTCAACGGAAGAAATTGGTCCGAATAAAAACAAAACAACCAATGATACTCACAGATACTCCCATGGAACCTTTCGATAAAATTGCCATGGACATAGTAGGACCCTTCGAAATTTCTGAAAAAGGCAATCGATATATACTAACTATGCAAGACCCATTAACCAAATACAGCCTCGCCATCCCTCTATCCAGAGCCACCGCTGACGATATAGCCAATGCATTATTGGAACATTTAATCCTCAAGTTTGGCTGCCCAAAGATTATCCTAACCGATCAAGGTACAAATTTTGTAGGGAAAATCATGAAAAGCATGACAAAATCCTTGCAAATTGAACAAATCAGGACCACGGCCTTTCACCCTCAATCAAACGGATGTCTCGAAAGAAGTCACCAAGTATTGGTTGACTACCTTAAGAGCTACACCAACAGGAAAGACTGGGACAAGTGGATAACCACTGCTGTATTCAATTACAATACCAGTAAGCACGAAGCCACTGGATATACTCCCATTGAGTTAGCCTTTGGCAAACCTGCAAGAATCCCTTCCAAATTTCCTTCCTTGGATAATGCAATTACAGTGGACGAGTATACGCAAAATCGAAAAAACCGTTATCTTGAAATGCTAAACGACGCTCGTACGCGCCTCGAGAGGTCTAAGTTAAAATCGAAAGAAAGGTATGACAAAAACGTAAACCCCGTCGTATTCGAACCGGGACAACACGTCTACCTTACAAACAATATCAAGCATGGTAAACTGGATGATAATTATAAGGGACCTTATCTCATAACTAGAGTCATTCCAGAATGTAATAATTTAGAAATAGAAATGTCTAAGAATAAGAAAAAAATCGTTCATTGCGATAGAGTTAAGTTAGCCTTTACTAAGTAGCATGACATTTTCAGATGACAATGTACCACGCAGTTCTCGTCACGCTGACGCTGTGTGCGATAAGATCATGCTCAGGTTTCATCGCCTTCGACTGTGGAACGCCAATTACAGAAATAAGTAATTTCAATGCAATAGAATTAGAAGAATGCGTGGAACCTATTCCGAAACCCAAGGTCACCCAAACTAAAATCCAACTCCTACAGTCCCAAAATTTCCATTCGATACCTGTCAAACAATGCAAAATTGAAGTGAAAAGATTAATTTATCATTGTGGAATGCACTCCCACATTTCCATGGTAAATTTAGGACTCGCGGAATACATAGAGGATACCTCTCGCGAAGCTTGTCTAAAAATATTTCATACCAACATGTATAACGGGAAA
Organism: Prorops nasuta; assembly: GCF_024137725.1. NCBI lineage: Eukaryota > Metazoa > Arthropoda > Insecta > Hymenoptera > Bethylidae > Prorops > Prorops nasuta. The sequence goes on along the minus strand of NW_027116821.1, from coordinate 90,947 downwards.
AACACTATTTTCAACCAAATACCAATTAACGAACTACTTCTCGTGCCGTGACGTTCGCCGGAACTGTAACTAACGAAGGCACTTGCCAAGGCGAAAGATATTCGGATTACTACGGGTCTTGGAATAACGTGATCGTCACCGGAGTAATTAAATTCACGATATTAGAATATGACGCTCAGATCAATTTATTGACGAATCAAATCGTATTACGCTCTGGAGTTCGTTGCACTTATCTAGAAGGCCACTGCCTAGACACGGAGGGCGGTAATACTTACTGGGACGTAATTCAATCGGACCAATGCAAATTCTCGTACTACAACGTGCTTTATGAGGGGCCCGCGGAAAACATTAGGGGAGACACACTAGAAAAACTAGGCCAAGAAATCTATTCAGTTGCTATAGGGGATACCTCCTTTGCCCTAGCCGTCAGTACCTACCAAATGGTATGCGGATATAAAATACAGAAAACCGAACACCCTACTCTATTTATTATAGACGATAAGGACGGTAAATTCTTTACTAAAAGGACTTTTCTAGCCACGCGAGATATGGACATTCTGTCATATGTGAATTCTAAAATAGTCTACGTTGAAAAGAAAATGAGAAACCAGATCGCGAAATTGTATAATCTACTCACGGTAGAACAATGTAAAATTAAAAATGAACTCCTGAAAACTCAATTAGGCTATCAACCTCAGGATCCTGCTTATTTCGCGTATTTATTTATGAGAAAATTTGGTTACACGTCAATTAGAACCGGAGACACTATTCGCATTGTCAAATGTTTACCGGTAGAAGTAAGTCTACGCGAAACTACTGAGTGTTATAATCAGCTACCAGTCTTCAAGGGTAATGACAGTTACTTCATGACCCCCATAACAAAAATATTACTTAAAAATGGAGATCATACCGAATGCAATAAAATTCTCGCATCTACCTATCTTATCAATAACACGTGGCTCGAATTTACGCCGCAAGTCAGTAGGGCTATCCCCCCTATGAAATTAACTGCGTCGCCCTCTCCAAATTTCACATACGAATCGCCGCATAACCTGGCCGCGAGTGGAATTTATTCCAACCAAGACATACTAAGACTACATGAAAATATTATGTTTCCGATGGAAAAACCCGCCATAATCCATACTATATCTCGCGAAGCCACAGGGTACAATGACGGGAATCATAACTTACGAATCAATAGTCTCCTAGATGAGGCAACACTCCAGAGCCAAATAAAAAAATCATGGGACAAGTTCTTTAATTTTCTAAACTCAATCGGAAATATTAGTGCCGCATTATTAGGAATCTTCGTGATAATTAAAGCAATAAAATTCGTATTAGATGCTCTAATAAATGGATACGCTATCCATTCGGTGGTAGGATGGAGCGTTTGGTTACTCGCCGCCATATGGAATACCTTAGCTAATTTTGTAATACATACTAAATCAAGAAAACCTAATTCGGACGTAGAAAACCCCGTGGAAAACGAACAGGGAAATAGGACGTACGCTATCCCTATCGCCCCCTCCACTAAACCAAAGCGCAACGAGTCCTTTAAACCTATCCCCCATGACCTACCTCAGCCGATTCCTCGTCAAGAGATGCCTCACCTTAACCCACCTATTTCTCAAGACCTGTACCCTAGATTATAAATTTAAGCGCATCATAAACATTTTGTATAAATGTAAGCAAATCAAAGCGAGCCTTCGCTTCTAGCCTACTGTATGTAAGCTTAATAACTTTTAAGTCACTCTACACAGGTCGACATACCAATATATTATAATCAAACCATGTAATCATTCTAGAATTAAGTTATGGACTGCAACATTGTGGCTTATGGGATTAACATCTTAAACAAATGATCGAGGACGATCTATCTCTAAGGAGGGAAGTGTTACGTCCCTAACCAATTAATCCCGAAAAACTAAAACTATTTTATTAAAAGAAATAGGATAATTGAATGTGATCCCATATGCCAGAATCTTTAGGCACCGTCGCCGGGACCTTATCTTTGTCGACGTTTGCATCTTGCATCGTGCGACTCTAAGTCCGTGAGAGAATTCTACCTCCCACTCACTCTAAGATGCTTTTTTTCCTATTGGCCAAAGATAGGATAAACTCATTTTAGAAAATGTTTTGATTGGCTTAGCCATCTCCCTGGATCACGATCTAGGACCCTGCGTCGGTTAACTCGATTTGTCTTTAAGACAGTTCTAAATCTATCCTCAACGAAAACAGCCTTGCAAGGCTATTATACCTGTTACGGTTAATAAATAAAAAAACCATTAAAAATTATCGAAGTCTACTTTGAGTGTGCTGCATCCTTCTACACGAATCCTTCATCGAATTTCCTAAAACTACTACCAGCTGGTAGGTAGCGGTCACTGGAGCCCACAACAAAAACTGTTCCTGAGCTTACTATACAAGTCAGGACATAACAGCAACTATAGGAGGGAAAAAGTAATATTAGAATATAGAAGCAGTAATTATATATATATGTAATGTTCTTATTCTTTTAAACAAAAACACAGGGTTGATTCATCTAAAAATAGAGTTTTTATTAGTTATAATAAATTGATTCATATGTACACGTGTTTCTTACACCAACCTAAAAATAGAGAATCAACAATTCAATGTTTATGCTTCTCTATTTGTACTCTTCACCCAATCACTGTTATCACATTTCACTGATTCTTAATTCTTTGCAATCCTTATAAGAGCCGTGAACTATTCACTCTCAAGTCTTTCTATTGAAACTCTTCCTTCCATCTACTCCCCTTTTTCTCTTTCTCCAATTCCTCCTTCTCCCTCCAAGACGCTGCTCCGTCCTGTGGCGACTCCTGTGACAGATCTCAGTATCCATATATGTGATACAAGCGTATAGCTTACATCTTCCCTCCCACGGAGAGATGCTTCATTTGGAGGAGGCAAGTATGAAGCATCTTATCACTGATCATCCATTATAGGGAGTAGTTTTGTGATGTGATATAGACCTGTCGATCTTTTTTTATACCCTATATCTATTTTATATATCGAGTCTGATACCTTTTCTATTATTTTAAAAGGTCCAATTCTGATTTCATCTAATTTTTTTCTATTCAATTTGTTTCCATTAGATACATAGACTAGATCACCTTCTTTGAATTTATGTTGTATTCTGGCTTTATCAAATAGAGATTTATTGTAATCATGGTATTTGTTTGATCGTGTAAGAGCTATTTTTCTATCTTGTTCTAAGTCGTTTATGCTTTTCAATTGGTCTTTTAACTCTAGTGGCAATAAATCAGTAGATTCACCACTTAGTAGGTACTTTGGTGAAAATCCTGTAACTGTGTGGTTTGTTTCATTATATTTTTGTACACATTCTTCTGCTATTTTTGACCAAGTTATTTTTTTTTCTTTTTCATTTATTTTACAACGAATCCTATTCACCAGTGTTTGGTTTGTTCTTTCATTAAGACCATTGGAAAAAGGTGCATCAATAGCTGTAAAAATTTGTTTAATATTTTTGTTATCAAGATAATTTTTGAATTCGTTTGAATTTAGTGCTGGGTATTTGTCCGAAAACAATATATCGATATTATTGTTTTTGGGAACCTTTTCAATTAACTTTATAAAATCTTGTGTGTTTTGATTCTTTGAACATAGAATATATGTGAATCGTGTAAAGTGGTCCACTAGTAAATGTAGATACCTTTTTGTTGAACGTTGGCCTCCAAATCCGCCAACTGTGTCCAATGACATTATTTGAAAAGGCCTCATTGCCGGACCCAGGTGTGACATTTTTCCGTATTTTCTGTTCAATCTTGTTTTGTTTCTCAAACAAATTTCACAGTTTTTACATATCTTACTGATATTTTCCTTTAAGTTTGGTGCTGTGTAAAATTTTGTTATTTTCGCTTCCATTTGGTTTATTCCTATATGGCAGAAATGTTCATGCATCTTTTGAAGAAGAATTTTACTGTATTCTTCACTTAATAGAATTTTCTTTGTTTTTCTATTTGCTGTGTAGTAAATTCCATTTTCTAAGATTATACCCTTTTTCCCTTTTAATTTTTCATTTTTTTTTTGATCATTCGTTATATCATCCAATGTAATAATATTGACTGTTTTTAAGTTGTCATCCTCGTTTTCATCACTTGTGAAAACTGGGTTTCTGCTTAGGCAGTCTGCTTCTTGGTTTAGTTTACCTGGATGATATTTAATTACAAAATTATATTGCGATAAATAATGAATCATATCGCCCAGTTCTTCATCCGTCCTATTTTTTACATTGAGTTTTTCTAGTGGCTTGTGGTCTGTATATACCGTGAAAAATTTTCCTAGTAACCAGTGTTGCCAGAATATTAGGCTTTCTTTTATTGCCAAACATTCCAAGAAAATGGCTTTTTTTGTTTTTTGGTGATTATTTAATTTTTTTGAGAAGTAGGCCACGGGTTTTATTTCTCCATTTAATTGCGTTTGTTTCAAAACCGCTCCTATTCCTATTATGCTAGCATCCGTATAGATAGATATTGGTAGTTTTGGATCAAAAATAGCTAGAATTGGACTAGAACATAAATAATTTATTACTGTTTTAAATGCATTTTGGCATTCATCTGACCAATGGAATTGTACGTTTTTTCTCAATAAATTGTGTAATGGTTCAAGTATGCTTGTTGCATTTGGTATGAATTTTCCATGAAAGTTAATTTTTCCCAAGAATTGCCTAATGTTTTTTTTGTTTTTTGGCGTTGGAAAATCTTTTATTGATTTTAGATTGTCCTGTAAAGGTGTTACTGTGTTATTTTTTATTATGTGTCCCAGATATTTCACGGAATTATTTGCAAATGAACATTTCGTGAATTTTAGTCTGAATCCTTCTGTTCGTATGGCTTCTAGCAATTTTCTTATATGCATTATATGTTCCCCAAATGTTTTTGAGAATACCAGTATGTCGTCGATATAATTCACTGCAAATCCGGATAAATTATATTTCTTTATTATATTTCTGAGTATCCTTTGGAAAATAGCAGGTGAAGTTTTTAGGCCAAAGGGAAGGCACGTCCACTGGTAATGACCTTCTTGTGTTACAAATCCTGTTTTTATTCTATCTGATATTTTTAAAGGTATTGACCAAAATGCAGAGTTAATATCTAACGTTGTGAAATATTTGCAATTTCTAGTTTGCAATATTATATCTTCGATTAGAGGAATTGGTTGAAATTGAGGAATTACTATTTTATTTAATTCTCTAAAATCTACGCATAGGCGATTTTTCTTTCCTTCATCCCTTTTATACGCGAGCGTCACTGGCGCTGCAAAGGGTCCGTAGCAATCTTCGACCAACTTTGCTTTTAGGAGTTCTGCTATTTGTTTCTCTATTTCAATTTTATCTTCGATTGAGCATCTGTATGCTCTTTTATAACAATATTCATCTACTTGAAGTTCTATAGACGCTTCATAATCTTTTACTGTACCTACGTCATATTTGTTTTTTGCAAAAATAGAATCAAATTCGTTTAATAAGGCAAGTACTTGATTTTTCTGTTCCAGTTCTAAATGTTCAGTTTTTGCCAGGAAATGATCGATATTAATTCCTTCATTGAAATTTATTTCGTATTCTTTTGATGAATTTATTATATCTTTTTCTCCTATAATTTCATCTATTTTTTTATTTCTATTTTCTTCTAGTTTTATTATATTCAAATTCTCATTATGAGTTAGTTTGAATTTATCTATTGTATCAAGTCCTATTATGAGATCATGATCAAATTCTTTATTTTCTAATATAAATGCATTTATATTTTTTTCTATGTTTAGTATCTTTGCTTTTAGTGTTGTTACACCATTTGTTTTTCCCCTACCATTAATCGATTTTAACGTACTACTTGTTTGATCTTTTTTGTTATGCTTTATTTTTACTAATTTTGAATTGATTACTGTTACTTGTGATCCAGGATCATAGATTCCTTTTACTTGTAGAACATCATTCAATAGTACGTCAATTTTTATTAATGGTAGGAATGTTAGTTTTTTTTGTTTTCATTTAATTCTACATCTAATATTGAATTTGTGGATAAATTATGCTTTTCCACGTTAAATGTTTTTGTTTTGTACCAACATAAATGTTCTGGATGGTATCTGTTTTGTTTACCTTTCTTTTCACATAACGTGCATGGTTTCTTTTCATCTGGTCTTGGGAATTTTTTAAAGTTTTTGTTATTATCTGTAAGTTTTTTATTTGACAGTTTTTCATACCTCCTTAATTCATTAAATAAGTCTTGTGAATTTTTTAAGATTTCTCTATCTATTTTTTTCTCTGATATTTTCAGGTAATCCTACAGCAATTAAGTTAATTATAGTTAAATTATCAATATTTTTGTTTACTTCTAACAAAAGACGTTCTTTTTTTAAGGCATAATCCAAAACAGATCCATTAAAAAATCTATAGTTAATGGCATGTAAGACTGGAGACCATCCTTTGTCTGCAAAAGTCTCTAAGAAATTTTCCTCCCAAACTTTCCATTCTGAATTTAACGTATTTTTTATCAACATAGAACTATGCCAATCTTTACAGCTTTCTTCTAAAAATAATCTTAGGACTTCAATTTTTTCTGCGTCCTTCATTATATTTAATCTTTCACATTCACTTTTATAAGTTGATAACCATTGAATTGCGCTTACATTTTTACCATTGAATTTTTCTATTACAAATTTTTCAGAAATTTTAATTAAATTCGGATTTTTGTCAGTTGGATTATACTTCTTTTCTTCAGATAGTTTTTCTAGAATTTCTACTAAATTTTTATCTTTATGCTTTTCTGGAGTTTGTATCTCTTCCAAGAGATATTCTCCCATTGACATATTACCACTCTCATCGATATAGTCAACTAAAACTTCATCTGGTAGGTTAAACCATACGTTACGAATTTGGCCACGTCTTGTAAGCGTAGTTTTAACTTTTTTGTATTCTGGTAATGTTATCAATTTTCCATGATTCTGTAACAGACCTAAATTTCGTGGCACTTCAAATTGTACATTCTCGTTGTTGGTGATCGATGTAATTATTATGATACTTGACTTTGGATCAGTTGCTACTACAACTTCAAAACGAAACTTAAGTTTTGCCATGATATTATGTATATATAACCTTGTAGATTATTCTTATTTCACAAAACAAGCGAATTGTTGATTTGTAATGTTCTTATTCTTTTAAACAAAAACACAGGGTTGATTCATCTAAAAATAGAGTTTTTATTAGTTATAATAAATTGATTCATATGTACACGTGTTTCTTACACCAACCTAAAAATAGAGAATCAACAATTCAATGTTTATGCTTCTCTATTTGTACTCTTCACCCAATCACTGTTATCACATTTCACTGATTCTTAATTCTTTGCAATCCTTATAAGAGCCGTGAACTATTCACTCTCAAGTCTTTCTATTGAAACTCTTCCTTCCATCTACTCCCCTTTTTCTCTTTCTCCAATTCCTCCTTCTCCCTCCAAGACGCTGCTCCGTCCTGTGGCGACTCCTGTGACAGATCTCAGTATCCATATATGTGATACAAGCGTATAGCTTACATATATATATATATATAGTAAAACATACCGATCACAAATAAGATGAGAGCGTTTTCCTCTAGTAAGCTGTCCATTTAGCAGTCTGGAAAGGTTCCTGATGCATATAAAATGTGCTGCTGCTCCTTGATGCTCGAGAAGAAGAAGATTAGCGTGTCTGGTCCTCTTGCATTTTGTTAATTGTAGAGGTGCTATGATTGTATTCTCATTCGTCTCAGTCTCTTCCACCATAGTAAAAATATTAATAGAGACATCATTATCTTCCTCAAATTTCGGAATCTGTTTTAATGTAGTCGTAAACGTTATACTTCTAACATCGAAAACATTTGTAAAATGAGGATATGAAGATTTTCGTTGTGGATGAGTATTCGGTTTTGCCGGATAGAGTGCAGCCGTTACAGCCCATGCAAAACATGTATTATCATCACTGTGTATGTTTATCACAGCCTGTTTATTCTTAATAGATTCTGGAAGCTCGATGGCACAACCTATATGCTGCGGGTTATAATAATTTATATTTATAATTAAATTCAGAATTTTTTCCAATGCCCATCCGCTATCACGCTCTTGAAACTCACTCAATTCTTTTAGAATTTTGTCTATTATATTTGTATTGTACCATTCACTAAAACTATCAGTTTTGTATAAAACTGCATTGCGGGTTGAGATATGTTTAATATCACTTATCTCTTTACAAATAAATTGTCCGTTAAAGATGCAATTTATCTTAACTGCGTTCACGTTATTAAACACTTTTTCTGTGTAGGTCTGTACTAAGTCTTTTGCACCTGTTAGAAAATCACGTGGTTCTATATAATTATAATTTACAACCATTCCGCTACATATTCGAGATTTAAATGAAGACCCGAGATCTTTCCAAATAAGCTTTCTCACTCCAATTGATTTCTTATTTTTTGCCGCATGCAGAAGTAGACGCTGGATAGTTGTTATTTCAGTCAGATTTTTGTGTACTGTATCGGGAGCTGCAGATCTATTAGCATCTCTTAAACTTCGAATATAATCACGACACTTGCGTACCCACTCATGATAATTATGCTGATTTCCTAAATCAGGATTCTTGAGAGCATGATTCAAACAATAACTCTTATCCTTAGCTGCTCTAAGTAGAAGACACTGTATTTGTGCAATTTCTGCAAAATTTTTCTGCAGCGTGCCTATAGGTGCGTTGCGATTAGAGATTCTGAGTTTATGAATATATTCACGACACTCGCGTACCCACTCGCGATATTCTTCTTGCGTTTTCAAAACTCTATTTCGTAGAGACATCTTTTGTTCTTTTCTTCGAGAGGACTAATCAGGAACTGAGGAAAAGTGGGTGGGAAACTGAGCTCTCTTTAGATAAAGGATCTCTGAAACACTTCAGGGGGTAAGAGAACATTGAGGACAGGTAACGACATGTTAGAAAATAGATGCAAGCGTTTTTCAGTTATACATATATTCCAGATTTTTGCTCATACATATATTTCATATAATAGACATTTTTTAAGGCACATACACCTTCATGATTCAAACATGCTAGAAGATGTGAATTATGCAAGCTATCTTCTAAATCAAAATCCCCCCACATAAAATTATCTACATTAGTTATTTCTAAATTACAAATATCTCTTAACCAATTTGTATTTTCAATTCCTTTCACAAAAATCTCATCCTCATCATCATAAATATACTTCCTTATAATATCTTTATATTTATAGTAGGGTGAGTAGCCATCCGCCCAATTTAAACCGTGATAATTTAGAAAGAACTAGCTAAAAAGAAACATTATATTAAACAAAAATAATATATATTTTTTCTTTTTCATATACTTACTCTGTCCGCTTTCGCTCCTCTTCACTTAGCCACGAATATGAATAGGGCGGTGAAAATAAAATATGGAACACTTTTTGTTCTTGTATAACAGCAAATTCTTTGATTATAAATGACTTATCCGTCAAACGGAATCCTTGAAAATCAACGAACGATGGTGCCATTATGCCTACGTTTTTTATACTAAAATAATTCTATTTAAATATGAATGTTTCATAAAAATTTCTCCCTCTCTTCAAGCTAATTGTTCTTCATCCCTCCTACTATCCTCACCATAGGTCAAAACTATCTCCCACTATACGTAGCATAGGTCATAAATATTTTCTTGAGGACCAATGACGTTTCCGTTCTTCCAAGAGTGGCAGGTCAGTCATTTCCCCACCGTAGGACAAAAGTTTTGTCAACCCTTAAAGCATCTTAGAATTACCGCCCACTACATGTAGCATAGGGCAGAAAATATTCTCTCTTAGAGCCAATGACGTTTCCGTTTTTCTAAGAGTAATATAGGCATCTTCCTACCGTAGATTAAAAAAATTGTTGACACCTCCCTAACAGTGCTTAAAAGCTCGAAGAAATCGTAGGACAGGCATCAGTATTGCTTGAACGTTTGATTCGTACGACAAATAACATTCCATTTTAAAAATGTCTTCACTGTTTCATATTACACATATAATCGATTTTGACGGGTTTATGATAAACAGAAAGTTTGTGCATAAAGAAGTGGCAATCAAAAACTTAACTACGGGAAATACGAATTACGGTGCATTTCGTGTTCATGAGCCGTATAAAAGTTTATCGATTAAGGACCAAAAAAGCGTAAATTTCGTCTTCAAAAATATTCACGGGATAAAATATTGCAACACAGGATATGAACATTATAATCAAGAAGATATTTACAAATTTGTGAATAGCATAAAATTGGATTGCGAATACCCCCTAGTAGCTTATAAAGGGGGACATGTAGAACGGGATGTTCTGAATTACTTGGATATCCCAAATACAAATTTGGAAAGGTTTGGTTGTCCTAAATTTGATAATTTGATAGCCACTATAAAACCTTGCAACACCCCGTGTAAACTACACGTAAAAATGTTCACCAATCATACGAGAAAGCCTATACATTGTGTATATCAAGAGGTAAACGTTTTCGCACGATGGGTACATCAACAAATAGATGTGAGTATCAAATGTTAAACTTACAATTTGTAAAATATTAACTGGATATCTCTGTTTCAGATGATTGAATAAAATATATATATATATTGATATAAGTTTAATTATTAGTTTAATTGTAAAACATTTAATTTTATATATTTGTATATCAGATCAATTATAAGTTTTTATCATTTTGTTATGTACATAGAATAAACATACATAACTCATTGCTACTATAAGCACTATATAATTAATATCATTATTATTATATTCAATTGGAGACATAATTAATCAATCTTAATCTAGCATAGTTATACTAAAAAACCAATAGCCTCTTAAAGCGACAAATTCCTAAATGTAATACGAAGCGCCAGACGCAGCTCGTTCACACTGTCGCCAAGGTTAAGTCCCGACACGTGGCAAATGCACTTCGACGGCAGTCGAATGTTCTAGAACAATGACGCATTTGACCATTGGGACCCGCAAATGTTACCATATAAGGAAACGTTTGACGCTGCACTTTGAGGGTAAGAGCCCCAAACGTGCAGCCCCAAAAATCAGTTCGAGTCAAAAGCTAGAAGGAACAAGTCGAGTCTCCTAGGACCTTCAGTCCTCTTATCTCTTAAACTTATCCAGGCAATCCTTTGTCTCTTAAAACTATAATTATCTAGCTCATAGCTCTGGTTATCAATTTGTATAAAAAGAAACATTGTAAATCAAACGTCAATAAACTTTATTATACAAAAGAATTTCGAGTTTGTCGTGAATCAGCGATAGAACCACAACAAACTGGTGGCAGCGGTGGGATCCGTTGACTGGTGAAGATCAAACCTACATAAATCTTCATCCCAAGGAAAATCAAGAAAATTCTATTTCTTCGATCGATCAACCTCTACAAGGACGAACCGACGTGGACGATCATCGATACTCAACGAGACATCCGCCAACTTCGCCTTTCTCAGCAACGGAGCGACAAACCCACAACTTCGAGGTTCACCCCGCATACTACCTCACGACTACAAGAAATCAACGACTGGAAACCAGCAGAACTTGCAGCCAGCCAACCAGTGAAAATGAGCTTTTGGTGAGTACGGTACCAATCATATCAGTAGCAATTTTAATTGTGAACTTTGTAACCGCGAGCCCATAGCGTTCGTAGTACTAAATTTCTTCCATGTACCGTAATCCCGATAATTTAGACCGAACTCAATCTGAACCCAGTTTAACTCCCGCGACACATAGCGTACCTCGACCAAATCGTGTTTCAATCTCCCGTGAGATAGACAGTTGCATCTCTCAATTAGGGAATAGAACCTTGCGTACTCTTAGGGAACTTGACGAAGGGACCCCATTTCGAAACGTAAATACGCGAAGACAGAATAGATTAACTATGGCTCACCGTGGCAACGCGAACAACGACGCCCCAGATTTAGACCATAGTTACACCGCGGAACGTCCCCCTATCAGAATAGAAGACGCACCAACAAACACGATTCCACTTGACGAAAGCGTACCTCCTAGCGCCATAGATGCTGAAATTAGAAGATTACACCACAGCATAAGGCCCCGCGATATTAGCATAATGGAAGAAGAAAACGCGAGACTGAGAGACGAACTCTCCAGGTTACGACAAAATTTTAATAGGTTCCCCTCGAGGACCTCCACGGCAAGACCGACACAAAGAACATCGTATGTGACTCCATGCGAAAGACCTCGATACGCGCCAGATCTAGACGATGAGGAAGAAGAAGAACCTCACCACGGATATGCTTCCCTACACGTAACTCTTGGAAGAATTCCAAAGTACAAAGGAGACCCAGACGAGCTAGAACCGTTTGTGAATTCCATAATTATGGCAAACCAAAATCTACACCCGTTAGATAGAGACGAATTTCTACGGCAGGTTAGATTCACTATACTAAGAGGCAAAGCTTATACCGAAACTAAGCACAAAGTAATCGAAAATATCGAGCAACTAATACGAGAATTAGAAGAAGCATTCAAACCCCGACGGTCTACCGCGACCCTTCAAAATAGTTTAAATCGATGCCGACAAGGAAAAGATGAATCGGTACGATCCTATGCTTCTCGACTAGAAGACATATTATCAGGTTTGAAAGAAAGATGCATCACGCCAGCAAATGACCCGGCTAAAAACGAAGCCATAGAAGAATTGTTAACGCAACAAGCGAAACATCAATTCATAAAAGGATTGAATTTTAAACTCCAAGTTATGGTAGCATCTTGCGAGCGTGCAACTCTAAGAGAATCAATTGCTATCGCAATCGATCGTGAATTCTTGACTCGCTCCGACGAAGAGTACAGAACTCAACAGGGCTCGACCCATGGCAGACGCGATAACCAAGGACAACAACGACCCTCCGGACAACGGAATAATTCGCACCTCCATTGCAAACGCTGCGATAGGAAAGGACATGTAGCCGAAAAATGCTACGCGCGACTTAGCAACGCAAAACGGACTCAGAGTCACTCATCTTCCGTGAACAAAGTATCCACCTCTTGCAATTATTGCAAAAAACCAGGACACACCATCCAAGAGTGCCGCACATTAAAAGCAAAGCGAGAAAGAGAAGCTCAACAGAATGCAAATAATTCAGAGCAACCAATTAACGAAAACCTGAATCGACCAACACCTGTAGGAAATTTAACCGCTAATATGGTATTGTGTACTCCTATAAAAAATTTAATCGAAGTACAAGCCGCTGAATTCATTCGACCAGCAACCTTACTCTTCGACACTGGAGCCGACGTCTCCATAATTAAAATAAGAGTCCTGCGCAAAGAAACAATAGCTGATAAAACTCCGATTACGCTAACAGGAATAAGTGGAACACCTGTGAAGACACTAGGATCAGTTTACCTACACGTAAAAGTCGGAAAATACACCATAACCCATAAATTTCAAATAGTACCAGATACCTTTTCGCTAATAGCCGACGGACTAATCGGTATGGATTTCTGGAAAAGAAATAGCTTCCATTATGAAAAGGACGTGTCCTTGACGATGCTGGGACACACCTGGCCAATGAAACAAGTAGTATCACGGACGGTATCACTAAAACCGAGATCCCAAACATTAGTAGCCGCGTTAACTGATAGCAAACAAGACGGCATTGTAAATGGACACCAAATACTACCTGGAGTGTATATAGGTAACTGTGCCACTAGGCCAACCAACTCTACCTGCTGCGTCAGCATCTTGAACATCACGGAGAAAGAACTAGAGATACCCCTGCCTACAGTAGTGTTAGAAGATATTCCGAGTCCACCGACTCAGGGCGACGACCCTTCTATGCCCATAACAGTATACGCTGTAAATAATTGCGCCAGCGATCGACTCGCCCGGCTAAAGTCTCAATTAGAACTAAATCATTTAAATCAGGAAGAATTGCGCACTCTAACAGAACTCTGTGAGGAATACAATGATATATTTCACTTAGAAGGTGACAAACTCCTCACTACTGAAGCGGTAAAACATACCATTACTTTGGTAGAAAATACCAAACCTATCTTTAAAAAACCCTATAGGTTACCTGAAAAGCATAAACAAGAAATTGATAAACAAATTTCCCAGCTAGAAGCCGACGGAATAGTACGGCCGAGCCGAAGCCAGTGGAACGCGCCACTGCTCGTGGTACCCAAGAAACCCGATGCACAAGGAAATATAAAAATGCGCATCGTCGTAGATTTTCGCAAGCTAAACGAAGCTACTATAGGTGATGCCTATCCATTGCCAAACATCACCGAAATATTGGACCAACTAGGCCACTCGAAATATTTCACCACCCTTGACCTAGCCTCTGGATTTCACCAGATAGGCATGGCTGAAGAAGACAAGGAAAAAACAGCCTTCTCCACACCCCTAGGGCACTACGAGTACAACCGCATGCCCTTTGGATTGAAAAACGCGCCAGCTACGTTTCAACGTTTAATGAACACCGTATTATCCGGACTCCAAGGGATCCAATGTTTCGTTTACCTTGACGACATAGTAATTCACGCCCCTACTCTAATAGAGCACAACAAAAGACTGAAACAAGTATTCATTCGACTGCGTGAAAATACTCTAAAGCTGCAACCGGAAAAATGCCGTTTCCTTTGCAAGGAAACTTGTTACCTGGGTCATATAATTACGGACAAAGGCATCTCTCCAGACCCAACTAAAATAGAAGCTGTAAAAAATTTTCCAGCACCCAAGAGCGTAAAGGACGTACAATCCTTTTTAGGCCTAGCAGGCTATTACCGAAGGTTCATTGACCATTTTGCTGACCTGTCGAAACCCATGACGAACCTATTAAAGAAAGGAGTGAAGTTCAACTGGACCTCCCTAGAACAATCATCATTTGAAAATCTAAAGGAAAGATTGACTACTGCACCACTTTTACAGTATCCAGACTTTCATCTTCCTTTCATTCTGACCACGGACGCCTCCAATAAAGCAATAGGAGCCGTGTTATCGCAAGGCGAGGTAGGCAAAGACCTCCCCGTTGCTTACGCCAGCAGAACGCTTAACAAGGCCGAAGTAAACTACAGCACCACGGAAAAAGAATTAGCAGCTATAGTTTGGGCTGTACAAAATTTTCGACCTTACTTATATGGTACTAGATTTACCATCATCACCGATCATCAACCACTTACTTGGCTTTTCAATGTAGAAAACCCAGGCTCCAGATTGATGCGTTGGAGATTAAAGTTAGCCGAGTACGATTACGAAATTAGATACAAACCAGGTACTCAGAATACAAACGCAGATGCGCTAAGTCGTATATACGTGACCACGCGCTCAAGAGCACGGCAAGCCGCCCCAAGGCCAACCGACTCAAACGAAGATGCAACCTCAGCTAACTCCGACGCCGAGGAAAAAACAGCTGATGAGAAGCCATCAACCTATACTCCCGCAATGATAAACCAAATCCTTTACGAGTATCACGATACTCCCTTCGGAGGACATGAAGGCGTAAATAGAACCCTGCAGAGAATTAAAATTAGACACGTTTGGCCAAATATGAAAAAGGACATTGAAGAATACATAAAAAAATGTGACAAGTGCCAGCGCAATAAAACAGGCAACGTGAAACGTGCACCAATGCAGATAACAGACACGCCAGTAGAACCCTTCGAAAAGGTCGCCCTAGATATAATAGGACCATACCCTGCGACCAAACAAGGAAATAAGTATGCCTTAACCTTCCAAGACCTTTTCACAAGGTACAGCATAGCCCTACCAATTCAAGACCAGTCAGCCTCTACTGTGGCACGACTATTCGTTGAAAGGATCATTTTTTCTTATGGGCTACCCCAAAAGGTTTTAACTGACCAGGGTACTAACTTTCTAAGTAACCTCTTTAAGGACGTCTGTAAGCTATTAAAAATTGACAAAATACAGACCACGGCATACCACCCACAGTCAAATGGTGCGCTAGAAAGATCGCACCGAACATTGGCGTCGTACTTAAAAAACTTTGTCAACGAAGATTTAGACAACTGGGACGAATGGTTACCCTACGCCATGTTCACCTATAACACTACGCCACACACAGCTACAGGCCGAACGCCTTTTTCACTACTATCCGGGCGCGAGGTTGAGTTACCGACCACGCTCAAATATCCGCCGCAACCTACATATTCATTTGAAGATTATTATAACGAGCTTCGCGAAAGAATTCGCTCAACAGGTAACGTCATGAAAGACCAATTAATACGGGAAAAGGAAAAATCGAAGATCTATTATGATCACAATACTCAAGAATCAAATTACGAAGTAGGAGACCAAGTATTGTTAAAGCGAGAAATGATTCGCGCCGGAAGACCAAAGAAATTGGAACCTCTATACGACGGTCCCTATACCATAATCGCAAAACTAAGCGAGTTAAATTACGAGTTAGCAGTGGGTAAAAAGAAAATCGTAACCCACGTCAACAGGCTAAAGCCTTATCACGTATAGTTACCGACTCAACCACCCACTTATACCATCCTCTCTTAACTCTTTTCCCCATCACCCTAATTTACTTCTTACTACAATACTAACTTACAACTAGCAATTACTATACATTACTACCACTAGAACTACCCAACTATACTAATAATCTTTATAAAAAAAAAAAAAAAAAAGATAATATTCTTTTTAATTCAATTCCTAAATACTTTTACTATAACTAATAAATTAAGCTCAATTCAAAAAAAAAAAAAAAACCCCAAGAAAAATCTATTTTATTATTATCTTTAAAATTAAATTAATAGGGATAACTAGAAATAAAAATAGACACATATACAAGTAACTTAGAATTTATTCAAAAAAAAAACATATGGGTACTCTCCTCTCTCTTTCTCTTCTTACATAATAATCTTACAAGCTAGACATAAATATATATATTTTAAATTAAATTATGGTAGCGCAGGACTTGCTCCTCCGTCCATACAGTTCCATCAAACAACCCTGCGGTTTGGCTATTAGGATAGCCCCAGCCACGAAAGGCCTCCACACCCGTATATTGAAGCCACCGGATCCCGTACAGGTCGAACATCACCCGAAAATCGTCCTCGTACCCCTCGTAGCTCCACTCCAACTCAATCTGCCTCCGGTCGCTCCATCGACACATACGGCGAAACGCCACTGCTTCTTCATTTTTTATTACAACTAAAAGGAAAAAGAAAAAGAACGAAATCAAAAATAAAAAAAAAAAAAAAAAAAAAACAAACAAAAGGAGAGAAAAGAAAAACAATAAATATAAAAACAACACACTTACCGCCCTCGATCACAACGAATAGGCGCCTTCCCTGACCGTCGAATAGCCCCCGGTCATACATGTCCCGCCTCTTATATACAATGAGAGCCATTTTTTTTTTAAGAAACAAGAGAAAAACACAAGAAAAAAAAAACACACAGCAATTGATAATACGGAATGAAACGCTCCATGAGAAAAACGCGATTTTATACATCATTCCCCACTTCGCTCAAATTCACGCAAAAACGCTGACCCAATGTCTACGAACTAGACGCACCTTCGCGACCGACTAAAATAACTCCCATGTAGAAATAAAACTTGTTCAAATTTTACATATTAAAATTCCACAATTAACCAAACATACCCTTTATTATAGGTGCATGCTGACCCTTATGGTCATAACGATCCACAGAAGCTCCCAGCAAGTCCAAAATATTCCCATCAAAGGTCAACCGGGACTATTCTATGAAAAATTCGGCACGGTCAATTTTTATAAAGAGAAATGGAAATTAGTGATAACTACCGACATAGTAGAATATCGCCAAAGACTCGCGCAACTAAACAAATTCCTATACGACCACGCCCTTTGCCACACACAAGAAGGAAAAAAAATCTGTAAACACTCCGTCATTGATACCGTCTACAAATTAGAGACAGCCGAAAAAATCCTAGACGAAATAGATGAAGTAACGCTACATCAAGAGAGAAACAGACGAGGACTAGCAAACGGAGTAGGGTCAATCGGAAAAATTTTATTCGGAATAATGGACAGTAACGACGAAGAAGAAATAAATAAACATCTACAAAATTTAGATCAAACAGTAGAAACCAACAGATTAGCACTCCTAAAACAAATACAAATTATCGACCAAACCATAGAAACTTATAATAACACGATACAAAAAATAGATGCGAACGAAAAAATGCTGATGAAAGCAGCACGTGATCTAGAAGCCCAAGCGGACAAGCGAGAAGCTCTATATAACATTAATCTTACATCCGAAGAATTAATGATAGACACAGATCACTTATTAAATTTCGTGATAATGGCGAGCCAAGGAATAATAAATCCGAACATTATTCGATATACAAAAATTATCGAATACCTTAAAGATGCGATTCCCCACATCCCTCCTGGCACGCAATTCCCTTTCCCATTAGAAACACTAAACGTCCATTTAATTTCCAAACTAATGCAACCCACAATTTATACCAAAACAAACAAACTAATTGTAGTACTCCATATACCTCTAATAACACCCAAAGAATTCGATCTTTTACAAATATATCCAATCCCAATCCCTATTCAGAATTCTACAACATTACACTCCATAATAGATTTAAGAAAAGATTACATAGCGATAGATAGCATCGCTGAGCGATACACAGAATATACCGAAGACGAACTACAAAAATGTTACACGATAAAAGATAATTATTTCTGTCCAACAGATAAACCATCCAACAAAATAAAAGCAGTAAATCCATGCGAAATCGCATTATACTTAAAATACATAGATATAAATACGTGCGAGCATAAACTTATACATTTAGTGCAACCGATGCTAATTCCGATGAAAAACCAAGCCTCGTGGATATACTCCACACCGCGATTAGAAATTGTAGAAGTAATCTGCAAACAAAAACCTACCTATAATATAGAATTAATGGGCTCCGGAGTAATTAATTTATATAAAAATTGTATCTTAACAGCTACTGATTTTGTTTTGGAACCCGTACAAACCTCCAAGCCCAACAAACATAAGAACTATATCCCGCACTATAATTTCTCTTTGAGAGCCATAGATCCTGAAAACTACGTAGCAGCAATCAACACAACCAAAATTCCCAGGCTGCATAACATCTTGAACAAGGTCAACGACCTCAACACGCTCAGCATCCAGCTAAAACAGCTGAAAAAGGATGTACAAAACGAAGACCTAGGACAACACCACACCTATCAACATATGGCCATCTCATATTCTACTACAACGCTAATCATCATAGGATTAACCATCTACATAATCTGGCGATATCTACACAGAAGACCAAAACCTAAGCCAAGACTCAGGCCAATACAGGCATTGTCATCCAATGCTATCGTAACAGACGACATCGCCGCCCCAGCAACAGGCGACGTTGTCCCGACGCACATGATTATCGTCACACCTGAGCAAGCGGCAAACATTCAATACGAACCCGATTATTAGCCACCTACCCTCTTTTTCCAGGGGGGGAGGGGTGTTATGTACATAGAATAAACATACATAACTCATTGCTACTATAAGCACTATATAATTAATATCATTATTATTATATTCAATTGGAGACATAATTAATCAATCTTAATCTAGCATAGTTATACTAAAAAACCAATAGCCTCTTAAAGCGACAAATTCCTAAATGTAATACGAAGCGCCAGACGCAGCTCGTTCACACTGTCGCCAAGGTTAAGTCCCGACACGTGGCAAATGCACTTCGACGGCAGTCGAATGTTCTAGAACAATGACGCATTTGACCATTGGGACCCGCAAATGTTACCATATAAGGAAACGTTTGACGCTGCACTTTGAGGGTAAGAGCCCCAAACGTGCAGCCCCAAAAATCAGTTCGAGTCAAAAGCTAGAAGGAACAAGTCGAGTCTCCTAGGACCTTCAGTCCTCTTATCTCTTAAACTTATCCAGGCAATCCTTTGTCTCTTAAAACTATAATTATCTAGCTCATAGCTCTGGTTATCAATTTGTATAAAAAGAAACATTGTAAATCAAACGTCAATAAACTTTATTATACAAAAGAATTTCGAGTTTGTCGTGAATCAGCGATAGAACCACAACAATTTATATAAATTTTATGTATATTTGTTTAATTATAAGTTTAATTGTAAAAACATTTCATTTTATATATATAAATAAATTCTGTCTGTCATGTAACTCTTCTACCAATTCTTTCTTCTCCTCACTCCCATGACTATTCCACTACGTATTATGATTACACTAGCTCATCAATCACTGGCGGTAATATAAGTTTCTTTAGAGCATAATTCCAATCATTTTCTCTTTTCTTCTCATTGGCAGTCGTGATTTCCTCTTTTTGATGCTCATTAGAGATATAATTTGCAACAATTTTCAATCTACCATACATATCTTTCCGTAATGCCTCAACTTTTCGCTCCAATTTATTTTCAATATAATTGACTTTATCATTCAATTGATTAATTCTTTCACTAATATCATTAATTTTTTCATCAATTTCATCAATTTCATCAGTTTTTCTCAGCAGAGTTGTAACTTTTTCCTCAAGGCGGTTACTTTTAGGTAATAGTGAGTTAGCTTTTCACTGTATTCAAACAATTCTCTCATTAAGCAATCACGTACAGTCATCGAATTACGTAACAGAGCAGCCATATTCACAGCACTTGTCTCATCAGTAACATCACATTCTAAGTTTGAAATTATTTTCTTCTTGGCATTAAATGCATTCCTTTTTTTATCAAACTTTAACGTATCATTGTCAATTTTATGTGAATAATTTCTCACTTTACCGGTATTGAAACCTGATCCGAATTTATTTATCGACATAGTGAAGTAGCACGTTGAACTAAGAAAATCTTGAAACTGCAATCTCTTTTATAAGATACATAGGTTTAGTAATAGCTAGGACTTAATAAGTTGTCCTAGCAAAAATGTTAATATTTCTGAAATTGATGTAAAATTGTTATTCTCCCCAATAGGGGAGACTATTAAAATTGTATCCTTTTTATTTAAAGGATATTTTGTAATCCGCTGCATAGGTTTAGTTAAAGCCATGCAAAGTTATAATTCCATGCTCGATGGAAAGTTAATTCCTTGCACGATATCAGCAACTTATCACAATAGCTATCTACAATTTAACTAACGAGAAAAGGGGGGATTGCGGTAGCCACCTAGCGGCAATTACTGGTACTATCAATTAAATTGAACTAGTTCACCCGTGTGTGTAATTACGTAATATTAAAATACCATTAGCGCGAAAGAAGATTAAGGAAGGCAGTCACCTAGCGCTGACTACTGGAACTAGCAATTAACTCAACCTAGTTTATCTGTGTAGCAGAGTCGGAAATAGTTAGGCTACGTAAGGTAACTAACCATCGACTTCGAAGGGTGAAAAAACCTTCCCTCAACTAGGGCCCCGTAGGATAACTTAGGTCCCCGTAGGATAACTAACCAACGGTACCATAGGGTGAAAAATACCCCCTCCCTAACCAAACCCGATCACACTATAAGACCTTCCAACTGTGACATAGGGTGAAAAATACCCCCTACCTAACCAAACTCGGTCCCACTATAAGGCCTTCCAACTGTGACATAGGGTGACAAATACCCCCACCCTCCCTAACCAAACTCGATCCCACTATAAGACCCTTTCCTTCCTCATCCCCACCACTACCATACTAAGAGAGTCTTATCCCCACCCATCACCCTTCCACACCACAAAACAGCTTCCCCCACTCCCTGTCATCGGAACCGCATAGCTCCTCTACTAACATAAATTTTATTAAAGATTTCCACACCTGGAAGTCGAGCATATGATTATTAAATACCTTAACAATTTCTTTCAATTAATATCCTCCTGATAATGACCGATGCACATTAATGTTGAAAGTATGCTTCTCATTGGCAGAGAGTTGTAAATATTAATCTTATTTAATCCAGTCAGCTCTATCCTCATCAATGAATATGAAAATATTCTGTCTTAATTTAATCTGAAAAAGAAATACCACAAAGTACCACAAAGTATACTACATCCTGTATTGTAAAATATAATTTTATACTTATCTAATTCGCGAATCCTTCAGTCACTGTTAATTGAATTATTTGTGATTGTAGAAATTAACAGATGCAATATCGCAACACGATGAATAACCTCACTGCATTAAATAAAAATAACCTCACATTACAATTTACACAGTTCAATATAGTCGCCTAATTGACAGTTCACAAACATATATAGTTTGGTCGTTGAGTATATTATGTTGGAAGCGTTGTGAAAATGACGTCACTTTCCTTAGCGGCCAACTTCAGCCCGGGACATACATTTTGGCTGGAAAAAGAGATGAGGAAGGAGAAAAATGTTATTTCGGCATATATATAGATAACAGAGTATAATATCTCTGGATTGCGTGAACCGATTTTATGTTCGCCGGCTCAAATGAAAGGGTTTTCAAAACCATTTTAAGTAAAGCTTCACTTCAATCATGACAATTGATCATTCATAGAATTAAATTGGTTTGCAAATTGGAACGGCCAAACTTGCTGCATAAGTTACATGGTAGTGCTCGGCGGTATAGACATGTCATTATCTACTTTTATATGTACTTGCCATCGAGACACTACCGTGTCTCTTGATTTAGAAGATGGTTTATATAATTCACAACTTCCTATTTGCATGAATCATGAGGGTATATGCGCACTGAGAAATGTACACTGCCGATAAAAAGTTTAAGACCACTTGAGAAATTTGGCTCAAAAACAGTTACCTCTTTAAATGCCCATAACTTTTTAATGAGAAAAGATAGGAGAAAATTCAAAACACCATAAGAAAGGTGATGAAATTCTACATATGATGGAATTACTTTCATTCGCCAGAAGCTTATAATTTACGAATATCCATTAAATGAAATAGGTGTAAAATTTTTAATTTTTAATTTTTTGTTTCGCAAATTCAACGCCTTCTACCACTTACGAGAATGGTGGTACGTATCTGAAACATTGGTGACATAAAGTTTAAAGTTTTAGCTTTAATTTAAGCCATCAAACATAATGAAATTCGGATTATTTGGTTTTTTTCATTAAGATCTTTTGAGTACTGTCGAGAAAAATTTTTGACCGAAAAACAATTGCCCTAGCATTTGAAACAATTTCAGATCGAAGATACTGTCGGCATTGAACGACTTATTCTACTTTTTTCATATTGTACTTTTATTCAAATAAATCAAAGCACCATTAATTTGTAAATTAAATGAATAAATTTATGGTATGGAATAAACAATTATGATATATTTATTATTTATTTGAATAAAAGTACAATATGAAAAAAGTAGAATAAGTCGTTCAATGCCGACAGTATCTTCGATCTGAAATTGTTTCAAATGCTAGGGCAATTGTTTTTCGGTCAAAAATTTTTCTCGACAGTACTCAAAAGATCTTAATGAAAAAAACCAAATAATCCGAATTTCATTATGTTTGATGGCTTAAATTAAAGCTAAAACTTTAAACTTTATGTCACCAATGTTTCAGATACGTACCACCATTCTCGTAAGTGGTAGAAGGCGTTGAATTTGCGAAACAAAAAATTAAAAATTAAAAATTTTACACCTATTTCATTTAATGGATATTCGTAAATTATAAGCTTCTGGCGAATGAAAGTAATTCCATCATATGTAGAATTTCATCACCTTTCTTATGGTGTTTTGAATTTTCTCCTATCTTTTCTCATTAAAAAGTTATGGGCATTTAAAGAGGTAACTGTTTTTGAGCCAAATTTCTCAAGTGGTCTTAAACTTTTTATCGGCAGTGTATATTATATGAAATATATGTATGAATAAAAAATCTAGAATATATGTATATTTTAAATTTGAATGCATTCTTTTTACTTCAACGCGCAACCTGATCCGTAAAATATTTATATTACTGAAGTATCTCGGAGACTGATTATTTGAAGGACTCTCCATCTAAGATTTTTCATTAGTTTCACGCTGATCATTTAAACGGAAAGAAATACGATGTCGCTTCTAAATAGAGTTTTAAATAGTCAGGATGACTATCGTGAGTGGGTACGTGATTGTCGTGATTACATTAAAAAATTGAGAGTTGCTAGCCACAATGCACGTATAGGGCAAGGCAGAAAATTTTTACGGAAATTGCTCAGATACAGTGCCTACTAATCAGAGCAGCAAGAGAAAAAAATTATTCTTCAAATCACGCTCTTAAGAATCCCGATTTAAGAACTCAGCATGATTATCGCCAGTGGGTTTGCAAGTGTCGTGATTATATTCGAAATTTGAGAGAATCCAACCGGAATGCAACTCCAGATGCTGTACAGAAAAATCTTGCAGAAATAAAATGTATTCGAAAGTTACTTCTCCATGCGGCGAAAAATAAAAATTCAATTGGAGGGGGCATCAATGTGAAAAAGCTTATTTGGAAAGATCTTGATTCATCATTTAAAAGTCGAATGTGTAGTGGTATGATAGTAAACACTAATTATATCGAACCACATGAATTTCTATTGGCAGCACCAGATATGCTGCGATTTTACATGAACAAAGTATTCAGTGAAGTAAGCGCTGTTAAGATAAATATGGTATTCAACGGACAATTTATTTACAAGGAAATTAGTGATATCAAACATATTTCCACAAAAAATGTGATTTTATTCAAGACTGATACTTTTAGTGATTGGTATAAAACAAACGTCATAGATAAAATTTTAACAAAATTAGGTGAATTTCAAGTTCGTGATAGTGGGTGGGCTTTGGAAGAAATATTAAATTTAATTGTGTATATAAATCATTATAATCCACTACATGCTAGCTGTACAATCGACCTTCCAAAATATATTAAGGAGGCTCCTGCGCCTAATGTCTCGAACTCGGACATATCATATTTTAAAGATTAGAACACGCTGAATCTAACGGTGCCCTTATTTGTACCGCTTATCGGTCAGAAACTCAAGATATTAGAGCTCAAAGTTGGCAATTTTAGCATGGACTCTTATGGCAGACGAAGTTGAATCAATTAATTACGAATTAAATCTTAGTTGTCCAGTAATTTCATTATAGCAGCTTTGTAGGAAAAAATTTTCTCTTTCAAATGACATTAACGAAAATATCAGTTATCTAACTAAAAAAAGAGATATTAGCGAAAGTTTGAATGAATTCGGGGTATTTCCGGCAGCTGTAGGGAAGTCAGCTGAGCGCCATCTTGGGTACATCGTTCGGGGTGAGCACGCGCAATTTGAAATTCTAATTTCAAACAAAAACTTTCAATAAAGAATTAATCGTCACAAATGTATTTTTATTTTAATTAATTATGTCAAAGGATAAATAAAATACTCTGGAAATTATAGTTTTTAGTTTTTTAATAATTTCAAATATAAATTAACAATAAACATTAAACTAGGGAACCAAATTTTTTTTGGTTCCGTCATTTTTACTAAGAACACTAAGGCCGGGATTCATAAACAAAACAATTCAAGCTCCCCTTGAAACCTATAACGATGGTATAGTAATATAAATACATATAGATATATACCATACATCGGCACGCATACGCGGAAGACGAATCTGTCCTCGCATAATTTTATTTAGCTGCCGAATCCAAAATAGTATTTGTATTAATATTTATTGAATTGTTAGTGATTATATTATTAAAACTTTGCTGCATTTATATACATTATAAATATGTTTAAGATTTTTAAGTATAAATATATGCATAAAAGTTATCATTAAATTTTCGATTCAATTTGACTAGCATGGTAGACGCAAGAGCCTCCTTAAGAACATATATGCAGTGATAAACATACAGAGTGATGATAATACATGTTTTGCATGGGCTGTAACGGCTGCACTCTATCCGACTATTTCAACTAAACACCCACAACGACAATCTTCATACCCCCATTTTAAATCTGTTTTCAACGTTAGAAGTATAACATTTCCAACCACATTAAGGAAGATACCTAAATTTGAAGAAGATAATGATGTGTCGATTAATGTTTTCACCATGGTGGATGAGCAGGAAGGGCAGGAGAATAAAATTATAGCACCTCTTCAACTCACAAAATGTGAGAAATCGATACATACGAATCTTCTTCTTCTCGAACATCATTGTGCAGCACATTTTTTAGGTATCACGAATCTTTCTCGCTTGCTAAATAAACAACTGACTCGAAAAAAACGATCTCATCTTATTTGTAATCGGTATGTTATACTGTTTATATTTTAATATAATTTTATTTAATGTTTATATACTAATATGATTTTTTTTCTTAGATGTTTACACTATTTCTTCAATGAGGATAAACTTCAATCTCATAATCGTGATTGCAGTCAGCTCAATGTACAAACGTCCGTATACTGCTACCTGAAGAGGACCGTTGGGTTTCCTTTAAAAATGACAAGAACAGTGAAATGACCCGATTCGTTGTATATGCAGACATTGAATGTTTATTAGAAAAAATGAATGAAACGAGCGGTAGTAGTAGTATTTATCAAAAACATTTACCCTTTAGTGTAGGATATTATTTTAAAAGCGTTCATGATTTATCGCTTTCAACTTATAAATCATATCGTGGACTCGATTGTATAGAATGGTTTGTGCGAGAACTCGATAAAATTGCTAGCATAGCGAGCGAAAAACTAAAGACTGTAGTGCCTATAAGAACGCTAAGTATTAGTGAAAATTTTCGTCATAACAATGACCCCGACTGTCATATATGTAAAAAGCCATTTCTCCCAAATCAAATACGTGTTCGCGATCATGATCATTTAACAGGTAAATATAGAGGACCCGCTCACAACAATTGTAATTTAAACTATAATGATTCGCACGTTATTTCAGTAATTTTTCATAATTTATCTAATTACGATGCACATTTCATCTTCAATGCGATCGCTAACATGTATGAGGGTTCAGTATACCTGCTACTTGTACATAAGGAAAAGTATATTTCATTTACAAAATACATATGGAAATATAATATTCAGCTCAGATTTATTGATTCATTTAACCTATTAACGTCCAAAATGTCAAAATTTCTTGCACGTTTTCAAAGTGATTTTTTCCTATGTAATTGGCGTTGAAAAAATTCTTGAACCACATATTTTGATGTAAAATTGCATGCTCTTTCAGAATCCGTTGCCAGAATCATGATAAAACTCACAGGAAAAGAGATATGCTCGATTGAAACATAAAAAACACCTAAATTTTCGAAAAAAAAAATTTTTAGGATTTTTTTTCGAAGTGTTACGGTGAAGATATCACCTTGCGACCGTGATCAAAGGTGATCATGGGAGTTGAAGTTTAACAGGGAATTTTTTTGTTGACCTTGAACCATCGCTTCTTTACAAAATGGCGGAAAAAACGAATTTTTTTTTCAATCTTCATCAACTTTTTTCTCGAAATCTATGGTCTTTAGAAAAAAATTCATAAAAACAAAAATGCCTTAGAATCGCTCGAGGAACATTCTCAAATTTTTTCAGAATTTTTTGAGACAATTTTTGATTTTCCGGGAAACTTGTGAAATGGAATTTTCAAAAATTGTCTCAACAAATTCTAAAAAAATTTGAGAATGTTCCTCGAGCGATTCTAAGGCATTTTTGTTTTTATGAATTTTTTTCTAAAGACCATAGATTTCGAGAAAAAAGTTGATGAAGATTGAAAAAAAAAAATCGTTTTTTCCGCCATTTTGTAAAGAAGCGATGGTTCAAGGTCAACAAAAAAATTCCCTGTTAAACTTCAACTCCCATGATCACCTTTGATCACGGTCGCAAGGTGATATCTTCACCGTAACACTTCGAAAAAAAATCCTAAAAATTTTTTTTTTCGAAAATTTAGGTGTTTTTTATGTTTCAATCGAGCATATCTCTTTTCCTGTGAGTTTTATCATGATTCTGGCAACGGATTCTGAAAGAGCATGCAATTTTACATCAGAATATGTGGTTCAAGAATTTTTTCAACGCCAATTACATAGGAAAAAATCACTTTGAAAACGTGCAAGAAATTTTGACATTTTGGACGTTAATGGGTTAAATTTCTAGCATCAAGTTTAGACAAATTGAGCTCATACTTGAAGAGATCTCAATTGAAAAACTTAGAGTCAGAATTTTCGAATTTAATTACGGAACAATTTAATCTACTAACAAGAAAAGGTATTTTTCGTTATGATTACGTAGATAATCTGAATCGTCTGGAAGAAAATGCTTTACCGCCTCGCGAGTTATTCTATAATAAATTAACTGACAGTGATATTAGTGAAGAGGCATATAATCATGCTAAGGAGGTATGGATCAATTCTCAAATACAAACACTTGGGGAGTACAGCGATCTCTATTTAAAAACTGACGTATTATTACTGACAGACGTTTTTGAAAATTTTCGCGATATCTGCATGGAAAATTATAATTTGGATCCTGCACATTATTTTACACTCCCAGGCTTCACTTGGGATGCAATGCTTAAATATACTGGAATAAAATTGGAACTTTTCAGTGATGTTGAAATGTTGCTTTTCGTAGAGCGCGAAATACGTGGCGGTTTGAGTCAGTGCTCTCACCGCTATGAAAAAGCAAACAATCGGTATATGAATGATTATGACTCAACAAAACCAAGCAAATATTTAATGTACTATGATGTGTAACGTTGCGTTCTCGCAACGTTACTATAGCTGCCCTCTAGCGCTTTGCTAATCTCAAGCGCTAGATAGGCGGGTCGCGTACGAACTAGGGAGTTATCAACCGATAAGTATTGATCTAGGATCGATAACTTGTCGGCTCCCTAGTGCCGCGCGATGGGTGTAGCGGGGCAGCGGCGGGACAGGCGCAGGGCCTTACCTGCTCCCGCGGACTGCCCCGACACACGTAGTTTAGATGTCAGAGGTGACACATAGTGCCCGATATAGTTCCCCCAGCCGGTACGAACCACAGGAGTGACAGCCGCTACCGAACGGAAATTGGGAGGCACGATAAAGTGCAGCGACTGCCACCGCCACGAATCCATACCGGCCAGAGGAAACCTACTGCCCTTCGGGCCAGTGTCAAGGACTAGAAGGAGAGAGAGAGAAGCGAGAGCGAGAGCGAGAGAAAGAAAGAAGAGAGCCTGCCCATTGTAAGCAGACATTTGGGTGATTATTCGTTTTGTAATAAAGTCCAGTAACGTCCCGGGGTGTGCTAGGGCTTTAGGGCTCGTAGCACCGACCGGTTGTATAGGGAACCGCTGGCCCTGCTCACCTGTCACGGGTAAGCGGGCAACCTAGCGAAGTGGTCATTCCGTCGGACCGGTAACGAACATCTTATTGTGTACAGGCGCGAATTAGTAAAAGTGTTCGCGATTGCATCGATTAGTTGTGAGTGGACCGTTGACGGGAACGTTCCCGTAATTCGTTTCAAGGCCGCGGACTTAGTATAATTCCCGTGTGGACTAGTGACCTGAGAGTCCTCGACGTAAACAATCCGGGTCGTGGTTGTGTTTGTGTACGCGGTAACGGAGCCAGTGCGAATAACCGTCGGGTAACGCGCACGCGCGGGGATAGGGACCCATCCGCGTAACGTCGCGTCGTGGTTAGCCTACGAATCCGCCGGAGGCGCGCGAGTACCGCGCGACTCGGCGGGACCGCCGCGAACGCCAACTAGTGGCTCGAGCGCGGGGCTAACTCCTACGTCATCGGGGCTTCAGCCGCGTTCGCACGACTTAGGCCGCGCCCACATTTAGGACCTCGCGTAACACCGTTATACCACGTGCGAAGGATCGGGTATTGTATTAAGCACCGATTTTATAATAAAGAGAGTTCAATCGAAATTAGCGAGTTAGTGTATTAGCACCCCACCCCCTATATTCGCGTACGAGGGTTAGAACCCCCTCTGTACCAATAAATATTCGGCAATTATTAAATAATTACATCGAAGGCGCCCGGGTCTTATAGGAAGTCGCCTATTGGGACGCGAACGCAAGCGGTGGGGGGAATCACTCCTCCCTCCCCGCCTATACCATCCCTTGGGATAGACAGTAGCGTCACAATTTGGCGCCCAACGTGGGGCCCACGGAGTGAGGTCTCGTACGCGGGGTAGAGTGCTAATTTTTTTTTGTTGGATTTGAGAATAGTTTTTTTTTAGGAATTTTTTTTTGGGGATTGAGAAAAATTTTTTTTTTGCTGTTCTGGTAGGTCGAGTGGCGGGAAAAAAATTTTTTTTTTCTCTCGCACCCCTACCGAGGATAGAATTTTTTGCGGGATTAGGAATTTTTTTTTTTTTTTGTTGTTTGAGCGATTAGTATCGGAAATTGAAAATTATGTCGGATTCCGACAAATCAAGTGGAATGTCAGTACGCGATCGGGAAATATTAACGGAACGGAACGAATTACGACGGTACGCGAAAAATATGCCGCGTAGTAAATTAATCATTGCTTTGAAAGACGCGGAGCTAAACACACGCGATAGCTCGGAAGATCAACTACGCGATCGATTTGTGCGTCATAGGTTACGTGAGAGTTTCGGACCGGAAGCAGCTCAGTGGAATCCGCGAGTGGATGAATTGGAACCATTCCACCCCGCCGTCCCACCTCAGCCGCTTCCAACACATTCGGCGATAAAAACCAACGATGACGAATTAGCGACACCGAAAACGAACCCGAAATTAAGTCGGCAATCGGAAGATGCGCTTCGTGAATTATTTGAGACCCCGCGGGGAGGGGAAACGTCGCGACAGATAAACATGTCAGAAGAGAGTAGCGACTCGAATTTGACGTGTATTGATAAAAATCGCAAACTAACGCCGAAACCGAAACGAGGGGTTACGTTTGAATCAGATTCAGACCGGTCGGGCTTCCGAAGGCGTGATCTTGATGAGCGGTCTTCGGAACCACCCAACCGAACCCCAGCGAACCCGGAGTATTCGAGGGAACGAAATGCGCCGGTGGGAGTGGGAAGTTCCGCATTAGGAGCGGTTCCGCCCGAATTACTAGCTAGCATCGTGCAGTTAGTAATTGCGTATCAGTCGGCAGGAGCGCAAGGGTCTGCACCGGTCGAAAGGGCACCGGAGATGCCTCAACCCCGCGAAATTAGTAGAGATTCGCCGGGAACAAGCCGGGGTGCGACTAGTCGCCGTCGACAACCCTCTGAATACCGATCGCGAAATAGATCATCGAGTTCGGAAAGATCGAGCGAGTCTAGCTCACGATACTCCAGCCGGAGAGGAACACGGGTAATAGATGCTTTCCGAAAGTGGGGTATTCGGTTTAAAAATCACGATGCTGACGACGCCGAAGACTTTATAGAGAACTTAGAACATTGCCGCAATGTTTCCGACCTGACGTTTAGCGAGATTAGAGAAACTCTCCCAGTCGTGTTGAGCGGGGAAGCCAAAGCCTGGTTTAAGGTCGAAGGCAGCTCCTGCTCAACCTGGCGTGACTTTCGCGAGGCCTTCCTCAGCCAATTTGGGGATGAGGAAGATAACGACGCGAAATGGGAGAAGGCGCGACAACAGACACAAAGGGAGGGCGAATCGATCAAGGCGTATTTGGTGCGTATTCGGTCGATTATAAAAGAAATTAGACCGACCCCTTCCGTCTCGGTTCAATTGGACCTAGTTTATCGAAACCTACGTCCCAATTACCGCCGTAGAATGTTTCGTAGGGATTTTGATTCATTCACGGGTTTGCGCGAAATAGGTCGGGAAATAGAGAAGAACGCGGAGATAGACAAGGCGTTTAAACCACCGCCTGGAGCTACGAAAACGCGCGAAGAGGATAAATCGGCGCGTAAAAATCGTGAAGCTCTCTCTGCAGTTTCCGAAAAACAGCCCGAAAAACAGAAAAAAGGCGACGCATCCGGTAAGAACGCGAAGAAATCGGACGAGGAGAAGCCGAAAAAGAAGAAGTCGCGTTCAAGGAGAGGAAAACGCGGTAAATCCAAACGACGCTCGTCTGGATCAACCAGCGACTCTAGCTCGGGGTCAGATAGTTCGCGGGAATCTCCTAAGAAATCGTCTAGGAGATCGTCCCGAAGACATTCTGAAAAAGGGAGTAGGAAAGAGAGCTCAAGCCATAGCGGACACCGTAGCAGTTCGTCGGACGAGCTAGGTGCTATCGCTGCAGCTCCAAAACAAGGTCAGCGAAGACCAACCCCCTCCTCACGAGCGCCGGGAGGACATGTAGCGGGTCAGTCGCGATATCAGGATCGTGGGGGTCAATTCCGCGACGCAGCGATATGCCATCGTTGTGGAGGAAGAGGACACTACGCGAGAGAGTGTCCTTCGCGTGAGCCGACTCAAGCCGCGATTGCGCCTGCACCTTGGTGGGCTCAGCAAGCTGCCGGGATGCAAGCGCCGATGCCACCGCAAACGGTGACCACACCCGCGCTGTCTTATAATCAAGCGCAGTGGCCACCGACAACGTCCGCGTCGACAATAGGTCAGAGCCTATTGAATAATGTATACGGGAATGTGAGAAATCCGGGAAACGGGCAGTAGGGCTCGCGGAGGAAGCTCGCGCGGGCCCGGCTGATAATCTTCGTAAATCGGGTAGGACAGTACGATTTACTGACCCCGAATCGTGGAGGGACTCATCGGTGAGTAGCACGGATTACGAAGATTACGCGTCGGAAAGCGAACAAAAAGATTTGCGGGACTCTTCGACCTCGGAGTCAGAAGATGAACCTAATGCGACGCGACCGGACTTTAGCGCCGAAGATTCTAGTGAAGAGAGCGTTTATAGTTTTACCTCAGAAGTAGGAAGACGACCTTCATTAGGAAGTAACCCTGAAGATTCGATAAATGAAACGGAACCGAGTAGTTTATCCGATCATTTGTGTGCTTTGGACGAATTATTGCCCAAGAAGCGCACCGCGACTCTTGGCCAGGTAGGGGGGAAAGGGAACATCATAATCCGAACTCGTCGCTGTGTTCGGAGTGATGCGTTCCCTAATCAACCGAATACCGATGGCCGCTATTATTTGCAGTTAGAATTATTTGGACAAATTTTTCCTGCACTAATAGATACGGGAGCATCGCGATCGTACCTCGGACATCGAACGCTGGAAAGAATCCAAGCGAAGATTGACAGGTCGCAAGATAGAGTTATGCGTACTGCCGATGGTACGGAAACGCGAGTAATAGGGGTTATTGCGCTAGATTTAGAGTTAGGGAAAACGAAAAAAGTCATGTATTTCCGCGTGGTACCGGTTTTAGACTACGACTGTGTCCTCGGTATGGATTTTCTCCGATTATTCGGAGTTATAATTGATACTTCGCGCGATTTATGGCAAACGCGCGACCGAGTAAATTTGAGATTCGCGAAAATAAACGCGGCAAGCTCAAATGAGACACACGTATCTTCGTGTTTTGCTATCGCTGAAATGACTAGCGAGCAAAACGCGGTATTAGAGAAGTTTCTAAGCGATAACTTCCCCGAGATAGTTGGACCAGTCCCGGCGACTACCCTGGTCAAACATCATATAGATGTCCAGGGTCAGGCTCCAATCCGCCAAGCGGCAAGGAGAGTGTCGCCGGTGATCTATAAAGTAGCGCACGAAGAGGTCGATAAATTATTGGGTGAAGGGATTATCGAACCCTCCACGAGCGCGTGGGCCAGCTGTCCGGTTATAGTACCAAAACCGGGCGGGAAATATCGATTTTGCATAGATTTTCGACGCGTGAATGAGGTAACGCGCAAAGACGCGTACCCGATCCCGCATATCGATAGCATTCTCGATAAACTCCGCCACGCGAGATACATTTCGACGTTAGATTTAAGTCAAGCGTACTTCCAAATACCGCTAGGAGACGAGAGTCGGGAAATTACAGCGTTTATAGTACCCGGAAAAGGACTCTTCCAATTTAGGCGTATGCCGTACGGTTTTACGAATGCCCCTGCGACGTTCCAGCGAATGATGGACCAATTAATCCCGCCTGAATTCGATCCATACGTGTTTGTCTATCTGGACGATATAATAATCGTAACGAACACGTTCGCGGAACACCTAGGATGGTTAGAGCGTGTGTTGAATATTATTCGATTCGCGGGTCTAGAAATCAATCGCGAGAAAAGTAAATTTTGCA
The DNA here is from genome assembly GCF_024137725.1 of Prorops nasuta. Taxonomy (NCBI): domain Eukaryota; kingdom Metazoa; phylum Arthropoda; class Insecta; order Hymenoptera; family Bethylidae; genus Prorops; species Prorops nasuta. The sequence goes on along the minus strand of NW_027116821.1, from coordinate 56,843 downwards.
GGTCGGAGGTGCGGTTCCTTGGGTATCTGATAAATCGTAATGGTTTAGCCCCAGATCCCGAGCGAACCGCGCCATTAATGAATTATCCGCCGCCAAAAGACTTAAAAACACTACGCCGATTCCTAGGGATGGTTGGTTGGTATGCACGCTTCTTACCCAACCTGTCGAAGGACAAAATCCCACTCGTCTTGTTATTGCATAAAGGCGTGCGCTGGCATTGGGATCAAGAGCAACAGACTTCCTTTGAGCGATTGAAGGAAGCGCTGTGCTCGGCCCCGGTCTTGGCAAGGCCCGATTTTTCGAGACCTTTCCAAGTACAGACAGATGCTAGCGACTATGCAATAGGAGCAGTATTAACTCAGCGACACGGAACTGAAGAGCATCCGATTGTATTCGCTAATCGAGTACTATCCAAAGAGGAGCGGAATTACACGACGACCGAGAAGGAGTGTCCCGCTGTCGTGTGGGCAATTCGGAAACTAAGACCGTATTTAGAAGGCTATCATTTTACGGTTGTCACGGATCACAGTAGTTTGCGTTGGCTACACAACTTGAAAGATCCAGTCGGGAGATTAGGTCGATGGGCCCTCGAATTACAACATCATTCGTTCGATGTGGTTCATCGTAAAGGCGCATTGCATCACGTACCCGATGCATTATCACGCGCCCTCCCAGTAGGCACCGAAAATGAATGCGTCTCCGCGGTTAACGAAGAAAATAGCGAAAATTCGAGCGAAAATTTGGTCACACAGTCGCGTATCGACTTCGAGAGCGACCCGTGGTATACAGCACGACGCGGAAAAGTAATTCAGCGACCGCGGGCTTACCCAGAATGGAAAGTTGAGGGAAACCGGCTGTATTGCCATCGGCCGGACGTGATACTCGAATCGATAGGTCGCGATTATGATGCGTGGAAGTTAGTCCTCCCGCGAGAGGCTTGACTTTTAGCCCTACAGGAAGCTCACAATAACACTTCCGCAGGACATGCTGGCGTTCAGAAAACTCACGCTAGAATCTGTAAAGATTACTATTGGCCGGGAGTTTTCAAAGACGCCGTAGCATTCGTCCGCGGGTGCAAAGTCTGTCAGCAACATAAAGCTGTACAGCTTGCCCCTGTAGGACTTATGGGAACTCGGGTAGTGGAGCGACCATGGACTGTGGTTGCGGGAGACATAATGGGCCCCTTTCCACCGAGTAAGGCCCAACAGCGTTACGTAGTAGTCTTCCTCGACAACTTCAGTCGTTACGTGGAAATGCGAGCGATCCGCACAGCTGACGCCAAAAGCATCTTGAAAGCTTTTAGCGAGCTGGTTATTTACCGTTGGGGATCACCGGAAATATTTCTTTGCGATAACGGTACCGAGTTCGTAAATAAGGAAGTGACCAAATTTCTAAATGAGCATCAGATTAGGCAATTTACTATTCCGCCGTATCACGCGCAAGCTAACCCGGTAGAACGCGTGAATCGGGTAATTAAAACGATGATTAGGATATTCGTAGAGAGCGACCACCGAGACTGGGACGTTCATCTTGCAGAATTCCGTTTCGCGATTAATTCCGCGATGCATTCGTCGACTGGAGTATCTCCTGCGTTACTTAACCTCGGTCGAGACCCAGTAATTACTCCGAATCTACGGCGAGAGATTGAGGGTTCTCGTACGATACTTAGGAGCGACCCCGAAAATTGGGTGGCGCGACTAAAACGTCTTCCTTTGATTCATGATATCGTGCAGGTAGAGATAGAAAAAGCGAGTGCTCGTCAAGCCCGCTATTACAATCGTGGCCGGCGCGATATCAGGTATCAGGTAGGAGACGTGGTATGGCGGCGCGGCAGACCATTATCGTCATCTGCTGATAATTTTGCTGCGAAGCTAGCACCATCGTACGAGGGCCCGTTTAAAGTAGTTCGCGTAATATCGCCGGTCGTCTACGAGCTAGAAAATCAAGGCCGTAGTAATCCGAAGGTCCACGTTTCGGATCTAAAACCGTTTGTCGCGTCGTTTTGCGTTCCGGACGCCGATGAACCGGGTGACGAAACCGTTGCGGGGGAAGGGGACGACGACCCTGCACCTTCCCCAAAACCGACCGGTAAACGGAAAGGGACTCCGGGAAAACGGAAAATGTCGATCGTGAGCGACTCGTCGGATTCCGCCCCGTCTACGTGGACGGCACGCCTGCGTCCACGTCGAGACCCAGCCTAACCCTCGCGAACCTGAGTGCGGACTTGTGTGTGTGATGGATGGATGAGTGTGTCGCGTGATTTTTCTTTATTGTTTTTTTTTTACGGATACGTGACGGTGCACTTCTCCTTGCAGAATTGATCCCTACCTACAACAGGTGGTAACCCACTGCTGGTTACAAGGGATTCCGCTTCCCGGACCCCTACTAGCAGTGGGTCCACCCACCGCCGCCTACCCACCACCCACCCACCACCACCAAACCTCCACCCCATACCAGCCGGGGTATTCCCTCCCTCCGCCCCGCTATCCTGAGCGGGGTACCCCCTACCCTCTGGCCCACCACCAAGCCCAGGCCTCTGGGTACACCGGACCGCAGCCCGCCGACTGGGAGGAGGAGAATCGCCGTCTGCGGTGGGAGAACGAAATGCTCCGGCGGGGGGGCGGGTTACTCCCGCACCCGTACGGGCACTCGTCCTCCCCCGCAGAGGGTGCCTCCGCCACCAGCGGCGGGAATCGGGCCGGCTGTACCCAAGCCGAAGAAAAAGGCACACCGGGGCAGACGGGGTGGCCGGAAGGGCCAGGGAAGGGCCCAGCAAAGGAGGCGGGCGGAGGAGAGGAAGCAGAAGGAGGAAAGGGAGGATGAGGCTCGGCGGCAGCGCATCCGCGCTGCCGTCGAGAGGAGAAGAGAGGAAGAGAGGGAGAAGAGGAAACAGGAGGAGGCGGGGAAGAGGGAAAAGGAGAGAAAGGAAAGGGAGAGAGCAGAGGAGAAGAAAAGGGAGGAGGAGGCCATGGAGGATGAGCTCCTCCTCAATATTTAGACCGTCCGTGTCCGCGTCTTGTGTTTTTTTTTATATAGAGTCTTGTTTTTTTATTATATTTTTTTTTATTTTTGTTTGTTGTTATATCGAGCCAAATAATTAATTTTTTTTTTCGTTTATGTAGGCCGAATTTTTTTGTAATAAAGTATGTGTGAATGTGAAGCGAGCGTTTTTTATTGTAGGATTGCGCGCACCAGAAGAAATTAAATCGAACCAGAGACACCCCAGGGTCGACTTCAACCGGGAGGAAGTTGACCAACCCCTACGTTGGTCCTAACGAGGGGGGAGTTGTAACGTTGCGTTCTCGCAACGTTACTATAGCTGCCCTCTAGCGCTTTGCTAATCTCAAGCGCTAGATAGGCGGGTCGCGTACGAACTAGGGAGTTATCAACCGATAAGTATTGATCTAGGATCGATAACTTGTCGGCTCCCTAGTGCCGCGCGATGGGTGTAGCGGGGCAGCGGCGGGACAGGCGCAGGGCCTTACCTGCTCCCGCGGACTGCCCCGACACACGTAGTTTAGATGTCAGAGGTGACACATAGTGCCCGATATAGTTCCCCCAGCCGGTACGAACCACAGGAGTGACAGCCGCTACCGAACGGAAATTGGGAGGCACGATAAAGTGCAGCGACTGCCACCGCCACGAATCCATACCGGCCAGAGGAAACCTACTGCCCTTCGGGCCAGTGTCAAGGACTAGAAGGAGAGAGAGAGAAGCGAGAGCGAGAGCGAGAGAAAGAAAGAAGAGAGCCTGCCCATTGTAAGCAGACATTTGGGTGATTATTCGTTTTGTAATAAAGTCCAGTAACGTCCCGGGGTGTGCTAGGGCTTTAGGGCTCGTAGCACCGACCGGTTGTATAGGGAACCGCTGGCCCTGCTCACCTGTCACGGGTAAGCGGGCAACCTAGCGGAGTGGTCATTCCGTCGGACCGGTAACGAACATCTTATTGTGTACAGGCGCGAATTAGTAAAAGTGTTCGCGATTGCATCGATTAGTTGTGAGTGGACCGTTGACGGGAACGTTCCCGTAATTCGTTTCAAGGCCGCGGACTTAGTATAATTCCCGTGTGGACTAGTGACCTGAGAGTCCTCGACGTAAACAATCCGGGTCGTGGTTGTGTTTGTGTACGCGGTAACGGAGCCAGTGCGAATAACCGTCGGGTAACGCGCACGCGCGGGGATAGGGACCCATCCGCGTAACGTCGCGTCGTGGTTAGCCTACGAATCCGCCGGAGGCGCGCGAGTACCGCGCGACTCGGCGGGACCGCCGCGAACGCCAACTAGTGGCTCGAGCGCGGGGCTAACTCCTACGTCATCGGGGCTTCAGCCGCGTTCGCACGACTTAGGCCGCGCCCACATTTAGGACCTCGCGTAACACCGTTATACCACGTGCGAAGGATCGGGTATTGTATTAAGCACCGATTTTATAATAAAGAGAGTTCAATCGAAATTAGCGAGTTAGTGTATTAGCACCCCACCCCCTATATTCGCGTACGAGGGTTAGAACCCCCTCTGTACCAATAAATATTCGGCAATTATTAAATAATTACATCGAAGGCGCCCGGGTCTTATAGGAAGTCGCCTATTGGGACGCGAACGCAAGCGGTGGGGGGAATCACTCCTCCCTCCCCGCCTATACCATCCCTTGGGATAGACAGTAGCGTCACAGATGTAAATAATCTATACGGATGGGCAATGTGTCAAGCCCTACCTACTCATGGATTTCGCTGGATTGAAGATACTAACAACTTTGATATCTCAAGCATACCTATAGATTCATCTGAGGGTTTTATTTTAGAGGTAGACTTGGAGTATCCAAGCGTACTTAATGATAATCACTCTGCTTGCCATTTTGTCCGGTACGTGAGGCTCCGCCCGAAGCACGACAGAAGAAGCTACTTGCAACTGCCGAAAATAAGGAGCGTTATGTTATACATTATCGGGCTTTACAACAATGTATTCGTCATGGAATGGTACTGAAACATATCCATCGCGGATTAAGATTCCAGCAATCGGCATGGCTAAACAAATATATAGACTTAAACACACGTTTGCGAGCTGCATCTAAAAATGAGTTTGAGAAAAATCTTTTCAAACTAATGAACAATGCAGTGTTCGGTAAGACGATGGAAAACGTAAGAAATAGAGTTGATGTGAGGCTTGTTAGTAAGTGGGAAAGAAGATATGGAGCAGAAGCATTGATATCCCAACCAACTTTTCACAGTAGCGCCATATTCAACGAAAATTTGGTTGCGATAGAATTAAAAAAATTAACGGCGAAATTTGATAAATCTATATATATAGGTATGAGTATTCTAGATATTTCAAAAACATGTTTATACGAATTCCATTATAAATATATGCTTCCAACGTTTGGTAGTAAATGTAGAGCATTGTATACCGATACAGATAGTTTGATATACAGTATCGAATGCGATGACATTTACACGATCATGAGAGAAAATCTTTCAAGATTCGATACTAGTGATTATTCGCCTATTAACCAGTATAATTTACCTCTAGTAAATAAAAAAGTGCCTGGTTTGATGAAAGATGAGAATAACGGGAGAATTATGACTGAGTTTATTGGACTGAGATCGAAAATGTATACATTTAAAATACAAGATAAAATTTTTAAAAAAGCTAAGGGCGTTAAGAGTTGCGTTATCGCTAGAAAAATAACGTTTGAAGATTATAGAGACTGCTTACAAAATTTTACTGTTCATATCCATAATCAAAATTTAATTCGTTCAAAATTGCATAATGTCTATTCAATTGTACAGCAAAAAATTTCTCTCAGTCCACATGATGATAAGCGCTATATTGTGCAAGGTACTGTATCAACTCTACCATGGGGTCATTATAGGATAAGTGAAATAGAATTAAGTGAAGTAGATTTAAATGAAGATTAAATAATTGCTTCATTATTAATAAATTGTATGTTACAAAATATTGTTTTTATTTATCCATGAATTATGTGTATTATCGAATCCTAACCACTTTACAAAGACTTTGTCGCCCTTCTTACGTAATACCTTCTCAACTAGATATACATTAGGATTAACAGTTTTTAAAAGTTCATATTCGTAGAATCCGCCATATATATCCATACCACTAGAATCCCTTAGTAAATATGTAACAGGATTTGTTTTCTGCACTTTTATAATTTCAAATATTTCAGTTATCCAATTTGGTGTGTAGCCTTTTGCAAATACATTCTTTTATTTACTGATTCGTACAAAATCACCAACTTTGAACTTGGTACGATCAACGATCTTTATATTACTGAATACTGTTGCTAAGAGCTTATTAGCATGTTCAGGTTTCACATCGACTGGACGCATTCCTATAGTACGATGTTTTCTTGAATTGTATTCGTCAACCAGTTGTTGTAGCATAGCTCTCCACTTGTAATTTCCATTCAATGTAAATCCTTCCCACATTTCGGTCTTCAACGTTCGATTCCAACGCTCGACTATGGTTGCTTTCAATACACTGTATGTCGAGTAATGATTTATTCCATGCTCTTTCATAAGCGATTGGAAATCACTATTATAAAATTCCTTGCCATCGTCGGTCTGTAGATTTTTCGGACATCTCCCGCTCTTCAGGATTTTCAGCAATGCAGCTGTCACTTCCTTGCCTGACTTGGATTTCAAGGCTATTGCCCAGCCATATTTCGACAATGCATCAATAACTGTGAGAATGTAGTGGTAGCCTGCGTCTGTATAGTTTCTCATGTCTACCAGATCTGCTTGCCAGAGGACATCGAAGCCTCGTATTATTACACGTCTACGTAAAAAATTCCGTCTGGCAGGCACATGCAACTCCTCTACCAATTGCTTCTTCTCCTCACTACTCATAACTATTCCACTACGTGTTATGTTTACAGCAGGTCATCAAGCACTGGCGGTAGTGTAAGTTTCTTCAGGGCATAATTTATATCGTCTTCTCTATTCTTCTCATTTGCAAAATCTTTTTTGCGAGCTGATTAGAGAAATATTCTACAACAATTTTCAATCTAGCAATCATATCATTTCGCAATTCCTTGTCTTTTCGATCCAATTTATAATCATTATGATCGACTTTATCAATCAATTTATCGATTCTTGTACCAATTTCATCAATTTCATCGATTTTTTTCATTAGAGCTGTACATTTTTCCTCAAGGTGGTTACATTTTAGGTAATAGTGAGTTAGTTTTTCACTGTATTCAAACAATTCCCTCATTAAGCTATCACGTACAGTCATCGAATTACGTAACAGAGCAGCCATATTCACCGCACTTGTCTCATCCGTAACATCACATCACCGACTGCAAAATTGATGTTCAAAAAGTGCAATGAAGAATTCCTCATATATAATTGAATGAATACACAAAACTTCAATTTCTACGTATTATCGACCAAAACAAAAGCCTTACCATGACTTTTCGATCCTGGGAACTCTACGAATACCCGCTTCTACCAGAATACAGAGGCATACGTGGGCTGTAAAAGCTGCAACACAGTTGTAGAAGCCTCGATACGTAATTCTAGCATTTAGAAGAAATAAGAAGAATACACAGCATATGAAGGTGCTTGACTTCGATGATAGTTTTGTTCGTGATATTAAAGTATATCTTAATTCTGAATTTTATCCGTATGATCGACTCGATACTGATACTGAAAAATTACGATTTTCCGTACTATATGATATGTATGTTAAATTTATCAAATCCTATTATGCTGGAGAAAAACCATCGATACCAATGCTTAATTACAAAAATTTCTTAGAATATGGCCCTCTCTTTGTCATTTATTGTTTGCATCAAAACGAATCTGTTAAATCTGGCACGGTTGACGTTAAAATAGAGATCGATTGTTCTAAAAATATTGCAAGTAATACTACTGCGTATTGTTCAATTATACATGATAAAATTGTTGAATATAACCCGCTTACAAGTATTGTTAGAAATGTAAGTTAATCGTTAATAGTTAGAAATGTAAGTTAATCAATAATATTTAGAAATGTAAGTCAATCGTTAACGGGAAGGTCTAGACGTACCGAAGCGTCGCGTAGGGCCACTCACACCACATCACGTGTGTGTGATGAGACAGTTCTTTAGGTCACTCACAGATGGCACAGCAAATGTTTATATTCCGAGGCCCAATTAGTGACATTGCAGGAGCGGCGTTAATTAATTAAAATTACCTGTACCTCGTAAACGATAAGAGATACGCAAAAACGGTTAAAATTTTGGGGGTGTGACAATCGGGGGGTCGAACTTTCTCAGCTAAATCATATCCCATGTAGCAATTTTTTTTAACAATTTTTTTAACAATAATTAACTAAAAATGGCATAATACGGATCACCTGTGCAAGTTCAATCCACCGGCGTTTTACTTACAAAATTTTTACTGTATTCGCGTTTGTCTCACCATTTTCAAGATATTTGAATTGGGTGCCCCGTAAAAAATGCCAAGAAATAAATTACGCCTTGAAATATCTCGTAAACGATAACAGATACGCAAAAACGGTTAAAATTTTGGGGGTTTGATAATAGGGGGGTCGAACTTTCTCAGCTAAATCATATCCCATGTAGCAATTTTGTTTAACAATTTTTTTAACAATAATTAATTAAAAATTGCATAATACGGATCATCTGTGCAAGTTCAATCAACCGGTGTTATACTTAGAAAATTTTTACCGTATTCGCGTTTGTCTCACCATTTTCAAGATATTTGCATAGGGAGCCCCGTAAAAAATGCCAAGGAGTAAATTACGCCTTGAAATATCTCGTAAACGGTAAGAGATACGCAAAAACGGTTAAAGTTTTGGGGGTGTGATAATAGGGGGGTTGAACTTTCTCAGCTGAATCATATCCCATGTAGCAATTTTGTTTTAACAATTTTTTTAACAATAATTAATTAAAAATTGCATAATACGGATCATCTGTGCAAGTACAATCCACCGGTGTTTTACTTAAAAAAAATTTTACCGTTTTCGCGTTTGGCTCACCATTTTCAAGATATTTACATAGTGCGGCCCCATAATAAGATTCAGAAAATCTTTTACATTTTTCGAATAATACAACAACGTGTTTCGTTCAATGTACGGCACAGACACTGTTATTTACTCGAAAATTATTTGATTTTTCTCGGTAATCATAAGAAAAGAGGCAAAAGTACTATTACTTTGAACTTTTTATAACGTCAAACGTATATACAGGGTGTTTCACGTAAGGCGCCCCAGCTCGAAATGAGGACTCAGAGCGCATGGTGGAAGCAGATGCTTCTAATTGGCCACGGAGGGAGAGAGAAGGAATAACGTGGAGAAGGATAGAGCTATCCTTTATTAGACGATACGCCTAGCGTATCGATGCCCTTCCCTTCCCCGCTCACACCAGTCATCTTTGGTCAACTCTTGTCCTGTTTCTCTCTCTCTCTCTCTCTCTCCCCAACCGCGGCCAATTAGATGCATCTGCCCCCACCATGCGCTCTAAGTCCTCTTTTCGATCTGGGGCGCCTTACGTGAAACACCCTGTATATACAATTGCCTCTATAAAAATAAGTATAAACTCATTTATCTTTATAAACCGCACGGTTTATAGTTTTTGTCAGTTTCTTCAACATAATGAGAAAATACAAAAACCATAAGCCTTTGTAATTCTCATGACATTTTTTTTTTATTTTTTATTATTACTATTGAGAAGGGGAAATGCTTTATGCATCTTCCAGTGGCTTGAGCCAGAGGGTATGTGGGACTACTAAACGTTTACCCACTAAAACCCCTCCTCATTTGGTTTACAAATATAAACCATTAGTCGGAAACTTTGAAAATTATCAAAATTTCCAAAACTTTTTTCTTTATGCACTGTACTATAATGTACAATTGGCCATATAGAAACATATTGTTAAAAAGAAGAGCACCACCAACTCTTCCTCGTTTAAAATTAGGCATTTCAAACGAATATATGTGTATAAAAGATAGTATCCTTTATTCCTTTGGAAAAGCTAACAATTCTTTCTTTTAAATAATTTTTATAAAATGTTTCCTCATTTCTGAAACATTTACTGAGTATTTTTGTTCACTTGGGTCTCCACCCAATACTATAGCAGTTGCAAAAGCTGCAGCATATATACCGCAACTAAATGCATCTGGTTGAGCTTGGACCCTTGGACAGTGAATGTTACATTCTTTTATCCAAGGGTATCTTAGAGATATGTATTGTCGTTCCTCTTTAGAATGCTTTTTGTACGTGCAGTTTGGTATACTGTCGTAAACAAAAAGCTGTTCTTCGTTGACATATACACATCTCCAATGATTTGTATGATTACCACCAATAATTGCAATGCTCTTAGGTTTTGTTGCAGATATAACCAAATTTGGATATACGTTAAACAAAACACATTCAGTTTCGATATCCGTTTTCTCTCTTATGATACGGAGAATTCCATCGAGACTCTGATCATTGCAATAATTGTTTTCCGGTAATACATTCTCAATAATTTCTTTCAGAGTTGTGTGTGAATCATCGAAAAATTTTCGACGTTTCAAAACGGTATACGGTGTATCACAATGCTTCGATACATCCAGTATAACGCAATCATCATCATCATCATTCTCTGAAAGATTTATTGATTTTCTTTTTTCGCACGCAGTTCTATTTCTCTGCTTTTTCAGCTGTTTAACACTGCGTGCCTTTTCTTGAGTATCTACAATGTATTGTGGATCGCGAATAGGCATATTGCGATTGTATCGACTATCAATGATCTCAGGAAGAAGACAATGTTCACAAAATTGTGTCAACTTTACTTTCATTTCTTTATTCCAGAAATCATCGTCTTTGCTTACTCGCGTCCAAACAATACTTTTGGGTGTCCATATTTCAAAGACGCAATATTCTCGATGCGTTATATGTAATTGTCCTTGCACCTGATAATAATGAATATGATTTCTATTCATTTGATATCCATTATTATTTTTTCGAAGGACTGCGCGCCACGAGGGTAACGACTCTAGAGCATCTTCCGCTGACATACTTTCTGCTGACGATGGGCACTTTATCTCAACTAGCCCATCGTCATCTATCAATCCATCAAGTGATGCTCCCAAGTATGGATACTCGTTATCAATAAATAATCCGCAAATGCGAATACATTTATTTAATATCGTTTCCAATTATTTCCTTGCATTAGATTCATTTTCTCGACCATAATGCAATGCCACGTTATCAATGAACGAAGGAAACAAAATCTTTTTAATTATAGTCGCACAAGACGTCGTTGGACGCCTGCGACATATTGGTCCGAAATTGGATGCCGTCAACATATTTTTTCTTAGAGACATCCATAAATCGGATTTGGCTTGATTTCTCGTTGCGATTTCAATATCACAAGAATTTACTTGATTTTCTCTTAGTTTATCAAGTAGAATCTCGCGCTTCCTATTGTAAACTGTTTCATCGAGATCAGGCCTTTGTGCGTTTAGTCCGTAAAATTTCTTATCATTTACGAACTATTTGTCACTTTTTTCTTTTCCTTCTTTTGCTTTATAGGCTCGAGTACTCGCTACTTTAGCCTGTCGCTGTTTCTCAAGCGTTAAAACAGTTGAAGGAATTGTTTTACCAACATGTTTATGTACTTCGGAAAGTACTTGCTGGGTATTATGCTGCAATGTGGCCGCATATACTCTAGCATTATACTGGCCTCTTGCACCAAAATTTATTCTTTTGCCGGCGACTTCTTTACAAATAATTGCATTCAGTGATTCCACTTGATTATTTGTAACTCGAAGCAAAAGACTTTCCGAATGATGGCTCAGATATTCCAGAGCATCTTCGATTTTTGCATAATACCCATGCAAACGTAGCAAATGAACTTTATCGATATCGTTCATTGTTTCGCAGTCTTTTTCATAACTTCGACCCTTACAAGTTAAATGATGTCCGAAAAGGTGATTTGTTACGTTCATTATGTCCTTGTGTAACAAACCTGCCTTCTCTTCCTCAGCAATATTTCCATTGCTTCGAAATGCTACAGCTTCCTCAATCATTTTTCGAAATTTCAGAACTTTTTCCTTCAAAAGTTTCCTAATTCCGAAAAATTCTTTGCTCCTAACGCCGTTTGGGTGCGGCATTATGGAAACCGCTGTCAATTTCTTGCACAGATTTCGAAACAGATGGTTGCTGCACTCAACTTTATTAACAATAACAGTAGTGTGGCTATGGGGATTCTGGGACCGGATAGCGAGGGGGTCGGGGTTTCGCGGGGGAAGGGGAGGTAGGGGAAATACCCCCACTTCTTAGCGGAGGGGGGAGGGGGGATTGCCCCCACTCCAGGGTGGTGGGGGAAAATTAATCACGTGACACCCCAATTGTTTAGCCTTTAACAAAAAGGTTTATTTATATTTTACAAAATTATATCGTTAGATCTCTTGGTACTGGTAACCTGGTATAATTTTCAATTTATAAGAAGTTTGCGAATCTAAATTCCATTTTATAAATTGTGATTGTGTAGTACATCGCGCGCCTATCTGCCTATTTTGTTATTTCATCCATTGGTATGCCTAATTTCAAATGAAAAATTCCAGCCGGTGTTCGCAACGAGTCACCCTCCGCCAAACGTCCCAGCCGTTTACGCGAGAGATATAAGAGAGAGAGAGAACACATATTTTAAAATTAATTTATTATGAAAGGAATTAAGGGAACGTATAAATACACGTAGATTTTGGGAAAAAACCTTGCGGCATAAAAAACCCACTTTATTATTTAAAATACATATTTTTCACAATCTTCATATTTTTTTTTTCTAATAATCTGCAGCGAGATAACTGGGCTCTGCGTGTTGTTATTCTCGTTGCTGCTGCTGCTAATCGTACCATTTTGATTAGTTCTTCCATCTAAAATCAAAATGGTGCACTTTGCCTCGTCGAAGTAAGGTCTACCTCAGGCTCCAATTGCGCAGCTTGTGTTCCCGTGACGAAAGTCTCCGATTGCGTAGCCAATATTTCTCACCTTAGACATAATTGAAATCATGTTGTTACTTTTCGCATAGTAATAGCTCTATTTTTTAACAAAGCAAGTATACTTACAAAAATTTAGCACGCGATTTTTAGGTTTACGCCGCCTCTTCATCTCCTTTCTCTTCTTGCTCCTCTTGCTCCTTTTCCTCCTCTTCCTCCTCTTGCTCCATTTGTTCCTCCATTTCATTAGTTATCTCCATAAGTTCCTCAACTAAGGCGGCAAAATCTGTGTCATCCCCAATGTCCTGCACCACCTCTACATTCTCCCACAAATCATCTTCTTGCTTTTTCGGTATGTCACACAACATTGTTCTTTACACTACCGTCGCTAGCGTTAAAATGATCTCAAGATTTTTCGTCACTAGTCGCTCAGATGCAAAACGATCTTCCAATGAAATATGAACTGACCGATTACGCACGTATTTTTTAGTTAATCTGATGCCTTTCTTTCCTCTTTATCAATACATATTAGTCTTCTCTTTATCAAAACGTATTAGCTTCCTTTCCGAGAAGTGGAACGCAGTCAAAGAGAATGTCAATAGAGACCTACTAGCATCCTCGTATATTTTTATTTGTACCTCTAAAAGCAAATTCTAATTTGTAAGGTTGAAAAAAAAGGAAGTATAATTTTTTATTTTGAAGGTTTTATTTATACAATAAATAAATACTGGGAAAAAATGTTGACATCATTTTTGATTGGTTATTCTAAGTAAATAGCGGCAGATGGTAGTGACAGTAGCAGTAGGAGCGGTATCATCTACGAGAAAAAAGTAAGGAAAAATATTTATTATACTACTTATCCAAGCACTCGATGCCAAAAATTTTTTTTTTCGATTCTTACCGATTGTGGGTGGTCTCCGTAGATGAATCGGACAGTAGCTGGAGAACGTCTGCATCCTCGTCGAACCGTATTATGTTTTCTGGATATAGCTCTTGTTCCATATCAATACCCTCCCACTCCATTTCACTACTAAAATCTGATAGACGATCATCATTATCGTCATTATCCCCATCGGACTGTGGGGATTGTTGCCGCTGAAGCTTCTTCCTCAACATTCTCACAATTGCGGTCAACACGTTGTTATCCTCGTCTTCAATTTCACCCCAATCTCCTTCCAAATCTACTTCTTCTTCTTCTTCTTCTTCTTCTTCCACTGATTCTTCCATATTTAGAATGTTATCAATATTTTGTTCAGTAAATAATCTGTACAATTTAATTACACCCATTTTTTTTTGTAGGAACTATCACGTTAAGCAAACTCGGTAGACTGAGAATGGAAGAGATGTAAGCTCAATACGAAATATATTAACAATACGTATTATTATTTTCTTTATCAATACGTATTAGCTTTCGCCACCTCACAATAGCTATCAACACGTTATTATCCTCCTCTTCCATCTCATTACTATCTTCCACTACCTCGTCCATACTTTGGATGATCTCAATATTTTAACTAGCATCCTGATACGACGAACGTTAATAATATTGTTTTATCATTTTTCGCGTGATTTCAAGGGTGAGGAGCAGGGAGATGGGGGTTACGAGTTGAACGATCGTTGGAGTTTTTAATTAAAATTTATAGATTTTTAAAATAATAAGAATATTATACACATAATAATATTGCTCCTAAACTGTAGCAGCAGCAGCAGAATCTGCGATTAAAAAATTGAAAATGATTTATTATTAGTCTTAAATTTTAATTTCATGAAGTACTTAATGTTAGAAGAGTTTAAATTTTTCTTACCGATTCGTGATGGTGGCTGTTAAATGCAATCACGACCCCGATGTTCACGTAGACCACATATTGCACAGCTTACAATACGTGGTATAGGTTGATGATCGGTATCACCAGCAGCATCAGGCTGCAGCGGTGCATTTAAAGTTTTACGAAGTGGTTGATGCTGCTGCAGAAGTCTCCATCTATTTGGTACAACTAACTGCGGTGTTGGCTGTTGTACAATCCTAAATGGCTTTACGATTGCTACAGGCTTTCCTGTTTGTTGATAATCCAATAAAGTCATTTTTTTGTCTGGCAAACTGATTTCTTTTGGTTTGAATTCATTTCGTCTACTGTCAGAAAAACTAGTGAAGTCGAGATTGCTCTCCAGTACGAATAATCCTTATCTATCTCTACTCTGGATTGAGTTACATCTCTTAATCAAAACGTATTAGATTTCTTTCCGTTTACTCCTGATGAAATAGGAAGGGGAATATTTACAATAATATTTTTTCAATAATTTTTTATTTAACCTCTACTTTTTCTCTCGTTTTTTTTTAAATATTATACACAAAATTTAATAGTAAAAGAAATAGAAATGTGGTTGTTCCTCTTCTTCTTCCCTCTTAGTCTGCTTTGACTCAATATCCTCTTCCTCTACTTTTTTCTCCTCTTCCTCTTCTTCCTTCTTCGTTTGCTTTGACTCAATATCTTTTGCCTCCTCCTCCTCCTCTTCCTTCTTCGTCTCTTTTGACTCAATATCTTTTTCCTCAGTCTGTTTCTCTTCATCTTTCTTCACTTTATTTAAAAAAAAAAACAAACAATAATTATGAAAAAATGTAAAAAATAAATACTTACAGTTTTTATGCAAATAAAGATGCAGTTTCCGTTCATACTCTTCGAAGTAACGATTGAAAAAATCGTTAATTCGATTGACGTATTCCTCTGTCAATTCTCTGGGAAGAGTGGGTGAAAGAGGAACAATATCCTCTTGAATCATGATTAATTTACACTTTTCGCAGCTCATTTTTTTCCTGTGTGCAGCAACGACAACGGTATAAGATTGAATGAAGATTTGAGGACTTGTGTTCTCCTCTTTATTTCTCTAAATAGTTTTCAAAGAATCA
The DNA here is from genome assembly GCF_024137725.1 of Prorops nasuta. NCBI lineage: Eukaryota > Metazoa > Arthropoda > Insecta > Hymenoptera > Bethylidae > Prorops > Prorops nasuta. The sequence goes on along the minus strand of NW_027116821.1, from coordinate 40,994 downwards.
CATATTTGCTTTTACCCACTTGGCAAAAACTGACACCTCCTCGTAAGGACAGTGGATACGTTCATTGTCCAAGTTCGTCTCTCAAACGTGTAAATTACACGGTGTTTTTTCAAAATCATATAATTTAATTAAATCCTTAAACTTAGGACAACCATACACTTCTAAATTGATATTTTCCACATTCATCCTATTCAATATATTTTTTTCAATATTCCCTCCCTTGTAGGCTACTACGGGATTCTCGCAGGTTAAGCAATCTCCAATAAAATCTTCTACATCCTCCTGCTCGTATTTCTCGAATCCCGTATCACTGTATTTTATACCATGCACCATATTGAGCAAATACCACACAGTTTTTTTGTCTTTCTCACTAAGGTTGTTAATAGTGTCACGCAAACGAAAAGATGCGTAAGAAATTTGGTTACTTTTTAAATCAATTATAGCTATATCTTTATATTTAAGTTCTTTTTTACAAACTAAGAAACCTTCTATATCCATTATGTGAGTTATTCTATGCATCGTTGCGCTCGCGCTATTCTCGACGAAGAAAAGAACTGAAATGAAGCATCCGAAGAAATATCTTCGTCGAGAGAAAGACTTTATCGTTTCTTTAAAATATAAAGTTACATTTGATAAGGAGTCCATTCTTTCTTAATTACAATGGGAAAAAATCTTAGAAATTATCCCCTCCAAAAAAAAAAAAACAAAACCAAAAAAAAACATTGAATTTTAATACGTTTAGCATATTTGTTCCCCTGATGGAGGGGGAAAAGAAATTTCTTAAATGCGATAAAAAAAAAAAGATCGTTCAGTATTGCATCGAGCGACTGACGACAATGACACCGACATTCGTTGATTTTCAAGGTTATGTATTGACCGACAAAAGTTTTATAGTTAAAGAGTTTGCGGTGTTGCGTGATAATGAATTGTATCACAATGTATTTTCACCACCTTTTCAAGAAGCTTGGTTGAGCGATCTCGAGAGAAAACAGAATGAGTAAGTATTTTTTCAAAAACGATAAAAAAATATAATGTTCTGTATATAATTTTTTGCTTAAAGTTTGCTTTATTTTAATCGCCATGGATTCAATTGGACCGACGGTCATTCACCTTATTACAAGTATAAAGATGTAATAAGAAAGTATGTAACGTCATACGAGGAGGAGGAGGATTGGATTTTCGTGAAAAAACGGGAGAAATATGATTGGTTGAGAAAAATTTGCAACTTAGAAAATATATACAATGTTAAGGAGTGTGAGTGGGGTAAGTTCAGTCTTAGAGGGAGTAAAAATTTCGAACCACTGTTACCCAAGTGTATGACTCATTATGGTATATGTTCACAGTAGAGTAGCTAAGAGGGTTCTATGACCGGGTGGCGAGGGGGTCGGGGCCCCGCGGGGGTAGGGGAAGTAGGGGAATTGCCCCCTCTACGGTTGTGCGCATTATCGCTTCCCCCCCCCCCCCCGACGTTAAACTCGTAGAGTACACACGTGACCTTCCCCCTCCATTATCGCGGCCTCCTCCCCCGACGTTAAACTCGTAGGGTACACAAGTGGCCTCCCCCCCTCTTACGTTAAGCAGTGGACGCAGAGAAAGAGAAAGAGAAAGAGAAATAGAATTTTGGGGTTGTGAAATGAACGATATTTGGAATTTTTAATTAAAATTTATAAATATATTTTTAATAATATACACATAATAACACACATAAAAAAAGTTATAATTAAATATAATAATAATAATAATTAAATATTAAAAAAATTAATAATATATTTTTTGCTTCTGATGGGGGGCCACCCTTCCTCGTCATTGGGGTCCTCATGTTGGAGGTTGGGTGACCCCCAAACACCTTCCTGCATCCAACGGATTCCGTAGAAATCGAAATCCTCCTAGAAATTTAAATTTCGTGCCACCTCTTCTTCCCATTGAGCATTCCTGAATTTAATTCCCTCACGTATATATTTTTTGTGCTCCTTCTCAATAATTTTATCCCTTAAAACTGTAAGCGGATAATTCAAAAATAAATATATATATATATTATTTTTTATAACCAAAAAAAATATTATTTAATTTGTTGTAACTTACGGTCTCTAATTTGCTCCAAAAGTTTCTTATCCGGATTTATCCGTTTAAGATACCAAATAAAATCGTACATATGTGCGTAAATATCTTCGTACATTTTGTTGATTTTTTTTTTAAATAATAGTAAGAATCCTTGATAGTTTTCGGTTCAAATGCACAAACTAGAATGAGCGTACCCATCCACAGATCCACTATAGGAATTTCATGTAAGAGGGGAGACGTCACATGGGTACACAAGTGGCCTCTCCCCTCTTACGTTAAGCAGTGGACGCCTTAGAGAGAGAGAGAGAGAAGGAGAGAAAGAGAAACCGCCATGCGCGAGCCAAGAGAAGCAGTTGGTTACTTTAAACGATAATACGCGTTACTTAATACATTATCGCGCTCTGTAACAATGTATGCGTAATGGACTCATACTGGAAAGAGAAAGAGAGAAAGAACATTCGTAGAGAGCGATGCAGTGATCGCTCCCCCTTATTTATGTTACAGTATCTTTGACGATCGTCATATTCATTTGTATATCCATCGTCGCAGATACTTACCATCCGCTCTGTAATAAGAGCGGAGCCTACGTGACCTTAACTACAGAAAAGTGGTTGGGACGTATGTGAAAAACACTTGAAAACATTCAGAACAGTTTTCAAGCTGTAGATCCCCCTGGAATATTTCAGTCGAAGCATCGTCCGATGTCGGTTGAATGGAAATCTTCAAGGGTTTTATGTTATGATTTGCATTTTTTTTTCTTTTTTATTTGCAATACTTATATTACGGGGTACAGTGGATTGGTGGAGAGGTAATTGAAGAAACACCAATGTAAGGGAAAAAGCCTTTCGGCATAAAAAACCCTCTTTATTGAAATACAAATTTACTTATAAAAATATATAAATGAACCAGGAATTGTGCGTCCTGTCGAATCCCAGCCACTTAGCAACAGTATACTTTAATGGAGTAGACTGTATATTTCAAGTCATTCCAGATGACTTCCCAATAAAAACAGCATCTATAATTTAAAAAAAATTATTTATATATTTATATTTATTATATTTTTTATTAGTCTTTGACTTTTATTAACTCTTACCAATTTGGTGGTGACTGCCTGTCACACACAGATCACATAGGCTGCATATTACGTAACCGTAATAAAAATTGCCGCCTACGCGAGACTGCAGGTTGCTCCCCTGCAGGTTGCTCCGCTGCAGGTTGGTCTGCTGCAGGTTGCACCGCTGCGGGCAGCATCTGCAGGGCTACGGGCAGCGAATGTGGTCGCCGCAGTGGCTGCTGCTGATCAGGTATCGTGCGATACCCTCTTCGCACTGCTTGCTGGTGCTGCTGCTGCTCTTCATTCTGCACAAATGGTCTCACTATTGCCACTGGCACAGAGGACTTCTTCACGTCCGACATTGTGAATTTTTTTTGTGGTAGCACAATTTTACGTCCTGAGCTCATGGTGTTTTACTGAAGACTAAATTGAAGAGTGCTCTCCTCTCTTTACTCCAGATGAAGTTCACATATCGCCTTCTCTCTTTCCACTTCAGATGAAGTTTACGTCTCTTTATCAATACATATTAGCTTTCTCTTTCTCCACTTCGGATGAAGTTTACATCTCATTATCAATGCAGAGAGAAGTTTATATCCATTTCTCAATACGTATTAGGTTTCTTTCCGTTAACTCCAGATGAATTAGTAAAATGTATATTTACAATAATATTTTTCAATTTATTTGATAAAAGAAATAGTAGAGGTTAATTTACAATTATATTTTTTCAATTTGTTGGATAAAATAATTTAATAGTAAAAGAAAAAGAAATGTGGTGGTTCCTCTTCTTCTCTCTTAGTCTGCTTTGACGCAATATCTTTACCTCTTCCTTCTTCGTTTGCTTTGACTCAATATCTTTCTCCTCCTCCTCCATTTTTTTCTCCTCTTCTTCCTTCTTCATATCCTTTGACTCAATATCTTCCCTAGTCTCTTTCTCTTCGTCTTTCTTCACTTTATTTTAAAAATACAAACAGGTAATAATTATGAAAAGGTGAAAAAAAAATAAAATAAATACTTACATTCTGCCTCCTCTACTTTTTTCTCCTCTTCCTTCTTCGTCTGCTTTGACTCAATATCTTTTTCCTCCTCCTCCTCTTCCCTCTTCATATCCTTTGACTCAATATCTTCCCTAGTCTCTTTCTCTTCGTCTTTCTTCACTTTATTTTAAAAATACAAACAGGTAATAATTATGAAAAGGTGAAAAAAGATAAAATAAATACTTACATTCTGCCTCCTCTACTTTTTTCTCCTCTTCCTTCTTCGTCTGCTTTGACTCAATATCTTTTTCCTCCTCCTCCTCTTCCTTCTTCGTCTCCTTTGACTCAATATCTTTTTCCTCAGCCTGTTTCTCTTCGTCTTTCTTCACTTTATTTAAAAAAACAAAAAAACAAACAATAATTATGAAAAATGTAAAAAATAAATACTTACAGTTTTTATGCAAATAATGATGCAGTTTCCGTTCATACTCTTCGAAGTAACGATTGAAAAAATCGTTAATTCGATTGACGTATTCCTCTGTCAATTCTCTGGGAAGAGTGGGTGAAAGAGGAACAATATCCTCTTGAATCATGATTAATTTACACTTTTCGCAGCTCATTTTTTTTCCTGTGTGCAGCACCGACAACGGTATAAGATTGAATGAAGAATTGAGAACTTCTGTTCTCCTCTTTATTTCTCTAAATAGTTTTCAAAGAATCACATATTTGCTTTTATCCACTTGGCAAAAACTGACACCTCCTCGTAAGGACAGTGGATACGTTCATTGTCCAAGTTCTTCTCTCGAACGTGTAAATTGCACGGAGTTTTTTCAAAATCATATAATTTAATTAAATCCTTAAACTTAGGGCAACCATACACTTCTAAATTAATATTATCCACATTCATCCTATTCAATAGATTTTTTTCAATGTTCCCTCCTTTGTAGGCTACTACGGGATCCTCGCACGTTAGGCACCCTCTAATAAAATCTTCCACATCCTCCTGCTCGTATTTCTCGAATCCCGTATCACTATATTTTATACCAAGCACCATATTGAGCAAATACCACACAGTTTTTTTGTCTTTCTCACTAAGATTTTTCATACTGTCACGCAAACGAAACGATGCGTAAGAAATTTGGTTACTTTTTAAATCAATTATAGCTATATCTTTATATTAAAGTTCTTTTTTATAAACTAAGAAACCTTCTATATCCATTATGTGAGTTATTCTATGTATTGTTGCGCTCGTGCTATTCTCGATGAAGAAAAAAACTGAAATGAAACATTCGAAGAAATATCTCCGTAGAGAGAAAGATTTTATCGTTTCTTTAAAATATAAAGTTACATTTGATAAGAAGTCCTTTTTTCTCAATCTCTAGAAGATATTTTTTTTCCTATTGTATTATACTGTGAAGAAACTATAGGTAACAATGGGGAAAAAAAATTTCTTAGAAATTATCCCCTCCTTTAAAAAACCTTAAATTTTAATACGTTATTTGTTCCCCTGTTGGAGGGGGAACAAAATTTTCTTAAATGCGACAAAAAAGAGCGTTCATTATTGCATCGGACGATTTACGACGACGACGACGACGACGAGGATAATGACACCGACATTCGTTGATTTTCAAGGTTTTGTATTGACCGACAAAAGTTTTATAGTTAAAGAATTTGCGGTGTTGCGTGATAATGAATTGTATCACAATGTATTTTCACCACCATTTCAAGAAGCTTGGTTGAGCGATCTCGAGAGAGAACAGAATGAGTAAGTATTATTTTATTTTTTTACATGTAATGTTGTGTATATGATTTTTTTCTTTTTAAAGTTGGCTTTATTTTAATCGACATGGATTCAATTGGACCGACGGTCATTCACCTTATTACAAGCATAAAGATGTAATAAGAAAGTATGTAACGTCATACGAGGGAGAGGATTGGATTTTCGTGAAAGGACGGGAGAAATATTATTGGTTGAGAAAAACTTGCAACTTAGAAAATATATACAATGCGAAGGAGTGTGAGTGGGGTAAATTTAGTCTTGGATGGAGTAAAAATTTCGAACCACCGTTACCCAAGTGTATGAATCATTATGGTATATGTTCACTGCAAAATGTCTACTTTATGAAATCTGTATATGATCAATATATAAAGGAATAAAAGACTTCTGAATAAACAATGTATATCAATGTCAGTATGCATCTCGGACGAAACAATTGGATGTGTAGATACCCCTACTTCCATTCTCTATTCGATATATATAAGCGTTACTCTTCGCGAGAGACGCATTCGCAATTATTAATTTATTGTTGTTGTTCACCGTATGACAGAGTCATTTCTTTAAGAAATAACATAAAATGTCTACCGAATTGCGAAGAAAATTTTTTACAATTAATAGTGCGAATGAATACGATGCGTGGGTACTGGAATGTCGCGAGCATATTCGACGCTTGAGCAACGCTGATCGAGCTTTGCCCGTTGGAACGCGTCAAAAGAATTTCGCCGATATCGCGTGTATAAAGTGCCTGTTACTACGAGCGCAGAGGGAATTGAATTATATTAAATCAGGTGCTGGTTGTAGCAATGACGTACAAGGACTTACTTGGGAGGAGCTTGATTCGGCGTTTCGAAGTCGAATATGCAGCGGCATGGTAGTTAATAGTAATTATATAGAGCCTAAGGATTTTTTAGTAGACGCGGAAGTATTAGTGCGTACGCGTATAGATAAGGTATTTGCTAGTGCAAATAGTGTTAAGGTTAACTGTGTATTTAACGGACAATTCATCTCTAAGGACAATAGTGATGATAAAAACATTAGTACGACTAATGCTACATTGTACAAGACTGATAATTTTAGTGATTGGTATAGGAAAAACATTTTAGACGTTATTATGCAAAAATTAAGTGAATTTCAAGAGCGTGATAGTGGATGGGCTTTACACAAAATTCATTATTTAATAGTTAACATTAATCGTTTTAACCCGTTGCACGCGGGATGTAGAATTAATCTGCCATCCGCTATCACAAGTAGAAAAGCTCTGATAAATTTAGAAACCAGTGATAATGAATGTTTCGCGTGGACCGTGACGGCGGCACTCTATCCGGCAAAACCTACGGCTAATCCAAAGCGCACGTCCTCTTATCCACATTTTCGGACGGTTTTAGACGTCTGTAGCTTAACCTTTCCGACTACGCTGAAACAGATCCCGAAATTCAAGACGGATAATGACGTGTCGGTGAACATCTTTACCTTGGAGAATGAAGAGCCAAATATCGACGCAAAAATTGTACCTCTTCGGGTGACGAAGAAGAAGAGATCGAGGCATGCTAATCTTCTTCTTCTCGTCAACGATGAACAGGGAGCAACACATTTCATGTACATAAGGAATCTGTCGAGATTGGTGCGAAGTCAATTCACCAAGAGAAAAAATGCGCATTATATATGCGATCGGTATGTATTAATAATGATACAAATATAACTGCATATGTTTTATTTTTTTAGATGTCTCCACTACTTTTGCACAGTGGAGAGGCTGGAGTCGCATTAGCAGGATTGCTCGCGGCTCAACGATAATCTCCGATTGATGTTACCGAGAGAGTCCGAGGATCGCTGGGTTTCCTTCAAGAACATCAAAAATGGGGAACGAGTGCCTTTCGTCGTATACGCGGATCTCGAGTGCATTTTATCGAAAGTTGAACAATCGAACAATAGTGATATTTATCAGAAGCATGAACCTATAAGTGTAGCCTATTATTTAAAAAGTGCTCGCGATGCGTCACTCTCGAGATACGATGCTCATCGGGGTGCCGATTGCATCGAATGGTTCGTACGCGAGCTCGAAGTGATAGCGCGCATAGCGAGCGAGAAACTGGGTACTATCGTACCCATGCGTAATCTTAGTCTTACCGAACGATCGCGTCACTATAATGACCCCAATTGTCATATATGCAAAAAGCCGTTTCTTCCGAATCAACTACGAATTCGAGATCACGATCATCTGACCGGCTCACAATAATTGTAATTTAAATTTCAAAGACTCGCATGTAATTCCAGTGATTTTCCACAATTTTTCCGGCTATGATTCACATTTCATTTTCGAGACGATCGCTAATTTGTACGAGGGATCGGTATATCTGCTGCCTGTACATAAGGAAAAATACATTTCATTCACCAAATATCTGCGAAATTATAATATACGGCTGAGATTTATTGATTCGTTCAAATTCATGGCCTCCAGTTTGGACAAATTGAGCTCGTACTTGGCGGAATCTCAGCTGAAAAATTTGAGGTCACAATTTTCGGACTTAAGCGTCGAGCAGTTTAACTTGCTTACGAGGAAAGGTATTTTTCCTTACGACTATATAGATAGTGCGGCTCGATTAGAAGAGACGGCTTTACCACCCCGACAGTCGTTTCACAACAAACTGACCGACAGCGATATCAGCGAGGAAGCATACAATCATGCCGTAGAAGTATGGACCAAATTCCAGATGCGCACACTTGGAGAGTACAGTGACCTGGACCTGAAGACCGATGTACTATTGTTGGCCGACGTTTTCGAAAGTTTTCGCGATAGTTGCATGCTAAATTATGAGTTGGATCCAGCCCATTATTATACGCTTCCGGGCTTCACCTGGGATGCGATGTTGAAGCATACGGGAATCAGGCTGGAGCTTTTCACGGACGTGGATATGTTGCTGTTCGTGGAGCGCGGTATACGCGGTGGTTTGAGTCAGTGCTCCCATCGTTACGAGAGGGCCAACAATCGGTACATGCGGGACTACGATCCGGCGGAACCGTCGAAATATCTCATGTATTACGACGTAAACAATCTGTATGTGTGGGCAATGTGTCAGCCGCTGCCCACCCATGGATTCCAATGGATGGAGGACACTGCCAATCTCGATGTCTCCGCTATACCCACGGATCATCCCGAGGGTTATATTTTGGAGGTCGATTTGGAGTATCCGCGCGAGCTTCACGACAAACACGCGAACCTACCGTTCTGCATGGTGCGCGAGAAGCCGACGGGCGCGAGCCAGGAGAAGCTGCTGGCCACTTTAAACGATAAGACCCGTTACGTAATACATTATCGCGCTCTGCAACATTGTATGCGTAATGGACTGGTACTGAAGCGTATACATCGCGGTTTAAAGTTTCAGCAGTCCACCTGGCTACGCGATTACATCGAGCTGAACACGCGTTTGCGCACCGCGTCCACTAACGAATTTGAGAGGAATCTCTTCAAGTTGATGAACAACGCGGTTTTCGGTAAAACAATGGAGAACGTGAGGAATAGAGTTGACGTGAGGCTCGCAACCAAGTGGGAGGGAAGATACGGGGCGGAAAGCCTGATTTCCAAACCGAATTTTCACAGTCTCGCGATTTTCAACGAGAATTTGGTCGCGATTCAATTGTCGAAATTGTCCGTGAAATTTGATAAACCCATTTACGTGGGAATGAGTATTTTAGATATTTCAAAAATTTGCTTGTACGAATTTCACTATGACTATATGCTTCCTACATTCGGCGGTAAATGTAGAGCGATGTATACCGACACGGACAGTCTGATATACAGCGTGGAGTGCGACGACGTTTACTCGTACATGAAACGCGATCTCGCGCGATTCGACACCAGCGATTATCCCGACGACAATCGGTATGACTTGCCGCGCGTCAACAAAAAGATACCTGGTTTGATGAAGGGCGAGAACAATGGTCGTATCATGACCGAGTTCGTAGGACTGAGGGCAAAAATGTATACTTTCAAGGTGCAGGACTGTGCGAGAATTACCAAAAAAGCCAAAGGTATCAAAGGTTACGTTATCGATAGAAATATAACATTTGACGACTACAAGGATTGTTTGGACAATTTCACCGTACAGTCTCGCAGTCAAAATTTAATTAGATCGAAGCTGCACCGAGTTTTCTCGATCAGCCAGAGAAAGGTCGCCCTCAGTCCGTACGACGACAAGCGTTTCGTTACACCCGGCACCGCGGCGACTCTACCCTGGGGACATTATAGTCTAAAATTATAATTTATTTATTGTTTTTATTTAGTCGCTTTATTGTTTATTTTATTTCAACGATACATCTTAATAAAAGTTCTTATAAAACATTGCTCTTATTTATCCAGGAATTGTGCGTACTGTCGAATCCCAGCCACTTAACGAACACTTTATCGCCCTTTCTGCGCAATACTCTCTCCACCAGATACACACCGGGATTGATGGTTTTCGAAAGCTCGTATTCGTAAAATCCACCCAACAGTTCCGTGCCCCTGGAATCCTTGAGGAGATACGTAGCGGGATTTGTCCTCTGCACTTTCGCCACCTCGAATATTTCGGTCGTCCAATTTGGCGTGTAGCCTTTGGCGAACATCTGCTTGTATTTACTGATTCGTACGAAATTGCCGACTTTGAACTTGGCACGACCTGCGACCTTGATGTGACTGTATACTGTCTTGAGTAGCTTATCTGCATGCTCGGGTTTCACATCCACGGGACGCATTCCCGTGGTACGATGCTTTCGCGCATTGTACGCATCCACCAACTCTTGCAGCATAGCGCGCCACTTGTAATTGCCGTTCAGCGTAAATCGTTTCCACATTTCCGTCTTCAACGTACGATTCCAGCGCTCGACTATCGACGCTTTCATCACGCTGTAGGTCGAGTAGTGATTTATCCCGCGTTTCCTCATCAACGCCTGAAAGTCACCGTTGTAAAACTCCTTGCCGTTGTCGGTCTGTAAATTTTTCGGACATCTGCCGGTCTTTAGGATTCTCGTCATTGCCGTCGTCACTTCTCTGCCGCTCTTGGTCTTTATTGCCACCGACCAAGCGTATTTCGAGAGGGTATCGATTACAGTGAGAATGTACTGGTGACCCGCATCGACGTAATTGCGCATATCAACAAGATCGGCCTGCCAGAGATCGTCAAAGCCACGCACGATGACTCTTCTGCGTGGAAAATTTATCCTCACCGGTGCATGGAGCTCCTCCACCAACTGTATCTTTTCTTTGCTCATTTTTTTTTTCAAACATGGACAGATTACTATAATTTATAAGTATTGCTAAGTGTTTCACGTATCAGATCTTCCTTATTCACTTTATCATCCAATTTTTCACAAATTGTTTGCAAAATTTGGTCCATCTTTTTCTCAAATTGTTCATTATGTTTATTCAATGTTATTGTCAAATATTGTTTAAATTCGAGCAGTAAATGTTCTAAATTTGGTTCGTGAAAGTGTTTCCTACTCTCACCATCCAGTCCAATTCCAAATTTATTTATCGACATTTCAAATGCACTACTGTCACTTTTTTTTTCAAAATTCAGTCTCTTGTTGTTGCTCGTTATTCCTCTTTTTGATGGCTCGTAATGTCGAGAGTATACATTCTACGATGTATGTTAAACAAATGTAAATTTGACAACAGCAGGAATCAGACATTTAATTTTTTTTTTTTTTACCTCGTATTACCGAAAGACGTTGATATTACACTGAGGTAAGAATGTAACGTGCAACTTTCTTTATACGATAAGATCCTCGTCGCGCAACTCCTCGATTATCGACTGTATTTCGTTGTGATGACTCGTGTTACCGGCAGCCACCGATGTGATCAAAAGTCTCAAACGTTCGATCAATTCATTCGGATCGTTCCAATGTACGTAGTTGATTGGTCCCTCGGTGACACGCATAAGATCTTTACCCCTTTTTTTTTTATGATGTTGACGCTTTACTGACACCTGATGTTGACGCGTCAGACATTGACGATTTTCTTGCGCCTGATGTTAATGGTAACCGATCAGGCGGTAACATTGGTTTTCCCAATAGCAATGGTTTCATAATTTCTGTATATTTTACACCTTTATTATACTTGGTTTGTTTTAAAGTATCGTTTAACAGTTTATGCGCCTTAGTTTGATTGAGAATACTCTTGTATTGTTCCAAATCTTCGGGTTTTATAATAGCTCGATTGGGTTCTCTCATGAAAACTAGTTCATAAGTACCTACTGTACCGGTGTATAGCGTCTTATCGAGAATAATATCTCCTTCATGACTAATATCAAATTTACATCTACCAAGCGTCAGTTGTTCATTTTTATAACGAGGTCCAAAAGCACGATCAATCAAGTTTTCCCTATCGGTCAGAAGTAATTTAATATACTTGCCAGGGATCGGATGTATTCGATTATGTTGAAAGGCATATTGTAACAAGCGTGGTTCCTCGTTTTCATCAATATTTAATTTTTCTAGCAAACTTTTTTTCGAATCGTGCGACGTTTGATCGGTTATAGAAGACTCGTCGTCGGTCATGAAATCCAATGGATTCGTAATAGTTTCATCACTACTATTAAGATTCTTCGCTCTTTTATGCGATGTCGATGTGAAGTAGGCTCCCCTCTTCAATTTATCGTTGTATTTGACAAACGAATTATTATTATTATTATTTGTGTTATCCTCCGTTTGCGAAACGAGTTTCTTCAATGGATCGACTATCGGCTTGAATGTCTCGTTCAAACTGCTCTCCATTATCGCCTTCTCCGATTTCAAGGCACGATGCTTGTCGCGAATGACCTCGCTCGTCTTGGCGATCCTCTTCAGAAGCGATTTTTCATCCATCGCGATGCTGTATACAACAGCTTTCCTCGAATTGAACGGTTTTTAATCGACCTGTTGCGATGCTGTATACAACAGCTTTCCCCGAACCGACACGGGTTTTAACCGACCTGACGCGGTTTCTTAACAGATCCGAACGGCCTGCACTCCACTATCAAACTGACACTCAAGGCCGTGATCGTGGGTTGAAACCTTACCGGCCTGATTATCGACATTCACAAGGCCGTTCACTCGATCGTGGCGTACTCGTTGAAACCTTTGCGATATCGACCGTTCTTCAGAGAGCTATCCTTGTCTATTACTAAGAAACCGTAATCGCGACTCCAACAGGTCGAACACAATGTGAGAAATTTCTCATACGACATATCACTGTTAACGTGATCGTTGAAAATATGCTTCAGATTAGTTCCATCCTGCTTAAATATTATTAGCAAGCTTGCGTTATCTCGTATCAGATGCTTTGGTATTTTCGCATAAGTCTGACAGAGGTAGAAGCAATCGATGTTGGAATGTCTACCCATGCAAAAGTAGTCCCTTATATTGTCCTGCTTGTCATTGGCCACATCGTCGAATATGAAAATGGAGTTCGGCTTTGCATCCGCGACGTTCACAACCTCGCAATTGTTTGAAACTGGAAAGTAACCAATTTCCTCCGTGTCCTGCAGAAGCTGCTCCAGATATCGATACTTCGGTTGCTGCAGCGACTTCCAGTAGACGTACAGGTTCTCGAATCTCACACCGTGCGGACTCTCTATGAGGCTCAGCAACACGTTTGTCTTACCGCAATTCGACGGACCGCAAACTATGCAGCGTATCGTAGATGGTAATAGCGATCCGTGGCGTTTTCTTACTTGCGTGGTAGCATCGTGAGCATCCAAATTTGTCACGCAAATAGTCGGCACGTGCTTCACGAAATGCATCCTCGCTATTAACCTTCGGGAAAAGCTGTATCGTTCATTTATATTTCGCGATTTACGGAACTATTCGGTCAGTTGCCATTACGATGGCGTTCATGCTAGTCGTCGTCGATTCCCTGCAGAACTTGACGAATCATCAGCTCGAACACATACCGAAGATCGTATTGCTGGAGTACTTTCCAGACAGTATCGCGAGTGTGTGGGAAAGATTACCTCGGCACATTCGCGCGGACTCGGATGTGCAGCAATATCAATATTGCTTGCAACACTACAATCTACCTAATACCACTCACCACGACGGATTACCCAGACGGATGAAAGACTGTTACGTTTGTCAGCAAGAGAAGCAGTTGCTCTAAATGTCTGGATCGTTCTTCAATAAAGTCTTGAAAAAATTGCCATTTGAGCTGCACGTGCCCGGTTACAATTATTGCGGGCCGGGGTACTCGACTTCGCGAAAGATTGGAGCGGCGATCGTGGTATAAATCCGCAGAACGAGGCCTGCCTCGATCACGACTTAGCATATTGGCACAACGAGGATCTACCGGAGCGTCATCAGGCCGATAAAGTGCTAGCGAGGAGAGCGCGTGAACTTATTACCGCAAGAGACGCGACCTTGGGTGAACGCGCGGTCGCCGCAGCCGAATGGGCATCGATGAATGCTAAGCGTAAACTTGGCTTGGGATTACATAATATTGTCGCAATGAAGAAAGCAGTAGCGGCTAAAAAAAAGAACAACAACAACAAGAAAAAAATTGGTACTACTACTACGAGGAGGAGAAGAATTTGAGTGCCAAGGAAACGGGGCGGTATAATACCTATACTCCCACTACTAGGTGCAGTCGGAGCACTGGCAGGTGGAGCATCGGGTATAGCGACGGCTGTAAACCGTGCAAAAGCTGAGAGAGAACGATTGCGGGAAATGCAACGTCACAATCGCGCGATGGAAGCGTCGCGCGAGAGAGGCCGAGGTCTTTATCTGAAACCGTACAAGCGAGTCGTCGGAGAGGGAAACCGTGGAGGTGGAAAAAAAAAACAACAACAAAAAACGGTCGGATAAGAGGAAGAAAATGAATGAGGGGAAATTTCGTCGTCGTCGCGATGCTCTCCCGGATTCAGGTGCTACTAGTAACATACAATTGGCACGCATCTGCCGACGCATACCATACTTCCGTGGAGTCTTAATGCGCACATCTCTGCCGGTCGACGGGCCGCGGTGCAACGAGTGCGCGATCGTGAATCTCGACGATCAATGTGGCCCTGGTACCCACTGGGTAGCCTACGTCAAGCGTAACGACATCGTCGTATATTTCGATTCCTTTGGAAATTTGAAACCGCCGAAAGAATGTGTGCGTTACTTTGGTCCTAACGTTCCAAACTACTACAATCATGATCGATATCAATCGTACGATAAAAGCAATTGCGGTCAGTTGTGCGTGAAATTCCTGCGAGAACAGATACTTTGAAAAAAAAAAAATTTCTTTCACCGTGACATTATCGGATCGTAAATCAGTATTAAATTCAGATTTCTTTCCCCCGATCAATCTGCAAGACGATCGGTCTCGTGGACATGCAAACGTACAACTCGATAGCCAATGTGGACGAGACGAATAATAAGTTCTACTACGATAACGATAAGGTACTGACGATACCCAGAGGCTGTTACGAATTGAGTGCGATAAATGAGTATTTGCAGTCTCAAATTTCTGCGAGACACGAAATTCAAGACGACATTGACAGCGTTATTCTTCTACGAGCGAATAACAATACACTGAAGAGTGAAATATTCTGCAAATATTCGATTGACTTTGGAAAACCGAATAACATTGGCTCACTACTGGGCTTCTCGTCGAATCGCGTGATCGAACCGAACGCCCAGGCTGAATCGGACGAAACCGTGAACATTGTGAAAACAAATATTCTACGCATCGAGTGCAACATTGCGGGTGGTGCGAACACCAAAGGTAGACCCCGACACATTATTCACGAGTTCTTTCCCAGCGTACCACCGGGCTATAAAATCTCGGAGGCACCGAAAACCGTCATTTATCTACCGGTCATCGTCAGAGTAATCGACCGTCTCACGTTACGTATCCTCGATCAGGACGATCGTCTCGTAGACTTTGGACGTGAAGAAATTACCATAAGATTGCACATTAAGGAAAATGTTAATTTACAAAAGTAACGAGGATTATAAAGCGGTGAATCTGGATGAAACGTTCGCTAGTCGTTCATCCTACGTGGAGTCGAATACACCGGTTCATCGGAGTGAAAATAGCGACAAGAGGAGCTTCTTGCTAACGAGAAGAAATATAGAATTTTTACAATCATTGGGATTCACCGTGAAGAGATTGGGCGAAGGTACATAGTGGAACAATGGCAGATCCCTTGAACGTCACCGCACCGCTGACCTACGACAATCGCATCACCAAAATGGAGATGCATGCCTACAATCCGTATGCGAACGCCTCGTTGGCGAACAGCGACGAGATTCGCATTCCCATACTGCAGCAAGATTTGATACTCCTGCCGTACGAGAGTTATCTCTACGTCGAGGGTCAGCTGGTGGAGGGCACGCGTGACGCGAGCGCCAGCAACGAGGATATAGTTACGCTCGACTGCAATTCCGCGGCCTTTCTCTTCGACGAGATTCGTTACGAATTGAGCGGTATCGAGATCGACCGATGCAGAAACGTCGGTATTACCAGCACTCTGAAGAATCTCGTTTCCCTGAGCACCGAGGAGAGCGCCAGTCTACGTCATTCCGGATGGTTCGTCGCTACAGCCAAAGACCGGCTCAAAAAGGAGGCGGCTGTTAAGAATTTCAGCTTTTGCGTGCCCCTGAAAATGCTGCTGGGATTTTGCGAGGATTATCGGCGAGTCGTCGTTAACGCGCGTCACGAGCTCGTTCTCATTCGCGCCCGCGACGATACAAACGCCATTTACTCATCGGTGAAAATCACCGATTCGTCGATCAAGCTGCTACGAGTGCAATGGAGAATACCCCATGTGACCCTGAACGAAATTACGAAACTCCAATTTCTCAGTATCGTCGAGCAGGACAAGAGTCTGTCACTCGCTTTTCGCGCCTGGGAACTTTACGAGTATCCGCTTCTGCCCAAGTCGCAGCGACACACGTGGTCCGTGAAAGCGTCCACGCAATTGGAGAAGCCGCGATACGTCATTCTGGCGTTCAGAACGAACAAGAAGAGTAATCAGCACGAGGATGTGCTCAAATTCAGTCATTGCAAAGTACTCGATGTCAAACTCTATCTGAATTCCGAATCTTATCCGTACGATCGTCTCGACACTGATTTCACGAAATCCCGCTACTCCGTCCTCTACGACATGTATGTAAAGTTTTTCACCTCCTATTACGCTGGTGAGAAACTCGGGAGACCCATGTGGACCCATGCTCGACTATACGGACTTTTTGACGTACGGGCCGCTCTTCGTCATCGACTGCTCGCATCAGAACGAGTCCATAAAAGCCGGCACGGTCGACGTCAAACTCGAGATCGAGTGTATGGAAATCATTCCGGATAATACTACAGCCTATTGTCTAATTATACACGATAAAATTGTACAATATAATCCTCTTACGAATATTGTCAGAAATCTAAGTTAATAAAAATTATTGTTAGAAATATAAGTTTATAAAAAAATAAAATACTTTTTTAAAGTTCTTATTGTTTTATTCCTAAATTCTACATTACAGGAGATGAGACGTGGGGAACAAATAAATAAATATAAGCAGCAATTAAGTTTTATTCTTAAATTCTACATTGTGGTATTTACCACCTTTATATATCATTATTAAATTATTTGCTACCGCAGCGTTTTGCAGCTGCTTCAATTCCTCCAAGTCATCTGCCAGTTTTGCCATTCTTCCAGGCAAGAATAGCCATTCATCACTTGCCAATTTTACAATTATTTTCACCCCATATTTTGTTTTAATTTTCTCAACTTCTAAATTTTCATAATTTTGATCCTCCTTTAAACTATGTAATTTAACAAATTGTTTAGGTATTATGTTTCCCAGATTATTAACTTTTGTAAAATTAATTTTTATTTTATTGATCTCTCTATAAAAAAAAATGATTAGCCTTATTATAGTTAAAAAAATCATTTTTTTTTTAACTGCATTCACTAATCAAATGAAAAAAAAAAATGTTTCCTTACCTTTATTTTTTTATTATATAAAAACAAAAGAAGTTTTTTTTCTAACACACTTAATCTCTTTCTTTTCTTCGATACGTCTGACACTACTGCTATGCAGAATACGTCTGACACTAATGGATCTGCTTTGCAGAATAAGTTTTACAGACTGAAGCTTTTTCTTCTGCTGTTCACTTGACTTCTTTGAAAACGATATTATCGTATGTTAAGCGTATTTAATTTCAATGTTTTGGAAGGGGTAATTTTCTTTTCTTTCTTGCAATGCATTTCCATTGTGATTGACCTATAGGTTTATAACACAATAGAATGAAATATCAATACGGGGATTATTCAGAGGGTATAGTGTATCCTTTTTGATTAAGAAAGAATGTACTCCTAAGTGTTATCAAATGTAACTTTATATTTAACAAATGAACGACAAAGACTTTCTCTCGACGAGATTTCTTCAGAGGCTTCATTCAGTCCTCGAACTTTCATCAGTGCGGATATTACAATAGAAAATTAAAAAAAAAAAAAAAAAAAATGGAAAGTGAACGGTGTTTAGTGACAATAAATCCAGTAGAGGAGGAGGATAAAAATCCAGCAGAATCAATGTCTAATTACATTAAGAGAATTAACGATTCTCATAATCGTTATTTCGAAGAATATGAAGCTATGCTTCAACATAATATGCACATGAAATGTAAGTACTTATTTTATTTTCTTTTAAAAGAAAAAACCCACCCATCTATACAGATTGTTTATGTCGTAATACATGACATAATTATAATGTCAATAAATAGAATCATGAAAGAATTTTACGACACACATATTTTTGAAAACTGTTAACAATCCCACTATTTGACCAATTGTTTTTTTATTCAAAACGAAGAATAACTAAAAAAAAAAATTTAATTTTTCCTTTTATTTTTTACCTGCCATTGATTTAGAGGAGGAGGAAGAAGAGGAGAGAGAGGCAAAAGAAGAGGAAAGGGAGGAGGAGGAGGAGGGGGAGGAGGTGATTTTTATAAGTATACTTGCTTTGTAAAAAAAA
The DNA here is from genome assembly GCF_024137725.1 of Prorops nasuta. NCBI lineage: Eukaryota > Metazoa > Arthropoda > Insecta > Hymenoptera > Bethylidae > Prorops > Prorops nasuta. Next base: position 22,162 of record NW_027116821.1, on the reverse strand, counting down.
AAAAAATAACAAAATGTTTTCACATATGTCCCAGGTGAAAAATAGTAGCACACAAACGGAGCCTATTTTCGCAAGAACAGAGGCTAAGCAAATGGAGCCTGAGATAGATGTAACACCATATCATTGGTGTACTAATTGCAAAAAGTATGGTCACCTACACATTAATTGTCCACTTCCAGAGTGGTGTTCAATCTGCAAAACATACATTCATCATGCTATAGAATGTATGAAAAACTTTTAAAAAAAGCAAAAAATATATTATTAATTTTTTTAATATTTAATAATTATTATTATTATATTCAATTATAACTTTTTTTATGTGTGTTATTATGTGTATATTATTAAAAATATATTTATAAATTTTTATTAAAAATTTCAAATATCGTTCATTTCACAACCTCAAAATTCTATTTTTCCTTCTCCTTCTCTTTCTCTTTCTCTCTCTTTCTCTTTCCCTTTCTCTCCTTCTCTCTTTCTCTCTTTCTCTGCGTTCACTGCTTAACGTAAGAGGGGGGAGGCCACTTGTGTACCCTACGAGTTTAACGTCGGGGGGGGGGGGGGGGGGGGGAAGCGATAATGCGCACAACCGCAGAGGGGGCAATTCCCCTACTTCCCCTACCCCCGCGGGACCCCGACCCCCTCGCCACCCGGTCATAGAATCCTTACAGCTACTCTACTGGGGTACTTAGGGGGGCCCTGGGGGGGGGGGGGGGGTACTTAGGGGTGTCTTGGGGGGGGACTTGTGGGGGGTACTTAGGGGGGTTTTGGGGGGGGGCCTGGGGGGGAACTTAGGGGGGTAGTTAGGGGGGTCTTGGGAGGGTACTTAGGGGGGTACTTAGGGGGGGCTTAGGGGGGTTTAGGGGGGGGACTTGGGGGAGGTACTTAGGGGGGTACTTAGGGTGGTACTTAGGGGGGTCCTGGGGGGGTACATTGGGGGATCTTGGGGGGTACTTAGGGGGGTTTGGGGGGGGACTTGTGGGCGGGATTTAGGGGGGGTACTTAGGGGGGTACTTAGGGGGGTATTTAGGGGGGACTTAGGGTGGTACTTAAGGGGTTTTGGGGGGGGCTTGGGGGGGTACTTAAGGGGGTCTTGGGGGGGGGTACTTAGGGGGTTACTTAGGAGGGGACTTAGGGGGGTCTTGTGGGGTACTTAGGGGGGTACTTATAGGGGTACTTAGGGGGGTCCTGGGGGGGTACATAGGGGGGTCTTGGTGGGGTACTTAGGGGGGTCTTGGTGGGGTACTTAGGGGGGTACTTAAGGGGTTCTTGGGGGGGGGACTTGTGGGGGGTACTTAGGGGGGGACTTGGGGGGGTACTTAGGGGGGTATTTAGCGGGGGTACTTAGAGAGGTCTTGGGGGGGTACTTAGGGGTGTCTTGGGGGGGTACTTAGGGGGGTCTTGGGGGGGGTACTTAGGAGGGTATTTAGGGGGGTCTTGAGGGGGGGACTTTGGGGGGGGGGGGTACTAAGGGGGGGTACTTAGGGGGGTCTTGGGGGGGGGCTTGAGGGGTGGTACCTTGGGGGTTACTTAGGGGGGTCCTGGGGTGGTACTTAGGGGGGACTAGGGGGGGGGGGTTTTGGGTGGGGACTGGTGTGGGGTACTTAGGGTGGTCTTGGGGGGGGTACTTGGGGGAGGTACTTAGGGGGGTACTTAGGGTGGTACGTAAGGGGGGACTGGGGGGGGGTACTTAGGGGGGTACTTAGTGGGGTCTTGGGGGGGTATTTAGGGGGGTTTTGGGGGGGGTTCTTGGGGCGGGACGTGGGGGGGGATACTTAGGGGGGTACTTAGGGGGGTACTTAGGGGTGTCTTGGGAGGGGTACTTAGGGGGGTCTTGGGGGGGGGGGGACTTTGGGGGGGTACTTAGGGGGGGTACTTTGGGGGGGTTTTGGGTGGGGGACTTTGGGGGGGGGGTACTAAGGTGGGTACTTAGAGGGGTCTTGGGTGGGGGGTACTTAGGGGGGTCTTGGGGGGGGGGCGGTACTTAGGGGGGTTTTGGGGGGGGGACTTGTTTGGGGTATTTAGGGGGGTGACTTAGAAGGGCCTTGGGGGGCTTTGTGGGGGGGTTACTTAGGGGGGTCCTGGGGTGGTACTTAGGGGGGTCTTGGGGGGGTCTTGTGGGGGGTACTTAGGGGGGTTTTGGCGGGGGGGGACTGGTGTGGGGTACTTATGGTGTTCTGGGGGGGTACTTAGGGGGGTCTTGGGAGGGTATTTGGGGCGATACTTAGGGGGGATCTTGGGGGGGGGGGGGTACTTAGGGGGGTCCTGGGGGGGTACATAGGGGGATCTTGGGGGGGTACTTAGAAGGGTCTTGGTGGTTACTTAGGGGGGTCTTGGGGGGGTACTAAGGGGGGTACTTAGGGGGTTTTGGGGGGGGGGGACTGGTGTTGGGTACTTAATGTGGTCTTGGGGGGGGTACTTAGGGGGGTCTTGGGAGGGTATTTGGGGGGGGTACTTAGGGGGATCTTCGGGGGGGCTACTTAGGGGGGTACTTAAGGGGTTCTTGGGGCGGGACTTGGGGGGGAGGGGTACTTAGGGGGGTACTTAGGGTGTCTTGGGGAGGGGGCTTGTGGGGTACTAAGGGGGGTCTTGGGGGGGGTACTTAGGGGGGTACTTAGGGGGGGTACTTAGGGGTGTACTTAGGGGGGTCTTGGGTGGGTACTTAGGGTGGTCCTTGGGTGGGGTACTTGGGAGGAGGTACTTAGGGGGGGTACTTAGGGTGGTACTTAAGGGGGGATTTGGGGGGGTATTTAGGGTGGTACTTAGGGGGGTCTTGGGGGGGTATTTAGGGGGGTACTTAGGGTGGTACTTAGGGGGGTCCTGGGGGGGTACATAGGGGGATCTTGGTGTGGTACTTAGGGGGTACTTAGGGGGTCTTGGGGGGGTACTTAGGGGGGGACTTGGGGGGTACTTAGGGGGGTATTTAGGGGGGTACTTAAGGGGGGCTTGGGGGGGGGGCTTTGTGTGTGGGTACCTTGGGGGTTACTTAGGGGGGTCCTGGGGTGGTACTTAGGGGGGTCTTGGGGGGGTCTTGTGGGGGTACTTAGGGGGGTTTTGGGGGGGGGGACTGGTGTTGGGTACTTATGGTGGTCTTGGGGGGGTACTTAGGGGGGTCTTGGGAGGGTATTTGGGGCGATAGGGGGATCTTGGGGGGGGGGGTACTTAGGGGGGTACGTAAAGGGTTCTTGGGGTGGGACTTGGGGGGGGGGGGTACTTAGGGGGGGTACTTAGGGTGGTCTTGGGGGGGCTTGGGGGGGGGGGGTACTTAGTGGGGGACTTAGGGCGGTCTTGTGGGGGGCTTGGGGTGGGGGTACTTAGGGGGGTACTTAGGGTGGTACTTAGTGGGGTCCTGGGGGGGTACATAGGGGGATCTTGGGGTGGTACTTAGGGGGGTTTGGGGGGGGGACTTGTGGGCGGTATTTAGGGGGGTACTTAGTGGGGTACTTAGGGGGGTACTTATGGGGGACTTAGGGGGGTACTTAGAAGGGTCTTGGGGGGTACTTAGGGGGGTCTTGGGGGGGGTGCTTAGGGGGGTATTTAGGGGGGTCTTGGAGGGGGGACTTTGGGGGGGGTACTAAGGGGGGTACTTAGGGGTTTTTGGGGGGGGGGGGGACTGGTGTTGGGTACTTAATGTGGTTTTGGGGGGGTACTTAGGGGGGTCTTGGGATGGTATTTTGGGGGGTGGTACTTAGGGGGATCTTCGGGGGGGGGTACTTAGGGTGGTCTTGGGGGGTACTTAGGGGGGTCTTGTTGGGGTACTTAGGGGGGTACTTAAGGGGTTCTTGGGGCGGGACTTGGGGGAGGTACTTAGGGGGGGTACTTAGGGTGGTACTTAGGAGGGTCCTGGGGGGGTACATAGGGGGATCTTGGTGGGGTACTTAGGGGGGGTACTTAGGGGGGTATTTAGGGTGGTACTTAAGGAGGGCTTGGGGGGGGGGGTACTTAGGGGGGGTCTTGGGTGGGTACTTAGGGTAGTACTTAGGGGGGTCTAGGGGGGGGACTTGTGAGGGGTACTTAGGGGGGGACTTGGGGGGGTGGTACTTAGGGTGGTACTGAGGGGGGTACTTAGAGGGGTACTTAGGGGGTCTTGGGAGGGGTACTGGGGGGGGGGGTACTTATGGGGATACCTAGGAGGGTACTTTGGGGGGGTTTTGGGAGGGGTGGTACTTAGGGAGGTCTTGGAGGGGGGACTTGGGAGGTGGGTACTTAGGAGGGTCTTGGGGGGGCTTGGGGGTGGGGTACTTAGGGGGGGTACTTAGGGGGGTCTTGGGGGGGTACTTAGGGGCGTACTTAGGGGGTTCTTGGGGGGGGGGGGTACTTAGCGGTGTACTTAGGGTGGTTCTTAGAGGGGTCTTGGGGTGGTACTTAGGGCGGTACTGAGGGGGGGTACTTAGAGGGGTTCTTAGGGGGGTCTTAGGGGGTGGTTTGGGGGCGTACTTAGGGGGGACCTGGGGGGTACTTAGGGGGGTACTTAGGGGGTTCTTGGGGGGGGGACTTGGGGGAGGTACTTAGGGGGGTACTTAGGTGGGTCTTTGGGGGGGTTTGGGGGGGGGTACTTAGGGTGGTACTTAGGGGGATCTTGGGGGGGGACTTAGGGGGGTCTTGGGGGGGTACTTATGTGGGTACTTAGGGGGTTACTTAGGGGAGTACTTAGGGGGGTCTTGGTGGGGTACTTAGGGGCGTACTTAGGGGGTTCTTGGGGGGGGGACTTGTGGATGGTACTTAGGGGGGGACTTGGGGGGGTACTTAGGGGGGTATTTAGCGAGGTACTTAGAGAGGTCTTGGGGGGTACTTAGAGGGGTCTTGGGGGGGTACTTAGGGTGGTACTTAGGGGGATCTTGGGGGGGGGACTTGGGGAGGGGGGGTACTTAGGGGGGTCTTGGGGGGGGTACTTATGTGGGTACTTAGGGGGGGTACTTAGGGGGGGACTTAGGGGGGTCTTGTGGGGGGCTTGGGGGGGTACTTAGGGGGTTACTTAGGGTGGTACTTAGGGGGGACCTGGGGGGGTACATAGGGGGATCTTGGTGGGGTACTTAGGGGGGGTACTTAGGGGGGTCTTGGGGGGGGACTTGTGGGGGGTACTTAGGGGGGGACTTGGGGGGTCTTGTGGGGGGCTTGGGGGGGGGGGGTACTTAGGGGGGTACTTAGGGTGGTACTTAGGGGGATCTTGGGGGGGGACTTGGGGGGCTTGTGGGGGGCTTGGGGGGGGGGGGTACTTAGGGGTGTACTTAGGGGGGGTACTTAGGGTGGTACTTAGAGGGGTCTTGGGGTGGTACTTAGGGGGGTACTGAGGGGGGTACTTACAGGGGTTCTTAGGGGGGTCTTAGGGGGGGTCTTAGGGGGGGGTACTTAGGCGGGTACTTAGGGTGGTACTTAGGGGAGTACTTAGGGGGGTCTTAAGGGGGGGGGGCTTGATTGGGTGTACTTATGGGGGTAATTAGGGTGGTCTTGGGGGGGGTACTTAGGTGGGTCTTGGGTGGGTACTTAGGGGGGGTACTTAAGGGGGTCTTGGGGGGGGACTTGTTGGGGGTACTTAGGGGGGGACTTGGGGGGGGGGGTACTTAGGGGTGTACTTAGGGTGGTACTTAGAGGGGTCTTGGGGTGGTACTTAGGGGGGTACTTAGTGGGTTCTTGGGGAAGTACCTAGGGGGGTCTTGGGGGGGGACTTGTTGGGGGGGTACTTAGGGGGGTACTTAGGGGGGTCTTGGGGGGGTACTTAGGGGGGTTTTGGGGGGGGATTTGTAGGGGGTACTTAGTGGGGGACTTATGGGGGTCTTGGGGGGGACTTGTGGGGGGTACTTAGGGGGGCCTTGGAGGGGGACTTGGGGGAGGTACTTAGGGGGGTACTTAGGGGAGTACTTAGGTGGGTCTTAGGGGGGTGGGGTTTGAGGGGGTGTGTACTTATGGGGGGTACTTAGGGGGGTCTTGGGGGGGGGACTTGTTGGGGGTACTTAGGGGGGGACTTGGGGGGGGGGTACTTAGGGGTGTACTTAGGGTGGTACTTAGAGGGGTCTTGGGGTGGTACTTAGGGGGGTACTTAGTGGGTTCTTGGGGAAGTACTTAGGGGGTCTTGGGGGGGGACTTGTTGGGGGGTACTTAGGGGGGTACTTAGGGGGGTTTTGGGGGGGGGGATTTGTAGGGGGTACTTAGGGGGGGACTTATGGGGGTCTTGGGGGGGACTTGTGGGGGGTACTTAGGGGGGCCTTGGAGGGGGACTTGGGGGAGGTACTTAGGGGGATACTTAGGGGGGTACTTAGGGGGGTTTTGGGGGGAATACTTTGGGGGATACTTAAGGGGGTCTTGGGGGGTTCTTAGGGGTGTACTTAGGGGGTTCTTGGGGGGGTACTTAGGGGGGTCTTGGGGGGGGGGGACTTGGGGGAGGTACTTAGGGGGGTACTTAGGGTGGTACTTAGGGGGGGTACTTAGGCGGGTACTTAGGGTGGTACTTAGGGGTTTACTTAGGGGAGTACTTAGGGGGGTCTTAGGGGGGGGGGCTTGAGGGGGGTACTTAGGCGGGTACTTAGGGTGGTACTTAGGGGATTACTTAGGGGAGTACTTAGGGGGGTCTTAGGGGGGGGCTTGAGGGGGTGTACTTATGGGGGTAGTTAGGGGGGTCTTGGGGGGGTACTTAGGGGGGTCTTGGGTGGGTACTTAGTGGGGTACTTATGGGTGTCTTGGGGGGGGACTTGTGGGGGGTACTTAGGGGGGGACTTGGGGGGGGGGGGGTACTTAGGGGTGTACTTAGGGTGGTACTTAGAGGGTTCTTGGGGTGGTACTTAGGGGGGGGTACTTAGTGGGTTCTTGGGGAAGTACCTAGGGGGGTCTTGGGGGGGGGACTTGTTGGGGGGGTACTTAGGGGGGTACTTAGGGGGGTCTTGGGGGGGTACTTAGGGGGGTTTTGGGGGGGGATTTGTAGGGGGTACTTAGTGGGGGACTTATGGGGGTCTTGGGGGGGACTTGTGGGGGGTACTTAGGGGGGCCTTGGAGGGGGACTTGGGGGAGGTACTTAGGGGGGTACTTAGGGGAGTACAGGTGGGTCTTAGGGGGGTGGGGTTTGAGGGGGTGTACTTATGGGGGTACTTAGGGGGGTCTTGGGGGGGGACTTGTTGGGGGTACTTAGGGGGGGACTTGGGGGGGGGGGTACTTAGGGGTGTACTTAGGGTGGTACTTAGAGGGGTCTTGGGGTGGTACTTAGGGGGGGTACTTAGTGGGTTCTTGGGGAAGTACTTAGGGGGTCTTGGGGGGGGACTTGTTGGGGGGTACTTAGGGGGGGTACTTAGGGTGGTACTTAGGGGGGGTACTTAGGCGGGTACTTAGGCTGGTACTTAGGGGAGTACTTAGGGGGGTCTTAGGGGGGGGGGGGCTTGAGGGGGGGTACTTAGGGCGGGTACTTAGGGTGGTACTTAGGGGATTACTTAGGGGAGTACTTAGGGGGGTCTTAGGGGGGGGCTTGAGGGGGTGTACTTATGGGGGTACTTAGGGGGGTCTTGGGGGGGTACTTAGGGGGGTCTTGGGTGGGTACTTAGTGGGGTACTTATGGGTGTCTTGGGGGGGGACTTGTGGGGGGTACTTAGGGGGGGACTTGGGGGGGGGGGGTACTTAGGGGTGTACTTAGGGTGGTACTTAGAGGGTTCTTGGGGTGGTACTTAGGGGGGTACTGAGGGGGGTACTTAGAGGGGTTCTTAGGGGGGTCTTAGGGGGGTCTTAGGGGGGGGGGGGTTTGGTGGGTGTACTTAGGGGGGACCTGGGAGGTACTTAGGGGGGTACTTAGGGGGGTCTTGGGGGGGGACTTGGGGGAGGTACTTAGGGGGGGTACTTAGGTGGGTCTTTGGGGGGTCTTGGAGGGGGACTTGGGGGGGGGACTGGGGAAGGGTACTTAGGGGGGTACTTTGGTGGGTCTTGGGGGGGTACTTAGGGGGATCTTGGGGGGGGACTTGGGGGGGGTGGTACTTAGGGGGGTCTTGGGGGGGTACATAAGTGGGTACTTAGGGGGGTACTTAGGGGGGTCTTGGGGGGGGTACTTAGGGGGGTACTTAGGGGGGTCTTGGGGCGGGACTTGTGGGGGGTACTTAGGGGGGGGACCTGGGGGGGTACTTAGGCGGTTCTTTGGGGGGGGGCTTGGGGGGGGGTACTTAGGGGGGGTACTTAGGGGGGTCTTGGGGGGGGTCTTGGGGGGGACTTGTGGGGGGTACTTAGGGGGGTACTTAGGGGGGTACTTAAGGGGGTCTTGGTGGGGTACTTAGAGGGGTACCTAGGTGGCTCTTGAGGGGGGACTTGTGGGGGGTACTTAGGGGGGGACTTGGGGGGTACTTGGGGGGGTACTTAGGGGGATCTTGGGGGGGGACTTGGGGGGGGGTGGTACTTAGGGGGGTCTTGGGGGGGTACATAAGTGGGTACTTAGGGGGGTACTTAGGGGGGTCTTGGGGGGGTACTTAGGGGGGTACTTAGGGGGGTCTTGGGGCGGGACTTGTGGGGGGTACTTAGGGGGGGACCTGGGGGGGGTACTTAGGCGGTTCTTTGGGGGGGGGCTTGGGGGGGGGTACTTAGGGGGGGTACTTAGGGGGGTCTTGGGGGGGTCTTGGGGGGGACTTGTGGGGGGTACTTAGGGGGGGTACTTAGGGGGGGTACTTAAGGGGGTCTTGGTGGGGTACTTAGAGGGGTACCTAGGTGGCTCTTGAGGGGGGACTTGTGGGGGGTACTTAGGGGGGGACTTGGGGGGTACTTAGGGGGGTACTTAGAAGGGTACTTAGGGGGGTTTTGGGGGGGGGGACTTAGGGGGGGTACTTAGGGGGGAAGTTAGGGGGGTCTTGGGGGGGGGGGGCTTGGGGGTGGGGTACTTAGGGGGGTACTTCGGGGGGTCTTGGGGGGGTACTTATCTGGGTACTTAGGGGGGGTACTTAGGGGAGTACCTAGGGTGGTCTTAGGGTGGGGGCTTGAGGGGGTGTACTTATGGGGGTACTTAGGGGGGTCTTGGGGGGGTACTTAGGGTGGTCTTGGGTGGGTACTTAGGGGTGTACTTAGGGGGGTACTTAGGGTGGTACTTAAAGGGGTCTTGGGGTGGTACTTAGGGGGGTACTGAGGGGGGTACTTAGAGGGGTACTTAGGGGGGTCTTGGGAGGTGTACTGAGGGGGGTACTTAAGGGGGTCTTAGGGGGGTACTTAGGGTGGTACTTAGGGGGGTCTTGGAGGGTGACTTTGGTGGGGGTGGTACTTAGGGGGTTCTTGGGGGTGGACTTGGGTGGGTACTTAGGGGGGTTTTGGGGGGGGACTTGTAGGGGGTACTTAGGGGGGGACTTATGGGGGTCTTGAGGGGGGACTTGTGGGGGGTACTTAGGCGGGTACTTAGGGGGGTACTTAGGGGAGTTTTGGGGGGAATACTTTGGGGGGTACTTAAGGGGGTCTTGGGGGGTTCTTAGGGGTTGTACTTAGGGGGGTACTAAGGGGTGTACTTAGAGGGTTTTTGGGGGGGGTACTTAGGGGTGTCTTGGGGGGGGACTTGGTGGAGGTACTTAGGGAGGTACTTAGGGTGGTACTTAGGGGGGGGTACTTAGGCGGGTACTTAGTGGTGTCTTGAGGGGGTACTTAGGGGGGTCTTGGGTGGGTACTTAGGGGGGGTACTTAGGGGGTCTTGGGGGGGGACTTGTGGGGGATACATAGGGGGGGACTTGGAGGGGGGTACTTAAAGGGGTACTTAGGGGGGTCTTGGGGGGGGACTTGGGGTAGGTACTTAGGGGGGTACTTAGGTGGGTTTTTGGCGGGGGTTTGGGGGGGGGGTACTTAGGGTGGTACTTAGGGGGGTCTTGGGGGGGTACTTAGGGGGGTCTTGGGGGGAATACTTTGGGTGGTACATAAGGGGGTCTTGGGGGGTTCTTAGGGGTGTACTTAGGGGGGTACTTAGGGGTGTACTTAGGGGGGTCTTGTGTGGGTACTTAGGGGGGTCTTGGGGGGGGTACTTAGGGGGGTACTTAGGGGGGTCTTGGGAGGGGACTTGTGAGGGGTACTTAGGGGGGGTACTTAGGGGTGTACATAGGGGGGGTACTTAGGGGGGTCTTGGGGGGGGACTGGTGGGGGGTACTTAGGGGGGTCTTGGGTGGGTACTTAGGGGGTTTAGGGGGGGGACTTGTAGGGAGTACTTAGGGGGGGACATATGGGGGTCTTGGGGGGGACTTGTGGGGGGTACTTAGGGGGGTACTTAGGGGGATCTTGGGGGGGGACTTGGAGGAGGTACTTAGGGGGGTACTTAGGGTAGGTACTTAGGGGGGTCTTGGAGGGGTACTTAGTCGGGTACTTAGGGGGGTACTTAGGGTGGTACTTAGTGGGGTCTTGGGGGGGTACTTAGGGGGGTACTTAAGGGGGTCTTGGGGGGTTCTTAGGGGTGTACTTAGGGGGTACTTAGGGGGGTCTTGGGGGTGGTACTTAGGGGGGTACTTAGGGGTGGTACTTAGGGGGGTACTTAGAGGGGTACTTAGGGGGGTCTTAGGGGGGTCTTAGGGGGGGGGGTTTGGTGGGTGTACTTAGGGGCGACCTGGGGGGTACTTAGGGGGGACCTGGGGGGTACTTAGGGGGTACTTAGGGGGTACTTAGGGGGTTCTTGGGGGGGTACTTAGGGGTGGCTTAGGGGGGTCCTGGAGGGGGACTTGGGGGAGTTACTTAGGGGGGTACTTAGGTGGGTCTTTTGGGGGGTTTTGGGGGGGGGGGGTACTTAGGGTGGTACTTATGGGGGTCTTGGGGGGAATACTTTGGGGGGTACTTAAGGGGGTCTTGTGTGGTTACTTAGGGGGGTCTTGGGGGGGGACTTGGGGGAGGTACTTAGGGGGGTACTTAGGGTGGTACTTAGGTGGGGACTTGGGGGGGGTACTTAGGGGGCTACTTAGGGTGGTACTTAGTGGGGTACTTAGGGGGGTCTTGGGGTGGTACTTAGGGGGGTACTTAGGGGGGTCTTGGGAGGGGTACTGAGGGGGGTACTTAAGGGGGTCTTAGGGGGGTACTTAGGGTGATACTTAGGGGGGTCTTGGAGGGGGACTTGGGGGGGGGTACTTAGGGGGGGGACCTGGGGGGGTACTTAGGCGGTTCTTTGGGGGGGGCTTGGGGGGGGTACTTAGGGGGGTACTTAGGGGGGTCTTGGGGGGGTCTAGGGGGGGACTTGTGGGGGGTACTTAGGGGGGTACTTAGGGGGGGTACTTAAGGGGGTCTTGGTGGGGGTACTTAGAGGGGTACTTAGGGGGCTCTTGAGGGGGGACTTGTGGGGGGTACTTAGGGGGGGACTTGGGGGGGTACTTAGGGGGGTACTTAGAAGGGTACTTAGGGGGGTTTTGGGGGGGGACTTGTAGAGGGTACTTAGGGGTGGACTTAGGGGGGTCTTGGGTTGGGGGTCTTGGGGGGGTCCCGGGGGGGTACTTAGAGGGGTCTTGGTGGGGTACTTAGGGGGGGTACTTAGGGGGGACTTGGGGGGGGGGGGACTTAGGGGGGGTACTTAGGTTGGAAGTTAGGGGGGTCTTGGGGGGGGGCTTGGGGGGTGGGGTACTTAGGGGGGTACTTCGGGGGGTCTTGGGATGGTACTTATGTGGGTACTTAGGGGGGGTACTTAGGGGGGTCTTGGGTGGGGGGGCTTGGGGGGGTCCCGGGGGGGTACTTAGAGGGGTCTTGGTGGGGTACTTAGGGGGGTACTTAGGGTGGTACTTAGGGGGGACTTGGGGGGGGGGACTTAGGGGGGGTACTTAGGGGGGAAGTTAGGGGGGTCTTGGGGGGGGGCTTGGGGGGTGGGGGTACTTAGGGGGGTACTTCGGGGGGTCTTGGGGGGGGTACTTATGTGGGTACTTAGGGGGGGTACTTAGGGGAGTACCTAGGGTGGTCTTAGGGGTGGGGCTTGAGGGGGTGTACTTATGGGGGTACTTAGGGGGGTCTTGGGGGGGGTACTTAGGGTGGTCTTGGGTGGGTACTTAGGGGTGTACTTAGGGGGGTACTTAGGGTGGTACTTAAAGGGGTCTTGGGGTGGTACTTAGGGGGGTACTGAGGGGGGTAATTAGAGGGGTACTTAGGGGGGTCTTGGGAGGTGTACTGAGGGGGGGTACTTAAGGGGGTCTTAGGGGGGTACTTAGGGTGGTACTTAGGGGGGTCTTGGAGGGTGACTTTGGTGGGGTGGTACTTAGGGGGGTTCTTGGGGGTGGACTTGGGTGGGTACTTAGGGGGGTTTTGGGGGGGGGTACTTGTAGGGGGTACTTAGGGGGGGACTTATGGGGGTCTTGAGGGGGGACTTGTGGGGGGGTACTTAGGGGGGGTACTTAGGGGGGTCTTGGGGGGGGACTTGGGGGAAGTACTTAGGGGGGTACTTAGGTGGGTCTTTGGGGGGCTTTGGGGGTGGGGGGTACTCAGGGGAGGTACTTAGGGGGGTCTTGGGGGGGTACTTAGGCGGGTACTTAGGGGGGGTACTTAGGGGAGTTTTGGGGGGAATACTTTGGGGGGTACTTAAGGGGGTCTTGGGGGGTTCTTAGGGGTGTACTTAGGGGGGTACTAAGGGGTGTACTTAGAGGGTTTTTGGGGGGGGTACTTAGGGGTGTCTTGGGGGGGGACTTGGTGGAGGTACTTAGGGAGGTACTTAGGGTGGTACTTAGGGGGGGTACTTAGGCGGGTACTTAGTGGTGTCTTGAGGGGGTACTTAGGGGGGTCTTGGGTGGGTACTTAGGGGGGTACTTAGGGGGTCTTGGGGGGGGACTTGTGGGGGATACATAGGGGGGGACTTGGAGGGGGGGTACTTAAAGGGGTACTTAGGGGGGTCTTGGGGGGGGACTTGGGGTAGGTACTTAGGGGGGTACTTAGGTGGGTCTTTGGCGGGGGTTTGGGGGGGGGGATACTTAAGGTGGTACTTAGGGGGGTCTTGGGGGGGGTACTTAGGGGGGTCTTGGGGGGAATACTTTGGGTGGTACTTAAGGGGGTCTTGGGGGGTTCTTAGGGGTGTACTTAGGGGGGTACTTAAGGGTGTACTTAGGGAGGTCTTGTGTGGGTACTTAGGGGGGTCTTGGGGGGGTACTTAGGGGGGTACTTAGGGGGGTCTTGGGGGGGGACTTGTGAGGGGTACTTAGGGGGGTACTTAGGGGGGTCTTGGGGGGGGACTGGTGGGGGGTACTTAGGGGGGTCTTGGGTGGGTACTTAGGGGGTTTAGGGGGGGGACTTGTAGGGAGTACTTAGGGGGGGACATATGGGGGTCTTGGGGGGGACTTGTGGGGGGTACTTAGGGGGGTACTTAGGGGGATCTTGGGGGGGGACTTGGAGGAGGTACTTAGGGTGGTACTTAGGGTAGGTACTTAGGGGGGTCTTGGAGGGGTACTTAGGCGGGTACTTAGGGGGGTACTTAGGGTGGTACTTAGGGGGGTCTTGGGGGGGTACTTAGGGGGGTACTTAAGGGGGTCTTGGGGGGTTCTTAGGGGTGTACTTAGGGGGTACTTAGGGGGGTCTTGGGGGGTGGTACTTAGGGGGGTACTTAGGGGGGGTACTTAGGGGTGGTACTTAGGGGGGTACTTAGAGGGGTACTTAGGGGGGTCTTAGGGGGGTCTTAGGGGGGGGGGGGTTGGTGGGTGTACTTAGGGGCGACCTGGGGGGTACTTAGGGGGGACCTGGGGGGTACTTAGGGGGTACTTAGGGGGTACTTAGGGGGTTCTTGGGGGGGGTACTTAGGGGTGGCTTAGGGGGGTCCTGGAGGGGGACTTGGGGGAGTTACTTAGGGGGGTACTTAGGTGGGTCTTTTGGGGGGTTTTGGGGGGGGGGGGTACTTAGGGTGGTACTTATGGGGGTCTTGGGGGGAATACTTTGGGGGGTACTTAAGGGGGTCTTGTGTGGTTACTTAGGGGGGTCTTGGGGGGGGACTTGGGGGAGGTACTTAGGGGGAGGTACTTAGGGGGGTACTTAGGGTGGTACTTAGGTGGGGACTTGGGGGGGGTACTTAGGGGGCTACTTAGGGTGGTACTTAGTGGGGTACTTAGGGGGGTCTTGGGGTGGTAACTTAGGGGGGGTACTTAGGGGGGTCTTGGGAGGGGTACTGAGGGGGGTACTTAAGGGGGTCTTAGGGGGGTACTTAGGGTGATACTTAGGGGGGTCTTGGAGGGGGACTTGGGGGGGGTACTTAGGGGGGGACCTGGGGAGGGTACTTAGGCGGTTCTTTGGGGGGGGCTTGGGGGGGGTACTTAGGGGGGTACTTAGGGGGGTCTTGGGGGGGGTCTAGGGGGGGACTTGTGGGGGGTACTTAGGGGGGTACTTAGGGGGGTACTTAAGGGGGTCTTGGTGGGGTACTTAGAGGGGTACTTAGGGGGCTCTTGAGGGGGGACTTGTGGGGGGTACTTAGGGGGGGACTTGGGGGGTACTTAGGGGGGTACTTAGAAGGGTACTTAGGGGGGTTTTGGGGGGGGACTTGTAGAGGGTACTTAGGGGTGGACTTAGGGGGGTCTTGGGTGGGGGGGCTTGGGGGGGTCCCGGGGGGGGTACTTAGAGGGGCCTTGGTGGGGTACTTAGGGGGGTACTTAGGGGGGTACTTAGGGGGGACTTGGGGGGGGGGACTTAGGGGGGGTACTTAGGGTGGAAGTTAGGGGGGTCTTGGGGGGGGGGCTTGGGGGTGGGGTACTTAGGGGGGTACTTCGGGGGGTCTTGGGATGGTACTTATGTGGGTACTTAGGGGGGTACTTAGGGGAGTACCTAGGGTGGTCTTAGGGGGGGGGGGCTTGAGGGGGTGTACTTATGGGGGTACTTAGGGGGGTCTTGGGGGGGTACTTAGGGTGGTCTTGGGTGGGTACTTAGGGGTGTACTTAGGGGGGTACTTAGGGTGGTACTTAGAGGGGTCTTGGGGTGGTACTTAGGGGGGGTACTGAGGGGGGTACTTAGAGGGGTACTTAGGGGGGTCTTGGGAGGTGTACTGAGGGGGGTACTTAAGGGGGTCTTAGGGGGGTACTTAGGGTGGTACTTAGGGGGGTCTTGGAGGGTGACTTTGGTGGGGTGGTACTTAGGGGGTTCTTGGGGGTGGATTTGGGTGGGTACTTAGGGGAGTTTTGGGGGGGGACTTGTAGGGGGTACTTAGGGGGGGACTTATGGGGGTCTTGAGGGGGGACTTGTGGGGGGTACTTAGGGGGGTACTTAGGGGGGTCTTGGGGGGGACTTGGGGGAAGTACTTAGGGGGGTACTTAGGGTGGTACTTAGGGGGGGTACTTAGGCGGGTACTTAGTGGGGTCTTGAGGGGGGTACTTAGGGGGGTCTTGGGTGGGTACTTAGGGGGGTACTTAGGGGGTCTTGGTGGGGGACTTGTGGGGGATACATAGGGGGGGACTTGGAGGGGGGGTACTTAAGGGGGGTACTTAGGGGGGTCTTGGGGGGGGACTTGGGGTAGGTACTTAGGGGGGTACTTAGGTGGGTCTTTGGCGGGGGTTTGGGGGGGGGGGTACTTAGGGGGGTACTTAGAGGGGTCTTGGGGGGGTACTTAGGGGGGTCTTGGGGGGAATACTTTGGGGGGTACTTAAGGGGGTCTTGGGGGGTTCTTAGGGGTGTACTTAGGGGGGTCTTGTGTGGGTACTTAGGGGGGTCTTGGGGGGGGTACTTAGGGGGGTACTTAGGGGGGTCTTGGGGGGGGACTTGTGAGGGGTACTTAGGGGGGGTACTTAGGGGGTGTACTTAGGGGGGTACTTAGGGGGGTCTTGGGGGGGGGACTTGTGGGGGGTACTTAGGGGGGTCTTGGGTGGGTACTTAGGGGGTTTAGGGGGGGGACTTGTAGGGAGTACTTAGGGGGGGACATATGGGGGTCTTGGGGGGGACTTGTGGGGGGGTACTTAGGGGGGGTACTTAGGGGGGACTTGGGGGGGGGGGACTTAGGGGGGGTACTTAGGGGGGAAGTTAGGGGGGTCTTGGGGGGGGGCTTGGGGGTGGGGTACTTAGGGGGGTACTTCGGGGGGTCTTGGGGGGGGTACTTATGTGGGTACTTAGGGGGGTACTTAGGGGAGTACCTAGGGTGGTCTTAGGGGTGGGGCTTGAGGGGGTGTACTTATGGGGGTACTTATGGGGGTCTTGGGGGGGGGTACTTAGGTCTTGGGTGGGTACTTAGGGGTGTACTTAGGGGGGGTACTTAGGGTGGTACTTAAAGGGGTCTTGGGAGGTGTACTGAGGGGGGTACTTAAGGGGGTCTTAGGGGGGTACTTAGGGTGGTACTTAGGGGGGTCTTGGAGGGTGACTTTGGTGGGGTGGTACTTAGGGGGTTCTTGGGGGTGGACTTGGGTGGGTACTTAGGGGGGTTTTGGGGGGGGACTTGTAGGGGGTACTTAGGGGGGGACTTATGGGGGTCTTGAGGGGGGACTTGTGGGGGGTACTTAGGGGGGTACTTAGGGGGGTCTTGGGGGGGGGACTTGGGGGAAGTACTTAGGGGGGTACTTAGGTGGGTCTTTGGGGGGCTTTGGGGGTGGGGGTACTCAGGGGAGGTACTTAGGGGGGTCTTGGGGGGGTACTTAGGCGGGTACTTAGGGGGGGTACTTAGGGGAGTTTTGGGGGGAATACTTTGGGGGGTACTTAAGGGGGTCTTGGGGGGTTCTTAGGGGTGTACTTAGGGGGGTACTAAGGGGTGTACTTAGGGGGTTCTTGGGGGGGGTACTTAGGGGTTTCTTGGGGTGAGACTTGGGGAGGTACTTAGGGAGGTACTTAGGGTGGTACTTAGGGGGGGGTACTTAGGCGGGTACTTAGGGGGGGTACTTAGGGGGAGTACTTAGGGGGGGTCTTAGGGGGGGACTTGTGGGAGGTACTTAGGGGGGTCTTGGGTGGGTACTTAGGGGGTTTAGGGGGGGGACTTGTAGGGAGTACTTAGGGGGGGGACATATGGGTTTCTTGGGGGGGGGACTTGTGGGGGGTACTTAGGGGGGTACTTAGGGTGGTACTTAAGGGGGGATTTGGGGGGGTATTTAGGGTGGTACTTAGGGGGGTCTTGGGGGGGTATTTAGGGGGGTACTTAGGGTGGTACTTAGGGGGGTCCTGGGGGGGTACATAGGGGGATCTTGGTGTGGTACTTAGGGGGTACTTAGGGGGTCTTGGGGGGGTACTTAGGGGGGGACTTGGGGGGTACTTAGGGGGTTATTTAGGGGGGTACTTAAGGGGGGCTTGGGGGGGGGGCTTTGTGTGTGGGTACCTTGGGGGTTACTTAGGGGGGTCCTGGGGTGGTACTTAGGGGGGTCTTGGGGGGGTCTTGTGGGGGTACTTAGGGGGGTCTTGGGAGGGTATTTGGGGCGATAGGGGGATCTTGGGGGGGGGGGGGTACTTAGGGGGGTACGTAAAGGGTTCTTGGGGTGGGACTTGGGGGGGGGGGGTACTTAGGGGGGTACTTAGGGTGGTCTTGGGGGGGCTTGGGGGGGGGGGTACTTAGTGGGGGACTTAGGGCGGTCTTGTGGGGGGCTTGGGGTGGGGGGTACTTAGGGGGGTACTTAGGGTGGTACTTAGTGGGGTCCTGGGGGGGTACATAGGGGGATCTTGGGGTGGTACTTAGGGGGGTTTGGGGGGGGGACTTGTGGGCGGTATTTAGGGGGGTACTTAGTGGGGGGTACTTAGGGGGGTACTTATGGGGGACTTAGGGGGGGTACTTAGAAGGGTCTTGGGGGGTACTTAGGGGGGTCTTGGGGGGGTGCTTAGGGGGGTATTTAGGGGGGTCTTGGAGGGGGGACTTTGGGGGGGGTACTAAGGGGGGTACTTAGGGGTTTTTGGGGGGGGGGACTGGTGTTGGGTACTTAATGTGGTTTTGGGGGGGGTACTTAGGGGGGTCTTGGGATGGTATTTGGGGGGGGGGGTACTTAGGGGGATCTTCGGGGGGGGTACTTAGGGTGGTCTTGGGGGGTACTTAGGGGGGTCTTGTTGGGGTACTTAGGGGGGTACTTAAGGGGTTCTTGGGGCGGGACTTGGTGGGGAGGGTACTTAGGGGGGGTACTTAGGGGGGTCTTGGGGGGGTACTTAGGGGGGTACTTAGGGGTGTCTTGGGAGGTGTACTTAGGGGGGTACTTAGGGTGTCTTGGGGGGAAGGGGGGGCTTGGGGGGGGTACTTAGGGTGGTCTTGGGGGGGGACTTGGGGGAGGTACTTAGGGGGGTACTTAGGGTGGTACTTAAGGGGGGACATGGGGGGTTACTTAGGGTGGTACTTAGGGGGGTCTTGGGTGGGTGCTTAGGGTGGTCTTGGGGGGGGACTTGGGGGAGGTACTTAGGGGGGGTACTTAGGGTGGTACTTAAGGGGGGACATGGGGGGTTACTTAGGGTGGTACTTAGGGGGGTCTTGGGGGGGTATTTAGGGGGGTCTTGGGGGGGGTACTTAGGGTGGTCTTGGGGGGGGACTTGGGGGAGGTACTTAGGGGGGTACTTAGGGTGGTACTTAGGAGGGTCCTGGGGGGGTACATAGGGGGATCTTGGTGGGGTACTTAGGGGGGTACTTAGGGGGGTATTTAGGGTGGTACTTAAGGAGGGCTTGGGGGGGGGGGGTACTTAGGGGGGTCTTGGGTGGGTACTTAGGGTAGTACTTAGGGGGGTCTAGGGGGGGGGACTTGTGAGGGGTACTTAGGGGGGGACTTGGGGGGGTGGTACTTAGGGTGGTACTGAGGGGGGTACTTAGAGGGGTACTTAGGGGGTCTTGGGAGGGGTACTGGGGGGGGGGTACTCTTAGGGTAGTACTTAGGGGGGTCTAGGGGGGGGGACTTGTGAGGGGTACTTAGGGGGGGACTTGGGGGGGTGGTACTTAGGGTGGTACTGAGGGGGGTACTTAGAGGGGTACTTAGGGGGTCTTGGGAGGGGTACTGGGGGGGGGGGTACTTATGGGGATACCTAGGAGGGTACTTTGGGGGGGTTTTGGGAGGGGTGGTACTTAGGGAGGTCTTGGAGGGGGACTTGGGAGGTGGGTACTTAGGAGGGTCTTGGGGGGGCTTGGGGGTGGGGTACTTAGGGGGGGTACTTAGGGGGGTCTTGGGGGGGGTACTTAGGGGCGTACTTAGGGGGTTCTTGGGGGGGGGGGGGGGTACTTAGCGGTGTACTTAGGGTGGTTCTTAGAGGGGTCTTGGGGTGGTACTTAGGGCGGTACTGAGGGGGGGTACTTAGAGGGGTTCTTAGGGGGGTCTTAGGGGGTGGTTTGGGGGCGTACTTAGGGGGGACCTGGGGGGTACTTAGGGGGGTACTTAGGGGGTTCTTGGGGGGGGACTTGGGGGAGGTACTTAGGGGGGTACTTAGGTGGGTCTTTGGGGGGGTTTGGGGGGGGTACTTAGGGTGGTACTTAGGGGGATCTTGGGGGGGGGACTTAGGGGGGTCTTGGGGGGGGTACTTATGTGGGTACTTAGGGGGTTACTTAGGGGAGTACTTAGGGGGGGTCTTGGTGGGGTACTTAGGGGCGTACTTAGGGGGTTCTTGGGGGGGGGGACTTGTGGATGGTACTTAGGGGGGGACTTGGGGGGGGTACTTAGGGGGGTATTTAGCGAGGTACTTAGAGAGGTCTTGGGGGGGTACTTAGAGGGGTCTTGGGGGGGTACTTAGGGTGGTACTTAGGGGGATCTTGGGGGGGGGACTTGGGGAGGGGGGGTACTTAGGGGGGTCTTGGGGGGGGGTACTTATGTGGGTACTTAGGGGGGGTACTTAGGGGGGGGACTTAGGGGGGTCTTGTGGGGGGCTTGGGGGGGGTACTTAGGGGGTTACTTAGGGTGGTACTTAGGGGGGACCTGGGGGGGGTACATAGGGGGATCTTGGTGGGGTACTTAGGGGGGGTACTTAGGGGGGTCTTGGGGGGGGACTTGTGGGGGGTACTTAGGGGGGGACTTGGGGGGGTCTTGTGGGGGGCTTGGGGGGGGGGGGGGTACTTAGGGGGGGTACTTAGGGTGGTACTTAGGGGGATCTTGGGGGGGGACTTGGGGGGGCTTGTGGGTGGCTTGGGGGGGGGGGTGGTACTTAGGGGTGTACTTAGGGGGGGTACTTAGGGTGGTACTTAGAGGGGTCTTGGGGTGGTACTTAGGGGGGTACTGAGGGGGGGTACTTACAGGGGTTCTTAGGGGGGTCTTAGGGGGGTCTTAGGGGGGGGTACTTAGGCGGGTACTTAGGGTGGTACTTAGGGGAGTACTTAGGGGGGTCTTAAGGGGGGGGGGCTTGATTGGGTGTACTTATGGGGGTAATTAGGGTGGTCTTGGGGGGGGGTACTTAGGTGGGTCTTGGGTGGGTACTTAGGGGGGTACTTAAGGGGGTCTTGGGGGGGGACTTGTTGGGGGTACTTAGGGGGGGGACTTGGGGGGGGGGTACTTAGGGGTGTACTTAGGGTGGTACTTAGAGGGGTCTTGGGGTGGTACTTAGGGGGGGTACTTAGTGGGTTCTTGGGGAAGTACCTAGGGGGGTCTTGGGGGGGGGACTTGTTGGGGGGTACTTAGGGGGGTACTTAGGGGGGTCTTGGGGGGGTACTTAGGGGGGTTTTGGGGGGGGATTTGTAGGGGGTACTTAGTGGGGGACTTATGGGGGGTCTTGGGGGGGACTTGTGGGGGGTACTTAGGGGGGCCTTGGAGGGGGACTTGGGGGAGGTACTTAGGGGGGGTACTTAGGGGAGTACTTAGGTGGGTCTTAGGGGGGTGGGGTTTGAGGGGGTGTACTTATGGGGGTACTTAGGGGGGTCTTGGGGGGGGGACTTGTTGGGGGTACTTAGGGGGGGACTTGGGGGGGGGGGGTACTTAGGGGTGTACTTAGGGTGGTACTTAGAGGGGTCTTGGGGTGGTACTTAGGGGGGGTACTTAGTGGGTTCTTGGGGAAGTACTTAGGGGGTCTTGGGGGGGGGGACTTGTTGGGGGGTACTTAGGGGGGTACTTAGGGGGGTTTTGGGGGGGGGGGATTTGTAGGGGGTACTTAGGTGGGGACTTATGGGGGTCTTGGGGGGGACTTGTGGGGGGTACTTAGGGGGGCCTTGGAGGGGGACTTGGGGGGAGGTACTTAGGGGGATACTTAGGGGGGTACTTAGGGGGGGTTTTGGGGGGAATACTTTTGGGGGATACTTAAGGGGGTCTTGGGGGGGTTCTTAGGGGTGTACTTAGGGGGTTCTTGGGGGGGGTACTTAGGGGGGTCTTGGGGGGGGGGACTTGGGGGAGGTACTTAGGGGGGGTACTTAGGGTGGTACTTAGGGGGGGGTACTTAGGCGGGTACTTAGGGTGGTACTTAGGGGTTTACTTAGGGGAGTACTTAGGGGGGTCTTAGGGGGGGGGGCTTGAGGGGGGGTACTTAGGCGGGTACTTAGGGTGGTACTTAGGGGATTACTTAGGGGGAGTACTTAGGGGGGTCTTAGGGGGGGGGCTTGAGGGGGTGTACTTATGGGGGGTACTTAGGGGGGGTCTTGGGGGGGGTACTTAGGGGGGTCTTGGGTGGGTACTTAGTGGGGGTACTTATGGGTGTCTTGGGGGGGGACTTGTGGGGGGTACTTAGGGGGGGACTTGGGGGGGGGGGTACTTAGGGGTGTACTTAGGGTGGTACTTAGAGGGTTCTTGGGGGTGGTACTTAGGGGGGTACTTAGTGGGTTCTTGGGGAAGTACCTAGGGGGGTCTTGGGGGGGGACTTGTTGGGGGGTACTTAGGGGGGGTACTTAGGGGGGTCTTGGGGGGGGTACTTAGGGGGGTTTTGGGGGGGGATTTGTAGGGGGTACTTAGTGGGGGACTTATGGGGGTCTTGGGGGGGACTTGTGGGGGGTACTTAGGGGGGCCTTGGAGGGGGACTTGGGGGAGGTACTTAGGGGGGGTACTTAGGGGAGTACAGGTGGGTCTTAGGGGGGTGGGGTTTGAGGGGGGTGTACTTATGGGGGTACTTAGGGGGGTCTTGGGGGGGGGACTTGTTGGGGGTACTTAGGGGGGGACTTGGGGGGGGGTACTTAGGGGTTGTACTTAGGGTGGTACTTAGAGGGGTCTTGGGGTGGTACTTAGGGGGGGTACTTAGTGGGTTCTTGGGGAAGTACTTAGGGGGTCTTGGGGGGGGACTTGTTGAAGGGTACTTAGGGGGGTACTTAGGGGGGTTTTGGGGGGAATACTTTGGGGGATACTTAAGGGGGTCTTGGGGGGTTCTTAGGGGTGTACTTAGGGGGGTTCTTGGGGGGGGTACTTAGGGGGGTCTTGGGGGGGGGGACTTGGGGGAGGTACTTAGGGGGGTACTTAGGGTGGTACTTAGGGGGGGT